>NC_059435.1:712500-3271409 GCF_021028975.2 Sphaerodactylus townsendi | reverse complement strand
TGGTGGCGAACCTTTGGCACTCCAGATGTTATGGACTACAATTCCCATCAGCCCCAGCCAATTGGCCATGCTGGCAGGGGCTGATGGGAATTGTAGTCCATAACATCTGGAGTGTCAAAGGTTCGCCACCACTGATCTATTGTATTGTGTTCATAGAGAGTGTGATGGTTAAAAGCAGCAGATTCTAATCTGGACAACCAGATTGGATTTCCCCCACTCTCCACTCCTCAGAACTTTCTCAGCCCTACCTGTCTCACAAGGTGCCTGTTGTGGGGGCAGGGAGAGGAGGCAGCGATAGACTGTGAGATGCATCACAGAAGAGAAAAGGAGGTATAAAAATCAACTGTTTTTTCCATCTGGCTCAGGAGAATGGAATGTTTTGTTGTTTGTTTGTTAAAGCTGATGGGTAAATTTAAATTCAGGCACTATTTTGTAAGTCGGAAAGGAGCGGGTTTGAAAAATAACAAGAATATCTCTGAGGAAATTTCCCTGAAAAGAGAAATCTGACCAAACACCCCATTCCACCCACAGCTTTGGTGGAAGGACCTGCTGGCTTTCCCTGCGAAGCCGGGTGACACCACTCCTGAAAGACCAACAGAGGACCTGCGTGAATGGACCAGGCCAGTATTAGAACTGGGGAAATACAGCCTTTTACCCAGAGGAGAAAAGCAGAAGAGGCTGAAGCTTAATGCTTTTCCTGCAGAAGCAAAGTGTGAACAAGCACAACCACACGTACACTGAGAAGAATCGTGAAGGATCATAATCCCTCCACGTGTGGCAGAATTGTTGATTTGGCATTTACAGTCTCTTAGATGTCTTGAAATTTCCCAGATAGCCATCGGAAGGCACAATATGTCCAAGTCCATCCATTCATGTTTATATTTAACCTGTTACTGAATCATGTGAGATGAAGGCACTTCACCTGGCCCCCCTAAACCATAAAACAGCATAAGGGAGGGGAGGCCTGCTACTGAAGAAACTCAAGCCCAGCTCTCCCTTGGACAGATCGTCTGTGGATCATCTTGGCCTATATTTTCAAAAACAAAACCTGTAATTTTAAAAATCTTTAGATTTGCTCCTCCTGGATTCTTCAGTCATGTTGAAATCTATATTCTGTAATGCTTCAGTGTAAAATGTAGCACCTACCAGCATTTGTGTGGGCACCAGGAGTCTGTGTACTGTCTCAAAGTATTATTGGCGTCTGCAAAGACATCCTGTGGGGGAGTTGAGGAACAGGCTTTATTGCCGAGCAGAAAGATGAGACCGGGTTCCTCGATTTCCATTTCAGCTTCTGCAAGAAAATGCCATGGTTGTCCATGTATTCTGACATCCAGGGTATCCTACACAGGGAGAAGGACAATTACAGGGTAAGGTGAAAGCAGGGAAGACCAATTTTTTTGCAAGAGGCTTTCTCTTCTTGCTGCTCTTCCACACACAGATTCACAAATATTTTTTTCACTGCGCCAACAAGATTCTTCAGAATCAAATGCTGCCAAACCAGCCAGGGGCCCTAAACTGCCTTCTAGCACTTCCACTGCAATCCCAGCCTGCTGTGATGAGAAGGAAGCAGTCGCAGTCGCCGCCAGTGTTCCACCAGCCGTGAGGTTAGCTCCTGGGATGGGACGGGGCGGCTGCACAGACTTCAGGGCTGCCCAGAAGCATTACTGGAATTGTCACCCAATGGGGCATAATACAAAATTTCAGAATCATTTTGTAATAACTTTGCTTAGCTGAAATACATATAGGAATTTTGAAGGAAGCTGAAGAATATTTGTATTCCTCATATCTCTGCTTGTTACCAAGTGACACAGAGCTGGCAGAGTTTTATGGCTGCCGAAATGATTGGAGCCCAAAAGAATTTCAGCTGCTGCCTTCTTTTCTATTTCCAGTGGTTTACAAAACTCTTGAATGGATCAGTCATGTTTGAAAACAAGGCTCAAGCCGCTTCTAACTCATGGGGACCCCATAAATCGATGTCATCTAAAACATCCTATTGTTAACAGCCTTACTCAGATCTTCATTTTAAGAGGTGGAGGTTCTGGAGGCATTAGGACTTTGCTTTCATTGTCTATGCAGAGGAGTTCTGACAGCGAGGCTGAGAGGGGGTGATTGGCCGAAGGTTTCCGTTTCTGTACCAGAGGTGGGATTAGAACCTAAGCCTCGCAGATCCTAGTCCAACACACTAACTCCTACACCATGCTGCCTATATCCCATGCTGGCTGTCACTATAGCTGGCAATCTCTCTTGAACAGCTCCACGTAGATCTCCTCCTCTTTTCTAGGGGATCTGTCATTCTAGACCTCTCAATCCAAAAGGCCCATAACTCCCCCCACCCCCATTCCTTCACACATCTCACGTCCAGAGTTTCCCAGGATGCTCACTCATTGTAGTAGCCATCTTCAAAGAGAAGGTTAGAGAAATTCCGCTGTGCTCGACAGAATCCCGTGCGGACTCTGGGCCAGTACCTGTAATCCTGCTGGTAAGTACTCGCATCAGCACCACTAATGAAATCTGTCAAAAGATCAAAGATCAAGTCATTACATACTGCAGGTACAATTTAAATGCTATCCAGTGTCTCTGAGTTTATACTCTTTTTGGACTCTTTGTGAATATTGACTATATGGCTTTTAATGGTATCCAGTAAGGATAGTACCGGTTCAAAATATGCTAGTTGACTGACTTGATTTCACTCACCTTCCTGTAACACAGAACAGCCCAGGCTCAGTTTCTTAATCTCTTGAGCTTGTGTGTGACGAGCTCTGTGGGACTCCAGCAGGAATTGTTGATAGTTGTCCCAGTTTTGGCCCAGTTCATCCTTGACACAGGGAACAGCTTTGTCATCTGAAACAGACAGGGTGCACAGGAGGGAGGCCATGATAGCTATGATTGTTATGATTAATGATGACAACCTAAAAGGCTGTGTGCCTTTCCATCCAATTCAAGTTTTCCAAAGCAATAAATAACCTCAACATAAGAACAAGCTTTAAAATACAAGCGAGGACATATAAAACACTAAATAAATCATGTAAATATATAGGCACAGAAACTAAAAGCTACTGAGGGAATGTCAGATGAAACAGAAAAGTCCTGATAGTGGGAGGCGAAGTTCCAAAGTTTTGGTGCTACAACTGAGAAAGCTCTTTCTCAAGTTACCCCTCATTTAGCCTTAGATAGCAGGGGGCACCCAAAGCAGGCTCTCTGATGACAACCAGAGTGACTGGGCAGATTGATACAGGACTTTATGGTCTTTAAGGCATGCTGAGCACAGATCACAGAGCTGTAAAGGTCAACACCAGTTCTTTGAACTCGGCCCAGGAGAAAACTGGGAAACAGTGTTGGTGAAACAAGATTTGAGTGATACGGTCCCTATGGCCCACTCCAATCAATATCCTGGCTGGGGCATTATGTATCTACTATAGGTTATGGACACTCTTCAAGGGCAGCCCAATGCAGGAACATTACAGATGTATCTAGGTGTATCGATCTAGATGTGACCAAAGCCAGCGCCACAGTGGCCAAGACTTTTCTGCCCAGGAAACACAACAGCTGGTTGAAGCTGACAAAAAGTGCTGATGGCCACCACCGCCTATGTGGCCCTTTCCCCACTCACTGTTTGCTGTGCGCTACTCTCGCCGAGTAGCGCGGGGTCTAACTGCACTCCCCACTACAGGGGCGGCTACAATGCAGCCGCCCCGACTCTGCTGCTCTTGCGCCCCCTCAGTGCGGGTCATTCTGGCGCTGCTCAAAACGGCGCCTTTTGATGACCCCACGCAGGGCGCGGGGCAGTGGGAAAGCCCTCATTTTAACACGACCCTCATTCTAAAAAGGTCCTGGACCAGACAAAACGGACGTCATTTTAAAAGCGGGGAAACAGCCTGCAATGGGCGGCCGAGATCCAGCGATACCCCCAAGTGCAGAACCTCCCCCTGTAGGGGGACAGGGACTGTATTCAGAACAGGAGACAATTCCCAGGTCAATGCTTCTTCCCACTCGCAGCAGTTCTGATTTGTGAAGATTAAGTTTAACCTTTTTAGCCCACATCTATCCGCAGGGCTTCCAGAGATTGGCTCAGGGTTTTCACAGCATCCCTGAGTCCTGCTGGAAGTGCAAGATAGAAAGGAGTGTTGGCCACATGCTGGTGACAACCCAGCCCAAACCTCTGGATAACCTCTCTCAGGGGATTCCAAGAGATGTTAGGATGCATGGGGTACACGATGGAGCCGTGAAGGGCCCCGCAGGCCGCAGGCCAGCATCCCACTCAGAAACCTGCTTTCCAAACAGGACATGAAGCTAGCAGCACCAAACTTTCTGGGTATCTGGGTATCTTCAGGAGACTCTCTTGATGATACCACCCATGTTTGGTGAAGTTTGGTTCAGGGGGTCCACAATGTTGGGGTGCCCCATCTCCTATTGTTTTCAATGGGAGCTAATAGGAAATGGAGGGTACCCCTTTGAGGGTCCATAAGATTGCAACACCTGAGCCTAACTTTACCAAACTTGGGTAGTATCATCAAGAGAGTATCCTGATGACACCCTGCAAGTTTGGTGCTGCTATATTAAAATGCACCACTGACAGGCACCCCATGATGGATTTACTAAATAAATGCTTAATTTAAAAGGTAGAACATTCTGATAGAACAGGAGCACGAAATGTTAACCAGAGCTCTCCCTGATTGGCCAGCTGAGATGCAGTAGCCAGGAGCCACAGAAAGGGTATGTGCTCACACAGAGTAAAAGTCAGAGACATTGAATTAGTGACAGAATGAGTCAGACACAGATTGTCACTCAAGAGAGAGACCATAGATTGAGTCAGTCAAGAGGCAGTGGGTGTTCACCTGACAGAGACAGATCATGTCAGTGAGAATCAAGAGGCTAGATGGCCAGAGTTCTCAAAGAAATCCCTCAAAAGCTGAGAGGGAAAGATCTTTATTTCACCAGAAATAGGTGTCCAGGTGCTGGTGAAAGAACAGAGTTAAACCTATTTCACAGGGACAATCCTAAGGCCACATGAAGGGCTTGGTAACGTCTCTGAAGGGACAGCAGCTAGATATTGGGACCAGAGAGTTCCTGAGGGCATGTTAGCATAATTGGCAGAATCAAGTGTGGGACTAGAGAAACCCCAGAGCTTGCTCTGTCCCAGCCCAGTGTGAAATCCTAAGGGTGGATGGTTTAGGACCAAGTAGAAAAGGTTTACCCAGGAATGTATGAAAGTATATTTGAAACTGAAACAGCCTTTTATATGAAACAGCTGAAGTTAAAGTACTCTGAACTGAATATCTAAATAATATCAGCCGAAATAAAAGAAATGCTTAAAACCTCACTGTACCAACAAACCAAGTAGAAAAAGACTGTAAATAAATTCTAGTTTGTTTAATGTTAAAAAGCCTCTCAGAGTTCCATTCTCCCTCAAAAAAGGTGGCAGCATATGTTTCCTGACAGGATTTGCCTGAAAAGCTTGTGTGTGCATGTTAGTGGGGTGTGCCTGGGTTAACAGCAGCCACAAACTGTTCCCTCCTCCTCCAAATCTCCCTCCTGCTGGCGTGTCTGTCTCTGGGAGGGAGTGGAGTGTGTTGCACACCCCAAGAATTTTCTTCAGATTCTCCTTTTGAACTGACATGGCTTCATTGAAAGCCAATGCGACATTTCTGGGGGTGTGTAAGCAGGCTGCACATTTTTCAAGGTAAAGGCACCAAACTTTCAGTGTGACTTCAGGAGACTCTCCTAGCAAGACCATCCAGGTTTGGTGAACTTTGCTTCAGGGGGCAGTGGGAGATGGGCCCTACCTCTTTGAGGGGCCATACAATTGGACCTCCTGAAGCCACCCTGAAAGTTTGGTGCCTCTACTTTGAAAAATGTGCACCCTGCTTACACACCTAGAAATGACCCATTGGCTGCAATGGAGCCATGTTAGAACAAAGAATCTGCCAGGCTCTTTAGCAACTGTCTACAGTGGGAAAATTTCCCATCATAGACTTCAATGGGACTTGCTGTTATGCCCAGCTGGCTCTGTGCTGGAGATTTTATTGGGAAATCTGTTGGGGATTGTGGAGAAATGGCCCCTCCCGCCCTTTTCTGTTTTTTCCTCCCCTCCTCCCATCAGGTATCATAGATTTGGAGGACTTAGAAATTCCAGAGAAACATTAGGAAGTGCTACCTGACCTAGGGGGAAAAGATATCTTGACCCAGCCTGACCAGGTCAAAGGAGGGTGGGGTCTGGGATCTCATAAATTGCTGGGTGGGAGAGTGGCGAGGGCTCTTTCTGAAGCTTTTCTGCTGGGACACAGAAGGGAGAAGACCTTTGGCCAGGGCTGGGAAGGGAGCAGCCATTTTTGAGCCATGTGCTCCTCCAGGAAACACACCCAGCCTGCCAGATAATGAGAACACTTTGGCGGTTTCTGCACGGGCTGAAAGCAATGGCTTCAGCCCGGTAAAACACCGTTTTGGTGGGGACCCTTTGCACAGGCGCCACTGCCAAATCGATGGACCCCCGGGATCATTTTCCAGAGGACTTCTGTTTTTTGACAAATGGGACACATTCCTTCTAACTTCTGAACTGACGGAATGTCATCAGAGACCAAGAGATCTTACTTAAGGCAACGCAATTATTTCCAGGACTCGGCCAATTTATTTAAGAAGCATAAATGAATGGTAAAGCTTTCCATCACCAGCAGGCGAGGCCTGCGTTTTTCAGTTCCACCCATCCCCACTGAATGAAGAGCAGCACAGCAGGAAGGATGGCCCTGAAGGGCTCCTTTTGTGTGTGTGCAGTTGTATCTGTGCACCTCATGACACACTTTACAGCCACCTTCAGCCTGAAATGGGGCCATCCCGGAAAAGCTTTACCACTGATTTGGGAGGCATCTTTTATTTCTGCACTCCACATAGAGTTTAGCTGCAACCACAGAATTATGAGATGAATAAAACACAGGGCTCTTTACCAGGCATGGCATTTGGATCTGTTTGCTGACTTAGCCTCTCTGCTTCCTTCTCCAGGGTAGCAACTGATTTAACAAGAGGAGAGTGCTGAAGGAAATTCTGAGCAGTTGGAAGAGCTGTGTGAAAGTCTTTCTGGTGAGCTTCTTTAACAGGCTGGGTTGGTGGTGGGACATCCTGGCCTTGCCCCCATCTCCTCTCCATCATTGTAGGAAAAGGTGGCTGAACCTCTTGACAGGGAGGGTCTTCAGCATATTTCACAGGCTCATGTTTGAAAGGCTGTGCAAACTCCTTGGCCTTCAGCTGGGCTTCCAGGGTCAGTTTCTGCAGAAACAAGGCAGACAAAAGGACAGGGGTGCATTGAAAGACTCCTGGTTGCAGGCACAGGGGATGTGACAGCTGAGAGCCCAGCAGTGCTACAGACCTAGCAATGTTGCAGCAGAACTGCGTAGTGGGTTCTTTGGACGGCTGGATGCAGGGGCACTGGGAGGCAGGCCAGAAGGTTCCTTTTCAAATCCTGGCTTGGGTATAAATTGCCTCTAAAAATGTGGCAACAGCTGTTAACTTGGGTTTTTTAAAAGGAATTGGCTAATTTGTGGAGGGCAGTTCAAGGCTGCTAATTGTAACTAAATGAAACTTCCATGTTGAGTAGCAGTGTACCAGGGTAAAGAGCCTTCATGCTTGTTTTTGGACACCCAGAAGCATCTATATGGCAACTTTCAAAAACAGAATGCTGAACTAGAAGCTGTTCTGATCCTTGTGCAATGATAGAAGAAAAGAACCCCAGTTCAAATGGACAACCTGAACTATCTCAGTCTCCTTTAGAGGCAGGAGACACAGACAGGCCCATTATATCTGCACAGACACATCTAGCTCATTTAGTTTAGAAAAGAGAGACTTGTTGGCACTAAAGTCTAAGTGCCAAACAAAGCACATTTGGCACTTAAGAAAACCATGTAGGCTGTGAACAGATTGAGATCACCCGATTCCCTCTCCTACAGAGAACAGACTGGGGGGCGAGGGGCGATGATCAGCCGAATGCCCAGGCGAAGAGGCTGGTCTTCACCAGGCATCAAAACTCCATGTGGGTGGGCACCTGGCGGACCCCTGGTGGGAGGACATTCCACGGTGTAGAGGCCACAGTCGAGAAGGCCCCCTGGGCCGCCACCACCCCTCACCTCCAAAGTGGGCAGGACAGCCAGGCAGGCCTCCCCCTCTGACAGCACCTGGGCAGGAACATATGGGTAGATGTGGTCTCTCAAGTACCCAGGAGCAAAGTGTCAGGCCTGCGCCATTCTTGGCCTGGCAGTTTGCATGTCCGCATCAAGGCCACAAGTGGCCCAGCCATTAGCATCGCCCGAAGGAGGCCTCCCTTGCTTGCATGTAACTAGTCAATAGAGCTTAACCATTCATTCTTATCTGCCTTCTTCCGAAGGAGTGAACCGCCTGTCCCAAAACAATACCTCTCTTCACACCACCCTTTATTATGCTGATATTATGGGAATGTGAGGGTGGGGGGAACTATGGGATGAGCCAAGTTGTAACTTACAGGTTTATACCAGGGGTCAGACAGCCAAACTTCCTTGGGCTGACACGGTTCTAATAAATCTCTTGAAACCTTCATGAGTCTTGTTTGTTGACTGGAGTACCAGACCCTGACATTTAGCTGACACTTCTGGATCCCCTTTTCTACACCCAGACCCACTCACAGTACAGCTGGGTCAAAAGGGAACCACACTAAATCCGACAGCTATTCAGGGCTTTATAGGTTAGTACCCACATTTTTGAATTGGACCTTGTAGTGCATCTGAAACTAGTGCAGATTCCTCAAAATTGGGATGATGCGATCCCAGAATGAGGCACCAGTCAGCAGATAAGCTGCTGAATTCTGCACTGGCTCAAGCTTTTGGACTGTCTTCAAAGGTTCATGGCAATAATCCAGTCTGCTGGTTATCAGAGCATATATAATGGTGGCCAGGTCATCCCGTTTCAGGAAAGAGTGGAGCTGGCACACCAGCCAGAGATGTTGACGGGCCCTCCTGGTCATCACTGCCAGCCACCTAGACTTCAAGAGACAGTCCCCATCCAGGATGACCCCAACATCCCACACCAGGGTCTTCTGGGCTAGAACCACCCCTTCCAGCGCTGGGTGTCCCTCAATTCCCTGAACTTGGCAGCTTGTCACACAGAGCACCTCCATCTGATCAGGATTCAGTTTCAGTTCATTGACCCTCGTCCAGTCCATGACCGCTGCCAGGCAGCAGCCTCATCTGAAGCAGATGGAAGTGAGAGGAACAGCTGGGTGTCATCAGCATATTGACGACAACCCATGCCATATCCTCTGACGATCTCCTCCAGCAGCTTCATGTAGATATTAAATAACATTGGAGACAGGACCAAGCCCTGGGGAACTCCACAACAGAGCTCCCAAGGACCCAAGCCCCTGCCCCATCTCCACTTTCTGGAGTCTTCCACTGAGGAAGGACAAGAACCACTGCATTACAGGGGACCCCAGCCCCAGCCCCCACAATCACTCCAGGAGTGATTAACATGGTTGACAGTATCAAAGGTTGCTGAAAGATCTAGAAGTACCAACAAGGACAACTGATCTCTGCCCCTTCCCCTGAGGACGTCATCCATCATGGTGCTCTTTAACCTATTCATAAATGACCTGGAAGTAGGGGTGGGTAGCATGGTGGCCACGTTTGTGGATGGTACCAAATTATGTAGGGTGGTGAGATTGCGAAGAGCTCCAAGCGGACATTTATAAATTAGGTGAGTGGGCTAAGAAATGGCAAATGCAGTTCAGTGTAGCAAAATGGAAAGTGATGCACATAGGGGCAAAAAATCCAAACTTCACATACATACTACAGCAGTGGGGTACATTCTAAGAGTGCATTAAGAGCAGGTGCATTCTAATCTGGAGGAACTGGGTTTAATTCCCCGCTCTGCCGCTTGAGCTGTGGAGGCTTATCTGGGGAATTCAGATTAGCCTGTGCACTCCCACACACACCAGCTGGGTGACCTTGGGCTAGTCACAGCTTTTCGAAACTCTTTCAGCCCCACCCACCTCACAGGGTATTTGTTGTGAGGGGAAAGAGCAAGAAGATTGTAAGCCCCTTTGAGTCTCCTACAGGAGAGAAAGGGGGGATATAAATCCAAACTCTGCTTCGTCTTACACGAGTCAGTGCTATCAGTCACAGACCAGGAAAGGGATTTGGGCGTCTTAGTTGATAGTTCCATGGGAATGTCAACTCAATGCATGGCAGCTGTGAAAAAGGCAAACTCTATGCTGGGGATAATTAGGAAAGGAATTGATAATAAAACTGCAAAGATTGTCATGCCCTTATATAAAGCCGTGGTGCGACCGCACTTGGAGTTCTGTGTTCAGTTCTGGTCACCACATCTCAAAAAGGATAACGAAGAGATAGAAAAAGTGCAGAGAAGGGCAACGAGGATGATTGAAGGATTGGAGCACCTTCCTTATGAAGAGAGGCTGCAGCGTTTAGGACTCTTTAGTTTGGAGAGGAGACGTCTGAGGGGGGATATGAGTGAAGTCTATAAAATTATGCATGGGGTAGAAAATGTTGAAAGAGAGAAATTTTTCTCTCTTTCTCACAATACTAGAACCAGGGGGCATGCATTGAAAATGCTGGGGGGAAGAATTAGGACTAACAACAACAACCTTTATTTGGCATTTAAAAATAGGTTCTAGAGCGTTGCCAGACATTTTTGAAATACAAATCAAGAGTACATTCAAAGGGCAGACAGGAAGACTGTATATAGCAGTATACATTACTTAGAAAGTTCTGTCACTTGTAAAAAATTTTTTGCTACTTTTTCCAAGAGCATGACATATGTGTTGTTTAACAGAAGCTTTACAACAGAACAGTCAGAGTCACTTTCAGATTTGTCTAGGGCCAGCCTGGGAGAGAAATTCCTAATGCCCACATATCTCGGAGAGTCAAGAATAATGTGAGCAAGAGTTTCCACTTGATTTTTACAGTGTGGACAAACCCGATTCTGGAGAGGGATGGATAAGTAACGACCCTTTGTAATGGCTGATGGGAAGGTATTGGATCTGGCCCTTGTGATGGATATCTATGCTGGGGTTCAGTTAATTAGTTAATTAGGACTAATTCAGTTAATCAGTTAATTAGGACTAATAAAAGGAAACATTTTTTCCCGCAATGTGTGATTGGTGTTTGGAATATGCTGCCACAGGAGGTGGTGATGGCCACTAACCTGGATAGCTTTAAAAGGGGCTTGGACAGATTTATGGAGGAGAAGTCAATCTATGGTCACCAATCTTGATCCTCCTTGATCTCAGATTGCAAATGCCTTAGCAGACCAGGTGCTCAGGAGCAGCAGCAGCAGCAGAAGACCATTGCTTTCATATCCTGCACGTGAGCTCCCAAAGGTATCTGGTGGGCCACTGCGAGTAGCAGAGTGCTGGACTAGATGGACTCTGGTCTGATCCAGCAGGCTTGTTCTTTTGTTCTTAAGGCTGTTTACCCCCACCCCCGAACCCTGACTGATATGGATCTTGAAAATCAGTTTCCTCCACCACCCCCCCCTCCAAGACCTTACCAAAAAAGGGATATTGGCTACTGGGCGATAGTTGTTGAGATCTTCTGGGTCCAGGGATGACCTCTTCAGGAGGGGTATCCCACTGCCTCCTTGAAGGCATGAGGCACCTCCCCACTCCCTAAGCAGGCATTCACCTCTTACTGGACTCACCCAGTCAATCACCCCCTAGCTAGTTTTAATTAGTCACGATGGGCAGGGATTCAGGGAACAGATAGTAAGGCCCGCATCCTGCAAGCACATCCGCAGGTCACAACAACTGAAACAGATCTCATACAATCTGACTGATTGGTTTTCTGGAGACCACCTCATGATTATCCAAAACCACCACATGTGGGTCTGGAGTATTAGGTTGCAAGCCCCATCATAGACCATCACCGCAGCATGCTTGAAAGAATCCCCTGGAGTTGTCCTAAAGCTCCACCATGTGTTCTGGGCATGTAACCAACAGATTTTGAATGAGTACAGATGAGAAAGATCTCTCCTACCTCTGCATGATCCACGATACTCGTGTGTGGCTGTTGGTGGCCATCAGGGTAAGGCTTGTAATCCATCATATATATGGTCTGGTACATGCCCATGTTCACAGGTGGCTGCACAATAAAGTGGGAGGGAATATCATTCCAATGGCTAAGATGTTTGCTTCAGACTGACAACAGAATTGCTGACTAATAAGAAATGGACACATTCATGCCTTATCCTTAGTTTATCCATAAAAAAAGAAATAATAGAATATAAATGAAGTAAATACATTTTTAAAAAATAGGCTGGCTTGCCCATGATTTCATGTGGGAAACCCCTCCCAACATACACGCACGCACGCACGCACGCACGCACGCACGCACGCACGCACGCACGCACCCTGCATTATGAAATGCTCCCACTACTAAGCATTTGGTCAGAAGCCTCCTTTGGTGTAAGCTGAATGGTCTAAGCTGAATGTCTTCTGAAAGATAAAGCATTGATGTGCTGTTGAATAAAGCACTGAGTTAACCACTCCTGATTGAGAAGCAGCGGCAAGATTTTACATGATCTCTGCTGACCCCTGGTGGGATGAGAAAATGTGTGCCCTGTCCTTTTGGGACTCCGACTATTACATTATCTGAAAACAAAAGATCACAGGGAAACAACCAGCTGCAAACTCCACTTGACAACTTTTTGTGAGTCTCAAATGTCTACAGACAGAACAGATTTGAATTAATAGTGAGAATGCCTTCACAAAAGCAATAGAAATGGAGGGGGGATCACTTCTGGCAAAGAATTGACACATCTCTCCATTTTTGTTTCCCCACTAAAGGAATTGTTGCAATTAATTCAAGTCTGTTCTATCTGTCGATATTCCCAGCTCACAGAAAGATGTTCGTCCATGTATTTTGTAAAGCTTTCTTTGAACTTTTCAGATAATTCTTGTAAAGGAAATTGCAGGCTCCCATCTAAGCACCAATTATATTTGATTTTAAATTAAATACCATTTAATCACCATGTGAATTGAAGTGAGTTTTATTTTCGGTCACAGATTTGAAGAGCTCCCCTACTGTATGGCATTATTTGAATCCACTTGAATCAGACATGTCAGGCTGAATTTATTAATTCTGTATCTGCTGTCAGCACAGCACACACCCCTCCCTTTATTTATCTATCTATCTATCTATCTATCTATCTATCTATCTATCTATCTATCTATCTATCTATCTATCTATCTATCTATCTATCTATCTATCTATCTATCTATCTATCTATCTATCTATCTATCTATCTATCTATCTATCTATCTATCTATCTATCTATCTATCTATCTATCTATCTATCTATCTATTGTTGGACCACTCACCCTTGGGTGCCTGCAAGAGCTCCTCACTCTCACGTAAAGCACAAGGGACATCACTTGTGTTTTAGGCCAACAAATGTGTCCCTGGAATAGATTAGGAGGGGGGTAAGTCTCATCCTTACTTTTACAGGAGTTCTCGTGTTCTCCTGTATCGCTGCAAAGGAGGCACAGCAAGGGGCTAGGAGGCGTGTACCCAGAATGCCCTGGGCATGGTCATGCCGTGCCAGCAGAGGCCCATGTGAAAAGGGAGCCTTCAATATTCCCTGCAATAGCATTTTTCTTGATGTGCACATTAAGAAACAGAAGAGGTGTGCGTGCATAGCAAGTTGTAATGGATTTTTTCTCCTGAAAATAACACATTTATTCACAGACACAAATAATTTCCCATGCATCCTAAGTGTTAAATTTATCCTGCCTCTACTTGGCTGCCTTTGCATTTAAAAAGAGCCTCTAGTCTGGTCACAGGCGGCTTTCCTATGGAGTTTTGGGTCTGGTTTGGCATCCAAACTGGAGCAGCATTTCCCTGGAGCATCCTTGTTCCTCTCATTGCCCACTTGCTGGCTTTTCCCCGGCTGTGATATCTTCCCTAAACCGAGCTGGCAGTCTCTTCAGAAGGCTCTTATTCCAAGTGCCTTTGCATACTAGGAAAGTGGAAAGGTGTACCTTTTTTGAGGGTCCGACTCCTTCCCAGTGGTGGGATTCAGCCGGTTCGCACCACTTCGGCAGAACTGTTTGTTAAAATGGTGCTTGTAAACAACCAGTTGTTAATTCATTTGAATCCCACCTCCAGAACCGGGTTTTTGATTATTTGAATCCCACCACTGGCCCACCCCCTTGTCGTGCCTCTTAAGAATGCCACCCCTTCCCCAGAACTTGGGGGGAGGGCTTTTAAAAATGGTCAATTATTGAATTTTCTTCAGTGCAATGACATTAAAATGATCTCTTGCCATGATCTACTCGCTGCTTTAAATTCTACCAGCTTTCATTGTAAAAAAACCCCAAAATAAATCTATAGCCCTTTTGTTGTAGGGAAACGTTTTCATGAGGAAAAGGGCTAGAGATTTACTTTTAAATGTGAAAGCCAGGAACTAGTAGGAACTAACTGACTGTGGCAATTGATCACTATAAAGTGAAATCCTGATGGCCTGGAAATTACCAGTGGTCTTAAACACCATGGAAAGCCTTCGAGTGACCCGGGGGCTTGTGGGAGGCTGAGGCAAGGAACACTCGGGGCAGCAACTGCCTTGTGGACCCTCCAGGGCCAAGAACAGCTCCTTTGAAAATCGCTGCTGGGCTGAGGCAGCCACAGTCTGAGGTTTGGGCTCTTTTTAGGTTGTTTTGGGCAGAGTGCAGCCTCTGAAATGATCAACCCATTTTCAAGCTAGAAAACAAATGTCCTTGATGTGGCCCACTCTTAACTATTGCCCCTTAAGTACAGAAGTGACTGGAGTGACACAATCAATTGGTCCAATAATTTGTGGTAAAGTTGGCATGTTCAGAGAAAAAAAGCTGGTGAGTGAGGTTTGACAGTCATACTTTAGATAAACCAAACACCATTTTGTCATTTCACCGGTTTGGAGACGGCCGGCCTGTGGCATCACCATTGGCAGGAATGGAAAAGAGCATGAGTGGCACCCCACCAGTGGCCTGTGCCTCACCTTGGACAGGGCAATTCTCCACGTCACTTCCGCCATGTTGCTCTGCTTGCCTGGCACAAACAAAAACCGGAGTCAGTACAAGGAATGGCCGTCTATAGACTACGAATCACAAACATTTGAGTGTGCTCTTAAGTCGGCCGCCTCCAGTAGATGATTCCCTTTTGCGCAGTTTTCTACATCAGTCTAGATAATCCCAACTGGACAACCTTTTGCATGATTATTACATAGGCCAATGTTCAGATCACCAGAACGTGGTCAGGATGCAAGTGGGCGTGCCACTGTGCTGCCACTATCTAGCGTGAGAATTTTGCTCTGGTCCGTAGACAGATATAGCTGAGGGAGGCTTTTGGAGGCACGGAGAGGATCCTGATGTGCTGCTTCTGAGCTGGACCCCCCTCCCCCCACCTGCCAGAAATGCCCTCTTGGCCACCCACCCTCACAAGACCCCTGCCCAGCACAGCTCCTACTCCCAGGCAACCTGGTCCAGCTCAATTGCTGCCATTCAGGTTTCCAGCTGCTGTTGGGCCGACTGAACTGGCACTCTTCTGGTGTGGTCTCAGCCCCTGCCCAGGGAAGATAGGCAGCCTGGTGACTGAGCGTGAGCTTCGCTGGGGATTGATGGCAATGCAGTTTTTAATCTTTAAAACATTTCAGTAGAAATGATATCAGCTCTTAATTGAGTTAAAACTTACACCAGTTCTCTGATGTTTTTGGGGTAGAGTCTGATTCTCATAAACTGACAACATATGGTCACTTCACAGACATTCAGCAGGGGAGTCTGTTGGCAACTTACAACCCAAAATGAAACACATTAATAACTTAAAAACCAAAATTCAAACCAGCAACTTTGGTTAAGTTTGCTAGCAAACTGAACCAAATGCAATCCTAAATAAAATGGTCAGGATCAGGTGTAATGTTCTTCTCCAGAAGGCATATATCCCAGTTCATGCCGTCCTCCTTCCTCAAACAGAAAATGTACGTGGGGGAACTCATAGCAAAACAAACCTTTGTGCATGTGGTCCTTCACACGAAGGACCCAAAGTACACATAGGCCAATTAAGCACAAGGTGTTTGCTGCGTGGTGGAGGCGAATGTCTGCCACAGCAAGATTCTTGTACTGACACATTTCCTCTAGCCTCACTTTCACTTTCCACTCTCTCCACCACAAGCAAATCCACTTATAGCACAATTTTAATTTTGCTTTGCTGTCAGAGTGGAACAGATTGGTCAGTGGGCACAGCTGGCTCCAGACCTCTTCCCTTGCTCGTAGCCAGTAAGCAAAGGCTTCATTATGCTGCTTTGCACGTTTCCCCCCCGACCCTCCTCCCAGTTGCCGATTATCCCCACTTCTTATCGTGCCATATTATTTCTATTTCCCATTGCCTCCCCGCTCCTGTATATCTTTAGATTAAAAAAACTATATTGACAGATCATTAGATTTTAAATACTATATTGATAGATCAACAAATTGATACAAATACTAAAAACATGTAAAAATAATAAGACTAGTTGATCAGTCCAAACACCTGATTTGCCCCTGCATTTGATCAACAAAATGGGATGTCTCCAGCCTTGTCGTTTTATACACAAGGAATCAGTGGATCCAGACCTCACTGGGAAAAGCCCGTTGGTCGTGATGCTTGGGTTACAGTACATCAGGAGACAGAAGATCATGAACCTGAGGAGCTTAGCAAATGGCAGCTCACGTCCTTTTATGGTTTTGCAGTTTGTACACACACACTCACACAAACACACACATACACACAGACTTTCCACCATAAAAGACAATCAGTGTTTGGGCAAAGTGTAAAGATGCTGTATTCAAGTCTTTTCTTTAATACTTCACCTATAATAGATTGATAGAAGGAGGAGGAGGAGTTGGATATATACCCCCCTTTCTCTCCTGTAAGGAGACTTAGGGGTTTACAATCTCCTTTCCCTTCCCCCCACAACAAACACCCTGTGAGGTGGGGCTGCAAGAGCTCCAAAGAACTGTGATTAGTCCAAGGACACCCGGCTGGCATGTGTTGGAATGCACAAACTACTCTCGTTCACCAGATAAGCCTCCACAGCTCAAATGGCAGAGCAGGGAATCAAACCCAGTTCTCCAGATTAGAGTGCCGCTATGCCACTGCTGCTCCTAGACTGACAGATTGATAAATCTATTGATCTATTGTAGATTGATATATCACTCTGTTGATAAGATTGAAGATAAAAATTAAAGATTATATTTAAAATTAAAGCACGCATTCGTAATAGAGAACCCGTGAAACATCGCCCCTCTGGACAATAGCAAAAAGCCAGCTGAGGGGTAATGCCTGCCCCACTGCAAACAGGGCAGAGGGTAATAATGCCAAACATGCATGAAAGAAAGATTCCACACCCAGTTCTCTTTGAAGTCACGAGAACTTTGCTGTGTGTTGTCGGCCATGGTGCACACAACTGGGAAAGTATATCCACGGACAAAGCTCCAAGATCTCCACTTAGCCATGGCTTCAGATAACTTCAGTAGGATTTGTCACACATTCCGTGTCCTTCTTAATATACGAAGTATGATATTAAGGCTCTTTAGATAGGCACAGGAATAACTCTTTGTCATGCTTCACTAATGACCTCAGTTCCCTCCACCCATTGGGGGGAAATGTATGCAGGAATTGTGACTCAGAACAGATGCTCAGCAAGCATGTGGCCACTTCTTGACTTGGACACTTAATTGTCTCAAATAGCAGAAGGTGTTTGGAAAGACCTTCCTCTACCACAAATCCTATAGATCTGCTAATGTTCTGACTCAGTATAAGAGAGCTTCAGCTTAATCCAGAGAGCTTCCTATTAAGTGTGAAAAAGCAATGCCCCATCTCAGTTGGCCTGAGAGACAGATTTGCCCATGGGCATGCAGAACATGGCTAAGAGAGGACCCAACCACGGCTCTCCCAGATCCATAGCTTCTGCTCCCTTCTGGACAGCCAGTGTGGTGTAGTGGTTAAGAATGGTGGACTCTAATATGGAGATCTGGTTTGATTCCCCATTCCTCCACATGAAAAGAGGACTTTTTTCAGTGGCCTTGGACTAGTCGCGGTTCTCTCCAAACTCTCTCAGCCCCACTTACCTCACAAGGTGCCTGTTACGGGGAGGGGAGGGAAGAAGTTGTAAACTGCTTTGAGGCTCCTTACTGTTGAGAGAAGCAAGGTATAAATCCAAACTCTTACCCTTCTAACTAAAACAATAAAGTTTCCCCTTCAGTTGTGTCCGACCCTGGGGTACCACTGTGAGTAGTGATTTCATAGGCAAGCCTCTTTTGTGGGGTAGTTTGCCACTGCTTTCCCCGGCTATTCTTTGCCCACTAGCTATGAGCTAGGTACTCATTTACTGACCAAGGAATGGATGGATGGCTGAGTTGACCATGAGCCAACTGCCAGGATATCTGACCCACAGGGGGCTTGAACTCCTGACCGTGTGAGTGGCAGTGCAAGCACTTAACCACACCGCCACGCGGCTCCTTAATTAAAACAATAGCAAAGACTAATTGCCTTAAGTATTTCTCCCAAATACTAGAATGCAACTATTTTTTCCCAAACTAACCACAGCTGTGCCAATTTGGTACTTACTCCCCAGGGTTAATTAGCACTCTCCGAATGTCATGAGCAGGGTTCCTAGAGTGTCACGATCAGCCCCCGTTTGATCCTGCCATGTTTCATCTCCTGCCCAGGACCTGCTTCTGTTCAGACCACCACCACCCTACTCTGCTTCAGCTCCATCACTTTGACATTTCTCAGACTTGTTATCAGCTCGTGAGAGACCTACTGCTGTAGCTTTGTCAGTCCTGTAGAAGGTAGGTTGCTTTGACCCTGGTGGAGGAAGGCGGTTTCTCCTTTCAAGAGACCTTGGGACTGGAGAGGTGTCATCCCCCCCCCAAGAACTGGCCAGTAGGGTGGGGTAACAGGATGTAGGGGTGACATATGGGGTGTGATGGTGCTTGCAATATTGGCTGTGCTTAGTTCTGGCAATAGAAGTCCAAATGCTCATTTCCTGATGCTGCTTCATGATAAAGAAATCAACTGAAACCAGAGTCTTGTTATTGAACAATTCGTAGTGTGACAGTTTGCCAGAACAGTTCGGAGTGTGACAGTTTGCCTGCTCCTCCTGTGAGGGTATATGGACAAGAGACGACCAGCGACCTGAACACAGATGGGGTACCCTTTCCCCTGCTCATGACAAGGGAGGGTGACAGAGCGACGCCCCGTGGTGGGGATGACGGGCCTGCTGACATTCCAGAGATTGGAGACAAAAGGGTGGTGGAGGCGCCAGAGGTGGGCTCATGGTCATTTGAGCTGCAGGTGCCCGAGAAAAAGGTAATGCTCATCTTTGTGAACTTCAAACAAACTCACAGAGATGGTAAACTACTTGAGAGGTTATCAGGACAGTGGGTCAGTGGATGACCACGTTCTTTTTTCATCTTGAATAAATATGATATATGCAAAATACTGTTTATTTCTTCCTTTCTTTCCAAGGTAGATATCACTACCACCAGGAATTTAATTCCAAACCCCTTTTAAAGTTCTTCTAAAGCAGGGGTAGGGAACCTGCGGCTCTCCAGATGTTCAGGAACTACAATTCCCATCAGCCTCTGTCAGCATGGCCAATTGGCCATGCTGGCAGAGAACTGATAAATTAATTCTAGGCTATCTGGAAAAGCAGTTCGACTTCTAAAAATATTGTGTCTGAGCTCTAAAGCAGCTTTGAAGGTCTAATAAATAAATAAATATGTGACCTTGAAGTAGAAACCCTCATAAGTTACTGGTGTAGGATTCCAGGTTGATTTCAACAAATTAAAATTTTATTTTATAGAATTTCCATATACTTTCTTTAGCTTAATTGCTACAAAAAGCAATTTATTATCTCTACAACATGTAAAACAATTTGAGTCAGTAACTTCTGGCTGAGGCAACTTTCACTTCACATAAATCTACTCTCCCGCTGTTTTATATTCCTGTGACCATATGAGGATGTGACTCCCTTTCTGGTCTCCCCAATGTCTTCCATTTGCATTTTACCTATTTATTTGGCATTTTTGTACTTTACACAATGCTAGATAGGATTCTAGTCAGAAACCTGCTTTCTAGACTGCTAACATCCTACAGTTCTCTGTTGACTTCAGTCCTTTCTCAGTTTATGACAGGCTGACTCTCTGTCTCTCTTTCCAAAACAAAAAAAATTTCCCTGCCTCTTTCAAATGTCAATTGATCACCACACTTTCTTCTACAGCTTACCTCTCATTTAAAGAAACACAGAGAGAACATTTTAAATCATTATAGTCACACACTAAGGAGTCAAGATGGCCATTGGCTGCTCACAGCAGCTGGGACTGAGGTGTGTAGTATGCATGTGTGTCCGTACCCATTATCCATTCTTTCCATCCTAAGGAAGCAGCCGGGCAAGCGAAATTACCTCTGAATTGGGATCTGGGCTGCTGCTGTTCTGGTTGGGGAGCCCCTTGGCCCGGAGTCCTCTTCCAGGGGAAGCACAACATTCCACCTTTTATGAGGCATCAGAACTTCAGAACATTCCACAGCAGCCTGGCAATGGGAACGGCCTCATGTCATTCTCTTCCAGCATTTCCTCAACACCTTCCCTAAACATAATGTAACCATAAGTCAGAACAGTTGAACTGTGAGCATTTGAAGGAATGGTTTACTTTTTTTAGAGAGGCTCACTTGAAGGAGGCGTGGGATCCAACTTACTTTCCAATGGCTGGGATCTTGCAGTTTCCAAACTTTGTTTCATTTGCTCTTTTAGATTTATTTATTTATTTATTTATTTATTTATTTGTTTGTTTGTTTGTTTGTTTGTTTGTTTGTTTGTTTGTTTGTCTTATAGACCGCCCAACCCCCGAAGGGCTCTGGGCGGTGAACAGCATTAAAATAACAGGTACAGAATAAACTATAAATAATTTAAGTTAAAAATGCAGCAGTTAATAAACGACAGACAGCAGTGCCCGTAACAATTCCTACTAAACTAAACTTTCCCAAAGGGAGGAAAAGAGTGGCCCATAGATGGTAGTGGGCCCAAGGGGGGGAGGCGGGGGCACCCATAATCAAGCCGATGGAGCACTCCAAAGGCCAGCCGGAACAACTCCATCTTGCAGGCCCTGCAGAGGCTTCTCACCAAGATCCATGAGGAGCCCGAACAGTTGGAGGAAGAGTGTTCCCACCAGGCAGGGAACCCAGGGCTGTAAAGGTCCTGGCCCAGCTTGTAGCCGGAGGCCAACCGCATCATGGAGAGGCCAGGGACTACCAGCAAATTGGCCTCTGCTGCACAGATATAGCAGGAGCCTTCCTAGTAGTAAGGAGACATATGGGATAATACGGTCCCGAAGTGTATTAGGGTCCCAGGCAGCGTAAAAGGCCTTAAAGGTAAGTACCCATACTATGCTCAGAAGATGAGTCAGGAACTCAGCCGGTAGCCAATGCAGCCGGCGTAGTATTGGAATTGATATATATATATATATGGTCATGGAAAGCGCCTCCGTGAGCAGCTGGAGCTGCAACATTTTGCGGACCAGTTGTAACCTCGGATCGAAAAAAACCTCAAGGGTAGGCCAGCGGTATTAGAGCGAGGTTTACAATATGGGTCCAGCCTGGGAGTGACCGTTGCATGGATCACCGTGGCCAGGTCCTCGCGTGGGAGAGGAAGGGAACCAACCACCTGGGCCTGCGAAGATGAAAAAAGTATGCAAACCCCTGGTTGTATAGGGCCACCTGGAGGTCTCCATTGAGGAAGAGACAAATCCCAGGTGGACCCCCAGGCCTCTCTGGACCAAGGGGCGTAGGCAGCCAATAAAACCCCCTACCTCACCGGCGGCTGGAAATTCCCACCCTCCCCATGACCAAGCCAAAGGATCTCCGTGCTTCGATGGATTAAGTTTTAGCCTGCTCTGTGCAACCAACCAGCAACCACCTCCAAACAATGCGGAGAGCTGCAGAGTTGACCGCTCCCCCCTCCATCAACAGAATGAGCTGAGTATCATCCAGCATACTGATGACCAGATCAGCCTGAAAGCTCCCGGTACTGCAAAGCTGAGCAGGGGTGCGCATAGTAGATATTAAATAACAAGGCGGGGGACAATAAAAAAACCTGAGGCACCCCACAATGGATAGGCGGGCACCGCCGGAAACTTGGTCCCCCACACCACACTTCCTGAGCTCGATCCGGGCAGGAGCAGAGGCAATCCATTGAGAGGACAGTGCCCCGCACCCGGAGGCGGACCAGGCGGTGGAGTCAAAAGGTCGTGATCGACCACATCAAGCGCTCGCGGTCAGATCTAACAATACCAACAGGCGCCCGATCCGCCTCCAGTCCAAAGCTGCATCACGGAGGCGGTATCTGTGACTGGCGAGCAAGAGCGGTCTCCGTCCCATACCCAGCACGGAAGCCGGACTGGAAGGTCGAATGCCCGATGCTTCATCCAGGGAAACCCTGAAGCTGCTCCAACACCACTCCTCTCAATTACGCTTCCCCAGAAGCGAAAGATTGAAGCGGGGCGGTGAAATTGGCCAGATTTACCAGGATCTGGGATGAGTGCTTTTCAAGAGTGGGCGGACCACTGCCTCCCTTCAACCCAGCCGCAGAAAGACGCTCCTTGCTCAAGGGAGCCATTGATGATCATCTTCAACAGGTGGGGTCGTAACTCCTCGGCAAAGCTTAACAAGCCAGGAGGGTACGGATCCAGAGGACGGGTAGTACAGGTCTAACAGCAGCCAGGGCCCATGTCAGCAGGCGGCTTCGGAGGCAGGAAAACTGGAGCCAAACATGGGCCTGAAAGAAGGCGGCAAGGGAGCCTCCAGTTCGCTAACTGGTGTAGATAAAAGAGTGGGGAAGGTCCTGGCAGAAAGTGAAAGCGTGATTTTATCCGCCAAAAGAAAAGCTCATAAATGCTACTCCACAGCCAATAGTCAATTGAGGATTTACAAGAACTCTCCGACAAGGAGTGTCAGGGACGAATCACATGGAACAGTTGTGCCGGGCGAGAGCTATTAAGCGGATCGCGAGAGAGGAGGAGAAGAAGATCCTCTTACGCCTCCTTTCATGCGCCATCTCATAGGCCCTTCATAAGCGTCCTATAAGATGCTTTCCGCCACTGCCGATCACGAGATTTCCTCCACACTCGCTCCAGACGTCTGGGGCCCCGTTTCATATTGCGGAGCTCCCCAGTATACCATGGAGCCCGCCAAGAATGGGGACGCAGAGGATGCCGGGGGGCAACAGCATCGATGGCATCGGAGAGTCGGGAATTCCAATCCTCCACCTGCTCATCGAGTGTGCCGGCAGGTTCAGGATCCCGCAGAGCATCTACAGGAAACCAATTGGATCACCCTTAAGTCTTCCGCGAGGCGTGGCATAAATCAGCCCGTTACGCCTAGACAGGGTTAGTAGCGGCGGCAGAGGTCCACCCGCTGACCTTCGAAGGGCAAAATCAGGTCCGGACCATGGCACCTCCCCTATCAATAGAGGATACGACCAGATCAGTTCCCGACCCGAAGACCAAATCCAGCGTGTGACCGGCCTCATGAGTGGGGCCAGAATTTACTAAGGAGAGGCCTAGCGTCGCCTTGGATGACACTAGGTCCGTGGCTGCTGCACAGGAGACGGTGTCGACATAGACGTTGAAGTTTTTCCTTGATTTCTCTCAACTATCATAGTCAATATTTTTCCCCAGGTCCTGGGCCCACTTTATCATTGTTTCCGTTACAATTTCTTGTTCTAGCTCTATCGTCAGGAGAAACTGGTATAGCCGACTAACCATTTTTCTTTTTTGCTATCCCTATTATTTTATCAAACTCATTTTCCTTTTTTTCAGTTCCCCAACTTGCAATATCTTTCTCGAATTCCTCTCGCAATTGGAAAAAGGAAAACCAGTGGCAACTCGTTTTTCCAATTTTAATCTCATTTCTTGGTTTCAAATTTGGTTATCCTCCCATTCGATCAGCTCTTTGTACCTAGGCCATATCCCTTCAGCTTTACATTGATGATTTTGTAGGTCTTCAAACCTTGATACCCACATTGGAATTTTCTCATATAGTTTAAGCTTATACTTATTCCATATATTTATGAGTGCATATCTTATTATATGGTTGTTAAAAGCTTTCAATGATTTTCCATTGGCCGGCCATAAATAACCATGCCACCCTTTTAGATTGTCATATCCTTCCAATGTGAGTAAACTTTTGTTCTCTAACTTTACCCACTCCTGTATCCACATAAGGGCACATGAGTCATGGTAAAGTCTCATATCTGGTAATGCCCATCCGCCTCTTGTTTTAGATTCGTTTAGTGCTGTATATCTTACTTGCGGTTTCTTATTAGCCCATATGAATTTATTTAAATCTTGTTTCCAAAGTTCGAATGTTTTTTGTTGTTATTATGGGAATGTTCTGGAAAAGATAGAGCAGTTTGAGGAGGATGACCATTTTTATTAATGTTATGCATCCAGATAATGATATTGTTAGTTTTTCCCATTTATTAAGTTCTATTTTTATTTCCTTCCAAATTTTATGTAGTTATTCTGAAAAATATTTCTGTTCGATTTTTCAAGATAAATTCCCAAATATTTAATTTTTGACGCAACTTGAATATTTAACTGTTCTACTAGATTATTTTCTTGTTTTTTGGTTAAATTCCATAAAAACATTCTCGTTTTTTGATTGTTAATTTTGAAACCGGCAAGTTTGCCAAATTCATGTATAATATTTACGACTTTCTGTAATGATGCCTCAGGATTACCAACAAACACCACCAAATCATCTGCAAAGGCCTGCAATTTGTAATTTTCTTTTTTTATTTTAACTCCTTCGTTGGCCTCGCATTGCTATCGTTGGCCTTACGTTACTATCTTTATACTTGCCAGGAGCCTGACTACTGATTTTTTCACCCCTGGTATTTACTGCAGTCCAGTGGTGGGAGCATTGGGATGCTGTTAAGATGATCTGGTTGGGGACCTTGCCTTTTTTCCTGTTTTCTCTTTACCCTAAGTCAGTAGACTGTGTAGATTAGATGTGATATGGGCTTCAGTTAGTGGACAGTATAAGTTAGGTGTTGTGGGGTTATTAATCTTGCTTAATGGATAGTATTAGTTGTTAAATCAAGTTAGTGGAGTTAGTTTAGTGGCAAGAGTAGGCCCACTGGTAATGGGATTTTTAGCGGGTTTTTAGATAGAGGGGGCGGTTAGGACATGGGGGCACCACCTATGGGGCTGGGGATCCCAGTGTTGTTGGGGTGGGGTAAGTACGACGGTAGGCAGCGGTTATATGAGAGAAGGCGGACGAGATACGGTTATGCTCGCTCGCCTTCTGACCTCCATCCTATCCCAATGTACGATGGTGGCAGAGATCAGAGATTCCCTGCTTCATCCCTGGTGTTGATCAATGCCAGGTCCATCAATAACAAGACCGCAGTGCTCCGGGATTTTCTCGGAGAGCTACAGATGGACCTGGCTTGTGTCACCGAAACCTGGGTGTGTGAAGGTGAGACTGTTGTCTTGTGCGAGGTCGTCCCTCAGGTTTCGCGTGCCTCCACTGGTCTCGAACACAGGGCCAGAGGGGCTGTGTCGCGATGTTCATCCAAGATTCTATTCCCTTTAGGGCTGCCCCTGTCCCGGAGATCATTGGTATGGAGTGTGTTGGCCTAGAGTGGTTGGCCTCGGAGAGGTTGGCCGTCCTCCTGGTGTACTGGTTGCCTAGCACACCGGGAGGTGGCCTGCTACAGCTGCTGGAGGTGGTGGCTGACTGGGCATTGCGGTTTCCCAGACTTATTGTTCTGGATAACTTCAATGTCCATGTCGACACTGCCTCTTGTACAGTGGCTGCGGACCTGGTGTCATCCATGGCGGCACTAGGTCTCTCCTTGGTGAACTTTGGCCCCACTCATGAGGCCTGTCACACTCTGGATCTGGTCTTTGGTTCAGGGGTTGATATGGCCATATCCTCTATTGACAGAGTGCCATGGTCCGACCATTATGCCCTGAAGGTCCGGGTGGACATGCCACATCACCCCTGTCTAGGCGACGGACTGATTTATGTCCCCCTGCGGAGATTTATGGATCCAATTGGTTTCCTGAATGCTCTGCGGGAACCTGAACCTGCCGGCACACTCGATGAGCAGGTGGCAGACTGGAATTCCTGTCTAGCCGATGCCATTGAGGTAGTTGCTCCCCGGTGACCTCTGCATTCCCGGCTGGCCCCCTGGTATACTGAGGAGCTACGCCGGATGAAACGGGAACTCAGATATCTAGAGCGAAAGTGGAGGAAATCTTGTGATGGAGTGGCGCGAACATCTTATAGGATGTTTATGAAGGCCTGTGAGCTGGTGATGAAGGAGGTGAAGAGAGTTTTCTTTTCCTCCTCTCTCGCGTCTGCTAGCTCTCGCCCAGCACAATTGTTTCGTGTGATTTGGTCTTTAACCTCATTATCTCAGGGTCTACAAATGATCAATTGGCTATTGGCTGTGAGGCATTTATGAGCTTTTTTGCAGGTAAAGTCACGTCGCTCCGCCAGGACCTCCCCGCTACTTTGACTACAATTAGCGAACTGTAGGCCCCTTTGCCGTCTTCGCTTTGTTTGGCCCAGTTTGCCCTGCTCTCTGAAGCCGCTGTTTGGCCCAGTTTGCCCTGCTCTCTGAAGCCGCTGTTGACAGGGCCCTGGCTGCTGTTAGACCTACTACCTGTCCTCTGGATCCGTGCCCCTCCTGGCTTGTTAAAGTCTGCCAGGAGGAGTTACGACCCCACCTGTTGAATATTATTAATGGCTCCCTTGAGCAAGGAGTCTTTCTGGGTGGGTTGAAGGAGGCAGTGGTCCGCCCACTCTTAAAAAGACCATCATTAGATCCTGGAGATCTGGCCAATTACTGCCCCATCTCGAATCTTTCGTTTCAGGGGAAGGTAATTGAGAGTGTGGTGCTGGAGCAGCTTCAGGGTTTCCTGGAGGACACATTGGCTTTTGATCCCTTCCAGTCCGGCTTCCGTGCTGGGCATGGGACGGAGACTGTTCTCATCGCCATCACAGATACGCTCCGTATGCAATTTGACTGAGGTGGATCGGTGCTGCTGGTATTATTAGATCTTACAGCAGCGTTTGATGTGGTCGACCACGACCTTTTGACCCACCGCCTGGCCGTTTCCAGAGTGCGGGGCACAGTCCTTCAGTGGATTGTCTTGTTTCTCCAGGACTGGACTCAGCAAGTGTGGTGCGGAGATCAGGCCTCCCGACGGTGCCCACTTCAGTGCGGTGTGCCCCAGGGTGCGCTCCTATCTCCGCTATTATTTAATATCTATATGCGACCCCTTGCTCAGTTGGTACAGAGCTTTGGGCTGATCTGTCACCAGTACTCTGATGACACTCAGCTCATTCTGTTGATGGAGGGGGGAGCGGCCGTCGCCCCTGCAGCTCTATAGCATTGTTTGGAGGCGGTTGCTGGTTGGTTGCAACAGAGCGGGTTAAAACTAAACCAATCGAAGACGGAGATCCTCTGGCTGGGACGCGAAGGAGAGGTCAGGGATTTTCAGCTGCCGGTGTGGGAGGGGGCCTCATTGGCACCGGCCCCCTCCATTCACAGCCTGGGGGTCCACCTGGATTCGTCTCTTTTGATGGAGACCCAGGTGGCCCATACAACCCGGGTTACGTTTTTCCATCTCCGCCAGGCCCAACGGCTGGCCCCCTTCCTCTCCCAAGCTGACCTGGCCACTGTGATCCATGCAATGGTCACCTCCAGACTGGACTATTGTAATTCGCTCTATGCCAGCCTACCTTGCGCCTGATCCGGACGCTAAAGCTGGTCCAGCATGCGGCAGCACGTTTACTTACAGGAGGTGCCTACCATGACCATATTCAGCCTGTACTGCACCAGCTGCATTGGCTCCCAGTGGAGTTCCGGATCATCCACAAGGTATGGGTATTAACCTTTAAGGCTTTGCGTTGCCTAGGGCCCTTGTACCTTCGGGACTGCCTTACCCCATATGTCCCTACAATTTACTGGTGGTCCCCGGCCCCTCAATGATATGGCTGGCCTCCACCCAGGCCAGGGCTTTCATGGCCCTGGCCCTGGCCTGGTGGAACACTCTTCCTCCAACAGTCCGGGCCCTGCTGGATCTTGGAGAGTTCCGCAGGGCCTGTAAGATCGATTTGTTCCACTGGGCCTTCGGGGAGGCCAGCCGCTGATGGTGTGCGCCCTTTCTGTCCCTCCTTTTAACATTCTGGGAGCTTGTGACATCTATACCATCCCCCTCTTCGAGAGGGTTTTTATTGATAGTTTTAATGCTGGACGCCAAGTGATTTATGTGGAACACTGTAATTTTATATTTTAATAATGTTAATTATATTAATTTTATTGCTATTGTTATTACTGTTTTGTAACACTTGTTGTTCACCGCCCAGAGCCCTTAGGGGATGGGGCAGTATTTAAATAAATAAATAAATAAATAATAACAAACAAACAAACAAACAAACAAATAAATAAATAAATAAATAAATGTTCCCTTTTAACTTGTGTTTCCTTTTAACGTGTGTTTCCTGCAAGCACACTAAGTCGAAAACCATTTTCCTTTTTTTTGCACCATTTAGTCCATTAACATTGTTGGAGAAAATATTTAAATTCATTGTCATTATATCATTCAGTAACACAGAGTCATATGATGAAACAATAATCACAATCAACGTTAAATCAACGTTATTACCCTAGTCTACAATTTATAGGGGAAGAGGTGAAATTAAACCATAATTAAATTTTTCTTTTCCAGCATCTTGCAAATAATCCTGCACATTACATTCTCACAGTTAATTATATATTTTCCCATTCATATATAAATTAATTAAACTGCCCCAAATAAAGTAATGCTGTCATAAATCAACCTAAAACAGTCATATTAGACTATGTTCTCATAGCATTTCTACATCATTTTAATTTAACAAACCAAATATGTTCTAAGTCTTACCATTCCTGTATGTCATCTTTCATTTACTATACTAAACCCAATTCCTTCTTGAATTTTTTCATGAATTCTTCCACTTTGTCCAGTGTATCTAGATTGGCTTCCTTCCCTTTCCAAGTAAAGGTGACCCCTTTGATTGGGTTCCATCTATATCTTATACTTTTCCTTTTGAGTGTATCAGTTAGTGGGTAGTTTTCTCTCCTTCTCTTTAAGATAATTCCCGGTGTTTCCTTTAAGAGTCTTATATTTTGTCCTTCTATTTGGAGTTTTTGTATAGTTTGTTTGTAGAAGATTTCCTCTCTTATCCATTTTTTGTAAAGGATATTAAAATGTCTCTAGGGGCTCTCCTTTCTCTTGCTGATCTTGTATTCACTCGAAATATTTCATCCACTTCTGTTTCAAGATCTTCTTTCATTTGTATTAAATTTGCCAAAGGGGACACCACCATCTGTCTTAAGTTTTCCTTTTCTAACTCTTTCAGACCCCGTAGTCTTAATAATTTCTCCTTTTGTTTTAGTTCTAGGAACACTATTTTGTAATCCAGTTGTGCCAATTGTTTTACCTGATGGGACATACCCAATTTTAGTTCTTCTAACTGATCTTTAGTATCGTTAGTGTCTGTGGTTAGTTGAAGAATAGTTCCTTCCAGTTTCTTTACTGCCCCCAGTTCTTCTTCAATCCTTGTTAGTCTATCTTTGGTAGCTTCCTGGTTGGCTACAATTTTTTCAAGCATTTTTTCAATTTTTGTTGTATATTCCAGCCCATTTTTCTCAGGGGTTTTGGCTTCTACATTGCCTGTTTTTAGAGGTGCATTATTACGTCTGCTTGCCATTGTAAGACAGTTTTTGTTTTGTTGATTTCACTCTTGACAATTTGTGACTATTTTTTGGCAGGATGCTGCTTATATCTCCTTCTTCCCCTATTCACTTATACATTAGCCCAATTTCATCTTGGCTAAGTAATCTTTTTTTTAAGCACTTGTTTCTTTAATAAGTCTGTACTTCCTGGATCTTCTTCTCCACACTTCCGCACTTCCTGGGTTTCCTTTGCGTGTTCCTCCTTCTTTGTATTGTACGTCTCCTTTACTTGAGTAACACTTGAAGCTTCGCCCTAGTGTTTTATTTGCAGTGAGCAAATGGCGTAGGAGGTTAAGAGCTCGTGTATCTAATCTGGAGGAACCAGGTTTGATTTCCAGCTCTGCCGCCTGAGCTGTGGAGGCTTATCTGGGGAATTCAGATTAGCCTGTGCACTCCCACACACGTCAGCTGGGTGACCTTGGGCTAGTCACAGCTTCTCGGAGCTCTCTCAGCCCCACCTACCTCACAGGGTGTTTGTTGTGAGGGAGGAAGGGCAAGGAGATTGTAAGCCCCTTTGAGTCTCCTGCAGGAGAGAAAGGGGGGGATATAAATCCAAACTCCTCCTCCTCCTCCTCCTCCTCCTCCTCCTCCTCCTCCTCTTCCTCTTCCTCTTCCTCTTCCTCTTCCTCTTCCTCTTCTTCTTCTTCTTCTTCTTCTTCTTCTTCTTCTTCTTCTTCTTCTTCTTCTTCTTCTTCTTCTTCTTCTTCTTCTTCTTCTTCTTCTCCCCCTCCTCCTCGGAGCTCAAGCGCGACCTCTCCCCGCTTTTTTGTTTTTTCTACCGGCTAGATTTTTAAAAGTGCAGACTCCCTTATTTTAAATGTTCTTTTTATTAGGATGCCGCTGTAGTACTGGCGCTCCACTATTGTAATAACTGTTATATAGTATCACATTTAGAATTTCCTAATTTGTTGTTACTTAGTTATATCTGGTACTGTGAACTGTCGCACTTTTCCTTATGTAGCTGCTCTTGTTATTCGCACTTTACTTACTCGTTTTTTTCCTATAGTGCGTGGATTCTCTGCTCTGTCTGTGTCTCCGACTAGAAATTACTGTCGCCAAGTTCCATTGTGAGTCTTCGGGTGAATATAGCTATTGGTTTGCACTGCTCCTAAAGGCTCTATTTTCCTTTGCTTGTGTTGAGCTAAGAGGCTTGCGGCGTCGCCATTTGGCACTTGCCTCTCTTCTCCCGCTGCAAGGGTTCTTCACGCTCTTGGCTCTTGAAACTTCACCCTGATGTTTTGTTTGCTTCTTCCCCAGACCCCACTGAGGGATGGAGTTTGTATACCATGCACAGACCCTTCTCGCTTGCGGGTAAAGAGCCCCAGTTTTCTCCTGACATGGAGAACGCTGTTGCCTGGCTGTTCTCAACACCGGAAGTCCAAGACTTCTGCAATTCTGACCTGTGATGGTGGACAAAATGGCTGTTGCAGGACGTGTGGAGCCAAGCACAAAATGGCTACCACAGGCGGCAGACCCAACCCCAAAATGCCATGGGATGAGGTTGTGCTTAGTTCTAAATCTTCAACATTTCAAGCTGAAACTGCTTACCGGCATAATGTTTTAAATTAAGTTATTGTTTTAAATTATTTTCTTGTTTACATGTAGCATAACTTTAAATGAGCAGTTTACCCGATCTCCCCGATTTACCCGATCTATTTAGATTACACTACTTGTTGGACAACCCTGATCCTTCTCTCTGTATGATAGTGGCAGACTTTCTCCTGGAAATTACTAAATGCCAGTAGATTTCCTTCGTCCTAACATGTATATCCTGTATTGTATATGCTTTTTAATCTGTTTTTATTATTGTTGTACTGCTGTCTATGCCAATAAAGGCTTGCTTCTTCTAAATGAGCAGTGAAGCTCTTTGTGCTGTGGTGACAGCTGCTGCCAAGTTTTTTGAATTTTCACAACCAAATCAGATCTCCAGTTGACTATCACCAGATTTCCAGAAGGCTCATAAAGGGAGTGGAACCAGTTTTGATAGTCTGTATGGATGATGATTTCTTAACCTTTGATTTTATAGTTGAATTTTATGATTTTATATGGGATTGCAATTACTATAATTGAGGCTGCTGCTGCTTTGTATATTAAACATTTATATTAACATATTACATCCATCTTTCTGATACAGACTCTAAATAGCAAAACAGGTCGAAGTATATCTTTATAAATGTGTCTATATCTCTGAATTAAAGAAGTCTCAAAAACTGTTTCTGAATCACAGGAATTTTTTGGATGCATTTCAGTCTGGTTCAGGCCTGGGGATGGGACAGAAACAACTCTGGTCGCCCCAGTGGATGACCTGTGCCAGGGGGAGTTTGTCCCTGTTAGTTCTGCTGGGCCTATCAGCAGCTTTGCTTACTAGAAAGACCATGGCGTCTTTCTAGATTGCCTGACTGGATCAGGCCTTGGGAGTACTCTATTACAGTGAAAGAGACTGTGAAAGGGAACAGAAGAACGCTGAACAGAGAGCAAAATGTGAGCTCTGTTATTGGAGGGTTATCTTTAAACCCAAAATTTTAACTGTATATGCTTTTGAGGGACTGGGAGGGCTTTTGTTTGTGTGGAGGTTTTTCTTTGTTTTTGGCTATGTGCTTGCCTCAGGCTTCTGGTGGGACTTCTGGGACTTCTGGTGAGTCACCAGCTCTAGTTAACTGCCATCCAGCTCTTTTTAGCCCTTGATGAGAGGCCATGGCTGAGAGGCAGCAGAGGGGAGCAGAACAGAGAGCAAAAGGTGAGCTCTGTTTTTGGGGGGAGGGGGTTATCCTTAATTAGTCAGAGCTAGGCTTGGTGATTCGGGAAGCCCAAATTGCGAAAATGCCTGAATCGGGTGCAATTTGGCTCAGATTTGGGTCAAATTCAATTGGCCCGAATCAAGCCAGATTCGAATGCCTGAACCCAAACCGCGATTTGGGCATTCAAATAGACTTGGGAGGGTTTAAAGTCCCTTTAAACAGTGTTCTCCGGAGTTTGGCGTGGATTCAGGGGGAGGGATTTAAAGAGTTCCCTTATCCTTAAGTTTTTTTCCCTTTACGGGGTAAAATTGGTGTGGCTGTGGATTGGGGTGGGGGGAAGTCTCATGGCCAAGGGTTTTTTAAAGGTTTTTAAAGTTTTTTTCTTTACACTTTAAATTTGGCATGGCAGTATATTTGGGGGTGGGGTGGGATTTAAACTTTAAAGGGGCTCTATTTCTAAAAAAATCCTCCCCTGGGAGAATTCCCCAAATACTTACTTTATATTGCTATCAGTGTTAGAGAGGACTCTCTGTTGTGATCTTTTTTTTGGGGGGGGGAGCCTGAACCAGCAAAGGTGTCTGCTGTGGGGAGAGGGAGGGAAGGAAGCTAAAGTCCCTCTGAATCGCTTCTCTTCACAGGAAAGAAAGCTGGGAAGGGATAATGCTTCCTCTTCTATTGTTTGATTGAGCTGTTGTTTTGTCCATGTTATTTTCTCAGCCAATGATTGATTGGTTTCTGAAGAGATCCAATCTTTGCAGAGCTCAGAAGGACAGGACACAGGAGGAGTGGCAAAATTTAATCCGGCCAATGAAGTGTGAGCGTAATTGCTCAATACTGCTTTTTAGCCAATCAGAGAAGGTTTTTATTTCCTGGGATTTTGAAACTCTGAGTCCTGGATCTTGATTAAATCTGGGTAATTTGCCACATGCCTGCCTGCCTGGCCCCAAAGTATAAATTGCAGCACTGGTTCTTCCCAGCTCATTCTGTGCCAGAGAGATAGGGACACAGTTCAAGACAGCCTTGAAATTATCCTCCCTGTATTTGGTGACTGTTCACAGCCTGCCTTTATGGGACACACCAGCCCTGCAGATGACACCTGCCTGGAGAGGAGAAGATGGCAAAGGGATGGATTTTAGTTTAACCAACTTTTTAAAACTGTTTGCTTTCTGTTTGTTTTCCTGATTGGTCTCTCTTGCTGTTTAGAGGGGTTTTTGGGGAGACGTGTTTCTTTTTTTTAAAGTTTAACTTTATTTGAGAATTTAAACGGTAACATTTTAACAACTTAATTCCAAACAAATAAGACAGTACAGCAAAAAAAGAAAAAAGTCACGAGATTAATGTGAATACTGATAGACCTGAGGATAACACAATTATATAAGTATACTAGCAGTACCCGTCCATGCATTGCTGTGGCCCAGTCTGGCAAAATGGGAAACATTGAGAAAATGGGAAAATTCCCTCCCTCCCCCCCTTGCATGGCACCCCTCCCTCCCCTCCCTTGCATGCCACCCTCTCTCCCCTCCCCCTCCCTCTGTCCGTGAGGGTGGGTGGGCCATGTCCAGATGCTGGGCCCCCTCCCTCCCCTCCCTTGCATGCCACCCCTCCCTCCCCTCCCTCCCTCCCTCCTCCCTCCCCTCCCTCCCTCCCTCCCTCCCTCCCTCTGTTAGGGTGTGTGGCCCATGTGCAGATGCTGGGGCCCCTCTCCCTCCCTCCCTTTCCTTGCATGCCATGCCTCCCTCCCTCCCCTCCCCTCCCTCCCTTTCCTTGCATGCCATGCCATGCCTCCCTCCCCTCCCTTCCTCTGTTAGGGTGGGTGGGCCATGTCCAGATGTTGGGGCCCCTCCCCCTCCCTCCCCTCCCTTGCATGCCACCCATACCTTCCCTCGTGCCCAGTCTGGTGAAATAGGAAACAGTGGCCCAGTCTGGTAAAATAGGGAAAATTGAGATAGAATGGTAAAGTAGTGAGTATAGCATGTGTTGCTGTAATGTCCACCAGATGGCACTGTTTGTAAAAAAATGGTTTTACCTGTCACAAGTGTGACACCTGTATCATAGTATAATAGTAGGTATATAAAAACATGCGAGTATTCGAATGCAACATTGTGTCAAAATTTCAAACCAATAGGAGATTTAAGATTTTGAACAAATGAATATTTACATTTTCATTTATATAGATTTAGTTAAGTAGTCTTATCAGTATACTGTCTAAAACCCTCCTTCTCCCTCCCTTTGCCCCAAAACTGTCTGCCCCTTACCCCACAACAGCTGTGTTTCTGTTGCTGCGGTGTAGTTCTGTAGATAGTTGCTGTGGTGTAGTGCTGTGGATAGTTTGGTAGGAGTCAGGGCTGACAAATGTGCCCCCTGGCTTGATGTGCATAGTCCATTAGGTGGTACAGTGGCCTTCATTTTAAGAGGTGGGGGTTTTGCTGAGGGTGTAGAAGGCATTAGGGAAGGGAGAGAGTGCTACTGCTGCTTTTCTGGAGGGAAAATGCTGGCTTCCCCCTCCATTTGAAGCAGTGGGATAGGGTGAGGCTTGCTGTTATGCCCAATTTGCTCTGTGGTAGAAATTTCAGTGGGAGGGCTCTGGTGGGGGTCTTGCTCTGGGTAGGGGCACTTATTTCCCGCAGGGCTGCTAGTAAGTCTCCTGGAAGGGACAAGCTGACTTTGTTAAAGTTTGCTTGGGAGGGGCACCCAATTGAAGGTAAAGCTGGTGCCCACAGAATGACTGCCCAGCCATCCAAACTTCAACAAAGTTGACTGGTTCCTTTCAGCAGCCTTGTGGAAAATAGGTGCCCCTACCCAGAGCAAGACCAGAGCACCCAATAAAATCTCCAGCACAGAGCCAGCTGGGCATAACAGCAAGTCCCATTGAAGTCTATGGTGGGAAAAAACAATTAATTTTTCCACCCATAGAACTTGCTGAAGAGCTGGGAGATTCTGTGCTCTGAAGTGGCTCCATTGCAGCCAATGGGGAATTTCTGGGGGTATCTCTGGGGTGTGCATTTTTTTAGCTGGCAGCACCAAAATTTCAGGGTATCTTCAGGAGATTCTCCTGATGATACCACCCAGGTTTGGTGAAGTTTGGTTTATGGGTTCCAAGGTATGGACCAAACCTCACCAAACCTGGATGGTATCATCAGGAGACTCTCCTGAAGATACCCTGAAATTTTGGTGCCGCTAGAAAAAACTCTTAAAAATGCCAAAAAATGCTAATCAACACAAATTTATTCAGATATACCGAATTGGGGATTAGGCTAATTCGCCCATACCGATAATTTTATGGCCGAATCCAATTTTTCCTGATATTGCTCAACCTAGTCATAACCAATTTTTCAGGAGAGAGTAGAAGGTGAATTGAAGACTTTTTAAAAAATTGCTTTATTAGATTAAAACATAGAAAGTTTCCAAATAGGAAGGAAACAAAGTTTACAATGTCTTGCATGACTTTAGTTAATTAACAAAAAACAATGGTTACATCTGTTCAACCTTTACCTTACTTACATTTCTTTAGATTCGTCATAAGTTCCATCCATTTATCATAAATTTCATTTAAGAAAAAAAATTTTTTTTAACAGGCTCACAATTTATTGTGGAACAAAAATAAGAGTAATTAAGTCTAACAAGAAAAGCATTTCCCAGCCTGGAGCTGCCAACCCTACCCCAGCAGCAAGGGAAAAGTTGCCTGGCACCGTGGGGAGGGTCAGCCATTGTGCTCTGGAAGGGACAGAGCCATGATACAGTGTTGACTCTGCAGCTATCAACTGGCCCATTTTTGTTTTGCTGTAGACAGTTCTCCACTCTGAGGCCACTGAAACCAATGGAAGTAGACCTGAGACTCTGAATGGGCTCACACAGCTGCATCTGGTTCCCGACCATGATGTGGGGGAAAAGATTTGTAATGACTGGAACTGATTCCATAGAAACCACTAAGGCAAAAAATGTGACTTGAGATGATGAGCAATAAATTTCCTCCCAGAGGGGCTTCACATTCTCCCAGATCCTCCAGACAAGCTGCTTTCTGACCACGCCTCATTCATCCAACAGTAAATCTTTACATTCTTTATTGTTATTTCTGCCCCCTTTCCCCTCCCTTGCACAGCAGCCCTGGTCAGAACACACTGTTGTTACCGCTGCTGCTCGGGTAACAATAAGTGATTTCAGCTCAGCAACATAATGAGGCGCAGGAAGCCAATGATCTTCAAAGCAAAAGGATTTTATTCAGAGATGGTGGTCACAGCTCGGGCAGGAGATGTATACAGCTCTTTGTAACCAACGTGCAAGAACTTTATTACCAAAGTTCAAAGAGGGAGCAAAGGGGAGGTAGAAAGAAGGGAAGTGAGGGGGCAAGTCCCTCACCCAAACACCAATAAGAAAACGACAATACAAAAGCAAGATACAATTACAACTTTGAATGGGATCACAAAATCCCGCTGTCAAACGTAGTTCCGCGAGATCTCGCAATGGTGCTGAAAGGAAAGCTGATAAGGTCCATTCAGGAAATCCAGGTGGGCTCTCTACCGCACCCAGCTATCTTCTTTATCAGATGGCTGTTTCCTTCAGTAATGCCCTGAGGCTCTCGCGCCTCATCTTTGCAACAAAGAAAAGTTCAAACTGTCCAATGGTGGTCCCAAACTGTCCAATGGTGGTCCCCTCTGGGTGCTGCCATTAGATTTGATTTGCAAGTCCAAAGGGGTCTTTGTCTTTGTTGGTCTCCAGAGCCAACTTCCTTGTCCCTTAATATCAGCCTCTACAGGCTGCTGCTTTTGCTGGCAAACACAAATCTTAAAGTAACAATTTTAAACTTAAACATTAGGGAACACAGTACAATACAAAGACATAAGAATCTCCTAAATTGACAATAACAAACTCTTAAGCTAACTGGGGAACCTAGTCAAACTAAAATCCTAAACAGCGGGCAAATCATGGATTCAACTCTAAAGGGGCTTTCATTTGCTCACTTCCAGAAGGGGCAGAGGCAAGAGAAAGGAAAACCATAGCAACATTGACATGAGTACCAGCACGTTTCACGATCTTTTGCAAGGCCTTATAGAGGCTGATCCTTGAACTACACCAGTCTCTGCATCTTGACATGGAACCAGTGTAGTCAGGCAACCTGACTCAGGAAAATATTTTGTTTATTTCCCTGGGCGGTAACACTGTCACCTGGAGGGGGGCTGTTTCACACAGCGGCTGCGGAAAGGGCTGGCTGGCAACAGGAGAGGAGAAGGGGATAGAGAATCTGAGATAGGTGGGAGTTTGGGGGCAGGTGGATAGTTTCAGGGGAAGTTAAGCCACTGGGCAACTGCTGGGCGGGGGGGGGGGGTAGCGGGGGGGGGAGAAGAGCGAATTCTTCCTGTTATTCATTCCTGCTTTGTTCAGAGCTTTCAGACAGTTGTTCAGACCAAGCGTTAAAGTGCTTATTTGGTTATTGAAGAACAAATCCATCAATAAGGAAGCAAATTGGGGTGCTGTGTGGTTTCGGGGTTGTTTGGTTGTGTTCTAGCAGCATTTTCTCCTGACGTTTCACCTGTATCTGTGGCTGGCATCTTCAGAGGATCTGGGACTGACCATGGCCCCAGCATAGGATCCTCTGAAGATGCCAGCCACAGATGCAGGCAAAACATCAGGAGAAAATGCCACTAGAACGCAGCCATACAGCCCGGAAACCACACAACACCCCAGTGATTCTGGCCATGAAAGCCTTCGACAACACAGGAAGCAAATTCTCTTCTTTCTAAGCTGACAAATACCATCCACTTTCCTATGTCAACAAAGCAGATTTTTTTCTTTCTAAGATTACTTGAGCAATTGAAAACAAAACAGCGAGGTTCTATATATTAGTTAAACTGAAGGCCACCCTGCGTTAGTGGCCCAGGCTGCAAACTGGCAAGAACACATAGTTAGATGCATGCGGGGGAGGGGGGGTTATGAGGAGAGGGGACTCCGGTTGCCCTGAAGTGGGAGGAGAGAGAGGTGGCCAAAGTCCACAAGGAACAATGAGAAACTTACAGCACCAGAAATAATACATCTGTAAAGTTGTTTGATGAACATGACAAAACAAATGACATTTTAATTCAGTTGGAAAGGGCTAGTTGCTGACCTCCTCATGATCACAGCACTTTCCCATTCTCTGACCAGAACTCTTAAAGGGAAAAATCAGTTATCCGTCTTCCTCAACAGCTGGTAAAGCCCTGCCTGTGCATTTTCCCCAGGATCTTTAAAAGTAAAAAGGCCAGAGTTTAGGGGGGAAACCCTCATGGAAAGCTGGGGGAGCAGTCCTGGAGTAATTCCGGAGGGTTCAACCTCCCATTCAAGCTCCGTGGCTGTGGTCACGCATGCCTCTTAGGGCTTCCTTCTAACTCCAGCATCTTTCTGCACAGAGATCCATTACAACCTCACTTTCCACCCTAGTAAAATGAGGATGGAGAGACTGGCTTAGCTATGTTTATATTTGTCCAGTTCTGTGGATGTTTCACTCATTACCAGACTAAAGACAATGCGAAATGTGAGAGCTGTTTAAAACCTTCCCAGTCTTTGAACAAATGCAAACAATGACTTGTTAACTTAATAGTATTTTTAAATGCAGGAAGAAAAAAAGCATCCCCATTTCGGAGTGATGAGACGATACAGGAGATGTGATCTGTGAAGGGAGTCGGTGTGGTCTCCCCGGGAGAAGAATCTGCAGCATGAGAATCTGTGCAGAAGAATTGTGTGTTGAAAGATTCTTTGGGCAACAGAAAGTGAACCCACATCATTGGACTCTGTGATGCACTGTAGGGTAGTTGTAAGGAATTCCATAGAAGCAGAAATAAAAGGCTTTTGCACAGATGTAAAAAAAAAGACCGTTTTATTCCAGACATCCTAGAAAAGCTTCACGCATACACCACGCGGCATCTTGGGAATAAAAGTCTCCCCGCCAGAAGCACAGAGTTATAACTTTGTCCATCCACTATCCCCTCCCAGGATTCCCCATACGGAACGGAGTTCTCATCTCTCTCGCCAGAGATAAGAGTCTCCAGCCAGAGTCTCCGCCGCAGATGCTGGCTACATCGCATACAGGGTTATGGAATGCCAGTCAAGGCGTCAGGCTGGCTGTCCCGCTTCATCAACACCATTGAATCCTTTTACACATCTGCCTCCCTTAAAAAAGACTTCTCCCCAGGTTTGTGCGGAAAGGAATGGCGAGTTTGTTTGAAAGAGTAGAGGGCAGAAATCAATATTTTTAAAGGAATAAACCTATTGATTATACTCCAGAGGAATTATCCACACCCAAGAGACTAAATATTGCCAAAGCGGAACTGCTATGATTAAAATGAGAAGAGTCCAGGATAAAGCGTCAATTTCGAAAATGCTTGTGGCCATCAATAATAAGTCGGTGAGGGTCTCCTCAGGCGGAGTGGTGCCAGGCTGCTCGGAAACGGGAGCCTCATGAAACAAATCTGGAATGGAGATAGTACAGGATGGAGATGTTACTTAGAGAATTAGGCAAGTCCAATCGGGCAGTGACATCATTAATCACTTTAGTAATCTGAAAAGGTCCCACCTGAATCTTTTGCCCAGTTTTGGTAACAAATTCTATGCACGCTCTCTGAGATTTTTTGAGTAAGACTAAATACACCCAGGCTTCCACACGTAAAGGGAAATCAGTGGTGCTTATCCGCTTGAAGATTTTTGGGAGTATCTTTAGCCTGCTGTGAAGGCGGTCTGGATATTCCGTTTTCCACCCTCAGCCAGAGATGAAATCCACTGTTGAAACTCCGAGGAGGAATCTCAACGCTGCCGCAGGTAGTTGCGGCTTAATGGAGGGAAGCTGATCGATTGCCAGACACCCACAATTTCGAAGGGGTTTTTTTTTATACTACTATAAACGCACATTACTATAGGCTTATTCTGCAAACGCGAATTAACCGCCGCGACCAATGGTGTCTTTGGTGGTAGTTGGTGTAACTAACTTGTAAATACTGCGTCCAGGGTTCCTTGTTCGTTCTCTCTGACTCCACGCGTCACTTCCTGAACGTGGTAGGGGGCGGCAGGATTGCCGGGCGCCGAACAACAAACCCAGAAAAAACTCCCAGAACTTTGAAAATGAATTGGGGCCCGGGGTCAGAGAGACCACCTTAACGAAGGCGGAGTGTAGACGATAAATATGCTTGGAATGGAAACAGGCCAGCAGCTTAACTGAGGAGCCGGAGAGAATGGAAGCACATGGGATGAAATGGGCTTTGTTTTAGAAAATAAGTCCACCACCGCCATTCAGGACATCGTGTTGCCTTAGAGCTTTCTGGCAAATCCGTAATGAAATCCATGGAGATGACTTCCCAGGGGCGGGAGGCCACCGGGAGAGGCTTCAACAGACCATGGAGTTTTCCTGGAACGGATTTGGCTTCCACGCTACAAACAAGAGCAACCTTTGATATATGTCTCAATGTCTTTATGCGATCAGCGCGCCACCAAAATGTGACGGCGGGCCAAGTGATGCAGAGTCTCTAAGGAAGCCAAAATGTCCGAGCCGGGCGGGCATCATGACAGGCCTCAAAGAGGCAGAACCTGCTTACGGAGGGGGGAGAATAGGTAATCGCATCAACAATCCCCCTTCCGCCAAACACTGCACCATTCTCCAGGCATGCTAATTTAGGAGTCACAACTTCCTCCGCTGGTGGCTTCATGGTGAGCCTCACATGCCTCCTCGAAGATTCCTACCGTGAGGAAAGGAGAGACCAGAGCTGGGAATGGAGTGGAGAAGGAGGAGTGGACGTCTGAGATCGAAAGTGACAGCCACAGCCCCACTAGTGGGAGTGGGAGAGAACAGTGCGCCGAGAATATCCCGTAGCGCAGCTCCACCCCCCTCCCCGGGCAGGCGCGAGGAAGGCGCATCAGCCAGTTTATTGGTTTTTCCTCCGGGAAAAAATGGACAGTGAAAGAGAAACGAGAAAAGCGAAATCGGCCCAACGGAGTTGTTTTATGGACATCTTGAGGGGTGGAGAGGGCGGCCAAGTTCTTGGTGATCCCACTAAACTTGACAGGAGTGTTTAGCCCCCTCCAGCCCGTGGCGCCAAGTCGAAAGTGCTACATTGATGGCCAGCAGTCTCTTTATCCCCCTACAGTCCAGTTGAGCTCCAGCACCGGAGAATTTCTTTTGGATGAAATAAGCCTGCAATCGGAACCAGCCTATCATCTTTTATTTCTCTTTCCAACAGGAGGCGCTGCTCCAAGCGCTTTGTCATCGAAAGAGGCATCCCACGCGGAACCACAAACCTTGGAAAGACTCTGGGTCAGGGTGTTTTAGGATAGGTTCGGTAGTAAAAGCTGATTTTTAAAAGCTAAGAAAGACTGTCTGACATTCTTTAGACCAGGAAAGGAGGGCCCCGGAGCTAAATGGCAGCCTGCTTGTGATCTTTACCCTTAGTGCGTAGAAGAGGAGTCATGTGAGGTGGGAGAAGTCCAGTTCAGCTTAATTGGGGTATAAAGTCACGATAGAAATTAGCAAACCCTAGGAAAGATTGGAGTTCCTTTCGATTGGTAGGGGCAGGCCATTGGAGGACTGCTTCAATCTTAGCAGGATCCATTTTTAGCCCCTTGGAAGAGATCCGGTAACCCAAATAATCGATAGAGGTTTGGTGGAAACAACCTTTAGAAAGTTTGGCAAAGAGGGAGTTGTTGAGCAAGCGTTTCAATACTTCCCGAACCAATGCTTCATGCTCCTCCATGGTTTGTGAATAAATTAAAACATCATCTAAGTACACCACTACTCCCTTGTATAATAAATCATGGAGAACTTCGTTGATAAGGGCCATAAAAGCTCCGGGGGCCCCACTTAACCCGAATGGCATTATTAAGTATTCATACTGTCCAAATTTTGTGTTAAATGCAGTCAAATGTTCATAGCCTTCCGCAATCCTGACCCTTGTAGTAAGCTTCTCTTAAGTCCAACTTAGTAAAAATGCGTCCCTTGCCCAATGCATCTAAAAGGTCCTTGATTAATGGCAAAGGGTATTTATTGGACAGGGAAACCGCATTGAGTCCTCGGTAATCCATGCAGAGCCTTAAAGACCCATCCTTATTTTAACAAACAATACAGGCGCAGCATGTGTGTGTTTGGTAGCCCGTCGTATGAACCCGAGAGCGAGGTTCTTGTCTAAGTAGGCACCAAGGTCCTTCTCGTCAGTGGGTCTCATGGGGGAGATTCTACCCTTGGGCAGTTGCTCTCCTGGCTGTAATACGATTTTGCAGTCAGTGTCTCTATGGGGTGGCAATTGATCGCATTCTTGCTCCTGAAATACTCTGGCTAAATCTTGGTAAGCCGGTGGAATGCCGTAGAATCGGGATAATTAGAGCGTGCATCGCTGATGAAGCCAGGGTATGTCATGAGAAGGTGAGTTTTCCCAATTCATGTGTTCTCCGCAGGGAGGGTCAGTGAATTCTAAGATCCTTTCTTTCCAAATGAATTTTGGTTCATGCAACAACAACCATGGCATGCCCAGGACTATGGAGTGTTTGTTTACCGGGCGCCAGAATAAAACTAATTTTCTCCCAATGGTCAGCGAAGCTGGAGGAGGACCGGTGGCGTTTTGAACTGGGCCGGTCCTTCGGCCCCGAGAGGACTGCCGTCCATTTGGGTGAACGGTATGGGCTTAGCCAGGGGGACTCGGTCTAGTCCAAGTTCCTCCGGCCACCTGGGGCCGCATTAAACAATGGGAGCACCCAGAATCTACAAGGGCTGAGGCTATAATATCGGAAGTATGCTTAGCGGGGTTGGCCAGAAACGCTTGAATCAGAATGGGAGGCGCTGCCTTCACTCACCGCGATCTGGAGTCGAACCCATATCCATGGGGGGCTGAAGAGAGGCAAACAGCTGCTTCCCCTCCTCTGGGTCGCCGGTAACTGCCTTAGACGAGCCCGTTGGAAGGCTGCCCGGATTTGCGTGGTGGCTTGGCAGATGGGGTGCGCGCGTCGAGGCGGTTGGCTTCTGTTTTTTCGGGCAGTTGGCAGCTAGATGACCCGGTCCTCCGCAGTAAAGACACAATCCCAGACGGCGACGGCGCTGAGGTGGTTTGTTAGAGGCTGCTGGAGAAGCTTGGCTTGCGAAGTCGCAGCGGTGGTCGTAGCGGCGGGTTTTGGGCATAGGCAGCCCCCGGCACGAAGCGATAATCCAAACAAGACGCCACTTGAGATCCCAATTGATCCAATCAGCAATAGTGGGGATCCGAATAAGAAACACCGTTTCACGCAGTTTGCCGTCGACAGCATCCGAGAAGTATTCACATTTCATGCGCTCAGGCCACTCAGGAGGGAGTCGAAAGCAGCCGCCGCACGAAATTCACGGGCAAATTCTGCAAACGAGCGGTTGCCTTGCTGAATAGATTTGATAGTGCGGATGGCTTCATTTTCGGCATCCGGATCTTTGAAGCGAGCCCTTAAGGCTTGGAGGAACGCCCGCACCGCGCGAGTATCCTCCCCTTGAAGATCAAAAGAGTCGCAAACCAGTCGGCTGCCGCTCCATCTAAGACGGAACCGATGTCCCGTATTTTTTCGCGTTCAGACCGGTACAAATCATCATAGTCCTCCATGTGGGCATCGAGTTGTAGGATGAAGTAGGGAAGTTTGGAAGCGGTCCCATCGAAACGGGCAGGTATTGGAGGTCTGTAATATCCTCTCTCCACGGCCCTTGGCGCCCGCTGGGGCAGCGGTTGCGCAGGTTGAGGCAGCGGCGCAGGGAGGGCCGGAATCGGTGGAGGTGGGGGTACCAACGCCGGTGCCGCTGGTGTTCTGGTGGGAGCCGGTCTTTGGAAGGTGGCAGATGCGCGAGTAGCAGGACCCAGCAGCGTCGCCCCTCTGGCGTTGGCTGTACCAGTGACAGCGTAGACTCCAACTTGGGGCATCTTGTCCTGCTGCTTCTTCAGTTCCTTCTCCAAGGCGGCTAGATCTCTCTCCTTGCGAGTCAAGGCATCCTGGTGCGCATGCAAAGCTGCTTTCTCTCGTTCCAGTTTGGCCAGTTCGTCTCGTTGATCAGCTGCAGTTAGTTCACTTTGCGTACGCAAGGCCTTAACGCTTTCGCGTTGACGCTGTAAGTCCAGTTTGGAGTGTTCCAGGATTTTATCATGGACTGATAGGTTCTGCACATATTGCCGTTGCAGCGCGTCTTTGGCACGGTCCAATTCGAGTTGGATTTCTTTGCGCTGCTGTTCCCGGTCTCTTTGCAGGTTTTCACGCTCTTGCTGCAGCTGCTCTCGTTCCTCTTCCCATAGCTGGCGTTCACGGGCCCATGCTTCCTGGGCATCTCGCAGTCGGCCCACTTCCTCATCCCAGCTCTCTTTTGATGGGAGGGGGAATAGATCCGGATGGGAAGGCAGGCTTTCTTCGGATTCCTCTTCATCAGAATGTAGGACCTCGTGCCCACCGGCGGCTCCACGGCACCTCAGGTGCAGCTGCTGATCCGGGATCTGGGGTCCGATCGGAAGCTGGTACGGATACCCCTCCCAATCCCCTGATATAGTCCCCGGGTTTCAACGGTGGTCTTGGTTGACGGGCCCCAGTGCTATGCCACGGTGGATTCTTGGGAGCATCACCAAAATATCTGAGTCCAGGAATCGTTCAATGGACTCCTGTGTTGCCGCGATGAAAGGTGGTCAGACCCGTCTCCTCCGTGACAGGTTGCATCTGAGGTTTGTAATCCACACGGAAACGGGCAGATATCCGATCCACAGGCGCTCGATCCATAGACAGCGCCCCAAACGACTCATGCAAGTCCACATGATCGTCTCCTCGTCCCTCGTCCCAACGGAGTAAGGGAAGACTCGTGTTGATATGAGGACGGGAAAGAGTTACCAGCGAGACCCGTTCTCCCGCCGGTTCCTCCAAATCCATAAGGGAAAGCTCGGAGCCCTCTTTGGGGGCTACCGCACCTTCCACAGATTCAGGAATATTCAACCTCTCCATGCCAAGACACCAGAGGTCCGCTGCACTGGGGAGATAGATGAACTAGGATTCCTGCCACAATGTAAGGAATTCCATAGAAGCAGAAATAAAAGGCTTTTTTGGTGTAAAAGACCGTTTATTCAGACATCCTAGAAAGCTCACGTACACGACGTGGCAGGAATAAAGTCTCCCGCCAGAAGCACAGGTTATAACTTTGTCCATCCCATCCCCCCTCCCGGATTCCCATGGGAACGGAGTTCTCATCTCTCTCGCAGAGATAAGGTCTCCGCCAGAGTCTCCGCCGCAGATGCTGGCCCATCGCCCGGGTTATGGAATGCAGTCAAGGCCAGGCGGCTGTCCCGTTCATCAACACCATTGAATCCTTTACAGTAGTTTCATGTGGTCAAACCATTGTGAGTTGTATTCCTTAATTTCAAGAAGTAAAAAGGAGATTCTCTCAAGACAGCACCTGCATCATGAGCACTCTGCATAAATTCCCTCAATCAGTACACTGGCTGGGGGCTTTCATTCATTCATTCATTCATTCATTCATTCATTCATTCATTCATTCATTCATTCATTCATTCATTCATTCATTCATCAGATTTAATATACCGCCCCATCCCCAAGGGGCTCTGGGAGGTGTACAACCAATAAAACCATCAACCTCCATCTTAAAATCAGATGATAACATAAACAATGACAAACTCATTGGGCGGTCAGCATAATATGGACAAGCCCCCAAGGTGGAATATGGGGCACGGGGGATGGCACTTTCAACGGCCGACCTCCCCAAAGGCCTGGCGGAACAACTCTGTCTTGCAGGCCCTGCGGAACTGTTCTAGGTCTCGGAGGGCCCGGATGGCTGGGGGGAGAGTGTTCCACCAGGTTGGGGTCAAGGCACTAAAGGCTTTGGCCCAGGTACAGGCCAGCCGTATCATGGAGGGGCCCGGGACCACCAGCAAATTGGCCTCCACCAAACGCAGAGGTCGAACAGGGACGTATGGGAACAGACGCTCCTTAAGATATGAAGGCCCCAGGCTGGTGAGTGCCTTAAGGTTAAAACCAACATCTTGAAGATGATTTGGAATTCTAGCGAAAGCCAGTGCAGGTGGCGCAGCACGGGCGAGATGTGATCTCGAGATAAACTACCCGTAAGAAGTCGCACCGCTGCATTCTGGACGAATTTCAACTTCCGGATCAACCGCAAGGGAAGGCCTGCATAGAGCGAGTTGCAATAGTCTAACCTGGAGGTGACCATCGCATGGATCACTGTGGCCAGGTCCGTCCGGGAGAGGTAAGAGGCCAGCCGATGAGCTTGACGCAGATGGAAAAATGCCACCTGAGCCATTTTGACATAGAGCAGTGATGGCGAACCTTTGGCACTCCAGATGTTATGGACTACAATTCCCACCAGCCCCTTCCAGCATGGCCAATTGGGAATTGTAGTCCATAACATCTGGAGTGCCAAAGGTTCGCCACCAGGGACATAGAGTGTAGAGGTTGGAGCCTGTGTCAGCCACTGGCAGGAACTGGACAGAAAGCCAATGCACAAAATATCTGGGTGCAGAGAGGCCTCTTTGGCATGCCCCAGCACTGAAAGCTCTGTGGAAGTTAATCAATCATACATACAGCAGAATAGAAATGGGTTGCAGTGTAGCAGGAGAGGCAGTTCTGTAGTGATGTGAGTCCACGTTCAGGGTAATGAACAATGCCATGAACTGAACTACGTTATCTGTCTGGTCCTCTCAATTAACTGGTCAAGGAATGGTCCTGCAAGAACTTTGTGTAGATCACAGAAATCTTGCCAATAGAGAATCCCACCATCAGCATACACAGCAGGCTGCCATGCAGTCCTAAGCAGAATCTTATCAAACCCTCCTAAACTGAGGTTATCGTACTTTAATTACATCATGAAATGCAAGAGTTACTGGGAAAGACAACAGCGGCAGGAAAAATGGAAGATGGCAAGAAAAACGGAAGACCCAACATGAGGCCTGAGCGAGGCTGTTGGCAGCAGGACAGTTCCGAAGTTATCCACCCACAGGGTCACCACAAGTCAAATGTGACTTGATGGCACACATCTCACACCAGTCTGTGAAGTGAATGAACTCGGGAGGGTGCTGGCTGTGGTTAAGGCTGCATTGTCAGTCTTGCAGCGCTTAAGGTGTTCCCTATAAAGGCTATTTCCCCTACTGGGGCAACAAGAGCTTCAACAACGATCACTTATGCTGTCTTCTAAGGATGCTGTTGAACAACATGGATGTAACAAAAGTTGATGCTCTCTCAGTTTAGAAATTCTTTAGGAGATCTGCATCACCCTTCCAAGCTGGGCAGCACCAATGAAAGAATGAAATAAAACTGTATCACTACGGATCGGCTACTTCCAGGGCATTTATCCATGGCCTGTGGCTGTTCTCAATGGAAGTACTCTGATGTTATGATCTGAAAATATTGGAATTATATCTTTAAAAAGATGTAGATGTTCAATACTTCTTTGATAAGTGTGAAATATGTACGTATGTTTTATTTAGCCATTTTAAATTCACTTTTTCTCCAGTCAGTGTGAACTCCAACTAGTCTGCAATATCAACAATAGAAAACTATCAAATATCACAAGCATTCAAACTCAGGTTGCTTAACTTTGGTGGCCCTCAGAGGAACCACACTGCCACCACGGGGCAGGCAGGGGGGCAGAGCAGGAGGTCACAGCTCCACTCTTGATGGCGGTGGTCTTTGCCCAGGCAGGAAGGTTTCACCCTCATCACCGATCCAACAAGGTCTATCAGCTGTGAGCAAGAAATCACTGATCCAGAATCCACCCCAGCCATGAGAATCCAAAGACGAGAATTCTTTTTCAAACTGCTTCCACATAGAGGTTTTTCTCCAACTTAGCCTCCAAACTGCAGTGCTTTATTTTGTGGGAGGAGGAGTAAGTATCTACACGATGTCTTACTCTCCTCATCTTCTTTCCATGTATGTCACATCCTTGCTTAATGGGAAAAATGCTGTCCAAGTGATTAGCATGTTGTGAAAAGGAATGGAGTAATCTTTCCCAGCAAAAGTCACCCCAATGCCAATGCCACATGCCCCTTTCAGGTGCCGTCTTCCCACATTCTTTCCTGCTCTGCCACCACAAAGCATCTTGAGAACATTAAAAAACAGCAATTGCTATTTGTCAAATCTCCAGTGAAAGAAACAACACCTTGTAGAGGTTTATTCATATAACCAGAGAGCAACTTGGAAAAGCCAGAATTGACTTTTCCGCACACAAACATCCTTTGCATAACTTTTGTAATCCTCATCCAAAGAATTGTAATACAGCTCCATAGGTGGAGCAAGGCATGCTGCTCCTTTAAGAACATAAGAACAAGCCAGCTGGATCAGACCAGAGTCCATCTAGTCCAGCTCTCGGCTACTCGCAGTGGCCTACCAGGAGCCTTTGGGAGCTCACATGCAGGATGTGAAAGCAATGGCCTTCTGCTGCTGCTGCTGCTGCTCCTGAGCACCTGGTCTGTTAAGGCATTTGCAATCTCAGATCAAGGAGGATCAAGATTGGTAGCCAAAGATCGACTTCTCCTCCATAAATCTGTCCAAGCCCTTTTTAAAGCTATCCAGGTTAGTGGCCATCACCACCTCCTGTGGCAGCATATTCCAAACACCAATCACATCGATGGTGAAGAAGTGTTTCCTTATGTAGTCCTAATTCTTCCCCCCAGCATTTTCAATGAATGCCCCCTGGTTCTAGTATTGTGAGAAAGAGAGAAAAATTTCTCTCTGTCAACATTTTCTACCCCATGCATAATTTTATAGACTTCAATCATATCCCCCCTCAGATGTCTCCTCTCCAAACTAAAGAGTCCCAAACGCTGCCGCCTCTCCTCATAAGGAAGGTGCTCCAGTCCCTCAATCATCCTCATTGCCCTTCTCTGCACTTTTTCTATCTCTTCAATATCCTTTTTGAGATGTGGTGACCAGAACTGAACACAGAACTCCAAGTGCGGTCACACCACGGCTTTATATAAGGGCATGACAATCCTTGCAGTTTTATTATCAACTCCTTTCCTAATTATCCCCAGCATAGAGTTTGCCTTTCTTTGGATTAGGTCCCTTTGCTGACGCATCGCTCTTGGCGCTGGTTTCTTGGGAGGTCCAGTGGTCTTACTGGCCTCATGCATTCGGGCATCAGACATGCCTGCCAGCGTGAACCACTCCATCAGAGTAACCGACTGTCCCGCTGAAGTGCCCATTTCAGGAGTTCAGGATGCAGGGCTTGCTTAAAAGCATAAATTTTGACTGGATCATCCCAATCCGGGATTTTACTGGCCACAGTACGAAAGTTCTCCACAAACCCCACATAAGGGGTATTGCCCTGGCACATTTGCATCACTTCTTTCTTCGCCTCCTCCTCCACGAAGGGTCTTTCAAAGCGGCAATGAAGAGCCATCATGAATTCTTGAAAGTTGTGCCATTCCGGAGCTCCCCGTTGGAACAGGCTCACATATCATTCTGCCACCGCTTCATACAAAGCGGAGCCCACCTCATACACCTGTTCAGTATCTTGCTGATACTGCCGGTCATATTGCTGCATATGAGCACTGACTTGTACTAGAAAAGCTGGAAGCTGCTTCTGGGTACCGTCAAAGCGCACATTCAATCTAGCACGTGGAACCATGGGTTGCGGGTAACCCAATGGAGGCAACACTGGGTACCCAAAAGGCTGGGCTGGATAGAAAGGTGGCACCGGTGCTGGAAATTGGGGAGCTGGGAACTGAGGCGGCCCTGGCATCGGTTGTCCCCAAGGGGCCAGGATGGGGCGCACTGGTGGGGCTAGAATCAGAGGGGGTGCTGGCTGTCCTGCTGCAGCCCCTTGCTGACTATCAGCTGCCTGGCCCAGAGCTCCAGCGGGTGGTACCACCTGTTGTCCATAGGCTTCTGGTCCCGGAACCGCCATGGGCTGTGCCGCAAGCTGACCATCCGCACCTTGGTCGGGCACTCCACCCCCACCCTGGGCTCCATCAGCCGGGGGGCTGACCAGGCGGAACTTGCTGCTGTTGAACCAAACAAGCTTCCTCCTGGGCTCGAAGTAGTTCAGCCCAAGCTTGCCCAAGAATCATACGCATCATCTCCCTTTCCTGATACATGTGGTTCATGGCCCGTTCATACTCCATGCGCTCCTCCTGCTAAGCACGTTCTTTGGCATGGATCATACGCCACATCTCCGCACTGTTAGACTTGGCAGTGTCCGCAGACTTGTCGGGTGCCCCGGATCCTCTGTCAAGAGATGCCTTAACCCAACCCTGCTTGTTGTCCAAGTCCAGCAAAGGTTCAGTGGGCTCAGTAGAAGTGTCTTTCTGATAAACTGTAACTCCAGAATCAAGGGGAGCAGATAAAAAACCGGGTAGCTCCGGTCGATGGTCCTCCACCTGCTCCAACAGGGGATGAAGTCCCGACTGACCCCACATAAGGGTCGCAGGTGGCAAGTCCCGATTTATCCAAATGTTGGGTAGTTGACTCAGCTGAATCAGCCTTGGTAGAGTCCAGGGTTGCATCACTCTCCCCCTCCTCACACAGTCCAGCCATAGACTTCATCGCACGAGGATCAAAAGGGAGCCCAGAAAGTCCTTGAAGAAATGTCTAATGTGTGAAAGGAGAAACAACATCTGGAACGCCCGGTGGGGGCAGAGGATTGGTGGCGGATGTTTGGGATCGGGTGACCGCCAATCCCAATTGTGAGGGCGAGAGGATGGTACGAGGAATAGCTCGCAACAATGTGTCCGTCCCCCTGGGTAGGCGGGACAGTGCGTCAGCTAGTTTGTTGCTTCTGCCTGGGAAGAAATGAACTGAGAAAGCAAACCTGAAGAAATCAGCCCATCGTAATTGCTTGGCTGACATTTTGAGTGGTGTAGAAAGGGCCGCCAGATTCTTATGATCCGACCAGACTTGGAAGGTGGTGCGCGTAATGCTTTTGGTGGCGTAGGTTTGGCTTCATATTGTTTTCCCCCGCTTTCCATGGAACGGGTGGTGAGGCGGGTTGCGATAGGTATTGCTCCACCTCGATCCACTTCTGCAATGGTGTGCGTGGTTCACGGTGCATGACTGCCTCCAAGTGCAAAATGTCAGGGTCTACATCGCTTTCTCGGCAGTAGAAAATATATCGCGATCTTCATGCCGCTCTGGCCAGTCAATGTGTGAAGTTTACTCGCTGCCAAACGGAATTCACGGGAGAAATCAGCAAAGGATCTATTGCCTTGCTTAATGGTTTTGATAGTTTTGATAGCCTTATTCACAACGTCTTGATCTTCAAATCGAAGCCGGAGTCCCTGCAGTAAGGCCGCCACGGTTTGAAGTTCAGCAGCTCCCATTTCATGCAATTCCACGAACCATTCCGCTGCCTCTCTGTCCAGCACAGAGCCGATAACCCAAACCTTCTCCGCTTCGGAACGATAAAGATCGTCGAATTCTAGCATGTGGGCATCCAATTGTAGAATGAAATAAGGTAACTTGGAAGCGGTCCCGTCAAAACGTGCTGGAATGTGAGGTCGAGGATAGTTTCTACCAGCCACCGGCGCCACGCGGGGTGCAGGAGCACGGGCCAGCAGCGATGGCAGTTGGGCTGGGGGGTGAACCACTCTGGGTTGTGGTTGCGGGCCTGCTACTCGAGGGGGGCCCATCAAGGCGGCTCTGGGAGCCGCAGCACCACAGGCTGGGGCGTCTGGGGAGCAAGGTCCTTGAGGTATTGATCCAGGAATTTCTCCAGAGATTCCTGGGTGTCTCCATGGATGGTCGACACTCCGACTTCCTCCGTGACCATTCGCATCACCGGTTTGTAATCCACATGTGGGCGGGTGGTGAAGTGCCGCTCTTGGGGGGCACGATCCATCGACACCCCACCACCTGGATCGTAGAACTCCTGACGTATCTCTAGACATTCGGCCGAGACTGTGCGCCAGGCCATCAGGGGGGCTTCTTCCACTTGCTCGTGCAGTTGGAGGAAGGCTAAGTTACGGCTGAGCCGAGGCTTGGAGAGGGTCACCAGGGAGATGGATTCTGCTGGCTCCTCCACAGAAGCGGTTGCCGGGAGGGAGGAGAGGTAACCCTCTTTGGGGGGTTACCATACCCTCCTCATATTCCGCGTTCAGCGGACCCTGGAAACCCAATCTCTGCATGTTGGACGACATCAGAGATCCACAGGAACGGATAGAGATGGTGTTAGCCACGTTCAATCTGAAAAGAAATTTGTGAGAATCTGCATAATGTAAGGAACCTCGAAAGACCAGAAATCAAGTAACTTTGAAGAGTTCTTTATTTCATAAACTTCAGGAGACACAATACACGGAATGCAGATTCTGAGCTTTCCCAAAGCAGGTTGCCTCTTTTATGGGCAAAACGGCTCCTCCCCGAGCTCCCAACTAGAATTCCCACGACAGAAGAAAGACAAGCTTCAAACGTATGTGATAAGCGCAGACAGCAAGGTTAACTAACATGGCCATCCTGGGCAAACAGCCCAGACAGAGGAATGTTCCAAGGCCAGACTGGCTGGGCAGAAACACATATCAACCCACAACCTTACACATCTCTTCTCCAGCCTAAACATACAGAGCTCCTTCAGCCTTCCCTCAAAACACTTGGTCGCCAGACACCCCTGACCTGCTTCATTGCCCTCAATGGGACATTTTCCAGCTTATCAATATCCTTCTTAATCTTCAGTGCTCAAACCGAAGAAAATACTCCAAAGCTGATTTTGAACACTGAAATTGCCCCTTGGCACGGTTTTGCACTGCCCCCGGTGCTGCAGCAAGCACAGCTGCCGTGTTTCTGCCCCAGAGCAGCAACGGCTTTGCTCCACGAAATTCCTGAACGGCAAAGGTTGAGGGTTTTTTGAAATGCCCCGCTGTTGCTCTGGAGGCTTCCACCACTGTGCAAAACTCCTCCATCGGAGAAATGGGGCCATTTTTCCAACCTCGCCACTCTGGCCCACCCCACCAATGGACAGGCGCTGTCAGAATCCCAGAAACTGCAACAAACTCATGTAGAAGAACAGTTGTTTATTGGAGATAATGAGGATCTTCCCTGACTAAAGCCAGAACTGGGATTTGCCCGCGCAAACCCCTACAGTTAAAGCTGGGTGCACCTCCCCCCATCGTGGGAATGCGTGCCCAAAAGAACTGCAAATGAGATAACAGTGAAGACAGCCAGGCACTGACCTTGGACAGCACCAGGTACTATATAGCATCACACAAAAGACAGAGAAAAGTCAGTTAGAAATGCAATTAACCCATTCCACCACCCCCAACAGTCAGAAAGCAGCAAAAGCAAACCCCAAAATAAACAGGCCTCCTGACAGGCGCTGAGAAGCAGCACTCCCCCCTTGCAGTGAAAAAAATGGAGGGAGAAACCTTGGTTTTTAGAAAGGAGGGAGAAACCTTGGGCAGAAAAGTGGTGTGTGCAGGCACCGCGAATGGGATGGTGGCAATTCTCTCGCACACGCAAGGATTTTAGATTTACACTAGCGTGGCCCGGCCACGCGTTGCTAAGCTGTGGCTTATTGTGGTGAAATGGGAAAGGAACAGTAGCAGCAAATCAATTGCAGAGGCCAGCAGTACATGCTCATGCAAACACGCAGCCTGATACTGTGCGATGTCAGTGATGTGTGTGCCTGCATTCCTTGGGGGGAGTGGAAAGGCACCCCTCCCACACATCTAGGCTGGCTGGTCATGATCCTTTACCTGGGAGTAAGTTTGGTTGGTGGCAATGGGTGTCGCTTCTGAGGAAACCCTCTGAGGGGCGCGACACAGCCATTCAAAGTATGTCACGGTTGCTGTACCGAGCTTACTCCTGAGTAATGCGTGCCTAGTTTTCTTAACTGTAACCACAGTATTCAGGGAATCTAGGGTGTCTGGCCCCTCCCTCCCATCCCTTGCATGTAGCCCTCCCACACTTCTCTTCCCTTGTATGCAGGGGCGAATCTAGGCAAACTGGAGCCCGGGGACAAAATCTGAGTTTGGTGCCCCCCCCCCAGGTATGGACGACCACCCTCCCCCACAACGACCAAACAATGATTTTTTGTACCAGCTCACAAAACACCTCCCACCACCAGCAAAACATACATGGCTCTCCCCACCAACTCTCTTTCCTAATTTTGTCCTCACACCAACCCTATGAGGTAGGTTGTTAGCCTCAGAAACAGCTCCAAGCCAGTGCAAGTGGGAATTAACTTTTAAGCATGTAAATCTCTCACAAATCACCGCCTCTTATCAGAAGTTGGAACCTTCCCCAAAGGCAGTTTGAACAAAGAAAGAAAATCAGAGAGACAACTGTGAGTTGGCTGAAGTACCTTGGATAGCAGGCTTTCCCCATTTATCTTTGTGGGATTCATGATGTGGGGTAAATCTGCCACACCTTGCAGTAGTGCCTCTACCTATACTCTACTCATTTTAAAACAAGTGTCAAGGTTCCAGTGTTCTTGTTACCAGACAAACCTTGTAGTAGAAGGGGTGGGTGGGTATTTTTAGAAACAGTGTTTATCATTCCTGCAAACTCCCCACCTATTACATGCATAGGTAGAGACGGGCCTGGCAAAGATGCAGGGCCTTCTGAGTTGCTAGCATGGGACTGGGCGGCCTGCCCCCCCCCCCCCCCCAAAGCCCCCAGAGTCTGGAGTGGGGAGCCATGGCTTCTTGGAGGCTGCATGGATGGCCCCCCCAGAGCTGACAGGGAAACCATAAGTGGGGCTTCTTGATGGGGGTGGAAAACCAGGTCTTGCCCCCCAGTGCTGGCATGGGCATGGGGCAGGGTGGGGCAGGGGTGGAAAACTCTTGTCTCTGCCCCTGGGCATCATTTTCTGCCAGTGTGCCTCTGAGTTTTCTCACTTTGACAAGTATGCTGAGAATAGGGACTGCTGTAACTCACAAGGTCTGCTCAGGAGTTGGTCTGATGTATTTGGCTGGCTAATACTGGAAACTAATTGCTGGACTAGATGGAGATATGTAGGTCCCCTCTTGAAGGCCAGAAAGAGTGGGCTCCACCACCACATGATGGTAGAAGATCGAACCTCATGCTTTGTCAAAAGCCGGGAAAGCAGCTGAGGAAGGGGGAAACAAATGGATGTTTGACCAATTCCCCTAAATATTTTTTTTTGCACTACAAATTGACTTTCTATCAGAGCTTCTATTTTGCTTTATTGACCAACCTGTCCCCTCCAAATTAAGCAACCAGCCACTGCTCTGGAGAGGACCTGCTCCCAACACCCGTGGCAACAATCTGTCTAAAACAAACATTCAAAAGAATCATAAGAGACCCTCATAATTGATGTTATAGATAATTTAGTGCTAAGTGTACGGGCAAAGATGAAATGAATGTGCCCTCTTTTCAGCCTGGTGGCATCTAATATGGGAAAAACTGGGTTTGGATTCCTTACTCCTCCACATGAGTGGTGGACCTTCATCTGATGAACTGGTTTTGTTTTCCCTCCTACACATGAAGCCTGATTGGTGACCTTGGAACTTAGTTCTCTTTGAACCTCTCTCAGCCACAATTCCTACTTCTACAAGGTGTCTGTTGTGAGAGAAAGGAAGGGAAAGGAGCTCTTTGCAAGCTAACAAATGCCTTCCTTTCTCTCTCCCCACTTTCTTCCTCTCCCTCTTTCCCTGCCCTTTGTAGGGGTAGCAGGTGGGGCAGACAAAGTGGGGCATCAAACTCACTCTGCAGATTACAGCCCAGCCCCACAGCAAAAGTTAAGAAGCCAGTATGCTTCCACCCCACCCCCATATTAAGGCTATTCACTGTAAAAAAACAAGATTTTAGGAACAGAAGAAAAATTTGGATTCATACATTGCCTACAAGGAGTCTCCAAACAGCAGGTGGGGCAGACAAAGTGGGGCATCAAACTCACTCTGCAGATTACAGCCCAGCCCCCCAGCAAAAGTTAAGAAGCCAGGTTCTACACCCCCCCCCCCTCTAATATTAAGGCTATTCACAATGTGCAAAACAAAATTTTAGGGAATAGAAGAACAAAGTTTGGATTCATACATTGCCTATAAGGGAGTCTCCAAACAAGCTAACAAACACCCCCTCCCTTTCCTCTCCCCATTAAAAGCAAGCACCTTGTGGGGCAGAGAAAGTGGGGCATCAAACTCAGCTCTGCAGATTACAGCCCAGCTCCCACACAGCAAAGTTAAGCAGCCAGTAGCGCTCCATGCCCCCCCCCTCTAATACCCAATTAAGGCCATTCACAATTGCAAACAAAAATTTTTAGGAATAGAAGAACAGTTTGGATTCATACATTGCCTATAAGTGATGTCTCCAAACAACTAACAAACACCCTCCTCCCTTTCCTCTCCCCACAGCAAACACCTTGTGGGGCAGAGAAAGTGGGGGCATCAAACTCAGCTCTGCAGATTACATCTCAGCCCCACAGCAAAAGCACAGAAGCTAGGCGCCCCTGCCCCCTGCACACACACACACCCAAATCAAGGCCATTCACAATTGTAAACAAGATTTTATGGATAGAAGTGCAGTTTGGATTTTGTACATTACCTTTTAAGGATGTACCCACAAATAGCTTCCTCCCTTCCTCTCCCCACAACAAACACCTTGTGGGGTGGGATTGCCTCCCTAGCCAGCCTCTCCATGGACTTCTCCTGTGATGGCTGGCGCGTGCATGCTGGGGAGAAGGCTTGAGAGCAACATCAAGGACTTCCTGGAGAATAAGGCACTGCACTCTGGACGAGAGGGAGGGGAGGCGGAGCTCTCCAGTCCTCCTCCTGGAGGCACAATGGTATTTCTCCCCCGCCCTCTGGACACTCAGGGCCACCGTAGCGAGTGGGCGGGGCTATGTCAGGCTTCCTTAATTTTTTCAGCAGCCGCTTCCTGAATGCCGGGCTTGCTTGGGCTTCCAAAATCAGTCTGCGTGAGGGGATGTTCTGGCGCCCCCCACGTGACTGCAGTGGATGCGCCCGGGGACAAGGGGTACCCCTTGTCCCTAGGCAAGTCCGCCAGTGCTTGTATGCCACTCCTCCCCCTCCCTCCCTTTCCCTCCGCTAGGGTGGGTGGGTCATATCAAGATGCTGGGCCCCCTGCCTTCCCTTCCTTGCATGCCACCCCTCACTGTCTCCCCTCTCTCACTTCTCTTCCCTTGCATGCCACCCCTCCCCCTCCTTCCCTTCCCTTTCCCTCCACTAGGGTGGGTGGGTCATATCAAGATGCTGGGCCCCCTGCCTTCCCTTCCTTGCATGCCACCCCTCACTGTCTCCCCTCTCTCACTGCTCTTTCCTTGCATGCCTCCCCCTCCGTCCCTTTCCTCTCCCTCCCTCTCTTCCCTTGCATGCCACCCAGTGGTGGGATCCAAAAATGTTAGTAACAGGTTCCCATGGTGGTGGGATTCAAACTGTGGCGTAGCGCCAATGGGGCTGGGCGGGGCACGACAGGAGCGTGGCCGGGTATTCCGGGGCGGGGCATTCCTGGGCAGGGCTGTGGCAAGGACGCAGCTGCTGCGCCAGTCCTTGGGCAGGAAACGAATGCACGCAGGCGCAGGCTGCCACACACGCCGGTGCACCTCCTGCTAGACTGCTTCAAGTTCTGCGCCTACTGCTGAGAGGAGGGGCGTAACTAAGGCAAAAATCACGTGGCAAAATCACCAATTCGTAACCCCCACTCGGCACACACAAATAATTAGTAACCTACTCTCGGGAACCTGTGAGAACCTGCTGGATCCCACCTCTGATGCCACCCCTCCCTCTCAGTGGCAGTGGCGTAGGAGGTTAAGAGCTCGTATATCTAATCTGGAGGAATCGGGTTTGACTCCCAGCTCTGCCGCCTAAGCTGTGGACGCTTATCTAGGGAGTTCAGAATAGCCTGTACACTCCCACACACGCCAGCTGGGTGACCTTGGGCTAGTCACAGCTTCTTGGAGCTCCCTCAGCCCCACCTACCTCACAGGGTGTTTGTTGTGAGGGGGGAAGGGCAAGGAGATTGTAAGCCCCTTTGAGTCTCCTGCAGGAGAGAAAGGGGGGATATAAATCCAAACTACGACTCCTCCTCCTCCTCCTCCTCCTCCTCTTCTTCTAATCCTCAAATCATCAGTTTGTTTGTTTTTCTGTTTTATGGAAAAAGTCTATCACAGATTTCCATTTATCAACAAATTTAGATAAATTCTTTAATCAAAGGAGGAGGCTTAGTCATCTCATCCGATTCCAGTATCTTCACAAATCATTCTTCTACTGTAGGTATAGATGAGGTTTTTCATTTTTGAGCATACAACATCCTCACTGCTGGTGTCATATATAGAAATAAAATTGCCTTTTCAAGCTGTCCATAAGACCCAAAAAGAAAATCTCTGATTTTGTGTATGTTAGTCTTTAAAATCTTCTGGATTATTGAATGTGTTTGTATACAGGTGCCCTTTTTTAAAGCTTTATTATAAGTCCACCATAAATGGCAAAACAACCCTTACCAGTGTTCACTTCCAACATACACTCGGAACATTTGTATACAATTTTGCTAACTCCTCTGGTTACAAAAACCAACAACACATCGTTTTATAAAAGTAGGTAGATCCTGCATTGAGCATCTGGTTGGACTAGATGGCCTCTATGACCCCTCTATGATTCAAGTCTAATGTGGGACTGTCAGAAAGTCAAAGTAAGTCGGAGGCGATGGGGGTGTCATTAAGCCTGGGTGTGACGGTGAAGACGGCCTTGGCATCCAGTTTTTACAAGCAGCTCCAGATTAAAGGAAGGAAGGAAGGAAGGAAGGAAGGAAGGAAGGAAGGAAGGAAGGAAGGAAGGAAGGGCTGTTGATGCCCTGACCCTTGTTAGGAACAAGGTCAGCCACCAGACCACAGCCACACAGCCTGGAAAGCCCACAACAACCACTTGTTTAATGTAATCCATCATGGCGGGGGTGGGGGTGGGGAGGCAGGTTTGGGGAAACACAGCCTGCCTCTGAGCATCAACAAGGAGAAATTCTGATATTTTGCTGAACCTGCTTGTGTGCCCCTCCTTCCTCTCTTTCAACTTCTCTCTGATCAGAACTGACTCTAGTTCTGTAGCAGACGAAAGAAAGGGGGAGTTGCATTTGAGGTCGAAATTGGGTAGAGGGTGGGGCAAGCCATTTGCACCGTGCGCGTCCTGCCTGGGGGTGCTGCGGCTGCCCCTTCTAGACCCCCCTCCCTGTTGCTGAGCTCAATTGCCCTCTGCTTGGGGCCAATGGAGGAACCCCCTCCCTTCCTGGCCGACTCATATTTTCCACCTCTTCCGGCAACCCCAGAGGCAGCTGGGCTCCAAGGCAGGTGATGGCGCTGCCCCATCGGCAGCCAAGCAAGGAGGAGCGAACAGTGGCGGCAGGTGGGCGGGGTCTGCCTGTCTGCTGCTGCTGTTGGGGCCTCGCAGGAGTGGCCGGCCTGCCGCTGGGTCCCTGCCCCCCCCCCCCACTGCACCTGCAGGACCCGAGCGAGGCCAGTGCTGCAAACAGAACATTTTCCTTGGGTTGTTTGTGAAGGCAGTTCTTAGGGTGGCAGCTGTGAGGAGGGGGGGGGCACAGGGAGTTCCTTGCAGGGGCCATCATGATCACTTGTGCTACCTGCCAGGTCTTTTGTGCCAGAAGCGGTCCTCCTGCCACCTGCTGCAGGGCATCGGCATCCAATGCGCACACGGACCCCGCAGGCAGTTGGGACCATGACGGGGGTGGGTGAGGAGGGTCGTGTGCAGTTTCAGCTCCGCATCTGCCCAAGGGCTGGTCTTTATTTTTCAAGTTGAAACAGCTGAGGCCTTTCCTACAAGCACCGTTTGTCACAGATTTTCCCAGTGGTTGACTCTTGTGCCCTTGCGCACAATCTCAGGGGACATCATCCTCTTGTAGGTATATGCTGCTGTCCCCCCTCCCCACCGCAGCCTGCGAGAGACGGACCTGGGGGTGGGGGGCCATTGCCGTGGGAGGCCCTGGGCTTCTTCTGACCGAGAATGGGCGCCTGGGCTGGGCATGCTCGGAGGGGCTCGTCCTGGAATCCAGGGGGACATCGGGGAAATGCCGCTTTCCCGACGGCGGCGGCGAGGGCTGGATGCCTCCCAGCTGCTCGGGGGCGCCACGACTGGCCCGGGAGGGAGGGGGCCACTCAGCCGAGCGGGACGGAACCCCACAGGAGCCGCCCGGGCGGGGCAGGCAGCCGCCGGCAAGGCAGTGCCGCTGGGGCAGACCCGGCTGCGTGAGGCTGTCGCCTGGGCCGGGATGGAGGCGCCGTCCGACCCGCTCCGTCGCTCGGGAAGAAGAGCGGCCTTGAGGCGCGGAGAAGCGGGGGTGGGGGGTGGGTGGCCAGCATCTCCGCCTGCCAGACCGCCCCCCCCCCCGCGGTCTGTCTCGCTCCCTCCGGTGGCTCCCAAACCTCGCTTCGCGGGAGCCCCGGGACGGCAGGGGCGGCCCTGGCCTGTTCGGCGCGGGAGGCCCGGCCGCCGGCTGCTTTGCGAGGAGGCGTTGAGGGCCCTCGGGGCAGCCACGGGGACTTCCGAAGCCGCCGCCGCCGCCGCCGCCGCCGCCAGCGCGGCCCAGGGAGCTGCGGGCCGGGTTGGGGCGGCCGGGACCGCTCGCAGGGCGGGCGGGCGGGCGGGCGGGCGGGCGGGGGTGATCTGTCGCTGATGCAGCCGCCACCCTGGGCTCAGTCGAGCAGGAACCGGCCCGCCGACCGCAGGGCGCGGGAGGGGGCGGCCGGGGCGGCTCCGGCCCAAGGTAGTGGGCGCTGCGAGATCACCCCCCCCCTTGCTGGGGAGGCGCCCCCGGAGGCCCGGGATCGCTGCTCCGACGAGCGCCGACGCCGCCAGCTCCAGGGCCCCTGGGGCGGGCGGGCGGGCGGGCGGGCGGGGTGGGGCGGCGTGTGATGGGGCGCCGCCTCCCTCCCCTGGGCCTGGCCGCGGGGAGCCCCTCCTTCCTTTCCGGCCGCCCGAGCCGGCTGCGGGGCGCTATAAGGGCCGGGCGGGCACGGGGATGAGCACCAGCCCCCGACGGCACTCCCCTGACGCCGGCGCTTGGTCGCCCAGCAGCGCCCGCCACCCGGCGCCCTCCATGGCCGTCTACTGCAGCGAGGCCTTCGGCGTCTATCCGCAGGCGGGTGCCGCCTCCGCAGCCGCCCCCTCGGGCCCATCCGGGCAGAGGACTGCGGGCGCCTACGCGCTGGGCGACTACGGGGCGGCGGCGGCGGCGGCGGGCTACTTGTGGGGCGCTCCGTACGGGGCGGGCGGGGGCTCCGGGGCGCCCTTCCCGGGCTACGCGGCGTCGGCGTCGGGGGGCGTCGGCGGGGCGGCGTCGCCGTCGGAGCTGGGATGGCTGAGCGCGGCCGGGCCGGAGGAGCTTCTGCGCCTGGTGCGGCCGCCCTACTCGTACTCGGCGCTGATCGCCATGGCCATCCAGAGCGCGCCGGGCCGCCGCCTCACGCTCAGCCGCATCTACCAGTTCGTGGCCGACACCTTCCCCTTCTACCGGCGCAGCAAGGCCGGCTGGCAGAACTCCATCCGCCACAACCTCTCGCTCAACGACTGCTTCCGAAAGGTGCCCCGCGACGACGACGACCCCGGTGCGTGCACGGCCAAGGGCCGAAGGGCGGGCGGGCGGGCCGGCCAGCCAGGTGATCACTACCCCCTCGGTTGGGTCTTTAATAGATCACGGGAGACAGTGGGATCCCAAGCCAAGCAGCACCGGCGCACGGAACTTGAGAACGGCGCTGCTAGTCGCCCTGAAAGTGGCACCTCGGAGCGCGCACCCTGGCCGCGCCGTCCCTGCAAGCCCGCCGGGACGCGCCGACACTCTGGACGGCGCGGCCGACGCCGAAGCGGCTCCTGGGCTGGCAGCGCGGCTCTTCCGCGGCAGACCAGGCCCGCCGCCGCCCCCCCCCCTCCGCAGCGTGCCCCCGACTGCGGGGCGGCGTTGGGGGGGGGGCGCGCCTGGAGGCGCAGGGCACGAAGGCGACCCGCCCGAGCTGCTCGCCACCAGTCCTGGGGGGCCGCTCAGCGTCCGGGCGGGGGCCTCCCCGGGCCACAAACCTCCTCCTCCAGAAATGACGGCAGCGTCGTCTTTTGGCGCACATCTCTTCACCGTCCGAAGCTTTAGAGCTGACTGAGACTTCTGTGGGTAAACGGGGTGATTTAGACACGGTGAGACCCTCAGCCCCCCCCCTTCCCGCGCTTTCTCCGCACCTGGCCTGCTTCAAGGCGGGTGGTGGCAGGCTGGGGGGGGGGGCTGTGCCACCCACCTGTGGCCCCAGAGCGCGGCCGGCCCTTGTGAGCGAGCAGCCCTTTTCCTCCTGCCTGGGCCGGGGGCTGAAGACTTTGCAACCAATATTTTTTTTTTTTAGAAAACCACTTGAGAATTTACTTAACCACCAAAAGCAGATTGCCAAGTCCCTCAATAAATAAATGATATTGAAGCTTGATTGTTGAACTACAAGACAGGCTAAATGGCCCGGCCGAATCTGAAATGGAATTATTTCCACTTCAATCATTTACATTTATAATTTTCTAAAAAATAGTAAACTGTTTTGCAGCAGCCGCCTTCCCCCTTTCATACACAGGAGCTCAGCCCGACAAACTGCCCGCCTGGGCCCACTTTCTGGGGGACTGGCAGCGCCGTTCTCAAGTTCCGTGCACCAGTGTTGCTTGGCTTGGGATTCCACTGTCTATTAAAGACCCAACCGAGGGTGTAGTGATAACCCACAAGCATGGCTGGCTTTAAAGGGAGATCAGACAGATTTGTGGAGGTTTCGAGATGTAAATGGAGCCATGGAGGGAAAAAAATCCAGAAAAAAAACAAAAATGTGGGGAAATTATATGTGATACTTACTGTGCTGTCAAAGCTCAATTTCTTTAACTGGTGTAACCACATGAAAGGCATCGTTTCACAGCCTAGCGTATACAATTGTTCTATTTGACATATTAATAGAATTAATTTTTATAAGCAAAATTGTAAACATACCCACTGCTGCAATCCTATGCTACACATATATTTATATCTGAGAGGTAGGGGAAAATTAAAATTGAAGAGAGAAAACAAACAAAATGTGAACACTGGTAAGGGTCGTTTTGCCATTTATGGTGGACTTATAATAAAGCTTTAAAAAGGGCAGTAAACAGAAGACAATGTTTTATTCAGACAGAAAATCTCTTGTGGTAACAATACTTGGATATATTGATAACTCTCGACTCTTGGCCATAGAATACAGACATTTTATTAAATATATTACAGCCATTTCAATTGTTGCCAATATTATTTACATTTAAACAAAGATAATTCTTGAAATTGTATAAATCTATAGTATTAAAAGGTAAAGTGCTTTTTTTTGGTGCTCCGCAAAATTTCCCAATATTTCCACTGGAAAAACTGAGAAAGATCCCTAGATCCCTAGATCTTTCATGCTTTTATTTGGAATGAATGAAATTATTTATAAGACCAGGAGGGCCAGCTCTCTCCAAAGAGAAAGCACTCCACAGGATTTTTTTCCAGGGCTCTCAAAATTATTACATTTGTCCCATTGGAAAACATTAATATGTCAAATAGCACAATTGTATAGGCTAAGATGAGCATTTTGAGTATGAGAATCCTTGTTTTAAGGAGCATTTTACTTATCCTAACAGATAAAAGTTCTGATAGGAACTTCTCCCCACCCCAGTGCCTCACCAGATTCTGCCATCAGAAAAAATGGGGTGAAACCCACTTTGATTATTCCTCCTCCGCCCCCCTCACCCCAACCTTCATGTCTCTATGAAGGGTAGACCCCCTCCATGACTACCAGCAGCAGGGGCTGAAGGAAGGCAGGGCCAATTCTCCAATGCACCAATTTGAGAAGGTCTCTGTGCCTTGTCTGCTGACTGTCCAGGGGGTCTGGGTTGGCCACCGTGTGAAACGGGGGCTGGACTTCATAGACCCTCCCTGGTCTGATCTCGCAGGGCTCTTTGTAACACAATTTGCAGTTGATTTGTGGTGATGAAACTGTTCTCTGTGAAATGTTCAGGTTTTCAGTGTATTTTTGAAGGAGAGTGGACGAGGGAGGGGGGCTCTACACAGACCTCAGCTCGCTTTTATGCTCAGAGGATACAGACACTTTTCTCAGACTTGCTTTAGGGGGTAGCTGATGTTTTGAGGATGTTACGGGATAGTGACCTCCATGATGGGTCCTGGCAAGAGAAGGGGGGAGGACAAGGACCTGTGACAAGTATGAGATCCACGGACCGCGAAGCGCTCGCATTTGGAAGCCACTAACACAGCCCATAGGACTGCAGCCTCCTGCCCCGCTGGCCCGTCAATGGGGCCAGGGCTGTATGCAGGACGGTCTCTGCCGCCTGTGCTTCTAGTGCTTGCTGGGCCGCCTTAGCCGCTTGTGCAAAGGAGCCTCCAGATCCCAGGCAGAACCTCCCCCTCTGCTTGTGTGAGGCGAAGGCCTTTCCCTCCTATGAGGCTTCTGAGATTTTCTTTTGCTGTTTCAGCGCATCTCTGATCATGGTTAACACAGAAGAGGGGCACTGGGGCAGGTGAATAGTAGGGACAAGGAAACCAGCACTGGCCAGAACCCTAATTGGCTGCACACATTACAAACTGATGGGAAGCAAGAACCATTCTAAGCCTTGCTTGTGAAAAGACTGGTAAAAATATTGATTGTGTCTCCTCCGCAAGAGGCAAGAGGCTTTGGAGAAGTCAGATTTTTCAATGGGTCACTTTTTTACAAATGTGCATAAGCTGCTGCTACTTAGCCCTGCTTAACATGGAAGAAATAGATCCAAAAGCAGAGACTGTGCCCTTCATTGGTTGCCAGTTAGCTGCCAGAGTCCAGTCAAGGTGCTGGTTATTACCTACAAAACCCTTCATTTTGTAAATTGGGCTGTTATTTTTGATATTGTTGTATATCTGTTCTGTTGTTCATTTGTGTTACATATTTTATTTGTAATCTACTTTGAATTGTCTTAAGAAAGTAGACTATAAATTTATTTATTTATTTATTTAAAACCAACCGAAAATAACCCAACTTTTTCTCAGGCAGGGAGTGTTGAAAAACAACCCCACTCCCCGAGGGTGGGAAATCTCCTAGGCATCCTCTCTAGTTCTCTGTGCAGGAAGCTGGGGGGGCTTGGGGGGTGTCTCTTGGCGTGCTGTTAGGGTGGCCGGCTGTGGCTTGGGAAAACCATGCAGGCCTGGAGAGGCGCTTGTGGAGGGTGGGGCCTGAACAGGGCAGGGCCCTGGCCGGGGGGGGGGGGGTGTATAATGCCCTCCATTTTCTCCAGGGAAACTGATCTCTGAAGTCTGGAAGTTGTTTGTACTTCTGGATCCCAGTCGTACAACATGCTGAGCCGAAAACAACAAATACCAGCCGTCCACTTGAAAAGTCTGAGGACACTGCAGTGGTCCTTATAATGTCAATATGGCAGGATAAATTTTGGTCGATTCGCTAAATGAAGAGTCAGCGTCAGCCAAATGGTCCTCATATTGCCCAGTGGAGCTCTCCCAGTTCTTTTCCTTTTAGTTGAAGTATCTCTTTTTGATCTGTTAAATTCTGGCATTCTCAAAGTAAACAAAAGCATTGATTTAAAAGTATTGTGTTCTGATTGGTCTCAACAAAAATAATATTATGTGGCTTTTGGATTTTGCATGTAGCTGCCTATTTTTAAAAGTCAAAGCTAAGCCCCCTCCCATTTTCTTCTAGTTGATCTTTCAGTCTAGTATGCGCTGGACAGCTGGACCCAGGGAGAGCCTTGTGGTATCTTTGTTGTAAGTGTAACATTGCCTTATTGGGCTCTGAGCTGGGTAGGGACCTCATTTCAGATTGCAAAAGAAGACGGGATCAGGATTCTGATCAGGGCTGGCACAGAGTCGGTAGTGAACACTCAGTAGCAGAAGAAAAAGAATGTACCTTCCAGGTCATGATTTCTCCTGCCTTTTCTGACACTGACAATGTTTTGGGCAGTATGTCTCCGTTTCTCATCCAAGAAGGAATTGCAGTGACAGGTGGCTCCCTAAGGCAGTCAAGGAAGTCTTGACAGGGAGGAGTACAAGGCTTCAGTGCAGAGATGCTGGAGGTATTCCAGTTGTTGTGATGCCCCCAGTTTCCTTTAATGGGAGCAGGGGATTTTAGGTGTCATACAAAAGGAACTTGTAGAAAGGTTAGTCTCTCTCCCTCGGCTGAGGGCATTACAAAGAACCTCTGTCCTGGAGATGGAATTCTATTGCTAACCTTTTTTTTAAAAAAAATATCCTTCAATGAAGAGATCGGTTGAACTTGAAAGACTGCTGTGTTTTGGGGGCTCATCATCAGAAAAAAATAGTTCCCGCCTTTTGCTTTTGGACGAGGCAAACAAGTGCCCAGGTAATTACTTTCAGTTGCCCAAGCTTGCCAGACTCTGCTGTAGGCGGTCATCCGTGCTGTCCAGCCTTCTGCAGTGAGCCACCACTTTGCTTTAAATATTAGCAGTTTAGACTTTGACAGACTTCCCCATTTGGACTCCTGACATGTGCTGCTGCTGCTCACGTGGCACAGGCGGAGCAGGGGACTTGTTGGCCCAAATGGAAACTTCCTTCAGATTCCCTGGCAAAAGGCATACATTTTAAAAAAACCTAGTTGATCGAATAACTTGTTAAAACGGAGAATAATTTATATATGGCCTTCGTTTACACACACACACCCCCCCATACCCATCCATCCATCTCACTGGTTGGCCCAGGCTCTCATCAGATCTCAGAAGACAAGACGGTTCAGCCCTAGTGAGCCCTTGGAGGGGAGAGCTCGCTATGTACGGGGAGACAATAGCAAACAACCTCTTTTTGTCCTGTCACCAAAAGTCAGCTGCAACTTGATGGCCCTTCTTTCCCTATTTCTTTCTGATTGGAGCTGCTCGGTTGGGGCCGGGATACTAGTCCATTTAAACACAAACTTTGGGATAGGGTGGAATGTATTTAAAATCATATTTGGGAAGTTGTGTTTCTGCAATTTGCAAGGAGTTGTTCCTTTGTTAAAAACCCTTTTCTCTCTCATTGTTCAGGAAAGGGAAACTACTGGACCTTGGACCCAAACTGTGAGAAAATGTTTGACAATGGGAATTTCCGTCGCAAGCGCAAGAGGCGTTCAGAGATCAGCGTGCCTAGAGTGGCTTCCCCTACTTCGGCTTTCGGGTTTTTGAAAACAGAGGACCGGCTGCCCAGTACTTCTGCTCCAGGGAAGCCGCCTCCCAGGTGTTCTTCGCCAGAGCGGCAGCCGTCCGCCTCCAAAAGTGCCTCTCCGCCTCTGATGGTCTCCCCCACACCCAGCTGCCTGGGCACCTTCTTCAGTGGCATGAACTCGCTGAGCAGCGGAGGAGGCCGCTTGGCCGGGAGCATTGGCAGTGAGCTGCCTCACAGAAGCCTGTCTGCTGGGCCACTGAGTGCAGGCGGTTTTACGCCTTCTGGCAGTTTCCCTCAGGAAGTCCCTCCCACAGAGCAGTTGCAACGGGTTCCAGGTCCCACCAGTGCCTACTACAGCCCTTTGCACCCTGGCAGCGGCAGCCAGGCCGGCCAGTACAACCACTTGTACAACTTCACCGTTAGCAGCCTCATCTATGCTCGGGAGGGCACTGAAGTGTAGGGGGGGTCATGTTGATCTCAGGAAAAGGCTCACTGGACATCCCTGAAGACATCCCTGAAGACCTTCTCCAGGTCAGCCACCTTCAGTGGTTTTCCCAAGAACAAAATGCTCTGTGAAAAAATGCACAGGTACTAAAAGGCTTTTTACATTGTCTATGCGTGTTGCCATATTGTGGAAGTGAAGGCCATCTGATTGAGATTTTTAAAGTGTTTAATATTGAGATTAGATTTAATTATTAGCGGATAGCGAGAAAGAGGACCGAGTGTATAAAATCAGCCACGGAAACTCATTTTCCAATGTTAGGGGGGAAGTGGAGGTCAGCCTCTCTTTCCAAGCATCAGAGTGTCAAGAGGAACAGATGAAAACATTTGATAAAGTGCCTTAAATAATGTAATGTAAACCTTTTTCAATTATGACCTATTGAAACTACTCCCAGATCTATGGGCTCAGCTTTTGATCGCTGGATCCCTCCGCTTCATGCAGCCTGCTGTGCTCCTGAGTCCCTGTGACTGTGGGCCTACATCTCACTGGATAAGAGGCAAGCTGTGCAGAATGCGATAGACCAAAAAGTGTGGGGTGTGTGGGGTTGAGGGAATAGATTGTTTTGTGGACGGATTTGCTCCTTCCAGTCTTATAAATGAACAGATCTCTGCCATCAAGTCTCAGACTGAATTGACTCACAATTTCTTGGATGCAGGATCAAATGAATAAAAACGTTCTGGAGGCCAATAAACTCTGGCAGTTTACCAGAGTTACCTTTATGGAACTTTGTGGAGGCATCACATCCATTCTTTATGTGTTGGAGGGCTGTAACCCTCCAACCCTTCATGGGAAAAAGTTCAATCCAAATCAATGGTCCCAAAAGCTACACAGGTGTCCAGAAGAGGACAGTCCTCTTGGAGCTGTAGGTCGAGTGATTGCACACCACAGTAAAAACTCCCTGAATGCAGAAAGGGAGCATATTTCAGAGGAGGGGTCTGTGTTGCTCTGTATCCCCTGTGTGGCTCTGGGAGGCCCTCGCTTCCATGTGGAGAGTGTGTAAGGTCTGGAAGCCAGTGATCCATACCTCCTGGCCCACAGCTGTCCTTCTACCAAAGACACAGTTTTAGCAGGAAAATGAGATCTTGCATCTCTGTCATATTTCACTATGTAAATTTAGTTTACGTGAATACGTTAATAAATTATGGCCTCGGATCTGTACTTATTTAAATGTTTTGGTAACATTTTAATGGTTTTTGCCTGTTTTTGGTAGCATTTTAAGGAAATGTCGGGAATAAAAGATTCAGTGTTGTTACTTTTATTTCTTCACTCTCTGGGTTTAGTTTTGCTTTGCAGTTGATGAGTCATGTGGTTTGGACAAGCTGGGCTGATGAAGGAACCCTCGTTAAGTGTGTGTCCTTGAATTCTCACTGCAGAGTTCTCCTCCAGAAACCCCCGTGGAAATGAACTGGAGCTGCTCTTGCATGTCACCTCCCTATTCGTTTCAGGGGGGACCTTCTGCTGCCTGATTGTGTCCCCTTTTATCCATCAGTCCAGTTCAGTGATGGGAGGCTTCCTTCATCCTCCAAGCTTCGCTGCAGCTTCCCCCCACCCCCCGATTCTTGGTGGAGGAAATAGATTGTTTTGTGGACAGATTTGCTCTTTCCAGTCTTATAAATGAACAGATCTCTGCCAACAAGTCTCAGACTGAATTGACTCACAATTTCTTGGATGCAGGATCAAATGAATAAAAACGAATGTTCTGGAGGCCAATAAACTGGCAGTTTACCCTCTTTGGCAAAGTCTGCAATCCTAATCCTATTATATTTCTTATTAGATGTTCCACCTAGTCGATTGCATTGACTTGCACCTTGCAATATGTGTAATCAATTTCAAGCCAGAAATGCCCTATTTTAGCAACCAGACCACAGTCGATTTCAATATACACACCAAGAATCATCTAGTCAGGTCAGATGAAATGCAAGATTTCCTGGCTGCCATAGCAACCATGGGACTACCTTAGGTTGTGATGGGCTCAGTGCATGAAAAGACGAGCCCTTCGGGGGTGAGGCGGCTTATAAATCTCATTATAAATAAAATAAATAAATATCTGGATACTCCTCTCTCTAATGAGTGACTTACTGTTGAATTTCCAACAAGAGGGATCCTGGAGTGCTCTCAAAATTGCACCTGATGTCCAGATTTCAGAGAATAATGCTTCTGGAGGAAATGGCGTCTTCAGAGGGCAGACTCTTCAGGCATACCATATTGTTTAGGAAAAAATAAGTCCTAGAGTGGCTACAGAAGACTGTGGTCTTCTGCTAGGGTATACTATAGAGACAGGTAGCCCAATCCAGAGCACTACAGAGCGCTTTCTGACAGCATGGGGGAGACAGAAAATCAGAGGCGTTCCTCCCATTGGGCAAAGTGGGCAGTTGCCCAGGGTGCCACCTTGTGGGGAGCGCAAAAACTGCAGGTTCGTTTGTGGGATTTTTTGTATTTTCAGTGTTTTTCCATTTTTGGCCTGCAGAGGGTGCAATTTTTAGGCAAGCAGCACCAGAATTTTAGGGATTTTTCAGGAGACTCTCCTGATGATATCACCCAGGTTTGGTGAGATTTGGTTTAGGGAGTCCAAAGTTATGGACTCCCAAAGGGAGTGCCCCTCCCCCATTGTTTCCAATGGGAGCTAATAGGAGATGGGGGCTACACATTTGAGGGTCCATAACTTTGAACCCCCTGAACCAAACTTCACCAAATCTGGGTGGTATCATCAGTAGGGTCTCACGAAGATACTCTGAAATTTTGGTGCTGCTATCTTAATAATTGCACCCCTGACAGCAGGCACCCCCTAAATTTCCCCAGATTCTCCTTTTAAATCCACCCCCTTCCTGCCAATGCTTGTTTTCTTTCTTTTATTCTTTGAATGCCTAATAAAGGTTATTGTTGTTGTTATTATTATTATTATTAAATCCACCCCCTTCGGCATGGATTTAAAGGGAGAATCGGGTTCCCAGTTTAAATAACATTGAAAGTGATGCTGTTTCCCCCAATTGGGGGGACTGGATACAACACCATAAAATGTTTTCATAGCAGTAATAAAACATTTTGAAAGCATTTTGAAAATGTTTTCAAAAAAATATTTCTGCTGTGTGGCATGGCCCATTGCTGTGTTCAGATTTGTGAGTTGGGGCATGTTCTATAATGTGATGGTGACTTTGAAACAACCTGGTGGGAAAAAAATCACTGTTTGGTCACGGTGGGAGAGGGTGGCCGCCCATGGAGGGGGGATCAAACTCAGGTTTTGCCCAGGGCTCCAGTTTGCCTAGGTATGCCACTGCAGAAAACTTCCAAAAAAACCCTGCCACCAGAAAGCCACCCAAAGGGTGTAAGTCCAGGACATCTCAACTACCTGCAAACCCAGTGTGGAAGCCAACATTTCCACCTCTGGGGATGCCGAGCCACACCCTGACACACACTTTGGCATCTAATTGGGATGTCAGCGCAGCCCAGCAGTGACCTGGACTTCTGGCTTTCAGATGACGGCTGGCAGCACTTTTGCCCCCTCCACCCATGCAGGTGCCCCTTCCATTGGCAGAGGGGGCAAGTGTGTCAGCAGAGCCCCACACCACCCCCTCAAGGGGATTCCTCTGGATTAGGCCACAAGATAAACTGATAAACTCACCTGAGGATGGTTGGGAATTGAGCACAAGAGAGGATTGCTGTTGGCTGGCATCATTCTATGGGTCTCTAGAGTGGACATTTCTCTTTGACACTGGGGCCCCTTCTGCACATACAGAATAATGCACTTTCAATCCACTTTCAGGGCACTTTGCTGCTGGATTTTACTGCGCAGAACAGCATAATCCACTTTCAAATAATTGTGACAGTAGATTGAAAGTGCATTATTCTGTATGTGCGGAAGGGTCCTTGGAAAGGCCTAAACTGTTTGTGTGGGAGGCATGGCATTCTTTAGAATGTGGAATGTAGCTGGAGAGCAGGCAGTTATTCAAACACAAATATCAAAGGGTTAAAATGACGTATAGAACACATCCATTCAGGCACCCACAAGCAATGCAAGGTGACAGAAAAGTGAAGTAACATGAAGAGAGAAATTTAAAACTTGAATTTTGATAGAAGGAAGTGACACCACAGGATGTGATCTCATATCCCCATAGAACTCCTTTCTCAAGCTCCCCCTCCCCCCCCAAAGCCACAAATTTCCTAAGCCAGGTTTGTCCTAGCTACATGCCAATGATCAAAGAGCTGAAACTTGGCTTAGTTGCGTGACCGGAGAAAATGGGCTGGATGAGGGGGACACTGACATCCCCACTCACTGATGCCACTTCTGGCAGTATGTTAGTGAATTAGCCAAAACTCCAAGGTTAAACCATAGAGATGGCTAATGCCAGCATACTGACAGCGGCAGCATTATGTGGGCAGGGCTGGGGGTATGTGTGCCCGAAGAAGAAGATTTGGATTTATAGCCCCCCTTTCTCTCCTATAGGAGACTCAAAGGGACTCCTTTCCCCCCTCACAACAAACACCCTGTGAGGTGGGTGGGGCTGAGAGAGCTCTGAAGAACTGTGACTAGCCCAGCTGGTGTGTGTGGGAGTGCACAGGCTAATTTGAACTCCCCAGATAAGCCTCCACAGCTCACACAGTAGAGCGGGGAATCAAACCTGGTTCCCTCAGATTAGCGTACACCTGCTCTTAACTGCTACGCCACTGCTGCTCTTGCCTTGACGCTTGCCTGGCTCCCAAAGCTGTTCTTGGGATTCCCTCCAGATTGTCTCAGGGTGACACTGACAGAGATTCCACCCAAGTCGTGTGGATGTCACTTATTTATCTATTTGAAATATTGACAAGCTTGACTTTCCTGACAAATCAGACCCCCAGGTGGGTAACAAGCATTCCACAAAGAAAAATAAGTCCAAATCACTGAAATGGCATTAAAATCACCACCTCAAGGAGGACCCGGCCCATAGCCTCATCTGCTGTGGTTTGGGGGTGGGGATGGAGGTGCTTGCCCCGTGGTCCTTGCAGAGTGGGGGGCTGTGCTCATTGTGTTCCTTCCTTTTAAGTGGAGCCCTGACATCAGAGGGCATGGGCTCATCCGGCTGGCTGGCTGGCTGGCTGCCATGGGGGCCCTGGCAACATACAGCAATGGGTGGGTGTCAGTGGGGTAGCTGTGGTCCTTGCTGCAATCATTTGGGCTCTGCTTTTCTACCTATAATGGCTTGTATTGTTCTCTTCTCTCCCATGCAACCTCATAGTTGTGTTGTGAGGTAGATCAAGGCTAGCAGTGAGTGCCTGGCTGAAGACCACCCTGCAGAACAGATAGTTGAACTTAGGTCTTCCAGATGCCCGTCCACTATCACACATTGTGCTCTCCATGAGTTGGGGGGGAGGGTGTCTTTCAGTCCCTGATTTCCGCATCGCAGATGGCACAGGATACAACTAGTGGAGTCAGTGCTTTGATGGTGTCAGCAACAGGTTGGAGCCTTAGATTTGGGCTGAAAGTAAAACTCATCCCGTGTGGTTTCATGTTGGTCATCAATAGAAGAGTTAGATATGAACGCAGCCCCTTGACAAATGACGCTTTGACTCTCAAAAGCCTGAGCCCTGGAAATCTTGTTGGTCTCTAAGGTGCTGCTGGCCTCGAATCTAAGTGTTCATCCTCTTGCAACTACAAGTTTGAAAAGGCTTTTCAAAATCATGTGGCCTCACAGTGGTGTCAAAACAATGGCAATGTTGGAGACTTCCTACCCTCCTTCAGAAGGCCGTGCCACAGAGCCCACACCGTGGCAGGAAAAGTTCTAGCTCTTGTTTGACAGCAAGAAGGGCATTAATGCAGGCCTCAGTTTGAAGAATGCAGCTGCCACGCAGGAGTTTACACAGGGAGGTAGGAAGGTCCCTGGTTGAAAAGGGCTTATGTGGCCTAAACCAATACCTTGAACTGAAGCCAGAAAAAAATAAACACGCAGTTTACACTTTTCCTGAAATTTGACTAGAGGGAACACAAACTGGACAGCTTCTCAGCACCCCATGTGCTCTGCCACTTGTCCTTGGAGATGGACAGTCATACCTCTGTGCTTGGTCACAGCACAGGCCTTAAAATCTCCCTACCGTGTTTCCCCGAAAATAAGACAGTCTCTTATATTAATTTTTGCACCCAAAGATGCGCTATGTCTTATTTTCAGGGGGTGTCTTATTTTTCTGTGTTCTGTTCGTTGGGCATGCTTCCAAACAGAAACTTTGCTACGTCTTTCTTTCGGGGGATGCCTTATATTTCGCACTTCAGCAAAACCTCTACTACGTCTTATTTTCCGGGGAAACAGGGTAGAAAGCTTCACCCTCAGTCTCATCTTTGGAGAGCTACTGGGCAACCAGTACTGACAGTGCTGGTTGGTCAGTGAAAGAATGTCAAAATACAGTGAAGGAGTGTCAGAACAAGCAACCGTGCACTGAACAGAATTGATCAGGGAAATTTCGTTCTGCAGTTGAAGAGACAATGCTTGGTGAGAAGGGAAAAAAACCCTTATGTGATGTCCTATAATTTACAATGGAAGGAAGGGGGGGGGGGAGAAGCTGCAGGTTGTGACTGTCGGCTAAGTAGTTACGCAGGGCTGGTTTCTTTTTTGATTTTCATTTCACTGTCCATTTCTTCCTGGGCTCCTTCAGCAAGCTCGTGGATGCCCTCTCTTGCCTCCATGACAGGGTGGGAGAAGGTGTGGAATTACGTTCCGAGACCCATACTGTTCTCATGCCCACCCAGCTTGGATTAGCTGTCCCTCGTGCGCAAATGCACCTACAGCACGGATATGCTCCGTGCTGCGCTCCCCACGCCTCCTTCCCTTCTGCTCTCCTCCGTTTTGGAGGCGGATAAGCACCCTGTTCCCCAGGAGGAGGGAGGCCCATCTATGACTCTTCGTGACAGATTGTGGAGGAAGGGAAATTGTTTGTTTGTCCAGCCTTTGTTGCGCAAACTCATCATCCAGCAGGGGCATGATTCTAAATCAGCTGGGCATTTTGGATTTCTGAAAACACTCCACCTTCTCCGAAGGCAGTTTTGGTCATGGACGTTGATGCTTATGTACGGGGCTACCCTGTGTGTGCTACAGTTAAGTCTGCCCCGGGGAAGCCCCATGGGCTTTTACAACCCATTCCAGTTCCTGATGGTCCCTGGAGAGTCATCTCTATGGATTTTATCAAAGGTCTCCCTGAAAGCCATGGGAAAACCATGATTGGATGGTGGTGGATCTGTTCTCCAAACAGGCTCACTTTATCCCTTGCACTTCCATCCCCACTGCCCCTCAACTGGCTAAGATGTTCATTCAACATGTTTATAGATTGCATTCTGCACCTGAGACAATAATATCAGATCGTGGCCCACAATTTGTGTCTAAGCTTTGGAAATCGTTCTTAAATCTCTTGGGCTTGGATCAAGGTCTGATGTCACCATACCATGCCCAATCAGACAGCCAGTCAGAGCGCTCTAACCAGACTCTGGAACAATACCTCAGGTGCTATAGTAATTACCACCAGGATAACTGGGTAGATCTTTTGCCCTATGCTGAATACGCTTACAATAATGCAGTGCATAGCAGCATGGGTAAAACTCCATTTGAACTGACTACTGGACGATCTGCAGGACCCCTTCCCTTCCTAGGCCAACCACCCATGGATCCCCCTGATCTCCAGAAGGGATCCAACACATTGTGGACGGATGAGACCCAATATTACGTGCCTTACAAAAAGCCAAGGATACTCAGAAACAAGAGGCCAATAAACGTTGGCAATCCATTTCATTGCATGTGGGAGAATGGGGCTAGTTGTCTACTAAGAACTTAAAAGATATTCATAAATACACCAAATTGGGGCACAAGTATATTGGTCCTTTTTAGATTAAGTGATTAATAATGTTATTGCCCGATTGGAATTACCAAAAGCACTAAGCAAAAGACACCCTGTTTTTCATTACAGTTTGGAAAAAAAAAAGGCTTGCGTTTCCAATGCCTGGCACCCCCCCCCCCCACTTGTCCAGCTCCTCGGATGATTGACGGAGCCAAACACCATGACATGAAGGAGATACTTGATTCCCACCTTCGTTGTAACCACCTGCAGTACCTTATTTCATGGGTGGGGTTTCCTCCAGGTCATGACATGCTTCAGATGTCCAAGCTCCCAGACTGGTCAAAGCCTTCCATGAAGCATTTCTGGACAAACCAGGGAGGGAGCAGAATGTCAGGCCTGATTTCTGTGGGTTCTGCTCTGTGTGAATTTTTCTGCTTGCTCGCTCGCAGCCTGCCAGGTGCTTTCCTGCTTTCAGCTTTTCCTGGTGCTGGCCTCTGAAGGCCACGTTCTCAAAACTAAATCTTGCTTGCTGCCTGAATGGGAGGGGGAAGGGGAAAGAATCCTTATATGATTAACAGCTATGCCAAAAGTGGCAGAGCCGTCTTGACCTGCTCCTGACCTGACTTATGCCTGCAATAAAGAAACCTTCGTGATCCTACAAGTGTCTTCGTTGTCTCATCAAGGGGGTCTTGACACTGATGGAGCAGCAGCAGCAGCAGGAGAACAGGCAGTAAAAATGGCTGATGAGACAGAGTGGGAGTAAATCTGTTACTGTCTTGAACCAGAACATATTATTTCTAAAATTTATTTATACACCACCTTCTCCCCAGTGAGGAACCAAAGTGCTGTCAGGCCTCGGAACCTTCAGCCAATAAACAGGCTCCTAAGTAACCATCAGCAGCATTTATTGACGAGGGATTCAAGCAGCACACTTGGCAAAGCCAGTTCTGACAAAGCTGGTATTCAAAGTTCCATATATCCCCCGAGGTTCCCCCCTCCCAACTTCCCAGAGGCAGCCTCTGGAACCGAGAGTGCCCCAAGGTCAGCAACAGATAGCAGAGGAGCCACCTGGTCTCCTGCCCACAACAAGATAACAGTCGTAACTCTTTTCTCACAGGACAGGAGAGGCAGGGGAGGTCTACTTCACTACAAAGCATGCAAAACCATAAAGCACGGGTCAAGGAAAAAATGCATAGATGGCGATAATTACATATAGCAGACTGATTACATATATCAAAAGAGGCATTAGTTTGATACATATAGCTGGTTACGTGGCTTCAAGAGTGCATCCCTTTCACTCAGTGGCTCACATCATTTCCCTCTCCTCCAATGTAGCCTCGCAACAACCCTATGAGGCTAGGATGATAAATATTGCTTGTGAATGCACTGTGTTCATTGAAATGATTGTGTCAGGTTTCCCTGCAGCCTGTTCGTGTGAGAGGGAATGTCACCTGTTGTCTCCTGTCCTCCAGTGTAGCCTCACAACAACCCTGAGAGTTAGGCTAGGGTGAGAGAGTGTATCTGGCCCAACATCACCCAGCCTAAATATTTGAAAGCATACAGTCCAGTGCATTCACACAAGCCTTTCTACACTTAGCTGCTCCAAACAGCAACATGTAAGAATCACAAGTGTTCTGAGGGCTGGTCTACCTCCCATTAAGAAGCACTTAGGCCTGCCCTCCGAGCAGTTGCAAGGCTGTTATATTGACTCTGTGATGTTTTCCTTAAAAAACAGAGAGACGTATTTGCGGGATTGCAAGGAACAACAAACTTTATTCGCCTAGTTTTTACATTGCAATGACCATCAGGAGAGCTGAAAGAAGAGGAAACTGCTGCAAACATAAGGGAAATGGTGGTGGTAGCAGCACGAAGCCTCCTGAAGCTTGCAAAAATGGCAGGCACTATAAAATACATTATAGAGCTCTGAAGTGGGGGGGGGGGGGTTGGAAACTGAACAAGGTAGGCACTAGGACCACAGCGGAACATTCAGATAAAAAAGAAGTTCCAGGAAGAAGTCAGGAAGATGCACCAGACTGATCTATAGTCAAGCTCTCATCTTTATTCTGAACAGGGTATTGTAAAGGATTATATTGCAGATTATCTGGGAGTGGCTAAAAGGATATGGAAGTAGAGGTAGATAAAATATTCAAAGTTAACTCTGGATTCGCTGAAATTTCATTCCAAGAGAGACCTTGGTTCCATTCGCAAGAAGATGGAGTGACAAAGAATTGCAACAGAACTTTGATACACAAGGTAGACCAAGTGCACAAGTAGACCAACATCTACTTGGTTGGGTAGATGTTTAGAGACATAAGAATGGAAATGCAAGAGAATATATATATTATTCAGAACGACATGATTCCTTTTCAAGAACTGATATGATTTGGGTTTCAAAGAACTTGACCTCTAAAATAAAGTGGAGATTTTACTTTTCCAGGTCATAATCTGGGAAGTCTGGAACATAGAATCATAGAGTTGGAAGAGACCCCAAGAGCCATCAAGTCCAACCCCCTGCAATGCATGAACACATGATTAAAACACTCCTGACAGATGGCCATCCAGTCTCTGTGTAAAAACCCCCAAAGAAGGAGACTCCACTACACTCTTAGGTAATTCTAAGACTGTCGAATAGCCCTGACTGTCAGAAAGTTTTTCCTGATGTTTAGGTGGAATCAGTGGCGAATCTGTCAATTGACCCTAGGTGCCACCCATTAGATCACGTGGGAGGCGCAAATTGCCCCTATTTTTATTTATTTATTTATTTATTTCTTGAATTTGTAGACCGCCCCATCCCCGGGGGGCTCTGGGCGGTGCACAACAATATTCATTACAATCAGTAAATAAAATCTATTAAAATCTATTAAAAGCAGCGGTCAGTACAAAGATATCAGGCGCCCCAAAACCCAATTTAATTAGAGGCCTCCCTAAGGAAAGGGAACGGCCGGACTCCCCTCTAAGAGGTAATCTTAGTATAATCGAGTATAATGGTGGTAATCGAATATAGAGAGGGGGGCGCACATTTCAGCGACTGGACACTCCAAAGGCCCGGTGGAACAACTCAGTCTTACAGGCCCTGCGGAACTCACCAAGGTCCCGCAGGGCCCGGACAGCTGGAGGAAGAGTGTTCCACCAGGCCGGGGCCAGGGCTGTGAAAGTCCTGGCCCGTGTGGAGGCCAGCCGCATCATTGAGGGGCCAGGAACCACCAGCAAATAGGCCTCTGCTGAGCGCAGAGGCCGAGTAGGGACATATGGGGTAATGCGGTCTCTGAGGTATGAGGGTCCCAGGCCACGTAAGGCCTTAAAGGTCAAAACCCATACCTTGAAAATGATTCGGAATTCCACTGGAAGCCAATGCAACTGGAGCAACACAGGCTGGATGTGATCACGAAAGGCGCCCCCTGTGAGCTGGCGCGCTGCTGCATTTTGGACCAGTTTCAATTTCCAAATCAAGCGCAAGGGAAGGCCCGCGTAGAGCGAGTTACAATAGTCAAGCCTGGAGGTGACCGTTGCAAGGATCACAGTGGCTTGGTCCGCTTGGGAGAGGAAGGGGGCCAGCCGCCGGGCCTGACGGAGATGGAAAAACGCAGTCCGGGTTGTAAGGGCCACCTGGGTCTCCATCGAAAGAGATGAATCCAGGTGGACCCCCCAGGCTGCGGACGGAGGGGGCCGGCGCCAAAATGGTCCCCTCCCACTCCGGCGGCTGGAAATCCCCCCTCCCCCTTGTGACCAAGCCAAAGGATCTCCGTCTTTGATGGATTCAGTTTCAGCCTGCTCTGTTGTAACCAACCAGAGACCGCCTCCAAACAATGCTGTAGAGCTGCAGGGGCCGTGACGGTTCCCCTCTCCATCAACAGAATGAGCTATATAGTTCAGAATCCTACAACTTGTTAAAACAAAAATTGTTGGAAAGCGAATGGATTAATTTATTTAGGGCTGCTATGAAAACTTGTTCACCCTTACATCTTTCAATACCCCTATATCAAAACAGGATGGCTCCCTATTTGTATTTTTTGACTAATCCAATGCAGAGAAGAGCCCTCACACTTGCTCGCTTCAATGTTTTCCCCTCCGCTTTATTGCGTGGTAGATTTAACAACTTGGAAATGAGCGAAAGGGTATGCTCTTGTGGTGAACAACAAATTGAAACATTGGCACATCAACTGCTTTGCTGCCCTAAATCTGCTAATATCAGATCAAAATATTCCAACATTCTTTCTAGGATACCTAGTGAAATGGAAGAATCAAGTAGACTTCCTTTTCTTCTGGACAATTCTGACAATGAAACTTGTGAATTGGTTGCACAATTTTTACTGGAGGTGATGCACAATCAATAATTTATATTTTATCTTAAACCTTTGTATTTGTATACCTTTTATCTTAAACCTTTGTATTTGTATACCTTTTATCTCAGGTTTTTTATTGTGTTATGATTATTGTTATGCCAAATAAAGGCTTATTATTATTATAGAATGAGCTATACCCCACCTGCCCCTCACCGCCAGCACCAGTGCCCGCGTCGCCTGCCAACCCACCTGGTGCCTCGCAGCCCCAGCCGATGGCAGCCACTCGCCAGCATGGCCTGCTTCATAGGCACAGCCCTCTTGGCTGCACCCCCTCGGAGGTGACGCTGCCCAGGCCCGCCAGCCTCCCACCATTGCCAGGCCAATCTGCCATCCCAGAAACACAACACGGCTGGGCCACCAAGCCCCCGGCTGCCACCAGAGAGCCCGCCAAAACTGCTCCGGGCCCACTTGCTCAGTCCGCTACCTGGCCAGGCTGGCTGCCCTGGGTCTCTGCAGCAGCACTCGGCAGCCCCAGCATGGGCTGCAGTCAGGGCCAGCTGCAGTCTGGAGGGGCGGAAGTATTTCAGGCACCTGGCAGGCCCTCGGCAGGCTCCCGGCCTGGGCGGGGGCACCTCTTTGTGGGACAGCAGCCACCATCCTCCACCACTGCCCTCCTTCGCCAGCTTGTCCATATCTGTCTTGAACTGTGGTGCCCAGAACTGTACACAATATTCCAGGCGAGTTCTGACCAATGCAGAATAGAGAGATACAGTTACTTCCCTTGATCCAGACACTATATTCCTATTGATACAGCCCAGAATCGCATTGGCTTTCTTGGCTGCTCCATCACACTGCTGACTCATGTTCAGTTTGTGGTCTACTAAGACTCCCAGATACCTTTTGCATATAGTGTTGTCAAGCCAGGTGTCACCCAACCTATATCCGTGCATTTCATTTTTTCCTCCCTAAGTGGAGTATCTTACATTTATCTCTGTTGAAAGTTGTGGCGAAATGGGCTTGCTTTGCCTGGCAGGCCCTATCCCGCACTCTGCACACCCCCAGGAGTTACCAACTTTTCCTGGGGAGGGCTAGCCTTCTCTCTGGGTACGCTGCCACCACCTGATCATTTGAGGACTGCCCGCTGGGGAAGATCAGGGTTTCCCAGCTTCCTTTCCAACTGCAAGGCCTCTGCCTCAGTTTCCCCTTTGGTTCCCCTCTCCTGGGTTCCACAGGGCAGATTGGAGGTCCTGGAGGAAACGCAGCTCAGCCGTCCTCTATCTCCTATTTAGACAGCATGTCCAAGACAGTGGGGCATACGTGGCACAGAGAACTGTCCTCCACATTGGAGGTTTTAAAAGTATTAATTAAAAAGAAAATGATTACCGGCATGTTTTATCACAGCATGAGATGGAGCAAGGGTTTCAAAGCAAAGGAGATAAAACTCAAATCCCCTTCCCCTATCACGTATACATACCCTAGCTAGTAGATGGTGGAAAGCAGGGTAAGTCCTTAAAGCTTAAAAAGTTGCAGTTCTCCCAGAGCTCTCATTACCTGTGGAGCTCCTGGTCCAGGAAAATGGCTGCTGCCTACCTCAGCTCAGGCCTGAGGTCTGCCCTCCAGCTTGAGGAAAGAGACAAGAGACCTCCGCCCCTTCACTCCCACCAATTTATCAGATCCCAGACCCCACCCTCCTTTGACCAGGTCAGGCTGGGTCAAGATATCCTTTCCTGATGTTTCTCTGGAATTTCCCCCAAGTCTATGATCCCTGATGGGAAGAGGGGAGGAAAGAAAAAGGAAAGGGAGGGGAGCCATTTCTCCGCAAAAGTCATTGTGTTTGTTGTGGCCCAGCTCTCTGATCTGTCTAGGGCAGGGATAGGGAACCTGCGGCTCTCCAGATGTTCAGGAACTACAATTCCCATCAGCCTCTGTCAGCATGGCCAATTGGCCATGCTGGTAGGGGCTGATGGAAATTGTAGTTCCTGAACATCTGGAGAGCCGCAGGTTCCCTACCCCTGGTCTAGGGGGTTGCCAGGCCAGACTGGCAGCAGTGGCCGGTGGTGCCTGCTCTAGCCCACCCACAGTGGGCTTGCTAGGCCAGATCAGGAGCTGGGTGGGTGGATGCCTGGACTGGTGAGCCCACAGAGGGGTGAGTGGGTCCCTGGGCTGGTGAGCCCGCTGCCAGATTGGGAGCAGGGGTGGGGGCTGGCTCAACTGGCTTGTGGGCCTGATATTGCCTCTCAGGGCTGCATGTCTAACACTTAGACGTTCATACCTGGAAGGTTTGAGTGGCAGAAGGTTTAAAATGCATTGAGACAAACAGAGACTTTTCCTGGGCTAAGCTAAGGCAAAGAGGATGATTCTTATTCCTTTAACATGTTTCAGCTGTCTTTTTGGCTGCCCTTCCAAGGTCTATCATTTACCATGGCTGTGTGATAACAGGACGTCCCAGAGGAGCAGCTGTATTAGACTGTTGTAGAAAAATAAAAGAGAAGTCTGGCAGGATCTCAGAAGCCAAAGCTCAAACTCTTACAGAATCTTTGACTTCCAAAAGCTCATGCCAGAACAAGTATGGTTATTTTTATATGTATATTTATACCTCACCTGACCCTCAAAGGGCTCAGGGCGGCTTGCAAATGGCACAGAGCCTAAAATTTATATTCTGCTGGGCTCAGGGAGGCTGACACTTAGTCAGCATATAACATATACAATCAATACACAATACAGTAATCCATGCAATATAAATAATACCGTCTATAAATAGTACAATAAGCAATGTAAATAATTTAAATCAGAACAATAATTAACATTTACAAAATATTCAAACTTAAGCACTTTTCCCTTTTCCATTTCAATCTTCAACAGTGGATAAATTTACCCAAACAAATCTATACATAAATAGGAAATAATATAATAAGAGTTCCCACTAAAACCTACCAGACCCGCCCACCCACCTCCCTAAATGAGAAGGGGGTCACCCACCCTGCCCGCAAGGGAGCAGCACTCTCATGTCAGCCCCGCCCAAGGCCGCTGCCTTCCTTTGCTGCTCCTCCTTCAGTGGCTGCCCAGCCCTGCCCTCTCCAGGTGTTGCAATTTGGGTGGAGTGGGACTCACAAGCACTCCGGGAGCAGGCCACAGTCCCACAGGTCTTGCAAACAGATCCTGCACACAGGCAGCAAGATGGGCCAGTCTGACAGGCAGGCAGGCACTGTTGCCACAGGGGTGGGAAGTCCTGAAGGTGGCTCTGGGTTCCTGTTTGTTTTGTTTCATAGGAAGCCAGATGGCTTCTGTTCAAGACCAAGGACCCTGCTGTCCATTGCATGTGCCAGATCCGCCCCGCCCCGGGCATTCTTTAGCAGCAGCACTTGGAATCTACCACTTGGAATGACCTCGCAGAGGCTCTGGTGGGGCTTTCTGGAGCAGAGGTCAGCACAGCCTTGGTGTTCATGACTCCTGACCTCTCCCGTCTACAGAGAGCTCTTGCCACAGCCCTTCCACTGAGGTTTCTCTCTGGCTTGGAGTGTGTCGTGTGATGGAGGGAGTCCTGTCCTCAGCAGCAGCCACAGAACCGTGATCAGCTGTGGCAGAGCAGATCCCGGCCATCTTTCTCTGCAGCTCAATTAAGTGGTTCTTTTATGCAACAGGCTGCCTTTGTCAATCTGGGCTAGGGCGCTCTTAGACTGAGGTAACATTAATTATTTTTCCGCTTGTCAGATCCTATGAAAGCGTTGTGAAAACGGCCTGCTTATGAAAGACGGTGGGCAGAGGCTGTGAGCTGCTTATGTCAAACATATTCAAAGCTTCCTCTGCATTGGGGATTGTGATCAACAAAGCATAGCCCACACCTGCACTCCTTTTCCAGGGTTCGAGGTGGCTGGACCGTGGAGAAAGAGAGATTATATTAACCCTTTGGGGGAAACAAAGTTCTTTTGCCATATAAGGGAGATGAGCCCTGTTGGATTGATGCTTATTTTATGCCGTCCAACATTTCGCAGAAGAAAATATGGCTGCCTGTGCAAAAACACTGATTCTTAGCAAGAGCGCGTTCACACACACACCATTCGCACATATATGAAGACTCAACAGGGTAACTTCCCAAAGGACCTTTGGAGAGAACACACCACATACAGGTTGCTCCTGGGCTATCAATACTTAAAAATGGGAGAGGGGGTGAAGTGCTTGGGACTTGAGAGAAATAAATTCATCAGCAGATCTGACATGGGTGGAAATACCAGGCCAGAGAAATCACCTCTTTCTTGACAAATATTCTGGCCCCACATAGCAAAATGTTGAGGGTGATATTCAGATGGAGAAAGAAATTGCAGAAACAGAAAATTCTATATCAGGGCTGGCTTGGGAACCTTGCCTTAGTGGCTGATCCTGTTCCATGAACACGTGCTCTGATCGGCTCTGATCCTCCAAGACAAAAACAGCCATGGGTGGATGGCCGTCATAGCAGTGTTTGGAGAGGAGGGCTTGGCACTCACCCAGTTCCATGCTGATGACTTTCCTGCTTGTTCATGATGAACCATCTCCCTTGATGTGGGAAACACTCTTACAGCCTGTTGTGGAAGGGTGGGTCATTGAGCCAAAACAGAGTTGCTCCATGTTGTGGCACAGGGTGGAAGGTAGCGGGAGGAGAGAACAGGGTAGATACCCGTAAAAGTCACCCTTTGAGGCAGGGAGTTCCCATCGAGTATGGTGGAAATTGTTTGTTTTGTCCCCTCTTTTACTGGCATTAAGTTGTGCAACCACCACAAGCTGCTCAGTGGGTCCCGTCAAAGGCTTTCATGGCTGGAATCAACTGGCTGTTCTGGAAAACAGCCCAGAAAACCACAACAGCCAGATCAGTGGGTGTCTACAACAATGCCTGATGCCTGCGATGCCTCTGGGACTTGTTCTCATGCCAACAATTTTGTGGCAATTATCCACGGACTTGTTGGCATAACCATGGTGTTTTGATCCCTTCCAGATCTTCCAGAGCTGCTAGCGAAGTGCCATTTTTCTGAGAGGGCTTCAGCTGGCTAACTGGAATACCAACTGAGCAGGGAATGACTTTACAGTTTTTCCTATCTGAGTTGCTAATGTCACACTTAGGAAGTTAGGTCTCATTATCCCTTGATATAAACTAGCTGAATTCCCTTTATTTAGCACCATCCTGGAAAGGAAACACATTGTTATTGTTTAACAGCCTTTATCGAAAGAGAGAATGAAACAAGCCAACAGAGTCCTTGGACAATGGATCCTGTCCCTAAAAATGGAGCTGTGTGTGCAGTTTCAGTTCTTGTAGATTTTCTGATCTGAAAACTGAAATGGGTGAGCTGGAGGCAGGAACATTAACAGATCCCTGAAAAGGTTATATGCTTCAGTAGCCCCAAGCAATTCACAGTTAGACCTATCAAAACAATCTGCTCTTGCCCATAATGTGCTGTCAACCTCTCTCCCCATATGACAGGAACTTTTACCTTGTAGGAATTAATGGTCTTCTGTGGATTTGTTAATGGAGCTGGAAGAATCTTTTGCGCATCTAAAAAACTTTGTTGATCTTAATAGACGGCACACATTGTAGCAGACTCTTCTGTGCCAAAAGATTTAGAATGATAAAATATAGAGTTGAAAGGGTCCATAGAGGCCATCAAGTCCAACCCCCTGCTCAGTGCAGGATTAGCCTACCGCATCCCAGACAGGTGTTTGTCTAGCCCAGGGGTATGCAACCTGCGGCTCTGGAGCTGCATGCCGCTCTTTCAGCCTTATACTGCGGCTCCGCTTGGCCTGGAGGTCGGAGGGTAGCATGGGCATGGAAGGAAAGGTGAGTGGAGGGGCCGAACCGGAGGCGGCTCTCCGGCTCAGTAGATCTTTGGGGTCGTGGGAAACAGGTCCAAATGGCTCTTTGGGTGGTAAAGGTTGCCGACCCCTGGTCTAGCCATCTGCCAGTGAGGGGGAGCTAACCACCTCCCAAGGTAACTGATTCCATTGTTGCAAATTCTTTTTGTAATTTTTCCCTAATAACCAGTTGACACCTTTCTGTCCATAATCCATACCCATTATTGTGAGTCTTATCCTCTGCCACTAGCTGGAACAGCTGCCTGCACTCCTCCAAGTGGCAGCCCTTCAAAGACTTAAAAGAGTAATCTTGACCCCTGTAAATCTCCTCCTTTTCAGACTAAACATTCCCCCAGCCTTTCCTTGTAGGGTTTGGTCTCCAGGCCCTGGATCATCCTCGTCGCTCTCCTCTGCACCAACTCCATTCTGTCCACATCCTTGTTGAAGTGAGGCCTCCATAACGCTACAGAACACTGCAGGTGCAGCCTGATCAATGCAATATACAGCAGGATTATGACATCTTACAATTTGGCTGTTATGCCTCTGTTGATATATACACAAACACACACACAACACTGCATAAGCCTGGGGGGCACTACATAATACTGACTTCTCATATTTAACTTACAGTCTATCCATACCCAGAAGTGTATCTTACATCCAGTCTTCTCATTTAATTACCTAGATGTAGAACTCTGCTCTTGTCCACATGCACCCACTTTTCCATCTGCTTGAATTCTATCTTTTGTCTTCTAGGGTGTTCTCTCTGCCTCCCAAGTTGGAGTCATCTGCAAATTTAATGAGTAGTCCCTCATCCAGATCATTTATAAAAAAATATTGACAAGAACTGGACACCCTGGAACTCCAGTGGACATCACCCTCCAATCAGATTAAATGCCATTGATAACTACTCTTTTGAGTACAATTCTCCAACCAGTTCCCTATCCACCTAAATATCCCAGAGTCTGGTCTGCAGTGCTCCAGCTTAAATATGAGAACATCATGGGAAACCCTATCCAAAGCTTTACTGAAATCCAGGCATTCATTCATGAATAAATACCCTGGGCACCCCACTCAGTCCAAAGGGCACTACTCATAATGTCCATAATAAATGTTAAAAATTTTTGCCCCTTTGCATAAGAACATAAGAAAATAAGAACTAGCCTGCTAGATCAGACCAGAGTCCATCTAGTCCAGCATTCTGCTTCTCGCAGTGGCCCACCAGGTGCCTTTGGGAGCTCACATGCAGGATGTGAAAGCAATGGCCTTCTGCTGCTGCTGCTCCTGAGCACCTGGTCTGCTAAGGCATTTGCAATCTGAGATCAAGGAGGATCAAGATTGGTAGCCATACGAATCGAAAGCTTATCACTCCATAGAATCTGTCCAAGCCCCTTTTAAAGAGCTATCCAAGATTAGTTGAAAGCCATCACCACCTCCTGTGGCAGCATATTCCAAACACCAATGCACATGTTGCGTGAAGGAAGTGTTTCCTTTTATTAGTCTAATTCTTCCCCCCAGCATTTTCAATGAATGCCTCCCTGGTTTCCTAGTATTGTGAGAAAGAGAGAAAAAAATTTCTCTCTGTCAACATTTTTCTACCCCATGCATTAATTTTATATAGACTTCCCATATCCCCCCTCAGACGTCTCCTCTCCAAACTAAAGAGTCCCAAACGCTGCAGCCTCTCTTCCTCATAAGGAAAGGTGTGTCTCAAATCAGCTTCAATGTCCCGTCCTTTTTGTTGCCCTTCTCTGCACTTTTTTCTATCTCTTCAATATGTCCTTTTTTGAGATGTGAGTGACCAGAACTGAGACACAGTTACTCTGCCAAGCGCTTGGTCACACCACTGCTTTATTATATAGGGCATGACAATCCCCTTTGTACCCAGTTTTATTATCAACTCCCTTCCTAATTATCCCCAGCATAGAGTTTGCCTTTTTCACAGCTGCCATGCATTGAGTTGACATTCCCATGGAACTATCAACTAAGACGCCCTAGAAATCCCTTTCCTGGTCTGTGACTGATAGCACTGACCCCTGTGGCGATGTAATGTGAAGTTTGGATTTTTTTTGCTCCTATATGCATCACTTTGCATTTTGCTACATTGAACTGCATTTGCCATTTCTGAGCCCACTCACCTAATTTATCAAGGTCCGCTTGGAGCTCTTCGCAATCCTTTGTGGTTCTCACCACCCTACATAATTTGGTATCATCTGCAAACTTGGCCACCACGCTACCCACCCCTACTTCCAGGTCATTTATGAGATTTTGGCCCAATAGTTAGCTTCCCTCAAGTTTTGTGAAAAATATTGTCTGGACTAGGTCTTTGATGAGGGGTAAGGGATACTTGTTGCTCCTGGAGACAGTGTTTAGACCCCAGTAGTCTGTGCAAAGCCATAAAGATCTGTCATTTTTCCAGAAGAGTACCGGAATGGCTAAGAGGGAGGTTGTTTGGTGGATTAAACTCCGTTTTTTAATTTTTGTCCAAAAACTCTTTTAGCGCCTCTGCCTCCCTGGGGCTTATTGTACAGCCTCCCCCTGGGTATTGGCCCCCAGGATCAATTCAATCTTACAGTTTGTCTTCTGGTGTGGTGGCAGCTTATAATATGCCCCCTCCTCAAAAACTTGCTTTAAATCCCAGAACTGAAGGGGTATGCGTGGATCCCTCTCTGCCAGGGCCACTAAAGGGGGTTCCATTCTTGGTTCATGGGTTCATCCCAGGGAGGGATACGGCCATATGTGGGGTCTGCTAGGAGGCTTGGTGAACCTGACCATCCCCTCCTGCCATCAGATAACCAGGTCGTGTGTGGCTAACCAGGGCATCTCCAATACTACTGGGTACCGCTCAACCTTAACTACTGTGAACTGAAGTCTTTCCCAGTACGTCCCGCATTTCACCAGCACCAGCTCTGTCTTGTGGGTGGGTGGCTGGGACCCAGAGGCATAGGAAGGGGAATGAGAGCCCAGGGCAAATTGTCACCCAGGCCTATCTGCAGCCCCCCCCCCCCCCAATGAGGCCATGCCCCCTGGCCAGGCTGAGCACGTGTGCAAGTGCTTCAAGAAGCCCAGACTACACAAAGCCACACTGGCTCTGTATGTTATTGAAGGTTGTTTTTCAGCAGGTTTGGTCCTGCTTTTGGGCTATCTTTTAAGTTATGGTGAACACTTTTAAAATTATGATTTTTAACTGTAATGTAGGTTTAACATGTTGTTGTCACCCTGAGCCCTTCTGGAATGGGCAAGATATAAAACTAAAAATAAAAATGAATTACAAAATGTTTAACAGCATACCCATAAGCCTTTGCTAAATATGCAAACACAAGAGAGAATGACATGCCACCTGCTAAGCCTCCCCCTGAGGTTCAAGGGACGCCCTGTTGCCCAAGGGCTCCCCAGGGTCATTTGCCTACTTCTCTACAATCAGTGTGACAGCTGTAAACATCAAGGAGAAAGATACAAGGAGGGAAGAGAGAGCCCCGTCTGCCTATCAGAACAGACGTCCAACAGAGCATGTTTGAATACCCAGCACCCCTCAGGCTTTGGTCGTATTCGTGCGGATCCCAACAGGGCTGCCTTCTGAATCTGCCAGATGTTGATCTTGTCGATTTGAAGATGTTTCAAGTGCAACACAAGTGTTTTACGAAGGCGCCCAGGGTGCCGGTTACCCCTGGGATGTTCTCAGCTGGTTTGTGTCAGAGTCGCTGAATCTTGATTTTCAAATCATTTTATTTAGTGACCTTCTCATGTTCTTTTTCAATGACCCTGCTGTCACCAGGTATTGCTACATCAATGCTGATGTCCAGTGTTTTATGTGCCAATGCTTCTCTGGTTTGCATGGTTTCAGTTTTTGGATTTGACAATGGGCCACTATGGCAAGAGACCTTTTCCTTTCCACTGTTCACAAGCTGATCTCTTCATGTTTGCTCTGGCAAGGTGCGTGCCGGCCCTGGTCTGGCATGGCATTAACTCTCCCAATGGCAGGTGGAGATGAAAAGCAGGAAAGGAACCCCCATAGTTCTCATGGAGGTTACCTCATGGGAGAAGATTTCCTACTCTGTTATTTCTAAAAGCTGAAGAGAGCAGCAGCATCTCTGAAGTCAGTTAATTGGCAGGGAGAACAAGCCCTTCCGGGGGGGGGGGGAAGAGATTGCCAGCCACCAGTCGTTAGGTCTTGAGGATAATCAGCATTGATCCTGGTTAATTGTTACTTGCATTGTGACTCTCTTACACTCATTCTGTCGCACCCACAACCAGCCCTTCTGGGAGAACTGTGCTGAGAAGCTCTGTGCCCATCTGTCTATGCAGCAGGGATGCCAGCTTCCAAGTGGAACGTGAAAATCCCCTGGAATTGCAGCTCATCACCAGACTACAGAGACCAGCTCTCCTGCAGAAAACGGATGCATCGGAGGGGGCCCTCTGCCCCACGGAGGTCCCTTTCTTCTGCAGGACCCATCCCCAAATCTCCAGGAGTTTCCCAACTTGGTTCTGGCAACTCTCCCCCCCCCCCCCAATCCCCGCTGGTGGCCAGGGGGACTTTGCAACCCTGGTAATACTTTGGAGGAGGATGGAAATGGCAGAGGTGTCTTTCTTTTGGCAAGAGTGCTGTTGGGCTTTACAATGGGAGCGATTGCTTTTTACGTAGAGTGACTTGTGACTGGATAGAAACACGACTCCTTTCGTTGCACCCTTCTATATTGGTGATGATCTTTTACTCGAAAATAATTTTTGCAGATATTCGGAACCGATAAATTACGAATTTATAATTTAAAACCTCACTGATATATCTTTTATTGTTTATCAATGTTTATGGCATCTCATAAATAGTCCCCTATGAAGAATCATAATAATCAAATACCAAATCCCCTCTCATCTAATGAGGTCACGTACTAAGCATACATGCGCACGGAAAAGTACTGAAGACGACATCCCCTGTAAGCTCTGCAGGCTGCATGGCCACCTACTGGGGCTGCACAGATAAGGGGCCACTAGCAGGTGGAGCTCTACCAAGTGGCTCAGTTCCGTTCAGTGTCTGCAAAGTTGCGCGCAGCACTAGGGACTAATTAGAGAGACTGCTGACTGAAGGTAAATATAGGATATACAATGCAAATATCAAATATTTTTCAGTATAATTTACAGAAAAATTTACAGAAAAGTATCCTAAGAATTCTAAGAAAATCTAATGTGATCTTATAATTTGGTAGGGGGGTTATGTAGAGTGCCCATCTGGTCCTGCCCTTGGTCCATCAACCTCAATGCCCTATTGGGATTTTTTTCTCCATACAGCAGAGACATTACGCCAAGACATACAGCTGAAGACAGCAACAGTTACATTGAGCAGCTGGCCTCCCTTCCCTCCCCCTCTCCTCCATAGCTTGGCCCTCCCCTTTTCCTTGTTTGCTCCCTTTCCTTTCCCTCTTTTTTTCTTCTCACTTTCTTCCCCTCCCTAATTTTCCTCCTTCCACTCCTGTAGGTATTTCTTGGGCCTGTGAGCTCTGATTTTGCTATATCAAACCTCACCTATAAAATATAGTGCTACGTAACATTGGGTGCTGTCTTAACCTGTAAACTATAAATTGGGGTTTTTAAATATTAGATTCAAATTATGCTTGAAACGTATGAAGTGTTTTTATTACATGTATGGATTACTGGAAGCCACTCTGAGCTGCTTTCCAGGAAAGGTGTGGAGCAAAAATTAACTAAATAAATGAATAAACACAACAGACCCTCCCCCAGTGTCCGTGGCAGCCACGCAGCCAGCGCCCCCCTCTGGTGATGCCTCCAAGGAATACCAAGGTCATGCCACAGAGGCAGTTCATGGCAAACCACCGCTCAATGTCCCTTGCCTTGAAAACCCTACATGGTTGCTGTAAGTCAGCTGCGACTGCATGGCGCGCGCACACACACACACACACACACATCACATCACATCACATATAAAGCCAGCAATAATCAGACACCAGACTTAAAAAATTACACACAAAAAATGCAGACAGTATGACCTGAGCTGATTAAAATCCCAAACAAAGCTGAGGGCACTTACAAAAAATGTGCTGACCATAAGAGGGCCCCCAACTGGAATGTTCAAGTGAGGGACCTCCTGCTTTTCTCTGCCAAACCTCTGTGATGCCTGAACCCAAGCTAGAAGCTGAGGTACAAATATGCAGGACCCTTTAAAACAGAATCTTAGAGTTGGAAGAGACCACAAGGGCCATCAAGTCCGACCCCCTGCCATGCAGAAGCACACAATCAAAGCACTCCTGACAGATGACCATCGCCTCCAAACTCCAAGGCTGTGCATTCCACTGTTGGGTGGTCCTTACTGTCAAGAAGTTGTTCCTAAAGTTTAGGTCAAATCTCTTTTCCGTTACCTTGAACCCATTACTCCTGGTCCTAGTCTCTGGAGCAGCAAGTATCTGTACACAATGTATTGTCGAAGGCTTTCATGGCCGGAATCACTGGGGTGATGTCTGGTTTCCAGGCTGTATGGCCGTGTTCTAGCAGCCTTCTCTCCTGATGTATCGCCTGCATCTGTGGCAGGCATCTTCAGAGGATCTGATAGTAGGAATGGAAAAGCAAGTGGAGTATATATACTGTGAGGTCAAAAGGTGAGGCCATCTGAATAGAGTAGCCTGGCATGTGAGTCACAAAGAAGTCTGTAGCATGAAACACTGAAGATAGCAAGGTCAATGCATCTGAATAGAAGTATCCTGGCCTTTGTTCCCTTTGATTGCTATTGTCTATAGTTGTCCTGTGTTTGTGTGGAGCTGATTAGTCACTGTCTTGATTCTAGTGTTTTTATATACTGGCAGCCAAACTTTGTTCATTTTCATGGTTTCTTCCTCTCTGTTGAAATTGTCCACGTGCTTGTGAATTTCAATGGCTTCCCTGTGTAGTCTGACATAGTGGTTGTCAGAGTGGTCCAGAATTTCTGTGTTTTCAATTAATATTTTGTGTCCAGGTTGGTTTATTATGTGTTCTGCTATTGCTGATTTTTCTGGCTGAAATAGTCTGCAGTGCCTTTCGTGTTCTTTGAAATACTTGAAATGTGTGCATTTCATTTTTTTTACCTAAGTGTAGTATCTTACATTTATCTCTGTTGAAAGTCATTTTGTCTGTTTTGGCCCAGCTCTCTAATCTGTCCAGGTCATTTTGAATTCTGACTTTGCCCTCTGGGGTATTAGTTACTCCTCCTAATTTGGTGTCATCTGCAAATGTGATTAGCATGCCCTCTATTTCATCATCCAAGTTGTTGATAAAAATATTGAAAAGCACTGGGCCCAGGACAGAACCCTGTGGCACCCCACTAGTCACTTCTCTCCAGAATGAAGATGAGCCATTAATGAGCACCCTTTGGGTTCAGTCAGTCAACCAATTAGAAATCCATCTCATAGTAGCATTGTCTAGTCCACATTTCACTAGCTTACTTGCAAGAAAATTATGGGGCACCTTTTCAAAAGCTTTACTAAAATCAAGATATGCTATGTCCACAGCATTCCCTTCATCGACCAAGCTTGTCACTCTATCAGAAAAAAGAGATAAGATTGGTCTGGCATGACTTGTTTTTCAGAAACCCATGCTGACTTTTTGTGATCACAGTATTCCCTTCTAAGTGCTGGCAGACCATCTGTCTAATGATCTGCTCCAGAATCTTTCCTGGTATCGATGTCAGGCTGACTGGACGGCAATTATTAGGGTCCTCCTTTTTCCCCTTTTTGAAGCTGGGGACAAATAAAGAGATGGATTAACATGAAGATGGTAGAAGTGAAGCTTGCAAATATTTACAAATTTGTACATCCCCTTTTCATTGCAACTTGCTAAAAAAAGAGAGACACCTCTCCTGAGCCCTTCGGGGGAGGGCGGTTTATAAACCCAATTATTATTATTATTATTAATAATAATAATAATAATAATAATAATAATAATAATAATAATAATAATAATAATAATAATAATAATAATAATAATAATAATAATAATAATAATAATAATAATAAATAGATTACATCCCCCTTTGGCAAGACCCCCACCCATTGTGATTGATGAGACTGCTCACTACAAAGTGTCCTGGGTCTTGAATTCAAGACATCACCGAGGGCGGCTGCAGTATTTTGTGAGCTGGAAGCACTCCCCCTGGGAAGAATGAGTGGGTAGATGGCCCTCATGGGTCTGCCCCATCCCTGGTTTGGGAGTTCCATTGGCTTTAACCCAATAAGCCTGGACTTGAGGAGGGGACAAGAGTCTTTAGGGGGGAGGGCAGAATGTAAAGATTTGGTGAAAATCTATTGGGCCATTAGCTTTTCCCCTTTCTCTTGCCACAGATTTTTGGGGAGGGCCAGGAGAATGTGACGTGGGAATCCCGTCTTGTTTTTTTCTGCTCTGGGTGCAAAAGTTCTTTCTCACCCTCTAACTGGGCAGCACCTGTCTGCTTAGGCCATTGCTAGTTACTTCAACTTGCTGGGAGTCTAAGAGGGAGGGTTAGAGGAAAGGAGTTACCCCTGAGCTGCTGCTCTGAACTTTAGTACCAGCAATTAATTGCTGCTTCCTATACACTCTTAATCTGTTCAATAAACCAATTTATGCAGGGTTATTGCAGTGGGGAAAGACAGAAACTGACAGGTGCCACCATCCAAGCCCTATCATGCAAGCATGCCAGGTACAGTAGCTGGCACGACACAACTGGGCAACCATTTTCCTATGTAAAGGCTGTAAAAGATTCCACAAGATGTAGTGTCTGTCGACCTCCTTCCAGTAGCCAGACTCAGGACTGCAGAAATCAGCTTTATTGAATCAGAGTGGAACTGGTACACTCCAAAGGGGTTGCCAAATCTGGTCTTCACACACACAATAGCAGCCCATATACCCCAGCCAAGCACTCCCTCCCCTCCCCCTAATGGTCATTCCCAGCAACTCAAAAGATGCCAATGTGCCAGGTGGGCTGCAGAGGGCCACGGTGCAGGCAAAAGACAGAGCCCACCCATTTTCCAGACTGGCAGCAAAAGACAAGACTGAAGCCAGGTTGAACCTTTGGCCCCTACCCTCGAGACTCCCAGGCCAAGCAGGCAGAGGCGCCGGAGGTATGCTCCTGGGCATACCCTTGCAGCCCTGATGTTGACCCCAGGGCTGGGCAGGAAAACTGCAAGGACAGAAGAGTGGCAGAAGGGGGGGGCAGGATGACCCAGCTGGGTCACCCTGGATGTTCATGATTTTGGCTGACATACCTCTTCAGGGCATCTTTTTGCTGCTCTCTAGAGGTCTGTCACTGGTATCCAGTGGTGGTGGGTGGTGGTGGGTCACTTCCACCCCAGTGTCGGAATGTTCCTCTTTTTGCACAGACTGCAAAATTGAATTGTGCCCGGGAGTGGAGCTCCTAAGGAGCCGCCTCTATTCCATGAGCCCAACCCAAGCCCAGGCCTTGCGGGAGTTTTTGGACAAGAACCTTCGCAGGGGTTTTATCCAATCCTGCACCAGTGAGTTTGCGGCCCCAGTGCTGTTTGTGAAAAAGAAGGATGGCTCCCTTAGGTTGTGTACAGACTATAGGGAGCTCAGCGCAGTCTCAACTTGCAATAAATACCCCCTCCCCCTGACCAAGGACCTGTTGGCGTGCCTGGGAGGGGGAGAGATTTTCACGAAATTGGACTTGCGTGAGGCGTACTACCGAGTGCGCATTGCCAAGGGCTTTGAGGACAGGACGGCTTTCAACACCCGTTTGGGTCAGTTTTTTTACTACGTGATGCCCTTCGACCCCCAGGGGCACCAGGTGTGTTCATGAGCCTGATAAATGAGGTGCTACAGGACTTTCTATTCAAAGGTTGACATGTTGATCTACTCTGACTCATGTGAAGTTGGTGCGGGCTGTATTGACAAACTTACTTGCCAATTACTTGTTTGTTAAGCTGTCTAAATGCGAATTTCAGAAGAGTAAGATGGATTTCCTGGGCTTTCGCATCACCAGCGATGGCTTGGAGATGAACCCAATGATGCAGGATGTGTTACAGTGCAGGGAATCCCGAACACGCAGGCAGCTAAAGTCATTTTTGGGATTCACTAACTTCTACCGTGACTTCATCCCCGACTGTGCCCAGTTGGCTTTGCCCCTGACAAACTTGTTGTGGACTAAGAATAGGAGCCCGAATGCGGCCAAGCCAGGACACCTTTGGATTGGGGAGTTGACTGTAGCGATGCCTTCGCCATCTTGAAACGGGCTTTTACCTCAGAGTCCATTCTACGACTTGGGGACCCCTTCGCCCCCTTTGTGGTCCATGTGGATGCTTTGGACAAAGCAATGGGTGCAGCCCTTCTGTAGAGGGGGCGGATGGGAAGTTGCATCCCTGCACTTTCCTCTCCTGCAAATTCTCGGGTCCTGAACTCAATTGGACTGTAGGGGACATGGAGACAGGGGCCATCAAGCTGGCTCTTAGTACCTGGTGGCACTGGTTGGAGGGGGCGGGGTTTCCTTTTGAAGTTTGGACTGATCACAAAAACTTGGCTGCTTTGAAGGTGCCAGGGAAGCTGTCTGCCAGGACTTCTTTGCACTCTTGGACTTCACGCTGCATTTTTCCCCTGGGAAAACTAATGTGCTCGCAGATGCCCTGTCCTGCCTCCCTTGGTCGGGGGTGGTGCCTCAGGCGCCGCTGCGCACAGTCTTTACCTCCACCCAGTTGGGGCTGGCGGTCACCCTGCGCAGTCAGTCCCATACCCCACCGGCCCCTCCCCTCCCCTTGTCCTGTCGGGCTTGGAGGAGGCACTGAGGGAAGCCGGAGCTGGGCCAGTGCCCTTGGAGGAGAGCAGCGACCTCCTGGTGCTGAGGGAGGGGTTCTGACAGAAGGGGGATAAGTTGTATGTGCCGCCCACAGCTCGGCAGGTGGCGCTACAGCTCTGCCATGATGACAAATCAGCTGGACATTTTGGGTTTGTAAAGTCTTTACATCTGGCAAGGAGGCAGTTTTGGTGGCATACACTCCGGGGGGGGGGGGATGTGGACGCTTATGTGAAAGGGTGCCCAGTCACATCTTTTAAACAGTGTATTTTAAACAGGGGTTTTCTCTTTTTTTCTTCTTGTCCTGGGGCTGCTGATTGGTGGAGGCTGCTGAAGGGGTGGGGCTTCTCACATTTTTAATTCTTTTCAGTTAGTGCTGAAGGGGTGGGGCTTCTCACATTTTTAAATCTTTTCAGTTAGTCTCTGGAACCGGCAGAAAAGAGGAGCAGTGGAGAAGAGCAGTTAGTCTCTGGAACCAGCGGCGCACGCAGGTGTTTTACTAAATAAGAACATATCTTAAGGGATAGTAGAAGGTATAGAAACCTTAAGAGGGAGGCACTAATTAAAATCAGTATTTGAATATCTAAACAAAATTAGATATGAAGGCAGGAAGCCAGCAGGGGGATGGGGGCTTTCCAGTGTTTTGTACTGAGTGTCACATGTATGACTATCTGCCACTAAGACAGAAGTCACGGGTGTGCCCTCACTGCAATGAGCTCCTGGCACTCAAGGAACGTGTTTGTTCTCTTGAAGCCAAGGTGGCAGACCTGGCGAAGCTGAGAGAGGCAGAGAGGGCAACAAATGAGGCTTTCAGGGACCTAGCAGCCGGGTCCCACTCCCAAGGTAACATCTCTTCAGATGTCATGGGAGAATGAGAGTCTGGGTGGACGGAGGGTGCCAGTTTAGAGGTGGTGGAAGATGCTCCTCCTTTAGATGTAGGACCCCTTCCTTAGCTGGTGGTCCAGATATCCTCTCGCGACTGAGGATACCCCTCAGGGAGTGTAGGGCCTCCTTGTGAGTGGGTGATCTCTGGATCATTAGGAATATAGAGAGTTGGAGTTTGTGGAGAGGCAAGCGGATGACCGGCGATGTGGTGACTTGCCTGCCTGGTGCGAAGGTTGCAAATGTCATGCTTTGTCTAGATAGGCTGTTAGGCAGTGCTGGGGTGGAGTCAGCGGTTGTGGTCCAGATTGGTACCAATGACATTGGGAAATGTAGCCGGGAGGTTCTGGAAGCTAAATTTAGGCTGCTAGGAAACAGGTTAAAATCCAGGACCCCCAAGGTGGCATTCTCCGAAATGCTACCTGTTCCACGTGCAGAGGCTTGAGCTAGGGCAAGCCGGAGGAATACAGGCTCCAACAATGCGTGGATGAGAAGGTGAGGGTGTAAAGGCAGAGGGTTTCGGATTTGTCAGGAACTGGGGAACCTTTTGGGATAAGGCAGGCCTGTACAAGAGGGATGGGCTTCATCTTAACCAAAGTGGGAACCAGGCTGCTGGCGCCAACATTAAAAAAAAAGGTGGCAAGAACAGCTTTTAAAACTGATCCTTGGGGGAGAAGCCGACAGTGAGCACAGAGGTGACTTCGGTTCGGAATACAGTATCTATGAGGGATGCAGACAGAGAGGGAGGTTTTTCTAAATCAACCACATACGCTGAGTGAACATAGCAATGTGATAAAGTGATAGTGTCTACAAAAGGCTAGGAGGGCAAAACACATGAAATCCCCAGGAGTTAGGGACAGAGACAGAGTAGATACAAAGTGTCTCTATGCTAATAGTAGAAGCATTCTGACCTAAAATGGGGGAGCTGGAGTACAGAGTTTTTGAAGGAAGAACATTGATATAGTAGGCAATCACAGAGACATGGTGGAATGAGAACCAGTGGGATGCTGTTATCTCAGAAAGTTACAGGCTCTACAGGAAGGATAGGACAGGGCATTATTGGGGTGGGGTGGCCCTCTACATCCAAAGAGAGCATAGTGTCACATAAAATAGACAGAAATGCAGGGGGAGCTGATTCCTCTACAGAAGCACTGTGGATATCAATACCAGGGGTGAAGCATAGTTTCAACATTAGGAATATATTATCGTCCCCCTGGGCCCAAAGTGCACAAGGAGTGATTCTGAGATGGAAAAAAAAAGAAATTCAGAGAGGCCAACAAAAGCAAAAATGTCATGGTAATGGGTGATCTTTAACTATCCCCATATAAACTGGAAAAATGCATGTTCAGGCTCATAGTAAGGAGAGAACATTCCTGGATATGCTGAAATGACTGTGGCTTAAGGAGCAGATGGTTGTAGAACCAACCAGGGGAGATGTGATCCTAGATCTAATTCTATGTGGGACCCAGGACCTGGTGCGGGAAGTCAGTGTTGTTGAGCCGATAGGGAACAGCGACCACAATGCTGTCAGACTCAGTATCTCTGCATGCGAACAAGTGAAAACTACTAATGTAGTTACATTTGCCTTCAGAAAGGGAAATTTCTCAAAAATGAAGGGGATAGTGCACAGGAAGCTGAAAGGGAAAATCAAGAGAGTCAAAACTGTCCAAGATGCTTGGAGGTTATTTAAAAACACAGTAATAAATGCTCAGCTGGAATGTGTTCCGCAGGTTAGAAAAGGCAGCGCCCAGTCCAAAAGAAAGCCACCATGGTTAACAAGGGAGGTTGAGGAAATTATTAGGGAAAAAATGATGTATTTTAGAAAATGGAAGTCCAACTTAACTGATGAAGAATACTAGAGAACACAAGGCATGGTGGCAAACAGAGAAGCAAGTTAGCTGTAAGGGGAGGCAAAAAAAGGATTATATGAGGAATGCATGGCTGCAGAACATCAAGACCATAACAGACAGTTCTTCAAGTACATCAAAAGCAGGAAGCCAGCTAGAGAGGCGGTAAGGCCCATTAGATGATGAAGGAACAAAGGGTGTGCTAAAAGATGGCAGGGAGATTGCAGAGAAGCTGAATGAATTCTTTGCATCTGTCTTCACCCAAGAGGAGGTGAGAGAAAATTCCCTTGCACCTGAACCAGAAGCTTCTTAGGAGGTGAATCCAGGAACTAGCGAAGATAGTGGTAGACAAGGGAAAGAAGTTCTGGCAGCCATTGATAAACTAAATGCTACCCAATCCCCTGGTCCAGATTGCATTCATCCAAGAGTTCTTAAAGAGCTCAAGCATGAAATTGCTGGAGTTTTCTCACATTAATATGCAACTTACATTCCTGAGAATCAGAGCTCCATCCCTGAAGACTGGAAGATGGCCAATGTCACACCAATCTTTTAAGAAAGGGTCTAGGGGGGACCCAGGAAATTACAAAGGCTAGTCAGTTTGACATCTGTTCCTGGTAAAATTAGTAGAATCTATCATTAAAGATAAAATTGTTAAACTTTATGTAGAAAAGAAAGCAAGACCTGCTGAGAAAGAGTCAGCATGGCTTTTGTAGAAACCGGCAAGTCCTGTCTTACAAACTTACTAGAGTTCTTTGAGGAGGTGTGTAAACAGCCATGTGGATAAGGGAAACCAGTGGACATTGTCTACTTGGATTTCCAAAAGGCTTTTGACAAAGTTCCTCACCAGAGACTGTTGAGAAAACTCAGCAATGAAGGAATAAGAGGGGAAGTCCTCCTATGGATTAAAAACTGGTTGAGGAACAGGAAACAAAGAGTGGAGTGTAAATGGGAAGTTCTCGTGGAGATAATAGGAATTGGTGTCCCCAAGGATCAGTATTGGGACCATGTCTCTTTAACTTATTCATAAATGACCTTGTAGGATGGGTGGGTATCGTGGTGGTCAAGTTGCACGAATGATACCAAATTATGTAGGGATTAGGTGAGAACCACAAAAGAGTTTACCCGAAGAGCTCCAAAGCGGACCTTGATAAATTAGGTGAGTGGAGCTAAGAAATGGCAAATGCAGTTCAATGTAGCAAAATGTAAGAGTGATGCACATAGGGGCCAAAAAATCCAAACTTCACATACTGCTACAAGGGTCAAGTGCTATCAGTCACAGACCAGGAAAGGGATTTAGGCGTCTTAGTTGATAGTTCCATGGGAATGTCAACTCAATGCATGGCAGCTGTGAAAAGGCAAACTCTATGCTGGGGATAATTAGGAAGGAGTTTGATAATAAAACTGCAAAAGGATTGTCATGCCCTTATATATATAAAGCCGTGGTCGCGACCGCACTTGGAGGTACTGTGTTCGAGTTCTGGTCACCACATCTCAAACAGGATATCGAAGAGATAGAAAAAGTGCAGAGAAGGGCAACGAGGATGATTGAAGGATTGGAACACCTTCCTTATGAGGAGAAGCTGCAGCGTTTGGGACTCTTTAGTTTGGAGAGGAGACGTCTGAGGGGGATATGATTGAAGTCTATAAAATTATGCATGGGGTAGAAAATGTTGACAGAGAGAAATTTTTCTCTCTTTCTCACAATACTAGAACCAGGGGGCATTCATTGAAAATGCTGGGGGGAAGAATTAGGACTAATAAAAGGAAACACTTCTTCACACAACATGTGATTGGTGTTTGGAATATGCTGCCACAGGAGGTAGTGATGGCCACTAACCTGGATAGCTTTAAAAAGGGCTTGGACAGATTTATGGAGGAGAAGTCAATCTATGGTGACCAATCTTGATCCTCCTTGATCTCAGATTGCAAATGCCTTAGCAGACCAGGTGCTCAGGAGGAGCAGCTGCAGAATGCCATTGCTTTCACATCCTGCATGTGAGCTCCCAAAGGCACCTGGTGGGCCACTGCGAGAAGCAGAATGCTGGACTAGATGGACTCTGGTCTGATCCAGCAGGCTAGTTCTTATGTTCTTATGTTCTTATGTTCTTTACTTTGGACTAAAGTTTGACACCCAGTGCCCTTCCACCCTGACTGCCTCTCACGTAGGGTTGCCCGCTGTCCCCTGGCAACCAGTGGGGGGTGGGGGTGGAGGGAACTTATGAGCAGCAAATTGAGGCTCAGGCCTCTGTCACCAGCAATGTGGCAACATCACTTCTGGCTTGCACCAGAAGTGACATCAACATATTGCTGGCACTGTGGAGTCGCTCTGGTATTTGGGCAAAAAAAATCTATGGTGGAAACTGCTTTTACCATGATGTCTCTCGCCCTGCTGCCGTCTTCCAAGGGGTACTCTAGGCCAATATGTCACTGGTTAGCATGGACACCCCCTGCCCCCCAGACTATCCACCAGTGCAATCCCTGTGCAAGTACACACTACAGCCAGCACCATGCATGAGTGGGAATGGGGTGGTCACATCATGCCTGCAACATGCCTGAAGAGAGGTGTTGTGACTCATGAAAGCTCGTGTTGGAATCCACGTGGTCCAGCTGCCTCTGCAATGCTGCTTTGTTGAGCTGTGGCATGTAATGAAGTGCCCACTAGTGGTGTAGGGGAGGCCCTCCTGTTCCTGACAATCCCTCTGAATTGTCTTGCCCTGAGAGAACCTGGAAGTCAGGGGGATGGAGATGCTCTTTGAAGGGAGGGGGTGGGGTGTTTCCAGTTCTATTCCCTTCCCTAAAGTGAAAAGTCTTTATACATTGACACAAATAGAGAATGGAAAAATGTGAAAGCGTGAACTCTGTTGCGTGAACTCTGCCAAAGGTGGCAGGAAACTTTTGAGCCAGAGGCCGTATTTGCTACGATAGAGGAGCTATGAGAGCTCCTCTCTCGCTGATGCACTGGGCACTCTTCTGTACTGAATGGTCTTTGGGAACAAAACGTATTAAGGCCGTTGTCCGTGTCTCCCAGTTTACGGTAGAACTAATTCATTAATGTGGTTCCACCGGGAATGTGAGAACATCCATTCTAATTGGAACTGACTGTTTAAGAATGACTTCGGCCTCTATCCAGATTACTCTGTCACTTATGCTGGATAATAAGCTTACTACTACTGGCCCATGAATCAATTTTTAAACAATCTGAGGTAATGAATTTGGACATCTCTTTGTTGCTGATGGAAAAAATGCACAGTCCTGCTATTGTCAAAGACTCAATTATAAGTTTCTTCTGATAAATGCAGTTTTTTTTGGGGGGGGGGCAATGGTAGTGCCGATACATCATTTTAAATGCAACACAACAAGCCAACAGGTTAGTTACAGTAAGGTTTACCATGAGTGGTCTGGTGGACAGGTGTCAGGATGCCATCGTACGGGGGGGAGGGGAGGGGGGATGAAGAAGAAGAAGAAGAAAAAGAGGAGGAGGAGGAGGAGGAGGAGGAGGAGTAGTTTGGATTTATATCCCCCCTTTCTCTCCTGCAGGAGTCTCAAAGGGGCTTACAATCTCCTTGCCCTTCCCCCCTCACAACAAACACCCTGTGAGGTAGGTGGGGCTGAGAGAGATCAGAGAAGCTGTGACTAGCCCAAGGTCACCCAGCTGGCGTGTGTGGAAGTGTACAGGCTAATCTGAATTCCCCAGATAAGCCTCCACAGCTCAGGCGGCAGAGCTGGGAATCAAACCCGGTTCCTCCAGATTAGATACATGCGCTCTTAACCTCCTACGCCACTGCTGGATGAGCTTTGCTTTTGCTTTGCTTTGCAGGTGCTTATCTGAATCCTGCCCTTGAAGCTCTGTGGTTGAAACGGACTCTCAGGCTGGACTCTTACTGTTACTTCTGGTTCATATGGCGGGGTGGGGATTGGTACATTATATTATCAACAGCTTTGGCACCATCTTGCCAGAACTGTCTTCTGCTGTTACTCTGCTGTCATGAATAAAATCCTTGAACCTATCAAGTGAGTTGTTCTATGAACTGAGAGTTTGACAGCAGGGAAGTATTGAGGATCATGAGGGAGGACACATGTTTGCTTGTCTCTGTTACTTCAGGAATGTATCTGACCCCTTTTGCCTACTGAAAAGACAAGGGATGGGAGAGAATGGTTAGGACTGCGGTGACTTCAGAACGACTTTATTCCCCGCTTTTCTCAGCTTTCAGTAGAAAAAACCTCTGTGTAAGTAAACCAATAAACAGCCAGAGAAGCCAAAGTTTATCTTGGGATATCCCTAGACCTGTGAGCTGTCTCACGTGGGTGGTGTTGCCAAGATTTCCAGCTCAGTCTCTCTGCTCTCCACTCCTTGGCCCTTTCTGCACGGCAAAAACGCCGTCCCCAGGGAGCCGTTCACACAGGCGGCGCTGCTAAAACGCAGCAGCGCCGACCTGACTCCCCTCCACCACCCCCAGGGCAGTGTCAGGCCGCCTCCAAAAACCTTCCTCCTGGAGGGAGGTTTTTTAGAGCTGCTGTACGTTCCCACTTGCGCCTTGCGTCTGGCTTGACATGAGAACATGCTGTTTTCCCTGTCCCTCTCCCATTCACCTCACCGCCTTCGTCGCTCTACTGGACTGCTGAAACCCTCCCTCGCTGTCCTCTGACCCCTGGAGGTCGGAGGGCAGCATGGGCGGGTCGTAGGAGTCCAGGAGGGCGATGTGCTAACAAAATGAAGGTGTCCCGTGCAAACACCCGCCTCTCAGCGCCCGGCCTCTGCAGGGGCCGCTCGCCCGGCTCCCGTCGCGAACGGCATCCACCCTCCCACCCGGCAGAATTCCTGCCACGTTTGGCAGAGGCGCACTGCTGCCCGCAGTGTGGAAAGGGCCCTTCAGTCTGGGTCATCTTTGACCATTCTTCTCTCTGCTGAGAGAGCTACAGCATGACGTGAGTTCCAGAAGCCATCCTTGGGGGACTCATTTGGTCTGCCATTGTCCAGCCACAGCAGCAGCAGCATGGCAGCAGAGGCGCCAGGCCTACCATACATGGAGGCTGACGGACCCCGGCCCACAGCCTGCTGATCTAGGCTGCAGGGCAAAACCCGAGAGTGGGACGACCCGCCTCCCCCAGCAGAGCCCTGTTGGCCAGGCAGGAGTGGGCCCCCACTTCGAATTCATGTGCTTATCATTAAAGCATTTAGACTCTGTCCTTCCTCGCAGTTCAAGGAGGCTCATGAGAAAGGTTAGAGACATTTTCAGTTAAAGCCAAAAATAAAATGACACAACCCAAATCTCTCCCCACTCCCCACCGTACAAGATGGCTGCCATCCAACCACCCCCCCCCCCCAAGGTCCAGGAAGGTCTTCCAGGGCCTCCCGAAGATCTCCAGGGAGGAGGAGCGGCCACATAACAGACTTTGCCAATTCTACCAGGCAGAGCCACAGTGGGAAACAGCACAGGTTGAGAGATGAGGTCAGATGGGCCACCCTAAGTGGTGGGGCAGCCAACAGCTGGCAACTTGATAACTGTGACATAGGGAAGGAGATGATCCTTCAAATACACTTGGTCCTACTCATGAAGGACTTTAAAATTCATAACTGCCCCTTGAATATTACCCCCATGGATTATCAGGATCTATTCCTAAATCTAGCATCACCTAGCAGTGGGAAGCCCAGTGAGGTAGGTCACTGAAAGAGTAGATAGCCAGAGAAACAACAGTTCTTATAAGATCTCTTCAGGAGGCAGATGGGCAATTATTTTTAGTTGGTTGAGAACCACAAAATGCAGCATTCAGACTCGTATTAAGGAGCACAAAAGGCACTGTCAGCTTAACCATCCTGAAAAATCTGCAGTTGCAAAACATGTGTTAAACATAACATTTTATTTGAGAACACTGAAATTCTGGACAATTCGGAAGGTTACTATGTCAGACCACACAGGGAGGCCATTGAAATTCACAAACACCAAGACAACTTTAACAAGAAAGAAGAGACTTTGAAAATTAATAAAGTTTGGCTACTTAAGAACTGAACTGATAGCCCCACCCGCAATGCAATGCACTCAACCACACCTTTGCATAGCAAGTTCCACCCAAACACTTAATGATTGGTTCCCCACCCTGGGACATGGACATTAGACTCAGCGTGAAACAGACTTTTCTCTGTGATACACCTCTGAAGATGCCAGCCACAGATGCAGGGGAAATGTTAGGAACAAGATCCACCAGACCACAGCCACACAGCCCGGAAAACCCCCAACAACCAGTTGAATCTGGCTGTGAAAGCCTTCAACAATTATTTTTAGCTTTCCCAGAATGCGACGAAGGTAGCCAGTTGATAATATTTATATGAAATGCATATAAAGAAGAGATTTTTTAAAATTCTCACACCCTGTTTAATATTTACCAGAGAGAGCATAAAATGCACAAACTCACTTTTGGCACCTCACCTAGCCAACAGGTGCCAGTTGGTCATCCCTGGTCTAGACAGTTTTGTCTCTCTATTTTCCTTCACCTAATGATGGAAAAAACCCCACTTCTATTGTTTGGCCACCCCACACAACATGAAAATGTGGATGATCTGGGCATGTTGGGGCCGCTGTGGCAACTGCAAACCATGATTACGAAGCATGTGGTTAGCACAGTCTACAACATCAAACAGCTTGTTTATAATAGATATAATCCATAATGATATAACAGGTGTATAACAGTCAATACCAGCATTGTAGTGATCAAATAACTTTGTAGCATATTCCCATTGATTCGGTATTAACCAACCACCTGAGGCTTCTTGAGCTATGATTTATGTGACTCACTGGGAGGTTAAGGTTTCTTTTGGCAGGAGACCAAACTCTAGGCAAAAGATCAGTGTATAATTTATCTCTGTAGTGAGAGCGTTTAAAATCCAGGCTCAGTTTTTCAGTGGGGGTTTTTTTTTTATCAAAAGGGATCTGTTACAGCATGTTGGAGAGTGGTTTTCCCCTCAGAACTTAATTCATAATTTCAGCCCCTGTATGTATCCTCATTTTGGGTGCTTAAAATTATGACTTACACCTATGAGAGAAGGAATAGGCAGCGTACATTTTGGTGGGATGTCTGGCTCAGCTCTCCTGCTCTCAGCATGAAACTTATGTCAATGGCTTGTGTGGCAGGCCCTTTTTACCAACTGAGGGGACCCACACAGCCTCTGACAGTTGTGGGGAACCAGGTTTGTTTTGAACTGTAAACCTTCCGCTTAGTGATCAAGAGGTTTTTAGAGGAGCAGCAGTAAAGGCTTCCAGGAGGGGAGTGTTGTGGTGAGTGAGAAGAACATGGAGGCCACGGAGGCAGCAGCTGCATGTAAATAACAGTGGCGCTTTATTTACGGGGTTGTCTTTAGAGAGCAGATCAGCAGCACAGGTCTCCAGACAGTCATGGCAGAAGCCTGCCTGAGGCAGGTAAGTTTTGGCAAATTGGAGCTTCACAGCATGGTTTGAATCCCCTGGAGTGCTTGCAGGGGCCAACCGGCTTTCAGGGACTAGTAGGGTTGCCAACCTCTGGGCTGAGGCTGGAGATCTTCCACTGGTCTCTCAGCAACAGAGATTCACTTACCTGGAGAAAAGGGCTGCTTTGGAAACTGGACAGTGTGGCATTGAAGTCCTTCCCCCACTCAGATTTCCTGCCCTCCTCAGATTCCCCCCCCCAAAAAAACCCCTCCACATATCTCTCACCTGGAGCTGGCAGCCCTATAGACTAGCGACTGGGTTGGATCCTTTCTCACCCACACCCGCCTGCCCATTCTCCAGAGTCAGCCTAGGGCCGGGAAGTCTACTCATCCCCAGAGACTGGGCACTCCACCCAGAGGTGGAGCTAAATCACTTGGCTGTGCCATGGGGCAGAGCTCCTCTTCTGCTCCTTCCCTGAGGCAGACCCACCGTGGTTCCCCCCAACGTCCCACCCACCCACCCATTCCCTTCTGAGAGCAGCACTCCCAGGGGTGCCAGGGAGCAGCAGCAGAACCGCGGTTGGTTTGTCCTTTCAGAGGCAGGACAGTTTGTTTAAGTGCCTTCACTTGTTCTCCCCGGCTTGTTTGAATAGCTTTATTTAGCTTTTTAATATTATTTTAGTTGTAAGCTTCCTTTTGCAGTTTCCTGGAGACACATTTTGTAAATCAATAAATAGGGGGCTCGACTCTGATGTGCTTGAAAATTTCTTTGTATTGGGCCCATTTATATAACTGGCAGAATCCATTGGTCATGCCCCCTCCCCTCACTTCAGACTCCATGGGGCAGGATTGTATTTTTAACGCTCCCTGGCTAAGCTTACTGCTGCAATGCTGCCCTTGGAGTTCTACCACGATCATAAATGGCAGGACGTGGACACCCTTGCCTGGTCTGGGGATCATGCCTCCCATGTGGCTTCACGCACCACAAGAAGAATACTTTTGGGGTGGCCCCACTGAACATCCTGTGGCAGGATCCATGCCCTCCAGATCCATGTCCTGCAGAGGCAGTGCCTGGTTGATTCATCCTGGGGCCAGGCTCCTTTCCTCTAGCTGACCTTTTGCTGGGGCTACTCTTTTCCATTCTGTCAAACCTGGCAGTCACTAATGGAGGGATGAATGGTGGCTATGTAGCCTGTTGTCCTCATGGATCCTCCACTGCGGGTCAGCCGGCTGGGCCACCCCTGGCCATTTTGACCGTCTGGATTTGGTTTTCAATCTCTCCCACCAGCCTCACCCATTCCCAGCACTGGATCAGGATCACTTGGCATGCACGCCCACCGCAGAAGCTCCGGTTTGAGGCCATCTCTGAAGTACTGGACCTTGGTAGCTTCCATCCAAGTGTGCACTTTGCTCACCAGCAGTCAAAACTCCATGGCATGCTCGCTCACTGGCTTCAGCTGGTTTCAGTGCTATCAGGGGTCAGTGCTATCGGTGCTATCAGTGCTATCAGCTGGTTTCAGTGCTATCAGTCAGTGCTATCAGTCACAGACCAGGAAAGGGATTTGGGTGTCTTAATGGATAGTTCCATGGGAATGTCAACTCAATGCATGGCAGCTGTGAAAAAGGCAAACTCTATGCTGGGGATAATTAGGAAAGGAGTTGATGCAAAGATTGTCATGCCCTTATATAAAGCAGTGGTACGACCGCACATGGAGTATTGTGTTCAGTTCTGGTCGCCACATCTCAAAAAGGATAACGAAGAGATAGAAAAAGTGCAGAGAAGGGCAACGAGGATGATTGAGGGACTGGAGCACCTTCCTTATGAGGAGAGGCTGCAGCGTTTGGATCTCTTTAGTTTGGAGAGGAGACATCTGAGGGGGGATATGATTGAAGTCTATAAAATTATGCATGGGGTAGAAAATGTTGACAGAGAGAAATTTTTCTCTCTTTCTCACAATACTAGAACCAGGGGGCATTCATTGAAAATGCTGGGGGAAAGAATTGGGACTAATAAAAGGAAACACTTCTTCACGCAATGTGTGATTGGTGTTTGGAATATGCTGCCACAGGAGGTAGTGATGGCCACTAACCTGGATAGCTTTAAAAGGAGCTTGGACAGATTTATGGAGGAGAAGTCGATCTATGGCTACCAATCTTGATCCTCCTTGATTGCAAATGCCTTAGCAGACCAGGTGCTCAGGAGCAGCAGCAGCAGAAGGCCATTGCTTTCACATCCTGCACGTGAGCTCCCAAAGGCACCTGGTGGGCCACTGTGAGTAGCAGAGTGCTGGACTAGATGGACTCTGGTCTGATCCAGCTGGCTTGTTCTTATGTTCTTATGTTCTTATGTTCATGCGCTGTCCTGTTTGAATGGGGGTTCAAAGCAGGTGTGAAGAGCGACCATGAAGTTTTCAAAGTGAGCGACCATGAAGTCTTCACCCCATAAGCCATGCTGCCGCCTCCCCCTGAGGAGGCCTCCTACATAGCACACTTGGCTGTCATCAGAGGCATAGTTCCGCCCCCATTCTTGCATAAATTCTGACACTTAGATGAGGAAGTAGGGCAGCTTCTCCAGGGCTCCACCAAACGATGGCTTTAACTCAGGAGCTACTGCACCCCATTCTGTGCCTTCAGGACCCAGAGCCGGGGCAGCGGGTGGTTGAGTGGGGCCACCTGCACGGGAGCCGGTGGCAGGGCTGCTGGTGCTGCTGGGTTCACTGGAGATACCATGTAATGCCAGGTGATACGATCCTTTATTATTGTTCCTTGACTTAAAACAGATTTTGAATTACAAGATGACTTGCTTTGACTTGGTTTGACAGCACTACATGTGACAAGATTCTGGGAGTCTTTGTGGACCTTAAACTGAACATGAGTCAGCAGTGTGATGCGGTGACCAAGAAAGCTTATGCGATTCTGGACTATATTATTAGGAGTATAGTGTAAAGATGGAGAGATGTAATTGTACCTCCCTATTCTGCATTGGTTAGACCTCACTTGGAATATTGTGTACAATTCTGGGCACCCCAATTCAAGAAGGATATTGACAAGCTGGAACGGGTCTAGAGGAGGGCAATCAAAATGGTAGAAGGTCTGGAATCCATGCCCTACGAGGAGAAGACTTAGGGAGCTGGGTATGTTTAGTTTGATAAAGAGAAGGTTAAGAGGTGACATGGTAGCCATGTTTAGATATTTGAAGGGATGTCATATTGGTGAGGGAGCAAGCTTATTTTCTGCTGCTCCAGAGAATAGGACCAGGAGTAACGGGTTGAAGGTGAAGGAAAAGAGATTTCACCTAAACATCAGGAAAAACTTCCTGACAGTAAGGGCTGTTCAACAGTGGAATGCACTACCTCAGAGTGTGGTGGAGTATCCTTCATTGGAAGTCTTGAAAGAGAGGCTGGATGGCCATCTGTTAGGAGTGCTTTGATTGTGCCTTCCTGCATTGCATGGGGTTGGACTTGATAGCCCTTGGGGTCTCTTCCAATTCTATGGTTCTATGATAGAAATTGGTTTTTATCACTCTACATTATGGTTCTAGGAATGCCTAACAAGAACGAGATTTTGTCCCTGTGTGAATGTCTTTATCTCCTTAGGTTGATGAGGGGCCCAGTGTTAGGGACTGCCATGGAATGGCTGCCATGGAAAAAGCCAGGAATCAGAAGGATCACAGAGAGGCAGAGGCTCAGCAAGTGGCAATGGGGGTGGGGGGATAAATCCCAACCCATTCGTAATTTTTCTGCTGTTAGGGCATTTGGAGCAGGAGTTTAGAGGTGATCAGTTTGGACCTGTGCAACCTGGTGAGCAGGATGCAGTTTCAGTGAGCAGGATGCAAGAAAATGGGCAATTGCCAAGTGAGGGGGTGCATTCTAGTGTTCTTTTGGTGGCCAGTCTGGTTGAGGACTTGCAGCTGGTTGGTGACCCCAGGAACCTGAATGGATGCAACCCAGTGGAAGCTATCTTTGCAGAATGGCTTAAAGATGAGTCCAAGGGCAATTCTGAGTCAGCTGCAAGTCTGGATGCAGAGTTATGTGGGCGGGTTTGGCATGGCCAGTACCTATGCTGGTCAAGTCAGTGGTTTCCTATAGGCCAGCAGGCATGACTCCAGCAGTCAGAGGCATAGCTGGGCCAAACTGCACCCGATGCGCATTCTATATTTTCCACCCCCCATGCCCCCCCAAGGCGCCCCCCCACAGCATCTATCTTCCCCCCTTTCCACACATACCTTAGTTCCTTTCCTTTTTCAGAACTTTTTCAGGCTGCAAAAGGCCTGTTCTCAGTAAAAATGGCCTGATGGGAACTATACTTCCCAGTGGGAAGGGGGGTGGGGGCACAATGGGGGGCACCATGGAGGGGAAAGGGGAGGGGCTTGGGGTGATTTTCTGTACCCCCAGGTGTGTGCCCAGTGCACAGCGCACCCCCCGTCCCCTTGTAGCTCCGCCACTGACAGCAGTGGTTGTGATTCAGCTGCTTGACACTTATGGAGAGCCCTCCTTGCCCCTGGCGATGCCCTGCCACTGGCCACAAAGCTTAACATTTGGCAAGGAGGCTGCAAAGACATCTCCTATTGTTCATTTAGGGAACTTGAGAAGAGAGGGGGGGAAAGGAGACCTCGAGGAGCAGGAATAGTATAGTCGAAAGCCACTGGACCCCACTCAGACTATCTGGATGTAGCTGCATTGGTTCCCCTTGGCAAAAAACCCAGAAGACTGTATCACAGGGCCTGGGCTGAGTGTTGTGGGCCTGCTTGTTCAGGTATGATGATCCCACATTGTTGCAGAAAAAGAAGAATCCGCAATGCTGACGACAGGGCTTGAGGTCAGTCAGACCTGTGGCTGGAAAACAGGGGTCTTTTGATATACAGGCATCAAAGCCTCTATGCAGTAGGTTCAGCCTCATCCCACCCATTGGGCTAGCTTGTTAGTGCCAAACCACCTCTGACTGTCTCTTGCCTTGGGATCCAGTCCATTTCAAATTTCAAAGAAATTCAAAGGAATTCCACCATAATTTTAAACAGATATTGAAAATTCTCTTCCTTCCTTCCTTCCTTCCTTCCTTCCTTCCTTCCTTCCTTCCTTCCTTCCTTCCTTCCTTCCTTCCTTCCTTCCTTCCTTCCTTCCTTCCTTCCTTCCTTCCTTCCTTCCTCCTTCCTTCCTCCCTCCCTCCCTCCCTCCCTCCCTCCCTCCCTCCCTCCCTCCTTCCTTCCTCCTTCCTTCCTTCCTTCCTCCCTCCCTGCCTGCCTGCCTGCCTGCCTGCCTGCCTGCCTGCCTGCCTGCCTCCCTCCCTCCCTGCCTGCCTCCCTCCCTCCCTCCCTCCCTTCCTCCCTCCCTTGGTTATCCTATTCACAGGCCTCCACAGTCCAGCCACTAGGACAGTCTGCTTCCTCCGCCCCTCCCTCCCTCCTTCCTTCCCTCCCTGCCTGCCTGCCTGCCTGCCTGCCTGCCTGCCTGCCTGCCTGCCTGCCTCCCTCCCTCCCTCCCTCCCTCCCTCCCTCCCTCGCTTGCTTGCTTGCTTGCTTGCTTGCTTGCTTGCTTCCTTCCTTCCTTCCTTCCTTCCTTCCTTCCTTCCTTCCTTCCTTCCTTCCTCCCTCCCTCCCTTCCTTCCTTCCTCCCTCCTTTCCTCCCTCCTTCCCTCCCTTCCTCCCTCCTCCCTCCCTCCGTCCCTTACTCCCTCCCTCCCTCCCTCCCTCCCTCCCTTGGTTATCCTATTCACAGGCCTCCACAGTCCAGCCACTGGGACAGTCTGCTTCCTCCCTCCCTCCCTCCCTCCCTGATTTATCCCTGTTCACAGGCCTCACAGTCCCAGCCACTGGGACAGTCCTCCTCCACTCCTCCTTGGTCCTGTTCTGGGTCCTTCCTGGGATCTGCCTGCCTGCCTGCCTGCCTCCACTCACTTCCTTCCTCCTCCTTGGGTTTGTTCCACGGTCCAGCCACTGGGGCTGGGATCCTGCTACTCCACCACACTGCCACCTGCCTGCCTGCCTGCCTGCCTGCCTGCCTGCCATTTCCTTCCTTCCTTCCATCCCTCCTCCTTCCTTCTTCCTTCCTCCTTGGTTCTCCCTATTCCCAGGGCACTCACAGTCCAGCCACTGGTTTGTCCTTCCTCCACTGCCTGCCTGCCTGCCTGCCTGCCTGCCTGCCTGCTGCCTCCACTCCATGCCTTCCTCCACCCTCCTTGGTTTGTCCACATTCCTGGGGCCTCCACGGTCCAGCCACTGGGTTGGTCTGTCCTCCTCCTCCACCTCCACTCCTCCTCCACTGCCTGCCTGCCTGCCTGCCTGCCTGCCTGCCTGCCTGCCTGCCTGCTCTCCCTCCTCCTCCCTCCACTCCCTCCTTCCTTCCTTCCTTCTTCCTTCGGCTGACTGACTTCCTTCCTTCCTTCCTTCCTCCCTTCCTTCCTGTCCTTCCTTCCCTTCCTTCCTTCCTTCCTTCGGCTCCTTCCTTCCTTCTTCCTCCTCCCTCCTCCCTCCCTCCCTCCCTCCTCCTCCCTCCCTCCCTCCCTCCCTCCCTCCCTTCCTTCCTTGGTTCTCCTATTCACAGGCCTCCACAGTCCAGCCACTGGGACAGTCTGCTTCTTTCTGAGTGAGCTGCAAATGCTGCAGTGAGCTCCTGATGTTCCTTGGTGGAGAGCCTGGCAACTAAACTGATGTGGGAGTTGCTGCTATGAATGAAACCTGGATGTGATCAGATTAATTGTAGCCAATTAGGGCAGGTTCTGTTGGGGTGAGGAAATGAAGCAGAAGCCCTTGACCTAAAACAAACAAACAAAAACCAAGAAGAAGATCAGAATTAAATGCATTCACATTGGAGTGATTTTTCAAGAATGAATGACATCTAGTGCAATTAAAAAGAGATCGATGAATCTCGTGGGCAGCTCATGCTTAAGCTCCAGATGCTGGTGCAAGATGGTACCAGAGAACAGCCGTGCCAAAAAAGACACGTAAGCCAAGGATCTGACAGCACGGAGTGGCTTTACAGACTGGCATGCTGAGGATGTGTCGGGGTCATCTGCCGACCACGCATGGCTTGCCTTCAGGATGTGGATTCTCCATCTGTCAGGCAGCAGCCACTCACCAGAGGGAATGTTCATAGAAAATACAAGGTCTAGGGCCGTGGGGGCAGGAATGCCTCAGGTTGTCGTCTTTGACAAGGCAAGAGGCACATTTGTACAGGGGATCACTGTTATCTCACAAGATTCAACTGGTGAAAATCAGGGCTGTCCCAAACATGAAGGGGTGACCAGTCCCTCTCAGGAGAGGCTGGCAGTGTTACAGAGGTCACCTTTTGGCAATCAACAAGCTGCTCTGCAGCAAAATAGGAGGAGCCAGGAGTAGACCGGACACTCTGCGTCTCTCTTTTCTAGTCTGACGCTCCACCAGACACTCCACCAGGAAAAGCCATCATGCAGCATTCAGACACCTTCACACCTGTGCCAGAATTCCAGCGTTGCACACAGGCTGAAAAATGTTGGGGATCCCCATCTACAAAAGGAATATGCTTCATGGGGACAGAACTTTCCCTCCCGCTGTGTGCCTAGCCTGCTTCAGACTGGCAGGTTTGCGCTTTAAGACAGACATCAAAGGTCTGTCTGGAATGTGTGTGGTTCTGCAAGGCAGGGAGAGATCTGCCGCTTAATGATCATTAAAGAGATATTGTGATTTTTATCAAGGTATTAAAACCAGGGAGAGGAGAGCCGGTGCCTGCCAACAATACTTGTTATTGTTCTCCCTCTGAAACTTTTTGCTAAATACCATCATAATGTTAATATTCTGGTTGCTTTGCACTTTTTTTCTTTTTTTTGGCTTTTTGGTGTGTTTCTTTTTGGAAAGCAGCACTCTCCTAGATCTTCAGGTAATTCACACTCCCTTGGGGCAACAGGTGTCAGGTCCACCTAGTACCAGAATAACACTGAGGAGCCAATACCCTGGCTACAAAGAGAAAAGGGGATTTTTTTAATAATAAGAAGAAAGTTAATTATTGCTGCTACATTAAAATGAACAGCAATTCTAACAAGCTGTGAACTGTGCGCCACCCAATCATTTCACTCAGCTGCTCAGCAGGTGTTCTTTGCCCATGCAGAGCTCTGGGGTGGCGGCTGCTGCTGCTGCTGCTGAGGAGGGGGTTCAAACCTAGAAAGAGGATGCCAGAGCTCAATTACCAAAGTAGAACTAGAAAACTGGGAACTATCCTTTTTTAATTCTTTGTTTTTCTTTCTCTCTACTACTAGGAACTATCCTGAGCCTATTTGCTTAGCTGTGCTAAGAGTTCGTTCATCACACTGAAACCTGGTGGGACAAGTCTCATGATTGGAATGTAATAATTGAAGGGTATAACCTATTTCAGAGAAATAGATCAAACATGAAAGAAGGAGTAGTAGTATTATACATCATGGATGATTACAGCTGTGAGTAGGTCCATGACTTAAATCCTGCAAGCTATGTTGAGAGCATCTGGGTAAAAATTAAAGTAGAGAAAAACAGCAGTGACATCATTATGGGTGTCAATTACAGACCCCCCCAACCCAACTGAAGAGTTGGATGAAGCCTTCCTGATGACCAAACTTTCAGAAAGGAAAGAAGTAGTAGTAATGGGAGATTTCAATTATCCTGATATTTGTTGGGAGTCAAACTCTGCCAAGACTATCAAATCCAATAAATTTCTCACTTGCCTTGCAGACAGTTTCATGGTCCAGAAGGTGGAAGAAGCAACAAGGAGAAAAGCTATTTTAGATCTGCTTCTAACCAATAATGATGACCTGATTAGTGGAGGGAAGTGGTAGGATCCTTAGGTGGGAGTGATCATGTTCTCCTGGAGTTTGTTATACAGTGGAAAGGGGGTACTAAGTGTAGTCAGACACACATCCTAAACTTTAAGAAAGCAGACTTCAGTAAGCTTAGGAATCTACTGGGTGTGATCCCGCGGTTGCAAAAAAAAGAGAAAGGAGTGCTGGGAATTTCTTAAAAGTGAGATCTTGAAGGCACAATTTGAAACAGTTCCAATGAGGAGGAAAAATTGGAGGTGTTTAAGGAAACCAAGATGGCTGTCTAATGACATTTCAACTGAGCTAAGGTTTTAAAAGGACATGTACAAGAAATGGAAAAGGGGGGAAATCACCAAAGAGGAATTCAAACAAATAACCAGGACGTGTAGGGAGAAAGTCAGAAAAGCTAAAGCTCACAATGAGCTGAGGCTTGCCAGAGAGGTCAAAAACAACAACAACAACAAGGCTTTTTTGGGTATGTCTGTAGAAAAAGGGAGGGAAAGGGTAGGATAGAGACACTGCATGGAGAAGGTGGCAAAAGGCTAACAGGGGATGGAGAAAAGGCAGAACTGCTCCACACCTGCCTTGCCTCAGCCTTTTCTTCAAATGAAAACAGTGCTCATCCAGGGGGAAATGGAACAGAAGATTCAGCACAGAATAAAGAGGTGGTACAGGAATATCTGGCTACCTTAAATGAATTGTGTTGTATTGTATAGGTTGAAGGATAGTAGAGTTGTTAGGTGCTAGCTTAGTTGAGGTTTTTAGGCCTGGCTTAGTATATAGAGGAATTAGTCTTGTATTAGTCTTGTATTAGTATCCGGGCTAGGTCTTTTTTGTGTTATTGGCTAGTTAGTGAATTAGTTGTGTAACCATGGAGAGACCCTGGGAGGGTCAGGGATCCCAGTAATTTCGGGACGTGGGATATATAACAGTAGACACAGTCCGAATATGTGACATATGGTGAGATGTGGGCATGCTCGCTCTCTGTCTGACCCGCGACCTATCTCGAGTGAGGTAGGGGCTTCTTATTCTGCTTCAAGGAATGTGAGGTCTATTAACAACAAATTTGCTGCTATCTTGGGGAGCAAGCCATCAACCTTACATGCAGTGGTGGGATTCAGCAGGTTTGCACCACTTCAGCAGAACCGGTTGTTAAACTGGTGCTTGCAAACAACCAGTTGTTAAATTATTTGAATCCCAGCACTGCTTTCATGTGTCACAGAAACCTGGGCGAGGGAGGGAGAGACGGTCTTCCTCAATAACCTTACCCCCGATGTTACCCCGGATGGTTACCCCGGCAGTTCAGCAGCCTCAGACACAGGACTGGGGGGGTGGCATGGCGGTGCTTGTTCGGGATACCATCTCCTTGTCTCCTGTCCTGGTGATTACTGGCATGGACTGTTTGGGCCTTCATTGGGATCTCCCTGAGAGATTGGCTTCTTGCTTGTGTACCAGATAGCCTATTGCAGCTCTTGGAGGTCATTTCTGGGTGGGTGTTGCAGCACCCTAACCTGATTGTGATGGGTGATTTCAACGTCCATGGCGATTCAGCTTCCTTTTCAGTACCTGCTGGTCTAGTGTCATCCATGGCGATGCTAGGCCTTTCTTTGGTAAACACTGGGGATCCCACCTATCAGGGAGGCCACACTCTGGACCTCATATTTGTGGTAGGAGTGCATGTGCTCTTATCCTCTATTGATAGAGTGCCATGCCTTATTTGGGCCCGCCCACAGGGACTAATAGACCCTGAGCGGTTCCAGGACATCCTGCGACACTCTTGATTTCTTGGTAGAGAGCTGGGAAATTAGACTCTCTGTAGCAATCGAGCTTGTCGCTCCAAGATGCCCTCTCTGCTCCAATGCCAGACCAGCTCCCTGGTATACTGAGCAGCAAGGACGTAGGTAAGGGGGAGTTCTCAGGTTCAACCCCCCCATTGCATGTCCGAAGCTCCGCCCCCCCGTTTGTGGGTTTTTGTATTTTTAAAGGTTTTTTGGTTTTTGACCTGCAGGGGTGCAGTTTTGGGGCTAATTGCACCAAGATTTCAGGCTATCGTCAGGTGACACTCCTGATGATACCAGCCAAGTTTGGTGAAGTTTGGTTCAGGGGGTCCAAAGTTATGGACCCCCAAAAAGGGTGTCCCATTCCCCATTGTTTCCAATGGGAGCTAATAGTAGATGGGGCTATCCTTTTGAGGGTCCATAACTTTGGACACCCTGAATCAAACTTCAATAGAATAGAATAGAATAGAATCTTTATTGGCCAAGTGTGATTGGACACACAAGGAATTTGTCTCCGGTGCATATGCTCTCAGTGTACATAAAAGAAAAATACATTTGTCAAGAATCATAAGGTACAGCACTTAATGATTGTCATATAGGTCTAGTAAGCAATCAGGAAACAATCAGTAGTAATGAAAACATAAAATGTAAAATCATAAAATAAAATAAAATAAAATAAAATAAAATAAAATAAAATGTCAGCACAGGCTATAGTCATACAGTCATAAGTGGGAGGAGATGGGTAATAGGAATGATGAAAAAAGTAGTGCAGTAATTATATAATAAGTATATAATAAATAGTTTAACATTATCGAGGGAATTATTTTTTAACAAAGTGATGGGAAAAAACTGTTCTTATGTCTAGTTGTCTTGGTGTGCAGTGCTCTGTAGCGACGTTTAGAGGGTAAGAGTTGAAACAGTTTATGTCCAGGGATCTCTGAGGGTCAGTAAATATTTTCACCAGCCTTTTTTGACCCGTGCAGTATACAGGTCCTCAATGGAAGGCAGGTTAGCAGCAATTGTTTTTTCTGCAGTTCTGATTATTCTTGAAGTCTGTGTCGATCTTGTTGGGTTGCAGAACCAAACCACACAGTTATAGAGGTGCAGATGACAGACTCAGTGATTCCTCTGTAGAACTGTATCAGCAGCTCCTTGGGCAGTTTGAGCTTCCTGAGTTAGGCAGAAAAGAACATTCTTTGTTGTGCTTTTGATGACATTTTTGATATTAGGTGACCATTTTTAGGTCATGAGATATAATGGAGCATAGAAATTTAAAGGTTTCTACTATTGATACTGTGTTGTCTAGTATTGTGAGAGTAGGTAGGATGGGAGGGTTTCTCCTGAAATCTACCACCATTTCTACGGTTTTAAGTGTGTTCAGTTCTAGATTGTTCCAGTGGCACCACGAGGCTAGTTGTTCAACCTCCCGTCTGTATGCGGTTTCATCGTTGTCTCGAATGAGACCAATCACTGTTGTATCATCTGCAAATTTCAGTATTTTAACAGATGGATCGTTTGAGATGCAGTCATTGGTATACAGAGAGAAGAAGTGGTGAAAAGCACACAGCCTTGGGGGGGGGGCCCTGTGCTCATTTTACAGGTGTCTGATGTAATTTTTTCCTAGCTTCACCTGCTGTTTCCTATCTGTTAGGAAGCTTGTGATCCACTTACAAATATGCTCAGGTACTGCTAGCTGATTTAGTTTGGTTAGAAGAATGTATCGGTCTGATAGTATTGAATGCTGAACTAAAGTCAACAAAGAGGACCCTTGCATAGGTCTTTGGCGATTCAAGATGCTGTAGGATATAGTGCAAAGCCATATTAACAGCATCGTCTGTCGATCTGTTTGCTTGGTATGCAAATTGCAAGGGGTCCAACAGTGGATCCGTGATGGTTTTCAAATGGTACATCACTAGCGTGTCAAAAGTTTTTATAACTACAGATGTTAGAGCAGCTGGTCTGTTGTGGTGCAGTTCTTTGATGGAAGGCCTGTGGCACTGGGGCGATAGTGGAGTGTTTGAAGCAGGAAGGAACATAGCACATCTCTAGTGATTTGTTGAAGATTTGGGTGAAAATGGGGCCAATTGGACAGCACAGACTTTTAAGCAGAAGGTGTTATCTTGTCTGGGCCTGGTGCTTTTCAGGCTTCTGTCTGTGAAATAGATCTTGCACTTCGCTTTTCTGAGATCACCAGGGGTTGTAAACCCAATGAAATGGGTTCAGTTGTAGGAAGTTTGGCTATTGTTGGTGCGTCTGAGACAGGAGGTTGTGGAGAAAGGTGACTGTAGATTGTTTTCAAACCTGATGCAAGGAACACCATTCAGGTAGATCTGCCAATTGCTGATTTCCTTCAGCTTGGGAAGGTGGTTTGCTGTAACCGGTGATATTTTGAGAGTTTTCCACATGTTTGCTGTTTGGTTTGGTGAAAACTGATTTTTTAGCTTTCAAGAGTAGTTTCTTTTTTGCTGCTCTGATCTCCTTTGTTAATACATTTCTGGCCTGATTATACAGCATTCTATCACCCTTTCTGTAGGCCTCTTCTTTGGAGCGAGCAGTAACTGCCATTTAGCTGTGAACCAAGGTTTGTTACTATATATCACCTTAAGTTCCTGGATTTGGTATAAAGATCTTCACAGAAGCCTGACATATGATGTTACAGTATCTGTGAGTTCATCCAAATCTGCAGAGGTGTCTTTAAAAAATATTCCAGTCTGTACAGTCAAGGGCAAGCCTGCAGCTTTGCTTTGCCTCTTCAGTCAAGTTCTCACTGGTGATTTAGTTATTGGTTTGTGGCTTTAAATCTTTGTTTGTAGCTTAGGTACAAGGTGAATCATGCAATGATCCAAGATATGGCCTACAGCTGCTGGAGTGGTAAAGACCGATAAAAGCATCTTTCAGTGTTGTATAGCGATGGTCTAAGATACTTCTTGCCTCTGGTGGGACAGTTGAAGCATGCTGAAAGTATTTTTGGTAGGGTCTTCCCTTAAGTTTGCTTTGTTTAAATCCTCCCAAAATAATACCACCGGTGAATCAGGGTGTTTGGCATTCCAGCCTCCATAATCTGATACGGCTAGAGTTCTTAATGCCTTTTTACACAGGCGGCTTGTGGTTGATGACGTGAAACCAAAAAAGAACAGAACTGGAATTTATCTCTCGAGGGGAATAAAGCGTTTGCAATTAATAAGTAAGGACTCCAAGTGTTCATCACCAGAATTTTTTGAATTATTGTTATGTCCTGACACCAGCTTTTGTTGGGATGCTGCAGATATACATAATCCCTTCCTCCTTTTTCTTCCCTGATAATTCTGCAATCCTGTTCTGAACGAAATAGTTCTGAAACCCTCGGCATGCACATGCTATTATCATCAATGCTCTATTTAGCCAGGTTTCAGTAAAGCATAGGGCAGATCGCGTTGTAAAAAATCAGAATTGCATTCCTTGTTTAAAAGAAGTATTTCATCTATCTTGTTGGCAAGTGAGCATCAATTGGTAAGAAAGTTCGAAGGGAGCGGGGTTTTTTTAATTCCCTTACTCCTTAGTCTATTTAACATTCCCGCCCTTCTCCCTCTTCGTCGCCTCTGCAGCCTGTGCTTGTTTCTTGCTGATCTGTTGCCGTCGTTGCCGCTCGCTGAAATCGTGGTTGTAAAGATCTGTTGTTGCCGGGAAATGGCTGCCTCCTGTGCTGAAATTTCCTCCGTGGTTGTGAAAGATCTGTTGTTGCCGGGAATTGACTGCCTCCTGTGCTGAAATTTCCTCCGTGGTTGTAAAGACAGATAGGGGTAAAGTTGCAGAGAGCCACTCCTTAAGGAAACGTTCCCTAATTCTTAGCAGAAGGTCTCTGGAGTATGAAATTCGTTGTAAATTGCAGGAAATAGTAGAAAATGTAGAAGCCATTTGAGAGCATTCCACCGAGGCAGCCCTCATCGGCGCCATCTTGGAAAAACTAAACCTAAGCGGTATAATCAGGATAGTCTGCTGCTGATACCACCCATGTTTGGTGAAGTTTGGTTCAGGGGGTCCAAAGTTATGGACTCCCAAAGGGGGTGCCCCCATCCCCCATTGTTTCCAATGGGAGCTAATAGAAGATGGGGGTTACACCTTTGAAGGTCCATAACTTTGGACCCCCTGAACTAAACTTCACCAAACATGGGTGGTATCATCAGAAGAGTCTCCTAAAGATACCCAGAAAGTTTGGTGGTGCTAGCTTAACAATTGTACCCCTGACAGCAGGCATCCCCTCCAAATTTCCCCAGATTCTCCTTTTAAATCCACCCCCTTTGGCATGGATTTAAAGGGAGAATCTGAGGTCCGCAGTTTAAACATTGAAAGTGATGCTGTTTCAGGGTGGGGGAGAATCCACCCCAAAACAGCATCACTTTCAATATTGTTTTAACTGGGGACCCCAGATTCTCCCTTTAAGATGGATTTAAAAGGGGAGTTTGCCATCCTTTGCCTCGGAGAGCTGCTTTTATAAGCACTGAGGCTGGGGGCAGGTCTTGGGGAAGCATGGCCACACCCCCAGGGGTGGGTGGAGGCATGGCCTCACCCCCGAACACTCCCCATAAGAAACCTATGCCTATGTCACTGGTGAGGATCTGTAATGGATGAAATGGGAGCTGAGACAGCTTGAGTGAGTGTGATAGTGGGTTTTTGACAAGGGGTATGGGACGTTAATGAGAGCCTACAAGAGAGCTATGAAAAAGGCAAAGAGAGCTTACTTTGCTTCCTTCATCACAACTGCAAGCTCACGCCTGGTGCAATTATTTAGGGTAATTCAGACTCTTACAAACTCCTCTATAGGTCCAAAATCCAAGAAACTGTCAGTTAGCTGTGAGGCATTTGCCAGCCATTTTGCCGATAAAGTCTTGTTTCTCTGCCAAGTCCCTCCTGCCACAATTGATGCAATAAGGAAACTGGAGGCCCCTTGGCCACCTTCTGGTCCATCTTTGGGCCACTTCAGTTGACTCGGCCCCCATGATGTGGTCAGGATCCTGGCAGCTGTAAGACCTACCACTTGTTCTTTTAATCCGTGCCCTTCCTGGTTGGTGAAAGCCAGCAGGGTGCAGCTTCGGGGTCCTCTGTTGAATATCATCAATAACTCCCCTGAACAAAGAGTTTTTCCAGGTCGGCTTAAAGAGGTTCATCTGCTCCTGAAGAGATTTCAATTAGATCCATTGGATCTAGCCAATTACCGCCCAGTCGAATCTTTCGTTTCTGGGTAAGGTAATTGAGCGAGCAGTAGCAGACCAGTTCCTGGATGACATAGAGGTATTGGATCCCTTCCAGTCTGATTTCTGTGTTGGTAATGGGACAATGATGGTTTTGGTGGCTGTCATGGACAAACTCCGACTCCAGGTAGATCGAGATGGTTTGGTGCTGCTAGTGTTGTTAGATCCCACCACAGTGTTCATTACAGTAGATCACGACCTTATGGTCCACCGCCTCATCAAGATCGGAGTCTGCAGGACAGTCTTGAATGGGCTGTCCTCATTTCTCTGAGATTGGGGATGGCGAGTGACATCAGGGGGAAAAAACTCCAAATGGCACCCCATCATCTGTGCGATCCTCTCCCCAATGCTTTTTAACATCTACATGTGCCCCCTGGCTGGTTTAGTTTGGAGTTTGGGGCTGCGGTGTCACCAATATTGGGAAGGATGGATATAAATCTAATAAATACATAAATATGCTGATGACACCCAGCTCATGTTCACGATGGCCGGCCATCCAGCCTCTGCTCCTGGGCCTATCCAGCGTTGCTTAGAGGCTGTGGCTGGCTGGTTGAGAACGAGCCAACTGAAGCTGAATCCAGCAAAGAGGGAGGTTCTGTGGATGGGTTGGGGGAGAGGCTGACTGACTTTTGTCTGCTGATGCTGGACGGCAGGGTCCTGCAATTGACCTCGTCAGTCAAAAGCCTGGGGGTGACCTTGGACTCAGCCTTGTCGCTGGATGACCAGGTCACCAAGACTACCAAGGTTGCTTTTTACCATCTGCATCAGGCATGGCAACTGGTTCCATACCTCTCCCGTTCTGACCTGGCCACAGTTATCCATGCAACGGTCACCTCCAGACTGGATTATTGTAACTCGCTATATGTTGGCCTTCCTTTGTCTATGACCTGGAAATTAAAGCTCATTCAACACGCGGCAGCCAGGCTCCTCTCTGGAGCACAAAGTGGAGACTGGATCACTCTGGTCCTGTATCAACTCCACTGGCAGCCAATCAAGTACCGGATCACATTCAAAGTGTTAGTGTTAACTTATAAGGCTGTGTGCGGTCTTGGACCTGCATACCTACGGGACCACCTGTCACCGTATTGCCCTATCAAGTCCCTCCACTCTTTAGGTAGATTCTGATAATGTTTTTGAAATACAATGTGCCTCCGTTGTGGTGTATTTCACAGTTCCATAAATGTATGTTAAACTTTCCACAATGTGGATGGGGCAGGCAGTTTCAGCTCTTCTCAATAGTGCTAAGTGGAAAGTTTCCAGACTGGACATAGAATATCACAATGATAACATCTCTATTTCTTTCCTCTTGAAGAGTTTGCAGCAACATCTGAGGATTTGCATGATGCCAAGTTTACTCGTGGGAAATGTCAATTTCACAAACAGCACCACACATTTTAATACGCATTTTCGATTATCTATCCTCAGTGTAATATTCCTCCATTAAGTAAATGCTTAGCCATTAAGTGTTATAGTAGAATGTAATAAATTTCTCAATGGCTATCTGTCAGTATGTATTGATGGAACTGTGAAATACATGACAACGGAGGCACACTGTCCTTCAAGAACATTATCAGAATCTATCTAAAGAGGAACACCAGGCAGATATATACATATACAATGGATTATTCTGTAATAACATGTTATGGTGATTTAGATGTATAGGTAAGTTTATAGTTTGGTATAAGATTGCTTATATTAGGTCACAGTTGGGTGAATTATTTACATATATGTTATGCATGTTTACTACAAATACAGTAAAAAGAAAAATTTAATCATACCCAGGCAGTTTTGATGGGCAACTATATATTTCATTATTGACAGCTTGGCTTCTATGAGGGCCCCTACCTGGCTCCCCAATGAGATCAGGGCCCTGCGGGACTTGAATGAGTTCCACAGGGCCTGTAAGACAGAGCTTTTCCGCCAGGCATTTCCATCTAGCCAGCTGACCTAACCGTAATCATTATTGGCCTCCCATGGGTGCAGTTTAGGGGTGGGTTCTTTTGCCATCTGTTGGTTGTTGTGACTGTTTTGACTGATGTTTTTATTGTTGTTTTTTCTGTAAATTTTGCTGTTGTTGCCGCCCTGAGCCCTACAAAATGGGGAGGGTGGGGTATAAATGAACAAATAAATAAATAAATTCAGGGCCTGATGAGCTGACATCCCAGAGTATTAAAAGAACTGGCAGAAGTAATCTCAGAACCACTTGCTATAATCTTTGAGAACCCCTGGAGAACAGGAGAGGTCCCAGTGGACTGGAGGAGGGCTAATGTTATTTCCATCTTCAAAAAAGAGAACCCAAACACTTACCGTCCAGTCAGCCTGACATCAATACCAGGAAAGATTCTGGAGCAGATCATTAAACAGACAATGTGTAGCACTTAGAAGGGAACAGTGTGATCACTATAAGTCAACATGGCTTTCTCAAAACCAAATCATGCCAGACTAATCTCATCTCTTTTTTTGATAGAGATGCTTGGTAGACGAAGGGAATGCTGTTAATGTAGTATATCTAGATTTTAGTGAAGCCTTTGATAAGGTGCCCCATTTGCTCAAATCTTTATGCATAATGGGGGTTTTGTGCTGCAGGCCTATTGATGGAGCAGTAGGCCCATGAAGGTGACATGGTCTGTTTCATTATCAACAGACCCAAGCTGGCACCATTTTTAAAAAAGGTGCCAGGCAGCCTTTCCAGAGTGAGGGTTGCACAGAAACAAGGCAGCAGTGGGAGGACAAAATGGCAGATCAGATCAGTGTGCTGGGGATTTTCCCTACAAAGAGAAGACTATGGGAATACCACACTATGAAGCAAGCAGCCATGCAACAATAGGATGAAAATTAAAACACACACACACACAAACAGCCCTTTTGATTCTGGTTCAACGAGCTGGCGCGTGGGCAGGGAAAGGTGGGGAGGAGCTGGAGAAACCTGAAGGAAACATAATGCATGCTAATTCCCTTCCCTGCAAAGAAAAAGGTCACACTTTCCCTGATTTTGGAAACCGCAGAGCTTCTCTGATCTGAGAGCACAGGGACTTCCCAAGAGGCCAAAATGAGTGCATAATCAAGAACCCACCCCAAAGGTAATGTGAGCTCGGTGCAAGGCAGACCACATGTGCACAGAAGACTACGAAAAATTTGCCAACCTGCAGAATTGGTGAGGTCTTTAGTCATTATAGAGAAATCTAATGGGAAATTGCAAATACTGTAGGTGTGTCATCAAGGCTATCAAGCCTGAGTATTTCAAATGCCCCAGTAGGGGAAAAGTCACGGCACAACTTGGAAATGCTCTTTTTCTTTTCTTTTTTAGCAAATCAGAAACCTCCTCTGGCTTTTGGCACTTATTGCTTACAGAGGAAATTAAATTTAATACTCCTTGTGAAAGACAGCATTTTCTGTTACTTCCATTCAGCATAGGACCAGCTCGCTAAATGCACCATAAAACCATTCACAGGATATGCAAGTTCATGGAAGAAGCTGGCACCTCAATGGATAAAATCATCGTTTGGAGCTCTGCCAAAGAGGAATATTATCTGGGGCTTCAAAAAGCCATAGAAACAACCAGAGCATAAATTTGAAATTAAATAAAGCAACTGAATTGCCATTCTAAGGAGATGTCATTTCCTGAGGCTCTGGAGATGATGCCACAGCACCAGTAAGAAGAAAAAATTTAAAGGCTGCAGCAGTTTCTGGGGAGGTTCATTTTTTAGACGATTTTATAGCAAACCTTCCATCCAAAGCAGGCTCCCTGCAGACACATACTGAAAATAAATCTGAACAGTGCTGGGACACACAAGAAGAATTATAGACTACAGAAACTGATCAGAAACCTCTGATAGATTTGAGGAACCATTAAATGATTGTATTTTTACTCATCATTCACAAACATGCTGGCCACTCGTGCATTGCTGTTTTCTATATCTGTGAATTTCTACATCTGTGACTCCAGAAGCACAGCATCAGCAATAGCCAGCTTGAAAGTCATGTTTGTGAGACACGTCATTTTGAGCAAACCCATTCAGTGATGGAGCCCCTCAGTTTTCTAGTTCCCACCATTTTCAGAAGAATGGGGCTTGGATCCCAGCACCACTGATCCCATCCTCCTCCATTCAATGGCCTTGTGGAAACATCCACACCCACTGTAAAAGCCCTGCTGAGAAAAGCCACTGGCTGTCAAGGGGGCGTCTATCACGCATTGCTGGCAGCTGCAGCAGGCCATCAGGTCACGGGTGGCCAGTTACTTCCGAGAGGAAGGATCCATTCCACACTGCCCGTGACTGAAGACTCACTGGCGGACTTGCCTAGGGACAAGGGGTACCCCTTGTCCCCGGGCGCATCCACTGCAGTCACGTGGGGGGCGCCAGAACATCCCCTCACGCAGACTGATTTTGGAAGCCCAAGCAAGCCCGGCATTCAGGAAGCGGCTGCTGAAAAAATTAAGGAAGCCTGACATAGCCCCGCCCACTCGCTACGGTGGCCCTGAGTGTCCAGAGGGCGGGGGAGAAATACCATTGTGCCTCCAGGAGGAGGACTGGAGAGCTCCGCCTCCCCTCCCTCTCGCCCAGAGTGCAGTGCCTTATTCTCCAGGAAGTCCTTGATGTTGCTCTCAAGCCTTCTCCCCAGCAGACGGGCGCCAGCCAGCACAGGAGAAGTCCATAGGCTGGCTAGGGAGGCAATCCCTGCCCCACAAGGTGTTTGTTGTGGGGAGAGGAAGGGAGGGCGCGTTTGTGAACACATCCTTAAAGGTAATGTGCAAATCCAAACTGCACTTCTATCCATAAAATCTTGTTTGCAATTGTGAATGGCCTTGATTGGGTGTGTGTGGGGGCAGGGGGGGGGAGCGCCTGGCTTCTTAACTTTTGCTGTGGGGCTGAGATGTAATCTGCAGAGCTGAGTTTGATGCCCCACTTTCTCTGCCCCACAAGGTGTTTGCTGTGGGCAGAGGAAAGGGAGGGGGTGTTTGTTAGTTGTTTGGAGACTCCTTATAGGCAATGTATGAATCCAAACTGTTCTTCTATTCCTAAAATTTTGTTTGCAATTGTGAACAGCCTTAATATTAGAGGGGGGGGGGGGGGTGGAGCGCCTGGCTTCTTAACTTTTGCTGTGGGGCTGGGCTGTAATCTGCAGAGTGAGTTTGATGCCCCACTTTGTCTGCCCCACAAGGGAGAGGAAAGGGGGGTGTTTGTTAGCTGTTTGGAGACTCCTTGTAGGCAATGTATGAATCCAAATTGTTCTTCTATTCCTAAAATCTTGTTTGCAATTGTGAATAGCCTTAATATGGGGGGGTGGGGTGGAGCGCCTGGCTTCTTAACTTTTGCTGTGGGGCTGGGCTGTAATCTGCAGAGTGAGTTTGATGCCCCACTTTGTCTGCCCCACCTGCTACCCTACAAGGGCAGGAAAGAGGGAGAGGAAGAAAGTGGGGAGAGGAAAGGAAGGCATTTGTTAGCTTGCAAACTCCTTTCCCTTCCTTTCTCCACAACAGACACCTTGTAAAGTAGGTGTGGCTGAGAGAGTTCAAAGAGAACTAGTTCAAGGTCACCAATCAGGCTTCATGTGTAGGAGGGGGAAAACAAAACCAGTTCATCAGATAAAGGTCCACCACTCATGTGGAGGAGTAAGGAATCAAACCCAGTTTTCCATATTAGATGCCACCAGGCTGAAAAGGGCACATTCATTCATCTTTGCCGTACACTTAGCACTAAATTATCTATAACATCAATTATGAGGGTCTCTTATGATTCTTTTGAATGTTTGTTTTAGACAGATTGTTGCCACGGGTGTTGGGAGCAGGTCCTCTCCAGAGCAGTGGCTGGTTGCTTAATTTGGAGGGGACAGGTTGGTCAATAAAGCAAAATAGAAGCTCTGGCCGTTTCCGCACGGGCAAAATATGGCCGCCGTCACTTAGCGGAAAGAAGCGTCAGGCCGAGCGTTAAGCAGCATGTAACGAATCATGATGGCGCCCGTCGTAGCGCTAAACAGTGAAGGCGGTGTATTCAGCCGCTTAAACCGCTCTTTTCCCCATGCCCGAAGCATCGGCGCTTTTCGTCGCGAACAGCATACCGGGCTGTAGGCGTCACAAATGGCGTCGGGCCTGCGGCCCATAAGTCGCGCCGAGCGCCTTAGCGTCGCGAGCCTTGCTCGCGGCGCTTCCCGTCGCGAGAACCGTCACGGGCTGCGGGCCCGCAGCTCCGCCTGTCTGTGTAGGCAGCTTTTGGGATCACGTGCGCAATTTGCGAGAAAATCGTAGCGTCATGCTGGCGTCGCGAAGCGGCCTCTGATAGAAAGTCAATTTGTAGTGCAAAAAAAATATTTAGGAATGGTCAAACATCCATTTTGTTTTCCCCCTTCCTCCAGCTGCTTTGGCTTTTGACAAAGCATGAGGTTCGATCTTCTGCATCATGTGGTGGTGGAGCCCACTCTTTCTGGCCTTCAAGAGGGGACCTATCTCCATCTAGTCCAGCAATTAGTTTCCAGTATTAGCCAGCCAAATACATCAGACCAACTCCTGAGCAGACCTTGTGAGTTACAGCAGTCCCTGTTCTCAGCTTGCACTGTCAAGTGAAAAACTCCAGAGGCACACTGGCAGAAAATGATGCCCCAGGGGCAAGACAAGGAGTTTTTCCACCCCTGCCCCACCCCTCGCCCCATGCCCAGCCAGCACTGGGGGCAAGACCTGGTTTTTCCCACCCCCATCAAGAAGCCCCACTTATGGTTTCCCTGTCAGCTCTTGGGCGGGGGGGGCCCTCCATGCGCCTGAGAAGCCATGGCTCCCCACTCCAGACTCTGGGGCTTTGGGGGGGCAGGCTGCTCCAGTCCCCATGCTTAACTCCAGAAGGCCCTGCATCTTTGCCAGGCCACCGATCTCTCTACCTGGGCAGGGGTGGGGAGTTTGCAGGAATGATAAACACTGTTTCTAAAAAATACCCACCCACCCCTTCTACTCACAGGGTTTTGTTTGGTAACGAGAACACTGGGACGGTGACACTTGTTTTAAAATGAGTGGAGTATAGGTAGAGGCACTGATGCAGGGGAGCAGGTTTAACCAACAGCAGATCCACAAAGATAAATGGGGAAAGCCTGCTATCCAAGGTACTTCAGCCAACTCACAGTTGTCTCTCTGATTTTCTTTCTTTGTTCAAACTGCCTTTGGGGGGAAGGTTCCAACTTCTGATGGGGGCGGTGATTTGTGAGAGATTTACATGCTTAAAAGTTAATTCCCACTTGCACTGGCTTGGAGCTGTTTCTGAGGCTAACAACCTACCTCATAGGGTTGGTGTGAGGACAAAATTAGGAAAGAGAGTTGGTGGGGAGAGCCATGTATGTTTTGCTGGTGGTGGGAGGTGTTTTGTGAGCTGGTACAAAAAATCATTGTTTGGTCGTTGTGGGGGAGGGTGGTCGTCCATACCTGGGGGGGGGGGCACCAAACTCAGATTTTGTCCCCGGGCTCCAGTTTGCCTAGATTCGCCCCTGTGAAGACTAACCCATGCACCTGAAAACAGGGAGATATGAAGGAAGGAAGAAGTGATGAAACAACCACAAAAACAGCACTGTGATAAAAGGCCTTGGGGAACACTGGGGCTGCCACTCTACCCTGAGGGTGAGTTCTGCTGATCTCAAAAGTGCTGGCACAGAGATGGGTTGTGTGGCTGGTCTTAGGTACTATGTGGCTTTCTTTCGGGGGCTTTTGTTGGGATTTTCAAGTGTCTGTCGCAACTCAGCTATAAAAGGGTTAACTGTTTGTATGTAAACAAGTTGCTGGAGCCACTGTTTATGACCTGATCTATTGATTAGCTTTATCAATCAGATAGCCATTGCTTACAAGTTAGTGAGCATGTACATCTGAAGTTATAAAGTTAACTTACTTTGTATTGTCGAAGGCTTTCACCGCCGGATTCAACTGGTTGTTGTGGGTTTTCCAGACCACGGCCACACAGCCCGGAAAACCCACAACAACCAGTTAACTTTGTTTCTTTGTTTGAGCAAACTCGACACCACCATCACCACGAGACAGCAGATAGGTAGCAAGATGTAACCAAACATACAGTAATGTAGATGTGTAACAGGAAAGAAAGGAATTCTTATTTCATCTCCACGAACCCCTCTCTTTATAGTTAGTAAACTCATATATAAAAAGCAACCGAGGCCACTCTGGATCTTTTGCGCGCACACACGCGCACACACACACACACACCCCCGCCCTCAACTCTGCGCTGCGGGCTCCTCCTCTTTTATTTCATTTTTTTAAAAAAAGGAATAATATGACTAAACATTGTGTGTAGTTTGACTATGTAATCGTGGGAGATTTTGAATTATTCTCTGCATGCTGTAGAAAGTGATAATTATACTTAGAATTTATTTGTAAGCCTTGCCATGTAGAACTGGGCAAGACCATACATGCTTTTTTTTTTAAAAAAAAAAATCCAGGCCTGGCAGTGGGTTTGGGACATTTCTTTTCCGGAAAGTAGAGATCTGTGTGGTCTTCTGGGCTTCCTTATAATAAATCTACAAGCTTAATGAAAGAAAATGCTATTTTATCTTTTGATCTTCGCTTTCTGAGGTGCTTAGCAGCTCTGAGTAACACTCCTTGATAGAAGGTGGCTTTTACTGGGAAAACAGGGCCTTTGGCTTTGTAGTTTCCTTCAAACACAAGTTAAATGGATACTCAACTTCTCATGTTACCTGGGTGCTTATTGAGTGAATAGTACACTCTCTAGCAAACAGGATCTCCTGGCAAGGTATCATGCCAACACACATCACACAAGGGCAGCCACAGGGAACATCATATCTGGGAAGCTACGCAGGGCATCAAGATGGAGCACAGAGAGGTGTGACTCACAAAGCACTCACTGTAAGTTCTCCCATGTAAGCCTTCCTGAAAGGTAGGGGAGCTGCTGCACAGCTCCCATTCATTTCAAGAGGGCTGGTGCAGGAGTATTTAGAGGAAGGTGATGTGACTCAGCAGTAGATCACCTGCTTTGCATTTGCAAGGCAGTGGCGTCACTGAGCTGGTCACATGGGGGCACAAAATCACCCCCCCCAAGTGACCAGGAAGATGGCAAGGCAGCAGGAAGTCCTGCTGTCTTGTCGTCTTCTGGTGCCCTTGGCCCCACCCATGTCATCATTGAGCTGGGTTGGTATGGGGGAGGATGGGGGTGGGGACGATTTTGCACACACACACTCTGCCGTTGTGCCCAGGGTCATTTGACCTCCCCATCCCTGTGGGCAGAATGCTTCTGCTCTTTCCCTAGCTAGTCCATCTAATCTCACTCCCCCACACACATACTTACTGGACTTCCTACTCACATGTAAACAGAGAAACAAGAGGAGAGCCCTCTGTAAGCCCACTGCACAGAGAAGAGTTCTGAGGTAAGCATTCTGTGCATAATTGGCCTGTGTGTCTTGTGCGCCATCAAGCCATTTCCAATTTATGATGACCCTATGGATTAATGGCCTTCAAAATGCCCTCTTGTTAACAGCCTTGCAAACTGAGGGCTGTCGCTTGCTTGCTTGAGTCAATCAATCTCCTTTGGATCTCCATCTTTCCCTGTTGCTCTTCAATTATTCCTACATTTATTGTCATTTTCTGTGACACTTGATGTGATCAAAGTACAATAGTTTTGGTTAATTCATTTTAGCTTCTAGGGTACAGGCTTAATTTGATCTGGAATCTACTTATTTGTCATGTTGGCAGCCTGTAAAAACTGTCACAGGAAACAATGTATGAAATTCAGGACTCTAACTCTAATCTCATTGTGGGGCATTTAAACATTGGTGAGAAAGAAGATTTGTGCTCTCCTTCCACTTCTTTCCAAGGCAGTGGGGGGCCTGTGTGCCCAGCAGAAGCCTGGCAGGGGTGACCATGGCAGCAGACCTTGGCAGAACCCCACATCTTCAGAGTTTGTGGACATCGTTTTTTAGTTAGTGTAGCTAGTTCTTGGGTGCTGATGTGATGTCATGGGAGGTTAGTATAGAATCTTAGTTTGGTTGCAATGCAATTTTTTTTCTCCCGTTATGATATTTAGTACTTAGGTTGTATCTTAGGTTGTGTTAGTATTTTAGTTATTGAACTGTCATATTGGTAGTAGCCTATAGATAGTGTTAGGTGTAGGGGGAGTGAGGAGGTGTTGTCTTAGACCTTAGTTTATTATACTGATACTGCAGTGGAAATTGTTTAGTTTTAGGTCATGTTGTAGTTTGAATGTCGCCATCTATGTTTGCTTATTTTGTAATTATGATATTATACCTGTTGATATTTTTTGCTGTTAAGATGCTGTATCATTGTCATGTTACGTTATGATGTTACGTTATGATGTTCTTGTCCAAGAATCCTCGGAGCGCCTCCGACTCCTGGAGGTTCATAGCATACAACCTTCCCTTCAGTAACTTCACCCCTGGGATCAATTCTATTTTACAGTCCATCTGACAGTCTGTTTAAGGGCATCCCTCCCCTCCTCCCAATTCTTTCAGTTCAGGAAAATGGGAAGGGGAAAGGGTGAAGCCCCTTTCCCACATATGTCTTGGTTGTGACCCAAATTTTTTAAAATGCAGGAACTGAAAGAACCCACAACTTATGTTTTGACTGCTACAGTTTTGAGACCCCTGATCCAAACTGTCTACTACTTGATAAAGTGTAAATTGGCTCTTGATTCAAAAGCAAATACAAATACAAAAGCCACACTGTATATACCCCCCCCACACACACACACAAAATACTGTGCAAGCTTTTAAGTTGTTCCCCAGAATTTTTCATCAGGCTGGATGATAAAAACTTTTCTAATTCCAAATAGAGCTCATGGTCTTATGAAGTTGCACCAATTCTTGAGGGTTTTTTTCCACTTCTCCTTTGCAAACTGGTTCTTACTTACAGGCGAGAGCAGCCAAAATGTGTACTGCTTTATGGTGATCTTCACGGGATGGTCCTTCTGAGTGACATGGTTGTTTCTCCTGGATAGTGTGGTTCTTTTTTTCCAAGCCACCCATCAATTTCTAGGGGCTCCCGTATCATGTGCTGCTGTTGTTGGCAAGAACATTGGCTAGCTGGCATAATGTGCTCCTCAGAAGAGAAATAATAGAATAAAAAATCCCAAACCCAAGGAGCAGAGAGCATAGCAATAGCAATGGAGTCCATAATGACATTAACAAAATAAAAAGGGAAACAAACTCTATTGAAAATCAATCCAAAGGTTATGCCAACACGGCTGCTCCCTCCACCAGCGTGAGGGGCACGTCTGCAGCTGGAGGGGCCATTGTACTGGCAGCAGGGTGCCGAGCAGCTGCATGGTGCCTGAACCCAGAAGCTGCTGCTTGCACCAGGAGCCCAGGCTGGTGTGGGGAGGTGTGATCTGGGGGAGCAGGCCAGAAATGCCCCCTTTTTGTGGTGCAGACTTGTGTCAGTCCCGATGATGCGCTTCCCTGTGGAAGAAGAGGTTCTTCTTATAATGAGTGCCCAGCTTGCTGGGGGGAAAGTGTAAACCACTGGGGAAGGCAATGGCAAACCACCCCATCAGTACAGTTTGCCTAGTAAACATTGTGATGTGATATCATCCCATGGCCCAGTGCTTGCAAAGGGGGCTACATTTACCAAAGCTAATGCTTTAACCACTATACCACAGTGGCTCTCATATGATGGGCTGAATAGACCCATAATCTGACTTTATAGGCTCAAAAAAGTACAGTAGTATTCTTCTTCTGTATTTGCCAAGTTGGGAAGAGGATATTGTCAGTTTGTATCAAAGAAGTCAAGATTCACTGCATATCAACTGAGAGACATGAGATCCAAAAAGCAGAACAGCAGATGAAGATACACATAATACCACAAAGGCAAAGACAGGGGTGTGGGGGCTCAGGGGGGTGGTCCCTGCCCCTAAGTCCCCCCAGCCTCCCAGCTTTTAAAAGCATGACACTGGAGGCTAGGCTGCTTCTCTCCCCAAGCTCTGGGGAGAGAAGCCAGGCTGCAGGGAGCCTGGTGGTGGGGTGGATCAAGATCAAGGAGGATCAAGATTGGTAGCCATAGATGGGCTTCTCCTCCATAAATCTGTCCAAGCCCCTTTTAAAGCTATTCAGGTTAGTCGCCATCGTCACCTCCTGTGGTGGTCTTCTTCATGGTGGTGATCTTCTTCTTCTTCTTCTTCTTCTTCTTCTTCTTCTTCTTCTTCTTCTTCTTCTTCTTCTTCTTCTTCTTCTTCTTCTTCTTCTTCTTCTTCTTCTTCTTCTTCTTCTTCTTCTTCTTCTTCTTCTTCTTCTTCTTCTTCTTCTTCTTCTTCTTCTTCTTCTTCTTCTTCTTCTTCTTCTTCTTCTTCTTCTTCTTCTTCTTCTTCTTCTTCTTCTTCTTCTTCTTCTTCTTCTTCTTCTTCTTCTTCTTCTTCTTCTTCTTCTTCTTCTTCTTCTTCTTCTTCTTCTTCTTCTTGCAGTCAATTGTGTGGACTGCCCTGGCCAAGCCCTGATCAGTAAGCTCTTTCCTATATCTATCACGGCAAGGTAGATGAGTGCCAGGGACCATGGGAATAGCAGGACCCTCCTGCCTGATATAAAGATACTAGAATGCTGTAGCAGAGGGTCAATTTCACTTTCTCCAAGTGTAACACCCCTTGTTGAAATGCTATTCCGCCTTGAAATCTTATCTCCCCACCTTTTCCTTTGGTGTGGCAAGAGTTGGGGTTGGGGTTAGCTCTTAATTCATAACTATTTAATCATTTGGTATTGTTTTAGCCTGCAAACACAGCAGGAAATTCTCCAGGAGAACTGAGAGACAGAGCCATTTCTGCACAGCTTTGATTCATTGCAAGGAGAATTCTGGGCCCAAATTCCCTTATTTGCATGCCCCTCATTGTCAGTACTTAAATGGAAATGATGGCCTGTATCCAACTTTACAGTTCCTCAGATGGAAAAGCGTTTCTGTTTGTAGAAACAGGTTTGCAGCATTTGCCCACTTCTTCCTCCCATTTAACCCCCCCCCCCTCCGATCTTTCTGAGGGTCTCCTGAACCCAACAAGCAACGTTTCAAGGGAATTATTGGGTAGCAGCAGGAGGGACGGTTTCTGGAAGTCCCCAGTTGGTTGTCTGGGGAAGTCCCCAGTTGGTTGCATTATGGCAAAATGTTCTTTTCTGAAAGAGACTTTGAGGCTACATTCTTCAGCAAAGGCATGATGGAATAAGTGCCAGATAGTGTTTACTGATAAAACTTGTCAGACCCTGCTTTGCCATACTAGGGTCTGGGGTAAGGGTGGGATTAACTCCTGTTCCTTTCTGCTTCCTCTCTTTTTGCCCATTGACTCAGCCATGGCTCCACCTCCTAGCCCCACCCAGAGATGAGGGCTGTTTCCTTCTAAGTTGGCACCCATATGGTTAATGACAACTTCCTTGAAAGAAACAGATATCAACTGTTCCAAACTTATCTGCAAAGCTCAATCTTGCTTTTTACCAAGATTAACTTTCTAATAATCAAGAGATTATGTGATTCCATTTTAGCAGGACTTGCCTTTTGTGTTAATCCAAAGAAGGGAAATGAATGCTGCCCTCTGAAACCTATGGGAAGCAATAAAACACAAAGAGTTTTTAAGACAGCCAATCAGAAACAGCATCATTTAAAAAGAACAGGATGGCATGGTTAAAGCAAGTTTTGGATTTTGAAAAAGCTAGGAGATTATGCACAGTTTTGTTATTTTGTGTTGGCAAAGAAAATTAAAGGCACAGAGGAAAGCATGGAAGTCAGATAAGGATTATCAAGGAATGGTAAATAATGGGCAGGAGCATAGCCAGGAACTGAGTGATTTACAGCTGACAAACTTGACAAAAGCCAGTTAAGCACCAAGAAAGGAAAGTAGCAGGCATATGGCTAAACATCACAGAAACCTAGAAAATTTATTTCAGGGTTGCTGTTGGCAGATGGCAGTTGGGCTCAACTGCCTTTGAAACAAGTCAAATGCAGAACTCCACACTCATGCCAGCCCTCCTCAGGAGATTAGACTCAAAAGTGCAGTCTGAGGTGTTCACTACTACCTCTCAATCTTGGGGCCATAAAAACTTAGAATCATAGAGTTGGAAAGGGTCACACAGGCCATCTAGTCTAACCCCCCTGCTCAATGTAGAATCGGCCTAAACAAGAGCATCCCAGAGAAGTGTTTGTCCAGCTGCTGCTTTAAGACGGCCAGTGAGGGGGAACTCACCACTCCCTAGGGAGCTGATTCCACTGTTGCACAATGCTGACAATAAAAACTTTTTTCCTAATATCCAGTTGAAACTTTTCTCCCTATGAATTAAATGCATTGTTATGAGTCGTCTCCTCTGTTACCAACTGCTGTCAAGACCCCATCCCTTGCTTGCCCGGGTGTCAGGCCTATGCCATTCTCGGCCTGGCAATGTCCACTCCAAGGCAGAGGCGTAGCTGGGCCAAACTGCGCCCAGTGCGCAGAGTGTTTTTTCCGCCCTCCTGCCCCCCCCCGCGGCAAACCCCCCCCGTGGCAAAGGGGGAGGGGCCAGGGGGCGATTTTGCACCCCCCAGGCGTGTGCCCGGTGTGGTGGGGGGGAGTATGGGTTGAACCTTTCTGTAACTTCCAGGTATATGCCAAGGCCAGGGAGTCAAACTTCAGTTTCGGCTACCTGTGCCTTGGGATGACACGGTCCCAATAAAGCTCTTGAAACCTTCTTCAGTCTCGACTGATGACTGGAGTGACAGCCCCTTACATTTAGCCAAAACTACTGGATCCCTCTTCTACGCCCACACCTACTCACTGTATTGTTACCACAGAGTAACGTGTTTACTAATAGTTAGCTAATAAGCTTGAGCCGACAAGGGCTAATTAAATAAATAATTTTTATTCCAAACCCTCAGAGGGTCTGTTATAGAATCAGAGGAGTCGCCCTGAGTATACAAAAGTCACAGTTCTTATAGGATAAAGACAGCTGATGCATCATAAATGTTGCAAAGCCAAACCCTGTCAATTCATGACGTTTCAATATTCCCATCATGGCGATACATTGTTAAATAGCATTCTTAAGAATATAGTTTCTCACATGGCTTGACTCTCTTTCTTTGCTTTAATTCTGCTTTGTCAGTTATTTTTCTACACACACACTTTCTCAGCTCATTGCTAAGTAAAAGTATCTTTTCTTTGGAATGTGGGAAGAGACAATAGGGGCTGTTTTGGAAAGCAAAGTACCTTTTGCTATTTCTGAGCCATAATTCTTAACACTAAAATGTCTTCAAGAAAACTTGCTTAAGTTACATATAAGTATACTTCAGTTGAAATAATCATTTAAATGCTTTATTTCTATTTTCTATTTTCTGGGTCTGTGCTTTAGTTGAAGATATTATTTTCATGAGCCTTTTACTTGCACACAAGCATTAAAAGTATCTTTTTCTGGAATGCAGGAACATTGAATGCTTTTTCTTAACAAAGACACTTTTTCATGATTCTGTGAAATGACTTTAAGCTGTATTTCTGCCAGAATCTTTTTCTCTCCATTATTTTCCTAAATAATGGGGAGAAGGAAGAAATAACCTTCTGGTAAATCTAAAATCATTTCCTTTTTCTCTTTCTCTCTCTTTCTCTCACTTTCTCTCACTTTCTACCACTTTCTATTTCCTTCTTACTTTCACTCTTTTCCTTCTGTGCCTACAGTATGGCTGGGCAGAAAGGGAACCACATCCGATAATGGGTCGGACAACAATAGTGGAACCACTGGCATGGATCAGCTGGCTCAGGGCCAGACGGAAGGGTCCACTCCCATCTTGGGCTGTGGCCTAGAAACCCTGGCTGGAACTTTTGGATGGGACCGAATTGGGCCCTCCCCGGGCTTATGGGATTTGGGCGGCACCAAGCCCAGCGTCCCCCCTGAACTGGACTGACGCTTGCCAAGCTGTGTTCCAGAAGTTCAAACGGGCCTTTGTTTCCGACTCCATTCTCCACCATGCCGACCCCTCCAAGCCCTTCATAGTCCATGTGGATGCCTCTAATGTAGCTGTGGGCGCAGCCCTCCTCCAGGCGGGGGAAGATGGGAGGCTCCACACATGCGCTTTCCTTTCTAAGGAATTTACTGGGTGTGAGTTAAATTGGACTGTTGGGGACAAGGAAACAGGTGCTATGAAGAAGGCCCTGACTGCATGGCGCCACTGGCTGGAAGGCGCCCAACTCTCATTCGAGGTTTGGACAGACCACAAAAACTTGGCGGTGCTCAACCCCCCCAGCAAATTGAATGCCAAGCAGCTCCTCTGGGCGGACTTTTTCACGCACTTTGATTTCACCCTCCATTTTTTCCCTGGCAAACGCAACTGCCTGCCTAACGCGCTATCCTGCCTCCCACTGCAGGGGTGTGCCCCTGACCGCCCCCACATACCACCTTCACGCCCACTCAACTTGGCCTCCAAGTTCTCCCAAGAAGCAAAGCCAAAGGCTCCTGCCCTGCCCTCGCACAACCTCCCCCTCCCTCTAGTGGAGGAGCTCCGAACTCTTTGCAACATGCTCTCCATGTCAGACCTTGGATCTGGAAATCACAGAAACTGTAGATTTGTTCTAAAGCCTTTAATTCAGAGCGAAGGTAACATCGTAAAAGAGGAATCTGTTGGTTCTCTTACCTCTATCCCGTTGCCCCTTCCCATCGAGCCAAACGGCTCCTACTCTCCCCTACAAACTACAAAACATTCACTACAAAGCATTGCGAACCTGGGAACAGTTAACACCCTTCTTTGATAAGATCTGTGTCCGGGATACCCTGGGGCGCTGAGGGGAAGACGCCGGGCTTTCGCCCCACATCAGAGGATGGCACACTGCCGCCCCCTGCCCTACCTGCCATTTGGCACTGACAGGCTCAGTCCTGACATTCCACCCCCTTTAAGACCTTTCCCCCCCTCCCTGGATGGTGGAAAGCTTTCACTAAGCGGGGGGCTTGCACATGTCCTGAGTCCACCCATTCGTTGTGTCCAGCTGGGAAATGGGTCCAGGCAATCAGGTACTGCAGGCAGTTGTGATGTGTCAGGATGCTTTGTGGGTGCTGGGGCTGCTGGGCACTTTGGGCTTTTGGGGGTTGGGAATGCTGTTCTGTATTTTATTTCTTACAGCTCTTACCATCAAGTGCTGGCCAAGGTCAGCTCCAACAGACTTTTGCTCTTATCAAACTGCCTGCATATTTCACTGTTTGGTTGTAGGGTGCTTCCTCACTTGTTATTACCACTGTTTGCACGCGGAAAAGTCAATTCTGGCTTTTTCCAAGCTGTCCTCTGGATGTATAAATAAACCTCTGTTCTATACAAGGTGTTGTTTCTATCACTGGGGATCTGACACGATGCACTCTAGAATCCAGGATTGCTTTCACTTTGTAGTGAGGCTTCCCCCACACTCAGACCACCAGCCCCTGTTGCACCTCCCCAGGAACGGAAAGGGTTTAGCCGACTGGCCTGAAACTACCTGGAAGGGGTTTTTTCCTGTGCTACTATGCACTGCGTTGTTGTATGCAAATTCGGCGAAGGGGAGCAAGTCTGCCCCATTGTCTTGGTGGTAATTAATGTAATACCACAGATATTGTTCCAGGGTAGCGTTTGTGCATTCACTTTGCCCATCTGTTGCTGCATAGTACGCCAAGGAAAGGTATTGTTCCATGCCTAGCAGCTTGAGAAAATGGCGCCAGAACTGCAAGACGAACTGGTTGTCTCGGTCTGAAATTATTTTGTCAGGGGCAGCATGAAGCCTATAAATGTGAGTCACAAACATTTGGGCCAGTTTGCTTGCTGTCGGGAGTGTGGTGCATGGGATAAAATGAGCCTGTTTCAAAAACAAGTCCACAACCATCCAAATCACAGACTTCCCTTTGCTGGATGGGAGATCAGTGATGAAATCCAAATACACCACCACCCCTTTGAACAAAAACTCCTCAAGAACCTTGTTAATTAAGCTCATAAAAATCCCAGGAGCTCCGGATAAACCGAACGGCAGCATGCAGTAAGCAAACTGGCCCATCCGTGTGTTAAAATCCGTCAAGTGCTCTGAGCCCTTGGCAATCTGCACCTGGTAGTAAGCTTCCCTCAAGTCCAATTTGGTGAAGATTTTGCCCTGCCCCAAGCAGCTCAACAGGTCTTTGATCAGCAGTAGCAGGTATTTATTACACGCAGAGACTACATTCAGCCCCCAGTAGTCAGTGCACAACTGTAGGGTGCCATCCCTTTTCCTCACAAAGAGTACCGGCAACACAAAGTCACAGGTCACCCGCTTAATAAAACCCCGCTTCAGATTCTTATCTAAGAATTCCTGCAGCGCCTGGGCTTCAAAGCGACTCATGGGGTAAAGCCAGCTTTTTTGGGAGTCTGACACCTGGAACAGTTTGATCTTACTGTCTGTTTTCCGATGGGGTGGCAACTTGTCGCACTCCCCTTCCTCGAATACACACTGGAGGTCCTGATATGGGAGGGGGATGGCCGGGGACTCCATTGAACCCCACCACCAACACCTGTAGCCCCCTTTCCTCCGCTGGAGGGATGCAGGGGCTAGCCACTAGGTGATCCCTGCACAGGGGGTCAACGAATTGCAGTGTGCTGGTAGACCAGGTGATGTGAGGGTCATGCTCACAGAGCCAGGGCACCCCTAGGACCAAGGCGTACTTGGCCACTGCAGTGACAATGAAACTCTGCCGCTCCCAATGCCCCTCACAGCAGATCAAAGCAGGCTCTGTCTCATGCGTGGCCGGGGCGCTGCCCAGCACTCCACCATCCATTTGCTCGAATTGGATGGGCTGACATAGGGTGATCCGCTTCAGCCCCAATTGGTGCGCAAGCGCCAGCTACATTAGGCAACGGGTGCAGCCTGAGTCAACCGTTGCTTGGGTTTGGATTCTAGTCCTGCAAGCCTGGTGTCAGATCCCCAGTGATAGAAACAACACCTTGTAAAGAACAGAGGTTTATTCATACATCCAGAGGATAGCTTGGAAAAGCCAGAATTGACTTTTCCACGCGCAAACAGAAGTAATATGATGTGAGGAACCACCCCCCCCCATGAGAACAGACAATGAAGTATGTAGGCAGTTTGATAAGAGCACAAGTCCATTGGAACTGACCTTGGCCAGCACCTGGCGGTGAGAGCTGAAAGAAACAGACACTCAGAGTAACTTTCCCATCTCCCCAGAACCCCAAAGTGCTAAGCAGCCCCAGCACACACTGGGCATCCTGACATTTCGCTCCCTCTAGGGCCCTCCTCCCGGTTTGCTTGGACAGGAATGATGGAAGTCTCGAATGAGCCGAGGAGCTTTGATGTTTTCAACATTGACCCATTCATCATGTCCAGGTAGTGTCCTTCCATAAATGCCACAGGAGCAGATGCAGTTACGAACATAGCTGCAGCAGGTATTTTGGCCCACACGCCTGGGGGCAATGCACCAAAGGGTTTGCCTGCCAGCCCTTTTGATCTGGCCAGAACCCTGGCTCTGGCAGTCAGCGTGGAGATGCAGGCAGCCAGGGAGGATCAGCCGCCTCTCACAAAGTTTGAACCACCTCGTCCTCTACGTTCCCTCGCTCCTGCCCCGGTGTGTGTTCCTATCTTAGTTCAATGGTTGTGAGTTTACCTGCGCCGCCACAAAGTGGTTTATCTGACAAACGGGTTTTCTGAAGGTTTTCGGATCCCTTTCGCCGGCCCCCAGGTTGCCACGTCTTCACCCAACTGGAAGTCAGCTAGGGAGCTCCCGGGTATGGTGGCTGCCAAGATTCAGAAGGAATGTGCAGCTGGCAGGATTGCAGGCCCATTTTCAGCCCCTCCCATGCCTAATTTAAGGGTATCCCAATCAGGTGCCCAAGAAAACGCCAGGGGAATTTCGGATGATCCAACACCTGTCATACACAAAAGGGGGCTTGGTCAATGATTTCTGTGTTCTGTGTTCGGTCCGTTATGCCACTTTGGATGATGCCATCCATCTTATTAAGGTTGCAGGGCAGGGCTCCCTCTTAGCAAAATGCGATATCCAGTCGGCATTCCAGCTGCTGCCGATTCACCCACAGGACTTTGAATTGCTAGGTTTCCATTTCGAAGGGGCTTGGTATGTAGACAAGTCCATGCTGATGGGGTGCTCTGTCGCATGCGTGGCATTTGAAACCTTCAGCTCCTTTTTGGAGTGACCCTTCAAGGTCAAGGTTCCTGGGGCCTTGTTTACGCATTACTTGGACGATTTCCTGTTTGTTGGGAAAGCGGGCTCTGTAGAATGTGGTTCTAGCCTGGGGGCATTCCAAACATTGGCCAGTGACTTGGGAATACCATTGGCAGCTGAGAAAACTGAGGGTCCTGCAGTTCGTCTTACCTATTTGGGGGTCATGCTGGATACCGTAGCGGGCACGTCAGCATTGCCTCCGGACAAGTTATTGGCATTGTCATGTTTACTCCTGACAACCATTGGGAAGAAGAAATGTAGGCTCAGGGAGCTGCAGTCCCTTTTGGGCCATTTAAACTTTGCTTGTAGGGTGGTGGCCCCCAGGAGGGCTTTTTGAGCGAGATTGGCCAGGTCAACGGTGGGTCGGCTTGCTCCACACCACCGCATTAGGGTCACCACGGGAATGAGGGAGGACCTGAAGGTGTGGCAGTGATTCCTTGACTACTACAACAGGATAACCATTTGGCAGACCCCGCTAAACTTGGAAGGTGATTTCCAGGTCCACACAGATGCGGCAGGGGGAACAGGATTTGGGATCTACTTTGACAGCTGGTGGTCCTGGGGTATATGGCCCCCTGCGTGGACCTCTATGGGGATCCTCAGGGATATGACCTTCCTGGAGCTTTTCCCTCTGGTGGTCACCATCCAAAAGGACACTTTTTGAAACAGAATGGTCAAATTTTGGTGCGATAATCAGGCCATGGTTCGGGTCGTGAACCGGCAGTCCAGCAAATCAGAGTGGGTTGTGCGTTTAGTGCGAGAATTGGTTCTTAAGTGTTTTTTTTAAAAAATATTGTATAGTTTGAAAGAATAATTCTGTTTACACGTTTCTGATATAATTTCCAAACAATACATTTTCCTTTTTTCCTCCCACACTGCCCAAATATTATGTTTACTTTTCTTTAACCAAACAGCAAAAAGTTCATTTGTTGTTGTCTCCTCATCCATACATCTTCTTTGACTCCCGTCTCCTTCATCCAGTTCTCAAAACTTGTCCATATCTTCATTATTTTATTCTGTTTTTCTTGCCATGTGTTATTCTTTGATAATATTTCAAAAATGTCTAATGTCACTTGTTCCCATATATATTCCAGCCATTTCTGAATCTTCCATTTTTTCTTATCTTTCCATCCAAATGCTATCACTGCATGTATTGCTCTAATCAATACATTTTTCTATATTGTGTATCCATTTTTTCATCAATTATTCCCATAAATAATAGATCATTTCTTAATTCCACTTTTTTTCACCAATTTCTCTATCCATAGCAATGCCTTTTCCCAGAATCTTTTTACTTCTTTGCATTCAATCCACATATGGCTATAATGTGCATCTTGGTCTCCAGAGTGCCAACATTTTGGGGATAAACCCTTAACCATACATGCAAGTTGTTTGGGAGTTCTATACCATTTTAAAATCAACATTCTTTCCAACTCCATATATTTTTCAATTTTTATATTTCCCAAGCTAGCCATTATTCTTTCAATTTTTTCATTCAGAGTGCCTTCCTTCTCCCATTTTTGTTTCATAGCTCTTATCATGAATTCCTTATCATCAATCATCAAATTATATATTTGCCCTAAAACTTTCCCTTTCCTTTTTTCATAGATTTCCAAGCAATTTGCCATTGTACATTCTTCTTTTATTCTCGACACCTTTATTCTTTCCCATATTCCTCTCAAAACCAACCAGTTCTCTGTGCCACCTATCTCTATAAAATTTTGTAATGTCATTATTTCACCCCCTTCTCCAATCATATTTGCTACCATACAGATTCCTTGTCTCTCCAAATTTTTTATTACTTTCTTGCCTTCTTTTCCTGCCACACTTGCCACTGGTGCAGCCCCCAGGGTCCCGGGCATCCATTTCTCTCTCCATTTTCCCCATATGTCCAAATTTACCTTTCTTGGACCTATTATAGTTTGGTGTCCCTTCTCCATCTTACTGTTATATATTCCATATTTTCCCTCTTCATTATTTATTTCATTTTCAAATCTCATCCATCGTTCATTATTTTCTTCTTTTATCCCCATCAAACGCTTTATCTGAAATGCTTCATAGTATTCTTGCATTTTTGGGATTCCCCAGCCCAAATATTTCTTTGTCATCTACAACATCTTGTTAATTACTCTTGAATTCTTATTATTAAATACTCATGCTTTCAATGTTCTATCCCATTCCTCAAATTCTTTCTTCTTTATTACCAAAGGAAGGGTTCGGAATAAGTAGAACATTTTTGGCATTATGCACATATTCAATGCTTTGATTTTCCCCGTAATCGATAGGCGTTTCTTTTCCCATTCTTTTAATTGTTTTACTATTTTTTCCATCTTTCCCCATAGTTATATTTAAACATCTTTTCTACTCTATGTGTGATTATTAATCCTGAATATTTTATTTTCTTTTTTACTATTTTCTTATTTAATTGCTTTTTTTTCAACTTTGCCCCCATTATTTCTGTTTATATTAACTCTTAGTCCTGAAATTTCCTGGAAATCCTCTAAGATTATTTTTAATTCCCTTAAAGTACCAGCCGGATTAACCGTTATAATTAATATGTCATCTGCAAGTAAATTTGTCCTTATTTCTTCCTTATCTACCATATATCCTTTTATCCTTCCATTTTTTCTAATCCTATCTGCCAAATATTCCATCGCTATAACAAACAAAAGTGGTGATAATTGGCAACCTTGTTTCACTCCTCTACCAATTTTTATTTCTCTCGACCATCTATCATTAATTCTAATCTTTGCCTTCCCCTCTTTATATAGCTCCTGCAAAGTTGTTATTACTCCTTTTCCAAATCCAAAATTTCCCAAAGTTTGAAATAAAATTCATGACCAACCATATCAAAGGCTTTATAAACATTTAATTTTATCGTAGCATATTTTTCCCCTTCCCATGTTCTATTACATTAGAACATTTCTTATTGGATGACTCCAAGATTCTGGAATCCTCTGTCCCTTTAGAATTTTGTTAAACAAATTTGTAAGCTCTGGTATTAATATTTCCACCATTTCCTTATAATATTCTGCTGTAAACCCATCTAATCCTGGGGATTTTTTTCAATTCCTTTATTATGTTTGCTACTTCTTCTTGAGTTATTATTCCTTCCATTTGGGCACTTTCTTCCTTGGTTAATGTTTTGCTTGGTTTTTTCTCATACTTATCCGTTTGCACTTGGCTAAATAAATCACTGTAAAACTCTTCGAAATTCTTTCTAATTTCTTTGCTATCTGTTATAAAATGGTTTTTGGTGCATAATAAACAATAAAGTGCATATATACAAAGATAAATACAACAGCACTCTATGTGCCTAATATTCTCAAGGACAAAGCTCTTAGCTGTAAGAGTTCTCAGCTGTTAAGGTATCAGCATTCACACACAGTACTTCCAGTTTACCGAGACAATGTCCTCTTAATGAATAATGATCACGGTACCCTCTGTCCTTAATGTACTCAGGGACAAAGCTCTTAGTTCTTAAAATGTCTGCATTAGCGTGCTGTACTTCCGGTTTGATGAGACAATGTCCTCTTATGTTGAATCAGTCTACGGAGTATTTGAGAATCAAGCAGACCCGTCTGTGCGGAATGAATGGAATGCGCTATCTTAGCCGTTTTCGAATAGTCTTCTTCAGATCAGATTCTCATCATATCAGCCATAATTGGGGTCTGTGCAATATCAACATTGGTACTTAGAAAACATATCTTATTATCTACCAATGAAATCAATATTCTTAAAAGTTTTACAAATTGAGGTTTTAGAATTTTACATATTTATAATGATTTTTAATAATTACTAGCAGGGCCCAGCCATGCGTTGCTGTGGCTTATTGTGGTGAAATGGGAAAGGAACAGTAGCAGCAAATCAATTGCAGAGGCCAGCAGTACGTGCTCATGCAAACACGCAGCCTGATACTGTGCGATGTCATTGATGTGTGTTCCCGCATTCCTTGGGGGGGAATGGAAAGGCACCCCTCCCACACATCTAGGCTGGCTGATCATGATCCTTTACCTGGGAGTAAGTTTGGTTGGTGGCAATGGGTGTAGCTTCTGAGGAAACCCTCTGAGGGGCACGACGCAGCCATGCAAAGTATGTCACAGTTGCTTTACCGAGCTTACTCCTGAGTAATGCGTGCCTGGTTTTCTTAACTGTAACCGCAGTATTCAGGGAATCTAGGGTGCCTGGCCCCTCCCTTCTGTCCCTTGCATGTCGCCCCCACACTCTTCCCTCCCTCACTTCTCTTCCCTTGCATGCCACCCCTCCCCCTCCCTTCCCTTTCCCTCCGCTTGGGTGGGTGGGTCATATCAAGATGCTGGGCCCCCTGCCTCCCCTCCCTTGCATGCCACCCCTCACTGTCTCCCCTCCCTCACTTCTCTTCCCTTGCATGCCTCCCCCTCCATCCCTTTCCTCTCCCTCCCTCTCTTCCCTCGCATGCCACCCCTCCCTCCTGCTCCCTTCCCTCTCCCTCATGTGTATGTGTGTGTATGTGTTTCACTTCCACTCGAGTTACTGCCTATGTACCGTTTCCACTTCTCATATCTGGCCATCTGAGTGAACTTTCTAAGCAGCACGAACATTCTAAGGGTGACAGTTACACACAGGCAGCTGCATGTCCTTCACCAGGGAGCGCCAGGAAAAAGGTGTTTTACCTGGGCCAGGTGTGACATTTCAGGTATGTGAACATCTATGAACATCTAAGAACACTCTCGCCTGGCTGACTATAGTGGCTGGGAATTTTCAGAGGAATTGGCCCAGCAGTTACTGAGGTATGCTATCATCAACAAAAACACTGTTAGCTTTTTATATATATAGACTAGCAGGGCCCAGCCATGCGTTGCTGTGGCTTATTGTGGTGAAATGAGAAAGGAACAGTAGCAGCAAATCAATTGCAGAGGCCAGCAGTACGTGCTCATGCAAACATGCAGCCTGATACTGTGTGATGTCAGTGATGTGTGTTCCCGCATTCCTTGGGGGGGGAATGGAAAGGCACCCCTCCCACACATCTAGGCTGGCTGGTCATGATCCTTTACCTGGGAGTAAGTTTGGTTGGTGGCAATGGGTGTAGCTTCTGAGGAAACCCTCTGAGGAGCACGACGCAGCCATTCAAAGTATGTCACAGTTGATGTACTGAGCTTACTCCTGAGTAATGCATGCCTGGTTTTCTTAACCATAACCTCAGTATTCAGGGAATCTCACAATGGAGAGATGTAGGGAGTGGTGTCCCCCAAGGATCCATTTTGGGACCAGTGCTCTTTAACCTATTCATAAATGACCTGGAAGTAGGGGTGGGTAGCGTGGTGGCCAAGTTTGCAGATGATACCAAATTATGTAGGGTGGTGAGTGTCACAAAGGATTATGGCGAGCTCCAAGCTGACCTTTGATAAATTACGCGGAGTGGGCTCCAGAAATGGCAAAATGCAGTCTGCTAATGTAGCAAAATGTAAAGTGATGCACATAGGGGCAAAAAAAAAACTAAACTTCACATACACGCCATAGGGGTCAGTGCTACCGCTGGTGACCAGGAAAGGGATTTGGGCATCTTAGTTGTTAGTTCCATGGGAATGTCAACTCAATGCATGGCAGCTGTGAAAAAGGCAAACTCTATGCTGGGGATAATTAGGAAGGGAGTTGATAATAAAACTGCAAAGATTGTCATGCCCTTATATAAAGCAGTGGTGCGACCGCACTTGGAGTACTGTGTTCAGTTCTGGTCGCCACATCTCAAAAAGGATAACGAAGAGATAGAAATAGAATAGAATAGAATAGAATAGAATAGAATAGAATAGAATCTTTATTGGCCAAGTGTGATTGGACACACAAGGAATTTGTCTCCGGTGCATATGCTCTCAGTGTACATAAAAGAAAAATACACTTGTCAAGAATCATAAGGTACAGCACTTAATGATTGTCATATAGGTCTAGTAAGCAATCAGGAAACAATCAGTAGTAATGAAAACATAAAATGTAAAATCATAAAATAAAATAAAATAAAATAAAATAAAATAAAATGTCAGCACAGGTTATAGTCATACAGTCATAGGTGGGAGGAGATGGGTATTGTGGGAATGATGAAAAAAGTAGTGCAGTAATTATATAATACAAGTATATAATAAAATAGTTTAACATTTATCGAGGGAATTTATTCATGTGAACAGGAGGGATGGCCTTCGGGAAAAAACTGTTCTTATGTCTAGTTGTCTTGGTGTGCAGTGCTCTGTAGCCACGCTTAGAGGGTAAGAGTTGAAACAGTTTATGCAACCAGGATGCGAGGGGTCAGTAAATCATTTTCACAGCCCTTTTTTTTTTTTGACCCGCGTAGTATACAGGTCCCTCAATGGAAGGCAGGTTAGCAGCAATTGTTTTTTCTGCAGTTCTGATTATTCTCTCGAAGTCTGTGTCGATCTTGTTAAGTTTTCGCAGAACCAAACCACACAGTTATAGAGGTGCAGATGACAGACTCAGTGATTCCTCTGTAGAACTGTATCAGCAGCCCCTTGGGCAGTTTGAGCTTCCTGAGTTACGCAGAAAGAACATTCTTTGCTGTGCTTTTTTGAAGGGATACTTGATATTAGGTGACCCATTTTAGGTCATGAGACATGATGGAGCCCAGAAATTTAAAGGTCTCTACTATTGATACTGTGTTGTCTAGTATTGTGAGAGGAGGTAGGATGGGAGGGTTTCTCCTGAAATCTACCACCATTTCTACGGTTTTAAGTGTGTTCAGTTCTAGATTGTTCCAGTGGCACCACGAGGCTAGCTGTTCAACTCTCCCCGCCTGTATGCGGTTTCATCGTTGTCTCGAATGAGACCAATCACTGCTGTATCATCTGCAAATTCCCAGTATTTTAACAGATGGATCGCTTGAGATGCGGTCATTGGTATACAGAGAGAAGAGAAGTGGTGAAAGTAATACTGCGCCTTGGGGGGCCCCTGTGCTCATTTTACAGGTAGTCTGATGTAATTTTTTTTTCCTAGCTTCAATCTGCCGTTTCCTATCTGTTAGGAAGCTTGTGATCCACTTTACAAATATGCTCAGGTACTGCTAGCTGATTTAGTTTGGTTAGAAGAATGTCCGGTCTGATAGTATTGAATGCTGAACTAAAGTCAACAAAGAGGACCTTTTGCATAGGTCTTGAATACGATTCAAGATGCTGTAGGATATAGTGCAAAGCCATATTAACAGCATCGCCTGTCGCATCTGTTTTGGGGGGGGGTGGGGGGGGGGTGGGGTGGGGGGGGGGGGGGGTGGGGGGGGTGGGGGTTGGTGGGGTGTGGGGGGGGGGTGTGGGGGGTGTGTGGGTGTGGGGGGTGTGGGGTGGGGGGGGGTGGGGTGGGGGGGTGGGGTGTGGGTGGGGGGGGGGGGGGGTGGGGGGGGGGGGGGGTGGGGGGGGGGGGGGGTGGGGGGGGGGGGGGGGGGGGGGGGGGGGGGGTGGGGGGGGGGGGGGGTGGGGGGGGGGGGGGGTGGGGGGGGGGGGGGGTGGGGGGGGGGGGGGGTGGGGGGGGGGGGGGGTGGGGGGGGGGGGGGGTGGGGGGGGGGGGGGGTGGGGGGGGGGGGGGGTGGGGGGGGGGGGGGGTGGGGGGGGGGGGGGGTGGGGGGGGGGGGGGGTGGGGGGGGGGGGGGGTGGGGGGGGGGGGGGGTGGGGGGGGGGGGGGGTGGGGGGGGGGGGGGGTGGGGGGGGGGGGGGGTGGGGGGGGGGGGGGGTGGGGGGGGGGGGGGGTGGGGGGGGGGGGGGGTGGGGGGGGGGGGGGGTGGGGGGGGGGGGGGGTGGGGGGGGGGGGGGGTGGGGGGGGGGGGGGGTGGGGGGGGGGGGGGGTGGGGGGGGGGGGGGGTGGGGGGGGGGGGGGGTGGGGGGGGGGGGGGGTGGGGGGGGGGGGGGGTGGGGGGGGGGGGGGGTGGGGGGGGGGGGGGGTGGGGGGGGGGGGGGGTGGGGGGGGGGGGGGGTGGGGGGGGGGGGGGGTGGGGGGGGGGGGGGGTGGGGGGGGGGGGGGGTGGGGGGGGGGGGGGGTGGGGGGGGGGGGGGGTGGGGGGGGGGGGGGGTGGGGGGGGGGGGGGGTGGGGGGGGGGGGGGGTGGGGGGGGGGGGGGGTGGGGGGGGGGGGGGGTGGGGGGGGGGGGGGGTGGGGGGGGGGGGGGGTGGGGGGGGGGGGGGGTGGGGGGGGGGGGGGGTGGGGGGGGGGGGGGGTGGGGGGGGGGGGGGGTGGGGGGGGGGGGGGGTGGGGGGGGGGGGGGGTGGGGGGGGGGGGGGGTGGGGGGGGGGGGGGGTGGGGGGGGGGGGGGGTGGGGGGGGGGGGGGGTGGGGGGGGGGGGGGGTGGGGGGGGGGGGGGGTGGGGGGGGGGGGGGGTGGGGGGGGGGGGGGGTGGGGGGGGGGGGGGGTGGGGGGGGGGGGGGGTGGGGGGGGGGGGGGGTGGGGGGGGGGGGGGGTGGGGGGGGGGGGGGGTGGGGGGGGGGGGGGGTGGGGGGGGGGGGGGGTGGGGGGGGGGGGGGGTGGGGGGGGGGGGGGGTGGGGGGGGGGGGGGGTGGGGGGGGGGGGGGGTGGGGGGGGGGGGGGGTGGGGGGGGGGGGGGGTGGGGGGGGGGGGGGGTGGGGGGGGGGGGGGGTGGGGGGGGGGGGGGGTGGGGGGGGGGGGGGGTGGGGGGGGGGGGGGGTGGGGGGGGGGGGGGGTGGGGGGGGGGGGGGGTGGGGGGGGGGGGGGGTGGGGGGGGGGGGGGGTGGGGGGGGGGGGGGGTGGGGGGGGGGGGGGGTGGGGGGGGGGGGGGGTGGGGGGGGGGGGGGGTGGGGGGGGGGGGGGGTGGGGGGGGGGGGGGGTGGGGGGGGGGGGGGGTGGGGGGGGGGGGGGGTGGGGGGGGGGGGGGGTGGGGGGGGGGGGGGGTGGGGGGGGGGGGGGGTGGGGGGGGGGGGGGGTGGGGGGGGGGGGGGGTGGGGGGGGGGGGGGGTGGGGGGGGGGGGGGGTGGGGGGGGGGGGGGGTGGGGGGGGGGGGGGGTGGGGGGGGGGGGGGGTGGGGGGGGGGGGGGGTGGGGGGGGGGGGGGGTGGGGGGGGGGGGGGGTGGGGGGGGGGGGGGGTGGGGGGGGGGGGGGGTGGGGGGGGGGGGGGGTGGGGGGGGGGGGGGGTGGGGGGGGGGGGGGGTGGGGGGGGGGGGGGGTGGGGGGGGGGGGGGGTGGGGGGGGGGGGGGGTGGGGGGGGGGGGGGGTGGGGGGGGGGGGGGGTGGGGGGGGGGGGGGGTGGGGGGGGGGGGGGGTGGGGGGGGGGGGGGGTGGGGGGGGGGGGGGGTGGGGGGGGGGGGGGGTGGGGGGGGGGGGGGGTGGGGGGGGGGGGGGGTGGGGGGGGGGGGGGGTGGGGGGGGGGGGGGGTGGGGGGGGGGGGGGGTGGGGGGGGGGGGGGGTGGGGGGGGGGGGGGGTGGGGGGGGGGGGGGGTGGGGGGGGGGGGGGGTGGGGGGGGGGGGGGGTGGGGGGGGGGGGGGGTGGGGGGGGGGGGGGGTGGGGGGGGGGGGGGGTGGGGGGGGGGGGGGGTGGGGGGGGGGGGGGGTGGGGGGGGGGGGGGGTGGGGGGGGGGGGGGGTGGGGGGGGGGGGGGGTGGGGGGGGGGGGGGGTGGGGGGGGGGGGGGGTGGGGGGGGGGGGGGGTGGGGGGGGGGGGGGGTGGGGGGGGGGGGGGGTGGGGGGGGGGGGGGGTGGGGGGGGGGGGGGGTGGGGGGGGGGGGGGGTGGGGGGGGGGGGGGGTGGGGGGGGGGGGGGGTGGGGGGGGGGGGGGGTGGGGGGGGGGGGGGGTGGGGGGGGGGGGGGGTGGGGGGGGGGGGGGGTGGGGGGGGGGGGGGGTGGGGGGGGGGGGGGGTGGGGGGGGGGGGGGGTGGGGGGGGGGGGGGGTGGGGGGGGGGGGGGGTGGGGGGGGGGGGGGGTGGGGGGGGGGGGGGGTGGGGGGGGGGGGGGGTGGGGGGGGGGGGGGGTGGGGGGGGGGGGGGGTGGGGGGGGGGGGGGGTGGGGGGGGGGGGGGGTGGGGGGGGGGGGGGGTGGGGGGGGGGGGGGGTGGGGGGGGGGGGGGGTGGGGGGGGGGGGGGGTGGGGGGGGGGGGGGGTGGGGGGGGGGGGGGGTGGGGGGGGGGGGGGGTGGGGGGGGGGGGGGGTGGGGGGGGGGGGGGGTGGGGGGGGGGGGGGGTGGGGGGGGGGGGGGGTGGGGGGGGGGGGGGGTGGGGGGGGGGGGGGGTGGGGGGGGGGGGGGGTGGGGGGGGGGGGGGGTGGGGGGGGGGGGGGGTGGGGGGGGGGGGGGGTGGGGGGGGGGGGGGGTGGGGGGGGGGGGGGGTGGGGGGGGGGGGGGGTGGGGGGGGGGGGGGGTGGGGGGGGGGGGGGGTGGGGGGGGGGGGGGGTGGGGGGGGGGGGGGGTGGGGGGGGGGGGGGGTGGGGGGGGGGGGGGGTGGGGGGGGGGGGGGGTGGGGGGGGGGGGGGGTGGGGGGGGGGGGGGGTGGGGGGGGGGGGGGGTGGGGGGGGGGGGGGGTGGGGGGGGGGGGGGGTGGGGGGGGGGGGGGGTGGGGGGGGGGGGGGGTGGGGGGGGGGGGGGGTGGGGGGGGGGGGGGGTGGGGGGGGGGGGGGGTGGGGGGGGGGGGGGGTGGGGGGGGGGGGGGGTGGGGGGGGGGGGGGGTGGGGGGGGGGGGGGGTGGGGGGGGGGGGGGGTGGGGGGGGGGGGGGGTGGGGGGGGGGGGGGGTGGGGGGGGGGGGGGGTGGGGGGGGGGGGGGGTGGGGGGGGGGGGGGGTGGGGGGGGGGGGGGGTGGGGGGGGGGGGGGGTGGGGGGGGGGGGGGGTGGGGGGGGGGGGGGGTGGGGGGGGGGGGGGGTGGGGGGGGGGGGGGGTGGGGGGGGGGGGGGGTGGGGGGGGGGGGGGGTGGGGGGGGGGGGGGGTGGGGGGGGGGGGGGGTGGGGGGGGGGGGGGGTGGGGGGGGGGGGGGGTGGGGGGGGGGGGGGGTGGGGGGGGGGGGGGGTGGGGGGGGGGGGGGGTGGGGGGGGGGGGGGGTGGGGGGGGGGGGGGGTGGGGGGGGGGGGGGGTGGGGGGGGGGGGGGGTGGGGGGGGGGGGGGGTGGGGGGGGGGGGGGGTGGGGGGGGGGGGGGGTGGGGGGGGGGGGGGGTGGGGGGGGGGGGGGGTGGGGGGGGGGGGGGGTGGGGGGGGGGGGGGGTGGGGGGGGGGGGGGGTGGGGGGGGGGGGGGGTGGGGGGGGGGGGGGGTGGGGGGGGGGGGGGGTGGGGGGGGGGGGGGGTGGGGGGGGGGGGGGGTGGGGGGGGGGGGGGGTGGGGGGGGGGGGGGGTGGGGGGGGGGGGGGGTGGGGGGGGGGGGGGGTGGGGGGGGGGGGGGGTGGGGGGGGGGGGGGGTGGGGGGGGGGGGGGGTGGGGGGGGGGGGGGGTGGGGGGGGGGGGGGGTGGGGGGGGGGGGGGGTGGGGGGGGGGGGGGGTGGGGGGGGGGGGGGGTGGGGGGGGGGGGGGGTGGGGGGGGGGGGGGGTGGGGGGGGGGGGGGGTGGGGGGGGGGGGGGGTGGGGGGGGGGGGGGGTGGGGGGGGGGGGGGGTGGGGGGGGGGGGGGGTGGGGGGGGGGGGGGGTGGGGGGGGGGGGGGGTGGGGGGGGGGGGGGGTGGGGGGGGGGGGGGGTGGGGGGGGGGGGGGGTGGGGGGGGGGGGGGGTGGGGGGGGGGGGGGGTGGGGGGGGGGGGGGGTGGGGGGGGGGGGGGGTGGGGGGGGGGGGGGGTGGGGGGGGGGGGGGGTGGGGGGGGGGGGGGGTGGGGGGGGGGGGGGGTGGGGGGGGGGGGGGGTGGGGGGGGGGGGGGGTGGGGGGGGGGGGGGGTGGGGGGGGGGGGGGGTGGGGGGGGGGGGGGGTGGGGGGGGGGGGGGGTGGGGGGGGGGGGGGGTGGGGGGGGGGGGGGGTGGGGGGGGGGGGGGGTGGGGGGGGGGGGGGGTGGGGGGGGGGGGGGGTGGGGGGGGGGGGGGGTGGGGGGGGGGGGGGGTGGGGGGGGGGGGGGGTGGGGGGGGGGGGGGGTGGGGGGGGGGGGGGGTGGGGGGGGGGGGGGGTGGGGGGGGGGGGGGGTGGGGGGGGGGGGGGGTGGGGGGGGGGGGGGGTGGGGGGGGGGGGGGGTGGGGGGGGGGGGGGGTGGGGGGGGGGGGGGGTGGGGGGGGGGGGGGGTGGGGGGGGGGGGGGGTGGGGGGGGGGGGGGGTGGGGGGGGGGGGGGGTGGGGGGGGGGGGGGGTGGGGGGGGGGGGGGGTGGGGGGGGGGGGGGGTGGGGGGGGGGGGGGGTGGGGGGGGGGGGGGGTGGGGGGGGGGGGGGGTGGGGGGGGGGGGGGGTGGGGGGGGGGGGGGGTGGGGGGGGGGGGGGGTGGGGGGGGGGGGGGGTGGGGGGGGGGGGGGGTGGGGGGGGGGGGGGGTGGGGGGGGGGGGGGGTGGGGGGGGGGGGGGGTGGGGGGGGGGGGGGGTGGGGGGGGGGGGGGGTGGGGGGGGGGGGGGGTGGGGGGGGGGGGGGGTGGGGGGGGGGGGGGGTGGGGGGGGGGGGGGGTGGGGGGGGGGGGGGGTGGGGGGGGGGGGGGGTGGGGGGGGGGGGGGGTGGGGGGGGGGGGGGGTGGGGGGGGGGGGGGGTGGGGGGGGGGGGGGGTGGGGGGGGGGGGGGGTGGGGGGGGGGGGGGGTGGGGGGGGGGGGGGGTGGGGGGGGGGGGGGGTGGGGGGGGGGGGGGGTGGGGGGGGGGGGGGGTGGGGGGGGGGGGGGGTGGGGGGGGGGGGGGGTGGGGGGGGGGGGGGGTGGGGGGGGGGGGGGGTGGGGGGGGGGGGGGGTGGGGGGGGGGGGGGGTGGGGGGGGGGGGGGGTGGGGGGGGGGGGGGGTGGGGGGGGGGGGGGGTGGGGGGGGGGGGGGGTGGGGGGGGGGGGGGGTGGGGGGGGGGGGGGGTGGGGGGGGGGGGGGGTGGGGGGGGGGGGGGGTGGGGGGGGGGGGGGGTGGGGGGGGGGGGGGGTGGGGGGGGGGGGGGGTGGGGGGGGGGGGGGGTGGGGGGGGGGGGGGGTGGGGGGGGGGGGGGGTGGGGGGGGGGGGGGGTGGGGGGGGGGGGGGGTGGGGGGGGGGGGGGGTGGGGGGGGGGGGGGGTGGGGGGGGGGGGGGGTGGGGGGGGGGGGGGGTGGGGGGGGGGGGGGGTGGGGGGGGGGGGGGGTGGGGGGGGGGGGGGGTGGGGGGGGGGGGGGGTGGGGGGGGGGGGGGGTGGGGGGGGGGGGGGGTGGGGGGGGGGGGGGGTGGGGGGGGGGGGGGGTGGGGGGGGGGGGGGGTGGGGGGGGGGGGGGGTGGGGGGGGGGGGGGGTGGGGGGGGGGGGGGGTGGGGGGGGGGGGGGGTGGGGGGGGGGGGGGGTGGGGGGGGGGGGGGGTGGGGGGGGGGGGGGGTGGGGGGGGGGGGGGGTGGGGGGGGGGGGGGGTGGGGGGGGGGGGGGGTGGGGGGGGGGGGGGGTGGGGGGGGGGGGGGGTGGGGGGGGGGGGGGGTGGGGGGGGGGGGGGGTGGGGGGGGGGGGGGGTGGGGGGGGGGGGGGGTGGGGGGGGGGGGGGGTGGGGGGGGGGGGGGGTGGGGGGGGGGGGGGGTGGGGGGGGGGGGGGGTGGGGGGGGGGGGGGGTGGGGGGGGGGGGGGGTGGGGGGGGGGGGGGGTGGGGGGGGGGGGGGGTGGGGGGGGGGGGGGGTGGGGGGGGGGGGGGGTGGGGGGGGGGGGGGGTGGGGGGGGGGGGGGGTGGGGGGGGGGGGGGGTGGGGGGGGGGGGGGGTGGGGGGGGGGGGGGGTGGGGGGGGGGGGGGGTGGGGGGGGGGGGGGGTGGGGGGGGGGGGGGGTGGGGGGGGGGGGGGGTGGGGGGGGGGGGGGGTGGGGGGGGGGGGGGGTGGGGGGGGGGGGGGGTGGGGGGGGGGGGGGGTGGGGGGGGGGGGGGGTGGGGGGGGGGGGGGGTGGGGGGGGGGGGGGGTGGGGGGGGGGGGGGGTGGGGGGGGGGGGGGGTGGGGGGGGGGGGGGGTGGGGGGGGGGGGGGGTGGGGGGGGGGGGGGGTGGGGGGGGGGGGGGGTGGGGGGGGGGGGGGGTGGGGGGGGGGGGGGGTGGGGGGGGGGGGGGGTGGGGGGGGGGGGGGGTGGGGGGGGGGGGGGGTGGGGGGGGGGGGGGGTGGGGGGGGGGGGGGGTGGGGGGGGGGGGGGGTGGGGGGGGGGGGGGGTGGGGGGGGGGGGGGGTGGGGGGGGGGGGGGGTGGGGGGGGGGGGGGGTGGGGGGGGGGGGGGGTGGGGGGGGGGGGGGGTGGGGGGGGGGGGGGGTGGGGGGGGGGGGGGGTGGGGGGGGGGGGGGGTGGGGGGGGGGGGGGGTGGGGGGGGGGGGGGGTGGGGGGGGGGGGGGGTGGGGGGGGGGGGGGGTGGGGGGGGGGGGGGGTGGGGGGGGGGGGGGGTGGGGGGGGGGGGGGGTGGGGGGGGGGGGGGGTGGGGGGGGGGGGGGGTGGGGGGGGGGGGGGGTGGGGGGGGGGGGGGGTGGGGGGGGGGGGGGGTGGGGGGGGGGGGGGGTGGGGGGGGGGGGGGGTGGGGGGGGGGGGGGGTGGGGGGGGGGGGGGGTGGGGGGGGGGGGGGGTGGGGGGGGGGGGGGGTGGGGGGGGGGGGGGGTGGGGGGGGGGGGGGGTGGGGGGGGGGGGGGGTGGGGGGGGGGGGGGGTGGGGGGGGGGGGGGGTGGGGGGGGGGGGGGGTGGGGGGGGGGGGGGGTGGGGGGGGGGGGGGGTGGGGGGGGGGGGGGGTGGGGGGGGGGGGGGGTGGGGGGGGGGGGGGGTGGGGGGGGGGGGGGGTGGGGGGGGGGGGGGGTGGGGGGGGGGGGGGGTGGGGGGGGGGGGGGGTGGGGGGGGGGGGGGGTGGGGGGGGGGGGGGGTGGGGGGGGGGGGGGGTGGGGGGGGGGGGGGGTGGGGGGGGGGGGGGGTGGGGGGGGGGGGGGGTGGGGGGGGGGGGGGGTGGGGGGGGGGGGGGGTGGGGGGGGGGGGGGGTGGGGGGGGGGGGGGGTGGGGGGGGGGGGGGGTGGGGGGGGGGGGGGGTGGGGGGGGGGGGGGGTGGGGGGGGGGGGGGGTGGGGGGGGGGGGGGGTGGGGGGGGGGGGGGGTGGGGGGGGGGGGGGGTGGGGGGGGGGGGGGGTGGGGGGGGGGGGGGGTGGGGGGGGGGGGGGGTGGGGGGGGGGGGGGGTGGGGGGGGGGGGGGGTGGGGGGGGGGGGGGGTGGGGGGGGGGGGGGGTGGGGGGGGGGGGGGGTGGGGGGGGGGGGGGGTGGGGGGGGGGGGGGGTGGGGGGGGGGGGGGGTGGGGGGGGGGGGGGGTGGGGGGGGGGGGGGGTGGGGGGGGGGGGGGGTGGGGGGGGGGGGGGGTGGGGGGGGGGGGGGGTGGGGGGGGGGGGGGGTGGGGGGGGGGGGGGGTGGGGGGGGGGGGGGGTGGGGGGGGGGGGGGGTGGGGGGGGGGGGGGGTGGGGGGGGGGGGGGGTGGGGGGGGGGGGGGGTGGGGGGGGGGGGGGGTGGGGGGGGGGGGGGGTGGGGGGGGGGGGGGGTGGGGGGGGGGGGGGGTGGGGGGGGGGGGGGGTGGGGGGGGGGGGGGGTGGGGGGGGGGGGGGGTGGGGGGGGGGGGGGGTGGGGGGGGGGGGGGGTGGGGGGGGGGGGGGGTGGGGGGGGGGGGGGGTGGGGGGGGGGGGGGGTGGGGGGGGGGGGGGGTGGGGGGGGGGGGGGGTGGGGGGGGGGGGGGGTGGGGGGGGGGGGGGGTGGGGGGGGGGGGGGGTGGGGGGGGGGGGGGGTGGGGGGGGGGGGGGGTGGGGGGGGGGGGGGGTGGGGGGGGGGGGGGGTGGGGGGGGGGGGGGGTGGGGGGGGGGGGGGGTGGGGGGGGGGGGGGGTGGGGGGGGGGGGGGGTGGGGGGGGGGGGGGGTGGGGGGGGGGGGGGGTGGGGGGGGGGGGGGGTGGGGGGGGGGGGGGGTGGGGGGGGGGGGGGGTGGGGGGGGGGGGGGGTGGGGGGGGGGGGGGGTGGGGGGGGGGGGGGGTGGGGGGGGGGGGGGGTGGGGGGGGGGGGGGGTGGGGGGGGGGGGGGGTGGGGGGGGGGGGGGGTGGGGGGGGGGGGGGGTGGGGGGGGGGGGGGGTGGGGGGGGGGGGGGGTGGGGGGGGGGGGGGGTGGGGGGGGGGGGGGGTGGGGGGGGGGGGGGGTGGGGGGGGGGGGGGGTGGGGGGGGGGGGGGGTGGGGGGGGGGGGGGGTGGGGGGGGGGGGGGGTGGGGGGGGGGGGGGGTGGGGGGGGGGGGGGGTGGGGGGGGGGGGGGGTGGGGGGGGGGGGGGGTGGGGGGGGGGGGGGGTGGGGGGGGGGGGGGGTGGGGGGGGGGGGGGGTGGGGGGGGGGGGGGGTGGGGGGGGGGGGGGGTGGGGGGGGGGGGGGGTGGGGGGGGGGGGGGGTGGGGGGGGGGGGGGGTGGGGGGGGGGGGGGGTGGGGGGGGGGGGGGGTGGGGGGGGGGGGGGGTGGGGGGGGGGGGGGGTGGGGGGGGGGGGGGGTGGGGGGGGGGGGGGGTGGGGGGGGGGGGGGGTGGGGGGGGGGGGGGGTGGGGGGGGGGGGGGGTGGGGGGGGGGGGGGGTGGGGGGGGGGGGGGGTGGGGGGGGGGGGGGGTGGGGGGGGGGGGGGGTGGGGGGGGGGGGGGGTGGGGGGGGGGGGGGGTGGGGGGGGGGGGGGGTGGGGGGGGGGGGGGGTGGGGGGGGGGGGGGGTGGGGGGGGGGGGGGGTGGGGGGGGGGGGGGGTGGGGGGGGGGGGGGGTGGGGGGGGGGGGGGGTGGGGGGGGGGGGGGGTGGGGGGGGGGGGGGGTGGGGGGGGGGGGGGGTGGGGGGGGGGGGGGGTGGGGGGGGGGGGGGGTGGGGGGGGGGGGGGGTGGGGGGGGGGGGGGGTGGGGGGGGGGGGGGGTGGGGGGGGGGGGGGGTGGGGGGGGGGGGGGGTGGGGGGGGGGGGGGGTGGGGGGGGGGGGGGGTGGGGGGGGGGGGGGGTGGGGGGGGGGGGGGGTGGGGGGGGGGGGGGGTGGGGGGGGGGGGGGGTGGGGGGGGGGGGGGGTGGGGGGGGGGGGGGGTGGGGGGGGGGGGGGGTGGGGGGGGGGGGGGGTGGGGGGGGGGGGGGGTGGGGGGGGGGGGGGGTGGGGGGGGGGGGGGGTGGGGGGGGGGGGGGGTGGGGGGGGGGGGGGGTGGGGGGGGGGGGGGGTGGGGGGGGGGGGGGGTGGGGGGGGGGGGGGGTGGGGGGGGGGGGGGGTGGGGGGGGGGGGGGGTGGGGGGGGGGGGGGGTGGGGGGGGGGGGGGGTGGGGGGGGGGGGGGGTGGGGGGGGGGGGGGGTGGGGGGGGGGGGGGGTGGGGGGGGGGGGGGGTGGGGGGGGGGGGGGGTGGGGGGGGGGGGGGGTGGGGGGGGGGGGGGGTGGGGGGGGGGGGGGGTGGGGGGGGGGGGGGGTGGGGGGGGGGGGGGGTGGGGGGGGGGGGGGGTGGGGGGGGGGGGGGGTGGGGGGGGGGGGGGGTGGGGGGGGGGGGGGGTGGGGGGGGGGGGGGGTGGGGGGGGGGGGGGGTGGGGGGGGGGGGGGGTGGGGGGGGGGGGGGGTGGGGGGGGGGGGGGGTGGGGGGGGGGGGGGGTGGGGGGGGGGGGGGGTGGGGGGGGGGGGGGGTGGGGGGGGGGGGGGGTGGGGGGGGGGGGGGGTGGGGGGGGGGGGGGGTGGGGGGGGGGGGGGGTGGGGGGGGGGGGGGGTGGGGGGGGGGGGGGGTGGGGGGGGGGGGGGGTGGGGGGGGGGGGGGGTGGGGGGGGGGGGGGGTGGGGGGGGGGGGGGGTGGGGGGGGGGGGGGGTGGGGGGGGGGGGGGGTGGGGGGGGGGGGGGGTGGGGGGGGGGGGGGGTGGGGGGGGGGGGGGGTGGGGGGGGGGGGGGGTGGGGGGGGGGGGGGGTGGGGGGGGGGGGGGGTGGGGGGGGGGGGGGGTGGGGGGGGGGGGGGGTGGGGGGGGGGGGGGGTGGGGGGGGGGGGGGGTGGGGGGGGGGGGGGGTGGGGGGGGGGGGGGGTGGGGGGGGGGGGGGGTGGGGGGGGGGGGGGGTGGGGGGGGGGGGGGGTGGGGGGGGGGGGGGGTGGGGGGGGGGGGGGGTGGGGGGGGGGGGGGGTGGGGGGGGGGGGGGGTGGGGGGGGGGGGGGGTGGGGGGGGGGGGGGGTGGGGGGGGGGGGGGGTGGGGGGGGGGGGGGGTGGGGGGGGGGGGGGGTGGGGGGGGGGGGGGGTGGGGGGGGGGGGGGGTGGGGGGGGGGGGGGGTGGGGGGGGGGGGGGGTGGGGGGGGGGGGGGGTGGGGGGGGGGGGGGGTGGGGGGGGGGGGGGGTGGGGGGGGGGGGGGGTGGGGGGGGGGGGGGGTGGGGGGGGGGGGGGGTGGGGGGGGGGGGGGGTGGGGGGGGGGGGGGGTGGGGGGGGGGGGGGGTGGGGGGGGGGGGGGGTGGGGGGGGGGGGGGGTGGGGGGGGGGGGGGGTGGGGGGGGGGGGGGGTGGGGGGGGGGGGGGGTGGGGGGGGGGGGGGGTGGGGGGGGGGGGGGGTGGGGGGGGGGGGGGGTGGGGGGGGGGGGGGGTGGGGGGGGGGGGGGGTGGGGGGGGGGGGGGGTGGGGGGGGGGGGGGGTGGGGGGGGGGGGGGGTGGGGGGGGGGGGGGGTGGGGGGGGGGGGGGGTGGGGGGGGGGGGGGGTGGGGGGGGGGGGGGGTGGGGGGGGGGGGGGGTGGGGGGGGGGGGGGGTGGGGGGGGGGGGGGGTGGGGGGGGGGGGGGGTGGGGGGGGGGGGGGGTGGGGGGGGGGGGGGGTGGGGGGGGGGGGGGGTGGGGGGGGGGGGGGGTGGGGGGGGGGGGGGGTGGGGGGGGGGGGGGGTGGGGGGGGGGGGGGGTGGGGGGGGGGGGGGGTGGGGGGGGGGGGGGGTGGGGGGGGGGGGGGGTGGGGGGGGGGGGGGGTGGGGGGGGGGGGGGGTGGGGGGGGGGGGGGGTGGGGGGGGGGGGGGGTGGGGGGGGGGGGGGGTGGGGGGGGGGGGGGGTGGGGGGGGGGGGGGGTGGGGGGGGGGGGGGGTGGGGGGGGGGGGGGGTGGGGGGGGGGGGGGGTGGGGGGGGGGGGGGGTGGGGGGGGGGGGGGGTGGGGGGGGGGGGGGGTGGGGGGGGGGGGGGGTGGGGGGGGGGGGGGGTGGGGGGGGGGGGGGGTGGGGGGGGGGGGGGGTGGGGGGGGGGGGGGGTGGGGGGGGGGGGGGGTGGGGGGGGGGGGGGGTGGGGGGGGGGGGGGGTGGGGGGGGGGGGGGGTGGGGGGGGGGGGGGGTGGGGGGGGGGGGGGGTGGGGGGGGGGGGGGGTGGGGGGGGGGGGGGGTGGGGGGGGGGGGGGGTGGGGGGGGGGGGGGGTGGGGGGGGGGGGGGGTGGGGGGGGGGGGGGGTGGGGGGGGGGGGGGGTGGGGGGGGGGGGGGGTGGGGGGGGGGGGGGGTGGGGGGGGGGGGGGGTGGGGGGGGGGGGGGGTGGGGGGGGGGGGGGGTGGGGGGGGGGGGGGGTGGGGGGGGGGGGGGGTGGGGGGGGGGGGGGGTGGGGGGGGGGGGGGGTGGGGGGGGGGGGGGGTGGGGGGGGGGGGGGGTGGGGGGGGGGGGGGGTGGGGGGGGGGGGGGGTGGGGGGGGGGGGGGGTGGGGGGGGGGGGGGGTGGGGGGGGGGGGGGGTGGGGGGGGGGGGGGGTGGGGGGGGGGGGGGGTGGGGGGGGGGGGGGGTGGGGGGGGGGGGGGGTGGGGGGGGGGGGGGGTGGGGGGGGGGGGGGGTGGGGGGGGGGGGGGGTGGGGGGGGGGGGGGGTGGGGGGGGGGGGGGGTGGGGGGGGGGGGGGGTGGGGGGGGGGGGGGGTGGGGGGGGGGGGGGGTGGGGGGGGGGGGGGGTGGGGGGGGGGGGGGGTGGGGGGGGGGGGGGGTGGGGGGGGGGGGGGGTGGGGGGGGGGGGGGGTGGGGGGGGGGGGGGGTGGGGGGGGGGGGGGGTGGGGGGGGGGGGGGGTGGGGGGGGGGGGGGGTGGGGGGGGGGGGGGGTGGGGGGGGGGGGGGGTGGGGGGGGGGGGGGGTGGGGGGGGGGGGGGGTGGGGGGGGGGGGGGGTGGGGGGGGGGGGGGGTGGGGGGGGGGGGGGGTGGGGGGGGGGGGGGGTGGGGGGGGGGGGGGGTGGGGGGGGGGGGGGGTGGGGGGGGGGGGGGGTGGGGGGGGGGGGGGGTGGGGGGGGGGGGGGGTGGGGGGGGGGGGGGGTGGGGGGGGGGGGGGGTGGGGGGGGGGGGGGGTGGGGGGGGGGGGGGGTGGGGGGGGGGGGGGGTGGGGGGGGGGGGGGGTGGGGGGGGGGGGGGGTGGGGGGGGGGGGGGGTGGGGGGGGGGGGGGGTGGGGGGGGGGGGGGGTGGGGGGGGGGGGGGGTGGGGGGGGGGGGGGGTGGGGGGGGGGGGGGGTGGGGGGGGGGGGGGGTGGGGGGGGGGGGGGGTGGGGGGGGGGGGGGGTGGGGGGGGGGGGGGGTGGGGGGGGGGGGGGGTGGGGGGGGGGGGGGGTGGGGGGGGGGGGGGGTGGGGGGGGGGGGGGGTGGGGGGGGGGGGGGGTGGGGGGGGGGGGGGGTGGGGGGGGGGGGGGGTGGGGGGGGGGGGGGGTGGGGGGGGGGGGGGGTGGGGGGGGGGGGGGGTGGGGGGGGGGGGGGGTGGGGGGGGGGGGGGGTGGGGGGGGGGGGGGGTGGGGGGGGGGGGGGGTGGGGGGGGGGGGGGGTGGGGGGGGGGGGGGGTGGGGGGGGGGGGGGGTGGGGGGGGGGGGGGGTGGGGGGGGGGGGGGGTGGGGGGGGGGGGGGGTGGGGGGGGGGGGGGGTGGGGGGGGGGGGGGGTGGGGGGGGGGGGGGGTGGGGGGGGGGGGGGGTGGGGGGGGGGGGGGGTGGGGGGGGGGGGGGGTGGGGGGGGGGGGGGGTGGGGGGGGGGGGGGGTGGGGGGGGGGGGGGGTGGGGGGGGGGGGGGGTGGGGGGGGGGGGGGGTGGGGGGGGGGGGGGGTGGGGGGGGGGGGGGGTGGGGGGGGGGGGGGGTGGGGGGGGGGGGGGGTGGGGGGGGGGGGGGGTGGGGGGGGGGGGGGGTGGGGGGGGGGGGGGGTGGGGGGGGGGGGGGGTGGGGGGGGGGGGGGGTGGGGGGGGGGGGGGGTGGGGGGGGGGGGGGGTGGGGGGGGGGGGGGGTGGGGGGGGGGGGGGGTGGGGGGGGGGGGGGGTGGGGGGGGGGGGGGGTGGGGGGGGGGGGGGGTGGGGGGGGGGGGGGGTGGGGGGGGGGGGGGGTGGGGGGGGGGGGGGGTGGGGGGGGGGGGGGGTGGGGGGGGGGGGGGGTGGGGGGGGGGGGGGGTGGGGGGGGGGGGGGGTGGGGGGGGGGGGGGGTGGGGGGGGGGGGGGGTGGGGGGGGGGGGGGGTGGGGGGGGGGGGGGGTGGGGGGGGGGGGGGGTGGGGGGGGGGGGGGGTGGGGGGGGGGGGGGGTGGGGGGGGGGGGGGGTGGGGGGGGGGGGGGGTGGGGGGGGGGGGGGGTGGGGGGGGGGGGGGGTGGGGGGGGGGGGGGGTGGGGGGGGGGGGGGGTGGGGGGGGGGGGGGGTGGGGGGGGGGGGGGGTGGGGGGGGGGGGGGGTGGGGGGGGGGGGGGGTGGGGGGGGGGGGGGGTGGGGGGGGGGGGGGGTGGGGGGGGGGGGGGGTGGGGGGGGGGGGGGGTGGGGGGGGGGGGGGGTGGGGGGGGGGGGGGGTGGGGGGGGGGGGGGGTGGGGGGGGGGGGGGGTGGGGGGGGGGGGGGGTGGGGGGGGGGGGGGGTGGGGGGGGGGGGGGGTGGGGGGGGGGGGGGGTGGGGGGGGGGGGGGGTGGGGGGGGGGGGGGGTGGGGGGGGGGGGGGGTGGGGGGGGGGGGGGGTGGGGGGGGGGGGGGGTGGGGGGGGGGGGGGGTGGGGGGGGGGGGGGGTGGGGGGGGGGGGGGGTGGGGGGGGGGGGGGGTGGGGGGGGGGGGGGGTGGGGGGGGGGGGGGGTGGGGGGGGGGGGGGGTGGGGGGGGGGGGGGGTGGGGGGGGGGGGGGGTGGGGGGGGGGGGGGGTGGGGGGGGGGGGGGGTGGGGGGGGGGGGGGGTGGGGGGGGGGGGGGGTGGGGGGGGGGGGGGGTGGGGGGGGGGGGGGGTGGGGGGGGGGGGGGGTGGGGGGGGGGGGGGGTGGGGGGGGGGGGGGGTGGGGGGGGGGGGGGGTGGGGGGGGGGGGGTGCTCCATAGAGGAGCTGAGAGCCGCATTTAGCATTGAACACCTTCAGTGCGGATGGTATATACTGGTGGCCCACAGTGAAAAAGAAACGCTGAATTGCAGACAAGTACACCCAATTATCTACTTGCAAGGGAAAAGGCTGGCAATGCTTATCCACCTGAGTCTTCTGAAACTCTTGAGCTTTATGCAAGGCAGTCAAAATAGATTCCCAGCCCTTGACAACAGTTCGGATCCAGTCATCCAGTTCAGGGGGCTGAACCGATTCCAATCCCAAGAACGGAAACGGCTGGGCGGAATGGCCAAAGACTACCTCGAATGGGGTTTTCTGAGTACTGCTATGGACTGCATTATTGTATGCATATTCCACAAACGGAAGCAATTCAGTCCAATTGTTTTGATGGTAGTTTGTATAACAGCGCAGGTACTGTTCCAAAGTCTGGTTCGTCTGTTCTGATTGTCCATCAGATTGAACGTGGTACAGAGAAGATAAGGCAGATTCTACCCCCAAGAGAGCCAGAGTCTCTGGAACCAGCAGAGAGGAGTAGCAGCAGAAGAGACTTGGCCAGGAAGAGCAGAGTGACCTGCTGGTGTTCATTTTGGAGGGCTTTTCTCAAAGCCACAGCTTTTAAAACAGTGTATTTTAACAGGGGTTATCTCTTTTTCTCCTTGTAAGGCTGCTGAATCTGGAAGGTGGGGCTTAACAGGGGTGAACAGAGTTCATCTCTTGTTCCTCTTTGTCCTGAGAGGTGGGGCTTTTGTCCTGAGAGGTGGGGCTTTAGTTCAGTCTCTGGAACCAGCAGAGAGGAGTAGCAGCAGAAGAGACTTGGCCAGGAAGAGCAGAGTGACCTGCTGGTGTTCATTTTGGAGGGCTTTTCTCAAAGCCACAGCTTTTAAAACAGTGTATTTTAACAGGGGTTATCTCTTTTTCTCCTTGTGAGGCTGCTGAATCTGGAAGGTGGGGCTTAACAGGGGTTAACAGAGTTCATCTCTTGTTCCTCTTTGTCCTGAGAGGTGGGGCTTTTGTCCTGAGAGGTGGGGCTTTAGTTCAGTCTCTGGAACCAGCGGTGCGAGCCTAACGGTGCGCGCAATTTTAATTTAATTTTTTGTTTGTTTTTTTGTTTTTTAAATTAATAAGGACATATTTGACAGATAGTACGTGCAGATAGCTCCAGGGGGGCAGAGACTAAAAGCATAATATTTAAATATCTAAACAAATCAGATATGAAGGCAGAAAGCCAGCAGGGGGATGGGGGCTTTCCAGTGTTTTGTACTGAGTGTCACATGTATGACTATCTGCCACTAGGACAGAAGTCATGGGTGTGCCCTCGCTGCAATGAGCTCCTGGCACTCAAGGAACGTGTGCGTTCTCTTGAAGCCAAGGTGGCAGACCTGGAGAAGCTGAAAGAGGCAGAGAGGGTGACAAAAGAGGTTTTCAGGGACCTAACAGCCAGGTCCCACTCCCAAGGTGACATCTCTTCAGATGTCATGGAGAATGAAGGCCTTGGGGATGGAGGGTGCCAGTCTGAGGTGGGGGAAGATGCTCCCTTAGATGGGATCCCTTCCTTAACTGGTGATCAGCTATCCTCTCGCACTGAGGATACCCCTCGGGGAGGTGGGGGGCTCCTTGTAGTGGGTGATTCGATCATTAGAAATGTAGAGAGTTGGGTTTGTGAGAGGCGTGATGACTGCATGGTGACTTGCCTGCCTGGTGCGAAGGTTGCGGATGTCACGCTTCGTCTAGATAGGCTTTTAGACAGTGCTGGGGTGGAGTCAGCAGTTGTGGTCCACATTGGCACCAACGACATTGGGAAATGTAGCCGGGAGGTTCTGGAAGCTAAATTTAGGCTGCTAGGAAACAGGTTGAAGTCCAGGACCTCCAAGGTGGCATTCTCAGAAATGCTACCTGTTCCACGCGCAGGGCGAGCTAGGCAAGCGGAGATACAGGGTCTCTATGCGTGGATGAGAAGGTGGTGTAAGGCAGAGGGTTTCAGAGTTGTCAGGAACTGGGGAACCTTTTGGGACAAGGTAGGCCTGTACAAACGGGACGGGCTTCATCTTAACCAAAGAGGAACCAGGCTGCTGGCTCTCAACATTAAAAAGGTGGCAGAACAGCTTTTAAACTGATCACTGGGGGAAAGCCGACAGGAGCTGAGGTGACTTCGGCTCGGAATACAGTATCTATGGGGATGCAGAGAGGGAGGTTTTTCTAAATCAACCACATACAAGCAAGGAACATAGCAATGTGCATGTGACAAGGGATAGTGTCTACAAAAGACTTGAGGGTAAAGCACATAAATCCCAGGTTAAGGACAGAGACAGGGTATACAGGTGTCTCTATGCTAATAGTAGAAGCATTCAACCTAAAATGGGGGAACTAGAGTACAGAGTTTTGAAGGAGGACTTTGATATAGTGGGCATTACAGAGACATGGTGGAATGAGGAGAACCAGTGGGATGCTGTTATACCAGGCTACAGGCTCTATAGGAAGGATAGGACAGGGCGCATTGGGGGTGGAGTTGCCCTTTACATCAAAGAGAGCATAGTATCACATAAAATAGACAATGCAGAGGGAGCTGATTCCTCTACAGAAGCACTGTGGATATCAATACCAGGGGTGAAGCATAGTTTAACATTAGGAATATATTATCGTCCCCCTGACCAAAGTGCACAAGAGGATTCTGAGATGGAAAAAGAAATTAGAGAGGCCAACAAAAACAAAAATGTCATGGTAATGGGTGATTTTAACTATCCCCATATAAACTGGAAAAATGCATGTTCAGGTCATAGTAAGGAGAGAGCATTCCTGGATATGCTAAATGACTGTGGCTTAGAGCAGATGGTTGTGGAACCAACCAGGGGAGAGGTGATCCTAGATCTAATTCTATGTGGGACCCAGGACCTGGTGCAGGAAGTCAGTGTTGTTGAGCCGATAGGGAACAGCGACCACAATGCTGTCAGATTCAGTATCTCAGCATGCGAACAAGTGGCAACTACTAATGTAGTTACATTCGCCTTCAGAAAGGGAAATTTCTCAAAGATGAGGGGGATAGTGCGCAGGAAGCTGAAAGGGAAAATCAAGAGAGTCAAAACTGTCCAGGATGCTTGGAGGTTATTTAAAAACACAGTAATAAAAGCTCAGCTGGAATGTGTTCCACAGGTTAGAAAAGGCAGCACCCAGTCCAAAAGAAAGCCACCATGGTTAACAAGAGAGGTTGAGGAAATTATCAGAAAAAAGAAAATGTCTTTTAGAAAATGGAAGTCCAGTTTGGCTGATGAAGAATATGAGAGGGAACACAAATGGTGGCAAAAGAGAAGCAAGTTAGCTGTAAGGGAGGCAAAAAAGGATTATGAGGAACGCATGGCTGCGAACATCAAGACCAGCAACAAACAGTTCTTCAAGTACATCAAAAGCAGGAAGCCAGCAAGGGAAGCGGTAGGCCCATTAGATGACAAAGGAACAAAGGGTGTGCTAAAAGATGGCAGGGAGATTGCAGAGAAGCTGAATGAATTCTTTGCATCTGTCTTCACCCAAGAGGAGGTGAGGAACATTCCTGCACCTGAACCAAGCTTCTTAGGAGGCGAATCCGAGGAACTAGCGAAGATAGTGGTAGACAAGGAAGAAGTTCGGGCAGCCATTGATAAACTAAATGTTACCAAATCCCCTGGCCCAGATTGCATTCACCCAAGAGTTCTTAAAGAGCTCAAGCATGAAATTGCTGATCTTCTCACTTTAATATGCAACTTATCCCTGAAATCAGGCTCCATCCCTGAAGACTGGAAGATGGCCAATGTCACACCAATCTTTAAGAAAGGATCTAGGGGGGACCCGGGAAATTACAGGCCAGTCAGTTTGACATCTGTTCCTGGTAAATTAGTAGAATCTATCATTAAAGATAAAATTATAAAACATGTAGAAAAGCAAGACCTGCTGAGAAAGAGTCAGCATGGCTTTTGCAGAGGCAAATCCTGTCTTACAAACTTACTAGAATTCTTTGAGGGTGTAAACAGGCATGTGGACAGGGGTGAACCGGTGGACATTGTCTACTTGGATTTCCAAAAGGCTTTTGACAAAGTTCCTCACCAGAGACTGTTGAGAAAACTCAGCAATGAAGGAATAAGAGGGGAAGTCCTCCTATGGATTAAAAACTGGTTGAGGAACAGGAAACAAAGAGTGGGTGTAAATGGGAAGTTCTCACAATGGAGAGATGTCGGGAGTGGTGTCCCCCAAGGATCCATTTTGGGACCAGTGCTCTTTAACCTATTCATAAATGACCTGGAAGTAGGGGTGGGTAGCGTGGTGGCCAAGTTTGCAGATGATACCAAATTATGTAGGGTGGTGAGAACCACAAAGGATTGCGAAGAGCTCCAAGCGGACCTTGATAAATTAGGTGAGTGGGCTCAGAAATGGCAAATGCAGTTCAATGTAGCAAAATGCAAAGTGATGCATATAGGAGCAAAAAATCCAAACTTCACATACACGCTACAGGGGTCAGTGCTATCAGTCACAGACCAGGAAAGGGATTTAGGCGTCTTAGTTGATAGTTCCATGGGAATGTCAACTCAATGCATGGCAGCTGTGTAAAAGGCAAACTCTATGCTGGGGATCATTAGAAAAGGAATTGATAATAAAACTGCAAAGGTTGTCATGCCCTTATATAAAGCAGTGGTGCGACCGCACTTGGAGTACTGTGTCCAGTTCTGGTCGCCGCATCTCAAAAAGGATATTGAGGAGATAGAAAAAGTGCAGAGAAGGGCAACGAGGATGATTGAGGGACTGGAGCACCTTCCCTATGAGGAGAGGCTGCAGCGTTTGGGACTCTTTAGTTTGGAGAGGAGGCGGCTGAGGGGGATATGATTGAAGTCTACAACATTATGCATGGGGTAGAAAATGTTGACAGAGAGAAATTTTTCTCTCTTTCTCACAATACTAGAACCAGGGGGCATACATTGAAAATGCTGGGGGGAAGAATTAGGACTAATAAAAGGAAACACTTCTTCACGCAACGTGTGATTGGTGTTTGGAATATGCTGCCACAGGAGGTGGTGATGGCCACTAACCTGGATAGCTTTAAAAGGGGCTTGGACAGATTTATGGAGGAGAAGTCGATTTATGGCTACCAATCTTGATCCTCTTTGATCTGAGATTGCAAATGCCTTAACAGACCAGGTGATCGGGAGCAACAGCCGCAGAAGGCCATTGCGTTCACATCCTACATGTGAGCTCCCAAAGGCACCTGGTGGGCCACTGCGAGTAGCAGAGAGCTGGACTAGATGGACTTTGGTCTGATCCAGCTGGCTTGTTCTTATGTTCTTATGTTCTTAAATGCCTTCCAGAACTTAGAAACGAATTGAGGGCCTCTGTCCGAGATTATTTTAGCTGGAGCAGAATGTAGTCTATAGATGTGCTGAATAAACAGTTTCGCCAGTTTCGGTGCAGAGAGAATGGTCGAAAAAGGTATAAAATGGGCTTGCTTGGAAAACAGATCAACCAATATTGCCTTGACTCTCAGGGAGATCAGTGATAAAATCCATGGAAATGATCTGCCATGGACATTCTGCCAGGGGTATGGGTTGCAAGAGTCCATGGGGCTTTCCAAGAATGGTTTTTGCTGCAGCACAAACAGGGCAGCCTCTAACATAATCCTCAGTCATAATCATAATCCCAAAACTGGTGGCGCAACAAATGCAAAGTTTTTAGAAAACCGAAATGACCTGCAGTTTTAGCATTATGTCAGGCAAAAATGACCAATTAATGAAGGTCTGGAGGTATGTACAAACAATCCTTTTTTCACCACATTCCCTCCCTTAATTGCAGGGATGGGGCCCCCTCATCCAAAGGAACGAGGCTCCTCCCAGCCTGAAGAAACTCCTTCAACAAAGGCGAGGCATATTCAGAAAAAAAAACGTAGGCGGGGAGGACGGGAGGGGCGGAGTTGCTGGAGGCTCAGATTGAGCGCGTGTTTGAGCACGGGTGACAGCAAGACCCAACTGCGATGGAGTAAGTACAAAAGCTGTTGCACCCTTTAGGCCTGATGGTTGTAATTTCCTGATGACTTGCTGCTTGCTTTGCTGCCCAACGCCTCGTCAGCAGTCTCTTCATCGTTGGAGTCTACAGCCTCCAGAACGTGGAATGGAGCGCAATGAAGCCTCCACCTCTGAGGGAAGGCGTGACAGAGCTTCTGCTAAACGGTTGGTTTTACCAGGGAAGAAATGCACCATGAATTGTAAACGGGAGAAAAAAATCAGCCCATTGAAGCTGTTTAGCTAACATTTTCCCTGGGGTAGAAAGGGCTGACAAATTTTTATGATCGGACCAAACCTGGAAAGGGCACGCAGCCCCCTCCAACCAGTGGCACCAGGTGCTGAGAGCTTGTTTTATGACAGCTGTTATAGCCAACAGTCCAGTTCAATTCAGGGCCAGAAAACTTTTTGGATAAATAAGCGCAAAGAGACAATTTGCCATCAGGCTCCCTCTGTAAAAGGGCCGCCCCAAGAGCTTTATCAGAAGCATCCACAACAGGTCTTTAATCAAGGGTAAGATATATTTATTGAAGGCTGACACAGTGTTCAGACCCCTATAGTCAGTACACAAATGTAAAGAGCCATCTTTCTTCTTGACAAAAAAAAAACAGGAGCAGCATAAGTGTTCCTAGTCGCTTTATGAATAAAACCGCAAGCTAAGTTTTTATCCAAAAAAGCTCTCAATTCCATTTCCTCTGAAGGACTCATCTGTAGTAGTGCACTGCCGACCCAGCAGCACCGTAGTAGAACGTTGGGACGCCAACGGACCTGCGGCCTTGCCGGTCGCACCGCACACCCACTCCTCATCCCCCCATGAGTCACGGGTCATGAACTGTCTGGCTCAGTCACCGGGCGCAGGGACAATGATCTTGCCCCCAGGTGAGGATTAGGCTCAGACGCGTACGCTCCTCTCCGCACGTAGCCAGATGAGATCATGCATCACATGATGATCTCCCGATCTCCCGCTCTCCCGGAACTCCCCCCGGTCCTCCCTCCTACACGCCCCCGATAGAGTAACAATAAAAGGTGCCAGGAACCGGCAGACGGGAGACTCGCTAGGAACACGGACCTCCGGTCTCCCGCTGCTGGCGATCTCCACCAGATGTTATCTCCGCGTCTCGTCTCGTTCTTACGCTGACCGCGTGGGTCGACTACACTCATCCTCTGCTACTGGGGGTACATCAAGCATCTCGGGCACCCCAAGCCAATTAAAGCCCCCAAGGTAATTTTGGTTCCTTTTTTGTGGTTCGTGAGGGAGAGGGGGAGGACCTGGGGAGATGAACTACCCTCACCCAGCTGTTGGTGCCCTGTTGTTCGATCTGGCCGTTGCACCCTTGAGGCCTGATGGTTGTAATTTCCTGATGACTTGCTGCTTGCTTCGCTGCCCAACGCCTCGTCAGCAGTCTCTTCATCCTTCGAGTCTACAGCCTCCAGAGCTAAGCTTGCTCTGGTTGCCCCAGATTGTGGCCTAGAAACCCTGGCTGGGTGGGACTGAAGCAGCAGATCCTTGGGGCCCCAGGATTCTTGGCTAGGTGTGGTGGCCCCCACCAGGCAATGGGACCAAGAGCACAAGGGAGCCCTCACGGCCTGTGATCCCTGGAAGCCCCCGCAGCTCAGGCATGGTCCAGAACGAGAGGCCGGATGATGGCGGCACGAGGCTGGGACTCTCCAGAGAAAGAAGGAGGACCTCCAACAAGAGCTCGACCAGATGCGGCACGAGATGCACACCATGCAGCGCCAAAAGACCAACCTGATGACAACACAGGCCCCACCAGCCGAGACCCCTGCCCAGGCAGGTGCCACAAGTGGAAGTGTTGCAGGTGCAGGGCCTGTTGGAGCAGGAGCGACTCCAGCAGGGCCAGCACCTCTCGTCCCAAGACAGAGGAAGAGAAGGGAGCTAAAGGCAATGTTTGATGGGGACCCTGAGAACTTGCTCTACTTCCTGGTACAAGTGTGAGCCTACATGAGAATGATGGATGACAAGTATGCCAATGATGCTGAACGCAAGTACGACATCGCAGCTCTCCTTGAGGGGGAGGCAGCAGCCTGGCTGGTGGGCCTCTTCAAAGAGGAAGCCCCAGAGCTCCACGACCTCAACCGTTTCATGATCTCCCTGGACTGTCACTTCGAGAACCCCTTCCTGGAAGAGAAGGCTCCAGCACCTGCCTGAGTGCATTTTTATCCACATATGCAAGGATGGCCTGAGTTCTGCAATGGGGCCTGGTGTAGGGGTGAGCCCGCGAACCCAGCAGAACCTCAGAAAGAGCGCATAGAATGCCTGTGCCATCTGTGTCCTTCTGGGCGCACACGCTCCCCCATCCCCCCATGAGTCACAGGTCATGAACTACCTGACTCACGGTCACCAGGTGTCCCAGACAAAGGGACAAAGGGGCTCTTGCCCCCAGGTATGGATTAGACCCAGACGCGAGCGTTTCCTCCCGCACGTAGGCAACCCCATGATGTCATGTATCATATGATATTCTCCCGCTCTCCCGCCTCCCGGTACGCCCCCATTGCCGCCCCTATTGTAAACCCTAATAAAAGGTGCCAGGGCCGAGCACACAGCAGAGTTGCCGGATCCAAGGACCGCGCTTCCTGCTGCTGGCTCTCTCCACCGGATGATATCACCGTGTCTCGCCTCTTTCTTGCGACCCTCGTGGGCCGACTTCATGCTGGTGCCGAAACCCGGGAATCTCCAACCTCCGCCCGCTTACCGTCGCCTGGAACAGGCCCCCTCGGTGCACCGTCGTCCGCTGGATCTGCTCATCCTCGGACCCGCGTTCTAGGACCCCCTCTCGTCCAACGAACCACCGGTAAGTATGGGAGCTTGCCAAAGCACTGCTTTTATGTACAAGCACGATCCGGCATGTAGCTGAAAAAACGCTTTTCGACGAAAAGCGCCAGAGTCCCAGTAAAGAAAAAGGGATCTGCGCAAATTGGTTGGGGAGATTGATAGTGCAATACGTCCATAGTACCCAGAAAGCGGGGACATTGAATCTTAAGGACTGGGAAAGCATTGGGCGACTCTGCACGTAAGAGCCTCGCTGCCATGATGCCACTCAGCTACTGACGTGGAGAGGCAATGCTTTGTCGCCATCAGTCTGCAGGTCTGTTGGCCTCTCTGCCATAGATGTCCCTCCTCTTCGGACCCTCTTCACCTACAATTTCACCCCCCTCGAATATTCTCTTCTCTCCGCTTAAGCCTGACGCCTCAGGGTCCTCCTCTTTGTTTACCGGCTTTGCTACCTTGCCTCATTCAAACTCTCCTGCTCACACCCTCGCGGCTCGACCGCCTCCTCCTCTCGCTCCTCCTTCTGCTCCTCTCCCCCCTTCCACTTCTGAAGCCACCGCACCTCTGTCAGCGCCACATAATGGCGCGCGTTTCAAAACTCTGGCAGAGCGCATTAACCACAATCTGCTGAAGAAAGAAACGCTGACGGAAGACGATGCCGACATTTTAGCCCTATGCCCCATCCACTTCACTGATCATGATGATGGCAACGGCGGCATTCAGCGGATCGTCGAGTATCGCCCCATAGGCTATAATGTTCTCACCGAACTCCGTAAAGCAATACGGGACGTGGGGATTACGAGCCCCTATGTGAGAGGCATGCTGGAAGCGGTCATGCGGAATCACCTAATGGTTCCGGAGGACTGGAAGACAACTTTCCACATGCTCTTGAACCCTGCGCAGTATGTAGTCTGGGAAAGTGAGTTCCGCCAGCAATGCATAAGCAAAGGAGCAGCCTCCGGTGGCGCCTATACGGGGGAGCAGCTCTACGGCTGCGGAAACTTCACCAATCCCAATGCGCAGATCGTCCTACCAGAGGCCACCCTTACGGTCGCCTCTGATTGTGCTTACAGAGCGTTCCTGAAGGTACCTAATACCGGACGACCATCCCAGAGCTTCTCCACTATCCGGCAGAAGCCCCAGGAGCCTTATGCTGAATTCCTGAATAGGCTCCAGGAAGCCCTGAGGAGACAAGTCGACAACGACGTGGCCCAAACTGAGCTCCTCATGCGCCTCGCTAAGGAGAACGCCTCCGCCGAGTGCCGCAGAGCAATCACGGGCCTAGGAAAGGACCCCGAACTGGCCGACATGCTCAAAGCTTGCCAGAATATCGGATCTTCCACCCATCAGGCCAGTCTCCTAGCTGCAGCACTCTCCTCCACCAGAGGACAGCCCCCAGGCGAGTGCTTCAACTGCAGCAAGCAGGGACACTTCCGGAAGGATTGTAGGTCGCCCGGCGGGAGGGCCTACAACCCTGACAGAGGAGGGTCCGCCTCCAGAAGGCGAGGACCCCCAGGAAAGCCCAAGACCAAATGCCCTTTGTGCCAGAAAGGCTTTCACTGGAAGAGCGAATGCAGGTCGGGAAACTCGCACTCGGGCCTCTCCCCGGCCCAGGAGCAAAGAGGGGAGTACTGAAATGGCCGCAAAAGCCGAAGCCTGCATCGCAAACGCCCCGACCCTCTAATGGTATCTCTCTCACTTGTACTCAACCTCTTTCTCTCAAATTCCCCCATGAAATCCTCATCGCCCCGACTCAGTACAGCGACCCCATCCCCTCAGAAGCTGTCGGATTGGTCTTGCCTAAGGCCTCCACCACTGAGCAGGGGTTGTTTGTTATTCCAGGGGTCATTGACTCCACACACCAGGGAGCCATTCACATCCAGGTGCGGACAAACATCCCACAGGAACTGCCCAGCGGAATCAGTTGTGCCCAGCTGATTCTCTTGCCCCATGCGCTGCCTGCTGCCGATTCAATAAAGGCCACGAGCCCAGGTAACCATCACAGCGCAGCTGGCACCACCGTAGCAGCGGTGGAGACGCCCATCGGTAGCTCCCATCCTTATTTGGAGCTCACCATAGAGGGGTGTCCATTCAAGGGGCTGGTGGACACAGGCGCCGACGTAACCGTCATCAGAGCAGCCGAGTGGCCTGATCAGTGGCCGACCGAGGCTTGCCCGCGCATCTGGGGGGTGGGGGGAAAGCAGACCGCAAGACGAAGCATCCGCCCGCTCACGGTCAGCAGCCCGGGACTTGAGCGGCAGCTCACAGTCCGCCCCATCGTCTTGGACATCCACGTTAACTTGTGGGGAAGGGATCTCATGAGCCAGGTCAAAATGACCTAAGCCCACTCCCACCGCCCTTCCTCTCACATGGATCACCGAGACCCCCGTTTGGGTGGAACAATAGCCGCTGCCCAGAGAGAAGTTGGCTGCTATGCACCAGCTCGTAGGAGAACAGCTAGCGGCTGGCCACATTGAGATCTCCACCTCCCCATGGAACACGCTTGTGTTTGTGATCAAGAAAAAGAGTGGCCGATGGCGACTGCTCCAGGATCTAAGAGCAGTAAATGCGTGCATTCAGCCCACGGGCCTTCTTCATTACAGTCCTCCTGTTCCCGACCCTGACTGCACTCCCACTCTGCCTTGGAACTCTCGCTCCGAGATCCTCTCCTCCTTCCTCCTTCTCTCTCATTCTATTTTCAACCAGCAAAGGCGGGAGGGCCAGCTGACTGGCTAGCCCTCCCTGGGTTAAAATCTGGGCCCGTCTTGGTACCGCAGCACTTCCAAGACAGGCCCCAGGTTAAAAAGGGGCTGCCGCCATTATGCCCCTAATAACCAAACCTGTTTGGGTTGTGGTTGCCCAGCGCCTGGCAACTGTATCAATACCATGTTCGAAGCCAGGCGCTTAGCCGAAACCGCCCCTTAAGGAGTGGTTTCGGCGGGCAACATTTCCCCAAGATGCTCAACTGCGATTCCAACATCTGAGCACCACTTTTAGATCGGCCTCTGCGGTCATGGTAAGTACACCTACCCTACAATGAAACTTCTTCCTGCCTTTTGTTCTAAGAACTGACCCCCATCTAGGTAACTGCCTTTCTTCACAAATGCGTCTTCTACTGTACAAATGCCTTCAAAGTCCATTGTTCTGCAGAAATTAAGTATGCATACCCACAATCCCGTAAGGGTCCGCCTGCCCTCCCTGAGGGCTCGGACCATTGCCTTGGCGCTTTTTTATGACGTCTCTGAAGCCAACTCTCCATAGGAGTTGCTTGCCCATCGCCCTTCCTGTCTCCGCCTTAAGCCTTAAACGCTCAAAATCGCCAAGCGATTGTTGAACGAGCCAACCGCACCTTCAAAGAAATCTTAGCCAAACAAACTAAAGAAAGGGGAGTAGGTGCCCCCCCCAACTTAGGTCTCATCCAGCAGACCATATCCAAAGTATTATTCACTATCAATCATTTAAACTTGCTTGCCCTACCCTCTGGGCAACAAGTCACCCCTGTGGAGAGGCACTTCAGGCAATCAGAGCCCCATTGGTGGTCGGCCATTTGGAGCTGGCTGGCAGGGGGATGGTTGAGTACTATTGTACAATTCTTCATTGGTTTTATTGTATGCCTTGTTGTTGGATCTTGCTTTGTTCAATGTATATCTAACTTTGCTTGTAGTGTGTGTAAGAAACCCTTTGACTTTCCCCTGCGTAGAAACCAGGTTCTCATGTTGCATAAACAGCTCAACCAGCTTGAGCGAGTTCCTGAGGAGGTAAACGCTCCCCTAAATTGCCCTAGCTAATTCGGTCCCTGCTCTAAAAGGTTAGAAATGGGGAGATGTAGGGGTGAGCCCCGCGAACCCAGCAGAACCTCAGAAAGAGCGCATGGAATGCCTGTGCCATCTGTGTCCTTCTGGGCGCACACGCTCCCCCATCCCCCAGACCCCCGTGAGTCACAGGTCATGAACTACCTGACTCACGGTCACCAGGTGTCCCAGACAAAGGGACAAAGTGGCTCTTGCCCCCAGGTATGGATTAGACCCAGACAGCTAGCTGCTTCCTCCCGCACGTGCAGGGCAACCCCCCATGAGTGTCATGTATCATATGATATTCTCCCGGCTCTCCCAGCTCTCCGCCTCCCGGTACGCCCCCATTGCCGCCCCTATTGTAAACCCTAATAAAAGGTGCCAGGGCCGAGCACACAGCAGAGTTGCCGGATCCAAGGACCGCGCTTCCTGCTGCTGGCTCTCTCCACCGGATGATATCACCGCGTCTCGCCTCTTCCTTGCGACCCTCACGGGCCGACTTCACCCTGGTGTCCAGAGATCCAGACACCCTGATGGGGTGGATCTGCCTGGCCAGAGATGCAGAGGCCTGTCTGAAGGAGGTCCAATGGGCTAAGCAACACAGGTGACCAAGCCCCTGTCGATCAACCCCAAGAAGCACAGGGGCAGGGACCCAAGAACGCCAGGGTCATGATTGGTTCTCCCTCTGCATCAAACAGCACAGACGAAAGCAGCCTACCACACACCCTGTGAATCCCCCCACTGACAGCGAAGGAATGTTTCACGAGTGGAGGCATGAGAGCAGCTGTTCATCAGAAGAGGATGAACCTGCTGTTGATCCAGAGTCCTCTGTGGGCCCCTTGAAGTTAGGACTTTCTCAGAGTCCACCCTCAGCACCCCAAACACCTCCCAGTTCACCCACCCCTGAACCAAACTGCACCAAACCTGGGGAGTATCATCAGGGCAGTCTCCTGATGAGACCCTGAATGGTTTGAGACTGTGCCTTCAGAAATGTGCCCCCCCAGCCTGCACCCCCCATTGACAGCAATGCGGAAAACTCACTGCAGAACAAAGATTCTTGGACAAATTTCTGGGATGTTCCTGCAGGAAGTGCATTTTTGGATGTATCAGCACCAAAATTTCAGGGCATGATCTGGAGACAGTCCCGATGACACCCCCCGAGTTTGGTGCAGTTTGGTTCAGAGATGCCAAAGTTATGGATCCTCAAAGGGGTAGCCCTTTCCTCAGCTCCCATTGGAAAGAATTGCTCGGATCGCTCATGCCCCCACGTGACTCAAAATTCCGATGCCTTGGGCAATGGCCCAAACTGCCAGATGGACATTTCACCAGTGCTCTGGAACCTCGCATAGTGAAAGGCGAGCTACATTACGAAGCAGGCCACATCCTGGACTCCTGCCTGCACCATGGCCATCTCCAGTACTGGTGGCCTGGACTAATTGGCTGCCAAGTTTCACTGTGTGGGTCCATCACTCTCCGTCAACATTTCCTATCCCATAATTGTATAGACTTTAATCATATCCCCTCTCAGACATCTCCTCTCCAAACTAAAGAGTCCCAAACGCTGCAGCCTCTCCAGTCCCTCAATCATCCAAAGGCCCTCATTTCCCAGGTCCTCCAGCCCCTGACCTCTCAGCCCGGCCAGCCTGGCCCCTCCATCGCCTCCTTCGATTGCTATCAATGTTGACAATTTGTTCTCTGTAACTACATTAACCCCCCCCCAAAAAACCAAATTATTAAAAGGGTATCAGGGAAAAGGAGGTGGAGCATGTAGGTGTGGTAAACTACCCTGCAGTAGCTAATGGACAGACCCAGTAAACCTGCGAATGGTGTGCTAGCCCCTGTTAGCAAGTGACTCTTTAGATGACCAGCTGGTGGCACTGTAGATACCCAGAGAGAATCAGAGAATCCCTTGGGAAGTTGAGTGGTCTTGAAAGAACAGTGCACAGTCAAATGTAAAGCTGGGATGGCTGCCGGGTGACTTAACTTCTCAGAATCCAAAGCAGAATGGCTCTCGTGGGTCAGCTGGCTCCATCAGACTCTCGTGGGTCAGCTGGTTTCTGCAACAATGACAATGTCAACTATTTTAGTGGCACAAGTTAGATATTGACAGGAGCAAAACCAGTGGTGGGATCCAAAAATTTTAATAACAGATTCCGATGGTGGTGGGATTCAAACAGTGGCGCCGCCGCACACACGCCCCTCCAGTCCCTATTGGGCGGGGAGGATGCTTTAGTAACCCCTTCTCAGCACTCAGAAAAAATTAGTAACCACTTCTAGAGAAGTGGTGAGAACTGGTTGGATCCCACCTCTGAGCAAATCCCTTCCTCCAACATCCTGCAAGGGCCAGGATGTAAAATGATTGTTCCACGGCAAAATTGCCTAAGTTCACAATATTGGAATAACCCGCATTCCGCATGCCCTGGCGCAGTGGAGACCAGGGGAGCTTGGAAAGAATTCATTCTCAATTCGAGGGGGTCGCATTCAACTTGAAAACTGTGAGTGCTGAGAGCAGCAATAACACTGATGGACTCACCCTTCAAATCTGGAAATCAGCAATCTTGTAAAGAGCCATTGATGGAAAACCTTCTTGGATTTCTTGCTGCAAAAGGAAAAGGAACGTTTGCTCTTCAAGAAATGGAAGGTGAAGGTCCAGAACATCCACAGGTTTTTATTGGAACTACATGAATAAAAAAGAGGGGAAGATAACTACTGGGTCGTTGGATTAGGGTGGGTGTGTGAGGGGCAGAGGATGGTTGCTGTATTGTTTGCCTATGAAGAAAGGAGATGAAAAAACAAATAAAAATAGTGATTTAAACTCTCTCTGTTTCCCTCCCCTTCGCAAAGGAACTTCAGCCGAATTGTGACCACAGCCCCCCCCCCCCCCGTTTCATCTGCTTGTCTCTGGCAGGAGACTGGCAGCTACCAAACCCAAGAAGGGGGGATTAGACACACAATACTGTGGGCCATTAAGGGATGGGTGTGACCTCTAAATCCTTCCTGCTCAGGGTGACACTAAGTCCCCCCCCCCCAGCATATTCCTACCCCTTCCTTCCTTTGATGTTATTGAATACATGAGATCTGAAGCACTTACTGATCTTGATTAGACCTAATCAGCTTCTAATGCACACCTTAAACCCCCATTTAAGAGAGATATTCAGGTCTACTTAATGCAGTGAAACAGTTGAAACACCAGGATCAAAAGCAAAGTCTTTGCCAGCAACTGAATATACACTAAGCAAAACCCAATGCATAGAGGTCCAAAGTACTTCCATCTCTGGAGAGCTGCACAAGATTGTACTTTCACATATAAGTTTGTATTTTGATATATATGTGTTAATGTTAAATCTTGTTTTCTCTTTCTTCTTTCTTTTCTATATTGGGAGGGCCTTGGGCCAAATACAATAACATTTTACTACTACTGAAAAGCTATGTCCAAGAGTCAAAACCAAATAATATTACTGTTGTTTGGACACTGCGCAGGGGCCATCTTCCCACCACCGGGGTGCTTGAAATGTTTAATGCCTTCCACAGGAGCTGAAGGACTGAGGCTTAAACTGTTCTGACTAAAGCGGCCACTCCAGTTAGGGAGGGTGGATGGGAACATGACGGGGCGGGGCCAGGCTGCCTACCGAACGGAGCCTGTGCTCAGGTGTGGGACCCACTGGACCCACTGGGAGCAACTGCAGTTCATCCTTGTTTCATTGTTGCATTAGAAACAGCACCCAAAAATCCCACAATAGGGTTCCGTTTTGTGGATGACACGGTCACAATTTGGAGCCATGGAGAAGAAGAACTAAACAAGTTTGTGGACCATATTAACAAAATCCACCCTAACATTCAATTTATTATGGAAAAAGAAACAAGGGAAAACTACAATTTCTGGATGTCTTAGTCATCCACAAACCCATGGACGTAGGTAAGGGGGGGTTCTCGGGTTTGAACCCCCCCATTCATGTCCAAAGCTCCGCCCCTCCGTTTGTGGGTTTTTAAAACATTTTAGTGCTTTTTTTCAGTTTTTGGCCTGCAGGGGGTGCATTGTTTGGGCTAGCAGCACCAAACTTTCAGGGATTGTTTGGGGGACACTCCTGATGATACTACCTGGGTTTGGTGATGTTTGGTTCAGGGGGTCCAAAGTTATGGACTCCCAAAGGGGGTGCCCCCATCCTCCATTGTTTCCAATGGGAGCTACACCTTTGAAGGTCCATAACTTTGGTCCCCTGAACCAAACTTCACCAAACCTGGGATGTATTATCAGGAGAGTCTCTTATTGATACCACCCAGGTTTTGTGAAGTTTGGTCCAGGTAGTCCAAAGCTATGGACTCCCAAAGGGGGTGCCCCCATTCCCCATTGTTTCCAATGGGAGCTAATAGAAGATGGGGGCTACATCTTTGAGGGTCCATAACTTTGGACCCCCTGAACCAAACTTCACCAAACCTGGGTGGTATCATTAGGAGAGTCTCTTAAAGATACCCTGATGGTTTGGTGCTTCTAGCTTAACAATTGCACCCCTGACAGCAGGCACCCCCCAAATTTCCCCAGATTCTCCTTTTAAATTCACCCCCTTCGGCATGGATTTAAAGGGAGAATCTGAGGTCCTCAGTTTAGAAGAAGAAGAAGAGTTTGGATTTATATCCCCCCTTTCTCTCCTGTAGGAGACTCAAAGGGACTTACAATCTCCTTGCCCTTCCCCCCTCACAACAAACACCCTGTGAGGTGGGTGGGGCTGAGAGAGCTCTGAAAAGCTGTGACTAGCCCAAGGTCACCCAGCTGGCATGTGTGGGAGTGCACAGGCTAATCTCAATTCCCCAGATAAGCCTCCACAGCTCAAGTGGCAGAGCAGGGAATCAAACCTGGTTCCTCCAGATTAGAATGCACCTGCTCTTAACCACTACGCCACATTGAAAGTGATGCTGTTTCAGGGTGGGGGATAATCCACCCCAAAACAGCATCACTTTCAATGTTGTTTAACTAGGGACCCCAGATTCTCCCTTTAAGGTGGATTTAAAAGGAGAATTTGGGCTTTCTAGTTTAAACACCATTGAAAGTGATGCTGTTTGAGGGTGGATTCCAGCATCACAGCGGCTGTCCAGGGGGGGCGCAAAACTCAGACTTTGCACCAGGCTCCATTTTCCCTCTATGCCTCTGCCCAGAGGGGAGGGACGGGGCAGGGGAGTCTGCCAACCCCCGCCCTCGGAGAGCTGCTTTTATAAGCGCTAGACCAGGGGCGGGGCTTGGGGAGGCGTGGCCATGCCCTAGGGGTGGGTGGGGTGTGGCCCCCCGAACCCCTCCCATAAAAAATCTATAACTACGTCCCTGCACAAACCGAACTAACAATTGGGCCACACAGTCTACAGAAAACCTGCACACACTGATAGATATCTATATAAAAATTCCAATCATCACCCAGGACAGAAAAGGAGCACCATTAACAGTTTTGTAGATTGCGCAAACAGAATCTGTGAACCGCACCTCCTTAAAGACGAACTGAATCACCTAAACTTGGCTCTACAGGCTAATGGTGACTCCACTACAGACATCAGAAGAGCTGCAAGACCAAGAACAAACCACAGGAATGAAGATAAAACAGCCATCTAGAGGGAAAGTGTTCGTACCATACATTAAGGGAATCATTGACCGTATAGGGAAACTGATGAAGAAACATAACCTACAATCTACAGACCCACTAAGAAAATTCAACAAATGCTACGTTTGGCAAAGGATAAGAGGGATCCCCTAACTTCTGCAGGAGTCTACTGTGTACCATGCAGCTGTGGTCAAGTCTACATAGGGACCACGAAACACAGCGCCCGGACAGGAATCAAAGAACATGATTGGCATTGAAGACTAATTCAGCCGGAAAAATCAGCAACAGAAGAACATGTGATAAACCAAGCTGGACACAAAATGTTATCTGAAAACACAGAAATTCTGAACCACTCTGGAAACCACTACATCAGACTACACAGAGAAGCCATTGAAATCTACAAGCACATGGACAATTTCAACAGAAAGGAAGAAACCATGAAAATGAACAAAAATTGGCTACCAGTACTGAAAAACACTAGAATCAAGACAATGACTAATGAACACCACCCAGACAAAGGATGTCTTTAGGCAGTAAACAATCAAAAGGATCAAAGGCCAGGCCACTACTATCCAGATGCCCTCACTAATTGATTATGCTCTCTTCATGGTTACTCACATGCTAAAATGGGTGGATCCCACTCAACACATGCAAATCAAGCTTCCCTAATTTGCACCCTTTATGCTTGTTACTTCCCAGGGAGTAACTAGACTATTCTCAAAACAAGGTTAGTGGTGATGGCCGCTAACCTGGATAGCTTTAAAAGGGGCTTGGACAGATTTCTGGAGGAGAAGTCGATCTTTGGCTACCAATCTTGATTCTCCTTGATCTGAGATTGCAAATGCCTTAGCAGACCAGGTGCTCAGGGGAGCAGCAGCAGCAGCAGCAGAAGGCCATTGCTTTCACATCCTGCATGGGAGCTCCCAAAGGCACCTGGTGGGCCACTGTGAGTAGCAGAGTGCTGGACTAGATGGACTCTGGTCTGATCCAGCTGGCTCTTTCTTATGTTCTTATGTTCTTAATTGTAACTGTATTACTGTCTCTTCTCATGCTGATATTGGGGGAATGCAAAGGTGGGGGCTTGAGGGGCTGAACCAAACTGTAACCCTAAGACATATTCTGTACCCAGGGAGCTGGATCCTTAGATGGCCGTTGGGCTGACACAGTTCTGATTAAAGCTCTTGGACCTTTCCTGAGTCTTATCATTGACTGGAGTACCAGACCCTTACATTTAGCTGAATCTACCACTGGATCCCCTTTTCTTCACCCAGACCTACTCACAGTACGGCTGGGCCGAAAGAGAACCAAACCATCTCATCCGACAGTGGGTTGGACAGCAACGATGGAGCTACTGGCGGGGATCCTCAAGGCCCCCATCCAGAGAACATTTTCACCCCAGCCCCGGGCCGCGTAATGGAGACCATGGCTGGGGGCTACGGATGGGATCGCATTGGCCATTCCTCGGGGTGCCGGGACTCGTGGCTGGGGCCACTGGCCCCACCTGGCGCTGGGAGACAGGGCAAGAGTGCAACCTCGGGGCCAGCGATTGATGGGGACTGCAATTCTAGCATGGTCAAGACCGCAAGGCAGCGAGGTGGCATTGTGAGGCTGAGACCCTCCAGCGAGAGAGGGACCAGATGTGCCGCGAGCTGAGGGCCATGCAACACCAGATGACCTACCTGGCCCTCCAGAATCCCTCGGCACCAGCCACAGCTCCAGTTGGCGCCAGTGGCGCTGCTGCAGGTGCGGCGCCCACAGGTCGGGACCCAGCTCCAGTGGGGCCGGCACCTCCAGCCCCAATACAGAGGAGGAGAAGGGAGCCGAAGGCAATGTTCAACAGGGACCCCGAAAACCTGCCCTACTTCCTGGTCCAAGTGGGAGCCTACATGAGAATGATGGATGACGAGTACGCCACTGATGCTGAAAGAGTGTATGACATCGGGATCCTCCTTGAAGGCGAGGCCACGGCTTGGCTAGCGGGCCTGTTTGAGGAGGAATCCCCAGAGCTCCGGGACCTGGATCGTTTCATGGTCTCCCTCTGCCGCCGCTTCGAAGACCCCTTCCCAGAAGAGAAAGCGAGGGTCCGGCTGCAATGCCTGAGATAGGGAAACTGCTTGGTGGCCGATTATGGGGCCGAGTTCCGCCAGCTGGCAAGCCACCTGCAGAACTGGCCTGAGAGGATTTTTATCCACATGTTCAAAGATGGACTGAACCCAGAGATTCTGCAATGGGCCCTGGTCTCGGGGGATCCCGACACCCTCATGGGTTGGATCTGTCTCACAGGAGACGCGGAGGCCCGCCTGAAGGAGGTCCAGCGTGCCAAGCACTGCAGAGGGTCGAGCCCCCACCGCCCTGCAACTAGGACCCCTGGGGGGACGAGTCGGGGCTCCCAGGACACCAGCGAGACCGTCTATGCCTGCCGTCGCCGACTCAGGCTCTGCCTGCACTGTGGGGAAGCAGGCCATCTGATTGCCATCTGCCCCGAGAAACTACGCACTCAAGCTTCAAGCAAGACAGCTGGGCCCAGGCCGAAGAAGAAGGCGGGAGCGACGAAGAGTGCAAAGCACCAACCATCGCCCAGAGTTGCCCTGGCCTTGGAGGAGGCCCCCTCCTCAGATGAGGAAAGCCTCCTGGGAACATTGGATACCGGAAAAAGCAGCAAGCCGTCGGGAAATGACTACGACCTGGCCTAAAGCACGCCAAGGGCCAGGTCGACCCACCAGGCGCCATCCAACGGGTGAGTGACTCCTCTGCACCCCTAACTGTCCCCCTAGCCCTGTCCAACCCCTGCTGGCAAACCCAGGTGACTATAGCGGCCCTTGTAGATTCTGAGTGTTCCAAGTGCTTGATGCACCCCATGGTAGTGGAGGGGCCAGGATTGAGACTCAAGAGACTAAAGACCCCTATAACTTTCGAACACATTTAGCAGGTTTGGCAGGGTAACTGCTGGTGCACCAGACGGCCAGTACCTCAGCAAGATAACCAAACTCTCCACAGCATCCCACGCCAGACCCACACATTCAATGCCAGAGATCATTGGGATGGGGATTGCCCAAAAGGAGAAATTCTCCTGAATGAGCATCACTACTCCCCCTCCCTCCCCCCACTTTGTCCAGGGCTGATAGAGGTCCAAATTACCTGCGGAGGCAGTTCTTTCATGGCTTTGCCCTTCCACACCCAGGTCTTAGTCACGCATGCCAGGCCTGCTTCATGGTATTATTGTTGATGGACTCATGCTGCGTGTCAGCGAAGGTGCATCTTCCTAGCTCCACCACAGTCGTTTCTTCCAATGGGACAAAAACTAGAACAGGAGTCTGCAACCCATGGCTCTGGAGCTGCATGTGGCTCTCTCAGCCTTATACTGCGGCTCCGCATGGCCTGGAGGTTGGAGGTTAGTGTGAGAGTGTCCCTCCAGAGCAGCGCTGGAAGGAAAGGGGAGTGGAGGAACCGAACAAGAGGTTGCTCCGTGTGTGAGGGCGCTGCTTTTCACTTCCCCTCCACTCACCTCTCCTTCCAGCACTGCTCTGGAGGGCTGGAGGGACACACCCACACTGCCTTCCAACCCCTGGAGGTCGGAGGGTAGCGTGGGCATGTCCCTCCAGAGCAGTCGCCATCCCCCCTCTGCCCCACGGAGCAGGCGGCTGCCTGCTCCATTAGGCAGAGGGGATTTCCCTGCCTGGCACCACTGCTTCCCGCAGAGCGAGAGGCGGCAGAATTGGGCAGGCCACAGCCAATTGGGCAGGCTGCCTGCTCCGTGCCCAGTGCAGCTGCCCTCCCCCCTCTGCCCCATGGAGCAGGGGGTTGCCTGCTCTGTCAGGGAGAGGGGGAAGCTTCCCTGCCCAGCATCACTGTCTCCCACAGCATGAGAGGCTACGGCACCAGGCAGGCCACGGACGCCATCCCCCTCTGCCCCACGGAGCAGGCGGCTGCCTGCTCTGTTGGGCAGAGGGGGTTTACCTGCCCGACGCCTCTGCTTTCCAGCACTGGAAGGAAAGGTGAGTGGAGGGGCCAAACCAGAGGCGGCTCCATGCGGAGCTGCCTCTCCTGCTCAGTAGATCTTCGGGGCTGTGGAAAACAGGTCCAAATGGCTCTTTGGGTGGTAAAGGTTGCCGACCCCTGGACTAGAAGGAAGATGACCATGACCACATCTTAACCACCTTCTCTCGTAAAGTCCTCTCCTGGTGCTATGTTTCCCAGGCCCTAGAACCCCATGCTGGCCTCCCTCAGATCAAGTAGTACCTTGGCACTACCAGCCACGAACACTAATCCAATTCCAAAGTATCACTAATACAATAAATCCCACTATAACCCCCCCCCCCCAACACACACACACTTTCTACATTCTGACAGGAGAGCTTGGCTTTGCCTCCCCCCTGGGGTGACCGTGGACAGTGTCCAGGATGCAGCGTCCTCCCAGCAATTCCTCTTTGAACCGGATAAAAGTGGGCTCAGTTCTGATCCTGTTTAAAGGGGAAAGTCTGTGGTCTGCCCAGAGTGACCATAGCATTGTGTTGCTATTCCCATGTAGTGTGGAGGCTTCCTGGGTTAGCTTTACTCCTTTTCCCATTTAGATGAGTTAATAATTATACAACCAAAATAGTCTGCCTGCATGTGAACTCTATTTTTTACTTTCATGAAATCAAAAGAGATATTTTTCCATCCCCTATATTTCCCACTGTAACCCCCCCTCCCATTTTCCGAAGAAGTCATGAAAGACAGAAAAACAGTCCCTTGAGCTGAGGTGCCCCAAGGTTGGTGGCAGATAGTAAGAGAGAACCACCTGGCTTCCTGCCCCCACAAGATAATGTGACCGCTGTTGCTCGGGTAACAATCAGTGATTTCAGCTCAGCAACATAATGAGGCGCAGGAAGCCAATGATCTTCAAAGCAAAAGGATTTTATTCGGAGATGGTGGTCACAGCTCGGGCAGGAGAATCGCGCCCTTGCAACCAAGTGCAAGAACTTTTATTACCAAAGTTCAAAGGGGCAAAGGGGGAGGTAGAAAGGGGAAGTGAGGGGGCAAGTCCCTCACCAAACACCAATAAGAAAACGACAATACAAAAGCAAGATACAATTACAACTTTGAATGGGATCACAAAATCCCGCTGTCAAACGTAGTTCCGCGAGATCTCGCAATGGTGCTGAAAGGAAAGCCGATAAGGTCCATTCAGGAAATCCAGGTGGGCTCTCTACCTCACCCAGCTATCTTCTTTATCAGATGACTGTTTCCTTCAGTACTGCCCTGAGGCTCTCGCGCCTCATCTTTGCAACAAAGAAAAGTTCAAACTGTCCAATGGTGGTCCCTGCACGTCTTCCAACGGCTGGGGACCTCTGGGTGCTGCCAGCAGATTTGATTTGCAAGTCCAAAGGGGTCTTTGTCTTTGCTAAGGAGTCGGCTGGGTGTTGGTATAAGCAGCATTCCAGAGTCAATTCCTTGTCCCTTAATATCAGCCTCTACAAGCTACTGCTTTTGCTGACAAACACAAATCTTAAAAAATAACATTTTAAACTTAAACATTAGGGAATATAGTACAATACAGACACATAAGAATCTCCTAAATTAACAGGAACAAAACCTTAAGCTAACTGGGGAACCTAGTCAAACTAAAATCCTAAACAGCGGGCAAATCATAAATTCAACTCTAAAGGGGCTTTTATTACATCCTATATGGGCATAAACAAGAGAGAAACCATATAACATTGGCACAACCATACAAATACACTCTTTGTGATCCTCATGGAGGTTTCTGAACTACACCAGTCTCTGCATCTTGACATGGAACCAGTGTAGTCAGGCAACCTGACTCAGGAAAATATTTTGTTTATTTTCCTGGGCAGTAACAATAACAGATGCAGTTCTTTCTCTCATGGGACCAGAGGGCCAGGGGGAGCCTTATCTACAAAGCGTGTGAAGCCACAAAGTAGAGTAGGGTATTTTAGCAGCATTGGTTTGTTGTTTTAATTGGCTACATTGATTCATGCATCTTCAACACAAATAGATACTATCCCCTGGCAGGGGGTCCTTTTCCTCCCCAGTTATCTTTGGTGAGCCCATCATGCTTATCTTTTTGAACATCCAGGAGTGGCCACTGTCCCGTTTTCTACCCTTAACACCTGTTTATTAGTCTTAATATTAAATTCTTTACAGATGGGTGTGGCTGGATATTAATGAGAGAATACATGTAGCACTCGACAAATCCAAAGTACTCTGGGAACAATTAGTTAAGAATGCATAATTGCAACCATGAAATATACTCTTACAAGCAGGAGAGCCAGGCTGAATCATCTGACGTTTTGCAAGTGTAGCTGGAAGAAATATTGTTGCTCAGATGCCTTTATCTGACTTGAAATCCATTTCTCTCTTTCAAGGGGACCCCAACTGGGTCTTTGACGGCATCCTGTGCCCTGCATCCAGCACACCGGAAATCAGACTTGAAGCTCACAGCCAGGAGCTGAGTGCCGAGTGAAGATTTAATGAAGCCGGGATTGTGTGTCCCGGGCAGTTCAGTGAAGCAGCAAATGCAAACACATTATCACCTGAGAAGTTACTCCAATTTCACACCAATTAACGGGGAATGGGTGGGGGAGGGGGGCTGCTGCCCATTCAAGGGGTGGCTGGGAAATGGAGGGCCGGCTGTTGGGCTAAGGGGGGTGCAGGGCCAAGGGGGCTCCATAAAATCCTTCCTTTTTTAACCACAGAGAGGAACGACTGGGAGCGCTTTTCTGTTGAGGAGATGAGAAAGTGTTTCAGTTCTCCAGAGCCGGCCTGGAAGGGAAGGAGGAGCCAGGCAGGGAGCTGCTCTGTCTGTTGATGTGTGTCTGTACATGCCTTTAGTTTCTTCCCAGTATCTCTTGACCTTCCAGTCCCCTAAACTCCCTCCTTTGCATGGAAAAGTGCTCTTTTGGAGCCTGGCCGTAATATTTAGGATGATCACCTTTTAAAACTGGTCATGCTCGTGGACTCTGTGTGCTGTGCTGTGCAACCGTCGGCAGGGGAAACTCCTCTACTGAGGGAAACTTTTCTGCACTTATTTTCTGAATGTGTCAGGAAGCCATTCAAGACCCAAAGCCCGTAAACAAAAAGACGTTTACTCCTGATACAGACGTAGCAGTAAACAACGACAAGATGATTTTAATAATCATATATTCAAAGTGGGTTCTAATTTTCATTAATAAAAGACGCGCTTTGTTCTTTTCTGTCTTGAACAGTCTCAATAATTTTCTGCATTTCTGCTCTTTTCTCCTCTCTGGGTCAAACAGAACCACCAAATGACACTTTTAAAAAACTGGATAGGAAGAGAAGGCCTGTGACGGGATCCACAGATAAATGTCATCGTCAAATTACACAGCGTTGCCACATGGGTTTCTGACAGCACCATGGTTTTAACAGATCACCAGGCAGAAATTCAACAGGTGGGTCATGTCATCATTAAGCAATACTGAAAGATGTATGTATTGAACCTCTACCTGCTATGAATGAAATGAGGTGTAGCAAAAGTAACTAGAGACTTATCAGGGATCCCCCTGCCCTGCAATCTCTGTGGGCAAAAGTCTAGGATGAAGCCCCTATACCTCTGACATGGAAAACGGAAAAGTCTATAGCAGCCCATTTGTGTTAGATGCCACTGAGATCTTAAAAAGTCAGAGTGCATTTCAGTCAGTGTAGACTTGAAAATATAATTGATGGCAACCCTGATTTCAGTGTCCCCTTTCCACACCTCTCCCTCCCTCAGCTGTATCCTCAGGGTACCTCGGCAGGTGCTTCCACTAGGAATGGAGGGATTCAGACAGCTTTCCTTCAAACATTACAATTGGCTTTACCTTCCACAGACCGAGTGTGGACAGATTCCCAAAAGACATCTTTAAAGACAATGCAGCATCACCATCATTCCCGTGTCCAGATGCACCTAACTAATTAAGAACACTCCTATGTATGGCTGCCAACTTCCTGGAGCAAAAAATGCTCTGTCCCTTTTGCAGAGGCTTAGTGGGATGTGATTTGCTTTTGGACCAGGAAAGGTTCCAGCTGCCGATTGCCGTACATTAAGTCTCCGTTAAAGGAGCCGGGCTGCCAGGGGTGACCTCATTGCTAAACTGCTAAAATACATGTGTAGCCAGCCTGCCATATGTTACCACTGCCATCTGGGGCATTCTTTCCTTGATCTTTACTTTATGGCTTCACATGCTTTGTAGATAACTAGGCTTTCCCCTGACACACTAATCCCACGGGAAATGGAGTCGTATCTGTTATCTTGTGGGGGCAGGAAGCCAGGTGGCTCTCTCTTACTATCTGCGGCCGACCTTGGGGTGCCTTAACTCCAGGGACTGTTTTTCATCATCTCTTGGGAATTTAGGAAGGGTGAACCGCAGGGGATAAAGGGAATGGCAAAAGCCAGGTTTGTCAGAACTGGCTTTGCCAAGCTTTGGTGCTCTGACACTTATCAATAAATGCTACTGATCAACAACACAGAGTTTGTTTATTGGTTTAAGGTTCGAGACCTAACCCAGGCACGGGTGTCCAGGCCGCTTGGAAACTGTACATGATGCACGGCAACTCCGCGTTCTCAGAATCCCTTCTGAAAGCATCTTCGAGAGGACTGGATCTGCCCAGCTGCTGGTGGTGAACATGCGCAGGGATCACAACAGGATTTCCTGAGGCTCTAGACTGATTCCAACGGGAGGCCGCATCCCAGTCATAGCAGGTTCTGTGACCAGAGGGGGTTTTAACAGGAGCAACCAGGTGAAAATATACTGCACTTAATAAAATCCAGTGTGTTCTTTGTAGCAGCAGGTTTTTTCAGTTGTCAGGCTTTGCTGAGATGGCCAAACTAACACTGTTGCTTGGGGAAAAGAACTTATCTACATTTTTGGATAATTGGAAAGCCCTGATAGACTTTTTGGGGTAAAACAGAAGAAAATGAGTTGTTCACTTATGGATTTGAGGGATAGAAGATCATCAAAACACAATATTTAATAGATAAAATGTTTAGCTTATCAGGAATAACCTTTAAGAACTAATTTTACATATTTTATTAAAGAGCACGTAGTAATATCTTTATATGTCAATACTTGGTGCAGGCAAAATCAAGAGTTCCTTTTCCCCCTTTTTTCTGTTTGTAACTCTTTTAAGTCTTAATAATAAACCTGGACCCAGAAACTGCCAGTCTACTGCATGAGGGTAGAACAGACAATTTCTTTCCCTTGGGTTTTTCAAACCGTAGTGAAAAATTACTGAGCCTTTTACTACACCAACCTCAGACTGCTCTTTTTCAGTGTGTGCCCATCCTGGGAAACACACTCAGCCAGCCGGCTTCTGCCTGGAGAAGGACCAAGAAGTGTATTGTGGAATTTAAATGATACTCTGTGATGTGCAGATCAGATAATTTACAACAGTGATCAGGTGGTGTTATTGAGCGGCTTGCCATGAGAACCTTCCAATGTCCACACCCACACTTTAAGTTTCAAATAAACCTGCTTTACTATCAGCTCAGTTTCACAAACAGGACACAGAGACCCGCTGCATGAGGTGTCGCGTGCCTGGGATTGTCAACTGCCTGGGGAAAAAGGATGTCCCGTCCCTTTATTGGAGGCTGACTGAGGCCTCGTCTACATGAAAAGCTCTGCCTCCCCATTTCCACACCATACGTTTTCCAAAAGCGTCAATGCTTCATCAGTAAGGAACGGGTGGACTTTGCTGCCAGTTGGAGGAAAAGCCCACAGAATGTGATGTGGTCCAAGTGTGTCGCCCGGTTGACCTCTGGGACAAAAATGGATGGGACCAGTGGAACAAGCGGAAGAAGGTGGTGGTCTCCGGTCCAGTTCAAAACATGCACCATACAATGTTCTCCAGTGGACGAGAAGGCAAGAGGGGAATTCCTGCCCATGGCCCCACCAATCAACGAGGAAAAGATTGCTGAGCACTTAGAAAGAATTTCAGCCCAGGCGGACTTTCACTCTTCTCTTCCATCCTGTAAAACCCCATGTCGTTCACTTCATATCACTTACTTCTAAACTGCCAGACTGCTACTGTAAATTAATCCCGTGATTATGGAATGTTTTTGAAGTTAAAAGGGGATTTTTAAAGTATAATTGTGTGTGCACTTTTTAACTGTGCTATCTACAGATGCGTCACGTGTAGAGGCAGCAGGCAGGCCTCACAGTTTATGTTAATATCCAGCAGAATACAGGCAAAGATTATGAAGCTCTGAACCTGCCATCCCAGGCAGGGAAAATTTCCATTCTTCCTTTGGGACTTTCCCTCCCAAGGAGCTAATAATAGGACTGGATTCACAGCTTTCACTCAGCTGATATCCCACAGCAGGAAATTTCCATACTTACAGAGGGACTTACAACGACAGCATCACTTTTGCAGCATTACTGAAGGAGGTTTAGGGCAAACAGTTGTCAAACATCTATCTTCACGGAATGCTTCCTATATGGATGTAACCACGGAGGAGCCATGATTTATTTATATTTATTCCTTTACATTTATAACCTGCCCTCCCTCAAAGGGCCAGTGGCTGAGGATGCTGGCCCACAGTGGGCGGTGCCTGTTCTCTCTAGGCAGGGGACTGGCCAGGGTTGAACTGGGATCTGGTGAGTCTCCAAATCCCTGTTTTGCTATGAAATGTGGCATTTGTTGTGAAGATAAAAGATGGAAGAGCAAAGAGCCCACAGTTCTGACATCCTTGGGGCAAGAGGGCAATAAAAGTGCACTCCCAGCTGATCTTCACTGACTGGCCACCTGCCCTGCCACAGCAGCCTGCATTTTGCCACAGCCTCACTGGCAGGGGGAAGCCAGTTCTGAAGGACAAGCTAGCCTTGAGGGAGGTTCATTTGCAGTCGATAATCCCTTGACTGCTTATGCTGGACCCTCATGTGGAATTCACTCTTTGCAGCTGAGGAATCTTGAGTTCATCAGATGGTGATGAAGACTTTCTCTCCTATAAGAAGGAATCTCAAAGTGGCTTGCAAACTCCTTTCCCTTCCTCTCCCCACAACAGGCACTTTGTGAGGTAGGTGGGGCTGAGAGAATTTGGAGAGAACTGTGACTAGCCTAAGGTCACCCAGCAGGCCTCATGTGTAGGAGTGGGAAAACAAACCCAGTTCACCAGATAAGAGTCTATTGCTCATGTGGAGGATTGGGGAATAATATCTGCTTCTCCAGATATGAGTCCCCTGCTCTTGACCACAACACCATACTGGCTGTAGAGATGTCTATTTCCATAGATTGCCTGTGACGGGTGTTATAAGTCACTCACCTGGGCCTGCCCTGAAAGCGCGCCACAACTGGCAACTCAGACGACAGCAACAAAACGATACTTCCACAGCTTTCAAATGGTAGTCTCTAAATCTGCCCCTATTGTTATTTTTTTCCACACAACGGGTGCAGTTAGGCTATGATATTTCTCCTGACACCACACTGTGCTTTTAATACTAACCAGCCACAAATAAATCTAGCAGGTCAACCTTCCCCTGGCATGGAGATGGGGAAATTCTTCCTCATAAAGAATTTCTTATGTGCAGCTTTCTCCTTTGGAACTCCCAGCTCAGTCAGTGGCCAGAGCCAGGCCTGCATGCTCCCTGCGGGCGGAGTGCCAGCTCTGGTGCAAGGAAGAAAAAAGTGCTTGAGCTTTGATTCCTAAATTTGAGCCAGTATTCTGCTGGGCAGGGTGGTGGGCGAGCCACCCGCCACACTCCGGTGAAACCAAACCAGAACATCCACCACGGAAGTGCTGCTCCGTTTCCCTGTCGTCTCGGCCGCTTCCATGAGCGACGCCCTTTGCACTGGAAAACGCTGATCTTGCACAAAGGAGGTGCCCACTCCGCAGCAGAGACGATTCGGCACTGACAGAACTTATTTCTGGGATTTTCTTCAGAATTAACAATTGACTTGGTGTTTCCCACTGGAAACAGGGCAAGAAGCACTTTAAAAGGGCTACCCCCTGGACACTGACCCTTTCCCAGTGGGCTGGCCCAGGCAGCAGAGCGCAGGGGCCCAGGCAGCTACCAGCGCACGCGGAGCCACCCTCCATGCCTGGTTGGGCTGTGCAGCCAGCCGGGGAGCAGCAGGCCGGGCTCAGTGTTTTTTTTCCTATTAAAATTTTAAAGGGAATATTGTTATTGTTTGAGGAACGGGAGCTTCAGCCATACATTATTTTTTTCTTCTCTCCAAGTGAGAATTACTGCAATATATGATTTTTTGGGAGCAATCCTGACTCTGGCCTGCTTCAAGACTGCAGTCAGAGACATGCCTGCCCAGGAGGGTGACCCCCACTCACTCAGCAAGGTGGGCCTCAGGACCACTGGAGCCCTCACAAAACCATGGCAACCCCCACAGGGGGATACCCCCCTCCCCGCCCCCCTCCCTTGGAGACAGACTGTTTGGGGAATTGTTTCTATTTCATTTCCAAGGCAGCCCAGCCTGCTTGCCAATGGGATTCCACAGATCCAGAAATATCCAAATATGAAAAAATCAGATGTGGAAACATTTGCAATATTCTGAATGGGTCCAAACCAAAACTGCACACCCCTGTGAGTGAGACTTGGCTGTGTGCTCCTTCTGCCCACCTCTCCTTACTGTAATTCATTTCAAACACTGGCCACAAGAGAGCTTGTGTGGATGATTTCACAGTGACGATCCAGCTAAGCACCAGCCCAGAACTGTTTCAAATAGGGCAAAACCTAGGCTGCCCTGCCCTCTTGTGGACACCCGTACAGCAAAGAAATAGTCAATAGAAATGTCAGTTGTTACTGTTTCAAAGCATTCATTGTAATTTACTTCAGCAACTGGCACAATTTCCATGCACGCAGGTCAGTCAGAAAAAGCCTTCTATTGATATCAGGGGAGACCTGGAGATTTGAAGAGAACTTATAAATGTTCCCATCTTGGAAAATAAAAGAAGGAGCCCCTACAGAGTCAGTTTTAAAGGTATGACCCAGGTAAACAGTTTATGCTCCTGAGTCCAATAATACGAACCATATGTTGCTTCTCTTCAGGATCAAAGACTCGCGTTGCACATCACTTTTGAACAATGTTATAAACAAACTTTGCTATGAGAGAATTCTACCCAACAGCTAACGAAGAAGAACACGCAACTCCATGATCCAGCACACCAGGTAGCTGTGCATCTTGCCCGGGACGAACAGACGTTGACGAGGCAACTGCTCGGGTCATTCCTGCAAATGATCAGCTGAAGACCCCGGATCTTTGCTCGGCAGCTGCCTCTATCTGTTGCCGCAGCATTTCTGTCCAGTCTTCACCTTGGCTCAGAGTTCTGGACCGGGTCTCCATCTCCTCCAGAGCACTGATCTCCGGTGAGATTTCAGGGGTGAGACGAGCTTTAAGGACAGCTTCCTTGAACTTGACAGAAGAGGCAGGAGCCAAACAGCATCGGGGCCTGGAGAGAGAGAGAGAGGAGAGAGGCCTGTGGGGTCCCAGCCAGCAGCCCTGAAAGGGGGAATTGTGGATCGTTTCAGTTAGACCACCCCAGGTGGCTGAGGATGACACAGGCCCGTATGAAAAGCCCCTCTCCTCTCAGGGAGGCGTGGCAAGACGTCTGACCTGAAGCATCCAGGGGCAATTTCCTGCTTGAAGCGCTGCAGGGCAGAGTCTTCTTTATCCTGACAGGGGACTTGTGCTTCAACGGGGCCACAGCACACGCGGCAGAGAGAGCAGCCCCTTCCCAGTTGTGAGTTCCTCCGTTCCTGCACACGCAGCGCCTGCTCTGGGCGAGGGCATCAGCCTGTGCTGCTGCTGCTGCTGCTGCCGCCCCAAGGGAAGGCTGAACCCCCTTTTCCACACGTGCCTCAGCCCCAATTGGAATCACACAGCCAGGAATTGAGACAATCTTGCACAGCATGGGGCCCCCAAACCCAACCTGTGTACACTATCGTGTGAATGGACCAGCTGACACTATACACCATGAAGGTCAAACGCACCTGTATCCCGCAGCCACAATTTCCCCTCATCTGACCCAGCTGAAGATGTTCTTTTGTTCAGTAGTTGTCCTTTTCCTGCATACTGTGTGCTATTTGGGGATGGGGGAGGGCTGACAAGCTGAGACAAACTCAACAAAACTGATACCGGTGGAGGCAAAGGTCCGATTCAGGAACTGGGATGTCTCTGTTCCTAATGTGGCTGCACAACTTGTCAGAGCAGGTTTGTACCTTGGGGTGGGCCTGGACCCAGGACTCCTGTTGGACAAAGAGGTGGGAGTGGTGGCCAGGGGTGCCTTGCTTGAAGCTGTCCTTCAGCTGATGAACCAGAAAAGATCTTGCCACTGTGGTGCATCTCACTTAGACTACTGCAACATGATCTACATGGGCCTGCCCTTGAAGAGCACACAGAAACTATGTTTGCTACAGGATGCTGTGGCCAGAATATTACCTGGAGTTGTTCAAAAAGACCACATCAACACAGTCTTGTCCCACCTACACCGGTTCCCAATTTGGTTCAAGGAGCTGGTATAAAACTTTCAAGATAATAAAATGTGGGCTAGACAAGGCCAGTGTTGGGTAGCTCTGTAAATGGTCCACTCACCCAAAGGCTGCTCATCAATCGCTCATCTTTATCCTGGAGAGAAGTGAAAAGTGGGGAGCCGCAGGGTTCTGTCCCGGGCCCAGTACCACGTAATATTTTTTATAAATGACATATTATGGAAGAGAGGACCTGCTGATCAAATCTGCAGATGACACCAAAATAGGAGGGGAAGCAAATCATCTTGAAAGATCAGAGAGCTGGGCCAAAACTGACAAAATAAATTTCAACAGAGATAAATGTAAAATTCTTCACTTAGGCAGAAAAAATGAAATGCACAGAAATGCACCCTGGCTTGACAGCAGTACAAGTGAACGGGATCTGGGAGTCTGAGTAGGCCACAAGCTGAACGTAAGACAACAGTGTGTTGTGGCAGCTAAAAAAGCCAATGCAATTCCAGGCTGCATCCATTGGTTAGTGTCTAGGTCAAGGGAAGTAATAGTACCACTCTATTGTGCACTGATCAGACCTCATCTAGAATATTGGGTCCAGTACTGGGCACAATTCAAGGATAATAAACATAAGCTGGAGAATGTCCAGAGGAGAGTGACCAAAATGGTAAAGGTTGAGAATCCATTCCCTATGAGAAGATTCTTAAGCAGCTATGTTTAGTCTGAAGAAGAGAAGGTTAAGAGGTGACATGATAGCCATGTTTAAATATCTGAAGGGATGCTATGTCGAAGAGGGAGCAAGTTGGATTTCTGCTGTCCAGAGACGAGGACAATGAATTCAAAGTGCAGGAAAAGAGATTCCACCTAAACACTACGAAGAACTTCCTGACAGTCAGGGCTGTTCGGCAGTGGAACTCACTGCCTCACAGCGTGGTGGAATCATCTTCTTTGGAGGTTTTTGAATGGAGGCTGGGTGGCCATCCGTCAGGAGTGCTTTGACTGTGTCTTCCTGCAGGGCAGGGGGTTGGACTTGATGGTCCTTGTAGTCTCTTCCAACTCTGATTCTATGATTCCTCATTTTAGTTTCTGATTAGACATGCCTGCCACAAATGAACATGCGGATCTTTTTATAAGGTTGGACTTGATGGCCATTTTATGATTCTATACCCTACACAGCTTGGAGACCGTGTACTTGAAGGACCATTTATTCCCACAGGAAGCAACCCAATCATTCTGGTCATCATCAAGGGTTATATTCTGAGTGCCCCCCCCCCCCGAGGCCAAACAGGCAGGCAACCTCCAAAGAGCCACCTTAGCCACAGCGCCAACACTTTGGAACTCCCTCTCCCAGGAGACGCATCTGTCCCCCTCAGAGGCTTTCCTCCGACGATGGGTGAAGATGTCTTGTTCTGTCTGGTGTTCCCCACTGACGGCCACTGGCCTTTCCCCTTTGTTTGTGGGCCGGCACATTTGTGTTAATATGTTTCATTTAATTTCTTGAACTATTTTATGTTATTTTCACCCCACGTTCACACTATCTTGACCTTTTGCTGCTGTGAGTATCTGGAGTGGGGCGAAAGGCGGCACACAAGTGTTTTAAATTTAAAAAAATAGATAACCCGACCCTGGATGTCACCAGTGCCTGGAGAACGACAGCAAAGCTCTCTCTGCACAGCTGGGGGACAAACTTAAAAGGTTGGGGGGAAGTGCCTCAAGCCCCACATGATACCTGGCCATCTGCACTGAAGTCTCCATCCAATGGCAGGCCAGAGCTGTGGCCCTCTTCCATACGGCATCATGCTCAGAACAGCCTGACTATGCCTTTCTTGGGTCACTGAGCCACTCCCGCCCAGGACGTTTCAAGTCCTTGCGGAGGCCGTGATCAGCTCCATAGGCTGGTGTGTGATCTCCCCACCCCCCACCCCCGCCAGCAGCCCCACTCCACCCTTCAGATGAGAAAAGAAACAGAGAAGGATATGCTGACCCGCAGCAGCTCCCAGGTCTGGCTCAGTCTGTGTCCATCCAAGTCCCCAGAACAGAATGCTCAGAGTCACTGGGCAGGCGGGATGCCCCTCGGGTGCAGAAGCTGCGGAGGGTGAGCAGCGGATCGAACACTTGAGCTGCATCCTCTGCCCTAGAATCAGCATCTTCCCTGCTACACCTGTCAGCTTCTGCAGGGAACTCACCTGCTGGAATGATGGCCGGGGAATCTGTAATGGTAGCTGACAGCCACGGCTGAATGTGGGCACAAGAGGTACCCGTTCTCTTCCCAGCAGTCCCTCATGGTCTGGAGAACTTCTTCATCTGAGAATGAGGATGTTTTCAGCACTTCAGAAAGCTGCAACCAGAAAAAGAAATGTTGCACTGTGCCTTAGTAGACCGTGGGATCATATATGAAAGTATCAGGTGAAGGAGCTGTGAATCAGGTGCTCTCCTGCAGACGGGGGTGGGGATGGGTTTTTCCTCTGCTATAAACCTACTATAACAATTTCTACCCTGGCCTGGATAGCCTAGGCCAGCCCAACCTCACCCGATCTCAGAAGCTCAGCAGGGCTGACTCTGCGTCGTATCTAGATGGGAGGCTGCTGCCAAGGAGGCCCAAATTCACCAGGCAGGGGCAGCCCCTGGCAAACCACCTCTGCCTGTCTCTTGCCTTGAGATACGACAGGGCTGCCATAACTGGGCTGTGCCTTGACATGCATCTCAGTATTCCAGATGAAGAGCCCTGCTTTTCTGCCCCGTCAGGAGTGTCAAAGCAGCCTTCCCTTTCCCTCCCTCAACGGACACCTTGTGAGGCAGGTGGGGCTGAGAGAGTTCAGAGAGAACTGCGACTGGCCCCAGCCCACCCAGCAGGCTTCATGGGGAGGAGCAGGGAAACAAACCTGGTTCACCAGATGAGAGCCGGCCACTCATGTGGAGGAGTGGGGAATCATATCCAGTCCTCTCCAGATTAGAGTCTATCACTCCACCACACTTACTCACTTAAAAAAACACCCTGAAAAATCCCCTGGGGGAGACGACTGGGGGTGAGGAGGCAGAGGCGGGGGACTTACTCCCAGGTAGGACTGCGCCCCTACAGTGTAATATTATGCATGTATGATGAGTCCCATTTTTTTTCGATAGAGATTAGACACACATTAGGTTGAATTGCAAGGCGCTTCTTGAGTCCACAATTGACTGAGAAATGGACTCAGGCAAGTGGCCACCGTAATCTTTCACTTTGGGCAGTTTTTAACTTGGCTGAGGGGAGGGTAGAGTAAAGAAAGGAGAGAAAAGGCTGGCCCAGGCGCCCCCCACCCGGAGTCCCTGGCCGTTATACTTCCAGAGCCCAGCCCACCCTGCCCCCAATCTGAACTGCCAATCAGGATGGATGAGGGTAGCGAGAGAGCCAGGGATACAGTGGTTAAGAGCAGGGGGACTCTAATCTTAAGCACCAGGTTTGATTCCCCACTCCTCCACTTAAACAACAGACCAGATTTGTTTCCCCGCTCCTGCATCCCTGCTGGGTGACCTTGGGCCAGTCACAGCTCTTCGGAACTCTCTCAGCCCCACCTGCCTCACCAGGTGTCCGTTAGGAAGGGAAAAGGGGTCTGTCTGCTACCTTGAGTCTCCTTACAGGAGAGAAAGGTGGGATATAAATCCAAACTCCTCTTCTCCTTTTTTTGGAGCCACTAAAGGAAAACAGACTCACCTTCTTTTGCAACTTGTCTGGAAGTCTGACTTTTTTAGTAGTATAAAATTCTTCCATTAAGCTTTTTACTAAATTGCTATCTGAGCCAGAAAGTAGCCAAAAGATCCTCTCCATATTGTAAGGTTCCTAAAAGTGGGGAAAAGGCAAAACACAGCAGAGGTATACCCTTTTTTTGTTTACTTAGATTTATTTAAACATTTATATCCCACTTTTTCTCTTGGTGAAGGAGCCACGAGGGGTAGTGGTTAAGTGCTTGCATTGCCACTCAAAAGGTCAGGAGTAGAGTTGGCGGATCGGATCTGGCCGAACTGCAGTTCGGCCGAGATCCGCCAGTTCGGAGAGTTTCAGACCGCCAAGGGTCCGACCCTGCCCTCTCCGATCTATGCCTGATCCGAAAGCCAGTAGTTCGGATAGGGCCCTTCCCCGCCAGCAGCCGAGCTTGCCGAGAGGGGAAAAAACTTCAAAGAAGCAGGCAGGCGGCGGCAGGCGGCGGCACCCTCCGCAGCCGCTTCCTTCCATCCGGAAGGATTGCGGTGGGGGGGAGACAAAAAAACCACCCCCTCCGGCGGCGGCGGCTTGGAAGCTGCCTGCAGGGGTGGCAAGCCACCCCCTTCCCTCCCCCAAAGTCGCCCTTGCGGGCAGCTGCCAAGCCCCGATCCGATCGGGGCTTGGAAGCTGCCTGCAGGGGTGGGCAAGCGTGGTAGGGGAGGGCCGATGGGTGCTTGGACTGGAGTCCAAGAAGAAGAAGAAGAAGAAGAGTTTTGGATTCATATCCCCCCTTTCTCTCCTGTAGGAGACTCAAAGGGGCTTACAATCTCCTTGCCCTTCCCCCCTCACAACAAACACCCTGTGAGGTGGGTGGGGCTGAGAGAGCTCCGGAAAGCTGTGACTAGCCCAAGGTCACCCAGCTGGCGTGTGTGGGAGTGCACAGGCTAACCTGAATTCCCCAGATAAGCCTCCACAGCTCAGGTGGCAGAACTGGGAATCAAACCTGGTTCCTCCAGATTAGATACACGAGCTCTTAACCTCCCACGCCACTGCTGCTCCTTGCACCCATCGGCCTTCCCCCGCCACGCTAGCCACCCCCTTCCCTCCCCCTTTACTATCTATGTTTGATATGTTGACAGTTTTAAAATATTGGCTGAGATCTGTAATAATTTGCTTACAAAAATAAGTCTCTTGTGATTATAAATGGCAAGGGAGGATGTCCAACATAACTGTGAAGCACTATTTTCCATTTTGAAATGGAAGTTTTAGTATACATGTGCCCTTAATCACAGTCATTTATTCTGATCTATCAGTACAACCTGTGCACCTTTCTGGATTAGAAGTCAACAAAAAGATGTCATGTGGAGGTAAACCTAAACTGCTTCAGCACTTCACTGCAAGCATGAGCAAAGAAACCTAACATGGTTGAGCCATATTAAAAAAGGTCTGTCATCTGGGAAGGTATTTTTGTTTTTTCCAGTGCTACAGCATAACAGAAATGATCTGTGCCTACTTTTCCTTCCCTTAACAGAGATCTCTATTTATTTCCCCTGTGAACAATGAATCTGACAAAAAGCAGCATGTTGTGCATCCAATCTAGAAATGCCTCTACTGGAAACCATGATTCCATCCTGCATTTCCAAAGTGACTCATTCTTACTGCTGCAGGGCTAAAATAAACCTCTATGTGCCATCTCCTAATTGAGAAAATAGCTGCTGGTGTGAGTCTCCTTAAAGGAACCAGCCAGCTTGGCTAAAGTGTACGTGGAAGGGGCAAATTCTGTGGGCATCCATTGGAATGTGAACCTGATGTACACAGAACTAATCCCCAGCCACGCAAAGTTCATCAAAGTTTGCTGGTTCCTTTCAGGACCCTCAAACAGGTGGTCCATTATCACCCATTGACTCCCATTGGAAAATATGGGTGATAATGGGCCACCTGTTTGTGGGGCCATAACCTGGGCCCCCCTGAACCAAACTGCACCAAACATGGGGTGCATGATCAGAACAGTGTCTTGAAGACACTCTGAAAGTTTGGGGATGATACCTTTAAAAATGCGCCCCCTGCAGGCACCCCAGGAATTCCCCCATTGAAAGCAATTGGAAAAATTCAATGCAAACCACAGAATCTTGGGCAAAAATCCTGGGGTGCCTGCAGGGGGCGCATTTTTAAAGGTATCTGCATGGAAATGTCAGGGTATCTTCAGAATACTGTTCTGATCATGCACCCCAAGTTTGGTGCAGTTTGGTTCAGGGGGCCCCAAGTTATGGACCCTCAAAGATAGCCCCTATATTCAATTGGCTCCCATTGGAAACAATGGGTGATTTGGGCTATCTTTGAGGGTCCATAACTTAGGCCCCCCTGAACCAAATTGCACCAAACTTGGGGTGCATGAGCAGAACAGTATTCCAAAGATTCCCTGCAATTTTCATGCAGATACCTTTAAAATGCACCCCCTGCAGGCCAAAATGGGGAAAATCAGCAAAAAAATAAAAAAGCATCTGAGAATCTTGGAAATTCGGGTGTATCCGAGCCTGGTAGGCTCAGATATGGGGGGGATCCGACCCCATACATCCGAATTGGGCCCGAATCCAAACCGGGGCCGAATTTTTTTCTCATTTACCAACCCTAGTCAGGAGTTCGAGCCTCCTGTGGGTCAGATATCCTGGCAGCTGGCTCATGATCAACACAGCCATCCATCCATTCCTTGGTCGGTAAATGAGTACCTAGCTAATAGCTAGGGGGTAAAGAATAGCTGGGGAAAGCAATGGCAAACTACCCCACAAAAACGGCTTGCCTATGAAACCGTTGCTTGCAGTGGTACTCCAGGGTCGAACACGACTGAAGGGGAAACTTTACCTTTTTTTACTTTTCTCTTGGTACCAGGTAGCTTTTCCAAAAGAGGCTTGCGGTGGAGGCTGCGTATATTTCTTTACCTTATTTATACCTCTTCTGCCTCCTCGCTGGAGACCCAAAGCAGCTCCTCTCTCCTAGTTTATCCTCACAACAAGAGTGTTTGACTGGCCCAAAGTATTCAGAGTGGGGATTTAATCCAGGATCTCCCAGATCCAGACTCATCACTGGGCAGGAGGAAAGGCGGAACCTGATCAAGCTCCTGAGAGCTCGTAAATGTCTGCTGGGGGAGATTGGGGGGGGGGGGATGACATTTCCACATTGTTCCCTCCTTGCCATGATTTCTCATAACTTTGTTTACCTTATGCTACCAAGTGTTAAGGTATTTCTGTGTATTTTAGTGAATTCTAAAGGACTTGCAAACTTTCAAGGAGTCTGCCTGAAATGTGCTTCTCTGGAGTCTTCCATTCATTCATTTTTTGAAGCGCACCATCCACACTTGCAAGGCACACTAGCATGTCCTGGTCCACAAAGGGGGAGCAGCTGCTTCCAGGCCACAGAAACTGGGGTCCAGAGGAAAGGCTGCCTCCTTCTCTGGGACAGTGGGAAAGGGTCAGGAAATCCAGTCCGGGATGCCAAGTGAGACCCACGATGATGTAGTGGTTAGAATGCTGCGGTGCATCTGGGAAATGCACGGTCAAATCCCTGCTCTCCTGTGAAAGCTCACTAGGTGATGTTGGGCCAGCCGCATATCCCCAGAATGGTCTACCCAACAAGACTGTTGTTGTGAACAGACAATGGGAGGTCAATATTGTCTGATGCTTCAGGTCCCCACTGGGGAGAAAAGCAAAATAAGAATAAAATCCACATGAATGAATTTCTCTCGTACCAAGTGGAAGGAAATACAGCCTCCGGTAAATCAGAGGTTTACCTGAATGTCCATGGCTGAAGCTAGAGTGGACATCCTCCTGCCAGAGACTGAGAAATCTCCATGCCGAGCAGTTCTGTGCACGATGTCATTGCTGTTGACCACAGCCACAAGTTCAATGGGGAGTCCCATTTTTTGTGCAATAAATCCAGCTAAACCAAAAAAGAATAATTAAAATTTTATGGCCTAAACTTTACACAAAAGAGAACCATAAACATTTTATGGCAATATTACAATGCAACAGCAATAAATACCTGAACACCCACCTGCCCCCAGGAGCTCCACAAGTCAGAATGACCCGCTGCTTACTCTGAATGGTTGTTCGTTGACTGCTCATCAGTTCATGCACACTGGTGGTGCTCACATGCATGTTGTGAGGTGATTCAAAAGCCTCTACAACCAGCTCTGAGGTATGAAAATCATCTCCCATCAGAGACGCAGTATTCAGAAATCATGTCTTCTTGCTCAAGCCCTAAGCAGATGACATGATCACCACAGGTTCTCCCAGCCCTACTCAGATCTTCGTAGAGTCAGCTGGTAGACTAAGTTCCCGAGCATGTCGGAGCCCAGTTCACTTCAGGACCACAGCATGGGGGGGGGGGCAAGGGGGCACAGCCTCTGCCCACACCATTTGCCTGAAATGGCCCCATGGGGTGTGTTATCTGCCCTGTTGAAGGGGTGGCCAGATGAAGCTGGTGCTTTGGCAATATCCTCCAGCCTACTAGGTTTAAGGTATGTCTTGGTCCCAGACCCTGCCAGGATGTTAAGGCAGGAGATTTGGACCCCTCAGCAAAGTTAGGTATTGGCTACGTAGTGAGGCTGGATCAGGATGTCAACTGTGCAGTTCCTATCCACTTTTCCAATGACCACATTTATTTATTTATTCGATTTGGTAAACCGCCCTATCCCCAAAGGGCTCAGGGTGGTGCACAACAAACAACAATACAATAAAACAAATTGAATAAATGAGAAGAGGAAACATGCCCAATTCCCATCCTGACCCCCAGAGAAGAAAAGAGCTGCCGAGATTTGCCCTGAAGCAAAATCCGATGCTTTGTGTGGCCGGAAGTGGTGAAGAGATCTAGGTTTGCCTCAGTGATGGAAGGTCAGTTGCAACCAAGTATCATTCAGGAGCCGCTGGTGCGCAACAGCCCCTCAGTGGCTGACAGGGTTCTCCAGAGCATTGTGCTCTTGTGCCACATGGATGACCATCAGGGTATACTTGATGCAGGTCTTCCACAGACCACACAGTAAAGCAACAGGAGCAGTGCTACCTTGCTTCTTTATGTAGTACAGGATGGCTGTGCTGTCTGTAGCCACCTGGACTACCTTGCCCTTAAGCCTGGGGTGGGAACACAAAGCAATCTGTCCACAGCCAGGAGCTCCAGGGGTCATCTTTCTTGTAGTGATCAGGGCTGACTAACAGCAATGCCCCAGCGGACATCCGCAGTGAACAGTGAATCCTCCATTGTGAGCATCACCAAAGGAGGCAGTGATGAAAACAGGACCCTGTGGCCCAGTTGATGACAGCAAGCCCCCCAGAGGAGAATTTCAAGCCGCTCTGATGGAATGTGAAGGGACATATTTCAATAGTCCTGCTTAGGTTGGAAATGATGGTGAAACTGACAATACATGGCAGGAATTAAGTTAAAAATAATTTCTTTGAATGTTAATGGGTTAAATTCTGGCTTTAAAAGAAACAAGTTATCCAGATTTATAAAAAAAAGAACAGGTAGATGTTGTTTGTTTACAAGAGACACATAAAAAGGGGCAGACAGGAATGTTTTATTGAAAATATCAGGCTGGAAGATCATTGGGGAAGCTAGATCTAATGTTAAAAAAATGGGTTGGCAATTTTAATAAAAGAAACCTTAGATTTTCAGTTACAAGAAGTATTTACTGATCAAAATGGGAGATTGGTGATAATTAAAGCAAAGATTCATGGCTTTCAGACAACATTGATGAATGTATATGTACCTAATAAAAAACAAAAACGATTCATGGAAAAACAGTTTTAAAAACTTCAGGAGATATTTTCAGGAGATAATGGGAGACTGTAACATGGATCTAAGAGAGAATGACATGTTAAGAAAATGGAATATTACAAATATATATAATGAATTGAATAAACCTAATCAGCCAACCTATTTCTCTAATAGACATAAAAATTTTACATACATAGATTATGTTTTTATAAATAATTTAAGTAATTTACAGAGTGTAGAAATAGAAACCCATAAAGAATGGATTTCAGACCATGCCCCGCTGGTAGCCACGTTCAGGATGAAAGGAGAATTAAAACAGTATAGATGGAGATATAATAACATGATATGGAAAGGTGAAAAAGAAAAAAGAGACTTATTTGAAAAGATAAAATATTATTTTTTAGAAAATAAAGACTCAGTGACAGAGGATGTTTTATGGGATGCCTCAAAAGCTGTAGTTAGAGGTTATTGCCTGGCCAGAGAAGTTAGATGGAAAAAAGAAATAAATAGTGAAAGGATTAAATTAGTAGAAGAGATAAGACAGAGAAGAATCAAACTCCATGCCAAATATGATGAAAAGACAAAAAATGAAATAAGACGATTGCAATTCAAGATAGAGGAAATAGATAAAATGGATTTATGGAAAAAAGAAATTTTGGTTAAAAATTAGTTTCAAAGGGCTAATATACACTCAACTAAATGGCTAGCCAATTATTTGAAGAAAAGGAAAGAGAAACAAAGAGTGAGAATGTTAAAAGATGAGAAAAACCAGGATATAACAGATAATAAATTAATAAGGAAATTTGAGGAATGTTATCAACAACTATTTAGTTGTGAGCAAAATGCAAATTATGATGAGAAAATGAATAAAACTATTTCCTCAGAAGAAAGGGATTATATAAAAGAACCAATAACACAGGAGGAAATAACAAGAGTTGTTAAAGAGCTGAAGAATAATAAATCCCTGGGGATGGATGGGTTTACAGCCAAATATTATAAGGAAATGGCAGAGATTTTAGTTCCAGAGCTTCAAATATTATTTAATAAAATTCTACAAGGTCAGAGAATTCCAGAGTCATGGAGGGAGACGGAGATAATAACAATTTTAAACCCAGGTCGGAATGCAAATTATGTAGAATCATATAGACAAATAAGTTTACTAAATCAAGATTATAAAATATTCGCAAAAATATTGTTGAATAGAATAATATACTTCCAAAGATAATTGCACAAGGCCAATAAGGGTTTGTAACAGGGAGAGATATAAGTCATCCAATAAGAAATGTTTTGAATGTAATAGAACATGGAAAGACTAAAAAATATGCAATGATAAAACGATGTATATAAAGCATTTGACACAGCAGGACATGAGTACCTTTTTACAACCTTACATAATTTTGGATTTGGTGAAGGATTTATAGGAATATTAAAAGAATTATATAAGAATGGTAAGGCACAGATAAGAGTAAATGAAGGCTTGTCAGACGTGGTAAACATTGGAAAGGGCGCTAAACAGGGTTGTCTATTGTCTCCGTCCCTGTTTGTAATGGCAATGGAGTTTCTGGCTGACAGAATTAGAAACAATGGAAGGATAAAAGTAAATCAAGAATAAAAGTAAATCAAGAATAAAAGTAAATCAAGAAAAAATAAGAATAAATTTGTTTGAAGATGATGTATTAGTGAGAACAACTTACCCAGAAGATACAATGAGAGAGTTGAAAATAATTTTAGAAGATTTTAAAAAATATTTGGGGTTAATTGTTAATATGGACAAAACGGAAATATTGGGAGTAAATATTGAACAAAACAGTTTGATAAAAAGTTATTGAAGAAGATTATTAAATATTTAGGCATCACGATAACTCATAGAATAGATAAGATGTTTAACTATAATTATGGTGAAAGATGGAAGAAAATACAAAAACTAATTAAAGATTGGGAGACAAAGACCCTATCCATAACGGGGAAAATTAAAGCACTGAAGATGTGTGTAATGCCTAAAATGTTTTCTCTGTTTAGAACATTATCTATTGAGATTAGTAAAAACAATTTGAGGGATGGGATAGGAAATTGAAAGCATGGGTGTTTGATAAAAAAAATGTAAGAGTAATTAATAAAGTAGTATATATGACAAATAAACTTTTGGGATGGGGAATACTGAAAATACAGGAATATTTTGAGGCATTCCAGATAAAATGTTTAATGGATATAAAAGTCAATAATATAGAGAAATTGATAAAGTTTGAAAATGAAGTAAATGAAGGAATAGGTATATATGGAATTCATACAAATGACTATAAAAAAGTAAAACAAAAAGTAATAGATCCAAGAAAGGTTAATATAGAAATATGGGAGAAATGGAGGAGTAAATGGATGCCTGGCATCCTGGACAGTGCACCAGTGGCAAGCATGGTTGGAAGAGCTATTAAAAATTTAAAGGAAAAAGGAATACAGAAAGTGGCTGATTTAATTAAAGAACAGGAAATTATTCCATTACAAAACGTTATAGAAATTGGAGGGAAGGAGAATTGGTTGGTCTTAAGAGGGATTTGGGAAAGATTAAAGAATTTTAGAATAAAAGGTGAATGTATAATGGCACAATGGTTGAAAAGCCATGAAAAAATCAAAAGGAAAGATATTGGGATCAGTTTATAAATATATGATGGAAGACAAGGGATTTATGACGAGAATGTTGAAACAAAAATGGGAGAAAGAAGAACTCTTTGAAAGAATTATAGACAGCATGAATAAGATACAGATAGAAAAATATGTAGAACTGGAGAGAAAGGTATAAATGGTATAGAGCCCCAATACAGCTAGCCTATATGATTAAGGGATTATGCCCAAGATGCTGGCACTGTGGTGAACTGGAAGCATACTACACCCACATGTGGATAGAATGTAAGGAGGTAAAAAAGTTTTGGGGAAATTTTTTGAAGTATATAGAAAAATTAGTAAAAGTTAAAATTGATTTAAATAATGATTTATTAACAGCAGGTATAATTGAAGAAAAAAGGTGAACAGAAGTTATGGATCAATGTACAAAATTAGAGCTGCACATGTGGTGATTGCATGGGGATGGAAAGACAAAAAGAATCTCAAAATGGTTAGAACAAATACAGCTAGAAATTTTTGAGATGATGACAAAAATATGTTATGGCAAGAAAAATTACCTCTGAATTTAGTGATTTTGGCACTAATTTTTGATGCTGTTTACAAAAGAGTATGCTAAAATGTAAACTATGGTTAGTTCCAGCCCACGTATGCCTCACTGTGACCCGACAGCCAAAGATAGCCTTTTTTTGTTTTTGTTAAGCAGGAATTTTCAGTGACAGCCAAAAAATTCTTCAAGCAAGTTCCGCTGCCACATGGGCTCCAAAACAGAAAGTTAAGTTTAAAGTGCTGCACATCGACATTCTCCGTCACAACTTTCAGGCAGAACAGATTCAACAGGATCAGAACCCCTTTAAAAGGCCAACTCCCATGGTGGTCACAGCGTCCCCTGATTTCTGTAAGGAATTCCATAGAAGCAGAAATAAAAGGCTCTTTGGTGAAAAAAAGACCGTTTATTCAGACATCTTAGAAAGCTCAAGTACACGCAGTGGCAGGAATGACACTTCCCGCCAGAAGCACAGGTTATAACTCTATTCATCCCATCCCCCTCCCGGCTTCCCATGGGAACGGAGACCTCATCTCCCGCGCAGAGATAAAGTCTCCGCCGATGAAGCTGGCCCATCGCCAGGGCTGTGGAATGTACTCAAGGTTAGGCTTTACCATCAACACCATTGAAACCTTTACACTCTGCCTCCCTTAAAGAAGACCCCTCCCCCCCAGGTTTATGCGGAAAGGCGCGGTGGAAAGCAGAAATAAGGGTGGGGGCGTCAATATTTTCGGAATAAACCCATTGATTATACCCAGAGGAATATCCCACCCAAGAGACTAAATACTGCAAGCGTTTGCGAATAAAGCGAGAGTCCAGGATGGCGTCAATTTCGTAGTGCTTGTGGCCATCAATAATAGTTGGTGGGGGTCTCTCCGGCGGGTCGTGCAGAGCATCGGGCGGGAGCCTCCTTGAGTAACTGGAATGGAAGACAGGATGAATGTTACTAAGAGAGTTAAGCAAATCCAATCGGGCAGTGACATCATTAATCACTTTAGTAATCTGAAAAGGTCCCACGAATCTTTTGCCCAGCTTGGAAAATCTATGGACGGCTCTGAGATTTTTGGTTGACGAATACACGCGTGCGCCGACACGCAGCGGGACAGCCGAGCGGTGCTCATCCGCTTGCCGCTTTTGGGAGTCCTTAGCCTGTTGTCAGGCGGTTTGGACCGCTTTCCATCCCTACGGCTAGGATGAAATCCCATTGTTGAAACTCTGGAGGATCCAATGCTGTCGCGGGAAGTTGCGGCAACGGCGAGAACGGCGACCAGACACACTTTCACAGGGGGTTTTCTTTGTACTGCTATGAACCGCATTGTTCTAGGCGTCCTCCGCAAACGGAATATGCTCGCGCCAACTGTCTTGGTGGTAGTTGGTGTAACAACGTAAATACTGCTCTAGGGTTCTGTTCGTTCTCTCCGACTCACCGTCACTTTGAGCGTGGTAGGGGGCGGCGACGCCGGGGCGGCCCCCAACAACCCCAAAAACGCCTTCCAGAACTTAGAAATGAATTGGGGGCGGCGGTCGGAGACCACCTTAACGAGAGGCGGAGTGTAGACGGTAAACATGTTGAATGAACAGCCGTGCTAACTTAGGAGCGGAGGGGATGGAAGCACATGGAATAAAATGGGCTTGTTTAGAAAATAAGTCCACCACCACCCACAAGACCGTGTTGCCATGACTTTCGGGCAAATCTGTAATAAAATCCATGGAGATGACTTCCCAAGGGCGGGAGGCCACCGGGAGAGGTTTCAACAGCCCATGGGGCTTTCCCGGAATGGTTTTGGCTTCTGCACAAACAGAGCAACCTTTAATATACGCCTCAATGTCCTTGCGCATTGCGCGCCACCAGAACTGCATTTGCGGGCCAAATGCAGAGTTTTCAGAAAGCCAAAATGTCCAGCCGAGCGGGCATCGTGGCAGGCTTCAAGAACCTGCTTGCGGAGGGGGGGAGGCACGTACCAACACTCCCCGCGCCAAACTCCACTCTCCAAACGCGGTGGGAGTCACTTTCCTCCGCTGGAGGCTCGTGCAGCCCGCCTCCTCGAGTTCCCGCGGGAAAGGAGAGACGAGGCTAGGAATGGGCGGTGAAGGAGGAGTGGGCGTTTGAGATCGGGTGACAGCCAGTCCCAACTGGGAGGGAGAGCAGTGCGTGGAATGTCCCGTAAGGCAGCTTCACCCCTCCTCGGGTGGCCTTGGCAGCGTCAGCCAGTTTATTGGTTTTCCCGGGGAAAAAATGGACTGTGAAAGAGAAACGAGAAAAGAAATCGGCCCAACGGAGTTGTTTTGCGGACATCTTGAGGTGGGAGGAAAGAGCGGCCAGGATTTTGTGAGCCGACCAAACATGAAATGGGTGTTTAGCCCCCTCCAGCCAGTGGCGCCAAGTGGAGAGTGCTACTTTGATGGCTGCAGTCTCTTTATCCCCCACAGTCCAGTTGAGTTCAGCACGGAGAATTTCTTTGATAAATAAGCACCGCGGAACCAGCCTACCATCTTTATTTTTCTGCAACAGGGCTGCCCCAAGCGCTTTGTCCGAGGCATCCACGTGAACCACAAACGGGAGATCTGGGTCAGGGTGCTTTAGGATAGGTTAGGTGGTAAAAGCAGACTTTAAGAGCTGAAAGGCTGTTTGACATTCTTCAGACCAGGAAAGGGGGGCCCCGGGCTTGGCGGACAGTGGATCTTTACCCTTAGTGCGTAAGAGGTCTGTGAGAGGAGAGTCAGTTCAGCGAATTGGGGTATAAAGAATCACGATAGAAATTAGCAAAACCCAGAAAAGATTGGAGTTCTTTGCGGTTGGTGGGGGCAGAGCCATTGGAGGACCGCGTCAATTTTAGCAGGATCCATTTTTAAGCCCTCAGAAGCGAGATCCATTAACCCAAATAGTCAATGGAGGTCTGGTGGAAACAGCATTTGGAGAGTTTGGCAAAGAGAGTTGTTGAGCAAAGCGTTTCAATACCTCCCGAACCAATGCTTCATGCTCTTCTATGGTTTGTGAATAAATTAAAACGTCATCTAAGTATACCACAACTCCCTTGTACAATAAATCATGGAGAACTTCGTTGATGAGGGCCATAAAAGCCCCGGGGGCCCCACTTAACCGAATGGCATTATTAAGTATTCAAACTGTCCAAACTTTGTGTTAAACGCAGTCAAGTGTTCATAGCCTTCAGCAATTCTGACTCTGTAATAAGCTTCTCTCAAGTCCAATTTAGTAAAGATCGCCCTTTGCCCAGTGCATCTAAAAGGTCCTTGATCAAAGGCAAAGGATATTTATTGGACAGGGAGACTGCATTGAGACCTTGATAATCTGTGCAAAGCCGTAAAGACCCATCTTTCTTTTTTACAAAACAAAAGCGGGAGCAAGCGTGTGTGTGTTTGGTAGCCCATACGTATGAACCCTTGGCGAGGTTCTTGTCCAAGAAGGCACGAAGTTCCTTCTCTTCATTGGGACTCATACGGTAGATTCTACCTTTGGGCAGTTGCGCCCCCGGCTGTATACCGATTTTGCAGTCAGTGTCTCTATGGGGTGGCAACTGATCGCATTCTTGCTCCTGAAAAACTCTGGCTAGATCTTGGTGGGCCGGTGGGATGCCAATAGAATGGGGAGCAATCGCTGATGAAGGCAGGGGTGTGTCAGGAGAAGTTGAGTTTCCCCAATTCATGTGTTCACACGCAGGGAGGGTCAGTGAATTCTAAGATCCGTTCTTTCCAAATGAACTTTGGTTCATGTAACAATAACCATGGCATGCCCAAAACTATGGAGTGTTTGGCCACTGGCGCCAAAATAAAACTAATTTTCTCCCAATGGTCGGGCGCCAGAACGGAGGAGAACCGGTTGTGTTTTGAACTGGGCCGGTCCTTCGTTCCCGAGAGCCGGCTGCGTCCATTTGGGTGAATGGTATGGGCTTAGCCAGGGGAATTTGGTCCAGACCTAGCTCCTCTGCCACCTGGGGCCGCATTAAGCAATGGGAGCAGCCAGAATCCACAAGGGCCGAGGCTAGAATGCGAGAATGTGTAACGGGGTTGGCCAGAAAGGCTTGGACGGTAATGGGAGGGGTGCGTGCACGCACGGCGTCAGGGGTCGGACCCATATCCATGGGGGCTGAAGAAAGGCAAACAGCTGCTTCCCCTCCTCTGGAGTCGCCTTCGATGACCGCCTTAGAAGAGCCCGTCGGAGGCGGCCCCGACTTGCGTGGTGGCTTGGCAGATGGGGTGCGCGTGGCTGGAGCGGTTGGGTTTGTTTCTTCGGACAGTTGGCGGCTAGATGACCTGGTCCTCCGCAGTAAAGGCACAATCCCAGTCGGCGACAGCGCTCAGAGGTGGTCTCGGTGGGGCGGCTGGGCTTTGCCTTGGTGGACGCAGTAGCAGGCTTCGGGCGTGGGCGGCCTCCGGCAGCGTATTCCAGCGAGACGCCACCTGGGATCCCAACTGGCTGCAATCAGCAATAGTGCGAGGGACCCGGATCACAAACACCGTTTCACGCGGCTTGCCGTCAACAGCATCTGAGAAGTATTTGCATTTCATGCGTTCAGGCCACACTCAGGAGGGAGTCGAGCAGCCGCCGCACGAAATTCACGGGCAAATTCTGCAAACGGTCGGTTGCCCTGCTGGATAGTTTTGATGGTCGCGGATAGCCTCATTTTCGGCGCCCGGATCTTGGAAGCGCGCTCTCAAGGCTTGGAGGAATGCGGGCACCGTGCGAGAGTCTTCATCTTGTAAATCCAAAAGGGTCACAAACCAGTCGGCTGCTGCCCCATCCAGGACTGAGCCGATGTCCCGTGATCTTTTCGCCAGCTCAGACCCGGTATAAATCATCATAGTCTTCCATGTGGGCATCGAAGTTGCAAAATGAAGTAGGGAAGCTTGGAAGCGGTCCCATCAAAACGGGCAGGTAGCGGGGGCCTATAGTACCCCCTTTCCGCGGCTCTTGGCGCCGGCAGGGGCGGCGGTTGCAGGGGTTGAGCAGGTTGGGCGGGCAGCGGTTGCACAGGGGCCGGGATCGGAGGCGGTATCAGTGCCGGTGCGGCTGGCGTTTGGGTGGCAGGACCCAGCCACGTTGCCCCTCTGGCGCCGGCAGTATCAGTAACAGCATAGACTCCAACTTGGGGCTTCCTGGTCTGCTGCCTCCTCAGTTCCCTCTCCAACGCAGCCAGCTCTTTCTCCTTGCGGGTCAATGCATCCTGGTGCGCATGCAGGGCTGCTTTTTCTCGTTCCAATTTAGCCAGTTCGTCCCGTTTAATAGCTGCAGTAAGCTCACTTTGCGTACGCAAGGCCTGAACGCTTTAGCGTTGCCGCTGTAAATCCAGTCTGGAGTGTTCCAGGACCTTATCATGGACTGACAGATTCTGCGCGATATTGTCGTTGGAGCCGCATCTTTGGCACGGTCCAACTCGAAGTTGGACTTCTTTGCGTTGCTGTTCCCGGTCCCTCTGCAGGTTTCGCTCTTGCTGCAACTGTGCCCGTTCCTCCTCCCATAGCTGGCGTTCACGGGTCCATGCTTCTTGGGCATCTCGCAGTCGGCCCACTTCCTCATCCCAGTTCTCTTTCGATGGGAGAGGGAACAGATCCGGCTGGGAGTGCAGGCTTTCTTCGGACTCTTCCTCGTCTGGAAGCGAGACATCGGAGACACCGTAGCCACCGGTGGCTCCCTGGGGTGCAGCCGCTGACCGGGATCAGGGGGGGTCCGGTCGGGAGACGTGCACGGACACCCCTCCCAATCCCAGGTTTAGTCCCAGTGTCCTTCGGACGGGCCCCAGTGCTGTGCCACGGTGGTTCTTTGGGAGCATCACCAAAATACGAGTCCAGGAATCGTTCAATGGACTCCTGGGTTGCCGCATGAAAGGTGGTCAGGCCCGTCTCCTCCATGACAGGTTGCATCTGAGGTTTGTAATCCATACGAAAACGGGTAGAGATCCGATCCACAGGCGCTCGATCCATAGACAGCGCCCCAAACGACTCATGTAAGTCCCCATGGTCGTCGTCACGTCCCTCGTTCCAACGGAGTAAAGGAAGACTCGTGCTGATATGAGGACGGGAAAGAGTCACCAGCGAGACCCGTTCTCCCGCCGGTTCCTCCAGATCCAGAAGGGAAAGGTCGGAGCCCTCTTTGGGGGGCTACCGCACCTTCCGCAGTAATATTCAACCTCTCCATGCCGAGACACCAGAGGTCCACTGCACTAGGGATATAGATGAATTAGGATTCCTGCCACAATGTAAGGAATTCCATAGAAGCAGAAATAAAAGGCTCTTTGGTGAAAAAAAGACCGTTTATTCAGACATCTTAGAAAGCTCAAGTACACGCAGTGGCAGGAATGACACTTCCCGCCAGAAGCACAGGTTATAACTCTATTCATCCCATCCCCCTCCCGGCTTCCCATGGGAACGGAGACCTCATCTCCCGCGCAGAGATAAAGTCTCCGCCGATGAAGCTGGCCCATCGCCCGGGCTGTGGAATGTACTCAAGGTTAGGCGGCTGCTCTTACCATCAACACCATTGAAACCTTTACAATTTCCCCAGGCCACAGAAATACTGCACTGCATTTCACCAACCTGTGAGATTCCCTCCCCCACCAGTCGGAACAATGATTTCCACAACTGGGAGCGGAGCTGCATCTACGGGAGGAGCACACTGGAAGTAGGCAAAGAAGTAGTGAGCCATCTGCACCAGAATTCTGGACCAGTTGATGGAGTTCAGGCTCATCAGATTGTGTCTCCTGGCAAAATCCTCATCTGCAAATAATTCTTTGATGGGCTCATCAATTTCATCACTGTTTCCATCAGCTGAAGGGGTGGGGAACAGAATTGAGAGAGAGAGAGAGAGAGAGAGAGAGAGAGAGACGGACAAGGCTCCATCAGGGATCAAGGGCTGATGTTGCACCAAGTGCCTGGGGCATGGAAGGGGGTCCTCATCCCACCCCCACCTCCAATCTCTGTGCCCCCCTCCCATTTGTGGCAACACACCAAGATGCGCCCACGTGCACCTGCAGCCGTTTTGGACGAAACAATTCAACAGCCAGCGGGAGGAAAGATCTAGCTTAATCATCTATTTCTGTTGCTTCTGTCAGCACACCAGGTGAATGACTAAAACCAGCACCAGCCCAGGAGATGTTTTGTTGGTTTTGTTTAAACTAAATTTTTCATTTTTAACAAATTTAAATCTTTAGAGGTGGGAGAAAAGTGGGTTACAAATAATTAGCTATCTTCTTTTTTCTTTATCCATTTAGTCGTGTCTGACTCTTGGATACTCTGTAAATCAGTCCCCTCCATGCGTCCTTGTTTGCTGTAGCTATATTAGCTATGTAAAATTAGCTATATTAGCTATATAAATTAGCTATATAAAATAAGAAATGGGTCCGTGTGAAATAATGCTACAGTCGCCAGCCACCCACTGTCTGACCTGGCTCTCACAGAGGCTTGAATGCTGGAAGCACTTGGAAAGCCGTCGCTGGTCTGGAAGGAACCAGTCATGTCTCAAGAACTCACTGCTAGAGTGGGGAAGGAGCACAATAAAAATGTTTCTCAAGATTCATGGAAATCCCCACGAGCAGCAGGGCATGGTGGGTTTTCTGAGGTGGGGGGGGACTTTTATTCCTCATGAACACGAGCCGGAGCCTTTGTATATCAAAGTTGGTCCCGTCTGCTTCAACCGGAAACAGCTCCTCAGGGTCTTGGGCCTTTCATACCACCTTCTTCCTGACCCCTTTCAGTGGAAATGCCAGGAATTGAACCGGGGACCTTCTCAGGCCAAGCAGCTGCTCTATCACTGAGCCACAGCTCCTTTCTTTAACCTGGAATTAGTCTGCAAATACAGCTGCACACCAGACCCCATCTTAGCCATATTCTGCACCAAGAAACACACAAATGTCCACCACCTTCACTCACCAAGAAACACATGGACGTTCTCTTCAACGACTGTTGTCATCTGCAGCTCTTGTACTTGGCTGCAGAGACCACGCGGGAGCAGAACAAAGATGTCCATATTCTTTTCACCTCTGACACTTTCAATTGCTGAGCTGCCAGTGTCTCCTGAAGTCCCTGATTAAAAGGAGGGCTAAATGAACATTAAAAGCTAAACAGAACTCTGAGAAGAACTCAAATACTTCAAGAGAGCAATCGTTGTCCCCCTCACCCTCTTCTTCTCCAGACTAAACATTCCCAAGTCCCTTGGCCTTTCCCAGGAGGACTTGGTCTCCAGGCCCCAATCATCCTCATCACTCTCCTCTGCACCCACTCCCTTCTGTTCACATCCTTTGTGAAGTGAGGCCTCCAGAACTGCACATAATACTCCAGTGTGGTCTGACCAGTCCAGTGTACAGCAAGACTGTGACATCTTGTGATTGTCAGACTCTCGAACGTGGAAATAACAGAGACCATAAGAAAGTCCAAAAGAAGTTTATTCCAGGTGATACAAAGAATAACAATGTAAAGTAGGATCTCAGCTAGAGAGATCAGATCCAGGACCTATATCCTTTAAACCTCCCCACCCCCCATTTCGCCCCACACCAAATGTCCACTACAGTTTCTACTACAACGACACTACAAAACTTCAAAGACCTTGGGAACCTTTCACACCTCTTTGAAGATGTGCTGGCACCAGGAGATTGTCAGGAAAGGAAGAGGGAAACAGAGAAATGTTTGCAAATCATACACAACAAGACAGCAAGGTCCAGAATCATGTGCTGTATGAATGTCCACTGTATGGACCTTATATTGTGCTGTTACTATGTGCTGTTCTGTTCTGTCTCCCCATTTCACTCCCCTGGTGGGGGGATGGAACAAAACAGTATGAAGATTCAATGTTCTAAATACTTAATAGATTTTTAATTATTATTTTTACTTATTAATTATTATCGTTTTATTACCTATATAGTTCCTCTTGAAAAAAATCTTTTGTTTTGTTTTTATAATGAAGAGACAATTATCAAAAGGAGGATATTCTTGACAGTGAGTCAAAATTACTCTTATAGGTAACAGCAAGATTATTGAAAGTTAGTTTAACATGATGGTCTGGAAGGTATATATTTATAATTAAACACTATTAAATAGTTATAAAGCAAATTAATGAAATGCTTTAGGAATAATTGGGCACATATTCAAGGGCAACCCAATATTTAGCTAGATAATAGAATACCTAAGCTAATGTTTACTTAATCTACTTTTCCATCCATGCTCTCTATTCAATTTACTTAAAATGTATAGATTATGTTTAACAATTCTCTTTCATTCTGATATCTATTGTCTCCTAATTATATTTGTAGTAACTATTATAATTTTCTTTCTGAAGAAATTAATCATGTATACAAAAATAATAATCTTGATTTTGGATATGGAATTTTCTACCCTCACTTAAAGTATTTTTAGTTGGTTTTTTGCCACTAAGGAAGAGGTAACGGGAATTAAAGGGACGCTCTATAATTTAAGGGTGTTTTTCATATTAAATATGAATTATAGATTGCTTTCAGTGAATGTGAATGGATTGAACAGTCCAAGCAAGAGAAAAAGAACTATGAATTATTTGATTCAACTAAATCCAGATCTGACATGTATTCAGGAAACCCATGTAAGAACAAGGGGTTCAAAATACTTACTGTGTAACAGATTAGGACAATTATTTTACTCATCCATAAATAAGAAAAAATGAGGAGTAGCACTCTACGTTAGAGAGAACCTAAGACCTAAACTGATAATTGAAGATCAAGGTGGGAGATATGTGGGAGTGGAGATAGTAGTGAATGAAGTCAAAACCTTTGTATTAGGTATATATGCCCCAAATGAAAGGAAAAGTACTTTCTTTAAAGAACTGTTATAGGTTACATCAAAATACATGTATGAACACTTAATTATCAAAGGAGATTTTAACAGCATTGTAAATAATAATCTAGACAGGAGGGGAAGAGGCCACAAAAACCAGCACAATCCTGCCAAAAATTTTTTTCGATCTCATGGAAAACATGAAATTAAAAGATGTATGGCAAGAGAAAAATGGTGACAATAGAGACTATACATATTATTCTAATAAATACTTTAGCCATACGCGAATAGATATGGTCTGGGAGTCTAGCCAACTTTGCTTGCAGACCGAAAAAATAACAACACTCTCAAGGTACGTATCAGACCACAATCCACTTAGTTGGTGTATAGGGAAGAAAAAGACTAAATTGGGAAATTATACAGTTAAAAATTGGATCTCACAAAAGAAAGGAATAGTAGGAAAAATAAGGGAAAGCTTAAAAGAATTCTTTAAGTTTAATAATGGCTCGATTAAAGACGAGAATATAATTTGGGACACGAGGAAAGCCTTTGTGAGAGGTATTGCTCGTCAGTATGAATGTGCCTTTAAAAAAGAAAAGAGAAAGGAAGAGATGAAGATGACAAGAGATGAAAAGAATTAAAAGAAAAGGAATTATTTAGAAAACCAAGGAGTACAAAAATTAAAAGAAAAAAAGCATATATTAAACAGGAACTAGACCAAAAAACCAAACTTGAGTTGGAAAGAAAAATGGCAATTAAATTAAGGAAAGATAAAGAGAAAAGAATAATTTCCAAAATTAAAGTGGAAAGTGAGATATATTTAGAACAAAAGAAAATAGAAAAGACCTTTTTGGAATATTATACAAAGTTATATAAAGAAGAGGGGAAACAGAAAGAAGAAATGATGACTTATCTAGACAAGTGCAAAATAATGAGTCTCCCTGTAATGAAGAGACTCTTAATGCTTTAAATAGAATTATTACAAAAGAAGAAATAGAAAGAGTAATTGATTCAATGGATGACAGTAAAGCCCCGGAACCAGATGGTCTAACCAGCAAATATTATAAAACGATGAAGAGTATAGTTCTTCCTAATTTAATAGAGATATTTAATGGAGTGATGGAAGGTAAAGGAGTTCCCAAATCTTGGCAAGAAGCCTGTATTCCACTAATTCCAAAAAACCAATCTATTATACTTGAAGCCTCAGAATACAGGCCTATTTCATTGCTTAATGTCGACTATAAAATTTTTGCCAAAATTTTAGCTAACAAATTAAAAGAAGAAGTTATGGCTAAATTTATAAGCGATGATCAAACAGGTTTCATGGCAGGGAGAAGTGGTAGAGAAAATATCAGGACAGTCATAAACATGATTGAATATTTGGATAAAAACCCGGGGAAAAAGGCGGCCTTAATCTACCTCGACGCGGAAAAGGCCTTCGATAATGTTAGTTGGGAGTTTCTGAGCAGAACACTAGATAAGATGGGATTCAAAGGTAAAATAAAAGAAGCAATTGACGCAATATATAAAAAACAGAAAGCTTTCATTTTGATTAATGGCTCAACAACAAAACAATTTGAGATCAGCAAAGGCACCCGTCAAGGTTGCCCCTTATCACCTCTACTGTTCATCTTACAATTAGAAATGTTGGGGGGGGGGAATTACTCAGGATGAATCATGGAAGGGCATTAGAATAAAAAATTACAGTTATAAATACAAAGCATTTGTGGACGATATTGTGCTGTTTGTTGAAGATCCACTTGAAAATATAATAGAAATAAAGACTAAACTGAGGGAATTTGGTGCAGTCTCAGGATTTAAGATTAACGAAAACAAAACTAAAATATTTACAAAAAATTTAACACAGAGAGAAAAAGAGAAATTACAAGATCTATTGGGATTTAAAGTTGAAAAGAAGGTGAAATATCTAGGGATTAATATAGGGGAAAAGAATTATACCCTGTACGAAAACTACTATAGTAAAATTTGGCTAGAAATAAAACAAGATATAGAAAAGTGGAAAAAATTACAATTATCATTTATGGGAAGAATAGCCATTATAAAACAGAATATCATGCCTAAACTAATGTATCCTTTCCAAAATGCCCTGGTTATACTCACAAATAAGACATTGAACAATTGGAAAAAAATATTAGTCAATTTTGTATGGAAAGGAAGAAAATCAAGAATAGGTTATATCAACCTAATAGAAAAGGAAAGAGGGGAGTTGAGGCTTCCAGACATACAACTTTATTACGAAACTAACATCTTAACATGGGTAGTAGATTGGGTAACACTGGATAAACCTAAGCTACTCTCCTTGGAAGGATATGATTTGCAAAAAAGGGTGGCACTGTTATCTCTGGCCACTGGAGGAAGGTAAGGAGAAGAAAATATTCCAATCACACACAATTAGACAAATATTATTAAAGATATGGACAAAATATAAAAGATTCCTATACTCCCACACCCCCAATTGGCTTTCAAGAGCAGAAGCATTGAAAATTCCAGAATTCCATGCAAATGGAAATTGGCCAACATATAATGAAATCCTGAAAACCTCAATAAATGTATACAAACTCAAAGCTAGAGAAGATTTATTAAATAATGGAAAGCAATACCACTGGTATACATATATGCAACTAAAAGAATCATTCAGAAATGATTTAAAACAAAATGGATTCCAGAAGAGATTAAATGAATTTGACGAAATAATTCAAAAACCTAATTAAAAATTAATAAGTAAAATATACAAATTAATTTTAAAAATTAAAACTGAACAGGATGTGGTAAAAACAGTTATGATTAAAGGGGCACAAGATATAGGGAGAAACATCAAATTAGAAGAATGGAGTACTATCTGGACAAGAAACCACACTCAACCAATTTTAAGGAAAATTTCATTAAATTATATAATAGATAGTATCTAACACCTTCTAGGTTGGCCAAAATGGATAAGAAAAAAGATGATAAATGTTGGAAGTGTAGAAAAGCAACAGGCACACTAATCCACATGTGGTGGACGTGTGATAAGATTAAAATGTATTGGAAAAAAATCGTAGATAATATCAACAAAATTCTAAAAACTAAAATTGAACTAAAACCAGAGATTTTCTTGCTTGGACTGGTAGATAAGGAGATAATAAAAAAGAATATTTTGTTCCTTTACATGGTAACAGCGGCCAGAATCCAAATTGCGAAATTTTGGAACTTGAAAAAGCACCAACTCAGATGCATTGGGAAACAAAACTACAAGACGCAATGGATCGAGAAAAATTTGAGACAATTTAAACTATATAAAGCAGTCCTGATAATTATAACGTTTAAGCAAAAGTATATACATTGTATATTATACAAATTTTAATTATATGTAAAACAAAGTGATGCAGATTGATGAAAACAGCCATGTGAAAAGTTGGCTGAATAAGTAAAGAGATAAATTTTAAAGTATATAGTGATCAACAGGCAGAGATCAGCAGGCAGATGGATAGGAAGTATCTGCTCACTCTTACCTGTTGGGTGATTTTAGTTTATTTTCTTTAAAAAAAGGAGACTTTAAAAAATGTATAGGTCTTTGTTAGTCTATGTTAGGTGGATTGTTTTTTGTGTTATACTATCATTCTCTATTGTATTATAATAATGTACAATTTAAGAAGAAAAGGAATGATTACTTGATTGTATGTTGTTAATTTAATAAACTAATTAAAAAAACAATCCACCCATACCCCAAGATCTTGTTCATACACACTGCTACCCAGAACACTGGGCTAAGAGCCTAGCTAATCTGGTCTCCTATTTCCAGCAGATGGCATCCAGATGCCCTACCAGCAAGGTGCCATGCTGACAGCTAACCCATCAATCCAGAAATACACTGCCTGCAGATGCCACAAAGAAAACTCTCCTAGGCCGATTATACAAGAAGTGCAGGCCAGTGTTCGCCACAGCAAGATTTCTTTTACGGACATATTTTCTGGAGCCCTGCTTTCACTTTCCACGCTCTTCACAGCAAGTGAAACCACTTATGGCATGATTTAAATCTTGCTTCGCCGCCAGAGCAGGACCGATTTGCTAGTGGGCACAGCTTTGTCCTGGACCTCTTCCTCCCACACATGGACAGCCTTCCCACTCCCTTGCAGCACTTTGCACACCTTTCCCCTCATCCCCCTTAATGCTGCCACCTCCTTCCTGCTTCCCTAGACAGATCTCTCATATGTATAGTGGCGGCAGTGGGGGGATCATCTCTGTCTCTGTGTTCAGCCTCTCCTCAGCACAGCACAGCCTCAGTTGCCAGGTGCCCTGGAGCCTTCCACCTCGCCCCCCTCTCCATGCTGCTGGCTCCTTCCTGCTTCTCTAAAGTGCACATATTGAGAGATCGAGAGATGCATATTGCAATATAAAGTTACAACAAAAAGGGCATTTGCAGACAACAGAACAAGCAGGCGTCTTTCTGGCTCCATCCCACCCCCCTCTGCTCCTCTCCTGGGCTCACTGATGGCTGGGAGGGATTTTAAAACTTTATTTCAGGCAAGGTTCTGTTTTAAAACCAGCCTCTCTCTTCAATTCTCTTGCAACGGTAGCAGAGCGTGCGTGCGTGGAGGGAAAGGGAGTGAGGGAGAGAATGTCAGCTCTGTGCCTTTAAAGCTATTGATGGGTAAAGAAAACCGGGAGAAGCAGAGACCCAGCAGACAAACTGCACCACGTGTTGTGGGCTGCCTTCTCGCATGTAAACAGAGAAATGTAAGGAGAGCCCTCTACAAGCCCACTGCATAGAGAACAGGCTGGACCTAAGTGTTCCATCAGTAATGGAACCTACTTGAATCCCTGTCAAAAGTCCTTGGTCATCATTACGTTTTGTCGCCACAAAGACTAATTCAGGATGTCAGGTGTAGTGCAGATACAGTTTTACAATTGGGGTACATTAGAAAAGGCAGAGACCCACACCACGGGCCAGAATCAATAACAAGGTTATAGAAAACTGGTGAGTCATCCCACTGCCAAGCTAAGTGATCAAGTTCCTGCACACAAACAGAAACGATTAAAAACATCTTGTCTTAACACACATTATTAAAACTTAGCCAAAATCCATACAAAGTTCCAGTATGAACATACCAACAAGAATTGTGATATGCTTCTTCCTCTTCTTCAGAAAGTATTGTAGAAACTGCCCTGTGCAGGACAAGGATAGATCCTTAAAAGCATAGGTCGCCCCGTGCCACAGCTCTAAAACATTTAAGCCATTCTTCAGCCTGGCCAGATGAACAACATCTTTGTGTCTGAACCTGCTGAAGGCTTGATCAATCAGCTCTAGAAACAGACAAAGAACATGGTTAGCCTGAGAACGCGCAAAACTCATTTGCAATTACTTCATTCTTCAGTTCTCAGGAAGTCAATCCAATGACAGACCTGAATTTTAATTTTAAAACTATGACCCCAGGCAACTTGAAATTACAAGAGGTCTTCTCCTGCTCCAAAATAAAGAATGAATTCTGAAAGCTGCATTTCTAATACATTTCTAATAAGCACACATTTCTAATAACTCACATGGGTGTATCAGAGCCCTCTGGGGATGGGGCGGTATAAAAGCCTAATAAAATAAATAAATAAACCTTTGACTCTATTAAAGGGACTGATTCTTTCCATTTATCAGCATCTGCATAGCATTTCCCTGTAGCCAGTTACTTCAATTCAGTTCAATTCAATGACCTTTATTAGGCATAAAAACCATCGGCCAGTTACTTCACTGCAGAAACAGACAGGAGTTTCCTCCACTTGCCTTTCAAAAGAGCAACAAGGGGTCCAAGAGTACATTCACACTCCTGCAACTGCAAACAGGCATGCGATCAGGCAGTCACAGGTTTCAGATCACAGTATGGTCTGGCCACCCCAGCAAAGCCCATTCATAATTGTCCCAAGCAAAATGCATAATTTTGAAACACCCAAAGAATGTATGGCTGGTTTCCATACATTCTCATTCCCCACAACGGGTACCCCTTTTAAGCCGTCCTGCCCATCAAGAAACCTCCCCCGTCCCAGCCCAGCCCAATACACCCTTTCCACCTGGTATGGCAATTTCCCAGAAGTGCCATAAACCATTTGCTCTGCTGTATTGCTAAAGGTAGTATTGTTGAAGGCAAAGACACAGTGTGTGTAACACACCTTTCTCTGTGATAGACCTCTGAAGATGCCAACCACAGATGCAGGCGAAACATCAGGAACAAGACCTACCAGACCACGGCCACACAGTCTGGGAAACCCACAACAACCATCTGCTCTGCTGTTGGCTTGGTGGTGCATGTATATGTGTCATGGGCTACAGGGCCTTGGCAGTATATATCAGGGGAACAGCCCTGCCTTACCAGGTAGGGGTGCCATCTAATCAGCTATGACAAATGTGCCCCACTGACCCACCAAATGTGTGTCAACAGCAAAAAGGAGACTGTAATCATAAACGGGTCCAAGGCTTCTGGACTTGGGAGGAGGCTTGTCAGCCTTCCAGTCCGATTTCCTGCTCATGACAGGAATCTTCAAGCGAGTGTGTTTCCAGCAGAAGGGTGTCCAGACAGTGAGGGAGTAGGGCCCTTCCCTGCTCGCTTTATTCCACACATAACCTGCTCTCACCATTCGTAAGGTTCTTCGAATATTCAGCAGTAGATCTGGCCCAGGTCAATCCTCTGTCCTAGCTAGAGATGTAAAGGCCGGGAGGTGGGGGGTGAGGGGGGGGAAGGAAGCAAGGAAGGATGAGTAGTCTTGCGTTTGAAGAAGTAGTAGTCTTGGGAGATTTCAATTATCCGGATATTTGCTGGGAGTCAAACTCTTCCATGAAAGTCAGATCCAACAAATTTCTCACTTGCCTTGCATACAATGTCATGGTCCAGAAGGTGGAAGAAGCAACAAGGGGAACGGCTATTTTAGATCTGCTCCTGACCAATAATGATGACCTGATTAGTGGAGTGGAAGTGGTAGGAGCCTTAGGGGGGAGTGATCATGCTCTCCTGGAGTTTGTTAAACAGTGGAAAGGGGATGCTAAGCGTAGTCAGACACACATCCTAGACTCCAAGAAAGCAGATTTCAGCAAGCTTAGGAAACTACTGAGTGTGATCCCATGGTCAAAAATACTAAAAGAGAAGGGAGTGCATGATGGATGGGAATTTCTTAAAAGTGAGATCTTGAAGGCACAATTTCAAACAGTTCCAATGAGGGGGGAAAATGGGAGTTAAGGAAACCAGAATGGCTGCCTAAAGAACTTTCAACTGAGCATGCACAAGAAATGGAAAATGGGGGAAATCACCAAAGAGGAATTCAAACAAATAACCAGGATGTGGTTCTATGATTCTATGGCCGTTTCCGCACGGCCCATAAACGACGGCCTGGGGGCAGTAAAAACGCCGCCCCCAGGCCGCCGTTCGCACAGGCGCCGCTGCTGCAACGCCCTCCTCCGTTCTACTCACGATGTCCTCGTCGTCGCCTGCTGGCCGTTGGAGCCCCGCCCACACTGTCCTCCGACCTCCAGGGGTCGGAGGGCAGCGTGGGCGGGGCTCCGACAGCCAGCAGGCGACGACGAGGACATCGTGAGTAGAACGGAGGAGGGCGAAGAGGCGGCTCCGTGCGGAGCCGCCTCTCCTGCGGCGGCCTCCGCTTGGCCTGCTCGCATGCTTGCGTGCGAGCGGCCTTGCGCCCCCATGCCGCCAGCACTCTTGGCGGCGTGGGGGCGCAAGGAGGCCGTGCGGAAACGGCCTATGTAAGCTTACCCAATTTGTAAGCAGAACTCAAAAGCAAAACCAACCTTCAAGCACTCTTTCCAAGCTCAGTGAAGTGATTAAATCCAGAGCATAATCTCTTAGAAACATAGAGTTGGAAGAGACCCCAAGGGCCATCCAGTCCAACCCCCTGCCATGCAGGTAGACACAATCCAAGCACTCCTGGCAGAAAGCAACCAAGCCTCTGTTTAAAAACTCCAAAGAAGGAGACTCCACAACTCTCCGAGGCAGTGAATTCCACTGTCAGGAACTTCTTCCTGATGTTTCGGAGGAAGCTCTTTTCCTGAACCTTGAATCCATTACTCTGTGTGCTCTCTGTGCTTTAGACAATTAAAAGTGAAGGGCAACAGGTATATTTAGAATATATAATCCTGTCAAGCAAAGTAACGAGCAGAAATGTGGATTGTGCGGCACGTTAAATTAGAATAGTTATCTCTCGAAAGACCAGCCGTTTTACCTCAGAAGTTCATAAAAACATAAGCAGAACTTTACTTAAACCGAGAGAAAAATAAACAGTATATACATATCAACAAAGTATCTATATATATAAAAAGATAACAGTGTATTTGTTAGTGGTACCGTGTTTCCCCGAATATAAGACAGTGTCTTATATTAATTTTTGCTTCCAAAGATGCGCTATGTCTTATTTTCAGGGGATGTCTTATATTTCTGTATTCTGTTCGTCAAGGCATGCTTCCAAACAAAAACTTTGCTACGTCTTACTTTTGTGGGATGCCTTATATTTCGCACTTCAGCAAAACCTCTACTATGTCTTATTTTCCGGGGAGGTCTTATGTTCAGGGAAACAGGGTAGTATAACTCAGTAACTGCTGGGCCAATTCCTATGAAAATTCCCAGCCACTATAGTCAGCCAGGCGAGAGTGTTCTTAGATGTTCACATACCTGAAATTTCACACCTGGCCCAGGTAAAACGCCTTTTTCCTGGCGCTCCCTGGTGAAGGACATGCAGCTGCCTGTGTGTAACTGTCACCCTTAGAATGTTTGTGCTGCTTAGAATGTTCACTCAGACAGCCAGATATGAGCAGTGAAAAAAGCACATAGGCAGTAACTCGAGTGGAAGTGAAACACATACACACACATACACACGAGGGAGAGGGAAGGGAGGGAGAGGGAGGGAGGGGTGGCATGCAAGGGAAGAGAGGGAGGGAGAGGAAAGGGATGGAGGGGGAGGCATGCAAGGGAAGAGAAGTGAGAGAGGGGAGACAGTGAGGGGTGGCATGCAAGGGAGGGGAGGCAGGTGGCCCAGCATCTTGATATGACCCACCCACCCTAGTGGAGGGAGAGGGAAGGGAAGGAGGGGGAGGGGTGGCATGCAAGGGAAGAGAAGTGAGGGAGGGAAGAGAGTGAGGGGCGACATGTAAGGGACGGGAGGGAGGGGCCAGGCACCCTAGATTCCCTGAATACTGCGGTTACAGTTAAGAAAACCAGGCACGCATTACTCAGGAGTAAGCTTGGTACAGCAACTGTGACATACTTTGAATGGCTGTGTCGCACCCCTCAGAGGGTTTCCTCAGAAGCAACACCCATTGCCACCAACCAAACTTACTCCCAGGTAAAGGATCATGACCAGCCAGCCTAGGTGTGTGGGAGGTTTGCCTTTCCATTCCCCCCCCCCCCAGGAATGTGGGCACACACATCAATGACATCGCACAGTATCAGGCTGCGTGTTTGCATGAGCACGTACTGCTGGCCTCTGCAATTGATTTGCTGCCAGTGGCGTTCCTGCCTAGGGATAGGGGGTACCCTATGTCCCCGGGCACCCCCCATTTGGTCACGTGGGGGGCGCCACCATTTCAGGGTCGTTTGTGTGATTTTTAAATTTTTTAAGTGTTTTTCACGTTCTGGCCTGCAGGGGGCGCATTTTTAAGGCTAGCAACACCAAATTTTCAGGGTACCATCCAGAGACTGTCCTGATGATACCACCCAAGTTTGGTGATGTTTGGTTCAGGGGAAGCAAAGTTATGGACACCCAAATGGAATGCCCCCATCCCCATTGTTTTCAATGGGAGTTAACAGGAGATGGGGACTACCCATTTGAGGGACCATAACTTTGGTCCCCCTGAACCTAATTTCACCAAACTTGGGTGGTATCATAAGAATAGTTACCAGATGATACCCTGAAATTTTGGTGTCACTAGCTTTAAAAATACACCCCTTACAGGCACCCCAAGAAAGTTGCCCAAGATTCTTTGTTTTGCAGTGACTTTGCTCCATTGTAGCCAATGGGGAATTTCTGAGTGTGAAGGCAGGCTGCACATTTTTGAAGATAGAGGCACCAGACTTTCAGGGTGGCTCCAGGAGGGCCTCCTGGTAATATCATCCAGGTTTGGAGGCCTTTACTTCTGGGGGTTCAATTTTATGGGCCCCCAAAAGGCTTATTTTGTTTCCACGCTCCTGCACATGAAAGCCTGCGGGCTGAGTTCTCTCAGAACTCTCTCAACTCGTTCCCCCCACCCACTCCAGAAGCAAAGCTCACCAAGCTTGGATGCTATTACCCAAGACCTCTTGGAGCCACCTTGAAAGTCTGGTGCCTCTATCTTCAAAAATGTGCAGCCAGTGCTTACACACTCAGAAATTCCCCAGAATCTGCCAGGCTCTTCAGCAAGTTCTGGGGTGGGAAAAATTACTTTTCCCACCATAGACTTCTATGGGGCTTTCTGTTATGCCCAGATGGCTCTGTGGTAGAGGTTTCAATGGGAGGCACTGTGGTAGGGGTCTTGCTCTGGGTGGGGGCATTTCCTGCAGGGCTGCTGGTGTGAGTCTCCTGAAAGGAACCAACCAAATTTGCTAAAATGCTGTGGGCACCAAGTCGAAGGTGAACCTGATGCCCACAGCATTCGGCCATCCCAGGCAAACTTTAGTGCCCCCACCCAGAGCAAGACCACTACCACATTGCCTCCCATTGAAACCTCTACCACAGCGCCAGCTGGGCATAACAGAAAGCCCCATTGAAGTCTATGGTGGGAAAAATAATGTTTCCCACCATAGAACTTGCTGAAGAGCCCAGCAGATTCTGGGGAATTTCTGAGTGTGTAAAGCACTGACCACACATTTTTTAAGATAGAGGCGCCAGACTTTAAAGGTGGCTCCAAGAGGCCTTGGGTAATAGCATCCAAGCTTGGTGAGCTTTGCTTCTGGAGTGGGGGGGGGGGGAGTTGAGAGAGTTCTGAGAGAACTCAGCCCACAGGCTTTCATGTGCAGGAGCGGGGAAACAAAATAAGCCTTTTGGGGGCCCATAAAATTGAACCCCCAGAAGCAAAGGCCTCCAAACCTGGATGATATTACCAGGAGGCCCTCCTGGAGCCACCCTGAAAGTCTGGTGCCTCTATCTTCAAAAATGTGCAGCCTGCCTACACACTCAGAAATTCCCCATTGGCTACAATGGAGCAAAGTCACTGCAAAACAAAGAATCTTGGGCAACTTTCTTGGGGTGCCTGTAAGGGGTGTATTTGTAAAGCTAGTGACACCAAAATTTCAGGGTATCATCTGGTAACTATTCTTATGATACCACCCAAGTTTGGTGAAGTTAGGTTCAGGGGGACCAAAGTTATGGTCCCTCAAATGGGTAGCCCCCATCTCCTGTTAGCTCCCATTGAAAACAATGGGGATGGGGGCATTCCATTTGGGTGTCCATAACTTTGCTTCCCCTGAACCAAACATCACCAAACTTGGGTGGTATCATCAGGGCAGTCTCTGGATGATGCCCTGAAATCATGGTGCTGTTAGCTTTAAAAATGCCCTCCCTGCAGGCCGAAAAACACCAAAAATACCCCCTCCAAAAGCCCAAATACCTTGCATTCACATTTGTTCATATTTGGGCAGGACATAATTGGACACTTTTTGTCCAAATGTGCCCAAATTTGCCCAGATTCCAGCTGAATCTGGTATTTGTTTCATCTAAATCTCCAACCCTCCAAAGGGAGGTTGTTTCAGGGTGGGGAACAGCATCACTTGCAATTTTAAGTTTTGAACGGGAGACCCCAGACATTCTCCCTTTAAGCGTGGACTTAAAAGAAGAATCTGAGCTCCCTAGATTTAAGCACCATTGGAAAGTGATGCTGTTTGGGGGGTGGATTCCACTTGGAGGTGTTTCTTTTGAGAGAAGATGCTGACATTTGTACTTGGTAAAATGTTTTGCTGGGGGTGGTTTGTGAGAGATTTACATGCTTAATACCCACTTGCACTGGCTTGGAGTTGTTTCTCAGGCTAACAACCTACCTCATAGGGTTGTTGTGATTAGGAAATTAGGAAAAGAGTTGGTGGTATGTTTTGCTGGGAGTGGGAGGTGTTTTGTGAGCTGGTGCAAAAATAATTGTTTGTTCATGGTGGGGGAGGGTGGCCGCCTATTCGCGGGGGGGGGGGGGGCGCCAAACTCAGGTTTTGTCCCCGGGCTCCAGTTTGCCTAGGTTCGCCCCTGTTTGCTGCTACTGTTCCTTCCCCATTTCACCACAATAAACCACAGCAATGCATGGCCGGGCCCTGCTAGTCACATATATATAGTTACATTCACGGCCCATAGTTTGTTAAAATTTGGCTGTGATAACATGCAGTATCTTAGTTGGAGCACTTTTACATAGCATTTGGTTTCGATCAGTATAGAGAGAAACCTGTTTTCATTCAGTCAGTCAGTGAGAACACGACCCCAAGGGCCAAGGGAAAGCTTCCTGGAGTTCCCTGCTGCTGCTGCTGCTGCACACAAACAAGGCTGAATGTTCCCACAAAAAGTTCCTGGAGTGAGAGATCAGCTCACACTCCTGAAACTTCCATGGGAGTCGCCAGACTGCACTGGGGAAGCCACGTCAGTGGGGGGTGGAAGGGAAGAGAGGCTGCTGAGCACAGCTGGAGCAACAGGGATGGAAGGGACAGAGGACTTGGGGCTTCTGCCACCTCATCCGGAGTCAGATCCTTCTCTACTTTAACCGCCAGCAGGCAGTGGCAGGCCACTTTTGAATGCCTGTTGCCTTGGAAACCCTACAGGGCCAGTCATGGGCTGGCCCACCTCCCAGCCCCTTTGCCATTTGAAGGAGCCTATCAGTGCCAGGATCACAGCAGGTAGGGATCCCATCACAAAAGGCAAGTGTCCAGCAGCAGCAGCAGCAGCAGCAGGGCGTGCCAGTGACTCCTCCTCTGCCAGGAAACAATCAGAGTTCAAGTAATTTAGAGGAATTCCCATCTAGGTCTAAAACATGTAATAGTTCTGAAGAGGAGTCCAGGCGCTGGACGTTCCCGCACTGAGCACGTGTATGGACGCACCCTTCAAGTCTGCTTCCGGGATCAGCTCCGCTGAAATGAAGAGGGAGCACAGCTGTCCCACCAGCTCCGGGTAGGAGAAGGCGCGCCATCTCTGCAGGGTGGGCCAGTCCAGGGCTGGGACCGCTTCCGGCATGAGAAGGCCCCCGTCTGCGGCATAGCCGGAAAAGAGGGCCGCCTCGAAGTCCACGCCTCTGGCCCCGGGGGCTCCCCGGGTGCTGACGTAGCGCATCCTCTCCGGCCCCCCCTCCGGTCCTGCAACACAGAGAGAAGGCAAAGGGCGCCTCGCCCGTCTAGTCTGCTGCGGCCGGCCGGCCGGCCAGTCTGCCTGCCCCCCCCCGCTCCAGCCCCTGCCCACGGGGCGCCCTCGCAGCCCCCGCCCGGCTCCTCTGGAGCCCCTCCCTGGAGAATCTAAGCGACGCGGGCCCCGCCGACCTCTTCGGGTGCCCCGGAGCCCCTTCATGGGCGGGGAGGGCGCGAGCGGCATTTGCGCAGGCTGGGCCTCGCGGGGGCACTGGCAGCCTTGACGGGACGGGCCCCCTCCGCCGGCCACGGTCATGAGGCGGGGGGGCGGGCGCAGAAATGGGGCTGCCTGGGAACGGTGCCCCTTCCTCCCTCCGGAGGGGGGGGCTCGCCTGCTGGAGCTGCGCCATCCCCCTCCGTCCCTCCCTCCCCGCCCGGGCCCCCAGGGTAACTCGCCTCTGCCGTCGGTCGGGCGCTGCAGCCGGTGCAGGGGGCGGCCCGGGCTTCCCTGCTCCACTCCCCTCCCCGGAGCGCCGAGAGCGCCTGAAGGCCCCGTGCTGCGAAGGCCCGGAGCCCCGCGCCCACCATCCGGCGCCCTGCTGGAGCCGAGGTCGGGGAGGCGCTGCGGAAGGGGAGGGGGCCCTGCCTGACCCACCCCAAGGCCCCCTGGCCGGGCCCTTTCCCGAGGCTGGCTGGCGCCCGGAGGCGACCCGGCGGGGAGGCCGCTGCGCACCTGCTCCTGGCGGTCCTTCTGGGCGGCCAGCCCCGCGAGGGAGGGGCGAGCGGGCGAGGAAGAAACGGGGGACCAGGCGGGGCTGCCGGCCCCGCTCAAGAGCTCAAGAGCCCCGCTCAAGAGCTGCCTGGGGTGGGGCGCCCGGGTGAGCGGGTCGGGACCGGAGCCCACATGGGGACCTCGGGGACAAGTGCTCCGGGCGCCACCTTGTGGTGGGCCCAAAGATTGCAGGTTCATTTGTGGCTTTATTTTTTTACTGTTGTTTTTTTCAATTTTGGCCTGCAGGGGGCGCAGGTTTTAGGCTGGTGGCACCAAAATTTCAGGCTATCGTCAGGTGACTCACCTGATGATACCAGCCAAGTTTGGTGAAGTTTGGTTCAGGGGGTCCAAAGTTATGGACCCCCAAAGGGGGTGACCCCATCCATTGTTTCCAATGGGGGATAATAGTAGATGGGGCTATCATTTTGAGGGTCCATAACTTTGAACCCCCTGAATCAAACTTCACTAAACCTAGGTGATAGGATAAGGATAGTCTCCTGCTGATACCACCCAGGTTTGGTGAAGGTTGGTTCAGGGGGTTCAAAGTTATGGACCCCCAAAAGGGGTGCTCCATCCCCCATTGTTTCCAATGGGAGCTAATGGTAGATGGGCTACCCTTTTGAAGGTCCATAACTTTGGACCCCCTGAACCAAACTTCACTAAACCTGGGTAGTATAATCAGGATAGTCTCCTAAAGATAGCCTGAAATTTTGGTACTGTTAGCTTAAACATTGCTCTCCTGACAGGCACCCTCAAATTTTCCCTGGGTTTTCTCTTTAAATCCACCCCCTTTGGAGTGGATTTAAAGGGAGAATCTAGGCTCCCCCCCTTCAAAGAATAGCATCACTTTCAATGTTGTTTAAACTAGGGAGTTCTGGGTGTGTTCAGATTTGTGTGTTGGGGCATGTTCTATAACGTGATAGTGACTTTGAGATGACTTTGTGCAAAAAAAGGTTGTTTGGCCGTGGTGGGGGAGGGAGGCTGCCCATATGCGGTGGGGGGGGGGGGAAACAAAACTCAGATTTTGTCCTGGGCTCCATTTTCCTTAGCTACACCACTGCAGGAGCCTGTCCTTCCTCGTGGGGGGCGGGGGGGAGGGGGCAGCTCAGAAGGGTGGGGGACCCGCCGCTAAACCTTGCTCCGGATTCCGAAGAGGCCGCAGCGCTGCTGCTGCTGCTGCGTCTTCGCCGCCTCCCCCCCCCCCCCCCGCGTCTCAGTTGCAGTCTGGGGGGGGGGGGGCTCTGCATGGGCGACAGGCGAGCCGAGGAGGGAAAGAAGGCAGCGGTGGGGAAGCCGCGCGGGTCGGGGTCGCTTTATTGCCCGTATCATCGACAAGCAACATTCAAAGCCACTCCCTGTGAAACACACGAGCCCGTGGAGGGGGCGGCTGCCGCTGCCAGCAACACGTTCACGGGCACACGCAACCCGTCTGGCTGCAGCGGCCGCCGGGGACAGGAGGGGCCCGCCGTCGCCGCCCAGGCGGGTGTGGGCGTGAGTTATTGCGGCTTCTTCTGGAAGAGGCCCGGCGGCGGAGCGTCGCTGGCGGGTTCGGGCAGGATCTGCACCGGCTGGTTCTGCAGAGCGGCTTCCCGCATTTTGTGGTACAAGAATTCATTCTGCTGGAACAGGCGCAGCTCCATCTCCGTCTGCACTCGCATGGCCTGCACACAAGGGAGGGCGCACCAAGGGGAGAAGAAAGGTCTCAGAGAAGGAGCCGCAGTCCCGCCGGGCGCCGCGCTTTGTCATCCCGGGCGGCCCCACCACAGCGCACCCCCCCTCATTTCCCGGCCCCCCAGGAGGCCACCCACAGCTCGCAGGGGCGCCGCGCAGAGTGGAAGCGTTTTCCTTTGGGGGGGGCGTCCTCCCTCCCGTGCCTTTGCTTTGGGGGAGGGGGCCTGAGGGCGGGGCTCGAGCGGGCGGCACAGAAGCAGAGGCGAAGCCCCCCCCCCCCCGGGCCTGGCCATTCTACCCGGAAGCAGGGAGAGGGCCGGCGGGTGGCTGTGCTGCCTGATTCATCCCCCCCCCACCTCACCCCCTCAGCGGCTCCAGCTCTCAGGCCAAGATTTACAGCTCCTGAGCTGGGATGTGGGTCTTGTCTTCTGAAGAAGGGGGCAGATCTCAAAATCCATAGGGGGCATTTCTTGCGCTACAGACTGCTTTGTTTCCTTCCTGTGTTTTTGAAAACCTGGCAGCAGCCCCCCCCCCCCCCCGTCCCGCTGGGAGCGTCTGCCTTGTCTTGACGGGCACTGTTGCTCACTCAGGCTTCGGCTGAGCCAAGGCTACGAGCACACAAGTTGGATTGTGGGAGAGTGTCCACGCGCAGGAGCCCCCGTTTGTGCGTTGTGTGATGAGCCTGTCAACACGAGTCCAGCCTACCTCCAGGTCTTTGGTGATGGGGTGGGTCGGGCCGTGCGTCACCAGCAGAAGCGCATAGGCCTTGCAGAGCATCTCATGGCCCACTTCGATGAGGCCGGCGTGCCAGTGGGTCACCCCAGTTCTCATCAGGGCCATCCCCAGCTGTGCATTGTTGGGGTGATAAAGTTTCCTGAGGTACAGAAGAAGAAGCCATCTTACTCCTCTGCATTTCCAAAACAGCTTCAGTGTGTCCGGGGAGGCTTGGATCTGAAGGAAGAGCTCTGGCCACCCCCCACCAAAAATAACCAGTGCCAGGAAAATGCCCCCACCGCCCCCACCTTTCCTGTTCACGGCACTGGACGCTGCTGTGAGCAGAATTTGCCCTTCAGACCTCCCCTGCTCAGCGCTCCGTGCTAAGTGAGCAGCCCAGGGAGTAGGCACCTGTGCGGGTGCAGGCAAGGGACGCAGGCGGGGGAGGGGGTGCTCGGGGATGGGGGGGAGCAGAAGAGGCCACCAGAAGGGTCGGTGGTGGAGGGACCTGCACTCTCTGGAGGACAGCCCAGCCTGCTCGGAAGCAAGGGCCGGCCTTGCTCATCCCACTGCTCTTGGGGGTTGATCCTGCAGGGGGGCCCTGGCCATGGAGGCCACCAGAAAAAGTCCTGGCAGGCTGACGGCTCGCAGGGCCACCCCAACCCCCAGAGCGGCAAGACTCGCCATACGCAAAGAGCAGCCGTCACTGCCAGCCAGCTCCCGCCTCTTGCAAGGTGGGGGTCACCCACGGCCACAAGCTGACAGGCACCTCCCCCTCCCCGCCGCCCCATGTGCGGTGGGAGGCCTGCTCTTCCTTCCCCCTCCTTTGGGGAGAGCAGGGCTGGGGGTGGGGGCTTTCCAGGGCCATTTTTGCCTCCTGGTCTGCTCGTACACTCATTGGCAGCCCAATACAGGCCTGCTGGCCGTGGCTCTGGTAGTCTGGAATGGGCTACCATAGAAGCAAACGGAAACACCCTCCCGCAGTCACGGTTTATTTTATGGAAAGCATCGCAAGCAGCAGCACTCATTTAGAGAGCTTTCCCAATTTTTCCCTCTACAATTGTGGGAGGCAGTTGATGGGAGGTGTGCCGTTTGTGTGTGCAGCTGCCTGGCTTCAGGGTGTGCATATTTTAAAATAAACAGAGACGGGTGGATGGAGAGACCAGCCAACAGAGAGATCTACAAAACCCAACAACACAGCATGGTTAGAAGTGCATAGGTAAGGACAGACTTTGTCCTACCACCGGCCTGATCTGAGGATGAAGGTCACAGGATGTCACCTGGCGGGGAGGAACAGCAGTAGCCCCCAGAGGCCAGTTTGGCAGGGAGGGCAGTGGTCTTCCAGACTGTGACCCGGGACATTATTCTAAATGAGGGGGTTGCTGCTTACCCAATAAGAAGAAATAGTGAAATTTGCTACCACTTCTGGCTCTGTGCCAGCACGGCACCTGCACAAACATCTGTGGTGGGGGAGGGGGTTGGGAGGGAGTAATATGGTGCACGCCTGTGTGCTGAGGCGCATCGTGCAATGCTGCAGTGGCAAATAGCTGGCAGGATGATGGGCATTTTAATAGCATAAAAGTAAAGAGCCCTCTGATATGCTGCTGACGGGCAGCTGCTGTTGTGTCACGTACATGTAACCATCAATCATCCGCTTGGAGTAGCCAGCCGCTTCATTGATGTGCTGGAGGTAAGAGAGAACTTCGGACAAGATGCTGAGGATGCGAAGCAGGTAAATGTTTGTGTCTCCCAGAATGGGCTCCTGCTTTGCCAGACACTCTCGACACAGCTTCACAACCTGGCGGGTCCACAGAAAACAAAAGGAAAACATGACGGAATGTTCTGCCTCTGCAACGCACACCTGTGACAATGTCTACAACCGTTAACATCAGGAGCACAGACATTCCCAATGTTTTTTTATTTATGCCGTTTCAGAGATCTGCCGGTGGATGCTCACAGCCTAAAAACACAAAACATCCAGTAATATCAACTGACAACTGTTAATCCCAGTCAACAATTCCAGAAGCACACAAGTATGTGGAATGTCATAATATAGAAAAAAAGAGAGTAAAAATTCACTTAAAGGTCATCTTCTAAGTTAGCAGAAGTTTGCCCAACCCAAAGGCTGGAGACAGTCAGTCTAAGGGCAATTAACCTTTAACATGATTGGTGAGTTCAACTGTAACTCTAGACCAATGAGAGGCTGATGCCTGGGCGGGGAAAAGTATTCAGTTGGATGTATATGCAATGCTTTGTATATGCTATGCTAAGTTGAGATAGAGACTGAGTTGAGTTCTATGTGTGTTTAACTTTGTTATTGCTGAAGAGTTCTGTATAGTATTATAGTCTAGTACAGAATAGTTCCCTGTGGCAACTGCTAAAGTAAAACCTTCCTATTGAAAGAACATCTTGCGTGGCGAGTATTCTTTTCCAAGTGTGTTAGGAGGCTGCAGTGAGTGCAAGAAGACTATATATCTTCTCATCTTATCAGAGTAACTCTGCTGATATGGAACCCACGGGAAAATAACACTTTTGTTCCAGAGTGGAATAACGGTGACAGAAAAATACTTCTTTTGACTACAGTACTGATACACCAACTACTTATAAATTCTGACCCTGTGATTGCCTTGAAAGCTGTCGTGTGCTGGGTTGTGTCCTTTTTGTGTGACAGCAGAATACACAGTGGCAGGACACCGGGGAAATTACTCAGGCACGCACCTGTGCTGAGAACAAAAGGAAGTCAGAGCCCATTCATAGCATCAAACTCATACAAGGAGCCTTTATTAGATAACTCCATTCTAGATAGGAAAGTGAAGAGATGGGGTCTTTGTTCCAGTCTTGCCAGCTCTGGTGAAGGACTGTTGTTAAGTCCCAGGAGGGGGAAAAATTCTGATTCTTGTATTATGTCTGTTCTTTTTCTTATCCAGGGAGGCTGTTTGTGATTGGAAAAAATGGCATGGGGGGGGGGGGGGGGCCAGAGGCCCACCTCCTTCACCCACTCCTTCCCATTCATGTCGGGGGGGGGGGGTCTGCTTCAGTGCTGCCACAGCCTGTGTCCAGAGCCTACCCCCAAACCTTAAATGGCCTGAAAGATCTGTTGGATACTGGTTAACTCTGTTATAAAATTCAGAGCACCAATTATGACCTTTTGTTGATTAATCAAATAATACTAGCATTAATTGACATAAGCATAAAAACAATTGTTCTTAAGACATCATTAACAACTCGGTTTGAACAATCCCTTACACCTTGCAGACACCAATTTGTAGCCCAGAAGCCCTGTGGGAAACTATGTAGTCCCACTTACTCTGGCAAGGGGTTCCTGACAACACCAGATCCAGCGCAGCTCAGCATTGGCCCAATTCCTCACTCTCCCCCCACAACCCTGCTTGAAATGTGTGGGAAACCCAGCCAGCCAGATCTCTGCTTGTGGCTGCACGAGGGGGACTAAAGTCCATGCTCCCCTCCTCAGACTGCTCACTGGTCAATCTCTGGGCTGCTGGAGTATCCGGGGAGTGCGGTGGGGGAGGACACCCAATCTCTTTGGGCAGTGAAGGTCCAAATGTTACCTCCAAGTTATGAATATTGTAATATACCTTCTAAACATCCTTTAATGGTGACCACCACAGCCAACAGAGGCAGCCCTTCTCTCTAGCCCTGTGCCCAGCCAGAACTTCCCTTCAGGGGACAGAGCTGAGATGGGTTCCTCGCCTCCCTCCTAGGAGATGAGATAGGAAGGAACCATAACTCCTGCCCCCTGTCAAGCACCTGGGGGGGGGGGTGTTTCTGACTTACTTCATTATAAGTTCCCTCTGACCGAGCTTTATCAATCTTTTCCAGAGTGTCCTTAGAGAACTGGATAATCTCTTTCACTCTCTCCTGGCAAGGCTGAAAGACGAAGGGAAAGTATTTAAGAGTGCACCACACTGTTCGTGAAACCAGGTTAAACTCTGACTTTGTCTCCTTTCAGCAATAAGAATATTTATATGTTGAGCAATTCTCGTGTTACATTCAATGCATGTACAGCTAAATGTAATTGAAACCCCACATTTCTCCCGGTACTGTTCCCCCATTTCATTGGTAAACACATAGGGTATCTATGTGTTCACTGTAACATGTGAACGGGGCTGTTAAACACTCAAGCAGGATAACCAGTTTCTTAATAGATAACAACTAAAAGAACTTAACGAAGAGTCTCTTGACTTGGTTCAGTAGTTTCTGTGCTGTCATACTTGATTCTCTTAAGGAAAAAAATCACACCAGCCTGCCAACCACTAGGTCACACCCCCAAAGCACAGAGTCAGAGTTATAAGAGACCAGAAGGGCCATCAAATCCAACCCCTGCTGTGCAGGAAGACACAGTTAAGAAAGGACTCCTGACAGATGGCCATCCAGCCTCTGTTTAAAAACCTCCAGAGAAGGAGACTCCACCACTCTCAGAGGCCGTGCATTCCACTGCCAAACAGCCCTGACGGTCAGGAAGTTCTTCCTAATGTTTAGGTGGGATCTCTTTTCCTGCACCTTGAATCTGTCACTCCTTGTCCCAGTCTCCGAAGTAGCAGAAAACAAGTTGGCTCTATCTTCAGCAATGACATCGCTTCAAATATTTAAACATGGCTGTCATGTGTCTCCCCTTAACCTTCTCTTCTCCAGACTCAACATCCCCAGCTCCCTCAGCCTCCTCTGAAAGGGCATGGAATCCAGACCTTTTACCATTTTGGTTGCCCTTCCAGCTTGTCAATATCCTTCTTCAATTGTGGTGCCCAAAACTGGGCACAGTATTCCAGGTGAGGTCTGACCAATATTAGTGTTATACTTAATTTTACTTTATGCTGATGACGTGATACTGATCTCTAGATCTCAAGTGGGCCTTAAAAGGCTCCTTAGAAAAACTATGGAGTACTGCACATCTAACTTCCTGTCCTTAAACCCAGAAAAAAATAAAAAATTGTCATCTTTTCTAATGCATTTAAGCCTTCTATATGACTTATTAATGGGGTTACAGTCGAACAGTCCAAGTCCTAACCTTCCATCATAAAGCCACATGGGCCAGACATAGAGATATTGCTGTAAAAGAAAGTTATCACACTGCTTCAGCAGTGGTAAAGTTTTTTCACACCAAGGGAAGGGGATATGTCTCAGCAGCTATAAAGGTTTTCAACTCCAAGGTAGTTCAGCAACTTCTCTATGGAGTTCCCTTATGGATAACTGCATGGAACAGGTCCGTTGAAAGAATACAATCTGGTTTCCTCTATAAAATACTCGGATTACCACACTCTGTACCATATGCTGTACTATGCTTAGAAACTGATCAGAACCTACTTGAAACAAGAGCATGGCTGAATACATTCAAGTATTGGATCAAATTATGTTTTAACTCTGATGTGCGCAGTTTAATATACACTGCGCGCCCAGACCTATTTGCCTCCGAATGGTATCAACTTCTCAAATCAAAAATTTACTCAATAGGTTTATTACTTGAAGATCTTTGTATGCTGACACCCAGAGAGATTTTCCGAACCTTAAAAAGTAGACTTCTAGAACAGAAATATCATATCTTGTTGGGGCAAGCAAATAAATCATGCTCACCCCTCTCTGTCGGAATAATACCGGAACAGGGGCACATAGCCAAATATCTTGAATTATTAACTGAACCCCAACAGAGATGAATTATCACAAGGACCAGATCCAATACCTTCACATCGGCCATTACAAAGGGTCGTTACTTATCCATCCCTCTCCAGGATCGGGTTTGTCCACATTGTAAAAATCAAGTGGAGACTCTTGCTCACATTATTCTTGACTCTCTGAGATATGTGGGCATTAGGAATTTCTCTCCCAGGCTGGCCCTAGACAAATCTGAAAGTGACTCTGACTGTTCTGTTGTGGAGCTTATGTTAAACAACACAGATGTCATGCTCTTGGAAAAAGTAGCAAAATTTCTTTTACAAGAACTTTCTAAGTAATGTATACTGCTATATACAGTCTTCCGGTCTGCGTTTTGAATGTACTCTTGATTTGTATTTCAAAAATGTCTGGCAACACTCTAGAACCTATTTTTAAATGCCAAATAAAGGTTGTTGTTGTTACTTAAATTTCTTTTCTCTGCTTAATAGTAGCCTGCTTTATTATAAAAAGATGCAATCCGTCATGTGAATGCTTCAAAACAAAACTACTGAAATTAGTGTACTTTCAGGTAAATAGATACACAATTGCTGCAGTGTCATTGACTATCTCCTCACTTCCCCAAAGTTGAGATCGTCTGTTTTATCCTACCAGATTGGAGATCTTCTGCTGGGTGATCATCTTCCTCTTAGACTTGTTTTATCACATCAAGTTGCTTCCTCACCACCTCTTGAATCACCCCCCAGACTAGTTTGGACACCCAAGCTGGCCTTAGCCACTCAAAACTTACTCGTTTCCCCTAGCTTAGCCAGCCTTAAATCCTCTGTCCTCACTGCAGATTCCCCCAGGAGACTATTACCAGGTTCGAAGATCTTCTTAAACAAACTGTGGCTGGTCTTTTGACGTCCACTGTGGGGAAACCCAGCAAAAACAGAAAGAGAACACCTTGGTTTGATAGAGAGTGCATGAAGCACAATAGTCAAATTCGCTCCTTATATCAGAACTTTAGGGCTTCAGGAGACCAGGACCTCCTCGTCCTACTAATAAATTGTAGGAACAACTTTCGCCAGTTAATCAGGAAGAACCATATGGAACATGTCATCACTCAATGGGAACATCTCCACTCTGCAGTAACTTCTAACAACTCCAAGCTACTCTGGGCTGTCCTGAATAATTTTAACCGAAGCAAGCCTCCTACCCCTACCTGTATTACCCCTGATATTTGGCATGACTATTTTAGCAAACTTTTTAATGATGATATTTTAAGCAACGGATCTCCTTCACTTATCCCTTTAGATTTGCCAAGTTGGCCTCCTGTCTCATCTCAAGCAGTAGTGGAGCTGTTAGAGGACCTCAAAGGAAGGAAAGCCCCTGGCCAGATTCTATAATTCCAGAGATTCTGAAATTTCATACTGACTGGTGGGCCCCCATCCTGGCCACTCTTTTTACCCGAGTAAACAGCTCAGGTATGATGCCCAACACTGTCTGCGACTGTGTTTCCCATTCATAAAAAAGGAAGTCATTCAGAGCCCGCCATCTTCCGCCCCATCAGCCTCCTCTCAATGATAGGGAAGATTTATGCTAAATTGTTACTGAAGAAACTTCAGCTGTGGCTTTCCCATTCCGTTGTAGTGGGGGCTGAACAAATAGGCTTTCGTAAGGGGAAATCTCCTCTGGACCACACCTTGGTGCTATTACACCTAGCCAGTAAATACTCAATCAATGCAGATAATAAACTCTACGCTGCCTTTATTGATTTAAAGGCTGCCTTTGACTCTGTGCCGAGAGTACTTCTCTGGGCAAAACTTGCTGCCCTCAACATTGATGCCAGACTCCTGTTCTTAATTAGGCAACTGCACACAATTACCAGTTGCCGGATCAAGTGTTCCCACGATGGCCTTTTGACAGACAGTATTCCAATTTCCAAAGGGGTCAAACAGGGCTGCATCCTGGCCCCCACTCTCTTCAATCTTTTCTTACGTGACCTCCCCTCTGCCCTCTCAGCAGTGAACAGCCATGCCCCAAAACTGGGTACATCCCATGTATCAGTTCTGCTCTATGCAGATGACGCTGTCCTTCTCTCTCGATCCAGAGTTGGCCTCAGATGCTTAATGAAGTGCTGTGTGGATTACTGTGAATCTAACAGACTGACAATTAATTATGAAAAAACTAAGGTCTCTAGGCACTTTAAGAAGCTCACATGGGCAATGAATAGCACCCAAATTGAACAGGTTAAGTGCTATAAGTACCTTGGGCTTTCATTCTTTTCATTCCAATCTGGATTCAAACTATTAACCACTCCTTGAATTGCCTTCAAATTTTTTCACAAGATAACTGGACTCCTAAATTGCGTGCCCTATGCAGCCCTTTGTCTGGAGTTATGTCAAAACTCCTTGGAATCAGCCGCTTGGCTGAGGGCTTTTAAATTCTGGCTGCGAATCCATTTTCTCTCGGACTGTAATTCCCTGGTCCACTGTCTGCTCTCTGACACCCATTCCAACCCCTGGTTTTCCATAATCGAAGAAAAAATGGCTTCTATTGGACTGTCAGTGGATTCACTTTGCCCTTTGTCCTACTCAGAAGCCTATAGAAAATTAAAAGGTCAACTATTGGATAGAGAGTTCTCTACCCTAATCACCGCAGCCAAGAAAACGTGCTCCCCCCTGTATTTTTCTCTCCCATTTGAACAGGGCCACTTGGCACATTACCTGTATCGTTTACTAAACCCTGCTCAAAGGAGAGCCATAATGCTCGACAGGTTTAATGTTATGCCTTCTGCCTTGTTACAGGGCAGATTTAACAAGCAAGAAAAGGCTAAAAGATTGTGCCCGTGTAATGATGGCCCACCAATTACTACACTGTTTCTGATTCAAGGGAATCAGATCCAAGTATGTGAATCTTACTCCTTTACATTTACCCCATCTCCCTGATTTATTTAAATTACACTACTTGCTGGACAACCCTGATCCTTCCCTCTGTATGATAGTGGCAGACTTTCTCCTGGAAATTACTACATGCCAGTAGATTTCCTTCCACTTAACATTTATTTCCTGTACTGTGTATGTTTTTAATCAGTTTTTTACTATTGTTGTACTGTTGTCTATGCCAATAAAGGCTGGCTTAAAAAAAAGATACACAATTGACAAGTCAAAAAGAGGTCATAATAATGCAAAATGGGCTTCCATGGCTGAAATTCTCATTTTCAACAATTACAGTGGAATAATAATATACCCATCTAGTTATGGCACAGGCCATGACTTAATCCTGGGATATAAAGAACTGAAAGTTAACAGACACTGAAGTCAGAATTCCCACCAGAAAACTACCAGCATTTTCTCAGGTGCCCTTTCAGGGCCCTCCAAGCAGCCGTGAGCCCAACTGGTCCGGGCAGCCCTTTTGGGGGAACTGGCCGTGCCTCACGGAAGAGGCCCCTGAACCTGCCCTGGAACTTGCTGCAGGGAAGTATCAAGCAGGGGCTTCGTTCCTTGGGGCCATTTCAGAGGGTAGCCATGTTGCTTTGCGGTACAGCAGCTGCATTCGAGTCCTGTAGCAGCTTAGAGACCAACAAGATTTGGAGGGAGGGGGGAGGGGAGGGTGATTGGCTTTCAAGAGTCAGAGCTGAGGTTGCCCGCTCTGGGTTAGGAAATACCTGGAGGTTTTTGGGGTGGAGCTGAGAAACACAGCATTGTGGGAGGGGAGGGGACCTTAATGGGGGGGGGGCGATACCATAGAATCCACCTTCCAAAGTGGCCATTTTCTCCAGCTGAACTGATCTGCTGCCTGGATATGAGCTGTGATGGGGGGAGAGCTCTGCCCGCCGCCTGGAGGTTGGCAACCTCAGCCAACGCTCCCTTCGTCAGACACCTCTCCAGGCCTTTCGCCTGAAGCCCTGCTGCTCAGAGACCTTTATGGCGACTTCCCAGCTCGTTTGCCCTTGACTGAAAGGGGGATCATCCCCACCCGTCTTTGAGCTCACCTTCTCCTCTCCCTCCTTCACAGCCAACATCAGGTCATCTTTGGTTCCCTTCTGGCAGTGCTGGCAGCTGCAGTCGAAATAGTACTGGTTTCTCAGCTGCTTCCTCCTGTCTTCACTGACGTTGAGGAAATCGACATAGGAAACAGTCAGTTCTTCTCCCGGGGAGATCTTTCCCAGGGCACGGAGCTCTATCCTGATGGTAAAAACAAGCCAAGAGAGAGCACTCAAGAATGAAAACAACGTCCCTTGTGCCAAGAATTGCATCCCTGATGGATCTGTGCCTACCCAGAAAGGGCTACGAGTCCGACTCAGAACTGTTTACATTTTTCAACAGTCCTCAAATTCTGTACCATAAATTCTGCAATTCTCTAAATTCTGCAGCAAGAAGAGTTCAGTTCTGCATAATTTCACAAGTGAAACAGAGGTTCATGGTTTCTCCTATTTTGCATAATTTGTTTGCAGGGAGATTTTCCTACACTTCTTCCCAACATCTTCTGCTTCCACTACCCTTGGGGAGAACCAAGGAGCTGTTCAGGGCTTGATTTCTGGCTTAGGTAACAGAAGTTTTCATAACAGCAATGTCTTTACTGCTTGCTTTGTTAAATGAAAGGTGGGTTTTTAAAGAATTTTACTATCTGCAATTTTCTACAATATTTCTCTGCTTCTGTAGAACTGCAGCAACTGCACAGCCCTGCCTAGAGCTCTTGCTGAAGTTGCCAACTTCCAGGAGGTGGGTGGAGGTCTCCTGAAATTACAATTGATCTTTAGATGACAGAGATCAGATCCCCCAGAGAAAATGGATACATTGGGGGTGGACTTTATGGCATTAGACACTACTGAGGTCCTTCTCCTCCCCAGACTTCACCCTCCCCAGATTTAGAGGGATTTCCGGGGGTGGGGGGGGCGTGCCGACTTTTCTGCCATCACAGCACTTGCATGTGGCTCCCAGATAGACTCCCCTCGTCAGGTGGGACTGATGAGTCTGAGGCTTCCAGGCCATTCTCTAGACCATCCCAACGAGGTGCTCAGAGCATGAAGGATTAAGGGTTACTGTTCTCCCAGTGATATGCTGATTGGGACAATTGGAAGTGATGTCATCATCTCATTAATGACACTCTAATATTCAGCCCAAACTCTATGGTTTAACCATACAATCTTGACTGACTGAATGCTAGTAGATCATATGGGGAGGGGGTGGTTGCATCCAGTCATACTATAAGTTATGTCAGCTTGTTGGGGTGCTGGTAATCAGCCTCCACGCACCCCCACCCCCACCCAACACACTCCTGCAATTTCCCTCCATTTTTCTCCTGCCTCCCACCTGAGAGATGATGGCAAGGCCTTGCTGGAAGGGGAGAACCCTGCCCCCATAGCAAATAACATAGCTACCATATTTTTAGAGTCCTGGGGGGAATATGGGGCCTCCAGACCATTATCTAGGTCCATTCCATGAGCCCCAAAGTGCTCTGAGCATGAAGAGCTGCTCTCCCTGAGGGGGGTGGGGCAGCATTTGTGTGGTCATTGTTGTCCCTTAGACTGGATAAAAGGAGCTGTACTTCTGTTGTAGAGAACATACTTTATGTCCATTTCAACCCCTGACTTTTCTCATTTAAAAGGTTTCCTAGCTGGCAAGGAGGGAGCCTTTGCATAAGATCTTGAGGAGGAGACTCTGCCATGCCCAAGCAGTCCTCCCTTGAGGCTTCTACTTGTCTAGTCAACAAGAATGTGCTTCTAATGACTGCCAAATGGAAAGATTTCTATTTCAAGCACCTCACTAGGCTAAAGCAGTGCGGAAAATACCACCCCAGCCTCCTCCTCTATGGCCATTCCATTAGCCGTACTTCAAAGATTTTGGAGGTTTTCCCATGCCTGCAGAATGATGTAAAAAACAACAACACCTCACCTGAACAATAATTTAAGCATGAACACTTCCAGCATAATTTAAGCATACACACTTCCAGCAGCTGTCCACCTAAGCAGGACATGTAGCAGCTAAAACAACTGTTTTTATTCATTGCTTTATACATCAATAATCCACTTTTCATTGGAAAGCTCAGAACAGCTTTGGGGAGATCCCCATCTAGGCTGCAATGAAGTTCTAGCTTAGCTTCAGCAACGCCTCAGAGCCCTTCATGGAATCCCAAGGAAGTGACTGAGAATGTGCACCTTTCAGGTCATGCCAGTATTCAGGAAAAGGATCACACACTGGCCTTTCCAGTAGAAAATATGTGTCATGGAGGGCGTGTTCATTTACACGCAGCACTGACCACATTCCCAGTTAGAAAAACAAAGCAACAGACAACTGTGAAGATTCTTGGTTTCAAACATGTCACAGTTTCCATTCAAAGGCACTGTATTTGGTTTGCAGAATGGAGGCCAAAATGTGTTAGTTTATACCACTTCCAACTGCAGGGAAAGGCTTCCTTATTTTAAGCTACTCCCTTCAAGGGGAACTTCCAAGTCAAAATGGCTCAGCTGTATCCTTATCTCAGTTGTGCTGGAGAGGAATTTCGGCATGGAGGTGTTTTTGCAGAGGAACATTCAGTCCTGCAGCCTGTCCCTCTAGGAGCAGATTGACAGAACAGTTCAGATTCTCATCTGAGGTCCCGCATTATATGCATGATACAGTCCAGGAAAACCTGACAGCTTCGCTCTGCTGATCGTCGTGGCTGGACTGGAGCCTGAACTCCAGTATTTTCAAGCCATAATCCAAACCAACTATCTTATTTGTTTCAGTATCTAACATTACATTGCAAAAGACCAGACATTATCGGGAGTCGCACACAGTAATTTTCTGCTTAAATGACTGAAGTCGAAGTTGTTTGATTTTTGAAAAATATACGTTAAATGAATAAAATGTTTGTTTACAAATAATAAGCAAACAGAAAATGACTCCATGCAATTTTAAGCAGATAAAGAATAGATCTGACTAATTATTGTTGTTCTTTCAGAAAGCAAACATTGCTCAGGTTTTAAAATCAGAAAGGTGTTTTTTAAGTAAACAGCTTGATACGAATATTTCCAAGGCACTGAGTTGTTCTTTTAATTTCCATTATGATAGTATTTGTAAATTAGTGCAGGTCAAAAAGAATGAGCCACGAAGCAAGAAGGCCTCAGTGCAAATCCTGCCTTCTCCATAAGTTTACTGGGTGGTTAGTAATGTGGAAACCATCAGCAAGACCCACTGCCAGGAATCAGAGTTGCGATAGGAATGACTCGTGGCACAACTAAAAGCTACACTGCCCAGATGGTGGACCTGTGGGCGATAGCACCGTTTTACAGCTGAATTCGTGGGGGGGGGGGGGGGTAAAATATTGCAGTGGCCTGATCCTGATGGGGGACCAGACACTCTTGTTTCCCCAGCCGACGTCTGAAAGGGCCTAGAGGGAACAAGAGTACCTGTTCCCGCCATGCTGTTGGCCTGAGCAGGACATGATCCTCACGGCATTTTTCAATGGCCCGAGTTTGGCTGTTCAATGGCAGCCAGGCCCACTGTTATATCAACGGACACAACAGCATCTAGCTGTGCCTACAGGAAGTGCTTTGAATATTCTGAAGAACAAAGTATTCTTGTTGCTGTAGTTTATCTCTAGTGTTTCTCAGAGGGATGGCAACCAGTAAGAAATGCCACAAAATACCTTGAATGAGGACCCATCAACAGTGACTGAAAACATTATCTGAAATTTCCAGAACTAGATTATTTGGCAGAGGGAAAGATGTCTCCAGCTGTGTCTTGTTGCCATGCTGTGTGAAATGCTGAGCAGCCGGCAGGCAGAGTGAGGATGGGGCTGGTGTCAAGTTGTACCTTTCTCCTTCCATGGAAAGGAAGAGGTTACTTAGGGTTGCCAGCCAGTGGTGGGATCCAAAAATTTTAATAACAGGTTCCGATGGTGGTGGGATTCAAACAGTGGCGCCACCACACACACGCGCCTCCAGTCCCTATTGGGCAGGGAGGTTGCTTTAGTAACCCCTTCTCGGCACTCAGAAAAAATTAGTAACCACTTCTAGAGAAGTGGTGAGAACTGATTGGATCCCACCTCTGTTGCCAGCCTCTGTGTGGGGCCTGGACATCTCCTGGAATAACAGATCATCTTCAGATGACAGAAATCAGTTGCTATGCAGAAAATAAAGTCTATGGCATCACACCACACGGGGGGCCCTCCCTTTCCCTCCCCTCCCCTCCCCTCCCCTCTCCAACCCTAACTCTCCTCTGGCTCCTCCACCCACAAATCCCCAGGAATTTCCCAAACCAGAGCTGGCAATCCTACGGCCTAAGACATCTTTCTAATGTCAAGCCTGATCAAGAGTTCCACAGAACTCCGAGGCGTGCACATTGTCATTTTGGTTGGCCCAAATCAAAAGTATTATGTGGCATTCATTGTTTCTGGATTTTGCTTGGGAGTAACGCATCTGCCCACAGCCATCAAATCAGCAAGGTGTTCGGTTGTGACCAGACATAACAAAAAAAGAAAACCCAAACCCATGGCCCTCTGTGTTCTGGAAGTGCCCCTGCAACACGGTTGTTAGTCATGCTTCTTCCTTTCCATTGTACAGAACACAGGAAATCCATTCTGCAGCTGTTCGCAGAGGCCTTCTGGGCATAGCCAGGCCAGGGTGGCTCATGACTTTCCAGCCATAACCCCGTCTCCCCAACTGCCCTCTTCCAGGAGCAGTTTTGCACTTTTAGAAATGGATTTTTAAAGCACCCTACAAATTTGTCAGCACATAAAGCTACAACTAGTGTATTCTCAGTCCTTGCTTAAATCTCTTCCACTGAAATCAATTGGACTTGAAAGTAAGTCAGTTTTTAAAAGTATTTCTTTTTGTATTTCTTCTTATATGCTCATTAAGGACATTGTTATTAAGGAGTGCTTGGCTGAATATCAAACAACCGTAAGGACACCCCAGAAACATTTGGAGGAGAACATTCGAGCAAGACCTGAAGGTGTTGAATACTGCACTGGAGGAAGCTGAAATACTCGCCCATATCTGGAAATGCTGGAGAGCCCTTGTTGCCCGATAAGCTACTTAGCATGTTGGATTTGGTGATGATGATGAATGATGGCTGAATGTGTCTAACACCTGGTTAGTCTTTCAGGGCCCACAGAGCTGCTGGGGATTGTGATGTCCCTGGACTCTCCTGCAGCTATTGCTGCTGAAAAGGGAGGAGAGAAGGACTGAGCTGAACATCCATCAGGAAGTCTGGGTGGCCGTGCAGGGAAGGAAGGGGCGGGCACGGCGGTCAGGAATGCTGTTGTCTTAAAAATTCTCACTCCACCCAACAGTAGGTGGTGCTCACAGTTGGTGAGATGGCTGCAAGAAAGGAGTGATGACACTATGAAGAGACAACCACAAAAACTGAACCAGAATTTGTATAATCTGGTATTCAGACAATGGTGGGGGAAAGACATATCTGAAGGACAGAACTGAGGAGACAGACGTAGAAGTCATATGCATGTAAATCACAACTGCTCAGCTGTGAATCTTATCTGAATGGAAGGAGACACTCCTGTTCCCCTCGGAGGCTGGCTGTAGATGACCTGGGATACGGCACAATGGCCCACATGAGCATGGGATGGGATGCGCAGGCCACGGGAAGAGAAGTCCTTTTTGTACTGTGTTGGAATAACAACTGGTATCACACAGTTATTCTCCTTTTCTTTAAGGTTTAGTATCACGTTTATATGATTATATATAACATGCTCCTTTTGTCTTTTAAAACAAACATTTTAAAATGAAAAAAATTAATCCACTACCAAAGGGGGGGGGGGGGGCAACAGAAGGACTGAGCTTAGTGAGACTTTGTATAAAGGAAAGGAATGTTCAATTAGGGGTTAAGAACACTGACAGACTACTCTAGTAGACATCTCTAAAGCTTGCTGTTATTGACTGTAGGACTTGGGTGTCAATACAAGATGTGAGGGGTAGCAGTCAAGAGGGAAAACATTATGCATACAAGACCAACCAACCTCATCTGGGTGTGGAACAAGGACCTTACAGCCTCATGACTGAAAGAAAAAACACACCTCTGCAATTTCACATGATACAAACATTAGAAAAGCAAACAGAATTTGCACATTGAACATGTCAGATCGTAGCACACAGTACAGACAAAAGCCCTCTTCAGTGGTTACCATGTTGGCACTCAAATGTGTATAAGGGGAGATGGAGCTACTACCCACCATCCTCTGGAAATGTGAAGTCACCATTTTTTGTGAACGCATGTTTCTAGCCAAGGCTTTCAAAAATCTGGGTTTCCAATCATGTGTACCAAAGAAGGGAAGCAAACATGTTTCCTTCTTCACACCAAATAATGCCTTCCTCTGTCAAAAGGGCCACCAGCAGTGTAATCCCCTCCTAGGTACAGTCAGAGCGCAAACATTGTCATGGCTAACAACAGTTGAAGGCAGTGGTGACAGAAGCAGATCAAAGTAACCCTGGAAGTCTTTTGAGGCGGCAGAGGTCACTGGCTGGCTCGTGGGGGGGGGGGGTGTTTCCTGGCCGAAAGCCCCGTGGAAGCCAGCAGAGGTGGGGCAGGTGTCACCCGGATCTTCATACTCATGAACTGAGTAACACACTGAGGAGGCTATTCACTTGGGCTGGATTTCTGCTGGGGATTGGTCTCTAGAGCTGTTGTACAGTCTACGAGTGGAGAAATGTGTTCATGGCGAAGTTCTAGAAGTGAATATGACACCAGAGTCTTTTCACCTTGAGTCTCCCACATGTGTAATACACAAAAGCCACACCTTTTTTCTCAATTAAAATCAAAGGTGTGTTTAGACACACACCCCTCCGGATTTAAAACTTGATCTTCCAGGAGCTCCACCCCACCCCACCCCACCCCCCATGTTTCTCAGGAGTAATTCCCAAGCATTCCTCCAAAATAGGCGGAGGCAAGCCCTCAGCTGGGACTCAGGAATGTTGTATGCTGTGAGCAGGCGCCTCGAGAGGGGGCTCATCCTGCTGCACCCGGGCAAAAGGCAGCATTTGGAGGGTCCCACACAGAACCACCCACTCCATGGAAAGGTGGCTAGAAGGAACAGAGGACACACGACAACTTTCACCATCAAGCTAGGGAGATGGAGGGAAAGCTGTGGATGTAGCATACCTGGATTTTAGTAAAGCTTTTGACAAGGTGCCCCATAATATCCTCGCAAATAAACTAGTGAATTGTGGACTAGACAGTGCTACTATTAGATGGATTTGTAATTGGTTGACAGACCGAACTCAAAGGGTGCTCATCAATGGCTCATCTTCATCCTGGGGAGAAGTGACTACTGGGGTGCCACAGGGTTCTGTCCTGGGCCCAGTGCTATTCAATATTTTTATCAACAATTTGGATGATGGAATAGAGGGCATGCTAATCAAATTTGCAGATGACACCAAAATAGGCGGGGCAGCTAATACCCCAGAGGACAAAGTCAGAATTCAAAATGGCCTGGACAGATGGACCAAAACAAACAAAATGAATTTCAACAGAAATAACTGTAAGAAACTACACTCAGGCAAAAAAGAACAAAATGCACAAATATAGGATGGGTGACACCTGGCTTGACAACATTACATGCGAAAGGGATCTGGGAGTCTTAGTAAACCACAAATTGAACACAGAGGCAGAGCTACCAGGGGGCTGGGGGGTGCATGTTGCACCTGGGGGAACGGAAAATCGCCCTCCCCATGGCGCCCCCTGTCCCCCCCATGGCGCACCCACACATACACACACACACTTACCTTTGTGAAACAGTGCAGGCTGGAGAAGTGGCCTGTTCCCTTCAGGCTGAAAATGGCCTGGTGGAAACTACACTTCCCAGGAAACCTTGCGAGCTCCAGATTCTCAAGGGAACTGTAGTTCCCACTAAACGTTTTCAACCTGAAGGGAACAGGCTGCTTCTCCAGCCTGCACTGTTTCACGAAGGTAAGTGAGGGGGTGCAGCAGGGGGTGGGGCCGGAAAACACAGAGTGCACACCAGGTGCACTCTGGCCCAGCTACGCCTGTGACTGAACATGAGTCAGCAGTGTGATGCGGCATCCAAGAAAGCCAGTTTGATTCTGGGCTGTATCAATAGGAGTATAGTGTCAAGATTGAGGGATATAATTGTACCTCTCTATTCTGCATTGGTTAGACCTCACCTGGAATATTGTGTACAGTTCTGGGTACCGCAATTCAAGAACGATATTGACAAGCTGGAATGGGTCCAGAGGAGAGCAACCAAAATGGTAAAAGGTCTGGAATCCATGCCCTATGAGGAGAGACTGAGGGAGGTGGGGATGTTCAGTTTGGCAAAGAGAAGGTTAAGAGGTAACATGATAGCCGTGTTTAGGTATTGAAGGGATGTCATGTTGGCTGAGGGAACAAGCTTGTTTTCTGCTTCTCCAGAGACTAGGACCTTCCTGACTGGCAGGGCTGTTCAACAGTGGAATGCACAACCTCAGAGTGTGGTGAAGTCTCCTTCTCTGGAGGCTTTAAAAGAGAGGCTCGATGGCTATCTGTCAGGAGTGCTTTGATTGTCTGTTCCTGCATGGCAGGGGGTTGGGCTGGATGGCCCTTGGGGTCTCTCTATGATTCTATCCCTAAGCAGAGTGCTGGGGGCTCACAGCGGATCAACAGTGGGCACATGACTTTCCTTGGTGCCACAGTCTGGGGGTTAAAGGCTAAGCAATGTAATTTTAGCATTGCTGTCTTTCTCACCAAGGAGATCCATGTTGCTTATCTTTCCTGCTTGTTTTGTCCTCACAACAACTTCGTGAGTAGTGGCATAGTGAGGGGGGTATGACTAGTCTCCCAGGCACCACTTCTTGGAGTCACATGGGGGCACATTGCAGGGCTGCCCCCCCCACAACTGTGCCCTGCCCCCAAACTTCCTGTGGAGCTCGGAGCAGGGGCATAATTGAATGCCAGCCAGTGGGGCTTGCCCTACGCTCAAACTCCACATGGAGTGTGGGAGTGACCTGGGTCCATTGGATGCTGACCTCAGCTCACCTGGGTCCACCTTTAAACTGCAGGCTTCAACCCTCAGGGAGGCCAAGACCACATTGAGCAGCTCCAGCTTTATACTGTTGGCTCCACCCCCCATGCTCCCCCTGACTGGAGGTGGAGGGCAGGAGGAACCAACAGGAGCCAGTGAAGCTGAGCCACGTAGTTTGGGGATTTCTTCACAATTTGGGAAAATTCTTCCAACCATTCTACAGTTGCCATTTGTGCAGGCGAGGGGGAACAATCCTGCCATTTCTCCTCTGGTTTAGGATGCTTCCTGTGACCTTTGTGGTGGTTCAGAGGATGGGATATAAAACAACAATAGACAATGCAGCAATCAGTGTCTTTGCCTGGGATGATTCGCAAACCATTTTGCATATTGGCAGAGGACACTGGAGCACAACAGCAGCTAGCAGAGACCACCCCTCCCCACCCCCACCCCACCCCTCTATGCTTGACTGCCTCCCTCTTCCAAGACTGCTTCACTCCTCTGGCCTTGCGGGGGGTGGGGGGTCATGGGATGGTGGGGCTGGCTGGCTTCCCAAAACTGAACTTTGGCTACACAGATTGATGCTGTTCAATAAATTATCATCTTAAGCTTGTGAGAAGACATTTGCTATTTGGGGAGGAGTGATATTCTGGTAGTTCAAACTAGATAAATTCCCAAGCCAGTCCAACTGTTTCCTGTGCCCCTCTTGGGATATATTTTTCAATTCTGTGAACAATCACCATTCTTATTGGGCTAAGCTTTAGTTGCCGTGAGACACTTTATGTTTGGCTTGTCAGGACCAGGCCTGTCAGTAGCTTGATGTCTTGCTGTGTGCAATTTGCAATTGTTTTCCTGTTTCCCTCTTCCCTTCCTAGCAATCTCCTGTTAGCAATCTCCTGGAGCCAGCCCATCCTCAAAGAGGTGTGAAAGGTTCCCAGGTTCTTTGTAGCTTTGTAGTAGTAGAAACTGTAATGGACATTTGGTGTGGGGCGAAACGGGGGAGGGGGGATTAAAAGATATAAATCCTGGATCTGAGCTCTCTAGCTCAGATCCTGCTTTACATTGTTACTCTTCGCATCACCTGGAATAAACTGCTTTTGGACTTTCCTACGGTCTCTGTTATTTCCACGTTCGAGAGTCTGACATGACTATCTGCTTAAACAGAGCAAAACAGGACTATCCTAAACAGAACAAAACATGCCCTTTAAAAGTTGGAGATCAAACCATCGATGAACACCTCTCCCTCTTCACTCTACAGAATCCAAAGGCAGCCCTGTTTTCTGGCCAGCCATCTGCTACCCCCCACCCCACCCCAGCTGCATCCCACATTTTGGAGTTAAACTTTATCTCTGGAGACTGTGCGTGTAGATCCCCAGCAGATAATCCTTGAAGAGCTAAGCTGGCACCCACAGCTCTACAGTAATAGGAGAACAACTTGCATTTTGCTGAGGAACCGTTCAGAGGCCAGGCGCTAGTCCTGAAGGGCTCCAGAGAAGTGCCTGAGGGAGCGTCACAAAGCAATCCCAAGCAGGTCTGTTCTGGCTTCTTCAATGGAGCTCACTTTTCAGGGCAGCGTTTTCAGGATTGCGCGGCAACTCCAATTGTCTGTGACGTGTGAAGCATCTATTGCAGGGGACTGACATCCCACACGACTCACAATCCACAGGGAGGTTCTCCTGAGCAAACTCCATGGAAACAAATGGGAAATGCTCCCACAGTGCTCTCATGCAACACTCATTCATTTCAACGGGAGACCTTCTCAGCGGACCCTTGCAGTCACTCAGAACCCCCCCTCCCCCGAATCAGAAAACAGGGCTCTCTTCAAGCCGCAGGTATTTTCCTGGCAAAGGCTGCGCGCTCTCCCCTCCAGCGCCCTGCCCCATGGCTGTCCATTCCCCATGCAACTCCAACATACACATCAGCAGATATGCTTGGTTTTTACCCCAGATCTAACAGCCTGGCTCAGATGCACCAGAGCAGAGAAGGAATTTACTTACTTGCCGTTATTAAAGATGACGGAGCAGTTGGGCCAGCAGTCGTGGTTGACCATGCAGAGGTTGGGGAAGACGCCCACGCCCACCGCCTGCAGCCCCCTCTGGTCGCTGAGCGTGAAGCCGTTGCAGCTGATCTGCTCCATAAAACACAAGTGCAAAAGAAGTTACAGGGAAAGGGGTCTCTCGGCCAGCTGGCTGGGCTGCCCTGCTTTGCTGCTGGGGGGGGGGGCACTTTTTCTCCTGATCAAGAAGGAGTACTTCTGCCCTAAACCTGCCTCCTGGCACAGCTGGAGGCCAAGAGAGAAATGGGCTCTGAACCAGAGTCAGGTGGAGCAGGCAGGGCCAGTTGAAGCCGAACACAGACCAGAGAGGAGGGAGGGTGATGCCTGCAGAGAGGCTGAGGTTTTAGAGTCGGGGAGTCTCTCCACTTGTCTGAGGTAAAGAGGAGTTGGCTTTTGCAGCACGGGGGGGGGGTGAGGGGGGGCTCACAGTCCAAACTTGTTCTTTGATTAGCAGGTTGCCGTAGTGACCAAGCTGCAACTCTCCTCTCTGAGACTCAGCAGGTCTGGTCATATTGATCCACACTTTTATAGCCCTGCAGTTGGGACTACTGCGATGTGTGCTGCACGTCCAACTGCCCTCGAAGACAGCTGTGTGGGAAGGCCAGGGCGGCTGCAGGGCCTTTTTGATGGGGCTGCTGCCATTTTCTATTCCGCCGCAGTCATCCCAGCATGTGGCTTCCACTTGATGGACTGCAGAGAGACTTGGCTTGCCACAGGTGAACACGGGCAAATGCCAGGCAGGCCTCAAGGCTGCCTCAAGGTGAAAGAGAGGAAATAGGAAGCACTGCCTGACTTGATTGCCAGTTCTGTGCAGCAGTAACAGCAGGGGCTTTCCCCACTTACCATTTGCAGCGCGCTACTCCCAGCGCGCTCCTGGCACGAGTGATTTATGCCGCGGGGTTGTGTTTCCCACTGCCCTCGCTCTGCGCAGGGCAGTCAGAAGGTGCCGTTCCTTCAGCGCCAAAAATGACGCGCGCTGAAGGGGCGGGAGAGCGGCAGCGTCGGGGCGGCTGCATGGTTGCTGCCCTTGCAAATGGGGAGCGCTGCTGGACCCCGCGCTACTTTCCCGGAGTAGCGCGCAGCAAATGGTAAGTGGGGAAAGCCCCCAGGTGGGAGATAAACTGGACTACTCAAGGAGATTGGCTACTTTACTATAAAGAATCCCATTTCTTCATGTGCGCAGTGGTGACAGTTGCAATTGGTTGTCAGTGTTCGTTTGATGCAGTGTATTTGTCTCTGCCCGCTTCTCTTTCATTATGTGTCATTTTTTTCAGTAGTAAATAATTGCTGTTTTAATTATTAGGGTTAGGTATTTGCTGTTGTAGCGTTAGGTGGTCCTTTTGTCATGGCCTTGTTGTTTATATTATAGTGTTTATATTATTCATTTTAATAATATTATATATTTTTATAACTTCTATTATTTTAATTATATTTTTTCCATGTGAGCAATTTTTCCTGTGGGTCTTCAGGATGGTGGGCTTTTTTTCTGTGGGCATTTTTCATGGAACTATATTTTGCACAATTTTTGTTTAAAACTGTAAGCCCCATGAGCCACAAAGGCACATATTTTCCTAAACAAAAACAACACAAAACAGTGGCCGTGGCCAGACTAACACGGTGGGAGCTGATGCATCATTAGCAGAGTCGGACCAGTCCAAGTCACCCCTAACCTCAAGGGGCATAATTTTGCTTAGGATTTTGTGTTTAGGGAGCAGTCTCAAGCAGGTCTACTCAGAATCCTGCTCAAGTCTATTCAAGGGGTCTTACTCCCAGGCAAGCCCCCCCCCCCCCCCGCCGCCATGGGTGTCTAGTAGGCAAACGTACCACCCCCAGGATGTGGGAAATGTACTGCAGGCCAAACTGCTGGCTGTCTGCTGGCCAGAACTCCAGGAAGTTCTCCAGGTCGACCCGCAGCTCCTTCTTCTCCTCGGCTCCCAAATGTTCCACGTGGTCCTGCAGCTCATCTATGGAGACCAAACTGCCCTCAGTGAGCCCCCCTCCTTCTCTCTCTGCTCTCCACAGGATTTGGGCAGCCAGCCTAGGAGACCAAGAAACAGAAGAATAAGGACTCGGGGTTTTCTGTCAGGTGTGCCTTCTTAACCCACAAAAGTGGCAGAGTCATCTTCAATTTAGAGGGCCGATTTTTAATCATTGGCAGACTGTTTTAATTTTATGGGACTGCAAAGGAAACCCACACTTTTGAAAATCATCGTGATTCTGGTACATTTCTACAGTATGGAATTCAAAAGAAAACATTATAGATGAGCTTTCCCTCCCACAGTAAGGCATTATCTTATATTCGCCCCAGTGTTTGAAAAGAAAAACAAATAATGTGTCAATAATGCAAAAATATATTCAAGTAAATTGCTCAGAAGACAGGTGGTAAACCAGCCGAAACTTCTGGATCTTGGATCAGTTGACAATGGCAGCTTTCACTGGATCCCCAGACTGCTTCCGACAGTGATCAAAGTGCCTACGATATCTGCACAAGCAAGGAGGAGAACAGCTATCTTTCTCTCATGCGTGGGCCCCACCATCTGATGCCCAGAGATAGCCTGCTTCTGGATACAGAAGTTCCACTTAATTATCATAACTTGCAGTTGTTGATAAATCTGTCTGCCAAGAACGTTCTTAATCTTTTTTTTTACATAAGAAGTTTGTAAATCAGTATTTACATAGAATCATAGAGCTGGGAGAGACTGCAAGGACCATCCAGTCCATCCCACTGTCATGCAGGAAGACACGATCAAAGCACTCCTAACATATGATCTGTGAAAAAACCACCAAAGTAGGAGACTCCACCACTCTCTGAGGCCGTGCATTCCACTGTCGAACAGCCCTGATGGTCAAAAAGTTCTTCCTAATGTTTAGGTGGAATCTCTTTTCCTGCACCTTCAACCCGTTACTCCGTGTCCTGGTCTCTGAGGCAGCAGAAAACAAGCTTGCTCCCTCTTCAGCATGACATCCCTTCAGATATTTCAACATAGCTATCATGTCGCCCCTTAACCTTCGCTTCTCCAGACGAAACATTCCCAGCTCCCGAAGTCTCTCTTTGTAGGGCATGGATTCCAGACCTTTTCCCATTTTGGTTGCCTTCCTCTGAACCCGTTCCAGCTTGTCCATATCCTTCTTAAATTATGTTACCCAGAACTGAACACAGTACTCTAGGTGAGGTCTGACCAATGCAGAGTAGAGTGGTACAATTACTTCCCTCCATCTAGACACCATACTTCCATAAACGCATCCCAGAATTGCATTGGCTTTCTCGGCTGCCATGTCACATTGCTGACTCATGTTCAGCTTGGAGTCTACTCAGACTCCCAGATCCCTTTCGCGTATAGTGTTGTCAAGCCAGGTGTCACCCATCCTATTTCTGTGCATTTCATTTTTTTCTGCCTAAGTGGAGTATCTTACATTTATCTCTGTTGAAATTCATTTTGTTAGTTTTGGCCCAGCTCTCTAATCTGTCCAGATCATTTTGAATCCTGCCCGTGTCCTCCAGGGTATTAGCTACCCCTTGTAATTTGGTATCGTCTGCAAATTTGATTAACATGCCCTCTATTTCATTATCCAAGTTGATAAAAATATTGAATGGGACTGGGCCCGGGACAGAACCCTGTGGCACCCCGCTAGTCACTTCTCTCCAGGATGAAGATGAGCCATTGACGAGCACTCTGGCATGATTTTGTATGAATCATAAAAGGAATGTTTGCGTAATATGCTACAGGAAGATTATTTCAGAGGGTGGTCGTGCTAGTCTGAGGTAGAAGAGCTACTGGACTAATCCTTGTATAATATGGCAAGTTTTATAAATTTTGACTTCAACGTTCAATGGATCCTGACTGAGTAATCATACATTATTCCAGTACAACCACAGTGCAGAACCAGTACTGGTATCCTGGGAGCCCAAATTAATGCTGCCTCGGTTGCCATGCTGCTTCTCGATGGATTCATGTTCTCCCCTCGCATTTTCCATCTTGGTGACAGCACCAGTTTTTCTCCTGCCTTTGCACATCGAGACGGTGAACAGTTTCTGGCTTGTGCCAGCACAGGAATAGGGCTGTCAAGCCAGCGTTGGTGGGGTTTTCGGAGGTGGTTTGCCGTTGCCTGCCTCCACATCAACACTCTGGCATTCCAGGGAGGTCTCCCATCCACATACTAGCCTGGGCCCACCCTACTCAGCTTCTGAGATCTGTCAAGATCTAGTTAACCTGGGCCTACAATTAAGGAAATGGTACAGGTTCTATAGCCAAAAAGTAAAAAACCGCACTAGCAATATAACAGGCTGCTGTATAAATGCAAAAACTTTCTATTTTTAACCAATACATTTATATGAATCACCTTTTGACTCTTTGTCTTAATAGCAAAATTGTTACATACATTCATTAAATACATTCAAAATAATTTTTAAAAACCCTGAAAATTACCAATCAGATTATAAAAGTCTAAATTCTTAAGGTTAAAAAGGAATTCTTTACACTCCCAGGACTTTATCAACGCTTCATGTCAGTTACAAGAACAACTGAAAACTATGAGGTTGTCCTCCTGCAAGGGTGATTTGTGCCGGGAGGTCTAAAGCCCACCGCGTGCCTGGAGAGGAGCTGCTCAAAGAAAGATCCAAAAATGCAGCTGAGCAGCTTCATTGTGCCTCTGGTTCTACTTCACCTTCGAGTGCTATTAAAATAATAGTAATTCTGAAATGCTGCCACATAGCAGATTACCTGGATGTGAAATGCCACCAATATTAGGGTTTTAAAAAACTAAACCCTTAAGCTGGGATCTCTGAATCGGGTCTGATCCTCTTGAATGGGTGCCTCAGAAACGTCTTCCGAAGGGACACTTCAAATGCTCTGTCACCTTTGCTTAGAGGTGAAAGGATTTTCACAAGACTCCGACACTTGTACTTACAGGCTACTTTGCAGTCTACTAAACATTTTGGAGATTCTACAATCTACCTTAATTCGATTCGACATTCTTTTGGACACTTTAATTCTTACAGTCTATTTTAGTTAACATCCTTCCTATTCTACAATCCACTTCAACTCCATTACAAATTGATGTCTACATGGGACTGTGATTTAAACAGTTATCTTTGAGTGGCTCACTCCAGCACACATTGGTGATTCCATGGTATTGTGATTCAAATAGTTTACCTTTGAGAGGACATTATACTGTGTATTTATGGTATATCAGGATTTAATGTATTAAAAATAAGTTTTGGTTACAATATGGATTGAGGTTGTTTGTGTGTATTAGAACATAAGGATCCAAACAGGTGATTTCTTCAAAATTGTGACATAATGTTATTTGAGTATATATCCCATGCTTTAGCCTGCACGTGGTATTTGATTGATCATGTTTGGTATGTTGCCAGACCAACCTATGGTGGACCAAGGGGATCCTGTTTGGAAGATGACCTTGCCTCTGCCCACCTCAGCTAACCCTTGGGGGGCCCAGAAGTGCAGTGTTAACGCAGGGAGCCCATTCCTTGCATTGACTCAGTGCACCCAAAAGGAAAAAGAACTATGCCTGGATTGGTCTCCCTCTAAACAGCCCTGCATAATGTTTCTCTCACACCCTTCATGGCAGGATTAAGTGTACGCAAAGACCTCACCCTGGAGAGAATTCCCATCTCCAGCCCTGGACCATACAATGGATGTGTTAGTGTGCTTGCATGACCAGTGTTGTACTAGCCAAATGCTTCTTCCTCTGACTGATACCTTTAACAATCCCCTCATTTACATTGTCACTGTTTTACAGCTGCAATTTCATTAGCTAGCTTTCCCCTTGGAGACACACCCAAGCCTGAAACATCAGGCTGATGTCTCAATACATTACATCAACGATCAAGTTAGCTGTAAGGGAGGCAAAAAAGGATTATGAGGAACGCATGGCTGCGAATATCAAGACCAGCAACAAACAGTTCTTCAAGTACATCAAAAGCAGGAAGCCAGCAAGGGAAGCGGTAGGCCCGTTAGATGACAAAGGAACAAAGGGTGTGCTAAAAGATGGCAGGGAGATTGCAGAGAAGCTGAATGAATTCTTTGCATCTGTCTTCACCCAAGAGGAGGTGAGGAACATTCCTGCACCTGAACCAAGCTTCTTAGGAGGCGAATCCGAGGAACTAGCGAAGATAGTGATAGACAAGGGAAGAAAGTTCTGGCAGCCATTGATAAAACTAAATGTTACCAAAATCCCCTGGCCCCAGATTGCATTTCACCCAAAGAGTTCTTAAAGAGCTCAAGCATGAAATTGCTGATCTTCTCACTTTTAATATGCAACTTATCCCTGAAATCCCAGGCTCCATCCCTGAAGACTGGAAGATGGCCAATGTCACACCAATCTTTAAGAAAGGATCTAGGGGGGGACGAGGAAATTACAGGCCAATCAGTTTGACATCTGTTCCTGGTAAATTAGTGAAACAGAATCTATCATTAAAAGATAAAATTATAAAACATGTAGAAAAGCAAAGACCTGCTGAGAAAGAGTCAGCATGGCTTTTGCCAGAGGCAAATCCCTGTCTTACAAACTTACTAGGAATTCTTTTGAGGGTGTAAAGCAAGCATGTGGACAGGGGTGAACCGGTTGGACATTGTCTGCTTAGATTTCCAAAAGGCTTTTGACAAAGTTCCTCACCAGAGACTGTTGAGAAAACTCAGCAATGAAGGAATAAGAGGGAAGTCCTCCAATGGATTAAAAACTGGTTGAGGAAACAGGAAACAAAAGAGTGGGTGTAAAATGGGAAGTTCTCACAATGGAGAGATGTGGGGAGTGGTGTCCCCAAGGATCGGATTTTGGGACCAGTGCTCTTTAACCTATTCCATAAATGACCTGGAAGTAGGGGTGGAAGTAGCGTGGTGGCCAAGTTTGCAGATGATACCAAATTATGTAGGGTGGTGAGAACCACAAAGGATTGCGAAGAGCTCAAAGCCCGGACCTATGATAAATTAGGGAAGTGGGCTCCAGAAATGGCAAATGCAGTTCAATGTAGCAGCAAAATGTAAAGTGATGCCACATAGGGGCAAAAAAAATCCAAACTTCACATGTACACGCTACAGAAGGGGTCAGGTGCTATCAGTCACAGACCAGGAAAGGGATTTGAGCGTCTTAGTTGATAGTTCCATGGGAATGTCAACTCAATGCATGGCAGCACAATGAAAAGGCAAACTTTATGCTGGGGATCATTAGAAAAGGAATTGATAATAAAACTGCAAAGATTGTCATGCCATATATAAAGAAGCAGTGGATGCGACGCGCCCGAATACTGTGTCCAGTTCTGGTCGCGCGCATCTCAAAAAGGATATTGAGGAGATAGAAAAAAGTGCAGAGAAGGAGCAACAAGGATGATTGAGGGGACTGGAGCACCCTTCCCTATGAGGAGGCTGCAGCGTTTGGGACTCTTTAGTTTGGAGAGGAGGCTGACTGAGGGGATATGATTGAAGTCTACAAAATTATGCATGGGGTAGAAAATGTTGACAGAGACATTTTTCTCTCTTTCTCTGACAATACTAGAACCAGGGGGCATTCATTGCCAACGAAAATGCTGGGGGGGAAGAATTAGGACTAATAAAGGAAACACTTCTTCATAACGTGTGATTGGTGTTTGGAATATGCTGCCACAGGAGGTGGTGATGGCCACTAACCTGGATAGCTTTAAAAGGGGCTTGGACAGATTTATGGAGGAGAAGTCGATCTATGGCTACCAATCTTGATCCTCTTTGATCTGAGATTGCAAATGCCTTAACAGACCAGGTGATCGGGAGCAACAGCCACAGAAGGCCATTGCGTTCACATCCTACATGTGAGCTCCCAAAGGCACCTGGTGGGCCACTGCGAGTAGCAGAGAGCTGGACTAGATGGACTTTGGTCTGATCCAGCTGGCTTGTTCTTATGTTCTTATGTTCTTATGTTCTTATGTTCTTATGATCCAACCATTAACGTTGATGTCTGTCTCTTATCTTTCCCCAGAAAGGCAGGAACTCTCTTTATTCTGGGAAATTAAGGATCCCTCTGCATAATCCCGAGGGTCCATTTTTTCCTATAAGAAACCTGCTCTCCCAGTAGCTAGGGTTCAATATCTCTGGACACCCCTCTGTCTGTGATATTGTTCCATAACATGCTGTTCTTCCAGAGCTAGGTGGAGGTCGCTCAGTTCTGTTCATTGAACCATTCCACTCCAAGATCAGACGACTGTAACACTTACTTCCCCAGTGTCCTGTTCCAGACCTATCCCCTTACAACTGCTTATATTCTAGGATTGTTTGTATGTTCTGCCGCTTTGATTTTTATTGTGCGCTTGTGTACTTCCATTATAACTAAATAAAAGTTATTAAACTTTATTCACTCTCCTGCGAGTTTCTGGCAAAAGCTGACTCCAATATATATAGGCAATCGTGGTCTCACTGTTGCCTGACCTCTAGCTCAGCCAAGAGTCTGCTCCTGCTAATTCTCCACTCTAAAAGGGAGAGACTTCCCACCACTTCGGGTAACAAGTAGAGTTTCTGTGATACCCTTTTGGACGGTTTGGTTATACATACTTGTCTGCCAGACTGTACCAGTGGAGAATGCAGGAAACATAACTGCAATTGGGGTAATGCAACTAAGTGTGGTCCACATTAAGCAATGAGAAATCTAACATACAAATTGAAATAGATACAGCTATAAATATGATGCTTTAAAATCACTAGAGGTAAAAACAGCTTAAATGCTGTAAAATTGTTGTGGAGAGGCTTGATTTGGGTAGTGGGAGAGCTAATCATTAAAAGGAAAGGTGTGCAAACATTTTGGGTCATCAGGCAAATAACAGAAGAATAAAGAGTTTTTCCTTGTGTCTGGGTGCTCTCAAGTTTTATTATTATAGGAGAGGGAATAAAAATTGATCTTTTCCTGCTTTTTTTACCCCATTAATAATTATAGACATCTCTATGATGTCTGTCCTTAGTCATTTTTTTTCTAAACTGAAATGTTCCTGCCCTTCCTCATAGGAAAGTTGCCACAATCCATTAAGCATTTTGATGGTCCTCTTGTGCCCTTTTTCTAGCTTTGTAATCTTTTTGGAGATGTGACAACCACAACTGTCCCAAATCTTTACACGGTTTTCAAACTCTTCAGGAATGTTGTTTAGATTGTATTTTGGCACTTATGAATGTTTTGGTGTATTTCTTCAGCTTTAGTCTAATTTTTGACATTAACAATGCGTGGTCTGTGCCACAGTGGGGGCCTGGTCTTGTCTTAGCAAATGGAACAGGGTGTCTCCATCTCCTGCTTCTGATGACACAATCCGTTTGATGTCCATACTGGCCATTCAGTATACAATTGTTTGTTCAAGTGCCTGAAACATGCGTTTGCAATGAAGAAACTGTTAATTTCACAGGATTCTATGAGTCACTCTCCTGCTTCATTTTGTGCTCCTAGCACAAATCTGCCAACAATATTTGATTCTGCTTTTCCCCCTACTTTTGCAGTTCAGTCAGCTGTGATTATCAGTACATGTTGTTCAGGTGTGTGATCATTTTTTTCCTGGCTGTCTTTGGGTCATAAACTTGAGTGATGGTGGTGTTGATATGCTTTCCCTGAAGTCTGATTGATATGTTCAGTCAGACTTTGCCTTGCAGCTCCCGACTGCCTGCGCTACGTGTTGCCTCTCTATTAAAGCAACTCAGTTTTTTCTTCTTTTGTCATTCCCTGAGAAAAATAGTTCTTAATTTTCCGACTGAAACCCAGGCTGCTTCAGTCCCCGCCCTCCCAGGACTCAAATGCTTAAACATTCCATTTCTCATTTTACAATTTCAAGTTCATGCTTCTTCTGCTTCAGGTTCCTGTTGTGTGCTTTGAACAGCTTTGGAGTTTGCCCTTTTTGTGACTTCTGCAACCTGAGTCAACATTTTCATCAAACGACCCACCACAGCTCCAAGATCTCTTCCACTCTCATTTACAAGTTCAGACCCATCAACGTGTAAGATTTTTGTGGCTCGCATTGCACTTACAGTGAGCTTCATTTAGCACACTGTTGCCCATTCATTTAATTTGGCCACATTCTTCTGGATCTCTTTTATTTATTTATTTATTCTTTCTATTTATAAACCGCCCCATCCCCTAGGGGCTCTGGGCAGTATACAACATTCACACATACAATTAATTAAAATCAATAACAGACAATATAATACTAAAATCCGTTAAAATCTACTTAAAACAGCGGTTAATATCACAGTGACAGGCGCCCTATAATCCAATTCATTAAGATCGCCCCAACAAAAGAAGAGGGAGGGGCCAGGCTCCTCTCTAGGAGAATGGTAAGCCTTTATTGGCATAGACAGCAGTACAACAATAATAAAAACAGATTAAAAGCATATACAACATAGGATATACATGTTAGGACGAAGGAAATCTACTGGCATTTAGTAATTTCCAGGAGAAAGTCTGCCACTATCATACAGAGAGAAGGATCAGGGTTGTTCAACAAGTAGTGTAATCTAATTAAATCGTGGAGATCGGGTAAATGTAAAGGAGTGAGATTCACATACTTGGATCTGATTTCCTTGAATCTGAGACAGTGAAGTAATTGGTGGGCCAGAGATTCAACTGAGCCATCGTTACATGGGCACAATCTTTTAGCCTTTTCTTGCTTATTAAATCTGCCATGTAACAAGGCAGAAGGCGATAAATTGATTTTCGAACCTGGCGAGGCATTATGAAACTTCTCACTTTGAACAGGGTTTATTAAGCAATACAGAGTAGTGTGCTCAAAATGGCCCCATTCAAATGGGAAGAGAAAAAATACAGAGGGGGGAGCATCGCCGTTTTTCTTGCCCAGCTGCGGTGATTAAGGTGGAGAACACTCTATCCAATAGTTGACCTTTTAATTTCCTAAAAGCTTCTGAATAAGACAAAGGGCAAAGTGAATCCACTGACAGTCCGATAAGAGCCATTTTTTTTTTTTTTTTTTTTTTTTTTTTTTTTTTTTTTTTTTTTTTTTTTTTTTTCTTTCAATTATGGAAAACCAGGGGGTTGGAATGGGATTGTCAAGAGAGCAGACGGATTGGGGACCAGAGGAGTTACAGTCCGGGAGAGAAAATGAATTCGCAGCCAGAATCTTTTAAGAATCCCTCAGCCAAGCGGCTGATTCCAAGGAGTTTTGACCTAACTCCAGATTAAAAAGAGGGCTGCATAGACACGCATAATTTGGGGAATCCAGTTATCTTGTGAAAAAAATATGGATTGGAAGAGAATTCAAGGAGTAGTTAATAGCTTGAATCCAAATTGGGGACTCCCGATGAAAAAGCAATCTCGTGAGGCTTAACTTTGGCATTGAAAAAATTTGAGGGCAGGAGGAGGGATAAAGGAGTGGCGCACTGCTGTAAAGAAAAGCGTTAGTGAGTGCTGACATACTATTAGATGTGAAAGCTAGGAGGCGGCCCTTCCTCCTGGAGTTGCCCATGAAAAGGTTAAAAAAAAGGAGAATGAGAAGGCCAAGGTATTTATAGCACTTAACCTGTTGATTTGGGTGCTTTTTTCATTGCCCATGTGAGCTTCTTAAAGTGCCTAGAAGACCAATACCTTGGTTTTTTTTCATAATTAATTGTCAGTCCTGTTGGATTCACAGTAATCCACACAAGCGCTTCGATAAAGCGATCTGAGGCCAACTCTGGATCTAGAGAAGGACAAGCGTCATCTGCATAGAGCAGAATTGATACATGGGATGTGCCAGTTTTTTGGGGCATGGCTGTTCACTGCTGAGGAGGGCAGAGGAGAGGAGTCAGAAAAAAAGATTGAAGAGTGGGGGCCAGGGTACTGGCAGGGCCCTGTTTGACCCCTTTGGTAGTGGAATACTGTCTGTCAAAAGGCCCTCGTGGGAACACTTGATCCGGCAACTGGTATTTGTGTGCAATTGCCTAATTAAGAACAAGAGTCTGGCATCAATGTTAAGGGCAGCCAGTTTTGTCCAGAGAAGTTCTCTCGGCACAGAGTCAAAGGCAGCCTTTAAATCAATAAAGGCAGTGTAGAGTTTGTTATCTGCATTGATTGAATATTTACTGGCTAGGTGTAATAGCACCAAGGTGTGGTCCAGAGGAGATTTCCCCTTGCGAAAACCTGTTTGTTCATCCCCCACTGCAACGGAATGGGAAAGCCACAGCTGAAGTTTCTTCAGTAGCAATTTGGCATAAATCTTCCCTATCACTGAGAGGAGGCTGATGGGGCGAAAGTTGGCAGGCTCTGAGTGACTTCCTTTTTTATGGATGGGAAACACAGTCGCAGACAGCCAAGTCTTGGGTAGAATACCTGAACTGTTTACTTGGGTAAAAAGAGTGGCCAGGATAGGGGCCCACCAATCAGTATGAAATTTCAGAATCTCTGGAATTATAGAATCAGGGCCAGGGGGAGAATGGTAAGGTGGTAAAGTGCATAAGATGGTAGGTGCAAAAAAACAAGGGGGGGGAGGGGGAATCTTCACAATCTACACAATCTACCTTGGTTTTTACCATTAGAACATAAGAACATAAGAACAAGCCAGCTGGATCAGACCAGAGTCCATCTAGTCCAGCTCTCTGCTACTCGCAGTGGCCCACCAGGTGCCTTTGGGAGTTCACATGTAGGATGTTAGAAAAGCAATGCAGCCTTCTGTGGCACCAATTGCTCCGAGCGCCTGGACTGTTAAGGCATTTGCAATCTCAGATCAAAGAGGGATCAAGATTGGTAGCCATAAATCGACTTCTCCTCCATAAATCTGTCCAAGCCCCTTTAAAGCTATCCAGGTTAGTGGCCATCACCACCTCCTGTGGCAGCATATTCCAAACACCAATCACACGTTGCGTGAAGAAGTGTTTCCTTTTATTATGTTCTAATTCTTCCCCCAGCATTTTCAATGAATGCCCCTGGTTCTAGTGAGTTAGGAGAAAGAGAGAAAAAAATTTCTCTCTGTCAGCATTTTCTACTACCCATGCATAATTTTACCAAGACTTCAATCATATCCCCTCAGGCGCTCTCCTCTCCAAACTAAAGAGTTCTAAGCAGCTGCAGCCTTTCCTCATAAGGAAGGTGCTGCAGTCCCTCAATCGTCCTCGCCGCCTCTTCTCTGCCGCTTTTTCTATCTCTTCAATATCATTTTTTTTGAGATGTGGCTGACCAGGGCAGACACAGTGCACTCCAAGATGCGTGCTTTCCATCACAGCTTTATATAAGGGCATGACAATCTTTGCAGTTTTATTCTCAATTCCTTTTCCTAATTATCCCCAGCATAGAGTTTGCTCTTTTCACAGCTGCCATACATTGGAGTTGACATTCCCATGGAACTATCAGCTAAGGCGTAATCCCTTTCCTGGTCTGTGACTGATAGCACTGACCCCCTGTAGTATGTATGTGAAGTTTGGATTTTTTTTGCCCTATGTGCATCACTTTGCATTTTGCTACATTGAACTGCATTTGCCATTTCTTAGCCCACTCACCCCTGAACTTATCAAGGTCGCTTGGAACTCCTACGCAATCCTTTGTGGTTCTCACCACCCTACATAATTTGGTATCATCTATGACTTGGCCACCACGCATACCCACCCCTACTTCCAGGTCATTTTATGAATAGGTTAAAGAGCACTGGTCCCAATCACGGATCCTTAAGGGACTTCACTCCCTACATCTCTCCATTGTGCGAAATTTCCATTTGACACTCCACTCTTTTGCTTCCTGTTTCTCAACCAGTTTTAATCCATAGGAGGACTTCTCCCTCTTATTCCTTCATTGCTGAGTTTTTCTCAATAGTCTCTGGTGAGTGAACTTTGTCAAAAACCTTTTGGAAATCCAAGTAGACAATGTCCACTGGTTCCCCTTATCCACATGCCTGTTTACATCCCTCAAAGAACTCTAGTAAGTTTGTAAAGACAGGATCTGCCTCTTCAAAAGGCATGCTGACTCGTTCTCGGCAGGTCTTGCTTTTCTACGTGTTTTATAATTTTATTCCTTTAATGACAGATTCTACTAATTTACCTGGAACAGATGTCAAACTGACTGGCCTTTGTAATTTCCTCGGTCCCCTGTAGATCCTTTCTTAAAGGTTGGTAGTTGACATTGGCCATCTTCCAGTCTTGCTAGGGATGGAGCCTGATTTCAAGGATAAGTTGCATATTAAAGTGAGAGAAGATCCAGCAATTTCATGCTTGAGCTCTTTAAGAACTCTTGGGTGAATACAATCTGGGCCAGGGATTTGGTAACATTTAGTTTATCAATGGCTGCCAGAACTTATTCCTTATATACCACTATCTTTGTTAGTTCCTCTGATTCGCGACATAAGAAGCTTGGTCAATGTGCAAGAAGTTTCCTCACCTCCGCTTGGGTGAAGGCAGCTGCAAAGAATTCATTAAGCTTTTTCCTGCAATCCTCCTCTGTCATCTTTTAGCACACCTCTTGTTCCTTTGTCATCTAACGGGCCTACAGCTACCCTTGCTGGCTTCCATGCTTTTGATGTACTTTGAAGAACTGTTTGTTGCTGGTTTTGATGTTCACAGCCATGTGTTCCTCATAATCCTTTTTTTTGCCTCCCTTTACAGCTTAACTTGCTTCTCTTTGCCCACCATTTGTGTTCTCTCTGGTATTCTTTATCGGATTAAGTTGGACTTCCATTTTCTAAAAAGACATCTTTTTTTTCCTAATAATTTCCTCAACGTCCCTTTTGTTAACCATGGTGGCTTTCTTTTGGACTGAAGCTGCCTTTCCTAACCTGGAACACATTCCAGGCTTTTGTGACTGTGTTTTTAAATAACCTCCGGCATCTTGGACATTTTGACTCTCTTGATTTTCCTTTCAGCTTCCTCTTTTTCCTCATCTTTGAGAAATTTCCCTTTCTGAAGGCAAATGTAGCTACATTAGTAGTTGTCACTTGTTAGCATGCAGAGATACTGAATCTGACAGCATTGTGGTGGCTGTTTCCTATCTGACTCAACAACACTTGACTTCCCACGCACCAGGTCCTGGGTCCCCATAGAATTAGATCCTAGGATCACATCTCCCCTGGTTGGTTTCTACAACCATCTGCTCTAAGCCACAGTCATTTAGCATATCCAGGAATGTTTACTCTCCTTACTATGACCTGAACATGCATTTTCCAGTTTATATGGGATAGTTAAAAATGCCCATTACCACCTATTATTTTTGCTTTGTTGGCCTCTCTAATTTCTTTTTCCATCTCAGAATCCTCTTGTTAGCTTTGGTCAGAGGGCGATAATATATTCCTAATGTTAAACTATGCTTCACCCCTGGTATTGATATCCACAGTGCTTCTGTGGGGAATCAGCTCCCCCTGCATTGTCTATTTTATGTGACACTATGCTCTCTTTGATGTAGAGGGCCTCCACCCCAGCTCGCCCTGTCCTATCCTTCCTGTGAGGCCTGTAACCTGGGATGCTAACAGCATCCCACTGGTTCTCCTCATTCCACCATGTCTCTGTGATGCCCACTATATCAATGTCCTCCTTCAAAACTCTGTGCTCCAGCTCCCCCCATTTTGGAAATTAGAATGCTTCTACTATTAGCATAGAGACACTTGTATACTCTGTCTCTGTCCCTAACCTGGGATTTATGTGTTTGCCCTCTAGCCTTTTGTAGACACTATCGCCTTATCCGTACTGTGCTCTTCACTTGTATGTGGTTGATTTAAAAAAACCTCCTTCTCTGTCTGCATCCCCATGGACTCTGTATTCAGACCGAAGTCACCTCAGCTCCTGTAAACTTTCCCCAGGGATCAGTTTAAAAGCTGTTCATACCCACCTTTTAATGTTGAGCCAGCAGCCTGGTTTCCTCTTTGGTTAAGATGAAGCCACGCCCCTTTTAGTACAGGCCTGCCTTATCCCAAAAAAGGTTCCCAGTTCTAAAATCTGAAACCCTCTGCCTTGCACCACCTTCTCATCACACTTGTGAGACCCACCTGTGTCTCCGGCTTGCCTAGCTGCGCCCATGGAACAGGTAGCATTTCAGAGAATGCCACCTTGAGACCTGGATTTTTAACCTTTTTTCCTAACAGTAAATTTAGCTTCCAGAACCTCCCGGCTACATTCCCAATGTCATTGGTACCAATGTGGACCACAACTGCTGACTCCACCCCAGCACTGTCTAACAGCCTATCTAGACGTAGTGACATCCATGGCACCAGGCAGGCAGCAGTCACCATCACGGTCATCAGCCTGTCACAAACCAACTCTCTATATTCCTGATGGTCGGATCACCCACACTGCAAGGCCCCCACCTCCCGAGGGGTATCCTCAGCAGAGGATATCTGACCACCAACTAAGGAAGGGGTCCCATCTAAGGAACATCTTCCCCACCGCAGACTGTACCCTCTGTCCACCCAGACTCTCATTCTCCATGACATCTGAAGAGATGTCACCTTAGAGTGGGACCCGCTGCTGGGTCCCTGAAATTGTGTTTGTTGCCCTCTCTGCCTCTCAGCTTCTCCAGGTTCGCCACCTTGGCTTCAAGAGAAACGGACACGTTCCTTGTATGCCAGGAGCTCGTGCAGCGGGGCACGACTTCTGGCCTAGTGGCAGATAGTCATACATGTGACACTGCGTGCAAAACACTGGAAGCCCCATCCCCTGCTGGCTTCCTGCCTTCATATCTGCTTTTGTTTATATATTTAGCTATTAAACTTTTAGTCAGTTTGCCCCTTTGAGCTATCTGTACCTACTATCCCATCAAAAAATGTCCTTATTGAATTAATTAATTAATTTTAAAAAGAAGAAGTGCTTGGCCAGCTGATGCCAAGGCCTTATTCCAGAGACTGAACTAAAGCAGCTGAATGACTCACCTCAAGGCCCACAGCTAGCAGCCAGGACAAAGAGTAACCTCTGTTAACCCTGTTAAGCCCCACCTCCAGCAGTCTCAGCTCTTAGCACCCTTACAAGGAGAAAAGGCGACAACCCCTGCAAACCCCTGTTAAAAATACACTGTTTTAAAAGATGTGGCTTTGAGAAAAGCCCTCCAAAATGAACACCAGCAGGTCACTCTGCTCTTCCTGGCCAGTTGCCTTGTCCACTGAATAGTTGGTAGCATCCACAAACTTGCCCACTATACTGCTCACCCCCAAACAAATTAAAAGAACTGGACCTAGTACCAATCCATGTGGGGCCCCTCGGCTCCCTTTCCTTCGCTGTGAGAACTTTCCATGTAGTTCTATTTTCCATTTCCTTTTCCTTAACCAATTTGTAATCCATAAAAACCTTTCCTTTTTTCATTACTGTTAAGCTTATTCGCTAGTCCTTGATGAACTCCCAAAAGTCACAGGCCTTTTGAAGGTCCAAGTATAAAATGTCTGTGGGTTCACCCTTGTCCACATTCCTGTTAACCTTCTCAAAGAACTCCAAATAATTGGTTTGGTTTGTAGAACCCATGCTTATTTCCCCTCAGCTGAATTTGTTCCTCTGTGTGTCTGATATGGTCTGTAATTTCCTGGATTCCCTTTGGACTCCCTTTTAAAAACTGGTGTAACATTTGCTATAATCCAGTCCTTCAGTTTTAGGAATACATTACATTACTAATCAATATAATTAACTATTTCACCTCTGAGTTCCTTAAGAACCCTCATTTGAATGCCATCTGGACTTAGAGACATGTTAATATTTAATTTTGGCCAATAGTCCCAGAACTCCATCTTTCTTCAACTCAGTTTAACTTCCTCCTTCAGTAATTCTTCTTAAAAACAGAAGCTTAAGCAATTGGCACTGGCCTTGTATTTTACATAGTTGAGACATAAATAATGTATTTGTTTTCTCTCCTTGTCAGGCGCCCTGGGCGGGGTCCCGGCCGGGACCCCTGTTGCCAACCCGCCTTCCCCTGCCTGGGTGCTGGAATTCCCGGCCTCACTCCCGGTGTCCGGGGAGTGGACTAAGTGGGACAGCCGCTTCAGCCACAGCTTGAGCCGGCTGCCCACAGCTGACCCAGGGTGCGCAGGAAGTTTGGGAGGAGGAGTGGGGAAGTTCCCCTGCCAGCCTCTGGACTGCTGGCTGCTTCTCCCCTCTCAGCTCTTGCGCCCTCTGCCCAACCACCAACTCTTCCTTTCTCTACGTTCTGTTTCCCCAACAACTGGTCCTCTCCTGACCCCGAACTTTCCCCTCGTCACGCTTTCCACTTCTCCTTTCCTTACACCCACCCCCACACACCTCCCCTCCTCCTCCTCTGTTCTCTCCCTCGTCGCCCGTCCTCTTCCGCCTTTTATTGCCTCCGCAGCCTGCCTGCCGGATAAGGACCCCACCCCCGCACTCAGCCCAACAGGGCTCAGCTGGCCCGCCGGGCTCAGCTGCGGCTCGGCCCCGTCGGCGCGGCGCTCCCCGCCTCCGAGGCTCCCGCCGGCCTCGCCAGCCGGCGAGAGCCCGGGGAAACGCTCCCGTCCCCCGTTGCCCGGGCGGTCGGCCCTGGAGCGCGCCCGCATCTTGCCGGCGTCGCGTCGGGGTTCCCCCGTCGACACGCCGTCCTGAGGCGCGGAGGAAGCGCCGGCTGGCTGACGGCGGGGCCGCGAGTCCGGGGAGGGGGTGGGAGCTTCCCCCGCACCCGGACACTCCTGTCTCCCTGTCTTCCTTTAGCAATCCTTTTATTCCATAGTCATCCATTGACCCAACTGCCCTGGCCATCTTCCTGCTTCTGATATTTGAAGAAATGCTTATTGTTTATCTTATTTTTTAGCAATCTGCTCCTCATTTTTTTGTTCACCTTCCTGTATACTTACTTCTGTCTCCCAAAACCTGTGCTCCCTCCCTTCTGCTCACCTTACTCGGGTAAACCTTCCACTTGTTGAATGAAGCTTTCTTGTCTTTTATAGTTTCCTTGAGTTTGGCATCAATTAGTGTAGTTTTAAAACATCCTACAGGAATTTGGACTCTTCTAATTCCCTCTCTTAACTTCCTTCTGTCTAATCCCCTCATTTTTTTTAAAGTTCCTTCTCTTGAAATCAGATATGATTGTTTGAGGATTTGGGGAAAACTTTCCATAAATATGAAACCTGAATCTCCCAGAATTTCCCAAGCTGGAGTTGACAATCCTGCCCTCCGAAAACTAATAGACAGCTTACTTAGCAGGATTAGAAAGCCATTGGCACAACTATCAAAACAGGTTACTAGGATCTGTGGGACTGTGGGACTGGCATCTGGCATACGTGTCTCTCACCGGATGTTTTCGTTGGGTGCCTTCCCATGCTTCTTGAGGACTGTGCACTCGCTCTTGTGTTTCACCCAGCCATCCTTCTGGCAGGTCCGGTCACAGTAATGAGCAAACTTGCACTGGCCACAACGGTGGAGTTTCTCATGCCTCTTGAAGCAAGTGTGGCAGACGAGGTGAGTAAGGCTGGAAAGAGGAAGGAAGAAGCAGCAGCAAAAGTACTTTATTAGGTCTACCCCCCAATGGAGGGAATGTGAAACACAGAGCAATTATTAATTCAGTCTCTCAAACAGAATACAGCTGAATAAGGGTTCGCAACCACAGGCCCAGCCATTCCAGGACCTGTGGCAGAGAAGCCACGAGACAGCTGCTCCAGCCTACTAAGATGTCCCACTATCAGACACTGAGCCCTGTGCACCATTCCCCAGGATTTTCTGAGTGCCGTTCATTGACAAAATGGTATAAGGTTTGGAATCCATGCCCAATGAGGAGAGACTTGGGTATGTTTGGTCTGGAGAAGAGAAGGTTAAGGAGCGACATGATAGCTATGTTTAAATATTTGAAGGAATGCCATGTCGAAGAGGGAACAAGCTTGTTTTCTGCTGCCTCAGAGAGTAGGACACGGAGTAATGGATTCAAGTTGAAGGAAAAGAGATTCCACCTAAACATTAGGAAGAACTTCCTGACAGTCAGGGCTGTTTGGCAGTGGAATTCACTGCCTTGGAGAGTGATGGAGTCTCCTTCTTTGGAGGTTTTTAAACAGAGGCTGGATGAACATATGTTGTGAGTGCTTTGATTGCATTTTCCTGCAAGGCAGGGGGTTGGACTTGATGGTTCGGGTAGTCTCTTCCAACTTTATGATTCTATGATCCTGAATCTGGTTCCTAATTTTAGTTTCTGATTAGACGTGCCTGCCACAAATGAACATGTGGATCCTTTTATTATTACAGATGCATGATAACAGCCAGCCAGCCAATTTGTTTTGTTGGGATATTTGGTTTCGATCAGGGTCATGTGTCTGTGGGCCCCTGAACAAGTCTTTCTCCAGGGACCCACAGTGGCTAACGGCAGTCCTGGTTCTTGGCACAACTTAAATACTTAATTTCAGGTACAAAGTCCAGGGTGTGTTCAGTTTCATCTGTTATAGCAAATTCCCCTTAAAGACTAACAGATTTATTGCTGCTTGTGGTTTCACAGATGAAATCTAAATCCTCACATGCACGAGGTGAAGTTAACAGATATAATAATACCAATTGATAAAGGGAAGGAATGGGAATAGTGGGGTTAAAATGCCATGAAATATAAAAGATATCGTTGGCTCAGTGTTCATTCCCAGCAGCTTTAATGGTATCTGTTGCACAAAAAGGGAAGTAGTCCTAACACCCATTAAAATGATTTATGCTGTGGAGTGATAATATTTATTCATTACAAGGGATTGCATTTAATAAAAATATAGACAATATGTCTCAGTGAGCGACTGCCCCTGGCCCTGCTCTGCTCTGCTCCTGGCCTCCGGACCTGTGCTGCCCCGGGGGCCCTTTCCACAAGGGATGTCGTGAGCTACCATTTCTCTTGAGGAATTTCAATCATATTCTGAATTGGACTAAGACTGAACACCTGTTGCTTTCTCCAGCTATGCACCTGAAGCAGGGAAAGAGATAAGTGTCACCCACATGCCTCCTGTCCACCACAAAACAATAGTATCATGAATCCAGTACTTATTTTGGAGCACCATTTCCCTCCGTCTCAAGCTGGGTCCATATTTCACAAACTAATTCCATGTTGCCCCAAAATTATAAACATTAAACCCAGAGAGGTTTAACCTCCACAGTCACGAGCACTTTATCTAAGCAACAGCAAAATGTGTTCTGCCTACTCCATAGCCCTGCTTATAAAGAAAGATGCATAATTCTCTTCTTATGAAGCAAAGTGTGGCTGCTGGTATCACATCAAGCAGACTGAGGTCAGCTGCACCCATCCATCTCCTGGCTGGCGCATGAGATCTGTGCACCGAGAGCCTCTCTTGATCCTGCCCTTGAGTGAGGAGCCGCCCATCCTCAGCTCTACTTGCCAGGACTTGTCAGCACTGGTGCTCCAGCAGACGTGGCTCACAGAACATGGTTGTCAGGAGTGAGCTTTGCTGGGCCCTGAGTGGAGACGAGGCTTTGGCAACCGAGCCTGCTCCTCCTGCACCAGGGGTGTAGCTAGGGTAAATGGAGCCCGGGGCAAAATCTGAGTTTTGAATAGCCACTTCCCACGGCAAGACGTCCCCCCCCACGACCAAACAACATTTTTTGCACCAGGTCATCTCAAAGTCACCATCGCATTATAGAACATGCCCCAACACACAAATCTGAACACACCCAGGACTCCCTAGTTTAAACAACATTGAAAGTGAAACAGCATCACTTTTAATGTTGTTTAAACTACAGAGCCCAGATTCTCCTTTTAAATCCACCTTAAGGGGATTCTCTGGGCTCCCTAGTTTAAACAACATTGAAGGTGATGCTGTTTCAGCGGATTCCCCACCCCAAACAGCATCATTTTCAATGTTGATTATTGTGAGTTTTCTGGGCTGCGTGGCCGTGGTCTGGTATATCTTGTTCCTAATGTTTCACCTGCATCTGTGGTTGGTATTTTCAGAGGTGTATCACAGAGAGTCTATTATACACTGTGTCCAGCCTTCTCTTATAAAACTTCTCTCTGTGATACACCTCTGAAGATGCCAGCCACAGATGCAGGCAAAATGTTAGGAACAAGATCTACCAGACCATGGCCACACAGCCTGTAAAACTCACAACTACCAGTTGAATCTGGTTTTGAATGCCTTCAACAATACTTTCAATGTTTTTTTTAATCTAGGGAGCCCAGATTCTCCCTTTAAATCCACTCCAAAGGAGGTGGATTTAAAGAGAACCTGGGGAAAAATTGAGGGTGCCTGTCAGGGGAGCAATGTTTAAGCTAACAGTGCCACGCAAACTTTTTAGGGCTATCTTCAGGAGACTCTCCTGATAGGAAACCACCCAGGTTTAGTGAAGTTTGGTTCAGGAAGCCCAAAGTTAGGGGCCCGAAAAAGGGTAGTCCCATATACCATTAGCTCCAATTGGAAACAATGGGGGATGGAGGCACCCTTTTGGGGGTCCATAACCTGGGACTCCCTGAACTCCAACCTTCACCCCAAACTGGAGTGGTATCAGTAGGAGAACTATCCTTATGATACCACCTAGGTTTGGCAGTGACACAGTGTTGATTCAGGGGGTCCAAAGTTATGGACCCTCAAAATGGTAGCCCCATTTACTATTAGCTCCCATTGGAAACAATGGAGTATGGGGTCACCCATTTTGGGGGTCCATAACTTTGGACCCCCTGAACCAAACTTCACCAAACTTGGCTGGTATCATCAGGAGAGTCACCTGACAATAGCCTGAAATTTTGGTGCCACTAGCCCTGGGGTAGGGAACCTGCGGCTCTCCAGATGTTCAGGAACTACAATTCCCATCAGCCCCTATCAGCATGGCCAATTGGCCATGCTGGCAGGGGCTGATGGGAATTGTAGTTCCTGAACATCTGGAGAGCCGCAGGTTCCCTACCCCTGCACTAGCCTAAAAGCCGTACCCCCTGCAGGCCAAAAATGGAAAAAACCCTGAAAAATAGAAAAAGCCACAAACGAGCCTGCAATTTTTGCGCCTACCACAAGGGGGCGCCCGGGGCACTTGTCCCCGGATGTCCCCATGGTAGCTACGCCTCTGTCCTGCACCTCGGAAGTGCCAAGGCAGACTAAGAGAGGCAGACTTCTCTGGGGCACCGCGCTTTGGGGACACTAGCGGCCTTTAGTAGCCTCTGCAGCAGCCAGCAGCTGCAGTGAGATCCCCAAGAGGCCCCCGGCAGCTCAAGTCCAGTTGGTGGGAACAAATGCTTCCACACATATGGATTTTATTTTTTAATTGTTTTATGGTCTCATAAACCACACCAGGATATATACGGCAGGATACAAACCAATCAGTCACTTCAGTCTTTACACAATCCTGTAAGGCTTGTCAGAAAGCTGGTGCTGAGAGCCCGACTGAGGCTGGCAGAGCCCGACTCTGTCCCTCCTGGGGCTGCCCAGAGCAGAGCTCGCTCCTCCCTCTGCTCAGGATGCTCCAGTCTGCTCTCCTCTCCTGGGGTGCCTGGCTCCTCAAGAGAGGCAGGGCCCAGTGCTCTCCCCATGAAGGCTGTGATGGGCATTCCCACCTGGAGCCAGGCCCAGCCTTCCAGCCTGCTTACCTGTCGAAGACCACCGCAGCATAAGCGCGCTCTGCAAAGATGACGTCTCCTGCCCACAGTTCCTTCACGGCCTTCAAGCCCCGGCCTTTGCCTTCTGAGCTGAAGAGCTCCACCGTCTCCGCCATGCCTTCCTTGGGCATGTCAGCACAGCCGGGGCTTGCCACACCAATGGCTTCAAGTGGCTCAAAGCTCTTATCGCTCCTGCTATTTGAATGTCTTCCAGCCCGTGGAGGGTCAGTCCTATATATGGGCTGCCCCTTCTTCTTCCCCAACCAGGACAATGTTTCCCAAGGGAAGGGGAAGGGGGCCTCTCGCAGCAAAGGACAGTGAGGGCCGAGGGGGCGGCTGTGCTCTGCCAGGGTTTGCTTTACTGGGTCACTCTTCCAGAATGAGAATCCTTATGGACGAATGGTTGCATCATGTAGTTTCCATCCTCCAATCAGGAAGGGTATGGAGGGTTCTGGAAAGGAGTATTTTTAGAAGGCAACTGCTTCTGTCTGTCACGGGCCGACAGCTGAAGTGGCCCTGGAGATATGCTGCACGGGGCTATCTGGCCGCCTTCATCCAGAAACCAAACAATGCTACATTTGTTTGACATACTGTGTAAGTTATGTGGGGCTGTAGCTGCCGTTCAGAGCCCTCAGACAGAGACAGACAATATGGGGCAGGAAAGTGGCAGAGCTGTTGCTGCCTGGACAGAAACAGGTCAGATTGGAAGCCCCCGAGGAGAGTGCTGGCACCCCTTGCTGAAGCAGACACGGCACCATTCCTTGATGTTAGGGTCAATAACAAAAATAACAGACCATTTGGGAATTTCATTTATATGCTGTACCACAAAAAGTTGAATTCTGAAAAGAGAAGCATGGAATCCTGCAGTTCAACGCTTTGTAAATTAAGCAAATAGGTATCATATGATCACAGAGCTGGAAGGGGCCATACAGGCCATCTAGTCCAGCCCCCTGCTCAAGGCAGTGAAAGGAACGCACTTGAAGGGTAAGGAGGGCCAGGGCTGGCAGGCAGCACAAAGGCCTCTATCCCTCGGCATGGCATTCATCACTTCTCCCCTTGTCCTTTTCAAGGCACGTAGGCAAATAGGGTTGGCAGTATGTAAGAAAAGCCACACTGGATCACGTCAAGGTCCATCCATGTCTAGGAATCCCACATGGGCAAAATTAATGGCAACAGCCTTCCCTTGCAGCATTTCTCTGGTAGTTGATGCTGAGAGGTATACTGTCCCTCTCCATTAACTTATCTAACTCCCCTTTAAAGCAATATGTGCCGATGATAATCAATATGTTTTGTGCTGGTGATTTTTTTTAGTATGTGTGGTACAAAGAAAAGAAGTCATTACCAACACGATCTCAACTGTGCTGCTCGTTATTGCCCATAGGCCATTTATAAATGCAACAAAACATGGCAGTGTTGTAATGGAGATGCAAAATCAACATTCCAAATAGTCATAAATAGCCCACTTTACAGTATAGCCACATGGGAGAAAACATTAATTAATGCTCCATTAGACCTAATAGTAATGTTGATTGACTAATTTAGACTTCATAGGCTGTGCTACCTTCCTTATAAGGCCTAAATATTCTCTCTCTCTCTCTCTCTCTCTCTCTCTCTGGGGCAGGGAATGGCTCTTTTGATAGTAAAGGTTGCTGACCTCTGGCCGAGAACATCTCAGCCACTGCTTGAAGAATGTCAGAGGAACTCATCACCTCACCAGGCAGCCAATTCCACAGTTGAATAACTCTTACCATAAAAAAATGTTTTCCTAATATCCAGCCTTCCTGCCTGTAATTTATACCCATGAGTGTGAGCCTGTCAGGATGCCATTTGCTGGGAGGGGGGAGTGTTGGGGAGAGCTGTTGCTGTTGCAGGGGCTGCTACTCTGTTTCTCTGGCCTTGGAGCTCTCAGACTGGACTCTTGCTGCTGCCTTGGTTCACACGTGGGGGTGGGGATTTGCTACAACATGTTATCAACAGTTTTGGTGCCCTTTCGCCAGAACTGTCTTTTGCTGTTACTCTCATGTCTTCAATAAAATCCTTGAACCCATCAAGAGAGTCATTGTCTGAAGGGGGGGTTGACATTAAGACAGTTCTGTATTGTTACTGTTGCCAACTTCGTGCTCCCATCGCCGGCTGAAGCTGCGCACGTTTTTTCAATGATTATGGCCTTTCTTCAAGGACTTCAGGCATGCCTCAGCAGAGTCCGACTCTTGAAGACATTGTTGCCCAGTATGTGGAGGGAGATCTGAACTCTGAGGCTTTGAAGTCTGACACTGCTTCGGCAGCCCCCACTAGCCAGCCGTCTCTCGAAGTTAGAAGGAGTACGTTCGGGCTGGCTAGAGGGGCAACTTTGGGTTCGCTGCGAGAGGAACCCCATACTCCCGGACGGTAGCAATTGGATTACAAAAACATACAGTGGAACGATCCTGGTGGGGGAGCACAACCTCGGCCCTTTGTGGAAACGTGGTCCAAGTGACGGAAAAGTGCAGCATGGCTTAATTGACCAGTGACTACTGTTGCGGGATGCAAGTCCAAATCTGACACTTGGAGTGACACTCAGAGGTTGGCCGGCCGGCCAGCAGGCTCAGAAGAGGAGCGAATACCAGGCCAAGATCCGTAAACGACGCAGGGATATGGAGCTACGCCAGTCAAGCCCGACTAGCAGCTCGCAACCCACCAGCAGATGGTAACCAGCCAGACACCACTCCTACTCAGCAGGATAATACAGCCCAGTCCGGTCAGCAGACGGCCGTGGCAGCTGGCACACAGGCAGGGGGAATGGCGCCCCCTGCCTCGACCTGCACCACCAATGCTGCCTGCTCCAATGGTGCCAGAGGCCCAGTGCCAGAGCCTTGTAGGCAACTGAATGTGAGATTCGATGGCACCCCTCACCGTCTGCCTTATTGTCTGGTGCAGGTGGATGCCCACATGCAAGACCATGGCCGACTGCGTGCCAGTGAAGTGGGAAGGGCTCATGATGTGGGAGGGGCCAGCCACAGACAGGTATGTGGGACTGTTTCATCACCAGGCCCCCAAACTTTGAACGTTCCAACAGTTTATGGTGGCACTTCGAAAATCTGTTCTTGGGGGAGCAAGCCAAGAGAGAGATTATGCATATAGTTTGTGGAATTCTCCAAGAGCTTTCAGGCTTTGGCTAGCAAAATTCCCGATGGGCCAGAACCGGTGCTTTTAAAGAAGTCCTGCATCCTGAACCCTGATACCTTGATGGAATGGATTGTGTTGGCTGGGGAAACAGAAACGAGAATGATGGATGTCCGGAGTTATGATAGTAAGTCTTTTCCCGGTCACCGTCAGGGGCAAGTGGCCCCAACGGGACTTCATAGAGCAGTGATGGTGAACCTTTTCGAGACCGAGTGCCCAAATTGCAACCCAAAACCCACTTACTTATCGCAAAGTGCCAACATGGCAATTCAACCTGAATACTGAGGTTTTAGTTTAGAAAAAACGGTGGGCTCTGAGGCTTGCGTTACCCAGGAGTAAGCTTGGTGGTAGTCAGTGGCTTTGCTTTGAAGCAACCGTGCAACTCTTCCAACGGATGAATCATGACCCTAGGAGGGTTTTCTCAGAAGCAAGCCCCATTGCCAGCAACCGAGCTTACTCCCAGGTAAAGGATCGTGCTTTAGTTCTTCGCATGAAAATCAGTGGGGTTTAACAGCGCTTAACAAGGTTACCTACACTGCTTCCCCAAAACTGGGTCTTAGGTTTAATGCTAATAATCAAGTCCAGCAGCCCAGGCCAGCCTAGATGTGTGTGTGTGGGGGGGGGGGCATTCTGTTTACGCGTGCCCACAGAGTGGGCTCTGAGTGCCACCTCTGGCACCCAAGCCATAGGTTCGCTACCACTGTCATAGAGTCACCAGCCGCCAGCCTGTGGTACCCAAAGAGACGCCCTACACCTGCTGGGGCTCTGTCTGTATTGCGGGGATAGTGGTCATCTAGCTGCAACCTGCCCAGCAAAGCCAGCGGCCAAAGGCCCCATCCAGCAATGGGGAAAAGAGCCTGTCGCGTCCAAGCCAAGCAAGCCTAAAAAGGGGTTCTCGAAAATGGCTTTAAAATCAAATTTGGTTGGTGCAGATTCCAAAGAGGAAGCGATGAGGGTTGGATTCGTGACTGATGTGCGCCGCCAGGATCCTCCAGCCCAGGCTGCCGAATGGGTGAGTGATGACCGGGGATCCCTAGTACTGCCCATGATTGTCACCAACTCCCCAAAAGGACCCCGGATGATGGTACAGGCCCAGGTTGACTCAGGATGCTCACACTGCCTTATGGATCCCAGTGTGGTTGAAGGACTGGGTCTCACTCCAATCCCCCTCTGCAGAACCACCCAATTTATGCAAATGGATGGTCGCCCGATGGAGGGGCCTCCAGCAGCTTTCAAAACTGAAAAGATTTTAATTCAATGTGCCCAACATTGCCGCCGCATTTTGATCATTGCTAACATGCCAAATACCCTGTAATGCTGGGAATGTCCTGGTTGGAGGAACACGATCCAACCAGCAAATGGGCGGATCGCATGTTATGGTTCACCGGTCCTTCTTGAGGGAGTCATGTCCACTCAACCCCCCCCCTCCTCCAACCAGCGCAGAAGGGACAGCGAGGCTGGCTGCCTCCGTGGAGAGTCCGTCTGAGACGGTTACTGGCATTCCAAGGCCCTATCGTGATCTAAGTCAAGTTTTCGAAGAGAAGGAGTGTGATTTGTTGCCACCACATTGCAAAACTGACTGTAAAATTGAATTAGTCCAGGAGTCAAATTATCCAAGGACCGCCTCTACCCCATGAGTCTGGCGAAGGATGCCGCCTGTTGGGAATTTCTGGATAAAAATCTAGCATGGAACTTTATTCGGAAAGCCACCAGCAGCTTCGCTGCTCCGGTGCTATTTGTTAAGAAGAAGGACAGATCCCTTCGCTTATGTACTGACTACCGAAGTCTTAATGCTGTCTCTAACTCCAATAAATGCTCCCTTTCCCTGATCAAGGACTTATCGACTAGTTTGGGGAAGGGATGGTTGTTTACTAAGCTGGATTTACAGGAAGCCTGTTACCGTGTTAGAATAGTGAAGGCTACGAACATTTAACTGCCATTAACACACATTATGGACAATCTGAATATCAAGTGATGCCTTTCAGGACCTGGTGTGGGAAGTCAGTGTTGTTGAGCCAATAGGGAACAGCGACCACAATTCTGTCAGATTCAGTATCTCTGCATGCGAACAAGTGACAACTACTAATGTAGTTACATTCGCCTTCAGAAAGGGAAATTTCTCAAAGATGAGGGGGATAGTGCACAGGAAGCTGAAAGGGACAATCAAGAGAGTCAAAACTGTCCAAGATGCTTGGAGGTTATTTAAAAACACAGTCTTAAAAGCTCAGCTGGAATGTGTTCCGCAGGTTAGGAAAGGCAGCGCCCAGTCCCAAAGAAAGCCACCATGGTTAACAAGGGAGGTTGAGGAAATTATTAGGAAAAAAAGATGTCTTTTAAAAAATGGAAATCCAACTTAACTGATGAAGAATACCAGAGAGAACACAAATGGTGGCAAAAGAGAAGCAAGTTAGCTGTAAGGGAGGCAAAAAAGGATTATGAGGAACGCATGGCTGCGAACATCAAGACCAGCAACAAGCAGTTCTTCAAGTACATCAAAGCAGGAAGCCAACTAGGGAAGCCATAGGCCCATTAGATGACGAAGAAACAAAAGGTGTGCTAAAAGATGACAGGGAGATTGCAGAGAAGCTGAATGGATTCTTTGCATCTGTCTTCAGAAATGCCAAATGCAGTTCAATGTAGCAAAATGTAAAGTGATGCACATAGGGGCAAAAAATCCAAACTTCACATACATGCTACGAGGGTCAGCGCTATCAGTCACAGACCAGGAAAGGGATTTGGACGTCTTAGTTGATAGTTCCATGGGAATGTCAACTCAATGCATGGCAGCTGTGAAAAAGGCAAACTTTATGCTGGGGATAATTAGGAAAGGAGTTGATAATAAATCTGCAAGGATTGTCATGCCCTTATATAAAGCCATGGTACGACTGCACTTGGAGTACTGTGTTCAGCTCTGGTCGCCACATCTCAAAAAGGATATCGAAGAGATAGAAAAAGTGCAGAGAAGGGCAACGAAGATGATTGAAGGATTGGAGCACCTTCCTTATGAGGAGAGGCTGCAGTGTTTGGGACTCTTTAGTTTGGAGAGGAGGCGGCTGAGGGGGGATATGATTGAAGTCTACAAAATTATGCATGGGGTAGAAAATGTTGACAGAGAGACATTTTTCTCTCTTTCTCACAATACTAGAACCAGGGGGCATTCATTGAAAATGCTGGGGGGAAGAATTAGGACTAATAAAAGGAAACACTTCTTCACACAACCTGTGATTGGTGTTTGGAATATGCTGCCACAGGAGGTTGTGATGGCCACTAACCTGGATAGCTTTAAAAAGGGCTTGGACAGATTTATGGAGGAGAAGTCGATCTATGGCTACCAATCTTGATCCTCCTTGATCTCAGATTGCAAATGCCTTAGCAGACCAGGTGCTCAGGAGCAGCAGCAGCAGAAGGCCATTGCTTTCACATCCTGTATGTGAGCTCCCAGTGGCACCTGGTGGGCCACTGCAAGTAGCAGAATGCTGGACTAGATGGACTCTGGTCTGATCCAGCAGGCTAGTTCTTATGTTCTTAAGCGGAGCTCCTGGGGTTTTCATGAGCCTCATCCAAGATTTACTATTCAAGGGAGTGGTGGTATACTTAGATGATGTGCTCATTTACTCTCAAAATGAGGAATCCCATGTGCGATTGGTGAGAGAGCTGCTAAAGAGACTCACGAACAACTCTCTCTTTGTTAAATTATCCAAATGTGCCTTCCACCAAGAGAAATTGGATTTCTTGGGCTGTTGTATTTTTGGTGCGGGGGTGGAGATGGACTCTTCCAAGGTCCAAGGTGTGTGGCGGTGGCCATCGCCCTCTACCCGCAAACAATTGCAATCCTTTTGGGGATTTGCTAACTTTTACCGGAACTTTATTTCTGAGTTTGCTGAACTTGTTTTGCCCCTCACTGATTTGCTCCGCACTAAGGGAAAAGGACCCTCCGCTTCATGTCCCAACGCACATCTGGGGTGGTCGGATGTTTGCCAAAATGAACTTGATGCCCTTAAACTGGCATTTACATTCCAAAACATGTACTGGCTCTGAAGTGACTGGATTGTGGGGGATAAGGAAATGGGGGCAATCAAACAGGCTTTATCCACTTGGAGACACTGGTTGGAGGAAGCAGAAACTTCATTGAAAGTGTGGACTGATCATAAAAATCTGGCTGCTCTGAGTATCCTGGGTTGCCTATCAGCTAAGCTGATTTCTTTTCTCGCTTCAACTTCACCATTCACTTTTTCCCGGGCAAATCCAGCCATTTGGCGGACTCTTTTCTCCCGCCTCCTGGAGTGGGTGGCTGAAGGGATGGAGTTGCAGGCTCCTCAAACTATCCTTTCCTCCACCCAGCTGGGCATGAACATCACTACCCAATCGCAAACACGCCCCCAGGGCACACCTGTTGCCACTCATATCACTTCCCAGCAAATTGCTCTCCTCCTTTTTGGAGGCGGGCAAGCAACCTGTTCCCCCTGAGGAGGGAGGGCCATCTCTGACTCTTCACGAGGGGCTGTGGAGACAGGGCAACCTGTTGTTTGTGCCGCCAGCTCTTCGTCAAAGATCATCCAGCAGGGACATGATTTCAAAACTGCAGGTCATTTTGGCTTTGTAAAAATGCTCCACCTCCTTAGGAGGCAATTTTGGTGCCGATCGATGCGTACAGATATCGATGCCTACATCAGAGGCTGCCTCACATGTGCCATGGCAAAGACTAACCCAGGTAAACTACAAGGATTACTACACCCGATTCCAGCCCCCGATGATCCCTGGAAGATCATCTCTATGGATTTTATAACTGATCTGCCTGATAGCCATGGCAAGACTGTAATTTGGATGGTGGTGGATTTATTTTCTAAGCAGGCACATTTTATTCCATGTTCGTCTATTCCAAGTGCCCCCAAACTGGTGAAAATGTTCATCCAACACATTTATCGTCTACATTCTGCTCCTGATAAAATCATTTCTGACAGGGGCAGTCAATTTGTTTCTAAGTTCTGGAGGGCGTTCCTACGGCTCTTGGGGGTGGAGCAAGTTTTTCTTCAGCTTATCACGCCCAATTGGAACTCACAAATCAAACATTGGAACAGTATCTCAGAAGTTATCGTAATTACCACCAGGACAATTGGGTAGATCTGTTGCCATATGCAGAGTATGCTTACAACAACGCCACGCATAACAGTACGGGAAAGACCCCCTTTGAAGTAGTCTCAGGGAGATCTGCAAAACCCCTCCCTTTCCTGGGTCAGCCTACTGTTGACCCTCCTGAACTGTAGGAGTGGATCCAGCACATAGTAGATGGCTGGGATCCCATTCTATGAACACTCCAGAAAGCTAAGGATATTCAAAAGAAACAGGTTGACAAGCATCTCCGCCCTCTCGCCTTGGTGGTGGGAGATGTGGTCTACCTGCCTACAAAAAACCTCAAGAGACATACATAAGTTCACCAAGTTGGGACATAAATATGTTGGCCCTTTGAGTGTCATTCGTATGATTAATGAGGTGACTGCCCACTTGACCTGCCTAAAGCTTTGCGTAAAATCCATCCTGTTTTCCATTGCAGCTTACTCAAGAAAGCCGCCTTCCCCGACGCCAGGCACCCGGCACCATCTCCACCACCTCCAGTTCCAATTGATGGTGCCAAGCATTTCAAACTTATCCCCGCTGTTGTTTAACATCTACATGCGACCACTTGCTCCGCTGGTACGGAGTTTTGGGCTGATCTGTCATCAGTATGCTGATGACACTCAGCTCATTCTGTTGATGGAGGGGGGAGCAGTCACCGCCCCTGCAGCTCTACAGCATTGTTTGGAGGCGGTCGCTGGTTGGTTGAAGCAGAGCAGGTCGAAACTGAATCCATCGAAGACGGAGATCCTTTGGCTTGGGCGTGGGGGGGGGGGAGATTGGGGATTTCCAGCCGCCGGTGTGGGAGGAGGCCATATTGGCGCCGGCCTCCTCCGTTCGCAGTCTGGGGGTCCACCTGGATTCGTCTCTTTCAATGGAGACCCAGGTGGCCCATGTAACCCGGACTGCATTTTTCCATCTCCGTCAGGCCCGACAGCTGGTCCCCTTCCTCTCCCAAGCAGACCTGGCCACAGTGATCCATGCAACGGTCACCTCCGGGTTAGACTATTGTAACTCGCTCTACGCGGGCCTCCCCTTGCGTTTGATTCGGAAATTGAAACTGGTCCAGCACGCAGCAGCACGTTTGCTCACAGGGGGCGCCTTTTGTGACCACATTCAGCCTGTGTTGCGCCAGCTGCACTGGCTTCCGGTGGAATTCCGAATCATATTCAAGGTCTGGGTTTTGACCTTTAAGGCCTTACGCGGCCTGGGACCCTCGTACCTTCGGGACCGCATTACCCCATATGTCCCCACTCACCCTCTATGTTCAGCAGAGGCGAATTTACTGGTAGTCCCCGGCCCCTCCATGATGCGGCTGGCCTCCACGCGGGCCAGGGCCTTTATGGCCCTGGCCTGGTGGAACACTCTTCCTCCAGCTGTCCGGGCCCTGCGGGATCTCGGTGAGTTCCGCAGGGCCTGTAAGACCGAGTTGTTCCGCCGGGCCTTTGGAGCAACCAGCCGCTGAGTATGGCGCCCCTGTTCGATACCATCAAGATTATCCTCCTATGGAGGAGTCCGATTGCTCCCCAGGGGAGGGTTTTAAGGGAAAGGATTCTCCGGGTGCCTTTATTATGAAATTACCGCTGTTTTAATGAAATTCAGTATGTTTTTATGTCGGAGTTTTATGGGCTGTTGTTGTTTTATTTGTATGGTTGCCCCTAATTTATCTGTATTAATTGTTGTACACCACCCGGAGCCCCTTGGGGACAGGGCGGTATAAAAATCGAAATAATAAATAAATAAATAAAAACTGCAGGAAGTGCTGGACTCTCGCATCTATCGTAACCGTTTGCAATATCTGGTGTCCTGGAAGGGGTATTTACCTGAACAGAATGAGTGCGTGAATGCCGATTACATCAAAGCTTTTCATCATGCCTGTCCAAGCAAACCGGGGGGGGGGGGGGAGGGGGGGCAGAAATGTCAGGTTGCCATTTGCTGGGAGGGGGGCCTGTTGGGGAGAGCTTTTGCAGGTGCTGCTTCTCTGTTTCCCTGGCCTGTGAATGCCAGCCTTGGCAGGAGTGGCTTTGCTTGTGTGGCACATTGATGCCTGCCTACTGCTGATCAATGCTTCTGAGTCCGTTTGTTGGCTGAAGATCCAAGACTCAGCAAGCACAGAGGACACAACATTGCCAGCCAAAACGGTTCTTCTTTCCCTCCTATTGGCCAATGGAGCTCTGGTAATTCCAGAGCTGTGTCCGCCATTTTGTGTGCTGCTGCAGAGAGTCACCTGCCTCCGCCACTAGGTGAAGGTTTTCCACAGAGATGTCCTCTGCTTGCAGCTCACTGGCATATGCAATTCCCATGTACAAAGAAGATGAGTAAAGGTTATTTAGCCTGGCAATCCCACACATGTGTGGCTTTTCCTTTTTTTTGCTTTCAGGATGTTTGTGAAGCTAGGATGACACAGATATGCACATATTGCAGTTTCTCTAATCGTCTACTTTTTACACGGAAATCCATGTGGTTGAGCTGCAAGCAGAGGAAACCTCTGTAAGGAACCTTCAGAGAATCTCTGCTGCAGCACACAAACCGGCAGGTGGGAACGGCAAAGATGAAAGTCAGAGGCTTGGGCAGGAGAAATCAAGCGTTTCCTGCTTGCTTTTGTTTGCTCAGAAGGCAGGGAATGTATTCAACCCGGGTTAGGGGGAGAAAGGTCGTTTAGTGATTTTTGAAAAATCTGGGTTGAGAGAAATAAAACATTTTGGGGGAGAGAGCTGTGCCAAAATTCTCCCCCAAAACAGTTTTTAAAACGTCCTCAAGGCGTTTTGTTTCTGTTGTGGAAATTACCCTTGTGTGAGTGGTCCAAATCACCCAGCAAAGCTTCCTTGGCAGAGAGTGGCCACTGGAAGCCTGGTTTCCCAGACCCCAGCCCAGCCGTCTAACCACTCCAGCCATTTATATTTCACCCCCTTCCTACAGTATCTCGCAACATAGAATATGTTGACAGAGAGAAATTTTTCTCTCTTTCTCACAATACTAGAACCAGGGGGCATCCATTGAAAATGCTGGGGGGAAGAATTAGGACTAATAAAAGGAAACACTTCTTCACGCAACGTGTGATTGGTGTTTGGAATATGCTGCCACAGGAGGTGGTGATGGCCACTAACCTGGATAGCTTTAAAAGGGGCTTGGACAGATTTATGGAGGAGAAGTCGATTTATGGCTACCAATCTTGATCCTCTTTGATCTGAGATTGCAGATGCCTTAACAGACCAGGTGATCGGGAGCAGCAGCAGCAGAAGGCCATTGCGTTCACATCCTACATGTGAGCTCCCAAAGGCACCTGGTGGGCCACTGCGAGTAGCAGAGAGCTGGACTAGATGGACTTTGGTCTGATCCAGCTGGCTTGTTCTTATGTTCTTATTAACATGGGCTTGAGCAACTAGGAGGGAGGATCTTGCTAATGCAGGCCCTTGTCTGCCTGCACAGTGTTGGGTTTGGCAATGTGGCCCGAATAGGTACCCACGCAGGGGCACAGCATCACCCGGCAGTTAACGTTGGGTCTTCTGCCTGTGTATTCCAGGGTCTCAGTTCAGGGTAGCAGTCTGAAAGAACGAGGGAGAAAACAGCTCCTAAATAGCAAAGAGCATTATTCCCAAAAGACTCAGAAGGGAAACACGTAGAGGCAATCATAGCAATATGGGACAATATAACAAACAAGCGCGAAACCTTGACGATCCTCTCTGCCCCTAAGCTGTTTATTGCGGAAAACCTTGAATGGGGCGAGGCGATCGGTTGGCAGCTGGACAAGCTGGTGGTGTCAGGAAGGTGTTAACAGGGAGAAAGGAAACATACAAGCCCAATCCTGAAAGGAGTTAAATGAGCAAATGTCCAGTCTGGGAGCAGGGGATGAGAGGGGTGCTCTGGGGGGAAAGGCCCACTGTTTCAGCCAAGGGGTGGGAATCCACAAAGTGAACCAGCCATTACACTGAAACCAGGCTCGGGTGCGAAACAACTGCTATGGTAGGTGAGGAGCAAAGTCCGAGTGATAGGAAGGGACACCGGGAGAGCAGGAAAGATCCAGAAACCAAGTGGGAGGTCTGGAGGGCGATTTTTATACGCAGCTGCTGACCTCGACTTTCCTGGAATGGTGGGGAAAACTGCAGGGGGCTAGTTTTGGATCTGGAATCTGGAGAAAGGGGATTTCATTAAAGCCAACAGCTGTTAGAAGCAGAGTTCCCATCGCCTTGACCGAGTGCCCAAGGCTGCTGAATTTTGATTACCCTCTTAGATCCTTGTACAAACAGCAGCAGGAGGAGTTTGGATTTACACCCTGCTTTTCTCAGCTATAAGGAGGCTCATCAAGCCCCCTTTCCCTTCCTCTCCCCTGACCCCTGGTGAGGCAGGTGGGGCTGGGAGAGTTCAGAGAGAACGATGACTGGCCAAAGATCCCCCAGCAGGCTTCATGTGGAGGAGCGAGGAGTGAAGGGCGCTTCTGCAGCTCAGAGGGCAGCTGCTCTTAACCAAGAAGGACCCCCTGTTGCCACCCAACCCAGGGCAGGGCAGGGGGCGGGCTAAGCGCTCGCTTTCTCCTTGGGGAGCCTGCCTCACCCCGCCGCCCCCCCCCCCGCGCAGCTCTCTCTGCGATGCCCACCGAGGCTCGTCGTGTGCGTGACGCGCGCCCCCCCCCGCCGTCACGACCCCCTCCCAGGCGGTGCGGGCGGGGCGAGCGGCCTGGCTCCGGGGGCGTCTCTGGAGGCGTCACGAGGATCCACCTCCTCGCCGGGGAGGGGCGGGGCCTCTTCCAGCAGGCCGGCCGGGGACGCCCCGCCTCCCGCCGCTCAGCGCTCCTCCTGGCGATCAGGGCCGGAGCCGGGTGGCCTGCCTTGCAAGGCGGGCGTCGGGGGCGCCGAGGGGAGAAGGCGGGGGGTGCAGGCGGCGGCCCTCCTCCTCCGAGCGAGCGTGTGAAGCGGCGCCGCCGCCCGCGTAGGCCTCACGCACCGCCGGGAGGGCCGGGCTCGAGTGCCGCGCGACGCGCTCCTCCGCCCGCTCAGGCCGGACAGCAGGAGGGAAGGAGGGCCGCGCGCGCACGTCCGCCTGCCTGCCTGCCTGCCGCTGCTCGCTCGCTCGCTCGGTGGGCTGGGCTGGGCTGGGCATGGCGGGGCGCCGGAGCCGCAGACCGCGGGGGGCGCCGGCCGCGGGCCTCCTCCTCCTCCTCCTGCTGCTGCTACCGCCGCCGGCGGCCCCGGCCCAGCCGCCCGGTAAGGCCGAGGCCCGGGAAGCTGCCCTCGTTGGGCCCCGGGGGTGGGGGTGTGCTGGGGCCGGCCCGCCCGCCGAAGCTCTGCCGCCTGGAGGTTGGCAACCGAGCCCAGCCCCGGCCCCTCCGTCCTGCGCCAGGGGGTGGGGGCGGGGCATGCCTGAGTGGCCGCTGGGGGGCGGGGCCCGGAGGAGGGCAGAAGACCCCCCCCGCTGAGCTCTCCTCCTCCTCCTCCTCCTCCTCCTCAGCAGCGGCGGGGCGGGCGGCGGGGCTGCGGATGGACCAGGCCTGGCTGCAGGTGCGCCGCGAGGTGCCGCCCGGGGAGGGCGTGGCCGTCTCTTGGCTCTCCGACGCCTGCCACAAGGTCAGCCAGCGGCGGGGCGGGGTGTGGGCGGGGGGGGGGGTGGAGTGGGCGGGGCCTTCCAGGATCACCGGGGGGGGCGGGGGGTTGCCCGCCTGCTGCCGCTGCTTCAAAGCGAGCCCCTCCCTCCGCCCGCCCCCCAGGGCTCTTCTCCCTCTGCGGGCGGGGCGGCAGGCAGGCCGGCCCGGCTGCCCAAGAGCTCAGCCGGAGGGACCCTGCGGAGCGGGCGGGGGCGCCCCTGGACGAGGTCTGGCGCAGGAGAAGGGCCGAGCGGGCTTTTCTGGCTTGCCCGGGCTGGAGGCGCCGCCGCCGCCCCTCAGTTGGGCTGCAGGGCTGGCCAGCGGGTTGCGGAACAGGCGCACCTGCAGCAGCGCCTTGGGCCCCGTGGCCGTTCTCACAGGCAGCGATGGAGGCCTCCTGGCCGCCTCATACACCTGCGGCCTCCCAAGGGCGGCTTCCTGGCCCCAGCAGAGCGCTGGCTGGCTGGCTGGCTGGCTGGCGGGCGCACTGGCAGGCGCACGGGTGGCTTGCAGGTCTGTTGGGTCGGTGAACTCAAAGCGCCTCTGATGGCTACCAGGAAATAACCAGATCTTTCCCAAAGCAAGATTGACAATTCATTGAGAGAAATAAAGGAGTGCAGGAATTGACGAGATATTCCAGCTGAAGGGAAGTGACGCTGATGTGCACATGAGGAGTGAAATGTGGGGAGAGGAAGCCCGGAAGATGCCAGGCCGCTGGCCGAGTGGGCATTCTGCGCCAGGGGAAGGCCGCAGGAGCGGGAGAGAGGAAAAAAGGGATGGACCGCCTTGAGAGACGGGAGTTTACCTATCCTCTGGCAGCTCAGCTGGGCACACCATGTTGTCCATGTCAGTGGTTTGGAACTTGAGGGTAGGAGACTTGCAGCCCGATTCAACGGGACACAGCGCTGCTCCGGTGCTGCCCTGCCGCCCCCAGGAGGGCTTCTCAGCAGCACAGGGAGGCAAAACACAAAAAAGTCTTCCTGCTGCTGAAAAGCCCTCCGTTGGGCTCTGTGGGCTTGCACCATTCAAAAGGGGGGCGAAAGCCCAAACCCCCTGCACAGGCATTTTGGTGGCTCCGCCCCCAGCTCCTCCCCCAGAATGGCCCCACCATGCTGGCAGAGGCAGCGAGGACACCAGAGCGCCCACACGGCACTCTGTGCCCGGTCTGCCCACTGCGGAGGGCCACGGTGGCCACCCTCCAGCAGATTTGCCCTTTCACAGCCCTGTTCCACCCCCGGATTCAGTCCTGCCCTCCAGAACTTCCAAGGGCCCCAGGAGATAATTAGAAGGTAGAACCACAGAGGGGCACAGAGTCTCTGAGTTGATTTTGAGAGCAGTCCTGTGAAAAATGGGTTTCCTCACACGCTGTATACTTCAGGTAACTGTTTCAATGTTTCCACCAAAATAACTAGGAAAAATATGCTTGACCAAGCACAAAGCTTGAGCTAAGCACAAAGCGGTGTTCTTTTTTAAAAACAGAAATAATTTAACGTGATTGTATTTTCCCAGAAAAGCAGTTAAGTCCTGCATCAGTAAGACACTTTGAATGTGTTTCAGAACAGCAGCCTGAACCAAAATGGTTGCTAAGAAGGCTACAATTGTAGATGATGTCTTGACCTGGGCCTAACATTCAGCTCAGGTCAGAGAGGCCACAACCCTTTGGCCCAGCGCTGCTTCTCTCTTTGGAGTGGCTGCTCTATTTCTTGTTGACCCACGTTTGGTCTTCCTTGCCTTCTAGTGCTTGTTTCAGGTGCTGGGCTCTGTCCCATTTGAAGAGCCGGGCGTGGCAGTGGATTCTCAGCACCCAATGATCCTGGTGGTCAACAGCACAGTGAAAGGCAAAGAGCCCTGCAGGTGGGTACCTTATTGTTAATATAACATGTCCCTTGACAATAGGTGTCATTGACGATATTCCTACACTGCACTACAGTTATCTCTGCAAGTGAGGCCGTAGGCAACCATGAAAGGACTGCATTCTGTTAGATATTGCCACAGCACCCACTCCCTGAGGGAAGGCAAGAGGCCCCAAACAGGGAGTGAAGTCTGATGCCAGAGGGTGGATGTACTGGGGTAGCTGGCTTTGTTGGCCCAAGGCACTCCTCTCAACTCACGCACACACACACACACACACACCTGCTCTTTGAAACACAAAAACTGGATTTTTATTTAACAAGCTTCTGTTCTCAGGATGATGTTTCAGAAAGGCACGTAAACATTACTTTGGGCAGTTTCTTCTTAGATGTTACAGCGCAAGCAGTTTCAGTAAGATTGGCTGTTTCAGTGACAAGCCCTCTTGTCTCCCACCAACCTGGCCGTCTCCCCTTCGTCTGAGATCTCGGAGCACCTTGGCCTCATCCCCCCTTTGTGCCTCTTTGCCCTTTGACTGGCTCTGAGGAAACCACGGGGTTCTCCTTGAGTCACACCCACTCTCCGTCTGCTTTCCAGACTCTCATTGTGTGTCTCTCTCCACTCAGTCTCAATTCCCCATCTCCCTTCTGACAGGCTTCCTCCTGCTTTTATAGCAGCCCTAGCTCCCCCTACCTGTGGCTCTAGGCCAGTGGTGGCGAACCTATGGCACTCCAGATGTTCATGGACTACAACTCCCATTGGCCATTCTGGCAGGGGCTGATGGGAATTGTAGTCCATGAACATCTGGAGTGTCATAAGTTCGCCACCACGGCTCTAGGCCAACTGTGTCTCTGCCAGCCAATCAGGAGGTGTCTATATTTACATTAAGTGTCGCTAAGGCCAGCTTTTCTGCACCTTCTAAAAATTAGCCCTTTTACCTGGGTCTCATCCATCACAGGTATCAAGTGAGGTTAGGTGTGAGTGTTGTCCAAAGATGGCACAGCTATACAAGCATGTCTCCAACGGCAGCTTGAACAGATTTGTAGTAGGTGAAGTGGTATTCTTACAGAAGCAACTGTAGTAGAAGGAAGAGGGGAAAGCTGCCTTTCCTTGCTGGGTTCCCCGTGAAGCATCCTGGCAACCAGCTGCCACCACGAAAGGACATCCTGAGAAAATCTGGAAAAAAAGTTCCCAGACTTTTTTGAGCTGCTCTCCTGGGTTCCACAAACTCATCTCCATTGCCCCCGACCTACAAAAAGCATTAATCAGACTAGGGGTTTCACAGTCTTTTTAAAAAGACTTTTGGTTACATTGAATGTTGAAAGTGACACGCCATGGTCAGAACAGATGTCCCACGAGGCCCGGTGCTTCTGGCCAGGGAGATCTGACCTGAGCCAGCCTTGTTTCTGAGGGAGGTGAGCTGGTTTAACCAGTCCTGTGCAGAGCTGCATCTCTGATGATCCGGGGCTGCTGGTGCCACCCAGAAGCTCCAGAGGGGTGAAGGTCGTTCTGGCTGGAGAAATTATTGATTTATATCCTGAACTTCAGAAATATCAAGGTTTTTTAAACAAAGTTTGAAAACCAACTTTACAACACAGATCCTTTTCTCTCACCAAGCCTTTGACACAAGGCTTTCTGAAAGAACCATGTCAGGTAGAGCCTCCTGTCTTGGAAGAACGGCTGGAGACACCCCCTCCCCGCCCCCCAATACAAGCAACGGGAACTCTCTCATCAGGATCTTGAAGGCTGCCAGGATCTTAAAGACATGGACCTTTCACACACACTTCTGGTTTCCCATCAAAGTTCACCTTAACACTTTTCCGAGGCCCCCCTTGGGACATGGGGCCTTGTTGGTAGGTCGGAGCGCTCCTCCTTGCGGTGACCGACCAGCCGCCCTGGTGGTAGGGACTGCAGTTCAGTGTAAGGTCGGCCAGCTGCCCTCGGAAGGAGCACAATTCGGCTCTCAGTTCACCTTCCGCATCGTCCCCCTTGACCCCCTCCTCAGCCATGGAGGGCTCAAGGGCCATTTTCTCCCTTTCTCATTCGGCCATCAGGAAGGCAACTTGCTGCCGGAGGTTTGAAAGGTCGGATTGTAGCTGGTCCCGCTCCCGGGTGACCTCCTCTGTCCGGAGTCACAGTGCCTTGTAAGCGCGCCACTGCTTGTCCGCCTCGCGGTTCGATCCACTCCCCAGTGCTTGGGGTTTGGCTGGGAGTGTCGCCAGGCACACTCGTTCCCTGTCCAAGTCTTCACGGAGGGTGCCGACCCCCATCCAGGAAGAACAGCGGGGGGGGGGTGTCTCACCCACTCATTCGGGTATAGGCCTCCTCACCGGGGTCCCTCATCCTGCTGGGGAGAGTCCGGGATAGTGGGTGTAGGTTTGTTCTCCTGACCCAGCCATGCCTGTAGGAGGTCTGGGCGTGTGGTAGAACAATAAGAGTGAGTTCCAGCACAATGTAAGGCTGAACACACTCAAATAAAGCAGCTTTAAAAAAAAGAACTTTATTGACTTATGTCGCCCTAGGTACAGGGTGCCGGAACTGAGGATTCGTGTCCTCAGTTCCAGTATTTAAACTATTTACAAAAACAGACAGCTTTTCCCCTCCTCCCAGCTCCTGGTCTCCCATTGGTTCTGGAGCTCCGGTGGGATGTAGCTTTTCAGTTTGCTTTCCCGCACTTTTAGGAAAAAGATGGGAACTGGTGCATGTTGGGAGTTGCAGTCCTGACACCTACCTCACAGGATTGTTGTGAGGATAAAATGGAGGAGTGAAGAATGATGTAAGCCACTTTGGGTCTTCATTGAGGAGCCGGGATGAATATAAATGAAACAAATAAATAAATGACCCCCCACTCCCCCGTGGAAATTAATTTTGGAATTGGGAGTGGGGAGAAAGAAGAGAGATATAATTTGCTTGTTGCATTGTAAATGGGTCTGAGCATAAGGAAAAGTGGAAGAAAAACATGTAGAGCCATTCAAAAATTAACTGTTTTAGTTTCAGTTCCTTTTCCAATAATCCCCAGCGGGCAGTGTGCCTTTTTCACTTCTGCTGCACCCTGAATTGGCATTCTTCTCAAGCTGTCCATTGGAACTCTCAGGTCTCTTTCAGTTCCAGTCTTGGCCAGTGCAGAGCCCATCAGCAAGTATTGGAAGCTAAGACCTTTTGTTCTGAAATGCATCACTTTACATCTCTCTGCGCTGAACTTTGTTTGCCATGTTTTGCGCCCTCACCCATTTTAGAGAGATTTCCCTGGAGTCCATCTTGGTTTTGACTGTCCCAAACAGTTTGGTATCGTTTGCAAACTTGGCTTCTACTCTACTCCCCTCAGCCACAGTTTCAAATAATTTATGAACCAATTAAGTAGCACTAATCCCAATAACAATTCTTGCAAGACCCATCTGCCCACTTCCTTCCATTGCGAGAACCATTCATGTATTTCTGCCATTTAACCAGTTGGATCCATAAGTCTCTGGGGCAGATCTTCACAGTCCCTGCCACACCCCTGCCTGGGATGGCTGTGAGGGTGTGCATGCCACCCAGAGACGACTGGGCCTTCAGCACATCATGACCTGACCACCGCAAGGATCTCAATTCTGTCCTCTTCATAAGGTCACCAGGAAGCCACTCAACGCAGAAGAAAAAATCTTGCAGTTGCCCATTCTTACATCCTGGGCGCGCTGCACTTACCCCCGTGGTTGCCATCTTGGCCATGACGTGCTCTGGCACTTTGCACATGTCAAGTTCTCGTTTTAAAATAATTTTGAGTATTCTTCCTTTTTCTCTTTTCAGTATACACTATCATTTTGGAGAATTCGGAAACTATTCCCTGACAGTCAGGAGTGACCATGGCAGCAAGAAGATTTTGTGCAACATAGTTATCAATCAAAAACCTGTGAACAGCTACCTCCGTAAGTTACTTTATTTAAGTAGGCATTCATACCCTGCTTTTCTCCCCATTTTTTGGTGGGGGGAGGCGTGCAGACTGAAAAGAGCTTACAAAAGAAATGCAGAATGACATCTTGGACAGGAATGTGTGCAGTGAGATGGCCCAGCACCTGTTGGTGGGTGCAGGTTTTACTGACTCACTCAGGGCTACAGGTTAGAATCCCCAGGCTAAGAAACTGAGCATCAAGAGCCCCTTGGATTGCAGGTTTGGGCAAACAGAAGCTCAGCCCAGGTTGGAAAGCAAAGAGAGGTTCCTCACGGTCTTCTACTCCAGTCAGAGAGAGAGGCGGAGTGGCTGTTGTAGCTTTTCCCCTCTGAACCAGTTTTTCACTCAGTTCTTTCCACCTCCAGGAGAAATAATTGTATAATTCAGACGACTTCCCCTCTCTGCCTCCTGATGTGGTCTTTGTTTTTTAAAAAACGGGGAAAGATTCATGAAACCACTTGCCACAGCTTGTTTTCTTCCCATCATCCCTTTGGACAACAAGGTCTTAATTGCCCTGGCCAGCCATTTGCTTCTATGTGACCTTCTGGCCTTGCCTTGACCTTTGAGCCCCTAGCTGAACAGGGATTGGGAATTCAGCCCAATGTCATTTTTCATTGGTAGCGGAAGTAACTGTGACCTGTACCAGAAGCTGGGCCTCCTTGGCGCTGGCACCCAAACTCTGGAAACCCCCCCCCCCCCCGGGTCTCTTATCTGGTGTTCATGTGCTTTACCTGGGCTTTCTGTTAAGTGTGGTTTATTTGCACTGTTTCCCTCTATTTGGTGGTTACACGTATAATATGTATCCACCCCCTGCTCCACTGTCTACATTCCTTTATTTGCCTTGCAATTTAACTGCTGCAGAGGCATATTGTGGGGGCGGGGGAGTGGAGCCCGGGAACAAAACATCCTGTGTGTAACTGCTGCTGGAGTTTTAAATGTGTTAAGTTATGCTGTTTGAGTTGCTGTTGGAGAACAGCCATGTTGGGAGCTGCCTCGAGCCCTTCGGGGAAGAGGCGGCCTATAAGTCTAAAATATAAATAAATAAATAAATAAATAAATAAATAAATAAATAAATAAATAAATACTCCAGGCGCCCCCCTGTAGGTCACGTAGCCCCGCCCCCTGCACGTCTCCCCCCACCAAAAAAAACCAGCATCACTTTCAATGTTGTTTAAACTGGGGACCCCAGATTCTCCCTTTAAGGTGGATTTAAAAGGAGAATCTAGGCTCCCTAGTTTTAACACCATTGATAGTGATGCTGGAATCCACCCCCAAACAGCATCACTGTCAATGGTGTTTAAACTAGGGAGTCTAGATTCTCCTTTTAAATCCACCTTAAAGGGAGAATCTGGGGTCCCCAGTTTAAACAACATTGAAAGTGATGCTGTTTTGGGGTAGATTCTACCCAACCCTGAAACATCATCACTTTCAATTTTAAACTGGGGACCTCTGATTCTCCGTTTAAATCCATACCAAAGGGGGTGAAATTAAAAGGAGAATCTGGGGAAATTTGGGGGAGTGCCTGCTGTCAGGGTTGCAATTGTTAAGATAGCAGCACCAACATTTCAGGGTATCCTTAGGAGACTCTCCTGATGATACCACCCAGGTTTGGTGAAGTTTGGTCCAGGGGGTCCAAAGTTATGGACTCCCAAAGGGGGTGCCCCATCCCCCATTGAAATGAAATGAAACCTTTAATGGCATATCAGTTATACAATAGAAGTTAATTTAATTTAAAATCTATTTGGACGTACAGTGTATAAAAGCTAAAATATTAAGCCATTGAATTAAAATTGTGTCTAATAAACATTTGGGAACATTCGGTAATGACAGCGCACAGAAATCTGGCAGTTGGTTCAAGAATGGCAGTTGAATTGCTGTCGAGCAGGAACAGAGTTTTGGCAACATCTGCAGTGTTGCCTAGTCCAGCCATAAGTGGGTTGAGTAGTTTTCCCCACTCAGATTCATTTAGGGGACAGTGATGGAGAACATGGTGAACAGTTTCCTTGAGGCCAAGATTACAGTTGCAAGTTCTGTCAGTAGATAAAAGATGGCACTCTCTGTTATATCGTCTATTAGAAAGGGAAGAATATTGCATCTGGCCAGGGTGGCAGCACGTCTCCAGTTAGGATCGTGTAGTAGAAGATGTAAATAGTTGGCTAGGATGGAGAAACGGGGCAAAATATTCAGGTGAATATCATCCCCCACTGTTTCCAATGGGAGCTAATAGATGTAGAGCTACACCTTTGAGGGTCCTTAACTTTGGACCCCCCGAACCAAACTTTACCCAACCTGGGTGGTATCATCAGGAGAGTCTCTCGAAAAATCCCTGAAATTTTGGTGCTACTAGCCTAACAACTGGGCCCCCGGCAGGCCAAAAATTGAAAAAACACCAAAAATAAAAAAACCACAAACCTGAAATTTTTGCGCCCCCCCTCCACGTGACCAAATGGAGGCACCTGGGGACATTTGACTTCCTATGTCCTCATGGCAAATACGCCCCTGAACTGCTGCCTACCTGTGCTTTTATTTAGGTTGCGAAGCATTTTTCTCTTCCAAGCTAATTTGAATGGGGTGTGTTATTCTGCATGGGATTCTGTGCATTTGGGTGGGATCTGTATATATCATAGAATCAAGGAGTTGGAAGAGACAGCAAGTCCAACCCCCTTCCATGCAGGAATACCCAATCAAAGCCCTTCTGACAGATGATCATCCCACTTCTGTTGAAAAACCTCCAAAGAAGGAGACTCCACCACACCACGAGGCAGTGCATTCCGCTGTCAAACAGCCCTTACTGTCAAAAAGTTCTTCCTAATGTTTTGTTAGAATCTCTTTTGAATCCATTACTTGAATCCATTACTCCTGGTCCTAGTCTCTGGAGCCGCAGAAAACAAGCTTGCTTCCTCTTCAACATGACATCTCTTCAAATATTTAAACATGGCTACCATATCACCGCCTAAACTTCTCTTTGCCAGACTAAACATACCCAGCTCCATAAATCTCTACTTGTAGGGCATGAATTCCAGACCGTTGACCATTTTGGTTGCCCTCCTTTGGACCCATTCCAGCTTGTCAATATCCTTCTTGGAACTGTGGTGCCCAGAACGGGACACAATATTCCAGATGATGACTGACTATTGCAGAATAGAGAGATACTATTATGCCGCTTGATCTAGATGCTGAACTCCCATTGATGCAGCCCAGAATCACATTGGCTTTCTTAGCTGCCGCATCATACTGCTGACTCATGTTCAGTTTGTAGTCTACTAAGACTCCTAGAGCCCTTTCACATGTACTATTGTCAAGCCAGGGGTCACCCATCCTATATCTCTGCATTTCATTTTTTTTCTGCCTAAGTGTAGTATTGTACATTCATCTGTGTTGAAATTCTTTTTGTTAGTTTTGACCCAGCTCTCTAATCTGTCCAGATCATTTTGAATTCTGACCCTGTCCTCTGGGATGTTAGCTGCCCCTCCTAATTTGCTGTCATCTGCAAATTTGATTAGCATGCCCTCTCTTCCATCCTCCATCTATACCTGTTTTTTTAATGTGTCCTGTAGCCTCCTGGCTGAATGGGAGGGTGGATATATCAGTAGTTCAAATAAATAATATCACTGTTGAATTCTGCATCAGACAAGAGTTATTTTGGCAAGGGCTATGTTTCTCTTTTTTTCCCACAGAAAGGGCTGCGCACGCTCTCCCATTTTTAGTCAGAGAGGGTTCTGCAGTCTGTGCCCAGCCTGCCTGTAGTCAAAATGCCCTCTGAACCCGTCTGTTTCTCTTCCTTCTGAGGCCCCTTCCCCTTGTACCCCTGCATTAGTTAACCAGGAGTTAGAGCTATGCCGAGAGTGGGCTTTAAAAGGATATTTTCATCACCCTTCCTGTGGGTGGTGTGTGCTGTGGGGCACTCAGGTGTGGTGCAGGCCGTGGCCCCTGTGCACTCAGCCCCATCCCCAACCTCCCTTGCTCAGTGTGCCTGTGTGCCTGGATGGAGAAGGTGGTAGGAAGGACATTTGGGCTGATTTGTGCCAACAGAGGTGGAGAAAAAGAGAAGCCCGTCATTCCCTCCCTCTTCTTCCAGCCCAGTTAGTACCAGAGCAGGGGAGAGCCTGCCACAAGCCAAGTGACTCCATCCCCTTCAGAGGAATTCCTTGGGACCAGCCTGACCCCACTCAGCATTGCTGTAGGGTGGGGCTGAGGCCTTTGTCGACAGGAAGCTGCTGTGGGGATGCTGAGCTCTCTGGTTCTTCTGCTGCCCAGGCCTGGGGTGGCTTCTTAGCGACAGTCACAGGCCATTTTGTTCCTGTTCCGGGGAATACGGGCTTCTCCCAGGGCCAGGAGGAATATTTTGAGCACTTCAGAATAAAGTCCTCCTCCTTTCCTAACTCAACTCTCAGCTGGGTTCAAAGGAAAGAACTTTCAGTGGATGCCCCCGCTCTCTCCAAAGATGGCGAAAGTTCTCCAAAAGGACCAGGGGACATGTTGGTCTTGCATGAGGTACCCAGGGTCTCTCACTGGCGGCCTCCTTCTTTAATGGAGGTTTAATGTGTTGGCATGGGCAGTTATTGTGAAAAAGAAATTGGTTTCCCTTTTATTTGTCGATATTATACCTGATACCTTATTTTCCTCTGTGTCTTTATTTACATGTTGTTTTTTGCCCTTGGACTTCAGGCAAAGGAACATTAACATGGAAGTTGGGCTTTAGTGGTCAAGTTGCCATATTAGCATGTAGGGATGTTCTGGTCCAGAATGATTTTTGTTGTTTGCAGTGACTAGACCTCTTGTTTTCTTTTGCACAGCTATTTTCTTTGCATTTTTCATCTCTATGGGCATCCTCATTACACTGGCCTTGGGAAAGTTTTGTATAAAGTAAGTCAACCTCTTAGTGAAAACTTTTTAAGTGCAAGTCAAGTGCATGCCCTCTGCATGTTTTTATCCAGTTAATGCATCATGAACACAACTGTTTGGAAATCTCACTCATGGATGTAGTGGAAAAATACAGCCGGATCTTCAGGTCTCTTTATTAGGCCTCAAAAAGTTGAGAACCATGTTTTCAAGTGGGAAGTATATAATGTCCTGTTACAGTACTATAGATCTACAATGTGTAATTAGTTAGGAATTAAATGACCAGCATGAATCTAGCAAGGGATAAATGCAATTGGTGTCATTCACTAGTTCTACACATAAAAATGTCCCTATTTTGTAGTCATGTTCAACTTTAATGAAGACAAAGTAAGATGTTGATGTATCAACTCTACTTAATTTTTGGAAAATGTCAGTCATAAGCTCAGTCTGATGGTTAATTCCCATTCAACAATCACTTCTGCGGACCATGAATGGACTCAGTGTGGGAGATTCAGCAGTCAGTCAGTAGAGATTTTAATAACGAATTAGACCTGTCTGTGTCTGGAAGGCCTTTTTCCTGTAGGGTGGTGAGAACCGCAAAGGATTGCAAAGAGCTCCAAGCAGACCTTTATAAATTAGGTGAGTGGGCTAAGAAATGGCAAATGCAGTTCAATGTAGCAAAATGCAAAGTGATGCACATAGGGCAGTGGTGGCGAACCTTTTTGAGACCGAGTGCCCAAATTGCAACCCAAAACCCACTTATATATCACAAAGTGCCAAAACGGCAATTTAACCTGAATACTAAGGTTTTTGTTTAGAAAAAACCGTTGGCTCTGAGGCGTTTTGTTTAGAAAAAACCGTTGGCTCTGGAGTAAGCTTGGTGGTAGTCAGTGGCTTTGCTTTGAAGCAATCGTGCAACTCTTCCAATGGGTGAATCACCACCCTAGGAGGGTTTACTCAGAAGCAAGCCCCATTGCCAGCAACCGATCTTACTCCCAGGTAAAGGATTGCGCTTTAGTTTTTCGCATGAAAATCAGTGGGGTTTAACAGCACTTAACAGGTTACCTACACTGCTTCCTCAAAACTAGGTCTTAGGTTTAATGCTAATAATCGAGCCCAGCGGCCCACGCCAGCCTAGATGTGTGCGTGTGTGTGTGGGGGGGGGGACTCTGTTTGCGTGTGCCCACAAAGAGGGCTCTGAGTGCCACCTCTGGCACCCGTGCCATAGGTTCGCCACCACTGACATAGGGGCAAAAAATCCAAACTTCACATACAGGGGTCAGTGCTATCAGTCACAGACCAGGAAAGGGATTTGGGCATCTTAGTTGATAATTCCATGGGAATGTCAACTCAATGCATGGCAGCTGTGAAAAAGGCAAACTCTATGCTGAGAATAATTAGGAAAGGAATTGATAATAAAACTGGAAAGATTGTCATGCCCTTATATAAAGCAGTGGTGCGACCGCACTTGGAGTACTGTGTTCAGCTCTGGTCGCCACATCTTAAAAAGGATATTGAAGAGATAGAAAAAGTGCAGAGAAGGGCAATGAGGATGATTGAAGGATTGGAGCACCTTCCTTATGAGGAGAGGCTGCAGCGTTTGGGACTCTTTAGTTGGAGAGGAGACGTCTGAGGGGGGATATGATTGAAGTCTATAAAATTATGCATGGGATAGAAAATGTCAACAGAGAAATTTTTCTCTCTTTCTCACAATACTAGAACCAGGGGACATACATTGAAAATGCTGGGGGGAAGAATTAGGACTAATTGTAAGGAATTCCATAGAAGCAGAAATAAAAGGCTTTTTGGTGTAAAAGACTGTTTATTCAGACATCCTAGAAAGCTCACGTACACGACGTGGCAGGAATAAAGTCTCCCGCCAGAAGCACAGGTTATAATTCTGTCCATCCCATCCCCCCTCCCGGTTTCTCATGGGAACGGAGTTCTCATCTCTCTCGAAGAGATAAGGCCTCCACCAGAGTCTCCGCCGCAGATGCTGGCCCATCGCCCGGGTTTTGGAACTCAGTCAAGGCCAGGCGGCTGTTCTGAACATCAACACCATTGAATCCCTTACACTCTGCCTCCCTGAAGAAAAACTTCTCCCCCCCAGGTTTGTGTGGAAAGGTGCGGTGGAAAGCAGAAATGAGGGAAGGGGCGTCAATATTTTCTGAATAGACCCATTGATTATACCCAGAGGAATATCCCACCCAAGAGACTAAATATTGCAAGCGTTTGCGATTAAAACGAGAGTCCAGGATGGCGTCAATTTCGTAATGCTTGTGGCCATCAATTATAGTCGGCGGGGGTCTCTCCGGAGGGTCGTGCCAGGCATCGGAAACGGGAGCCTCCTTGAGTAAACTGGAATGAAAGACAGGATGGATATTACTTAAAGAATTAGGCAAGTCTAATCGGGCAGTGACATCATTAATCACTTTAGTAATCTTAAAAGGTCCCACGAATCTTTTGCCCAGTTTTGAAAATTTATGTACGTCTCTGAGATTCCTGGTAGACAAATATACCCAGGCGCCCACACGTAAAGGGAAATCCGAGCGGTGCTTATCCGCTTGAAGTTTTTGGGAATCTTTAGCTTGCTGTAAGGCGGTCTGGACTGTTTTCCACCCCTCGGCCAGAGATGAAATCCACTGTTGGAACTCTGGAGGATTCAACGCTTCTGCAGGTAGTTGCGGCAACGGAGGAAAGGACCGACCAGACACAATTTCGAAGGGGTTTTTTTTTGTACTGCTATGAACCGCATTATTGTAGGCGTATTCTGCAAACGGAATCAAATCGCACCAGTTGTCTTGGTGATAGTTGGTGTAACAACGTAAATACTGTTCCAGGGTTCTGTTCGTTCTCTCCGACTCACCGTCACTTTGAACGTGGTAGGGGGCGGCAATTGCCGGGGCGGCCCCCAACAAGCCCAGGAAAGCTTTCCAGAACTTTGAAATGAATTGGGGCCCGCGGTCGGACACCACCTTGACGGGGGAGGAGTGTAGACGATAAATATGCTGAATGAACAGACGCGCTAACTTAGGAGCGGAGGGGATGGAAGCACATGGGATGAAATGGGCTTGCTTGGAAAATAAGTCCACCACCACCCACAAGACTGTGTTGCCTTGACTTTCTGGCAAATCCGTAATAAAATCCATGGAGATGACTTCCCAGGGGCGGGAGGCCACCGGGAGAGGCTTCAACAGCCCATGGGGTTTTCCCGGAACGGATTTGGCTTCCGCACAAACAGAGCATCCTTTGATATATGTCTCAATGTCCTTGCGCATCGCGCGCCACCAAAATTGACGGCGGGCCAAATGCAGAGTCTTAAGGAAGCCAAAATGTCCAGCCGAGCGGGCATCATGACAGGCCTCGAGAACCTGCTTACGGAGGGGGGCATCGTACCAACAACTTCCAAACACCATTCTCCAAGCGTAATTGGGAGTCACCTTCCTCCGCTGGTGGCTCGCGAGCCCCGCCTCCTCGAAGTTCCCGTGAGGAAAGGGGAGATCAGGCTGGGAATGGGTGGAGAAGGAGGAGTGGACGTCTGAGATCGAGTGACAGCCAGCCCCAATTGGGAGGGGGAGAGAACAGTGCGCGGGATATCCCGTAAGGCAGCTCCACCCCCCTCCCCGGGCAGGCGCGAGAGCGCATCAGCCAGTTTATTGGTTTTTCCAGGGAAAAAATGGACAGTGAAAGAGAAACGAGAAAAGAAATCGGCCCAACGGAGTTGTTTTGCGGACATCTTGAGGGGGGTGGAAAGGGCGGCCAAGTTCTTGTGATCCGACCAAACTTGAAAGGGGTGTTTAGCCCCCTCCAGCCAGTGGCGCCAAGTGGAGAGCGCTACTTTGATGGCCGCAGTCTCTTTATCCCCTACAGTCCAGTTGAGTTCAGCACCGGAGAATTTTTTTGATAAATAAGCACACGGAACAAGCCTATCATCTTTATTTCTCTGCAACAGGGCTGCACCAAGCGCTTTGTCCGAGGCATCCACGTGAACCACAAAAGGAAGATCTGGGTCAGGGTGTTTTAGGATTGGTTCGGTAGTAAAAGCTGATTTTAAATGTTGAAAGGCTGTCTGACATTCCTTAGACCAAGAAAGGGGGGCCCCGGGCTTGGCAGCCTGTGGGTCTTTACCTTTAGTGCGTAAGAGGTCTGTGAGTGGGAGAGTCAGTTCAGCGAATTGGGGTATAAAGTCACGATAGAAATTAGCAAACCCTCGGAAAGACTGGAGTTCTTTCCGATTGGTGGGGGCAGGCCATTGGAGGACTGCTTCAATCTTAGCAGGATCCATTTTTAACCCCTCGGAAGAGATCCGGTAGCCCAAATAGTCGATGGAGGATTGGTGAAAACAACATTTAGAAAGATTTGCAAAGAGGGAGTTGTCGAGCAAGCGTTTTAATACTTCCCGAACCAAGGCTTCATGCTCCTCCATGGTTTGTGAATAAATTAAAACATCATCTAAGTACACCACTACTCCCTTGTATAATAAGTCATGTAGAACTTCGTTGATGAGGGCCATAAAAGCTCCGGGGGCCCCACTTAACCCGAATGGCATTATTAAGTATTCATATTGTCCAAATTTTGTGTTAAATGCAGTCAAATGTTCATAGCCTTCCGCAATCCTGACTCTGTAGTATGCTTCTCTTAAATCCAACTTAGTAAAAATACGTCCCTTGCCCAATGCATCTAAAAGGTCCTTGATCAAAGGCAACGGGTATTTATTGGACAGGGAAACCGCATTGAGTCCTCGGTAATCCGTACAGAGCCTTAAAGACCCGTCCTTTTTTTTTAACAAATAATACAGGAGCAGCATGTGTGTGTTTGGTAGCTTGTCGTATGAACCCGCGAGCAAGGTTCTTGTCTAAGAAGGCACGAAGTTCCTTCTCCTCATTGGGACTCATGCGGTAGATTCTACCCTTGGGCAGTTGAGCCCCTGGCTGTAATACGATTTTGCAGTCAGTGTCTCTATGAGGTGGCAATTGATCGCATTCTTGCTCCTGAAATACTCTGGCTAAATCTTGGTAAGCCGGTGGAATGCCGGTGGATTCGGGAGCAATTGGAGCGTGCACCGCTGACGAAGCCAGGGGGTGTATGTCATTAGGAGGTGAGTTATCCCCCCAATTCATGTGTTCTCCACAGGGGGGGTCAGTGAATTCTAAGATCCGTTCTTTCCAAATGAATTTTGGTTCATGCAACAACAACCATGGCATGCCCAGGACTATGGAGTGTTTGGCCACTGGAGTCAGAATAACACTAATTTTCTCCCCAATGGTCAAGCTTACGAGGAGAACCGGTTGGCGTTTTGAACTGGGTCGGTCCTTCGCCCCGAGGGCTGCCGTCCATTTGTGTGAACGGTATGGGCTTAGCTAGGGGAACTCGGTCTAGTCCAAGTTCCTCAGCCACTTGGGGCCGCATTAAGCAATGGGAGCACCCAGAATCTACAAGGGCTGAGGCTATAATACGAGTGTGCTTTAGCGGGGTTGGCCAGAATCGCTTGAATCGTAATGGGAGCGCTGCCTTCACTCACCGCATCTGGAGTCGAACCCATATCCATGGGCGTTGAAGAGAGGCAAACCGCCACTTCCCTCTTCTGGGTCGACTTCGGTAACCGCCTTAGCCGCGCCCGCCGGAGGCGGACCGGATTTACGTGGTGGCTTGGCAGATGGGCGCTGCTGCGCAGTCGGAGCGGTTGGCTTCTGTTTTTTCGGGCAGTTGGCAGCTAGATGACCGGTCCTCCGCAGTAAAGACACAATCCCAGACGGCGACGGCGCTCGGAGGTGGTTTCCGTAGAGACTGCTGGGCTTGGCTTATGAAGTCGAGCGTGGTCGAAGCGGCGGGTTTCGGGCGTGCCCCTGGCGTAATCCAAACGAGACACCACTTTGCGATCCTAATTCGATCCATTCAGCGATAGTGCGCGGGATCGAATAAGGAACACCGTTTCTCGCAGTTTGCCGTCGACGGCATCCGAGAAGTATTCACATTTCATGCGCTCAGGCCACTCAGGAGGGAGTCGAGCAGCCGCCGCACGAAATTCACGGGCAAATTCGGCAAAAGAGCGGTTGCCTTGCTGAATAGATTTAATGGTGCGGATGGCTTCATTTTCAGCATCCAGATCTTGGAAGCGAGCCCTTAAGGCTTGGAGGAACGCCGGCACCGTGCGAGTATCCTCCCCTTGCAGGTCAAAAAGAGTCACAAACCAGTCGGCTGCCGCTCCATCCAAGACGGAACCGATGTCCCGTATTTTTTCGCGTTCAGACCGGTACAAATCGTCATAGTCCTCCATGTGGGCATCGAGTTGTAGGATGAAGTAGGGGAGTTTGGAAGCGGTCCCATCGAAACGGGCAGGTATCGGAGGTCTGTAATATCCTCTCTCCACGGCCCTCAGAGCTCGCTGGGGCGGCGGTTGCGCAGGTTGAGGCGGCGGCGCAGGGAGAGCCGGAATCGGTGGAGGTGGGGGCACCGGCGCCGGCGCCGCTGGTGCTCTGGTGGGAGCAGGTCTTTGGAAGGTGGCAGATACGCGAGTAGCAGGACCCAGCAGCGTCGCCCCTCTGGCGTTGGCTGTACCGGTAATGGCGTAGACTCCAGCTTGGGGCATCTTGTCCTGCTGCTTCTTCAGCTCCTTTTCAAAGGCGGCTAAGTCTCTTTCCTTGCGAGTCAAGGCATCTTGGTGCGCATGCAAAGCTGCTTTCTCTCGTTCCAGTTTGGCCAGTTCGTCTCGTTGAATAGCTGCAGTTAGTTCACTTTGTGCACGCATGGCCTTAACGTTTTCGCGTTGACGCTCTAAGTCCAGTTTGGAGTGTTCCAGGACCTTATCATGGACCGATAGATTCTGCATATATTGCCGTTGCAACGCGTCTTTGGCACGGTCCAGTTCGAGTTGGATTTCTTTGCGCTGCTGTTCCCGGTCCTTTTGCAGGTTTTCACGCTCTTGCTGCAGCTGCTCCCGTTCCTCTTCCCATAGCTGGTGTTCACGGGCCCATGCTTCCTGGGCATCTCGCAGTCGGCCCACTTCCTCATCCCAGCTCTCTTTTGATGGGAGGGGAAATAGGTCCGGATGAGAAGGCAGGCTTTCTTCGGATTCCTCCTCGTCGGAATGCAGCACCTCGTGTCCACCGGCGGCTCCACGGGGCGCCTCTGGTGCAGCTGCTGATCCGGGATCTGGGGGGTCCGATCGGAAGCTGGTACGGATACCCCTCCCAATCCCCGATATAGTCCCGGTTTCTACGGTGGTCTTAGGACGGGCCCCAGTGCTATGCCACGGTGGATTCTTGGGAGCATCATCGAAATACGAGTCCAGGAATCGTTCAATTGACTCCTGGGTTGCCGCATGAAAAGTGGTCAGGCCCATCTCCGTGACAGGTTGCATCTGAGGTTTGTAATCCACACGGAAACGGGTAGGTATCCGATCCACAGGCGCCCGATCCATAGACAGCGCCCCAAACGACTCATGCAAGTCCACATGATCGTTTCCTCGTCCCTCGTCCCAACGAAGTAAGGGAAGACTCGTGTTGATACGAGGACGGGAAAGAGTTACCAGCGAGACCCGTTCTCCTGCCGGTTCCTCCAAATCCAGAAGGGAAAGCTCGGAGCCCTCTTTGGGGGCTACCGCACCTTCCACAGTTTCAGGAATATTCAACCTCTCCATGCTGAGACACCAGAGGTCCACTACACTGGGAAGATAGATGAACTAGGATTCCTGCCACAATGTAAGGAATTCCATAGAAGCAGAAATAAAAGGCTTTTTGGTGTAAAAGACCGTTTATTCAGACATCCTAGAAAGCTCACGTACACGACGTGGCAGGAATAAAGTCTCCCGCCAGAAGCACAGGTTATAATTCTGTCCATCCCATCCCCCCTCCCGGTTTCTCATGGGAACGGAGTTCTCATCTCTCTCGAAGAGATAAGGCCTCCACCAGAGTCTCCGCCGCAGATGCTGGCCCATCGCCCGGGTTTTGGAACTCAGTCAAGGCCAGGCGGCTGTTCTGAACATCAACACCATTGAATCCCTTACACTAATAAAAGAAAACATTTCTTCACGCAATGTGTGATTGGTGTTTGGAATATGCTGCCACAGGAGGTGATGATAACCCTTAACCTGAATAGCTTTAAAAGGGGCTTGGACAGATTTATGGAGGAGAAGTTGATCTTTGGCTACCAATCTTGACCCTCCTTGATCTCAGGTTGCAAATGCCTTCGCAGACCAGGTGCTCGGGAGCAGCAGCAGAAGAAGAAGGCCATTGCCTTCACATCCTGCATGTGAGCTCCCAAAGGCATCTGATGGGTCACTGCGTGTAGCAGAGTGCTGGACTAGATGATCCAGCAGGCTCTTTCCAGGGCAGAACATTGGCGTGGGCAGAATTATGTGCAGCTTGAAACTTGCAGTCTACTGGGCCAATGCAGGCAGTTGAATAAAAGTTTCCTCCATGACAGCAATTTATTGCTGAATTACCTGCCATGTTGCAGCAACATTCGAATCCAGTTGCAATTTAGGGACCAACAAGCTTTCAAGAGTTAAAGCTCCCCTTGCCAGCTACCAGATTTCTTATGAAGGGAGTTTTGTCATATACTCCCCTAATAGCCTCTGTTCCCTAAAGTGCTCCTGGACTTGAATCTGGGGGTTCTGCTGCAGAACAGCAGGGCTGCCCACTGAAATGACCTGCTGTGTTGTCACTCTTGCCAAAGTGGCCCAACTGCTCGTGGCCCCTGCTTGCCACCTGGTCCGGCTGAGCCCTTGGCCTGAGAAAGGACACAAGAGCCCCGGGAGCCACGTTGGGTCATCTGGGCCTGAAAAGGTTTGGGGATTTAACATCTCGTTCTGTAGCAAGAGTCAGACTTGATCTGGAGTAATGGAGCGCATGAAAGGATTCTTTTGTAAGATCCTGTTAGGATGGCATTGAACACCTGGAGATTAAAGTATATGTAATAAAGTTGATTTAATGCTGATTTTTGGTGTTGACCGGCTGTACGTCAGGTGGAATGCGTGTGCTTTTAAGATGTCCACTAATGACATCTTTGTGGGAACATGTGGGAATATTAACCAGTGGTATCGCATGGTATGAATTACCACTGGGATCCAAGTTACTTTAGTTGGAGTTCTCTGGGGATTATGTTAGAACTGATGGTAACGGTTAGATTTTAGTTTTGGTAAGTGCAGAAAGCCTGGATGCCAACCTGTTCCCATTCTGTGCCAAAAATTCCCTTCACCTGCTTCTATTTGACAAACAAATTAATCTTTACACAATAGAATAAGTGGACACAAATATGACATCAAAAACTGCAACTTTCAGAATCCGGTAGAGATACATTTTCATCTTCCTGAACATAATGTTGCAGATCTCTTACCAAACACAACAAATTAAAAATCTTCCAAGGGAGAATCCAACATGAAAGTGCTTAATTGGGAAATGATCAAGAAGCTATACATTCTTTTTGCACCTGATTAAACAGGAATTTGGGTTTCCTTACTCACTGTAATTGCTATCAGCTCAAGAGGACCCATATTTAGAGATATTATGTGGCAGCTGTGAACATGTTGTAACCCTAATGTTATTTTTCTTATACTTCATGTTTCAGTTTCCTTGGTTAGGTTATAGCTTATTCTACGCTAGTGGATCTTGTTTATCTTTACCCTGTGAGAGGCTGAAAACTCTGACTTCTCTTAGCATTCATTAAGTATAACAGCCACATTAGACACACTGTTGCCCTATCAGAATAACTGAGTGAATTTGTGTAAGCAATCCCATTTGAATGAAGCGGTACTGGAGTACAGAGAAACCTCGGTTGACCGTGGTTATCGTCGGTTTCGGTTTTTGTCGATTTTTCCCGTGAACATTTTGTCTCGGTTTTCATTGGTTGCCTCAGATTTCACTGCTTTCGTCGCCGTACCTTTGCTGCTAATTTTCTATGGACATTTCCTATGGAAACCATTGCCTCGGTATTCGTTAGTTTCGGATTTCGCTTATTGTTTTTGGACGGATTACCGACGAAAACCGAGGTTCCCCTGTGCTCAGTGTTAAGTGCCACCAACTTAGAATGACTCCATGAATTAATGACCTCCCAAGCGTCATTTTGTTAACAGCCGTGTTCCGGTTTTGCAGGCTGGGGGCCGCTGGAGCTTCCTCTACAGAGTCAGTCCACTTCCTCTTGGGCCTTTCTCTTGTCCTGCTGCCTCCAACCCCTCCTAGCAGTATTGTCTTCTCCAGTAACTTTTGATACCACTAAAGTGCAGTCGCCTCTGTTCAGCTTTTGGGCTCATTTCAGTTTCTAGGGAGAGTTCAGGTGTGTTTTGACTCAAGTCGCACTCCTAGCTCAAATAAATGAATAAATACATCTTCCAGCCATATTTGATTCTGCTTTTGTGTCCCAGTCACCAGTGCAATTGCCAAGGATTGAAATAGTATGGAGTAAATAAAAGTACACAGTACATTGAAAAGTTGGGTGACATTATTTATTAAAATAGTCCAGTAGTAAACACACGGGTGCCAAACCTTAGCAGTTTTGCAGTATATGGTTGTTGTTTTTTAATTACTTGGATATAAATGCTGGGCACCTGCTTATTTTTGGTTACTGAGTCACTTTACTTTAATTACTTGACTTAAAAACATCAGATTAGACACCAAGATTTTATTTGCATCATACTTAGAAGATGAGCTACCCCACCAGAGCAACTGATTGTTTGTTTACTTGGCAAATTTATCCTGCCCGATTGTCAAGGCGCTCAGTGGCAAACCTCAGTCTCCATCCATTTGACCTTTGCCACTACCCTGTCAGGTAAGTCAGGCTGAGAGAATGGTATCATCCAGAGTCTAATTCAGAGTCACCAGAAAAGCGTCCTGAACACATGAGAATTGGAACCTGTCTCTCATAGATCCTGGCTGCCTGTTTGGGTGAAGTCTGCCCATGAAAACTCAGGCTGAAACAATGGTTGTTCATATTTAAAGTGCCACTGGACTGCTATTTTCTTTTGCTACAATGACTAACACTACTGTCCTTTTCCAGTCACAGTTTTTTAGCCTGTCCAACCCTGGTTCCTTAAGTGTACTCTTCCATTCTGCCAGGGGCCGGATTGAATAGAGGTTTTGTTCTAATGGAACAAATAAAAAAAATGCAACCATTTTTCTTCCAACATTGTTCTCTTCAACAAAATGTAGAGGTGTTTTCCTCGCATGCATGTATTTCTGGTGCTATGGCAAGTTTCCAACAGTTAGTTTTTATACATCCTGTATCTGGAACTCCAGTGAGTGCCCTTTCTTGCCTGCCCTAGAGTATAGAATGGTTTGCAAATGATCCTTTCTTGCTTTCTATCTCTTAGTGTGTATCTCTTATTACCCTTCAACAGCATTGAACCAATCAGGAACTGGCTTTACAAGAAGATGAATCCAAGAGAAACGGATCGTCTTATTAATTCAGTAAGCTCAGTATGAATTGTCCTCTTTAACAATTGCTTCTCCCCCCTCTCATTTTAACACTTTCAAGAGTATACCAAGAGATCATATAATAGGTCATGGAAGTTCAGACAGTCTGATAGTTGGATTTTTGTGTAGTGCTAGCTGGCTTCCAGTGCATTGCTGAACAGTTGCACGCTTCTAAGCCCATTGACTTCATTGGAGCTAGGATGGTGTAAATCTGCTCAAGACAGCCCTGTTCAGGTGAGTTCACACATGCACAGGATCACAAGTACAATGTCATTTAATGATTTCCTTTTGTGAAATTGTGGCTTCAGAGATCCATGGATAGAACTTGTGTTCCACCTGCCATCTCAAATGTACTGTATTTACTCAGTAGGAAGATTTCCCCTCTACCAGTGTGCTGTCAAAAAAAAAAGAGAAGGCCCTCTTACATTTGCGTACAAGTTGCAAGTAGATACAGTTTTTTAAAAATTGTGAATAACGTGTTTTTTGGAGGGGTCATCTTCCTTTCAGGTAAATATAGTATCCTCATTTCTCTACAGTAAAAAAAAACCTAGCAAATTTGGGTAGGGCATACTTTCGTGAGACATGAAAAGCTCAATAACCATTAGCTCAGCAGAAGCCGCTTTTGGAAGAAGGGTGTTACAACATGCGGTGGAAGACTGGACTGCTTTGGGAGGTCCCCTACAAGATGTCCTCCTGCCCCAGAGAGAGGACAGACCGCTGGCTACTTATCGAGAAAGGTCCTTCTCCTCCTCCTCCCAAGTTATTGTCTACAGTTTATCCTATTATTTTCTCTTATTCTTCCTGTTTGTTTTCTAACTACTAGTTATATGACAACATGTTATGAATTACATTTAGAGTTAGTCAGCAGGAGTTACGGCTGTTAAAGTTACCAAACTGGAAATGGCTGACTCCCATCGAGGAGATAGGAAGTGGATGAATTTTGTTTCCTGCCTCTCTGAAAGAAGGGGTGGAAATCACCCATATGAGATGTCCTCCTGTTCCCAGAGGAGAAGGAACTTTCTTGGTAAGAATCCAACAGTTTGTTCTCCTTCCTGCTAAATGGAAGAATCATTTGTGGGCAGGGAAACTGCGGAGCATCCTGGTTCTCAGTCTCACGGCCATCTTCTCTGCTGATTGAGCTGTGATTGGCCAGCAAGATTGGCAGCAGGAAGTCTAAAGGGGGCAGGTTTAATGAAGACATAGTATGAATCCCCTTTCCTTTTCATCTTAGATATCTGGAAGGTGACAGTAAATACAAAGCAGGAAGGTGAAATGCTTTTTATATTCTTAGCTTTAAAAATGATTTTTGGAATCAGAATGTGGTGTGGGGGGGTCTGTTCATAGCCTCTTGACCAAAGGCACCCCACCCCAAATATACAGCCAGCTGTACAGAAAAAAATGTGAAAAATTAACACACCCCATAAAGGAAGATGCTGCAGTAGAGATGGGATTGCCTGCTCATCTGCCCAGTTTTGGATCTGGCAGCTGTACTTATTTAGCGGATTAGCTTCAGTACATGGTTTTTACCCCGTCATTTCCCAGTTGATGAACATGGGAGTCCTCTGGACTCCAGCCAGGTCTCCTGTTGAACTGGGAACAAGAAAATGATGTACAAATAATGCATTTTCTGAATGGGCAGAACTTTATTCAGACCCATGAATAACGTGGCTCCTTTTACCCTGGGTCTCTTTGTTTCCCCAGGAGCTTGGCTCCCCAAGACGGACAGATTCCACGAGCAGTGATTTGCCAGCAGGGGTGTGGAGCACAGGATCAGCCATGCCAAGACTTCGTTCCCTGGATACGTTCAGAGGGTAACTTGCAGCTGTTGAGAATTTCTTCCTGTTTGTTTTAAATGTTTACCTTGAAGTGAAAGTGAATTAGCCATTAGTCACATAACCATTTTTTTGTTTTTCTAGAGTGCTGGAAAGGCAGACACACTTGTGCCAGGTGCTCTGGGCCCTTCCGGGGGAGGCCTCGAGCCCTCACTCCAGGCCATTGCAGGACCTCAGGAGAAGAGGGCCTGGCCTGCAGGATGGACTCAGGGCCATTGGCCGGGCCAGAAAGGGCCTGAAGCTGGTCTGTGGCTCTTGCCCCCGGGAAGGTCTGAGCCATTTTCCAAAGGGCTTTCTTCCCATTATCCAGAGCAGGCCCCCACACTGTTTGGCTGCACACCTGCCCAGTCCTCCCCACTTACAATAATTGCCCTTTGAGGTTTAACAGCAGGTACTGGGCCCTGTTCCCATCTCCTTAGCTGCTGCTCCTGTCTCCTTTCCAGGATTCCCAGTTGTAGAATCATAGAGTTGGAAGAGACCACAAGGGCTATTGAGTCCTGCCATGCAGGAACACATGATCAAAGCACTCCATCTGGCCTCTGTTTAAAAACCTCCAAAGAAGGAGACTCCTCCACTTTTCAAGGCAGTGAATTCCACTGTCAGACAGCCCTGACAGTCAGGAAGTTCTATTGGACAGTGGAATTCACTGTCTTGGAGAGTTATATTATCAGGAATGATAACATCCGAATGGGAATCATTTTAAGGGGCAGGAGGAGCATCTGATATTGCTGATCTGATAGCTGACATCAGTGGAGTGGAGAGCCCAGGCAACACCACGGCCAACTTGTTGCATTCCAATGTTTTCTGGGCTGCTTTGCCAATTCAGAGTGGGGTTGTGGCAATATTTTTGGCTTTGAACACACACACACACACCCTGCTGCCAGTGCAGTGTGAATTGGCAAAAGCCGCAAGGAGGAGGAGGCATAGTTTGCTGGGACACTTGCTTGGTTGTGCTCCAAACTTTACTGGCTGCACTGGCAACAATGGAGTGGGACTACGAAGAAGAAAGAGGACCAAGAAATACTTTTTGAAAGGGCCGGTTAGGTGGAGGACGTTAGCTGGTAAATGCTTCTTCATTTTATTGTTTTGCTTTAAACTAGTTTCAGCTCCCCTTGTGTGCACTAGAAAAATGTCATGGGTCACAGATCAGTTTGTTTTTAAATAAACGTGAGATCAGGAAATTATTAAAAGAGATATCTCTTTACTTACGATGCTTTTCTCCTCATGTTCTCCTCTCCTGCATTCTAGCTCTCTAGCTCCTCCCCCACACTGAGTTTCTCAGCACTGCTCATGGGCAGGGAACGCAGTGGGATCCTGTGGCACTGAAAGTGACCGGCTGAGGAGGCGGCTGTGTGAGGATCTCGATGGGCAGCGGGGCTGTCGTCCCCCTCCCAGGGACTGCAGAAGGGCCACTCCTCAGCAAAGCAGAAGACCTGCCTGTGGGAGCAGCGTCCTGCTTCCCTCTCTCTTGGGCTCTGCCCCTCTGGGAGGAGGAGTGTGCCTGGGGCGAGGGGCCTGGCGCCATCAGGCATCACTCCCAACCCGACGCAGCTTCCCCTCCCTCCATTCCTGTCCCGTCCAGCCTGGCTTTGTGGTGAGGCTCCTGTGCAAGGGTGCACATAGAATCATACAGTTGGAAAAGACCCCAAGGGCCATCCAGTCCAACCCCCTGCCATGCAGGAACACGCAATCAAAGTACTCCTGACAGATGGCCATCCAGCCTCTGTTTAAGAACCTCCAAAGAAGGAACGCAGCCATACAGCCCGGAAACCCCACAACACACCAGTGATTCTGGCCATGAAAGCCTTCCACAAAACATTCAGTATGTATTCATTGTATAACACTGCCTTGCTTTTCCCACTTGTACAGGTTGGCTCTTGCAATTATGGTCTTTGTGAATTATGGTGGAGGAAAGTACTGGTTCTTCAAGCATCAGAGCTGGAACGGTAAAGTGTTCTTTGTAAATCCCCATCTTTAATGCCTTGTGGTGTTTTCCTGCTATTAAACCACCCCACAGGGGCTTCCTGGCTCAGCTGGTTGCAGCGCACTCTCTGGATTTTTTGACAAAGTCTGGGTTGCTGATCTCCTGTATCTTAGATATCAGTGGATGTGGCAGCCTGGAATCCCTCCAGCTGAAGTGTTGGGGACTGACTGAATGTTGCATGTAAATTCAGGCAGCCAACCCCTAAGCTGCCCATTTCAGGACAGTAAGGCCTCTTCCGCACATGCAGAATAATGCACTTTCAATCCACTTTCACAATTGTTTGCAAGCGGATTTTGCTATTCCACACAGTAATTGAAAGTGCATTATTCTGCATGTGCCTAAGATAGGCGCCAGAGAACCCTTGAGAAGAGCATGTCACAGGCAAGGACGTAGGTAAGGGGGGTTCTTGGGTTCAACCCCCTCATTACATGTCCGAAGCGCCCCCGCCCCCCGTTTGTGGTTTTTTTTTATTTTTTAGTGTTTTTTCGGCTTTGGCCTGCAGGGGGCGCAGTTTTTAGAGTAACAACACCAAAATTTCAGGGATTTCTCCTGATGATACTACCCAGGTTTGGTGAGATTTGGTTCAGGGGGTCCAAAGTTATGGACTCCCAAAGTGGGTGCCCCCATCCCCCATTGTTTCCAATGGGAGCTAATAGAAGATGGGGGCTACACCTTTGGACCCCCTGAACCAAACTTCACCAAACCTGGGTGGTGTCATCAGGAGAGTCTCTTACTGAAACCACCCAGGTTTTGTGAAGTTTGGTCCAGGATGTCCCTGTTCACAGGCCAGGAACCACCACTGAAAAAGCCCTGTCTCTCGTTGCTCCCTGTTTGACCTCTGCAGATGGGCCACAGAGAGCGGAGGAGTATGGGGAGAGACTGCCTTCAGATTTACAGCACAAAAGAGCCAGCGGAGAAAGGGTTAAGCACCCTCCTCCCTTGCCTCTTCTCCGCTCCAACCCCTCCTCTCCCAAAGATGGATCCTCCAAAAAAGGAAGCTGTCGGGCCTCTAGTGCCCGTGTTTGCATGCAGAGTTCTGTTTCCCTCATTTGTCATATGCATTAACAAAACAGACAGGGAAGGTGTTGGCTATGAAGGCCATGAAGAGGAGCCTGGATTTATACTTCCCTTTTCTCTCCTGCAGCTTACAAATTCTCTCTTCCTGCTCTCCCTTGTGAGGCAGGTGGGGAGTGAGAGCTGAGTGAGAGAGCTGTGGCTGGCTCAAGGCCACTCAGTGGGCATCATGCAGAGGAGCTCCTGGGAATCCAACCCAGTTCTCCAGGCTAGAGCCCACCTGCTCTTAAACAACCTCCCTTTTTCCCTTTGTAGGACTAACGATAGCAGACCTCGTCTTTCCATGGTAAGTCATCCTCATCACTTGTGCATCTATGTGGTTTGTCCAGAAATTGCTGTTTCCCAATATTAACATGAATAATTGATGTTTATCAACTGACCAGGTAACTACTACTACTACTACTACTACTACTACTACTACTACTACTACTACTACTACTACTACTACTACTACTACTATTATTATTATTATTATTATTATTATTATTCATTCATTCATTCATTCATTTATTTTTGGGGGGGGGGTTATAGACCGCCCTCCCCCGGAGGGCTCAGGGCGGTGTACAGTACAGATAGAGCACAATCAATTTAAAATACAATAAATATGAATTAAGATGTCAGGAGGCCAGGCGGCCTGGTGTGGCTAAGCAGGGTCAGTACTTGAAAGGGAAACCACATGGCCAGTGCCCTCTGCTTCTCACTTGCCTTGAAAGACACCTGCCAGCGTCACCACAAATGGGCTGCCACAGTGTTTTTCACACACAACTGGATACTGCCGTTGTGGGTTTTCTGGGCTGCGTAGCAGTGGTCTGGTAGTTTTTGCGCCTAACGTATTGCACACACCTGTGTCTGGCATCTTCAGCGTTCTGTCACAGCAAGATGTTTTTCTCTCCGTGGCACAATCTGGCTGTTTCCACCTGGGCTGTCAGTAGGGTTGCTACCCTCCAGGTACTAGCTAGAGATCTCTTGAGATTACAGTGGATCTCCAGCTGATAGCGATCAGTTCACTTGGAGAAAACGATCCCTTTGGGAGGTGGACTGTGTGGCATTGGACCCACTGCGCTTCTCCCTCCTCAGGCTTTGCTCGCCCAATCTGCAGGTATTTCCTAACCAGGACCCAGCAACTCCTGGTCCACCCTGGGCCGTCAGCGTTCCCCTTCCTTCACAGGTTTTGCATGTGTCGGCCGTCAAGTCTGGATGGCTGCCATGTAGGGGGGAAAGTTTGACTTTTCCCACGCATGTGGCAGCCATTTTTCCTGCTTCTTCTGCGGCCGTCCCTCTCTAATGGGTAACCTTTTGGCTTTTTTCAAATTGGCTATTGCACGTTACAGCAATATGTGTAATAGGTTCTCTGAATTTTGTTAAAAAGTAAATCTCTAGTACCTTTCATTGTGGACAACGTCATATCTAGGGGGCAGACAACCCAGGCGCCATTTGCCTGGCTCATGTGGGGGTGCATTTTGGCCACTCACCCCTCCCTCTCCTCACCGAGCCCCACCGTCAGCCGTCTGTTTGGAAGTGCCATCTTTGCCCCCTTGACTGGTTCTCTCCTTTCTTGCCTCCGTAGGTTCGTGTTCATCATGGGCACCTCCACCGTCCTTTCCTTGAGCTCCGTGCTGAGGCGGGGCTGTTCGAAGGGGCGGCTGCTGCTGAAAATCCTCTGGAGAAGTTTCCTCCTGTTCCTGATTGGGGTCGTGGTTGTGAACCCAAATTACTGCCTTGGGCCTTGTAAGTGTGAAGGGATCTGTTTTACTCCATGTTGTGTGAGGATTGTGTCTCATCATTTCTGCGCAGCTGTTCATGGGTGAAACGGAGGTGCTTATGCTCCATTGTAAAGAAGAGCTTCACCCTGGGCTGTGTGTGCTTGGACTGTGCTGAGACGGCCACACTTGTCTGTCTTCTGCTATAAAGTTGGCGGGATGCCAGCAACAGCAGGAGGGGAAACACAGCCTTTCCAAGAGGTTCTCCTGGGTCAGGACAGACTTCAGCTTCAGGAGCTGCGGAGGTGCCAGACAGACTGGCTGAGCCCTCGACCCACCATAACTGCCGGCATTCTCACAGGCCATTTGGGAACCACAAAGGGGCCCGTTCTCCATGAATCTGTCATCAGAACTCATCTAGGTTGCTTTCTTTTTATCCTATTCTCGGTGCTGCAGAATTTTTGTACGCAGTACTCTTCCTTTCCAGCTGCTGTGGTGAGCTTTGAGAAGGCTTCCTTTCCTCTGTCCCTGGGTTCTTCCAGAGGCGTATTGGGGGTGGGGAAAATAGCACCACTCCTTCTCCAGGCGAACCCCCCTGCACTTGGGGGTGTGGCCCCCTCCCCCCCTGGCAGGCCGGCTTTCAAAAACTGGCCTCCATAGGGCCCCGCCCCTGAGCTCCGCCCCTCAGCCTCTGTGCAGGGGAAAGCTGGCTTTCCTGCACAGAGGCCAGGGATCTTGTGGGGGCCATGCCCTAAGCCACACTCCCAGGTGTGGGGGGGGCAGTGCAAGTCCCCACCCAAAGCCCCGCCCCCAGCCTTCGTGCAGGAAAACCAGCTTTTGAATGCTTTCAAAAGCCGGCCTGTGCCAAGGTGGAGGAGGGGTGGGGCTTGGCGGTGGGGGGTGGCCCAGGTGGCTGCTGCAGCCACCTGCTGCCAAGCCCCTCCACAGGCCAGCTCCTGGGGGGCGGGGTTTGATGGCATGCGGTGCTTGGTCACGTGACAGGGTGTTCAGCACCCCCCCCCCCACGTGGCCAAAAGTCGTGTGCCAGGAGACATGGGGTCGCCCTGTCCCTAAGGCGGTTCACCCCTGGGTTCTTCCTGCTTGCAGTTTGCTCAGCTTCATCACCACTTAGGCTTAAATATCGATAGCAGGGACTGAATGATGTAGGAATCCGCTGAAGTCCCAACGGCCAAGGAGCTGCCCAAGTGCAGGTACAGCCGGAGGCGGCGGCAGCAGCAGGGATCTGGATGCTGCAGCGTCTCTGGGAGCTCTGCATCCGGGCCCGGAACTTTGAAAAAGGATCCTGACGCTCTGCTTTCGTCCTGCGGCATTTCCTGCGGCCCTGGTGGGTCAGAGGCCCCAGAGCAGGTTTCGCACCTCCAAGTGTTGCCAGCTATGATCAGGCAGTAATTTTGTCAGCATATATTAAAGCACAAATTTAATATATCAAAGAAGAAGAAAAGTTTGGATTTATACCCCACCTTTCTCTCCTGTAAGGAGACTCAAGGTGGCTGACAAGCTCCTTTCCCTTCCTGTCCACAACAGACACCTTGTGAGATAGGTGATACTGAGAGAGTTCCGAAGAACTGTGACTAGCCCAAGGTTACCCAGCAGGAATGCAGGAGTGTGGAAGCACATCTGGTTCACCAGATAAGCCTCTGCCACTCAGGTGGAGGAGTGGGGAGTCAAACCCGGTTCCCCAGATTAGAATCCACCTGCTCTTAACCACTACACCATGCTGGCTCTAAAGTACTGGCTCTGGAATAGCCTGTTTTGCATAGCTTGAAGTCCTGTGTCTTGGTGCCTCTCTGACACAATTCCCCTGATTCTCTTGCAGTGTCCTGGGAGAACCTGCGGATCCCAGGGGTGCTCCAGAGACTGGGGTGCACCTACCTGGTAGTTGCTGGGCTGGAGCTCCTCTTTGCCAAGCCTGTGCCTGACAGCTCTAGCGTGGTGAGTGCAGAGCCTCATTGTCAGAATCCCCAAAACTGAAACAAGCTCATGTATAAGAACAGCAGTTTATTGAATATTGAGGATCTTCTCTGGTCATGCCAGAACTGAGGTTTGCCTGCACAAAACCCAGTAGTTAGAGCAGGCTGCACCCCCATCCTGGGAAAGCATGCCCAAAAGGAACTGTGAAAGAGATAACGGTAGAGATGGCCAGGCACTGACCTTGAGCAGCACCTGGTACAGTATAACATCACACAGAAGACAGTTGAAAGTCAGTTAGAAATGCAATTAACCCATTCCCCCACCCCCAGCATCCAGAAAGCAGCAATAGCCAAATCCCCACAATAACAGGCCTCCTGACACACGGTGGGCACTTTCTCTGCTGAGTAAGGTAGGAAGGCTCAGATCAGATCCATTCTCTTCCTCTCACCATAGTTCTTAAGCTGAGGAGGGGCTTGCTTGGTGCGCCTGAGGGACAGCCACGCCCTTCTTTTATGTGTATATTATGTTAAGAGCAGCAGTTTACTTGTTTTCCCTGAAAATAAGACATCCCCTGAAAGTAAGCCCTAACGCATCTTTTGGAGCAAAAATTAATATAAGACCCTGTCTTATTTTTGGGGAAATAGTATTATATATATAAAATAACAACAACTGAAATGCTGCTCTTAATTTTAAAGAGAGGTTTGTATTCCAGAGCAACTAATATCAAATAAATTACCTAATAAGACAAAATTGAATGAACAAGAGTTGACCCCAGAGGCGTAGCTGGGCCAGAGTGCCCCCGGTGTGCACTCTGTGTTTTCTGCCCCGGCCGCCCGCCCGCCCCGCCCCTTACCTTAGTTCAGCCTGGAGAAGCGGCCTGTTCCCTTGAGATCCCGGGGCTCGCAAAGTCTCGTGGGAAGTGTGGTTCCCACCAGACCGTTTTCAGCCTGAAGGGAACAGGCCGCTTCTCCAGCCTGCACTGTCTCACTAAGGTCAGGGGGAGCCCCATAGGGGGTGATTTTTTCCCCCCAATGCGTGCCCGGTGAAACGTGCACCCCCCTCCCACCCCCTGGTAGCGCCACCTCTAGTTGACCCTACATTGAGCAGCGGGGTGTAGATGACCTCTGTGTGGCCCTTCTGACTCTGCTGTGATTCTATAAGTATTGAGGTGATCTTAGAGGCTCAGGTCCTGACCCAGCCTGCCAGCGCAACCCACAACCACATAGCTTATCTTGCATTCAAACACGAGAGCAGCTCTCCTGGGTCAGACCCAGAGTCCATCAAATCCTGCATCAAAGTTCACTTGCCTTTAGCCCTTAGTTTGTGAAGATCAGAGAAATGCCCTTGTGGATACTGAATCAAGAGGCCACCCCTCCAGATTTTCACAAAGTGGAAAGAGTAGCCATTCTCTCCCCATCACTCCAGAAAGGTTTAAACCAACTGTCCTCCTTGAGACTAACAGTTCACAATAGAACATTTTTCTTAAAACACCAAGCAGGCAGGACTGTAGCTTCCAGGTGACGGCTCATGTCGTCGTCTGCCCCCTCCCCCAACCCAGCATCCTGTGGCTGACAGTCATCAGGCGGACTCGCAAGCAGCTCTGCATCAAGGGAGGGGGGGAGCGGCAGGGCTCTGATTTTGTCATTCCCCTCCCAGACACATTTGTTAAGCTGTTGGGTAGACTTGGTCCAGCTCCTAAGGGTGGGGAGGCACATAACATCTTGGCAGCCTGGCTGTGCCGAAGTGCTGCCAATCCAGGCCTGAGATATCCCTTTTTACCTTTTTAGCCACTGTGGTGGCACTGAAAGACCACAACTATCATTCCTCTGCCATACCCAACTGTGTGTTCTCTGGCACTTGGCAAAACAATCACATTTTTAGTATTTGTTTGCTCATTTCAAACACCTGCAGAAATGAACAAAACAAGGACATGAAGGTGAGGTGAGGGCCAAGCCCATGGTTAGAGCCAACGGTCTTGCCTTCATACCTTTCCCGCAAGAGGAGAGAAACTCAGCCCAAGTCATGAAGGCCCTGGCAGCCAGCTGACTACAATTCCTCTCCCGGTTGCTGGGGGATTGAAAATACAGGCGCACAAAGTGTAGAAGGAAATTTGCCAGGGAGATTCATGTAGTATCAGTGATAAAAGAGGTTTAGGAGGCTTAACTGGTTTCTCAGTCCAGAGGAAGCTGCATTTGGGTCAGTGAGCATGTTTCTCTCCAACAGCTCCCAATGAGCATCCAGCCCATCAGCTGTGACTGGGGGTGGTGGCTATAGTTGCTTTATTGTTTCATAGCTTCCTGCTGTAGACCGTGGCTGACTGGAACTGAATTACCTTGATCTGGATTCCATGAACAGGTGAGGGCTCTTTGTGGGATCTGTTTCCCTAAGACCCCAGTGAGCCCCCTGTTTGAGTTGGCTGTAGGTCTGGTGACCCCCTGGGGTGGTTCCAGTGAACTTCAACATCCATGTAGACAACCCCCTTCTCTGGTCCTGCTCAGCATGTCACGACAACTATGGGACAGTCTCAGGTTGTGAGCCCAGCACACAAGAGAGTGTTATGTTGGATCTGCTTTTCTACCCAAATCAAGAAACTGGTGGTCATGCTGTCCTTGGCATGGCTAGTTTATCTGGTGAAGCCTTTGATGTTAACATTTCCCCAGCACAAAAGTGGGAAGCTTATTTGGACAGGCCCCACTTGAAAACTTATTGATCTGATTGGTTTCCAGAAATGCTTGGGAGTCTTCAGTGCAATTCGGCTGAGTCTCTGGGGGCATCACGGAGGCTCAGTTGCCTGGGTGTAGGAAGGAGCATGCAGATCTAAAGTGAGTGGAGAGACAGTTCAAGTATCGACAAAAAGCCTGAGTTCTATAAGAAAGAGCCACTCCCCACAAGGCCTTCTCTACCGCAGCGCCCGCCCTCCTTCATTGAGTGTCTGTTATTGGGGCTGAATATTACTAAAAACAAAATGAAAACGTGTTTTAAAAATGTGTTTTAAAAAATGAGTATACTATTCATGTGTTTGTTTTCTCGAATTTCTTAACCGCCCTTCCCAGAACTGGCTCGGGGTGACTTGCAGATAAAATGAACAATCCAATAAAACTGTCTCGACGTGCTTAAAACTACAAAGCCAAGTAACAGTCTAGAATTTATAATGTAATTAGTTCGATTGTAATTAATCAGCCTAGTTAAAAATTTGATAAACACCACAAACAACCACCCACTATGGCTGAATCAGAAGGTAGGCCAAATAAATGATGGCGACAATCACAAAACTTCACACCTGCAGTTGAGCGGCGCATTCCCCCAGGAGACAGGTGGAAATCGGCTGAGCCTCAATGGAATGCCTGGTGGAACAGCTCAGTTTTGCAAGCCCTGCAGAACTCCATGGGGTCCCGTGGGGCCCTGACCTCTGTTCCACCAGGCCCTGACCACCTGTTCCACCAAGTAGGGGCCAGGACCGAAAAGGCCCTAGCTCGCATCGAGGCCAGATGGACCTCACATGGGCCAGTAGTTATTGGAGCCCCTTTGTTCCTTAATGTCTGCTGGGTGTTATATCAGAAGAGGTGGTTGCACAAATATCCTGGGCTCAGACCGTTAAGGGCTTTAAAAGTTAGCGTTAAAACCTTGAGCTTGATCCAGCTCTCAATTGGTAACCAATGCAGCTTGCGCAGCATTGGTGTCATATGCACAAGCCACAGAGTCCCCAAAGGAGCCAGGCAGCTGTATTTTGAACCAGCTGCAGTTTCCAGATCAATCTCAAGGGTAGCTCAGCGTGGAGCACGTCGCAATAGTCCAATCTGGAAGTGATTGTCACATGGATCACTGTAGCTAGGTGGGAGGGGACGGGTAGGGGGCAAGCCTCCGCACCTGACATAAAGAATGCCAGCTGGGCAGCCTTGGTGACCTGGGCCTCCATAGACCATGTGGAGTCCAAGATCACCCCCAAGCTCTTGACCGTTGGAATGGGCTCTAGCAGAACCCCAGCAAGAGCTGGACGCCATCCAGCTGTCTCCCCCACCCAGCCACAGGACCTCCATTTTTGCTGGGTTCAGCTTCAGATGGCTCAGTTGAAGCCATTCCATCACAGCTCCCAAGCACTCGGCCAGTTGTCCCAGGGTGGAAGATGGGTGGCTGTCCATCAACAGGAATAGCTAGGTGTCATCGGCATACTGGTGATAACCCAGCCCAAACCCTCAGGCCAGTTGAGCAAGGGGCTGCATATAGATGCTGAATCATGAAGGAGACAGAACTGCCAAGAGGACGGCTCCCCTCCCACTGCAACCTGCATTGTTTGTCCCCGGAGAAACGGGCCCAGCCGCTTTAGGGCTATACCTTGGATTCCAGCGGCCGCAAGGCGGTGTGACAAGTCAACAGTATCGAATGCTGCTGTGAGGTCAAGCAACAGCAGCAGCGCCCAGCCACCTCGGTCGAGCTGCCTCCAAAGGTTGTCCATGAGGGCGACAAGCGCTGTCTCCGCCCCATGACCAGACTGGACGCCAGACTGGAATAGGTCCAGGATATTGGAAACAACCCACCCCTGTTGTTGAATCCCTTCCTAATCATAAGTGCAACTGCCAATGCCTGAACACCAAAAGGTCGCGGTTTTCACCAAGGAGTGAGGGCCAGGGACTTCCTGAAACAAACCACTCATGAAGGGAAATTCTGGAATTATGGAGGCCTGTTGAGGGGACCCCCCCTCCCCTTAGTGGAACACCAGTTCCGCAGAGTGACCATCTGGCTGGAACACCAGCACTGGCCCTGTGCAGTACAGGTGTCAGCACAGGAGAACGTCCGTCAGGTACAAAGCAACACTGGCCAGGGCTTGAATCTTTAAAAAAAAAATTCACTTCAAAATGATTTCCTGAAGGGCGGCTTCTGGAGAGGAGAGGCCCTAAAGGCGGTCTGGGCTCATGTTGATCTTTGTCTTTAGAATTGTTCCAGAGCGGTCTGACTGGTTTGTATGTTGCTATGTCTCCTATAAATTCATGAAAAACGTGGTCAAAACTTGTTCTGAATGTGGGACTTCCAAAGATACAATATAATAATATTCAAAACCTGTTGAAAAGATTTTCCCTACTTTTAAAAAAGAAATTATTGATATTTTGGATCATTTTTACAAACATTTTGCATCCTTTTATTACATCCTTAATATCATTTTACCCCTTTTATCCCTCCCTCCAGCCCCCAAATTCCTTCTTTTCTTCAAACGTGCAGCAGCAGGTTCATTCTTTCAACTCTTCTTTTCCACTTTTCTTCTGTAATTCCAACTCCAGTCAGCCAGTCTGTGAATTCTGTCCAAATCGTCAACATGTCTGTTTGTTTATCTTGCCATAATTGGTTTCTTGTCATTATTCCAAACATTTCTAGTTGTACTTGTTCCCATGCATATTCAAACCATTTCTGTGTAGTCCATATACTTTTATCTTTCCATCCCAATGCTATTAAAGCATGTACTGCTCTTATTTTAAATAATATCCTCTGTCTTTGTTCTATTTCTTTAATATCGATTATACCTATAAACAATAGATTTATCCTTCTTTTTGCTGTTACATATTTTTCTATATATGGTAGTCCTCGTTTCCATAAGATTTTCCCTACTTGTCCCGGCTCCAGGGAATAAAAAAAGTTGTTTGGGGCATACAAAGGCTTCTCACCTGCTGAATGATAGGGAAGGCCGGATAACTGGAAAAACCACTGAACTTTTATTAAAAGTGCTCAAGTCAAAGACATAATGGCAGCTTGATCACCTCTTCTGTACCAACCTTACGCGCTTTGTCCAGTTTTATGTCCTGTTTTAACACCCGCTCTGTCCTGTATTTTGTTTTATTTTTACTGACATGCCTAATAAAGGTCAGCTGAAGTTGAAAAGATTTTTAATGTTCAAAATGAAGGGCAAATAAATGTCTAGGTGTGGATTTATGTCTTGCTGACGGAGGGTCCTGGTTTTCCCGCTTCTGTCTCAACAGGAAGCTCTTTCGTCCGTTTTCCAGGATCTTCTGCCATTCTGGCCCCAGTGGCTTTTCATGACACTGCTTGAAGCAGTTTGGCTGTGCTTGACCTTCCTGTTGGACGTGCCTGGGTGTCCTACGTCAGTGGCCCGTTTGATCCGTATTCGTGTCGTTTGTTTTTTAACTGGGTCTCCTTCAGTACTGCATGCTTCTGAGCTGGTGATGCCGTGGCCAGTGGTGGGACACTGAAATAGTCTAGGTGGGAGGTGGGCTGTCAACTACGAAGCATTCGCTGTCAGTCTTCCTGTTCACCTGCCATGAAGAATTTGGCAGCATTGACATGCCTACTCTCCACCTGCCATGAAGAATTTGTCTGTGGTCCTTTGGCAGGCTAGCAGGGACCCTGACCCCCCCCGCCCCGCCTCCCAGTAGGTGTCTTTGAGGTGGTGCTTCCTGCTACTCCTGCCAAGCCAGGCTTTGTGCCTCTATAATTTGTTTTGGTCCTTAAAACTTTCTGTAAATGATCAATGTAGTAACAGAACGCCCTTAGCCACATAAATGTCCTCCTTGGGGAAAGTGGGCTTCTGGAGTCTGTTGTGGTGGGACTTGGGCTTTTTGACCAAAGGCTGGGCTTGTTCACTCTTAGGGCCACCTGCAACAGTTTGTATTGGCAAGATGGGGGCCCTGGACATTGCCGGAGTCATGCAGCTGTGCCCCCCCCCCCCTTCCCATTTTCCTTCCAGAGGATACCTTGGTCCTGGAGGCATCGGTGACTCTGGAGAATATCCCAACTGCACAGGAGGAGCGGCTGGGTACATTGACCGTTGGCTCCTAGGAGAGAAACACATCTACCAGCACCCATCGTCTAATGTAAGCAGATGAACTTCCCACAGGCCTATCAAACCCTCTCAGAAATGAATATGAGGATTCTTTATCCACCAGCCAGCAGTGACTACTGGTGGTGGGTGGCAAAATAACTTGATTATAATTGTTTGGCACTGAATACAGGCCAAGTGGTTTTTTTCTTTGCCAGGACTGACTATTAAGGTGATAAGAGTGTAAGAGCATTTTGACAAGGGGGGGGGGGTAGCTGTCTCTCCTTGGAGATCTTCAGGCAGAGACTGAAAGGGGGGGCTCTCATTTGAGTTTTCTGCTCTGAATGGGACTGAACATGACATTCAATGAAATGGACAGGTACAGGATTCAGGAAATACTTCCTTACTTAACAAGTAGTTAACGTGCAGAATTCACAGCCAAAGGGCAGTGCGGTGGCTGTAAAAGGATCCCTCTATCAGTGGCTGTTAATTTCATTCACTAAAGGGAACCTCTGTCTAGGGACAGTCAGTCTCCAAAGACCAGCACTAGCAGAACAGTGAAGGTGTCTGGTCTTCCTGTCAGAGACTCTGGCCTGGCCTCTTCTTACCAGCCTTGTCTCATGGGCCTCTCTTGAGAAGCTTGTTCTTTCTTGACTCTCTTCTGTCATTTTAACCAGGCTGGTGAGAGCTTCGAGCTGGGATTTTTGTGCTGTTGTCTCAGCCAGTTCCTGCAGATAGCAACGCAGCTGCTGGAAATATCCAGCAAAACTCCAGGGAGCCTCTTCCGGCAGCCAGTGTTCTGCCACAGAGACATCTGGAGCCATGATCTGGCCAACAAGTTTTCACTTTGGGGAATTCTAAATTATTATTATTATTATTATTATTATTATTATTATTATTATTATTATTATTATTATTATTATTATTATTATTATTATTATTATTATTATTGTTATTGTTGTTGTTGTTGTTGTTGTTATTGTTATTATTGTTATTATTGTTATTATTGTTATTATTGTTATTATATTTATAAGCCGCCCTCCCCCGAAGGGCTCAGGGCGGCGAACAACAGACAATAGAGCACAGTAAAATCAGTAATATCAACTATAAAATCAATTAGGAACAGCTCTATATATTAAAACCCAACCCCATTAAAAGCAGCATTCTAACATCAAATATATCGATGGCGTCTCTCTAATCAGTCCCCTGAAAAGGAAATGGGAAAGAAAGGGCGGTAGGTTCACAGATGTTATGAAGAAAGCGGGGGGGGGGGAAACTTCAGCGGCCGGACCCCTCAAAGGCCCGGTGGAACAGCTCTGTCTTGCAGGCCCTGCGGAAATCATTTCGATCCCGCAGGGCCCGCGTAGCTGGGGACAGAGCGTTCCACCAGGCAGGGGCCAGAGCTGTAAAATTCTAAATTACCTGCCTACCCCGAGAGAAATTCAAAATAGCTGAACCAACTGGGAAATGACCAAGTTCATTAGTTCATTTATACAATCCCCTTAAACGTTGAGAGTCTGTTTATGTTGTTCTGCTCATTCGCCAAAAAACCCACAACTTTTTCCTTGTTATTTGCTCACTCTATGTATAGCCACCTTTCTCCCTTCGACGCAAGGCAGAGTGCACAGGGTTTTGTTTTAGTTTTCTGAGGATGAAACGCTCCTGTTTTGAGGAGTCATCTGAACCTGAGTGGGGAAAGTGGGGCCTTTCACAGTTCCTGGGGGGGGGGGGGGGCTCCAGGCTTCATTCTGCTCTCATCCTGTCAAATGCTTAGAGCATGGAGCAGACACGCCACCTGGTGGACAGAAGAGAGCAGTGCTGCTAGGGAGCAGGTTGTGCCTCCCTGGCTGCGGCCGCTGCCTGGAGCCCTTCAGGCCCTCCAGGGTCCTCTTTGGGTGCCCCACAACTCTCCCCTTTTCTGCAAGGGGGAGGCTGTGACACAAGGCCAAGCTGGAGATGGCCACAGCAGGAACGGCGCCACCACTTGAAAGTGATTTTAAAATGCTGCAGGGGTCTGATCCTGACGGGGCCTGCAGTGTCCCCTCCCCCCATGCCACAGGGTGGCATTTGGGGAGAAACGTGCCTCCACAAGGCCACTGGTGGCATTTTTAAATCACTCTGGGATGGCAGTCGTGTAGTTGGCATCCGGACAAGCGTGGCTTTCCAGTCTTTTGCACTGAGTGTCACATGTATGACTATCTGCCACTAGGTCAGAAGTCGTGGGTGTGCCCTCGCTGCAATGAGCTCCTGGCACTCAAGGAACGTGTGCGTTCTCTTGAAGCCAAGGTGGCAGACCTGGAGAAGCTGAGAGAGGCAGAGAGGGTGACAGACGAGGCTTTCAGGGACCTAGCAGCCGGGTCCCACTCCCAAGGAGACATCTCTTCAGATGTCATGGAGAATGAGAGTCTGGGTGACGGAGGGTGCCAGTCTGAGGTGGTGGAAGATGCTCCCTTAGATGGGACCTCTTCCTTAGCTGGTGGTCAGATAACCTCTCGCACTGAGGATACCCCTCGGGGAGGTGGGGGGCTCCTTGTAGTGGGTGATTCGATCATTAGGAATACAGAGAGTTGGGTTTGTGAGAGGTGTGATGACTGCATGGTGACTTGCCTGCCTGGTGCGAATGTTGCGGACGTCATGCTTCATTTAGATAGGCTGTTAGACAGTGCTGGGTGGAATCAGCAGTTGTGGTCCACATTGGCAACAACGATCTTGGGAAATGTAGCCAGGAGGTTCTGGAAGCTAAATTTAGGCTGCTAGGAAACAGGTTAAAATCCAGGACCCCCAAGGTGGCATTCTCCGAAATGCTACCTGTTCCACGCACAGGGCGTGCTAGGCAAGCGGAGATACAGCGTCCCAATGCATGGATGAGAAGGTGGTGTAAGGCAGAGGGTTTCAAATTTGTCAGGAACTGGGACAAGGCAGGCCTGTACAAAAGGGACAGGCTTCAACTTAACCAAAGAGGGACCAGGCTGCTGGAGCTCAACAGTAAAAAGGTGGCAGAACAGATCCTTGGGGGAAAGCTGACAGGAGCAGAGGTGACTTTGGTTTGGAATACAGTGTCCATGGGGATGCAGACAGAGAGGGAGGTTTTTCTAAATCAACCACATACAAGCGAGGAGCATAGCAATGTGATAAGTGACAGTGTCTACAAAAGGTTAGAGGGCAAAACACATAAATCCCAGGTTAGGGACAGAGTATACAAGTTTTATCTATTTCTAATAGTAGAAGCCTTCGACCTAAAATGGGGGAGCTGGAGTACAGAGTTTTGAAGGAAGACATTGATATAGTGGGCATCACAGAGACATGGTGGAATGAGAACCAGTGGGATGCTGTTATCCCAGGTTACAGGCTCTACAGGAAGGATAGGACAGGGCGTATTGGGGGTGGGGTGGCCCTCTACATCAAAGAGAGCATAGTGTCACATAAAATAGACAATGCAGAGGGAGCTGATTCCTCTACAGAAGTAACTGTGGATATCAATACCAGGGGTGAAGCATAGTTTAACATTAGGAATATATTATCGTCCCCCTGACCAAAGCGCACAAGAGGATTCTGAGATGGAAAAAGAAATTAGAGAGGCCAACAAAAGCAAAAATGTAGTGGTAATGGGCGATTTTAACTATCCCCATATAAACTGGAAAAATGCATGTTCAGGTCATAGTAAGGAGAGAACATTCCTGGATATGCTAAATGACTGTGGCTTAGAGCAGATGGTTGTGGAACCAACCAGGGGAGAAGGGATCCTAGATCTAATTCTATGTGGGACCGAGAACCTGGTGCGGGAAGTCAGTGCTGTTGAGCCGATAAAGAACAGCGACCACAATTCTGTCAGATTCAGTATCTCTGCATAGGAACAAGTGACAACTACTAATGTAGTTACATTTGCCTTTAGAAAGGGAAATTTCTCAAAGATGAGGGGGATAGTGCGCAGGAAGCTGAAAGGGAAAATCAAAAGAGTCAAAACTGTCCAAGATGCTTGGAGGTTATTTAAAAACACAGTCTTAAAAGCTCAGCTGGAATGTGTTCCGCAGGTTAGGAAAGGCAGCACCCAGTCCAAAAGAAAGCCACCATGGTTAACAAGGGAGGTTGAGGAAATTATTAGGAAAAAAAGATGTCTTTTAGAACATAGAAGTCCAACTTAACTGATTAAGAATACCAGAGAGATCACAAATGGTGGCAAAAGAAAAGCAAGTTAGCTGTAAGGGAGGCAAAAAAGGATTATGAGGAATGCATGGCTGCGAACATCAAGACCAGCAACAAACAGTTCTTCAAGTACATCAAAAGCAGGAAGCCAGCTAGGGAAGCGGTAGGCCCATTAGATGACGAAGAAACAAAAGGTGTGCTAAAAGATGACAGGGAGATTGCAGAGAAGCTGAATGAATTCTTTGCATCTGTCTTCACCCAAGAAAAAAAGTGAGGGAAATTCCTGCACCTGAACCAAGCTTCTTAGGAGGCGAATCCGAGGAACTAGCAAAGATAGTGGTAGACAAGGAAGAAGTTCTGGCAGCCGTTGATAAACTAAATGCTACCAAATCCCATGGCCCAGATTGCATTCATCCAAGAGTTCTTAAAGAGCTCAAGCATGAAATTGCTGATCTTCTCACATTAATATGCAACTTATCCCTGAAGACTGGAAGATGGCCAATGTCACACCAATCTTTAAGAAAGGATCTAGGGGGGACCCAGGAAATTACTGGTAAATTAGTAGAATCTATCAGGAAGAGTCAGCATGGCTTTTGCAGAGGCAAGTTCTGTCTTACAAACTTACTAGAGTTCTTTGAGGGTGTAAACAGGCATGTGGATAAGGGGGAACCAGTGGCCATTGCTTTCACATCCTGCATGTGGGCTCCCAAAGGCACCTGGTGGGCCACTGCGAGTAGCAGAGTCCTGGACTAGATGGACTCTGGTCTGATCCAGCTGGCTCTTTCTTATGTTCTTATGTACACTTGCTCATTTCTAGGTGCTCTACATGACAACAGTGCCCTTTGACCCTGAAGGAATTTTGGGGACAATCAATTCTGTCATCCTGGCCTTTCTGGGACTTCAGGTACCGTCTGTCTCTTCTCGCTCTGCACAGGCAGAAAAGCACCATTTCCTCCTGGAAACCAGAGTCGGGTTCAGACATTACTTTAAACGGCAAGAATAGTCTTAGAACGGTAGAGATCATAATGGTTCAGTCATCAGCTCTTGCTGCACCCATAAACAGAGTTTATTATCCACTTGGGAGAGGGGTTAGCACCCAGTTAGCACTCATCCCTGAGCACCGATGACCACTTTTCTAGGGTACCCAAACTTCATCTGAGCTCTTGGTGTGTGTGTGTGTGGGGGGGGGGATGTGTACCAGTACACCCCAGTACACATCAGAGAGTACAGAGGAAAACTGACAGTCAACACCAAAGGAATCCCAGCAAAGAAAGGGGTTTGAAAAATTTTCCCGTGTAGTGCTGTACTCTTGCATCACATTTCAGATTTGATAGGCAACAGTAGGACGCCTTCCCTGAAACCTCGGAGAGGCTTCCTCCAGGATCTTGGGTCCATATTTTTTGGCTGGGATCATCTTCAGTCATTTCCTCTTTTTAGACCACCAGCCTGCTGCTGTAGGCGGGGCTGCTCAGGCTGCTTCTAATGCCTCACCTTTACTTTTAAGGCAGGAAAAATCCTCTTGTTTTACAAAGACCAGCACCAACAGATAATGCTTCGCTTTTGTGTTTGGACTGCAATACTGGTAAGTCACAAAGATGACCCAGATGCCCCTTCAGTTCAGTGCAGGAGCTCCTTGATCCTTCATTTAAGGCCTGTGTTGTGCCAGACAGGAAAGCTTGGCTCAGACAGAAGCAGCCTCGTCTGGGTCTTGCAAAGGCCTGGCAATCGTGGTCAGCAATTTCTTCCTCAAAGCCTCAGCTTCAGTAAATGGAGCTCCACAAGGCATTAGAGTCACCTTGCCCAAGTCTGGACTGGCCTGGAGCGGAGCTGGCGTGGCTGCAGTGGACACTGAGAATTGCATGCTGAAGTAGACCCGGGGTTTTCCTCACTAGTCTTCCACATCCAGGAGAGCCCGTGCAGAGCTGCAGGAATAGGACTCGTTGTGGTTTTTCAGAACACCAATGGGGGGAACTTCCACAATGGTCTCTATTGGCGAGAGGCCTTCTGGCTGCGGGGGGAGTTCCAATTGCTGCCTCTGGTCAGCTGCAGACACGAGACGAGGAGTGGGGAGGAGGCTCAGAACGGAAACACTGGGAGCCGGCAGGCTGAGAAGGCCGGAGGAGGAGGAGGGAGCAGCCCCCTGCTGCTTCCGCTCAGCCAGGCAGCCAGAAGGAAAGTGCAGGAATGTCCTCACCTCCAATGCCTGTTTTCCAGGGTGTTCCTTCTTTGGTCTTGACCAAATGTTCCACGGAGGAAGGCCTCATTCCTGTGAACAAAAACCTATGGTGAGTGCCCACCAAGCAGCCTCTTTCTCCATGCCAGCCCCCAGGGGACCCTCCTGAAACCTGCTGTTCACCTGTCCCTGCAGGTCCATCTCCTACGTGACCACCCTGAGCAGTTTTGCCTTCACCCTTCTGCTGTTGATATACTACCTTGTTGATGTCAAGAGGGTGTGGTCAGGTGTTCCATTCTTCTTCCTCGGTGAGTGTCCTTCACACAAAACTCAAGTCACAACTGAGAAAGGAGAAGGAAGGTTTCAGTTCTGCTTGGGACCCCCCCCCCCCCCCGGAAAAATGCGGTTGCAATTCCATTTTTTACTGTTGGTACCCTTGGCTAGTTTCTAAACCAGTAATCAGAGCTGAATTAATTTGGGACGTGTGTCAGTGCCCAGTTTTTCAGATCTATGCAGTGCTGACAATAATCTGCCATTTTTTTTCAGCCCATCCCTGTTGTGGCCCGGAAGAGTAAAAAGTGGGAGTGGGCTTCAGGCCGTCTCGGTTTGGGGGTGGGAGGGACCCTTGCAGAGATGGGTGGGTTTGCAAATGGTCAGGGAAGGGGCCGCAAGTAGCCTGGACAGCTGCTGTCGCTTGGGTTGGCCTCAGTGTCCTTGTCGTCCTGTTCTCCGCTGTCCTACCAGGTCCTGCTGGGTGGTGTGATTGTAACACGGAACAGTTTTTTGTCTTTTCAGGTATGAATTCAATTCTTGTCTACGTTGGACATGAAATATTTGAAAACTATTTCCCATTTAAGTGGAAAATGCGGGATACACAATCCCACAGTGAACACTTGGCTCAGGCTCTCATCGGCACTTCTCTGTGGATAATTATATCCTACGTGCTTTACAGGAAAAGGATATTTTGGAAAATCTAATGGAACATCGAAGGAAAGGCAAAGGAACAAACAGCCGGAGTGTGTGAACACTGAAGTGCTCTCTCCAAACACTGCACTGACTTTTTTTAAAAAAGGGATTGTGTGTTTGATTTACATTCCAAATAACTTTGATGTGCATATTTAAGTATAGTTAAAATTTTGTTGACCAACGTGCCATTTGTTACAACAAAGCATTTTTCAAATTATCTACATTGATATATTATTCCGTTTCTAAGTAAACATACAAAACAACTTCTAGGCAGAAGAGTAATTTTTAAAGAGTTGTTGTATGTGTGTACCCGGTTTTTTAAAAAGGTCATCTGCTCACCCCCATTTGAGCCATGCCTGGGCTACCCGTGCCCAGAGCCAGTCCTAGTCAATGCCAGCCAGAGCCACTGGCGTGCCTTCGTCAGGCCTCCCAGGGCACACTAGGGTCTTTGCTCAGCAACAGCAGGGGCTTGGCCTCCTGGGTCTGGCCTCTGTCTTCCTGTGTCTACTTCTAGGCCCGTCTTCCTACATGCCCGTCCCCTGCAATGAGAAAGAGGGCCTGGCCTTGCAGTCGGGCCTTCCCGCGTGACTCCTGGGCAGCTCGTGCAGAGTGATGTGAGCCGCTGCTTCATCCTCTGTGCACTCGCCTCTCATCTGCTTTGGCCGCCAATAGGAGAGCGTTATCAAGAGATGGTTACAGTTAAAATACTGAGCAGCTGAAGAGCACCTTAAAGATTAACAATGTTTTTATTTCAGCATCAGCTTCCGCTAGGCGGCCTCTAGGCTCCTGCAGATGGCCTTGACCCCAGCACCACAGGCCACCAAACACCTTGAAACCAGTACAGAGATCAAATATTGAATTCTAGACGTCTTTGCAAATGTCCGTTTATTTGCAATGGCAAACAAAGGATGTACTGAAGTACTGATCGGGGGAGCCAACTTAGGCCGACCACTCCAGGGTCTGTGTCAAGACAGCAGCTCGGCTGCTCTCCATGGCGCTGGTGCCTGGGGCTCAGGTTAGTGTCTGAAGCAGTAAGATTTTCTCGTTAATGCAGAATCTGTGCAACAGCATCATGAGGTTCTCTCCACAACGGGACACCTGGCGCTCCATCGCCAGGCGGAAGTCTTCCTTGACGCCTTTGGTGATTCCCCTGGTCACTGTGTGATGCCTGCAGTTATACGAACACAAGATCATCAAAGAGAAAGCAGTTACTGCTTCCAGTAAAACAGACTTGACATGACAGCTTATAAAATCCAACGTAACCTAACCATTTTAATTTTCTTTCTTTCGCTACACATGCGATTAAAAACTGGACAAAGCTGAAGCTGGTTTTAAATATTGGGAGACAACACCCCTAAGGGGTTAAAGTATCTCTGGGGTGGCGTTGATGCAGCGTCTAAAAAGAAATGCTGCAAATGGCAGCTATGAAGAATACAACAGACCTGCCAGGTTGCTCTCTGTCGCAGGCTCCTCCCACTGCTATTCCTGCACAAACATTTCTAGCATCCCCTGTTCTCCAAGGTGGAGATTAAGCGAAAGAGTAAGAGACCCACTCCCTGCCAAAGCTGGAAGCTCCCTGGCACAGCCTGAGTGTCGGTGCCAGAGCAGTTGGCCGCTTCACTGGTCACCCAAGTCTCCTGCATTTGCCAGAACCAGTGGTTGGACAGGAGACCACTTGATACCGAGGAGCCCCGGTTCTTTCGTCATGTGACACATTTTTTCACCACCCACAAATTATTCAGACCTGAACCACCAGCCAATGTTTTCCACGTTGTTCCACAGCCTCTTGACTGACTCAGGCGCCAGACGATCAGGAGGAGCAAACTCTCTTGCACTGAGCAGCAACACTCAGAGAGGACACCCAGCATTTGAACCAGGCAAGCAGCAGAGAGACAAGAATTGGGAGCCCCCCAAGGAATATTAATGTGCTTGCTTTATGTCCAAGACATTTGCAGACATCTTTCTCCAAGGTCAAAATGCCTCAATTGCAATGAGATAGAAAGATCAGTGAAGTATAAAAGATGGGTTCAAAAATTAACCCTTCTGGCACTGCCAAACGGCTCCCACGCTCCTTCAGATACTGGCACGCAGCAGAAGCTCTAGAAACAAATGGTCTCATTTAGTTGCATCCCACTTTTCTCCCAAAGGAGGACCCAAAGGGGCTTGCAGTGATGTGTTCCCTTCTCCCACTTTATCCTGACAACCACCACTCTGTGAGGGAAGTTAGGCTGAGACAGAAACACTCGGCCCAGGTCAGCCCTTGAGGGCAGAGACGGGGAGGGGGGGAACCTTGGATCCAGCACACTTAATCCCCATTCTGCATTCCTTTGATCCCGTCTTCTCAATGAAGCCCTCTGCAAGGTGTGGGCAATTTTTTAGTTTCAGTTGTATAACAGGTAATATAGTCTAGGCTTTGACTGATGGTTACTAGCAGAGAGATGCCCTGCAAAAGATTTTCAACAGCCTGAGGATGAAACATTCATGTTTTGAAGACAAAATAGACTGTGAGAAAATGGCCAAAGAAGCCACTGGAACAATAAATACATTTAACAAAAAGATGCCCAATGTTCACTATATTTTCATTACACCATTGACTGGATATTCATAAAAATCTAACTGATGCACCATTAATATATATGATTGTACAGAGATCCACTAAAAAAATTGAACATCATACACAGGTCAGCAATTTATGGGGTGGGGGTGGGGGGAGAGAATGAAACAAACAAACATGGCTGGCCAAGGAATGTAGGCACAAATGAAAAACAAAAGCACGGAAAAAACCACGGCGTTAACCAAGGGCTGATCACCATGGGCAGGAAAACATGTCGACAACAAGACAGCACACGGTGAGCAAGGAGGGCCCCTGCTTGGTACCTGTCAGCAGTCTGTATGCTGGGCTGGAGTACAGGTATGAATTCCTGCTGCAGCAACCCCAGCGGAGGGCTAGAAGTCCTTTAAGAAACAGCAAACAGCAGCATTCAAACACCGACACCAAAGTCACGTGGGCCACAACAATCAACGCTCCAAGGCACAGAGCCTCCTCCTGTTTGAGAGTCCAAACCCTCCGGCAGGCATCAGCAGACCTTTGTGGGGCTGGGGAAAGCTGAGGAGGCCTCTTCCTTTATTTAGCACTCCACATAAAACGGGGCATTGAACATGCCATGCCAGGTTAAAATCCCTAATTACATCATACCACAGTCAGAAAAAGATGAACAGTCCAAATTTTTAGTGAAACCTTTTCCGGATAATCACTGTCGATACTCATAAATGTATTTTAGAGGATATAGCTAAGTTCTTCAACCACAATGTCTTTCAAGATCTCAACTTTTCATCCCACGCCTGATGGGGTCCAACTGACACTGACGCCGTTAAGAGCCATGGATTACACTGGACCCAGGGGTATCACGGGAACAGCAAGCGAACGCAACTATTTTTTTAAAAAACCTTCCTTTGTCCATTTATCCCAGACAACCCCCTTCCTTGGTTCAGCTGATCTGACCATGTGGATCCAAGCCACAATGACCTTGCAATTAGTTTATTATCATGCACTCTATATGAGGCCTTTGAAGTCAACTTGGAAGCTCCAGTTGCTTCAGGATACTGCAGCGCAGCGGCTACTAGGAGCTCAGTGAAGACTACGCGTCACATCTATTTTGCAGTCACTCTATTAGTTACCAGACAGTTATCAGGTTCTGGTTGTCACACAGATTTCAGAACACTCTTCCTCTAGCTGTCCGGGCCCTGCGGGACTTGGGTGATTTCCGCAGGGCCTGTAAGACTGAGTTGTTTCACCGGGCCTTTGGAGAGACCAGCCGCTGAGTGTGCGCCCCCCCCTCCCCCCGTTCCATATGGGTCTTTGTTCCATGTGAGTCCCTAATATCGGGTTTTATCATCTCCCCTCTCTCCTCTTTTCCTGGGAGAAATTTAGTTTATGGTTAAGCACTGGCTTTCGTGGGATGCCTAGGTTAGGAAATATTCGCTGTTTTTAAATGACATTTATGATAATTATGTTTTAATGATTTTATGTATACCGTTTTATGTTGTACACCACCCAGAGCCCTCTGGGGATGGGGCGGTATATGAAATAAAATAAATAAAATAAATAAATAAATAAAAACCGTAAACCTGCAGGATCCCCTCTCCCGCTACATCTCACCTTGGCAGAGCCTCCCAGGGGTGCTCCCTGCCCACATCAACCTCCTGTTCACCTGCATTCTGCGCAGGGCCTCCCACGTGGTGGAGCAGCCTGTCTGCAGTGACCAGGAAAGCCCTGAACGTCTGTCACTGTGCAAAACATAACTGCTCAGGAGGGCATCCAGGGCTGAGGACTGCAGCAGAATGGAACAGACTTGGTGCTTTTGGAAGGGAACCGGGCTGCAGGGCTCGTGCATCGGGTATTGCAGGGGGCACCTCATGGCTACTCAACTGCCTCCTACTGTTGGAACCCACTTTCTGCATTTTGGGACATCAGGCCTTAAGACAGGTTGTGTTTCTGTCATTGCTGTTTGCATCGTTTTTGGCATCCGTAATCTAAGTCTTACTGGATGTCTTCTGCTGTCTTAACGGGATTCATTTTCTATCTTTTGCAATCTGCCTTGAGTCTCACTCAGAAAGATAGGCTATAAACAAGGGAAATGAATAAATACTAGCTCACCCAATACATACTCTTACAAAGTAAAGAGTAATGGATTGTCCAATTAGGCTACCTTTAAGAAGAACAGGCAAGCTAAGCGTGTCACAACGTGATTGTGCACAACATCAGCTCAACAGCCCCATATTCTGTGCAAAAGGTGTGTGTGTGGGTGTGTGCCCAGCTCTACCAACCTCTCTTAATAAAACTTTTCTTACCTGCCAGTTTTCTTCCCAAAGTATTTTATGCCTATGTTGTTGTGTTTTTTTGTTTTTTTTTTTTTTTTTGGGGGGGGGGGGGGGCTGGAAACACAGACTAGTGGTCCACAGAGCAGCATTTCCCAGCTTCTGGATTCCTTTCTGTGTTATACCTAGTTTAATTTGGCATGTGTAAGAACAAAACAGAAGTTGCTCTTGTTCTTCTATGATGTTGAAAATACAAAATACACAACCAACCAGTCTTAATCACAACGATGGAGTCCATGATGCAGCGCAGGTTCGAGACCCAACACAGTGACCACTAAACCCTTTAGCCTGTATTTATCCTTACATGAACATTAATGCTGCAAAGTAACCCAGTTCTCAAGTAACTCTCTCTTCCAAGAGACTGTCACAAGGACAGAAGTGCCACCACGATGCAGCAGACGGTGTTCCGTGCCCATTGACTGAAACATGGACAGAGAAGGTGCTATTCTGTGTGACACACCCCTCCAAGGTAACTGAACAGCGAGCAAGTTGAGGGCCTGTCACCCAAGCCCCCCACCCCACGGCCGTCAAAGACTGGGCTGGGTTAAATGAGTGGGATGCTTCCCATTCTGCTGCACTATAGTCAACTAACTGCATGACCATTAGGGAAAAGCTGGCAATCGCCAGCTGAGCCATCCCAAAGAGCCTTCGGCCCCTCCTCCCAGGTACACCATACACGAGGGCAGGCAAAACTCTTTGCACGTTCCTTACAGAAATCCGGCAAGACAAAAGCAGCGGCAGGAAAGCCAGTCTGGACAGAAAGCGGTGCGTGTCAGCCATGGGCTCCTGCGGAGTCCCACTCTTGCTATTTCACTGCCCACAGAGGGAAGAAGACTTCCAACCATCCACTAGGCTGGTTGTCGGCCACAGGAGAATCTGCCAGCTCTTGGGGGTTCTTCCACCCCCTTGGAAGAGGTGACGTACTGGGCCACCCCTCTTCCTCACCCTCACCCGTCCCGACAGAGATCTGCATCCAGGGAGGCTGGGTTCTGCCCTCTGCTTCCGCAGCTGCACTGGGACCTCCAATGCGCATTGGCCACTTCAGGCACAGCTTCCGCCTTAGTGGACGGCGTCTGAGGCCGCTCTCTCGCACAAGGGGGAATTCAGCACCCTGAGAATTTCAACTTGCTGCCCTCAACTGAGGGCCAGTAGGGTATAGTGGTTAGAGTGTCTGGGAGACCCAGTTTTGTATTGCTACTGTGCCATGGGAACTTGCTGAGTAACCATGAGCCAGTCACCCACTCTCAGCCAGCCTACCTCACAGGGTTGTTGTGAAGATAAAATGGAGGAGAGCAGAATGATGTGAGCTGCTTTGAGACCCCACTGGGGAGAAAGAGGTGTGTGTGTGTGTGGGGGGGGGGGGATCAATGAAATGAGGAAGTAAAATACATGATTTCAATAAAGAATTGAAATCATTTGGGGGGGGGATGCAAATACTTCCCCTGTTCTTTGTTTTCCTTTCTTGCGCCTTGTTGGCGCCTTCTTCGCGGCTGCACCGAGTGAAGGCAGATGCCCTGAGAGATCCTGGACACGGGAAATCTGCCTAATACCGATTCTGCCCCTCGTCCTGCCCCACGTCCAGCCCTGACTCCTCCTGACTGGCAGCGTCTCCGGTGGGAGCCTTTTAACTGGCGGTGGCAGGGATCGGCAAAGCAGGCCTGGCTCCCCTGTCAGGCCTGGCATCAGTGGGCTGGCGCCGAGGTCACACCTGCGCTTGCCAACGTTATCTGTCTGTTTCAGTCGCTGTGCTTGCAGCTAGTGAAGCCTGGCTCCCTCAGTCCTCCCTTCCACGGGGCAGGATTGCAACCATCGCTTGTCCTTGAATCCTAGAACACATCACAACACTGGTCCAAATGCTGTACTTTTCCTATTCATCCTATTGTGGGAACAGGTGGGAGGGGGAGTTGGGGAAAAGTGGGAAATTTGGAGGTATCGGCAAGCTGCAGGAACCAGGGCCCACTCTGGAACGTTTCCTGAGTCTCAATAATTGACTGGAGTAATAGAGCCTAACCCCCCCCCCCGCCCCCCCAAGCCATGGCCCAGGGCCATTTTGCCACCAGCCTTGCAAATTGCTAATGCCAGTGACTGCCATCAAATCCTGCCTTCCTCTCCAACGGGGATCCAAAGCAGCTTACAACATTCTCTTCCGTTTTAGCTTCACAACAACCCTGTGAGGTAGGTTAGGCTGAGAGAGAGAGAGTGAGTGAGTGAGTGTGTGTGTGTGACTGGCCCAAAGTCACCTCGTGAATTCCACAGCCGAGTGGCGACTGGAATCCTGATCTTCCAGACCCTGGTCCAGCTCCCAACCCCCGACACCAGCAGCACTTTCCTTGACAAATACTCCCTCTCTCGTGACCTCTCGCCTCTCCCTGCCAACAGGATCCCGTTTCTCTAGTCTCTCTCCCCTGAGCCATGGGATGCGGAGGTTGCCTAATAATGGCCACTGACAGGCCTAGAATGTTGACCTTCAGGCAGAGCCTAGAGATCTCCCAGAAATATAACTGATCCCCAGATGAAACAAAACTGAAACTCAAGAGCTTTTAAAAATACATATAACAGACTTTTGCTAAATATATTGTGTCAGAGGTAGGGGGAAGATTCTAATATTTGCGAGTGAGAGAAAATACCTTTCCTAAGCAGAGGCATGCGAGGGGAGGGGGGCCCTGCATCTGGACATGGCCCACCCACCCTAGCGGAGGGAGGGGAGGGGTGGCATGCAAGGGAAGGGAAGGAGGGGAGGGGAGATTGCAAGGTTGGGGTATAAGAACTGGTTTAAAATACTCCTCCTGCCACATGGTCAGGGCTCACAAAAATCAACTATGACACATTCAAGTGCAAAGAAGCAAGTTTAACGTATGAAGAAAAACCACACATGTGGCTGAATACACAAGGAGCGGGAGGCACCTGAAAGGACAGCAGAAGAGAAGCTCATCTAGTTGTGCTGTGTGAGCTGCTAGGAAACCTGTCGCTGGACTTGAGTGCAAAATCACTGGACTGAAGAGCAACACCCCACGATATTTATTATTACAGTTGGTAGACGTTTCTAAATATGTCTATGATGTGAGCCTCCCTGAGCCCAGAAGCATATTAAATTCAACCAACGAATAAACAAACAATCCTCACCAGTCCAATCTGGGGCAGACTTCAAATGTTGGCAGAAGAGGACAAAGTGAAATGTCATCACTTCACTCCATAGGGCAGTGGTGGCAAACCTATGGCACTCCAGATGTTGATGGACTACAATTCCCATCAGCCCCTGCCAGCATGGCCAACAACATCTAGAGTGCTATAGGTTCGCCACCACTGCCATAGGGAAAGCCAAGAGGATAAATCTACATCGGTGTGAACCATCAGAAACACCAAATTGCCAAGCTTATGTTAGAGAGTAAGAGCCATACGTCTGCAGGCTGCAGAAGGAGAACAGCTTTCCTGACTGGCCAAAGACATCGGATCAGCCCTGGGGAAGTGCCCGCGAAAGGCTGTGCGTGGCTCTCGCCAGAGGACTAACCGCCAGCTGCACCGAGAGCAAACCTGAGCCTTGTGGCATCCTGAAGACTAACGTTTCATTTTAGCACAAACTGTCATGGGCTTCCACGTACGAGTACCTGACAAAGAGCGCTCTGGTCCAAAAGGGCTTCCACTATTAAGTGCCGCACATCCCCTCCCCATGATGATGGCAGGTTTCATGGGAGACTCGTGGGGCAACCAGCCAGGAGAGGTCCTTCCACACATCTCAACGGAGCCACTGGAGGCAGCCGGTTCTTTGGGAGGCCTCCTGTGTGGGGCACTTTGCACCTTTACGCTCCCCTACTGTGCTGGGAGACTGGCCAGGCCACTGGCTGGCTGCTTCTTTCAATGCCCAGGTGAGATAAAAGTACCTGCATCCCCATGGCTTTGTATTAATTGACTGCTGGCCTGTCCTAAAGCAGAAGCAAGTTAAAAATCAGACGAAACCCAAAATCACACCAGCTAATGGACCTGCCCCACGATATTGCTGGCAGCCCCCGAGATCAGTCACGCCTCAGAAAATGGCATCTCATATCAAGGAACAGATTGAAAAAAGGCTCCTCGTACTTTATTAAAATCCCCTGATTCGGCAACAATTCCAGGTGAATTTTTCCTCCTTCTGGGGTCCTTAAGTAGGCAAACTCTTCCAACATATCGATATCTGGAAAAACTGCTCAGGTTCCAAAGGGGAAGCAAAGCGAACAAGGAAACACTCTCACGGTCTGTTCAGGGGCGGGTTCCTTGCTCTTGGCACCCCACATCCATGGCGAAGGGAGAAGTGGGCATCGCTGCTCTCCTCCTCCTGGCCTCGTTCGCAGAACACCCCTCAGTCTTGGCGGCCACCGCCAAGAGATCCATTGGGTTAACTACGGCTCACCCGCCCCCCCCCTCCCCCCGCCCAACCCAGAGCACAGGGTCCTCGAGCAGAGGCATGGAGTCCCGGAATGTCAGAGGCTCCTCCGAAACTCCCCCTCTCTGTCCTTTGCTCAGCACTGCCCAGTGCCAGCCCATCCCCCCCAAACACACACACACACAGAGTAGATCTCTCTTCCCTCTGGCCATTCTGAAAACACAGCCTTTCTGGGAAAAGCAGCCTCTGCCGTCTTTTGGGAAAAGGATACTCGTCACGTAGTTGAAAAAGTTTTCATACTGGAAGCTTCCCTGTAGGCAGACTTTGTTGATTGCTTTCAAGAACAAGTTTTCACCCCTTGGCCATTCATGCTGGAGTAACACAATGACGTGACCCAGGGCCAGATCGTCCCTGTTGTCTGTGAAGGCTCGCAGCTGTGGGAAGAAAGAGACACTGAACGCACTCCAAGCCCACGTGGGTCCAAGAAGACCCCCTTCACACGTTACACAACAGAACCTCCGCTTCCCTGACGTGACAAGAGCAGGCCGGCCTGGGCCACCTGGGGCAGGGCAGAGGAAATGGTGGGGATTTCCAGGAGATGGATCTCTTGGCCACGTGGTTCAAGACCCGCAGCAGCTCACTCAAAGCTACCCTTGGATGGGGCCGGCCTCAGTTGAGGGGGGGCTGCCATGACTGGGGTGGGGGAAGGACGCCTTTATTCATTCAATTCTAGTTCTACTCTGCCCATAACCAGGCTCAGGGCAGCTTCCAACCATTAAAACACTGAGGAGGATGCAACATTTAAGATGAAACGAAGACACCAAATCTAGAATACTTTTGCAGATGCCGATGAAAACAACATGCATTCAAGCCCGTGAAGCCCCCACCAAAGGATGGATGGGGGGGGGGGGAGTGAGATCTAAACAACGGGGGGCGGGCGGGGAGGGGGCACCGTTTGAATATATAATTACAGGCACTCGCTCGTAGTTAACCCAATGATTACAATATTCTCGATAGCAAGTGGTCACGAGGCCGGCAGGATGATATTGCGACGACGGATGGCCTCAGCCGAAGGTCCAGCGGAGCATCTCTGTCTCACAGGCCCTGTGGAACTAAGATCTTGTCGGGCCCTGGAGCCAGTTGACAGAGAGTTCCACCAGGCTGGAGCCAGGGCCAAGAATGCCCTGGCTCTGGTTGAAGCCAGCCTCATGTCCTTGTGGCAGGGGCCCTTCATGGGTGGTATGGGGAAATGTAGTCCCAAAGATATGAGGGTTCCAGACCACTCAAGGCCTTGAAAGTCAAGACTAACACCTTGAACATGATCCAGAATTCAACTGGCAGCCAGTGCAGCCGATGTAAGATGGGAGTAATACGTTCTCTTGCTGTAGCTCCAGTGAGGAGCCTGGCTTTCCAGATCAGTCTCAAGGGTAGGCCAGCGTACAGCCAGTTATAGTAGTCTAGCTGGGGGGTGACCGTTGCATGGATCAGTGTGGCTAGATTGGCATGGGAGAGGGAGGGGGCCAGCTGCCTAGCCTGGTAGAGATGGGGAAATGGCACTCTTGCTACGTGTGTGACCTGGGCCTCCACATCAGGAGGATTCCCAGCTGTTGACTCTTGCCAAACCGGAGTGCTTGTCGGCATCCCTTTCTCAAACCCCCTCCCAGCGCAAGAAGCCCCCCCGTGGGCAGAAGCAACGAACGGCAGGTTTCCCAACCCACCACCTGGGATCTCTCTGGGGAGGGGAGGAGGAAAGGGATGCAGGTGCCAAGACCTGATTGTTTGGTCTTGTCATGAGTTTCCAGGTGAGAACAGGAGATGTGGCACCCAGGGAGCAGACTGCCCGTGCTGGTTTGGCTATGTGTGCTTGTTAAGGAGCGACCGTGTCGTGAGGACTATAGAGTGGTTATCTGAGACTTGTGGTGGGAACACAAGCCTGAGAAGAGCTGTTGCTGCATAATTGGGACTGGGAGGAGGGGCTGAGGTAGTTTTTGCTGGGGGGTGTGTGTGCCCATTTTCAGATTGGACAGTGATCCTGTGCAGAAGGCAACTCTTTGGGCTTTCTCTCAATGAACGAATTTTGTTTGCAATTGAGTCTGTTTCATTGGGAATCTAGAGAACACGACAGCAGCCGCCGCACAGTGTTTTCCTGCAGGGGCCAAGAGTGTTGGCGCCTCTCCTTGCTCAGATTCATTAGGAAGAGGAAAGAAGCAGCCGAGGATGTCCGGATCCCTCTTTTAGCAAAGGAGGAGCCAAAATGCAGTTTGGGCCCCCAGCCCTTGAGGTTTCTTTGCTGGACACCAAGGGGGCTCCTGGCAGAACAGAGACTTCCTGGCCCTGGGCTCCCTCTTGGCCCTTCACATCATCAGAATGGACATGTTCATTCAGGGCAGATCAGAAAACCATCAGTCTTAAACAGGAGCCTTGGCAACCCTGACAATGCCAAGAGAGTCCTCTGTATTTCTACTGACTAAAATAGCTATTGCACGAGCCCTACAGAAGTCCAGGGACAGCTACGATACCACGATGCCCACGTGGCAAAAATCCCTTCCCAAGCCAGTGCCAGCCATTTTCCATACCTGTCCTTTAAAGTGAAAGGGGAAATAATTTTTTTTAAAAGTCAAAGCTAAAGACGTGTTTCCAATAGAGAGATCTGACAGGCCTGGGCTAGAAACTGGCAAGAAGTGCCCCATTCAAGGTGGAACCAGCTCTTCCCTGTGAAATTTCGTAGCTGGGGGGAGGTGGTCGGGAGAGAACAGAGGCGCTCTAACATAGATTTCCATGTATCAAGTCAGGGTTAAAACCACATAATGTTTATTCAGGCTATCCAAAAAAGCCTTCCCAAACAAGAATTCTGCAGAAGCCGTTTCACAGTGAGGCTGGCCCTGTGCTTGCTGAGCCCAGCCCCCCCACCCCCACCCCCCGGGCACAGCCCTTCGCACCCAGTCCTTGGTTTTCTGTCCAGCAATCCCCCACCAGGCCTCTGAGAAGATCAGCAATCTCTAGATTCCCCATCAGCCGTCTGCACCTGGGTCCACCGAGGCTGCAGAAGCCGTCTCCTTCGGAGGAATTCCCCCTAAACGCCACCACTACCAAGACCAGAAACCGAACAACAAAAGAGGGACTGGGGCTCACATGACCAACAAAACAAACACTTACCTTGAAAGAAGCCAGCAGGAGCCGCAGGCAATATGGCAGGACGGCTGCACTGGTGCACGGCCAGAGTCTGAGCTCTGAAACTACAGACAAATGGGGAGGGGGGGGGGGGGGGAGAGGCTGCAATATCAAATCTCTGGCAGTGATGAGAAGCAGGGACCACTGGCCTCCCCTGTGGCTGCCACAAGAAACACACAGCGGTTCCTTCACCAAAGGGGCCAAGTGTGACTTTAGCACCAGAGAGGAGAGAAGGCAGGCCTACCACTTTCCTCCTCCTGAGGCCTGCTGCCCCGATTTCTCTACAACAGCGGCCAAACAGCCAAGCAACCAGGCAGGTTGGCCAGAGGTGCAAATCAGGGAAAGCGGGGACGTCCTGGAAGCCAAGCGAGCAAATCAGCATCCTGCTCTGAGGGTCGGCCTTCCTGCCCAGGAGCGCTTGCCTGCAGGAGGAAGGGCCCGGCCTCAACGGCAGCACTCCCAGCCGAACGGAAGAAGCCCAGCAGGAAAGTCTGGGCTCAAGCAGAGGAGAGGCTCTACTGCTTCACCAAGTCAGACGCCGTTAGCTTGATTTTTAGCACTCCTGGTTTACAGGCAATTTACTAATCTAGTATCAGGGACTTGATACGTCGAAGATGCACTCCCGAGGTGTACACGTGGCCTGTCAAAACCACATCACAGGGATGCAGCAAACATAAAACAGCCCATCCGCCAAGTCCTGGTGGATCACAGTAGGGGAGCAGCCGGCCCCGCTGCAGCACCAAAACAGAGGCCCCAGGGCAAAAACCGGCCCTCCCTCCAAGCGTTGCCTTCCCCCTCTGCAACCCCCTTCAAGGGTTTCACCACTGTCAAAAATGTATTTAGCAGCCCCCCCCCCCCACCCTTTAGATCTGCTTGATGTCCCCCATCCTCTGGTGCTAATGAGTGTAACACTGGTCTGTGGGTAACAGTGCAGCCGGAAGGGAGAAGGCTGCTAAGAAGAGCAGAGCAATCGCTCTCCCGAGAAGAGACGGATGCACAGGAGAATGAATGTGCTGCAGGGTCTTGTTTTGCCGGCTGCAGGTAACCAGGACACCAAGTCCCAGCTGCGCCCCACTCTCTTCCATGCACAGCCCCCTCACGAGGATCTGCTCGTGGCCAGGAGGCCACCAAAACACCCCGGGTCACTCCTGGCCTGCTGCTCTCAGCCCTTCCCCAGGACTCCCAAACACCCCTTTCACAATCAGCAAGTTCAAAAAGAGCCGCCCCCCCCCCCCCCATTAAATGTGCAGAAAGGTTATAGAGGATCACATTTTCAACCACTGGTCGTTTGCAGGATTTTCCATGAGGATAAGAGTAAATATCCACAGCCAAGGGAATTAGGCCGCTATCATGCGTGACCTCAGGCACGATTTCCCCCTGCTGGGGGAGGGGAATATTACTTTTCAGCAGTGACGTTTCCGCCTGCTACAAATAGCCCCAGCACAGATTTCAAAGGCTGTCCGTCACTCAGTCCTTATCAGCGCTTTACCTTTCCTGAATTTTGATTTCAATTTTGGCTGGTCTTCCTGGAGTTTCGTGCCCTCTGGGATGGGCAGGGCCATGGAGCACAGCAGGTCAAGGAGCTTTTCACAGGTGAACTGCAAGAGGAGGAGGAGGAGAGCCCGTTCAAACCCAGCAGCGGGGCCCAGCGTCGGAGGGAGAAACTGCCCGCCTCCCCCATCAGGGGACCTGAAGACCAGGGAGATGCCCAGCTGCATTCAGGCCACCCAACTGGGTCCCCCCAGTCCAAGGAGCTTCCTGCTTCCCGCAGAGGAAGGACGACGGCAGAGCAGCCGAGCCAGGTCTCACGGGCAGCCATGGCAGCAGCTGCGTTCAACCCGAAGAGCCACACTCGCTCCCACCCCTGGTAGGAGCCTCACAGCTTCTCTGTCCTTCTGGCCGTGGCGGTTTCAAGGCGGAAACAAACCACCTGTGAACTGCAAGCCCCAACGGACAAGGGCCACGCCCACTTCCCAGAAATATAGGGTAGGTGCTGATGTTGGAGAGCCGCAAGAGGCATATAAAAGAGTCACCTGACTAAACCTCAGACAAAGGAAGCCCTTCGTGGCCTAGAGGTCAGATGGGCATACTCCCACTATACCTGTCAAACAGTTTCAGTTTATTCAAGGACCAAACAACAAGGTGTGTTAATATGTGGCCCCCAAAGGGACTTGTGGCAGGACACCAGCTGTGGGGCCCCCACCGTCAGTCAGTTTGGGAGGGCTGCAACTGCAGACCAAATTCTGGACAGTACTTCAGTACAATGGAGGAGGCCCTTCCCAGAATCCCCACCCCCAAACTGCAGCGCCCCTGAGAACTTGGTCCGCTCCAGGGCTCCTCGGGATAGAGGCAGTCGGCTGCCTGCCTGCCTGCCTGGAGGTCAACCAGTGGCCAGAGATGAGATGCAAAAGCTCCGCTCAGGGCCTGGCCTCCAGGGGGCAGCAAAATTAAGGACGGGAGGATCCAAATGACTGTGAGGAAGCAGGGCAGCGGCCAGGAGGCAACACAGCAAAGGGAATTCAACACTGCAAGGACAGCATGGCCTGAGGAAAGGCGTCTCTGCGCTGGACTGGTTTTCTTAGTGCTGCAGTGCACGGGCAAGAGAACCGGAAGCTGAAGGGATCTTCCGAAGACATGAAACTGCTTAATAGTGCCCTGAGCGGAAGAAGACCAAGTGGGGGCTGTTCTGGCCATTCGACCCGGTTCCGGAAGAGAACAGCTGCTGCACCAGAGGAGTGAAAGGTCGGCCTGCAGGCCCCTGTGTCCACCGAGAGCTCCAAAAAAGAGACCCTCATTTAACACAAGTGGGGACTGGGGTGGGGAGGGGGTGTTAGATAAAAGTCACAAAACTACTTCAGCTACTTCAAAACAAGTGCAAAAGTGTACTTGCAGTTATGTTTATTAAAGCAATGGTAGCCAGGGGTTAAAGCTACTATGGTGAAGCCCGTTAGCTGGGAGGCCCCATGGAGTGAACTTGGCCGTTCCTGCCTGAACCGCACATGCCTGAACCTCCACAGTTGTGGCCACAGGCCTAGAGGGAAAGTGGAGAGACTTACAAGAAGAGCACAGCCACCTACCCGATACTCTCCGAGGGCAAAATGGCAGGTGGCCAGCTGGACCAGGGCTCGCTGGCTTTCTCGCGCCCCTTGTCCTGCGGCCTGTGGTGGCTGAGAGTGAGGCCCCTGCAGAGCTGCCAAGTGATGCAAACTGGCTACAGCTTTTTTATACTGGCCCTTTTGAAAAGGAAAAGGAAAAAGCCAAACTGTTAAAAGAGTATTCATGCTCCACCAACCATAGAAGATCATTTTCCAGCCAACAGGCAACCTGCAACATAACCCTCAAGTCTCTCAAACACAGCTCTGCTTTTGATGCGCACGACGGCTCTGCCGCTTGGAGCATGAAGGCAGAGGCACGTGGCCATTTGTCCGTCTCCAGACCAAGGGCCGTGACGTGGCCTCACAGAACAAAGCAAGATGCAAGATGCTTCGGTCCACTGCTACGGCTGAACACGGCTCAGGTGTCCTCTGGCACTTTTTACCTGATAGATAATCATATCTGTGAGGAAGATCCGTAACCACAGCCAGGTGTCCGTTTTCCACGACACGCAAATTCTTGTGAATTCTGCAAAATGTGACAATTAGAGAGAAGCATCAGGACAAGAGTGCTGCAAATGCAGAATTCTACCAATAATGTTTTTCCTTCCATATCATGTTCAGAAAAAAACCAAGTGCTCGGTCGAACGCCAGACAAGTTATTATAAAGGACCAGAATTTATCATCTGTTAGATAAACTGTCTTTTCTCCCATCAGACACCAAACCTTTGATTACATACAATTTGTCACTTTTTGCCCTGGCTGCCAAGAACATATGAGCTAACCATTCGTTATCAGAGAGCACGGGTCTGAGTTCAGTTACGGAGATAGGATGAAATACTGTACATTTATTGGATGCCTATTTTATTTTACTGTTATTGGGTGCCTATTTTACTTTATTTTATGAAGAGGGACTACTGGCAAGAGATTGGTGGCACCTCACACCTGTAGGTAGGAACATTTTTGCTAGGAGGCTCACAAATCTCATCAGAAGGGCTTTAAACTGAGTCATGTGGGGGAGGGAGACAGTATTCAAGTGGACAGGAGTTCATCAAGTGCTGGAGATTATAGTCTGAAGGTTATGGAGAGAACTGAACAAATAGTTCATGAACGCACCAGTGTGAGGGATAAAACCTCAAATAAGCAGCCAGAGGGCATGAACCGTGGCCTTTGATGCCTCTACACTAATGCACAGAGCATGGGAAATAAAAAAGATGAACTTGGAACTCTTAACACGGCTAAGCAAATACAGTATAACAGGCATCACTGAAACCTGGTGGGATGAGCCTCATGATTGAAGTGTAATTATTGAAGGGTATAATCTATTTCAGAGAAATAGATCAAACAGAAAAGGAGGAGGAGTGTTATACATCAGGTGGTTACAGCTGTGAACAGGTCCATGATATAAATCCTGGAAGCCATATTGAGAGCATCTGGGTAAAAATTAAGGGAGAGAAAAACAGCAGTGGTCTCATTGTGGGGGTTTATTACAGACCTCTAAGCCAGAGTTGGATGAAGCCCTCCTGGAACAGCAGCAGCAAGCCTTTTATTGGCATAGACAACAGTACAACAATAAAAAAAAAACAGATTAAAAAGCATATACAATACAGGAAATAAATGTCAGGTCGAAGGAAATCTACTGCCGTTTAGTAATTTCCAGGAGAAAGTCTGCCACTATCATACAGAGAGAAGGATCAGGGTTGTCCAACAAGTAGTGTAATCTAATTAAATCGGGGAGACGGGGTAAACGTAAAGGAGTAAGATTTACATACTTGGATCTGATTTCCTTGAATCTGAGACAGTGTAGTAACTGGTGGGCCAGAGATTCATGGGCACAATCTTTTAGCCTTTTCTTACTTGTTAAATCTGCCATGTAAAAAGGCAGAAGGCATAACATTAAACCTGGCGAGCATTATGGCTCTCCTTTGAACAGGGTTTATTAAGCAATACAGGTAGTGTGCCAAGTGGCCCCGTTCAAATGGGAGAGAAAAATACAGGGGGGAGCACGTTTTCTTGGCTGCGATGATTAGGGTAGAGAACTCTCTATCCAATAGTGTCAAGGGCGGCAGCTCCGTGGCCAGCCTCCCCAAGATGGGAATTTCTTAAAAGTGAGATCTTGAAGGCACAAATTGAAACAGTTCCAATGAGAAGGAAAAATGGGTGGTGTCTAAGGAAACCAGGATGGAGACCTTTCAACTGAGCTAAGTTTTTAAAAGGACATGTATGAGAAATGGAAAGGGGGGGAAATCACCAAAGAGGAATTCAAACAAATAAGCAGAATGTGTAGAGAGAAAGTCAGAAAAGCTTTCAATGAGCTGAGACTTGCCAGAGAGGTTAAAAACAACAACAAAAGGCTTTTTAAATTATGTCTATAAAAAAAGGAAGTAAAATGATAGGAGAACTTCTGTTGAAGTTCATTTTGTAAGCTTTGGCCCAGCTCATTAATCTGTCCAGGTCATTTTGAATCCTGACTCTGTCCTTTGGGGTCACTGCATAGACAAGACGGCAAAATGCTAACAGGGTATTGAGAAAAGGCAGAACTACTTAACACCTTATTTGCCTTGATCTTTTCTCAAAAATAAAACAGTGCTCACCCAGGGGAAAATGGAACAGAAGATACAGTAGAGGAAATTCAGAACAGAATAAATTAAGAGGTAGTACAAGAATACCTGGCTACTTCAAATGAATTCAGATCTCCAGGCCCTGATGAGCTACATCCCAGGGTATTAAAAGAACTGCTAGAAGTAATCTCAGGACTACTTGCTATAATCTTTGAGAACTCCTGGAGAACAGGAGACGTTCCAGTGGGTTCTGACAGAGGGCTAATGTTATTCCCATCTTCAAAAAGGGGGGGAAAGAGGACACAAACAATTACTGTCCAGTCAGCCTGGCATCAATGCCAGGAAAGATTCTGGAGCAGATCATTAGACAGATGATATAAGCACTTAGAAGGGAACAGTATGATCACTAAAAGTTAACATGGGTTTCTCAAAACCAAAACATGCCAGACATATCTCATCTATTTTTTTGATACATGCTTAGTGGACGAAGAGAGTGCTGTTTTAGTAAAGTTCATGAACCCAAGTAAGCTAGTAAAATGTGGACTGGACAATGCTACTGTTAGATGGATTTGTAATTGGTTGACTGACCAAACCCAAAGAGTGCTCATCAATGGCTCATCTTATTTATTTATTTATTTATTTATTTATAATTGGTTTTATATACCGCCCCTCCCCCGAAGGGCTCTGGGTGGTGAACAACACAATAAAACAATAGTTACAATAAAAACCCCATTAAAACAACAATCAATAATATTATATTGGCATCCAATCATAAAAACAGAACTTCATAGATCCACCCTGGAAAATAAAACAGAGAAGCGGAGAACCCAGAATGTAAAGAAAAGGAGGGGGAAAGGGGAGGGGGCATCAGCGGCCGGCCCCTCCAAACGCCCGGTGGAACAATTCAGTCTTACAGGCCCTGCGGAACTCTCCAAGAGCCCGCAGGGCCCGGATAGTTGGTGGTAGCGTGTTCCACCAGGCAGGGGCCAGGGCTTTTACAACCCTGGCCCGGGTAGAGGCCAGCCACATCATCGAGGGGCCAGGGACCACCAGTAAATTGGCCTCTAACGAACGTAGAGGCCGTGTAGGGACATATGGGGTAAGACAGTCCCGAAGATACGAAGGTCCCAGGCCGCGTAAGGCCTTAAAGTACCTTATGAATGATTCGGAACTCAACTGGAAGCCAGTGCAGGCGGCGCAGCACAGGTTGGATATGTTCTCTAAAGGCACCACCTGTGAGAACACGTGCCGCCGCATGCTGGACCAGCTTCAGCTTCCGAAGCAGACGCAAGGGGAGGCCCGCGAGTTACAACAGTCTAACCTAGAGGTGACCGTTGCATGGATCACAGTGGCGAGATCCGCCTGGGAGAGGAAAGGGGCCAACCACCGGGCCTGTCAAAGATGGAAAAACGCAACCCGGGTTATATGGGCCACCTGGGTCTCCATTGAAAGAGACGAATCCAGGTGGACCCCCAGGCTGCGAACAGAGGAGGCCGGTGCCAATAAAGCCCCCTCCCACTCCGGCGGTTGGAAATCCCTCAACCCGCCCCTGCGGCCCAGCCAGAGGATCTCCGTCTTTGATGGATTCAGTTTTAACCTGCTCTGTTGTAACCATCCAGCAACCGCCTCCAAACAGTGCTGTAGAGCTTCTGGGGCGATGACTGCCCCCGCCCTCCATCAACAGAATGAGCTGAGTGTCATCAGCGTACTGGTGACAGATCAGCCCAAAGCTCCGCACCAACTGAGCAAGGGGTCGCATATAGATGTTAAACAACAGCGGGGACAACAGCGCTCCCTGAGGCACACCGCAATGAAGCGGGCACTTCTGGGAGGCTTGATCCCTGCACCACACTTGCTGACTCCGGTCCCGGAGAAACGAGACAATCCACTGAAGGACAGTGCCCCGCACCCCGGAAGCGGGCAGGCGGTGGGCCAAAAGGTCATGATCGACCATATCAAACGCTGCGGTAAGATCCAATAATACCAGCAGCGCCGATCCGCCTCGGTCAAGTTGTATGCGGAGCGTATCTGTAAGGATCTCAGTCGTTCTTGTTTCCCTTACAGCCAAAGCTGGCCTTGACGGAGATTCTTTTGGCCGGGCGTCCGGCCAGGACCTGCACCAACCTTGTGAGAATGCTTATCTCGCTTTCGCATAGTAGAATTCCGTTCTCATGAGAACGGAGCCGGGGGGATGGGTAGTCAGCATTATAACCTGTTGTTTGAGCGGGGTTGCTCATTCCTGCCATGTCGTGTGTGTGTGCTTTCCAGGATGTCTGAATAAACGGACTTATAATCAAAAAGCCTTTTTATTTCTGCTCTTTGGAATTCCTTACATTATGGCAGGAATCTAACTCATTTTCTTTCTCTTGAATGTGTTTGGATCTCTGGTGTTCTAGCATGCAGAGATTGAGTACTCTTGACCATGTGGAAGGCACGATAGCCCCCATAGAGGGTTTCGAGCCTTCCCTTCCAGACTCCGAGGATCCGGGGGATGATCCGATTTCGCTGGTGACTCTCTCCCGACCTCGGTCCAGTTCGAGTCTGCCTCTCTTCCCTTGGGACGATCGACATGGGTCAGATCGTGTGGAGATGCATGAGAGTTTTGGGGCGCTATCTATGGATCGAGCACCTGTTGACCGGTTTGTTTCCACCCGACAACGTGTGGATTACAAACCCCAGATGCAGCCAGTCCCTGAGGAGTTAGGATTAACTACCATTCATGCTGACACCCAAGAATCCATTGAAAGGTTCCTGGACAAATACTTCGATGATATTCCCAAAGATCAGCAATGGCATAGCACCGGAGCTCGTCCCAAAGTTACAGCGGAAGCAGGGACGATGACGAGGGTTGGATCGATGATCGGAAGAGGGTTCCACACCACCTCGGCAGTTCCAAACCCGGGGAGCGAACGAGCGAATGGGTGAAATCCGTGGAGCAGTCGGAGGCATGGAGGAAAAACCATCGGAGGAGGAACTGGATCCCGATCCCGAATCGTTACCTATGCCCTCGAAAGAAAATTGGGACGATGCGGTGGCCATGCTGCGGGACGCCAAACTTGCCTGGGAGCGCGAGCGCGAACTGTGGGAAGAGGAGCGCGAAAGTCTGCAACGGGACCGTGAAGAGCAACGCAAGGAAATCCAAATGGAGTTGGACTGTGAAAGAGAAGCGTTGCGTCAACAGTATCGACAGAATCTGACGATTCATGACAAAGTACTGGATCAGTCCAAACTGGATTTACAGCGCCAGCGCGAAAGCATCAAAGCCATCCAAACCCAGAATGAACTGACTTTAGCCATTCAACGAGACGAACGAGCCAAATTGGATCGAGAGAGGGCAGCTTTGCACGCGCACCAAGATGCCTTAACACGCAAGGAAAGGGAATTGGCTGAACGGGAGCAAACTCTACGACGGCAACGTGAGACGTTGGTTAGAGCCCCAGTTGGTGCCTACACCTTCACCCCGCACCGGGCGGCCCCGCCGGGCTGGCGCCTCTGTGGCCCGGTTCCAGCTCTTCAACTTAGGGCACCTCCTCAACCCCCTGCTCCTCCAGGGCCCCTACACTATCCAGTACAACAACCAGGTTACATGCAGCAATTACCCCAACACGCACCTAGAGCGATTGAAAGAGGGTTCTACAGACCCCCCATCCCAGCTCGTTTTGATGGCACCGCATCTAAACTTCCTTACTTCATCCTGCAACTCGATGCCCATATGCAAGAATTTCATGATCTATATCGTTCTGAACGCGAAAAAATACGAGACATTGGGTCGGTGTTGGATGGGGTAGCCGCTGAGTGGTTTGTTACTCTTTATGAATTGCAGGGGGACGATACCCGCACGGTAGCGGGCTTCCTCCAAGCGTTAGCATTCGGTTCCAAGATCCCAATGCTGAAAACGATGCCATCCGTACAGTAAAGACCATCCAACAGGGCAACCGCTCCTTTGCTGATTTTGCCCGTGAATTCCGCGCAGCAGCCAGTAGACTTCCTCCGGACTGGCCTGAGCGCATGAAATGCGAGTATTTTTTCGAAGCTATGGATATTAAACTTCGTGAAACAGTGATCCTTATTCGGATCCCGCAAACGCTTGCGGATTGGATCGAACTCGGCTCGCAGGTTGCTGCCCGTCTTGCCTATGCCCGCGCTGGAGGCCGCCCACGCCCGAAACCAGCCAAAACGCCTGCGCCGGCCGCTAGAAAACCAAGCCCGGCCGTAGCGGCCGAGACCACGTCGGAACACCGTCGCCGTTTGGGATTGTGCCTTTACTGCGGAGGTCCTGGCCACCTGGTTGCCAACTGCCCGAAGAAGCAGAAGCCTCCCCTCCCGGGGGCCCGCACTCCTTCTGCCAAGCCTCCACGCAAATCCAGCCTGCCAACTCAAGGATCGTCCAAAGCTACTTTTGATGAGGAGGTCGAAGAGGAAGAAACTGCACTTAGTCTTTCAGCGGCACCCGTAGATCTTAATCCTTCCCCTGATGCGGTGAGTGAAGGCAGCGCGCCCATTACTATTTTGACTTCCTTAGCCAACCCAAGTAAACGTACACGTATTTTGGCCTCTGCACTTGTGGACTCAGGTTGCTCCCACTGTCTTATGAGACCGCAAGTGGCCGAGGAACTCGGTTTAGACTGAGTTCCCTTGGTGAAGCCCATTCCTTTCACCCAAATGGATGGTAGCCCACTGGGAGGTGAGGGTCCGGCCCGGTTCAAAACCCAACCGGTGCTTCTCCGTTGCAACGATCATTGGGAAAAGATTAGTTTCATTCTTGCTCCAGTTGCAAAGCACTCCATTGTATTAGGTATGCCATGGCTACTTTTACACGAACCAACCTTCGTTTGGAAGGAACGAATCCTTCAATTCTCAGATCCCCCCTGCGGAGATCACATAGATGGGGGGGAAGATCCATCGGTAGGGGAGGGGGAAGCAACGATCGCTACAGCTTTCAATGCACTGTCGGCTCCCCTTGCTGTAGAAATCCCAAAGGCGTATCAAGACCTATCCAGGGTTTTCCAGGAACAGGAGTGCGATCAACTTCCCCCCCATAGAGATACCGATTGCAAGATCCTGCTACAACCCGGAGCTCAATTACCTAAGGGTAGGATCTATCGCATGAGTCCCACCGAGGAAAAGGAGCTCCGCGCCTTCTTAGATAAAAATTTTACGCGGATTCATACGGCGAGCCACAAAACACACCCATGCCGCCCCTGTTTTATTCGTTAAGAAAAAAGACGGTTCGTTAAGACTTTGTACTGATTATCGTGGACTAAATGCTGTTTCCATCTCCAACAAATATCCTTTGCCCTTAATAAAGGACCTCTTGGATGCCCTAGGCAAAGGCCGGATTTTTACCAAATTGGATTTGCGGGAAGCTTATTATCGTGTCCGCATCGCGGAAGGGTACGAACATTTAACAGCATTTAATACCAAATTCGGGCAATATGAATATTTAATAATGCCCTTCGGATTAGCTGGGGCCCCAGGGGCCTTCATGGCCCTCATAAACGAAGTATTACATGATTTGTTGTACAAGGAGGTAGTCGTATATTTGGATGATGTTTTGATTTACTCACAGACCCTGGAAGAACATGAGGCTTTAGTCCGGGAAGTTTTACAACGTTTACTTGATAACTCCCTCTTTGCCAAGTTGTCAAAGTGCTGTTTTCACCAATCCTCCATAGACTACCTGGGCTGCTCGAATATCCTCTGGCCGGTCTAGAAATGGACCGGCTAAAGTGGCGCAGTGGTTGACTGGCCTGCCCCCACCAATAGAAGGGAATTGCAGTCTTTCTTAGGCTTTGCTAACTTCTATCGTGACTTCATTCCCATTTTGCCAAACTTGCCTTTACCGCTCACTGATCTTTACGCACTAAAGGAAAGGGCGTGCGGCCAAGCCCGGGCCCTCCCCTGGTCGCAGGAATGCCAATTAAGCGTTCCAGCAGCTGGAAAACAGCTTTCACAACTGAACCAATTCTGACACATCCCGACCCGGAGCTTCCTTTCATCGTTCAAGTGGATGCTTAGGACAGAAACGCTGAAGCTGCCCTCTTGCAGAAAAATAAAGACAATAAATTGGTACCGTGTGCTTATTTATCCAAAAAAAATTCTGGTCCCGAACTAAACTGGACTGTCGGAGATAAGGAAACCGCTGCCATCAAACTTGCGTTGAGCACTTGGCGCCATTGGTTGGAAGGAGCCAAGCACCCCTTTCAAGTCTGGTCGGATCATAAAAATCTGGCTGCGCTTTCCACACCCCTCAAAATGTCCGCTAAACAATTACGTTGGGCTGATTTTTTCTCTCGCTTTTCCTTTACGGTCCATTTTTTTCCTGGTAAAAGCAATAAGCTGGCTGATGCGTTGTCCCGCCTCCCCGGGGAGGGGGGGACACATCCCTACGGGATATTCCACGTACCGTTCTCTCTCCCTCCCAGCTAGGATTGGCTGTCACCCGCTCACAATCCTCTACGTCTCCCCCCCCTGCGCCCATCCCAGCCATCGTCTCCCCCTTCCTCCAGGAATTCAAGCGAGGCGGGATTACGCAGCTACCAACAGAGGAAAAGATGCACAGCTACGCTTGGAGGGATGGTGTCTGGAAAAGGGGTGTTGGTACGTTCCTCCTCCCCTTCGAAAGCAGGTTCTTCAAGCATGCCATGATGCTGCGTCAGGCTGGAGCGCCGGGTTTGTGAAAACCCTTCATCTAGCCCGCCGCCAGTTTTGGTGGCGCTCTATGCGCCAAGGACGTTTGAGTCTTACATTAAAGGGTGTTCCATATGTGCGGAGGCCAAGTCAATACCGGGAAGCCTCATGGATTACTGAAACCTATCCCCGTTGCCTCCCGACCCTGGCAGGTTATTTCAATGGATTTTATCACTGACTTGCGGACAGTCACGGGAACACTGTTTTGTGGGTGGTGGTGGATCTCTTTTCCAAACAAGCGCATTTCATTCCTTGCACCACCATACCTTCAGCTCCCAAACTAGCCCGGTTGTTCATTCAACACATCTACCGCCTGCATTCCTCTCCTGAGAAGGTGGTATCGGATCGTGGCCCCCCAATTCATTTCTCGGTTTTGGAAGGCTTTTCTGGAGTTATTGGGAACCACACCAGCAGTTGCCGCCCCTACGTTCCAAAGTGGCCGGGCAAAGTGAGCGGACCGAACAGAACACTAGAGCAATATTTCACGTTGTTATACAAACTACCATCAGGACAACTGGTGTGAATTGCTTCCCTTCGCAGAGTATGCTTACAATAATGCAATTCATAGCAGTACGCAGAAAACCCCATTTGAAGTAGTCTCTGGTCGATCCTTCCCGCCGTTGCCCCAGCTGCCGGCGGAGGTATTGCAGCCACCAGAATTCAATCAATGGATTTTGTCACTAGTTGAAGGCTGGAAAACAGTTCAGTCTACCTTAAAACAGGCTCAAGAAGCCCAAAAGTTTCAGGCAGATAAACACCGCTCAGAATTCCCCTTACGTGTTGGGGCCTGGGTTTATTTGTCCACTAAAAACCTTCCAGACGTGCACAAATATTCAAAACTTGGCAAGAAATTTGTGGGTCCCTTTCGGATTACAAAAGTGATCAATGATGTTACTGCTCGCTTAGATCTGCCTAATTCACTAAGTAACATTCATCCCGTCTTTCATTCCAGCTTGCTCAAGGAGGCTCCCGCTTCAGATGCCTGGCACGACCCTCCGGAGACACCCCGCCAGTTATAATTGATGGACACAAGCATTATGAAATAGATGCTATCCTGGACTCTCGCTTCTTTCGCAAACGTCTACAATATCTAGTGTCATGGGTTGGCTATTCTTCTGGCCATAATCAATGGGTGTATAAGGAGAATATCGATGCCCCCTCTTTAATTGCTGCATTTCACCAAGCTTTTCCGGACAAACCGGGGGAGGGGGAAAAAAGGGGAGATTTCTTTTAGGAGAGGCAGAGTGTAAGGATCTCAGTCGTTCTTGTTTCCCTTACAGCCTAACCTGGCCTTGACGGAGATTCTTTTGGCCGGGCGTCCGGCCAGGACCTGCACCAACCTTGTGAGAATGCTTATCTCGCTTTCGCATAGTAGAATTCCGTTCTCATGAGAACGGAGCCGGGGGGATGGGTAGTCAGCATTATAACCTGTTGTTTGAGCGGGGTTGCTCATTCCTGCCATGTCGTGTGTGTGTGCTTTCCAGGATGTCTGAATAAACGGACTTATAATCAAAAAGCCTTTTTATTTCTGCTCTTTGGAATTCCTTACAGTATCTGTGACAGCGACGAGGACAGTCTCCGTCCCATGCCCAGCACGGAAGCCAGACTGGAAGGGATCAAAAGCCCGTGTGTCCTCCAGAAAGCCCTGAAGCTGCTCCAACACCACTCTCTCAATTACCTTCCCCAGAAATGAAAGATTCGAAACGGGTCAGTAATTGGCCAGATCTGCTGGATCTAACAATGGTCTTTTCAAAAGTGGGCGGACCACTTCCTGTGGAGAAGTGACTAGTGGGGTGCCACAGGGTTCTGTCCTGGGCCCAGTCCTGTTCAAGATTTTAATCAATGACTTGGATGATAAAATAGAGGGCACACTATTCAAATCTGCAGATGACTCCAAATTAGGATGACAGAGTCAGGATTCAAAATGACCTGGACAGATTAGAGCTGGGTCAAAGCTTACAAAATGAACTGTGACACCTGACTTGACAACACTATACGTGAAAGGGATCTGGGAATCTTAGTAGACCACAAGGTGAACATGAGTCAGCAGTGTGATGCGGCAGCCAAGAAAGCCAATGCAATTCTGGGATGCATCTATGGAAGTAATTGTACCACTCTACTCTGCATCGGTCAGACCGCACCTGGAATACTGTGTTCAGTTCTGGGCACTGCAATTCAAGAAGGATATTAATAATAATAAGCCTTTATTTGGCATAACAATAATCATAACACAATAAAAGACATGAGATAAAAGGTATACAAATACAAAGGTTTAAGATAGAATATAAATTATTGATTGTAGGATTCTGAACTAGATAGCGGGAAAAGCGAGTCGAGAGATATACCAAGTGATTCAATCTTTCTTTCGATCAGAGAGAACCATGGATTAGCCTGAGTATCAGACAAAAGTAGGTGAATCAGCGAGTGCTCATCATGCGAGAAATGCAGGCGAAGCCAAAATTTAAAAGCTCTCAACCCAGCCCTATAAACTAATGAATTTTGGCCCAGTTCTAAACAGAGGGCCGCATACGGTACACAATTTGGCAGGCCCATAATTTTACGGAAAAATTTGGATTGGACAGTATTCAAGGAGTCATCAACTGCTTGGAGCCAGATAGGTACTCCATAAAGTAACTGCGCTTCTATCTTAGAGTTAAAGATTTTAGTGCTGCTGGGACAAGGGAGTGGCCCTTTCCATAAAAGAAGCGTGCAATGGCAGAATAACTGATGGTAGCAGCTGCAATAGCAGCTTTTTTGTGGGGTAACCAGGAGAGGTTATAAGAAAATGTAATTCCAAGATATTTGTATTGGTTAACCTGCTCCACTGGCACTTTATTAATCGCCCAGTTATGTTTTTTTATTGTTTGGCAAAGATCAAAATCTTGGTCTTTTGATAATTGATGACTAGTCCCTTATCTGTACAGTACTGCCCACATCTATTCAGCAGTCGACTAAGTCCAACTTTTGAGCGAGATAGAAGGATGGTATCATCAGCATATAGAAGTATTGGAATATGCCTTGAGCCTAATTTAGGGGCATGGTTGTTAATTTCCAATAAGGCTGATGGAAGGTCAAGTTCAAGTTCAAGTTCAAAGACCTTTATTAGGCATTAAAGAAGGTCACTCAAAAATAAATTGAAAAGGGTTGGTGCTGCCTTGCCTCACACCTTTAAAGGTAGAAATAGAATCAGTCATGAGACCTTCACGTGAGGACTTAACTCTGCAGTTTGTGTTGGTATAAAGTTGCCTGATTAGAAAAAAGAAGTTTATTGTCTATTCCTTGTATAGCCAATTTATTCCAAAGACGTTCTCTAGAGACTGTGTCAAAAGCTGCCTTCAAATCAATGAAGGCAGCATAAAGTTTGCTTCATTGACTTTTGGAGTATTTATTAACCAAATGCGTAAGAAGCATAGCATGGTGTAACGTGGATTTCCCCCTCGTGAAGCCTATTTGCTCTGGGCCAATGATGTTCTGATGAATCGTCCAGGCCTGTAGTTTGGGTAGAAGTGTCTTAGCATATATTTTCCCAATGGCTGATGTCAAACTAATTGGGCGGAAGTTGGCAGGATCCGATGGGTCACCTTTTTTATAAATAGGTACAATGACTGCAGATAGCCAAGGCTTAGGAATGAGGCCTGAGTCATTGATTTGGGTGAATAGATTGGATAAAAGGGGTGCCCACCACTCTATATGCGACTTCAGTATCTCTGGGGAAATTATATCTGGGCCAGAGGCTTTACGGGGTTTCAATTCAGTTATTAGTCCATGATTTCCTGAGTTGTAACAGGAGGCCATTTGGAATCGTCTAATGATGGAGATGGATGATAAATGTTACTGGTCTCTTCCTTTTGGAACAGCTTCGCAAAATGATCTATCCAAACCTCAGGGAGAATAAAAGAAAACGCCCCAAGAAGGATATTGACAATCTGGAACGAGTCCAGAGGAGGGCAATCAAAATGGTAAAAGGTCTGGAATCCATGCCCTGTGAGGAGAGACTTAAGGAGCTGGGTATGTTTAGTATGGTAAAGAGAAGGTTAAAGAGGTGACATGATAGTGTCAAGTGCCGGGTGTTTTGGCCTTGGTTCCCACCTGACTCTGCACGCCAACTCTTCCGTTGGCAGTTTGCCTGGATTTCGAGCTGGGCTGAGATATGCCAGTCTGTGTGCTATCTTCCAATGTGCTTCTTTCTGTGTGAACTCTCTCTGTTTATGATATCTATGGGAGGTACTGTCTGGTTTTATACTTCTGATTGAACTCTGGCAGCCCAGAGCTCTCCTGCCTTGCCTACGGATCTGTCTCAGCCAGTGAATAAAGAACTGTTTGAAGTTACTTTGCCTGGACTCAGTCTGTTTGTTACAGATAGCTATGTTTAAATATTTGAAGGGTTGTCATGTTGAAGTGTGCCGGGAGGCATGTTTATTTTGGGGTTTGCTTTTGCTGCTTTCTGGCTGTTGGGGGTGGTGGAATGGGTTAATTGCATTTCTAACTGACTTTTCTCTGTCTTTTGTGTGATGCTATATAGTACCAGGTGCTCTCCAAGGTCAGTGCCTGGCTGTCTTCACTGTTATCTCATTTGCAGCTCTTTTGGCGGGCATTCCCACAATGCGGGGGGGGGGAGGGGGGGTTGCACCCTGCTTTAACTGTAGGGGTTTGCGCAGGCAAATCCCAGTTCTGGCTTTAGCCAGGGAAGATCCTCATCAATAAACTACTGTTCTTTTACATGAGTTTGTTGCTGTTTTGGGGATTCTGACATTGTGGGAGCAAGCTTGTTTCCTGCTGCTCCAGAGACTAGGAAACAGAGCAATGGGTTCAAGGTGCAGGGAAAGAGATTCCATCTAAACATTAGGAGGAATTTCCTGACAGTAGGGGCTGTTCAACAGTGGAATACACTTCCTCAGAGTGTAGTGGAGTCTCCTTCTTTGGAGGTTTTTAAACAGAGGCCCATCTGTGCTTTGATTGTGTGTTCCTGCATGGCAGTGGGTTGGACTTGATGGCCCTTGTGGTCTCTTCCAACTGATTCTATGATTCCATCCATCTACTTTTTAACAAAAATGTATTGGGATGGCCTTTGGCTTTAAGCAATGAACAAATTCATTCATTCAGGAAGATACAGGAATTGTATTTGTTAGATTTTTTTTCTTTTGCATGACTGACAACATCTTTATACTTTTATGATTCCTGAATTCCACTGGAAAGGAGAATAACATGATATCAAGAGAGTGTGCCTGGATGTTTTAACATGAGGTATTAAGTCAGACTCTGTTGGCTTTATACCTCATGCAGCACCTTAAAACTTCTAAAACTCATCTCCCAGTATAATGACTATGACCAGAAATAGTCTTTGTCTGCAAGAATGCAACATGAGGTAAAATTACATACTAGATGTCATACCTCATGTAACATCCAGGCATCCCAATCCTGAAGCAAGAAATTTAGGAGCTGGCATAGGGGTGTGCTGGCGTATTTGACTACCCCACTGTAGCTCTTTTGCCAATAGGGAGGGCAAACTGGGAGGAAGGTGCGACTGGGGGGTTATTCCAGGGGGTGGGGTCAGCTATGGCTGACTTCCACTGGGCCTTCTTCCTGGGAATGCCCCCGGTGCGGCCATTAAACTTAAGCCACAAAAACGTCGGTGTTCAGGTTTTCTTCCTGGATGGAGCTCCTCAGGTGGCAGGAGGAATAACGGCCCTCCTCCTTATGCTGCCCAGAGTCCCTTTGGTGTTCCTGCCACACTGCAGCTCTCCCCCACCGGGACCGCGCAGTAGATCTGTCTCCCAAGTTACCGCAATCATGGCTATTTTCTTCGCTTGCTCTTGAAAAGAGGTTTTCAGTCTCAACAGGCAGAGAGGCACAAGGGCCATTTGGTGACATTCCTGCTTTCTGGGGAACGTCTCTATTTTATAGACCCTTGCTCATTAAAAACAAAACTGGGGGTTATTCGAAACCAGCATCTAACATTTTGCATCTAACATTTGAGCACATTGCAGAAGCAGACTACAACAGGACTTGGTACTCTTGTCCTAGCATCTTCCTTTTCCATACTGGACGGGGGGAGGGCATCCAGCATGAAGACGCACTCTGGTGAATTCAGAAGCAAGTGCGCTCATGTGTCATCTGGTTGGCCCCCAGAGCAGGCATTATGTGGATGGTGTTCTGAGTTTTTTGAAACTTACCCTTATCCAGCATCTCCAGCGAGTGAAGCAGCTCCCAACTCTCCCGAGCCAATCGAAAGCTCTCCAGGACTTCAACTGAGTTCGGAAGCTCTGCTGCATGGATGGTTATAGGCCTGTTTCTCCCCTTCCCAGAAGAATCTTCATCATCAGAGCTCTGTTCAAAAGTCAGCATAATTTTAGTATTAAATGTACAATAATAGTTCAGGGAAAGCAACAAAGGATTACGGCTTTAAACGTAACTTTGCTGGAGGAAATGAGAATAAGGCAAGAAAGCTTGCAGTGAAGTCCTGGTTCTTCTCTTGTAGGTCTGAAATGACTGTAGTATGTTTGTCAACTAGGAAAAGTGCTTGTACGCTTCCAACGTCCACGGACTCATTTGCAAGGCTGCCCTAAAACTACCCATGAAGTATGATTCCCCCGCCCCCCAGTATTTTCTTGCCCTTTAGGTGGCCTAACATTTATCAATATTCTAGTTTGTTAAATGGCTTCATGTGAATGCTCTGACCTTGACTGCCCGGCTAGCCCAGTCTTCTCAGATCTCAGAAGCTCAGCAGGGCCGGCCTTGGTGAGTCCTTGGGTGGGAGACCACCCAGGAAGTCCAGGGTCAGGACACAAACCACTCTCAACGCCTCTTGCCTTGCAAACGTTCTAAGGTCACTATAAGTCAGCTGCTACTTGATGGCCAAAAAGCCCCCACAACAACCCAGTTTCACTTGGGAATTATGTGGTGTTCATTCTGCCATCCACTGGACATTCATTTATTTTCTATGTTGCATTTTTGCCCAACAAGAGGTCCCCAAGGCAACATTTTCAAACATTAAAAAAGGATTTGGCCATGGTGCCATCAGTATGCAGATGACACCCAGCTGGCAAGCCAGCTGGACTCTCCAGCGGTGATTGGAAGCTGTGGCTGGTGGGTTAAGAGCTAGAAGGTTAAAACTGAAACCAGCAAAGACGGAGGTCCCGTGGGTGGATCACGGGGAGATGCTGGCCAACTTTAGTCTGCCTGTGCTGGACAGCGAGACCTTACGTTTGGCCTAGTCCAGTGGTGGCGAACCACCACTGGCACTCCAGATGTCATGGAATACAATTCCCATCAGCCTAGTCCAGTGGTGGTTCGCCACCACTGGACTAGGCCAAACGTAAGGTCTCGCTGTCCAGCACAGGCAGACTAAAGTTGGCCAGCATCTCCCCGTGATCCTTTGGCACTCCAGATGTCATGGAATACAATTCCCATCAGCCCCTGCCAGCATGGTCAATTGACCATGCTGACAGGGGCTGATGGGAATTGTAGTCCATAACATCTGGAGTGCCAAAGGTTCGCCACCACAGGCCTAGTCAGTGACTAGTCTGGGGGTTATCCTGGACTCTAGGATTTCCCTGGAGGCCCAGGTCGCCAAAACAGCCCAGACTGCATTTTACCATCTTAGCCAGGCAAGACAGTTGGCTCCTCATCTCTCCCGTTCTGATCTGGCCACGGTGATCCACGCAACGGTCACCTCCAGACTGGATTATTGTAACTCACTCCATGCTGGCCTGCCCTTGAATCTAATCCAGAAGTTGAAACTAGTCTAGCACGCAGCCACGAGGCTCCTAGTTGGAACCTCGAGTAGGAACCACGTAACACCTGTCCTTTCCCACCTCCATTGGCTGCCTATCGAGTACTGGGTTATTTTCAAGGTATTGAAAGGTTTTTACCTTTAAGGCCACAAGTGGTCTTGGAACCACATACCTTAAGGACCGCCTCTCTCCCCATACTGCCCTAGTAGGTCCCTCTGCTCCTTGGAGGGAAACCTCCTAGAAATCCCTGGCCCGAAAACAACCTGGCTGGCCTCGACAAGGGCCATGGCCTTTTTACCCCACCCCGAGCCCCTTGGGGAAGGGTGGGGTACAAATTTTAAAATAAATAAATACAAATAAAAAATTTACAGTACAAATACTTATAAAATATTTAAAATAATTAAATCAAGCATCTAAACACATAGGCACACCTACAGGAAGGAGGACTAATAATTAGCAAGAGAAGCCAACCCCCCCAGTCTTTATACACTGAAAGAAGTCAAAGATCCAAGGCGACAGATAAATCTCCCTGGGGGGAGTTTCAAAGCTTCAGCACCACAGCCAGCCAGGTCCTTCTCAGGTGGCTCAGATGGGAGTGCAGGAGGCGGGGCTCTGCAGAAGTCCAGAGGCTCACATGGACGTGGGTGGTCACAGAATCCCAGAGTCGGAAGGGGCCATACAGGCCATCTAGTCCAAACTCGCTCAATGCAGGACCAGTCTGGAGCATCCCTGACAAGTGTTCATCCTGCCACTGTTTAAAGGCTGTGGGTGAGGGGGAGCTCCCCCCACCTCCCAAGGCAGCTGATTCCACAGTCGCACAATGTTTACTGTAAAAACTTTCCCCCCTAAGATCCAATCAGAGCCTTGCTCCCTGGGAAGAAATGGAGCATGAAGTCCACCCACCACAGCTGCTTGGCTGAAAGTTTCTCTGGGACATGTAACACTGCAAGGTTTTTATGGCCAGTCCACCCTTCAAAGGGATGGGCGGCCCCTTCAAGCCAGTGGCGCCAAGTGGCCAAAGCTCACTTAATGGCCCCCGTTTCCTTATCCCCCACCGTCCAGTTCCATTCAGCCCCCGGAAATTTACAAGAAAGGCAGGTGCAGGGATGTAGCTTCCCCTCCTCCCCCTTCGGTAGGAGCGCTGAGCCCATCGCTTTGTCTGAAGCATCCACATGAATGACAAAGGGTTTAGAGGGGTCGCCACAGTGCAGGATGGGTTCGGAGGTAAATGCCTGCTTGAGTGCCTGAAAAGCCAGCTGAGGAGGGGAGCCCCTGGCTTTACAGCAGCAGCCCCCTTGTCTTTGGTGCACAACAGGTTGGTAAGGGAGAGTGCCAATTGTGCAAAGTCAGAAATAAAGTCCCAATAAAAATTGGCAAAGCTCAGCAAAGATTGTAATTGCTGGCGGGGCGCCTGCCATTGCAGCACATCCTGCACCTTGCCAGGATCCATCTCCAACCCCTGGTGTGAGACGCGGAGCCCCAGAAAGTCCAGCTTCTCCTTATGGAAATTGCATTTATACAGTTTCACATACAAGTCATTGTCCAGTAGCCATTGCAGCACTGCCCTGACGGTGACAATGTGTTTCTCCAGGTTCTGGGAGTAAATTAGAACATCATCCAAATAAACCCCCACCCCCACCCCCCACCCCCCTTAAACAAAAAGTCGGGCGCAGGATTCACTTCCTCTCTCTCTGTCTTGCTCTACTGTTTTCTGTGGATTCCACTGAAAACCACCCTGATCATCTATCTGGATTGACAGGCAGGTTGGAATTATTTAAGCATCAACAATGGAAATATAGCTTTGAAAACTGTCTTGAGAGCCAAATGTTGTGATGGAAGGCAGAATAAATGGTCCGAACAAACAACCCTAGCAGAACAGCAAAGCAAATCCTACTGGTTACTTGTTACAACTTTAGTTGTCTCTGAACAGGAAGAGCTGGTTTGCTGAAAATGACTCTTCTCTTTTATTTGTTAAAAACTATTTGAAACTATAGAATGATTTTGTGTACCAGGAAAAAGACAAAAGAGAAGACTGCTTAGTAGATACATTTACAGAAACTTTAACTCCAAAGGACTCTAATGGCGCACTGTTGAAACTCATGGAAGCTGAAACCAACAACATTGGTTTTTAAAACTGTACACTACTAATTCTTGTTCTTACCACCACTTTGTTCCACGCTGCAGGCACAATAATGAGCCTATCAATTGTCTAAATCCTATCTAAAACTGTTACATTTATGGTCATTAAAAGCATTACCATGGTTTTCTCCCTTCCCTCAGCGAGTTTCCGCTTTTTGTGGACGTGTTTGCTGCGATCGACATCTGTATCACCGTAAACATTGGACACGTCCTCCAAAAGAACAAGTGGGACTTGATTTGCAGCATTTGGACCTACATTTTTTAAAAAACAAAACTACTTTAAGGACATTTGGCAACTGTGAAAACACCATGAACATCTGCTTCTAATGACTAAAAAGTCCTGAAATACAGTTGCAGAGACACAGTGAAAATATTCCTAGATGTGTTGTCCTTAGAGATGGGAAAGCCCAATGAAAGTGAAGAGGGCTACGTTTTCCTTTCCCTTGCCAAGGACTTTAAAATTTCTCCACTAGAAAAGCTGAGAAATTTGACGGAGCATTGGAAAACATCAATGAAACCTTGTTTCCTTTGAGATTAGAGAAACGCTTGTTAAGATAAAGTCTTACTTACTCAAAAAGTACAATATGTGAAAATTTGAGGACTTTAGTTTCAAATGGAAAAATTAAAGTGTCAAAAGCACTGAACTACCCTGTTTCCCAGAAAATAAGACATCCTCTGAAAATAAGGTGTAGTAGAGGTTTTGCTGAAGTGCTAAATATAAAGCATCCCCCAAAAGTAAGACGTAGCAAAGTTTTTGTTTGGAAGCATGCCCGTCGAACAGAACACCAGAGCTTGCAGCTGTGGAGTGGAAAAATAAGACATAGCGCACCTTGGGGAGCAAAAATTAATATAAGAAACTGTTTTATTTTCGGGGAAACACGGTATGTATTTTTTTCAAAAATGAAATATTTCAAAGATTTACACACTTTAACTGTATAGCAGTCATTTTTTCTGAAAAAATGGAAAATTTTATAGAGCGCTGAAAAAAGCTTTTGCGTATGTGAGGGGTCTGCTTTCTGCTGAAATAGTGTAGGATGTAGCAGAAGCTCCAGGTTTCCCCACAATGCAGTCCGACAGCCACAGATTTGGGCCTGACAAAAGGATGATGCAGGCAAACAGTCAAACCGATTCCATGCGGTTGGTCTCACAGGTCACGGGTGGTGTCGATGGCCACAGGGCCTACACACCAGAAACCCACAGGGCTTCACTATCCAGACGGTGAAATGGAAATCAAGAACGTGGAGGGGGCGGGGCTTCTTTTTTATATATTAATAGTGTGTTTAAACAAGGTCTTAGACAAAACCCAACTCCAGGAAAAGCCAATGCTTCCAAAAATGCTTCATGATGACCATTTAACTGACCTTGGAAGAGAGAAGGCTGGATGCTGCTGACATACTGGAATGCACTCTTGAAGAAAACCAGCATGGTGGAATAGATCACTTGGGTCTTGTATTTTGTATGGGCTTCATTATCATAGTTACCGAGATATCGACAGACGTCTTTCATTTTGAGCAATATGTCACCAAAGCTTCTGAAGGCACAAGAGCATACTGATTTGAAAACGTATAATTCAATATAAGTATAAAATCTTCTTTAAATTCACCCCAAGTGCCAGCGTGGTACAGTGCTTAACAGCAGGTGGTGCAGACAACCTGACCGATGGTCGTGTGGAGGGGGAGAGAATGGTCTTTCTCCTGGAATGCTGCCCTGTCAGACTGGGCAGAACAGTGCCCTGAATGGAGGAGTCTGCTTGAATTCAGAAACTCCATCTTGGGACTGTGTCTGAACTTGTGGGCAAGAATGCCTCAAGGACACACACACACACACCCCTTCATGCCTGGCACATACGCAGGAAACAGCATTTGAACATGGACAACAGTACACCTGGGCGAAACCAGTTCTCGTTTGTCTGTATTTCTTAACCTTTCCTGTGACTCATCTTCCTCGTGACCATCTAGGTTGCAACCCCCATGAAGGGTCATTACCTGTTTATTGTCCAACACCTGGCAAAACCCATCAAGATAATGGGTCGGCCATCAGGTCAATGGTCTGACACTCAAGACCATAACCTCACCTGGAACAGCAGGAAAAATCCTTTGTTTGAGGATTTCCTTGGCCCCCAGACGTATTTTCCCTATAAAAGCCCACCCCAGACCCCAGTCAGGTGATCAATATTATCACACCACCATGGTGCTCGATAATATTGTTCCAACAGCGCTGATCATCCAGAGCCCAGCCATTAGGTCTCTATTTCCTAGACCCGTGGTGGCGAACCTTTGGCACTCCAGATGTTATGGACTACAATTCCCATCAGCCCCAATTGGCCATGCTGGAAGGGGCTGATGGGAATTGTAGTCCATAATATCTGGAGTGCCAAAGGTTCGCCACCACTGTCCTAGACAGTCACTACAAGACTGGTAAATATAATCTTCGATATCCCATCCCTTCTCTCTATATATATATCCAAAACCTGTATTTCACCTCTTAATTACATCCTAGGAAGTCTTGTATGTGTGTGTTTTCATCCCCAGAAATTGAGCCTTGGGCAAGTGAGATTTTATTTTATTCCATTTCTTATTTTCCCAATAAAATCCTTTTAAAAAGAATTTATTTTCTCTGCTGGTTTCTTATGATGAGCTGAAACCAATATACACAGGCAATGTATCGATCAAGTCACCCAACGCTCCTAAGCGACCTTGTGCTCTACAGCTAATTTCCCCAACCAAAGAGGGCTGTTGCGTCCCACCATTTTGGGTAGCAGTGGGCTGTTAGATTAGAATCTGGAGAACTGGGTTTGATTCCCCATTCCTCCACGTGAACAGCAGACTCTCATTTGGTGAACCAGGCTGGTTTACCTGCTCCTAAACATGAAGAATAGCGTGGATTTATATCCCCCCTTCTCTCCTGTAAGGAGACTCAAGGCAGCAAAGAGATTTCTTTCCCTTTCCCTTCTCTCCCCCTGGTGAGGTAAGTGGGGCTGAGAGAGTTCTAAAAAAACTATGACTAGCCCAAGGTCACCCAGTGGGAATGTAGCAGTGGGATTTCTGGTTCACCAAATCTATTGCTCATGTGGAGAAGTGAGGAATCAAATCAGGTTCTCTCCTTGCTCTTAACCACTACACCATGCTAGCTCCCCAGCCTGCCGGGGAAACTTGGGTTAGTCACAGTTCTCTCTGAACTCTCTCAGCTGCACAAGGTGTATATTGTGGGCAGAGGATGGGAAGGAGTTTGTAAGCCATTTTGAAACTCCTTACGGTGAGAAAAGCAGGGTATAAATCCAAACTCTTCTTCTTCCTCTAAATTTGCCCCACCTCACAAGGGGCGGAGAGCCACAATTTATGACCACAGCCATTGTTTCAAATGTGATCTGTAATGTTATCCATACCCTGAGTCGCCTCCCATTCCATGAGAGAGGGGCACATGTGTCTGGAAACAGTCAGTGGAATTCCAGGAGAAAGCACATCTAGAAGAGTAAAATCCTTATCTAGGCCCAACAGCCTTGGGCAAAACACTTTTTTCTGCAAATACTTTTCTCCCTTTTTTCCTGAGAATACTTTGGAAATTTGGAGACTTTTTGGAAAAAATACTCCTATGACATATTCTCTTTGGGATGAGCAAAACAGTTCTTCAGACAATATTTTACTCCAGAGACAGCATAGTGTAGTGGTTAAAACAGCAAACTCTAATCTGGAGAACCAGATTTGATTCCTCACTGTTGCGCATGAGTGGCAGACTCTAATCTGGATTCCCTATTCCTCCACATGAAGACTCCTGGGTGACCTTGGACTAGTAGCACTTCTCTCAGCTCTGTCTCAGCTCCACCTACTTGACAAGGTGTCAGTTACGGATTGGCGTGGGTTAGGTAATTGTAAACCTCTTTGAGATTTCTGACAGTAGAGGAAAGTGGGGTATAAAAACCAACTCTTCTAAAATGTGTAGCATGAAGATTTTAATGTAACACTTCAGTACTAAATAGGAATGACTTCTCTGTATTATGCAGACACAGATTACATATTTTATATGATACAGTATGCTTATTGTTTAAACAAATAATTCTGACAACAATTAATGTACTTTGTATTTGGTAAAGCACTACTATGAAAGATTTCTGTTTTGCAAACATGCCTTTCACTGTGATTGCATGAGACTGTTTCTGTACAAATGCTTCATTTGCTTGTTTATTAAATTTGTTTTCTCATTTCGACAGTTTTTCTTCCTACATCTCAAATTACAAAAGTTACAATACATGTGCCAAAGTAGTTAACAGTGCTGCAGTCTGCAGTTCTCCCTTAAGTACTAGGTTAAATACTAGGCTTGCAGAAAACTAAGGGATTTCTACTTCAAAATCATATAAATTTGCCAAATAGAAGTACTTTATATGTTAAGTTCTACATGATACATTTTGTCTTGTCAGAGCAGCAAAAAATATTTAAATTTGGGAGGGAAGTAAGTATTGCGCACAGTTCAATTCCCACCCACTCCACAATGGATTAAAACAATTATGGACTTTTTAACATCTTCAGACCCATCTGAACTGGCCAACTGGACTGTCCAATGCTGAGGAAGATGTGCGACTACATCCCAAGTCATTCTCTCCAAGATATAAACAGAATTTAAACCAGGGATGTTACTTTTTATCTGGACACTCTTTCCTTGAATGGAGAACAACCAGGTCTTAATGCAATTAAGTGATTAGACAGTGATGGTAAGAAATAATTATACCCAACCTTCTTGACATATCCATCTGCCATTCACATCTGACACCCACAACAGACAGGATTTTGAATACCCGTTCCCAGGGATCTGTAATTTGAGAGGATTTCTCAGTCAGTCCCTCTATGATATACTTCTGAGAGCTCCTCTTGCTGGGGGACAAGAGATCAGGTGTGTCCTGTGCACCTGGAAACCAAAGGAAAGAGCTGTTCATTGCCCGGCCAGGCATAATGTGGGCAAATAACCAGAGGAGGAAAATGGATGTCCTGAAGGACTCTGGGATCTGGCCAGGAAGAAAGGTACTATCCCCTCCTCTCAAAGCACATAGGCCAAGAAGCAAAATACTTCCAATACCCTGGCCAGCATTTCATAGGCACTGCCACAAAACCCAGATGGGGGTCTGCACAGACAACCTCTCCAAATGCATCCATTACTTGTTTGCTGCACCTACATGCAGAACAGCAAGAGAGCACAAAAATACAGGATGCTTCACCTTTCAGCACCCAGCACTCCTCTAGTCACACTACCCAGCCATCTCTCCCCTGCCTTTGCCTGGAAACCTTTTCCTAAATCCAATTGGGAGCAAAGCAATGGCCGAAATGAAAACTGATTGGGGGTGGGGAGATACACCTGTAAAATGCTACATACATGGCAGTTTTACATACAAGAATCCACTACTAGATGAGGAAAGCCAACTTGGCAGTAGAATCTAGACAGATGTAGCCCACTCACACCAACATTTATAAGAAATGCTGAATTTTCTTTAAGCATGGCCACATGTATTTGCAAGTTGGAATTAATCAGTTTGTAGATGTGTCACAGGAAGCTTCATTAAAGTAGGACTTCTTCAAAAATAAAAATCAGAGGCCACAATAAAATAGTAGCCAAGCAGTAAAGCAAAATACTACGTACAGTTTTGAGGGCCACCCATCAGTACAACTGCCTCTATCTAAAGTTGATTTTTGCACTTGGCTCTGATGCTTTTACCTTGATACTGGCTTTCCAGCTGTGTAGATCTTGTCACATAATTAATGTAAAATTCTGCAGCTTTATTCAAGTATTTATATAACAAGGCAGCAGGAAGCCGCACATCTGGGTTGTTAATTACTAAGGGAAGTACATCACAGACTGAAAGGGAAAAAAACAAGGATCAGATAAAGAGCTGCCCCAACATCAGACGGTACTTAGTAGAAAAAACTGTTCATGCCTGTTTGACTAAGCAAATATAGCTACTAGCATCAAACTGCTTTGATTTCCTGTCCATAACCTATTAGATGAGTAATTTTTAGAAAATTGTACTTTCAAGAGATAAGTGTCAAATACTATCTTAGGAAAAGCAAGCCTCTTCTTGTGCAGATGATGCCTCCTCTTTCAGGTAGCTATGTTACATGACTATATCACGACTTTCAGAATAAGTTTTATTCATACACAGGTGTATACAAATTTCATGCACATACACCACTAAGATTTCTCTGATCACAACTGCTCTGTTCCATGCGTATCCGATAATGTCAAAGTCCTCCTTGTCTCACAGGCCGGTTCCACATGGCCAGCTGAGCGGGGGTGCATCGGCATAGTTTATGCCGATGCACCCCCCAGGACCGTTCGCATGGACGGTCCTGCTGGGTGCGCAGCCAACAGCGCAGCCTTCACACAGGCTGCACTGTCCCCAAACGGCTCTTACATTCTCCTGGCTTCTGTCATTGTGGAGGCCAGGAGACACCCCAACCCCCCCCCCCCCCATGGCCAGAGCAACTGCTCTGGAGTCAGAGGCCAGGAGGCGTGTCCCCTCCACAACGCGACGGAAGCCAGGAGAAGGTAAGAACCGTTTGGGGGCAGCGGGGGGGGGGGGGGGGATGCCGCTTCCACCCACTGCCGTTCCACCCGCTGCCACCTCGCTCGTTTTTGCGCTGCTTGGCCAGCACAAGCACGACGCCTGTGCAAAGAGCACCTCAGGAATGGTGTTTTTACCATCCCTGGGGCGCTGTTACTGGGCTGTGCAGAAACAGCCACAGTGTAAAAGAACAGATATGGCTGGGTGCCTTTCAGCACACCTGTTTGGACAGGGACTATGGCTCAGTGGAAGAGGCAGAAGCCTCCAGAATCAATTCCTGGCATCTCCAGCTAAAATGGATCAGGTAGCAAGTAATGTGAAAGAACTCCACTTGAGACCTTGCAGAGCTGATGCCAGGCCAAGGAGACAATTCTGACTTTGAGAAATTGTCTGGTTCAGTATCAAGCAGCTTCACGTGTTTTTGTTCCCTGTGACCTTATAAACAGTTCTGTTTATCCCCACCACCACCACCACCACCACCCCCAGCAGCACTAGAAACTTCCGGAGGCCTCCCTTCCCAACAATACTGCAAACAGCATTACATCGTTCACAGTGCTGGGGATGTTGTATAGATGATGAGTAGGTTTCTTATGGCTCAGAAGGGTTTTTATTAGAAAAGCCTTCAGCAGACCCCTTCAATGAGCCCTGCAGGGCTTTGGGAAGAAGCTTTTGCCTCCGTGTGTTTCGGGGCTTGATCAGAAAACTGTAACAAACATCCGAAAACTACCAAGCTGGCTGGCAAGAATGTCATCAAAAACTGGCTATTTTCAGTTGTGAACTATTTCTTGCTTTCTGCTCTATCTGGCCTTGTGTTGCTTCCTCCTTGTGACACATTTCCACAAAGGTGCATGGATATTTCCTGAGAACCTCAGCTTTCATCTAAATAACAAGCAAAAGCTGCAATTCAATTACGTTATGCAAATATGGGGAAACTGTGCTTTGTTTTGTAAGACTATGCAAAAGGGGAAGGTACACAACCAAAGTGAAAAGAAGAAAATTTGTACTAACCAGGCTACAATAATTACTTCAAAAATGTTGTCTCCCACTGGAGTAGCAATTTACTTATAAGTAACTAAAATAATTTTACAACACAATAACAAGATGTTTTGAAAAAATTATTACATCTCTCCCATTGGAGTAATGAAAAAAAACTTTTTGTATACAGTTTAAAACAGCACAGCAGTATAATCTTAACACAACAATAACACTAGCCAGATTCTATGTATTAGGTTGCTTCTGTCTTGTGTTTAAGGACATTTCGAGAAGCATAAGAAAAAACTAACTGCAGAGCGCGCTCCTCCTTGATTATCAGCACTATTATACTTTTGAAAAACACTGACCTGCCTTTAACAGCCTTGAAGTATAACGAGGCCAGTTACTTACCTAGAATTTTGGTTACTTATAAGTAAATTGCTACTCCAATGGGAGACAAAATTTTTGAAGTAATTATTGTAGCCTGGTTGGTACAAGTTTTCTTCTTTCCACTCACCTCGTATTCTAAGACAGCACAAACAGTCAAGCTGGTTTTTCTGGTTTTTTTCTTCTTCTTTTTAATGCAACCAGCCCTGAGCATAAACTGAAAGTGGACCGAACAATGTTTTCCTTCAATGTCTCCAGAAGCCGTTATTAAAAGTCATATGCCTATCTGGACAGAAAACTTTTAAACAAGGAATACAGCATGAATACAGTTCCTGGTTGCAAGTCTGTCCTGAATAACGGTGCAGCTGCCATTTTTTAAAGGCAGAAAAATTCTCCCAGTAACTATATTTATATTTTTTATCAAGTTCAATTTACTGGGTGTTCCCAGTGACCTCGTCCCAAAGGAGAAACCCTGCTCAAGCACTGAACGCGCAGCAGCTCTCTGATGAGGACGGCTGCCGGCCTCCAGGTGGGTCTTGGAGACCCCCAGACAAGAGGAATCAGCTCCGCTGGCAAAAAGCCCTGCCTACGGCCCCACCCCCAACCCCCCAGGTATTTCCCAGCCCAGAACTGGCCACCCTGCAGATGAGTCATAATCAGGAACTAGGAAGTGCAAGGCAAGTAAGTCCTTAAGAAAGAATTTTAGCTGAAAACAGGCCTGCTTTTATTTCGTATGGGAAATCAAGACACAATAAAGCAGTGCTGCTGCTTCTGTTACACATTTTGCAACACTGTACATCATATAAAATTCTTTTTTAATGAAAAATGGCAATAAATTAACTGAAAGCAGACAAGTCTGCAATTCACACAACCATACAACTCACTGGCGTAATGCCCATTGGGCAAGGTGGGCAGCTGCCCAGGGCATCACCTTGTGGGGGGGCATCAAAATGCTGGGTTCGTTTTGGGGTATTTTAGTGGTTTTCCATTTGTGGCCTGCCGGGGGCGCAGTTTTTAGGCTAGCCCCCTGAACCAAACTGCACCAAACTTGGGGGGTATCATTAGGGCAGTCTCCTGATGAGACCCTGAAAGTTTTGAGACTGTGCCTTCAGAAATGTGCCCCCCCCCCCCCACAGCCTGCAACCCCCATTGACAGCAATGCAGAAAACTCAATGCAGAACAAAGATTCTTGGGCACATTTCTAGGATGTTCCTGCAGGGGGTGCATTTTTGGATGTATCGGCACCAAAATTTCAGGGTATCATCTGGAGATAATGGCACCCCCCAAGTTTGGTGCAGTTTGGTTCAGGGGGGCCAAAGTTATGGACCCTCAAAACTGTAGCCCCCATCTCCTATTAGCTCCCATTGGAAACAATGGGGGATGGGGCACCCCCTTTGGGAGTCCATAACTTTGGACTCCTTGAACCAAACCTTACCAAACTTGGGGAGTAGCATAAGGACAGTCTCCTGATGATATGCTGAAATTTTGGTGCTGATATGTCTACATCTGTGCCCCCTGCAGGCACCAATGTCCTGGTGCAAAAAAAATTTGGTCATGGTGGAGTGGCCGCCCATGGGGGGGGGGCGCATCCCACTCAGGATTTGCCCAGGGCTGCCTCGTTACGCCCCTGATACAACTCTATACAATATGGAACAATAACAGCTATTCAAACAAGGGTAACTCCATCCAGGGTTTCATAAACATACAGGTCACTAAAACGTCCCTTTGCAGGCTTCCATGTATTAAACAGAACCATGTATCCAATAAGATGTATATTCTTACCAAACAACTTCCTGTAACAATTAACTGGTGATTCTTGGTCTTCAATATTTTCTGCTTCTAATAAACTTTCACCAAGGCCCACCTGTGCAAAATGAAAAAAACAAAGTATCTGTTGATCATTTTCAGAGTGGTGCAGAGTGCGACACAGCTGGGCAGACTCAAATCCCAATTATGCCCTGAAGTTCTCGCAGCCTGACCTACCTCTCAGGGCTGTTATGAGGGCAAACGGCAGGCAGGCAGGCTTCTTTAAGATGCCTTTCAGAAAACATCACCCAACTGAACCCAGAAAGCGAACAGCCTCCTGAACTTGTTCTCAGCCCTCTTAAACCACCTCAACCACCAGCAGTCTGCAATAAAACTGCCAAAAATATTGACATTTTAAAAATGCTCATAAATGAAAAGTTAGACAGTTCAGTGTCTTCAGATGAATCCACAAAACTATTAAAATAGTAATATTTCAGTGCAGTGGGGGGATGAACAGCTTTTCCTCTATACAACGGCTTGTCTGACCTAATTCATTTCAAAGGAGGAACAGTCCAGTGGTCCCTCCTGCTGGCTTTAAGGCCTGGCCAGCCAACTCAGCTGCACGACTGCAGGAGAGCGAGCGTGACAGAGGGACTGAGCTGGCAACGCTGCAGGACAAGCCCACCGCCTCCGGTCTCACCCCGTGCTGAACCACCGACTCAGGAAAACGTCGCAAAAGCAGCAGCAGCATTTCTGCCCGTTCGAGCGTATTAAAGCACTGCTCTGTGGCCTTCAGTAACATTTCACACTGGATCCGGCCAGGAAGAGTCTCAAATAAATCTATGAGGGAAAGATAACAATGAATCAAGCTACCTTACGAACAGGCAGGGAAATCTGAGCAGGCAGCAACTCCTAATTCTGTACACTTCCTAAAACTTCTTTTCCCTTAACATCAGCAAGTCTGCATTTGGGGATTAATGAACATTACAGCTGTATGTTGCTTTTCAGAGAGACCCTGGGTTCTTCCGGAAACTTCATGTACACTTGATTAAGCTCAGAGCCAAACACTGCAGACCTGCCAGTCAGGGCACAGCACGCTGTCAGTCAAGAGCCAGCTGATCTCCACCCCTGAAGTGAGGCCTGCACCTCAAGCAACATCACCGCTCGCCTGTTCCTTGGCAGTGGCGGCTTCAAGGTGGGAAACACCCACCAGCCACAAGCCCCAGGGAGCAGCTCCGGCTTGACAAAATCTGATGTAGATTTTTAAACTGCTCCTAATATTTCCATTTTCAGAATTTCCACAAATTCTTAAACATCTTGACATGGTCAAGCACCCTGCTGACCTCTGAGCTTCTGTTCCCTGCATTACAAGGGGCTGACCATGAAAAATATTTAGAAATTTCTATTGGTACATAATGGCAATGCTGAATAATCATCATAAACTGCTACACTGCTGAACCCCTGCTTCAAACACCGCTGTATTGGAAAGGCAGACTAGCATCTATCAGGAGCAGAACCTTTTCAGGGATTGCCCCAGAATCCCCTTTCACAACTGGTCCATTCATTTGGTCCTCTTCTGAAAAAAGACTGGAACATAACCTATTCATTCTCTTGGTTTACTATGCATACTTTGATATTTGTTGTGTAGAGATCCAAGTTTTCTGCTAGTGAAAGAGTTTTCTGTTGATAACCAAAAAAGGTGATGGTGCGGCTCGTAAGATGTGCATATACCAAAACCATGCGGGGTGCGGGGTGTAATAAGGAGGTGGCTTGGAGAAGGCTGAATAAAAAGGCTGACTGGATCTAACCCAGTGTGGCTTCTGCTTGAAGAACTATTAAGAACATAAGAACAAGCCTGCTGGATCAGACCACAGTCCATCTAGTCCAGCTCTCTGCTACTCGCAGTGGCCCACCAGGTGCCTTTGGGAGCTCACCTGCAGGATGTGAAAGCAAGGGCCTTCTGCAGCTGCTGCTCCTGAGCACCTGGTCTGCTAAGGCATTTGCAATCTGAGATCAAGGAGGATCAAGATTGGTAGCCATAGATCAACTTCTCCTCCATAAATCTGTCCAAACCCTTTTTAAAGCTATCCAGGTTAGTGGCCATCACCACCTCCCATGGCAGCAAATTCCAAACACCAATCACACGTTGCGTGAAGAAGTGTTTCCTTTTATTAGTCCTAATTCTTCCCCCCAGCATTTTCAATGGATGCCCCCTGGTTCTAGTATTGTGAGAAAGAGAGAAAAATTTCTCTGTCAACATTTTCTACCCCATGCATAATTTTATAGACTTCAATCATATCCCCCCTCAGACGCCTCCTCTCCAAACTAAAGAGTCCCAAACGCTGCAGCCTCTCCTCAAAAGGAAGGTGCTCCAATCCTTCAATCATCCTTGTTGCCCTTCTCTGCACTTTTTGTATCTGTTCAATATCCTTTTTGAGATGTTGCGACCAGAACTGAACACAGTACTCCAAGTGCGGTCGTACCACGGCTTTATATAAGGGCATGACAATCTTTGCAGTTTTATTATCAACTGCTTTCCTAATTATCCCCAGCCTAGAGTTTGCCTTTTTCACAGCTGCCATGCATTGAGTTGACATTCCCATGGAACGATCCACTAAGACACCCAAATCCCTTTCCTGGTCTGTGACTGATAGCACTGACACCTGTAGCATGTATGTGAAGTTTGGATTTTTTGCCCCTATGTGCATCACTTTACATTTTGCTACACTGAACTACATTTGCCATTTCTTAGCCCACTCACCTAATTTATAAAGGTCCGCTTGGAGCTCTTTGCAATCTTTTGTAGTTCTCACCACCTTACATAATTTGGTATCATCCGCAAACTACACCTACTTCCAGGTCAATTATGAATAGGTTAAAGAGAACCGGTCCCAAAACGGATCCTTGGGGGACACCACTCCTTACATCTCTCCATTGTGAGAATTTCCCATTTACACCCACCCTTTGTTTCCTGTTCCTTAACCAGTTTTTAATCCATAGCAGGACTTCCCCTCTTATTTCTTATTATTGGCATTATTCAAAACCCATATAAAACTGCTGCCACTGCTGATGCCACCCAAATCCGGCCCTTCAAAGGGGCTTCGGCAGGGGTAACTGTGACTCTGCAACAGGAAGCATTGGCCCCTGCAAGAAATGCCTAAGAGGGAATACGTACCTCTTAAAAACTGAGTCTGCTTATCCTGAGAGTCATTCCTTAAAGCGGATGTAATAAGACTTATCTCCCGCCACACCACTGGTTGATCTGGGAAATTTACAAATCTGAAATAAAGATTTGAGAGTGGGTAAGAGAGGAAGAATTGTAGTTGTAAGACCATCATCAGATCAGATCTCTTGAAACTCCAGAGTAGCTGTGCCTGCCTGGAAATGCTTTCATGGCAAAGCCTTTACCCTTCTGTCCCCCCTCTTCTGGCTGTGTCCTCCACTTGGCACACTGCTGCTCCCAATTCTCCCCTTTTTACCCAACAGCCTCCTCCAACCTTTGATCATTTTCTCACTGCCCAACAAAGCCTAAACGAAAGGGAGAAGCCATCTCGGTGGCCCTGGCACACAGCAGAGCTGGCCACAAAAGGGTGGTTTCCGGGGCTTTTCAGCACCCCAGTGATTCCAGCCGTGAAAGCCTTTGACAATACATTTAACTTCCTTGTGCTGCATGGTATTATACCCTTTGAAAAGGGAGGTCACAAACAGGAGTCGTTGCCAGACCCCTCCCATCACTCCTCTGCTCCGCTTCCAGAGCCCTCTCAGCTAGCAGCAGGCGGGGGCAATAAACGACACGCTGCCTCCGACTGAGTCAGACCACCAGTCCTGCAAGTCCTTCATCAACCAGAAACTGGGCCTGGGACCATCTGCCAAGCAAGCGCCACACCAAGCAAGCGCCACAGCCCTTCCTCCACTGATCGTTATTCCTCATGCGAGAAAGTGTTTTCTTGTCTGACCTGGAACCAGGCTGACCTGGAACCAGTGGCTGTTGTTGGTGGGTAGGGGGGACGTTGGCCGGCGGCTGGGACACCAGCTGGATTGGCGGTTGTTGTACTGGGACCAGACAAGAACCAGTTTCTTGTCTGACCTGGAACCCCATTCAACATAAAGGACAAAGGGCAGTCCTATGCTCTTAGGCAGAAGCAAATCAGCCTGCTTCCGCTGCCACAAATAGTGCCGATTCTCTGTTCACATCAGAGAATCATATTTAAGCACCACACTATAAATGACCTTTTAAAAAAGATCATTTCTGTCGCCCCAGATGGCTATTGGCAAGCCTCCTCTTTTTGTAAAGTTACGCCCACAGAACACAGAATGGCAGGCGCAAACTTTACAAAAAAGGAAGTCTTGCTAATCGCCGTTCACATTGCCAGGCATCGGCTCCTCGCTCGGGGGGCCCTGCCTGTGTCTTCGCCCACACCTCTTGCGCCTTGAAGTCCCACATGTCCTGGTCCACCGGCTGAGTGAGCCAAGTAGAATTGCTCTGTCCAGAATCCCACTGCTTTGTCCGAGGCATCAACATGAATAACAAAAGGTTTAGAGCCCCCCCCCCCAGTACAACAACCGCCAATCCAGCTGGTGTCCCAGCCGCCGGCCAACATCCCCCCTACCCACCAACAACAGCCACTCTGACAGCCTCCGGGACCTCCTCTGCCCGCACAGGGCCTTGCTCCAACACTTGAACAGAGGAGGCGGAAACTAAGGGTCCGCTTCAACGGCTTGCCCTACTGCCCAACAACTTGCCCAGCTTCCAGGTACAGGTGGAGACCCACATGCAGAAGCATGGGGAGGGACTACGAAGACAAGGTCGAGCAGATGCATGATGTGAGTGCCCTCGTGGAAGGTGAAGCAGTGGCTCGGTACGTGGGGATGTATAAAGGGCGCGCGGCAGAGCTACTGTCCTTCCCTCAGTTCATGCTAGCTCTGCGAAGGTGTTTTGAGGACTCAGGTTTTTTCAGAATCGTCTTAATGTCAGACTCCGGGTCTGAAAATAATAGAAGCTGTAGATTTGATCTGTAGTCTTTATTTGGCACCTGAAGGTAAGCATCAGCAAAGACAATTCTGGAGAACCCACGCAAACACTCTGCCTATCTCCCCTACAGCTTCCTGCCCTCTTTAGCCCAACAGCTCTACTCTACCTCTAGAACAAAGCACAGAAACGCTGGGAACAGTTCACACTTGATAAGCAGCCACAGACAGTGGGAGCCCAACAACCGGACACCTGCAGAGAAGAAAGCCTCACAGTCCCCTTGCAAACGCCCGCCCAGGCCTGACATTTATGAGTGATCTTTTTTTTACAGGCCAGTCTTGAACCATGCAGGCAATGATGGTTTTGACAGAAGCTGACGTGGACAGAGGGAGGCAGCAGGCACTACCTTTCTCCCTTTTCTTTTGAAAAGCCATCTTGGGAAACCTTGGAGGCTCATTTTTTACCACCAGAGATTAGGAACAGAGTAAAACTAGCCTGGTTTTCCAGCAGAATTTTAGTCCCTGATTGGAATTTTTTTCTTAATTCGAAGATTTAAAAATATATCTTACATGTCATACAACAACCTGCCCGCCGACGATGTCCGTTCTGCATTCCTCTCGATAGTATACATCTCATACTAAGAAACAGAAGAGCAGGTTGTAAGTCATGCAAAGAAGCATCTATCCTCCCCTGCATTCCCTCGTGTCAGCAGCCATCTTGGGAAGGGGAAGCAGCAGAAGGGAGGAAAAGAGGAATGTTGCAAGCTGCTGCTAAGCAAAGAACGTGTCAGTGAAGCTCATTACAAGTTTGGTCTGCCAAGTCCCAGTTTGGGATCTCCTGCAGCCTGGGACGGGGAGGGGCTGGGGAGAAGCTGTCAGTCAGCTCTCTGCCCTGAGGAATTTAGAGCGAGGGGGCGACACTCTCGGGGCAGTGGCAAGGGCAGAGAGGGGGAGGACCTTCTGCAACAGCCAGCTGCGACCCGGCTTTGCTGCACTCAGCGCAACAATCCACGCAGGACAGCACAGGCGCCATGACTGAGCCCTAAAGCCCCTCCTCACCCCCCCCCCCACAGACACACAACCTTCCCAGCCTGACCTCCCACCGCGAGGGCTGCAAGCCAAGGGGGCACCAGCTGCTTCGACCCCACCGGGTCACGAGAGGCGGCCACTGCCAGGAAGGGAGCAGCGAGGGATGGGTGGTGCGGGGGGGGTCGGTGGCAGAGGAGCACCAGCTGCAGCCCTTTCCCAGCAGCCCCCCCCCCGCCCTCCTCTGAGGAGACAGCGGAGCAACAGGGGCGGCGCTCTGGCGACGGTCGCAGGAGGCCCCCGCTGCTTCCCAACCGAGCTGACACGCCCCCTCCCCCCCGCCCCCCCCCCGCACCTGTGAGAGGAGGGCGAGGAGGACAGCCGGGGCCGCGCGCCAGGCAGGAGCCCGAGGGGTGGCCGCTCCCACCCCAGGGCCGGCTGCGGGACCTCCCGGGCGGCTCAGCGAGAGCGCCAAGAGGAGGGTTCCGCCCTCGGCCCGCCCCCCGCCGCCTCTTATCTCCCCTCCACGCGCCGCCCTGGCCAGCCCCTCCTCTCGGGAAAATGAGGGAAGGGGCGGGGGGGACGCGGCTCCGGAGGGCGTGGGCGGGGCCTTCGCGCCTGGACCACGCCCCCGCCCCAGGGGCCCTGCTGCCGAGGAGGGGAAGAGGGCGGGGCTTTCCACGACGGGGGAGGCGCCGCCGCCGCCGCCGCTCCCTCCTCCCCCCCCCCCGCGCCCACCTGGATGTTGAAGTCGGCCGGGTAGAGGCTCCGCGCGGTGATGAGCCAGGCCTTGGCGGCCCAGAGGTCCTCGGGCACCAGCTCCCGCGCCCGCTGCACCAGGAACTCGCAGTCCCCCTGCGCCGACATCTCGCCCACGCCGCCGCCCGCCGCCGCCGCGCATGCGTGAAGGACGCGCTGCAACCGGCAGGGGCGGTGCTTGCGCAAGGTCGGAGGGCGGGTCGCCGGAGCCGCCATTTTGGTTGAGGGGCCCGCGGGGTGGGCGCTGAGGCGGGGCAGCGAGGAGAGGCCCCTCACTCGAGGTCCCCCCCCCCGCACTGCCGTTTGCCTGGCACGGGCGGGGGGGCTTCGGCTCGGCGCCTCCGCATGGCCGGGGAGCGGACGACGGAGCCCCCACCCCCGCGGGCCTGGCCGGAGGAAGAGGGCGGGGCGGCGCCTGCGCCTGGCGCGGTGCTCTAGAGGAGGGGAGACCATCCTCGCGTCAGCCCCGCCGGGACCCCGTCGCGCCTCTCCGCTGCTTTCTCCCCACCCCCATGTCACACACCCTGCCTGAGCTCCCCTCTGGGTCCACAGCACCCACCCCCACCCCACACCCACACCCACACCATCTCTCTCTGAAAAACCCATCCCACGCTGCAGTTTCCCTTTTGATACCCTTGACCTCTGCACCTTCACCCAGACTGGTCTAATATCAACACACCGCAAATGAAATGTGTTGGCAGTTTGTCGTTAGGGGGGAGAGAAAGGGGATTGTTAGCCCCTTTGAGTATCCTACACGAGAGGAAGGGCGGGGGGGGGTATAAATCCAAATCTTCTTCAGTTTGGTGGTGGCTGCTGGTGGGCCAGCTGCAGAAGACTCCCATCTGCAGGGGCAGCAGAGCACCAGGCAGGCCTCTACTCTGCCCTGGCCCCTGTGTCAGCTGGCGACAAAAGCGCACAGGCATCAAAGCAGCCATGGAGTCACACAAAAATCTAGTGATTGCAGGAAGTAGAAACAGCGCCATTCTCTCCCTAATATTGACCAACAGGCAAGAGATTGTAGATGTGGTGGAGACCATAGACATAGACAAGCCTTTATTGGCATTCCAAAATACAATAAAACAATTGTCCATAAAAAACAGATAGATACAGCAGCCATTCAGAGTCTTATCAATAGTTTAGTCCAAATGGACTCATCAAAAGTGCCATTCCTATACACCTCTCCACAGACCAGACTGAAAACCCACCAACAGAGCCCAGGCATCACAACAGCATACAGTATCAACACTCCACTATAAAACACAGAGTTTGTTAAGAGTGGCACCTAACACAGAACAAGGGATAGGGGGCAAGGAAATGGGCAAACAATTGATTTGACTCCCATAGGTGGCCACAGCCTTCAGTTGTCATTCCATCTGGCAATCAATAACAAAACTACGGCATCTCTCAATGAATCACCCACAGGTTATTTGACTTTGGGTGACCGTGAACCCAAAGGTTGCTGGCAGAGGTAGGCACTGTATAACAGTAGCAAATAGTTAATGTGAGCAACATTGTTGTTGTTATGATGATAGCAATCTAATGCTTAATATCCATCTAGCATTGCGTCTATAATCTTTAAAAGATATTTTGCTACACTTTCACAAAAGTAAGGATCAAGATTATCTAAGATTAAAGGAATCCTAAGAGCATCAGTTAAATGATTGTATGGGAGTGAAGCAATGATGGGTTGGGTCATTCTGATCTTGGCAAATCTTGCACAATGAAACAGAGTGTGCTCCAGTGTCTCTACTTGGCCTGAATTGCATGGGCATAGCCTCTTTTGTTTATCTATGCATTGGTATCTGACTTTAAGGAGCATAGAGGGCATTAAATTGAAGCGGGCCAAGGTTATTGCTCTTCTGTGCCTTGGATTGGTAAGCCAGAAAAGGTAGTTGGCTATATGTCCTTGTTCAAAAGGGATAAGCAAATTTAGAGGAGAGCATGTTTTCCTCGCTTCAGCTATCATGTTGCAGTACTCATGTTTCAGCAGCCTGATTTTCAGGCAATTATAGGCCTCCGGTAGAGTGGAAGAGTAAAGTGACTCTAATGGGAGGCCGATAGCACTAATTTTTTCTTCCACCAACGTCATCCATCTGGGAACTACCGAATCGGAGAGCATCGAGTGGATTAAACTAGAATGATCTTGTGAGAAATGGATGTGCAGCCAATATTTGATGGTTCTCAGCCAAGCCATTGTGACATGGGATATTTGCCCAAGTTCTAAGCATAGGGCTGCGTATGGGGCACAGTTGGGTACACCCATGATTTTGTAAAAAAAAACGGGACTGAGATCTATTCAAGATTTTGTTCGCCGCTTCAATCCAGATAGGTGCTCCATAGAGGAGCTTGGTTCCACATTTGGCATTGAAAACTTTCAACGCTGATGGTATATATTGATGGCCCGATTCGTGGAAAAAGCGCAGAATTGCTGAAGCGCTGTTATTGGCTGCATCAAGCGCTAGTTTCCTGTGTACTGCCCAATTAAGATTGCTCGTAAGAGTAATGCCCAGATATTTAAACTGTTTGACTTGCTCTATAGGTTTCTTGTTGATAGTCCATACCTGTCTAGAGAATCGTCTGTAGAACACCAATATTTTAGATTTCTCATAATTGATTTCCAATTCATTTGACTTGCAGTATTCCGCACAGCGATTCAGAAGGCGGGTGAGGCCAACCTTTGTGCATGAAAGAAGAGCAGTGTCGTCCGCATAAAGCAGGGCAGGGACCTGTTTAGAGCACAGTTTCGGTGCGTGTCCGTTGACCTTTGAAAGAATAGGCACTAAATCGCTGAGAAAGATGTTAAACAAAATAGGGGCCAGTATGCAGCCTTGTTTGACTCCCCTAGTAGTAGGGATGCTAGATGTAAGGGGCCCATTCGGGGCAACTCTGATTTTACAGCTAGTGCCAGTGTACAATTGTTTTATTAAGAACAATAATCTAGGGTCAATGTTCAGGGCAGAGAGTTTGCTCCAGAGTAGTTCTCTTGAAACTGAGTCAAATGTGGAGACCTTAGGAGCAAGTGACTCTGTCCTCCTAGAATTCCTTTGGCGGGGGGTTGGGACTAAGGAACTTTGTAACTAGACATGTAAGTTAGATTTGAGTAGGGCAGATTTTAAGAAACTCGGTATGATGAGAGTCATTCCATGGGCAAGACTGCTGGGAGGGAAAGGAGCAAGTGAACAAGAGCTCTTGCAACCTCAAACCATCGCTGTCCCAACAAGATGGAAACATGGTAGGGCACCCAAGAAGCCAACATAGATGAACAGAGAACTCCATAATGAGCTAAGGAAGAAAATAAATGGAGCATCTGTGGGTTGCTTGGCACTGTAGGACAACCATCAGAGAGGCCAAAGCTCAAAGTGAGCTAACACTGGCCAGGAAGCCCACTATAGCAAGAAAAGCTTCTTCAGATACGTGAGGAGGAATCGCAAGATAAATGAGGCAATCAGCCCACTGTTGTGTGGAAATGGAGAAACTCACATGACAGCAGACAGGGAGAGAGCAAAAAGGGTCAGTGTCTGTTCTGCCTCAGTTTATTCCCCAGAGCATAGAACAGGCTCATCTAGTATGCAAGGCACAGTATCCGGGCAACTGGTTCACATGGACAGAAAAGTAGTTGAGAAGCATTGGCTGCAGTGGTTGAATAAAACCCCCCTGGCCAGATGGTATGGTAAGCAGCCAGGGGTGCTGGAAGAACTATCCAGAAAGCTTTCTGAGCTTTTGTCCATCCTCTCCCAGACCTCTTGGCAGGTGGGAGATGGGCCACAAGACTGAAGGAGGGCAAACATTATCCCCATTTTCAAAAAAGGGAGGAGGAATGACCCAGGAAAATGCACCCCAATTAGTCTGACCTCTGTCTCAGGGAAGCTATTGGAGCAGATTTTGAAGGGATCAATCTGCAAGCAGCTGAAGGAGAACTTGGTGATCCAGGGAAGGCAGCATGGATTTGTCCCTAGCAGGTCCTGTCAGACCAACCTTATATCCTCCTCTGACTGAGTGACGAGCTTCCTGGATCAAGGGAATGCTGTTGAAGCTGCTTACCTGGATTTCAGAAAAGCTTTTGACCAGGTTCCCTCAGATGTCCTGATGAATAGACTGGAGGGCTGGAGGCTGGAGTCTAGCATAGGGGGGAGGACAGGAAACTGGTTGGGGAGCTGCCGTCAAAGAGTAGCTGTCAGTGGCATTTCACTGGCATTTCATATTTCATTTCCATTATGTTTGTACCCCGCCCTATCCCCGAAGGGCTCAGGGCTGCTCACAACCCAGCAAAAATACATACTAGCAATACAGCAAAACACATGGTAACAATAATAAATACATACGGCTAAATAGCCTCATTTCAGATGGCGACTTAAATTACAATTACAACTTCTAACACCATAAACAGCAGTACTAACAATAAATACAATTAATCCATGCAATACCTAAAGCTTAAAATACATCAATACATACAATAAATCAATACATATAATGGATCAATAATTTAACAGTATCAGAGTAGCAATACACAACTAATAGAATTTCGTGGATACATCTCAACATTGTTAATGATGGACCAATATACACTAAACAGTATAAACTTCATGATAATACATAATCAAAATCAACAAATAGCCAGGAACAGACTGTATGAACATTTCCAAACTAACTACCCTAAACTAGACTACCCTATAGCTGCTGCAAGGAATGACCTTACTGAATTACTTAGTGCCTACACTACATTTACTAACATAAGAAGGAGACTACAGTCCCTAACTAAGAACACTAACTGATTCACTAACAATACCTAATAGCCTGTACTCCTAATAGTAGCTACACTTAAGGAGGGACAACAAAATGGCAATGTAAAAGTTCAGCACAGGAGGGCCAGCCCCTCCTCTGATAACTCCACCACCAACCTTGTCATTTTATCCGTTGTTAACCATCCGTTGGGGGTCACCACTAGCGCAATGTCCCAGAAGCAGCCCCCGGTATTCTCCACTCTGCAAAGGGGGCTGGCAAATATTCTTTGAGCAGGAGGCTCTCGAAACGTTCTTTGGGCGAAAAACTCTTGAAAAAGTTTCTCCACTCACCGCTGTAAGGAATTCCATAGAGCAGAAATAAAAGGCTTTTTTGGTTGAAAGACCGTTTATTCAGACATCTTAGAAAGCTCACGTACACGCCGGGACAGGAATGAAGTCTCCCGCCAGAACCACAGGTTATAAGCTTTTCCGTCCCATCCCCCTCCCGGTTTCCCGTTTTCCCCAGTCCCATTCTCATGGGAACGGCATTCTCATCTCTTTCTGTGAGATAAGGCCTCTACCAGAGAAATAGCCGCCGCTTCTGGCCCATCGCCCGAGTCCTGGAATTCAGTCAAGGCCAAGCGGCTGTGCTGAGAATCAACACCATTGAAACCTTTACAACCGCCGTACTCACTCCATCAGAGGGCGCTGCAATGTTACAGGGGAGTCCCTGCCACCGACTCCCCTCTCTGTCCAAGCATCCTCTAAGACGGTGCGGGCCATGTGGTCTCCGCCATCTCATCCTGATCACATTCGGCTGGCCCCTGCCCTGAATCTCGGCCGAAGGCAGACGCTGTACAGAGGTCTCTGCCGCTGACCCCACCCCCTTCCTCATCAATCCAAAGGTCTCTGCCACCGACCTCTCCAAGTTCATCCAATTCACCCAGCTCGCCCAAGACAACAGACCATCACCTATCGGGGACCAGGGACCAGCAATTGCGGAGACAGGCCAGCTGCTGCCGCCGCCCTCCATACAGCGTGGCGGACAAATAAAGTAGTTATTTTGTCTTAATCGTTGTTATCTTGCAACACTTTGCATTGTTTCATTAAGTAACCAACCAGGTTGTCAGATGAAGGTTCAGTGTAGTCTAACAAAAGCCCTAAAAAGTTTCTAATGAAACTAATACCGGAGCTCCCAACCGTTGCATCTGCTCTGGGCGCCATCTTGAGGCCATCCTCCTTGAATGGAGGGGGGTGTCCAGTGGAGGCTCGGTTCTGGGCCCAGTACGTTTTAATATTTTTATAAATTATCTGGATAAGGGTGTGGAGGAATTACTCATTAAATTTGCAGATGACACCAAATTGGGAAAGGCAGTGAACACTCCAGAAGATAGACAGATTTCAACATGAAAAGTGGGCAGATGTGAACAAGATGCAATTGAACAAAGATAAGCGCAGAGTTGTACATCTGGGTAACAAAAATGTGGAATGTGCATGCTGGTTGAGGGATGCCCTACTGAATAGCAGTGTGTGTGAATAAGATCTTGAGGTACAGGTGAACAGTAAGTTGAATATGAGCAGCCAGTGTGATGCAGCAACAAAAAAGGCTAATGTGATCTTGTGGTGTATCAACAGACACAGCATCCAAATTGCAATGTGTCATAGTCTCACTGTACAACACATTGGTCATGCCTCACCTGTAGTATTGCATTCAGTTCTGGAGGCCTCACTTCAAAAAGGATGTGGACTTCTGGAGCGGGTGCAGAGGAGAGTGAGGAGGAGGGGCCTGGAGACTGAGCCCTGTGAGGAAAGACTGAGGGAATTGGGGATGTTTAGTCTAGAGAAGAATAGAGGGGACATGGCTGCTGTCTTGAAGTATATGGGGGGATGTCACTTAGAGGAGGTCAGGGAACTCTTTTTATTGGCAGCAGAGGTTAGGACTTGCAATAGTGGGTTGAAATTATGGGCAGAAAGGTCCTGATGGATCTTAGGGGGAGGAATTTTACATCAAGAGTTGTGTACCACAGAACTAGCTGCCCAGGGAGGGGGCGCGCTCCCTCCACTGGCAGTCCTGAAGCAGCAGGGGGACAACCAACCGGGGCAGGGCAGTAGCAAAAAGGTGCCCTCCTGCCTGCCCTGGCACCAGCCCACCCCGGGACGCTTTAAGTCAATGATGGTGCACCTATGGCACGTATGTCAAAGGTGACACACCATGATATTTTGGGTGACACCCCAGTGATCACCAATACCCAACTACAACTATTCTCCCTGTTGGAGTTATTTTTGTAATTATTTCATATAATACATACATAATATGTTTTTCATATAACACACAGCACCACATATGGTTGGACCTTGCTGTCCCACCGGGCCCTGCTTGTTCTGTGACGGGGGCAGGCGGAGACCAGGCGGGGACTGGGACAGTGGGCCCTGCTGTACTGTGGGGCGATTGAATGGAAGTCAGTCACCACGACACGTTCTATGCTTAGTGAATTGTGTCTTAGGATGGGACTGGGTATCTACCTGGCTATGGTTGCCAACTTGTTGGCCAAAGATGCCTTATCACTTTTAATAGTCTTTCTAAAATCTATCTTCAAAATAAATTCAAAAACACCTCATTTGTCCCCAAAAATATTCAACCAGACAGAAGATGGCTAAGAGCAACAAATGCGGTCACCCCAGTAAGTGTCTTTCCATGGCTACCAATGCATCAAGAGAAGCCTCTGTCAAGCCTCAGTTTCTCCTATTTGCATGAGGGGAGATATTGCAAGCTTACTATAGGGGCTGGTAGCAAAGGGATACGTCAAGAAATTGCATCCAAAGCAACTGGACTACTCCAAAACTGTCCTATACTCTATCCAATTGCAAGAATAGTAATGGCACATGAGAATTGCCACCCTCTCCAAATGGCCTCAGTCTGCAGGGGACTTTTTCGGGGGAGGGGGGGTATCTGGTTCTTAGGTCTCATCACCCCTCCCATCCACCAAGCACACTTGGCACTCCCCATAAAACGCCTCCTCCCCCACGTGCCTTTGCAAAGTCTTCTCCACTGTTTTGCACCTCTTCTTATGTTTTGAGTAGAAAACAAGGATTTTCCTTACAGCTGCTGGGTTGCACAGGCCCTGTTCCCGCTGCATGGCCTGGCCCCAAGCTCACTTTGCAGGGGACATTCGCCACTTGCTACCTAACCTTAGAGCTTGTAGCCAACCTGACCGGTGGTAGTGCGGAGGGGGAGAGAATGGTCTTTCTCATGGACTGCTGCCCTGGCAGACCTGGCAGAACAGTGCCCTGAACGGAGTAGCCTGTTTGAATCCAGAAATTCTACATTGGGACTGGACAAGACTGTCGAGTGACCCCCCCCCCCATCCCGCCCCCAACCTCATGCCTGGCCCATACGCAGGAAACAGCATTTGAATATGGACAACAGCACACAATGGGCGAAACCAGTTCTAACTTGTCTAACTCATCCTCCTTGTGCCCATCTATATTGCAACACCCATTAAGGGTCGTTACCTGTTTATTGTCCAATAGCCGGAAAAATCCATAATGGGTCAGTGGTCTGACACTCGAGACCATCACCTCACCTGGAACAGCTGAAAAAATCCTTTGTTCAAGGTTTTCTTTTCCTCAAGACACTTTTTCCCTATAAAGGCACAGCTCAGACCCCAGTCAGGTGTTCAATATTATCCCCCCCCCCCCCCCCATGGTGCTCGATAATATTGTTCCATCAACGCTGATCATCCAGAGCCTAGTGCTGGCCACGAGGTCTCTGTCCCTGGACATCCACTACAAGACTGGTAAATGTAATCTTTGATATCCCATCCCCTCTCTATATATGTCCCAAACCTGTCTTTCACCTCTAAATTACATCCTAGGAAACCTTGTATGTCTGTGTTTTTACCCCAGTAACTGAATGATTGTGAGTGGGATTTTATTTCAATTTCTTATTTTCTCAATAAAATCCTTTAAAAAATAAATTTATTTTCTCTGCTGGTTTCTTATAGTGAGTTGAAACCCGTATACACAGGCAATATATATACATATATACATCGATCAAGTCACCCAACACTCCTTAAGCCACGCTAAGCGACCTTGTGCTCTACAGCTAATTTCCCCAACCAAAGAGGGTTGTTGCGTCCCACCATTTTGGGTAACAAGCTGCAGGCAGCCACTGGTGGAGACATCATGTCAGCTGGGCAGGCGGCACCTCAAGGGAGCCAGCAGCACACGGCCTGGGCAGGCACGCCCCCACCCCCAGCAGCAGCTGCCCAGCTTGCTGCTGTGCCCTTTGCCCTCACCTTGAGGGGTCAACGTGGGGGGGAAAGGTGGCCATGGGCAACCGAAGCCTGAGCAGAGGGCAAGCAACTGGCAGTGGCAGCAGAGGTGGGCAGGTGGAAGGCGGAGGCCGGTGGGGGAGCTCAGGAGGAGGACGAGGAGGAGGGCAGCAGCCAGGAGCCCAGGGCTCCAGTCCCTCACTCCCGGGGCAGGGAGGGGAGAGGGCTGGTGGCCGAACAGTGAGACACAGCAGTTGCGCCCAGGGCTGGAGCCCCCTCTGTCCCCCCCCCTCAAGACACCTATGGGGGGGGGTTACTATGCACCTTTGGGAGAAACCTCCAATATCATTTTTAACAGGCAGATAATATAGGGAAGTGTCACTTGGAGACTGTAACGGTGGAGGGCCACATGTACATGGCCAGGATACAATGAAATCCCAGATATTTACCTGTGCTCAACAGATAGTTTAGCATTAGAAAAGCTAATGTCTACCAGATCAAATGCTGCACGTATCGGTGTAATGTAGATTGTAGCTGTGGTCACTGTTTCCAAACAGAAATCCTGAATAAGCAGATGTTTCTTTTCTCTGCCGATTCCATTTGCTTCTGATCAGCTTATTTGAATATGAAAGACTACAGACGGAACCATTGCTTGCTACTGTGTAACTCATTACATAAAACGAGCCATGAAAGATCAGGACATCATCTCCTGTTCCCTGACCCCTCCAATGCGGCCTGGGCCAGATGGTGCAGCAGGCGAGGGCACCTGAACAGGAGCCTGTATGGTTTAGAAAGGGCAGTTTGAGCCACTTTGCACAACCCTCTCACTAACGTTTCAAATGCTGCTGCTGCTGCTGCTGCTTTCTGTAATAAATGGGAGTATTGACTGAAGCTGAGAGGTGTCTTTGGCTTTTCTTCTGTTAACACAACTAATCCTTTCACAGGATTCAGGACCGTCAAAGGCTTCATTGTGCAGCAGGGAATGTGTCGGCCCAGCTATCCGCCAGGGCTCCTGTTCTACCACCTCCTGACCTCATGTAAACTGCACACAGGAGTTCCCCGCGGCTCAGCTCCTGTGCTTTGATGAGTTGATGCATTTCAAGACAACTTCTGTGCCTCTTGTGTGCTCTACAGGCCCTGCTGAGAGCCTCTGTCAGAAGTTCCATTGCACCATCCAGAGGGGAGGCTGAAGGTTGTTGGCATTTGGCAGATTTACAAAGGGTGGAAAGATGTTGGACGTCTCACATTGAGGGATGCAGTGTAGACTCTGAGGCCCCTTTCAAGCTCAGGGTCCCAGCGGGTCATCATCATAGACAGACTGAGAATGCATTGAGCACCCTCTTCAACAGTGTGCCGGGTCTCATTCTTAGGAGGTGATGGGCCAGTTCTAGGCTCCAGAGGCCCCGGCGCAGGACTGGAGTGGGGTGTGCTGCATTCTGACGGTTGGAAGCAAAGGACATCACAGAGTATCTTGCAGCAGGAGCCATGGAACCAGGTAAAATCCTTCCACCTGCTCTTATCTGTTCTGCTCTCCTTTTAGTGCTGAGCCTGCTAATCTCAGGGATGTTCAGTAGCCAGCAGAGCTCCTGAAGGGCCCAGGGCAGGATGGAGGTTGGAAGGAGATGTCCGGGCATCCTGGGACATGTTAACTGAGAGGGGATCAGAAGACAACTACACAGAGAACAGTGTAGTTCTTTGAATGAAGTTTGTGACTTGAAGACAAGGCCCCTGTTTCAGCAGTACAGACACTGCTGGGAACCCAGCCTCAGGCCACTGCTGCTGCTTGCACTGTCCTGAAATGAGAAGCCCCACCCAAGCCTCTCTTAGCCTGGCAAAGCTGCCCTCTCCTCTTGAGGGATGGGGAGGTGTGGGGAGGGGGGGAAGTATTTCACTGCCCCTTCCTCATGAGGGACGGTATGTTTATGTCGGGAAGGGGCATATTTTCGGGAATGTGAATGGTGACTTTGGATTCTGTGTGAGTGAACAGTCCAAACATGCAGCTGGCACACAGTTGTGGTGAGGATAAAAATGTCTGCTGCAGTTTATGAGGGAGATTTTTGTGGAAGGATAAAGGGGAATTGCCAGAGCTTCTACTGTAGTGATGAGCGGGCGGCAGGCCTTTGAGGTCGATTCCGCACTTGCGTTATCGACCTAAGTTCGAGCCGCGTTCGACCTAAGTGCTCCACACAACCACTGGGATCGACGTGGTTTTGTACCAGCCTTGCCCCGTGTAACGGTCAAATTTCCGACTCCAGTTGGGAACTACTACTTTTTCAGGGAACCACACTCGAACTCAGCTCAATTCCAGTAAAGTGCGGAATCTCTGGTGCCAGGAGTCCCCCATTCAGCCAATCACAGCTGAGTGTTTCGGGCATGCGTACAGCTGGCCAATCAAAAAACGCCACCTTTGTCCCTCCATTCCTGTGGCAGTTTTTTAATAACGTGTGTGGGGATAGACGGAACATGGCCGTAGAACAGTAGCCAATCGGAACGGAGCGGCGAAGAGGCACAGGATGATTCCGCCCTCCGAGCTGCGATCAAGCTGGTTGCAGTGGGGAACAACAATGGCTTCGACCTAGGTTAGTACCCTTCTCAGGGAACTGGGTCGAACCTTTTTTACTCATGTGCGGAATCGCCCTGAGATGGATTAAGGTTCTTAGTGATGGGATGATCCTTCAGGAGGAGATTGACTGTTGGACCCCTGCTTTTTTGAGTACGTGTGTGCGTATGTGTCCCTCTTAACTGGCTGTGGGAAGTTTGTTTCCTCAGGTTTGGTGTGAGGATTAATGTGAAGTGCCAGGCAGTGTCCTTCCTCTGTGCCTAGGGAAGGGAGGATGTTGCTGGAAGTTCTGGCCATGCCGCGTGTGGCCAAGGATTCCAGAGGAGACCAGCTTTCCTGCCACCACAGAGGAGATCACTATTGCTAAGGGAGTTCAGGATGTATTGAGGATTTGCCCTTAATTTGGCACTGCCATATAGACTGGGATATCACCTCGGTTTCTTATAGTACAGGAAGCAGAAAGGGATGAGGTGGTGGTCAAACCAGGATTTGTTGAGACAAACCAAGACTGAACTATCAACCACAACTAAAATAAACCATGGTTCCACCTTTTGTGTGAACCAGCTGTAATGTTCATAAGCTTTGTGGGTACAAGAGGCTCCCTTGGCTGCAGCCTTTCCCCGACTGCTCTTCCCCAGGTCTGACACCACCCCTCCCCCATAGCTCCAGGTCGGCGGGCCAGACAATGGGGTGTTAAGTTTGTGTCGCTTCTCTAATATCCCACAAAATGAGCATTGCTGTCGATTCTGTCCTGATACAACTGATTCACTTTCTCATATTCTGCTTCACTGTTCAAAATATAACAACTTCAGAACTGATTTGAGAACTGTAATACCAACAGGGTTTATGCTTCTTTCTGATAAGGTAAAAATGGCTAAGCTTCTAAATAACTCTAATGCTGAAATCTCTGAAGCTGTTGCTACATTTTTACTCTGTGTACTGTAAGTTGTGTAATAATGATCTTTTCACTGTATTTGGAATTCATGACACACACCGGTTTTATGCCTAATAAAGGTTTTGGATTTGGATTTGGAAAAAAAGTGTGTGTTAACGAGGGCCAGATAGAATTATACAGAGGGCCTGATTTGGCCCGCGGGCTGTGAGTTTGACACATGTGGGTTAGAGTGTCAGGCCTAGGATCTGGCAGACCCAGATTCAAACACCCATGTCGCCATGGAAACTTGTGAGGTAACCTTAAGCCAATCACACAGCTAACCTCCCTCTCAGGGATATTGTGAGGATAAAATGGAGGAGAGGCGAACAACAGGAGCTGCTTTGGGCTTCCATTGGGGTTTAAAGGAAGTCAATAAATAAATAAATAGCTATGCCGGGGACACCACTGGGAAGAAGAACATGAGAACGAGCAGGAAGAGTGTGAGAAAGAGCTTATCCCAAACCAGAAACGTGCTTAGCACAATTCTAAGTTCCCTTTCCAAAACCATCCTTTCACTATCTCTGTCATTTTTCAAGCTCAGCATTAAGTCCAGCAGCTGTTGAAAAGTCCTGTTAAAAAGAGGACTTGATTAGCCTTTGGGACACTGAGAACTCCTCATATTGACTTCTTCAGCTGCCACTTAAGGATGATGGCTTAGGGACCAATCCCCACCCATATGCAGGAATATGATGTCATGTATCATTCCAAGATGGAGAAGGTTCATGACATCGGATCAGTATTGGACGGAGAAGCGGCAGAGTGGTTTGTGGAACTATTTGAACTCGACGCCGAGGAGCTTAACTTCGGTGGCCGATTTCTTGCAGGGTTCGAGGATTGAGATGCCTGTGATAACGTTAAAAAACACTAAAGACTATGCGGCAGGGCAACAAGCCATTCGCGGAGTTTGCTCGTCAATTCCGTGTAGTGGCCAGCAAAATTCCTGATTGGCCAGATTGAATGAAAGCCGAATAAATCTATGAGGCTGTTGATCCAAAAATTCGGAGCTGGGGTGTTATGAACAACGAGCCTCGTACAGTTGCGGAATGGATCAAAATCGGCAGTGTGATTGCAGGCAGACTCAACCGTTCCAAGGGGGCAGGAACTAAAATTCAACCAGCCAAGCGCCTATCCCTCAGGTGAAGAAAACTCCTGCCTCAACTACCATCCCACCATCTACTACTGAAAGCGTCTCTGAGCGACGTCATCGTTTAGGACTTTGTCTGTACTGTGGCGAAATGTCAGGAGGCCTGTTATTGTGGGGATTTTGCTATTGCTGCTTTCTGTATGTTGGGGTGGTGGAATGGGTTAATTGCATTTCTAACTGACTTTCAACTGTCTTTTGTATGATGTTATACTGCACTAGGTGCTGCTCAATGTCAGAGCCTGGCCATCGCTACTGTTATCTCTTTCACAGTTAAACTACTGTTCTTATTCATGAGTTTGTTTCAGTTTTTGGGATTCTGACAGGCGGTCATCACCCACAGTCAGGCAGCATTTCGCTCCAGTCCCCCCTCCGTGCCCACTTCGCTGGAGGAGGTTTTTTTTTGGGGGGGGGCTTGAGGTCCGCAGGAGGAGGGTAGTGACCAACTGGAGAAACGGGGGGAGTTCTGGTGGAAGTGGGATCGATTCTATGTGCCTCTGGCAGTGCGCCTTCTAGCCTTGCAGGGATGTCATGATGTAAAATTGGCAGGACACTTTGGGTTTGTGAAAACATTGCATTTGGCCTGTAGACATTTTTGGTAGAGGACGCGGAGGGGGGATGTGGAAGCTTATGTTAAAGGTTGCCCCACATGTGCGATGGCCAAGAGGGCACAAGGGAAGGTGCCTGGCCTCCTCCAGCCCCTGCCAGCACCCTCCACACCCTGGAAGGTGATCTCCATGGATTTCATCACCAACCTCCCGTCCAGCAAAGGGAAGTCGGTGATCTGGATGAACTTGTTTTCGAAGCAGGCGCACTTTGTCCCTTGCGCATCGCTGCCAACAGCGAGCAAGTCTCGCTCCACGCTGTCCCTGACCGCGGTGGACAATTTATTTCGCAGTTCTGGTGGCACTTTCTGAAGCTGCTGGGCACAGAACAGGCTCTTTCCTCGGCTTTTCACGCAGCAACCAATGGTCAGAGCGAACGTACAAACGTAACTCTAGAACAATATTTACGGTGCTACATTAATTTCCATCAGGACAATTGGGTTGACCTGCTGCCTTTCGCTGAATTTGCCTACAACAACGCAGTGCATAGCAGTACGGGAAAGACCCCCTTTGAGGTTGTGTCAGGACAGTCGGCTAAGCCGTTTCCATTCCTGGGGGAGGTCCAGCAGGGGCCTGGGGAACTTCAGGAATGGGTGCAGTCCATCCGGCAAGCATGGGGACTGATGCAACAGGCCCTGGAGAAGGCTAAGTAGGGGTACAAGCAGCAAGCCGATAAGAAACGGCAGCCGATCACCCTTGCGGTAGGGGATTGGATGTATTTGTCCACCAAGAACTTGCGGGGATTGCAAGGGTGTAGGAAACTGGGGAAGAAGTATATTGGACCTTTTCAGAGTGATTAATAATGTGACAGCCGAATTGTAGTTTCCTTAAAACTTGAAGTCTGTACATCCTGTTTTTCATTGCAGCCCCCTCAAAAAGGCGCCTCCCCCGGACGACTGGCACCCTCATCCGGTGGCGCCCACCCCTGTTGAGGTGAGGGGCAAGCCTCACCACGAGGGGAAAGAGGTGTTAGATTCCCGGGTGCATCGTGGATGGCTACAGTATTTGATCGCTTGGACCCATTTCCCGGCTGGGGACAATGAATGGGTCGATTCCATACATGTCCAAGCCCCTTGCTTGGTGAAGGCGTTTCACCGGGCTTCCCCGATCGCCCAAAAGGGGGGGGAGGTCTTAAGGGTGGGGCGGAATGTCAGGACCATGCCTGTCAGTGCCGTGATGTCTTGCTGTGAGTGAATTGTAAATGTTTCTCTGTTTCCCTCTTCCCTTCCTGGCAATCTCCTGGCACCAGACCACCTTCAAAGAGGTGTGAAAGGTTCCCAGGTTCTTTGAAGCTCTGTAGTGTAATTGTAGTAGAAACTGCAGTAGACATTGTGGGGTGAAACGGGGGGTGGTGGTAAAGGATATAGGTCCTGGATCTGAGCTCTCTAGCTCAGATCCTGTTTTACATTGTTACTCTTCGTATTACCTGGAATAAACTGCTTTTGGACTTTCCGACAGTCTCTGTTATTTCCATGTTCGAGAGTCTGACACCACAAGTGCTCCACGTGGCTTCACTGAGGGCCAAGATCACTCCGCCCACCCTTCAAAATGGTGGAAACCAATCATGGCCTAATAAACAGTTGTGTTGCACTTTAACTTTTAAAAACATCATATTATTTCAATCCTTGCCCCACACTGGTGAAGTAGGTAAGAATTAATTTATTTTATTAGATTTAATCTGCTGCCGCTCACAAAACATAAAAACAATTTAACCATCAAAACATTCCAACAAATTACAATAATTAACTATAAAGATGGTGATAAACAATGAGGATTGCTGGTAGACTCAATTGAATTATTAATTATTATTGCAGATGTGTGTGGGGGGGAGGCTGAGAAACAGGTTGCCTTAGACTGGCTTATGGATGTCCTGGTTCATAGCTCAGTCTCTTAACCAGCATGCTGTATCCCTTCTCCTGATAACAGGAGAAGGGATGTCCAGTCGCTGAAATGTGCGCCCCCCTCTCTCTCTATTCGATTACCACCATATGCTACCCTCTTAGAGGGGAGTCCGGCCGTTCCCTTTCCTTAGGGAGGCCTTTAATTAAATTGGGTTTTGGGGTGCCTGATATCTTTGTATTGACTGCTGCCTTTAATAGATTTTAATAGATTTTATTGGATTAATAATTTTACTGATTGTAATGAATATTGTTGTGCACCGCCCAGAGCCCCTCGGGGATGGGGCGGTCTACAAATTCAAAAAATAAATAAAAATAAATAAATAAACAGACCCATAAGCCATAGTGGCTTCTCTTGAAGCAGAATGTTGACACAGGGTCTTAGTGCATAATATGCCTCCATTTTGTCCTTCAGCTGACCTTCTCTCCACTGATGCCAACCATCAATGAAGTTGGACTGAAGAACACCCGATGCCGTTGATTCACAGTGCTGGGCCTTCAGCTTGGCTGTTGACAGTGCCAAGGGGGCGTGCCGCGCTTCTCAATTGCCCCGTATGCTGACAGGGAGGTGCCCATGATGTAGGCCCTGACAGCGGCTTCTGGCAATTGCAGGACTGGAAAGGACCGTGGGTGCTGTCAGCTGCTTAGATGATGGTTCGGCGGGGCCTAGTGGTCTGGCTGTCTCGGGTAGGAGTTGGGTTGGTGGTTCTCTGCTGCTTGGTATCAATGCTCTACATGTTGGCCTGCAGCCCCCGAGGTGACACGTGGCATCTTGCCTTCCCCAGGCACAAGAGCCTAACAGGAAAAGAGAAACACCAAGACATTCTCTGGGTGAGAGAGGAGCATCCGCAGGACTACATCAGCAGCTTGAAGCAGCAGGTTGCCCAGCTGAAAAGGGCTCTCCGGGAGAGGAGCAGGCAGCTGGAGAACATGCAGGGGCAGAGCAATGGAACCGTGGGAATGGAGCTGGGGCAGGAGCGCCCCAGGGGGACTCAGGCCGATCTCCTGAGGTTCCTGCATTCCCAGATTGACAAAGCTGAGGTTCACAGGGGTATGAAGCTGCCAAGTGAGTATGCGGCCATGCCCTTTGAGAGCTTCACTCTGCAGAAAGTGTACCAGCTGGAAATGGGCCTGTCACGTCACCCGGAGGAGAAGCCAGTGCAGAAGGACAAGCAGAATGATCTAGGAGAAGTGATTGAGTTGGGCTTGGAGACCTTAAACAGGCTGAAGGACCAGGACAACACGGGACAACAGAGGTTTTCCACCGCTGACTTTGTAGAAGGTGTGTGATCTTCAGAGCTGTGCCTATAAAAATGGATCTCCCGTCGAGAAGAGATCATTCCTTTTGACCCTCAAAAACCATTTCCTTCTGCAGGCTTAGCAATGGCTTCCTACTGTCCTTTTGCTCAGCTAAATATGAAGGTGCAAAAAAATTCTGGGATTCAAAACAGCTTGTGGCAGAACAGGTTTGCTTTGCCTGACAGGCCCTATTCCGCTCCCTAGCCTCTCCCAGTGGTTGCCAACTTTTCCTGGAGAAGGCTAGCTTTCTCACTGGGTAAACCACTGCCACCACCTGACCCGCTGGGGAAAGCCAGAATTCCCCAACTTCCTTTCCAACCCTGAGGCCTCTGCCTCAGTTTCCCTTGGTTCCCCTCTCCTGGGTTCCACAGGGCAGATTGGAAGTACCGGAGGAAAAGCTGCTTGCCCGCTGCCAGCCTTCCTCCCCCCTCCTAGTCAGATAGCGCATCCAAGACGGTGGGGCATTCGTGGTACAGAAAACTGTTCTCCACATCTAAGGTTTAAAAATATTTATTAAAATTAAAATAGTTACCAGTATATTTTAGCACTGCACCAGATTGACCAAGGGTTTCCCAAAAAAGGGTACAAACACCAATCCCCTGTCCCTCCCCCGAAACATACCCTAGCAGTTGTTGAAAGTAAAGTAGGCCTGTGAAGCTGAGAAGGTTGCAGTTCTCCAAGAGTTCTCATTACCTGGCAGGCTGAGTGAGCTACCTGGATGAGCTCGAGGTTCAAAAATGGCTGCTTCCTTCTCAGCCCCGGCAGGAGGTCTGCTCGCAGCAGAAAGAGAAAGAGAAGAGACCTCGCCCCTCTACTCCCAGCAATTTCTCAGATCCCAGACCCCACCTTCCTTTGACCTGGTCAGGCTGGGTCAAGATATCTTTTCCCCCTAGGTCAGGTAGGTCTTCCTGATGTCCCTCTGGCACCTTTTAAGTCCTCCAAATCTATGATACCTGATGGGAGAAGGGGAGGGGAAGAAATAAGAAAAAAAGAAAGGGGGGGGGAAGGGGCCATTTCTCCACACAGCTCAATAGTGATAAAGTGCCAGGGAGTCATCTGGTTCCACCACGAGCGTGTGGAATTGACTCAGCTGGCCCAAGCGCCAAGCCGCGAGACCCTAATGAGAAATTTTGGTCACAAGCTTTAGTCCATCTGCCTCCCAAAGGATTCCTTTGCGCTGCCACCTCGAGAGTAGGAGTTAGGAACACACCAGTCTGGCACTGGGACTTTTCCGTTTTGCCTTCTTCCGCTCCAAGGCTGGCCACGTCCTGCTCCAGGTCACCCGAGTCAGAGCGGAAGCCTTAAGGTCTCGCTGTGAGAGTGGGCCAGATCCAAGCTGACATCTCCCAGCCATTCCTTTGTATAGGAGTAAGAGTGGCTCAAATTAGGCTTTTATGTGGGTGCAGACAGACCAGCATAAAACCAAATTAATAACATTACCTTTTTGGAAGTACACTTGAAAAAAATCTTACCTGAATACCTAAAACAGGCACACAGAACCCTACAACTGAACATGAGAGCGAAAACAACAAATGGCCACAGCCAACGCAACTGGAATAGCCCCAGTCTAAACAAGCCCCTGCCGAGTGTGGGGCTACTGTGCTTGTGACAGAACTCTGTCTGTGTCCACTGACTCCTGCCCCATGGCAACTCCTCCCAGCCACGTCCCTCTCCACTGGGGATCAGAGCCCAGGTTTTGGGAGGGGAGGAGACAAGACGCATCAGAAGAGAGGCTTCAGGGAAGGAAGTTATGCATGGCAGAAGCGTTTCACATCTTCAGCCTCAGCTTGGGTGAGGGCAGGCACAGGGGCATAGCTAGGGGAATCGGGGGCGGGGGAGCTGGAGCCCCAGACACCACTCTGTGTGTGAATGATGTGCCAGCCGGTGCTTGGAGGGAAAGGGCACTTGTGAGCACTTGTGAAGAGCTGGAGAAGCAGGGAGGCCAGGAGATCCCTCTGAGCTGGCTGGAAGAGTCGCCCGCTGGGATGAGCGCCGTGCTGCTTTGTGGGAGTGGGCAAGCCGTGGATTGAGGTGGATGCTGACGGTTCTTCCCCCCCCCCCTTCTCCTCGCAGGCATCTATCGGACGGAAAGAGACAAAGGCACCTTGTATGAGCTGACATTCAAAGGACACCAGAACTATGAATTCAAGCGAATTGTCCTGTTCAGGCCATTTGGCCCCCTCATGCAAGTGAAGAATGAAAATCTCAACATGGCACACGCCCTTGTTAATATCATAGTCCCACTGGCTAAAAGGGCTGGCAAGTTTCATCAGTTCATGCAGAACTTCAGGTTGGCATGTTTCCTCCAGATTGGCCTACCTATGTTTTTTCAATGCGTCCTTATCAGCAATGTGTTCTAGCATTTATTTCCCTTTGTTTAAAAAACTCTGCCCTTCCTCAAAGAAGTTCATACGTAGTTTTCTCTCCCTCCCTCTGCATCCTCATAACAACCCTGTAAGGTGGGAAAACCTTCAAGAGGCTGGCAATAGCAAACCACCACCTGCATAGAAAACTACATGAGGTCATAACTGCATAAGTCAGCTGTGAGTTGACAGCAGTGGCGTAGCTGCCAGGGGTAGGGAGTCTTGTCCCGGGCGTGCACAGTGTGTGGGTGTGGCGGGGGCGTTCCGGGGCAGGCAGGGGCACAGGACGAACGTGCATCCCGAGCACAGTTCCCCCTCACTCCACCCCTGCTTGACAGGAAAGGGGGAGGATACTACACTTGATTTTAGCCAAAAGGCTGAGAAGGATACGTAAATAGTAAACCTTCTACTGGAACATCTAAGAACAATTCAGACTGATTGTTGTGGGTTTTGCGGGCTGTATGGCCATGGTCTGGTAGTTTTTGCTTGTAATGTTTTGCCTGCATCTATGGCTGACATCTTCAGAGGCATGTCATAGTAAGATGTGATTCTCTCTGTGACATGGTGTGCAGTGATTGTATGGTGGGGCATGTTTTTATATCCACATCACAAGTAGAGGGGTTAGGTACATTTGCAATCTCATGAGTTAATAACCATCTCTATTTGCAGTATTTGTTTTTTGCCATTTTTATCAATTAGTTTAAAAATAAACCTTTGATCATATTTGCTTCAACTGTACTTAAAAATTTGACCATATTTGCCGATTCTTTTGCCAGTAATAACATAGCTATCAATTTGTATCCATGGAAGTGGATATTAATTAAGTGTACATCTCATTTTATTTATTGTTATCACCATTTCTTAGGTTCCATTGAATTTACAAAACACGTCTAACATATTATTAACCTGGAAATAAATCAAGATTGTCATGCCAATCTCCTCTGTTGAGCACAGTTTATCTATATGAGCTAGCTGTGTAGTTTGAGGCACCCATCAGTGTTTTAGAATCGATTAATAGTTTTAAAGTATTGTAGAAGGCTTTCATGGCCGGATTCAACTGGTTGTGGTGTGATACACCTCTGAAGATGCCAGCCACAGATGCAGGCGAAATGTTAGGAACAAGATCTACCAGACCACGGCCACACAGCCCAGAAAAACCACCACAACCAATAGTTTTAAAGTTTTCAGTTATGTATTTTGGTGTCAATATTATGTTGTCTTTATTGTTATAGGATGCTGCCTTGAGTCCAGTTATGCCAGGGAGGGCAGGATGTGAATCTAATGATTGAATGTGTTTTGAGTTGCAGAATTTTTGTGATAAGAACCAGCAATTCCATCAAACACTCTGCTAAGCTTTCCAAGAACAGATCTGTGATGGCTGACTCCGCCCCCGGCCGCATCCCTGCTTCTAAAGCCACAGCGGGACAGAGTCCTGCAGGGTCAAGAATGAGGAGAGGCTACAGGGAGGAGGGTGGGAACCTTTCCTCTGGGAGAGACGGGTGGGTATGAAAGCGTGCCCATTTACATTTATTCCAGGGAAACGGGCATCCGTCAGGACGGAAGAATTCACCTCACTGTCATCTACTTTGGGAGAGAACAACTGAGTGAGGTCAAGGAAATCCTAGAAAACACCTCCAAGTGAGTCGGGCTGACTTCTGGCGCCACCCTTCATTCAGCAGCCAGGGTCAAAAACCCTTGCTGGGCTCTTTCTCCCGCCTCCTATTAGTAGTTCAGTTCTGAGAAGCCGAGCGGCAGGGTTCAAGGCTTTCCGGCCTCCCATGTGTGAGAGACTGGCTGTGGGTTTCAGTGGTGAGTGGGAAACACTCTGCACGTGCTCACTGGGCTTCCTCCAGTGTTATTACAGAGCCTGGATTTTAATTACAGTCTTTGGGGCAGAGCAATGTAAGCCCTGGCTCAGGTGAGTCTTTTCTATCCGGCAGCGATTTTGATTTGATTTGAATTTGAGTTTATATACCGCCCTCCCCAGGAGGGCTCAGGGTGGTGTACAACACAATGAATAAACAACAATACATTAGTACAATAGGACTAGGCATAAACCATAATGAATAAACAACAATATATCAGTACAATAGGACTAGGCATCATTTACAATAAACCCTAACATAGTCCAACATCAGCTCAATAATACTTAATACTCAATAATACTTAATATTCCTATCTCAGGTTAACAACTCATAACATATCCATCATAACACACAATAACCATTTGTAACAGCATAACAACATAATACATAAATACATTGCATAACGTCACAGTCTAATACCCAGTGTCACAGCATCCTGACACCCACAAGAGCATTAACCCCCAAGACATGAAATCATAAACCGTTACAACTAAGCCAGGGGTAGGGAACCTGCGGCTCTCCAGATGTTCAGGAACTACAATTCCCATCAGCCAACTAAGCCAAGCCTCATAAATTAGTTAACCTGATAACAACATAAAATTTAGATGGCGACTTCCCCTAAATTCTATAATCCAGGATGACCTAAAACTACAGAATCCTATCTACACTCTCAAAACCTACTGTAGTGTATACTTATTAAACCCCATCTATGAGCAATCTAAATCTCACTACCACTGTAAGGAGACCAACAACTGAACTCAACTACACTAAGCTAAACTTTTTGACATACCACAAAAATCATTGAAGCCCCGGAATAACTACAACAACCCCGTACGTCTAATCAACTTAATTACTTGAGTGCAGTGTCCAACAAGTCGCTGCAGTCAATAGTGCCAATGTTCTTACAATGTTCTTACAATTCTTACATGTTCTTACACTGCTGCCGCCATGTTCTTGTTTTAGCAGGGGGCCGCCGCCACCGCCATGTTCTTATTGGGAACGCCTCACGCCCAGATGGGGAATTCTCGAGTATCCTCTGGACAGGGACACTCGGACAGTTCTTTGGGCAGAGGCACACTTGGATGTTTTCTGAGTGGGGGAGCTCTTGCTTATTTGCTGATGTTTTCTGGGGGGGGGCTGCCACCACCCCGTCACCACCACTCCCCCACCCCGTTCGGAGGGCTCTGCATGCCATAAGGGGGTCCCTGCCACGGACACCCCTCACCATCCAGGCATCTCCCGAGATGGAGCAGACGTTGTCCTCCTCGGCACACTTGGGGGCATCTCCGCTCAACCTCCCAGTCGCGTCTGTGGTCGAATGCTGGTAAACACTGTTGAGGGTTCCCTGCCATCGACCCCGACCCCGTCCTGCAAGTTCAAGGGTTGCTGCCACCAACCCCCTCTCCGTCTCCATCTCCGTCTTGCAAGCCTGGATGTTCTCTCAACCGCCCCCCGGCCAGAATCTTGCAGCTCAGGTTGCCACTGGGAGCCGACCGTTGCTAAGGCGTGAGCTGACCACCACCGTTGTTGCCGCCCTCCATGCAATGTGAGTCAGTGTATGGCCATCTAATTCACCTAGGCAGGATGCCAAAATTTACCAAAATTTGCTGCAATATAGCAGAGGGTAGTAGAAGAAGTAGTAGTAAAAGTTCTTCAGCCCCCACACGTCTGCTCCAGGCTCCATCTTGATCTTGTCTTTCCATTTTATGCCAATTCAGAGATGTGCCCATTATAACCATGTATCTATGCTCTGTTCCACAGAAAGATGATAGTAGATTCTCCATTCTTCTGCCACAGAACAAAGCATGCTGGAACTTCTTTGTTGTATACCCTGTTCAGGATAAAGATGACAAGATATCTGTAAATTCATCCACCATTTCCTGGACCGTTTTTGTACTAGAATGCTCTGCTTGGATCCTAGTGCCTACCTAGTTCTGTCTCCAAGGCACTAGGACACAAGCAGAGCAATCTAGAACTAAGGCAGTTCAGGAAATGGCAGGTGAATTCACAAATCTCTTGTCATCTTTATCCTGAACAGAGTATAGAATGCTTCCCTGAGTCCCAGTGCCTGCCTAGTCTTGCTCTCCCCAAATGTTGGGAAGTTTGAAAGTAAAAATACATTTTAGCATAAATGCTCTTGTATCAAAGGACCATTGTCAATAATGCACAAAATGATGGTTTGGTAAGGGCAGTGTGTAAAAATGAATGACAATTTTCATATTTGTTTGGGAAGCATTCGATTTGCTCAGCCTCTGCACCTCAACTGACCAAACTACAATCTTTCTAAGGAACGAAGTATAGTAGTAGAGTGACTGTAACAAAAGCAGTAAAAACAGGCCAAAAGCAGACTGCCAGGATGTTACGGCCTGCTCAGTTAACCCAATTAAGAATCATGAAGCAAAAATATTTTTTAAAGGAATATTTTATTTTGAGCATCAGTAACTTCATTCAGTGGCGGGAGAAGGCGCACCCTACAGACAGAAGCCTAGCATCTTTATAGGGCTTGAAAAACAAAATCATCCTGCTTTGAGGCAGTCATTATGACATCACAAATGCATTAAGAAACATTAAGAAAATGCATTAAGAAATGCTTTAGGGTTAGGGTTCATCAAGGTTTTCTTTCAGACATGCTGACTTTGCTCCCCCCCCCCCTTCCTTCTGCTGACTCAGCACATTATTAGTTACCTTCAAATGTTTCTCTATGAACAGTGGAGGACGGAGGAGAGCAAATGGGTGCCATCTCACTACCTATTAAACATCTGTAAATTCAACAGAAGAGAAATCATATTGTCATGAAATAAATTTTAGTTTGCTAGTTTACTTTGTAAGCTTTTAAAGTTCAGAAAACTCTTTCTTAAGAATCCTCTGTCTTCTGTTATCACTGAATAAGACGGAAACAAAGTTATCGGGGGGGGGGGGGTCTGCGTTCCTTCCATATTCTGGCCTTATCTTGTTTCTGGGCATTCTGCCAAATTCTGTAGCTTCTGTATTTTTCTGCAGAGACCTTTGTCTGCGCAAATGGGGAGATGTCAGGCCTGCATTTATTTTTCGTTAGCTAAATACCAGTCAAAAGAGAATAATTCTTACTCTATAGTTATATATATTTAATAATGAATACTAATCACATAATATAATTTTCCTGGGTTAAAAGGAGACACAAACATCTTCATGTGTTCAGTGGATTCCAAAACGGACGGCACATTGAGAGCCCCCGAGGGTCTGTCGGTAAAGGGGGGAAGGGAAAAATGGCCGGAATGGTGAGAGAAACCTGGAGGAAGAGCTGTGGGGGTGGGCTGTGGGGAGGGATTTCCAGAAAAGCCTTCTCAGATGGAGGCATCAGCCCCTTCAGAGCCTTCTGCACGCATCCCCCGCTCTGTGAGACCCACTGAAACAGGCAAACCACGGCCTCGCTTATTCTCACAGCACTTCCTTACCTTACAAACTGTTACAAGGATTGGTGAGATCATGAATTCTGAACACCTTGGGGAAAGGTCTAAATCTATGGGATCCTGTGGGGCCCTGTCCAACCCAGAGCAGACCGTGGGCCTTCACCTGGTAAAGAAAGGCATCCCACCCCCCACAAGGAGCTTAGCAGAGCAGCAAGATCAAAACCCCACCTACAGATAACAAGAATATATTTTCCTGTCACCATTTCAAAGGCACATCAAGTCTAATCTCCTTTGACGTATTATCAACCAGACAATGAACCATCACATGACAGGATAGGTTTCTGCATTACACCAAGTGGCCTCGTTTGCCATACCATTAATTTATTTTCATTTAGCATTTCTTTATTTCACTTTTCTCCTGGGGAAGAGAGCTCCAAAATGGTTAACACAACACAGAGAGGAAAAACAAAATGAAACCAAGGAAGGAAGGAAGGAAGGAAGGAAGGAAGGAAGGAAGGAAGGAAGGAAGGAAGGAAGGAAGGAAGAGAGGCTTCCAGTCATGGGTGTTCCTCACCAGAGACTGTTGAGAAAACTCAGCAATGAAGGAATAAGAGGGGAAGTCCTCCTATGGATTAAAAACTTTAATGATTTGAGGAAACCAAGGGAAGCAAAAGAGAAATTAAGGGGTGTAAAATGGGAAGTTCTCACAATGGAGAGATGTCGGGAGTGGTGTCCCCCAAGGATCCGTTTGGGACCAGTGCTCTTTAACCTATTCTCATAACTGGAATAGTACCTGGAAGTAGGGGTTGGAGTAAGCGTGGTGTGGCCAAGATTTGCAGATGATAACAAATTATGGTAGGGTGGGTGAGAACCACGAAAGGATTGCGAAGAGCTCCAAGCGGACCTTTGATGATAAATTAGGGGAGTGGGCTCAGAAATGGCAAATGCAGTTCAATGTAGCAAAATGTAAAGTGATGCACATAGGGGCAAAAAATCCAAACTTCACATACACGCTACAGGGGTCAGTGCTATCGAGTCTACAGACCAGAGAAAGGGATTTGGGCAAGTCTTAGTTGATAGTTCCATGGGAATGTCAAGCTCTCAATGCATGGCAGCTGTGAAAAAAGGCAAACTCTACAATGCTGGGGATCATTAGAAAAGGAATTGATAATAAAACTGCAAAGATTGTCATGCCTGCTTATATAAAGCAGTGGAATGCTGACATGCAAGACTTGGAGTACTGTTAGTCCAGTTCTGGTGGCATGCATCCCTCCAAAAAAGGATATTGAGGAGATAGGAAAAAAAGTGCAGAGAAGGGCAACAAGGATGATTGAGGGACTGGAGCACCTTCCCTATGAGGAGAGGCTGCAGCGTTTGGGACTCTTTAGTTTGGAGAGGAGGCGGCTGAGGGGGGATATGATTGAAGTCTACAACATTATGCATGGGGTAGAAAATGTTGACAGAGAGAAATTTTTCTCTCTTTCTCACAATACTAGAACCAGGGGGCATTCATTGAAAATGCTGGGGGGAAGAATTAGGACTAATAAAAGGAAACACTTCTTCACGCAACGTGTGATTGGTGTTTGGAATATGCTGCCACGGGAGGTGGTGATGGCCACTAACCTGGATAGCTTTAAAAGGGGCTTGGACAGATTTATGGAGGAGAAGTCAATTTATGGCTACCAATCTTGATCCTCCTTGATCTGAGATTGCAAATGCCTTAACAGACCAGGTGATCGGGAGCAACAGCCGCAGAAGGCCATTGCATTCACATCCTACATGTGAGCTCCCAAAGGCACCTAGTGAGCCACTGTGAGTAGCAGAGAGCTGGACTAGATGGACTGTGGTCTGATCCAGCTGGCTTGTTCTTATGTTCTTATGTTCTTATCTGGGAGAGACCTGTGGTTTTGGCGGGAAGAGGGAGCATTGGGAAAGAGAGAATCCCTCTCTCTCTAGGAAGAGAATTTACTTCTAGCGAAAGAAGAATTCCTAACCCAGGGTTCTTAGAGCACAGCTAGTTCTTCTTCTGGACAGAGAGACTAGAACTGAGGGAACTGACTTAGAAACAGTTTGTGTCAGAGAAGGACCAGTTTCTAGTCAGGAGTGGAAATCACATGCTGTGTGGGGGAAGGATTCCCATCCCTAGTTCTTTAGAAAGATTTACTTCAAATGCTGTGAAGTGATTCTAAAGTTTGGGAAGTCTGAAGCAAAGCAAGCTGGAAGAATATGCCTTTCTGTGTAGTTTACAGACACCAGAGTTACCACGTAAACCTCTGGATACTAGCTTGGAAATAATCTTTGAAACGTCTTGTAAGTCTGTATGATAGTGGCAGACTTTCTTCTGGAAATTACTAAATGCCAGTAGATTTCCTTCGTCCTATCATGTATATCCTGTATTGTATATGCTTTTTAATCTGTTTTTATTATTGTTGTACTGCTTTATGCCAATAAAGGCTTGCTAATTAAAAGGGGCTTGGACTGATTTATGGAGGAGAAGTCGATTTATGGCTACCAATCTTGATCCTCTTTGATCTGAGATTGCAGATGCCTTAACAGACCAGGTGATCGGGAGCAACCGTCGCAGAAGGCCATTGTGTTCACATCCTACATGTGAGCTCCCAAAGGCACCTGGTGGGCCACTGCGAGTAGCAGAGAGCTGGACTAGATGGACTTTGGTCTGATCCAGCTGGCTTGTTCTTATGTTCTTATGTTCTTATGTTCTTACCTATAGACAAGAAATGACATTATTCGCCCCGCCCAGCCCAGACTTGGCCCTAGAGCAGTGGTGGCAAACTGGCAGGGGCTGATGGGAATTGTAGCCCATATCATCTGGAGTGCCAAAGGTTCGCCACCACAGCCCTAGAGAGTGTCTAGCTCTGAATCTGGGTCGGCAGGGATGGGGGCCCCTAGAGAGGCTGTGAGGTGGTGGGTGGGCAACCTAGAAAGTGTTCAGGGCTCAATCCAGGCTGGCAAGGGGCGGCGGTGCAGGGGGGGAGGGTTGCGGCCCACCACTTCTCTAGGGGCCTTAGAGAGGCAGCAAGGTGCCAAACTCCCCCCCAGCCCCGCCACACCCCACCCCGCCCTCCAGCATGATTGGCTGGGAGGGAAAGGGCCTGGCCTGGCCTGGCCTGGGGCCCCTGTTCCACACAGCAATCTTCCTGCCTTCCCTGCCTTTCTCTGTCCAGCAGCCTGGTGAGGAAGGAGGCAGGCCACAGCAAGCACAGCCATTGCCCACTGGCCCTGCTGCCAGTGACTTTATTGGGGGGGTTCTTCCTGTGTCCCTGGGCCTACCCCCCATAATTACACCTATGCTTTCAGTGGCTGATTTTTTGCCTAGCTCTAGGCCTGACCCTCAGGCTAGCAGTCAAAGGACAGGAGCCCTGGCACCTGTGCCCCAAGGCCTGATACATCTATGTGCAGAAGAGATCTTTTCTCTTCTGGCACGTTTAAAGGCAAAGTAGTGAGAGTCAAATAAAGCATGTGATTCCTCCTTATAGATCAGCACAGTTCAAGAATTTCACCTTTATCCAGCTGAACGAGGAGTTCTCAAGAGGGAAAGGACTGGAAGTCGGTGCTCGCATCTGGAACGGCAGCAACGTGGTTCTCTTCTTCTGCGATGTGGATGTCTACTTCACTGCTGAATTCCTCACCGCATGCAGACTCAATACACAGCCAGGTAGAGCTACAGTTTGGCATATTTCAAAGGAATGTGGCATGTTTTAAATGAAATATTGCGAGGCATTGCAGAAATGAAAGAGAAATGCCTGTGTTTTGTGTGGTGTTCTGGAATAGCCCAGGAAGCGCTTGCCTCGAGCCCAGCCCAGTTCCCTCCTGTGTCGGAATGGCTTTCTGCTTCCTCTCTGACTCCTTGGGATATTTAACCAGACAAATGTCCATTCGGTTCTTTTCATTTTTAAATGTTTGTTTAATTTAAAATCTGTTCAAAGGAGGGAAAAATTGGCTTTACGACTGACACACTCAGACCAGCCAGTCAGAGGCTGATTTTGCACTTTCTAAATGCTCCGTGGCTTAGGTGGGAAGCATACCTCTTGTGGGGCTTCTCACCCTGCTTGTAGTTCCCCACTGCTGCCCAGCTCTTTCCTTCACTGCAGTCAAGGCCGGTGAGGGAAACTAAAAAAAAATCCTCTCCTCTGAAAAATCCATGCAAGAAACTCCGTTCCCCCCCCCCTTCCCCCGAAATATCCATGCAGTGTGTCACAGAAACGCTATTTCTCCTCCACGGCAGCGAAAGCCTCCGGAGCAACAAAGGGGCATTTCAAAAGGACCTCAACCTTTGCAGTTCAGGAAATCCACAGAGCAAAGCCATTGCAGCGGAGGGGCTCCAGGGCAGAAACATGGCAGCCACACTGCAGCACTGGGGGCTGTTCAGAACTCCCAATTGCATCGGGGCATTCCCCGTGCCAACAGAGGGGCAATTTTGGCGTGCAAAATCAGCCAGAGTTGGGCAAGGTCCTGTTCTAAGGAGGTAACTTCTTTCATTTATCACATTTTCATTCCACCCTTCCTCCAAGCTCTCATATCAGGCATGTGGGACTCCAGCTCTTCTTTTTCTCACAACAAACTTGTGAAATAAGTTAAGCAGAGAGAGAATGACCAGCTTAAGTTTGCCTAGTGAATTTCAAGCAGAGAGTTGAACCCGGGCCTCCCACTCCATTCCACCTGAGCTCAAACTGCGTGAGAAAGTGTTACCACTGCTGCTCAGGGTAACATTAAGTGATTTCAGCTCAGGCAACGTAGTGAGGTGCAGGAAGCCGGTGTTCTTCAAAAGCAGAATATTTTATTCGAAAGTGGTTGCTACAGCTCAGGCAGGGGAATCGCGCTCCCGTAGTCAAGCGCAGTACTTTTTACACACAAAGATCAAAAGAGGGCAAGGGGGCAGGTAAGGGGGCAGGTAAGGGGGCAGATCCCTTACCTTGCAACAACAAGGAAACATCAACACATAAAAGAAAGGTACAATTACAACTTTGTGAATGGGACCATGAGATCTCGCTGTCAGGCGTCTTCCCGCAAGACTTTATGATAGGGCAGAAACAGGGAGCGGAGAGTGTCCATTCATAAAACTGGGTGAGGCTGTAAACGCACCCAGGTATCTGGTTATCAGATGGGCTGCTTCCTTTGCAGGTTAGTGTCCACAAGAAGGGCTCCCGCGCCTCAGTCCCGCAACAAAGCAAAGTTCAAATGGTCCAATGGTGGTCTTGGCGCGTTCTCCAATGTCTAGGATATCTGGGGTACCGTCATCATTTCAATTGTAATTCCAAAGGGTCTTTGTTTTTGCTAAAGAGATTTACCGGGTGTTGGCCCAAACTGAATTCCAATACTAACTTTCTTGGGTCTTAATATCAGCTGCTACAAGCTATTGCTTTTACTAATGGATACAAATATCTAAAACAACATTTCTAATTTAAACATTAGATGCAATCCTACAGAACTTACAATATATTAAAAGTGCACAAACAAGAATATCCTAAACTAACTTTAATACACCTTAAATTGACTGGAAAAAGCTAGCTTAAGACATAAGCATACACATTGGGCAAACAATAAATCCAACACTGAGGGCTTACACTAAGTCTTAACAGAAATAAAAGCAGGAAGGAAACCATATAAAACATTGGCACAATCACATATACACATCCTTTCCAGGCCTTATGGAGACTTTTGGACAACACTGGTCTCTATGCTTTGGTCCTTAGCCAGTGTAGTTTAGCGATAGGCTTAGGAAAATCTTGTTCATATTTTCCTGGTGGTAACAAAGGCCCACTGTGAGTCTAAGTGGTAGCAAGCTTTCTTCCATGGTGACCTCCCCAGTGGAGCTGAGAAGGTCCCACCTCTTACCTTGAAGCATCTATATTTGATTCTATATATAGTGGTTTAGTGACCATCATGGTGTCATGTTTAGGAGTGATGCACTCTGGAGAATAGGGATTGATTCTCCACTCCTCCACATGAGGGGCAGACACTTGTCTGGTGAACTGGATTTTTTACCCAAAATGCTGGAGTCTGCCCCTTTTAGGCTGCGGGAATTAGCAAGGGAAGATTTTGTTTAACAAGAGGCTGGATAACTTTACAAGATCTTTTCCACCAGGGTGTAAATCAGGAGTAAAAGTTTAACAAGTTCTATTTAGAAAAAAAGAAAATAATAAATATACAAGTGCACAAAATGGTCACTGTATCCCAGGTGATGCCCAATTCTATCTATATCCCAGAACTGTGTGAATTCTGACCTGCAGGTGAGATGGAAGCGCCGCACCCCAGCTGCCCCCACCGCTGTTAATTCTTGACTGCAGCTGAATCAAGGATCCAGTTGCAAGACAGGTCAGGTGCATCTTCACCTACTTTACCCATCCAGGTTTTGGCACTAGTGGCACTGCGTGACTGATGGGTTTCCTTTCACTGACCTGGGATATTATTTAACTATATACACACTGTAGTCTTTAATAAAAATCTCTGAAATGAGCTCCAACAAACAAATAAATATAGTAATGAAATAAAAGAACTATAAAAATAAGACCTGGGAATCAATAATGCAACAAATACACAGACTAAAAACACCATCTCAGACCAAGGTTCAGAATAAAAAGAAGCCATCACTTTCATTCATTAGTAAGCCATCAACACAGAAAAGTTCAAAAAGGTGAAACAAAAAAACACAGTTAAAATGCCTGGTGAAAGAAACAGGCTTTGCCCTAGGGCCGATTCCACGCAGCAAAAGTATTACGGGGGTTGCAGTTGCGATAAAGGAACCCATTTTCCTGTTTACCAGTTCACATGTGTCCTGTGCAGACAGCAATTGGAGGCCACGGAAACAATCGAGGTTGCTGTTGCACCTTCACACAGAGACTTTTCTCTTTTAAAAAATTTCCTGCTACACATGCGTAGCTACACAGACAGGCAGAGATGACCCCCCCCCCCAGCCATGCCGATTGTCCTACAATATGGTAGCTATGCAGATACAACCCACAATTTTTTTTTAAAAAAAAGGAAAGGGGCCTCCCTGGAATGGCTGGGCCCTGGCAAGCAGCTCCTCCCTCACCATGGAGGGCGTGGGGGAAGGGAGGCCAATTGCCTCCCTCCTGCCTGGCCATTCGATAGGGAGCGGCTCCAACCCAAGATTTTTCAAAATAATCACTAGTTTAGCAATTTTTCAAAAGACCCACTTTGGAGGAAATAAAATGTGGCAGACTTGTTTTGGCGGTGAGACCTTTGCAAAGTCCCCCCCCTCCCCCAGGTGGGTTTTGTAGCGTCCTGCACCTGTGTTTGTTTGCCTGCGCAGACTCAGCCCTAGGTGCTGGATAACAACCCTCCTTGGTGATAGTGGACTGAGGAGGGACTGCCCGAAAGGCAAGGCATTCCTCAACCTGGCATCACCACCTGCAAGGCCCTGGGCCTTCTGGCCACCCACCTCCGCTCTGCAGATGGTTGGGAGGAGGGACACACAGCAGGGCCTGTGAGGAGATTAGACAGGCCTTCAGATACCCTACAATCAGGCCATTGGGAGGCTTAAAAAGTAAATGCAGAACATTACAGTGGGCTCAGAAACAAAACCAAGGAAGGTCTTTTTAGCGTTGATTAAGTGTGTTTGTCTTCTGAGGGAGTGTCGGCCTCTCCAAAGGGGGCTGACACCCACCAGCAGCACTATTTTGTCTGGATTCAGCACTAATTTCTTGACTCTGATCCAGCCTGAGGCTGCCTCTGGGCACCATGTCAGAATGTTGGCTGCCTTTCCTGATTCCAGCAGAAAAGAGAGCAAGAGTCGCGTCCTGTCACCGTGGCAGAGGGCAGTTGGAATCCCCAGACATCACTGCTATTGATCTTGATCACTGGTTCCATCCAAAACCTCCTGGAGTCTACTGAAGTGTTCACAATTGTTTATAAGTGCTGACATCCAAGGAAGCCTTTTCAACAAAGGCCTCTTTTACTGCGGCAGGAATTCTTTCTTTTTAGGAAAATGTCCATTTTAGACCTGGCAGGTTCTTGGCACTACATCAAGCATAATTGTATTCTGTTAGATTCTTGAATGTTCTGCACTATTGGGTGTTCCTTCTTTGTTTTAGATTTTAGAAGGTTTTTTAAAAGTAGAAAACACACATTGAACTTTACACTTAGAACTTAGTTCTCAACACCTAAGAGCAGAAGTATATCTGCAAACATTGCAACATAAGAAAATTATTTTTTCTATTGCTTCTAGGAAAGAAGGTATTTTATCCTATTCTTTTCAGCCAATATAACCCAAGCCTAATTTATGGGCACCATGATTCCATCCCTCCCCTGGAACAGCAATTGGTAAGTAGATGGCTTTAAGCCATTTCATCTCAGATTGCAAAAAAACCAATTATGTATTATTAGGGTGCAAAGAACTCTGGGAGCTGTAATTTGAAAAATTGCTAGGAGAGATAAGAAGTCTCAGTCACAATTTAGACCTAACCGCAACTTCTGGTATTCAATTGAATTGTCTCTAAGGGCCAAATGAGACAAGACAGTAGGATGTTTGGAATAAATAACAAGGAGAGATAAAAGGGCTATGCCAGTTACAGGAAGTCTTTTAAAGAAATAGTGCTGTTGTTTAACAACACCTTCAGTTGCTAGCAGAGGATTGTATTTCACAAGTTTTATTGACTTATTAACTTTAGTTCTAGCCTCCGATTCTTGAAGAGACTCAAGGCAGTTTATCCAGATTAAAAAACAGCAGCCTTGTGGAGAATCAACCGGGTCCCTGTTGAACTATTTTCTCCATAAAATTACTGGTTTTCCTAACGGCAGCAGGTTCTCTGAGTTCAGAAATGGGCGTGAGGTCCCTTGAAGCTCGGATTTGGGCCACCGTTTCTAGATTCTGGCTTAAGATTTTATTCTCCATGTAGTCAAATGGATATTTATTTCTACTGCAGGCCAATTCTCATGGACCAAATAGATTTTGACTTAAAAGACCTCGGCCTTGGCTCTTTCGAGCTGCTTGGAAAAACTGGATTTTAGAAGCACTATGACAAGAGCATAGTAGACTGTGTTCACCTGCATGCCTGGGCTTAACGCTACCACAGTCTCTTTCAACGTACATGTTACAGATGATGACTATTTATGTTGGCTGGATTCAATGCCATTCCGTCAGAGGGGCGGCTGCTGCTGCTGGGGCTGCGAATTAAGGTGCCGCCGCCTGAGCAAAGGTGTGGTTGTGGCTCTGGTCCCTTCAACATTCTCTGTTCAGTGGTGGCCTGCTGAATATGGCAAGAGGTAGAGGAATAAACTGTGAACTGGATAATAGGGGGTTTCTTTTAGCAAGGGTAGATTTTAATATTACTTTGGCAGTGGCTGAGTTTTTCCCCCCAGTTGGGCTTGTCTGTGCCGGCAGATGTTTGTCCTGCAGACGGCCTCTTGGTGTCAGCCTGGCTGCTTCAAAGAGATGAGGCTGCATCAGTGAGAGCCCCCACCACCACCACACGCACTCACCCACCCCGGTGGGCTTATAGTGAAAAGAAAAGCCCCGCCCTCGCACAGGGAGCCCCAGGTTGTTTCCGCACAGGGAAGCCCCTGCAGTAAAGAGGCTGAGCATGACCGGTGGCTTCCCTTTTCTACCTCTGATTCAAAGCATCCTTGAAAGGGCTTTCTCTGCCCTTGGCCTCTTGGGTTGCAGTTTGCACCACTGCATAAGGGAAGAAAATGGGGGGGTGGGGGTGAGGCACTACTCAGTCTCCATCACACCAGCACTTTTGCATTTGGGGAGGGGGGCAGAGGGGACAGCAAGCAGAGTGAGATTGGGGTGTGTGGCTGCCATTTCCCCCTGTCTCAGCAGCAGCACTGCTGCCTTGTTCATGACTTCCTTCCAGAACAGCTGCAGGATGAAGTCTGGACATGCCAAGACTCTGCTGAGAATCTCTCTGGTTGCCTGTAGAGGCTGCGAGGACCAAGCTGGGAGGGCAGCAGGAGCCCCGAAGGACCAGAGTTTCCCAGGACAGCATTGTGTTGAGTGGCCACAGAGTCTCTTTCTCTTTGTGTCTCTTTCTTTCCCCACAAATCAATGTACATTTTTTTCTCTCTTGCAGACTGTTAAAAAGGAGACTGGATTTTGGAGAGACTTTGGATTTGGAATGACTTGCCAATACCGCTCTGATTTCATCAACATTGGTAAGAAAGTTTACTTCTATTAAATTGGCCCCCAGTCGAGCTGCCTGCTCTGGAAGACAGTCTGATTTTTTTATTATTATGGATGTACCTCGGTCTTGGATTCTTGATGCCTCAAATGTAAAAATCATATCTAGGATTCTATGCAGCCTGCATGTAGAATCATACAATAATCATACCGGACAGAAAAATGATAACCTGCTTACTCGAAATTACTTAACCCCTTGACCTTCCCATGCTGGCTCTGATCGTACCTGCCTGCCTCTGCGTCACATTTATGTTCCGCTTTCGCTACTCTGCTTGAATCTATTTAGCTGCTTACATTCCATCTTCCAGAAACAAGATCCTCAAGGTGGCTCACAAAAGCAGATCACCAGATAAATGTAAAGTCTTAGGATCATTAGTCTGTGGAGTGGGAGATGGGTCTATTCTGCGTCTTTTGCTAGTCCGGACTGCAGCACAAAAGCTTTGCCCCAGAAGGCTGAATTTCTCTCTCCCTGGGGATGGGGTTTTTTATGCCTCTGTTCAGTTCCCCCTTCCAGCCTGCCTGCTCAGGATCAGTAGACAGAGGACTCTCTTACTTGGCATTGTAACTTCCATCCTTTCTTGAGCAGTAAAACCCTTGGAGTTGTGATCATGTTGGGACTTGAATCTTGCAGCCAGGGGCAGAGGAAAACATAGTATCTTGGTGAAGCTAAGTAGCCATTGAACGAGAGAATGACGTAGGCATAGATTTTTTATGGGGGGGTTGGGGCGGGTGGCCACACCTCCCCAAGCCCTGCCCCTGGCCTCAGTGCTTATAAAAGCAGCTCTCCGAGGCCAGGGATGGCAGACTCCCCTGCCCCCCCGCCCCCCACCCCACCGACTGGGCTCCCAGCCAGCAGTCCCTTCTGCCCTCCCCTCCAGGTAGAGGCGTGGCTAGGGAAAATGGAGCCCAGTGCAAAATCTGAGTTTTGCACACACACACACACACACACACACACACACACACACACACACACACACACACACACACACACAATGGGTGACCGCTGTGATGCTGGAATCCACCGCCAAACAGCATCACTTTCAATGGTGTTTAAACTAAGGAACCCAGATTCTCCTTTTAAATTCACCTTAAAGGGAGAATCTGGGGTCCCCCGTTAAAGCAACATTGAAAGTGATGCTGTTTGTGAGTGGATTATCCCCCACCCTGAAACAGCATCACTTGCAATGTTTAAACTGGGGCTCTCCGATTCTCCCTTTAAATCCATGCCGAAGGGGGTGGATTTAAAAGGAGAAACTGAGGAAATTTGGGAGGTGCCTGCTGTCAGGGGTGAAATTGTTAAGCTAACAGCACCAAACTTTCAGGGTATCTTTATGAGACTCTCCTGATGATACCTCCCAGGTTTGGTGAAGTTTTGCCCAGGGGGTCCAAAGTTATGGACCCTCAAAGGTGCAGCCCACATCTTCTATTAGCTCCCATTGGAAACAATGGGGGCAACCCTTTGGGAGTCCATAACTTTGGACCCCCTAAACCAAACCTCACCAAACCTGGGTGGTATCATCAAGAGAGTCTCCCCAAAAATCTCTGAAATTTTGGTGCTGCTAGCCTACAAACTGCACACCCTGCAGGCCAAAAACCCAAAAAACACTAAAAATACAAAAAAAAGGGCAAACGGGGTGCGGAGCTTCAGACATGTACTGGGGGGTTTGGACCCCAGAAAAAAAACCCCTTACATCCATGGAACGAGACTGTCTGGAGCCTTGGGATTGGGCCTATATGCAAATAATGTCAACTTCTGAATGTCAGTATGGTGGATTCCGCACAGCATATGTATCACAAGTTGCAGTCCTTATAAAGGAACCTGTTTTCTTCCTGTTCGTGTGTGTGCCCTCGACCCGTTCAGGAAGCAATTGGAACCAGGTTCACGCCTTCACACAAAGACGCTTCTTTTTCTTTAAAAAAAAATCCTGCAACACATGCCTAGCTGCGCAGGCTTACAGAAATAAATCCCTGCAGCCATTCTGATTGTCCCACAATCCGACCTGCATAGCTGCACATTTGCGACACAAAAAAGGGGGAAGGAAAAGGGACCTCCCTGCAACCACTGGGCAATAATACAAGTTCGTTCTTCAATTCTTGCAGTTCTCCACTATCGTTTGGTACCCCTGCTCTTCCTTTTGTTCCCTTTCTGCTCCACTGGCAGGATGTTATTCGCTTCAAGTAGTCTTCATGTTATCTGCTATTATGCTGATGAGCAGGTTAAGCATCGTGGGCAAACATGTTATTGGCCTGTAGTTTCCAGGTGTTGTGCTTTTGACTGCATCTTTCTGAATTAAATATGTCTTCCCAGTTGTTAGCCATTCATCGAGTTCACCATGGTGCATGGTTTCACTGAGCTGCTTGGGCATTGTCAGGTGTAAGCTGGTTAGTATTTGAGTCAGAAGCTGTGCAGTTGATCGTGTCCAGGTGCCGTCCAGTTTTTCCCTTTCTTGATTCAATGTATTATCATATCAGTTGTTATTTCCAGCTCTTGCATTTGTTTTTGGCCAACATCTCTCTCAAAATCTTTTATCCACTGTGCCTTCTTTTTAGAATAGAATAGAATAGAATAGAATCTTTATTGGCCAAGTGTGATTGGACACACAAGGAATTTGTCTCCGGTGCATATGCTCTCAGTGTACATAAAAGTGTACATTTGTCAAGAATCATAAGGTACAGCACTTAATCATAAGGTATGCACTTTAATGTTTGATTGTCATATAGGTCTAGTAAGCAATCAGGAAACAATCAGTAGTAATGAAAACATAAAATGTAAAATCATAAAATAAAATAAAATGTCAGCACAGGCTATAGTCATACAGTCATAAGTGGGAGGAGATGGGTAATAGGAATGATGAAAAAAAGTAGTGCAGTAATTATATAATAAGTATAATACATAAATAGTTTAACATTACTCGAGGGAATTATTTGTTTAATGAGAGAGTTAGATGGCATTCAAAGAAAAAACTGTTCTTATGTCTAGTTGTCTTAGTGTGTGCAGTGCTCTGTAGCGGCGGCGTTTAGGAGGGGTAAGAGTTGAAACAGTTTATAAGTCCAGGGATGCAGAGGGGTCAGTAAATATTTTTTTTTACAGCCCTTTTTTTTGACCCGTGCAGTATACAGGTCCTCAATGGAAGGCAGGTTAGCAGCAATTGTTTTTTCTGCAGTTCTGATTATTCTCTGAAGTCTGTGTCGATCTTGTTGGGTTGCAGAACCAAACCACACAGTTATAGAGGTGCAGATGACAGACTCAATGATTCCTCTGTAGAACTGTATCAGCAGCTCCTTGGGCAGTTTGAGCTTCCTGAGTTGGCGCAGAAAGAACATTCTTTGTTGTGCTTTTTTGATTCTTGTTGTAATCCTTCTTGTTTTCCCACAGATCTTTCCAAAACTGAAGTGTTGCATTTTTCTCTGGTTTTTTGCTTTCAACATTGATCTTTGTGTTGAGACCTTGGTAGAAATACCTTTGGTCTGATTGAAATTGCTGATTTTGTCTGTACTGGATGTTTCTTGCTTCATATCTTTCCATTTTTCTTGCTGTGGCTGTTATATGTTGTTTGGTGAGATCTCCAGCACTTCTTCAGTTGTCCAGCCAGTACCTTCTGGTTAGTTCTTTCATTGTTCTTGCCATTTTTTAATCTTTGTTCCTTCATATTTTTCAGGTTACTGGCATCTGATCTTAGTTTTTTGATCTTCTGTTCCAGTCAAATTTTCCACTTAGGTTTTGATTGTTGGTTTATCTTGGGTTTAGGTGTTTCAATGCCCAGTTCTCGTGTGACCGCTACAGCCGTACTGTCCATGAGCTGATTGGTTTGTTTGATGGAAGTTGTCTCAATTGTCATTATTTATGCTGGGGTCAGGTCATGCCACCTGTTGAGCCCCCTCCCCCACCTGTCCAGGATTGCAGGGTTAATTCAATTGGATTATGGTCTGCTGAGGTCCTTGGCTGAATTTCTACATTTTCTATACCTTTAATTAATGCTTTTAAAATCCAGCGCATATCAATTCTTGGGTGAAACTGATGTATGTCTGAGAAATATGTGAAATTTTTTTCCACCCAGATGTAATGTTCTCCAGGTATCCTTCACTTCTAACATTTCCATATACTGAAATACTTCTTTATGTAGTGTCCCTCTTTCAGGTCTAAAATTCCATTAATATCTCCAAAAACCAAAATCTCTTCTCTGTGGAAATTTAGTAATACTTGAAAAAAAAATCTTCAAAAAACACACAAACTACCCCCCCCCCACACACACACACATACACTTTAGCATCATTAGGTGTATATATTGACTCTCTGACAATCTGATCTTCAATATTAAATGTCTTTCCTTCTGTCTTTTAATTATTCAAGTACATGAAAGATCAAATAATTGATATATATTGCAACTGCTTTTTTAAAATGTTGCATTTTATACACTTTACCCTGGTTTTTATATGTCAATATATGTTCATGTTCTTTTTAATTATGAGTTTTTGTACACATAATGTATTTATTGTTTGCCTCTTTAAATGATTAAAATACTTGTGCACTTAGAAGATGAGTTTAGGCTGTTCAGATTTTTCAAAAACTTGTCCGTTTTGTATGAAAACAACTCCGCCTTCCTCGCCTTTTGCCTTCTTTTTCTTACTTCCCTTGAGATTTTTTGTGTGGTTGTTTATTGGGAGATGCATTTATTGCATCTTTTGGTTTCAAATGTTGTGGCCCCTCTGCCAATTCTTGCCTCATAAAGTTGATAGCACAGAGTCTATTAAGCCAAGAGCCCAAGGTTTTCAGCTGAGAATTTCCAGAAGTGTAAGTCCAGGAATAAGTTCTAATTAACAGATGACAGATAAAAAGCATAAAGGCAGACTTTAGAATGGCTTGTAGCACTTTTGCTAACACCACTCATATGGCCTTTGATGACTTCAGTGTCACCGAGAGATCATGGAAAGCCTCCTCAAAAAGGGAAGGAAACCTCCTCTCTGCAGCACACTGGTCAGTGGGGCCTTCTCAAAGATTACGGTCTGAGGTTAACTAATAACCCACCTGGCATTTTGATGCCCCAGACAGGAGTTGTAAGGAAGCACATATGAAAATGGGCTTTCCTTTGGTCACCATCTTGACTCATCCCTCAAATTACTGGTTTTCAGCTAGTGCTTTTTATATATATTTATAAGCCGCACGGTTCATATCTAAAATAGCCGAAGTGGCTATTGATATGGTTGTCAAATAATAAAACATTATTTCTCACAACATCTGGCCTTCAAAATGCCTTTTCCAATCTGTGTTTTCCTCTGATGAATTTAGCTTCATATTGCTATTTGATGGTACTTTTAATTTTATTTTTAGGAGGATTTGATCTTGGAATTAAAGGCTGGGGAGGGGAAGACGTACACCTGTACCGGAAATACCTTCGCAGCAACCTCATTGTGGTCAGGAGTCCTTCCCGGGGCCTTTTCCACCTCTGGCATGAAAAGGTCTGTCTAGATGAGTTGACGCCCGAGCAATATAAGATGTGCCTCCAGTCAAAAGCCATGAATGAGGCTTCCCACGGCCAGCTTGGGATGCTGGTCTTCAGGAAGGAGATTGAGGCTCACTGGCGTAAAAAGAAAACAGGCATGAAGATCACAAAAAAGGATGAAAAGGAAAGGCATCAAAATGTCGAAGGGGGTTCTAGAGGAAAAAAGATGTCCCAATGATCAATACCAATTGGTTGAACATGTTCCAGTGATTAAAATAATAGAATCCATGATTTTACCAGGGCCAGGGCCCCTGCCTTGCAGGAAGACACAATCAAAGCACTCCTGACAGATGGACATCCAGCCTCTGTTTGAAAATCTCCCAAGAAGGAGACTCCACCACACTCCAAGGCAGTGCATTCCATTGTCAAACAGCCCTTGCCGTCAGAAAGTTCTTCCTAACATTTAGGTGGAGTCTCTTTTCCCGTACCTTGAATCCATTACTCCTTGTCCTAGTTTCTGGAGCAGCAGAAAGCAAGCTCTCTCCCTCTTCAACATGACATCCCTTCAAATATGACACATTGCACTGCTGACTCATGTTCAGCTTGTGGTCTGTTAAGACTCTCAGATCCCTTTCATGTATACTTTTGACAAGCCAAGCACCCCCATCCTATATCAGTGCATTTCATTTTTTCTGCCTAAGTGGAGTATCTTACATTTATCACTGTTGAAATTCATTTTGTTAGTTTTGGCCCAGCTCTGTAATCTGTCCAGGTCATTTTGAATTCTGATTGATTGATTGATCGATAGATAAAACATTCAAGTGATCAAAGTTCTTCCCAGGGCTTCTTTCTTGAATCTGCATGTGATTCACACACAGAGGCTTGGTCAATGCAAAAGACACAAAGAACCAAAACTGAATGTTAATTGTTTGGTATCCAAAATATCATGGAAGCCAGATGACCTGTTGCTTAACATGTGGCCACATCCTACAAAGCTTCCCATCTGATCAGATAGGCAGGAGGGCGGGCTGCTTATGACAAGTGGCTCTCGTGGGCGGGGCTGAGCATCCCAACCACCCAGTCCTGTCCTGACGTACCTCCAGTCTCTTGCTGCTGCAGACAGGCAGCAGCCCTCTTGAGTGAGGCCTGATTTGCCTCTGGCAGCCCGGGAGCCTGTCTGGAGATAGTGCAGGATGCCATTGAACCCTCTCTGAGGGGATCTGAAACTCCTCAAAAACAAAAGGAAGCAACATGGGCAAGATTAAACCAGAGGAATCCACAGACAATCACTTCATCAAGAATATCTGGGCCAAACCAGACGAGATACAAGAAGGTGAACGTTAATGGATTGCCAGCATATTTCGTATTGCTAAATAGTTTTTGGATTTGGGCTATGGCATGGGGCGGGGCCTGTTTTCACTTACAATTACAGTGCTCCTCAGAGACAGTGGGAGAAATGTTCCTGCAGAATGCTATCTTTGTTCTCCAGTCTGGGGGCAAATAGAGGGACAGGGTGTTTTTTTTTCAGGTTGGAAAAGGTGCGGGGTAGCCTTTCATCTCCTTAGGGGCCGGCTCCACCTGCCCTAGAGCACATTTCGGATCATACCATGGAGACTTCCATAGTGCCATTTTTGGTTTGTAAAGATCAGGAGTTCTGGAAGCATCTAGAGGTAAGCAATTTCTTCAATCGAATAAAACTTGATGAAAGAAATGACATGAAGTATAACTGTAGAAATGAAGCTAAATTATCTGAAAAAAATCATTGTTTCTTGAACATTTTCTGTCCAATTGGATAGTCACATGCATTAAATGCTGATAAAATATATATTTTTGTCCTAATACATTTTGGCTTATATGTCAGCAATATACTGTAATATAGAGAAATATACTGTATAAGCCTCAGGCAAAATACATAAAAAGTGTAGATAACTACTCTGTACAGAAGTGATTAGGAATAAAATCACTATTTAAAATCTGGCAATCCTAAGAGGAAAAAATGAGAGATTTTTATTTCCAGGAATTATTTTTCACAACTATATAACACATAGGTGTCAGGATGCCTGTGGGATGCTGGGGCCGCTTGCATCTTTGGGGCTTGGGGGGAAGGGATTTTAGTTGGATATATTATGTAGTATGTTTCTGCTCCTTTTTCCTCCAGCGAAGATTATTAGGTCAAGGCCAACTCTAATCTTATTCTGGACTTGTTCTATCTCTGTCTGCATATTTGGTGTTCTTGGTTCATAGGGGGGGGGGGGTGCACCCTCTCAATTGAGTAATACTGACAGTTTAGCAGCGGGGAAAGTCAGTTCTGGCTTTCCGCTGTTATAGATGCTGAATAAACAGCGACTGTTTAACTGAAGGACTTTGTTTCCATCATTGAGAATCTGACATTAAGCCGGAATTCCCTTTGTTAATGGAGCTCTTCGTACTCCATCTACAGCTGAAGTTAGCGATTTGAAAATGCATTGATTGCTTTTCTTCAAGGCCTGTCTGGTCTGGTTCGCTGTCTTCAGCGACATGGCTTAGCCTGATTGAGAGGACTTTCCTTCTGATTCCAGCAAGGCTGGTTACATTTTAGATCCTGATACCGCCGCAATGATAAATCAGGACTGAAGCTGCCTGTGATCATTACCTGGGAGTTGGAGAATTGGCCGAGTGGACAGTCGGACTTCATCTATTGCTGGAAAGGACTGGGAGCTACTGCAAGCCCTCGTTACTCTAGCTGCCCATTAACTGGAGTTACAGTGAAAAACAGCTGTCAACTATAGGCCTTCAGTCACCTGTTGATTTGGATTTGGGCGAGGGCAGCCGCCACCAGGCCGCGGCTTTTGTTGGCGAAGGCACCAGCGGGAGCAATGGCGGGAGAACCTACAAAGTCGGGCAATGCAGAGATGTGCCGCCATTTCCAGAGTCGAGAGGTGGTTTGGGAGAAATTAGAATGGGCTGAATACCAGAGGGCATTGAACCAGATGCACCAGGATTTGATGGAGTTACACCTGGTGGTGGCCCGCATGGAAACCGAACGTAACCAGGCTCAGGAGGAAGCTCAAGCTGCCCATTTACAGCTTCAACAGCAACCACCTGCAAACGGGGCTGGGGGTGGAGGGTCCCCAGCCAGAGTTCTTGCAGACGGGGCTGGGGGTGGTGGTCCCCCAGCTGGAGTGTCAGCCGGAGGGACAGGGTTCTGCGGTACCACTGTAGGATGGGGGGTCTGCGGCACCAGCTTGGGAGATGGAGGCCCATCTGCCATCACCGGATCCCTGAACGGCCGGGTGCTGGAGGGGCAACCAGCTCAGCCCAGAGGGCGTTCCTGTGCGGCAACCCGATACCCATGGGGATGCCAGCTTCCCACCTGCAAGCAGGCAGCTTCCTGTCTTTTCCTATTAAGCAGCTCCACTGGTATCAACTCCAGCCTCCCCCACCCGCTTTCCATTTTCAGCCACCGTCACGGGTGTCCATAATGCCTCCTATGGGAGGTACCACTTTGCCAGGCTATCAGGCTCCCCGGTAATGGCTTTTTAACGGCACCGTTATGATGAGACTTAGAATGAAACTTCCTGCGTTTCTGGTGCAAGCCATTACTCCCATATGTTAGCAGCAACGCATGACCGTCAATACCAGCCCATGACTTGGGCAGGTGTATGGAGGTGGGATCTGTTCTGGAATGGTATAGCAGCAAAATGGTATGGTCTGTCTGTTCCAGAGGGGTGTGGCCCCGGACTGCGTGATTTTCAAGAATTCATGATGGCCCTGCGACGTCGCTTTGAGAGCCCATTTGTTGGGGAAGAGGCAAAGAAAGAACTGATGTTGTCATAAGGACATTTGATTGATTGATTGATTGATTGTTGATTGATTGATTGATTGATTGATTGATTGATTGATTGATTGACGATTGATTGATTGATTGATTGATTGATTGATGGATGATTGATTGATTGATTGATTTGACAAACACATACTGCCCCATCCCATACCGTTTGTGGAATTTGTGAAGAACGTTAAATGCGGTGGCTAGTAAAATCCCTGGTGGGATGATCAGTGAAAGTTTTTGCGTTTTAAAGCAGGCTTTCTGCATCAATAATTGCTGTGGTGGTCGCGCTCCAGCAAGATAGTCCCCAGACCCTCTGAATGGAGTGGGATCATGTTAGCTATGTCAGATCGCAGATGCATGAAGCAAAATCCCCATCTTCGAGGGTAAACTAGCTCCTTCAAAAAAACCTTGGCCCCTCAGAAGAAGAAACCTCCTCCCTCGTCTAAAACTATCTAAGTCGAAAATGCTGATGGAGGCACTTGGGCTTGTACCTTCTGTACTGCGAACTCTGGCCACATGGCGGCCAGCGTGCTCTGCAAAACAACCAGAAGCCTCCTACGCAAATTCAAAGCGTAGAAACCAGTTACCAAGGGAATCCGGTTCAGGTGCTCGCGGCGTTTGCGCTCCCCTGAATTCCAGATTACAATTTGCCTTCGATGTTGATAGTGCGGGTTTGCAATGGTCAAGGACCGCTGTGGACAACACCTAGTGTTTTCGAAGGCCGGAGGGTAGTGGTCATCTATCCCTACCCTTCGTCTGTCAAAAGGCCTAAGTGTCCTAAGCTCAAAGTCCATGCTTCCTGTGGATCTCCGGTGCTCCAACTGCTTAATACACCTAGTTTTTGTGGAAACTTGGATTTACAGGCGTGTCTGCCAAGCATAAATCTTTGTTTTAACCTAAAATGGATGGAAGTCCATGGAGTTGTTCCCCTGTAACTTCCCGTTACAGAACCGATACTGGTTCAATGCATGGACCACTGGGAACGTAGGAGTTTTGTGATAGCCAACATTTCAGATTGTCCGATTATCCTTGGCATGTCATGGCTGATTGATCATGATCCGAAAATTCAATGGACTGATCATGTTGTGACATTCATGGTGACCTTGTGGTATAACACGTACTGAAATGCAGCATACTACAGCTCTGGATTCTAGCATAAGTTATAGCTTCAGCCATGTCTCCTCACTTCTGATGGACGTTTCCAGCCTTACGGGATTTATGCGCCGGGTATTTGAAGAGGCTGAATACAATACTCCTGCCCCATTTGTGATTCGGACTGTATTGGTCCCTAGTTGTATTTTTTACTACCTAAGATTAAAGCTTATCCCATAAGGTCAACCGAGGATGCTTATGAGACTCTTGTAGGAATAAAAAAATTTGTTTCCAACGAGGAAGGCGCAGAAAACGGTTTTGCAGCACTGGTATTGTTTGTCAAAAAAAGGATTTCTCGTTATGATTATGTACAGACTATCGAGGTTTGAATGCAATATCTACCACCAATAAATATCTGCTGCCCCTCATAAAGGAACTGCTAGCTAATTTGGGCACTGGATGTATTTTTACGAAGCTGGATTTGCGTGAGATCTGGTTTACCGTGTCAGGCGATTAAGAATTGCTGGCGAAATTATGAACATCTGCATTCTTTCTAAATCAAATCTAAATCAGCTAGGGGAAGTACCTGAGCATATTTGTAAGTGGATCTGAAGCTTCCTAACAGATGAGGAAACAGCAGGTGAAGCTAGGAAAAATTACATCAGACACCTGTAAAAATGAGCACAGGGGCCCCTAAGGCAATGTGTACTTTCACGCTTCTCTTCTCTCACCAGCATACCAATGACTTGCATCTCAAGCGATCCATCTGTTAATAATGCTGAATTCTGCAGATGATACAACAGTGATTGGTGTCATTTGAACAACGATGAAACGCATGCAAGGCGGGAGGTTGAACAACTGAGCCTCGTGGAACGCCACTGGAACAATCTAGAATCTGAACACTTAAAACCGTAGAAATGGTGGTAGATTTCAGTGGAGAAACCCTCCCATCCTACCCTCACTCTCTGGCCAATACTGAACAACACAGTATCAATGAAGTGAGACCTTTAAGTTTCTATGAGCTCCATCTTATCGTCGCGATTTCAAATGGTCAATGTATCAAAATGTCATCAAAAAAAGCACAACAAAGAATGTTCTTTCTCTTCAACTCCAGGAAGCTCAAACTGCAAAGGAGCTGCTGATACAGTTCTGCAGAGGAATCCATTGAGTCTTGTCATCTGCACCTCTACTCTTTGTGTGGTTTTGTTCTGCAAAACCCAACAAGATCGACACAGACTTCCCAGAGAATAATCAGAACTGTAGAAAAAACAATTACTTGCTAACGCAGCTTCCATTGAGGACCTGTACCTGCCGCGGGTCAAAAAAAAAGGGCTGTGAAAAATATTTACTGACCCCTACCATCCTGGACATAAGCTGTTTCCAAACTCTTACCCTCTAAAGCGTCGCATACAGAGCATTGCACACCAAGACAACTAGACATAAGAACAGTTTTTCGAATGCCATCACTCCAGCTAAACAAATGTTCCCTCGGTAATGTTAAACTATTTGTATTATATACTTATTATAATTAATTACCACTACTTTTTTCATCATTCCTGTTATCCATCTCCTTCCCACTTACTTGACTGTATGACTATAGCCTGTGCTGACATTTTATTTATTTTATTTTATGATTTTACATTTATGTTTTCATTACTACTGATTGTTTCCTGATTGCTTACTAGACCTATATGACAATCATTAAGTGCTGTACCTTATGATTAAGTGCTGTACCTTATGATTCTTGACAAATGTATTTTTCTTTTATGTACACTGAGAGCATATGCACCGGAGACAAATTCCTTGTGTGTCCAATCACACTTGGCCAATAAAGATTCTATTCTATTCTATTCTATTCTATTCTATTCTATTCTATTCTACTGCTTTCAATACCCGTTATGGCCAATATGAATATTTAGTAATGTCATTTGGGTTAAGCAGGGCCCCTGGCATGTTCCAGAGTTTAGGTAATGAAATTCTGGATGATTTACTGTATAAAGGAGTTGTGGTCTACTTGTTGATTTACACAGAGGTTGAGGCATCCCATGTTTCACTGGTGCGGGAAGTGTTACAGCGGCTTTTAAAGAACTCTCTTTTTGTAAAACTATCCAAATGTGAATTCCATCAGTCCAAGTTAGATTTCTTGGGCTATTGGGTGTCTGCCGCTGGGTTGGAAATGGATCCAGCCAAGGTCGCTGATGTTGTGAATTGGCCCCCTCCCCGTACCCGGAAGCAGCTACAATCTTTTTTGGGCTTTGCAAACTTCTACTGAGACTTTATTCCCAATTTTGCTGAATTAGCATTGCCAATCACTGATTTGTTACGTACTAAGGGGAAGGGGCCCAATGCAGGACAGCCGAATGCTCTGTTGCATTAGACTAATGATTGCCAGGAAGCGTTTGACTAGTTGAAAACCGCCTTTACATCAGAGCCAATCTTACACCATCCCGATCTCTCCAAACTGTTTGTAGTCCATGTAGACACATCAGACAAGGCGCTTGGCGCATCTCTCTTGCAGCGGGATGCTTCTGGTCAATTGCATCCCTGTGCTTATCTTTCCAAAAAGTTTTCTGGCCCTGAACTAAACTGGTGACAAAGAGACTTGTGCTATTAAAACGGCTTTGTTAGTTTGGCAGCATTTTTTTTGAAGGGGCGGAGGCATCCCTTCCAAGTTGGACTGATCACAAGAATTTGGCTTTTCTGTAAACCTGGCCATTTGACCGCCAAGCAGATTCAGTGGGCGGATTTTTTCAATCACTTTCGTTTCACAGTGCATTTCTTCCCGGGCAAATCAAACAAACTGGCCGATGCCCTTTCCCACCTTCCAGAGGGGGCGGACTGCGCGGTAACGGTCCCGGCATCCCGGACTATTCTGTATTCGTATTCGTCAGCAGTTCTGATGGCGGTCTATGCGCCAGGATATTGAAGCGCATATGAAATTTCTTCTATACATGACTCTCGCATCTATCATAACTGCTTGCAGTATTTGGTTTCCTGGGAAGGCTGGTTACCTGGACATAATGAATGGGTGGATGCTGTTCACTTCAGAGCTCCTAAGCTCATTCGGGACTTCCATCATTCCTGTCCAAGCAAACCATGGGGAGGGCCCTGGGGGAAGCAAGATGCCAGGATGCCTACGGGATGCATCTTTGGGGCTTGGACATTTTAGTTGGATATTGTGTATCTGCTCTTTTTCTCCAGCAGGTGTTGTCCAAGGCCAACTCTAATGGACTTGCATTTTATCTCTCACTGTCTGCATATTTGTGCTTTTGGTTCACATGGGGGGGGGGGTGCACCCTCAATGATATTACTGACAGTTTGCATGGGGAAAAGTCAGTTCTGGCTTTTTCACGCTGTTCGCAAGATGCTGAATGAAGGACTGTTTTAACAAGACTTTGTTTCCATCATTGGGAATCTGACAATAGGCCTCTGCCAAGCTCTGACATAACTTCACAATAAGAAACCCTTTGAGGTTCATGGGAATCCACCTCATATCTAGAGGACTACAGAAGAATACCAAGGGTGATAAGTTATCAGTCAGTAAGTGAAATATAGAACTGAAAGGGGCCACCTAGGCCGACCCCCTCCCAGAGGCATACCAGCATAAAACCATGACTGGTGACAAGCCCTTGTTTTTGTGCCCCCACCTGACCTCTGATTGAGGTGGTGGGCATGGCAGCCGCAGCCAGGCCAGGAGCCTGTCAGGTGCTCCCAGGCCAGCCACCCTCCACCTCCACCAGCGAGGTGTGCCCTCGCTGCAGTGAGCTCCTGGCACTCAAGGAACGTGTGCGTTCTCTTGAAGCCAAGGTGGCAGACCTGGAGAAGCTGAAAGAGGCAGAGAGGGTGACAGACGAGGCTTTCAGGGACCTAACAGCCGGGTCCCACTCCCAAGGTGACATCTCTTCAGATGTCATGGAGAATGAAGGCCTTGGGGATGGAGGGTGCCAGTCTGAGGTGGTGGAAGATGCTCCCTTAGATGGGATCCCTTCCTTAACTGGTGATCAGCTATCCTCTCGCACTGAGGATTACCCCTGAGGAGGTGGGGGGGGCTCCTTGTAGTGGGTGTGATTAGATCATTAGAAATGTAGAGAGAGTTGGGTTTGTGAGAGGCGGGAGGACCGCATGGTGACTTTGGGCTCCTGCCTGGTGCGAAGGTTGCAGATGTCACGCCGATCTAGATAGGCTTTTAGGAGCAGTGCTGGGGAATTGGAGTCAGCAGTTGTGGTCCCACATTGGCACCAACGAGATTGGGAAATGTAGCCGGGAGGTTCTGGAAGCCTTAAATTTAGGCTGCTAGGAAACCAGATTGAAGTCCAGGACCTCCAAGGTGGCATTCTCAAGAAATGCTACCTCGATTCCACTTGGCCAGCAGAGGCGAGGAAACTAGGCAACAGCGGAGATACAGGGTCTCAATGCGTGGATGAGAAGGTTGGTAGCTTAAGGCAGAGGGTTTCAGATTTGTCCAGAAACTGGGGAACCTTTTGGGACAAAGGTAGGCCTGTACACAAATGGGACCCGGGCTTCATCTTAACCAAAGAGGGAACCAGGCTGCTGGCGCTCAACGCATTAAAAAAAGGTGGCAGAACAGCTTTTAAACTGATCACTGGGGAAAGCCGAGCAAAGAGCTGAGGTGACTTCGGTTCGAATACCGTGATCTATGGGGATGCAGACAGAGAGGGGAGGCTATTCTAAATCAACCACATACAAGCGAGGAACATAGCAATGTGCATGTGACAAGGTGGGATAGTGTCTACAAAAGACTTGAGGGTAGAAACACATAAATCCCAGGTTAAGGACAGAGAGCAGGGTATACAGGAGTGTCTCTATGCTAATAGTAGAAGCATTACGACCCTAAAATGCGGGAACTAGAGTACAGAGTTTTGAAGGAGGGACGCTTTGATATAGTGGAGCATTACAGAGACATGGTGAAGAATGAGGAGAACCAGTGGGATGCTGTTATATGCCCAGGCTACAGAGCTCTATATAGGAAGGATAGGATAGGGCGCATTGGGGGTGGAGTTACCCTTTGAGCATCAAAGAGAGCATAGTATCACATAAAATAGACAAAATGCAAGGGGAGCTGGTTCCCCTACGAGAATCACTGTGGATATCAATACCAGGTGTGAAGGACAGTTTAATATTAGGAATATATTATCGGCCCCCTGACCGAAGTGCACAAGAGGGATTCCTGAGATGGAAAAGAAATTAGAGAGGCCAACAAAAGCAAAATGTAGTGGTAATGGGTGATTTTAACTATCCCCATATAAAACTGGAGAAAATGCATGTTCAGGTCATAGTAAGGAGAGAGCATTCCCTGGATATGCTAAATGACTGTGGCTTAGAGCAGATGGTTTGTGGAACCAACCAGGGGAGATGTGATCCCTAGATCTAATTCTATGTGGGACCCAGGACCTGGTGCAGGGAAGCTCAGTGTTTGTTGGAGCCGATGAGGGAACAGCGACCACAATGCTGTCAGATTCAGTATCTCAGCATGTGAACAAGTGGCAACTACTAATGTAGTTACATTCGCCTTCAGAAAGGGAAATTTCTCAAAGATGAGGAGGGGGGGGATAGTATGCTTAGCAGGAAGCTGAAAAGGAGAAAAAATCAAAGAGAGTCAAAACTGTCCAGGATGCTTGGAGGTTATTTAAAAACACAGTAATAAAAGCTCAGATGGAATGTGTTCCACAGGTTAGAAGTAAGGCAGCACCCAGTCCAAAAAAGAAAGCCACCATGGTTAACAAAGAGAGGTTTATAGAAATTATCAGAAAAAAAGAAAATGTCTCTTTTTTTAGAAAAATGGAAGTCCAGTTTGGCTACTGATGAAGGAGAATATGAGAGGGAACACAAATGGTGGCAAAAGAGAAGCAAGTTAGCTGTAAAGAGAGGGAGGCAAAAAGGATTATGAGGAACGCATGGCTGCGAACATCAAGACCAGCAACAAACAGTTCTTCAAGTACATCCAAAAGCAGGAAGCCAGCAAGGGAAGCGGTAGGCCCAAGTTAGATGACAAAGGGAACAAAGGGGTTTGCTAAAGTGTAGGCAGGGAGATTGCAGAGAAGCTGAATGGAATTCTTTGCATCTGTCTTCACCCAAGAGGAGGTGAGGAACATTCCTGCACCTGGAACCAAGCTTTCTTAGGAGGTGAATCCGAGGAACTAGCTAAGATAGTGGTAGACAAGGAAGAAGTTCTGGCAGCCATTGATAAAACTAAATGTTACCAAATCCTCTGGCCCAGGATTGCATTCACCCAAAGAGTTCTTAAAGAGCTCAAGCATGAAATTGCTGATCTTCTCACTTTAATATGCAACTTATCCCTGGAATCAGGCTCTCCATCCCTGAGAGACTGGAAGATGGCCAATGTCACGCACCAATCTTTAAGAAGAAGGGATCTAGAGGGGGGGACCCGGGGGAAATTACAGGCCAGTCAGTTTGACATCTGTTCCTGAAGTAAATTAGTAGAATCTATCATTAAAGATAAAAATTATAAAACATGTAGAAAAGCAAGACCATGCTGTAGAGAAAGAGTCAGCATGGCTTTTGCAAGAGGCAAATCCTGTCTTACAAACTTACTAGAGAGTTCTTTGGAGGGTGTAAACAGGCATGTGGACAGGGGTGAACCGGTGGACATTGTCTACTTGGATTTCCAAAAGGCTTTGACAAAGTTCCTCACCAGAGACTGTTGAGAAAACTCAGCAATGAAGGGAATAAGAGGGGAAGTCCTCCTATGGATTAAAAACTGGTTGAGGAACAGGAAACAAAGAGTGGGTGTAAAATGGGAAGTTCTCACAATGGAGAGATGTCGGAGTGGTGTCCCCACTTGGAGGATCCGTTTTGGGACCCAGTGCTCTTTTAACCTATTCATAAAATGACCTGGAAGTAGGAAGTGGGTAAGCGTGGTGGCCAAGTTTGCAGATGATACCAAATTATGTAGGGTGGTGAGAACCACAAAGGATTACGAAGAGCTCCTAAGCGGACCTTGATAAATTAGGGAGTGGGCTCCAGAAAAGGCAAATGCAGTTCAATAGTAGCAAAATGTAAAGAGTGATGCACACAGGGGCAAAAAATCCAAACTTCACATACACGCTTACAGGGGTCAGTGCTATCAGTCACAGACCAGGAAAGAGGAGTTTAGGCGTCTTAGTTGATAGTTCCATGGGAATGTCAACTCAATGCATGGCAGCTGTGAAAAAGGGCAAACTTTATGCTGGGGATCCATTAGGAAAGGAATTGATAATAAAGCTGCAAGATTGTCATGCCCTCTTATATAAAGCAGTGAAAGCGAGCCGCACTTGCGAGTACCAGTGTCCAGTTCTTCTGGTCGCCCGCACATCATCAAAAAGGATATTGAGGAGATGGAAGAAAAAAAGTGCAGAGAAGGGCAACAAAGATGATTGAGGGACTGGAGCACCTTCCTTATGAGGAGAGGCTGCAGCGCTTGGGACTCTTTAGTTTGGAGAGGAGGCGGCTAAGAGGGGATATGATTGAAGTTTATAAAATTATGCAGGGGGTAGAAAATGTGGACAGAGAGAAATTTTTCTCTTTCTCACAATACTAGAACCAGGGGGCATCCATTGAAAATGCTGGGGGGAAGAAATTAGGACTAATAAAAGGAAACACTTCTTCACACAACGTGTGATTGGTGTTTGGAATATGCTGCCACAGGAGGTGGTGATGGCCACTAACCTGGATAGCTTTAAAAGGGGCTTGGACAGATTTATGGAGGAGAAGTCGATCTATGGCTACCAATCTTGATCCTCTTTGATCTGAGATTGCAAATGCCTTAACAGACCAGGTGATCGGGAGCAACAGCCACAGAAGGCCATTGCGTTCACATCCTACATGTGAGCTCCCAAAGGCACCTGGTGGGCCACTGCGAGTAGCAGAGCTGGACTAGATGGACTTTGGTCTGATCCAGCTGGCTTGTTCTTATGTTCTTATGTTCTTATGTCCACTGAAGATGCGTACCTGCTCATGCCAGCCTCTGATAGAAGTGGGGGGGGGGCAGCAGCTGGGCTGGGCTGGGCTGGGCTGGGAGCCTTCCAGGCACTCCCGTGCCAGCCCCCCACCTCTGTCGGAGGCCGTGTTGACCAATGCACAGTGCCCACCATTCTGACATGTGGGAAGCCACCTGTGCCGGGCAACCCCCCCCCCATGTGACAGAATAGCATGCGCCCGGGGACTTGCGATACCCCATGTGTCCCCGTAGACCTTGAGCATCTCAGACACGTGTTTGTCCAGGCCGTACTTAAAGACTGCCAGTGTGGAGGAGCTCACTATCTCCCCAGGCAGCCCATTTCACTGCTTAATGAATCCCACTATAAAAATGTGGAGCAGGTACCTTTCTGCTTGTAATTTATATTCATTGTTGCAAGTCCTCTCCTCTGCTGCCAACTGAAAGAGCTCCTTGCCCTCCTCTAACAGGCAGCCTTTAAAATACTCAAATGCTTTCAAATATCCTACTGGCTGTCCTTGGTCTGTAGTGAAGAACCAGTAAGTTGGTGTCAGAATCCCAAAAACTGAAACAAACTCATGTATAAGAACAGCAGTTTATTGAATATTGAGGATCTTCTCTGGTCATGCCAGAACTGAGGTTTGCCTGCACAAAACCCAGTAGTTAGAGCAGGCTGCTCCCCCATCCTGGGAAAGCATGCCCAAAAGGAACTGTGAAAGAGATAACGGTAGAGATGGCCAGGCACTGACTATAACATCATACAGAAAACAGTTGAAAGTCAGTTAGAAATGCAGTCAACCCATTCCTCCACGCCCAGCAAACAGAAAGCAGCAATAGCAAAATCCCCATAATGACAGGCCTCCTGACAGTTGGTGACTCAAGACAGAGCCAAACAGAATTGATTTGGCAGATGCCAATAGAAGGCCAGGCGCACGCAGGCTATTTCCGCACAGGTTATTTGCTCCACTCAGGAAGTGTTTTCTCCCTGCTTCCTCACAGCGGCAAAGTACATTTGTGCACCTTCCAGGGTTTCCCCAGCTTTCCTAAATCTGCTTTGCTGATAGATTTTGGGAAAGATCACTGAAAAAGACTGGATAGCTACCATGTAGGTGGGAAAGTTTGGGTTTCCCAGTCCCACTAACACAGCTGCCATGTTCCCTGCCCAATTGTCCCCCACCACTGGGAGCTCATTTGGTTGTTTTCAATCCACAATTGAACATTGTTATATCATTACAGTTTTTTAAAAAACCTGTCCACCCAGATCACTGAACTCCCAGCTTCCATTTTAAAACGTCTCTGGTCCCTGAAATATACCTTTCCCCTTCTATTTCCACAACAAAAGGGGCTAGAGACATACTTTTAAAAAATGATAGCTGTGAATTCAGGGAACCTGACAGGCATGCTAATATTCAATTGCTAATTTTAAAAATATCCAGAAAAACTTCAAGTGGGGTGGGGAGAATAGTCTCTGCGGGGGGGGGGGGGGCAGGGAAATTATGGGGAAACCTGCCATGTGGAAACCCCATTGCCACATGGCTGTATCAGCAGCCACAGCAGCAATCGGGAAACAACACACCCCACCTTCATGTGGAAAACATCACAGCCTGGTTTGAAGCAGTTGATGGTGGAGTCTACTACAAGCGCAACATGCAAGCAGGGCTCTGTAAATGCTCACTTGGGAGTAAAGGTTAAAGTGAGGGAATCTGGCTATCTACATTCAACTAGGAGGATTAACTAGTATTTCCTAGGGATTTTTACTTCCCTTATGCACACTAACTTAAAGGAAATCAACCAGAAGGTATTCCTTTACAGTGGAAGTGTCCCCTTTTTTGCCATCAAGTCTTTGCTGACTTGTGGCAAGAGCCATTCAAAGGTGCCTCTACGTCATAACCCTGGTATTTCTTGGAAGTCTCCCATTCAAATACTTGCCAGGGCCGACCCTGTTTCGTTTTTGAGGTTTGATGAGATTAAGCTAGGTCGAATCCCCACTGAGAAATTAAATATGGATACAACCAGGTTTCAAAAGAAACAGTACCTTTTCGTCTTACATTCTCCCTTCCCACTCCACTGAAAACTTAGATGTCTATGCCAGATTCAAATGATGTAGATCCAAGCAACACTCCCCTCCGACACGCAATCTGCTCAGCTGGCACATTCTTCCTCATCCTGATTGGCCATTGTGTTGTGTTGGGGTGAAACCTTTTTTTAAAAAAATGTTTTGCGTGCAGCCACATGGTGAAGTCACAATAAAAAAAACTCTCCACTCAAGACTTCCAAAAACAAAATGCAAATTAAATGTAAAATCTAAATTATCATCAAAGGTGTAATCAAGAAAGGTTCTCACATTTTTTGTTACACTGGAGTTAGAAAATGCAGGTGACTGCAGCCTAACAAGACCCCGACTGGAATATAGAAAGCTTAACGCTTTTCTCCTCGAACTGGATCGAGCTCAGAGGGGCAGGATAACTCCCCCCTCCCCGCCCTTTCAAATCTCCCCACAGAGAATCAAATCTTGGTGGTGCGCCGGCAACTTTCCCTTTCCAAGAGTGCGCTCGAGAAGGCGGTTGTGCTAAAAGGGGTGGGAGGGAGGAGATGGGGGGGGCATCCCGAGCTTTCAAACATTTCCGCTCTCAGTTGATGGCTTGTAGCCAGGAAGAAATGCTGGCCAGGCAGCATTGAGGGCGACTTCTCAAGGAAGTGGAGCTTTGGAGCAAATGGTCCTACTCGCTCTTCTAGGAAAGGGAGAGGGTCATCTCCACAGCGTCCACAGGCCCAGTACAACTCTCTGCTCTGCTCCTCTCTCCCCCACCACCCGGATGTCAGACTCTCGAACGTGGAAATAACAGAGACCGTAGGAAAGTCCAAAAGCAGTTTATTCCAGGGGATGCGTAGAGTAACAATGTAAAGCAGGATCTGAGCTAGAGAGCTCAGATCCAGGACTTATATCTTTTAATCCCCCCCGTTTTGCCCCACACCAAATGTCCATTACAGTTTCTACTACAAAGCTACAAAGGACCTGGGAACCTTTCACACCTCTTTGAAGATGGGCCAGCGCCAGGAGATTGCTAACAGGAGATTGCTAGGAAGGGAAGAGGGGAACAGGAAGACAATTGCTAATCACACACAGCAAGACATCAAGATACTGACAGGCTTGGTCCTGACACCGGAAGGCAACGGAGAAAGGCAAACCTTCCCTTTCTCCCCGCACCAGCCAGGGCTTTTCATCTCCCGCCCCTGCCCCGCCTTTTCAATAATTAAAGTGCTCTGATTCGCTGGAAAGCCGTCACGTCACTCCAATGGCGCAAAAACAAACGCAGATCCAATCCCTGATTCTCCCCTCGGATCTGGCTCCAACGTGTGTTTTTTCAAAAGGTTCACTTTCAAGCACATCCTGGAAAAACCCGCGCTGAGGGGTCGAACGTGTGACGGAACCAGGGTGAAGACGGCTTCGGCAGTGGTGGGGAGGGCTTGTTGAAATTGTGTTTATTGCTGCGAATAGCGCAGATTTTAGTCTGGGCTATCCAGGTCAGGCACATGACTACTGGAAACCCTATATTCCAAACATAATTTTTATAATTAAGCATTTAATAAACATGTTGCTCCAAACTGTTGCTTAATCTCAGTGCCCATCTACCCTGCACCCAATGAATGCCAATGTCTTGGTCTGGTTTGAGGTAGTCGGTCATTTGCAACTGGGGTTATTTTATGTGGATAAGAAAAAAAACAGCTACAGTTCCCCACTACAGGACAAGACTTTGGTCCAAAAGGGAAAGGGGCCATTTCCACAGATTCCCATCTTGTGCACGCCATGAGCACACAGCCTGGCACTTAGGTAGTGGGAAATGCACCTAAAGTATACTTGGCACAAACTAGGAAAGAACAACCACTGCATTTTCCCAACAGGCTGCTCTAGGATTCAGTGGACACTCTGTGGTAAAATCAGAGTTTTTGTTGAATCCTTGAGCAACGTGACTTCACTTTCAGGTGTGCCACAGAAAGGATGACATGTCATTGACCCAACTGCACTCTCTTGCTGGCAACCCTAGCTGCATCTTGCCCATGGGGGAGGGGCACTGCAGGACTGCTGCGGGCTTGTGTCTTCCCCTATTAAGAGCCATATGGGAACGCCAGCCACATTTCACTGCTAGAAGGTTGCACCCTTCCTAAAAGCCTGCACTGAAGAACAAGGCCTGAGGTGGTTGTGTGTCAAGAACGAACAGAGCAGTCCATGGACAACACACTCAGCAGTAACCCTTTTCTGTGCCATCGTCATGTGACAGTGTTGTGCAGCTGACAGCCTTCAAAGGATCCGTGTTGCATTCAGGTTGGTCCACTGGGCTTGAATTCCCTCAATCCTTAGGATGTGGAGCTTGGGGGAAACAAGCAAATCAACTCACTGTCCAGTTATATAGACACAGATGAATGTGCAGTTTAGGAAGTCCAGTGGCCACCTAGAAGGGAGACAAAGGGGCAAGTGGTTTTGGACAACTTCCATCCATGGCATCTTTATTTAGGAAGACCAAGGTTTTCCCTCTCAATCTAGCAGCAAGTCAGATCCACTGGAAGGACAAAAACCTGTCAAGATGCCATTCTGGAACAGGTTTATTTCTGAAGCTGCAGCTGAGAGGTCTCAATTCTGTTTCCCCCACCAGCTCCTGGGAGCAGAGAGAGCTCACCCTCTTGTTGCTACCAAGGCAACTCTACCTGTTTCTCCACAATACAACCACTTCAAGTATTTTTCCGGAAACAATGGAATTGTCCTTGGAAGATGTACAACATCACTTCCTTTCAACAATGCACAATGGCAGGCTTTAGCGGGAACAAAGATGACAAGAAATTAAATGCCCCAATTATCTCTCCCAAATGACTTATTCTTCTGTCTTTTTCTTCATGCCACCAGAATTGCATGTCCTGGTTTTTCATACCTGGATGGGGCTTTTTGCCCAACAACTGACTGTAGCCAGCAGACAAGAGTGACTAGCCTTTTATTTCCAGATGGTGAAAGAGGCCAGCAATTGGAGAGGCCCAGGCAAGAGCTGAAAGGCACCGGCTTTGTTTCAGTCAGAAACTTCACATCAAGGGGCTTCTCTCCACATGGCAGCGAATTGGAACGGGAGGCTTCATTGGAAGAGATCCAGGTAATCGGGTGCCTGACCCTGCTGGCCGCAGGGGTACAGCAGAAGCTCCTTCCCCAAAGATGTGATGGGCTCATCCTGTCCAAAGAAAATGGATTTATGGGTGAAAATCTGTCCTCCAACATTCACATACTAAAGCTCTGACCGTTACCAGAATTCATAAATCATTTCTTATGATGATCAACCACTTCCATTGCAGCTGGCAGCAAAGTTGGGAGGTTAATGGCCGCACAGCACAGCTAGTCTGGATTGTTGCTTAGTATGATTTTACCATGGTAGGTTTTTGATGGTGGGGCTTGTGTTAGGTCTCGGAACCTTAAGCCAATGAACGGACTCTGAAGTACTGATCAGAAGCATTTATTGATGAGGTATCGCATCACCATATTGTCAGGAGTGGCACCTGCCCCCTCCCCACATCAGACAAAGAGGCGCCAGGAGGCACATCTGGGCTAAGGGGAATCGGTTCTGCTGGCCGGGGGGGCAGCGAATGCTGTCATCATACGTTAATATGCCGATTGTTCTGTTTCTATGCGCTTCGTAATGTAGATAACTTGGCTACCCCTGCTTGAGCTCCAGAGGGAGGAGGGAGGAATGGAGGCTGCGGGCATGGGAGACTATCGCTTTGACCTCCTGGTGCCTCTTTGATGTCAGGAGGGGGCAGGTGCCACTCCTGACAATAGGGTGCTGCGATACCTCATCAATAAATGCTGCTGATCAATACTTCAGAGTCCGTTTTTTGCAACCAGCTGAACTCAGGTAAGTGGGGCGGCATGGGGGGTGCTGTGGGGGGGGGGTGCTGAGCGGGGTGAGGCCCAGCCACTTCTGGGAAGGAGGAGGGGGCAGAGCCTTGGCATGACATGCACACACCGCCTAGACAGGCCTTGGCCCAGGTGGCGCACACATGTTGTGCTGAGGCCCAACCACACCCCTCCTCCTTCCCAGAAGTGTGGGGGGGGGCGATATTTCCACCACTACCCCTTGACTCCCACAGGGGCACCCAGGGCGATGTCCCCAGGGCACTACTGCACTGCTGCCTGAGCCTGTTACCAATAGTTAGGAGAATGAAGGGCTGGTGACAGTCACATTTACAGAGCATTTGGAAAATGCGGGAATTCTCGGATCTGGCAGTAAGGTGAGTGCCAACAAAGGGCAAACGTATGCATAACTGAGAATCAAAACTGATGAGAATGCATGCTCACAAAGAAGGCGGCCACTTGGGCATAATGACCAAGTCTTTGCCTGCATTTTCTTGCAGGGTAGCCCCATCTTGCAAAAATCTCACACAAAGAAAATGTTGGGCTCCAGAAAGCTTTTGCACACTTGCAAAAGAGACAGCAAAAAGCCAAGGAAAAGCATGCAAAGAAGCTCACCTTATGGTAATCCACTAAGTCAGCCAACAGGGAATGCTGCAGCTGGTCCACCCCCAGGAAGCTGTAGGACTCCCCCGAAGCATCTATCAGGAAGTGTTTGCAGCCCTTGGCTGACTGATAGGAAAGGACGTAGCCTTTGATCTTCTCACTGACCCGGATCAAGAAGGTCCCAGGCACCGCATTGCTCAGCAGCTCTTCCGCCTCCTTTGTTGCCAAAATGCCTAAACATGAAAAACAAGTTTGCTGACTGGTTGTCTGTAAAAAAACAACAACTCGCCAGCTTCTCTTCAGCCCGCCAGCATTTTCTCCACTTTCCCCACTTAACCTGCCTTGCTGCTGTTGCTTCCAGCCATGCAAATCCCCCCATTGTGAGGGTAGACTAGAGGACCTCCCTGTGCCATTTTAGCAATACAGGACCTGATTCAGACTGGGAGCAACTGGCAAGGAAATAAAACCAAGGCCTGCCTGGTTTCACTTGTTTCAACTGCACTCCTGGGCCAAGATGAGCTGCCTCAGAGGCAGAAAGCCAAGTCTGCCATAGTCGTAAAACAGGGCAACAGCCCAGGGGCCCCTGGAAGGCTAATATTAGTTGCAGTAGGAGATTTCATGACTCACAGTTGAACAGTCCTGTCTCCAACGTACCATTCTTGAGCAAGATAACTGGACCAGAAGTGATTAGATGGCTTCAATGATTTCTGAATGAAGCAAATTGGTTGGATCCATTCCTATATGGATTTAGGTCTGGTTATGGGGCTGAAATGGCTGTCAAAACCCCACCCAGGTCTTGCCATCATGCCAGAGGAGGCCAGGAGGAGGTGGCACCAGAACCCCCAGCTACAAGTAACAGCGCTTTGCTTTGCTTATGTTAATCAGAGGCGTAGCTGGGCCAAACTGTGCCCGGTGTGCAGTGTGTTTTTTCCGCCCCCCCCCATGGCCCCCCTGCAGCACGCACACACACACACACACACACACACACACACACACACACGCCCTCCTTCCCACACTTACGTCCCTTTTCTATTTCTAGTACTTTTTGAGGCTGAAAAAAGCGGCCTCTTCACAGTTCAGGGGGAAAAACTGCCTGACGCACTATACTTCCCAGGAGACCTTGTGAGCCCCAAGGTCTCCTGGGAACTGTAGTTCCTAAAGTACTTAAAAAAGGATCATAGGTAAGTGAGGGAAGGGGGTGGGGGGTGCCGTGGGGGGCGCAGGGAAAAGGGGGAGGGGCTGGGGGCAATTTTCCGCCCAGTGCACGACGCACCCCCCTCCCCCTTGGCGCTCTGCCACTGATGTTAATAGCAACCATTTTTTGTTTGGCCGACAGCACCTGGGTTTTATCAAGTCCCTGACCTTGGAGAAGCTGCACGGCTGGGGAATGGCTTTGCTTTTGGGGAGCTGCTGAGGGGAAGGGGGCCCGAGTAGAGATATTAACTAGAAGCAATCCCTTAGACCTTCAGTTCTGGCAAAGCCAGCGTTTATCCTCTGATCAATATGCCTACTTCAACTGAACGCCAGTCTGGTTATTGGAAGGTGGACGGTCACCACCACAGCCTTGGTTGCCCGGCTGGATGACCTCTGCCGGGAAAGGGACAGGTTGAAGGGGGCTCACCACCTCCCTAAACAGCTGATTCCACTGATGCAAAACTCCTAATGTAAACTTTTCCTCCTAATATCCAGTCAGAACTTTTCTGCCCATAATTTAGACCCATTATTGTGAGTTCTCTCTTCTGCTGCTCCCTCTCTAAGTGACAGCCCTTCAACTACATAAAGAGAGCAACCGTGATCCCCTTCAATCTCCTCTCCTCCAGACTGAACAGTTCCCCAGTCCCTCAGCCTTTCCTCCCAGGGCTCGGTCTCCAGGCCCCTCATCACCCTCCTCGTTTTCCTCTCCACCCGCCCCACTCTGTTCACATCGTTTTTGAAGTGAGGCTTCCGGAACTACACACAGGACTCCAAATGCAGCCTTATGAATGTAGTATACAGAGGGACTATGGCATCTTGTGATTTGGATGTCATGCCTCTGTTGATACTCCCTTCGATCGCATTAGCCTTTTTTGTGGCTGCATCACACTGTCCCTTTATCTTTAACTTACTGTCTACATGTACCCCAAGATCTTGGTCACATACACTGCTACACAGTATGTGTGTTCCTCATTTTTGTTATCCAGATGTAGAACTCTGCACTTATCCTTGTTGAATTGCATCTTATTCGCATCTTCAGGTGTATTTGCTGTTTCTCCCAATGTAGTATCCTCTGCAAATTTAACAGGTAGTCCCTTCACATCCTCATCCAGGTCATTTATAAAATTATTTTAAAAGTACCGGGCCCAGAACTGAGCCCTGTGGCACTCCACTGGACTCCCCCCCCCCCCCCCAACCATTCTGATGAAATGCCATTGACAACCACTCTTTGGGTGAAATTCTCCAACCAGTTCCCTTTCCATGTAGAGGGAACCTGCAGTCCAGTCCACAGTCCTCTAGTGTACTGATCAGGAAATCATGGGGCACCCGGTCAAAGGCTTTACTGAAATCCATGTAAACAACATTGACAGTTGGTTGTGGTGGTCTTTCCGGGGGGCTGTGTGGCCGTGGTCTGGTAGATCTTGCTCCTAACATTTTGCCTGCATCTGTGGCTGGCATCTTCAGAGGTGTATCACAGAGGGAAGTCTGTTACAGTGTACCAGACCACGGCCACACAGCTCGGAAAACCCACAACTGCCAGTTGAATCTGGCTGTGAAAGCCTTCAACAACATCGACAGTGTCCCCCGGATCCAGAGGCATGCCAGGGGGAAGTGGCGCCCAGGACAACACCTGCTCCAGGCACCCCCACGCCCCCCGGCACCCCACTTACTTTAGCCAGCTGTGGCGGCCCCGGGCAGCCGGGTGGGTCCAGGCCGAAGGGAGCCTGCCGCGGGCCAACTCTCAGCCCGGCCCCACCAGGCTGCTCCCTCAGCCGACAGAGGCTTCGCTGGCTAAAGGAACAGCCTGGTGGGGCCGGGCTGAGGGGCAGCCCCCACGTGATCCAATGGGGATGCCTGGAGTCAATTGACCCCCCCCCCCATGTCCCTCTGGCAGATATGCCACTGCCTCGATCCAGCAAGTTCCTCTCTCGATTACAGAAGGAATGCAAAGATCCCTCCCCTGGGGGGCCATGTTGGTATTTTCTCTGTGGGCCTCCCGGAGGATTCCAAAAACTTGGAATGATCAAATGAAATGATTTAGAGCTGCTTCACTTCAGTCGTAATTTAGTGATTTTTAACATAATGGTTATAATTGTATCCTTGTAGTAGCATGAGCTGCTTCGGCTCCTTTCAACAGAAAGGCAGCATTGAAGAAGAAGGAGGAGGAGGAGGAGGAGGAGGAGGAGGAGGAGGAGGAGAGTTTGGATTTATCTCCCCCCTTTCTCTCCTGCAGGAGACTCAAAGGGGCTGACAATCTCCTTGCCCTTCCCCCCTCACAACAAACACCCTGTGAGGTAGGTGGGGCTGAGAGAGCTCCGAGAAGCTGTGACTAGCCCAAGGTCACCCAGCTGGCGTGTGTGGGAGTGTACAGGCTAATCTGAATTCCCCAGAGAAGCCTCCACAACGCAGGCGGCAGAGCTGGGAATCAAACCCGGTTCCTCCAGATCAGAGTGCACCTGCTCTTAACCACTGCGCCACGGCTGCTCAAGCCAAGAAATACAGCAGAGCAAAAACCTGAAACGGCCCAAGGGCTGAGGCGAGCTGGACATGTGACGGGAGGGGTTTGAACCCAGAACCCGCCCCCCTTACCTACGTCCCTGGGTGAGGCGGATTCTATTTAGTAAGGCGATCTCTCTGCTGCTGTTTTATTGTTCTGTTGCCCGGGCACCTCTGCTGTGGAAGGGCAGGCCCTCCTGCTGCTACCTGTCAGGATTTGTTCCCATCACCAAAACATGGGTTGCATGAGAATCATTCCCATTGCAGGATGCTGCTGCTGTGGGAATGGTTTGCAGAGACCCCAGGATTATGAATGCAGCACCTGTTACCGCCAGGAAAATAAACAAAATATTTTCCTGAAGTCAGGTTGCCTGGCTACACTGGCTCCATGCCCAGACGCGGAGACTTGTGTGGTTCAGAAGCCTCCATAAGGCTCATAGAGAATGCTTATGTATGCTTGTGCCAATAATATATGGTTTCCCTCTTGTTTATGCCTTTCTAGGATGTAATAAAAGCCCCTTTTTAGTTGAATTTATGATGTGCCTGCAGTTTAGGATGTTAGTTTAGTTAGGTTCTTCAGTTAGTTTAAGGTTTTATTATTGTTAGATTTAAGAAAGCCATGCCAATAAGTATCTGGAAAGTCTTGCCCATAAGTATAAATACGTGTGTTTATCCTTTAAGGTTTCCCTAACGTTTAAGTTTAGAAATGTTATTTTTGAAATTTGTTTCTGATGGCCAAAGCAGTGGCCAGAAAGGCTGAAATTAAGTAACAAGGAAGTTGACTCTGGAATGCTGCTTAGACCAACGCCCAGCCGGCCCTTTGATAAGAACAACAACCCTCTTTGGACTTGCTAATTGAATCTGTTGCCAGCACTCAAGGGTCACCCAGCCTTGGAAGATGTCACCCTGTTTTGCTATTGGACTGTTTGAAGTTTTACTCTCAGGATCCAGAAGCTCATTGGACTGTTCACATCCTTACTTTCAGGATCCAAGAATTCATTGGATCATTTAAAGTTGTCTTTGTCTAACGGTTCAACACCCCTTTTCTGGGTTACTGGGAAATGTATAAAAGGGGCTGACGCGCAGCCATGTGGGGGTCCTTTTCTGCTGAGCTGTGCCAAGAAATCACTTGCAATAAAATCCTTTCTGCTTTGAAGAAACGCCTGCTCCCTGCGCCTCATTAAGTTGCTGAGCTGAAATCACTTATTGTTACCTGGCAATTCGCGGTAACACACCCTCAAAAAGCAAGGCACCTTTCAAAACTGTGTAATGTTCTCTCTGATAATATTAGTTTCATAATCTCTAGATCCAACATGTTAGAGCTAATATTCAAACAATTTTTGGGCAGCCGTATTATCTTTTTCTGTTTTGTCTGTGTTCAATTTTTTTTCTTTTTCATATATCCTTTTTTTTGTTTAACTATCTTGAGAAAATTAATAAAAATATATATTTAAAGCAAGGCACTAGCAGGTCATATGAAGAACAAGCACCTCCCCCCCCCAAAGTGTTTACAGGTGGTCTTTCAACTGGAACAGAAATCCAGGGGGCAACAGCAGAGAGAGAATAGCCCCCCCCCCAGTCCTCCTGGGCTCTTTCCCACTCCCGTACTCACCGTGGAACCAGGGAGCCACGTGGCCTGCCGCCCTCTCCAAGCCTGCCCGCAGAGGCAGCTGATCTTCCTTGAACCACTGAACGATGCTCTCCCGAGTGGAAGTCGAAGTGCTCCTTTGAACTCCCTGCTTCCTGTCAGGGCAAAAGGGCATTGCAGGTACAGAGAGAATGCTGTTTGAGAAACTTCTGCAAACACTCACATCAGTACTTCAAACAACAGCACGACCTGCAGACAATTCCTATTTTTGTTAATGAATAAAGATTTCTCATTGTCTTTTACAGATTTGAGTGTTGTTCTTTTAGTACTATTGCCTCTCATTCCATAGGACAAACCTCCCACTCTGGCTGACGCTTCTGGCCTTTGTGTCTCCACATAACCACACTGTGTCTCTCACTTCTGAGCTGGATGACCACCATGCAAGAGCAGCCCAACGTGCCCTGTTTCTGCCAGGAAAACCTACCTTTAGCCGGCTATCCCATCAGTCCCAAATGCAAAGATTCATACATGTCATATTGTTATTACTGCAGAGCTTCCCAGCTAAAGGTGGTGGGGTGGGGGGTTTGCTCTACTTAGTCACGCTCAGAGGTTCCCAAACCCCATCAAGCGGGAGTCCTCCTCAGTCCAATGACAAGGATTGGTGGCAGTCGCCCTGATCTTCAGGCACATGGACACCAGATCTTCTGCCAGCAAATGGATGCACAGTTTCCTCTCCCCAGTGGCCCCTTCTTCCCCAGTAAAGACGGAACAACAACAAAAACCCAGCAACGGGAGATTGCTCTGCCATTTGGTCCTCCTGGCAGGTTCTCAGAATTCCCATCTTTCATCCTTTCTTTTTTAGTCTCTTTTCTTGCTCATATGTGTCTTTCCCTCTGGCCTATAGGTGCCAGAGCCTTGCTTTTTAATATCACGTTATATTGATATAATGATATTCAATTGCCAATTTTAAAATGGCAGGAGTGGGGAGGAAATCACCTCTGCAGGGACAGGGGCAGAACCATGTGAGGCAGGCGGGTTGGGGGGAGCCAGGAAGACCCAAACGTTTCTGCCTCCACAGCAGCCACTCGGGCTTCCCAAAATCTGGGAGAAAAACCAGATTGAGAAAGATGGGAGAAAAGTTGGGGAATCCCAACAAGATGCACAAATGCACCACAGTCCCGCAGGGGAGCAGGAAACGGCCCACTTCCCGACAGCACTGGGCACGGGGCAGACACCTCGCATGGGGACAGCCCAAGTGGATGCAGAGAGGCTGGGGAAGACTGGGAGGACCCCCTGGGTACATGAGGCTGTGTCGTGTGTCCAGGAAAGGGGGAGGCCCGTTCCCCCCAAGGGCTCCTGAGCCCCTTGCAGGTCTCACTCAGGGCTCTTCCGAATGCCAACTTGGTCTAACCACCCCTCTGCGCCTGCAAGTGGCTGCTGCCGCCCCCGGTGCCCGGGCACACCCTGCCAGTCCAGAAATGTCTCTCTGGGTTCGACTGAAGATCCTGTGCTCCACCCCTCTTGTTCCCAGCAACCCAGGGCCTCTGCAGGCTCCGAAGCAAAGAGCCAAGCCAGCTCTGAGTAGGCCGCTGTCACAGCTCATGCCTGCCACAGATTTATCCAACCCTTTCCCAAGCAATCTGAGTTTCAGCTGCACGATCCCACGCGAAGCAGGAGGCAGCTGGAGGCCAGGGCAGCCGTGCAGCGCTCAGGTCCTGGCTGTGCAGCCAGAAGCGAGTCATTCCACCCTCCCTGGCCAGGGCCTCAAAGGGCAGACAAGCCCAGCATGGCCAGTGAAGACAAGCATGGTCCTGGCTTCGCCTGCCCCTCCGCCCTTCCCTCTCAGCCAGACCTTCGGGCTACTCACCGGGTTAGTGGTCCATTGGCTACCCTGGCTCTGGGAAGAAGAGTCTTGGGCTTGGGTGGCAGAGGTGGCGGAGGGGAGAGCACCCGCCTCGGCTCCCCCCTCCCACAAGGCCTGGGAGCATCTGCCGCTTGGCCCTTGTGCTTCCCTTGCAGTGAGAGCCTCTTGTAGTCGTCTCGTGCGTGCCTGGCCAGGGACCGGCGCCGTTCGTCGGCTGCTTTGGATTGCCTCACTGCAACCAGAAGAGCAAGACTGTCCACTGGCCCTTGGGGGGAAGGCTGAGGATGCGTGCACTGAATGAAGAAGAACAGCAGCCTCCAACTGCCCTCCTCCCACAGGAAGCCTCCCACGGTCGCTCAACAGCACGGTCAGACACGTCAAAGCTGATCTCTGCTGCTCAATCCTACTTGCCAGAGAACAAGGCCGTTGCCCACAGCAGAGCACAGGAGCTCAGCAAAAAGCCACCCACGGCCATTCTAGAGAGCCCAGCCGAAGAGGGCCAGGAGGGTCCACTACCAGGCCTGGGGGAGGAATGAAGCAGGCGGGGGGGGGGGGTCATACCTGCAGCAGCAATCCTCCACATACAGGGCCCCGGGTCATTTCTGGAGAGGGACCAATTTGGAACTCCCCTGCTGTAGGAATAGGGCTATGACCCACCCCCTTCAGACGTGGTTGGCCAGTCTGGCCATGTTATCTTCATGGTTACTCACATGCTAAATGGATGGATCCCACCCAACACATGAAAATCAAGCTTGCTAATTGCATCCTTTACACTTGTTAACAGGCAAATGGTTCTTTCTCCCACCCTGGACATTCCACAGGTATATATACTCCACTTGCTTTAATACCATCATATCCTCTGAAGTTGCCAGCCACAGATGCAGGCAAAATGTCAGGAGAAAATGCTACTAGAACACGGCCATACAGTCCGGAAGTCACACAACACTCCCGTGATTCCAGCCGTGAAAGCCTTCGACAATACAAGGGGGAAATCGCTAAAGAGGAATTCAAACAAATAACCAGGACGTGTAGGGAGAAAGTCAGAAAAGCTAAAGCTCACAATGAGCTGAGGCTTGCCAGAGAGGTTAAAAACAACAACAACAAAAAGGCTTTTTTGGTTATGTCCGTAGCAAAAGGAAGAAAAAAGATAGGACAGAGTCACTGCATGGAGGAGATGGCAAAATGCTAATAGAGGATGGAGAAAAGGCAGAACTACTCAGCACCTTCTTTGCCTACAAGTAGAGACTTAGAGAGCTGGGTATGTTTAGTCTGGTGAACAGAAGGTTAAGGGGTGACATGATAGCCACGGTGAAATAATTGAAGAGATGTCATGTTGAAGAGGGAACAAGCTTGTTTTCTGCTGCTCTAGAGACTGGGACAAGGAGTAATGAATTCAAAGTGCAGGAAAAGAGATCCCACCTAAACATCAGGAAGAACTTCCGGACCATCAGGGCTGTTCGACAGTGGAATGCATGGCAGGGGGTGGGCCTTGATGGCCCCGGTGGTCTCTTCCAATGATTCTATGAAAACCACCCTCTTGAGCCCTGCTGCTAAAGTGGCTTGCAGATTTGACCAGCTCCCGCAGTGGTCTGTTCCCAGCCCTGCTGCTAAATGATGCTTTCTGACTTGGCAAGCAGGGGCTGAACAGGAGTCCTCACTGCAGACAGCCAATGTGGAACAGTGGTACAGAATTTCACTCTAGGACACAGAAGAGCTGGTTCAATTCTGTAATGAAACTCCCTGGATGATCTTCAACCAGTTGTTTTATCTTAGATTTTCCTACCTGAAAGGGTCACTGTGAAGAACAAATGGGAAGGAGAAATCACGCCGGCTACCTTAAGCATCCAAAGAATGTTCTTTTCTGCTGAGTTTTTGTCCCCTCCCAAATATTCGTGATAATGTTTCAAACAAGGAGAATGATGGAGGAGAGTTCTCTCACGGCAAAATTTCTCTAGAAAAACCACTATGTAAATCTACCATGAAAACCCTGGGTCCACATTGAAGTGCCTTACAAGATTCCAGCCAAACAGGATCTTCTTTGTCTGCATTCTGCCCTGAATCCTCCACAGGATCTGTGGCCAGTTCTCCTTGGGTCTGGCTCTGATTCATGATGGTCCCCATCTGTGCATCTTTTCTCTGCTGCACATAAAAGAAAATGCTCAGTACATCAGTCACTTCCCTTTTTAAAAATCTATTTGATGTGAGTAGCTGTTTCCTCTCATTCAAACATAAGGAATACTTTCTCTTCCAGACTCATGAAGAAGGATCCTCCCATCAATGCCATTCTGTGATGGTGCCCACAACCTTTTCTCAAATTCCCACTTGGCTCTACTAGGGTTATACACTTTCGTTTATATGTGATCCAATTCAAGCTTTAATCACAGCTGCCAATTTGTACTGTCTCTGTGACAGAACAGTTAAATGGTCACCTTTAGGAAAAGCTTGGTTGGGTAAAGTTGTTCCCTCAGGATGATAAACAGAAATTTAAAGATAGCAAAAAGTTCTTGCCTGAACTTTATTTTAATGCCAAAGTATCAGGGGGGATCCTCTTTGATCTGAGATTGCAAATGCCTTAACAGTCCAGGTGCTCGGGAGCAACAGCCGCAGAAGGCCATTGCTTTCACATCCTGCAGGTGAGCTCCCAAAGGCACCTGGTGGGCCACTGCGAGTAGCAGAGAGCTGGACTAGATGGACTCTGGTCTGATCCAGCTGGCTTGTTCTTATGTTCTTATGTTCTTATGATTGTATCTAGGTGATTGAGCTGCATTCCTATCACATTGCAACTGCTTAACACTACAAATCACTGCTGCTAAAAGATATATGTAACCAGCCTGCTATATGTTACCACTACCACCTGGGGCATTCTTTCCTTAATCTTTATTTTATGGATTTGCATGCTTTGTAGATAACTAGGCTTTCCCCTGAGATCCTGATCCCATAAGAAATGGAGTCGTATCTGTTATCTAGTGGGGGCAGGAAGCCAGGTGGCTCAGGAGCAGCAGTGGCGTAGGAGATTAAGGGCTCGTGTATTTAATCTGGAGGAACCGGGTTTGATTCCCAGCTCTGCCGCCTGAGCTGTGGAGGCTTATCTGGGGAATTCAGATTAGCCTGTACACTCCCACACATGCCAGCTGGGTGATCTTGGGCTAGTCACAGCTTCTCGGAGCTCTCTCAGCCCCACCCACCTCACAGGGTGTTTGTTGTGAGGGGGGAAGGGCAAGGATGTTGTAAGCCCCTTTGAGTCTCCTGCAGGAGAGAAAGGGGGGATAAAAATCCAAACTCTTCTTCTCTCTCCTATCTGCTGCTGACCTTGGGGTGCCTTCACTGTGGGACTGTTTTTCACCATCTCTTGGGAATTTGGGAGGGGGGATTTGTAGGGAATAAAGGGAGTGGCAAAAGCCAGGTTTGTTGGAACTGGCTTTGCCAGGCTTTGGTGTTTATCAATAAATGCTACTGATCAACAACACAGAGTCCATTTATTGGCTTAAGGTTGGAGACCTGACACAAAAGCTCTGTCAAGAAACTGTAACTTTCATTCTGTATGTTCAGCAGGGATTTTATGCTGTTGTCATTTTACAATGTTTTTCATCTGTGGAAGAAGTTGGAAATCCACTACAAGTACAAGTGAGAGAGGCATAGCAGCTCTTGAGGTGGATATGCATTGCTTGGGATGGTGGGGTACCACAAACCCCTGCAAAACCTCTTTGCCAGAAAAGAGAGGGAACTGGAGGAGCCTGCGCGTGCCCGTGCGAGCAAAGCATGTCTCTTAGGGCCAAACTACAAGTGATAGCAGCCATGTGGCCACTGACCCATTTTAGAAGCATTTGTAGTTCTTTAACCACTGCAGCAGTTTAGCTCTCTGATTGGATTCTGATACTGAGAAACCCCAGCAACAGAGGAGGAGGAGGAGGAGGAGGAGGAGGGGCAGTCTGCTCTGGAGCTCACTGGTTGCTTCCTTAAGGTATTTTAGTAAAAGAAAAAGGTGAAAGGTGGGAACTTCCGGTTGCGCAGCGGGGAACTTCCGGTTGCGCGGCGGAGAAGACGGAGGCGAGGCAGCTTCGCTCTCCGTGAAACCCTATCCTGTACTGGCAGCAGGAGGGACCCCAAAGTAGGCAAACTGTGGGGGACCTCAGGCGCTACCAGCAGTTCCTCTGGGATAAAAAGGAGGGACAAGAAAACCCCGAAGGCGCAGTAAATCGGCCCCGAAAATCCAAAACAAGGAAGGGGAGTCTTATTGAAAAAATGGAAATGGAAGCAAAATTGGACCATGTTATTGAAATGATGAATGGCATGCAGAAAGACAACATGACAAGGTTTAATGAACTAGAGGGCAAACTGATTGCTATGGACAATAAATTTAATATAGTCTGCATGGAAATTAATAACATGAAATCAGAAATGAAAATAATTAAAGATATAAGCCAAAAAATGGTGGATTTGGAGCAAAAATGTAACCAAATGATGTTAACATAGTGTGGGATATGTTTAAAGCTTTCGCAAGAGGTTTATTTTTCAAAGAAAATAATATATGGAAGAAAGAAAGAGTAAAATATGAAAATGAATTACTGGGAAAAATTAAAAATATAGAAAAGGAAATGATGAAAGAACCTCAAAATGATAACTTAAAAATGATATGATGAAGGTACAAAATCAGTATAAATCTATTATTGACAAGTGAAATAGAAAAGAAAATTAATTACTCTAAAATGCAATATTTTGAAAACGCCAACAAACCGGGAAAGTGGTTATCGTTCAAATTAAAGAAAGGATATCAGAAAAGTAGAATTACAGAAATAAAAAGCAATGAGAGGAGTTTTACAAAACAAAATAATAGGGAAATTTGTAGAGTACTATACCAAATTATATAAGAGTACAGAAAGTAAGGAAGAAGACATTCAGGAATATATACAAAAGAACATGACAGAACAATTTACAGATGAGAATAAAAGTCAATTAAATGAGGAAATAACTAAGGCCCTTTCTGCACGGAGGCGGAAGGGCTTGGGTCGGCGTTTCTGACGCTGACCCGACAATGCTGGGACCGTCCACATGGACAGTCCCAGAAAGAACCAGGAAGACGGTGCCGCTGGGCGCCGTCGCCCGGTCGACTCACCTGCTCTCCGGCCCTCCGGCACGTCGCCGGGGCCTGGGGACACGCCTCCCCTGCCCTGCCCTGCCGTTGTCATCAGCAAAATTTGATAATGGTGTTACTATGATGAACAGGAGTACAATCATGTATAAAGGGTGAACAGTAAGATCAACACACAGCCCTGTAAGTTCCCCATATTTAGAGTAAGAACTGAAACCGATTTCCCAGTCTATGCCCTCTAGGAGCGATCCGACAAGAAGTCCCTAATCCACAAACAGATTGAATGTGAGAGTCCAAGGTCCACAAGTTTTGTCACCAGTCTTTGTGGCGAGATTGTATTAAATGCGGAACTAAAGTCTGCAAAGAGCATTTGCACATAATTCCCCTGCTGTTCCAGATGCGTCAAAGCTGTGTGGCGGCTAATGGCAATGGCATCCTCCGTAGATCTATTAGTCCGATATGCGAACTGATGTTTATCAAATGTATCTGGAAGGCAAGAACTAATATGCCTATGGACCAGTTTTTCAAAACACTTCATGATGATGGGGGTGAGTGCCACTGGTCTATAATCCTGAAGATTGTCAGCAGGAAATCTCTTTGGTAGTGGAACAATGGTGGAAGCTTTCAAACAAGATGGAATGGTGGACTGGGATAAAGATCGATTAAAGATCCCAGTAAAAACACCAGCCAGTTGGTTAGCGCATTCCTTTAACACCCGACCGGGAATACCATCCGGTCCAGCAGCCTTCCTTGGATTCACAGCCCTCAAAACTTGCCTCACCTCATGTTCCTCCACAGTGAGGTGTGAGCTGCAATCACCTAGTGGCTGTGTGTCATCTCCTTCTGATAGACCTGTTTCAAAGCGGGCAAAAAAGTGATTTAGCTCCTCTGCCAGAGAAGAAGAATCCCCATCTACAGAGATGTCATTGGTTGGTTTATGATTGGTAATTTGTTGAATCCCCTGCCACACCTGCCTCATGTTGTTGTTATTAAAATAATCTTCAATTTTTCTCTTATAACTCATCTTGGCTTGTCGAATGCCTCTCTTGAGACTGGCTCTCGCCGCACTATACTTTCCCTCATCACCAGATCTGAAAGCAATATTCCTGTCATGCAAAAGTCGCTGAACCTCCCTTGTCATCCAGGGTTTATGGTTGGAGTAAATCCGGATGCGCTTATCCACAGTAAGAGTGTCTGTGCAGTAGGTGATATAACTCAGAACAGCAGTGGTATACTCCTCCAGATCTGGGTGGTAGAAAACATCCCAATTTGTTGTCTCAAAACAATCTTGAAGTAGTTTAGAGGCATCATCAGGCCAGGATTTTACAGTCTTTATTACAGGCAACACCCGCCTCCCAAGTGGAATATATGCTGGTGCCAGAAACAGTGACAAATGGTCTGACTGACCCAAGTGTGGTAATTGTATCACCTTGTAGGCATCCTTAATGTTGGTATACACTTTATCCAATGTATTGGATCCTCTAGTGGGGCACCTAACATGCTGGTAGAGTTTAGGGAGCACTGTTTTTAAATTAGTATGATTAAAGTCTCCTCCTATAATGAGCACAGCATCAGGATGCTTTTTCTGCTGGTTTTCAACAATGTTATACAGAGAGCTCAAAGCTATGGCAGCATTAGCATTAGGTGGAATGTATACCGCAATGATGATAACCACACTAAACTCCCGTGGCAGATATATGGGTCTGCATCTAATAGTCATACTTTCCAATTCCCTTGAGCAGTGACCCCCTGTGATGCTTGCATTAGTGCACCAGCTCTTATTCACATAGAGGCTTAAACCCCCTCCTTTCTGCTTCCCAGAATCTTTACTGCTTCTGTCCTGCCGGAAAGAAGTGAAACCAGGTAGTTCAACTGCCGCATCGGGAATTTGTGAGTGAAGCCAGGTTTCTGTAATTAATAAAACACAGCTGTTCTTGCCAAACCTGCTCTTCACAGTCTGTAGCCTTAATTCATCCATTTTGTTGATAAGAGATCGTGCATTAGTAAGAAAAATGCTTGGAAGTGCAGACTTGAAACTACACCTTCCCAGCTTAGTAAAAACACCAGCCCGGCACCCTCTCTTCCTCCTTCTATCCCGCCTTCGTCTCAACCTTCTACCAGGAATTGTAATCCAGGGTTCCCCCGGGGTCCTAGCTGCCTCTGCCGGTATATTGTGAAGACATATGAAATCTTCCGTAATAGCCATTTCACATTTCAGTCCAATTTGTATTAAGACTTGCCGACTATAAAAACTTCTTGCTCCACGTAGCATGTTTAAGAAGCACAAAAACACAGCACAAAAACACAAAACACAAAACATCCACACTACATCACCCTGTGAGGTAGGTGGGGCTGAGAGCGCTCCGAGAAGCTGTGACTAGCCCAAGGTCACCCAGCAGGCGTGTGTGGGAGTGAACAGGCTAATCTGAATTCCCCAGAGAAGCCTCCACAGCTCAGGTGGCAGAGCTGGGAATCAAACCCGGTTCCTCCAGATTAGATACACGAGCTCTTAACCTCCTACGCCACTGCTGCTAACAACAACTGTTTCAGTTAAACAATATAAGGCAGCCCCAAACTAATGGTCTGAAGCCAAAATAAGGGTAAAGGAGTCAAACAGAAAAGCCTTGGAGTCGATCCTACACCATTCGCGCCACCACTTTCCTTTAAAAAAGGCAGGAAACATAACTATTACTGACAAAAACCCCAAACCTTTTAATCAGTGGATGGACCACCATGAATTTGAGAGGCTTCAGGAAGTCTCATCAAAAAGGGAAGCACTGATCTTCTTTAACTCCTTGCTCATCTTTGTTTGGCAAAAATTTTGTTAGGATGCCCGTGCACAGAGAAGTGGCAGCCACACTGATTAAAAGGTAAATGTTTATTACAGAAGTGCATTTCAGATAGGAAAGCTGACAGACAGAGATAGCCTGCAGCTTCCTTGCTAGCTAGGGAAGCAGGAGGACACAACTGCTGAGTAGGAGGAGGGAATTAGACATAAGGGTATCAGTTCAGAGGTGACACAAAAGGATGGAAGGGTCTCTAACCTGACAGCCCTCTCTATACCCTTTTCAACAAAAAGTATTCAGCAGAGTTGTAACTTCATCCACCGTGTGCTGGACCATTTTTCTTTCAGAATGCTCCACTTGGGCCCTAGTGCCTACCTCTCAGAATGACAGGCACTCTGTAGCAAAGACTGTCCAGCACATGGCAGATGAAGTTCTAATTCTACTTAGGGGTGGTTGTTTTTTTGTTGAAAATTGTACAGCTGATCACTTGCCTGCTCCCTGCTGAGAATTATCTCAGTTACTTTGCATGCTACTTCCAACAACAACGTTAACAGCCAAGAAAGATAGGGAACTCCACACGGCAGCCTTCCCAATACCCAGAAACCTGTCAAAACTGCTAGGAAATCATCCTGAAACTTTTGACAAAATGATGGTGCTTCAGATCACAGTACTATTTAACCTGTTATCCAACAGGCCTTGGATCACATTTGAGAAATGTCCTCAACAAAGAGTTGTACAGCACAGCTAAGAGCCACATCATTGCCAGATGTCAGGTGTCAGGAGGCCTGTATTTGGGGATTTTGCTTATGCAGCTGTTTCAATGCACAGGGTGGAATGGGTTAAATGCATTTCTAACTGTCTCTTCACTGTTTCTGTAGAATGTTATGCAGCACCAGGTGGTGTTCAAGGTCACTGCTTGCCCATCTCATGTTATCTTCCAGACACTTACTTTTAGGCGCGCTTTCCCAGGCTGGGGGGTGCAAGCTGTTTTAATTACTGGGTTTTGCGTGGGCAATTCTCAGTTCTGGCTTTAGCCAGGGAAGATCCTACACCATTAAAAACTACTGTTCTTCAACAAGAGTCTCTGTGTGTGTTTGGGATTCTGACATTAAGCCAGAACTCTCCTTAGGTTGAATTCCATGCTGCTGTGCATTGCTGGAATTTCACCCTTTTATTTTTACCTCGTGAGAGGGAACTAATTCTGTCAGCATGACTTCGCTTGAAACTCAGCAGGGAGAAGTGTCTGCGAGAGCAGAGGCTGGGCGTCCCATTTCTGCAGACTTGACTGGGACTTCGGATTCTTCCTCTGACCCCGCCGAGGGGTCTCGGATGCAATCTGGGGAAGCAACCACTTTGGGAGGAGACCCTACTCCAACTGGCTTCTCGGACTCCACCAATCTGTTCCTGACTGCCCCGTTAGATGGCTCGCAGGTAGTTACCGTGCGCCGTCATCGGGGCCCGGATTATTATCGAGACTCACAGATCGTGGGATTTGGAAGCGCGAGTTGGGCAACGGCACCTCTGGCTAGGAATGTATCCGTTGCCGGCCGCCCATCTGAAGGAGCCGATTCCTCAGAAGCCGAGGCGTGGCGGATGCTTCAGGCTTCGGAAGAGGCGTGGGATTCCGAGAGAGAGGAGTACCGCCGGGCATTGCACCAGATGGAGAAAAGCATGGGGCATCTCTGGGCAGCCCTCGTCCAGGCACAACAAGCCGCTCCTGCTCCTGTGATGGGTCCAGCACTAGGACAACCTGCACCTGCTTCCATGCCTGTTCAGGGGGCTGCTGCCATTGTGGCAGCGCCAGCCCAGCCACTCCAGCCTGCTCCAGTTCCACTACCTGCCCCGGCGGCTGTTCAAGTGCCTGCCATTGCTCGGGTGCAGGCAGTTTTGGTGGAAAACTATGTGTAAGGATATTGAGACTTATATAAAAGGCTGCCCTGTCTGTGCCATGGCTAAAACAATCCCAGCAAAGCCCCAAGGATTGTTACAGGACATTGCATTGCCTAGCGAGCCCTGGCAGGTGATCTCGATGGACTTTATTACAGACCTGCCTTTGAGTCATGGCAAAAAGGTGATATGGACTGTTGTTGATCTGTTTTATAAGCAGGCCCATTTCATTCCTTGCACCTCCATCCCCACGGCACAGAAGCTGGCTGAACTGTTAATGCTGCATATCTATGGGTTGCATTCTGCCCCCCGGAAGATAATTTCAGATTGGGGGGCCCAGTTTGTCTCCCGCTTTTGGAGGGCTTTTCTGAAGTTGTTCGGGGGTGGAACAGGGGGTGTCCTCGGCCTACCATCCTCAATCTGATGGCAAGAGTGAGCGATCCAACCAGACATTGGAGCAGTACCTGAGGTGTTATGCAAATTATCAGCAGGATAATTGGGCTGACTTGCTACCTTATGCTGAGTATGCCTACAATAACTCTGTTCATAGCAGCACGGGCAAGACACCCTTTGAAGTGGTCCACGGTTGGTCAGCCCCCCCTCTGCCTATGCTCCAGTTGGAAAACAATCCTGCGCCAGAGATTCAGGACTGGGTGCAATCTGTTGCAAAGCAGTGGCCTGCTATTCTGCAAACCCTCGTGGAGGCAAGGGACTCTTACAAGCGCCAGGCCAATAAGCACAGACGTGACTTTCCTTTAGTGGTGGGGGACTGAGGTGGCATCCCAGGGACTGGCCTGGCTCTACGGAGTCTGGCAGTTCCTGCTACTTGCCCTAGGCCACATCTGGCCTGATATCCCTGTTTCGGGCTTGGATGGCCCAGCTATTGCTTTGCTTTGTAACTAGGGATTCAGGCATACATCCCCCTTATCTCCCATTTCCTGGGACTAAGGTAAAATGATCTCTGATATATACCAGGAACAGGAGCCAGAGCCCCCGCTGGGGTCCTCACACAGTTCAATAAAGCTCTTGATACTTTCATGAGTCTCAATTATTGACTGGAGTAACAGACCCTGACACTAGACTGTACTGATTCGCGGATATTGCTGTGATGGGCCTCTCTGTGCTTGCTTTGGATGCTTCGCATGAGAGGAATACCAAACTGTGTCTCTGGCGTACTCAGTAATACTCACATACTATTCACATTTTGAATTGGTTAAAAACCAAATTACCCTAAATCAGGGGTCACCAACCTTCTTTTCCTGTGGAGTGCCACAGGGACCCACTCACGCATCCATCTCCCTCAATATTTCTATGAGGCTGCTTAATGGAATTTTGAGGTTGGACATAATCAATAAGCACATTACGCCTCTTACGTTTAATAGTCTCAGCCTCCAAGGACATCCATCTTGGCTCTAAAAGATGGTTCGGTATTGCTAGGGAGGATTGTATCTAGGTGACTGATATACATTCCTGTTGGGGAATTGCTTCCCTGTTTGAGTAATAAGCAGAGTCAGAGGAAAGACCGTGAGACTTTTGCTGTGATTATAAAAAGAAAAACTTTACTTAACTAAATCAGGGTAGGGCCCACATGTGGCCTAGGCATTCACCTCTTAAGGTGAATCCATCTTGCAGGTACAAAGTAAAACCTCATGTGCTGTGAGACAAAGAAACATAGTTAACTTCATAACCTCTGACCTACGTGCTCTGCCTCACATAAGCAATGTCGGATTAACTGCCCAATGACTAATCAATGAACTGATAGCAAGACACTGACCTCACTAGCTAATTAACATGCACAGAGTTAACCCCTTATAATCCGGATTGTGACAGACACTTGCAAATCCTAACAATTCCTACCTCATTGTAACTGCTTAATGCTACAAATCACTGCTGCTAAAAGATATACGTAAGCAGCCTGCTATATGTTACCACTGCCATCTGGGACATTATGTCCTTGATCTTTATGACTTCACATGCTTTGTAGATAACTAGGCTTTCCCCTGACATCCTGATCCCATGGGAAGTGGAGTCATATCCATTATTTTGTGGGGGCAGGAAGCCAGGTGGCTCTCTCACTGTCTGCCGCCAACCTTGGGATGCCTTCACTCCAGAGACTGTTTTTCACCATTTCTTGAGAATTTGGGGGGGGGGGGGGGTCCATAGGGAATAAAGGGAATGGCAAAAGCCAGGTTTGTCAGAACTGGCTTTGCCAGACTTTGGTGTTCTGACACTTATCAATAAACGCTACTGATCAACAACACAGAGTCCATTTATTGTCTTAAGATTTGAGACCTACAGGGATCGAAGGCAGAACAAGCTGAACCCAGGCAAGTCAGAGGTAAGGCTAAGAACATAAGCAGGACCCTGCTGGATCAGACCAGTCACTCATGTGGTCCAGCAACCTGCTTCATGAAGTGACTAATAAGTTGCCAGGAGGGCCAACATACATGCAAAAGAGGCCAAGGCCTTCCACTGACACAGCCATCTATCCCCTGGTATTTGTGGAGGTTCCCATCGCTCACCATGGCTGGTGGACAGACTTTTCATGGTTGGGGAAGGCATCAATGGTCAGAAATGTTGATATTTTAGGAGCAAATTACATATGTCTTTTGAGGAGCTGGGGGGTGGAGTTACAGTGTGCAACACACTTCTCTCTGTGATACACCTCTGAAGATGCCAGTCACAGATGCAGGCAAAACGTTAGGAACAAGATCCACCAGACCACAGCCACACAGCCTGGAAAGCCCACAACAACCAATCATGCACCCTTTTCTTTTAGTATTTTTGACCATGGGATTGCACCCAGTAGATTCTTAAGCTTACTGAATGTGTGTATGACTACACTTAGCATCTCCTTTCCACTGTATAACAAACTTCAGGAGAATATGATCATTCCCATCTAAGGATCCTGCCACTTCTTCTCCACTGATGAGGTCATCATTACTGGTCAGGAGCAGATCTAAAATAGCCGTTCCCTTTGTTGTTTCTAACCTGCTGATAACATGCCTATTATCTCACCTGCACCTATTTTTAGTTATCTCATATACACCTACATTTAGTTAAGAATGTCACTTATCTAGACAGTAATCACATAATTAAGATGGAAGAGTAAAATAAGTGATACTTTTCTATAAAAATGCACTACCATTATAAGCAAATCAGATTTCTCTAGAAAGAAATCTCAGAAGAAGGTTAGATGAGATATGTGTGATTTGGACTTATTTGACAATCCCCAAAAGCAATGAAACAACAACATGAAACCTAGTTCACTTTTTAAATATTACTTACTATAATTTGACTAAGAAATGTTAGGAACGCTGATAATATTAGAACTTGATTTTACAGTAACTACAGGGCTCATTTTCACATGACCGTACTTCTTAACATGTATTGCTTAATAAAGAGAACTATGCTTCTTTCAACAAATGGTGAACATTTCTGAAAGTTTTTTGTCTAGTTTGCTGGTTTTAGTTCAAGAACAGAACTCATATCTAACTCATTTGACTTATCAGCCTTTAAATGCTGGAGAAATCTGCCACTAAACATTTTGGGTAGCAAAGTCCTGTTCAGAGCTGGTTAGTCCAGATGCTCTAACTGGATGAATGAAACATCTCTTTGCCACCACAGGTCCTTGCTTGGTGTTTCCCACTCACAGCGCTGAGCCTGGGAGGGGCCCACACGGCAGGAGGCCCGGCTTGTGGTTGGCTGGCTCTTCTAGGCAGCCTGCCTTTGGGGGCAGAGGGATTTTGTTTAATATTACTCAGAATTGATGGTTGGTGACTCTCTGAGGTTCTTTGATTCTTGGCAATTTGTTTCTGGCAGTGGGAAAAGAGGATTTATTATAGGTTTTTAGATACACTATACAACTCTTTTAAATATAACAATGGACTGTGTTTTAACATGGTTTGTTATTTTATTATTATCTGACAAGGAAGTTCTATTGTTTAACAGTGCACAATTCTGCAGGGTTGTGGTTTTAGATTGCAACTTCTATGATGGGAGTTACCTTGAACAAAATATTGCTGGTGATACAAAATTAGTGGCAACAATTGTAAAAAGAAAAATATTAACACATTGAATGGTGGAAATACGAATGTGGACATCAAAAGCAATAGAATACTACAGAGTTACAACTATTTTCTGTTATTCCTATGAATATTTGCTGACAAAGAGAGTTGGAGAAAATATGGATTCTGCCACGGTACATTGATAAATAAAGGCCTTCAAAAAGTAAAATGTGTGTTGAAGAATTGCTTAACTTGAAAGGGGAAGTTTCCACTTGATCTTGCTGCACACCAGGCCCAATTAAATTCTCTTGGCCGGCAGGAAAAGTCAGCCACACAAACTGGAAGGACCAGATTTTTCTCCCTGCTTGTTGGTGTGATTGAAGAGTCATACCAACCTCCGTGCTTCAGTTCCCTGTGGTGGCTGCCTCCTCTCTCTCTCAGCAACGAGTTCACTGCACAGCAAGTCATACGGCGTATCCAGTGGGTGCTCCCCCATCACCCACACCCAGACGTCACCATCTGCTCCGAGCTTCCACTGCACAGATTTTCCGTGCTGCAAATGGGCTGCAAATAAAAAAAAATATGTTTCAGCCTGGCTCCCCACGCTCACATGCAAATCATGGTCAAGAACCTCTCCACAATGCCCCATTCACAGGGTGTGCTGGGGCCTCCCCTGCCCAGGTACCTCAAAGTCGTCACAGTTCCAAATGAAGGAGGGGCAACATTTGACTAATATAATCCAATGAAACCGCAAATACTTTTTGACATTTAAAATGAAGATAACATTGTATATATTGTTTTTTTACCTTTACGCTTTGTATAAACAATTATAGTATGTTGCTTATGAAAACCATGAAGTGTTACAGAGAAAATTATATTTTATTTATGTAAAGAACACATTTTGAACATTTTGAACTCTTAAAAAATAATAATCCCCTCAAATTCCACTTGGATGGTGGATCAAAATTGGTGCCTTTAATGGGGTTGTCAACTTCTGGGGGGGCTGAACTTCTCCCCCCCCAAAAAAAGTCTGTCATGGAGGGTGGACTCGACAGCCATATTCCTGACTGAGCATGGCCGCCGCCCTGGTCCCAAAAGCCACAGCTTCTGAGAATCTACCCCCAAATGTCCTGGAATTTTCCACCAGGAGTTGGCAACCCGCGACAACCATGGTTGAGGATGATCCCGGCCTTCCTCCCTTCCATGATCTACAAGATTACCCTCCACTGGTTTACTCTGAAGTAAACCTTCCAAGATCCACGTGCAAGGCTTTCCCCATGCGCTCCTGCCCTCCTTGGCAATGCAGAAGCAAACAATTCCCACCCACCCCCGCCTCCCCACCAAACAGCCCCAACAAGTACAACCTTGCAGGGCTGCAGGTAATAACTCCTTTGAAACCTGACATCGTCTTTCTCACCTGGATTCAGCCAGGCTTCTATCCGCCAGGAAAGCCCCTGGAGCTTCAACCCAAGGTGGTAGTGCTGGGGTCCCCCATGTGGTCCCGCTCCCCAAGAAGGACCTGGGAGAGGGGGAAATGAGGCCAACCAAAGCAGAGTCGACCCCTGACCCCCATTCAAAGGGGACGGACTGAGGTTAGGATTGCGCTGAAAATCTGTGCTCCTGCAACTCCTTCCCGTTTCCCGCCCTTCGCCACTCACCTGTTCAAGAGGATCCACTAGTGATGCTCCACCCCCGCCCTGCACCATCATCACCATCATCAGCCAACCAGGCAGCTGGGACAGGGAAGCCGGAAGTGGCTTGGAATAGCTATCTCGGGCTGTGCCTCTCTAGGAATGGGGACTCTTTCCCATTAACCGTTAGGGCAGTGGTTCTCAACCTGGAGGGCAGGACCCCTTTGGGAGTCGAACACCCCTTTCACAGGTATCGCCTAAGACTCTCTGAATCAGTGTTCTCCATCTGTAAAATGGATAAATGTTAGGGTTGGGGGTCACCACAACATGAGGAACTGTATTAAAGGGTCGTGGCATTAGGAAGGTTGAGAACCACTGCCTTAGGGTGGCTCTCCAAAGGAGGCTGAGAGGACCCAAGCCACGTGGAGCCACAGTACAAGGACAAAAGAGCCACATGCAGCTCCAGAGCCACAGACCCCTGCGGACCCCTGGCCTGGCTCCTGACAGTGACTGACCTACAGGATTCTGTATCAACTGGAATTTCTGAGTTGACTTCAAGGGTAGACCCAAGTACAGTACATTGCAATAGCCAAATGTCAAAGTCACTGGAACATGGATCTATGTGGCTGTCAGAATCCCAAAAACTGAAACAAACTCATGTAAAAGAACAGTAGTTCATTGAGTATTGAGGATCTTCTCTGGTCATGCCAGAACTGAGGTTTGCCCGTGCAAAACCCAGTAGTTAAAGTAGCCTGCACCCCTCATCCTGGGAAAGCACGCCCAAAAGGAACTGAGAAAGAGATCATGGTAAAGACACTGACCTTGAGCAGTACCTGGTACAGTATAACATCACACAGAAGACAGTTGAAAGTCAGTTACAAATGCAATTAACCCATTCCTCCACCCCCAGCGTACAGAAAGCAGCAATAGCAAAATCCCCATAATAACAGGCCTCCTGACATTCTGCTCCCTCTAGGGCCCTCCCCTGGCTTGCTGGGGCTTTAACATTCTCAGCAAATATCCACTGATTCTGCCCAGGTAAACAACCTTTCCAAGAGACCAAATACTGCAAGCAGTTTCAATAGATGCGAGAATCAAGAATGTCAGACAGTTTGCAATGTTTAGTCCCATTAATCAGGACCAGAGGAGGAACCTTCTTCTCTGGATGCCAGACATCCGCAGAACATGTCTTCTTCAGTAGGCTGCAATGAAACACAGGGTGTATTTTGTGCAAAGCATTAGGCAATTCCAGTTCAGCAGTCACTTTATTTATCACCCTGACAATCTTAAAGGGCCCAAGCACAGACAGGGCAGCCCTTAGTATAAGCCTCAATGTCCTTACGCATGGTCTTCCACCAAAATTGTCTGCGAAGCAAATGCAAAGTTTTCACAAAGCCAAAGTGACCAGGGAATCATGCCCCTGGTGGAGGATTTGAGACTGCAGATGGGGCAGAACATACAACAGCGAGCCACGACACCAAACACCATCATGTAATACTAATCCAGGAGGATATGATATGAGAAGATATCCAGGAGGTGATACAGATGGCGGGGGCTCCACCTTCGCCTGCGACCGGGTAACCGCCAAGCCCAAGTGGGTGGGGGAGAGAATAGTGCGGGAAAGCGAAGGATCCACCTTGCGCTCCTCTCCCTCTGGCAAGCGGGAGAGGGCGTCCACCAAATGGTTGGTTTTGCCCAGAAAAAAATGCACGGTAAAATGAAAGCGTGCAAAAAGTCCGCCCAACAGATCTGTTTAGCAGATAGCCGGCCCGGAGAGCAAAGGGCAGCCAGGTTTTTATGATCAGTCCAGACCTCAAAGGGGTGCTCTGCTCCCTCTAAGAAATGCCTCCACACAGTAAGAGAGACCTTGATAGCACAGGTTTCTTTATCACCAACAGCCCAATTGAGTTCAGCATCCGAAAACTTGTGGGAGAGATTCGCACAGGGACCCCGCTGAAGAAGGGCAGCACCCAAGATCTTGTCCGAAGCATCAACATGAACCAGGAACAGCAAGGAAGGGTCAGGGTGGGCGAGAACAGGTTCAGAAGTGAAGGCAGCTTTCAGGGAATCAAAAGCAGACTGGCAAGCAGAGCTCCAAACCAAAGGAGCAATTGGACAGGAAGCTGAAGGGCCCTTCTCCTTGGTACGTAACAGATCAGTCAAAGGGAGAGCCAAGCCTGGTAGAACCCAAAACTCCAGAAAAAATGGCTAATTTAAATTCCAAACTGGAAAAGTTACTAGACATCACAACAAGTTCCCAAAAAGACCTGGTCACATTTCAACAGGAGACCAGGGAGAGATTCACTAGAATGGAAGGAGAAATGCAAAACCTTAAAAAAGACTTAAGCCACATTAAAAAAAATAGAAGAGACTTTGCTTCAAATTACTGAAGATTTAAAAGGGAAAGAAACAAGGCTAACATGTTGCAGTGGAAAACCTAAGAGAACATAACCTACACCAAGACGACATACTGGCAGTACTGGAATACACTCTAAAAGAGAAAATGCTTAGAATTAGGGGAGTCCCAGAACTGGACAAAGAAGTCACCTTAAGCAGAATTATGCCCCTATTACAAGAGGTTTGGGGGTCTGACTAGAGAAGAAATTCTCAAAGTTAATACTAGATCATCTAGAAATAATAGTCAACCCAGGGACATGGTATTTAGCTGTGTAAGACACGATCTTCGGGAGGAACTACTCTGTGCAAACTCACAGAAAAACTACCATCTAGATGGAAATAAAATATCATGAAAGAACTACCAGCGTCTATCCAACAAAGACGCAAGGATTACTGAAGATTGACGAACATCTTGATGGGAAAAAAATACAGATGGATAATCCCAGAAGGACTGTCATTTTTGTGGAAGGGTAAGAGGATGAATGTTGTCACAGTTCCTCAAGCCCAAGAATTCCTGTCAAAAGAAGCAAGTCTACCCCCAACAACAGTAAAGTAAGAACAGAGAGGGGGTGAAAGGGGGGAGAAAAGGGAAAAGGGGAAAGAGGGCATAACAAAGAAGGACGGTGTAAATATATATAACTACAATACAAATGGCAATGAAAGTTGTAACTTGTAATGTAAATGGCCTGAACCATCCAGGCAAAAGAAAAAAAATCTTTGCTCATTTTATAAAAGAATCTCCCCACATTTTGTGTCTACAAGAAACACATATAAAGAAAGGGGAAGAAAGATTAATTATAAACAACAAACTGGGACGTTTATTCCATTCAGGCTACCAGGAAAAAAAGAGGGGGTGGCACTATATATTCCAGAAAAATGGAACCCAAAAGAAAAAATTAACGATAAAGCAGGGAGGTTCTTGGGAGTAGAGATAACATATGAAAATACTGTCCTTATGATAGTAGGAATCTATGCCCCCAATTCAAATAAAGCCTGCTTTTTCCAAGAATTGAATCAGGAACTTTCAACATTTCAGATTCAAAATTGGGTATTAGTAGGAGACTTTAATGGTGTGGTAGACACTGATTTAGATAAGAAAAATATGTCAAAAAAGAAATAAACAAGTCACAAATAAAATGAGCAAAGATGGGAAATTACCAAAATCCTTCTTCGAACTAACAAAAGATTTGAAATTATATGATATATGGAGAATGAAGGAAGGGAACCATAAAGATTTTACGTTCTATTCAAGCAGGTTTCACTCCCACTCCAGGGTTGATATGGTCTGGGCGTCAAAACAGTTGAGTGCAAATACAATGGAAATCCACATTAAACCAAGAGTGGTTTTGGACCATAATCCCATTGTATGGGTTGTTACCATGGGCAAATATAAAAACCAATGGAAAATGAAGGACTGGGTCATAATTCTGAAACAAATAAAAATTATAAAAGACCAATTAGAAACTTTAACAACAGACCAAATAGCAAAAGACTGGATGTATCTGCAACACAAATATTATGCATTAGACAACAAAATAGGTAGATGGCTAGCTAATAAACTAAGGAAACAGAGAGCAAAACAGACCATAAACCAGATTAAAGATGGATCTAGAACATTAACAGAAACAAATAAAATAAGAGAAGCTTTTGAGAAATACTATTCAAATCTATATAAGAAAGAAGAGATAGACAAAAGAAAAATTGAGACATACTTGAATGATCAAAATATACAACAGTTAAAACAAGAACAATTAAAAGAATTGAACAAAGAAATAACTATGATTGAATTAGAAAATACAATCAATAAACTTAAAAACAAATCTCCAGGGATGGATGGAATTTCGGCCAGCTATTATAAAACTTTTAGTTCAGCATTGAAAGACCATCAACTAAGACTATACAATGGTATTCTAAAAGGTGGAAACATTCCACCATCCTGGAAACAGGCTACTATAATCCTGATCCCGAAAAAAGAACAGGAACCACTAGATCTTAAAGAATTCCACCCCATATCGTTGTTGAACATCGATTATAAGATCTTTACCAGTATACTGGCAAAAAGGTTAAAACTAATTCTAAACAATTACATAAAGGAAGAACAATCTGGATTTCTTCCCAGAAACCAAGCTAACCATAATATTAGAAAAACTATAAATTTAATAGAATATATAAATTATAGGCCCGATCTTCCAACTGCTATGGTATTCCTCGATGCTGAAAAGGACTTTGATATGGTCAGCTGGGATTTTATGTTCGCAGTATTAGTTAAAATGGGTATAAAAGATGAATTCTACAGAGCAATACATTAAATTTATAAAGACCAGGAAGCAGTAATTAAAATAAATGGGGATTATTCAGGGAAATTTAAAATCGAGAAAGGAACTAGACAGGGATGCCCAATATCGCCTTTGTTATATATAAACACGCTCGAAATAGTAATAAGAGAGATTCTAAACCAGAAAATTTTTGAAGGCATAAAAATAAAAAAAACATTCATTTAAAATTCTAGCTTTTGCTGATGACATAGTCTTATTTATAGATGATCCTATAGAAAATATTTTAAAAGTTTTTAAAGTGCTAGAAGAGTATGGTGCCCTAGCAGGCTTAAAAATAAATTTTCAAAAGACTAAGATGCTGACATTTAATCTGTCCATAAGAGAAAAACAGAGAATTCAACAACTAACTAATATTAAGGTGGAAAAGAAAGTTAAATATCTAGGCATTTGGATAGAGGATAATAATAAAAATCTCCTAAAAAACAATTATGACCAGACGTGGATAGCAGTTAAAAATAAACTAATAGCGTGGGCAGGAAAACAGACATCATTGTTAGACAGAATAAGTATAGTTAAGATGAATATCCTCCCTAAATTTATGTTTTTGTTTCTGAACCTCCCCCTGGTCATAACTAAATCAAGTTTTGCACAATGGAGGAAAAAAATTAATAAATTCATCTGGGAAGGTAAGAAACCCAGAATACATTATAAAGCACCTTATCCAACAAAAGAAGCAGGGGACTGGGATGTTCCAGATCTCCAGTTATACCATATGATGCAGCAGCAATAGGATGGCCATTGGGGAATGGACTGTCAGGCTGGAAAACCATGGAATTGCTAGATCTTGAGGGATACAATTTAACAAAAGGTTGGCATGCATATCTTTGGCCGAATAAAGTTAAAAAAACCACAATAGACAAAGTTATAAAAAACCATTTTATTCGTTCTGGCCTTAATTAAAATCTGGAACAAATATAAAAATATATTCTACAGTAGCCTCCCATTATGGTGGAGTTAGATCAACAACAACCTTTTGGCCAAAATACCAAGATATAATTCTCTGGAATAATGACCAACCCATCCTAAAACAAAGGCACCAGATAACCTGGGAATACCAACCTTGTCACTGGTATACATTCTGCCAACTAGAAAGCTACTGTAAATTAGACATAAAAAATTGGGGAATCCAAAAAAGCAAAATAGAATTTCTTTATCATCAACAGTCCAATTGAGTTCAGTATCCGAAAACTTGCGGGAGAGATACGCACAGGGATGGAGGCGTCCATCCGAACCCCGCTGAAGAAGGGCAGCACCCAAGATCTTGTCCGAAGTATTAACATGAACCACGAACGGCAAGGAAGGGTCAGGGTGGGCGAGAACAGGTTCAGAAGTGAAGGCAGCTTTCAGGGAATCAAAAGCAGACTGGCAAGCAGAGCTCCAATCCAAAGGAGCACTTGGATGGGAAGCTGAAGGGCCCTTCCCCTTGGTACGTAACAGATCAGTCAAAGGGAGAGCCAAGGAGGAAAAGTGAGGGATAAAGTCACGGTAAACATTGGCAAAGCCCAGAAAGGACTGGAGTTGCTTACGAGTATGAGGAGGGGGCCATGCCTGCACGTCAGCAACCTTAGCGAGGTCCATCTCCAAACCAGTGGCAGAAATGCAGTAGCCCAAAAAGTCCAACTGAGGCTTGTGAAATTCACACTTAGAGAGTTTTACAAACAGGGAATTCGCCCGTAGCTGTGACAACACTTTGTGGACCAAGGCAATATGAGATTCTTCATCACGGGAGTAAATCAAAACATCATCCAAATACACGGCAACTCCTTTAAATAACAAGTCATCCAAAATACCATTGATCAGACTCTGAAACACGGCGGGGGCTCCGGGGAGCCCAAAAGGCACGATTAAGTATTCATACTGTCCATAGCGAGTATTAAAAGCAGTTAAATGTTCATGGCCCTCAGCCATACGCACTCAGTAACAGGCCTCACGTAAATCCAACATAGTAAAAATACATCCCGAGCCAAGATTCGCAAGTAGATCATTGATCAGGGGTAACGGGTATTTGTTACAGGCCGAAACAGCGTTCAAACCCCTGTAGTCAGTACAGAGCCGCAAGGAACCGTCCTTCTTTTTCACAAACAGAACTGGGGCTGCAAAACCGCTGCACGCCCTTCGAATGAACCCGCGTGCCAAATTCTTATTCAGGAATGCCTGCAACTCGGTATCCTCAGCAGGACTCATGGGATATAGCCATCCCTTGGGCAGTTTAGCTCCAGGGACCAGTTCGATTTTACAGTCAGTATCACGATGGGGTGGCAAGGAATCGCACTCAGTCTCTTCAAACACTTGCCACAAGTCCCGGTATGGTGAGGGAATTTTAGGGTTAACAGAAGGTTGGGATAGAGTGCAAGGCGGATGTAGCAAATGTTCAGGGGGATCAGGGCTCATGTGGTCTCCACAAGGAGGATCAGTAAAAGTCAAGACACGTTGAGACCACTTCACTGATGGGTCATGATCCACGAGCCAAGATAGTCCCAATATCATGGGGTACTGAGAGATGGGGGCAATTATGAAGCTATGGTGTTCCCAATGCCCCTCACAATTGGCCAGGATCTTCGGGGTGAACAGCTGCCCATTGGTCTGCCATCCATTTGGTCAAACCGAATAGTCTCCTTCAACAAAACGGGCTGCAGCCCATGTGCTTCCACCAAATGGGGATGTATTAAACAGTGAGAGCAGCCGGTAGATACGAGGGCATGGACCACTAAGTTTGGGCATCCAGGCCCGTTGGTCAGAACAAGGGGTAGAATGATAGCTTCACTCACCCGTTCTGGCTTGGGAGGCTCCCAAGGAATCGGCTGTTCCCCTCCATCAGCATGGGGAGCTGCTGCATGGGCACCCCCTTTCGGCGGTGGTTTGGTCGGCTTGGCTGGCTTGACCACTGGGGTGGAAGTGGCTGGAGTGGGGGTGCGCTTGGTGGGACAAAATGCAGCAATATGGCCCTCCCTGCTGCAATACAGGCAAAGATTCAGGCGGTGGTGGGCATTTTCTTCCGGCTAGATCTGGCATTTGGAAGGAGCAGGGCATGTAGGCTTGGAACTCGGGGCACCCCTCCTACGTGGCTGGGCGAGTGGGGATCATCCGGCTGGAACTCCCAATGTGGCCACTTCACGCATTCTAGCCTCCGCGAGTACGATCCACTCCATCAGGGTCTGCGGGCTGTCCCGAACAAGAGCCCAGTTTAACAAGTCCGGGTGTAGGGCTTTCTTGAAGGCAAACACTTTCATAGGGTCATCCCAATCGTGGATCTTACTGGCCACGATACGGAAGTTTTCCACAAACTCAGCGAAAGGGGTTTTGCCCTGACGCATCTCCATGAGTCCCTGTTTAGCTTGCTTGCCCACAAATGGTCTCTCAAAGCGGCATCGAAGGGCCATCATTAAATCTTGGAAGTTGCGCAGCTCAGCTGCTTGACGTTGAAATAGGTTCACGTACCGATTGGCTGCAGGACCATCTAGCCTTGATCCCACCTCACAAACACGCTCAAAATCATTCAGGTACTGCCGCCCATACTGCAACATGTGGGCATTGACCTGAACCAGGAAAGCCAGGAGCAAGTCCTGAGTCCCATCAAAACGAGTAGTCAGCTGGATCCTGGGCATGAACAGAGGGGGAGCTACCCCATATGGTGCAAAGTTTGGCAATGCTTCACCCGGAGCTCCCCATCCAGGTGGTATGAATGGCGGCACCAGAGGCAGGACCGGTAACGGACCAGGTGCAGCTGGCGGCAGGGGGACCCCTCCGGGGCCCGGCTGGAAAGGCGGCTGGCCTGGCACTGGAATCGGGGCCGGGGCCGTCACCGGTTGAGCAGGGTGAACTAGCACTGGCGCTGGAGCGGGTCCCGGTTGAGCAGGCTGAGCTGGTGCCGGTGCTGGAGCAGGCCCTGGAACTGGAACTGAAACCAGCTGGGCAGGTACTGGCGCCAGGGCAGCTGGCGTTATGGCTACACCAGCTCCGGGAGCAGGGGCTACTTGGTGAGCCTGGGTGAGGGCCACTTGCAGGTGCTCAATGTCCCATTCCCTCTGGCGCAGGCCCGGCTGTACTCCTCTCGCTCTGAAGCCCAGGCCTCCTCTGACACTTGGAGCATCCACCAGGCTTCAGCTTCCGATGAGCTGGCCCCTTCCAACAGATGGACGGCCAACGATACGTTTCCAGCCAAAGGTGCTGTAGCCCACATTGCACTGCCAAAACCCGAAGGTTGAGATTCTCAATAGCCCAGACCCCGACGACGGCGCACGGTAACTCCCTGCGAGCTGTCTAACGGGGCAGTCGTGAACTGATTGATGGAGCCCAAAAATCCACCTGGGGCAGGGGCTTCTCTGCCTGCCGCACTTCCAAGTGGGATCCGAGGCCCCTCTGCTGGGTCAGAGGCTGAGTCCGAAGTTCCTGTTAAATCATCAAAAATGGGGCACCCTTGGTCTGCAGCTGCAGACGCTCCCCTTGGCTGGGTCTCGGAAGAGAGCATACTGGCAAGAAAAGTCTTTGATAAAAGTTGCAAAAGTAGAAGGTGAAATTCCAGCAATGCACAGCAGCATGGAATTCAACCTAAGAGGAGTTCTTGCATAATGTCAGAATCCCAAAAACTGAAACAAACTCATGTAAAAGAACAGTAGTTTATTGAGTATTGAGGATCTTCTCTGGTCATGCCAGAACTGAGGTTTGCCCACGCAAAACCCAGCAGTTAAAGCAGACTGCAAACCCCCCCCCCCAATCCTGGGAAAGCATGCCCAAAAGGAACTGAGAAAGAGATAATGGTAAAGACGGCCAGACACTGACCTTGAGCAGCACCTGGTACAGTATAACATCATACAGAAGACAGTTGAAAGTCAGTTAAAAATGCACTTAACCCATTCCTCCAGCCTCAGCATACAGAAAGCAGCAATAGCCAAATCCCCATAATAACAGGCCTCCTGACAGTGGCCAGATCGGCCAAGTCAAGGTGGGGGGCCACGTTCTGGGCTACATGAAGTGTTTCTGCAGCTGCATTCTCCAGCAATAATGCTGGGCCCAGTACCACCCCATGGCTCATCACCAAGTCAACAAGATGAGCTGAACCCTATCAACTGTGGAAAGGACAATGTCATTTGCATTGTTGCCATTTCCTCTTACTGTCTTGTCAGGATTCAGTTTCAACTGCAGTGTAAAAGAACACTGATGATTAAGATGTGTCTGCCATATTTTGATTTACGTACAAAAACACAAGTAGGGGGGAAAGAGAGTCCTCCAAGGCTACACATCCATATCCAACTCCCAAAGAGAGACTTTCCTTCCTGAGGAACCGTCATGCCAGTTACGACACAACTCTGCTTTCCCTTCTCCCCAAAAGGGCCAACTGCGATTGCTGCACACGCTTCTGCTCAGAAAGGAGAGAACACTTTCCTCAAATTCTGATGGGAAAAAACTTTAAACACGGCTGTCAGGAAATGGCAGGAGTGGTTTTGATCTTGGGGCCACAGGTTGTTTTCTGGCACATAATGGACTCCACCCATCAAGGTCAGGGGAGAATATGTTTGGCAGAACCCTGGAGAGATTCATCGGGAGGGCTTTGAACCACAAGGGGGGGAGGAGGAGGAGGAGGAGTAGGAGGAGGAGGAGGAAGAGGAAGAGGAAGAGGAAGAGGAAGAGGAAGAGGAAGAACAAGAAGACGACGACGACTTTATTTACGGTCAATGACCAAATATCACAAGGGGAAGGAGATGACTAGTGTTCAATGAAGGAACGTAAACAGCAGAGCACCACATGGGAAGGCTGGATCAAATGGAGGTATGGGACTTCAGGTGTGATGGTCCCAATGGATGAGCTCGAGCTTCTAATGCCGCCAGAGGGACAAGAGGTAGAAGGCATTACAGAGTCTTGGTGGGATGAGTCCCATGACTGCAATGTGGTGGTGGACAGATATGAATTGTTCAAGAAAAACCAAAAGGGGCAGAAGGGAGGTGGAGAGCCGCTGTAAGTGAGGAGGGGGCTTCCTCGTCAGGAAATGCTGGAGGAGGAGGGTGACAGCCCAGTGGACAATAACTGGGCCAGGATAAGGGACAGAAGGGTTAGGGTTAGAGTATTGTGGTTGGAGTCTGCTACAGATCACATGACCAGGATGAGAACGTGAACATAGCCCTCCTTGAGCAGCTAGACAGGGTATCCAAGCAACATGACCATGGAGGTATGTGCGACTTCAATTTCTCTGATGTGTGCTGGGGGACAAACTCTGCCAAGCATCCATAGTCACAGAAGTTCCTGACCTGTTTGGCTGAGGAAAATATGAGGGGCTCAGCCATACCTCACTTAGTATTGACCAGGTAATCAGCTTGTCCTCACAACTTTAAGAATCTTCAACACTAAGACAGACACTCAACTTTTACATGGCGCCCCATTGTGGACTGGATTTGCCAGCTACTCAATCGAACTCCCGCAATTCACTTTTTATGCAAATTCATGAGAATGCCGAGGTGTGTTTTTACGCAGCCCTTTCTGCTGAAACTGGTCAGCGTGGCTCAGGGCACCTAAGTACTGTCTGCGGGTGCTCCATAACTCTGCCCCTTCAAGTCTGATTTATGAGATGCTTACTCAGTCACATTTATCTAGCTGGCTAATTGCAACTGAGAAAAAGATAAACACTATTGGCCTATCTATTGAGTCCTTTCATTGCCGTTCTGATGCTTGCAGAAGTATAAAACACAGATTTTTGGAAATTGAGGCTCAAAACTTTTTATGTGCTGCCTCTGAGACATGCTTCCCATTGAGTCTGGGAATCCCAAGCACACCAGCCGGATCTCTTTCCCTCTTGCAAAATCTGAGGCAGCATAGAGCTCACACTCTTGCTCACTTTAACGTTATGTGATCTGCCCTACTCTCTGGAAGATTCCAGAGTACCATACACAGAGCACCATAGGCAGAACGAGTCTGCCCTTGTGATTCAGGAACCAATGAAACAGTACAACGTATTTTATTCTCCTGCTCATTAGAAGGGTGGGGTCTCCTAAAACAAAAATGCTTGCAATCTCAAGCCCTCAATATTCCAGCAACTCCTCAGAAACATGGTAGGAGATTCAAGCAGCCAAAGTGGATGAACAGAGAACTTCATGATGAGCTAACAAGAAAATGTTCACGAAATGGAAGCAAGACATACCGTTAAAGACGAGTATCTGAAGCTCCCAGTGAGCTGAGGCTGGCCTGGGAAGCTCTCAACAACAAGGAGAGTTCCTTCAGTCAAGTGAGGAGGAAACGCCAGGCAAAAGAGGGGACAGGCTCTTGGGTGAAAATGGAGAAATGCAGACAGAGAGAAAGCAGGAAGGTCAATGCCTATTTTGCCTCAGCTGCTCCCTGAAGAAGAAAACAGTCTCGTCATGAGATGGTGATAGGCAGCATCTGGGCTACCGGTTGGCTCCAGCGGAGAGGCTGCTGAAAAGCACCTGGCTGCATTAGACAAGTATGAACCCCCGCCCTGCCCCCTTCACAACGGAGAGCTCCAACAACACATCTTCCAGACCTCTTGAAGGATGAGCGATATGCCACAAGACCGAGAAAGCATTCACCTTGATTTCAGGAAGCTGGAGTACCACAGACTAGACTCAAGGAGAGTTAGGTTGGAGAACCCCAGCCAAAGAATAGTTGCCAATGGAATATCATCTGAATAGAGGGAGGTGTCCCATGGCAGCAGTGTGGGGTGGGGGGGCGTGCACAGATCTTGTTTTTGGTCCCGGCCCTTTTCAATATTTTTATGAATGATCCAGAGGAATAACTCATTAAATTCTCCAAGGCATTGGAGTACAAAATTACACAGCTTCTCAGCTCTCAAGAGCTGAAGCAACTGAGGTTGGATATGCTAAGGGCTCCATCCCCGGATGAGATGGTTTTAAAACTTGATGACATCACCAAAAAAATTAAGGATTTAATCCAACAGTCCCAACGCAAGAATGTATCCTTGCCCAATAAATCTCCACGCAGGTTGGAATTCTGCTCTAGGAGTATGGCCATAAAACACTCACTGCGGGAAATTTACAAAAACTATAAAAGCCAAAAATGGGATAGCCTGCCCACATCTTACTTTATTGCGAAAAGCATAATTAGCATTGCAACTACTGGGACTAATCAACAGAGAGGCAATTGATCGTTTGCTGGAATTCCTTGATTCAATCAGTACAGGACAACGACTCCTAGAAGATTCTGGAAAATAGTCACTGGTGGAGCTTAGAGATAGCAATTATCCTCTCCTTCTAGTATCTCAAGATCAAGCAATGGTATGAGTTTTTTTTGGAAACAATGGGGAGTGCCAGAATTCTCATTCCACCCTGGTTCATGTTCTACCTTCTGACAACCCCCCTGGCCTCCCCGTGGTCTCTCTCTTGAGATTAGAGGAAAGCTTATAAGCCAACTTAAACGAGGTAAAGCTGCTGGTCCTGACACTCTTCTTCCAGAGTTTGTTTATAGTGCATTATTTAGAGAATGGTGGTCCCTTATATTGGCACGATTGTTTAACATGGTTAACCAAACAGGCATAATTCCCACTGTGTGGAGCTACTCAATTATCATCCTTATCTATAAGAAGCAAGTGACCCTAACAGTCCATCTGACATTATAGACCAATCAGTCTTCTCTGGGTCTTGGGAAACTTTATGCCAAATACACTCCTTGGGAAATTAACTGATTGGATTGTTGATAAAATGTCATAGGGAAGGAACAAAATTGGATTCCAAAGGGGTAAGTCAACCCTCGACCACTGCCTACAGTGTTAAGTTTGCTTGATAACTAAATATAAGAGGGGAAAAAAGAGCCTTTGTATGCAAGCCTTTATTGATCTCCGGGCAGCATTTGGATTCTGTTAATAGAGAGATTCTCTGGAAAGAAACTCCAGCAGCCAAGGTGTAGAGCCAAAAGGTTGCTTGAATTAATTAAGATCCTGCACACAAACACCTATTGCCACGTGGAGATGTAACATGGAGGGATTGTTAACCCCAAAAATTCAAGTTACTAGCAAAACAAGGTTATGCATTGGCTCCTACACTCTTGCTCTTTATTAACGATCTAGCTTCCCACACTAAAAGTGAGGCCCAAGTACATAGTCCAACTCTGGACTCAACTTCCATACCCCTGCTTCTGTTTGCTGATGACGCAGTTGTACTTTCCCGCTCACAAGTCGGACTAAGGAGAGCTTTAGAGTGTTGTATAGAATACTGCACACTCAACGATTTGCAACTTAACTTAGATAAATCCAAAATTGTGAGTGACATTTACCTGGCATAAATGGAAAGCCACCAATTGGCGGATAGGCCACAGTAGTTTCGAGCAGGTGCAGTCATATAAATACCTAGGGCTTACCTACCATCATAGGGCCTCCTGGACACTACATAGGAATCGGGCCATCTCCGCCGCTAAATTAAGTGCCTCAGCCATTATATGCTTCCTAAAACTCATTAAATTTATAGATGACGCCAAATTGGAGTAGTGAGGAGTAGTGAACACCCTGGAATATAAAGGAGATCTGAACACACTGGAAAAGTGAGCAGATGTAAACAAGATGCGGCTCAAGAAGAACACGTGCAGAGTTCTACATCTGAGTCATTCCAATGAGAGACATGCACACTGGATGGGGGTGGGGGTTACACTTCTAGGTGATCCTGTGTATGGACAAGAATACGAGCCATCAGTGTGACACAGGGGCAAAAAAAGGCCAATATGGTTTTGCAGCCCATCAGAAGGGGCAGAACATCCAAATCACCAGATGTCACAGTCCAGCTGCACACTGCACTGGTCAGGCCTCACCTGGAGTATTGTGTGCAGTTTTGGAGGCCTCCCTTCAAAAAGGGTGTGGACAGAGTAGAGCCAGTGCAGAGGAGAGCAAGGAAGATCAGGGGTCCTGCGAGGAGAGGCTGAGGGCGGTTGGGAAAGTTTAGTCCACAGAAGAGGATGCTGAGCGGGGACAGGACTGCGCTCTTTAAGTATCTGAAAGGCTGTCAGTTAAAGGAGGGCAGGGAGCTGCTCCTGGACTTGCAATAATAGGTTATGGGCAGAAAGGTCCTGTCTGGATATTAGGAAAAGGGATTTCAGTAAGAGAAGTTCGGCAGTGGAACAGGCTGCCCAGGGAGGTGGTGAGCTTCCCCTCAGACAGTGGCTTGTCAGGGACGCTCCGAGCTGATCTTGCATTGAACAGGGAGTTGGACCAGGCAGCTCCTACGGCCCCTTCTAGGAATAGAATCTCTGTGATCACAGACTCACACTGATTAACTGGCCATCATTGACTGCCAACTAGTCTGCCTAACAAAAAAATAATAAGATAGTGATTGTGATAATTTTATGCTTTAATGTTGCATTACTTATCATGTAACATTTCTGTTCCAGCTCTTACTCTGTCTCGCAATTGATACAGATTTCTGTGTGTGTGTGTGTGGGGGGGGTGTTGTTGTTGCAGCAACTCATTTTCCATTCTTCCATATATTCTGCGTGTCTTGCAGCAACAAGAATCAAAACCAACATAGCATGATGCTTAATCCACAGCTATAAAACAACACCAGGGGATGGTACAATGCAGCACACAGCTCAAAAATGATCCACAAAATCAATCTGGAGTAAATTTACCTTGTAGAGTTAAAAAAAAAAGTCATAAGTTTTCCTAAAAACACCCATGAAAACAGTCGGGGCAGGTACAGCGGTTAAGAACGTACCTGGAAGACCCAGGTCTGGATCCCCACTTGTGCCTTGGAAGCTTTCTGGGTGTCCCTGAGTTAGTCACACCCTCATCCTAATCTACCTCACAAGGTTGCTGTGTGGATAAAATGGAAAAAAGAGAATAATGTAAGCTGCTTTGGGACCCCACTGAGGAGAAAGGAGGGGCATAAATGAATTCAGTAAAAAAAATCAGCCAGGGACCCCCCCCCCCCGCTCCTGCTGTGAAAGGCTATTCCAGAGAGAAGTGGTCACAGAAGGGTCGTGACAACACTTAAGATCTCCCTACTCTACCGGAACGAGCAATGCCTGCTGGGCCAGCTGAGTGGGTCATGCAGGGTCAAGTGAGAAGAGATGGGCTGAGGCAGGGAAACACCCACTGTCGTCTCAGACGGTTGCCTCACAGCAAGTCTGTGGCAGAGCAGGCAGCCCCCTCCCCCGGGCCGAATGGAACTGGATCTGCAATTGTGTATTTTGGCGATGCAGAGCAGAAAAGGAGCACGGCGCTGGCCCCACACTGCTGGCACCACCCCCATAACCCCCTCCAATTTGACACATCATGATAGGAGCCACAAGGTGGCCAGTTATGCACACACACCCTTCCCACCATCTCTGAGGCACAGTGGAAATATGCCCCGACTGCATATTTCCCAAGACTGCAAAAATGCAGCCCCCTCCATGAATTAACTTATCCAAAGACTAAAGGGAGAGAACAGAGCGAAGCCCACCATTGTGAAAGCTCAGCTGAAGTGGCCTGTGGAGGTCCTGCCTGCAGCCACCATTTCCCCTTCAACCAGAGAAGAGAAGGGTTCTGTCTGGCCGGAAGGAGGAAGCCCCACCAGGCATGCTCAGAAACAGTGGGGTGGCATGGGGGAGTCAAAAATTCTTGCACGGAAATTGTGTGTATGTTGTTGTTGTTGTTGTTGCTGCTGCTGCTGCTGCTATTGCTGTTGTTGTTAATATTTGTTGGACTTAGTAGGCTGCCCTTCCCCTGCCAGGCCCAGGGCAGCATGCAACATGGTTTAAAATACAATAAACAAGCACTTAACAATGCTAAAAGCAGCCTAGCAACTCAATCCTTCCAACAGCTCAAGAAGCTTGAATTTTCTGCGAGGCTGTGAATGAAGGGACTTCTACCGTCAACATCCTCCAGGACTGGGGGAGACGAATGCTGGCCGGCCTTTCAGGGCTGTCTTATGGGTAGACGAGATGTTGCAGGCGCAGCATTCAGAATGCCCCAGAGAACGACAGAAAAACCAAATATTGCCAACACTGCAATCCCACCGTGCAGGCAAACGCCTGTCACACCTGCCTGCAGCCACTCCCGGACGCCCTCCCCAGGGCAGGCGGGCAGGCATCCGGCCAGCCCTCAGCTCAGCTCCGCCACCCACCTGTCCTCCCTGCTCGTTGCCCTCTCGAGGCGTCCTCCTCCAGCGGGGCAGCAGCTTCCCTCTCCTTCCACCTTCTCAGCTGTTCCTGCCTCATCTTGAAGAACAAGATCTGCTTCTGCTCCTCGCTGAGCTCAGCCAGCAGCTCTGGATCCACGAACATGTCTGACAGGATCTGCTTCAGCATGGCCACAGGGGCCGGGGGAGGCCTCACAGGGGCCTCCAGGAGAGGGGTCTTGCCGGGTGGGCGGGCAGGAGGAGGCCACTCGCGGCCCAGAGGGGAAGCCGAGTCTCTCCACTCCTACCAGGCACAGCAGCAGGAATGCAGGCACGCCGCATGGCAGTGGCCCTCCCACAGACGGCTCCTCTGCTCACTCCGGCTCCCTGCAAGGACTGGGAAAGCCAGCAAAGAGCTCAGGGGACAGCTTCAGAAACTCGGCAGCTCTCAGAAGGAAGTTCAGCACCAGCAGCACAATAGGAGCTCAGCTGAGAGCACCTTGGACCCGCCCCTGCTTCAATCGGATCCCGTGTCAAAGAAAACTCCTGGCATAGTTGAAAAGTCACAGGTGTGGCTTGCCTCTCTGACTCAGCAGACTGTTAGCTAGCCAAGGTGGAGTCCAGGAGGAAATTTCATGTTCTCCCAGCAAGGTGGCTGGCTTCTCAATGGATGATGGGAAGTATTTTCATTTACGTTTATTTATATGCTGACTAGCTGCCCTTCTCCCTCAGATCTCTATGGCTAGATCTGGCTGACCCAGGGATGGGCACAGTTGCTGCGCTCCCGGCAGGCAGCCCCCTGGTTTTCTAAGGAGACGGCTGCGTTGGGGTTGTATTCTCAGGGTGCAAACCTGGCTTTTCGAGGGAAGCAGAGATCTTACGTCTCTGGCCTTCTTTCCTACTAACCCCGGGGAGGTCTGTTTTGTTGGGATAAAGCTTCAGCTTGTTCATCTTTATCCAGCCTATTGCTGACTCCAAGTACCAGCTCAGAGAACCAGCAGCATCCTTGGGATTAGGGGGGAAAGGAAGGCATGGCTGGGCATGATCAGCATATTGGTGACTTTGCGGCCTGAGATCTTGGGTGGAGGGTTTCAAAAGAACTCCTGAAACAAATGATCAGGACTCCTGCATGTGTGTGGGCTCAGATGCAGGCACCTAGATTAGTGTCACTGGCCATTGCAATGCAAGAGAAGGGCCCAGCTGACCCACAGATGCTGATCTGCTGGTACGAAGGGCAACCGTCTGTAAAATGGGGGACCTTTTCTTCCTCTGTCTGCCGACTGGCAAGGAAAATAACAAGAAATAATATGTTTCACACTGAGACAAATGGAACAGCTGCTGAATTGATTGATAGTCCTGAACACATCCTATGAAGGAACTCAAAACAAATCTCTTACTGAACTAAACAAGTGGAACCAGACCCTGAATTAGATTTCGTCTCATGTCCCCGACGACGTTGACTTGGACCAAATGCCTTGGCCTCTCGGTCAAAAAAGCACCCAGCCTTTTGCTGCCTAATTTCCCTAATCAAAGTTGCTAATGATGTGTTTGCACAGCTTGAAGTATTTGGCACGAATACAAATTGGGATGGTTGGCTCTCACATTCATCACCTGGACTGGGTAGATCCATATTTGATTACTCTACTGATTTTCTTTTAACCTGTTATTTTGCTACATCATAAGCCAGGGTTACTGGAAAAGACTAGTCTCTTTTTAGCAAAACAATATTTAAGGTATTGTATAAGCTGGTGAATCAGGATGAACCTCAATTCATTCCCTATTACTATAGTTGTGTCAGGACCAAAGCCTGAATGTTAACATGTACTCCAGTGTATTCTGTTTGATGTCTACTCTGATTGATATGTGTGCTGATTGTTATGTAGAAGGGGCCGTCTCTCTCCTCCCTGTATCTTTCTCCTTGATGTTTACAGCAAATGACCCTGGGGAGCCTCCCAGCCTTGGGCAACAGGAGGCTGAACAGGTGGCCTGTCTTTCTCTCCTACGTCCTTGAGGCACCTTCCAAACAACTGCGCATACTGCCCATCCTCTATCTATCTATCTATCTATCTATCTATCTATCTATCTATCTATCTATCTATCTATCTATCTATCTATCTATCTATCTATCTATCTATCTATCTATCTATCTATCTATCTATCTATCTATCTATCTATCTATCTATCTATCTATCTATCTATCTATCTATCTATCTATCTATCTATCTATCTATCTATCTATCTATCTATCTATCTATCTATCTATCTATTTATTTTTATTGTTAGTTTTATATACTGCCCTTCCCCCGAAGCTATAGCAATGGATGTAGCGATGGCGGAATGGATACTGGCAATGGTGGGACACCAACGATGGAACTACAACTGGGGCAGCCAGGCCAGATGGTTCTGGGGAGAGAGCCCCAGTCAGGACCCCCTACCCTCATGAACCAGGTGACGCGTGGCCACACCATGCAAATTGTAGAAATGGGAATGGCCCAGCCGCACCCCAGAACGCCGAGCTTCCTGGATGGTGGGGGCCCTGCAGTGGTGGGGACCAGACCCTGATGAGGGGGAGCTCCTTGAGATTGAGCAGCGGGACTCCGTCTACCTGGCCCGAGACCTGAGGTGAGAGACGGCCAAGTTGCGCCGCAGCCAGGATGAGCTCCGTCAAGAACTCCGCTTCCTCCAGCAACAGGTGGCTGGCCCTGCTGACAGAGGCTGCAAGACAGGCAGCCCCGCAGGTCCTGGCTTCAGTGGCAGCCCTGGCAGCTGGGGACAGGCAACCAGTGGGTGCAGCTGGCGATGGAGCCAGTGCGGTGGGTGCCAGTGTGGGTGCGGTGGCAGCACCACCATCTCCGGACCTGAGACAGAGGGAGCTGAAAGCCACCCTCAACAGCAACCTCGAAGTCCTCCCCTATTTCTTGGCACAGGTGGGGTCCTACATGCGGGCAATGAGTGACGAGTTTGAAAATGATGCTGAACAAGTGTATGAGGTAGGGGCACTCCTGGGGGGGGGCGGTGGCCTGGCTAGTGGGGCTTTTAAAAGAAGACACCCTGGAGCTACTGGATTTCGACCAATTCATGGTGGCCCTATAGCGGCGCTTCGAGGATCCCTTCCTTGAAGATGAGTCTGGAGTCTGCCTCCAGAGACAAGAGAGACAAGGGAGAGGCCAGTCACTGACGATGGGGCTGAGTTCTGACAGCTGGCGAGCAGCGTCCACAACTGGCCAGAGGGGATGTTCAAGGATGTTGGAAAGTATCCAGTAGTGCTGGGGATGCCTTGGCTGGCCACACATGATCGTCATTCGACAGCAAGAGGGGGTAGTCCGGTTCACCGATCCCATATATGGCCGCAACTCCCACTGGGGCAAACCCACAAACCAGAGGCGGGACCCTCCCCCATCCCCCGCAGCCCTAGCAGAGGCAGCACTGTGCATTCCCCCTCAGTACCGAGACTTAAAGACAGTATTTGAGGAGGGAGAGTGCAATAAACTTCCACTGCACTGGAAAACAGACTGTAGAATCGAGCTAATCCCAGGGGCTAAACTGCCCAAGGGGAGACTGTATGCCACAAAGCCCAAGGAGGCAGAGGCGCTAAAAGAGTTTTTGGACAAAAAATTGAACTGGGGGTTTATCCGCTCAACAACCTCCCCCTTAGTGGCCCCAGTTCTTTCCTGGAAAAAGGACAGATCCTTGAGACGACGCACAGACTAGCGGGGTCTAAACGCCATCTCCGTGTGCAAAAAGTACCCTTTACACCTCACCAAGGACTCACTGGGCAGCCCCCCCCCCCGGGAAGATTTTTCACAAAACTTGACTTGAGGGAAGCGCACGGCCAAGTCAGGACTGCAAAGGAGCAGGAGTGGATGTCAGCTTCTAACACCCGCTATGGGCAGTACGAGTACTTAGTAATGCCCAGGAGTGTTCATGAGCCTCGTGAGTGAGATCATGCGTGACTTGCTGTTTAAGGGGGTGGTGCTATATTTGGATGATGGACTAATTTACTCTGCATGGGAAAAAATGCACAACTGGTTTGTGAAATGCTGAAATGCCCAAAGGCGCACAAACGGAATGTCACGCTGTCTAAATATGACTTCAACCAAGCCAAGGTCGACTTCTTTGGTTATGGAATTCCAGAAGAAGGGCTAGAAATGGACCCTGGAAAGGTCCGCAGTGTCCTAGTGTGGGAACCCCCTAGAATTGTTCATAGCATTTATTTATTTATTTATTTATTTATTTATTTATTTATTTATTTATTTATTTATTTATTTATTTATTTTCCAATTTATATCCCGCCCTTCCCACATGGCTCAGGGCGGCAAACATTAATAAAACCACAACAAATATAAAACAAAACTGTCACAAAACGGTATCATTTACAACTTATACAATAACAATAAAAGAAAAACAGATGGCGATAAAACCCTAACCAGGCACCCATGAGAGGCAACGATGTTCCAGTCAGGCCGGCTGGCACGATATAAAAGCCTGTCAGAAGAGCTCAGTCTTGCAGGCCCTGCGGAACTCACAGACATACCGCAGGGCCCTGATCTCAGCTGGGAGCTTATTCCACCAGGTGGGGGCCAGGGTCAAAAAAGCCCTGGCCCTGGTAGTGGCCAGCCGAACCTGCCTTGTTCTGTTTATTTTTTAATTGTACACCGCCTAGCGCCCTTCGGGCGGTATACCAAATCTAATAAACAACTACAACAACAAAGAAGGAAAGAACTACAATCCTTCCTGGGGTTTGCCAATTTTTACCAAGATTTCATTGAGAGCTTCACTCGAATAGCGTCCCCCCCTCACCAATCTCTTACGGACAAAGGGGCAAGGGCTGGGGGTGGGGGAGCCAGGAGCCAAGCTCAAATGGGATGAGGGGTGCCAACTTGCATTCCAAAAGCTCAAGCAGGCTTTCACCACTGAAACCATCCTACGCCACACAGATCCAACCAAGTCATTTGTTGTCCATGATGATGCCTTGAATGTAGCAATGGGGGCTGACCTCCTCCAATGGGGAAAGGACGGCAAACTTCACACCTTCACATACCTATCAAAAACATTTGCAGGAGCTGAGGTGAATTGGACAGTGGATAAGGATGCGGGAGCTATAAAAAAGCCCTGACAGTTTGGAGACACTTGTTGGAAGGGGCAAAATACCCCTTTGAGGTGTGGACGGACCACAAAAACCTAGCAGCCTTAAAGACACCTAGCAAAACAGGGGAAGCTGCAACCCTGATGGCTTCGTACTTTCCAATTTCCTTCCTCAGTCAAGACTGCACCATCTCGAAAGGCAAGAAGCAAATGAGTTCAGCAGCAGGCCAAGGAAGACAGCGCCATCCTGTCATCATTCAGCAACTGCATGACTCTAAATAGGTGCCCTCAATAAAATTAAAATGCATGGGAAAACTGTTGGCAGAGGGTGTAAGGAATCTAAGTCCAGACAAACATGACACAAAGTTCTTTATTTGCAGACTAAGTAGATCTCAAACAACAGCAAGGAGGAATCTAAAGCAGAACACAATTGCACTCATCCCCCTCCCTTCCACCTTACAAAGCCATTGCGTTTTTACAGAGTTCCCAAGAAACAGGTTCACAGACTAAGTCTGGGCTGCCATCCAAAGATGATAAGAACCGCAGCTGCAGAAAGTCTGGACAATACAGAAACTCAAGTCTTGACATTCTGCTCCCCCAAAGAGCCCTCCCCAGGTTTGTCGGAGAACTGTAAGGAATCAGCAAAGTCCAGGCCAACAGTAACTTTAATAGTTGAATCAAGCTTCTAGCCCTGTGAAACGCCCTAACCAGACATGGTGCACTGATGTCGGAAGCGTAGACCCATTCGTTAAAGCCAAGAGGGAAGCCCACGCATGAAACAAGATACTGGAGGTGTTTGCGATGCCATCTGGAGTCAAGGAGAGCGTCAATTTTGTAGTGCTCCTCCCTGTCAATCAGAACAGGAGGAGGACGAGCAGGAGGGGCATGCCAAGCATCGGAAACGGGAGCCTTCTTGAGTAAGCTAGAATGAAAAACAGGATGGATTTTGCTGAGTGCTTTAGGCAAATCTAAACAAGCAGTTACAGTATTAATGACCTGAGTTATCTTAAAAGGCCCTATGAATTTATGTCCCAATTTGGTATATTTATGTATGTCTCTGAGGTTCTTGGTTGAGAGATAGACCCAGTCATTCACTCTGAGTTGAAGAGGTTGTCTACGTTTATCAGTCTGTTTCTTTTGCGAATCTTTAGCTTTCTGTAAAGCTATGAGGAAAGGTTCCCAACCATCCGCAATGTTTTGAATCCAAGACTGGGGGTCAGGAGGCTGGAGTGGAGGTTGCCCCAAAAAGGGAAGGGGCTTTGCAGAATGCCCATGAACCACTTCGAAAGGGGTTTTTCCGGTGCTGCTGTGCACGTCATTGTTGTAAGCATATTCTGCATAAGGCAAGAGGTGAGCCCAGTTACCCTGGTGATAGTTAGTGTAACATCTGAGGTAGTGCTCTAGAGTCTGGTTGGTGCATTCTGATTGGCCATAAGATTGGACGTGGTATGAAGATGAAAGGGTGAATTCAATGCCCAACAATGAAAGGAAGGAACGGCAGAACTTAGAAATGAATTGAGGGCCCTGATCTGAGATTATTTTATCCGGAGCAGAATGCAAATGATAGATGTGCTGAATAAACAATTTAGCCAGCTTGGGTGCTGAAGGTGTGGTAGAGCAGGGTATCAAATGGGCTTGCTTAGAGAATAAATTCATAACCATCCAAATTACTGTCTTCCCCTGACTTTCAGGCAGGTTGGTAATAAAATCCATGGACACAACCCGCCAGGGGCGTGCTGCAACTGGAATGGGTTGCAGAAGCCTCTGTGGTTTGCCGGGAGATGGTTTGGCCATAGCATATGTAGGGCATCCCTTAATGAAGGCTTCAATGTCTTTGCACATTAAGCGCCACCCAAACTACCTGCATAAAAGATGCAATGTTTTCAGAAATCCAAAATGACCAGCCAACTTAGAATCATGTCCCTGCTGGATGATTGTGCGGAGGAGGGAAGGCGGAACATACAGGAGTCCCCTCACCACCACATCCCCTCCACCAGCGCCAGCGGTCCGCCCTCCTCAACAGGGACCTCCTGCAAGCCAGCGTCACAAAAGGCAGATGAGAACGTGTCAGGAGGCAGTATAGAAGGAGTGGGTGTCAGAGAGGAGGCAGGAGAGAGGAGTGTCTGCGAATGAGTAACTGCCGGTCCCAATTGAGAGGGCATAAGCACAGTATGAGGCATGGAGCACAATTTTGAGGCATCTCCCATCCCATCCGGGAGGCAAGAGAGGGTGCCAGCCAACCGATTAATCTTGCCGGGGAAGAAATGGATGGTAAATGTAAAACGAGAGAAAAAATCCACCCATCGAAGTTGCTTGGCAGACATTCAACCAGGGGTGGATAGAGCTGATAGGTTCTTATGATCAGTCCAGACCTGGAAAGGGTGAGTGGCCCCCTCCAGCCAATGGCGACACGTAACTAGCTCCGGTTTCTTTATCCCCGACAGTCCAATTAAGTTTGGGTCCAGAGAATTTCTTAGACAGATAGGCACATTGATATAGTTTACCATCCAACTCCTTCTGAAGAAGAGCAGCGCCTAAGGCTTAATCGGAGGCATCTACATGCAATAGGAAGGGACGAGTAGTATTGGGATGTTGAAGGATGGGTTCAGTGAATGAGGACTGACAAGTAGGAGACCAATGTAACGGGGCTCCCAGGCGGGAGCCCAGAGGGTCTTTATCTTTGGTACGAAGCAAATCAGTGAGGGGCAATGCTAGTTGGGCAAAGTAAGGAATAAAGTCACTGTAAAAATTGGCAAAGCCGAAAAAAGACTGCAGCTGTTTGCGGGTGGAGGGTGCAGGCCAATTAACACCCGCGTCCACTTTCTTTGGGTCCATTTCCAATCCTGCAGCTGAAACTCTAAACCCTAAGAAGTCCAATTTTTCCTGATGAAAGGCACATTTAGATAATTTAGATAATTTGACATAAAGAGAATTGTCAAGTAGCATTTTACGGACCAACCAGACATTCTCCTCCTCAGTTTGGGAATAGATCAACACATCATCTAAATAAACCACCACTCCTTGAAACAGTAAATCTTGAAGGACTTCATTAATTAATGACTTAAAAACACCAGGGGCCCAGGGTAACCCGAAAGGCATAACTTGGTACTCATATTGGCCATATTTGGTGTTAAAGGCAGTTAAATGTTCAAAGCCCTCTGCAATTTGAACACGATAATAAGCTTCACGTAAGTCCAGTTTAGTAAACGGTTTGCATGAGCCAAGTGCATCCAGGAGGTCTTTAATTAATGGTAAAGAGTACTTGTTGGAGGTAGAAATGGCATTAAGACCCTGGTAATCAGTACACAAACGAAGTGTTCCATCTTTCTTCTTGACAAATAAAACAGGGGCTGCATAGGTGCTTTTGGCTGCTTTCCAGATAAATTTATTTATTTATTTATTTGTCTGTTTATTTATTTATTTGATTTATAAGCCGCCTCACCCCCAAAGGGCTTGAGGCGGCTCACAATATGGCTGTTCTCTAAGACAGCAAATCAATACAAAAATATAACTTAAACCAATTAAAAACTTAAGCAGCAGTTACGAGAAATAAATACAGATTAAAACAACAGAAGTTGTTAAAAACAGGTGCCCAATCTAAAGGCCAACAAAGGGAAGGGGTAGGTAGGACCCAAGATGGAGTCAGGGCCCAACCAGGATGGAAAGCAGGCAGCTTCAGTCTCAGTGGGGGGCGGTAGAACTGCAGCCACCCCCCCAAGGCCTGGTGGAATAGCTCTGTCTTACAGGCCCTGCGGAACTCACCAAGGTCCCGCAGGGCCCGGACAGCTGGAGGTAGGGCATTCCACCAGGCAGGGGCCAGGGCCGTAAAGGTTCTGGCCCAGGTCGAGGCAAGCCACATCGCCGCAGGGCCAAGGGTCTCCAGCAGCTCTGCCACCGCCGAACTCAGTGACCTATGTGGGACATAAGGGGTGATGCGGTCCCGTAGGTATGAGGGCCCCATGCCGTGCAAGGCCTTAAAGGTCAATACCAACACCTTGAAAACAATCTGGAACTCTACTGGGAGCCAGTGCAGGCGGCGTAGTACAGGGGTGATGTGATCTAAATAACCACCACCTGTCAAAAGCCGAGCTGCCGCATTCTGAACCAGCTTCAGCTTCCGGATCAGTCACAAGGGAAGAGCGAGTTACAGTAATCCAACCTCGAGGTGACCGTCGCATGGATCACAGGGGCCAGGTCAGACTGGGAGAGATAGGGAGCCAGTCGCCGAGCCTGGCGGAGGTGAAAAAACGCAACACGGGTAACATGGGCCACCTGGCCCTCCATTGATAATGAAGAGTCCAGGCGGACCCCCAGGCTGCGGTTTCTTTATCCCCAAGGACGTCGGGCCCAACGCAACCCCCTCCAAAACAGGCGGCTGAAATTCCCTTGGTCTCTCCCCCCAGCCTAGCCAAAGGAGCTCCGTCTTCGTTGGATTAAGTTTTAACCTGCTCTGCCTCAACCAACCAGCAACCAACTCCAAACAGTGCTGTAGAGCTGCAGGGGCAGAGGCCGCCCCCCTCCATCAACAGAATGAGCTGGGTGTCATCTGCATATTGGTGACAAACCAGCCCAAAACTTCTCACCAGCTGAGCGAGGGGTCGCATGTAGATGTTAAATAAAAGCAGGGAAGCAAGGCCCCTTGAGGGACTCCACAACTAAGTGGGGCCCTATGGGAGGCCTCATTCCCTCACCATACGACTCTGCTGACCCTGGACTCCTGGAGAAAGCTTGAGGCAATCCCACTTTGAAGCGACAGTGCCCCGTATTCCAGAAGGCTTCTCAGCCGGGCTGGTGTGATCAAAAAGGTCGTATCAATTGACCATATCAAAGCGCCAAGCTGTGAGATCAGAGTAGGCGAAAACAGCAGCGCCGATCCACCTGCTGTGGTCTAGCTGCATGCGGAGTGTATCTGTGGATGCAGCAACAAGGGGACGGTCTCTGTCCCCCATGCCCAGCACAGAAGCCGTGGACTGGAAGGTGATCGAAAGCACCGATGTGTCCCTCCACAGGGAAACCCTGAAGCTGCTCCAACACCATTCTTCTCTCAATTACCTTCCCAGAAACGTCTTACAAATTCAAACGGCTTGAGCGGTAATTCGGCCAGATCACCAGGGATCTAAAGATGAAGTCTTTTCAAGAGTGGAAGTGGGACCACTGCCTTCCTTCCAACCCAATCCCGGGAAATCACTCCTTGCTCCAAGCGGAGGGCGGATTTTTTTTTTGACTATGTTCAACAGGTGGGGTCGTAACTCTTCCTGGCAAGCTTTAATCAGCCAAGAGGGGCAAGGATCCAGAGGACAGGTAGTAGGTCTAACAGCAGCTAGGACCCTGTCAACATTGGACTTGCAGAGCAGGGAAAACTGGTCTGGACCCGAAGACGGCGAAGGGGCCTCGAGTTCCCTTACTGTATCAAATGTGGCTGGAAGGTCCCAGCGGAGTGACATGACTTTACAAAAAAGCTCTGAAATGCCTCACAGCCAATAGCCAATTGAGAATTTGTGGACCCCTCCACCAAAGAGGTGAGGGACCGAACGATCCGAAATAGTTGTGCCAGGTGAGAGCTAGCAGATGCGAGGGAGGATGAGAAATAGACACTCTTTGCCCTCCTTATCGCCAACTCATAGGCCTTTATAAACGTCCTATAAGTTGTTAGTGCCACTTCGTCGTGAGACTTCCTCCACGCTCGCTCTAGCCGTCTGAGTTCCCATTTCATTTGGCGTAGCTCCCTGGTATACCAAGGGGCCTGCCGTGAGCGGGAGCGCAGAGGGCGCTTGGGAGCAATTGTAAAGGTTTCAATGGTGTTGATGGGAAGGGCAGCCGCCTAACCTTGAGTACATTCCACAGCCCGGGCAATGGGCCAGCTTCATCGGGCGGTAATTCTATCTCTACTTGAGGCGCTGAGATATAGGTCTTCAGTTCCTCTATGGGAAGCCGGGAGGGGGGATGGGATGGATAGAGTTATAACCTGTGCTTCTGGCGGGAAGTGTCATTCCTGCCACTGCGTGTACTTGAGCTTTCTAAGATGTCTGAATAAACGGTCTTTTCACCAAAGAGCCTTTTATTTCTGCTGCTTCTATAGCGGAATTCTTGGCATTGTGGCAGGAATCACTGAATTCATCTATATATCCCTAGTGCAGGTGGAATTCTGGTGTCTCAAAAGCCCTGGTGTTCCATGGAGAGGTTGGATGTTTCTACAGGAGAGGTGCGGTAGCCTCAAAGAGGGTTCGACCCTTCCCTTCTGGATCTCCTGGAGGAAACGGCGGAGAAACCCCGAGGTCTCGGGCTTGGTGACTTCTTTCCCCGCCCTACGTGATCAGCACGAAGCTCTTCCTTTACTCCGCTGGAACGAGGATCGACGAAGCGACCATGCTGGAGTAATCTTTACATGGAGCCGTTGGGGCGCTTGATCTGTCTATGGACTCGAGCGCCTGTGGATCCCAGGGATCTCTCACCCGTTTTAGTATGGATTACAAAACCCAGGGGATGCAACCTGTCATGGGAGGAGACGGACCTGACCACCTTTCATAGGCAACCCACGGAGTCCATTGAACGATTCCCTGGACTACAGATATTTGGTGATGCTCCTAAAGAACCACCGTGGCTTTGCTTACACTGGGGCATCCCGAGCCGAAGGACACTGGGACTAAACCTGGGATTGGGAGGGGTATCCCGTGCAATCGCCTTGTCCGGCATCGGGATCCTCCTGATCCCGGGTCAGCTGGCTGCACCACTGAGGTGCCCCCCGGGAGCCACCCGGTATTACGGTGTCTCCGATGTCTCTCGCTGGTGACTCCAGGCAGCGACAAGAGTCCGAGAAGAGCTTCCGCACTTCCCCAGCCGGATTCTGTTCCCCTCTCCCATCGAAGAGAGCTGGAGTGGAGGAAGTGGGCCTTGCACTGGGCGAAGATGCCCAAGAAGCATGGACCCGTGAACGCCAGCGCTATGGGAGTGAGTGAATCGAGGCACAGCTGCCCAGCAAGAAGCTTTGAAAACTCCGCAGAGGGACCGGAACAGCAACGCTAAAAGAAGTCCAACTTCGAAAGTTGGACTCGCGCTACCAAAGATAAGCGCTAATCCAACGGCCATAATATGCATAGAATCTTGTCAGTCCATGATAAGGTCCTGAAGCAGCCCAAACTGGATTTACAGCTGGCAACAGCCGTAAAGCTCGCGTTCAGCGCACTTGGCGACGCATAAAGTGAGCTACTACCGTGCAGCTATTAAACGTGGGACCTAACTGGCTAAATTGGAACGAGAAAAAGCAGCTCTGCATGCGCATTCAGGATGCATTGACCCGCAAGGAGAGAGAGCTGGCTGCCTTGGAGAGGAAACTGGAGGAAACAGTTCAGACCAGGAAGCCCCTAAGTTGGAGCGCCCACAGCTGTCATCACTGATACTTGCCGGGCGCCAGTGAGGGGCAACAGCTTGTTGGAGCCCTGCCACCTTCCAAGAGACCAGCGCTCCCACCCCGAACGCCAGCCGCACCGGCATTTGGCACGCCACCTGATCCCCGCCCCCCGATGCGGCAACCAAGCTTTCGCTGCCGCCCAACCTGCTCACCCCCGGCGCATCCGGCCCCGCCCTACCCGTGCTTTAAGAGCCGCGTGGAAAGGGGTTACTACAGGCCCCCGATTCCTGCCCCGCTTTGATGGGACCGCCTCCAAACTTCCCTACTTCATCTTGCTAAACTCGATGCCTACATGGGAGGACGGCATGATTTATACAGCGTCTCGAGCTGAAAAAACAATGGGACATCGGCTCCAGTCCTGGATGGGCAGCACGTAACTGGTTTGTGACCTTTTGGATTTGGTAAGATGAAGACTCTCGCATCGCGTGCCCGTGATTCCTCCAAGCCTTAAGAGCTGGGCTTCCAAGATCCGGCCGAAAATGAAGTGCTATCCACAAGCATCCATCAAACCATCCAGCAGGGCAAACTGCCCGCTTGCAGAATTTGCCTGCGGAACTTCGTACAGCGCCGGCTGCCCGACTCTCCTGAGTGGCCTGAACGCATGAAACGCGACATTACTTTCGGATGCTGTTGACGGCAAGCTGCTGAAACGGTGGCTTTTTAATCTCGAAATTCCTTCGTGACTATTGCTGATTGGATCCAGTTGGGGATCCCAAGCGGCGCCTCGCTTTGGAACACGCCGCGTCGGATACCACGCCTAAAACCTTCCTGCCACTGCGCTCTACCTCGTTGTTTTTCTCCAGCCACTTCTAACACCGAGACCACAATTCTGGAGCCGCCGCGTTAGTACTGGGATTGTGTCTTTACTCGCGGAGGACCAGTGGTCATCTTGTTTCAACCGTCCAAGAAACAAAACCAACACCTCCAGTTTCACCGCCGCGACCCCATCTGCCGCCACCACGCGAAATCGGGTCACCGACGGCCCATCTAAAGCTGGCCATCGGCTTTCACCCAGAGGGAGGGGAAGCAGCTGTTTGCCTTTCTTCAGCCCCATGGACGCGGGTCCCACTCCTGACGCGTGCGAGTGAAGGCAGCTACCCATTACCGGGTCCAGCCAGCTTTCTGGCCAATCCCGCCAAGCATACCGCATTCCATAGCCTCGGCCCTGTGGATTCTCTGGCTGTTCCCATTGCTTTAATGCGCCCCCAGGTGGCAGAGGAGTCTTGTGGGTCTGGATTCAAATTCCCCTGGCTAAGCCTTGAGGCCCATTCAATTCAAATGGACGGCAGCCCTCGGGAACGGTAAGGACCGGCCCAGTTCAAACACACAACTGCTCCCTCCTCCGCTATACCGCATCAGCTGGGAGAAAGGGAATTAGTTTTATTTTGGCTTCAGTGGCCAAACACTCCATAGTTCTGGGTATGCCATGGTTATTGTTACATGAACCAAAATTCATTTGGAAAGAAAGGATCTTAGAATTCACTGGACCCTCCATGCGTGAACACATGAATTGGGAAAACTCCAACTTCCTGACACCCTCCTTGGCTTCCCTCAGCCGCATTGCTCCCCATTCTATTGGCATCCCACCGCGTACTCAAGATCTAGCCAGAGTTTTTCAGGAGCATACAAGACGCTGTATCAGTTGCCACCCCATAGAGACATTACCTCGACTGCAAAATCGCGATACAGCCGGGCGCAACTGCCCAAAGGTAGAATTCCACCCTGTGATGAGTCCTAATGAGGAGAGAAGGAACTTCGTGTCTCTCTGGACAAGAACCTCGGCCATGTGGGTTCATCCGCTGGCTACCAAACACACACGCGCAGTTCCCCGCTTATTTGTAAAAAAAAGATGTAGTTCTACGGCTTTAAAACGGATTATCGGCGGTCTCAATGGCAGTCTCCCCTGTCCAATAAATATCCTTTTGCCTTTGATCAAGGACCTTTTAGGGTTGCATTGGGCAAATACGATCTTTACTAAATTAGGACTTGAGAGAAGCTTACTACAGGGTCAGAATTGCTGAAGGCTACAGAACACTTTTGACTGCGCGAACACAAAGTTTGGATACAGTTTGAATACTTAATAATGCCATCTCGGGTTAAGTGGGGGCCCCCGGGCTTTTGTGGCGGCCCTTATCAACGAAAGCTCTCCATGATTTATTGGTACAAGGGAGTTGTGGCGGCGTAATTTCTTAGATGACGCTTTTAATTCTATTCACAAACCATAGAAGAGCATGAAGCATTGGTCTCGGGAAGCATTAAAACGCTTTGCTCAACACCCCTCTTTGCCAAACTCTCCAAATGCTGTTTCCCATCAGACTCCCCATTGGATTCATTTCAAGTTACCGGATCCTCGCCAGGGCTTCAAATGGATCCTGCCAAAATTGGACGCTGTCCCTCCAATGCCCGCCTGCCCTCACCAATCGCGAAGAACTCCAATCTTTCATGGGTTTTGCTAATTTCTATCGTGGACTTCTATACCCCAATTCGCTGAACTGGATCTCTCCTCCTCACAGACCTCTTACGCATCTAAGCGCGGGTAAAAGATCCACCGTCCTGCCAAGCCTCGGGCCCCTTTACTGGTTCGAAGAATGTCAAACAGCCTTTCAGCTCTTTAAAGTTCGCTTTTACCACTGAACCCATCCTAAAGCATTCCTGGACCCAGATCTCCCGCTTGTAGTTCACGGGATGCCTCGGGACAAAGCGCAGTTTTGCGGGGCAGCCCTCTGCAGAAAAAATAAAGCATGGTGAGGCCACCTGGTTCCGCGGTGCTTATTTATCAAAGAAATTCTCCTCGGGTGCTGAACTCAACTGGACTGTGGGAGATAAAGAGACCGCGCCATCAAAGCTAGCACTTCCACCGTCTTGGCTACACTGGCTGGAGGGGGGGGCTAAACACCCCTTTCTGGTGGTTTGGTCGGATCACAAAAAAACTTGGGTCAGCTTCGCGTTTCCAATTCTCAAGATGTTCGTGAAACAACTCCAAGCCGCATGTATTTCTCGCTTCTCTTTTCACAGTCCATTTTTTCCCCGGGAAAACTAATAAATTGCCTGACGCCTTCGCTACTTACCCGAGGGGGTGGAGCTGCCTTTACTTGGTGACATTATCTCCCACGCGACTGTTCTCTCCTCCCAGTTGGGGATGGCTGTCACCTCGCCTTCAGATCGCCCACTCCTCCTTCACCACTCCATTCCCAGTCTCGCCTCTCCTTTTCCCAAGTGGAACTCGAGGAGGGCGGCTGCGCCGGTGCCTCCAGCGGAGGAAGGGTGATTCCCACCGCGCTTTGAGAATGGAGTTTGGCGAGGGGAGGCAGCAGCGCCTCCTCCGCGAAGCAGGCCTCGAAGCTCGCCACTTCATGCCCGCCGGGCTGGACATTTTGGCTTTCTGAAAACTCTTGCATTTGCCAATTCTACGCCAGTTCTGGTGGCGCAGCAATGCGTAAGGACATTGAGGGCGATATTAAAGGTTGCCTTGTTCTGCAGAAGCTCAAAACATTCTCCGGGAAAGCTCCTATGGCTGGCGAAACCTCCTTCCGGTGGCCTCCTCGCCTCTGGGAAGTCATCTCCATGGATTTTATTACAGATTTACCGAAAGTCATATGGCAACACGTCTTATTGGGTAGTGGTGGACTTATTTTCTGTTCAACAAGTTTCCATTTTATTCCATGTGCTTCCATCCCTCCCATTTAAGTTAGCACGGCTGTTCATTCAACATGTTTACCGCCTACACTCACTGCTAAGGTGGTCTCCACCGCGCCCCTAATGTCATTTCCTAAAGTTCTGAAGGCTTTTAGCCCGGTTGTCTAGTCAGCTTCTGGCGTCACTTCACCATGTTCAAAGTGACGGTGGAGTCGGAGAGAACAAACAGAACCCTAGAGCAATATTTACGCTATTATTGACCAACTACCACTAAGACAGTCTGGTATGCGAGCTCATTCCGCTTATGGAGTACTTATAACAATGCGGTTCATAGTGCAGTACAAAGAAAACCCCCCTTTGAAATTGTAAGGTCTGGTCAGCCCTTCCGCCGCTAACAAGAATTCACCACGCATACTAGTTACATAGCATTGATCCTCCAGAGTTTCAACAATGGATTTCATCCTACGAGGTGAATCGTTCAGACCGCATTTGCATAACAGGCTAAGGACTCCCAAAAAGCCGCAAGCAGATAAGCAACCGGGCCGGATTTCCCTGCAGGGCTTTGGGTGTATTTGTCTACCAAAAAATCTCAGTGAGACGCAGTATAAATTTTCTCAAAATCCAGGCAAAAGATCTGTGGGACCCTTTTCATAGATTACTAAAGTTAGATTAATGATGTCACTGCCTCGATTGGATTTGCCTAACTCTCTTAGTAACATTCATCCTGTCTTCCATTCCAGTTTACTCAAGGAGGCTCCCGCTCCGATGCTCTGGCACGCACTCACCGGAGAGAGACTCCCCACCGACTATTATTGATGGCCACAAGCACTACTTAAATTGACGCTTATCCTTGGACTCTCGCTTTAATCGCGAACGCTTTGCAATATTTAGTTTCCTGGGTGGGATATTTCTCCCTCTGGGTATAATCAATGGATTTATTCCGGTGCACATTTCCCACTTTATTATTTCTGCTTTCATCACCGCTCTTCCGCGATAAACCTGTGAGGGGTCTTCTTTAAGGAGGCAGAGTGTAAAGGTTTTCCAATGGTGTTGATGGAAGCGGCAGTTTAACCTTTTGAGTACATCTCCACAGTCTCGGCAATGGGCTGAAGCCCATCGTAGCGGAGACTTTTTTATCTCTGGGCGCGGAGGATGAGTCTGCCCTGGGACAGCCGGGAGGGGAATGGATGATAGAGTTATAACCTCAGCTTCTGGCGGAAGTGTCATTCCTGCTACCGCGTACTTGAGCTTGGGATGCCCTGGAACAAACTAACCTTTTCACCCAAAGAGCCTTTTATTTCTGCTTCTATGGAATTCCTTACAGCAATTTCCTTGATGGCATTGAAAAGTCTGGAATTCCAGTCTGTCACCTGCTCATCGAGGGTACCAGGGGGCTCAGGGTCCCGCAGAGCATTCAGGAACCCGATCGGTTCCATAAGTCTCCGCGGGCGGACATAAATAGGTCCGTCGCCTAGACAGGGTTGGCGTGGCAAATCCATCCGGACCTTCAGGGCAAAATGGTCGGACCATGGTACTCTGCTAACAGAGGATACGACCATATCCACTCCTGCCCCAAAGACCAGATCCAAAGTGTGGTGCCGGTGTTTAATAGGGAGAGTCCCAGCGTTGCCATGGATGACACCAGGTCCACTGCCGCTGAACATGAGGCGGCATCCACGTGGACATTGAAGTCTTCCAAGACAATAAGTCAAGGGAATTGCAACGCCCACTCGGCCACCATCTCCAGCAGCCATGGCAGGCTGTCGCCAGGTGCACTAGGTGACCGGTACACCAGGAAGACGGCCAACCTCTCCCCAGACAGCCACTCCAGTCCAGCACACTCGAACCTGGAGATTTGAGGGGCAGGGACTGCCCTGAAGGCGATGGTATCCCGGATGAACATCGCCACACCTCCCCCCCGGCCCTGTGTTCGAGGCTGGTGGACACAAGCAAAACCTGGGAGCGAGACTTCGCTCAAGGCGACCGCCTCGCCTTCTCGCACCCAGGTCTCGGTGATGCAGGCCAGGTCCACCTGCTGCACCCCAAGAAAGTCCCGGAGCGTCGCAGTCTTATTGTTAATGGACCTGGCATTAATCAACACCAGGCTCGAAGCAGGGTATACCTGAGCCCTTCTGCCCACATTCCTTGGGATAGGCTGAAGGCCAGAAGCGGGACGAGCATAAATGCATCTCCTCCCTCTTCTCTCATATGGCCCCCTCCTGCCGTCATATCTACCCCATCCCCACACTACTGGGACCCCCCAGCTCCCACACACTGCCCCCCCGCTGCCATCCCCTCCCATAGTTAAGGCCTGATATAAACTTACAGTAGCCTTATAACAAACACCTACTCTATTAACCTAATCTATGTATACATACATACTAGTTGCCAACAACCACTCACCACCTCCGTTATCTAGTTCTGGCAACCACTAATTCTGAGTAGCGTACAGCAAAAAGCTGATAAAGTGCTGGTTTTGCTTATTGTTAAGTCTTCCTTGGGAGGGGATTTTAGTTAGTCCCTGCCCCTTTAAGACTTTTCCCAGCTCCCTGTGTAGAACGTGGCTGACAGAAGAAACACTCAATATTACAGAATCTCAACTAGATGAAGTGGGGGGTGGGTGCCGCCACTTTGGGGGTTTCCAAAGTCCCAACATCACTACTTTCCCTGTCAGGTAGAAGCTCCAGTGCTGAGTCTTGGTCAGCAAGAGCATCACATGCACAGTTCTACAAAACAGGCAGGAGATAATTATACGTTGCTTTGGATGAGACGTTCTGTGGGCAGCGCTGCTGTTTTTCTCTTCTGAAGAACTCAGACCTGCAGTTCAGAATGACCTCATACGAGTGGCTTAAATAAGAATCTTCTTCTGTGTCTCAAAGCTCACTTTGCAAAAACTGTAAGACTGAGCAAGTCAGAACAACAGGACCATCCAAGGGAAAGGGGTGTGGGTCACTTGTAGGGTGGCCTGTGGGAAAACCATCCTGCCTTGCCGAGGGTGTGCAGAACCAGGTAAGTTTTTTTCCGTGTATCGCAGTAGTTCCTTTACATGCTTTTAGGATGGATTTGGAGGACAGTATTGCTTACTTTGTAGGTCTGTTAGACAAACAAGTCTATTTAAACAAACGGTTGGTCTCATGTAGCAGCTTTTACTGCAATAAAGTGGACACTTAAATAAATGTGTGCCTCAAAGAAGAAAAAACAAAGACATTCTTTTATACATTTTTCTCTACCATCTAGAAAGCTGAGGCTAATACTGATTGATTACTCCATATAAGGCAAAATAGTTTCTAACTAGACAGATAATTGGTCTAAATAGACAAAGAACACAGACCCTATTCAAAATAGAATGTATCTATTCCATCTTGATAAACACCAGATGTCTATTGCATATACTCTGCAACAGCAGCATTTTCAGTAAAAGCCTTTGACCCTAGCTTTTTTGCCTTACAATCTAAAACAGACATTGTTATTCCTTTTGTCCAAAACAGGCAGTACAATTTGTCCCACAAATATGCTCCAGTCTCTCTCCCAAGACTTTCAGATCAACTTCTGAAGTTCAAGGCAACCGTCTGTCTGCTTCCCTGTGTAGCCAAACCCTGAATCAGTCAAACCCTGAACCAGTGATCCAAGTCAGATCCTGTAACTTGATGGTTAAGAGCTTTTATTGGTGGATAGGTGAGAGGGAAAAAGCTGGTTCTGCCAGCACCTTCACACAGCCCCAGCATATCAACCTCCATCCCCTCCCCTATCCCTAGCCCATAATGAAGCTCTTGTGGGTCTCTGCGGTGGTGCTGGACTGACATGTGAGTTGGTCAGGTGGACAAGTATTGCCGCCATCTGAGTGGTGCCTTTTGGACATGTGAAGCCACCTCTGCCCTGATCCAGCCAAGAGCTGAACTGTCCTCCCCCTCCCCCTGGATACATCCTCTGCCAGGCTGTGGATGGGAGAGTCGACCCTTGCCCTTTAAAAACAACAGCCCACACGCAACCCACCCATGCAAGATGACACTGGAGAAGCTGGCAAAGGGAGGAAGCCCACAAAGGTTGCCAGCTCTGCCTGAGGAGGACGAGGTTTGGGGGAGGAGGGGAGGGACTTCCCTGGGGTAGAGGCCACCCCCCCCCCTCCAGAGCAGCTATTTTCTCCAGGGGAGCTGGTCTCTGCCGTTCGGAGGTCTGCAGACCCCACCTGGAGGTTGGCAGTCCTAGAAGGCACCCTGTCTGTCCTGGGTGGTCCCTTTCAGTTCCCGGCTGAAGCAGCACAAGCCGGCCCAGAGGGCCGAGTTGAAAGAGGGTTGAGCCAAATACTGTCTTCTATTTCATTTGTAGTCATTTATCATGGCACAGTTGGTTTCGCTGTATTTTCTCATTTGGATCCTGGTGCCACTGGGGGTGAGTATTAGCCACGGCTTTCCCAATGATTATGTATCGTGTCTTCCTGCAGGGCAGGGGGGTCGGTGGCCCTTGAGGTCTCTTCCGACTCTGTGATTCTATGAGCCCAGGAGCAGGCGCCAGGCTTGCCTCTCTGTGCTCAGTCAGTTTTCTGGGAGGTGATGCTCCTCCTTGCCCTGCTGAGGGTAGCTGCTCTCCTCACAAAGGGAAAGGGAAGGAGTTGCAGCCAAGCTTGCCAGCGGGGGTGGGGGCGGGGTGGGGGCGGGGGCCTCTTGCTCCTGGTGTTGGGAGGGAGGAGGAGGGCAAAGAAAGCCCAGGGGCAGGTTTGGGAACGCTTGCCAGCAGCTCTGCCTGCTCTGCCGTCTGAGTGTTTGGCTGGGATCCCCTCCAGATTTTAAATGGATTTTTATTAAATTTAATATGTTTTGTGAATTGTGGTAGGTTTTAATAGGTTTTATGGATTTAAAACATTTTATGGTTATAGTGTTATATGCTGTAATTGTTTTTAGGTTTATTGATGCTTTATTATTTTTACCTTGTGTAACCTGCCCTGAGAGCTTTAGGTATAGGGTGTACTGAAAATACGGGTGGGCGGGCGGGCGGGCTGGCTCAGGGCAGTGAACAACAGATTAAAAATGCAATTAACAATGATTAAATTATTAAAACCACTTCATCTCTAACTAACATTAAAATCTATCAATTGCAGGCCCTGCAGAACTCCTCCAGGTCCTGCAGGGCCCTACCAGAAGATGGCCATGCATTCCACCAGGCAGGGGCCAGAGCACTGAAGACCCTGGCCCTGGCGGAGGCCAGCCATATTGTAGAGGGGCCAGGGACCACTCCTCCCAGGGCAGGACTGTCTCTGTGGGACCCCCAAAGATGGCCTGCTAAAGCCCTGTGCTGGTCTTCCTCTCCCCTCTGCTTGGGGAAGGAGGGAAGGGGGCTGAGTGCAACCTGAGGGAGGGGTTGGTGGGACACTTGACTAGGCCCGGAGGTCCCAGTGAGCCAGGAACTGGAGGAAAAATGGGCATGTGGTTGTAGGGGCTCACATGTAAAGACCTCTTGATGCAAACTTTCCCCTGGCTGGAGCCCCACAGAAGCCGTGTGAGAGGGTGTAGCACAAGCAGCCTCCTGCCCCATGGCCTCCTCTAGTGCAGAGACCCCAGACCTGAGAGCTGAATTGTTGGTAGAGTTACCAGCTCCAGATTGGGAAATCCCTGTAAATTTGGTGCTGGTCCCTGGAGAGGCAGGATTTGGGTACAAGGGGAGGAATCTCAGTAGCTTATAATGCCACAAACTCCACAGCAGCCATTTCCTTCAGGGGATGACCCCTCTCCCACCCAGTTTGGACCCCAGACCCTTCAACAGGTGTCAAGAACCAACAGCAACCAGCCACACTTCCACCAGGTACAGTCATCTTGGAGTGGAGCTGGAAGTGGTCTGGCTTATAGAGGGGCTGCCCTCCTTCCCCACCCTGCCTGCCTGCTGGGAGGAGATGGATAATCTCACTTCTGAGAGGGAAAGGAAAGGCTGGACTGAAGCTCTGAAGAGTCCTCCAAGAGTTCTGTCTTTGGGGCGGGGGGGGGGGAGGGTCCCCACACACTCACTTCACAGGCACAGCCACTGTTTGTTCACGCCCGTGTTTCAGTGTCTGCCAATGCTGCTGCTTTCCAGCTTCTTTCTGTGGTGTCATTCGTGGTGGCTTTTGAGACTTAAGACACAGTTGCAGTACCAGGTGTCTCCAGGGGACAAAAGCCAAAGCAGCCAGCCTGAGGCCTGGGATGGGAGGGTCAGGGTTGCCAGCTCCAGGATGAGGAACGCCTGGAGATTTGAGGGTGGAGCCTGGGGAGCACCCATTTGCTCCAGGGGGGCTGATCTCCGTAGTCTGGAGATGAGCTTTAATGCCAGGGGATGCCCAGGTCCAGTGGTGTAGCACCCAGGGGGCGAGGGAGGTGCACGCGCGCAATGCGCTGGGGGCACGCTGGGGTGGGGGTGCAGGGAGCACACGTGCCCCGGGCACAGTTCCCCCTCGCTACAGCTCTGCCCAGGTCCCACCTGGAAGCTGGTATCCTTTACTACCCCTGAACATGGAGGTTCCCTTTAGTCACCATGGCTAGTAGCCACTGATAACTTTAGAAGGGGATTGGAAAGGTTCATGGGCCTCTGGCCATCGCTACATCCTCTGGCAGCAAATTTATTTGAAATTTATATCCCACCCTATTCCACATTCCAATCGCTTTCTGTGTGAAGGAGCAGTTCCTTTGGTCGTCCTGAATCTACTGGCCATCAGCATCATTGGATGCCCTCAAGTTCTAATCTTTGGGGACAGGGAGAAATAAATATTCTTTGCTGGTACTCTCCACCCCGTGCATAATTTGACAAACCTCCATCACGTCCCCCTCTTAGTCCCTCTCTCCAGGTGTTCCTGTCTTTGCATAAGCGCCAGAATACCTTTGCTCAGATCTTTATAAAACATTAAAACCTGGACTCCCAGGTACTAAAACAGATGTTCATTAGGGAGGCTGCTCACTTGGCCAGGATATTGGTGTAGGAATATTGATTGATACAAACAGCAGGTAAGCCCTTTGCCAGCCACTGGTGTGTGTTCCCAAAAGGTAGAATAAAGTCAGGGGCTTTGAACAGTCTGTACGCATCCGCCCCATCTTCTAAAGGCAGCATGAACTCTAATGCTTCTCCTCTTGCCTGCAGAGCAGAGCTCATGCGCCATTTGCAGACAGCAGCGAGAGCAGCAGCCAGTGCAGGAGAAGTCCCTGCTTCCTCCAGAGACTGGTAAAATGAACACCCTCCTGCTTTCCTCCAGTGCTTTCAAGTATGGCTGTCAGCGTTTGGGCCATTCTGAAAACAAGCAGTGTTGATAACTTGGATGTAAACAGGGTGTTACTTTAACATCTCCTTTCTTTTCCATGTAATGTTTGCTGTGCTGTTCTAAGGCGGTTTGAGAAAGTGAAATGGTTGCAGTTTGAAGACTCTTGCATTCAAAGAATGTTCCAGCACAGCTAAGCTCATATTCACCAGAAAAGGAGGCAGGAAATATTGGGACATTCTTTGATTGCTGTGTCTGCACTGAGCGGTGTACACTGAACACAAGGTTTTAAACGTTCACACCCAGTCAGTATAGCGTAGTGGTTCACATGCGGGGCTGTGATCTGGGAGACCTGGGTTTGAAATCCCTTGGACTAGTCACATACTCAGCCTACACACCTCACTCGGCTACTGTGAAGATAAAATAAAGAACAGTGTAAGCCACTTTGGGGAGAAAGGTGCGACCTAAATGAAGGAAGGAAATAATAAATGTGTATGTGTGTATTGAAGAAGTTGGATTTATATCCCCACTTTCTCTCCTGTAAGGAGACTCAAAGGGGCTTACAATCTCCTTGCCCTTCTCCCCCACAACAAACACCCTGTAAAGTGGGTGGGGCTGAGAGAGCTCTGAAGAACTTTGACTAGCCCAAGGTCACCCAGCTGGCATGTGTGGGAGTGCACAGGCTAATCTGAATTCCCCAGATAAACCTCCACAGCTCAAGCGACAGAGCAGGGAATCAAACCTGGTTCCTCCAGATTAGAATACACGTGGTTTTAACCACTGCCACATTATGTATTTCTCTGTTCCCTTCAGATGTGATAGCCAATCCTGCTTAGGTCAGATAACAAAATGGCTCCTGATGCTCAAAAGCAGACGGTCATGAGAAGTTTCTAAACCTGAAAGAAAAAGGGAAAGTCATGAGGGCTTGTCCCAATGCAGGACAAACAAACCTGAGATAAAATATCTGAAGCATGATGAGCCCCATGATGAGCAGGGCGGAGAAACAGGCTACTCACTGAACATATTACAGGAGAGTTGGATCCCACCCAGTTGTATTTTTGCCACTGCACAACTTAGCATCCAATTGCATATGCATGTGGTAGGCAGGAGTTGGGCTGTACTCTACAGCAATGAGAGAGAGACAAAGTCCTCAGGACAAAGCGGTTCAGATTCTTTGGTTGACTGATGGATCTTTTAAAGGGGACCCTCCTTCATCCTTAGCCCTGACACATGACTGTAACCACGAAATGGAAAAAGGCAACAAAGATATCCTTTCTTGCCAACTGTGCATACTACAGCATGGAGCATTTTTGTATTACTCTGTGTGCATTATATACATTCAATCTCAGTAATCCACGCAATCACTTGTCACATCTTGCAAACGGGAAAGAGAAAGGTGCCCCCTTCAGGTCTCCTTTGGAGGTCCTGGGACAGGAGAGATTTAGGCCAAGACCTTTTAATTCACAGACCAGTCCTTCAGCTCAGAACTGGAAGGAACGACCAGGGTCATCTAGTCCAACCCCCCCCCCCCAATTCAGGGTCTACAACTATAATATCCTCGACAAAGAGGTCTCCAATCAATACTTAACCTCCAGTGACAGAGAATCCACCACCTCATGAGGGAAACTGTTCTGGCATCAACCACACCTGTCAGGAAGTTCTTTCTGAAATTTAGTTGAAGCCCCCTTTGCTGTAGTTTAAACCCATTAATCCACGTCCTGCCACGCAACATGTCTGCCCCGTTCTCCACGTGGCATCCCTTCAGGTATTGGAAGGGGGCCATCATACCACCTCTTGAGCATATCTTTTCAACCCCAGAAGCTCCTTCAACCTCTCCTCTAAGGACTAAGTCTCAAAACCCCACACCAGTTTTGTGGCTCTGTGTTGGGCTCCTTACAGCTTATTGACATCCTTCCTAAACTGAGTTGTCCAGAGCTGAAGACAGACTCCAGGTGAGGTCTAACCAAAGCAGTGAGCAAATACTTCACCAACACCTCACGTGACTTTGCACTTCTGATAATCACATTGGCATTCTCCGTTGGTAATCACACTGTTGGATCATAGCAAGTTTGCAGCCCACCAGAACCCCCTCATCCTTTTCACTGATAGTACTAATCTTGCCCAGTTTCACCCACCATATTTATACAACTGATTTTTACTACCCAAGTGCAGCACTTTGCTCTTGTCCCTGTTTTAAAACTTCACTTGTCTTGGCCCAGCCCCCCCACCCTGCCCAAATCCAGCCCCATCCTGTTTCTACCCTCTAAACTACTCCACCCAGTTCAGTATTATCTGCAAACTTGATGAGCACACCCTGGACTCCCTCATGCAGATCTTCTTCACTGGGGTCTGGAGAAGAGGAGGCGAAGGGGTGACATGGCAGCCATGTTTAAACGCTTGAAGGGGTGTCATGTTGAAGATGGAGCAAGCTTGTTTTCTGCTGCTTCAGAGACTAGGACAAGGAGTAATGGGTTCAAAGTACAGGAAAAGAGATCCCACCTAAACTCCTGACCATCAGAGCTGTTAGTTAGACAGTGGAATTCACTGCCTCGGAGGGTGGTGGAGTCTCCTTCTTTGGAGGTTTTTAAACAGAGGCTGGATGGCCACCTGTCAGGAGTGCTTTGATTGTGTGTTCCTGCATGGCAGGGGATTGGACTGGGTGGCCCTTGGGGTCTGTTCCAGTTCTATGGTTCTAAGTAATTTATAAATCTGTTAAACCATCTGTTTGGCCACCCTGCCACTACCATGGTGAGAATAAAGAATAAAACAAATAACAGAATAAACAGAACAGTTTACAACAATACATAAATAGTGAGTACACAGCTCATTCTTTATTCCACAGATTTTTAAAAAGGATTGTGTTGAGATTCTGGTAATATACAGTTCAGTTGATAAATCAAGTAATGATTTAAGAGATACATCAAAGATCTTTGTAAAAAATGAATTGGTTGACATCTTTAGCTAGGCGGTGTTGAAGAGTAAAACTCAGCCTGCATCTATCTTCTCTGCCTTTCTCGACAGCCTGGTCAAAAGCTCCAAAGATGGCCAAAAATACACCTGAGACAAGCACACCAGGTTCTAGCAGTGAAGGCTCCACATCTTCCAGGACCCCACCCTACACCACCCAGTCCAAAGCTCAGAGTTGGAGCCACGTCACCCACCTCCCCGCAGAGCCCCTGGCTTGGCTGTTGGCCCCGCTCCAGAAGCACTGCTGCTGTGTTCACACACCCCACCCCCTTGGGACCTGATTCAGTTCTCCCAGGAAGTGTGTTTCCAGAGATTACCACAGAACATCAGTCGCTTGTGCCCTTAACCACAACTCAGGAGCCCAGAGGGGACGCTTAATATCACACCAGGAATCTCTGCTCCTAGAACTGTTTACCCACAAACATCTTGGCTTCCTATAAGGAGAACATCCAGAATGGCTTGCAGCTCCCAAATTCCAGAGAAAATGAGGAAGGAAGAGCAGGAAAAGATCATGCCATTTTGTTCCATGCTACAGTAACATTGAGACTAGACTACTGCAACGTACTATCTATTGGTCTTCCCGCTAAATCAATTTGGAAACTCCAGTTGGTGCAGAAGCCTCTGCAGCTCAGCTATTATTGGGAGCTGGATGGAGAATGCAGATTACACCCACTCTACAGTCAGTCACTCCTCTTGGCTGCCTATCAGTTGCTGGGCTCAATTTAAGGTATTGGCTGTCACGCTCAAAGCACTTCAGAGCCCCCGTACCTGCAGGACTGGCAGCTTCTCCTCCATACTCCACCGTGACAGCCGAGCTGAGCTGAGCTTTCTGCAAGTGCCAACCTGCAAACAGGCAAAATCAACAACTGCTCCTACACTGCTCCAAAAGTCTTCTCCATCGTGGCCCTCAGCTTGTGGACCTGGCTGCTTGCGCCGCTCCTGACTATCCACAAACGAGGCAAAACCTCACTATTCAAGAGGGCTTTTCTAAACAGGTAATAGGGTTGCAGGGTACAAAATGGTTTCCAAAATTACTTGGATAAATTATAGCAGGCTGTGGTTGTACAACAGAGGCAGGCAGCGGCAGATCACTTCTGAATGTCTCTTGCCTTGAAAACGTCACCAGGGGCCGCCAGAAGTCAGCTGTGACTTGACAGCAAAGAAATACAACATACTATAAGTAGGATCCTACTATGACATCTTTACACTGTTTAATGTGTCATGTTCATCCTTATGAATTGTAGAATCATAGAGCTGGAAGGGGCCATAAAGGCCATCTAGTCCAATCCCCTGGTCAGTGCAGGATCAGCCCACAGCATCCCTTGAAGGCAGCCAGCAAGGGAGAGCTCCCCACCTCTCTAAGCAGCTGATTCCCTGCTGAACTCACTTGAAAAAACTGTCTTCCTGAAGTTCCACCCCATATCTTTCCCCTCATAATTTGTCCACATGATTGCAAGTCCTACCCTGTGCTGCCAACAGGAACAGCTCTCTGCTGCTCTCCTGTAAGCGACAGCCTTTCAGATCCTTCGAGAGAGCAATCGTCTCTCTCCTCAACCTCCTCTTCTCCAGAATGATGACCCCCAAGTCCTTGCTTGCTTGCTGTCCTGGCCCCGGATTGTCCTCATTTTTGTTCTCCAGATGTAGAACTGGGCATTTACCTTGTTCACATCCATCCACTTTCCCAGTTTGCTCAGATCTCATTGAGTTCTGTCTATCTTGTGGTATGTTTGTTGCTCCTCCCACTTTGGGGTCATCTGCAAATTCAGTGAGGACTCCCTTCACCTCCTCATGCAGATCATTGATAAAAATACTGAAAAGTAACGGATCCAGAACCAGACCCTGTGGCACTGCACCGGACACCCCTGTCAGGAGGCCTGTTAGAAGTGGGGGTTTGCTTATGCTGCTTTCTGTAAGTTGAGTGGTGGTGGAGGAATGGGTTAACTGCAACACTGCCTGCCTTTTGCCTGTTTCATGTGTGTGCTTTCTCCTCCCAGGTGCTGGCCAAGGTCAGTGGCTGGGCATCTTCACTGTTATCTTTCTTACAATTACTTTTGGGCGTGCTTTCCCAGGATGGGGGGTGCGAGCTGTTTTAATTACTGGATTTTGTGTGGGCAAAGTCAGTTCTGGCTTCGTCCAGGGAAGATCCTCATCCTGAATAAACTGCTGTTCTTACACATGAGTTTGTTTCAGTTTTTGGGATTCTGACAACCCCCCTCCATTTATTCCAATGAAATGCCACTGACAACCAGTGGTGTACCTAGGCAAACTGGAGCCCTGGGGAAAACCTGAGTTTGATTCCCCCCCCCCCCCATGGGCGGCCACCCTCCCCCAACATAACCAAACAATGATTTTTTTCCACCAGGTCATTTAGTCACTATCACATTATAGAACATGCCCCAACTCACAAATCTGAACACAGGGATGGTTCATGCCACACAGTGGAAATAATTTTTTTGACATTTTCAAAATGCTTTCAAAATGTTTTATTACTGCTGAGAAAAAATATTAAAATAAAATAAAAGGACCCCAAAAGGAACTTCTGAATGGCTTCCATTTGTCTTCCCGTATGACACTAACCCTCACCCTGTGATCCACGGGCAGGGAGGTGTGCTGGGGATGAAGGGAAGCTGGCAGAGGGATGTTCCAGCCTCAGAGTTTTTTTTAAAAAGCCAAGAGAGGGATCCTCTCTCAGCTTAAAAAAAAAGCACCAAGGAGGAGGCTGGAGCGCCCCCCCCCTCTGAGAACCAGCCTCAAGGCAGCAGCACCAAGATGGTCAGGGTGGGGTGGACTGAAAACAAGAAGACTGTTGGATCTACTGGTTCAAGGGACAAGGGTCATCGTTCTGCATGCAAGTTGTGGGATGTGTTTGTATTGCAAGTTGTTCTGGAGGACTCATGGCGGTACAATATTTTAACAGTACAAATCAATGTGTAAATATTTAATGTACTTAATAAGAAGCAAACACACTCCGATACTATCACTCAGAATCAGACAGAATTTTGATTTCAATACTAATGTCTTAACACAGTCCACTCTTTTCTTGATGACATTTCTGAACGCTGGTTAACCTTACAGGCCAAAATATGGGGTATAAATACTTCCGCAAAAAAACAACCCCAGGCAAATACACCACCTTCACCACAAGGTAAGGGGTGCTGTCTTTCCAAGCTTGTCCATCACCCTTCATATCCCTCTTAAGATCAGCATATGTTAAAGTTAACTGTAGACTTTCCCTCTTTTTATCACTTTCCTAGAGCAGCAGGTCTGCAATGATGCTTACTGAACTGATGCAAAATCACCTTCTAAAGGTGTTTTGGAAATGAGGCCAAGGGCACTTTCTCACATGCAGAATAATGAATTTTCAAGCCACTTTCAATGCACTTTGCAGCTGGATTTTAGGGCCCCCAGTTTAAACAACATTGAAAGTAATGCTATTTGGGGGTGAAACAGCATCACTTTCAATGTTTAAACTAGGGGGCTTCAGTCAAAAGCTTTACTGAAATCCAGGTAAACAACACTGGCAGCATTTTCTTGATCTAGTGAGCTCATCACTCAATTATAGGAGGAAATGAGGTTGGTCTGGCAGGACCTGTTGGCAACAAACCTGTGCTGACTTCCCCGAATCACCAAGTTGCCCTTCAGATGCTTCCAACTGTAGTGATTTTAATGGTTGTCTTACAGTGGCAAAGTTCCTGGCCGAGGTCTGTAAATTGAACTCTTGATCAATGTGAAGTTATCTTTACTATTTTACCTGTATTTTAAATTAGTCTGTTTTGTATGCCAATAAAGGCTTTCGAATCTATTAAAAAAATAAAATCTGTTCCCACATCTCTCGGAGAGGTCAGGTTGACTGGCTCATAATTTCCTAATTCTTTTTTAAAGATTGGGATAACATTTGCCCTCCTCCAATTCTGTAGTACAATACCTGTCCTGTAGGAGGTCCTGAAGATAACTAACAAAGGGTCTACAAGCACTCTAAAAAGTTCTGTGAGCATTTTCAGGCACACGCCTGCGAGATTAGTACTCATCCAGTACTGCTAGTTGCCGCTCAACAACCTCTCTGTTGATGTCAACCAGTAGCCAGAAATCATCCCTTGCCTACAACCATCTGTACATGAGAGAGCCCGATCTCTTCTTCAGGGAAAAAACTGCGGCAAAATAGGCATTGTGCTTTTCTGCTTTTTCTCTGTTCTCCATTTTCACCCAACAGTGGGCCGATCACCTCTTCCTACTCTGTGCCTGCTCCTTGTGTATCTGTCAGAATCGTGCCTTATGTGCTTTTGATATATGTAACCATTGCTGTCTGAACTGTATTCTATGCATTCTGCCTTGACCTGAATTTATGGTTTTTGTGCTGCTTTGTGGACAACTAGGCCTCTCCTGATATGCTGGCCCCATGGGAAATCATTATTGTTGTTATCTTGTCCTGGGCTGGCAACCAGGTGGTCCCACCATTACCTGCTATTGACCTTGGTGCCGGGTACAACTGAAAGTAACAGCTACCAGATGCTCTGCTCTGAGAAAGTGGGAGGGGGGATTTGGTGGGGATAAATGTGTAAAAAGGAAGCCATGTTCTTTAGAACTGGCTTTGCAGCTGTGTACCCAGTCTGTTTATTCGCAACAAAGACTACTGAGCAATATACCATTCCACCTGCCTTAAGACAGGACAGTGAGGGTATTCTTTATGGAATGCCGTAATTAGCTGAGGGGCTTTAACATCAAAAGCATTTACCCACTCGCCTCCTGCTGGGAAATCCATCCAGGAGACTAGATGCTGAAGGCGGGCCCTGTAAGCCCACGAATCCATGATAGAAGCCACTTTGTGATGCATAGCTTCTCCAATCCACTGGGGGGGGGGGCAACTTTGGATGCCAACGGTCCGCTGGGAGTGCCTTTTTCAGCAAGCTGCAATGGAACACAGGGTGCATACCACGTAAGTTTTGGGGTAAGTCCAATTCCACAGTAACAGCATTGACCACCTTAACAACCTTAAACGGTCCAATGAACAGATGTCCCAATTTATGACTATCCTGTAAGTTTCTGAGGTTGCGGGTAGATAGATAAGCAAAGTCCCCTTCTGCATAACTAACCTGCAACCATTTTCGATCAGAATGTTTTTAATAGTCCTCTTTGGCCCTCGAAGAGAGTCCTGGATCACCCTCCCAAGAGTCTTGTAAGGTAGTGATCCATGTCTGCAAGTCCACAGGCCCAGCAGGCTCCTTCCCCACTAAGGGGAATGGTTTTCCCTCTTGTCCATTGTTGAGCTAAATGAAATAGGCACTGACATATTCAGATCTAGATCAGCAGCTGTCAAAGGAAAATGTGCTAGTCAGCAATTTCTCCCACAAGCTGATTGGTTAGTGACTCTATAGAACTGTCTAACAAAGTGAGTGTGGTGTGGCATTCTTGGAGTTTAGTTTGAGTGGGAGTGTGTGATTGCTGGCAGCTGGACAACCAGAGAGCGGAGAGCAAAGTGAAACTGAACTGCACTGTAAATATTTCTTCTGCACTAAAGATAAAGCTTTTCTTTGGAAAAGAGCAACTTGTGCTGTTTGATTCTTTTCTCATGGGCAAGCCGGCGGGGGAGCCTCCAGTGCGTTTATATCGCTGCGCTAACATCTATAAACCACCTGAAAGAGGCTTTTGCCTGTGCTGTGGTGAACCGCACTGTTATATGCAAATTCAGAAAAAGGCAACAAATCCACCCAGTTGTCCTGGTGGTAATTTACATAACAATGTAAATATTGTTCCAATACAGCATTTAGTCTTTCGGTCTGGCCATCCGTGGCTGTGTGGTATGCTGCTCCACACCCCTGCTCCACACACAGAAGTTTTAGGAAGGATCTCCAAAATCAGGACACAAATTGGCTGGCCAGAAATATTTTTCTCTGGTACTGAATGTAATCGATAGATCTGCCCCACAAACATTTGGGCCAGTTTCTGGGTCGTGGGTACCCCCTGGCAACGAACAAAATGAGCTTGCTTGGAAAACAAATCCACTACCACCCAGATAGTGGTCTTTCCCTTACTGGTAGGCAGATGCATAATAAAATCCACAGAAATCACTGCCCGGAGGCCTCAGGAGTCTGAGGGGGTTGGAGCAGACCAGGTTGCTTCCCTGGTTCAGTTTTGGCCATGGCACAGAGTGGACATCCCTTTGTATAGGCTTCCACATCCCTCCTAAGGGTGCACAACCAAAATTGGCGTCACACCAAATACAAAATTTTAACAAACCCAAAATGTGCAGCAGCCTTTAAATCATGACATCCTTGCAACACTTTAAGTTGAAGTTCAGAGGGCACATACAGTTTATGATCATGCCACCATAACCCCACCCCCCTCCACCAATTCTCCCCGGCACTCCTCCAGTTCAGGATCAGACAACACAGCAGACTGTAGTTCACTTTCTAAGTCACTCGCCAGGGGAGATTTTGGCAGTTTGCCCCCCCCCCCATGGCCCCACTCTGTGTGGTTACTGCTAACCTCAACTGGGTGGGGGTAAAGATCGTAGACACATTGGTCTCCCCATGCCCACATTGTGTCCCTTATGGTGTGCTTTGTCTGGAATCAGGACAACTTCTACTAGAAACTAGGGCATGGGCTGTAACATTTAAGTTTTGGCTGCGTCTATGCTTCTGCACAGATCCAAAAAGTTTATCTCTGCTAGAAATGAGGGAGCTTCAGCTTTTGAAGTGGTGGCTTCATATAGAAAAAAAAAAACGTTCTCCTTGGGTTTCTCATAGGAGTCTCTTCATATGCTTACCGCCACAGAGATTTACCATCGTCTAAAGACCAGACTGTATGACTAGGAATACCAATTTCTCCTGAGTACTGCGCAAAGCTCTTGTTCCCCTCTATATTTTGGGATCACACCCCAGAAATCTAGCCCTGCTGTATATTTAGAACACTTGTCAACTATAAGTGTAGATGGGTCATGACCAGAGCAAGGTGCAACTGTAAAGGATTCTATGGTGTTGATGTTCAGGACAGCCGCCTGGCCTTGACTGAGTTCCATAACCCGGGCGATGGGCCAGCATCTGCGGCGGAGACTCTGGCGGAGACCTTATCTCTGCGAGAGAGATGAGAACTCCGTTCCCATGGGAATCCGGGAGGGGGGATGGGATGGACAGAGTTATAACCTGTGCTTCTGGCGGGAGACTTTATTCCTGCCACGTCGTGTACGTGAGCTTTCTAGGATGTCTGAATAAACGGTCTTTTACACCAAAAAGCCTTTTATTTCTGCTTCTATGGAATTCCTTACAGCAACTCATTCCCTTCAGTTTATCTTCAAGGTCATTTCCTTAACATCCCATGAAGTGAGCGTTTTTATCGGTACTGTCCCTACACTATGGACTCACTTCCTCATATCCTGCTTTACTGTTCGAGGTATAATGATATTAGAACCGACCTGGGAACTTTATTACCTTCAGAATTTATGTTTTTCTCAGACAAACTAAAAATGTCTAAGCTATTGAACAGCTCTAATGTAGAAATTTCGGAAGCAGTTGCTACATTTTTAATCTGTGTCCTACATGATGTGTAACAATAACCCTGTTATAGTACCTGGAATGTTTGGTACTTCCGGTTTTATGTCTAATAAAGGTTTTTGGATTGGATTGGTCTCCCCATGAATGAGATTATGGGGCAATTGGGAAAGGGTGTCAGCCAGAAAATTCATCTTCCCCAGAAAGAAGTGGAGGGTAAAGTTAAACCTAAAGAAAAATTCCACCTAATGTAGCTGCTTATCATTAAGTTTACTGGAGGTTTTCAAAGCAGCTAAATTCTTATGATCTGTCCATACCATCAAAGGGGCATTTGGCCCCTTCTAACCAATGCCTCCAAGTAGCCAAGGCTTTTTTATGAGTCCTGCCTCTTTATCCCCCACTGTCCAGTTGAGGTCATGCATGATTTCATTGAGAGGTTCATGAAAACACCTGGAGCCCCACTGAGACCAAAGGGCATCACTAAGTACTCAAACTGACCAAATTTGGTATTAAAAGCCATCATCCACTCTTGGTTTTTTTTTTTTTTGCAGTGCTTCTAATCCCCAGGGGCTCATGGCATACAGCCATTCTTTCAGTAGTTTTGCCCCCAGGACCAGTTCAATTTTGCAGTCTGTCTTGCAGTGAGGGGGTAATACATCGCATTCCCCCTCCTCAAATTTCTTTCACAAACCTTTATATTCCTTTGGGATTTGCAGACCTTCCAGAGCTAAAGCCCTTGGGGCCCCCTTCCTCAGGCGGGGCCTGTAGTCCCTTGGGGCTCAAAGTCAATTGGTGGCCCCAATTGTGTAAAGAACATTGGGGGGATGCGAAGTGCACCAGCCCGTCACTCCAATGCATTTTGGGATCATGCTTGGTTACCCAAGTCACTAGGACCACTGGATATTTTCCAATGGCCACAGTAATGAATTGCAACTGCTCCCAGTGGTTTCTACACCCCACCAGCACTGGCTCCATTCAGTAAGCTGCTGGAGGCCTCCCATCATCCGCCCGTCCATCTGTTCAAATTGGAGGTGCTGTTTCATTTGAAACAACTTAAGTTCCAATCCTTCAGCTACGGTAGTGTGCATTAAACACTGGGAACAACCAGAGTCAATTAAGTCTCTCACAGTCATTTCAGTCTCTCCCCCCTCCCCATTTATCAGAATCAAGGGGAGAACTAGGGGGGTAGAGACCACACTCGCCTGGTTATCAGCAACTGGATCCCCGACCTGGCCTTCAGTGCCATTCAAACCAGGTCGCTCCCCATTTCCCACCGGCTTGGGGTAGGTCTCTCCCTCCAAAGTTTCCTCCAATGACCCCTCATCTGTAGACTTGGGGTCCCCCTCATCATTCCCTCATCGAGGTCTGGCTCGACCTTCACCAACCTTCTTCCCTGAGGGATACTTGCATGGGGGGCCTTGTGGACCCAGAGCACTAGGAGGGGAAGCATCCTTCTTGGGGCAGGAGGCTATCATGTGCCCACTCTCTCCACACTGTAAGCACAGCCCCAACCGCTTTCACTGTTCCATCACTGACTCCTCTCGCCCTTTTGATGGGCAGGCGGTCTTCTTCTCTCCACTCTTCACTCCGGGATTCCAGGGCAGCCCTGAGGCTCACTGTGGGGATTGCTGTACTTCCGTCATCCTTCCTTCATAATCTCCAGCCCATCAAGGTATCCGGATCTCTAGCTACGAGTGCCCACTGCAGCACATCTGGATCTAGCCCATCCTTGAACATATGGATGAAGAACTTCTCTGGCCAATTGCAAATATGGCTGGTGAGTTGCTGAAACTCCCTGGCATAGTCAGCCATGGATAGGGACCCTTGGTGCAGGCGTTGGAGTTGAGTCCAAGCTTTACCTTCCAGAAATGGGTCTTCAAAGTGAGACAGCATCAACCGGTCAAAATCCTGAAGCTTGCTCCTTGAAGGGCCCCATGAGCCAAGCAGCTGCCTTATCTTCTAAGAGGGTGCCAACCTCATACACTCGCTCAACCCTGGACTCGAATGCCCCTGCCACCATCTTTATATAGGAGCCTATTTGCATGAGGAAACAGGGGAGCTTTTCAGGGTCCTCGTTTAAAGGTCGTCTTCAGCTGCTTTTTCTTTGCTCGTCTTGGCAGTTGAGGTGCAGGCACTTGAGGCACTGGGGGCCCTGGCTGCTGCCCCACTTAAGCCCTGGCTTTGCCCCTGGGCCCTGCCTGTTGTTGTTCAACTGGAGTAGCCGCTCCAGGCTAAGGGCTGTGGGCAGGGCCGGCACAGGGGTTACGAGCAGTTCCATCAGCTGTTGCTGTAGGAGACAGAGGTCCCTCCATAGTTCATTATGGCTCCATCAGAGGAGCGCTGTTTCTCTCACTTGGCCCCTGCAGACGTACATTGGATCTCTCTGCTTGATCTCCAACAGCTCCCTCCGCACGTCTTCCACTCTGGTTTTCTGTATAGCTCCTAGCCAGGAGACTCGATGAGAGGGGGTGCATAGTGCCAGCTCCCAGGCATAGGGTATCCTCTACCCAGATCAGGACTGAGCCTCGATGTCATTCCACCAGTGGCGCCACCCACAATAGGTTTGATTCCCCACTCCTCCACATGAGCAGTGAAGTCTTAGCTGGTGAGCCAGATTTATTTATCCACTCCTACATTCCTGCTGGGTGACCTTAGGCTAGTCAGGAAAGAAAAAGGTGTATAAATCCAAACTTTTGTGCTAGTTATGAAATCCCTTGGTCCACCATACCAAAGGAATTCTAGGAGGATTCTACCTTCACCCAATCTACCCTTTCTTACCTGTTGGTTAACATTAAATATGGCTGAACTCCTCGTAGCTTCCTTCATGATTTGAAAAAGGAAGTTTTTGGCAGGTCAAGAAGTTACATGGCTGTGGATGCTTGGCAGAGTTTGTCTCCCAGCACACATCAGAGAAGCTGAGGTCATCTGTAACTATGAGGTCCTGTTGCTTGGATACGCTGTCAAGCTGTTCAAGGAGGGCAGCACCCACCCCCTTACCCTGGTCAGGCTGCCTGTGGCAGACTCTGGCCACAATTTGGACGGATTGTTCATGTTTTTGAAATTGCATTGATGTCTGAGAGTGGGCAGCATGCCCGTCCCGGAGCAGACGAGCCATAGGAGGGGGCAGGGCAAGCCCAATGGAGACTGCTGACTTGCTGGTGTCGGAGGGGATGAGCGGGGAAGGTGGAGCCCCAACCCTAGACTGACCAGTGCAGGGGCGTGCACTCCCAGCACCCTTAGGAACAGCAAGGCCTGTTGCCGCCCCATCAGGGCCTGGCGGATGGTACAGGGGGTAGGGTCTTTGCTGTGCAGTCCAACCGGTCGCCTGAAGCAGGAGGCGGGCCCCACCCTTCTCCTAAGGCAGGAGGAGGGGAAAAGAAGGGGGCTGCCTGTAGCAAGCCTGGATGGACGGCCCCAAAAGACAGACCAGGACAGCAGGAGGGATTGGAGGGACAGTCAAGGGGAGGGGACTGAACAGGATGGGAGGGGGGATAAAAAGGAAAAGGCAGAGAGGAGCGAGGAGGGTGATGGTGGTAGGGAAGAGGAAAGAGGTTCAACCGAAGCAGAAAGCAGAAAAGGAGTGGAAGGAAAAGGAGGAGAGGAGCAGCAGAGTGACAAGGGATAGCACAGGTGACAGGCAGGGTAAAGCGGAAGGCTGGCGAGGAGGGACAGATTCCTCTGACTCATCCTGTGGTTCTGCCGGCTATCCAGAGAGACCAGGAGCAAGGAGGAGCCAAACAACTCTCAGGAAGGGTTAGGTGGGAAGGCACAACAGCCCCCGCAGGGGAGGGAAGAGGCAGCGTATCACAGTTGACAATAAAGTATATGAAACAGCTGTGACCAGACACTTTTCGGTTATATCTTTTCTCTACCCGTTAACTATAATGAAAAAGAGTAAATTTCATAAAACAGATGAAGTGGTAGTGATGTATTTGTCACTGTGATCGACTTCATCCATCATTCTTGCGCTGTACTGATGCATTAGCAACTTGTTTTTTGATTTCCGGGTTTGCTGAATTAAAACCACTCCAACCAGCTATCAAGGACACAACTACATGGTCCCTCAAAGACCTGGTTTTGCTCCAGGGAGGCAGGGAACAGCTGGACCAAAACCCTGCTTGAAGTGGAAACAGCCGCTGACGTTGAGAGGGCTCCATCACTTCTGTGCTTCCAGACAGGCAGCACAGGCCACAGGTGGCAGTCGTGTCATTCCCTCATCATCCCCACTTTAATCACAAAACCTACATTATGTTGCTGAGGACTGCTCCCCCCTCCCATTTTAGGTGCACTGACCCAGAGCAAGGTAAGGAATCTCTGGGACAGAAGCAGAAAGCAGGGCTGGATCACATGCTGGAAAGGCATCCAGAGAAGAACACTCCCGAAGACCAGCAAGATCAATGTCATCAAAGGGGTCCTCTGTCCTACAAAAGATGCCTTTCACATCCTTAATGTAGCCACCTTTTACCTCTTTGGCTGGAGCTGATCTTAAGACACCCATCGCCAGATCCAGAAATGTCCCTAGAGACAATGGGTTCTACCATCCATATGGTTTTAATTGTTTGCTTCCAGGACCAACCCAATTCTACCCCACTGGTGGAGTTGGGCCCCTACCTAATTGCCTGACAAGAGGACAGACCTTGTTGTAGCAGACAGGCCCTCAGGAACCAAGGATAGTCCACATACACGGGTCTCAGCGGGTTCGGACGTTTAATGTGCACAGAGCAAGGAAACAGAAACCTACAAGAAACAGAAACTTGCAAACTGAATCACAGTGTTGCTGCCACAAGCTAGCTCAGCTGCAGCCTCTCTTTTATAGCCAGCCTCCCATTCCCTTGTGCAATAATAACCTCTTGCAGCTGGGTTACCCTAGTCTGGCTCCTGAAAGGACTCTGCATCTACTCTAGCTTCTCGGAGCTCTCTCAGCCCCACCCACCTCACAGGGTGTTTGTTGTGAGGGGGGAAGGGCAAGGAGATTGTAAGCCCCTTTGAGTCTCCTGCAGGAGAGAAAGGGGGGATATAAATCCAAACTCTTCTTCTTCTTCCTCTTCTAAATGGAAAAAGGAAAGGAAGTTGGGGGCACAAAAACTATGGGCATATAAAACAGCACAGGGGAAAGAAGGGCCTGGTGGCACCCAACCAGAGCAAAAACTCTCCCCAGTTCAGGTACTTCCAAAAATAACTGAAGCGCATCATTAAGTAGAAGCCCGCAGGCCCTGCCCCTCCCCACCCTCATGAACGGGAGTGGGAGTGACGGCATAGGGAAAATTGTGCTGGGGGCAAGCACTGACATTGCACGGCAAGGCAAGAAAGACAAGAGGTTCAGCACCACACCTTTAAACAACAGGTCCTGTAAAACTTCATTGATCAAAGACATGAAAGCCCCGGGGGCTCCGTGTAACCCGAAGGGCATTACCAGGTACCCAAACTGACCAAACTTAGTATTAAAAGCAGTCAAATATTCATAGCCATCCGCAATACGAACTCTGTAATAAGTCTCTCTCAAGTCCAGTTTTGTGAAAATCTGCCCAGAACCTAAGGCATCCAAAAGGTCCTTAATTAGAGGTAAGGGTCCCTACACAGCGTAGGCACCCTTATTGGATGCCTACACAGCGTTCAAACCTCTATAGTCAGTACACAAACGCAAAGAACCATCCTTTTTTTGACAAACAGAACAGGCGCAGCATAAGTGCTTCTAGTAGCCTTACGGATGAAACCATGAGCCAGATTCTTATTCAAAAACGCCTCAACTCTGTCTCCTCTGAGGGGCTCATTCGATAAACCCGACTTTTAGGCAGTTTAGCCCCTGGGATCAATTCAATCTTACAGTCAGTGTCTCTGTGAGGGGCAATTGATCGCACTTCCGGTCTTCAAATACTTTAGCCAGATGCCAATACTATTCGGGCACACCGGGTATTTCGGGAAAGGACGTGACACTGAAAGCTATTGCAGGAACGAGCACCTTGGGTGGCTGCCCTTCATGCATGTGGTCCCCACAGGGTGGATCTGTAAAACGCACAATCTGAGACACCCACCTAATAGTGGGATCATGGGTCTCCAGCCAAGACATGCTGAGAACAATCAGATGGTGTGCCACTGGGGCCAAGATAAAACTACGGCGTTCCCAATGTTCAGCACACTGCAAGAGTACTGGCTCAGTTTTGAAATGAGCCAGTCCCCTCCCAAGAGGGCTGCCATCCATTTGCGTGAACGGAATCGGTTTAACTAGGGGAATTAATTGTAATCCAAGTTCCTCTACCACTTGTGGGTGCATAAGGCAATGGGAACACCCAGAGTCAACAAGAACCCGAGCCAAAATGCGAGTGTTCTTGGCAGAATTGGATAGCGTAGTCATAAGGGTAATGGGGGTGCCACCATCACTCACCGCATCTTTCGGGGGTCCTGTGGTCTCGGGCACTGCCGTGGAAAGTCCAATTCCAGTGGTTTCCTCCTCACCCTCAGGAAAATCAACTTCCTCAGCTGCAAGCACCTTGGACGCCCCCTAGGAGGCCTTGGGGCCAGGAGCATGTTTAGTTGGTTTAGCCATTGCTTTTCGTGGAGCAGCTCCTCCTGTGGATTTGGGTTTCTTGGGACACGTAGCAGCCATATGGCCAGCTTCACCGCAGTACAAACACAGTCCCAACTGGCGATGCTGCTCGGAAACAGTTTCGGTACCAGATGCAGAAGTACCAGGGGTGACAGGCGCCTTCTTGACGGAAGGAGGTGGACGTCTGGCTGGCTGAGGTTTAATTCCCGACCCTTTGGAACGATTAAGCCGCGCAGCCCATTTCGATCCATTCCACCACTGTTCGGTGTTCATTATTCATGACCGCCCAGCTCCGAATCTCCGGATTGACAGCTTCATAAAACATTCCGGCCTTCATCCGATTAGGCCATTCTGGGATTTTGCTTGCAAGAGCCTGAAATTGCCAAGCAAACTCCGTGAATGACTTGTTGCCTTGTTGAAGTTTCTTGAGCGCTGTTTTGGCATTATCACTGGCATCAGGATACTCAAAACGCAAGCCCTGTAAAAACTCAGCTATGGAGTTGAGTTCCTCAGCATCCATATCAAACAGTTCAACAAATCATTCCACCGCCTCTCCATCCAATACCGATCAGATGTCTCATACTTTCTCCCTCTAGGATCGGTACATGTCATCGTATTCCTGCATATGTTAATCAAGTTGTAGTATGAAGGAGGGCAACTTTGAAGCGGTTCCATCAAAATGGGCCAGAATACATGGGTGGGTAAAACTGCGACCTGGGGGACCCATCGGGAAGGGTCCTATGCGTTGGTCTTGAGCCGACGGAATCCGGCAACACACCACCGGCTCCCTCTGTGGCTGCTGGGAGGCCCGGGCTGCTGCCTGCTGGGAACACGGCACATCTCTTTGCCCCTGAGTACTATCTATGGGCAGCCACTGGCGTTCTGAACGTAACTCCGCTGCTTGAGCCGATAACTCGCGTTGGAGATCCACGGTGGTGGCATGTTCACGAGCTTCATTAGCCAACAGCTATTCAATAGCCAACAGCTATTCAATAGCCAACAGTTCTTTTTGGCATAACTCAGCTCGTTCCTTTTCTAGGGTTGCACAGTCCTGATGGTTTTGAAGAAGTTCAGCACTATGCATAACCGAGTTTCTAGTCTGCTGGAGGTTCAGTGAGCGCAGATGCTGAAGTTCCCATAGCAGTTCCTGCTTGGATTGTTCCACACTTTGCAAAACTTCCTGTTCTTGTTGCTCCCGGTCTCTCTGTAATTGTTGATATAATTCCTCACTTTCATTGTTATATTCCTCGCGAAGTTGAAGATGCTGGCGAACCCTTTAGTCAATCAAGGCTTCCTGAGCAGTTTGCCATTCACGTCTAGCTGATTCCAAAGCTGCCTGCTGAGCCTGGTATAGTTGCTGATGCTCCGGCTCATAGCAAGGTTCTGGCCACTCCGGGAGCTCACTCTCATGGGACGCTGCTGCACTGGGAGGGTCCGGAGGTTCAGCAGGTTCCTCAGTACCAGATGCATCAGGGGGAATGAACGCTGGTTGCGATGCCTCAATCACCAGTAAACGTTCCCACTCCTCCTCCTCATCTGGCCATGGTGCTGGAATCACTGAAATCGATCGAGTCTTGCTGGGAGTGAGCAGCTGGCGGAAACTTGGGTCAGGTCCCGGTACTTTGCAGTCGTTCTCTTGCCATGGTCTCCTCAAAATGCTGATCGAGAAATCTCTCCAGATATTCACAGGTGATGCTGTGTATTGTGGACAGTCCGATTTCCTTGTTCACCATCCGCATCATGGGTTTGTAATCCATCCGGCGGCGGGTAGTAATGTGTAACCCCACCGGTTCACGACCCATGGCCACCCCTCCAACTGGATCACATGGCTCAGCACCCAATGGAAGACAGCATGCTGACAAGGTTCTACGAGTCGCCACCAGGGTTGCCTGTTCCACCTGATCTTGCAAGCCCAGGAAAGTGGTACTCTGGCTGAGAAATGAAAAAAGGATGCGCGAGCATGCGCAGAGCAACTCTATGGGGAAATGGGCAATAAAGGGCAAGCCCTGTTCCCATGCTGCTTTGTCCCCCTCGTATACATGTGGATACGATGTTCAGCGCTACTTTGTACTGCCTTTTACTCAGTGAAGCATTCAAACTGGCCCCATGTTGTTTCATTTAGATGTGGATCTTTGCTCTGCAAATTTTTTTTAAAGGGCTGTGCACGATGCACGCACAGCCCACTGCTTCCTGACTGAACAAAAGGCTCCACGTCACTACCAGTGGCGGGAAAAACTAAACTAGATTCACCCCCGAAGTTCCCCACCGCTCCACATTCAGCGCACGTTTTTTCAAAAGGTCTACTTTCTTCCAGGTTCTGAAATGACGTGCACTGGGAAGGGGGGGATAGAGCGGCAGAGATGGGGTCAATCTGTTTTTGGCACTGGTGTAGTGTGGAGTTCTGCTGGAAACCTGGATATTTTCTGTGACGAGCACGCATCTAATCGTGAGTGGGGAATCGACCCTTGTTCTTGGGTCTGCAGTGACAGGCAAGCGCCCAGCAAGTCAGCAGCTCTGACATTGCTGAGGAATGGTGGCTTCTCTGCACTGGGTTTCTAAAGCCACCACAAGAATGTAGATTCCTCGTGAGGAATGGGTCCACTGTCCACAGATGCCGGCCCAGAGCCTGGCCATGCGGACATGACAACGCGACAGCTTTGCCTTGTGGGTCAACATGATTCGTTTCCCGGAAGGGACTTGCAATGAGCTATGCAGCTTGTGCCGGGGCCTGCCACACATTCAGGGGGACTTCCCAAAAGTGTTCACTGGCCACAGATCCACAAGGGATTCTTTTAGCAGTGGAAATGCTATTAAGCATCATGAGACTTTAGGTAAGTAACATGTTAAAAATCTTCATACAAACCACTAACAAATGAGGAGGTAGTAAAAAAACTATAGCGTAACAAATTACCAGTAGTGTGCAAAGTTTAATAGCTGTGTGGTGTCAAAGAAGAATTCCACAAAATGCTGCTCCCTGGATTGCAATCAGTAGTGCATGATATGACTTTGATCCTGACTGGGCATGTGCAAGTGGCGCTGCAGCTCAGCATCGGAGCACACAGAATGTCTCGTAGTCACAGCAACACCTCTGGCAAAGCTGGGGATGTCTCGGGCATCAGTGGTGACACAGAGGAGGCAACACTGGGACAACAGAGGGAAAGCGGGAGAATGAGAAGCCAGCAGCCGGTCTGCGGCCGTCCACCTCTCCAGATCAACACCGAAACCTCCGTTTTGTTCCACTCTGGGCTCGGCTCTGAGGACTTTCTCTGGCTTGCAGATGGGGGAACACACATGGGACCAAAGCCCAGATTTTATTGTAGTAAGTATTTTGCACACGGAACACCTTTATTCCCAAACAGAAGGATTACAATAGAGGTAGCATTCTAATTTATTCTGCAATCAATCTACTTCTAATGTTACCAATATTGCAACAAACTGGAAATTACAAAATAGAATATCTTAAATATATACTGTATAACAAAAAGAGGAATCACAGATTGGCTTGCATCCTGCTGATTTTGATTAAGAAGCACTCTTCTGCTAGCTGTGGCAAATGTTGAAACAAACAGTAATCTCCATAAAGCTTGCACAGTTTCCTTGGTGGAAAATTCTACCTGTTTTAATAAGCCCCCCCCCCCTTAAAAATAACACAGCCTTTATGACTGTAAAGCAATCATCATAACTAAAATCAAGGGAATGAATACTAAAATGATTATAGCATCTATTTTTATTACCAAAACAGCAAGTAGGTGCAGCATCTGTGTTTAATTTTTCTTTTAAAAATCTTATCCATTAGGCATGAGAGCCAATAAATTATAAACAACATATGTCATTTTTAGAACAAACGCTTGGTTTTTAAAGCAAGTACCTGGCAGCATGTTAAACTTTCTCATGAGTTTTCTAAAAAGACTGCTTTAAAATGCTACCAAATGCTGCTTCATCACTATGGAAATCCCTCCACATAATAAGCTGACTCTTCCAGCTTCTTTTTCCTAAGGCCCAGAATATGCAGCCATGTCAGGTGTCAAGGCACTCAGTGCTGAGGAGGAAATCAAAAGGGAACACCCCCCCCGCCCCGCCCAGTCTCATGCGTTCCACCAGATCTCTCCATGCCAAATGCAGGAAGCAACAAACCCATTCGACAGATGTGGAACCACAAACACGGCATATGGAGTCACATCGGAGCTCCAAAAGAATGAAGTGACAGACAAACGCACTGAACATACGTGAATGGCAACACGCAAAGTTCACCACATGGTCACCTTTCATGCTTTGACAGCCTCCAAAAAGCTTCTAATGTGTTCACATATTGATGTGGACAAAAAACTTAAATGGCCGCCTTCCGTTCTGGCTACAAATCATCAGAAACTCTCAACATCCCAAACTCAGGAGTAGAATCAGCTCATAACTGGGTGTCCTGCATCTCAAGGCTATCGTTGAATGGTATTTCAATGCAACACGAGATGCTTGTATCAGACATATTAAAATCCAATTAATCTTCTCTCTCTTCTTTCCCATCCTCTTCATCTTCCTCACCTTGGTCCCCAGATTCGGTATCATCCTCATCTTCAACCTTTGACCAAAAAAGAAGAAAAAGAGTGACATATCTACTCACCAGGCATCTATATAATAAATGTGCTGTTCAAGGAATGTCCTAAAATGGCCAAGTCTGGCAGGACAATCCTGACATCCCCTCCCCAGCAGGGGAGTTTCTGCTGCTCTGCCAGTTGGGCTGCATCCAAAGTGGCAGCTGCGAGGGAGGGGGCCAAGGTCAGATCCTCCCCTCGAAAACCTATGCTGCAAACCAAAGCCAGAACAGGCCCCTGAAAGACACGGCAAGTTTGAGGCCACCCACATTTTAAGACGGTAGCCCAGCTTTTGTCCACAGGCGACATTTGGAAAGGGCAGAGAGCAACAAGGCAGCAGTTATAAATAAAAATTAGAAAAGAAGCCAAAAAATGATATTTCCAGGTCAGAACTTTTGAGAAGAGGCTGTAATTTGGCCTTTATAAAAGGGCCAATCGTATTCAACTTCCATTATCTAACGCCACAGAATGGCAGCCAACCACCAACTTCTGGGTCAAATTTAATATTTCTGGGATATTAAAAAGCACAGTGGCTTTAACACAGTACAACAGATGATCGATCCCTTTCCTGAGGTACGTACAATTTCAATAACAGAAGAGGAGAAACCAGGTCAAAGTGGACAAGGGAAAGATTCTGCCTTCGTGTCAACTGTGCAAATTCAGGCCTAGCCTCAGTAGGGGATGGGTTAAGGAATATGAAAGCTGCAAGAGGTGTCAACTGATGTTCTGGAGGCAGATCCAGGATAATGGGTGGAGCTGAAGAAGCGAAGGGCACAAGGTGGGTATTGTGAAGGTATCTGGCTAGAGAGAAAAGGGTGAAAGTAGGGAGGAGCCAGGGAGGACCTGGGAGGTGTTGTTGCTGTGATCACCACAATAGCAAGTATTATTGGAATTTGATGTTCTCTAAGCTGCCCTGACCATCTGTCCGGGCTCGGCTGCGGTGCCCAAACTCGCCCCGCTGGGTCATCACAGAGGTCGTTCTGCGGGGGACAGGAAAGGTTTAGAGGAGCCTCTCTTTGCAGCAGCAGTGGAAGCCCGACGGCCTGCCCCACAGAGGAAGCCTGCAGGCCCAGCAGGATGTGGGAGATGGGCTGGGGAAGCAGCTGGGACAAGGGAGAGAAATGAGAGGGCAGAAGGGATATAAGGAAGTGGGAAAGGGAGAGTCAGGAGCCGTCGCAGCAGCAGGGAATGTGGGTGGTGGTGTGAACAGACAAGGGAAGGGGACAGCTCAATGGTGGGAAGTAGGGAGGAGGGAAGAGGACCCTGGAGTCCAGACCCCCTGCCAGAACCTAGAGCACTGTTCAGGCTGGTCCCAACCCTGTGAAGTAACAGGGTGGGAACTTTTCACACAGAAGCTGGAAACCTCCTCTCCCTGTGAAGCAACAAGGGAGAGAGAGAGGGAGGGTGCGAACTTTCAGGTCAGCCAGGGGAAGGAGGCCAGAGAGACCTGCTAGGAAGAGGGTGGCGTGGGCAAGGGCTGCCGCATAAGGTGCCCTGTGGGCGCGGTTGTTTCTTGGCCCCTCGGGCCAACTGGAAAAGTCATCGGCTGGGGCGACCAACCCCCAGGTCAGGGAAGGAGGGAAGGATCAGCCGCCCAAGAGCCCCGGGCAAGGAGGGGAAATGCCACACCATCTCATCGAACCCGGAATCTAAGCAGGGTCAACTCTGGTGAGCACTTGGATGGGAGACCACCAAGGACGTCCAGGGTCCCTACATGGAGCAGTGGCAAAGCATCTCTGAATGCCACTTGCTTTGAACACCCAATCAGGTTGTCTGATGGCTGTCCCACCCTGAAAGGAAGAACTGCCACCGAGTGGAGCCTACTGGAGTGCTGCTTCAGCATCCAATCACCTTCAAGAAGTGGGGAGAGATGTTACAGGGAACACGGGAGAAGGAGTTGCCTTCTGCTTCAGGGGAGGCAGGGCAATCCCAGGTCTGGCTCAAGAAAAGAGCAGACGGAGTGAAGGAGAGATCTTGTCAGGACTACAATTCCCAGCAATCACCAGCTCCCGCCTTTTTGCCTTAGAACGGGAAACCGAGCTGGGGAGCTACGGCAAAATGAAACTATGTAGCTCTGTCAGAACCAATGAGAGACCAGGAACTGAGGGCGGGGAAAAGCTGATTGGTTGCTGTCTGTTTTTGTAAATAGAATAAATACTGGAACTGAGGACAATCCTCAGTTCCAGGACGCTGGAGCAAGGGCGACCAAAATCAATAAAAGTTCTCCTTTTAAAGCTGACTTTGTCTGAGTGGTGCTCAGCCTTACAGCTCTGCCTGGTCATGTGACAGAGAAGTTGCGCTCTATGAGTGGGACAGGAAACACATAATTGTGTTAGGTTTGATTCTGGGGATGAGTAGACTTGATGCCATTTAGTCTTGCTCTTGGGGAAAAAAGGCAGGCTGGTGTGGGTAAAATCTTGTGTGTGAGAAAGGATTTATTCCAGTGGCTGGTCAGCAAAAGCCTGATTGTCCCTGAAAGTGTTAAAGAACATTCTAACTACTTTCTGAAGCCATAACTAATTGAAATGAATTAGCTTCAGCCAGGTTTCTCTTTGGTCTGCCTGGAGACCTGTGCTGCTGAGTCACTCCTCAAGACTAACCTGGAAATAAATAAATCTTCTTTGTTGTTAATATACTAATCTTACCTCAGTGATCTCCATAATCTCCTTGTGCAACACAAACTTTACCTATGGCAGGGAACCCATTCCTATGCACTTCCTTCTATACAGTGTTGTATAGTGGTTAAGAGTAGGTGGACTCTAATCTGAAGAACCAGGTTTGATTTCCCACTTTTCCACATGAGCAGCAGAGTCTTATATGGTGAACCAAATTTGTTTCCCCACTTCTACATTCCTGCTGGGGGATTCTGGGCTAGTCACATTTCTTCAGAACTCTCTCAGCCCCACCTACATCACACCTCAGCCCCACCTCCATCTGTTGTGGGCAGAGAAAAAGAGTTTGTAAGCCCCTTTGAGTCTCCTTACAGGAGAGGAAGGTGACCTATGAATCCAAACTCCTCCTCCTCCTCCTCCCTCTATCTTTGGAACATCTGGTAACTGAGGAAAGGTTTATAGTTTCAAACAAATCTAACCCTCCCCTTTCCCCCAAATTACTGGAGGCTCTGTGGGTCCCCTCAGTTGGTAGAAAAGGCCTGTCCCAGGTCACCATAAGTCAGGTATGAGTTGAAAACACTTTCACCACTACCACCAATCCAATCGAAGAATCTTTTCTGTTAGAAGAGTGGGACATACAAAAATAGAGAACCGGTGCATGCATGTATTAGGCATAATGATTAACCATTTTAAACTGAACTTTGCAGTGGGACCATTTTCACTCCAAATGCCTCCTACCGGTTCTCCAAGTTCCTTGAGCTTATTCTTCAGTCCAACTATTTTCTGATCCTGGTCAGCCAGAAGAACCAAAAGGTCATCCTGCTCTTTTTTAGATTCTGCCACTTCCTGCTTCAATGCACTTTTCTCAGTTCGCAAAATAGCCGCAGTGCTATTGGCAGAGTCCAGCTGCTGTTTCAGTGATGTCCTTTCCTCCATGAGACCTACAATTTCATTCTGGGGGAAAACCAAAACACTGTTACCTGCATTTTAAAAAGCTGAGCATAGAGCATCCAAGCACACCTCAGGGTCAGCCGTTTTAATGATGCTGTCATCCTGATGGAATCTCAATATTTGGCCTTGACATCCAAGGTGGAAGCTGCTGAGGACAAGAACCGCTTGGTCTTTTCCTCACCTTTCCTGTCTGTCTGATTTGTATCCTGAAAATCAGACTCAGGGCAGCTGGCAATTTAAAAACTATGAACAACCACTATTTTGTGCACAATGAAAATCACACCAATTAAAAGAATGCACGTGCACACTCTGCAGCACAGACCTAGGCCTGTTTTGGGGTAGTCCATCAGCACCTCAGAAATGCCCCAAAGACAGTGACATCACTATCCAGGAACAACGGGTTCAAATGCAGCAAGAATGGTATATAAAACCTCTGTAAATATCTGTGTCCCCAGTTGGAGCCTGTGCTCCTTCGTAAAGTGTGCTGAAGAGGCTACACTGTGACAGCACTGTCTGAGAGACCCAGTTTCAAATTCCTACTCTGCTGTGAAGCTCTCTGGGCAGCCGAGGGGCCAGGCATGCTTTAACCACCCCCACCATGTACCTGTGAGCAGTGGTGGGATTCAGCCTATTCACACCTATTCGGTTGAACCGGTAGCTAATTTTTTGTCTAGTTCAGAGAACTGGTGTAATCCCACCACTGAGTACTTGCGGAACCGGTGGCTAAATTATTTGAATCCTACCCACTGCCTGTGAGGATAAAGCAGAGAGCAAAGAGCTAGATAAAACTGTCCTCAGCTCCTTGGAGGGAAAACCAGGATGACACGGAGTGGAGACAATCGTAAGAGGAGCTCAGAGGTGACCACCAAGGATGGGGCCAGCAGGGAGCAGAGCTCAGCTTAGCCAAATGCTCACATCAGCCCCCCACCCCGATTTTTTTGGACCATCGCCACCTTCATGGAATACCTGACCCCTCATCAACCTCATTGCATGTAAAATAAATAAATACATAATATATTAACAATACATTTCTTTATTTTCTACGAAGGCAAGTTGAAACTTTGATGCAGATAGAGAAGAGATAGCCCGGGAAGCTCGAGATGTAAAAAGTTCCAATACATGGATAGGAGATGGTCAGGGTGTATAACAATGACGTGTGACGTCTGATTGAGGCTACACACCAGCCATGAATCAATAAGTTGTAGTTTAAATTCACGGTATCATTTTATGTAGTTCTGTTTCAGTTTTTGACCCAAAAATGTATAATTGACCCCTGTGTTTATCAACCCCCTGTTGACCCCTAGGCATTCATTAAGCTCCTTGGATAGTCCTACTGACCCCCAGGGGTCGGTATTGACCATCTTGGAGACCCCTGGCTTAAAGATCCAGCATGTTCCGTGCAGAAACAACCTTCAATGTTTGTGTCTCCTGCAGGAGCGCCGCGATCTTCCCTTCCAAGTCAGCTGTTTTTGTGGCACCGTCTCCTGGCAAAGAGGCTGGAGCTGCATGCTGCAAAACAGAGGACACAGCAAACCATGGGGAGGAAGCATTTGCCACCCACCATTTGTGGTGTATTTTGTGATTTCGTTTAGCTGATGCCACAGGATGCGAGAACAGCCTGTGACACAACACAACCCATGTGGGCTGCCTTCATTACAAGAAAAGTGGAAACTTTGGTTGGGGTAGATCTGCCAACTTAACAAGGGTCAGGATCTCTTTAGTATATCCAGCGTAGGTCTGGGAAGTGCTCTTGGAGCTGGCCTCGTTCATGGAGAAGCAGCCTGGTCAGGGGGCTGTCAGGAGTGCCTTCTGTGACTGAGCCCTGATGCTGCTGCTGCTGCTGCTGCAATGCACTCCCCCTGGGGCTGCTCTTGAAGGAGGCTTAGAAGGGGAACCAGGCACTTGGATCCTATCATCTGGGCACTCTTAAGCTGAATGTTTCTGAGTCCTGTTCGAAGTGCTGTGAATGACCCTGGACGAGCTTCATGGTCTGGGCCCCTCCCACTGACTAGAGGATATCTCCCAGCAGGGGGACATATGGGGTCAAATATCCCTGGACTACGGCTATTTAGCCACCCCTCCTTCTTCCTCCAGGGTCCGTACACTGACTTCAAGACCTGGTGCAAAAAAAAAATAATTGTTTGGTTCTGGTGGGGGAGGGTGCCCGTCCATACCGGGCAGGGGGTGGGGGGTAAACTTAGATTTTGCACCGGGCTCCATTTCCCCTAGATATGCCTCTGTCTCCCAGCCAGGGCACGGGGTCCTGACCAGCTGTCCCTCCCTCCAGCTGAACCCAGCCAGGAAATTGCTGCCACTGCTGCGTCACCAGGGTCTCATGGTCCTTCCCCATTCTGTGTATTCCTGCATGGCAGGAGTTGGACTTGTTGGCCCTTGTAGTTTTTTCCAACTCCATGATCCTATGAGGTCTGTGTGACCGTTCCCCCCATCTTCAGGGATCTTCTTAAGGGATTTTGGGGTGAGGGCTTAGAAGGGACATGCCTAGGGCTGTCAAGATGCCCTGGCTTTCAAGTGGGAAGGGAGACCACGAAGTGGCAGAAAGCCCACAGGGAATTCTGCCACCTGCATCCCACGAGGTGGGCGGGGCGGGGCGGGGCGGGGCGGGGCGGGGTCCATCGGCCTGCAGGCTCATTGCTCCATGTGGTGGCAAGGCTCTTATCAGCTTCTGTGCCAATGAAGCTGAGGCACCGCCTGTCCCTCAGGGAGCTGCCACCAGGGCTGCAAATGCATTCCCAAAGTGCCTTTTGGGGTCAGCTGGGGGAGTTCTAGGCTTGCTTAAGAGGGGGGGGGCAGGAGGAGGTACACTGGGTATACAATGCCCATTGGGCAAGCAGCAGCTGCCCAGGGCAGTCCGCCTGTGGGGCACTGCAAAATGCCAGGTTCCTGCCTGCGTACTTTAGTGGTTTTCCATTTTTGGTCTGCAGGTAGGCGCAGTTTTTAGGCTAGTGGCACCAAAATTTCAGCGTATCATCAGGAGACTGTCCTTATGCTACCCCCCAAGTTTGGTGGGATTTGGTTCAGGGAGTCCGAAGGTATGGACTCCCAAAGGGGGTGCCCCATCCCCTATTGTTTCCAATGGGAGCTAATAGGAGATGGGGGCTACCGTTTTGAGGGTCCATAACTTTGGCCCCTCTGAACCAAACTGCATCAAACCTGGGGGGTATCACTAGGGCAGTCTCCTGATGAGACCCTGAAAGTTTTGAGACTGTGCCTTCAGAAATCCCGCTTCGTTCCTGTAATTCTTCATTGACCGCAATGCAGAATCCTCAATGCAGAACAAAGCTTATTGGGCAAATTCTTAATGTTCTTGTAGGGAGGGCATTTCCTGGACGTATCAGCACTAAATTTTCAGGGTATCATCTGGAGACTGTCATGATGGTACCATCAAGGTTTGGTGCAGTTTGGTTCAGGAGGTCCAAAGTTATGGACCCTCAAAAAGGGTAGCCCCCATCTCCTTAGCAAAGAATGTGGGATGGGGTACCCCCTTTGAGGGTCCATAACTTTGGACCCCCTAAACCAAACTGCACCAAACTTGGGGGGGTGGTGGTGGTCCCATTAGGACAGTTTCCAGATGATACCTGACATTTTGGTGCTGATACATCCAAAAATGCACCCCCTTCAGGAATATCCCAGAAATTTGCCCAAGAATCTTTGATCTGCATTGAGTTTTCTGTATTGCTGTCAATGAGGGTTGCAGGCTGGTGGGGGCGGGGGGGGGCACATTTCTGAAGGCACAGTTCCTGCCCTGTGAGGGACCCACCAGGAGACTGCCCTGGCCACACCCTGCCTCAGGTTTGGTGCAGCTTGTCTTCAGGGAGGGCTGTGCTATGGACCCTCAAAACTGTAGCCCCCATCTCCTATTAGCTCCCATTGCAAGCCTTTATTGGCATAGACAACAGTACAACAATAATAAAAACGTATTAAAAAGCATATACAATGCAGGAAATAACTGTTAGGTCAAAGGAAATCTACTGGCATTTAGTAATTTCCAGGAGAAGTCTGCCACTATCATACAGAGAGAAGGATCAGGATTGTCCAACAAGTAGTGTAATCTAATTAAAATGGGGAGATCTGGTAAATGTAAAGGAGTAAGATTCACATACTTAGATCTGATTTCCTTGAATCTGAGACAGTGAAGTAATTGGTGGGCCAGAGATTCAACTGAGCCATCATTACATGAGCACAATCTTTTAGCCTTTTCTTGCTTATTAAATCTGCCATGTAACAAGGCAGAAGGCATAACATTAAACCTGGCAAGCATTATGGCTCTCCTTTGAGCAGGGTTTATTAAGCAATACATGTAGTGTGCCAAGTGGCCCTGTTCAAATGGGAGAGAAAAATACAGGGGGGAGCATGTTTTCTTGACTGCGGTGATTAGGGTAGAGAACTCTCTATTCAATAGTTGACCTTTTAATTTCCTATAAGCTTCTGAATAGGATAAAGTGAATCCACTGACAGTCCAATAGAGGCCATTTTTTCTTCAATTATGGAAAACCAGGGGTTGGAATGGGTGTCAGAGAGCAGACGGTGGACCAGGGAATTACAGTCCGAGAGGAAATGAATTTGCAGCCAGAATCTAAAAGCCCTCAGCCAAGCGGCTGATTCCAAGGAGTTTTGACCTAACTCCAGACAAAGGGCTGCATAGGGCACGCAATTTGGGGATTAGCTCCCATTGGAAACAATGGGGGATGGGGCACCCCCTTTGGGAGTCCATAACTTTGGACTCCTTGAACTAAACCTCACCGAACTTGGGGGATAGCATAAGGACAGTCTCCTGATAATATGCTGAAAGTTTAGTGCTGATATGTCTAAAAATGCACCCCCTGCACGCACCAATGTCTTGGTGCAAAAAAAATTTGGTCGTGGTGAAGTGGCCGACCATGGGGGGGGGGGGGGGGCATCCAACAGGTTTTGCCCAGGGCTACAGTTTGCCTCGTTACGCCCCTGAGGAGGAGCCTGGGACTGCTCAGCAAGATGGTTGCTGTTGTCTGTGTTTTAATGTTTATTCCAAGGCAGGATACAAACTGTTTAAATAAATAAATTGGCATGACTTTCCAGCTATTCATGAATGATATTAAACTGAAAGAGGCAGAGGAGTGCTACTATTTCTACCAGCAGAAGTGACAGGGAGACAAAGAGGCAAGTCAGAGTTCTGCCGCATCACCATTTGCTGAAGCAGGTCTTGCTTCTCAGTCTGCAGTTTGGCCATGTCTGTGCTCTGTGACTGGATTTGCGCTCTCAAGGTTTCAACTTCCTGTAGGAAAAAAAATCCCAATATGAAACAGTGAAGAAGAAGAAGAGTTGGATTTAAATCCCCCCTTTCTCCCCTGTAAGGAGACTCAAAGGGGCTCACAAACTCCTTTCTCTTCCCCCTCACAACAAACACCCTGTGAGGTAGGTGGGGCTGAGAGGGCTCCGTAGAACTGTGACTAGCCCAAGGTCACCCAGCTGGCATGTGTTGGAGTGCACAAGCCAATCTGGTTCCCCAGATAAGCCTCCACAACTCAAGTGACAGAGCGGGGAATCAAACTCAGTTCTCCAGATTAGAGTGCACCTGCTCTTAACCACTACACCACAGGTGTCAAACTCACGGCCCTCCAGATGTTATGGACTACAGTTCCCATCATCCCTTGCCAGCATGATGCTGGCAGGGGATGATGGGAACTGTAGTCCATAACATGTGGAGGGCCGCGAGTTTGACACCTATGCACTACACCATGCTGGCTTAAAAACTTAAATTGAAGTTAAAATAGACCGGCAACAGATACCATAAAGAGCAACTAGGGGATTAAGGATTTAGGGCCGGCAGCAATACAATCTATCTATCTATATAAAAATCTATCAGTTCGTTTTTCTGCTGACAGGTAATCTCCCAAACTACTGGACCGATTGCTTTGAAATTTTCACACAACGTCGCATTCACGTGCGGCCAGGTTTTTATACTGTTTCCACACCTCCTGTTGTGTACATGTCACAACTGTGCCAGTTATTGTGAACCTGCCACATCTGTGAGAGTTGGAACCACAGTTCTGTTCTGCAACAGCGCCATCTGCTGGCTGTCAAAGCAACACTCTCTGATACAAGCCTTCCTTGAAAACCACTGCCTTATGGAGTGGCAGGGATGGGGCGGGCTATCTGCACATGGCCCACCCACCCTAGCGGAGGAAGGGGAAGGTGAGGGAGGGTCCAGGGGTTTGCTGGACCACACGCTCTGAAATTTGAACACAACGTAGCTCATGCCTCCCAGTGTGTTTTACACTAGGTAATTTGCCTGCAAGGGAAGGGAGCGAAAGGGACAGGAACAGCCCACCTGGACATGGCCCACCCACCTTAGCAGAGGAAGGGGAACATTACGGAGGGACCTGCAGGGTTGCCATGCAAGGGAACGGGAGAGAGGGAGGGGAGCGAGGGGCCCCTTGCCTGTCCCCTCCCTTGCAATCATTGTGCAATGACACATGTTTGAACCGTTTGCTTCCCCTTTTCTTCCTTTTCCACTTCACCAGACTCACCCACAGCAACGCGTGGCTGGGCCCGCTAGTTAAGAATAAAAATTAAGATTTCAGTCTCGTGCCTCAGCCAAAAGCCTGGTGGAACAACTCTGCCTTACAGGCCGTGCGGAACTGCATCCCATCCCGCAGGGCCCTGATGTGAGGTGGCAGAGCGTTCCACCAGGTAGGAGCCAGGGCCGAAAAAGCCCTGGGTCTGGTTGAAGCCAATCTAATACTGGCAAGACTGGGGACCACCAGAAGGCCAGCAGTTGCTGACCTCAGGTTCATATGGGGTGCAGGTCCCAGGCCCCTCATGGCCTTAAAGGTCAAAACCAAAACCTTAAGCCTGACTCGGAACTCTACCGGCAGCCAATGCATTCCGCAGAGGATGGGGGTGATGTGATCCCTCATTGATGCCCCATGAAGGAGCCTCGCAGCAGCATATTACATCAGCTTCAGCAATGTGCACATGACTTGAACACATTAGAGAATTATGTTTCCAGTGCTCAATGACATTATAAAGAATGATGTTATAAAGAACAACAAACCAGCTTGGAACTACCAGCCCTCGTGGTTCACCCAGGTGGGTTGGAAACCGCCACCAGTGACGGCTGCCTCAGGAAGGGGGAGGGAGGGAGCTGCAGAGAGAGAGCAGCAGCCCAGAGCCAGCAGGCGACTGTGGCAACAGGCCACCGGGACAGAGGGAGCCATGGGCCACGGCAGCAGTGGCAGGCAGTTGCAAGGCTTGGGGAGAGTGGGGGGAATGGTCTGCGGTGGAGGCAGCCCGCTGCCCGCATGAGAGGAGCAGCTGGACGCAGTAGCGGGAGAGGAGCCTGGTAGGGCTTGGCAGCCCGGGAACAAGCCTCGGTGTTGGGGATAGTGGTGGAGGTGGGGCTCGAGGGAGGTGTTGCGGAAGGTGAACCCAAGTCCAGACAGGCAGTGCAGGCGACCAACGTGAGCCCCGAGGGAAGGGCCAGGGAGCACATCAGGGGTCCTGACTGGCCAGGTCTGGGTTGGGGGTGGGGTGGAGCAACTGCTTTAAATGGGGTAGGGAGGAGCAAGGCCAGAGAAGAATCAGGCACCAGAGAATCCCAGACATGTCAGGGAATCTCCCTGCCAGGGAAAGTGTGAGCCTCCCTGCCTACCCATTCTGAGGCCAGCCCTCCCCACCAGAACTGGGACGCAGGAGACTTCACCCGGCCACGAGGGAAGCGTCACTGCCAGCAAGGGGTGTCAGAAATGTTGTTCTTAGGCTTTAAGTTAAACTTAGTTAGACCTCTGGTACTTAAGCTGTTAGAACAACCTTCATTGTGAACTAATGACTCATGGATATGTATTTATGAGATGAGCAATCCTTTCATGTTATAGTTTCACTCACTGACAGATTTGGTAATATATTTAGGACACTTATACAGCTGGTGGTAACCTTGCTTTGACACACCTGGCCCCAAACCAAGTCTGGAAATAGCATCTCTCTGTGTGTTGTCTTCTGCTTGTTTCTCAATTCCTTCATAAAACACGAGACGCAGAAGGTTGGCTGTGATGGAAGCGAGTGACAGAATGCAGCCGAGGGCTAGACTGGACGGTCTTTGTGGCCTCTTCCAATTCTATGAGTCTATCGTCCCTTCACAAAGAGAAGGGACCTGATGGCATGAGCTGTGCGGCTTCTTACCCTGTGCAGTTCACCCTCCACCTCAAGACCACTCTTCGTTTGTGAAGACCCCTCAGTTGTTCCTGCTGGGGGTGGTGAGCGCTTCTGCAGGCATCAGGAAGAAACAAAAAACTGGATCAGTCCAACAAAACACTTCTCACATGCAGCATCCTGAAAATCAGAACAGCAGTGGCAGGTTTTGAGGCCTTATGGGTTTAATTATAGGCTTCAAAGTACAGGCTTCCAGATGTCTTTTGAACTCAGGGGGAAATTCAGCTTTTTTTCCCCAGCCGTCAAGGAGTACTGGCTCATGTCTCAGTGCTTTTATACAAATATAGAACATTACCTTCTATGCACAAGTTTGCATAATTTACAGATTTTGCATGCAGAATTGTTTTAAAGTGTAACTTTGACACAGGTTTTGGAAACTGGGCTGGAAGAGAAGGCTGTGCAGCACCCCCCCCGTCCCCTCAAGACAGGAAGTTCTCAGCCGGTCTGTCACATCACCTCCTCTTTGATCCTCTGAACGGGAAATGCTGGGGACCGAACTGAGGATCTTCAGCATGCCAAGTGGATGCTCCGACCTAATCAATGTGGCCCTGTAACTACATGCAACTGGAACAGCAATTTTAACTACCACCAGAGGTGATGCGACTTGAGCCGCTTCTTTTATTATGACAATTGTGCACACCGATGCCCTCATTTGCAAGGTGCCCTGATGTGAACACCCCAGGCAAGCTGAGCTTATCAGAAGCTCAGAATCAGCCCCGGGTTGCTCTGCAGAGGCAGGCTATGGCAAACCACCTCCGAATATCTCTTGCCTTGAGAATCCTACAGGGCGGCCATAAGATGGCTTGGCGGCACATAGTTGTAATGCAGATGGGGAAGACCAAACTGAACATGGCACTGGCAAGCCTTGACTCCCCGATGGTTCTCTGAGGACAGGAATCAGATGAAACACACAGGGATGCCAACACTTCCTGCCTTAGAGCAACTTCCTCTAAGAAGGGCTCCCAGGACTGAACATCAGGATGTGAGAAGCAACCTTCAGGAATATTACAAGTCAGGATCCTTCCTGACCCCTTTTGACTTAAGAGCCAGAAGACACTCCCCAAGAGGAGGATGGGCTGAATATTTCAGATCAGATATTAACAGACAACAGCTAGACCCACCAGCATTTCAATCAAAGAATCCTTTTCTCTTAGCTGTTCCTCAAGCTGTTCAAGTTTGTGCTTCCATTCTTCTGTCTCCTCACGCAATCTGCTTATCTCTTCTGGCTGAACGCCATTCATTTGAACCACATCGTTGCAGGAACTATGGTGCTGATTATCTTTTCCTATAAATCAGATAAGAAAGCTATTCATTTATTTACTCGATTCTAGGGAGGATTTCCTAGAACAATTTTTATTCCAAAGAACATTTTGAACCTATCCCACCTTAGGAATAATACTACAAGATAACTGCATGCAGAGAACTGGGTTGGATCCTTCTGCTCATGGAAAGCATCTCCCACTGGTAGAAGGATGTTTTATACCTCATGCAAGAACACAGCCTAAGGCACAGGTGATGCTCTCAAGCAAATCTTGAAACTAGAACTCACATGAGTTATACCTTTTGAAGTCAGCATAGCCCTAGTTTCATGAAGATACATGGAGTTCTTAAGGAAAAACCAGACTAATGTCAACATTTTATACAACATCCTTTTTTGGGGGCAGAGATTATCAGCCCAGATTCAAAGTACACATCTTCTGACATACCCAACTTCTTTCCTGCTCAGGGGGACAACAAAAGGCAAGAGCACAGAAGACAAATGGCAAAAGCACGAAAGAAGACTGCTATACACAGTTGGAGGTTAAGCTTTTCCCCCAGTCCAATATGGAAGGATAGCCTTGGTGCTCAGAGCTAATAAGTCGTGCCGTGTTTTCCTGAAAATAAGACCTACCCCCAAAATAAGTCCTAGCATGATTTTTTGGGATTTTTGGAGGATGCTTGAAATATAAGCACTGCTCCAAAAAATAAGCCCTAGTTACAGATTCCTAGCGCAGCTGATCTGGTCACGTGGGGGGCGCAAAATCATGGACAAAAAATAAGACACCCCCTGAAAATGAGCCCTAACGCATCCTTTGGAGCAAAAATTTATATGACCCTGTTTTATTTTCAGGGAAACAGGATACTGATTGTTATAAAACCGAACAGGAACTTTTGCCATGAGATGAAACTCTCCAAGAGAAGGGAGAGAACCAAATATTTTCAGTACCAAAAGCTTCTTCAAAAAGAAGCCATTCTGCCTGGTTGTTAATAAGGCTGCGCACAGCCAGACCGGGCAGCGTTCACTGCAGGCGCATGGTCCCTGTTCAGAGCTGCTAATGCAATTACCAAATGGAATCTGCAATACTGGGGCCGGCATGAGCCCCCGACTGGAACTCTACAACTGAGAGTATGGAAACTGTTAACACGCATGGCTCCCAGCAGTACCTAGCTGTACTTTCAGCAGATTGTACTGGTCCTTATGTTGCTGGATTTGTGACACTTGCTGTGTTACCGTTATCTGCAGTTGTTCATTTTGCACTTTTAAAGATGCTACTTGCTTCTTCAATTCTTCAAGCTCTTGGTCCTATCAAATAAAGCAGAAACTTACCCAATACACTTATAGACACTGGTTTACATGTGTGTATATTCAGTTTTTCTATAAAATAAATCACATTATTTCGCAGTGGAAAAAATACTTGGGACTTTGGAAATAAGCCGTTCTTGGCAGACAGGGTTACAGAGCCCCGGCACTGACGCAGCACCACACCAGGACGTGTGCCCAGGCAAACTGCCGCCTGCTCTAGTCATTTATTTCGTTCATTAACTTTGTTTATTTTGTTTCCTCCGTCTTTCTTGCTGTGATTCAAAGCAAATTACAAAATTTAGCAACACACTAAAAAGACAGCTAACCAGCATTGTAATAAGGCTGGATTACAAAGTGAGAAAACAAGACAATAGAAACAGTACAGAAAAGGATGCAAGAAATGCAAAAGCTCTCTCAGACAATAGAAAACAATGCCCTCAAAATAAGAACTGCACACCACAATGTCCTAATTTACTTGTAAATGCAGTGGCAAGTGACAGCTCACAACAAACTAAGAGGGAAGTGAGGGGATTTCAGGCATGCAAACCCAAGGCATCGACTGTCACTGTCTTAAAGTCTACCACAGTGGAAAACAAAGAATGTCTAAAATACCTACACTGTACTGTAGAGTTTCTCTTTTCAAGATTTCAGCTCTTTTCAGCTCTCTTGCCATAAAACTGTGGGGTGGGCCGGGAGAAGGGGGCACCCTGGGAGTCCTTGGCTGCATGTGCTGTTAGCCCTCTGCTCGTGCATTTTTGACCCTGAGCATTTCTAGTGATTTTACCCCACTGGGATCCTGAGAGAGGGGGCTGGAGGCATGTGCGCAGAACCAGAGGTTGTGCAGTGGAGCTCAGTTCCCACAAGGCTTGCTTGAATTGTGTTCCTGTCAACAAACCAACTTCTCAACCCAAGAGTCTGATTTCTGCAGGTCGACAGATCCAGACACACTTGCACACCACATCAACAGTTGCACAACATGCTTCATCTCACACCTAAAAATCTCAACCTTTAGACAGACTTGAGACCACTACACAGTTCTTTGCTCAGCACTCCCCCTCTGCTGCTTTGTGACTGGATCCAGAACACCCCCTCTTAACCCCCCCCCTTTTGCACCTGTGCACACTTTGTGCAAACGATCATCCAGCTTCACATGTATTTTCGCATGGACTGAATGCTCATAGGGTGACTGGGTGAGACTAGCTTTTGAAGCAGAGCTTTACATGCAGACTGCAGAATGAAATAAGCAGTCACAGGCATAACCTGATCTAAGCAGCCACCATTTCTGTTTGCACTTCCTCCAGCAATTTCTCTACTTCCTCTAATTCTCAAAGACAGGCTGCATATGCACTTTCCCAGTATTTCAGCCACTGTAGTAGTACTCAACGGAGACCAATCTAGGAAGATCAGGCTGGATATAGAACCAGGAATAGCCAGATTGATTTTGAAGCCTGGGCCTAGTATACTGGGAAGTTGAACAGGCAACTGTGATGGTGGTAAATCCAATCAATTTATGGATTTAGTGTGGAATAATCCCCAACCTGTTATTCTGCTGAACAGCAAAACACAGTATCCAAACCTTCTTTATTGCTGTTTTACGACATTCCCTGCACAATATCAGCACACCGTATATTGAGAAAACTGCCAGTAAATCTCAGCTCTCTAATGGTTCTCTACATATTCCAAATGCGCTTGTCTCATTCACATTTTCTACATCTAGACCTAAGGATGAAATGGTCCCACGTTCCCTCGCCAGCATCCCCAGATGAAAGGACCAGGGGAAGACCTCCCCCACCCGCCCGAGCAGACAGCACAGTCCCCGATGGCCCAGTGCTTCAGGTGCTCAAGTGAATCCCACACACACTGAGAGCAAAGGTATCCCTTTCCTAGTCTCTCTTCTTACTAAGATCATATCGTGTGTGTGCGTGTGCAGAAAAAAAAAACCAAGTCGCAGATAAAGAACATTTCATGACATTCTGGAAGACAGCTCCTCTGGGCAGCCACCAACTCTGCACTGACCGGCCCTTGTATGAGCTTGATTATCCCAGTGACTGTAGCCCCAACACACACACACGCAACACTCTGGCTGTTAAAGCAGCCAACCTCTAACCAGAGTTGCACTTTACCTGGACTCGAATGACACTTTTGTAGTGTGTCACAATGTTATCATGTTGTTCTAATGTCTTCTTCACCTCTTCTTCCTTTTTATCCTCTTCAGTAGTCTTATAAATTGCCTTTGTTAGAACACCTGTAAAACAATGGTTCATTTTGCTGGACAATATAAGTCATAACTTTTGGAGCACTTGACATTTTATTTAGATTACAGAATTTAAGAGTTAGCTTTGGTTGGAAGCATCTGCCTTAAGGGTTCAATTTTTATTTTGCATATTTATTAAGTTATTTCTTGGCTGCTTCTGCAGAAAAATGCTCCAAGCAACTGTGATGATGGGGATTACAAGAGGAAAAATCTCCCATCTCCCAAAGCCCAAAGGCAGTGCATGTTTCTTAATTCTATGTATCATTAAAGGTTTTCACAGCCGGAATCAACTGGCTGTTGTAGATTTTTTGGGCTGTGTGGCCGTGGTCTGGTAGTTTTTGCTCCAAAATTCTCCTGTTCTCACCCAAGTAGGCTGAAAAACTACTAGGTGACCTCATGGGCTACACAGCCCAGAAAAAAAAAAAAACTTCTTGACAACATTTAGTTCCCTAATTCTCCTAAGATCTTCTTTTATTCACTACTGATCAGCTTTTCTTAACCTTATACGCATAACCTTTTTTGGGGTGTGTGTGTGTGTTTCTCTTTAACTGTCTCCCCTGTTCCTCTTTAACATAACTGATCAACTGATCAACTGAACCAGCTGAGGGAGCTGAGGTGATTTCCTCTCCCTTCACTGTTTTTGTTTTACCTCAAATAACCACACAAGAAGGTTTTTTTTAATTCAACAAATAAAAAGGAAATTTTTTATAGAACAGGGAAATAGGATAGGAAGAAAAATAGTCAATACAGAAAGAAGCAGTTTTATTTACAGATATTACTGTTTTTAAAGCTCAGAATAGATGATAAATTGGCTTTCTGAAAATGTCAGTTTGTCACAGTGTTCTTAAAGCTTGTAAAGTATGGCAGACTTACAAGACGTTTCAAAGATTATTTCCAAGCTAGTATCCAGAGGTTTACGTGGTAACTCTGGTGTCTGTAAACTACACAGAAAGGCATATTCTTCCAGCTTGCTTTGCTTCAGACTTCCCAAACTTTAGAATCACTTCACAGCATTTGAAGTAAATCTTTCTAAAGAACTAGGGATGGGAATCCTTCCCCCACACAGCATGTGATTTCCACTCCTGACTACAAACTGGTCCTTCTCTGACACAAACTGTTTCTAAGTCAGTTCCCTCAGTTCTAGTCTCTCTGTCCAGAAGAAGAACTAGCTGTGCTCTAAGAACCCTGGGTTAGGAATTCTTCTTTCGCTAGAAGTAAATTCTCTTCCTGGAGAGAGAGAGGGATTCTCTCTTTCCCAATGCTCCCTCTTCTCGCCAAAACCACAGGTCTCTCCCAGATAAGAACATAAGAACATAAGAACAAGCCAGCTGGATCAGACCAAAGTCCATCTAGTCCAGCTCTCTGCTACTCACAGTGGCTCACCAGGTGCCTTTGGGAGCTCACATGTAGGATGTCAATGCAATGGCCTTCTGCGGCTGTTGCTCCCGATCACCTGGTCTGTTAAGGCATTTGCAATCTCAGATCAAGGAGGATCAAGATTGGTAGCCATAAATCGACTTCTCCTCCATAAATCTGTCCAAAACCCTTTTAAAGCTATCCAGGTTAGTGGCCATCACCACCTCCTGTGGCAGCATATTCCAAACACCAATCACACGTTGCGTGAAGAAGTGTTTCCTTTTATTAGTTCTAATTCTTCCCCCCAGCATTTTCAATGTATGCCCCCTGGTTCTAGTATTGTGAGAAAGAGAGAAAAATTTCTCTCTGTCAGCATTTTCTACCCCATGCATAATTTTGTACACTTCAATCATATCCCCACTCAGACGCCTCCTCTCCAAACTAAAGAGTCCCAAACGCTGCAGCCTCTCCTAATAGGGAAGGTGCTCCAGTCCCTCAATCATCCTCGTTGCCCTTCTCTGCACTTTTTCTATCTCTTCAATATCCTTTTTGAGATGTGGCGACCAGAACTGGACACAGTACTCCAAGTGCGGTCGCACCACTGCTTTATATAAGGGCATGACAATCCTTGCAGTTTTATTATCAACTCCTTTCCTAATTATCCCCAGCATAGAGTTTGCCTTTTTCACAGCTGCCATGCATTGAGTTGACATTCCCATGGGACTATCAACTAAGACGCCTAAATCCCTTTCATGATCTGTGACTGATAGCACTGACCCCTGTAGCGTGTATGTGAAGTTTGGATTTTTTGCCCCTATGTGCATCACTTTACATTTTGCTACATTGAACTGCATTTGCCATTTCTGAGCCCACTTACCTAATTTATCAAGGTCCGCTTGGAGCTCTTCGCAATCCTTTGTGGTTCTCACCACCCTACATAATTTGGTATCATCTGCAAACTTGGCCACCACGCTACCCACCCCTACTTCCAGGTCATTTATGAATAGGTTAAAGAGCACTGGTCCCAAAACGGATCCTTGGGGGACACCACTCCCGACATCTCTCCATTGTGAGAACTTCCCATTTACACCCACTCTTTGTTTCCTGTTTCTCAACCAGTTTTTAATCCATAGGAGGACTTCCCCTCTTATTCCTTCATTGCTGAGTTTTCTCAAGTCTCTGGTGAGGAACTTTGTCAAAAGCCTTTTGGAAATCCAAGTAGACAATGTCCACCGGTTCACCCCTGTCCACATGCCTGTTTATACCCTCAAAGAACTCTAGTAAGTTTGTAAGACAGGATTTGCCTCTGCAAAAGCCATGCTGACTCTTTCTCAGCAGGTCTTGCTTTTCTACATGTTTTATAATTTTATCTTTAATGATAGATTCTACTAAGTTACCAGGAACAGATGTCAAACTGACTGGCCTGTAATTTCCCAGGTCCCCCCTAGATCCTTTCTTAAAGATTGGTGTGACATTGGCCATCTTCCAGTCTTCAGGGATAGAGCCTGATTTCAGGGATAAGTTGCATATTAAAGTGAGAAGATCAGCAATTTCATGCTTGAGCTCTTTAAGAACTCTTGGGTGAATGCAATCTGGGCCAGGGGATTTGGGAACATTTAGTTTATCAATGGCTGCCAGAACTTCTTCCTTGTCTACCACTATCTTTGCTAGTTCTTCGGATTCGCCTCCTAAGAGGCTTGGTTCAGGTGCAGGAATGTTCCTCACCTCCTCTTGGGTGAAGACAGATGCAAAGAATTCATACAGCTTCTCTGCAATCTCCCTGCCATCTTTTAGCACACCCTTTGTTCCTTTGTCATCTAACGGGCCTACCGCTTCCCTTGCTGGCTTCCTGCTTTTGATGTACTTGAAGAACTGTTTGTTGCTGGTCTACACCTGTTCTCTCTGGAACTCGGAGATGAACTCCTTCAAATCTTATATGAAGCTCTAACTTCTCTGAAAACTTTGCCCCCTCCCAACCTGTCACTGATGTAACTTAACTGATGTGAATTAAGATGACCTCACCTTCCAGTTCTTTTACCAGTTTAGTAAATTCATGATCAAACATCATGTATTCGGGACTTGAAAAGTTGGGCTGAGGTTTCTGAGCTGCTCGGGAATAGAGTTCATGTTTGCTGATGAATCCCAGCTTCTCAATAAAGTTCTCCTTGCCAATCCTCTTTTCAATCAGTTGCTTTAGTTTCTCTCTGGGAAAAGAACACCAGAATTAACCAAGCCACGGAAAACTGTTCAGAGGAATCTGGAGGGGACAAGTAGAAGAGAAATTGTGGGTGTGTTTTAAGAGCCAGCAGTAGGTGTTCATTTCTGTGGGCAAAGGATGATTTCTCATTCTAATGGCTCTCTCTAGCATAGTGGTTCTCAACCTGTGGGTTGTGACCCCATGGGGGGGGGGAAGGGAGTTGAACGACCCTTTCACAGGGGTTGCCTAAGACTCTCTGCATCAGTGTTCTCCATCTGTAAAATGGATAAATGTTAGGGTTGGGGTCACAACAACATGAGGAACTGTATTAAGGGGTCACAGAATTAGGAAGGGTTGAGAACCACTGCTCTAGCAGTTAATGATAGCTCCAAACATTTGATCTTACCAAAGTCTGTCACAGATAATACAAAGCCTAGACCTGTGCCAGCGTTTCTCCCTCAATAATCACCGTGGTTCTTGCACTGTCTAGTTTTGTTCTGTGACCTGCAAGCTTAATTATATGAAATTGAACTGATGTGAACACTAAACAGATGCTGCTGCTCATCTGGTACAGAAACTACTTGCTACGGCAAGGACTTGAAACCTTTATAAAGTGTGTGCCCCCCCCCCCCCCCCAGAAAATATACTTACTTTCTATAACTGTCGAGTGAGTTGTCATTGTAATAAATGGAAATCCCTAATAAAAGTGCACAGAGCCCCTGGACTACATGCTCCTCTACGCCAAGATTTTCTGCGATCTGTCCTGTCAGCTAGATCCGTCGTTAAGGATATTAGGAACTCCACAAGCAGGAGACAGAATGATTCTTATTCTTACACGCTATTTCAATTTGGGGTGGTTTTTTGATTAATACTAGCAATGAATGCTGTGATATCAAAGCTGACAGAATAGTATTAATTGTACACTTATAAAGGATACAAATGGAACGTTGGCCGAATTGTGCAGAAAATGTGTCACCGCGATGGGGCAGTTGCTCAGCCAGGTGCAGAGAAGCATCAGCAACCCAACCCTGGTCTGCACTTTGCTTCCCTGAAGCAAGAAAAAAATGGCTTGAATTTACACCTTCCATTTCCTTCATTTTCAGCCTGAAACATCTCTCAAATGATGACAGACATTATCGCTAAGTATTAAAACTCCACTACGCAGGCAAAAACTCCACAGATGCAGGTGAAACGTCAGGAGAGAATTCTGCTAGAACACGGCCATACAGCCCGGAAACCACACAGCACCCTATTTATATGTAATTACTATATATAGCAATTAATTTAAATACATATGCACAACATGTACATATATAAAAATTACTTTTCTTTCAATTATTTTTTTCAGAAATTAGATTGTTACAATGTTCTCCACATGGGTCTGTTCTTGAAATCAACTTGGGAGACTCCAGCTGGTATACATGGGTTGTTATCAAACGTCAGATGGCGCATGCACACGCTGCACTTATTCTGCAATTGCTTCAGCAGCTGCTGCCCATCAGCTACCATGGGTTCAATTCAAGGTGCCGACTATCACAAAACTCTGCATTCTTTGGGGTCTCATATCTACAGAAGTGCCTCTTCTCGTATGTTCTGCCACAACAGTTTTGCTCATCTGTAGGTACAACCTTCTGTGGGTAACATTCTGGAATCTGGCAAGACCAACAACCGCCTGTACATGTGCTTTTCTTATTAAAGTTTTCTGCTACTAAAGTGGTGCACAAAAGAGAAGTAATGATTCCTCCCCTTGGGTATGAGAAGACAGAACTGTATGCTGGATTCAACCAGCTTTTCACTTACTCTCAACCACTTATCTCCTTTATTATATCTCCTCCTCACATATGACTTTTGTTCATGCAGCTCCTATGATCCTCAGGACAGACTTTTGGTGGTCAAAAGGGACCTCTTTTCTTCACTTTCCTTTACCAACTGAAAAACTCGTTGGATCCAACCAGTGGTGTAGCGTCAAGGGGGAGGGGGGCGCCAGGGCAGGGGTGTGGGGGGGCGTGCCCCAGGCATAGTTTCCCCTCGCTACGGCCATGTGTGTCTGAGGGAAAGAAGAAGAGGAGGAGGAGTAGATTTATACCCCATCTTTCTCTCCTGTATGGAGACTCTAGGTGGCTTACAAGCTCCTTTCCCTTCCTCCCCCCTCCACAGACACCTTGTGAGGCAGGTGGGGCTGAGAGAGTTCCAAAGAACTAGTCCAACATCATCCTGCAGGACTGCAAAAGTGCGGAAACACATCTGGTTCACCAGATAAGCCTCTAACATTCAGGTAGAGTGGGGAATCAAACCCGGTTCTCCAGATTAGAATCCACCTGCTCTTAACCACTACACCACACTGGCTCTCAAACTATCATGTGCTATGGTTGGCAATCATGGTTTTCCTTTCCCCTATCATTGTTTTTTCTACTGGGGAGTGGAATGTAGTGTTTTTTGTTTTGTATGCACTATGTATAGTTTAACTTGTCGGAAGCTGCTCTGAGCCCTGCTTTCATGGGGTGGGGTGGGGGGAATTGGATAGTGGGATATGAAACGAATACATACATAGATAAAAGTTAGCTCTAGAAGTTTTTTCATCTGTGCAGCAATCACAAAGCCCCATCTATACGATGCACAAACATCACAAAAAATAATTGCAATTTACTGTTAACATCCAAATTGTGAGTTTTTGAGAAAGTCATGGTTTGTTATTGTTAGAGTATGTAGAAGCAATACTACTTGTGTCCTTGGATTAATGCTGAGCAGCTGCCTAATTGGAGTGACCTTTACCAGCTGCTTAATTGGGGCTTGGCTTCTACATTCTTACTAACTATTGCTACTACTGCTAACTCTCTCTATTCATGCACTTTATTGTGTATGATTCTTCTTCCTAATATTGCTGTGTATGTTTTATGCTGGTGCTTGCGCATTCACTTTTTTTGCTGCTTTCTTTTGTATATATGTTTTGTGGCCTGCTTTATCTTTTTAAACTCTATATAAAAAAAAGTAACTTTCTTAACAACTCTGCTGCATTTATTATTTAACTCTGCTAAGGATAGGTTATGTGAGCAAGCCTTCTATCAGGTTTTGCACCCAGGTTCTATCAGTTATTACGAATCAGAAATAGAACCAGGATTCATAATGGACAAACTGTCATTTTTTGACATCACAACCAACTGATGTCTTGTAAACCAGGATTTTTTAATCTCAGTTTTGTGTGTGACAGGAAGAAAGGGACGCTGGGAAGCCTAAGGATAAATGTGGTTCATTTATACCATGAAGAAATGGGGTTCCTCAATATTCTGAGCTTCAATTTGCACACTGAGATCATGAACAGCAACCTACTTAGTTTCCCCCTTGCACTTACACTCCGTTGTTTCTCAAAGGAATTCTGAGTGGTAGCCACAGATAGAACGGCCTGTGAGGAAATTCAGGCTCACTGGCCTCCAAAGTCACTGTGGTGAACTTCAGACCCAAGCCTCCTTCATCCCAATCCATCCTGTTAACCCTGAAGACTCTCAAGTAACAAATGGGAATTGAATGTTAAAACTGTCTCAATCTAAGCAACAGCAAGGAACTTCTCACTCTTAGGAAAATCTGGAAGTACCTGGTACATTTGCATTTTCCACTCTGGTACTGAAATGCTTAACAGGCTCTCAACTGGGATTAAACTTCATGCAGAAGTGACGGAGGATTCACACAGGGGCAGAGTGGGAGGGAAGACTGACCCACACTGTGCCCAGAAGCTGCACGAAGGCACCCTCAGTGGAAAGCAAAAGCATCCATGAGAACCCAGCGACCCAAACCACAGTTCCCAAGAACACCAGAAGCGCCACACATCTTAACATTAGACATAAACCCTGGTCACACCACAAGACAGTTAAGCAGAAAAAACTTCAAAGGGCAGTTATTTCATAAAACAAGCACAGCATAGCTGAAACAGCGGAGTGCCTCCACAGTGGCTTCAGGTGCATTGATACATACCCGTCTGTCGATCTTATCACCCTGTGAATCATACATTAAAAATTACAAAAGGAACTGTCCAGATGAGTGTGATGTAGGCTTATGCTCTGTTCTAGAGGCTATTCTGGCAGCGCACCATCACTAACCAGAATGTTTTTGTATGAAAACATAAGATATGAGGCAACTAAGAAGGGGTTCTGAGCACCTGTTTCATGTTGTCCCAGGTCACCAATCCCACCCGGCTTGAGAGGACAGCTCTCAGCCTATTCCTGCCTCCCCCACTGTGCTCTTCAGCTGCCATCATGCTGTTGCTTCCAGTTCTTCCCAAGCCTTCCACTACACAGGCATGTGGATAACACACTGCCATGTCATCACTGTTTATGCATAATAGTCACAAATGTTAATTACTGCGGTCAAAGGACTCACATCAATTCACCCACAGTGCTGACGCCGCCACTAGATTACTGTCTGCAGCACTACAAGTCAATCAGCACCAAGTTTGCTGATTGTATCAGATGTGGCCTCCTTCTTACTAGAGAAGGCCTTGGTCTCAAGGATGTTTCCTTAGCTTGGCAGGACCCATGTCTGTGTGAAAAAGGGCAGACGGATGCAGTACCTGAGACAGAATGTTGGTGCACTGCTGGAGCAAGGACACAGGTGGGTTTCCAAGACTGGTTGCAAGCTGCACCCGGAGCAACTGTTCTTTCAGAGGGGCGTTTTCTTGCAAAGCGTGCGCTAGTGCCACAGCTGCACACCAGTTGGACAGAGAGTCTGTGGAGAAGAGCCCTCCGCACAACAGCTGGCCAGCTGAGACTGAATTTCCAGTTGCTGTAACAGGACACAAACCATTAATGGCACTGAGACATTTTAAATGAATTTTCCAAAAGCTTTTGACAATGCCCAGAAGTGCATTTAATATACTTGAAAGCTCACGTTTTCTAAAGTTGATGTCGAAACAGGCTTCTAATTGATTCTACTGCAACACGCTCAAGCTTTTATTTACTACAGAATTTATTAACTTAATGTTTACCACTTCTCAGATGGCAAAAACTAAGGTAAATGTGCTAAGGTGGCACAGGCTGCAACAGCTGACAACGTTCTGTCACGTACTGACTTGCAGAAAACCAAGTCTTTGACACACAGTATTCTATAAATAGACCATGTTTGGGGAAGCTGTTTATCACCTGGCCTGTGACATTCCAGGTACTCCAACTCTGGCCTCCAGACAGTCTCACGGCCTTACTGCCTAATGTCACCTGCAGAACAGCACTCCCCCCGTGGCCACCATTCACCTGCCATTTGTTGCCAGGAAAACTTTTAAAACCAGACTGCAGCTCCAAGCACCCAAACATGGGGGAGAATCTCACAGTAGAGGGAAAATGTGGTGATTCTCATGAGGGTGCATGCCCAGTCCCACTTCCAGCAGTACATCGAGAGAGCTCATCCACAACAAATAAAGGGGGGGGGGGAGGAGCTGACACCACGGCACCACTGATGACAGCAGCCAGACTCAGAGATCCTCTTAGAAACAGACAGACGTGGCCGCTGGAAAAAATGAAGAGGGAGGGGAGACGCTGTTGCTGGAGGATGAGCTCATAAGAAAAGCAGGGATCCCCACCCTGGCTTTGAAAAAGAGGGGCACTGCTGTGCTGGGCCCATCCATTCCCCATCCATGGAAACTTCCCCAGCCACACAAGATCCGTGTACACTGGAGGGCGGCTTCTCACGCCGGAGGAAGGCTTCCAACTTTGTTCAGTGGAGTGGCAGAATCCATTGCGGTCTGTGTAGAGGTCACAGAGTTGAGACCTTGATTCAAATCTCCCTGAACTTTTTAGCTTACTGGATGACCTTATGAAAGGCACATTCTCTCTCTAATCTACCTCACAGAGTGTAAGAAAAAAAATGTCCCTAATCTAATTAGAAAATCTCAGTTGATCTTCAAGTCTTGGGTGCTGCCAGCCCCTCCCAGCCTTAAGGCCGGCCTTAAGACCAGGTGCCACCGATATGATGCTGCATACTGAACTTCAAATGTTTTTAGATGTTTTAATTAATGTATTGGGTTTTATTGCATTGTGAACCGCCTAGAGCCCTTTGTGGATTAGGCGGTCTATAAAATCTAATAAATAAATAAAGTCACTTTTTACAAGGGCAAAAACAGAACATTCTATTTGAAGCAGTTATTGTGACCAGTAATCAGGTCAGGTACTCACTTCACATCACTCTTCCTTCTGTGTGCTATTCTGCAGCATTATCCATCAACTACTGATGTGAAGATGCTGTCTTAAAATGCTCAGGGCATACTACAACACTCTCTTTTTATACACAGAGGCTCAACAGAGATGTGAGTCTCCAGCCAAATCCAGCTCCTTGTGGCCCCAGCAGCCCCACCAAAAAGAGACACTGAGACACTGCATGTTCCGTACCATCAATGGTTGAAGGGAGAAGCGTGGACACAATTTCTCCTTGGCCCTTCTGGTTCTTGTATAAGAAGCACTGGAAACAGTACAGCACAGCACAGCGAAGCACAAAGGGTTGCCTTTCATTGACCATGGACATCAGCAACACAACAATGGCCGGCCTGGCAGAAGAGAAAGACAAGGAAATCAACGGCCCATAAAGAGACAAAGGCACCACTGCAGAGCCGCAGGCACGCACTCCTGGCAAAGGCTAGCAAAGATCACCTTCCCCTGGACACTGAAAACCTTCCCAACTGTCTCGAACCTTCCCAGTCACCTGGGAGGCCCTACTCCAGGTGCTCCCCTACGACCCTTCCATATCTGGGGCCTTCTTCGTCGTGGTACCCAAACTGTGGAACTCCCTCTGGGGGCCATTTGCCTGTCTCCCTCTATTGTTCTTTTCCACCAGTGGGTGGAGCTTTCTTGCTTGAGTAAGAAGCAAGCCTTTATTGGCATAGATAGCAGTACAACAATAATAAAAACAGATTAAAAAGCATATACAATACAGGATATACATGTTAGGATGAAGGAAATCTACTGGCATTTAGTAATTTCCAGGAGAAAGTCTGCCACTATCATAGAGAGAGAAGGATCAGGGTTGTCCAACAAGTAGTGTAATCTAATTAAATCGGGGAGATAGGGTAAATGTAAAGGAGTAAGATTCACATACTTGGATCTGATTTCCTTGAATCTGAGACAGTGAAGTAATTAATTAGACCAGGTTTTGAGATTCAACTTGAGCCATTGTTACTATTATGGGCACAATCTTTTTTAGCCTTTTCTTTGCTTATTAAATCTGCCATGTAACAAGGCAGAAGGTGCATAACTTTTATTCAAACCTGGCGCAGCATTATGAAACTTCTCCTTTGAGCAGGGTTTATTAAGCAATACAGGTAGTGTTAGCCAAGTGGCCCTGTTCAAATGGGAGAGCCAGCAGGGGGGAGCATGTTTTCTTGACTTCGCAGTGATTAGGGTAGAGAACTCTCTATCTTCTTTCAGGTGGTTAACCTTGGTACTCCAGAGGGACTCACCTTCACACGCCAATTGGGCCGTGCGCTGATGGCACTGCAGTCCGCCAACATCTGCCGCCCTGCCACCTCTAGTCCCGTGGTGGGCACTTTTAGCCTCAGATGTTATGGACTACAATTCCCATCAGCCTGTAGCTTACGGCCAATTAGCGTGCTGGCTAAGGCTGATAGAGGGAGTATGATCCTGCTTTATCTGAGTACAGGATGCTCCTATAGTCAATAGTTGACCTTTTAATTTCCTATAAGCTTCTGGAATAGGAGTAAAGGGCAAAGTGCGAATCCACTGACAGTCCGGGATATGAGGCCATTTTTTCTTCAATTATATGGAAAACCAGGGGTTGGAATGGGTGTCAGAGAGCAGGCCGATTGGACCAGGGGAATTACAGTCCGAGAGAAAATGAATTTGCAGTGCCAGAATCTAAAGCAGTCCTCAGCCAGGCGGCTGATTCCAAAGAGTTCTTGACCTAACTCCAGACAAAGGGCTGCATAGGGCACACAATTTGGGAGTCTAGTTATCTTATGAAAAAAATTGGATTGAAGAGAATTCAAGGAGAGGTTAATAGCTTGAATCCAAATTGGGACTCTGTAAAGCAATCTCGAGGCGACTTTGGCATTTAAAAATTTGAGGGCAGGAGGGATAAAGGCCACTGCTGTAAAAGAAACGTAGTAATGCTGACATACTGTTAGATGTAGCTAGGAGAGCAGCCTTCCTCTGGGTTGCCCATGAAAGGTTAAAGGAGAATGAGAGGCCAAGGTATTTATAGCACTTAACCTGTTCAATTTGGGTGCTTTTCATTGCCCATGTGAGCTTCTTAAAGCGCCTAGAGAAGACCAATACCTTGGTTTTTTCATAATTAATTGTCAGTCTGTTGGATTCACAGTAATCCACACAGCGCTTCATTAAGCGTCTGAGGCCAACTCTGGTTTGAGAGAGAAGGACAGCGTCATCTGCATAGAGCAGAATTGATACATGGGATGTACCCAGTTTTGGGGCATGGCTGTTCACTGCTGAGAGGGCAGAGGGGAGGGCTTTCTTGCTTCAAATAAATTCAGTAACTACTTTCTCCTCCCTTATGGTACTCTCATGTATATCTACATTTTAACTGAATTGTTTATTTTATATATACTTGATTTTAAATGCTGCTTTAATGTTCTGATGTCCACTATTGTGAAGATCTGTTTGAATAGAAAGGCAGCACAGAACTGTCTAAAATAAATGGATAAATAACTGGTCCCCCCACAGCCTCTTCAGGTTGCCAACGGCGAGCAGTCAGTGTCAGGGACAAGTGTGGCAACCACCAGTGGGTCCCAGAGGTCTGATGCACACAGGACACATGGCCCGCCCCCAGGCATGAGACAGTGGCGACTTCATGTGTCCCCCGGTGGTCTGAAACAGGGAGAGCAGAGCCACCTGCTCAACACCAGGCAAGCAAAGGTTGTACAGCGAAGGGGAGCCCATGCCGAAGCGGCTCTCCACTGAAGACAGCGCTCTGCTATCCAGTTATCATCTTGCCAAAATGGTAAGTGGCCCTTTGTGCTGCCTGACTTGCCAAAATGGTAAGTGGCCCTTTGTGCTGCCTGACTCTTTAGCATGCCACCGGCAGCACCATCACCTCCAACAGGTGCCTGTTTTCCCTTGCCTCCTGGAGAATGAACAGCCAGAGGGGATACTTGAATGACTCCCCTCTTTGCTGGCTGGAAGTCGCACTGTCAGCAGCTCTCTCCTTCATAGATCTGACCAAAGAACATCTTCCTGCATCTTGAATACTCAGCCTATTCCAATCAGTTTTTTAAAATTGAGCATACAGACATATTCAAACACTGAAGACTGCCAAAGCAAAGGGACCCATGGAATGAGTATGAGGCGGGGTCACAGGCTGCTGGAAGTTGTAGTGTAGTGGTCAGAGACTCTGACCAGGAACTTGGAGGCCAAGGTTCAAATCTGCCTGGTTCTACCAAAACCTGCTAGGCGAGCCTTTTGGGTCAGACTTCCTCCCTCAGCCTAACCTAGTTCACAGGGTTGCTGTTGTGGGAATAAAGAGGGGCGGGGGATGGTAATGGACATATTGTAGGCAGTTAAGAGTCTGGTATGGGGAGAAAAGAGGAGAATAAATGACATACAGAAATAAATGGCATCAAGTACTGTACCTTGGTGGGTTTGAAGGTGCATTTACTGAAGCAAAGTAGTCTTGGTTCATTTGACATCCACGAATCACCTCTGACACGGTATTAATGGTCTAGGTAGTAAAACAAAAATGCCAGAGAGGAAGCATCAGAGTTGTGATTTGTGCGATGAACTGGCCGTAGTTTCGCGTCTGCAGCTTTACGCAGATCTCCTCTCCTGCACACATTTATTTTAGGGCAGAAAGCAAAGTGGCCAAGAGCAAAGGGATACGAAGCACAGCTAAGAACAAGATGAGCTCTGCAATTCATTCTTCTCCTTAATTACTGTTTCTGTGACAAAAGTCATAAATATAACCAATAAATAAATAAGCAGAGAGAATGCCATAGTTTACAGGAGAGGCAGGGACAAGCTCTGATTCAGCACTTTGTGAATGGCCTGGGCCAGGCAGCACATACAGCACAGGGACAATTCTGTTCTTGAGGGCAGGTTGAGGTGCATTCATCGACTGATGGGAGCCAATACAGATGGACCTCAAACACACTGTTTTTAAAGCAGAGGAGAGGAGAACAGTGTAAGCTGCTCTGGGTTCCCACTGAGGAGAAAAGAGGGCCATAAATTAAGTAAACGTTAGGAAATTTTGTTGGGAGTTGTGGGTTTTCCAGGTTGTGGTCTGGTAGTTTTGCTTCTAACGTTCTGTCTGCATCTATGGCTGGCATCTTCAGAGGCTTGTCACAGTAAAATGTATTTCTCTCCATGGAACAGTGTGGAATGATTGTGGGGTGGTGTATATGTATTCTCCACCTCATAGGTGGGTGGAGTAGGGCATATTCACATGTGTCAGAGTGGAGTTCATTTGCAGCTGCATTTGCAATTTTTTAGCATTGGTAGCCAGGTTTCACTGATTTTCAGATTCTGTTCCTTTTTGATAAATCTATCCCAGTGTTTGTGGATTTCAATGGTTTCCTTGTATAGTCTGACATTGTACAGGAGCAGCAGTACAGTACAGACATTGTACAGGAGCAGCAGTGGCGTAGGAGGTTAAGAGCTCGTGTATCTAATCTGGAGGAACCGGGTCTGATTCCCTGCTCTGCCGCTTGAGCTGTGGAGGCTTATCTGGGGAATTCAGATTAGCCTGTACACTCCCACACATGCCAGCTGGGTGGCCTTGGGCTAGTCACAGCTTCTCGGAGCCCCACCTACCTCACAGGGTGTTTGTTGTGAGGGGGGAAGGGCAAGGAGATTGTAAGCCCCTTTGAGTCTTCTGCAGGAGAGAAAGGGGGGATATAAATCCAAACTCTTCCAAACTCTACCTGTCAGAGCTGTCAAGAATTTCTGTGTCTGCAAATAAGATCTTATGTCCAGAAATTTTAATCAAATCAATTCACATGTTCATCTGAAAATCAAGTACCCAGTTATCAAGGGATGGGCAACAGTGCCTGGATGAACTGATGCCACAAAGTTAGCTTGGAAATACAGAAGGGGACACAGGAAACAAACAGAGAATTAAGACTGATTTCACAGTTTATATTCAGTATAATTAAGATGAAGTCTGTTCTTGAAACAGAACAACCAAAATTATTGTCTCGTTTACAAAGACATTGAAAATGGCAAGTCATTAAGGGAAGGGTCCCCAGCCTTTTTGAATATATGGAATTCTGTCAGTTCAGCCACAAAATGGCTGCCATGGGGGATGGAGACAACAAAATGGTCACTGTAGGAGGAAGAGCCAAACATAGAGGAAGGCCAAGTGCATGGGAAAAGAACAATACTTTAAAAACATATACTTGGAAAGAGAAGCATGAGAGATAAAACCATCACTGTGTTGGTAGCTGCTACCAAAACGATGTTATTTTAATCTGCACATCCAATCAGATCTACAGGGGCCCGTCAGAAGCTATCTGTAAAGGATTCAATGGTGTTGATGTTCGGGACAGCCGCCTGGCCTTGACTGCATTCTATAACCCGGGCGATGGGCCAGCATCTGTGGCGGAGACTCTGGTGGAGACCTTATCTCTGCGAGAGAGATGAGAACTCCGTTCCCATGGGAATCCGGGAGGGGGGATGGGATGGACAGAGTTATAACCTGTGCTTCTGGCGGGAGACTTTATTCCTGCCACGTCGTGTACGTGAGCTTTCTAGGATGTCTGAATAAACGGTCTTTTACACCAAAAGCCTTTTATTTCTGCTTCTATGGAATTCCTTACATTGTGGCAGGAATCCTAGTTCATCTATCTTCCCAGTGCAGCGGACCTCTGGTGTCTCGGCATGGAGAGGTTGAATATTCCTGAATCTGTGGAAGGTGCGGTAGCCCCCAAAGAGGGCTCCGAGCTTTCCCTTATGGATTTGGAGGAACCGGCGGGAGAACGGGTCTCGCTGGTAACTCTTTCCCGTCCTCGTATCAACACGAGTCTTCCCTTACTCGGGACGAGGAGACGATCATGTGGACTTGCATGAGTCGTTTGGGGCGCTGTCTATGGATCGAGCGCCTGTGGATCGGATATCTGCCCGTTTCCGTGTGGATTACAAACCTCAGATGCAACCTGTCACGGAGGAGACGATGCCCACATGGAGGACTATGACGATTTGTACCGGTCTGAACGTGAAAAAATACGGGACATCGGTTCCGTCTTGGATGGAAGCTGGCTGCCACCTACTGGTTTGTAGCGGACTCTTTTTTTTTGATCTCGGGCCAAGGGGAGAGGATACTGCTGCGCGGTGCCCTCGCGTTCCTCCAAGCCTTAAGGGCTCGCTTCCAAGATCCGGGTGCTGAAAATGAAGCCATCCGCACCACTCAAAATCCTTATTCCAGCAAGGCAACCGCTCCTTTGCCGAATTTGCCCGTGAATTTCGTGCGGCGGCTGCTCGACTCCCTCCTGAGTGGCCTGAGCGCATGAAATGTGAATACTTCTCAGATGCCGTCGGCGGCAAACTGCCGATTGAAATCGGTGTTCGCTTATTCCGGATCCCTCCGCATCTATTGCTGATTGGATCGAATTAGGATCCTTCAAAGTGGCGTCTCGTTTGGATTACGCTGCGTGCGGGGGGCCGCCGCCCAAAACCACGCCCTTCCACGCATTTACCACCGCTGCGACTCGCATAAGCCAAGCTTCCAGCAGCCTCTACCGAAACCACCTCCGAGCCCGTACGCCCGTCTGCCGGATTGTGTCTTTACTGCTGGAGGACCGGGTCATCTAGCTGCCAACTGCCCGAAAAAAAACCAGAAGCCAACACGCTCGACGGCCGCTAGCGCACCCCATCTGCCAAGCCACCCACGCCAGAAATCCGGGCCGCCCCAAACGGGCTCGTCGCATAAAGGCGGTTTACGAAGGCGCACCCAGAAGAGGGAAGCAGCTGTTTGCCTCTCTTCAGCCCCCCCATGGATATGGGTTTGACTCCAGATCACGGTGAGTGAAGCGCAGCGCTCCCATTCACGATTCAAAGCGATTCTGGCCAACCCCGCTAAGCACACTTTCGTATTATAGCCTCAGCCCTTGTAGATTCCTGTATGGCCTTGCTCCCCATTGTTTAATCTGCGAGGCCCCAGGATGGCCCGGAGTGAACTTTGGACTTAGACCCGGAGTCCCCTGGCTGGAAGCCCATACCGTTTCCACCCAAATGGACGGCAGCCCTCTCGGGGCCGAAGCGACCGGCCCAGATTCAAAACACTTATAACCCGGATTGCTCCTCACGCTCGCCTGACCATTGGGAGAAAATTAGTTTTATTCCCTGGCGCCGGTGGCCAAAACACTCCATAGTCCCTGGAGCATGCCATGGTTGTTAAGCTTGCATTGAACCAAAATTCATTTAGGGAAAAGAAGCGGATCTTAGGAAATTCACTTTTGACCACTCCCTGTGGTGAGAAATTACATACGAATTGGGGAAAACTCAATTCCTCCTAATGACATACCCCCTGGCTCTAGATCAGCCGGTTGCAGCTCTAATTGCTCGAATCTACCGGCATTCCACCGGCTTGCCAAGATTTTAGCCAGGGTATTTCCAGGAGCAAAAGAATGCGATCAATTGCCACCCATAGAGACACTGACTCGGCAAAAATGCAGGTATTACAGCCAGGGGCTCAACTGCCCAAGGGTAGAATCTACCGCATGAGTCCCAATGAGGAGAAGGAACTTCGTGCCTTCCTAGACAAGAACCTTGCTCGTGGGTTCATACGACGAGCTACCAAACACACACATGCTGCTCCTGTATTATTCGTTAAAAAAAAGGATGGGTCTTTAAGGCTCTGCACGGATTACCGAGGACTCAATGCGGTTTCCCTGTCCAATAAATACCCTTTGCCATTAATCAAGGACCTTTTAGATGCATTGGGCAAGGGACGCGTTTTTACTAAGTTGGACTTAAGAGAAGCTTACTACAGGGTCAGGATTGCGGAAGGCTATGAACATTTGACTGCATTTAACACAAAATTTGGACAGTATGAATACTTAATAATGCCATTCGGGTTAAGTGGGGCCCCCGGAGCTTTTATGGCCCTTATCAACGAAGTTCTACATGATTTATTATACAAGGGAGTAGTGGTATACTTAGATGATGTTTTAATTTATTCACAAACCATGGAAGAGCATGAAGCCTTGGTTCGGGAAGTATTAAAACGCCTGCTCAACAACTCCCTCTTTGCTAAACTTTCTAAATGTTGTTTCCACCAAAATTCTATCGACTATTTGGGTTACCGGATCTCGTCCGAGGGGCTAAAAATGGATCCTGCTAAGATTGAAGCAGTCCTCCAATGGCCTGCCCTACCAATCGGAAGGAACTCCAATCTTTCCTAGGGTTTGCTAATTTCTATCGTGACTTTATACCCCAATTCGCTGAACTGACTCTCCCACTCACAGACCTCTTACGCACTAAGGGTAAAGACCCACAGGCTGCCAAGCCCGGGGCCCCCCTTTCCTGGTCTAAAGAATGTCAGACAGCCTTTCAACTTTTAAAATCAGCTTTTACTACCGAACCTATCCTAAAACACCCTGACCCAGATCTTCCTTTTGTGGTTCACGTGGATGCCTCGGACAAAGCGCTTGGTGCAGCCCTGTTGCAGAGAAATAAAGATGATAGGCTGGTTCCGTGTGCTTATTTATCAAAGAAATTCTCCGGTGCTGAGCTCAACTGGACTGTAGGGGATAAAGAGACTGCTTTGACCATCAAAGTAGCACTTTCCACTTGGCGCCACTGGCTGGAGGGGCTAAACACCCTTTCAAGTTTGGTCGGATCACAAGAACTTGGCCGCCCTTTCCACCCCCCCCTGAAGATGTCATAAAACAACTCCGTTGGGACGATCTCTTTTCTTGTTTCTCTTTCACTGTCCATTTTTTCCCCGGAAAAACCAATAAACTGGCTGATGCGCTCTCGCGCCTGCCCGGAGAGGTGGAGCTGCCTTACGGGATATCCAGCGCACTGTTCTCTCCCCTCCCAATTGGGGCTGGCTGTCACTTTCGATCTCAGGCGTCCACTCCTCCTTCTCCACCCATTCCCAGCCTGGTCTCTCCTTTCCCTCACGAGAACTTCGAGGAGGCGGGGCTGCTTAGCGAGCCACCAAAGCGGAGGAAGGTGACTCCCAATTGCGCCTGGAGAATGGTGTTTGGCGGCGGGGGATTGTTGATGCGTGCCTCCCCCCCTCCGTAAGCAGGTTCTCGAGGCCTGTCATGATGCCATTTCGGCTGGACATTTTGGCTTCCTTAAAACTCTGCATTTGGCCGCCGTCAATTTTGGTGGCGCGCGATGCGCCAAAGGACATTGAGACATATATCAACGGGTGCGCGGTTTGGGCGGAAGCCAAATCCGTTCAGGGAAAACCCCATGGTCTGTTGAAGAATCTCCCGGTGGACTCCGCCCTGGGAAGTCATCTCCATGGATTTTATTACGGATTTGCCAGAAAGTCATGGCAACACGGTCTTGTGGGTGGTGGTGGACTTATTTTCTAAACAAGCCCATTTCATCCCATGTGCTTCCACCCCTCGGCTCCTAAGTTAGCGCGTCTGTTCATTCAGCATATTTATCGTCTACACTCCGCCCGTTAAGGTGGTCTCCGACCGCGGGCCCCAATTCATTTCAAAGTTCTGGAAAGCTTTCCTGGGCTTGTTGGGGGGCAGCCCGGCAATTGCCTCCCTACCACGTTCAAAGTGACGGTGAGTCGGAGAGAACGAACAGAACCCTGGAGCAGTATTTACGTTGTTACACCAACTATCACCAAGACAATTGGTCGCGAGTTAATTCCGTTAAGCAGAATACGCCTATAATAATGCGGTTCATAGCAGTACAAAAAACTCCCTTGAAATTGTGTCTGGTCGATCCTTCCCTCCGTTGCCGCAACTACCTGCGGAAGCGTTGAATCCTCGGAGTTCCAACAGTGGATTTCATCTCTGGCGAGGGTGGAAAAGCGGTCCAGACCGCCTTACAGCAGGCTAAAGACTCCCAAAAACTTCAAGCGGATAAGCGCCGCTCGGATTTCCCTTTACGTGTGGGCACCTGGGTGTATTTGTCTACCAAAAAATCTCAGAGACGTACATAAATTTTCAAAACTGGGCAAAAGATTCGTGGGACCTTTTAAGATTACTAAAGTGATTAATGATGTCACTGCCCGATTGGACTTGCCTAATTCTCTAAGTAATATCCATCCTGTCTTCCATTCCAGTTTGCTCAAGGAGGCTCCCGTTTCCGATGCCTGGCACGACCCGCCGGAGAGACCCCCGCCGACTATAATTGATGGCCACAAGCATTACGAAATTGACGCCATCCTGGACTCTCGTTTTAATCGCAAACGCTTGCAATATTTAGTCTCTTGGGTGGGATATTCCTCTGGGTATAATCAATGGGTCTATTCCGAAAATATTGACGCCCCTGCCCTCATTTCTGCTTTCCATCGCACCTTTCCGCACCTTTCTGGGGGGAGAAGTCTTTCTTAAGGGAGGCAGAGTGTAAAGGATTCAATGGTGTTGATGTTCGGGACAGCCGCCTGGCCTTGACTGCATTCTATAACCCAGGCGATGGGCCAGCATCTGCGGCGGAGACTCTGGCGGAGACCTTATCTCTGCGAGAGAGATGAGAACTCCGTTCCCATGGGAATCCGGGAGGGGGGATGGGATGGACAGAGTTATAACCTGTGCTTCTGGCGGGAGACTTTATTCCTGCCACGTCGTGTACGTGAGCTTTCTAGGATGTCTGAATAAACGGTCTTTTACACCAAAAAGCCTTTTATTTCTGCTTCTATGGAATTCCTTACACTATCCTTAGCTCTACCTACTTTCTAAAATTGTTTGCGGGATGCCAGGAGAGCTATTGCTGAGTACCATGGTGCCCATAGGCATCCTTTTGGGAATCCCTGAGTTAAAGTACAGAGAAACCTAAACTATTAAAAAATGTGAATTGGAACAAGCAATTCCAAGTAGCATTTAAAACATAATAAAAGAGTTAACCTCTGTTTCAAAACAGTCAAAAATCTGCAAGGAGGTAAAACTGAGGTCCAAAAGGCCTCCCTAGGCCCAGTCACCCTGCAGTGCACCCCCTGCATCCTTTCGCTGTGGTTGAAGCCATTCTTGCATCAGTTCAGCATGCACCACAGAAGAATACTTCCCTGGGGTGCCCTACCTCAGTCAGAATATCCGCAGGAACACCAGTGGCCATCAAGATTGTACAAAGCTGCTGAAGCAATCCACAATGAAACATGGCTTTTTGACAACTGCTTGTAGCACCAGGGGGATTTGTGGGGGACACCAGCACCCGGACCAGCTGGAAGGAAAAGGAATGGAGACAAGCATCAGGTATGGATGCTGAAAAGGCACCAACCTGGACTTCTAAAACAGAGCACTGCCAAGCTTCAAGCATGTGGCTGCAGGGGCTCACCTGCAGCATCAGGTGAAGATTTGTCACTTTCTGGGCTGACCACCCAACATTCTCGTCACCCACTTCAAACCAGGGTTTCATACGCTGAATATAGGAACCTTCCTTAAAGAAATTTTGATTTGAGTTGTTGTTCTTCAAAAGGTTTTGTAACAGGAGAAGACAATCCTCTACCACTATGCCTGAAAAAAAGAAAAAAGGTAACAGGGAATGAAAGTCATAGAGAGTTGTTAGCTGGGGCCAAACTAATGTTCTATGACCTCACCAGCCGGCCATGCAAAGCAGGAATTTGTCAGGGACCAATGATTAAGTGACATCTGCAGCTAGGGAGGTGCACAGCAAACTCAACAGGTGGCCACCAAGACCGGGGATGGGGCGGTCTACAAATTCAAGAAATAAATAAAATAAAATAAATAAAACAAGGGCAGCTGCTGAAAGAATTCCTTTGCAGGGCCTGAATCACTGAAGTAACTTACTACATAAACCAAATTTCAGTCATCTTAAAGGCAACAGGTCTACAGTGGTACTTCCATACAGATGTTCGCTCATACTTCAACTATTCATTTGCCAAAACTCTCAAACAATTTTACAAAGCTGGAGAGGTCACATGGTGAATGCTTTTCAGGAGGACCGTAATGGGGGAAAAGATCTTCCCAGCACAAACAGGCCATGAGTTTGGAGGGCTCATGCAGATGCGTTCAAGTGTCTTCAAGCTCAGGCATGAAGGCATCTGTCTCTGTCTCTCAGAGATCACTGCAACTTGCTGCCAGTATTCTTTGGCTCCAGGGCTCAGGCCAAATCCAGTCTTAAGCATCAGGCCTTCCATTCCCTTTTGCCTAGAGGACAGAAACCCCCTGCCAGGACTACACACCATCCATTAACTGTCAGGTTGACAACAACTGCAAATGTTGATTGGTACCCCAGGAAGCCCATTTCTGAAACTGCACAGGCTGAAAGCACAGTTTCTAAGAAAATACCTCCATCACTGTTTCCCTCTTCTGTTATGATATCCAGCAATCTCTCAAAGGCATTTTCAAAAGCAACTATTTTCTGGATAGCTGCGTTACTTTTTGTCAGCTGCTGAAGTAACAAGACACCCTGTGAGAGAGAAAAAATACAAAGATGACCAATGCAACTTTATGGAACTTTCTCTAAGTGCTACATAAATGTAGTAAGTTACTTCACCTATTTGCATTATGCCAGCACCAAGAAGGGTACAAAAGGGTTTCTGAAGCATTTATCTAAAAATGTTTAAACTATTATTGTGAGGGGTGGCATGCAAGAGAGGGGAGGGAGGGGGCCCGGCATCTGGACATGGCCCACCCACCCTAGTGGAGGGAGGGGGAGGGAGGGGTGGCATGCAAGGGAGGGGAGGGAGGGGGAGGGGGCCTGGCATCTGGACATGGCCCAGCAAGGACATAGGTAAAGGGGGGGGGTTCCCGGGTTCAAAACCCCCCATGTTAGAATGACAACACAACAATGAAGCTGTACATATATTCATTCATCTGGCTTGCCCTTGTGCTGCTTCCCAGTGATCCAGCTCTGCTCAGCTTTGCTGCACCATTCAAGTTTTCATTAATTGAATACACCTGAGCAAAGCTTCTACTATCAGCAGAGTTTAAAGCGGAGTCACTCTGGTAAGATGAGAAGGCTTTAGTCTTCTTGCTCTCACTGCAACCTCCTACCACACTTGAAAAAGAATACTCTTTCCATAGGATGGCTTTTACTTTAGCAGTTGCAAGGTTACACAAGTCTATTCTATACAAGACTATCAAACTATACAGAACTCTTCAGCAATAACAAAGTTCAACACATACTGAACTCAACTCAGACTCAACTCTCTATCTCAACATATACAAAGCATATATCCCACTGGATACTTTTCCCCACCCAGGCAACTGCCTCTCATTGGTCTAGAATTACAATTGAATTCACCAATCATGTTAAAGGTTAAACTTTGCTACTTTTGCCCCTAGACTGACTGTCTCCGTTCTCTGGGTTGGCAAACTTTCTGCTAACTCAGAAGATGACCTTTTAGTGAACTTTTACTCTTTTTTACATGTCATGACAAGCACCTGGTGTCATACCTGAATGTATGCAACAGTGAGTACTATGAGGCATTAGTCTATCTTGCCTACCAACTAGCTTTAATTCACGCTTGGCTCAAGTTACACACTGTTTTTATACAAAACCTAAGAATCTATAACGGAGAAGAAAACACATTGAAAACAAGATAGCAATGCCATTCAAATAGAGTAGACATAAATTACAGCACTACCTCACAGGGTTGGCTTATCTCTCTCTCTCTCTCTCTCTCTATCAATCAATCAATCAATCAATCATTTGGATTTATTAACCGCTCCACCCCCGTAGGGCTATTTAGTTATATTGTTGCACATTAACTTATGTAGTATGCACTGTGTCATGCCCCCACAGAGGCTTTTGTTATTTCCCCATTAAGATTCAGTTTCCCCATAGTTAGCATGGTTTTAGTTCATTGTTAAGTCTTCTAAGGGGTGATGGTATTTTAGTTAGCCCCTGTCCCTTTAGGACATTTCCCAATAGTTTCCCTCTTTACCCAGCTATCCCATTTTAGTTCTAGCCAATCAGTCAAAGTGAGGTGCTAAGGGTAGTTGGAGACTGGAATATTCGTGACGTACATATTAATATATGGTGGTCTATAGAGCACAAGTTAAGTTTAACAGCAGTTAGAACTAGACAAAGACTGAAAGAACTAAAAAGAAGCAATAAACAGTGGACTTTCTTGAAAGCAACCAAGCTGTAGACACAGTCTACAGCTTCAAACCTGCTCAAGACAAGCAAGGACTCTGATTTAGATAAACCCAAGGGAAGAGTTAGGGTCTTGATTGTCTCCAGTAATAAACCTATTGTTGAACTGTTAAACCTGGCTTGTGTCTCCCCCACTCTGTCCTAGCCAAGTACAGGGCACCAAAAACAGATTCACTTGGGGGGCAGAACGCATTGTTTATAATATAATATATTTGTGTATCTACATCATATGCCTTTTCATATATTTATATACAGCTTCATTGTTGTGTTGTCACTCTAGCTTGGGTTTTGGCTGTATATATTTCCTTTTTTTCCACGGCAAAACACCCCATTACATATCCGAAGCTCCACTCCCCTTTGTGGTTTTTTTGTATTTTTAAGTGTTGTTTCTGTTTTTGGCCTGCAGGGGGTTCAGTGTTTAGGCTAGCACAGGGGTAGGGAACCTGCGGCTCTCCAGATGTTCAGGAACTACAATTCCCATCAGCCTCTGTCAGCATGGCCAATTGGCCATGCTGGCAGGGGCTGATGGGAATCTGTATGACCCTGAGCTGTGGAAAACATGATTCCTGAAACTAACCTAAAATTTCAGGGATTTGTTGGGAGACTCTCCTGATGATACCACCCAGGTTTGGTGAGGTTTGGTTCAGGGGGTCCAAAGCTATGGACTCCCAAAGGGGGTGTTCCCATCCCCCATTAGCTAATAGAAGATGGGGGGTTCTTTGAGGGTCCATAACTTTGGACCCCCTGAACCAAACTTCACCAAGCCTGGATGGTATCATCAGGAGAGTCTCCTAAAGATACCCTGAAGGTTTGGTGCTGTTAGCATAATAATTTCACCCCTGACAGCAGGTACCCCCCCAATTTCCCCAGATTCTCCTTTTAAATCCACCCCCTTTGGCATGGATTTAAAGGGAGAATCTGAGGCCCCCAGTTTAAACATTGAAAGTGATGCTGTTTCAGGGTGGTCACTTTCAATGCTGTTTTAACTGGGGACCCCAGATATTCCCTTTAAGGTGGATTGAAAAGGAGAATCTGGGCTCCATCATTTAAACACCATTGAAAGTGATGCTGTTTGGAGGTGGATTCCAGCATCACAGCAGCCGCCCATTGGGGCCCCCCCGCAAAACTCAGATTTTGCACCAGCCTCCATTTTTCCTAGCTATGCCTCTGACTGGAGGGGAAGGCAGAAGGGGCTGCTGGCTGGGAGCCCAGCCGGGGAGAGTGGGGAGTCTGCCGTCCCTGGCCTCGGAGAGCTGCTTTTCTAGGCACTAAGGCTGGGGGCGGGGCTTGGGGAGGCGTGGCCACACCCCTATGGGTGGGGTGTGTGGCCCCACCCCCAAAGCTCCCCCATAAAAATCTATACCTACATCACTGTGGCCCACCCATTCTAGCAGAGAGAGAGGGGGGAGGGAGAGGGCTGGCATGCAAGGGAGGGGAGGGGCCCTGGCATCTGAACATGGCCCACCCACTCTAGCGGAGGGAGAGGGGAGGAAGGGGTGGCATGCAAGGGAGGGGAGGGAGAGAGGCCGGCAACTGGACATGGGCCACCCACTCTAGCGGAGGAAGGGAGAAGGGAGGGAGGGGTGGCATGCAAGGGAACGGGAGGGGAGAGGGAGGGGTGGCATGCTAGTGAGGGGAGGGAGGGGGCTGGCATCTGGCCCTGGCCCACCCACCCTAGTGGAGGAAGGGGGAGGGGAGGGGTGGCATACAAGGGGAGGGAGGGAGGGGAGAGGGAGGGGTGACATGCAAGGGAGGGGAGGGAGGGGGTCCAGCATCTGGACATGGCCCACCCACCCTAGCGGAGGGAGATGAGGGGTGACATGCAAGAGAGTGGAGGGAGGGGTAGGGGGTCCAGCATCCGGACATGGCCCACCCACCCTAGCGGAGGGAGGGGAGGGGTGGCATGCAAGAGAGTGGAGGGAGGGGGTCCAGCATCTGGACATGGCCCACCCACCCTAGCGGAGGGAGGGGAGGGGTGGCATGCAAGAGAGTGGAGGGAGGGGGTAAGGGTCCGGCATCTGGACATGGCCCACCCACCCTAGCGGAGGGAGGGGAGGGGTGGCATGCAAGGGAAGGTAGGGAGTAACCACCTGGAAGAAAAACCTTAAACCACTCACAAAGGCAGGAGATGAATATTTTAATCAATAAATACTCCACTTGATTAACTGTTTAGTTTTGAATTTGCTCTGTGTCTTCACTATTCTTTTATTCTGTCCCCTTTATTCTAAATAAGTGTATGTTTTCAACGTCCTTTGCTGCTTTTCATTTCAGGGAAGGACAGTATCAAGTCTGACCTACACTCTGTCTCAGACAAAGATGTTAATATGGTCAGTTGAGGTGCAGCGGTGGAGAAAATTGTATGCTTCAACATTAGAATACAGTCTCAAACAAATGTGAGAATTATCATTCATTTTATATACTGCCTTTGTGAAAGCCATTATTTTATGCATTATTGAACATGGTACTTCAATACAAGAACATTTATAGTTCACTGAACGACTATTATCCAGCTTTCAAACGAGAAGATAGGTAGGCACTAGGCCCAAGTGGAGCATTCTACATCATAGAAGGTCCAGTATGTTGAGTTCTGTGCCGGAGGAATATACAATCTACTAACATCTTTTTGTGAGATATACATATACACTGCCTTAAGATCCTGGAAAAGGGTGCAGGCTGGTGTTGAAACACATAAGAAACTTTGTATCCAAGAACTGGGATCTGTTCATCAAAAAATTGTTCTTCAGAGTACAGACACTTAGGAAGTAATGGGTGGTTTCTGCCGTTAGACTGAAGTTTCATTAGCGAAAGGATAATACACTACCTTTAAAGTTATATCACATCCCCCTTCAGAACTTACATCATTCCGTATAACTTCTCTAGAATCGGCCAGCAGGTCCATCAGCCTCGAGACACCTGGAAGAAAAAGCTTTGACAGGAGATGCATCATGCCCACGGAGCTGCCTGGTACAGAGCCAAGCAACCAACCAACCACTCTGCCAGCAGCACTCAAGGACTGCAGGAGAACTAGATCTGCTACTCAAAGAGGGCAGAGATTCCACTTAGGATCCTCTCATGATACACATGCCCTAAGACCAGGATTGTGTAGCCCCGCCCCTTCCTTGGCAAGCCTGTTGGAACGCTGTCATTCAGAGGAATGCAACAGGCAGAGGCATCATTGCACTTCTCTAGGCCCATCTGGGGAACCTCCTAAAATTCTACACAATCCTACTTACCCATAGGGCTGACTAGGATGACCTGCTGAACTTGGGGGCCCTGCTGTTTCAACAGCGCGGTCAGAAGCTTCACTCCAGGCCACCGGACATGGAAATCAAACTCCTGCAAAGATACAACACTGCATATGAGCCCTGAAGATCTGTCATATCTCACGATGAACGCTATTCCAAACAAGGCACGTGTCAGCAAACAGGTCTGGACTATTCATATGGATCCAGGGTGGGGGAGGGGACGTAGTGTCAGACTAGGACCCGGGCGACCCAAGTTTAAACTATCTATGCCATGGAGGCTTGTCACATGACCTTGGATCAGTCACACAATCTTAGCCTAACTTAGTGCACAAGGACTATCATGAGGACTATATGCAGGAAGGGAGAAAGGTGATAAAACCGTTTGGACCCTCATTTGTTGGGTAGAAATTAAATACGTAAGTAACTATGGAGCCTCCACCCGGCTGCCCATTCCTGCCAAAATGTACCCTTGTGGGTCTCCCAGAGTCTTGCCTGATCTGGCCCTGAGACTAAGGAAATACTCACTTCTAAATAGCTCAACAGAAGAGTGACATTTTCTTGCTGCTTAATGAAAATTTCTGTAAATTGACTTCCAAGGTCTTCTATTTGCTTCTGTGAATTTTCTTCTGCATGGTTAAAGAAAACAGCATTACAGTTCACACTTGAGGAATTCCAATATCTTCAAACTTTTTTTTATCAACAACTGCTGCAAATATAGTGGGATTTAACCTGTTTACAAGACTTCAAAAGCCAAAAACTGATATTTTAACCATGGTGCTTTTTTATTGAATTCAAGAAAACACACAAGGAAACTAAAAAGAGGAGCATCAATAAAAACACGGCAGCAGCGTTTCAAAACACCAGCAGTTTGCTTAGAAGGAAGCTCCACAAACACAGCAGTTGCCCACTGATCTATGAAGGCAGGAGGTATCTGAATCAGATCTGCTGGTGCTTGTAATGGACAAGCAGTCCCCTAGAAAGACCAGGAGGAGGTTTTGAATGGTCAGGGACTCCTCCAAGGTCTACACATCACCGCCTGAGAGAAATTGCAACTCAGCAAATATCTTCGAAGACCAGAGAGACACACTCAGAGCTACCGTGGCCCGGGCCAGCTGGAAGTTGCTGAAGAATCTTCAAAAGCAGCATCAGAATCTACATATTATAGTGCAGCCTGAAAGGTACTAAAGAATGGGCACCTGAGGGCAGCAACGTAAAGGTCTGGACCCCCCACCCCAGCCAATTAACGAGGACATTTCAGAAAATTCAATGGGAAATTTGGGACATTTTAAGGTGTTCTTGAAAAAAAAATGATTTTTCCCCCACTTTTAAATGAGTGAAATCTGCTACAGTAGTATCCAGAGCAGCACTTTGCAGCTACCTCTCACTCTAGCATTGGATATATTTTCAGAGTTCCCTGTAGAAGATTAAAGCACCACATTTTTCAAGCCTGTAATTATCTTATAATTATAAATGGTGTGTTTTATAATGTTGCATCAGAAAAAGTGCTAAATTTTGCTTTGACAGAAAAGTCAGTTTCCAATGTATTCCCCTCCCCTCAAATGTTTGATTTTTTTCCTACACAGCTTCAGAAATTCCAGAATCACTGCATCTCTACTTGTAGCAAGTTCATTCTTTTCTGGTTGGGGACACAGGGCCCACAGAACAACAAGAGCCACAGACCCCAGTGCCTGCTGGGTTCCTTGCAAGAATTCTGACTCGTCAGAACAACACAACAGGCAGGCCAGACAACCTTGGGCCAAAACCTGCAACCTTCACTTTAAATTAATTCAAATCTCCAGGGCCTCATGAGCTACATCCCAGGGTATTATAAGTAATCACAGAACCACACATGTAATGCAATAATCTTTGGTGGTTTCTGGAAAATAGAACAAGTCCCATCAGACTGGAGGAGAGCTAACGTTGCCCCCAACTTCAAAAAAGGAAAAAAGAGGACCCAAACAATTACCTCCCAGTCAGTCTGACATCAATACCAGGAAAGACTCTAAAGCAGATCATTAAAACAGACAATCTGTAAGCACTTAGAGGGGAATGCTGTGATCACTAAAAGTCTACACAAGGTTTCTCAAAAATAAGTCACGCCAGATTAATCTTATTGCTTTTTTTTGACAGAGTGACAAGCTTAGTGAATGAAGAGAATGCTTTAGATGTGGCATACTTTGATTTCAATAAGGCATATTCATGCAAACGAGCTAGTAAAATGTGGACTAAACAATGCTACTGTTAGGTGGATTCATAACTGGTTGACTGACCAAACCCAAAGAATGTTCACCAAGGGAAGATCTTCATCCTAGAGACCTAGAGACAAGTGTCCTGGTGTCCTTTTACCGCTGTGCTATAGAGAGTGTCTTAACCTACTGCATCTGTGTATGGTTCTCCAGTTGCACAGTGGCAGATAGGAAGGCGCTCCAAAGGGTGATCACTACTGCACAAAGGATTATCGGCTGCCCTCTCTCCTCCTTGGAAGAACTCTACAACTCCCGAAGCCTAAAAAAAGCCCAGAAAAGCCCAGGGACCTGTCTCATCCAGCACACTCTCTTTTTGAACTGCTACCATCTGGTAGGCGATACAGGACTATCAAATCTAGGACAAAGAGGCTTAGAGACAGCTTCTACTCTAGAGCTGTGGCTATGCTAAACTCCGCGGCTTCGTGTTGATGTGTTTGGGGCTGTGTAGGGATGGGTGGAGGAAGGGGGAAGTGAGGATGATGTATGAGTCTGAAATTGTATGAGTATGATGTATTGTATGAAATTGTATGAGTATGATGTATGAGTCTGAAATTGTGTGCATCGAGGAATGCTGCTGTAAATTTCGTTGTGCGTGCACAATGACAATAAAAATGCTTATGCTTATGCTTAAGTGACTAGTGGGGTGCCACAAGATTCTGTCCTGGGCCCGAAGCTATTCAATATTTTTATACATGACTTAGATGATGGAATAGAGGGCATGCTAATCAAATTTGCAGATGATACCAAATTAGGAGGGGTAGCTAATACCCCAGAGGACAGGGCCAGAATTCAAAATTATCTTAACAGACTAGACAACTGGGCCAAAACTAACAAAATGTCCCCCCACAATTTCTTACAGGTTACCCATTCGGGATCTACATTCTTCAGGAGTAAACATTATCTTCCCTCTATTTTACAGAGAGCAGATGCTTCAAAAAGCTTCAAGGAAAATCACTGGCCAGGAATTCGCATTTGTGATTCACTGAGTACTATTATAAACCAGAGGCGTAGCTGGGTCAAACTGTGCCCGGTGCGCATTCCACATTTTCCGCCCCCCCCCCCCCGTCCCATACTGGGAAGGGGGGCATGCCCAGTGAATGCCCAGGTCTGAACTAAGGTTAGTATTACCTGGCTTAGTTCCTTTTTCAGAACTTTTTCAGGCTTCAAAAGGCCTTGTTCTCAGTTTAAAAAGGCCTGGTGGGAACTATACTTCCCAGGAGACCTTGTGAGCCCCAAGGGCTCCTGGGAACTGTAGTTCCTCAGGCCGTTTTTACTGAGAACAAGGCCTTTTGAAGCCTGAAAAAGTTCTGAAAAAGGAACTAAGGTAAGTATGGGAAGGGGAGTGGGGGGCGCCGCGGGTGTGTGTGTGTGTGTGTCAGGATGATGTTGATGTGTGTTCTGTCCTTGAATCTTTCCCGCCTGTCAGCCATAGCTCTCTGCATTGACTGGGGATGTTTTGCTTTCAAGTTATCTCAGCTTGACTGTGTGAAACTATGCACTGTTGAATTTCATGTGGTGGGAAGGAGGTTTGCTACTGTGTTAAAACTATTATCAAAGTTCTGAGGCTCTCAGAACTCGCAATGCCTGTTTTTGACTATGACTGCCAGTACAATAAAGAACTGAAAACGGTTACTTTTGCCTGGACTTTACTAGTTCGTTACAGGGGCCCCACCCCCTTGTGGCTTCGCCACTGCTATAAACAATTCTGACATGTAATGCAAGAGAACTCCAAAGCTCCTTTAACTTTTGTCATGATCTCATTAGTTTAGGTTTTGGCCAGATTTACTTTCTGGTGTCTTGAAGACCCCTACAGTGAAGCAGACATAACAGCCATTACAGAAAACTGCTACCAACAATTCCCAACAACACGAGGCATACTTTACAGCTTTGTCCAACACACCTGTCTAGCTATCCCCCAAAGCACAATCGCAGACATATATTCTCACAGCTTGCCTTCCATTGCTATTATGTGCATGAACTTAAGTCAATTACATGTCAAAGATTGGCACAATTTAATTAATTAAATCAACAGACCCGAATAAAATATAATTAGTATAAGCAGACAAAGAAAAGATGATGTCCATTTTGTTGCACAATTAAGGGTTTTGGTGATCTGCTTTTCCCAAAAGCATCATTGTGCGGGGAAGGGTCCTACTCAAGCCTGATTCTAAGGGGAATGCAGGCTTGAAATATGCAACTTATCCCTGAAATCAGGCTCCATCCCTGAAGACTGGAAGATGGCCAATGTCACACCAATCTTTAAGAAAGGATCTAGGGGGGACCCGGAAAGTTACAGGCCAGTCAGTTTGACATCTGTTCCTGGTAAATTAGTAGAAGCTATCATTAAAGATAAAGTTATTAAATATGTAGAAAAGCAAGACCTGCTGAGTCAGCATGGCTTTTGCAGAGGCAAATCCTGTCTTACAAACTTACTAGAGTTCTTTGACTCTAGTAAACAGGCATGTGGATAAGGGGGAACCAGTGGACATTGTCTACTTGGATTTCCAAAAGGCTTTTGACAAAGTTCCTCACCAGAGACTATTGAGAAAACTCAGCAATGAAGGAATAAGAGGGGAAGTCCTCCTATGGATTCAAAACTGGTTGAGAAACAGGAAGCAAAGAGTGGGTGTAAATAGGAAATTCTCACAATGGAGAGATGTCGGGAGTGATGTCTCCCAAGTTTTGGGACCAGTGCTCTTTAACCTATTCATAAATGACCTGGAAGTAGGGGTGGGTAGCGTGGTGGCCAAGTTTGCAGATGATACCAAATTATGTAGGGTGGTGAGAACCGCAAAGGATTGCGAAGAGCTCCAAGCGGACCTTGATAAATTAGGGGAGTGGGCTAAGAAATAAGTTCAATGTAGCAAAATATAAAGTGATGCACATAGGGACAAAAAATCCAAAGTTCACATACACGCTACAAGGGTCAGTGCTATCAGTCACAGACCAGGAAAGGGATTTGGGCGTCTTAGTTGATAGTTCCACGGGAATGTCAACTCAATGCATGGCAGCTGTGAAAAAGGCAAACTCTATGCTGGGAATAATTAGGAAAGGAATTGATAATAAAACTGCAAAGATTGTCATGCCCTTATATAAAGCAGTGGTGCGACTGCACTTGGAGTACTGTGTTCCGTTCTGGTCGCCACATCTCAAAAAGGATATCGAAGAGATAGAAAAAGTGCAGAGAAGGGCAACGAGGATGATTGAGGGACTGGAGCACCTTCCTTATGAGGAGAGGCTGCAGCATTTGGGACTCTTTAGTTTGGAGAGGAGGCGTCTGAGGGGGGATATGATTGAAGTCTATAAAATTATGCATGGGGTAGAAAATGTTTTTCTCTCTTTCTCACAATATTAGAACCAGGGGGCATACATTGAAAATGCTGGGGGGAAGAATTAGGACTAATAAAAGGAAACACTTCTTCACACAACGTGTGATTGGTGTTTGGAATATGCTGCCACAGGAGATGGTGATGGCCACTAACCTGGATAGCTTTAAAAGGGGCTTGGACAGATTAATGGAGAAGTCGATTTATGGCTACCAATCTTGATCCTCTTTGATCTGAGATTGCAGATGCCTTAGCAGACCAGGTGCTCAGGAGCAACAGCCGCAGAAGGCCATTTCTTTCACATCCTGCATGTGATCTCCCAAAGGCACCTGGTGGGCCACTGCGAGTAGCAGAGAGCTGGACTAGATGGACTCTGGTCTGATCCAGCTGGCTTGTTCTTATGTTCTTATGAGATCCGCCCCCCTCAGCCTCCGTGCTCCGGGGGGAGACGCTGCTGCACCTGGCTTTCAAGCTGTACCCAGGCAGAGCACAAGGACAGGTGGCTGGGATACTCCTGGGATACTCCTGCCACTGAAGGGATTTAGCTGGGACATGGCAAGAGGCAGGAATCACCATCACAGAGTGGTTAAAATGGGAGGCTGCATTTAATTGACGGTGCTGAGGGATAATGTGTTTAAATACATGCAAACATGCAAATGAAGGAATTTCTGGGACTTGCTTTCCCAGGGAAGAAGGGAGTCATAAAATGCACAGGAGTGGGGGGAAATAACCATTTGCTCTGCCTGCCAAAAAGGGTTGGTATAAAAAACATCAGTTGGGTATTGAAACATGTGGGACACGAACTCCTTAATGATAGGGAGACAGGGGTTCACCATCCCACGTGGGAGAGGGCTCCCTAATTCTGGACTGAGTAAGGAACTTCTAGTTGACTAGAGTGGGAAGGGTTAAAAAGGTTTGAACATCCAGTTAACAGCATTCAAATTCTCCTGCACTGAGCAGGTGGGAAGTCCAGGGAGGAGAAAATTTCTGTTAAGGTTAGCTTAGAGATGTGATTTCTCCCTGTTCTTTTCATAGATCTGTTGTAGTTAATATGATCGTCATTTCACATTCTCTTGTGCACTAGTTTGATAATCCAGTTAATAAAGCCTTCCCTATTCAAGAAAGAAAAAAGCTGAGCAGTGACTCCATGTCATGGAAACGCACCTGACTCACTGGAGACTGGGCGTATCCCTCCTTGACCACATCACCAACAACAGGGTCCAACAATAATTTGGCATCGCGTCCATTGAGACAAAAATGAGAGAGAGGCTCGTGCGCCGGTTTGGCCATATCCGACGAGCAGCCCTGGACACTGTTGGCAGCATTGCCTGCCATATTGAGGTTACTGGCCAGTGGCTGCTTGGACAGTACCTTCAATGTGGATCTGAAAGTCACATGCTTGCAACCAGACAATGCACTCGATCGAGAGAAGTGGTGCTTAAAAATCTGAGCAGTGGACACTGCATTATTGGGACAAGGCAAGGAGGAGGAGGAAGAAGAAGACTGTTTCAAATACCTCCCAGAGCACCCGACCCTCACTCACACACTGACATATAGGGGAAGGGCTGAAATTGCCCTTTCTACGTGTACTGGTATTCTACTGTACTGGTATTTCTTCAAACAACTGGTAACTGTGGGAGGTTGGGTTTGGTTTGGGGTGGTGGCACTGAAGAATAATGTGTTTAAATTCATGCAATGAAGGATGGGCTTATGTATGTAATGCATGACGAGGCAAACAGTTTTATTTTTCTCAGTCTGAATGGGTGGTGACCAGAGAAGATATCTTGCAGTCACGGCTGAAAGCTCAAAGAAAATATCAACTCAATGTACATATAATCCGGAAACAAAGTAAATGGAGAGCAAGGCAATGCCCTGTGGAAGCCACAATCCATGGGGACAGTTCTGGTCACTTCAGATCTCTTAGGAAAAGGATACCAAAAGGGCAACCAGACAACATGAAAGGACTGCAGCTCCTCTCCTAGAAGGAAAGGCTGAGAGCTGTGGAACTTTTCATTTTGCAAAAGGATCCCAAAGTGGACAGGTTTATGAGATTATATATGGTAAAGAGAGAATGGATAGAATTTTTCTTTCTTTCTTTCTTTCTTTCTTTCTTTCTTTCTTTCTTTCTTTCTTTCTTTCTTTCTTTCTTTCTTTCTTTCTCATAAGTTAGTACTCAGGGCCACTAAATGATGCTGAACGGCAGCAGATTCCGCACAGACAAAAAGAAGTGATCTTTCCAGAATGCTAACTTGTGAAATTCAATGCCACAAAACACCTGTGACAGCTGGGAGGTTTTCCAGTTTCAAAAAGGAAGTAGACAAATTTAAGGAGGAAAGTTTATCAACAGGTGTCAGCCAAAACAGCCACATGGAATGTCCACACTCAGAAGCAGAAATGTCTAAATAGCAGCTGAAGGGGGAGGCATATATCGGCTATTACAGTTATGGTCATTAAAACAATCCAAGTTCCGCATCGCCTGTGCAAGATCATGACAGAGTCCTGAAGCTTTTATGCAAGTGGCTTCTAGCATTGGGGCCAGGGATCCTGGGGTGTGCGTGCGTGCGTGCTGCAGAGTTACATGCAAAGGGGTCTCAAATCTTCATGCGGAGTAAGAATGGTCATTTTGATCTTTTTTCCTATTATGTATTTTTTCAGTGGCTTTCAATACCACAACTACTATTAGTCTGGGGAAACTGACGTTTTTTGAAGGGCCTCTCATACTTGAAAAGGTTGAGAACCACTTTTCTAAAACATTAAATTAAAAAGCTGACAGAAATTCTAGGAATAGTTTTGAAGTGCAAAGGCATGCGCTGTAGCAGAGAAGCTATGGTATTAGCAACTAACATTTTAATTTCTATGCATATAAATATTACAAATGGTATTCAGCAGATTATAAATGTATTATAAAATAACATTCAACAAAAAAATCTAAGAGCAGTTTTTAAATTATTCACTAAGCATTTCTGAAAGAGCATTTCTTCAAATTATACAATTAGTTATTTTACGTAAACCTGGAAACTCTAAATAATGCTAAGCAGGGAAAATTTATGCAGATTGAAGAAATCAAGCAATGCTTTATGTGCACAGCATTAAAAAGGACACTGTAAAGGAGACAATGTAGAGGTTCAAATTCCTTTGACAGACAATCTTTTGAAAATTATGTATTTATTAATTTAAGTACTTATTTCTGAATCCCAGCCAATCAGACATTCAATGTATTGTCGAAGGCTTTCACGGCCAGAATCACTGGGGTGCTGTGTGGACGTTTCGCCTGCATCTGTGGCTGGCAGCATCTTCAGAGGATCATCTGAGGATCATCTGTAGATCCTCTGAAGATGCATTCAGCCACAGATGCAGGCGAAACGTCAGGAGAGAATGCTGCTAGAACACGGCCACACAGCCTGGAAACCACACAGCACCCAAATCAGACATTCCCTTTTCCAGCTGTTTTTGCAGATCTGGCTGTGTTGTTTCTATCAGGCTGTGACTATTTGACTGAATTCTACACATTTCCAACTTGTTCTTTTCTTATCCACTCTGAGGATAGGAGGATAAGGGGACAAGTAATTAACTTAAACCAATGGAACTATAATTGAGATCTTTCAGTTAAGTAACTAATGTTGCTATGTAACGCTACTCCCTAAATATCACCTCTAACAGTTACAAACTTCTCAATCTATAGCTATGAAAACACTACTATACTAACAAATGTGAGAAAAGACCTTCAGTAATATTTTCAAACATCTTCCCAGTATCCCTTTTAAAATGTCCAGTTAATGCTTGAAACTATGAGTGAGACACATCACAGGCCAACATAAATTCAATATGCTTTACCTTCAGAATCCTCTGTAAATGCAGATAAGAGAGAAAAGTTCGAATATGAGGCAATGTTTCATTGAGTACTGCACAAAAGACTCCTTAGCAATTTAAAACTAATTTCAAAAAAGAAACTGAGAGGAATGCCACAGTGGCGGTTATTAGGTTAGTTTACCTCAGACTTTCCCAAACATCTTTAACTTGACACCCTTTGGAGGCCCAGTCACAGCTGCACAGCTTTCTTCCCCATTCCATTCACACGCACCCCCCTCCCCCCTGGTTTTGCACAGATTTCCTGCAAGAGTCTACTGTCCCTCTTGGCAGCTTCCAGAAGGAAATCAAAAGAATCAGCTACTGGCAAGTTCTATCAGTCTGGCTGGGACCATGGACCTCTCAGGCCCAGAGCTGTACCCCCATCACTGATGATCACACTGGGCCACTGTGCATCTTCAGTGTCCCTACGTTTGTGCTTCTCTTCACTCTCCCCCTGCCCAATCCCTCATTTGTGCTGGAAGGTATCCATTAACATACTGACAATTGAAGTGTTGCTGCTCACTAATTTAAGTCCCCTCCCCCAAATTAACTATTTTAAGAATATCCTCTACATTCCCTCCATCAGCATTTAATAGAGTTCATGAAACAAAAAAATACAGCTCTAAGGAATGGCAATCATGGTTCAAACTGTCAAAGCTTCTGGAAAATTTCTTCTGAAGGATGGGTACTACGGTATAACCAAGAGGCTAATCATACCGGGGCTATTTCTGCACAACCAAAGATTTCCTTTTGCAAGGCAAGGTGAAATTAAAAAGAGAGGCTAGGATCTGCATCAAAATTTTAATGTTGTGGGGTTTAAGGGCTACGTGGCTGTGGTCTGGTAGTTAGGATCTAAAACTACCAATCCACAGCCACACAGTCCAGAAAACCCATAACATCCAAGTTTCTAGCTCTTAAAATGGTAATGGTAAGTTTGAAAAATGTAGGTGATGCATGGCTACAGTACAGAAACCAAAGACTGAGAGTGGTGAAGACTTTCCCGTGGCCCTTTGCCCCAACAGCAAAAAAGAGTTCAGCCGAGAAGATCTGTTTAGAAATTCACACACATTTTACACAGGCTGAGGAATTCCACTTTCCTTTGGGGAAAGGGCACAGTCTTTGGCCACCTAGGAAATCATCTTGCTCACGACTAATGCAGAGGCAAAGTTTTAGGCAGCCTTGACTGATGTAGAGGAATACACAGAGAACACTTTCAGCAAAGTATTACTCAAAGCTGCAGAAGTGAATTCACAGCAGAATCTTAGGCAAAGTTATGCTGGCCCAAGTCCACTGAAATCAATGGCCTTCAAAGGGCCATTGTAATTTTGTGTAGGATTGCACTGTAAATTATTGAGTATAAAGGTCAAACGAGAATCAGTGCCAGCTTTATCTCTATGGCAATCCTACTATACTTTCCATTTATTTTGAAACGTTATTATCTTTCCAAGTGGATCTGTGATACACTGCATAGAATCAGGAATCATGCAATACTTATTTTCTTATCATGCCTAAACTTATTTTACTGCTTTAACAACGTCAAATGCATAATTTATAACTTAGTCTATGATGTTATATTATTTGGTATATTTATAAAACTAAAATTCAAACAAAAATATTTATTAAAAATTTAATTTGCTACGAAGTATTCCAGTATTCCACAGGGACCTGGAAACCATTGCATTCCACCCCTGCCCCCGCCCCTACTTCCTTGGCAACAAGGACTCCAACTTTTTGTTATCTGAAAAGTGGGACAATAAATCAAACTTCAAAATAGAAAACACAAAATTTGTAGTAAAGGAAGAATGCTCTTTTGACAGAAACAACCTCATACAGTGACATGTTAGGATATGCAGTTATTAAGTAACACTGAAAATATTTAACTGTAAGCATATTATTACACATATTATTCCAATATTATTTGCAGTCAATTTTATTCACATTTGAATGATAAACATATCCTTGAAAATATATTTGCAAATATCTACGACATAGCCCAGAATCATCATCAGCATCTCTATCATCTCAACATGGCCCCATCTGCATATCCTGAATCCCGAGATTGGGACCACGGACAGAAAAGGCAGATCTTTCTGCAAGCTCGAGGAAAGGTCTCAGTTTGCAGAAAATATCCAATACTGAATATCAGTGAATGTCTGCAATTCTGCACAAACAGCGTTGCAACTGGGGAGAGCAGCTGCCAGGATGCCATTCGCTGTTGGGAGGGGGAGCTGTGGGGATGAGCTGTGGCTTCCTGCTTCTTGCTTTTGCAGGTGCTTATCAGCTTTCTGGCCTTGGAGTTCTGCTGGCTGGGACGAGCTCTGAGGCTGTATTCTTCAATAAAATCCTTGAAACCATCAAGTGAGTTACTGTCTGAACGGGGAGTCTGACAGCAGCCTGGGTTGCATCGGAAAGTACCGTCAAGTCACAGCCAAATCAGGGCAACTCCTCTGGCTCGTCAAGCCCAGAGCCATTCCCCAGGGGCAAGACCCACATTAGTTAGTAAAAAAACTCAACCCTCCACCCAAACACAAGTACAGGAATAAAGCCATTCTCATCTAACCAAACATATGGTCAGTTATGCACAAAAGGAAAGCAAATACTGTCGAAGGCTTTCACGGCCAGATTCAACTGGTTCTGGTGGGTTTTCCGGGCTGTGTGGCCATGGTCTGGTGGATCTTGTTCCTAACATTTCGCCTGCATCTGTGGCTACCTCTGAAGATGCCAGCCACAGATACAGGCGAAACGTTAGGAACAAGATCCACCAGACCACGGCCACACAGCCTGGAAAACCCACCAGAACCAGTTGTAAAGAATGCTGATTTCTATGTAGAAGAACACATGCCAAAAGTGGCCTTTCACCCCTCCAACTTGAGAGCTGTATTGAATAGTTAGATATATGAATATAATCTGTTCTGCTCCCTACATATTGGTTAAGCAGTGAACTATTTCTGGTTATTTATACGCAAGAACGTGCAATTTTTTCCAAAAGACAGGATCTGGGGGAAGCCTATTCATTTCATCATATATTTTGTGTTTATGGTTCTAATTCTGGAACACTGGAAAGATACTCTGACAGCGAGGTCATTTCTGTTGCAGTCCCCAACAGAAACATACAGCCACCATCATGCCACATTGGTCACATGCTCAACTCCTGCTAGCTTGACTTACTAGTGGCCTTTCCCAATAGCTGGGTTTTACTGAATACCACCAGACTTAGTGGTCATTTACAGGAAGAGATGATGACTGCTGTCACAGCCAAGAGGCACTCTCTACAGGCTCAAAAGAATTATGTCCTAGGTCTAGGATTAAATGCATGTATATACTGTGGCTGACTCTTGTAAAAAGATTATACTGTACTACACCATGAACCAGCCTTTTCCTCCCCAGTTGTCATGTATCCAAATGAAGTTACTGCTGGCTTAGCCAAAAAGTTAAAACAAAATCACTAGTTGATAAATCTGGCAAGTCTATACTCTGGACTGTCAGTGCAATAGAAAAGGTTATCTTGCAGCAGACAGTTTTGACAGGCAGGCCAAATCAACAGAAAGACAGCAGATAAAACTGCCAATTTAACTGATTTATACCTTCCCTTTCCTGGCAGGCTGGGGAGAGGGTGGCTGACAACCACAGTCTTCCTGCAGTTACATTAGCAGCCTTCTGGGTCACAGAAGGATGCTTGGGGGAGGGCAGAGAAAGCCCTGCCTCAGCAGCGGAGTGCCTGTAAGATCCAACACAGTGTTTGTTATTTTCCCCATTCTCACGGATCAGTAGAGACACCAAATTTAGAGCAATGACTGCTCAGGAGAGGGCAGATGCAAAAGGAAGTACTCACCTTGTTCCTCTTCTTCCAGATCATTCGATATGATATTGTAGAGAGTATCCAAAGCATAGCCAATTATTTCAGAATCTGAACTGCAAATAAATACAGCCTCTTAGCATGCAAGAACAAACATATATATGCTTTATCCATTTGTTCATCAGTGCAAATGAGAACCTGTGAGGAACCGGGAGAGAGGAAGGGGAGAGATCTCCTTCCTCTCTCTGTGCAGCTGAAGAGCAGCAGTGAAGAGGATGAACTGACTGTACAGTTCCCTCATTTTATGAACTTCTTGTCTAACTTGGCAAAAACTCTGGATTTCTGTAAGCAGTCAGTGGGGCAAGGAGCTACTTGGATAGTGGTGTGTCCCAAGCTTGTTTTGGGTTATAGAAGATAAAGGAGGGGTGGCAGGTTACAAGGTCCCATTACAGTGAGTACTTCAACAATCCTTGCAGCAACCATGTAAGAAAGGTCACCAGCATCATCCAGGATAAGGGAGGAGGCACCATGAGAAAGCAGCAGCTGAACCCAAATCCTGCGCAATCTACTTGAGTTGAAAGGTGAGGCGTGAAGCAGGGACTGCCCAGCTTCCTTGACCTACTGACATGACTGTGCTGGAAGGCAGCTCCAGCTTTGCCTAGGAGACTCCCTGAATTAAACTGAGTTAATTTCTCAGTAGACATACAGAGGATCAAGTTGCCTGTTGTCTTCAGTGTAGGAATAGCTGCTCTGATTTTTAGCTTTCAGGGACAAGGGTGAGTGACAACGAGCACTGCTCCCTCGTGCTGATCCAGATGCCATGGGGGTTGGCCCGGGGAAGAATGCCTTGGATCCCTCCTGCGTCTGAGTAGGACACCATCACTCCTTACGGGCTTCTCAGTTGTAGCAGGTGGCAAAGTGCATCTTGTCACTACCTCAGCAAACTTATCCCCAAGGCTGGTCCATAGCAGAAGACTGAGAGGGGATTGGCTCCAATCCTCACCCTGCCATGAAGCCCCCTGGGTGACCCAGGGGCAGTTGCTCTCATCCTGGCCTACCTCACAGGGCTGTTATGTATGGCCCTGAGTTCTTTGGAGGATGGACGGGAGAAGAATTCATAAAGATTCCAATTAAGTGCTTTTATTCACTTTGCCAACATACATAATCTTTTTTCTACACAAAACCCTGTAGAGATAAAACACCTACTTCCATCCAAGAAGAGAGCTCCCCCAACCCCTTCCATCCTTATGTTCCAAGTAAGACCATGACTAGGTGCTTTCTTAGAAGATTTTTAAAAATAATTCTGAAAGAGAACTAAGATAGGAAAGCAGTATGCAAAGTCTCATTTCAAAGAAAGACAGTCTAAGGGACATGGTGCAGGAGCTAGAGATGACTGACGCTGCTTAGGAGGAGGCAGTTGCTCAAGGCTGCCTGGTCTATTTATTGCAAAAGACGGCACATGCAGAGAAGCCCTGCCACAGCTGGGCAGCACCAAGGGGCTTGGGGTGGCATTCAAAAATCCGGCTCCGAGGTGGGAAAGGAGGCAAGCAGCAGGCTACATGGGGGTCGTAGCATGTTGTGTAGGCCTTATAGACTAACTAGGATTCGTGCAATAAAGAATGGTTTAAGCAAATCACACTTGACCATGACATCACAATGCCAGCACTGCTGTTTTCACACTAGTCTGTTTTTAACAGCAACAGAAATTGTATAATAGGGAAAATGTCTAAGAGAGTCGTGGACATTTTTTGGATGCTTACCGATCAGTCTGGAGAACACGGATAACATGGTCCATAGCTTGAATGCCAACTTCCAAGCGGTATTTCTGTAAAATGGACAAAACCAGCTAAAGCAAAGGAACACTGTTTTCTAACTCCAACAATTTTTATTGATTTTGTAACAACTACAACAAAACTAACACAGAAAAGTAGATAGTAGTGAACCAGTCGCTCTATACTACTAAGAAAACAAAGTTTAAAAACTACTAATGCCAATCAGAATCACTCATTAATTTATTTCACCAAGTGGTGTCAAACTAATTCCACTTTCACCTTTTATGGGGAAAAAAAGAATGTGGGCGCTTTCCCTCCCACATTCAGCAGGCTGTTCCAAAGGGTGGATCCAATCACTGAACACGAGCATGCACAGGCTCTAGGTGAGCAGACTTTTGGAAAAGAGAGGGTACCCAAAACTGAGGTGCCTGGTGACCTTACGCACAGGACTGATCCACTGGATCTGAGAGCCCCCAGGCCACGGAAGGCTTGGAAGGTCCCTTGACCTTGAACTGGCCACAGGAGCAGACAGGTAATAAGTGAAGATGCCGAAGAACAGATGAAATATGATCATGGTGGGGGTGGGGGAGCGGGTTGGTTTAATGCAATTTTCATTGTTGCTTTAATTGGGGTGTTGTGTGGTTTCCGGGCTGTATGTTTAAATTGTTATATTATATATTTGTTTTAATTATTATATTTTATTTATTTATTGTAGTTTTTAATTGTTTTTACCCACTGTAAGACACCTAGAGACACTGGTATAAGGCAGGGTATAAGTATTTGTAAATAAGTAATTATTGGTACAAACCAGTCAATAATCTTGCACTCCCATTCTGTACCAATTGAAGCTTCAGAACGCTTTTAAGACCAGACCCACAGATAACACATTACAATAATTTGACCAAGAGGCTACAGTGGCATAGATCACAGCAGCAAGGTCAGCACTATCGAGATTAGGTGAATCTGATATAGATACCAGGAGGTACTCCTCATCTGCACTCCACATACTATTGAAACTTCACACAAAGGACAAGACGTACAGACCTTTGAAAGCGATTTAAGTGCACGTACAGCATCCCTGCGATCTTCAAGTAAGGTTGAGGATGCTACTCTGTCACACAATTTCTGGATCTAGAAGGGGAACACAGAACCCAAATTAGAAACAGCATCAGTTATTTAGTAACATTTCCCCATTTGCCCCTAAACAGAGGAATATCCAATATGGCTACCATAAGCCTGGGGGAATCATGTTAGCTTATTAAAGTACTAGAAAACAATTCATTTACCTGCCTGAGTTTTTTTTTACAATCTGCCTTCATTGTCAGAGATAAAGGCAGACTATAAATGCAGTAAATAAATAACAGTGCAAGCTCCTTTTTTTCTGGAGGCTAGAAATTCTATTGGCTGCAAGCCCCTTGGGCAGGTGGCGTCCCAATGTGGATCTGTGCTGAAGACTGAAGATGCATTAATAAATGTCTACAGTTGAACATTCTTTTAAAACTGCTTCTACTCTGCCTTTAAATATAACAAGCAGGACAAGTCTTTGATGAGAATTCAGAAAAAGTGAAATCCTTTGTCTATTATCTTGTCATGTCCATATATTTAATGGAACTGATCATTCTCCTTTGCTCTAATTCCCAGACATGACATCCTTCCCAAACCCAATATGCCAAGGCTACCAGACACTGCTGGACAACATTAGAACCAGCAATATCTATGCTTGCAAACATGTTGTGCTATTTCGTAGAAATCCTAGAAACCCTGGGTCATCTAGTACAACCCCTGCACAATGCATGAAATTCACACCAGCAATGACTCCATGCCCAGAAGATGGGGAAAAAAGTGCCCTTCCGGAGCTCTTACCAATCTGGCTTGAAGGCAAATTGCTTCCTGACCCCAAAGCGTCAACTGGCATTACCCTGGGCTTATAAGCAAGGGCCACAAGAGCTGAGATCTGACTCATCCCTTCCTGCCCTCCCTCTCGTGAACTGTCCAAGTTCATGGAATCAGCACTGCTGTCAAATAGCCATCTAACCTCTGCTTCAAAACCTCCACAGAAGGAGAGGGAGTTTTTATACGTATGCTGCTGTAGAGTTAGAAATGGGGGGGGGGGGGATGTGTGACATGTGTTATGTGTAGGTGGTGATTGGACCTGGGGGGTGGGGGGGTTGACTGAGAGAGTTTAGCAAATGTGTGAAAGACTGAGTGAGGGAGTGTGAGAGAAATCGGTTCTTTGTGAAAGTTATTAGCCTAAGCGGCAAGTGAAGAAAATAAGCCTGTGTGGCTAGGTCTATTTAAGGCCCTTTAGAGAAAGGAGAGCTGTACCTATCTGTAATTACTATGCTTACAAAAACTATACTGGAACCACTATGCCATTATACTTCTAAATAAATTCAATTTGTGTTTAAGAGGAAAAGCTATTGTATTTAGAGTAAAGCAGTGGTTCTCAACCTTCCTAATGCCACAACCCTTTAATACTCATGTTGTGGTGACCCCCAACCCTAACATTTATCCATTTTTCAGATGGAGAACACTGATGCAGAAAGTCTTAGGCGACCCCTGTGAAAGGGTCGTTCGACCTCCAAAGGCGTCCCGACCCACAGGTTGAGAACCACTGGAATAAAGGATCATCTTTTACCTCAGAGCCACCCCCAACCCTGGTGCTGACCGTTCTGTCAATCTACCAATTACAACTAAGCCGTCGTGATCTTGGGGCCGACTTAGAGGTTAGACTTCTAAGTCGAGAGCCTTTGGTGACAGTGGAAATAAAGCCGGCAGCATAGTACACATCACTTCCAAACACTACAGGTGTTACATATAAGACAAGTCTAGGAAAGATCAAAACCTTACAGCTGTAGTGCTGTTAATCAAAACAATTTATATGAAAACTGCCCATTCAGATTATTCTCCATTTCTTCTATTGGGTCCAAATTGTTAATCAAATTCCTCATGGTCACAGAATAACTAATTCCAAGGTAACATATATGTTCTGTTTTCTACACTGAGACTGTAAATGTAGGAACTGACTCCTTTTCAGCCTTCAACATCTTGGTCCTCAACAAAACAGACGTCTAAATTTATTTTATAGCCAGATTTTTTTTCAAATATGTCTGATTCCTTGGGATCACCAGTATTACACATGAGATCAGCACAAAAATGGCTGCATCCCTGTGCAGCTCCCAATGACATCCCACCCTTTTCAGTAAGAACTGCTTGTTTTTTAAACAGCAATTGCCACTCTCAACCCCTTTTCTGACAGTGATACCAATTTCCAGAGGCATGGCTTCTTTTATTTTCTTTCTTTGTTAAAACAAACTGGTAACAGAGGAAAAAGAATCAAGAGAAATCCTCTAGGTCCTGCAATGACAGAGGAAGGTCTCTGGGTTTGGGCTAGCTAACAATCCTGACTCAGATAATATATTTCCCATGTTCAGAGAAGTAGCCAAAGATGGAAGGAAGAGACTTGTCAAAGAGATATGTTTTGGATACTGAAAGAGCTCACAGATCCTTAGGAGAAAGGCCCACTTCTGATGCCTCTGAAAGATCGTTACCGGTAATTTTCAAACTGCTACATCTCGGCTAAATGTCCTCTTCACTAGAGAGGTGGAAACGACACGTTGGACTCTCAGCAGTTGGGCTCAGCCATCCAGGCTAGTTGGGTGACACCAACTGTTCAGGAAGGCTATGCAAATTTGCGGCACAATCTCACGTAGGGGGCTGTCCCCTTCCTGTGAAGGTGTCTTCTCTTCAGTGAGATAAAATCATCCACTTCCCCCCCCTCCCCCCCCCCCCCCGAAAAGGAGGCAGGGTGATGATCATGGAACTAGGCTCTCGTATGACTATACGAGAGCCTAGTTCCATGATCATCACCTACTCCTTTTCGTAGAGTAAGGAAGTCGAAATGGCCTGCTGAAAGCCTGGAAGAGAAGACACCTTCACAGGAAGTCCAAAGTGTCATTCTCTAGCAGTGGGGCCCTAACATCCAGGCTGGTCATATGCCAGAACCATCTTAATAGGGAGGGAAATCCACATTCATTCTACTTTTTTTTTTACAAGAATAAAATGATTTAACCTCAATGTTCTTGCTCCACCACCTGTTGCAAGACTCTCCTTCCAAAGGTGGTTTTGATGGACTCCTGTTATCCCGAATGCTATTGCCTCACAAAGCTGAAAGACAAATGTCTTAGATCGGAGCCCTGGTGGCAAAAGCTGCAGACGCTGCCACTGATCGGGTTGAATATGCACTAATTCTGCCAGGCACGTCACAACTGTGGACCTCTTATGCCTTCCTAAGGAAGGCCCTGATCCATCTGGTGATCAAAGCCTTTGAGGCCTTGTGGTCAATATTGTTTTGTCCATATCACATGAACTCAGAGTCTGAATGCTGTAACTTCTTGGTTCTATCAATATAAATTTTGAGTGCGCAATGCATGTCCAACTTGTGCCAATTCTATTCCCCTAGATGTGAGGGTTTAGGACAAAAAGATGGCAGATTAATCTGCTGTCTTAGGTGAAAATTCAACCTCACTTTGGACAGAAAGGAAGGATGCATGGGAAGTGATTCTGGTGTGTAGACTCTTTAACCTTAAGTTGCATGAAGGCAATGTGATTTCCCATCTGCAACAAATGAGAGCAGTCTTTGCTGATTTGTCCGATAGATTTAATTTCTCATTTTACAAATGTCCTGAGAAGCAAATCGGTACTGAGATGTGAATGAATTTTCTCCTATGAAGTCCCAGTTAACATTATCAAACACCTTTTGGCCTTGAGACAATAAAAGCTAGGGATACCTCTTCTTTTCACCAAGTTTGCCAGATTGATTTACCTTTTAACCCATTTGATTAGTACCTTTTTTAGTTGATTGTAGACAGTCCCGAGGTTAGTATTTTGCATTAGTACTGAGAATTAAATTGGCCTATCTGTGGAGACCTGCTTTTGGACGCACACCTTTATGTGGTGAGGTATGTGTGAGTCAGAGAACCTGGGAGCAACATTGTAAACAGTGTAGATTCCATTAAGAGGCTACTCTCCTTGTAGAGTCACTCAAGACGGAATGGTCACAGCTGAGACACCAGACTAAGATGCATCCACCACATTCAGGAATCAGTGGCCACATCAGCAGAAGACAATTCCCATGGTGATGAGGACAGAGGAATCCATAAAGCCTAGCTATTGAGCAGCAGCAGTAGTGGAAGGTGACACTGACAGAGAATCTCTCATAGATAACAGCAGTGCTACTACAACTAACTCTGGCTAATACTGCATAGGAGGCAATCATAAACTACTTTTGACCAACTCTCACCTCAAAAAACCTATGATGAGACAGTCCAAAATGAAAAAAATACATAGCGCTGGTAGATGGTACCCCAGGGCTGATGGAACTCAGCTACTGGGGAAGAGCGGAGAACATGTACAAGCAGGGCTGCTGTTAATGATGCCACTGGACCAGAGCCAAAAAGATGTTCAGCTGTTGAAGTGACTGGATGCAAATGGAAAGTTCAAAGCTGTTCAGTACATAGAGCATAGAACATGAGAAGACTGAATCAAGGTAAACTTGAAATTGTAAAACAAGAACTTGTAAAATGAGAAATTAAACCTTTCAATTCTGGATATGAGTGAACTAAAGTGGATTAGTTCAGGCTAGTTTCAGGTAACCTAATTGACAATTGTCTACATTGACATCACCAGACAGCCAGTTTAGAAATCAAATAGATTGCATAAATGAAAGCAGAAAATGGAGAAGCTGTTTTCTCTGCTAAAACAAGACTGGGAGCCAACTGTACAAACTATGAAATATGAATACCAAAAATTAGATGAAAACTGAAGAAAACACCAATACATTCTTTGTGCCAAATACAATCTACGCAACATTCCTGAAAAGTTTATAGACCATGTAAAGTACAGATTTACATTACTAAGTTAAAGTAAATGTAAATCAGAAGAACTATGGATTGAAACTAGAGATCCTATCAGGGAAGAATGCACAATAACTATTCCTGTAGCCAAAAGAAATAAAAAGTATTGACAGATGACTGAAGAAACTCCTAAAATTTCTAGACAGATGAGAAGCAAAAGGTGACAGAAACAGAATCAAAAATCTAAATGCAACATCCCAGTGACTCACACACAAAGAGAAATATAAGAAGGTCAAGGTTGAAGGCGGAAGGGGAAGACCCAACATGAGATGAATTGACTCTATAAAGGAACTCACAGCCTTCGGTTTGCAAGGCCTGAGCAAGGCTCTTAACGATGGCTAACTGAGGCTGATTCCTCATGGGCCAAAAACAGCGGTGTGAAAAGTGTGAAAACAGTATAAACCCTTTTTACACCATTTAAAACCCTTTTACATCATTTTCACACCATTTTCACACTGCTGTTGGCCCATGCGGAATCAGCCTGAGTTCCAGGGGTCAGGGCAATAAAGAAACTGAAGCAAGACTGCAGGCCAAGGAGGGAAATTGGAGATGGGGTTTTTTTTTGCTCTCTACCTAGACTCACTCTTTACAGTGGAAAAGGCAGGTTGCAAATGTTCTAATAAATACTGTCCTCTTGTAGGGCAATTAGTTGGCAGCCCAACTCTGCTAGTTCTACCCCATATTATGAAGGGGAAAGGATGCTAACACACAAGCTGAGAACGTAGAAGCATCCCTCCTAGTTTTTCATATCAAAGTAATGTAAGCATCTGATCACGTTTTCATAGTTTTATCATCTAAAAATGTCAGCCACCAACAGTGAGATAAAGATGCGCTAAAAGAAATAAACAAGCTCATGGCAATAGAAAGGTGACTGTGTGCTCCATAAATGGATTGTTGTTCTTTAGGGCAGAAAACAGTTTAGGGCTGGAGACACCCATGGCAAAGCACCACTCAACTGCCTTTCACATTCCTTACATAGGTTACTAATTATTTGTGTGTGCCGAGAGGGGGTTACTAATTGGTGATTTTGCCACGTGATTTTTGCCTTAGTTACGCCCCTCCTCTCAGCAGTAGTGCACAGAACTTGAAGCAGTCTAGCAGGGGGTCTTGGTCCATCAAGGTCAGTACTGTTTACTCTGAGTAGTAGCAGCAGCAGCAGCAGCTCCTCTCCATGTTCTCAGGTGGAAGCCTTTCCTATTACCTCCTCCCTAATCCTTTTAAAATGAAGAGCGGGGAGGGCTGAACCTCGGTCCTTGTATTTGCCAAGTGGATGTTAAAGAACTGCCCCTTTAACAGGTCAGTGATACATAAGTGACAGTAGGAAATGTTACACGTCTTTTAGTCACTCACTGGGAAATATGTTTTATACACTTAAGCAATGTGGCGAATAGTGGACAAGGGAGGGAATTAGCAATGGCAAATGCGGGGAAAGCAAAGCAGCAGGAAAAGTGTGTGTGAAATCAGCCTTTCCATATGCAAACTATTTGACAGTGCTGGCTGTAACTTACAGCCAGCCAGCCACCCAAATGAAACATCAGGTTGACTAACATCTCTAGACTCCTGCAGCAATAAAATAAAATTGTTAAAAATTTAGTGAACAAGACAGTGGGGAATAATAGTTGGACTGGAAAGATGGAGCCCTGGATTCAAATCCTCTCTCTACCCTGAAGCTCATTGGGTTGCCAACAGTCAATACATGCTTTCTGTCCTACCCCAAAGAGGAGTTTCAAGAAAAATATGATCTTGTCTCAGAAGAATACTCCCCTTTTAATTTTTAATCACATGAAAGGCTGAGGACTAATTTTTAAAAGTTAAAAAAGTGGCAAACAGTCAACTGATGAACAATCAGAATAAACTGTTTATTCTTGCTTGAACAGGTTGATTTGATCAAAGGTCATTCAAGTTTTACTCTACTGCAACTTCACCACTAAGAAAATTTCCAACCAGCTCTGTGTAGGAACAAGAATACTGCATCACACAACTGAATTGAGAGCAGTAACCTTCACTTTTTTAGGACTTGGCAGAGTGTTTGCAAGCCAGTGTCTTATCAGGATCTAAGAGAACCAGTTCGAAATCTGTACTTCCTCATGAAAGCTTGCTGGGTGATCTCCAGCCACATATACTGTCTCAGTCGAATGTACTTCGCAGGATTGTTGCGAGGATAAAATGGAGGAGAAAAAAACACAATGTAAACTGCTTTGGAAACTCATGGGAAAAGGTGGGGAATGACATGAATTAATTGAGTAAAATTTAAGAGGACTAGTAACATCTGTGGGAGGAATCTACAGGATCATTTCATTCTCATTTACATGGAATTATTTTGACATTCATTTCATAAATGCACAAGAAGAGGAGTTTGGATTTATATCCCCCTTACTCTCCTGTAGGAGACTCAAAGAGTCTTACAATCTCCTTTCCCTTCCCCCTCCCTGCAACAAACACCCTGTGAGGTGAGTGGGGCTGAGAGCACTCAGGACTAGCCCAAGGTTACCCAGCTGGCTTGTGTTGGAGTGCACAGGCTAATCTAATTCCCCAGATAAGCCTCCACAGCTCAAGTGGCACAGTGGGGAATCAAACCCAGTTCTCCAGAGTAGAGTGCACCTGCTCTTAGCCATTACACCACCCTGGCTCTGTGCAGCAGCCATTCAAGCTCATCAAGCAAATATTTGTATCTTACTTGGACACTTACACTGGCAGCAACCAAACACTGTTAGAATCAACTCTATAGTAGAATGAAGGTGTTTTGAAACTCCTCCTTTTTCTAGCCAGCATTCCAGAGCGCTCCCTACAATTAATTTCATCCTGCTCCACTGAGGCCGCCACCAGCGGAGGGGTCACCTGGACACTGTCATCCATAACTTAAAACACTGTTTTCGATGCCTCCACCCTATCCACCAGCACAGAATCACAAATTTTACTAAAAGGCTAGCACCAGCCTGAGCGAGCGGCCGGCCGGCCGGCCGGCCGGCGGGCGGGCGGGCGGTGTGGATTTTGCGCCACTCTCGTCCCACTACAAACAGGCGGACAGGCTGGACACGCGAACCCCGCCGCCACCGCCCAAGAACGGCAGCAGCAGCAGCAGCAGCAGCAGCCCGGGTCGCGCGGTTCTCAGGCACGTCCATTCCTGTAGCGCACCCAGGAGGCGGAGGAGACCTCCCGGCCCAGGCCTCGACCGCTGGCCGCCCGCGAAGGCGCTCTCGCGGGGAGCTCGGCAGAGCGGAGCCTCCTGAGAGGAGAGCGCCGCAGAGGAGGAGCCGCTGCGGCTGCCTCCTCTGGGAGGCCCCCCAGCCAGGCCACTCGCGCAACATCTGTCACGGGCCGAGGCCCCGGCCGGCCACGCAGCGCAGGGGGGTTCCCAGGCCCGCCCCTCCTCGCTCTCGGGCCCGAGGGCGGCTGGCGCCGGGCCGCACGAGACAAGCGCAGGGGGGTGGGGGAGAGGTCGCACGCACGCACGCACGCACGCAGGCCGCCCCCGCCCCCTCCCCCTCCCTTACCGTCTCGGCTCCGGAGGGCTGCGGACCCGCGCTCTGCCCGCCCATCACACCGCGCAGGAAGTTCATCCTGGCCGCGTCCCGCACCACCACCGGCCCGCCTGTCCCGCCGCTCCTGTCAGCCGCAGCCGCCCAGGGACCAGCAGCACTGCGCCTGCGCCAGGACGTGGCACCGCGGCGCTTCCGCCAGCCGGGGGCGGGGCAAGCAGCCGCGCTACTGATTTGCCGCAGGGCGCGACAGGCGTGATTGACAAGCGGAACGTCCAAGCCGCGCCCGCTACGTCGCCCTCCCTGCCTCAGGCCGCGCTCCCCTCTTCCGCCAGCGCGCGCACTATCCCAGGCACCGCCCACCAGAGGCCGGAAGCGGCGCGGCAGGGAAAGATCGCCCGGCCTGCCGGGGGCATCAGCCGCAGCCTCTGGGGGTGGGGGTGCCAAAGAAGCGGGGGCGGGGCGGGAACGTTAGAGCACGTGGACCCTGAGGAGGGCAGCCTGCAGCCCTCATCGATTCACACACGTGACAGCTGCCTCTGACGGACGCGCTGCAGAAACAAGGGATCCGCCGCCTCCCGGTGCGAAAGGGTTGGTCCCCCCCCCTCAGCTCTTCCTTTTCTGGGAATTGAATATCTCGCTGGGGGGGGGGGGGAACCTGACCTATTACTGCTGGGAACATGTAATCTGTGACGTGTAAAGATCTGGCCAGTTCAGACAACAAAGTTATTAGCTTTTCGATGCTTGCCATCGATAAAACAAGAATTCTACTGCGAAGGCCCTGAGTCCTAAGGAGCTGAGCAAGGCTGGGGCTGTGACACGTGGTCCTCACGCTCCAACTAACAAGGCACCTTTCATGCACTCCATTTATCGGGCTTTCTCCCTGATGAAGATCCAAGGTGCTTTAAAACATTTCCCATGACTCTGCTTTAGGCTGAGAGTGTGCAGCTGACCCATGGCGCCACCACGGGAAATATAACACTACAAAACGCCACACTACAAAATACTAAAAAAAGTTCTCACACCATTCCCCCTTTAGGCCATGTGGCTGACTGATGAGCTGACGCTTGCCGCTGCATGTGTCCACTGCACACATTTAAAATAAGAGAGAAGTGGCTCTGAGAATTTGTAGTCTTGGGTACCCGAGATGGTAACTCTAATTTCAGCATCTCAATTTCAGCTGACACGTGTTCGCAGAGAGTTGCGGCGGCGGTGCGCTTCATGCCAGTCTGCTTGCAAGTGACTTGTGAGGCGGGGCGGGAGCAGGAAGCAGGAGCAGGAAGCCGGCGGAGGGGGGGAGGAGGAGGAGGGGGAGGTTCTGCTCGACTCGGAAGCAGAGTTGACGAGAGGAGCCAGAAGCTGGAGCCGCGCCTGATTGGCCGCGGCCGTCTCACGGGTCCTCCCAGCCCTGGACCGCAGCCGGGGAGGAGGGGGCGGAGCCTCTGGTGATTGGCGGCGGCGCCTCCCGCCCCTTCGACCGTGCCCTGCTCTCGGGGCCGCGAGCTCCGAGGGAGAAAAGGGGCGGGGCTGATGCGCATGCGTAGAGCTGAGCGGCGGCTTCCGGTTCCTCCCCGTCAGTCTGAGGGAAGGCGGCGCCGCGCGACCAGCTTCTGCCGGCGTCCTTGGCCGGGAGCGACGCAGACCCTCCGGGGACCCGCACCGGCTCTAGGTGGGTGAAGCCGCGCCCGCTCCCCCCCCCGGGCCCTGGTGTCGACCGGGCCGCAGCGGTGGCGGAGGAGGAATCCAGGCTTGCTTGGGCGGCCTCTGCTGCGCCGAGATGCCGACGCCGCCGCAGTGGGTCGGGGGGGGGGTGGCTGGGCCGGCCTGCCCCTCTCCTCCTCCCCCCCCCCCGGGGCCTTGCGGGGCTGCCTGTTGTGCCGCCGGCGCGCCGCCTGCGGACCTCGGGGCGGGGTGGCGGGGGAGAGCCGCTCTGGGGGCGGCCTGTGGGTGGGTGGGGGGCAACCCGGGATGCCGCCCCGGCCTGAGCGCTGCGGCGGGGCAGGTGTGCGCGCGGGCCTGGAGGGCGGCCACAGGGGGTGGGGCGGGGGTGGGGCGCTTCGGTCCTCCGCGCTCACTCAGGCGGCAGCTCCGTCTCCCGTCAGCAGTGGGGTCCCCAGCGCTTCGCGCAGACGCTCTCTGCGCTCCTAGCAGGGCCTCCGCGGTCCGATTAACGCCGAGCGACAAAGGGGCAGTTCGGGTGGAGGGCTGCCCAGTGGCCCGCTTATGAGAAAGCCGAAGGATTCTGTGGGAGGAACCGGGTGGCCAGGAGACCACTGAGTCCACACCATGGGTCCGAAGTAGCGGGGTGCGTGTGTGTGAAAACGGAATGCAGACTCCAAAACTCGCTACGTTATTTCTTGCCAGAGGGGCGAAGGCCTGAGTGAGCCAGCCCAGCGGGTTCAGGGCCACCAAATAAATACCAGAGAAACCTCCATGGTTCAGACCAGTGGCGACCCATCTAGTCTGGTGTCCTCTTTCATATGGTGGCCAGCTGTTTATCCAGAAGGCACAGAGCCCTAGCTAGGCCTTGTAGCTCTGGCCTCAAAGGCTAACTGCAGTCACCAGGGCTGGTAGTTGTTGATGGATTTATTGTCCATGAACTCATCTGACCTTTTTAAAATCCATCCATGGCCATCACTATATCATCTGCTAGCAGGAAATATCCTTTGTAAAATTTATATTCCATTCTTTTGATTATAAAGGAGATAAGGCACCTTGAGATAGATTACATAGTTGTTGTCAGACTTTAGTCCAAAATTAAAAAAAACTGTAGATGGTTAGCTATAGTTTTTGTTGGGAATACTAAAGATCAGGAACAGAAATTATTGATTCTGAAGATCACAAACAAAGCTTGAGCTTTTTTTCCCCGGTTCCCCACCACCATCCCCAAAAGGTGCCAACCCGTTCCCACAGGATCAAACTAAAGGACAAAGGACAACAGGCATTTCACACATATAAGAATTTGAGCAAAACCAGGCCAACTGGCGGGAATAGGGAGAGGAAGCATTCCCTCACCCTGAGCTTCCCCTCCCCCCCCCCCACCGTCACACCTACGGCCATCCTGACAGTTGTGCAATAAAGGTGCATTTCCTGTGGTTTCCTGAATGTATTACCTAGGCAGGAGTCTAGCTGGCCTGTAATTTCCTCCATCCTCTCTGACCCCCTCTTTAAAAACTGGTGTATCATTTTCTGCTACTCTCCAGTCCTCCCGTACAGAGGCCTCATTTTTAGTGTTGGTTTATAAAGGTTAATGAACTGTTGGTGCTAGCATTTCATCTGTTGTTACCTCTGTTTGGCTGAATTCTTCAGAAACCCTTCCTGAAAATGGTGGTTTGGTGAAGGGAGGTAATTGCTTCTACTTCCCATTTCCTCCGTGGAGCACCATAGGGTGAAGGAGAGCTTGGTATCCTGCCGAAAGGAGATCAAGATGGGAGTCATCTGCCAACTGGATGCCCCACTGGATAGCGGATTTGTTGATGCTCATGGGAGAGGCTATGAGGACTTCTGGCTGCTTCAACCCCTGAAGTGTATCCTGGGGTTGCAATAGTTTTAGAGAGACAGTGTGGTTTAGTGGTTAGAATGTTGGTCTAAGATGTTGGAGACTCAGATTACCGTCCCCACCCTGCCATTGGAATAGTAGGTCGTACATTCTCAACCAAAGCTGCTTCATAGGATTGTTGCGATGGCAAAGCTGAGAGAACCAGCCAGTTTGGGACCCCACTGGGGTAAAAGATTAGAGTACAAATGAAGGTATTATGAATTCATCTTCAAAGTCTTGGGGGCCTCTTTCTATTTCTGTCATTATTTGGAGTTGTTTATTTTTTATATCATTAAAGGCAGAAGAGTTAATACTGGTTAGGCTGATTCAAACCCACTGTAAGTATTCATTATTAGTGGCACAGTTTCTGCATTCTTAGCTCTTGAGTTTTTCTTGGGAGCCTTAAACTGTTGTCCTACATGAAAAACTTTTCATCCCCAGACTGCTCATCATCATCAAGAGCAACCAACGTGCCTAACAGGAGCAACAGTGGCGTAGGAGGTTAAGAGCTCGTGTATCTAATCTGGAGGAACCGGGTTTGATTCCCAGCTCTGCCGCCTGAGCTGTGGAGGCATATCTGGGGAATTCAGATTAGCCTGTACACTCCCACACACGCCAACTGGGTGACCTTGGGCTAGTCACAGCTTCTCGGAGCTCTCTCAGCCCCACCTACCTCACAGGGTGTTTGTTGTGAGGGGGAAAGGCAAGGAGATTGTAAGCCCCTTTGAGTCTCCTTCAGGAGAGAAAGGGGGGATATAAATCCAAACTCTTCTTCTTCTAACAAATAAAACAAAGTTAAAATCTCATCTTAAAAACCATTAACTGACACACAAATACATTGTTAAAACAATTTAAAACCAGAGGCTAAAATAAGTTCAAGAGATAAGATGTTTGGTAGGAAGGAGAGGGTCAGTGATGGGAGGCCAAGTGAGACACAGAAGATTTCACCTGGTGGAAGGTGGCAACAGAATGAGAGAGGCAAAGAGTGTGAGTGCAGCAGCGCTTTCATCCATTCTCCCGGGTTGCCCACTTGCCTCATCCTGGGTAGGCAGCTTATGCAGAGGTTGCAGGTATTGCTCAGGCCACATTTTTGGGAGGGTCGACACTTCAGTAGCAAATGTCACATAGCTCCCTCTCCCCTGAATTCTTGGGTTCCTCTCCTTGTTCCCTTCACAGATGCCCCAGAATGCTTGTTGGGAAGCTGCATCATCAGACATCCTTAGTATTGAGACGAAGGTTGCCAACTCTTGGTTGGGGACATTTGGGAGTCAAGCTGGGAGAGGGCAGGGACTTCAGCAGGTTCTCTGGTGCTGGCCCTCCAAATTAGCCATATTCTCCAAGGAGATGGGTTTCTGCCTCCTGGAGATAAGTAGCAATTTGGTGAGATCTCCAGCCCCCCCCCCCCCTCCTCCAAAGGCTGACAGCCCTGATGTTGACAGTCCTTTTTCCCTTTCAGTCACCTGTGTCCAAAGCCTGCTGAGAAGCCTCCTAAAGCTTTCTGTCTTTCATGGCAAACCTTGCAAAGCCTGATCTCCTGCAAATCAAGCTGCCGCTGTCTTCTTGATTTAGCAGAGTAGCCATGGTCAAGATGTGGGGAAACTGCCCTGAGTTAGGCTGTCGGCCAGGGGTGTCATGTTGCAGCAGAGAGCAGACTTCAGGAGCCACAAAAAGCATGGCTCCACAGGGTCAGCAGGTAGGAGGAGGCAGTACAGCAGTCCCATGCTGCTTTGCGTCCAGGCCGGTGTGCTGTGCAGTCCTCCTTAATGCAGGGCCTCCAGGGACACTAGCCTTCATTCGATGAGGAGTTTGATTCTCTCTGCTGCAAGGGGTGCTTTCTCTCAGCCAGCAGGCCGCACTTTATCTTTTAGCTTCAGTCGCTCTCTGACACACGGGCTCAGATGAGCTGTGTGTCTGAGGCTCTTCAGCTACAGCCTGCTCTTCAGGCACTTTGGGCTCTGCTTCCTGGCTGGCCTGTGGCTGGCTTCAAGACCTGTAGAGGCCCTGGCTGCTCCGAGCTCAGTCCCTATTGGTTCCCACCCTGAGCTGACCTTACCGGACCCTGCTCATCACCTGAAGACTTCACTCTCCAGGGGGTGGCCCACAACAGAAAAGCTGTATTTTTACTGTGTTACCCTATGGAAATATTTCCTCACATAGGGCCGCCCCTACATTTGCTAAAGCTGTGTTTCTGTAGTCTGTTGCATTATATATACTTAAATATGTTCAAGAGGTATCTTAAATTGATCTGTTTGAGTTAAAAGAATTGTAGATAAACTGAATAAGAAATATATCATTTTTCTAAAACCCTATTGAGTTAAAGCTAGTCTTGATGAAGTTCAAGCTTTGAATATCCATTTTCTCTTCTGTGATTTGTAGGTTCTTTGACACCGGGGACCAAAGAAATGGTGATGGAGAAGCCAAGTCCGCTGCTTGTGGGACAAGAGTTTGTGAGGCAGTACTATACCTTATTAAATAAAGCACCAGATTATTTGCACAGGTAACATGTAAAGAGGTACACAGGTTGTGTATTTTTGAATTAAGCAGCTAGTTAATCTTTTTTCTTGTAACCAAACAAAACTGGCTCTATAGCAGTGGTGGCGAACCTATGGCACGTGTGCCAGAGGTGGCACTCAGAGCCCTCTCTGTGGGCACGCGCGCACAGAGTTCGTCATCTAGGAGGAGCGGAAAATCACCCCCCCCCCCCCATCCACACACACACATATCTAGGCTGGCCTTGCTTCTGAGTAAACCCTCCTAGGGTCGTGATTCACCTATTCAAAGCATTGCACAGTTGCTTCACCAAGCTTACTCTGGAGTAATGTGCACCTTGGAGCAAACCGTTTTTTCTAAACTAAAACCTCAGTATTCAGGTTAAATTGCCATATTGGCACTTTGCAATAAATAAGTGGGTTTTGGGTTGCAATTTGGGCACTCGGTCTGGAAAAGGTTCGCCATCACTGCTCTATAGAGTTAGGCCACACGTATTCTGTTCCCTGATTATTTTCTTTTGAACCAATGAAATCAATCTTTGCAATAGTGTATACAAATTAGCATGTTCCATAAATTTAATTTTACATAGTCTGATTATAACATTCATGCCATATTTGTAGTGCATGTGTTAATGTATAGGTGACCTGAGGCATAAGCATTGATATGAGGGAAACAGCTGAATGGAAGCAGTTGTGGGTCGTATGGAGCACGAATGGACCATCTACTTGATCTTGCCCAGCTATCAGCCAAACATGTTTTTGGAAATGCTGTAGAATCATGTAGGCGAGAAACTGCTGGAGGTAATGAAAATATTCAGCTTTCTCCATAATGTTGCTGAGCCTGGAGAAAGACTGGGACATTTTATAGAACCAAGCTTAATAGTATTTTATGGACATGGGCAAAAACTCCAGTTTCCATTAAAAAGTGAGACTAAGTTCCCCAGAACGCTTTATTGGGTTGGGTATTCAAACCAAAAGCCAAAAAAGGGGACAAAGATGGTGAGTCTTTCAACAGAAGAAACCTCTAGTTTGTACTGATTCTTTAAAGGATTACAAGGTGTCTTCCAGAGTTAATGGGTGTTTGGTGCAAATTAGGCTTCAAAATTCACAAATACTGTCTATGACAGTGGTGGCGAACCTATGGCACGAGTGCCAGAGGTGGCACTCAGAGCCCTCTCTGTGGGCACTCGCTCACAGAGTTCATCATGTGCGAGGGGGATGGACAATCACCCCCCCCCCCCACACACACACACATATCTAGGCTGGCCTGGGCATGATCCTTTACCTGGGAGTAAGCTCGGTTGCTGGCAATGGGTCTTGCTTCTGAGTAAATCCTCCTAGGATCGCGATTCACCCATTTGAAGCATTGCACGGTTACTTCACTAAGCTTACTCCTGAGTAACGCATGCCTCAGAGCCAACCATTTTTTCTAAACTAAAACCTCAGTATTCAGGTTAAATTGCTGTTTTGGCACTTTGCGATAAATAAGTGGGTTTTGGGTTGCAACTTGGGCACTTGGTCTCGAAAAGGTTCACCATCACTGGTCTATGAGTTATTAAGGCCATACGGGTATACAGTATGAATATGTACTTGAATTATGGTTTTGAACTCTTGAAATATGCTTAAAATAAGGCAGAATGATGGGAAGAGAGGGCTGCATTGGCTTTAGGTGAAGTCCCGAATCCAGTTCAAGGTTTTGGTGTCAGCAGTCTGGGACCATGAGACTGCATCTCCCAGTATACTCCAGAAAGAGCATTATGCTTGCTGAATAACAACAAGCTAAGAAAACAAGGCAGCACTATGGCAAGAGCATTAGTATTTTGCTCCAGCTGCTAATTGATTTGAACACAGAGATATTTTGTTACAGAAAATTATAGCTTACTTTGCTTAGCTTAGAATTAGCTTATCTTTGATTTGATTGGTTTAGCTTAGCTTAGAATTAGCTTACCTGGTATTAGCTTATCTTTGATTTGATTGATTTAGTCAATTTTTTAGGCCGCCCTTCCTCAACAGGCTCAACAGGATGGCTTCCAATAAAACAGTGTTTAAAATGATAATACAGTATAAATTCCCTCTGAAGAATTTAGTTGAAGTTCATCTGTAGTTCAACTGACTGTGTTGTTGAACTCAAGCCAGGATGTTGTGATGAACTGAGAATTGCTGACAGCCTGTCGTGAACTCGGTAGGTTTAGTTGTTGTTGCCAGTTTTTGCCTGCCTTCGTAGTTTTTCAGTGGTCTTTGGTGGTTCTGGATGAGTAGAGAGAGTGTCTGCTTTTGGCCATCCAGTTTTTCCAGCTTGCCAGCCTTCCAACTTTTCAGTTTCCTGCCACTTCCCCCCTTGGAGAAACGCTGACTTCCTGAATTGTGTCAGGCAGCACTAGGGGATGAGTCTGCTTAGGGAGGACAGCTGAAGAGAAACACATTTGAGATAGCTGTGACAAGATATACCTGAGGCAGAGCGGAATACAAAAGAGCATGGTGAGTTTTCTGATTTATTTATTTATTTCGATTTATTTCGATTTATTATACCGCCCCATCCCCGTAGGGCTCTGATGACTCCCACGCTCCCATGGGTAGCCAAAACTGGAATTCCAGCTAAATATCAGACCTCAGCTGAACCCAGCCTTTGTGCGCTGGGCATGTTGTGTCCTGGGACCTGAGCTTGTGTGGACTGGAGGTTGAAATTGACCCTCTGGCATCTGAGAATCCTCGGCAATAACTGCGAGAAATTGGACAACCTGGGATCTCTGAAGAAATCCAGTTGACATTGGCTCCTGAAGAAATCCATTGACATTGACTCCAGAGACTGTGATGTGGGTATCACTAACAACTTACAGATCCCTCTGCAAGAAGCTCATCCAAGAGGAGCCCTGAAGGTGTCTTGGGGGACCTGGGAATGTATGGCTGGATCATTAAGAATCCTGGATGTTTCAGAACCACTGTGGAGGCTTCTAAGGCCTCCTTGACATGTGACCTATTAGGGCATCTTGGGGATGCTGGAAGGTGTAGAGTGCCTCAAAACAGTATTGTAGCTTACCCCAAGTTGATTATCACTCACTTCCCTGTACAGACCTAGCTGGGCTTCTGTGCTGGGCAGTCCTGTTTTAGGGTCTTTGCTATAGTGCTGAAAAGTTATGGAGGCTGGTTTCTGACATAGGGGGAGTGAGGAGTGTAGTTGAGGATTGTTTTTTTGTGGTCAGGATTGAGTAGGAAGGGTATGTTGGGTGTGGATTGGGTAGATATGGATGCTGTGTGTTGTATAGAAGCCAGCATAGGGTCAGGGATCCCAGCAGTTGGGGGATATGGGAATTGTGGTGGGAGAAGGTACCCTAGTGCTGCCTGACACAATTCAGGAAGTCAGTGTTTCTCCAAGGGGGGAAGTGGCAGGAAACTGAAAAGTTGGAAGGCTGGCAAGCTGGAAAAACTGGATGGCCAAAAGCAGAACTGGTTGAATCCGGCCGTGAAAGCCTTCTACAATACAAAATCTTATTGCTCCGCCATGACATTGTAACCAACTTTGATACAGTTAAGGAATTAAAGGCCCCTTGGCCATCAACCTATGTTGACAGCTGGCAGCTGGAAAGCCTACTCCTCTGGACACATGTCCATCATGACTGGTGAAAACCAGTGGTGGCAGTGTGTGCTCTACCCTGAGAGACATTATAAACCTGTTCCTGAGCTCAGGTGACTTTCTGGTGGACAGGAAGGAGGCAGTAGTATATTTGCTCTTGGAAAAGAATCATTAGATTCTTTGGACCTAGCCACTGCACTTGCTTTTTCAAAGTAAGGTAGTTGAGAAAGTGGTAGCAGAGCAGCTCCAGGTATCCATTTCAATCACAGGATGGATACAACTTTGGTGGCTTTTAACCACAATCTCTGGAGAGAGCTGGGTCAAGGCAGGTCAGTGCTGCTAGGCCTCCTGGACCTGACAGTGACATTTGACCTTTTTTCAGTAGACTGGAATGAAACAGGTGCACATGGCGTAAGTTTTTGGGGAGCTCTAATTCCATGCCGCTGGGTTCATTACTTGCATTATTTTAAACGGTCGAATAAATTTGTGTCCTAGTTTGCGAGACCCCTGGAAACTGCACAAGTTCATGGTGGACAAGTGTGCAAAGTCTCCAGCTATGTAGGTTGCTGGCCACCATTTTCGGTCAGCTTGCCTTTCTGTCCTCCTTAGCTCTTTGCAAAGCCGATTAAATGATTTCCCAGGAATTTTGGATGGATGTCACCCATTCCTGGAGATCTCCCAGTTCCTGTGGTTGTGGTCCCAAAAGGGGTAAAGGGTTACTCTCCTGTCCGCAGACCACATGGAACAGGCTTTTCCCGGTGCTGGGGTGGACTGCATTATTGTATGCCAACTCTGTGAAGGGCAGAAAGTTGACCCAGTTGTCGTGGTGGTAATTGAAATAACACCTTAAATACTTCTCTAATACCCCATTGGTTCATCCGGTTTGGCCATCTGTGACCGCATGATAAGCTGACAAAAGCCCCCGTTCCACCCCCAAGAGTTTCATGAACTGCCCCAAGAAGCGGGAAACAAACTGGTTGCCTCAATCCAAAAATTAATTTGTCTGGGGCAGCATCAAGGTGGTAGATGTGTTGGATAAATAACTGCACTAGTCTCTTAGTGGAAGGGAGGGAATCCCCACACATGGCACAAAATAAGCTTGCTTGGAAAACAAGTCCACAACCACCCAAATAACCGTCTTTCCTTTACTGGTTGGGAGGTTGGTGATAAAGTCCACAGCGATCACTTTCCAGAGGGCTGCAGGAGCTGTCAACCACTCTTGGCCTTCAGCTATATGGACTCAGTAGTATGCCTTCCTCAAGTCCAGTTTAGAGAAGATCTTTCCTTTGGACAGGCTGCCTAGTAAATCCTTAATTAATGGCGGGAGGAATATATTGCACAAGGAGATGGTGTTCAAGCCTCGTTCTTCTTTTTCCAAAATAGGACTGGGGCTCCCATCATCAAGGAAGCTGGTTGGATGAATCCCCTCTCCAGGTTCTTGTCCAGGAACTCCCTGAGGCCTCTGCCTCCCGGAGGCTCATGGCATATAGCCTCCCTTTCGGGAGTTTAGCTCCTGGGATTAGTTCAATTTTACAGTCTGTGCATCAGTGTGGGGGCAATTTGTCGCTTTCCCCCTCCTCAAACACTTTCTTCAAATCCCTGTGAGGCTCAGAAATGGTGTTAGCTGCTTCCCTGTGGGCTGCGAGGGGACTTGCGGGCGCAGCTTGGGACAGCCATTTGATTCCCCTTCTGCGGGTCTACATGGCTCCCACATAGAGACTCGGTAAACCGGACAACTCTCTTTCCACTGGATATCTAGATTGTATTTTGTTAACCAGGACATCCCGAGGATCAAGGAGGATTTATCTAGCCTTGCTATATGGATTTTATGATGTTTTTTATGTTGTTAAAGCAGTAAAATTATTTTGGATTTGATAGGACAATAAGTATTGCATTTGTTTCTGTTCCTCCACCCATTTCCTTTTTTTTTCCTGGAAACATTTCTGGAAATTTTAGATCTTAGGTTCAAATGGACCAAAGGAAAAGAATACAAGCAGTGTCAGCGAATTTTGTGAACATGGCTTTTATTATTTTGTCTGCCAATTGGACAGCCTTTTCTAGTCTTGGGTCAAGTTTGTGGCTTGATTGCAGCATTTATTCCTTACGGTGGTGTACAGTTAATCAGAAAACCAAATATTGAAGTGCATAAAATGTGTCTATTCATGACTCTTCATTAACATGTTCTTGAATATCTTTGCAGGTTTTATGGCAGGAATTCTTCTTATGTCCATGGTGGGCTGGATTCCAGTGGCAAACTCCAGGAAGCAGTATATGGCCAGTCTGTATGTACCTAAAATTAACTATATTATTCTATTATGATCTCCTGTCTCTGAGCAGTAGCTTGATCTTGATTTTTCACTGTTAAAAATAAATCAGGGAAATGTGTATAAGGCTTTCCCATCTTCAATCTAACATATCTCCATTAAGAATTTGGGGTTTAGTTCTATTGTTGTGCTTAAGGGTATCTTTAACTTTGCCGCTATCGTTCTGTGGTGATCTCCTGAAAGTATTGCTTAATGATGAGATTCAGCAGTCAGTTTTAATATAGCCCATTGGCTATAAAATCACAAATTATTAAAGTGAAAACTTGTGTGGCAGTCAGATGCTTATTAGCTGCTGCTGCTGCTTCAGGTTTTTTACATTTAGCAGGGAAGCTTATGGGATTTTGCTTCTCATGATTGAGGCTCGACTGTCAGGCAGTGATGTGCTCCTTTCATATAATTTGAGGCCAACTTAATGGCATCTCCTCTGCTCCAGGTTGGTGTCTGCCCTTCCATTAGCCCTTCATTCGCTCTTTCTCTCCACCTACCCTTTTTGGGAGGGCTCCACTTCTAAAATATTAACATGTGCAGATTTAAACCTCAAGATGATATTTATTAAGAAATAACTCTCATAGCATTCAGTCTATATAGGATTGTATCTCTGCTGTCTGGTAGGTCAGATTAATTATTCATGTTAAAAAAATTATTCCTGGTGTGTGCTCCTGAGAGCACCTGGCCCAGTACCCTTCTTTGCCCCAGGTGAAGTGAAAATCCTCAGCTTATAGCAGCTAGGGGGTGCGGGGAGAGGGGATTTGACAGGAAGGGAACAGTTAGACCCCTAAAACTATACTTCTCATATATTTATTTTTTCAAGAATAATGTTGAAACTCTATAGTTGTTGCTTTGCTAAAATTATGTAAGAAGGTGAAGTGCTGTTTTGAAGAAATAAAAAATTGCAGATGAGCACCATGTCTTTAATAACCAATGGGGTCTTGATTTTTTGTAAACTGGAATACTTTTTTGTAAACTAGAATAATCCTTTTTGCCTGATATGTCTTGAAACGGTTGTCATGTTAGAAGCCACTTTGAATCCTGTCACAAGAGCTAAGAATGTTCTTGTTAAAGTAATGCAGGAAATGTGTCCTGCTAAGGTATCTTGTGTTGTGTTGGTTTATCTGCAAAATCACCAGACATGTTGAAGCCTAGGATACAAAGCAAAAAGTTTTGGTTTTTTCTGTGGCACTAGATGAGAACAACAATGTTGTAGGCACTGCTCAACTACTAATATTACTCGGGGGATAGATTTCAGCTTCAGAATTACAGAAGAATTGTGTGCAGTCCGGAATTTGAAAGGCATGACAATTGCCAAAAACATTCTTGAAGGTGTGTAAATCAGAATAAGATCTCGGTCTGAGATAAATTGAAAAGCATCACAACTGGTGGTGCAAGAAATATGGTAGGAAGTAAAACTAATGTAGGTACAAGAATAAACGAAGATATCTTGAAATTAAATGGTCCAGTTCCTGTGCAGTATGGCATCATCCATCAGCGAGCCTTTTGTAGAAGGGAAAAGAAGTATTGTTTGGCCCTGAATGGATTTTTTATCTGGCTTAATTGATATTACAGAGCTTCTGAACACATTGACTCTAAGATTGCAGGAAAAAGAAAAGCTTGTGTGTGGCATGTATTCTGAACTGAACGTTTTTGAAGCAAAACTAAACATTTTTGTGAAGCAAATTAGTGAAGAAACTGTTCAAACTTCTTATGCTGCAGTGGACTAAAATTTGGGTTCCGGTTCCGGCTTGAAATGAGAAGCTGTTTAAGTGATGAGCTCCGTCCAAGGCCAGATAAACTTTTTTTATAACTTTTAATAATATTTTTAATAGATTTTAACTCAAAGCTGTTAAAGCCTATAGACAAAACTAATCAACTTCCCAGATACGAATTGCAGAAGATAAGAAGGAAAAGAGGCTGAATATGGGGCGTAGGAAGCGCCAGAGAGAGACTAAAATTAGAAAAAGTCAGAAATTCACAGTTCAGTGTTTAAAGACACTGAACCTGTTGCAGGTGAAATTCCAGAACAGATTAACTGCTGTAAGCATGGAAAAGAAATAAGAATGTTTCAGAACCCATTTGAAGTAGCTCCAGAAAATGCCAGTAACTTTGTTTCAGATGGAACAAATTTATTTGTAAGCCTTGTTAAAGCATTAGTCCACTGCATACATTGTTTCTACAACTGAAATTAATCAAATATGCCCTGTAGACTGCCCAGTCAATTGCTTTTCATATGACAAGTATTGTACATGTTTTTGTATAAAATCTTTCAAATGATAAATATTTTAAATTCCTCTCTTTGTTAAATAAACTGATCTAGCTATTCTTGTCATGTTTACGTTATATACTAATGTAGAGCTTCTGAGTTTTAAATCGTGTATCCATAGTATTCGTGTTTATATCCAGTTGTTCAGTGTACATATGAATACTTTCCATTCCATCAATAAGGGAGTTTTAACATAATGTGTGAGACACAAACATTTTAAATGTATTTAGTTACAATGCAAGAAGGGGAAAAACACTACTTTCAGACCCTACTTTTTCTGAACCTGAATTTTCTTACTAAAACCTAATCTAGCACTATGTTATTTAAGCAATGCAGTTCCTGGTTGATTAGCGCATTCATCTTGAAAACTGTGCTACATGGATGAGGCCAATGAAAACTTAATAACACTGTACTTTAGCATTAAGCTATCCATCAAACAATCACTGGGTGTGTGGGAAGGAGAAACAGTTGTGAATTTTTTCCCCCTGATTCTACAGTACTGCCATTGGGAAAGCTTTTGGAATCTTGACTGTTAAGTTCCAGGTGAAGTCATGGAGCACAGCATCTTTGATGTAAACTATCTTTGTGAATGATTTTGTTTTTGCCTGCCACGTAGTACAACGAAGAGGAGTGTATCTTTATGGGTATTACTTCAGTCATTTATTTTTTTTTAGGTAATATTTTTTAACATTGAGGTTTAAAGGGAGCAGCAGTGGCGTAGTGGTTGAGAGCAGGTGCATTCTAATCTGGAGGAACCGGGTTTGATTCCCCGCTCTGCCGCCTGAACTGTGGAGGCTTATCTGGGGAATTCAGATTAGCCTGTGCACTCCCACACACGCCAGCTGGGTGACCTTGGGCTAGTCACAGCTTTTTGGAGCTTTCTCCGCCCCACCCACCTCACAGGGTGTTTGTTGTGAGGGGGGAAGGTCAAGGAGATTGTAAGCCCCTTTGAGTCTTGTACAGGAGAGAAAGGGGGGATATAAATCCAAACTTCCTCTTCTTCTAAATCCATTTCTAAAAATATGAAGGACAATGGTGTACTAAAACATGAACTTAACGTTTAGGGGATGTGTGTAAGGATGGCAGTTTTGCCTGTTTCTCTCCCAGCCACCTGGCCTTGACGGAATGCCTCCACCCGGGCGACGGGCCAGAACCGGCGGCAACAACCTTGGTGGACGGCTTATCTTGCTGTCCAAGATGAGCATTCCGTTCCCATGGGATGGGCCTGGATGGCCCAGAGAGGGGGAAGGGATTGAGTATGTTATAACCTGTAGTTTGGGCGGGAGGTCTCATTCCTGTCATGCCGTGTGTGTGTGCTTTCTAAGATGTCTGAATAAACGGTCTTACATCCAAAAGCCTTTTATTTCTGCTCTTTGGAATTCCTTACATTGTGACAGGATTGCTTATATCCAGCTATTAGGTATTATTGTTTTGCTTAATAATGGATATTCAGGTATAGATCACAGGTGTTTTTTAAAATTTGATATAAAACCATCTAAACACTTTATTATTTTATTAATTTAATATTTTGATTCTTTTTAAAGATTATGTATTGTGTAATTTCTTCCTGTGTACCATAGGGATCTGTAAAAGTTAAACTTTTAGGAATACTCTAAATTTTTAAATATGTTATACCGGTATATTTTCCATATTTGGATTGCTGATTATATGCCACTTTTTTTGAAAAATACAGTAATTATTAGGTACAATAATTATTAGGTATTGTAGTAATGTTTGTTACGCAATAAATAGAAGAAAAATGAAATAATCAGCACTATTTCTGCTTTCAGGGGATTGTTTGCTTTAGGAACATTTAATTTGTCTCCCTCAAGTCGTTTTGTGACTTAGCATGAGAAACTTTAGATCCTATGTTTATGGAAATCTGCTTATCTCCTTTCATTAGCACTTAGCCAATTCCTGCTTAACAACAGGAACATTTTAAGTACTTGTGACCCATTGCTTCTCACTCAGACCCTGCCATGTTCCACACTCTGTGTCACACAGGTTCAGGGTTACAGACAGGTGAGGCAATCACAGTATGCCACCAGTCTTGCCTCTTTTAAAATAGACCATAAAACACACCATGCCTTCCTCTTTACTCATAGACACTGCCAGATAGGGTAACAAGGACCCTCACTCAGACCTTCACAGAACTATGGGAGTTGGGGTTCAAATGCTGCTTTAGTCGCATGGTGCCGCCATTTATTCATATCCCAATATATAAGTACAGAGGTAGACTGAGATCTTAGTCTGCCTGTGTGGGCTTCTTTTCTCTGAGACCTTACACATCCAGCATAAAGGGTCAAACAAGGAGTTAGATTTTATTTATGGTTTCACATGATAGTGGAGTGAATCAGATAGACAATTACAAAGCTTCTCTATACTTTAACTTTTGAGCCGTAGGTCTATGCAGGTATTTAGGATTCTTTTCTCATAAGCTGACTTTCATCCAGTCAGCATTCCAGGTATTTGGGAGGTCAGGCACTGGTATTACTAAGAACAAGAACAAGATTCTTGTCATATATCAGACAATATTTTCATCTTTGGGCAAATTATTTAGATAACTATCTTCAAAAAAATCTTGACCCCAAGGTAGCTATTGCAATGAGATAATTGCAGGTTCCCTGTGTAACATAACATTCAGTATCTGTTTTTAAAATATTCTGAGCAAACGAAGGGGTTGGATCCAGAAATCTATGAGCACAAGCATCTCATACCAGTTCCATGATCCCAAGAAATCAACTTTCCTAAGAGCTCAGAAAACATTGCAGGTTGGGGGAGGTGGGGAGAGAAAAGGAAATATCTTCCATTTATCAGCTGTTCCTCTAACCCATTGCTGGACTGAACCCATGAAGTTTTCAAAATTTTTAAGAAACATGGTTTAAGTTTTAAGAAACATGGAATAATATGTATAATCCTTAATTCTTGGGCCGTGATACCTCTAAATATATATAATCGGCATTTTGTTTTTACATAATGCTTATATTGTGTTATGATCTGTGGTTCAATATTAAATTCATTTCAGTATAAATGAGTGCTCAGCACATTCCACAGAAGAGCTACTATACTTTGAGAAGGTTTAGAATGATTAAAGGCCAACTGCAATTCCACCCCCAGAGTTTGTTATTCCCTTCTCTAAAGTAATCTGATAACTATTAATTGTACTAAGATAAACCTTTGGTTATGATTTGGGATGTGCATATGTTTATGATTAAAATAGTGCCTTTACATAAATGTATTTTTGAAATTTGGCTAAGAATTCTAAATATTCAGTTAATAATTGTAAATAAGATTTTTTTTTTTAACCCAGAATCCAGAGGCACTAACACTTGTTTTCAGGATAAACCCTTTGGCGCTCAGTGCATCTAATGCCTAGGAGGAGTAGAACTATGTAAGGGCCATTTTGTATATATAGTTGCAGGGTGGGTGGGAGAATGACACAAGGCGGGCTTAAAACAAGATCTAACCCAAAAAGTAATAATCAGTTCACAGTATGGGAATGAGGTTCACCAACACGCTAGTCAAAATGTAAAATCTGATGCAGGATGAAATGACATCAATATGAACAATGGAAAGTTGCAGGAATATAGCTGGAATAATGTCTGTCTGGGATGGGAAATGCACCTACAGGCAGTAAAAATGACAGGCTGGGAGAGAGTTCCGTATTTCCTGGTAAATAGTTTTTCAGCTATTACTCTTTGAATTCTCCCTTTGGAGTTCTTCTGTAAGAGAGTAGCGAGTTTAAGGACAGTAACAGAATTGCCTTGGACAACTACAAAGTTTGCCCACAGGCTTTGAATATTGTGATTTTTATTTTGTATTTGGGTCCATGTATTCTTTTGCACAAGGACTGATATCTTTGCCTGATGTAGTCAGTAGAAAGGACTTTTTGACCATCATGGCATGTATACATTGGGGGCGGGGGGCGGATCCAGAGGTGATATAGCAGATGTAATTAGGTGGTATAATATAATGATCATATTGCCTGGTGGCATGTCTGGAGGCAAAGCTGGCATCTTGTTTTCTTGCATGGTCTGGTTCCTTAACCTATGTACCTCTTAAGTGGTGCCTCGTCATTGTTAGCTGGTTTAGGTAAGCAAGGAAAGTCCTGCCGCCCAAGAGAGAGATCACTGTCCAGGTGAGGCTGGGGGTTGCTGCTGATTCACTGCCCTGGGGATAGCTCTGAGTTGCAGGCAGCAGCTAATGGTGTTCTCCTTTGGGCCTGACTGTTTCCACCTCATTAGCTTACATGATCAGTGGGAAGGTGGGTTGCTTGTGTCAGACTCTTGAACGTGGAAATAACAGAGACCGTAGGAAAGTCCAAAAGCAGTTTATTCCAGGTGATGCGAAGAGTAACAATGCAGGACTTATATCTTTTAATTCCCCCCCCCCCCGTTTTGCCCCACACCAAATCTCCATTACAGTTTCTACTACAAAACTACAAAGGACTTGGGAACCTTTCACACCTCTTTGAAGATGGACTGGTGCCAGGAGATTGCTAACAGGCGATTGCTAGGAAGGGAAGAGGGGAACAGGAAAACAGTTGCAAATCACACACAGCAAGACATCAAGATACTGACAGGCATGGTCCTGACATTCCACCCCCCTTAAAACCTCCCTCCCCCCCCCTTTTTGGCCGATTGGGGTAAGCCCAGTGAAACGTCTTCACCAAGCAAGGGGCTCGGACATGTACGGAATTGACCGATTCATTGTCCCCAGCCGGGAAATGGGTCCAAGCGATCAAATACTGTAGCCGTCCATGATGCACCCGGGAATCTAATACCTCTTTCACCTCGTTGTGAGGCTTGCCCCTCACCGCAACGGGGCAGGCGCCACCAGACGGGGTTCCAGTCATCCGGGGGAGGCTCCTTCTTGAGGCTGCAATGAAAAATAGGATGTACAGACTTCAAGTTTTTAGGCAACTAACTCGGCTGTCACATCATTAATCACTCTGAGCACCTGAAAATGTGCAATATATTTTTTCCCAGTTTTATACACCACTGCATACCCCGTAAGTTCTTGGTGGACAAATACATCCAATCCCCAACCGCAAGGGTGAATGGCTGCCGTTTTTTATTGGCCTGCTGCTTGTAACCCTGCTTAGCCTTCTCCAGTGCTAACTGCATCGGGCCCCACACTTGCTGGATGGTCTGCGCCCATTCCTGCAGTTCCACGGACCCCTGCTGGACCTCCTCCAGGAAAGGAAACAGCTTAGCCGACTGTCCCGAAACAACCTCAAAGGGTTTTTCCCCGTGCTGCTGTGCACTGCGTTGTTGTAGGCAAACTCAGCAAAAGGCAGCAGGTCAACCCAATCGTCCTGATGGAAATTAATGTAGCACCGTAAATATTGTTCAAGAGTCACATTCGTACGTTCGCTCTGACCATCGGTCGCCGCGTGAAGCGCCAAGGAAAGAGCCTGTTTGCTGCCCAGCAACTTCAGAAAGTGCCGCCAGAACTGCAAAATAAACTGTCCACCGTGGTCTGATACTATCTTATCAGGGACAGCGTGTAGCCGGTAGATGTGGGTCACAAACAGACAAGCCAGCTTGCTCGCTGTTGGCAGCGATGCGCAAGGGACGAAGTGCGCCTGCTTCGAAAACAAGTCCATGACCATCCAGATCACCGACTTCACTCTGCTGGAAGGGAGATCGGTAATGAAATCCATGGAGATCACCTTCCAGGGTGCGGAGGGTGCTGGCAGGGGCTGGAGGAGGCCAGGCACCTTCCCTTGCACCCTTTTGGCCATTACACATGTGGGGCAACCTTTAACATAAACCTCCACATTGTAAAGGTTTCAATGGTGTTGATGGTAAGGGCAGCCGCCTAACCTTGAGTACATTCCACAGCCCGGGCGATGGGCCAGCTTCATCGTGAGGAGCACTTTTATCTCTGCGGCGGAGATGAGGTCTCCGTTCCATATAGAGAAGCTTGAGGGAGGAAGGAGGATGGGATGGAATAGAGGATTATAACCTACGTGTGCTTCTGGCGGGAAGTGTATCATTCCTGCCACTTTCGTGTACCGGAAGGCTTTTCTAAGATGTCTGAATAGCGGTCTTTTTTCTCCAAAGAGCCTTTTATTTCTGCTTCTATGGAATTCCTTACATTGTGGCAGGAATCTAATTCATCTATATCCCTAGTGCAGTGGACCTCTGGTGTCTCGGCATGGAGGTTGAATATTACTGCGGAAGGTCGCGGTAGCCCCAAAGAAGGGCTCCGACCTTTCCCTTCTGGATCTGGAGGAACTGGCGGGAGAAGCGGGCTTTCGCTGGTGACTCTTTCCGTCCCTCGTATCAACCGCGAAGGTCTTCCTTTACTCCGTTGGAGCGAGGGGCGTGACGGCGACCATGGGGACTTACCATGATGGATTTGGGGGGCTGTCTATGGATCGAGCCCCTGTGGATCGGATCTCTACCCGTTTTAGAGTATGGATTACAAACCTCAGATGCAACCTGTCATGGAGAGGCGGGCCTGACCACCTTTTCATCGCGGCAGCAGGAGTCCATTGAGCGATTCCTGGACTTCGTATTTTGGTGATGCTCCCCAAGAACCGTGGCGCAGCACTGGGGCCCATCGAAGGACACTGGGACTAAACCTGGGTTAGGGAGGGTGTCATTACCGTCTTCGATCCGGACCCCTGATCGGGTCAGCGGCTTACTGAGGAGCCACCGGTGGCTTCACCGATTGTCTCTCGATGTCTACTTCCAGGCGGCGAAGAGTCGAAGAAAGCCTGCACTCCCAGCGGATCTGTTCCCTCTCCCATCCGAAGAGAACTGGATGAGGAAGTGGGCGCGACTTCTTGAGATGCCAAGCATGGACCCGTGAGCGCCAGCTATGGGAGGAGGAAGAGCGGGCACAGTTGCAACAAAAGCGAAACCTGCAGAGGGACGGGAACAACAGCATAAAAGAAGTCCAACTTCGAGTTGGACCGTGCCAGAATCGCGCTCCAAACGACAATATCGCCAAAACCTGTCAGTCCATGATAAGGTCCTGGAACACTCCAGACTGGATTTACAGCTGACAGCGGCGTTCAGGCCTTCGCGCATAAAGTGAGCTTACTGCAGCTATTAAGCGGGACGAACTGGCTAAATTGGAGCGAGAAAAAGCAGCCTGCATGCGCACCAGGATGCATTGACCGCAAAGGAGAGAGCTGGCTTCGTTGGAGGAACTGAGGAGGCAGCAGACCAGGAAGCCCCAAGTTGGAGTCTATGCTGTTACTGATACTGCCCGGCAGAGGGGCAGCGTGGCTGGTCCTGCCACTAGCGCCAGCTGCCGGTATTGATACGCCCCGATTCCGGCCCCCTGTGCAACAGCTGCCGCCCAACCTGCTCAACCGTTACAGCCGCCTACCCGGCCAAGAGCGATGGAAAGGGGGTTACTATAGGCCCCGATACCTGCCCGTTTTGATGGGACCGCTTCAAGCTTCCCTACTTCATTTTACCTTCGATGCCCACATGGAGGACTATGATGATTTATACCGGTCTGGCCAGCGAAAAATACGGGACATCGGCTCAGTCCTGGATGGGGCAGCAACCGACTGGTTTGTGACCCTTTTGGATTTGCAAGATGAAGACTCGCCACGGTGCCAGCATTCCTCAAGCCTTAAAGAAGCGGCGGCTACCAAGATCGAGGCGAAAATGAGGCTATCCGCACCATCAAAACTATCCAGCAGGGCAACCGTCCGTTTGCAGAATTTGCCATTGAATTTAGATGCGGCTGCTCGACTCCCTCCTGAGTGGCCTGAGCATGAAATCGCGAATACTCAGATGCTGTTGGCCCGGCGAAGCTCGTGAAAGCGGTGTTTTAATTCGGGTTCGCTGTTGCTGAGTTGGATCAGTTAAGGATCCCCAGGTGAAATCTCGCTTGGAATCACGCTCGTGCGGAGGCCATACGCCAACCTGCCACTTTCGTCCCGCAAAGACAAGCCCAGCCGCCCCACCGCGAGAGACCACCTCTGGCCGTCGCCCGACTGGGATTGTGCCTTTTATAGGAGGACCAGGTCATCTAGCATAACTGTCGAAGAAACAAAACCAACGCTCCAGCCACCCGTACCCCATCTGCCAAGCCACCACGCGGAGAGTCAGGGCGCCTCCGGCAGACTCTTCTAAAGGCGGTCATCGGCGACCCAGAGGGAGGAAGCAGCTGTTTGCCTTTCTTCAACCCCAATGGATATGGGTCCGACTCTGGCGGTGAGTGAAGCGGCTCCCATTACTGTCAAAGCGTTTCTGGCCAACCCAGCTAAACATACTCGCATTGCCAGCCTGAGCGTGGATTCTGGCTGCTCCCGACATTGCTTATATCTGACCCCAGGTGGCAGAGGAGCTAGGTCTGGACCAAATTCCCTGGCTAAGCCCATACCATTCACCCAAATGGGCGGCAGCCCTCTCGAGGAGCAGAAGGACCGGCCCAGTTCAAAACACAACGGTTCTCCTCCGTTCGCCGACCATTGGGAGAAATTAGTTTTATTTTGGCGCCAGTGGCCAAACACTCCATAGTTTTGGGCATGCCATGGTTATTGTTACATGAACCAAAGTTCATTTGGAAAAAGCGGATCTTAGAATTCACTGACCCTCCCTGCGGTGAACATGAATTGGGGGAAAACTCAACTTCTCCTGACACACCCCTCCCTGGCTTCATCAGCGATTGCTCGATTCTATTGGCATCCACGGTACCAAGATCTAGCCAGAGTTTTTTCAGGAGCAAGAATGCGATCAGTTGCCCATGAAGACGCGACTGCAAAATGCGTTATACAGCCAGGGGCGCCAGCTGCCCAAAAGGTAGAATCTACCGTGAGTCCCAATGAGGAGGAACCGTTGCCTTCTTGGACAAGAACCTCACTCAGCGGGTTCATCACGGTAGGGCCACCAAACACCTGCGCTGCTCCGTTTTGTTTGTAAAAAGAGATGGGTCTTCACGGCTTTGCACAGATTATCGAGGTCTCAATGCAGTCTCCCTGTCCAATAAATATCCTTTGCCTTTGATCAAGGACCTTTTAGATGCACTGGGCAAGGGCGCATCTTTACTAAATTAGACTTGAGAGAAGCTTACTACAGGGTCAGAATTGCTGAAGAGCTATGAACACCTGACTGCGTTAACACAAAAGTTTGGACAGTTTGAATGCTTAATAATGCCATTGGTTAAGTGGGGCCCCGGGGCTTTTATGGCCCTCATCATGAAGTTCTCCATGATTTATTGTACAAGGGAGTTGTGGTATACTTAGATGACGTTTTAATTTATTCACAAACCATAGAAGAGCATGAAGCATTGGTTGAAGTATTGAAGCAGCTTGCTCAACATAACTTTCTCTCTTTGCCAAAACTCTCCAAATGCTGTTTCCACAGACCTCCATTGACTATTATTTGGGTTACCGGATCTCGCCGAGGGCTTCAAAATGGATCCTGCTATAAAAAGGTATTGGCGGTCCTCCAATGGCCTGCCCCCACCAACATTAAAGAACTCCAATCTTTTCTGGGGTTTTGCTAATTTCTGCATCGTGACTTTTATACCCACCAATTAAGCTGAGCTGACTCTCCCTCTCACAGACCTCTTACGCACTAGGGTAAAGATCCACTGTCCGCCAAGCCGGGGCCCCTTTCCTGGTCGCATGAAGAATGTCAAACAGCCTTTCAGCTCCTCAAAGTCTGCTTTTACCACCGAACCTATCCATAAAGCACCCTGACCCAGATCTCCCCGTTTGTGGTTCCGTAGAATTACTTACCAGGGACAAAGCGGCTTAGGGCAGCCCTGTTGCACCAGAAAAAATAAAGATGGTAGGCTGGTTCCGTGTGCCTTTATTTATCAAAGAAATTCTCCGGTGCTGAACTCAACTGGACTGTGGGGGATAAAAGGGCTGCAGCGGCCATCAGAAAGTAGCACTCTCCCCACTTGGCGCCGCACTGGCTGGAGGGGCTAAACACCCCTTTCAGGTTTGGTGGGATCCACCAAAACCACCAGCGCTCTTTCCACCCCTCAAGATGTCCGCCAAAACAACTCCGTTGGAGCGATTTCTTTCTCGTTTCTCTTTCCACAGTCATTTTTCCCGGGAAGAAACCAATAAACTGGCTGGCGGCTCGGCGCCTACCGGGGAGGAGGGTGGAGCTGCCTTGCTGAGACATTCCACGCATATTTCTCTCCCCTCTCCCAGTTAGGACTGGCTGTCCACACCCCGATCCTCCAAAACGTCCACTCCTCCTTCAGCCACGCCCATTCCTAGTCACCAGTCTCTCCTTTCCTCGCGGGGAACTTCGAGGCGGGGGCTGCCTGAAGAAACCTCCAGCGGGGAAAGTGACTCCCAATTCGCGTTTGAAGGAGAATGGAGTTTGGCCAGAGGGGGGAGGGAGTGTTACGATGCGTGCCTCCTCACTGCGCAAGCAGGTTCTGAAACCTGCTACGATGCCCGCTTCGAGCTGGACATTTTGGCTTTCTGAAAACTTCTGCATTTTGGCCCATGCCGTCCAGTTCTGGTGGCGCAATGCGCCAAGGAACATTGAAGTATATTAAAAGGCTGCTCTGTTTGTGCAGAAGCCAAAACCATTCCGGGGAAAGCCCCATGGGCTGTTGAAACCTCTCTCCGGTGGCCTCCGTAGCCTGGGAAGTCATCTCCATGGATTTTATTACAGATTTGCCCGAAAGTCATGCAGCAACCATACGGTGCTTGTGGGTGGTGGTGGACTTATTTTTCTAAACCAAGCCCATTTTTATTCCATGTGCTATCCATCCCTCGGCTCCTAAGTTAGCACGGCTGTTCATTCAACATGTTTACCGTCTACACACTCCGCCCCGTTAAAGGTGGTCTCCGACCCATGACCCCATTCATTCGTCAAAGTTCTGGAAGGCGTGACGTTTTTGGGTTGTTGTTGAAGGGCCGCCCGGCGATCGCCGCCCCCTACCACACGTTCAAAGTGGCCGGTGAGTGGAGGAGAGCGAACAGAACCCTAGAGCAGTACATTTACGTTTGTTACACCAAACTACCGCCAAGACAATTGAGTGCCGAACGCTCATTCCGTTTACCGGAAATGCGCCTATAACAATGCCGGTTCATTAGCAGTACAAAGAAAACCCCCCTTTAGAAATTGTGTCTGCAAGTGCGCTCGTTCCGCCGTTGCGCAACTACCATGACAGCTTTGGATCCTCCAGAGTTTCAACAATGGATTTCATCCCTAGCCGGGGATGGAAATGGGATCCAGACACTTGCCACAACAGGCTAAGGACTCCCAAAGCTGCAAGCGGGATAAGCACGCTTCCGGATTTTCCTCTCGCGTGTGGAAGCTTGGGTGTATTTGTCTACCAAAAATCCTCCAGAGAGCGTGCATAAATTTTTCCAAACTAGGCAAAAGATTAGAGTGGGACCTTTTCCAGATTACTAAAGTGATTAATGATGTCACTGCCCGATTGGATTTGCCTAACTCTCTTAGTAACATTCATCCTGTCTTCCATTCCAGTTTACTCAAGGAGGCTCCGGCAGCTTCCGATGATGCCTGGCCGGTACGACCGGCGGAGAGACCCCCACCAACTATTATTGATGGCCACAAGCACTTCTGAAATTGGCCGCTTCATCCTGGACTCTACCAACTTTAATACATAGCGGCTTGCAATATTTGGAGTCTCTTAATTTGGAATACATTTCACTCTGGGTATAAATCAATGGGTTTTATTCGAATATATTGGCGCCCCACACCCCTTATTTCTGCTTTCCACCGGCGCGCTTTCCGCATAAACCTGGGGAGGGTCTTCTTTAAAGAGGAGGCAGAGTGTAAAGGTTTCAATAAGATTGTTGATGGTAAGGGCGGCGCCTAACAGCAGAGTACATTCCACAGCCGAGGCGATGGGGCCCAGCTTCATCAGTGCGGAGACTTTATCTCTCTGGGAGATGAGGTCTCCGTTCCCATGGGAAGCAGGGAGGGGGATGGGATGAATAGAGTTATAACCTGTGCTTCTGGCGGGAAGTGTCATTCCTGCCACTGCGTGTACTTGAGCTTTCTAAGATGTCTGAATAAACGGTCTTTTTTCTCCAAAGAGCCTTTTATTTCTGCTTCTATGGAATTCCTTACACACATCCCCTCTCAGCGTCCTTCACCAAAACTGTCTACAGGCCAAATGCAATGTTTTCACTAACCCAAAATGTCCTGCCGATTTTAAATCATGACATCCCTGCAAGGCTAGAAGGCGTGCCGCTGGAGGCACATAGAGTCAATCCCCCATCCACCAGAACTCCCCCCCCGTTTCTCCAGTTGGTCGCCACCCTCATCCTGCGGCACTTCAAGGGCCCCCTGAGGGCTTCCTCCAGCGAAGCGGTCACCACGGGGGGACTGGAGCGACACCCCGCCTAACTGCGGGTGATGACCGCCAAGCCCAGTTGAGATGAGGAGAACACTGTCCCGATCGGAGCGGGGTCCCCTGGAGAAGGATCGGGCAACCGAGACAGGGCGTCAGCCAAGCAATTTGACTTCCCGAGGAGGAAATGCAGCGTGAAGTTGAAATGGGAGAAAAAGTCAGCCCAACAAAGCTGCTTGGAGGACAACTTCCCTGGAGCATGAAGCACCGCCAAGTTCCTATGGTCAGTCCACACCTCAAAAGGAAGGGCCGCTGTAACGAACAAGTAAGGTCCAGTCAAAAGCAACCGTGTTAAGTTCTTTATTGAGCGGGCATTTTTAGTCAGATACAGGCAATGCGAGAACTAACCCCCAGATCTCAAAGCCGCTTATACAGGCTTCAGACAAGCTCCCGCCAAAAGAAGATAAACAATTCAGGTTCTCACACAGAGTCTCACACAGACAGTTTCACACAGGCAAGCTAGCGAAAGCAAGATAAGAGATTCCCCTTCCCGGGCGTTCCGCCAGAAACCCCAGCAGGAACTTTTCCAAGGTTGAATTGCAACCTTACATTCCGCCCTTCCTAAGAAGCCTCCCCACCCCCCCGGTTTGAAAGAAAATGCTTTATGAAATACAGTAACTAAAATGGGTGCATGGACATTCGTAGCATTAACCCATTGATTATGGCCCAAAGGATACCCCACCCATGATACGAGATATTGCAAAGCGTATGTGAGCATCTGCGAGTGAGATCCAGGGATGGCACTCAGATTTACCGTGGGAATGTTTGTGTCCACTCAATCATTAACCGGATTGGAGAAATGGATTCGGAGGGGCCGTACTCAAGCTATCGAAATCTGGATTGCCACTTGCCAGGCAAGCTGGAATGGAAAACAGGATGAATATTGCTAAGAGATTTAGGCAGTCCAAGTCTGGCAGTTACATTATTAATAACCTGTACAATACGAAAGGGCCCAATAAACTTTTTTCCCAGCTTGGAATATTTATGCACATCTCGAAGATTCGTCTACCTGTAAAGGAAAGTCACTGCGATGTTTGTCTGCCTGAGCTTTTTGGGAGTCCTGCACTTGGCGGAGGGCTGCACCGATGGCCTCCCAAACCCCCACCAAGGTTTGTATCCAGTCATTAAATTCCGGGGGTTGGAGCGGATCAGGACCCAGTAAGGGAATTGGTGGGGCAGAACATCCTGTAACCACTTCGAAAGGGGTCGTCTTAGTGCTGCTATGCACCGCGTTGTTTTAAGCATATTCCGCGAAAAGCAATAAATCAGTCCAGTCGTCCGGATGTTAATTAGTATAACAACGCAGGTACTGCTCCAATATCGAGTTTACTACGGTTTTGTCGTTCCGACTGGCCGTGGGTCTGCCTGCGATGGTGGTGGAAGCGGCTACCGCCAGGCTCGACTAATTTGGGCCAAATCCAAAAACGCCTTCCAAAACTTGGATATGAACTGGGATCCGGGTCCGAAATTATCTTGGTGGGAGCTGAATGCAAACGGTAGATATGCTGGATGAACAGCTTGGCCAATTTGGGAGCCGAAGGGATGGTGGAACAGGGTATGAAATGGGCTTGCTTGGAGAACAGATCCACCACCACCAACAGTACCGTATTGCCATGACTTTCGGGTAGATATGTAATAAGGACCATAGAGATTACTTGCCATGGATAGGAAGCAGGGGGAATTGGCTGCAATAGACCATGGGGCTTGCCAGAGTTGGGTTTGGCTTCTGCGCACTTAGGACACCCTTTAACATAAGCCTCAATGTCTTTGTGCATGGAATGCCACCAGAACTGGCGACGTAACAAATGCAGGGTTTTTAGAAATCCAAAGTGACCTGCTTGCTTGGCATCATGGCCCGCAAATAACACATCTTTGCGTAAGAAGGGTGGAACGTACCAACAATCCCCTCTCCGCCATACTCCCTCCTTCAGAGCCAGCAAAGGATCAGCGTCATTCTCTGGAACAGGCTTGCGCCCCTCCTCCCTGAGCTCTTGCAAAAATGGTGTGACAACGTCAGGGTGGGCGGAGGGTGCAGTGGATGGCTGGATCGAAGGTGGAGTGAAATCAGCTTTCATTTGGGACCTGGTAACCCTTCCAACCCAATTGGGTCGGTGTCAAAATAGTACATGGAGTGGCACGTAGAGAGGTTTCCGCCCCTTTTGGTAGGCGGGAAAGGGCATCCACTAACCGATTGGTCCTTCCCGGGAAAAAATGTACAGTAAAATGGAAGCGAGAGAAGAAATCTGCCCAACGGAGTTGTTTAGCTGACATCTTGGTGGGGGTGGATAAAGCCGACAAGTTTTAATGATCTGACCAGACCTGAAAAGGATGTACCGCCCCTTCCAACCAGTGCCGCCAAGTGCTTCCTTAATGGTAGCGGTTTCTTTATCCCCCACGGTCCAGTTCAGTTCAGGGCCGGATAATTTTTTTTATAAATAAGCACATGGAACGAGTTTTCCAGTTTTATTTTTCTGCAACAGTGCGGCCCCCAGAGCTTTGTTGGAGGCATCCACATGAACCATGAAAGGGACCGAAGGGTCAGGATGTGCCAACACCGGTTCTGTGGTGAAAGCGGTTTTGAGCTGTTGAAAAGCCTGCTGACACTTGGCAGACCAACGAAGGGGGGCACCCGGCTTCACAGCCGAAGAACCTTTGCCTTTTGTTCACAACAAGTCGGTTAGGGGTAGGGCAATTTGAGCGAACCTCGGGATAAAGTCACGATAAAAGTTAGCAAACCCCAAAAACGACTGTAATTCCCGCCGAGACAAAGGGGCGGGCCAATTAACCACCGCCTCCACCTTGGCAGGATTCATCTCCAAGCCATCGGCAGAGACCCGATAGCCCAGAAAATCCAGTTTCTCCTGGTGGAAAGCACACTTAGGCAGTTTGACAAACAATGAGTGGTCAAGGAGGCGTTGTAAGACTGTTCGGACTAGCTTGATATGCTCTTCCTCAGTTGTTGAATAAATAAGCACATCATCCAAATACACCACCACACCTTTAAACAATAAATCTTGCAATACTTCATTGATTAACGACATAAAAGCCCCCGAAGCCCCATTTAACCCGAAAGGCATAACAAGATATTCATAGTGACCAAACTTGGTGTTGAACGCTGTGAGATGTTCAAAGCCTTCAGCAATTTGCACTCTATAATAAGCTTCATGCAGGTCCAACTTAGTAAAAAGCCACCCTGAGCCCAAGGCATCAAGCAAATCCTTAATCAACGGTACGGGGTATTTATTGGAAATCGAGACAGCATTCAATCCTCTGTAATCAGTGCATAATCGTAATGAACTGTCTTTTTTCTTTACAAAAAGAACTGGTGCTGCATAAGTACTTTTGGTAGCTCTCCGAATAAAACCTCTGGCTAAATTTTTATCCAGAAAAGCCCACAGCTCAGTCTCCTCTGTTGGACTCATCCGGTAGATCCTTCCGTTAATGAGTTTGGCACCTGGAATCAGTTCAATTTTACAGTTCAATTTTTTACAGTTTTACAGTTCAATTTTACATCCCGATGGGGTGGCAATTGATTACACTCCCCCTCCTCAAACACTCTGGAAAGATCCCAATAATGTTTGTGCAGTTTAGGCGGGGGAGCAACGTCCGACGCCGATGCAGCAACTGCCAGCTCAGGTGGGTCCCCTTCCTGCATGTGATCCTCACAAGGAGGATCAGTGAAACGGACTATGCGAGGAGACCAGTTTATGGTAGGATTGGGGGGCTCCGACCAAGACATACCCAGGACAATGGGGTGTCTTGCCACCGGAGCCAAAATGAAATGGGCCGTTGGTTACACTCACCCTCAGTTCCGTGCCCTTAGAAGGGACCTGGCATTGGGCACGCTTCAGGCCAGGTCGCTGTCATTTCCCGCCTCCTCAGAGGCCAAACTCGCCTCGCGCGGCTCCACTTGTAGTCCCGAACCCTTCTTGAATGGGGACTTTCTCTCTGGGCCCTTAGCCGTCCTGGCCTTCGCTGCGCTGCTGGCATGGATTACCAGAGGGTCGGGTTTCTTGCTAGGACACCGCCGCTTTGTGCCCCTCTCCACTGCACTCAGGCAAAGTCCCAGACGTTGCCGCCGGGCGTAAAGAGATTCCTTGGAGAGGTGCCCCCCGACAGGGGATGGGGGGAAGCCGGTGGGGGATTGCCCCGCTGTTTCAGTAGCTGCACTCTGCGCAGACAGACCTCTGTCTCACCCACCCGCGTGTACCACCCCGCCAGGGAGGTCGGCTCCGTAGTTTCCATGGCCCACTGTCCCACCTCAGGGTGAAGCCCCTCTTGGAAAAAGTGAATCTTCACCTGCTCCGGCCAATCGTGGACCACCCTGGCTGGCAGAACTCCGAGACATGCTCACTCACGGATCGGGACCCTTGCCTGATTTGCCGCAATCTGGCACAGGCCTTCTCTTCCTCGAACGGATCCTCGAACTGCCACCGCAGTGCTAACATGAAGTGGGGGAAGGAACGCAACTCTGGGGCCCGGCCTTTGTAAAGTCCCATGTATCAGCCGGCTGCCGCCCCCTCTAGGGGCCCCCCCACCTCATGCACTTGCTCGATCTCATCCTCGTAGTCACCACCACACCTCTCCATATGCGCCTCAACTTGCATGAGGAGGTAGGGTAGTGTCTCTGTCTTCCCGTCAAAACTGGCCTTCAAGCGCCGCCGCCGCCGCCACCGTGTGGGCAGTGGTGGTTGTAGCCCCAGCAGCCCGGGCGGCACGTCGTTGGGGGGTGCGGGCACCAGTTGCTCCCCCTCCAGAGGTGGATCCTGGCGACCCCGCTCTGCCACCTCGGCGCAGGCCAAGAGGAGTTCCATGTTTCGCCGTAGGAAGTGTATCTCCTGCCGCATCTCGTCTCGCTCCCGCCACCAGGCCACCGCGCCTCACTCGGGCCCATGCCCCTGCCTTGACCTGTGACCACTCGCTTTGCGCCACCGGGTCCCACTCCGAGTAAATGTCCTGGTCCATGGGTTGCGTGAGCCAAGTGGACTCACGCCGCCCAGCCGCCTTGACCCCCCAGCACAGCCGCCGAGAGGGGGCCCAAGAGTAGGGCGATCCCATGCTCTCCTCACTGCTGGTGCTTCACGCGGCTCCCAAGTGAGGATCGTGTCGGTCGGGGACAGGAGCATCCTTCTCCTCGTCTCCTATGTCCAGGTTGCGGGGCATCTCGTCCTTGTCTGGAACTCGCCCCGTTCCCTCATTAGGTTCACCAGCCGGGGACCCGTCTGTAGCTCCATCCTTGCCAGCCATGGATCCGAGTGCGGGTCAAACTGCTTAATGTCAGACTCTCGAATGTGGAAATAAGAGACTATAGGAAAGTCCAAAAGCAGTTTATTCCAGGTGATGTGAAGAGTAACAATGTAAAGCAAGATCTGAGCTAGAGAGCTCAGATCCAGGACTTATATCTTTTAATCCCCCCCCCCCCCGTTTTGCCCCACACCAAATGTCCATTACAGTTTCTACTACAAAGCTACAAAGGACCTTTCACACCTCTTTGAAGATGGGCTGGCGCCAGGAGATTGCTAACAAGCGATTTCTAGGAAGGGAAGAGGGAAACAGGAAAACAATTGCAAATTGCACACAGCAAGACATCAAGATACTGACAGGCATGGTCCTGACAGCATGTGCCTCTCATTAGCCAGACTGAAGCTCAGCTTTAAATGGTTGTGACATGAAGTAAGAGCCCATTTTCACAGTGTCTTTTTCTCATGTCTCCAAAGCTCTCCTGTCTTCTGTGATCTCTGCCCTCCAGTATCCTTGGCTTCCTTCTGCTTCCCCTCAGACCACACCAGTCAGCCACGCCGTGTCTGCTCTCCACACGCTGAGAAAGCAAATGCATTGTGGATAAAGTCAGATAATATGGCTGCTTTATTTGTTCAAAGGCAGAATTATTTTGAAAAGCAAGTGAAGCCCTTGCTCTGGCCATGCATCCTTGCCTAGAGTGTGGGCTTTTTTCTCAAGTGTTATTAGGATTGCACTGTAAGCATGGCACATGAGTCCACCTGATGCAAATAGGAAGCCAAAGACCATCATCTCATAGTGAGGGGGTCTGTTCCATAATCAGTCTAAAACTAGGAGTAAACAGTTTGACTCAGAAGCCGAGCCTTTTGAGCTGAGTGTTCAGTTGATAATACCAGAGAAAACCTCAAGATTTTCAAAAATCCACACTCACTGCTAAAATACTATTACAAAATAAGTCCAAAGGTATTTGTTGAATGCACTTTTTATTGGTAGGTGTTACATCAGGATTTAATGTCATTGTGCTGCATGTGTGTAGATTTTATACAAAGCCAAGCCTGTGTAGGACTCTTTTTTCTTAGTTGCTTCAGAATTCAGTATGGCTACATTGAGTGGAATAAAAATCTATGTGTTTAGGATATACATAAGAAGGTGATGTCCCTGCAGTTTAATGAATGCCGTACGAAGATCCGTCACGTGGACGCCCACGCAACCCTGAATGATGGAGTGGTTGTGCAGGTCATGGGGGAGTTAACAAACAACGGGCAGCCAATGCGGAAATTCATGCAGACCTTTGTGCTGGCTCCAGAAGTAAGTAACTGCACAGATATTTGGTTTCAAGCATTGGTCATTTAAACTTGGGACTGAAGAATGTTTTGACATTAAATATCACTTTAAAAGCTCTGCTTGGAATGAAAGCTTTCATTTAATTCAAGCAAATGATTTTGAAGTAAATGCAGCATTTGCTTACATGAGAGTTTGAAAAATGGAAGTAGATGTACATTGCTTGGTATCAGCACTGGGCAAGCACTGATGACTATTAATTGGTGTTAGAAAGAAGAACAAAGTAGTTTATGCACTACATGGGGGCGGGTGGGGGAAGGTGAAAATTGATGTTGCAGCCCCTGCCTTGCATGCAGAAGGTCCTAGTCTCTGGCATCTTCAGTTCAAATTCTCACCACAGACTGGAACTCCTGATCAGGTTAGACTCTACTGGAATTGTTGAATGCCTGATGATCTCAGTCAGTATCACATGTTCAGCATTTACATGACTATTGCCTATTTTTGGCATGGTGCTGCCTGAGTTGGAAGAAGTTATAAGTTCAGCAGTTAAAGAAAATAAAGGAATGAAGAACTGGAATTTGAACGCAATTTGAGTCTCTCACTCCAAGTGCACGAGGGGTGGGACTGAGAGAGAACAGCTTGGGAAGGTAATAGGTTATTTTCCTTGTAAATGTTGAGCAGACATCTTGAGATGGGCCTGTTTAAAGCAATGTCCCCTTGTTGCTGTGCAGTGATCACACTGGATAACGGGCAGAGCTTCAGAGAAACCAAGCAGGGGCTGAGTTGGGCATGCGCGGCCCCCACTCTTCCTGAGGGCCACTATTATTTCTCTAGGTATTTATTTCTGGATGTTCCTCCCACTCAAAGCAATGTACAAAGAACAAAAATACAATCTAAATAAATGGTATAATACTCTCAACATCCTGGACTGGTCCTGGATTCACTGGCCTTAAGCTGCCAGCCAGGGCCGAGAGCTGCAGGTCCTTTGACTTGTGCTTGGACAACCCTGGAACAAGCAATGGCTCAGCCCAGACCTCAGTCAGCAGGCAGGGATGTTTCTGGCCTCTCTTCCCTCGCTTCTGTCTCTGCCCCGTAAGAGAAGAAAACGGGTTGAGAAGCTTGTCATCAACTGCAGAGCTGCTTATTTTATCTTGTTGCCTTGAAAAGTGTGGTAAGGATTTTCCTGAGTTTGTTATTATTAGATAAACGTGTGTAGAAATCGCAGCTTCGCAGCTGTATTTCATACCCCCCTCCAAGTATTGGTGGTAGAACCCACAGGGCTGCCCATCTTTCTTTATCAGAGTAGAATCATAAAGTTGGAAGAGACCCGAAGGGTCATCAAGTCCAACCCCTGCCAGGCAGGAACAGGTGTAAGGATGGGGGTTAGGTTTTGCTTCTTCTCCCTGTCCTTGGCACATTCCATGTTCTGGGCGGCGTGCCCGGGATGGCTACTGCCTTAACCTTGCTGTGCTTATCTTATGTGTTTGAAGCTTATTTTCACCCTGTCGTGGGAATTCTGCTTGGGAGTTTGGGGAGGGGCCGGATTGTCCGTAAAAGCGACACCTTGAGCCCGGGAAAATCAGAATTCGCATTGCGTGTAGTGTGATAGTTGAAGTTTATGAAATAAAAGAACTGATCTCAGTTGCTATATTTCGAGTCCTTTGAGGTTCCTTACATTATGCGGATTCTGATTTTCCCGGGCTCAAGTGTGGCCGTTTTCGCGGACGATAGGCCCCTCCCAAACTTTCCCCAAGCAGAATTCCCATGACAGGGTGAAAATAAGCTTCAAACACATAAGATAAGCGCAGCAAGGTTAAGGCAGTAACCATCCCGGGCACGCCGCCCAGAACATGGAATGTGCCAAGGACAGGGAGAAGAAGCAAAACCTAACCCCCATCCTTACACTAATGTAAGGAACCTCAAAGGACTCAAAATATAGCAACTGAGATCAGTTCTTTTATTTCATAAACTTCAACTATCACACTACACGCAATGTGGATTCTGATTATCCCGGGCTCAAGGTGTTGCTTTTACGGACAATCCGGCCCCTCCCCAAACTCCCAAGCAGAATTCCCACGACAGGGTGAAAATAAGCTTCAAACACATAAGATAAGCGCAGCAAGGTTAAGGCAGTAACCATCCCGGGCACGCCGCCCAGAACGTGGAATGTTGCCAGATGGGACAGGAAGAAAGAAGCAAAACCCTAACCCCCAATGTTTCCGCCCTGAGACAGGCAATCAAAGCACCATCGAGCCTCTGTTTAAAAACCTTCAAAGAAGGAGACTCCACTACACTCCGAGGTTGAGCATTCCACTGTCGAACAGCCCCTTGCTGTCAGGAAGTTCCTCCTAATGTTTAGGTGGAATCTCTTTTCCTTCATCTTTAACCCTTTACTCCTGGTTCTAGTCTCTGGAGCAGCAGAAAACAAGCTTGCTCCCTCAACCAACATGACATCTCTTCAAATATCTAAATACGGCTATCATGTCACCACTTAACCTTCTCTTCATCAAACTAAGCATACCCAGCTCCCTAAGTCTCTCCTCATATGGCATGAATTCCAGACCTTTTACCATTTTGGTTGCCCTCCTCTGGACACATTCCAGCTTGTCGATATCCTTCTTGAATTGTGGTGCCCAGAACTATACACAATATTCCGGGTGAGGTCTAGCCAATGAAGAATAAAAAAGGTAAAGTTTCTCCTTCAGTCGTGTTCGACCCTGCAAGTAGGCAAGCCGTTTTTGTGGGGTAGTTTACCATTGTTTTCCCCAGTTATTCTTTACCCCCTAGCTATGTGCTTGGTCAGTGGTGGCGAACCTTTGGCACTCCAGATGTTATGGACTACAGTTCCCATCAGCCCCTGCCAGCATGGCTGGCCATGCTGGCAGGGGCTGATGGGAATTGTAGTCCATAACATCTGGAGTGCCAAAGGTTCGCCACCACAGCGCTAGGTACTCATTTACCTAGCTATGTGCTAGGTACTCATTTCCAGTATAAAATTTGCAACAGTCTCACAAAAGAGCACATCAGAGCTGTTCAGAAGGTTGGGTATCTTGTAACACTCTTGCCACTGAGAACATTGCAAGAAAATAGAATTCATATATTTCATGTGTATCTTATCATATTTAGGGCATACAAACAGAGAATGGTCAAGTGTTTCAACTGTGAGCAGCAGTGGCGTAGGAGGTTAAGAGCTTGTGTATCTAATCTGGAGGAACCGGGTTTGATTCCAAGCTTTGCACGCCCTGAGCTGTGGAGGCTTATCTGGGGAATTCAGATTAGCCTGTACACTCCTACACATGCCAGCTGGGTGACCTTGGGCTAGTCACAGCTTCTCGGAGCTCTCTCAGCCCCACCTATCTCACAGGGTGTTTGTTGTGAGGGGGGAAGGGCAAGGAGATTGTAAGCCCCTTTGAGTCTCCTTCAGGAGAGAAAGGGGGGATATAAATCCAAACTCCTCTTCTTCTTCTTCTTCTAACCAGATCACAAGAACAAACCCCTTTAGGAACGTTCTATATTCTTAAATCTTCCCTCCAGGAGAGCCGATGGCAGCACATTACATCTTGCAGTAGCCAAGGCTCTCCTCTGGGTGGGATTAATCACCAGGCGAAGATATGTTGCCATAATTCCACACTCACATGGGATTAATAATGTAGTCGGGGAGCAGGTTGTCTTGGCTGCAAGAGTCAAGTAATGAAAATCACGATCCAAGAGCCTATTCTTAACTAGTCTGAAGGCTTCCACCTTTGTGAGCATAAGGAGTGATTCCAAAGGGAAACCAATAGCTTCAACCTTTCTAGAGATCAAAGTTTACCATTCTGAAATAAAGTGATCTGATAACAAAGAGGGAATATAACTATTGGATCCCACTAGAAAATGTATGTGCAGCCAATATTTTATGGCCCTTATCCATGCCGAAAATGTATATGCAGCCAGTATTTTATGGCCCTTATCCATGCCAAAAATGTATATGCAGCCAATATTTTATGGTCCTTATCCATGCCAAGGTTTCTAGAGTTGTTTGGCCCATCTCTATGAACAGCGCAACATAAGGCACACAACTAGGGAGCCCCATTAGTTTCTGAAGGAATTTGGAATGTAATAAATTAAATTATTTATTCATTGCTGAAATCCAAATGGGGGAACCATACAGTAAAAAGGAACTGATCCTAGCATCAAAAACCTTCAAGGCAGCAGGAATGTATTGATTGCCTTTACTATAGAAAAAGCAATATATTGCCGTCATGTTTGTATGTGCCGAGGTAGTAACTGCTAGTCGCTGTGAGGACCATGGATGGTCATGGAAGAATTTGTCTCCCAACAAACATCAGAATACTTGAACTCTGCAATGACTACTACTACTTTCCTTTCTGAAAGTTTGGTCATTTGTTCCAAGAATGCCTCATCCATCTCTTCAGACTGGCACGGGGGTCTAAAATAGATGTTTCTATTTTAGTGCTGCTTCTCTCACAATGAGATCAGTGCTGTTTCTCTCCCCCTTAATTTTTACTCAAATGCTCTCAACCTGGCTTGCAGGATTTAAGTCATGGATATGTTCACAACTGTAATAATCTTTTACGTATAATAGTCCTCCTCCTCCTCCTTTCCTGTCTCTCTGAAATAGGTTATTCCCTTTAATTCATATATTTCATTTATGAGACTCATCTCATCAGGTTTCAGTGATGCCTATAATATCTTATTTATTTTGCTGTGTGAAGAGTTCGAGTTCATTTTGTTTATTTCCCATACTCTGTGCATTGTTGTAGAGACATCGAAAGCCATGGTGCATTTCCTCTGGCTGCTTCTTTAAGGTTTTTTCCCTCCCACTGTTGGCATCTTGACCTATTTGCTCAGTTCTCTTTATAACTTTTGGGCTACTATTACTTGATGAACTCTTGTCTGTTTGAATACTGTCTCCCTCCCCCACATAATTCAGTTTAAAGCCCTTCTGATCAGGTTTGTGAGTCTTCTGGCAAAAGTGTTTCTACCTACAGGCGTTCGGTGTAACCCATCCCTTGCCAGCAGTCCCTCTTCCTGAAGCCACAGACCGTGGTCCAAGAACCCAAATCGTTTCTGCCGGCACCACTTGTTCACCTCCACTATTCTTCTGTCTCTCCATGGGCTGTGTCCTTCAACCAGGAGTAGAGATGAAATGACAACTTGTACATCCAGATCCTTCAGCTTCCTGCCCGAAGCCTCAAAATCCCTTCTGATGTCCCGAAAGCTGTGTCTTGCTGTGTCATTTGTTCCCATGTGATTAGGTCACTTGGCCTTTGAGGTTAGCTTCCGGTGGGTCAGATGAGTTCTTCTTGGTCAGCCTTCCCTGCTGCTTCTCCACCCCTGCCTTCCTTTCTGCAGGGAGCAGCTTGGTAACTAATGGGCTTATCAGCTGTTCTGATCTGAGCACTGTTGCTGCTGGTCTTCCATGTTGGCCTGCCCTGACTTCCTGCACAGCAGTTTTGTCACTCCTTCCCTACGGGCATTGGCTGGGGAGGATCGGGCCCGCCAGTTTCCAAAGGGGCAGCTGTTCTCAGTCCTCCGTGGAAGTGGCTGAGTGCCCGATTGGGAGCCTGGACACATGAATGTGCCTTCTTGAGTGGGGCTGTGCAAAGGGAGTGGCATCTGCTTGGACAGTGGTGACGGCTGAGTCTGCCTGCCTGCCAGCCCCAACATCGAGGCGAAAAATAGTGCCTCTTCCTGTGAACCGTCGTGCTGTCTGGCTCTCTCCCCCTTCCCATTATTTTCTGCCTTATGTCACAAGAGGAAGGTTCCTGTGCTGAGGGGGTAGCCGGCAAGTAGAACTGTTTCAAGAAGAAGAGGGAAGAGATCCATTTAATGAGTGACCTCTTCAGTTAGAAGGGGAAAGGGAAGGAGGCAGTCCGTTTGTCCTTTGCAGCATCAGTTCTAATCTTGCCAGTATCCACTAAACTCCCGTTGTTCTTGCCAGTATCCACTAAACTCCCGGCTTTCCTTGGCCGTTTTGTTTTTGTTTACTTGGCATGTGATTTTATTCAGATTAGCCTGTACACTCCCACACACGCCAGCTGGGTGACCTTGGGCTAGTCACAGTTTCTCGGAGCTCTCTCAGCCCCACCTACCTCACAGGGTGTTTGTTGTGAAGGGGTTAAGGAAAAGGAGATTGTCAGCCCCTTTGAGTCTCCTGCAGGAGAGAAAGGGGGATATAAATCCAAACTCCTCCTCCTCCTCCTCCTCCTCTTCTTCTTCTTCTTCTTCTTCTTCATCATCATCATCATACATTCAGCCTGTGGCATGGGGAGAAACAGCCTGTGGCATGGGGAGAAACAGCCTGTGGCATGGGGAGAAACAGCCAGAGTTTTAGCCAGGTCAGTGGGTGAGAGAACATCACCCCAACCTCCACTACTCTGGCTCACTGAGTTTTTCCTCTAATAGGACGTCACCAGTTCTAATGATTTGTCAAATCTTACTGCAGTATTCATATTTGTTTTTGTCCACGAACATGGTAGACTTTCTTTTTGGTGGGCAGTGCCATTAAGCTGAATTGGCTTATGGGTGGCCCTGTAGCATTCCCAAGGCAAGAGATGGGCAAAGGTGGTTTGCCATTGCTCCCTTTGCCCACTGTAGTCCTGTGGAAGAATCTTAACCTGTACAGTGTCATGTAGCTGAAGATCTGACTTAAGGAACATTTCTGAAGGCCCTTTGGATAGAAAGAATGAATTAATTCATGAGAATCAGAGAGGCAGGTCCTCCAAGCTCTGAGCTTCTTCCCAAAATTCACTGCCAGGATTCTTGAATAGAGTAATCTTCTCCTCTGAGGATGAAAGAACCCGTAATACTAGCACATGCTAGAAGCAGTTAGCACTGGGATTGCACTTGAATCCAGCTCCTTTTTGCTGTTTTAGGCATGAAGAGCAAAGTACTTTACGAGATTTTTGGACATGGGACTCAAACATCTATTGTTGAAGTGTGTCCAGAAGTATTATTCTCTTCTGCAGACTTCCACGATGTCAGTCCACCAAAACCCATTTCATTTGGGCAGTCCTGTACATGAACTTTTAGCTTGGCAACCATCAGGAATGTTTCTCTACTGAGGTAGAATGAGGGAAATTGATATGTGCACACAACCAACTTTTCCAAATGAACTTAGCAGGTAAGAGGTCTTAATATATTGGTATATATCACATGGATGCAGAGGAATATTGACTGAATTTGAAAATAATAGCATTTTTGGTATTTGGTTAGCAAGTAATAATCATGTAATGCTTCTGTTAGGGCCCAACTAAAATTGCAAGTGGACAAGGATCTCCCACCCCTACCCACGGATCCATCGAGCACGCTTACTGCTGGTTTTAGTTGGTTCTATTAAAAGTAGTAGTGGGTGTTTTTTTTTCTGATGGTTGAATGTAATCTTGCCTGGCTTGGTATATAGTTAAGCTTCCTTATACCTATGGTATGTTTGTTTTTCAGGGCTCTGTTCCAAATAAGTTTTATGTCCACAATGACATATTCCGTTACGAAGATGAAGTATTTGGTGAATCTGAAGCCGAACTAGATGAAGGTGAGGGGATTTCAAGGAAAGCGTGGTTCTCGGTTTGCATTCTTCGTCTTAAGTGACAATGATGAATTTTGGCGCTGAATCTTAGTGAGTTGTGATGGTTTGAGTGTCAGACTGAGGGTCTGGGAAACCCAGGTTTGAATCCCCGTTCTTCCCTAGAAGGATTGCCAGGTGACTGTGAGTCAGTAATTCTCTCTCCCTAACATATCTCATAGGATTGTGGTTGTGATGATAAAATAGAAGAAGGGAAAGCAATGTTGTCAGCTGCTTTGGGTTCCCACTAAGTACAAATGTCTAATACAAAATAATTTAATGGATGAACTCAAGCTCTGGAATCTATGAAAGTGACCTAAGCTTATTTAGCAAAGAAAGTTCAAGAGATTAAAAAACACCCCAGTTCTCCTTCAGTGGGGCTCCATCATTCACTGATGGTTAGTTCACACCCCCTACTGTCTGACCAGGGCTGGGGAAAGTTTCTCTTCCTCCAAGGAACTCCAGGGGGCTGTCCTTCCCCTTCTCTCCAGTTTTTCATAGCCCCGCATCCAGATAGGTCGCTTTTGGAAATGCTGTGTTCCATGATTGCTAACATCGAAGAAGAGAAAGTAAAATTGACAGAAGAGGGGAGGAAAGAGCTGTTCATTTTGTTCCCCTCCTTCGAACAGTAGTAAGGCTGGGCATTTTAGCATTTCAGAACAGTTGTTGAGGAAAACATGTCTTGGTCCAGACAGACAATGTGACTGCCAAGGTTCCTGTCAACAGGCAGGGGAGGACACATTCTCTGGCTCTACATACAGAGACAGTGAAACTGCTCGTGTGGTCAGAGAAAAACCTGGCAAGTATCCATGCGGAGCATCCATGTGGGGTTTTGAATGTATAAGCTGGTTGGTTAAGCTGGTCAAATTTAGACCAGGGCGAGTGGACACTGAATCCAGCAGTGTTCAGCACGATAGTCAGGAAGTTCAGCCTTCCAGTTCTGGACCTTTGTGCCACTAATGAAAATTGCCAAGTTCCCAGGTTTTATGCCCATTATAAAGGTCCCCATGCAGACTTACTCAGGCAGACCTGGCCCTGGGAGCTGGTCTGTTATGCCTTTCCACCCATACCATTGATCGGGAGGTGAATCAACACGATCTGGCAAGAGAGAGCATCCATAATGTTGGAGGCCCTGTTTTGGCCGAGGAAACAGTGGTTCTCTGACCTGTTGTCCCTTTCTGAAGTTGGCTAGAACTGAAGTTTTCAGAAAAACTATTGCCTTGTTGGCCTTATATGGACGGAAAAATCAAAATCTTCAGTAGTCCAGTGGGTCACGCTCTGCATAAAACTAGCCCCAGAACTTCAGTCTCTGGGTAGCGTCACTGCTCATTCGAGCAGCAGCAGCAGCAGCAGCACCTTCCATGGCTTTTGCCTGAACCAGCTCAAACACTTGGGGAGTTACAGCAATTTGAAACTTAAATCATAGAAGCATAGAATAGGAAGGGATCTCCAGGATCATCTAGTCTAACCCCCTGCACAATGAAGGATATTTACAACTCCCCCCCCCCCCCACACACACACACATGTATGCAGTGACCCTGCTCCATACCCAGAAGATGGCAAAATACCTCCAGGATCTGCAGCCAGTGTGGCCGGGAGGAAAGTTCTTGCTGACCAGGAGTGTCGATTGGCATGGCCCTGGGCACATAAGAAAGGGCCTTGAGAGCCAAGCACTGATGGATGCAAACCTCACTGCCCGTCCTCTCATGGTCAGCATTGCTGCGAGGGGGCCGTCCAGCCTCTGCAGAGGAGCCTCAAAGGAAGACGTGTTCATGACCTTGCAAGGAAACTTGTTCTGCTGAGGAACCACTTTAAGCGTCAGGAAATTCTAATGTTTAGCTGAACATTCTTGATCTAATTTTAATCTGTTGGGGCTGGGGCAACACAACAATTCTGCACCATCCTCTACATGACAGCTCTTCAAATACTTGAAGGTGGCTGGCATATTATCTCTCAGTCGTCTCCTCTCCAGCCTCTCCTGAAGCTGTTCCTCACAGGACTTGGTTTCCAACCCTTCACCCTCTTCATGACCCTCCTCCGAACAGCATTCAGCTTGTCTACATCCTCCTTAAACTGTGGTGCCCCAAACTGAGCACAGTACTCCAAGTATCTTTAAAAATCTGCACAGCTAATCAGAAACCCTACTTGGTAGAATCCCCACCTATCTCTATGTACTTTCGGAACCCCTGGCATAGAGCATGACACCACATACAGAATGATATTGGTAAGACCAATCATCATGAACATCATTGACTTGCAGATTTTGAAATGACAATCAATAAGAATACTAAACTTTTCTTACATAATTTGCTTGTGCATGTTTTATCTGCTTCAGGCAACTAACTATCATGAGATATCTGGCTATTCTGTGCCTATTTCTCAAGGTAGTTGAATGGGATGTGAAATACTGGAAGCATTTGGCCCTGTCTTATTTTGTGTAATAAATCAATGTGTCACCTGTGGCAACGGAGACTCTGTGATGTCTTTCCTAGCTTGTTTAGGTGTGGTTACTTGGGAGTTTCTATTTTCTATATGAAGTAACTTGTGGAAGGAGACGTGTGGAAATCCAGATAAAATTGAATGCAGACAAACTGGCTGATAAGACAGACTTTGGCCTCCCAGCCCACTTTGGTTAGAGTGGGTTTGGCTACATCTGTAAAAAGTTCAGGGGTAGTATGGGATCCTGGTTTTATTAGAATATTAGGTAAATACAAGGAGTGAATTCTATCAGCTGTTTTCGTTGCTGAAATTACCAGCGTGGCCACTCCTACTTCCCAAATTGATGCAAGGCCACTCCTACTTCCCAGAGAACCTCATTCAAATATTCACAAATGCCAGTCTAGCCAGCCAAGACCCATATTGACTAGCAAAGGAGGTCCAAATCCCCCACTCTGCACTAGGAGGAACAACTCATACTTTCTTGGGGAGAGAAATACCTTTGATCCATTTTGGCAGAACACATTCAGGGCTCCCTAAACACCCCAGCAGGCTGGCTGAACAGGCAGACAATTGATGAGAACAAATGGTCCCTCAAACAGGAGACCTTCTAACACTGTGGCCAGGTTCAGATTCCTGATGGTGGATCCCTCTTTAGTGTGACGTGCTGTCATTGAGTACCATGATTCTTTCTCGGGTACTATCATCCTTGACTGGAACAAGTGAATATCCTAACTTCTCCATTACCCAAGAGATTTGTGTGTGCCTTCCTGCTGCTAGCTGTAATAATGAAAGATCTGTGAAAGATATGTCAGGAGTGGATGGTGATGATCTTCGTGGCCCCCAGGTGGAAGCTATAGTTACTATCTTACTCCAAAGAGCAGACGTTCCTCTCAACAGATACCTTCACATTATACTTTTTCTCAAATGGTTTGCATACACCAGTACTCCCTGATACCTACAGATATTCTTCTTGGATGCTACATGGAGTTCTTTCAGCCCTCACTAAAAACTCCTTTGAGCCTTTAGGGGCTATCCTTTGTGCACAATAGTGTTTTTACGTGTTGTGGTTAATATTGTTGTGTTAGTTCTATTCCTTCCTATCCTTAATCCTTTAGCTTGGGAAGTATTCAAACTGAGTCTGGGAGATTCCCATGTGAAAGGCAGAAAGCTTAAAAAAAATAGTTCTGGTGGGTTTTCCGGGCTTTGTGGCCATTGTCTGGTGGATTTTGTTCCTGGAACAAAGGAACAAAATCCACCAGACCACAGCCACACAGCCCGGAAAACCCACCAGAACCAGTTGAATCCAGCTGTGAAAGCCGTCGACAATACGCTAAAAAAAAATAGTCATTCAAACTCAAGATTACCTCCTTACTGTCAGAACTGCAACTCCCAGCATGCACTGGCTCCCGCCTTTTTCCAAAAAGAGCAGGAAAACCAACTGAGAAGCTACATCCCACCAAGCTTCAGAACCAATGAGAGGCCAGGAGCTGGGGGGGAGGGGAAAAACAAGAATCCTCAGTTCCAGCATCCTGTAGCTAGGGCCACAAAAATCAATAAAGTTCTTTTTTTAAAAAAGTTAGCTTTGTCTGAGTGTGTTCAGCCTTACATTGTGCTGGAACTCACTCTTATTGTTCTACCATGTGCCCAGACCTCCTATATCAGGGGTTGGCAACCTTTAACACCCAAAGAGCCATTTGGACCCGTTTTCCATGGAAAAGAAAACACTTGGAGCCGCAAATACTTTTTGATATTTAAAATGAAGATAACACTGTATATATTGTTTTTTTACCTTTATGCTTTAATTATAGTGTGTTGCTTATGAAATCCATGAAGTGCTGCAGAGAAAATTATATTTTATTTATGTAAAGAACACATTTTGAACATTTTGAACTCTTAAAAAATAATAACAGACCATGTCTGCCATGGAGGGTAGACTCGACAGCCATATTAGTCACTGAGCAAGGTCCCCGCCCCGGTCCCAAAAGCCATAGCTTCTGAGAATCTACCCCCAAATGTCCTGGAATTTGCCCGCCGGGAGTTGGCAACTCGCGACAACCATGGCTGAGGATGATCCCGGCCTTCCTCCCTTCCACGATCTACAAGCTTACCCTCCACTGGCTTACTCTGAAGTAAACCTTCCAAGATCCACATACAAGGCTTTCCCCATGCGCTCCTGCCCTCCTTGGCAATGCAAAAGCAAACAATTCCCAACTACCCCCACCTTCCCATCAAACAGCCCCAACGAATGCAACCTTGCAGGGCTGCAGGTAATAACTCCTTTAAAACCCGACATCATCTTTCTCACTTGGACTCAGCCAGGCTTCTATCCGCTAGGAAAGCCCCTGGAGCTCAGCGGGGCTACTGGGGGAGGGGTCTGCAACCCAAGGTGGCCCTTCTGGGGTCTCCCATGTGGTCCCGCCCCCCAAGAAGGACCCGGGGGAGGGGGAAATGAGGCCACCCAAAACAGGGTCGACCCTTGACTCCCCCATCCAAGGGGGGCAGACTGAGGTTATGATTGCGCTGAAAATCTGCGCTCCTGCAATTCCCTCCCATTTCCCACCCTTCGCCGCTCACCTGTTCAAGAGGATCCACCAACAGTGCTCAACCCCCGCCCCATGCTGGCATCACTGGCATCAGCCAACCAGGCAGCTGGGACAGGGAAGCTGGAAGTGGCTTGGGATGGCCATCTTGGGCTGTGCCTCGCTAGGAACAGGGACTCTTTTCCATTAACCCTTAGGGCAGTGGTGGCGAACCTTTGGCACTCCAGATGTTATGGACTACAATTCCCATCAGCCCCTGCCAGCATGGCCGAATGGCCATACTGGCAGGGGCTAATGGGAATTGTAGTCCATAACATCTGGAGTGCCAAAGGTTCGCCATCACGGCCTTAGGGCGACTCTCTGAAGGAGGCTGAGAGGACCCAAACTATGCAGAGCCGCAATACAAGGATGAAAGAGCCGCATGTGGCTCCAGAGCCGCAGGTTGCAGATCCCTGTCCTATAGGCATGGCTGGGTCAGGAGAACAAATCTATGCCCACTATCTCCCTAGTAGGATGAGGGACTCAAGTGAGGTGACCTACACCCGAACAAGCGGGCAAGACATCCCCTGCCGTTCGTCCTGGACGGGGTTTGGCACCCTCTGTGAAGACATGAATGGGGAACAAGCATGCCTGGCAACATTCCTAGCCAAAATCCCAAGCGCTGGGGAGTTGATCGAACCCTGAGGCAGACAAGCAGCGGCGTGCTTACGAGGCACTGCGACTCTGGACAGAGGAAGTCACTTGGGAGAGGGACCAGCTACAATCCAACCTTTGGCAGCAAGTGGCATTCCTGATGGGAAAGGGAGAAAATGGCTCTCGAGCTCCCCACAGCTGAGGAGGGGGTTGAGGGGGACGATACTAAAGGTGAACTGAGAATCGAGCTGCGCTCCCTACAGGGGCAGCTGGCTGACTTTACACTGAACTGCAGTCCCAGCACCAGGGCGGCAGGTAGGTTGTCGTAGGGAGGAGTGTTCCGACCTACCGACAAGGCCCTGAGTCCCAGGGAGGGTCTCAAAAAAGTTTTAAGGTGGACTTCGATGGGAACCCAGACGAGCTTGCCTTTTTCTTGATCCAAGTGGGTTTGTACATGGAAATTCACGGTAGCAGCTTCTACTTGGACCGGGAGACAGTGTTCGAGATTGGGAGAAGCTGCTAATTGGCTTGTGGGACTAGTAGAGTAAGAAGTGCCGGAACTCCACAACCTTGAACAGTTCCTGCTGGCCCTACGACAGAGGTTCGAGGACCCTTTGACAGAAGAGAAAGCTCAGGGCGAACTAAGGCAGCGGTGGCAAACCTATGGCATTAGTGCCAGAAGTGGCACTCAAAAGCCCTTTCTGTAGGCACACGTGCAGAGTCCGTCATGTGGAGGGGCGGAAAATCACACACACACCCCACTCACACACACACACATCTAGGCTGGCCTAGGCACAATTGTTTCCCTAGCTTGGTTGCTGGCAATGGGGTTTGCTTCTGAGTAAACCCTCCTAGGGTTGTGATTCACCCATTTGAAGTGTAGCTTGGTTGCTTCACCAAGCTTACTCCCAAGTAACGCGTTTCTAAACTAAAACCTCAGTATTCAGATTAAATTGCTGTGTTGGCACTTTGCGATAAATAAGTGGGTTTTGGGTTGCAATTTGGGCGCTCGGTCTCGAAAAGGTTCACCATCACTGGCATAAGGCAAGGGAACCGCTCAGTCAGCGAATTCACCACTGACTTCCGCAGGCTGGCCAGCCACTTGCGTGTGTGGTCTGAGTTGGTCCTGGTCCAGCTCTTCAAGAACTCTCTTCACCCCAACATACTACAATGGGCCCTGATCCACGGCGATCCTGAGACATTGATGGAATGGATCAGGTGGGCAGGGGACACCAAGCTGCGGATCCAGCAAGTGGAGCAGTCGGAACAACGCCCAACGTCAGCTGCTCTGGATGCCAGAGAAGGCTGTGGATAACGAGAAGACACAAGCGGGCCCCCTCAAATCCACTTGCACCCGCTGTCGCCGCTTGGGCCTGTGCCTACACTGTGAAGAAGGTGGCCACCTCATCGCATCATATCCCGGTCGCCGCACCCCAGCAGCTGCTTCCAGAACCAAGGGCCCACAGTACTTGGGAACCCCCACAAAAGGTTCCCAATGACCTCGCCCCGGCACAGCCAGAGCTGCCCTTAACCTGGCTGCCCAAGCCGGGAACTCGAGTGACTCAGAGGCATCGGACACCCAGGACTACAGTGCACCAGCGGGAAACGACGGCAACCTGACCTAAGGAGCGCCGACGGCCAGGTCGTCCCTGCAGGCGCCAAGGAGTGGGTGACTGCTTTCTCCACTGTCCATTGTCACTTTCCCTCCCCCGGTCTCAGACCAGTACCCATTCTGAGGCCCTCATTGACTCAGGTTGCTCGACATGCCTGATCCACCCTGATTTGGTGGCAGCATTAAGACTCGGACTCATTAAACTGAAACGGCCGCTCCGAGCAGATGGACAGCACTGTACGGGGGGGGAGGGGACTTTTCACCCACAAGTCAGAGCCAGTGGTCGTATCGTTTGCGGGGCACAGCAAACAATGGCAATTCGTAGTGGCCAAGTTGGGCAGCTATCCCCTAGTGCTAGGTATGCCCTGGTTAGTTCACCATTACCCGGACATCTGGTGGTTGGAACATGTCGTTCGCCTCCCCGCCCCTCCTGGTGGGGCCCTGCCAGATCCCACGGCTCCTCCCTCAGCCCATTCCAGTGACGGCAGTTGGCTTTTGGCGGGTTCCCTGATGGTGCCACCGCCTCGCACCTCCGCCCTCCTGGGACCCTCCTGTGACCTCGCTAAGGCCTTCGCCGAGGGAGAGTGTTACCGCCTGCCACCCCACCGCAGCACCAACTGCTCGGTCGAGCTGGTCCCGGGTGCCCAACATCTCAAGGGGAAACTGTACCAGATGAGCCCCCGCGAACTGGCGGCTCTGCGGGAGTTCATTGACAAGAACTTAACAAGGGGATTCGTTAGAGCTTCCAAGTCTCATATGGGGGGGCCCGTCCTTTTCTGCAAAAAGAAGGATGGCTCCCTCCACCTTTGTACGGTCTACAGAGGCCTGAATACAGTGTCCCTGAACAACAAATACCCCCTTCCCTTGATCAAAGACTTGTTGAGACAGCTCTCCAAAGGCAAGGTGTTCACCAAACTGGATTTAAAATCATAGAATCACAGAGTTGGAAGAGACCACAAGGGCCATCAAGTCCAACCCCCTCCAATGCAGGAACACACAATCAAAGAACTCCCGACATATGCTGATCCAGCCTTTGTTTTAAAACCTCCAAAGAAGGAGACTCCACCACTCTCCGAGGCAGTGAATTCTACTGTCGAACAGCCCTGATGGTCAGGAAGTTCTTCCTTATGTTTAGTTGGAATCTCTCTTCCTTCACCTTGAATCCATTACTCCGGGTCCTAATCTCTGAGGCAGCAGAAAACAAGCTTGCTCCCTCTTCGACATGACATCCCTTCAAATATTTAAACATGCCTATCATTTCACCCCTTAACCTACACTTCTCCAGACTAAACATCCCCAGCTCCCTTAGCCTCCCCTCGTAGGGCATGGATTCCAGACCCTTCACCATTTTGGTTTCCCTCCTCTGGACCCGCTCCAGCCGGTCAATATCCCTCCTAAACTGCGGTACCCAGAACTGTACACAATATTCCAGGTGAGGTCTAACCAGTGCAGAATAGAGAGGTACAATTACAACCCTCGATCTTGACACTGTACTCCTATTGATACAACCCAGAATCGCATTGGCTTCTTGGCTGCCGCATCACGCTGACTCATATTTCGTTTATGGTCTACTAAGACTACCAGATCTCTTTCGCATGTAGTGTTATCAAGCCAGGTGTCACCCATCCTATATCTGTGCATTTCATTTTTTTCTGCCTGCGTGTAGTATCTTACATTTATCTCTGTTGAAACTCATTTTGTTTGTTTTGGCCCAGCTGCCTAATCTGTTTAGGTCATTTTGAATTCTGACTCTGTCCTCTGGTGTATTAGATACCCCTCCTAATTTGGTGTCCTTTGCAAATTTTATTAGCATGCCCTCTATTCCATTATCCAATTCGTTGATAAAAAATATTAAATAGTGTTGGGCCCAGGACAGAACCCTGTGGCACCCCACTAGTCACTTCTTTCCAAGATGAAGATGAGCCATTGATGAGCACCCTTTGAGTTCGATCGAACAACCAATTAGAAATCCATCTAATAGTAGCATTGTCTACATTTCACTAGCTTACTTGTGAGAATATTATGGGACACCTTGTCAAAAGCTTTACTAAAATCCAGGTATTCTATGTCCACAGCATTCCTTTGGTCTACCAAGCTCATCACTTTATAAAAAAAAAAGAGATAAGATTGGTCTGGTATGGCTTGCTTTTCAGAAACCCATGCTGACTTTTTGTGATCACAGTATTCCCTTCTAAGTGCTGGCAGACCGTCTGTCTAATGATCTGCTCCAGAATCTTCACTGGTACTGATGTCAGGCTGACTGGACGGTAATTATTAGGGTCCTCCTTTTTCCCCTTTTTGAAGATGGGGATAACATTAGCCCTCCTCCAGTCCACTGGGACTTCTCCTGTTCTCCGGGAGTTCTCAAAGGCTCATTCCGCGCATGCAGAATAATGCACTTTCAAACTGCTTTCAGTGCTCTTTGAAGCTGTGCGGAATGGCAAAATCCACTTACAAACAGTTGTGAAAGTGGTTTGAAAACGCATTATTTTGCGTGTGCGGAAGGGGCCAAAGATTATAGCAAGTGGTTCTGAGATTACTTCTGCCAGTTCTTTTAATACCCTGGGATGCAGTTCATCAGGCCCTGAAGATTTGAATTAGTTTAAAGTAGCTAGGTATTCCTGCACTACCTCTTTATTTATTTTGTGCTGCATTTCTCCTACTGTATCTTATGTTTCTTTTTCTCCTGGATGTGCAGTGTTTCCTTTTTGGGAAAAGACTGAGGCAAAGAAGGTGTTGAGTAGTTCTGTCTTTTCTCCATCCCCTGTTAGTATTTTGCCATCCCCTCCATGCAGTGACTCTATCCTATCATTTTTCTTCCTTTTGCTATGGACATATAAAAAAAGCCTTTTTTGTTGTTTTTAACCTCTCTGGCAAGCCTCTAACCCTAACCCTCAGCTCATTGTGAGCTTGAGCTTTTCTGACTTTCTCTGTACACATCCTGCTTATTTGTTTGAATTCCTCTTTGGTGGTTTCCCCTCTTTTCCATTTCTTGTACATGTCCTTTTTAAATCTTACCCCAGTTGAAAGTTCTTTAGACAGCCATCCTGGTTTCCTTAGACAACTCCCATTTTTCCTCCTCATTGGAACTGTTTGAAATTGTGCCCTCAAGATCTCACTTTTGAGAAACTCCCAGCCATCATGCACTCCTTTCTCTTTTAGTATTTTTGACCATGGGATCGCACCAAGTAGATTCCTAAGCTTACTGAAACCTGCTTTCTTAAAATATAGAATGTGTGTATGACTATGCTTAGCATCCCCTTTCCACTGTATAGCAAACTCCAGGAGATGATCACTCCCACCTAAGACCCCTACCACTTTCACTTCACTAATCAGGTCATCATTATTGGTTAGGAGCAGATCTAAAATAGCAGTTCCCCTTCTTGCTTCTTCCACCTTCTGGACCATGACATTGTATGCAAGGCAAGTGAGAAATTTGTTGGACCTGACTGTCTTGGAAGAGTTTGACTCCCAGCAAATATCTGGATAATTGAAGTCTCCCATTACTACTATTTCTCTTTGTGCAAGTTTGGTCATCTATTCCAAAAATGCCTCATCCATCTCTTCAGACTGGCATGGGGGTCTATAATAGACCCCCACAATTAGATCAGTGTTGTTTCTCTTCCCTTTTATTTTTACCCAGATTCTCTCAGTCTGGCTTGGAGGATTTAAGTCATGGACCTGCTCACAGCTGTAACAGTCTTTTACGTATAATGCTACTCCTCCTTTCCTATTTGATCTGTTTCTCTGAAATAGATTATACCCTTCAATTCTTATGTTCCAATCATGAGACTCATCCCACCAGGTTTCAGTGATGCCTATAATATCATATTTGTTTTGCTGCATTAAGAATTCAAGTTCATCTAGTTTATTTCCCATACTCTGTGCATTGGTGTAGAGACATCGAAGGCCATGGTGCATTTCCTCTGGCTGCTTCTTTAAGATTTTTTCCCTCCCGCTGTTGCCTTCTTGACCTATTCACTCAGTTCTCTCTATAACCTTTGGACTACCATCACTATCATTTTTTGAACTCCTATCTGTCTGAATATTGTCTCCCTCCCCCACATAACTCAGTTTAAAGCCCTTCTAATCAGGTTTGTGAGCCTCCTGGCAAAGATGTTTCTTCCTACAGGTGCAACCCATCCCTTGCCAGCAGTCCCTCTTCATGAAACCCCAGACCATGGTCCAAGAACCCAAATTGTTTCTGACGGCACCATTGACGAAGCCAATTGTTCACCTTCACTACTCTTTCTCTCCATGGGCCACGTCTTTCAACCGGGAGCAGGGATGAGAAGACAACTTGTACATCCAGATCCTTCAGCTTCTTTCCCAAAGCCTCAAAATCCCTTCTGCTGTCCCGAAAGTTACGTCTTGCAGTGTCATTTGTCCCCACATGGATCAGAAGGAACAGGTAACTGTCAGTGGGCTTAACAAGTCTCATCAGCCTCTCAGTGACATCACAAATTTTTGCCCCAGGGAGACAGCATACCTCTCGTGACATCTTATCAGGTCTGCAAATCGCTGCTTTTGTTCCCCTCAGCAGGGAGTCCCGAACCATAACTACACGTCTCCTCTGATGTTTTGCCATTCTGTGGGCTGAACCTTCTATTGCTTGCACGTTCTCTGATGTACGGCTCAGTTGCTCCTGTGCAGCTTCCTTATCCTCGTCCTCGCTGGGAAGGGAGAGAACTTCAAAACAATTTTGTAGGTTTAAGCTCAAAGAATGCTCCCTAGACACTCTACTTCTTTGTGTGACATTTTTCCAGTTGTCCAAATCCAGCACTTGAGAGCAGCCATCTGCCTCAGAGAGATTGTCGATCCGTTCCTCACTCAGTTTTGTCAGCTCCACTGTGTTGATGAAATCTTCCTTGTATCTAATTTCTTGAAGTGTAGATACTTGCGCTTCAAGCTGCTGGACCTTCTCTTCTAAGAGAGCAACCAACTTACACTTGCTGCAAGTGTAGCTACGCACATCCTCCAGCAAAAAACAAACATTCCACAGCTGTTGCAAGTAACTGCAGCAACTCCCCCGCCAGCCATATTTTGTTGTTGTTGTTGTAGTAGTAGTAGATTTCACAGCTGCCAGATCTTTAGCTGGTTGTTGGCCTTCATTACAATTCGAGCCTCACTCAGAGGCCTAGGAAGTTGTAATGTATCGGCGTAGTATTCGTGCAGATCCCAGCAGGGCTGCCTTCTGAATTTGACAATTGTCAATTCGAAAAAAAATTAAATTGTCAATTCGAATTAAATTAAATTGTCAATTCGAAGATGTTTTAAGTTCTGCCCTAGTGTTTTTGGGATAGCGCCCAGCGTGCCGATTACCACTGGATAGGGTTGGTAGATTGGAAAAAAATTCGGCTCGTGTTCAGGCCCAGTTCAGGTGTGTGGGGTTGGATCTCCCGAGATCTGAGCCTGCCAGGCTTGGATCCACCCGAAATTACAGCAGCATCCAAGATTCTCGGATGCGTTTTTATTTTTTTGGTGTTTTTTGCGTTTCGGTCTGCAGGGGGTGCATTTTTATAAGTTATCGGCACCAAAATTTCAGGGTATCTTAAGGAGACTCTCCTGATGATACTCCCCAAGTTTGGTGAAGTTTGGTTGAGGGGGGCCAATGTTATGGGCCCGCAAAGTGGGTGCTTCTATCCCCCATTGTTTCCAATGGGAGCTAAGCAGATGGGGTCTACCCCTTTTGAGGGTCTATAACTTTGGCCCCCCTCAACCAAACTTCACCAAACTTGGGGTGTGCCATCAGGACAGTCTCTCTATGATACCCTAAGATTCTGGTGCGGATAGGTCCAAAAATGAGCCTCTCGCAGGCACCCCCAGCAATGTGCCCAAGATTCTTCATTTCTCTGTGAATTTGCTCCATGTCTCTCAATGGGAAATTTCTGGGGGTGCCTGCAGGGGGCTCATTTTTGGACCTATCCGCACCAAGATTTCAGGGTATCATAAAGAGACTGTCCTGATGACACACCCCAAGTTTGGTGAAGTTTGGTTGGGGATGGCCAAAGTTATGGACCCTCAAAAGGGGTAGCCCCCATCTGCTTAGCTCCCATTGGAAACAATGGGGGAAGGAGTACCCTTTTGGGAGTCCATAACTTGGGGGCCCCTCAACCAAACTTCACCAAACTTGGGGATTATCATCATGAGTGTCTCCTGGAGGTACCCTGAAATTTTGGTGTCACTAGCTTTAAAAAAAGTTTTGTGTGTTTCACTGCTCTTGCACATGGAGGTTCCACAAAAAAATTTTTTTTAAGCTAGTGACATCAAAATTTCAGGGTATTTTCAGGACACTTTCCTGATCATATCCCCTGGTTGAGGGGGGGCAAAGTTAGGATTAGGATCCGTGAGGATCTATGCTTTTTGACCATGTTTTGAGGGCACTGTTGGACCATGAAGCATGGGATATATGATTGCTTTGTGCAGACATGTGTCTAAGGACTTGTGCCATGATGTGGTGGTGATTTTGGGGAGACCAAGTGAAAAAGCATTAGCTTTTTAAACAGGTTTTTGCACCACTTCGGTGCCGCAGAGCATTGGATGCATGATTGGTTTGGATTGAATTCATGAGGATCCATTGAACTTCTGGGAGATTCTTTCTTCCTTACACCCCCTCCCCCCGCTCTGCGATCCTTCCGGATGGAAGGAACCAGTGGGGTAGGAGAGGTAGTAGGCAGTTTGGCACCACTGCTGGGATGGGTGGGTGGCTTCTCTGTTCCCTTCCCCCCCCTCCCCCGCCCAAGCTCCGGCTGCCGCCAATCCTTCCGATTGGAAGACAGCATGGAAGCAAAGCGTGGAGGCTGCCAGGCGCCAGCTTCCCTTTTGCCAGCTGAGGGCGGGACTGGAAGGTATTTTCCTCCAGCTGGCTCGGAGAAGCCGCCACTCAGTGGAAGGGCCCGATCTGAATGAGTAGTGTTTGGATCGCGCCTAGTGCGGAGGGGGCGGGCTCGGCCCCTTGGCCCTCTGACCCTCCCCGAACTGGCTGATCTCGGCAGAATTGCCGTTCGGGGAGGGGCCGAATCGCCAACCCTACCACTGGGATGGCCTCAGCTGGTTTGTGCCATAGACGCTGAAGCTCGATTTTCAAATCGCGGTATCTAGTAACCTTCTCATGTTCTTTTTCAATGACCCTGCTGTCACCGGGGACTGCTATGTCGATGATGCTCACTTTCTTGTCCTCGATCACGGTGATGTCTGGTGTATTGTGTTTCAACACTTTGTCCGTTTGGATTCGAAAGTCCCACAGGATCTTGACCTTCTCTTTTTCCATTACTTTCTCTGGACAATGTTCCCACCAGTTCTTAGCTGTTCTTATGTTGTATATTATTATTATTATTATTATTATTATTATTATTATTATTATTATTATTATTATTATTATTATTATTATTACCGCTCAACCCCTGAAGGGCTCTCAGCGGTGTACAAGGCCATCTCGGCAATAAAACAACAATAGACATAGATAACATTAAAATTCCTTTAGCAGCGTAAAACAAATCCAATTAAATTATTATTAAATTAATATAATGTATATATTACATTATATACATTAAATTACATTATATACTACAATACCGGCAGTGCTGGAGATGGTAGAAACGCATCAGAGGGCATCAAGAGGGGGCAGACAGTCCACAGCCGGCCTCCCCAAAAGCACGGTGGAACAACTCAGTTTTGCAGGCCCTGCAGAACTCACCAAGGTCCCGCAGGGCCCTGACAGCTGATAGAAGAGTGTTCCACCCGAGTTGAGGCCAGCCGCATCACTGAGGGGCAAGGGACCACCAGTAAATGGGCCTCTGCTGATCGGAGAGGCCTACTCGGGACATATGGGGTGAGACGGTCTCGAAGATATGAGGACCCCAGGCCGCGAAGGGCCTTAAAGGTCAACACCAGCACTTTGAAGGTGATCGGAATCCCACTGGGAGCCAGTGCAAGCGGCGAAGCATGGGGGTGATGTGATCTCTAAAGGAGCCCCCATCAGAAGCTGGGCCGCTGCATACTGGAGCAGCTTCAACTGCCAGGTCAGACGCAAAGGAAGGCCTGCATAGAGCGAGTTACAATAGTCTAACCTGGAGGTGACCTTTGCATGGATCACCATGGCCAGGTCAGCCTGGGAGAGGTAAAGGGCCAGCGGCCGGGCTTGGCAAAGATGGAAAAATGCCACCTGAGTAGCATGGGCCACCTGGGTCGCCACAGAAAGAGAGGAATCCAGGCGGACCTCCAGGCTACAGGCCAAAGAAGTCGGGGCCAGAGGAACCCCTTCTAATACCGGCGGCTGAAAATCCCTCAACACCTCACCATGACCCACCCAGAGGACCTCCGTCTTCGATGGATTGAGTTTTAACCTGCTCTGCTTCAACCAACCAGCGACCGCCTCCAAACAATGTTGTAGAGCCTCAGGGGTGGAGGTGGTCCCTCTCTCCATCAACAGAATGAGCTGGGTGTCATCAGCATATTGATGACAGACCAGCCCAAAGTTCCGCACCAACTGAGCAAGGGGTCGCATGTAGATGTTAAATAAGAGTGGGGATAGCAGAGCCCCCTGGGGCACACTGCAATTAAGCGGGCACCTTTTGGAGGCCTGGTCCCCACACCATACTTGCTGACCCCTATCCTGGAGAAACAAGGCAACCCACTGAAGGGCAATGCCCCGCACTCCAGAAGCGGCCACGTGGTGGGTCAAAAGGTAGTGATCGACCATATCAAACGCTGCAGTTAGATCTAATACCAGCAGCGCCGATCTGCCTCAATCAAGCTGCATGCGGAGCGTATCTGTGACAGCGACAAGGACCGTCTCTGTCCCATGCCCAGCACGGAAGCTGGACTGGAAGGGATTGAGCACCGATGTGTCCTCCAGGAAACCCTGACGCTGCTCCAACACCACTCTCTCAATTACCTTCCCAGGAATGAAAGATTCAACACGGGGCGGTAATTGGCCAGATCTCCAGGATCTAAAGATGGTCTTTTCAAGAGTGGGCGGACCACCGCCTCCTTCAACCCACCCAAAAACACTCCTTGCTCAAGGGAGCCATTGACTATATTCAACAGGTGGGGTTGTAGCTCCCCCTGGCATGCTTTAACTAGCCAGAAGGGGCACGGATCCAGAGGACAGGTTTTAAATAGTGCAGGGCCTCCTGTAAGAATTTCTCAACCCCCAAAGTTCTCCCTTTAGCAATGACAGCTTTTTGTTCTGAACTTGGGAGGTCCTGAAACCCTGTAAGGACCTCCTCTTCCAAGGATTTGGACATATATTGGGGAGAAACATCATGATTCTCCTCACAGGACAAAGGAGCCCCAAGGGATCTAGGTGAAACAATATGTCAAATGGGAGCTATAGAAGAGAGCTGGGAAGATTCTATTTCCTCAAGTTTCTTAGCCCAGGATTTGCCTGGAAGGTAAGGTGAGTTTTTCCTACTAAGCACCCTTGTTGAGCGGAAATCTATGTCCATGTCCAGATGAGTCAATGCCTCATGTGGGGGAGCACTCTCAGTGTGAGGAATGTTGGTGGAGCTAGTAGCTCTGGATGAGTGAATATAATTAGAAGACAGTGGAACTAATAGATCTTCAGGTGTGGGGGGAGCTAGTGTCCATATAACACTGAGTGGAGGGTCCAGAGATAAACTGGAGCAAATTCCTTTGGCCGTGCAGGTTCGGGGGTAGAGTTGTTGAGGATGGAGAAATAGTTCCCAAATTGGCTGTCACTGGCAAATTATCAGAAACAACATTCAAGGGGGATTTAACCAGGTATTGGGATCCAGCAGTTTTTTTCTATTGCAAGTTCCAAGTTCTTCCACTCATCAATAAAGTTCTGGATTCTCACTGGTGTGGCAGCATGTTGGGTGTCTAACACTGAGGGATCCATAGGAGATGCGTGCCTCGTGGGAGCAGGCTCACCAACCCTCGTGTTTTGGCAAGCTGGAGCCACTAGATTGGGAGACTTAATATTCTTAAAGACTCGCGTGAATATGAGATCATAATGATTGGTAAAATACTCTTTCCAATTGAGCAGCTGGTTTGGGGAGGAAGATGTTGCAAAACTGAAGATCATCCTGTGATGATTGTTGTAATAAGGTAGGTGTTCAAATGATCTGATTTGAACCTTCCTCGGGTCACAGTTCAGCAGTTTACTCAAAGAAGTCCTAATTCTATGGAGATTAGACCATTTGCCAAGGTTAGACTTAGTGTCTCCTATTGCTACTGCCACCTGGTGTTTCTGGAGAACCAGAGACATAGAGGAGTTCATGCAGTCTGAAGATGAATAAGCAGGAGCTTGATAAGATGCAGTCTGGAGATCAGAATTATTGTAGTATGTGGACTTAGCTTCTTCTGAGGTAAAGGAGGATAGAAGAGCCTCGATTTTGATGTTTAGGGAGGCACAGTTGGTCAGCAGAAGCTCAAAGGTTTTGGATGTTAGAAAGGCCTGTTTTGCTAAGAGCTCAATTAAGCCATTAGTACTGGGAGGGACAGGATCATTTCCACTGTACGCAGCAAGGTTGCTGGGCTCTGTAACCCCCTCCACAGTTAGGCATATGCCTTCATTAAGAACAAGCCAGCTGGATCAGACCAGAGTCCATCTAGTCCAGCTCTCTGCTACTCGCAGTGGCCCACCAGGTGCCTTTGGGAGTTCACATGTAGGATGTGAAAGCAATGGCCTTCTGCGGCTGTTGCTCCCGAGCACCTGGACTGTTAAGGCATTTGCAATCTCAGATCAAAGAGGATCAAGATTGGTAGCCATAGATCGACTTCTCCTCCATAAATCTGTCCAAGCCCCTTTTAAAGCTATCCAGGTTAGTGGCCATCACCACCTCCTGTGGCAGCATATTCCAAACACCAATCACACGTTGCGTGAAGAAGTGTTTCCTTTTATTAGTTCTAATTCTTCCCCCCAGCATTTTCAATGAATGCCCCCTGGTTCTAGTATTGTGAGAAAGAGAGAAAAATTTCTCTCTGTCAACATTTTCTACCCCATGCATAATTTTATAGACTTCAATCATATCCCCCCTCAGACGTCTCCTCTCCAAACTAAAGAGTCCCAAACGCTGCAGCCTTTCCTCATAAGGAAGGTGCTCCAGTCCCTCAATCATCCTCGTTGCCCTTCTCTGCACTTTTTCTATCTCTTCAATATCCTTTTTTAGATGTGGCGACCAGAACTGAACACAGTACTCCAAGTGCGGTCGCACCACGGCTTTATATAAGGGCATGACAATCTTTGCAGTTTTATTATCAACTCCTTTCCTAATTATCCCCAGCATAGTTTGCCTTTTTCACAGCTGCCATACATTGAGTTGACATTCCCATGGAACTATCAACTAAGACGCCCAAATCCCTTTCCTGGTCTGTGACTGATAGCACTGACCCCTGTAGCGTGTATGTGAAGTTTGGATTTTTTGCCCCTATGTGCATCACTTTACATTTTGCTACATTGAACTGCATTTGCCATTTCTTAGCCCACTCACCTAATTTATCAAGGTCCGCTTGGAGCTCCTCGCAATCCTTTGTGGTTCTCACCACCCTACATAATTTGGTATCATCTGCAAACTTGGCCACCACGCTACCCACCCCTACTTCCAGGTCATTTATGAATAGGTTAAAGAGCACTGGTCCCAATACGGATCCTTGGGGGACACCACTCCCCACATCTCTCCATTGTGAGAATTTCCCATTTACACCCACTCTTTGCTTCCTGTTCCTCAACCAGTTTTTAATCCATAGGAGGACTTCCCCTCTTATTCCTTCATTGCTGAGTTTTCTCAATAGTCTCTGGTGAGGAACTTTGTCAAAAGCCTTTTGGAAATCCAAGTAGACAATGTCCACTGGTTCCCCCTTATCCACATGCCTGTTTACATCCTCAAAGAACTCTCGTAAGTTTGTAAGACAGGATTTGCCTCTGCAAAAGCCATGCTGACTCTTTCTCAGCAGGTCTTGCTTTTCTACGTGTTTTATAATTTTATCTTTAATGACAGATTCTACTAATTTACCAGGAACAGATGTCAAACTGACTGGCCTGTAATTTCCCGGGTCCCCTAGATCCTTTCTTAAAGATTGGTGTGACATTGGCCATCTTCCAGTCTTCAGGGATGGAGCCTGATTTCAAGGATAAGTTGCATATTAAAGTGAGAACATCAGCAATTTCATGCTTGAGCTCTTTAAGAACTCTTGGGTGAATGCAATCTGGGCCAGGGGATTTGGTAGCATTTAGTTTATCAATGGCTGCCAGAACTTCTTCCTTGTCTACCACTATCTTCGTTAGTTCCTCGGATTCGCCTCCTAAGAAGCTTGGTTCAGGTGCAGGAATTTTCCTCACCTCCTCTTGGGTGAAGACAGATGCAAAGAATTCATTCAGCTTTTCTGCAATCTCCCTGTCATCTTTTAGCACACCCTTTGTTCCTTTGTCATCTAACGGGCCTACCGCTTCCCTTGCTGGCTTCCTGCTTTTGATGTACTTGAAAAACTGTTTGTCGCTGGTTTTGATGTTCACAGCCATGCGTTCCTCATAATCCTTTTTTGCCTCCCTTACAGCTAACTTGCTTCTCTTTTGCCACCATTTGTGTTCTCTCTGGTATTCTTTATCAGTTAAGTTGGACTTCCATTTTCTAAAGACATCTTTTTTTTTTCCTAATAATTTCCTCAAGCGTCCTTGTTAACCATGGTGGCTTTCTTTTGGACTGAAGCTGCCTTTCCTAACCTGTGGAACACATTCCAGCTGAGCTTTTAAGACTGTGTTTTTCAATAACCTCCAAGCATCTTGGACATTTTTGACTCTCTTGATTTTCCCTTTCAGCTTCCTGCGCACTATCCCCCTCATCTTTGAGAAATTTCCCTTTCTGAAGGCAAATGTAACTACATTAGTAGTTGTCACCTGTTCGCATGCAGAGATTCTGAATCTGACAGCATTGTGGTCGCTGTTCCCTATCGGCTCAACAACACTGACTTCCCGCACCAGGTCCTGGGTCCCACATAGAATTAGATCTAGGATCACATCTCCCCTGGTTGGTTCCACAACCATCTGCTCTAAGCCACAGTCATTTATCATATCCAGGAATGTTTTCTCCTTACTATGACCTGAACATGCATTTTTCCAGTTTATATGGGGATAGTTAAAATCGCCCATTACCACGACATTTTTGCTTTTGTTGGCCTCTCTAATTTCTTTTTCCATCTCAGAATCCTCTTGTGTGCTTTGGTCAGGGGGACGATAATATATTCCTAATGTTAAACTATCCTTCACACCTGGTATTAATATCCACAGTGATTCTGTAGAGGAATCAGCTCCCCCTGCATTGTCTATTTTATGTGACACTATGCTCTCTTTGATGTAGAGGGCAACTCCACCCCCAATACGCCCTGTCCTATCCTTCCTGTAGAGCCTGTAACCTGGGATAACAGCATCCCACTGGTTCTCCTCATTCCACCATGTCTCTGTGATGCCCACTATATCAATGTCCTCCTTCAAAACTCTGTACTCCAGCTCCCCCATTTTAGGTCGAATGCTTCTACTATTAGCATAGAGACACTTGTATACTCTGTCTCTGTCCCTAACCTGGGATTTATGTGTTTTGCCCTCTAGCCTTTTGTAGACACTATCACTTATCACATTGCTATGTTCCTCACTTGTATGTGGTTGATTTAAAAAAAACCTCCTTCTCTGTCTGCATCCCCATGGACTCTGTATTCCGAACCGAAGTCACCTCAGCTCCTGTCGGCTTTCCCCCAGGGATCAGTTTAAAAGCTGTTCTGTCACCTTTTTAATGTTGAGCGCCAGCAGCCTGGTTCCTCTTTGGTTAAGATGAAGCCCGTCCCTTTTGTACAGGCCTGCCTTATCCCAAAAGGTTCCCCAGTTCCTGACAAATCTGAAACCCTCTGCCTTGCACCACCTTCTCATCCACGCATTGAGACCCTGTATCTCCACTTGCCTAGCTTCGCCCTGCTTGGCGGTGGAACAGGTAGCATTTCAGAGAATGCCACCTTGGGGGTCCTGGATTTTAACGTTTTTCCTAGCAGCCTAAATTTAGCTTCCAGAACCTCCCGACTACATTTCCCAATGTCATGGGTACCAATGTGGACCACAACTGCTGACTCCACCCCAGCACTGTCTAACAGCCTATCTAGACGTAGTGTGACATCCGCAACCTTCACACCAGGCAGGCAAGTCACCATGCGGTCATCACGCCTGTCACAAACCCAACTCTCTATATTCCTGATGATCGAATCACCCACTACAAGGAGCCCCCCACCTCCCCGAGGGGTATCCTCAGTGCGAGAGGATATCTGACCACTAGCTAAGGAAGGGGTCCCATCTAAGGGAACATCTTCCCCCACCTCAGACTGGCACCCTCTGTCACCCAGACTCTCATTCTCCATGACATCTGAAGATATGTCACCTTGGGAGTGGGACCCGGCTGCTAGGTCCCTGAAAGCCTTGTTTGTTGCCCTCTCTGCCTCTCAGCTTCTCCAGGTCTGCCACCTTGGCTTCAAGAGAACGGACACGTTCCTTGAGTGCCAGGAGCTCATTGCAGCGAGGGCACACCCACGACTTCTGTCCTAGTGGCAGATAGTCATACATGTGACACTCAGTGCAAAACACTGGCAAGCCCCCATTCCCCTGCTGGCTTCCTGCCTTCATATCTGCTTTTATTTATATATTTAGATATTAAACTTTTAGTCAGTGCCCCTTGGAGCTATCTGTACCTACTATCCCTCAAGAAATGTCCTTATTAAAAAAAATTTTTAAAGAAAAATTGCGCGTGCCTCTAGGCGCGCGCCGCTGGTTCCAGAGACTGAACTAAAGACTGAATGACTCACCTCAGGAGCCCCACCTTTAGCAGCCCAGGACAAAGAGTAATCTCTGTTAACCCCTGTTAAGCCCCACCTCCAGCAGTCTCAGCTCTTAGCAACCCTACAAGGAGAAAAAGGGATAACCCCTGCAAACCCCTGTTAAAAATACACTGTTTTAAAAGATGTGGCTTTGAGAAAAGCCCTCCAAAATGAACACCAGAGTCACTCTGCTCTTCCTGGTCCAGTTGCCTTGTCCACTGCTGCTCCTTTCTGCTGGTTCCAGAGACTGAACTAAAGACTGAATGACTCACCTCAGGAGCCCCACCTTTAGCAGCCCAGGACAAAGAGTAACCCCTGTTAAGCCCTGTTAAGCCCCATCTCCAGCAGTCTCAGCTCTTACCAACCTTACAAGGAGAAAAAGAGATAACCCCTGCAAACCCCTGTTAAAAATACACTGTTTTAAAAGATGTGGCTTTGAGAAAAGCCCTCCAAAATGAACACCAGAGTCACTCTGCTCTTCCTGGTCCAGTTGCCTTGTCCACTGCTGCTCCTTTCTGCTGGTTCCAGAGACATTGGGCTGAGAGGAGGAAGCAGGCTCATTTCCAATCCCAGAGTGGGGAGCTAAGGAACAGTCCAGAACAGAAAATCTGTTGGTAAGTTTAAGCCCATCTGCAGAAGGGACTGAGTGTTGACTGCTGGTGTGGAAGTCAATTCTGGTTTGCTTGCATGATTTTTGACTTACAGCTGAGTTGGAATTTGAACGGTTACGCTTTCTGGCTTTCATAACGCGAGGGCTGCAACAGAGGTTAAAACAATAGCTTTTAAGACTGACTCTTCAGGGCTGACTAAGCAGTTAAAAATGAAGGTGACTAAATTAAACGGAATTAAGATTTATGAAAACCTTTTAAAATACCTGATAGAGTCCTAATGAAACCTGTTAAAATCTCTTTAAAATAGATGATTAAAACAGCTAAGACATTCAAAACAACATTTAAAATGTTTAAAAGAACTTTAAAAGAACATTAAAATGTTTAAAACAACTTTAAAAGAGGGACATTACAGTATCACAATTTCCTACAAATCAGACTTCAGGGGGCAATGTCGTTTGCAGTTGGATCCTCATTATGCACTGCCATTCTAAAAGTAAAAGAGGCGGCTGGGGGACACTCAGCTCCACTCCTCATGCACAAACATCAAAGGGCTCTGCCCTTGAGTAGCATAAACACACCAAGATTAAGAAAATACTAAAAAATAAGGGCTAAAAGGGTGAAAAAAATTAAAACTTATCTTGGAAGGTGGGAGAGCCCCGCCAGATTTAAGGAAATCAGATCTAAGTATGTGAATCTTACTCCTTTACATTTACCCGATCTCCCCGATTTATTTAGATTACACTACTTGCTGGACAATTCTGATCCTTCTCTCTGTATGATAGTGGTAGACTGGAAATTACTAAATGCCAGTAGATTTCCTTCCACTTAACATTTATTTCCTGTAGTGCATAGGTTTTTTAATCAGTTTTTTACTATTGTTGTACTGTTGTCTATGCCAATAAAGGCTTGCTAAAAAAAAAAAGTTCTCCCTTTACCTACGTAGACAAGTCCCGGTATACTGCACTCCAAGAACCAGACCTAATAGCTGAACCCCTGGTCCCTTGCTAAGACTCCAAGATACCTTCTACTATCCCTCAAAATGTATGTCCTTATTGCTCCTAGAGAGTGAGCAACAGAGCTAATAGCAAACTCCACCTCTCAATTTGCGGAAGGCGTATTTCCGGGTCCACATTGCCGAGGGACAGGAACACCACACTGCTTTCAATACACGCCAGGCCAGTTCAAATACTTCGTGATCCCATTCGGTCTCAGTGGAGCCCCTGGGGTGTTTATGAATGTCATTAACGAGGTCTTCCATGACCTGTTGTTTAAGGGGGCTGTCGTTTATTTGGACGATGTGCTGATTTATTCTGAGACTGTTCAGGCACACATCAAGCTGGTATGTGAGGTGCTGCACTGCCTCACATGACACGAACTCTATGCTAAGCTTTCCAAATGCGAGTTCCACCAGGAATAGGTGGACACTTTGGGCTACTGCATCTCAGGGCAGGGGATTGAGATGGACCCTAACAAAGTTCAGGCTGTTGTGGACTGGCTGGCCCCATGCACACTCAGACAACTACAGTCCTTTTGGGGGTTTGCAGAGGGTAGCCCTCCCCCTCACTGACCTCCACACCAAAGGTACTGGGCCCGGTGGGGCCAGGCCGGGGTTGCCCCTTGCCTGGACAGTGGAGTGCCAGGTGGTGTTCCAAGCGCTCAAGAGGATTTTCACCTCGGAACCGATGTTGGTGCAAGCGGTCAGCAAACCGTTTATTCTGCATGTCGACGCTTCGGATGTTGCTTTGGGGGCTGCTTTACTTCAACGGGGGGAGGACGGGAAGCTACATGCTTGTGCGTACTTGTCCCATAAGTTTTCCGGCCTGGAACTAAATTGGACAGTGGGTGACAAGGAAACCTATGCCATCCGCATGGCATTGGCGACCTGGAGAAATTGGTTGGAGGGGGCCCGGCACCCCTTCGAGGTGTGGACTGTCCATAAGAACCTGACCTACCTCAAAACACCCAGCAAGCTCATCGCCAAACAATTGCAGTGGGCTGACTTTTTTGCTAGGTTTAATTTCACCCTTAATTTCTTCCTGGGAAGGAGCAACTGTCTGGCAGACGCCCTATCCCGGCTCCCGGACTCGCACCAGCCAAGCTGCGCCCCGTCGGCATGGTCTTCTCCCCCACCCAACTTGGCAGCCAGGCACTGCGAGCCCCCGCCCACTCCGCTGCTTCTGGAGGTGGAACTTCGCGGCCTTGCATCTTCCGTACCCAAGGGGGAGTGGGCAGTGGGTGACCTCTCGGAGCGGGGGAGGCCTCTGGTAGAGAGGGGACAGAGTCTACGTTCCAGTTGGCCTGTCCACCAAGGAGCTGGCGGGTCGTCACGACACCAAGTCAGCAGGCCACTGCGGCTTCATCAAGACTTTTACATTTGGTCAGATGGCAGTTCTGTTGGCCCTCCCTCTGCAAGGATTTGGCGAGTTATGTCACTGGCTGCCCCGTGTGTGCCTCGGCCAAGCATGTCCCTGGTCACCAGCCCGGGCTGTTACATCCTCTACCTAGCCCCGATGTCCCTTGGCAGGCCATCTCGATGGACTTTATTACAGACTTGCCCACAAGTAAGGGGAGAACGGTTGTTTGGGTGGTAGTGGGTTTGTTCTCCAAGCAGGCCCATTTCATCCCCTAAGGGGGGGGTTCCCCATTGTTCAGAAATTGGCCCGGTTCTTCCTCACACATATGTATAAACTCCATGGGGTGCCCCAGAAGGTCATCTCGGATCGGGGCCCCCAATTTGTCTCCAGGTTTTGGTGAGAGTTTATGAAACTACTGGGGGTTGAACTGATGTTGTCTTCCGCCTACCATGCGGCCACAGACGAGCAAATGGAGAGGGTGAATGGGATTCTGGAACAGTATCTGCAGCGCTACGTTAACCAACACAACTATAATTGGGCTGACATGCTCCCCTTTGCCGAATTCGCATATAACAACGCTGTCCATACTAGTACCGGGCAGAGTCCCTTCAGGGTGGTGTATGGCCAGGAAAATAACCCGTTCCCCTAGAGGGTTCTATTCATGATGGACCGGCTGACCTGCAGGAGTGAATTGCGTCTCTACTCACCACCTGGCGGATTGTACAGGGCTCGCTTGCTAAAGCTAAGGCGATAACAAACGTTTTGCTGACCGCAAACAGCGACCAGTCATTTATGCGGTGGACAATAGGGCGTATCTTTCCACCAAAAACTTACGAGGATTCCCAGGGACCAGGAAACTGGGTGCCAAGTTTATCGGGTCCTTTTGCGTCTCCCGTGTGGTCAATCTGGTAGCTGTGGAACTTGAACTTCTGAAAAACTTTAAGTGTGTTCACCCTGTCTTTCATGTTAGCCTGTTAAAGAAAGCTGCCCCTCCGGATGCTTGGCACCCCAATATCCCCCCAGCTGAGCTGTATGAGGTGAATGGCGAGTTGCACCAGGAAATTAGCGGCATCGTTGATTCCCGGTTGCACAGGGGTTGGCTACAGTACTTGGTCCAGTGGAAGGACCTCCCCTCTGAGTTCAATGAGTGGGTGGGCAGCTGTCATGTGTCGGCCCCGTGCCTTGTCCAGGTGTTTCACCATGCCCATCCGAACAGGCCAGGTGGGGGGGGGCTTAGAGGGAGTGGGATGTCAGGACTGCAACTCCCAGCTTGTACTGGCTCCCACCTTTTTCCAAAAAGAGTGGGAAAACAAACTGAGAAGCTACATCCCACCAAGCTTCAGAACCAATGAGAGGCCAGGAGCTGGGGGGGAGGGGAAAAGTTGATTGGCTGCTGCCTGTTTTTGTTAATAGCATAAATACTGGAACTGATGACAAGAATCCTTAGTTCCAGCACTCTGTAGTTAGGGTGACCCAAATCAATAAAGTTCCTTTTTTTAAAGTTAGCTTTACATTTACCTCAGATTTGAAGGAACTCTCATGGTAAGTATCCAAGGTTCTACTTTCTTGCTTTTTTCTGGTTTTAATTTGGCTCTTGGCCCTTTTTTTGAAAAATGCCTTGTAATTAATTCTGTGTTCAGAAAAGGTGGTTTATATACTTTAAGATACAAGGAACCCAATTTTTGAGAATTATGGGAAGCATCGTGATAATATTGTTGCCTAACATTCGACTCCGCCACATTAATCTTCACTTGACCTCCCCCTAATATGTCATAGGAGTGCAGGCTTAACATGTTGATTTTAGCCTAGCAATGTGATTGCTGTTTCACCTGGCTGATGGTTCTGTTCTAAGCTTTCTGTTTATCCTAGTATAATAGAAATTGTTTCCTTGGAACTTCCCAGGGAGGCATCAGAGTGGCTGTCACACAGAAATAATCGGGGGGGAAGTTGTGCTTCAGAAGAGGCCAAATTGTATGTCAGCCTGTTAGCCCCAAGTTGTACATAAATTTATTTATTTCAATTTATATATCGCCCTCTCCACAAGGGCTCAGAGTGGCTTAGAGCAATAAATAACATATAAAATTTGATTAAATAAACAATTAAAACAGCTATAGTAATTAAACTTCATCTAATATAGATAAAATACATTTAAATTTTTTAAAATCATCTTAAAAACTTAAAATAAGACTGGCAACAGATGCCATTAAAAACAGGTAGGGGATTGAGGGTTTAGGGCTGGCAGAAAGTTCAGTTGAAGATAATAACAGTTTCAATTTCGGTCTCGTGCCTCAGCCAAAAGCCTGGTGGAACAACTCTGCCTTACAGGCCGTGCGGAACTGCATCCCATCCCGCAGGGCCCTGAAGTGAGAAGAAGAAGAAGAAGAGTTTGGATTTATATCCCCCCTTTCTCTCCTGCAGGAGACTCAAAGGGGCTGACAATCTCCTTGCCCTTCCCCCCTCACAACAAACACCCTGTGAGGTAGGTGGGGCTGAGAGAGCTCCGAAAAGCTGTGACTAGCCCAAGGTCACCCAGTTGGCGTGTGTGGGAGTGCACAGGCTAATCTGAATTCCCCAGATCAGCCTCCACAGCTCAGGCGGCAGAGCGGGGAATCAAACCCGGTTCCTCCAGATTAGATACACGAGCTCTTAACCTCCTACGCCACTGCTGCTCCCTGTGAGGTGGCAGAGCGTTCCACCAGGTAGGAGCCAGGGCCGAAAAAGCCCTGGGTCTGGTTGAAGCCAATCTAATGCTGGCAAGACTGGGGACCACCAGAAGGCCAGCAGTTGCTGACCTCAGGTTCATATGGGGTGCAGGTCCCAGGCCCCTCATGGCCTTAAAGGTCAAAACCAAAACCTTAAGCCTGACTCGGAACTCTACCGGCAGCCAATGCATTCCACGGAGGATGGGGGTGATGTGATCCTTCAAGGTAATAAGGGCAGGCTAGATAACTTCAGTATGGGAAGCAAGTGACTATTCCTGGAGAAAATAACTAGAAAAGGGGGAGGGGTAATCGTATAGATGTGTAGCCAAAGAATGCTACGTGGATTACTTTTGCTTTGTGACAATATTTCCATATTATTGTTTTAACATTTCCAAATTAAACTTGAATAACGCCTAAATTTATTGTTTGGGAAATTAACTGATTTAACCTGAGAAAAATTTGTTTAGGCACAAAAAATGTACACCAATAGGAATTTTTCATTTAGAATTTTTATTAGAAGTGTTTCTCAAATGGAATATTTAGTTTTTACTGTAATGTAGGACACTATCTAATTTAAGGATCATTAGTCGATCATGAGTTTCAGTTCACAATCATAGATTTGGAAGGAACCATACGGGCCGCCTAGTCCAACCCCTGTCTCACTGCGGGATGAGCCTCAGGCATCCCCAAGAAGTGTTTGTGTAGCTGCTGCTTGAAAACTGCCAGTGAGGGGGAGCTCCCTGTCGAAAAACCCCTAATATCCAGTTGGTCCCCTTCTGCCCACAATCTAAACCCATTGTTGTGAGTCCTACCCTCTTCTGCCAACTGGAACCTTTTCCTGCCCTCCTCTGAGTGACAGCCCTTCAAATACTGACAGAGAGTAATCATGTCCCCCCCTCAACCTCCGCTTCTGCAGACTGAAATTGGTATAGGAATGAATTGCGTCTAAAGAAACATTGATTTCTTAGGTGTATGTTCTTGTTTACTTAAATCACTTATTAAGTTTCAGATATGAATAAAACAAATATAACTGCATGGCTGAGTAATAAGCAATCACAGAAACACTAGCAGTGTTTAAACCAATTCAGACTGTTATAAGAATTTGATACTTTGATATACCGTATATACTCGTGTATAAGTCAACCTGCATATAAGTCGAGGCACCTAATTTTACCACAAAAAACTGGGAAAACTTATTGACTCGCGTATAAGTCGAGGGTGGGAAATGCAGCAGCTACTGGTAAATTTCAGAAATAAAAATAGATACCAATAACATTACATTAATTGAAGCATCAGTAGGTTAAATGTTTTTGAATATTTATTTCAAAGAAAAACAGTAAACTAGCTCTGTAAGCCCTGATTCTCCCTTTAAATCCGTTCAGGAAGGGGGGGGGGTGATTTAAAGGGAGAATCTGGGGTGCCTGTCAGGGGAGGAATGTTTATGTTAGCAGTACCAACATTTCAGAGTATCTTTAGAATACCCTCCTGATGATACCACCCAGGTTTGGTGAAGTTTGGTTCAGGGGGTCCAAAGTTATGGACCCTCAAAGGAAAAAATAGGGGATGGGGCACCCCCTTTGAGGGTCCATAACTTTGGACCCCCTGAACCAAACTGTACCAAACCTAGCTGGTATCTTCAGGAGTGTCACCTGATGATAGCCTGAAATTTTGGTGCCGCTAGCATAAAAACTGCACCCCCTGGCGGCCGACAAAATAAAAACCCTAAAATATTTTTTTTAAATACACCTCACTCGCTTATAAGTCGAGGGGGGCTTTTTCAGCACAAAAAAATGTGCTGAAAAAGTCGACTTATATGCGAGTATATATGGTACATGCTGTAGCCACACAACTAATAACATACATACAGGAATTTGTGCTCTAGATGTCCTATACTCTGATACAAGAAGAGTGTAAATTTTTCCTGTCAACTTGACTGTGAAATCTGAATTTGTGAGCAGCTATATTTTTTCATGCTGTGAGTCCAAGATACTAGGTTATGATGGGAATTTGTTCCTATGAAATGAACTATCTTTTGAATATCCTGATTGCTTACTAAAGGGCAATAATAGTCAGCATTTGTAGAGGTAACAAAATTTTTGCTCAGATTTTTTTTTATCTGCACGATGTTTAACCAGCATTGATGGTTAGTCCCTACTAATGATGCACAGCATGCACTGAAAGGGGTCTGGGAAGAGGCAGAACAATTGTGCCACTGATGCAGGTTGAAACATGGACTCTTCATGGGAGCCAAAAAGCTGCAGCCAAGATCACAGAAGCACTCCCTTCTGAAAGGGAGAAACACAAGAATACTGTTTGAAGGTGGTACCTACCACTTGACTTGGCAAGCACGTCTACTGAAGTATTTTTTAAATCTACCCTGTTAATTAAAAACACATTTTTACCACAGGAATATGGCAGCTGGGCTCTAATTTTATATCAGGGTCCCCAACCTTTTTGAGCCTGCGGGCACAGTTAGAATTCTGCCACAGCAGGGTGGGGTGGGCACAGCAATAAAATGGTAGCCACAAAATGACTGTCACATGAGGTGGGGCCAGCCACAAAATGATGACCTCATCTTAATTTCAGTAGCACAGTGGAGATCCTTGTGCTGAGGTGACAGCTGCTGCCAATTCAACATTTAAAAAAATCTTCACAGCCCATCAGATGCCTTGCCCAGCACAAGACCCGCCTGGCCACACCCACTTCCTTAAAACATTTGATGAACACCAGAAAAGGTGTTGGCGAGCCCCGTGGTTCCCATGGGCACTAAGTTGGGGGGCCCTGTTTAAAATGGTTGTAGATAGGTACTTAGAAGCATTCAGAAATATGCTTTTTACTAATATGTTACCAAGTAAAAATAACTACTTTTTCTAACGTCTTAGAATCAGAAGATGAAGTGGAAGAAGAGCATGAAGAAAGGCAGCCATCCCCTGAGCCTTTGCAAGAGAATGCCTCCAGCACTTACTGTGAAGGTCACCCTGTAACGTAAGGCAACTCTGCTTGCTTAACTACAGTGTACAATGTGTGTGTTGACCCTTTGCCTGTAGTAATGTGTAGATGTTTGTGAACTGCAAGTATTGAATAAGTTTCATATTGAACAATTCCAGAGTACCACATGGGTGATTGTATCATTTGAGGAAGCTGGACTGCCTCTCCACGGGATCCTGTCACTGCCATGTTGGACTTAACAGCCATTGCACTAATAATGCCACAAGAAGCCTTTGGTTTGTTTCCATGTGGCAAGGCACATGTGAGTGTGTATAAACTTGGTGAGGCCACTGAGAAAGCAAAATGTCTTGGGGAGCTGATTTGGCAGCCAAAGGAAATTAATCTCTCACATTTCTCTTGGCACGCACACAGGAGACTGAGTTTTTTAATTTTATTTTTTGCTGTCAAATCACATCTGACTGAACAGCAATCACTGGTGGGGTTTTCAGGGCAAGAGATGTTCCGGAGTGGTCAGATAAGCCGTGGGCCCCCAGACAAAGACTCCATCTTGGCCCCTCCATATGACCCTGATCAGAATCAGAGCTCATAATCAAGTAAATCACTTTGCTTGCTGTACCATGAGTCAGTCGTCATAACAGGATCAGTCTGTCTGCCAACGTACGGCAGGCATCACCTATCAGAGAAAACAGCCAGCAGACTCAAAACCCACCCTCAGCTTCACAGTGATCACGGGAGTTCCACGGCCAAATCTGAAGGGCAGGGGAATTTCTGACCCAGGTGAGACAAACCATCTCCTCTGTACTATCTGCAATGGAAGCAAAGGGTCTCTACTTGTGGCTGTTAGAAAGTGATGCTGCATGTCGGAAAACTGGCCACCAGTGCCAGAAAGGTAATGGAAGTTGCAGTGCCAAAAATGAAGGGAATTGGAACACCCTGAACCAGCTTACTTTTATGATGGGCAACATAAGAGAACTTTTGAGCAGCGTTTTCATGTGTCTCCTAATTCTCAGATCCTCAATCTGCTATGGAATGTTGCTGAATAGCACACTTTCTACCACACCTACCTTGCAGTGTTATGAGGATAAAACGGAAGATAGGAGAACTTTTGGTCTCCATCAGGGAGAAAGAACTGGGAGTTCTAACTTCTAGTCTACATTTGTATCCACTAAACAGACTAATGTTGCATTACCATGCATGTCAAGGATGAAGGAGGTGGGAAGCATCCTTATACTACTTTTTTTGATCATGGGGAATACATGAAATCCAGTCCCTTCTGTTCATATTACAAAGTTTCTTACTGTACTACTATTAAGCATATTCTCTTGCCAGATAGGAATTAGAAGGCTAAGAACAAGGATAGGGATAAGAAGGAGTTGAAATCAAGACTTGTGAATAAAGGGGGGGGGGCACAAAAAGGTTAGGTGGAGAGAGAGAAATGAATTAGGAAAGGTTAAATAAAAGGGAGAGATGTTAAGGAAAAGAGTGGGAAAGGTTGTTTTATGTTGCTGTAACGCACTATTGCTTTGTTAGAGCTGGCTGAGCTCTGTGTAAGGAAAAGAAGAAAGGATAGACTATTGGAGAAAATTATCTCATTAGCAGGCTTCTGGCTGGCGATTGCCGTAGCAACTGGGGCTGTGCATTTGGGTAAACCAGAGCTGGAAAAAAACCCCAAAGGCTCTTTTGGCTTTTTTTGGCTGAAAAAACCAAAAATTTTGGCTGAAAAAGCAAAGCTGAAATAAAGCTGATTTTCTCCGCACCTTTTTCAGATTCCTTATCTTTGCAGGGGTTGGGAGGGTTCAGGTAGAGCCACCAAATTAGCAGTGTAGCTGCAGGTGACTTTCCTTAGAAGAACCCCCAAGTTTGGTGAAGTTTAGTTCAAGGAGATCCAATTTTATGGGCCCCAAAGGGAGTGCCCCATCCATCCTCTATAGGAAACAATGGATGAAAATTTGGGGGCCCATAAAATTGGCCCCCCTGGCCTACCTTCACCAAACTTCATGGTTCTCATAAGAAGAGGCATCAGCTGCAAATTTGGGGGCCCTGCCTTGAAAAATAGCCCTCCAGAGTGTTGCAAAGTGTTCCCATTAGCTAACATGGGGGCCATTCCCTTTAACTTTTAAACAGCGCAACTCCATGTTATTCTAAAGCAAGTGTTTCCAGAGCTTTAGGGGGACTATTTCTCAAGAAACCAAATTTTCAGTGGAGCTGCAGCTGACTCTCCTTATGAGAACTTCCAAGTTTGGTGAAGGTTGGGGTCAGGGCATCCAATATTATTCATCCCCAAATGCTGGAAAACTGAGTGCCTATAAAATTGGACCACCTAACCAAAACTTTTCCAAACTTGTAAGCAGAGGCACCTGCAGCTGTGCAGAAAATTTGGTGCCTCTATCTCAAAAAACAGCCCTCCCAAGAGCCTTGCAGGGACTTTCCAAAAAGTGCCGTGTTGCTGAAAAATTTTCCTACCTTGCAAGAATGGTGAGAAAATTTATCTCAGCTTGATTCTCTGGTCTAGAATAGTTTTTTCCTCATCCCGCAATCCAGCCGCTAGCAACTCCTCCCCAAAAGAGGTGGCACTCATAGTTCCTTATACGAGGAACTCTCTTTCTGGCTTCCTGCTGGGTGGAAATCATCAGATGCCGGCCTGGGAACCCATTGCCAGCATCAAATGGTTGAGGTCAAGTGGAACTGCTCCAAAAACAGGCATGGCATACATCAGTTGGAGCACAGAGCCATTGACCTGGCACCTCTCGTGTTTCAGTTCTAGGTGGAGGGAGTTCCTCTCCCTAGTCCTCGCTGGCAACCTGCAGCCAAGGCCTGTGTCAGTTGAGGAGGAGGGATCAGATTCCTCTGCAGAAGAAATCCTCTCTCTTCTGGCAGTGAGCAAGAGATCCTCACAGTCTCCCAACAAGCCCAACACCTCCAACGTACCTGCGATTTAAAGTCAGACTGACTCAGGTACCAGGTGACCTGACCCAGACAAGAGAATTCTAAGCCAGTCACAAGGTTCCCAGATGCAGAAGGGCAGAGCAGACTCTCAGCCCAGTGCTCCCAGGGATTGTTCTATGTGTTTTTCCAACAAGGGCTCTAAACAGCATTCACAGGGGGGAGGAGGGCAAAATTTTAGTCGCCCTGTTCTGGCCCAGACAACCATGTGGTTGGAGTTTGCTGCAGTAATCTTGAACAGGGTGAGGAGGTGGACGCTGCCCTCCTTGAACAGTTTGACAGGGTACAACATGACCTGGTAGTTAGGGGTGACTTCAACTTTTCTTCCAGATTCCTTTCCAAATTTCCCAACTTAAAGCAAAGCCTCCACAGTCTTGCAAGTTTTTGACCTGACTGACTGACAACTTCCTCCTCTAAATGGAGGAGGCATCTACAAGGGGTTCAGCCATACTCGACTTAATATTGACCAACAGGCAAGAGATGGTTGATGGGATGGAGGTGGTGGGGACCTGTTCCGTTTTAGTTGGACAGACTTTAATGAACTTAGAGGGATTAGTCATTCCATGCGCAAGATTGCTAGAAGGAAAAGAAGCAAATGAAGGATAGGCTGTTCTAAAACAAAAGCTCTTGCAAGCTCAAGAAAGAAACATGGTAGGGGATCCAAGAAGCCAGTGTGAATGAACAGAGAACTCCATGATGAGAAGGGAGAAAAAGGAAACGTTCAACAAATAGAGGGAAGAGTATACCTCTAAAGAAGTGTATCTGAAAGTTGCTAGGCACTCTATGTCAACCACCAGAGAGGCCAAAGCTCGCAGTGAACCAAAAGATAAAAGAGGTGATTGGCCCACTGTTGAGTGAAAGTGGAGAATCTCTGATAGAGGACAGAGAAAGCAGAAAAGGTCAATGCCTACTTTACCTCAGATTTTTTTCCCTGAAGAAGAGAATAAGGTGATCTAGAGATAGTAGTAGACAAGGGGCATCATCCCGTCTGCTGCTTGACATGAACAGGGAGGTTGTTGAGAACCACTTGGCTGCATTAGATGGGTACAAATCCCAGATGGAATGCACACAAGACTGGAGGAGGGCAAATGCTATCCCAAATTTCAAAAAACGGAGGGATGACCCAGGAAACTGCAGGCCAGTCAGTGTGATCTCTGTCCCAAGGAAGATACTGAAACCAATTTTAATGGGATCAATCTGCAAGCATCTGAAGTACAACCTGGTGATCCGGGAATGGCAGCACTAATTTGTTCCTGTCAAGTTGCCATGCTTTAGTGTGCCACAAAGCAGTATCAGAATGAAGCAAGAACAAAGTAGCACACTAGGGCTGAAACGCTATCAGTCACCATATAACACAAATATAAAGTGTTTACCTTATATACTCACGTATAAGTCTACTTTTTCAGCACATTTTTTGTGCTGAAAAAAGTCCCCCTCGACTTATACGTGAGTGAACGGGTGGCGAGTGGGTGGGGGGAACGGGTAGCAAGCGAAAAAAGGCTGGGAGCTGAGGGTGTTTTTCTGCACCTGCTCCCTGCTATGTGGACACAAAGGCAGCTCCCAGGTAAGCCTTGGGCTGTTGCTTCGCTGCACTACAGGTGGCCAGTAGTTTCATTCACAGTGAATATTCAGTGAATAGGTGTGAATATTAAATATTAAATGTATATGTTACAGAATTTTTGTTCAGGTCAGGAAGCTCCATGAATGCTAGGGAGCCATACTCATTGGGAAATCCGCACCATTGGAGCCCATGGTGGCAGGAATCCCCCCCCCCCACACACACACACAGGGTGCCCTGAGGTGCAGCCACTGCCAGCACCTTTCTCGGCTCACACCCAGTGTTTTTGGAAAGCAGGTGGGACTTCTGTCCAGTTGAACTTGCAGACCTGCAAAAAAGACTTGCTTTGGGGCAGCGGCTGCCATCACTACGCAAGTATCTTCACTGTGTAATCATAAACTATCCTTGTTGAAGAAGAACCTGTAAGGACTTTTTAAAAGTGGGATCTTGTTGAGCATCTTCCTAATGAAACTCTGAAGACATACTGTCTGTGAGTTATATATTCCACTTCAGAACTTTTAAAGTTATTGTTGATACCATACTGTTTTTCTTTGAAATAAATATTTTAAAACATTTTTATTGGTATCTATTTTTATTTTTGAAATTTACCAGTAGCTGCTGCATTTCCCACCCTCGACTTATACGCGAGTCAATAAGTTTTCCCAGTTTTTTGTGGTAAAAAACTTGTTTGGCCCAGTTTTCCTTGCTCTCCGAAGCCGCTGTCGACAGGACCTTAGCTGCTGTTAGACCTACTACTTGTCCTCTGGATCCGTGCCCATCCTGGCTTGTAAAAACCTGCAGGGTGGAGCTACGACCCCATCTGTTGAGTATCATCAATGGCTCCCTCGAGCAAGGAGTCTTCCCGGATGGGTTGAAGGAGGCAGTGGTCCGCCCACTCTTAAAAAGACCACCGTTAGATCCGAGGGATCTGGCCAATTACCGCCCCGTCTCGAATCTTTCGTTTCTGGGGAAGGTGATTGAGAGAGTGGTGTTGGAGCAGCTTCAAGGTTTCCTGGATGACGCATCGGCCTTCGACCCCTTCCAGTCCGGCTTCCGTGCTGGGCATGGGACGGAGACTGTTCTCGTCGCCGTCACAGATATGCTCCGTATTCAGCTCGACCGAGGCGGATCGGCGCTGCTGGTATTGTTAGATCTTACCGCAGCGTTTGACGTGGTCGATCATGACCTTTTGACCCACCGCCTGGCCGCCTCCGGGGTGCGAGGCACTGTCCTTCAATGGATTGCCTCGTTCCTCCGGGGTCGAAGTCAGCAAGTGAGGTGCGGGGATCAGGCCTCCCGGAAGTGCCCGCTTGACTGCGGTGTACCCCAGGGGGCCCTACTATCCCCGCTGCTATTTAATATCTATATCGACCCTTGCTCGACTGGTGCGGAGTTTTGGGCTGATCTTGTCACCAGTACGCTGATGACACGCGAGCTCATTCTGTTGATGGAGGAGCAGTTAAGCCGCCCCTGCGGCTCTCCAGCACTGTTTGGAGGCGGTTGCTGGTTGGTTGCGGCAGAGCAGGTTAAAACTGAACCCATCGAAGACGGAGATCCTCTGGCTTGGCCACGAGGGGGGGGGGACAGGATTTTCCAACCACCGGTGTGGGAGGGGTCACATTGGCGCCGACCCCCTCCGTGCGCAGCCTGGGGGTCCACCTGGATTTGTCTCTCTCAATGGAGACCCAGGTGGCCCATACAACCCGGGCTGCCTTCTTCCACCTCTGTCAGGCCCGGAGGCTGGCTCCTTTCCTCTCCCAAGCGGACCTAGCCACTGTGATCCATGCAACGGTCACCTCCAGATTAGACTATTGTAACTCGCTCTACGCGGGTCTTCCCTTGCGTTTGATCCGGAGACTAAAGCTGGTCCAGCATGCAGCGGTAGCGGCTACTTACAGGCAGCGCCACTTATGACCATATTCAACTCTGTATTGCGCCAGCTGCACTGGCTTCCGGTGGAGTTCCTGATCATTTTCAAGGTGTTGAGTGCTGACCTTTAAGGCCTTACGCGGCCTGGGGCCCTCGTATCTTCGAGACCGCATCACCCCGTATGTCCCTGCACGGCCTCTCCGCTCAACGGAGGCTAATTTGTTAGTGGTCCCTGGCCCCTCAATGATGCGGCTGGCCTCCACGCGGGCCAGGGCCTTTACGGCCCTGGCCCCGGCCTGGTGGAACACCCTTCCTCCGGCTATTAGGGCCCTGCGGGACCTCAGTGAGTTCCGCAGGGCCTGTAAGACGGAGTTGTTCCGCCGGGCCTTTGGAGGGACCAGCCGCTGAAGTGGTGCCCCTCGCTGGCTCTTTACATCTGGGCCTGTCATCTTGGGACTCGTCCTCCTCCTCCAGGGAGAATTTTAAAATATGGGGTTGGCCGGACGCCTCTATTACTGTTATTATTGTTGCTATCGCTGTTTTAAAGGTTTTAGTTGTTTATTTATATCAATATTTTATGCTGTACACCGCCCAGAGCCCTTCGGGGATGGGGCGGTATAAAAGTCCAAACAATAAATAAATAAATAAAATAAAATAAAATTAGGTGCCTTGACTTATATGCGGGTCGACTTATACACGAGTATATATGGTATGTCTTTTTAACTCATTATCAAAAGTGTAATAGCAATGACATACATCTTATCCATTTGAATAACAACCTGTAAATTCTATCTATATATACACGTTACAAAGGACATAGACATCATATAAGAACATAGGTGTATTGCAAACATATCCTTCAATAAATACATCATGCCATTAAAGTGCAAATCCAATTGCTGTGGAGTATGAACGAAACCTGTGGGGTCACCTCTGACGTAGTATACAATATTATTATAATATTTATAGGTTTTGTGTCCTTTTCACAATGCGTTTCTGATGGAACAATTGTAGTGGGGCTCTATATCAACATCCAGTGTGGATGATACATGCACAAACTGTAGAATGCAACACATCTATGGTCACTTATGGGTTTGGACATTGATATAGAGCCCAGCTACAATTTTTCCATCAGGCACGTTGAACTTGATGGGGCCAGAAATTGACGCGTTGTGAAAGGGACACAAAACCTATTAATATAATAATAATAATAATATATTATTATTATATTGTATATAATAATATTGTAAAATCCTTTAAACCTCACAAGCGTTTTATCACCTCAGTGGGGGATAGGCAGTTCCCACCCCTTGTTTTCTTCTTTGATTGAGTGACAAGCTTACTGGATCGAGGGTTAGTGCTATCAATGTTGTTTACCTGGATCTCTGTAAAGCTTTTGACTTGGTTCTGCTTGTTCTGCATGGGTAAACTAGAGACTGCGAATTGGACTTTAGGATAGTTAGGTGGGTAGGGAACTGGTTGGAGAATCAATGGCATTTCCTCTGAATGGAGGCAGGTGTCCAGTGAGGTGCCACAGGCCCAGTTCTGGGTCTAGCCCTTTTTAATATTTTTATGAATGATCTGGCTAAGGATTGGAATTTTGCCAATGACACCAAATTGAAAGAAGCAGCAAACACACCAGAAGGCAGAAAGAAAATTCAACAAATCAGAAAAGTTGGCATGTGTGATCAAGATGCAGTTCAACAGGGATAAATGCCAAGTTCTACATCTGAATAACAAAAATGAAGAACATGCATACTGAATGGGGGATACACATCTGGATAGCAGTATGTGTGAACCAGATCTTACAGTATGGGTAGATTATAAGTTAAATATGAGCAGCCAACATGATGCATCAACAGAGAAGGCTAATGCAGTCTTGAGGTATATAAACAGAGGCATAATATTCAAATCGCAAAATATCATCATCCCACTGTACATTGTCAGGCTGTACTTAGAGTCCTGTGTGTTGTTCTGGAGGCCTCACTTCAACAAGGATGTGGACAGAATGGAGCGGGGGCAGAGGAGAGCGACGAGGATGATCCAGGGCCTGGAGACCAAACCCTACAAGGAAAGGCTGGGGGATTGTTTAGTCTGAAGAGGAGGAGATTTACAGGGGTCAAGATCGCTCTCTTTAAGTCTTTGAAGGGCTCTCACTTGGAGGAGTGCAGGCAGCTGTTCCTGTTGGCAGTATAGGATAGGACTAGCAATAATGTAAACACATTATGAGCAGAAAGGTTCCAGATGAATATCAGAAGAAGAGTTTGGATTTATACCCCACCTTCCTATCCTGCAAGGAGACTCAAGGCTGCTTACAAGCTCCTTTTCCTTCCTCTCCCCACAACAGACACCTTGTGAGGCAGGTAGGGCTGAGAGAGTTTCTAGGAACTGCGACTGGCCCAAGGTCACCCAGCAGGAATGTAGGAGTGAGGAAACAACTCTGGTTCACCAGATAAAATTCCACAGCTCATGTGGAGGAGTGGGGAATCAAACCCAATTCTCCAGATTAGAATCCACCTGCTCCTAACCACTACACCACTTTTTTTTACAGCAAGAGTTGTGCAGCTACCTGAGGGGGTGGGGGTGAGCTCCCCTCACTGGCAGTCTTTCAACTGCAGCTGGATGAGCACTTGTCTGGGATGTTCTTGGCTGATCCTTTGTTGAGCAAGGGGTTAGACAAGATATTCTGAATGGCCCTTTCCGACTCTGTGATTTTGAGACTTGGTCACAATGTCAGCCAGACCTTCTGGGATCATATCTCCACAACATTCTCTTTCAGAGTGCTCTCCAACATCTTGGCCCGGCCTGGTTCAGACTCTCTACCTGGAAGTTCAAAGTTGGATCCTGGATACAGCATGGATACACCCAAGGTCATAGCTATCTGGCTGGCATCCTGCATTCAGGAAATGGTGCAGTAGAAAGAAAGTTAGCTTTGCTTCTGGGGGAATAATGGATTCATTCACAAAGGGTTCTGCCAGGACTTTGCCTTAAAACTCTCAGATGAGTTTTGCCTTAAAACTCTCAGATGAGTTTTGTTTTGTTGTTAGTCCTCAGCCCAAGAAGAAAGGTTGTTATAAATTCATATCAAAGGTTTCTGGAGAGAGGTGGCACCATGTGTTGCTGTTTTTGGTCTTGGCCTACGTGAAATCTTTCATGCATTACACCAAGCTCTAGTTGAATCACTCCATCCCTCTCCATATCTTATTAAATGTAGCCTTCCTGGTGACCTTTGCCTCAGCGAGATGAGTCTTGGAACTTCCCACTATTTCTGTAAGTCACGTTAATCTGCTTCCAAAAGGATTCAGTTCTCCTCAGGATGTTTCCCTCCTTTGTACCAAACTTATTCTTTCACAAGACTGGGAGCTCCTTCTGCCTCCATCTGCTACACACCAAGGAGAAGGTATGGCACAAATTGAATATGCAGAGGGCACCTACCACTCACACAAATTGCTCACAGAATGTCTGATCTACAGACTCTATCTTTGACCTGGCTCCCAGGGGGAGAAAGGTTTTCAGATTCACCTTGATTAAGTGGATGAAAGGCCCTCCCCATGTGCTTCACCAGGGCAGGAGAAGTCCCCTCATGTTCCTTTTCCACCAAAGCTTCTGTTGCAGAAATCTGCAAGGCTGCAACAGCCTCTACCTTTGGAGGACACAGTAGGCTGGACTCTCAAAGTTCTGCAGATGCTACCTTCAGGAGGAGAGTTCTGTAGCAGGTGGTCCTCCAGTAATTCCTCCAGCACTTCATAATTTACCCACCTGCGATGACAGAGCTTTTCAACGTCCCTTTTCAGGGTACCGTCCTCTACTGATGAAGAATGAAACACAGGGTTTCTTCTCATGAGGGTTTCCTCTCATCAGTGGCAGGAGGAATTCTGGAATGGGACCTGCTATCCTTTCCAGGGATTTCTTCACAAACGCCAGGGAGCTCAGCTCAACTTGAGGTCTTTCCCCTTAGCTGGATGCAGAAGTACTGCCTAAACTGAGAACCGACTCCCTAAACTGATTACATCTCCCTGCTTGCAGAAAAGGAGGGCGTCGCCCATGTCAGAATCCCTCCCATTCCAGTGATGAGAAAAAACCACCCTGGTAAGTTCTATGTTCAGTCTTCAGTACAGCCAGCGCTTGGGTTTATGAGCTGGCGGATTTGTTCTGCAAGTTCATGTTGTTCATGTTGGTGCATCTCATGTCTATCATTTTGTTTCAAAGTTGACGGTTAATACATTGAATAATTCTAGGAATGGAATAGAAGGAAGCTTGGAAGAATCTTCTCATGAGCCAGAACCAGAACTAGAGTCCGACTCAAAAACCGAAGAACTGAAATCTGAAGTAGAAGAAAAGAACATGGAAGAGCTGGAAGAAAAGTCTCCATCCCCGTCTCCTGTAGAAACTGTTTCTCTACCACAAGAACCACCAAAGGTTGGTTAGGATGCTTTGTGTAACTAGATAACTAACCAGTTTGGAGGTAGTTAATAGTCTTTGGATAACTGTAGCTACAATAGTATTTTTAGAATATAATTTAAATAGAACAAGCAGAGAACCTGCAAGGACTTAGAACACTTCCTTTTCCTTGCATCCCCTTTCCCCCATTTTTCCTCACTTTGTCCTCCTGGCAGCCCCCATATCTTCTCCCCTTTTGCTGTTGCCTTTTCTCCTTTTTATTCACCAACAAACCTTTCTTTTATTTGCCTGCCCAGCTTTGTTTATTAATGTCATTTGTACCCCAGCTTTCTCTCCAATGGGAACCCAAGACAGCTGACATCATTCTCCTACCCTCCATTTTATCCTCACAACAGTCCTGTAGGTAGGTCAGGACGAGAGTGTGTGACTGGCCCAAGGTCACTCAGTGAGCTTCCATAGCAGAGTGGAGATTTGAACGTGAGTCTCCAGAACCTAGGCTAATGCTCTGGTCACTACAGCAAGCTGACTTTCTGGTTTCCCTCCTTCCCACCCCTCACACCTCTCTCGGGGAAAAGTCTGCCCAACTTGTAAAAGTCATGTGGTAGCAAGTTGTTCAGCTTAATTGTGGTGGTGGCCACTGCAAGACCTGGTCAAATAGTGCATGATATGCAGAGTCTCTTCCTGTACCATCCGGTAGCCACCATCCTCCCTGGGTCAGCTGTGCAAATTTTACAGCAATAGGATGCTGTGTGGTTTCCAGGCTGAATGGCTGCGTTTTAGAGCCCGGAAACCACACAGCACCCCAGTGATTCTGGCCGTGAAAGCCTTCGACCATACATTTACAGCAATAGTTTGCTGGTGATTGCTGCTGGACCTGTCCCCAGGACAGGAGGGAGGGAGGGGAACCGAGTTGAAGCAAGAGACCAAAGTAGTCTGCAAAGGGCCCTCCCCTCTACCTTTCACTGACAAAAACCATTATTTGAGAGTGGGCAATATTGTGGTTGGCTAGCAATCCATACAACTGGCCACTGTGATCTGAGGACATTCATTTAGAATCATAGAGTTGGAAGAGACCCCAAAGACCATCAGGTCCAACCCCCTGCAATACAAGAACACATAATTAAAGCACTCCTGGCAGATGGCCATCCAGCCTCTCTTTAAAAGAACCTCCTTTCTTAAGGGAACAGGCATTTCTTCTGATACTTTAGAGAGTTTTAAAAATCCCCCTTTCCAGTCTTATTTTTAAGATTAAATCTGGGAGCTTTTGCAGGTTTGTTTAAAGATCTGCCTTGTCTGTTTGTAGCTTCAGTCTCTGGATTTCAGCATTCACCGACAGGGCAGTGGTGAGAATTAAACTTATATGTATGACCATGAGTTTTGTTCATGGTATCCTAAGCTATATGCCGAAAGATTAATTTAGTATGGCTCTGAGGAACAAAATTGGTGGAACAGTATTGAAACTTGTCAACCTACCAGCAGTGTTTAACAGCAGGCGGGTCTTTTCTCGGCGGACAGTGCAGCACAAAATGCCCGGCTCCATCCGTAGATGATTATTTGTTTGTTTGTTTGTTTGGATTTTTTAGACTGCCTCATCCCTGGAGGGCTCTAGGCGGTTTACAATACAACACATGATATCCAACAACAGTTAAAACACAATTACAACCCTTAAAATCAGTAGCAGCATGCAGAATACAGATTAGTGTGCTGTACATTGGAAATAGGAGGAGCGGCTTATTAATTTGAGGACTGAGGACATTCAGGATGTTAGATCTTGAAAAGCAGCCATTACTGTGTGTAATTTTTATTTATTTATTCTTGAGGGATTGGGAAGACATCATGTTCCTGAAGGCAGAGGAAAAGACTTAGCATGGTTGGTTGTAGGATCATGTGAGCCAGCTTGGCATAGTGGTTAGTGTCAGATTAGGATCTGAAAGATGCGGGTTTGAATCCCCACTCTGCTATGGATGCTTGCTGGGTGACAATGGGCCACTCACTTTCTCAGCCTAACTTGCCTCACAGGGTGGGTGTTGTGAAGATAAAATGCAGGCAGGGGAATGATGATATAAATTTCTTGGAATATCCCATTTGTGAGAAAAGCGGAGGATAAATACAAGAAAATTAGCCACAGTGTCATGCAATGCCATAACCAGAATTTCCTCAACTAGAATTTGGAATCCAGGCTTCAAGCTGGTTAGCAAATAAGGTTATGAGCAGGCAACGGATTCTTAATGGTGGCAGTGATGTGTGGCTGCCCTCCGCAGTGGAGTCAGGGCAGTTTTGAGAGGAGGCCTGGGGCCATAGTCTCCACTGGCCTGAGAGGAGGAGGGAGAAAGTTGGTCAAAGTTGGCTCGTCCATGACTGTCAGCTCTTTGGAAATGGTGGGTTGGGGACTGTGGAAGGAATGAGCTGCCTTCAAGCTGTAAACTGGATCTTTGCTCCATTCTTTAAAGAGTATGGGCGACTAAAACTGTAAAAGATTGGTAATTTCTCTTGTGGTGGGAATGTGCTGCAGTTCTTTTTAATTCTGGTGTTGTCTTGGGGGTAGGAGAAAAATGTTAATTGGTCAAGTTTTCCCGTAAATCATGTGAGTGGCTTGCCATAATAAGTAGCAAAGGTTTGTTGCGTTTCCTGCAGGCTTTCTCCTGGGCTTCAGTGACCAGTAAAAACCTGCCTCCTAGTGGTACTGTTTCTTCCTCTGGAATTCCACCTCATGTTAAAGCGCCTGGCTCTCAGGTAATATATGTGTGGACACCTTGGATTGTCTCCTTGTTTACTGGGGCAGGGTGTTTCACTAACAAAACAAATTGTGATTGCTTCAGCTGCACAAATGTTCATATGCTGGAATGTTCATAGGTTGGATTAAGTGTAAATCTTGGAGGGCAAAACTGATTCCTTAGTGAACGCATTCGTCCTGTTAGAAATTTATATATGTGTGTATATATAACAAATATATGTTATATATGTATATAGCTGTATACAGAACACAGTTTATTCTTCAGCTATGAATTATTCCTTGTTGAAGTGGGATTGTTTGCATACTTGATTTTTGAAACGTTAAGTTAGGCCTCTGTAGTCTCTACATCCTGTACCAGATTAGGACTGTGGGTGGGTGGCTGCTTTTGCCAGTGGTCTCTCCCACTCTTGAATGTTTTGTCCTGTATGAAGTGGGCAGGGAGGAAAAGGGATCTTCCTGATGCTACTTTTCTAGCCGTTGCCTTAATTCAGTACACTCCCTGTCCTTTATGTTCAAATCTTTTCCTCCCTCCAACATGCTCAGGACGCAGGAAGCAGAGTTCACAGGACTGCATTCTTTCAGAAATGTGCACAATAAATTATATGTTTCTGTCAGCTCATTCTGCAGCACTTTATCTTAAGGCCACAACTTCTTGCAGGAAAAAAATATAGTTCCTGTAGCTCATTTTCACTGGTAGTTCTGCCATTTTGTGAATGGGACTTAGGAGGATCTTTTTATGCTCTACTCATGGAATGGTCTAGATTTCTAAATCATGTAAGATTTCTTACTAGTAAATGAAAACTAGGTACGAGCAGCCTTGCAAACAAATCCCCAGAGTACTAGTTCACACTTCTTTACTACTTTACCAAGCATATAGATGTTGAATGCACAACAAGCCTTTAGTGTGGGCTTTCCCCCAAGCCCAAGAGAATAGCTGTTGGCCTGTCCCTACATAGCTCAAACTGAGTTCAGGTTCCAAGGCCAGCCCTGCCTGTGGGGTCTACTTGTGCCCTTGCTGTAATGTTTTTGCTGGGTCCTTTGCTGAGCCCTTCAGGGGAGGGCGGTTTATAAACAACAACAACAACAACAACAACAACAACAACAACAACAACAACAACAACAACAACAACAACAACAACAACAACAATAATAATAATAATAATAATAATAATAATAATAATAATAATAATAATAATAATAAAACCTCTCTCATCCATTCCTGCTTGGAGGCCAAGGTGAGATCTGCTACCTGTGGTGTCGGAAGCACCCACTTGTCTTCATGTTATGGAGAAATTCAGATTGATCCCCCCTCCACCATGGACCTTCCACATTCCTCAGAACCCCGTCAGCAGGGTCAGTTGAACCATATCTTGCCCTCTTGACCCAGTCCTGCCCTGGCTTTTAAAACATGCCAGGAGAAGATAGTAAAATCATTGAGTAAAGCCACGGACACTTCGCTGACTGAGGGGTCCTTTGAAGGAAACCATTGTCATGCCTCTGCTTAGAAACATTCATTGGCTAAGGACGAGGTGACCAATTCTAGACCATTCTCCAGGCAACAGTGAGTGTGTGTAGCACTGGAGCATCTTTGGGGTTTGCGTGATGGCACATCTGCCCTCGACCCCTTTTAAACTGGCTTCAGGCCTGGGTTTGGAATTGAGGTGGTTTTGGCAGCCTTGGTAAATGGTCTTTGTTTAAAGCCCGGCACTCACCCCTGTTGTGAGATCTATCAGCAGCCTTTGACACAGGGGCCCACTCCATTGTTATTCATTGGTGAGCATATGGGGTTGGTGTTAGAGCAGTGGCTCTTCAGATGTCTTTCCAATCAGATACAGAGTTCCTGTCCAAGAAACAGAAGCAACGGGTTGGGATTTCTCCTGTGCTGTAGGATTCTGTTCATATAGGAGGCTCCTCAGTGAGATTGTCTGGCATTTTGACAAAGGACAGATGACACCCAAGTCCACATTTCATCATCTCAGCCACCAGAACACCTCCAACCTGGCTCTAAAACATGATCAGGTGGCCAAAGCCAAATCTAGACATAATGGAAGTAATGTTGCTCAGGGAAGCAGATGTTTTAAGACAACTCGGAGAGAATGGGGTGGACATTTGCAGAGGAGATTCAGAGCTGGGAAATGCTCCTGGATTGTCAGGATGTGCCCTCCTGCCATCAAACAAGGGGCCTAAGTGCCAGGACTCACACCTGGCTGCGGGGAGGGGAAAGCTGTGGACCTTTTCCTGTGCTTTCACTTCCCTTTGATGCTAGTAACTGTAGCTAACTAGAAGACGACTCTGGCGCCTTCTCGGCAGGGGGAAGCAGTAGGTGGCCGAGTTCCTATCACTGTGCTGGCCTTGAGATGGACAACTTCTAAACATTCTTCTTTCCGTTGGACTGCTTTGCATTCCCTAGGAATCCGGGAGGGGGGATCTTTATGGTGGGATAAATGTAACTGTACTTCCATAGTCCAGCAGAACTGGCTTTGCAAAAGCCAGATACTAGCTGGGTTCAATGAAGACTTCTGAGCAAGCATCCAGAGTCCGCATATTGACTTCAGTCTTAAGACCTGACACTGATCTAGCCTTACTGATTCAAAAGTGTGTTGGTGTAGTAGTCAGGAGCGTCTTTTATCTGCTGCATCTGGCTTGGTAACTTTTTTCTTTCTCAGCCAATCTGGCTGTTCTCATCCATCCTTTTGTGGTTTCATGGTTAGATTCTACAGTAGACTGCCTTCAAAACCAGCTGAGAAACTGCCACTGTTCCAGACTGCTTCAGCCCAAACATTGCCGAGACCTGGCCAACACAAGCAGGTCTTGCCTATCAAGACAACGGTGTTGGCTGCCAGTTTGTTTCACAGTTCAGCCCAAGGTGCTGAACTGAGCAACAAACCTTTGAAGCCCTTTGCAACCTAGAATCCCATGTGCCAGCTCCTGCCTCACTTAAGCCAGCCCACCTGGCATCTACCAGACCCTGTTGTTTTTCTGAGGTGGCCATCAGGGGATGCGGCTGCTAGAAATCTTCAGGCAGCACTGCGAGGCCATGCCGTTTGCCAGGGCTTTAACAGAATATGAATAGTAATTTACAGGGGAGTCATCTGGATATGTTATTTGGTGTGTTTTCAGTTGTGCTGTTTTAAAGGGTAACTTTTTAGCCACAGAGCTATTCGAAAAACCAGAAAATCTATAAGTAAAGTGAACTTTTTTTCAGAACTCAGCTCTGGGGTTGAGTGATACTGAGTCCTTCTAACTGGGCTTTGTCAAGTGGAACCAAACATTTCTTACATATTGTCTTCTGATGGTCAGAACAGGACTGCAGGATTGTCTCCCATTGGGGCTGTTGTGCAACTGGGTGAGGTGGGAGGTGGGGTGTCTGAGGCCTGTTATCCAGTCTGCCGAGGCCAACTCCAGTTTCATAGTGGAGACGGGGAAACCTTGTTCCTCCCTCCCCAGTGTCTCATAGGGCAATCGGGGGAAGCGTCTGCACTGCCATGCACAGAACCCCTTTCCCAGCCTCAGAAGCACTTCCACCTCTTTCCTTGCCTGCTTACCTGGCAGAGTTCACCACTGCTGTCTGGCAAGGGGGCAGACGTCTCCACCACAACCTTCTGCTTTCTCCCCAGACCAAAAATATATATATGCTAGTGGCATGGAAAGGCCAGCTGTTGGTCACCAGGCTCTTCCTGTCCAGAGCCTCCTCCATTCCTGGGTGGGGAAGTTACGTCTTTGATACATATGTGAAAAGAGCACAGTTCTCTCCATCCAGTTCTCTCTGCTTGGATTTGTTAGCTTGCTCCCATATTTGTCTTACTTCATATTGACCAAGGAAAAATGGTGAGACTTGTGCCATTCTGGAGCGGAAATGCTTTAACCAGTTAAATCTTCTGCTGGTACTTTGGCGTACATATACTGGAGCCCAATTAGGGTTCCCCGGTCTGCATATGGAAATTCATAACTACTACCTGATGCTGGAAACTCCAGTATAACTGTGACGAAAAATGGAGTTTGTGTTGGTTGAGAAGACCTTGAGTTCCTGGAGGACATTCTCCCTGCTTTTGATGGGGCACAACTGACTCTTGCTGACGGTTAAGAGCCTGGGGATGATGCTGACGCAGCTTTATTTTCCAGGGAAGTAAGCTGACACAGGTGCAAAAAATTCCAATTCCAGTTAGAGCAGTGGTTCTCAACCTTTCTAATTCTGTGACCCTTTAATACAGTTCCTCATGTTGTGGTGACCCCCAACCCTAACATTTATCCATTTTACAGATGGAGAACACTGATTCAGAGAATCATAGGCAACCCCTGTGAAAGGGTCGTTCGACCCCCAAAGGGGTCCCAACCCCCAGGTTGAGAACCATTCAGTTAGAGCCAGTGTGGGGTAGTGGTTAAGAGCAGGTGGGTTCTAATCTGGAGAGCCGGGTTCGATTCCTCACTCCACCTGAGTGGCGGAGGCTTATCTGGTGAACCAGATGTTTTTCCAAACTTCTACAGTCCTGCTGGGTGACCTTGGGATAGTCACAGTTCTCTCAGGACTCTCTCAGCCTCACCTCACAAGGTGTCTGTTGTGGGGAAAGAAAGGGAAAGAAGCTTGTAAGCCACCTTGATTCTCCTTACAGGAGAGAAAGGTGGGGTATAAATCCAAACTCTTCTTAAACAAAAGATGGCCCCTTACTTTGGCCATGTGGATCCATGCTGAGGTTACTTCTAGGCTGAACTGTAAAGCACTGTACATGGGTCTACCCTTAAAAATAACTTGGAAACTACAGTTGGTACAAAACATCGTGGCCTGACTATGATTAGGCACCAAGTGGAACCTTCGTATCACTCCCTTTCTGCAGATGCTTCTGTTTAGCTCATGGGCACTTTCTTCCCAGACTTTCCTTCACTGTCATGTAGCCCTTCAGGAATGTGGGACAGAAAAGTTAGTTCCTCGTAGTATAGTTGTATGATCTCTGCTCCTGTGGTGGTGCTTAGGGCTTTTCAAGGGCTGTTAAGGAGGGGTTCCTCACAGCGTAGTCAACTGGCTTCCATATTGTTTTCCTCTCAGTTTCCTCTCAGTTTTCTCTGCAGCGCAGAGAAGCTCACCCGCTTGCTTGTGTTCTTTGGGCTGGTGCCTGGTCAGAGCAGCTTCTTGGGCTACAGTTTAGGACAAAAACCCCCCCCCCCCCCCCGCCCCTCAGGACTCGCTCAGTTCCTGTTTGTTCACTACTTTAGAGTGTAGAGTTGACAGATAGTAGTGAAGGTTATTCTGTATATAGTTTCTTCTTTTAAAAAACTTCACACAGGAAGATCTATGTTGTCTATGATGTTTGTTGTCATAAGAAGGTCAACCAGTGCCCTCTCAATGCCTGACTCACTGAGTGTTTTCACCTATCCAGATTTACTGCGAACTGGGTCAGACACCTCTTGGTGCAAGACACTGCACCAAAGACATACCTACATTGTGTAACTTCATCAGGGGTGTCCTGCTTCCTCAGTTGTGTAGACAGGTCCAGTGGCCCTCTTTCCTCCAACACTACACTGCCAACCTGCATGTGGGGAAGATGTTTTACTTGGACAAGTTGCACTTCAGTTACCAGTGTGAGGTCATGAAGAAGTAAAGGCAGTTTGCTTACCTGTAACTGCTGTTATTTTGAGTGGTTGTGTTCACATCATCCACCCACCTTCCCTGCAGTGGTTGCTCTGGGTGCTGTGGCAGACTCCAATTTGGGAAGGAACTGAGCAGGAAGGAACTGAGTAGGAAGGTGTGGCTGCTCCCCTTTGGGCATGATTGGAACTCTTGTCTGAGAAAGGCAGACAAGAAATGACAATAATAATCACAATCTACTCCATGCCTTAAAGCTTAAAGATATTTCCAAATCTTAGTGCTGTACAGGAACAGGGCCTATTATTGTGAATGCTGCAGATGACCATTGAAGAGGAGGTAAGCGGCCAGTTTCTACGACACGCATAAATTAAAAGCCTAAATTAAGCCCCCCACTTTTCATTCATCTTTTGTATAAAATGAAAGCTGCCTGCCTTGTTGGGGATCACTGGTCTAGCTAATATTTCTTCTTCAAGTAGTGCCAAAATTGAGTTCAGAGAGGTCTGTGTTTGTATTTCTTCCTCTTACAGTGGCATACATGTGAAATTCAGTGAATTAGGCCCCCTTCTGGTTATTCGTGAAAGATGTAATTTTGATTTTCTCCTTTGAGTGCCTCCCTGTCTTATTATGCCTGACTCTGAGAGTTGTTTAGAAAATAGATCAATTAGTCTTTGTTTTAGCAAAACACACTTGGTAGCATGTTTAATTCTCACACTATGTAAGGGAAACTTAAATAGCAGACCCAGGTCTAGTTTTTTCCCCTTATTCCTAATCATGGGTCTCGGACCCTGGTGCTCCTTGTCTTGGGTGAATGTTGCTGACTGGAAACCCGATGACTCCTGGAGAGGTCTGGGCTTTGGATGCTGAAAGTCTTCACTTTGATTGATAATCTTTGGCATTGTTGCTGCTACTGTAAGGAATTCCTTACAGTAGTTTTACGTCGAAGTTTTACGTCGATGGCATCAGAGAAGTATTCACATTTCATGCGTTCAGGCCACTCCGGAGGAAGTCGAGCAGCCGCTGCCCGGAACTCACGAGCAAATTCGGCAAAAGAACGGTTGCCCTGTTGAATAGATTTTATGGTACGGATGGCTTCATTTTCAGCGTCTGGATCTTGGAAGCGGGCTCTTAGGGCTTGAAGAAATGCAGCCACTGTGCGAGTATCATCCGCCTGCAGCTCAAAAAGGGTCACAAACCAGTCAGCCGCCACCCCGTCCAGGACAGACCCGATGTCCCCATTATTTTTTCACGTTCCGATCGATATAAGTCATCATATTCTTCCATATGTGCATCCGAGTTTGCAAGATGAAGTAGGGGAGTTTAGAAGGCGGTCCCATCGAAACGGGCAGGGATGCGGGGGCCTGTAGTATCCTCTCTCCACGGCCCTTGGAACCCGCTGGGGCTGCGGTTGCACAGGTTGGGGCGGTGGAGCAGGAGGAGCAGGAATCGGGGGAGGCACGGGGCCTGGTGCCGCTGGTTCCCGTTGAGTAGCAGGACCTTGGAAGGCGGCAGGAGCTTGCCGAAAGTAGCAGGACCTAGGAAAGCTGTCGCCCGATAGGGACCGGGCAATGGTGTCGGGCGCTCGGGTAACGGTGCTTGATAGGCGCCAACTCTCGAGTCATCCTGTCCCGCACTTCTTCTTCAGCTCTCCTGTTCTAAGGCAGCTAACTCCCTCTTTACTGCGGAGTCAAAGGCATCTTTGATCGCTGGCGTGCAAAGCAGCCTTCTCCTCGCTTCCAGTTTGTCAAGTTCGATCCCCGTTGAATAGCTGCAGTCAGTTCACCTTTGCCGTCCGGATGGCCTTAATACCTTCAGCTGTTGATCGTTCCAGGTCCATCCTAGAGTGCTCTAGGACCTTATTGTGGGATCAATAAATCTTGGCATATATTGCCGTTGTAACGCGTCTTTGGCTCCTCGGTCCAATTCAAGTTGGACGTCTTTTGCGCTAAGTTGTTCCACGCATCTTTTGCAGGTTTCCACGCTCCTTTTGCAGCTGTTCTCGTTCCTCCTCCCATAGCTGGCGTTCCACGGGCCCACGCTTCTTGGAAAGCATCTCGCTAAGAAGTCGTGGGCCACAATTTCCCTCGGCCCCAATTTCTTTGGACGGGAGGGGAAACAAATCCGGATGGGGAGGCAGACTTTCCTCGGATTCCCTCCTCATCGAAAGTAGCACCTCTCTCCAGTCCACTCGACATCGGACCCAAGCCTTGGCGATCAGCTAAATTCCCCACGTCCGGGATCTGATGGGCCAGGATTGGAATAATGTCGACACGGAGCCCCTTCCAATCATCGAACCCGATCTCGACTAAAGACCCGCCGTAAGTTAGCACTGCAGTTTTCGAGGATCGGAGCTCCGGTGCTAGTGCCACTGGAGGATTCTTGGGAGCATCATCGGGGAATACGAAGTCCACAGGAATGCGCTCTATTGATTCCTGGGTTGCCGCGATGAAAAGTGGTCAGGCCCATCTCCTCCGGTGACAGGGTTGCATCTGAGGTTTGTAATCCAGCATCTACAAAAAACGAGGTAGAGATCCGCTTCCACATGGGCGCATCGATCCATAGACAGCGCCCCAAAGCGCTCTCATGCCACTTCGCGATGATCGGCTTCCGCTGGCCCCTCATCCCAACGGTAAGTAAGGGGAAGACTTCGTGGTCGAGGCGAGGACGGGAGAGAGTTACCAGCGAGACCCGTTCCTCCGCTTTTGGTTTCTCCAAGTCAGGTAAGGGAAGGCTTCGGAACCCTCTATGGGGGCTAAATCCGAACCTTCCTCAGTTTTCAGGAATCATTCAACCTCTGCATGCCGGAACACCAGAGGTCCACTTCCTCGGATTTGTAGGAAGTAAAATGAGGATTACGATTTCCTGCCACAATGTAAGGAAATTCCATAGAGCAGGAAATAAAAGGCTTTTGTTGGTTGAAAGACCGCTTTTATTCAGACATCTTAGAAAGCTCACGTGACACGGGCAGTGGGCAGGAATGAATTCCTTCCCGGCCAGACCCACAGGTTATAATCTTCTCCGTCTCCATCCTCCTCCCCGGGTTTTCCCCGGCCCCATTCTCATGGGAACGGCATGCTCATCTCTCTCCGTCAGAGATAAGGCTCCTCTGCCAGAGAAATCGCCAGAGTCGCTTCTGGCCCATCGCCCAAGCTTCTCCAGGAATCTACTCAAGGCCAAGCCGGCTGTGCTGGGAGAATCAACACCATTGAAACCTTTTACACTGCACTTTGTAGTTAGTCCCTTTGAATTAGCCATTGTAACGGACTTTGCCCCCACCCCTGAAGGGCTGGTGCTGTGTGTGAAAGGCCTAATGAAAAGAGCCTGCAGTGACAGCCACAGAGTTAGTACAGGCAGGCTCCACTCATACAAAAGACCCCATTTTGATTCGGCCATAAGAAAGGCATACAGTTGCCTATGGCCAGGGTTAGGGGGAGCTAAAGTCGCGCAGCAGTTATAAATAGATAGTGCTGTGTCTGTCAGAGTTTAGTCAAGATTGAGAGTCAAGTGATTGGGGGAGAGATTCAGGAAGAGGCCAGAGTTCTGACAGAGAGCAGTCTGTCAGATCTGAACCTGAAGGGATTCTGTCTCAGCAGTGTTAGCTGACAGAAGTCCAGATTACTTCTACAAGCTGAGGAGGCTTGTCCAGAGAAAGGAGAGGCCCTGAGTTTAGGTGCAAAGGAGTGGCACGCCAGTCAGTGTAGCTTGACAGTGAATACTGTCCAGACCTAGAGTCTGCCCTACCCCTGTGCAACACCAGTCTGGTTCAGAAAGCCCGTTCCAGAAGCAGTGAGATCAGTTTGGGATTAGTGTGAGAGAGGGAGGCTTTGTATGCCAGAATCTCACAGGGTGTGTGTGTATTCAGTGGGTTGTGGATCAGAAAGGACTAGTGTCTGTCTGTGAAGAAAGTTAGTAGGTCTAAAGCAAAATCGTTCCTGAAGAGACGTCTGTGTGTGTGTGTGTGTGTGTGTGTGTGTGTGTGTGTGTGTGTGTGTGTGTGTGTGTGTGTGTGTGTGTGTGTGTGTGTGTGTGTGTGTGTGTGAAACCTAAGTAACATCTGAAGCTCTGTAATTTTTAAATGAAAAGAACCTCTCTGAAACCATCAAAGCTGCTAGTAACCTCTCTTTGAGCCAGTTTTAAGAAGCCTTTCTTTTGTTTTAAAATAAATTTCATTTGTTGTGTCTGCTACTCCCTCGCAAGCCAGACTGGCGCTTGTGTGTGAGAGGTTGAAGAGTGCCTGTCTGAGAGACTAGTATCCCAGCCAATTTTGAGTTCCCTCCATTTTTGTATATGGGACTCTGAAGGACATTCCCCTCAGACCAAGAGCGAATGTAAGGTGGGATCCTTTATTATATTTGGCAGCCAACAGCAGTTTTGGGATTCCTAGTTCCTTCTCTTTAATGGTGGCAGCAGAGTAAAAAGAAGATCCCTGAACACTAGCCTGGGATATTTTGGGTGGCAGAGGAAACCCCACTGGTCAGTTTAGTGGGAACCTTGATTGTAGGCCACCCGTCCCATTACAATTAGCGTCAAGCGGTGGGATCCATATAACAACTAAATCCAGTTCCCAAAATGCTGAATAAAGCCCACTTTAATTTATAATTTTTGTGAGGGAAAGGCAGAACAAATTTTTCCTCACACAATGGCACCACCCAAGGTACCGAAGGTGGCTGGTGAGGGAAAGGCTCAAGAAACAGGGGAGGCTGTGGCAGCCCATGAGGAAGAACCAGTTAGAACACAGACAACCTCTCTTGAGCTAGAGAAGTTGAAATTAGAACTAGAAATGAGAAAACTGGAGTATGAAAATGCCAGAATTGCTGCAGAGAATGAAAAGGCTAGAATTGCCTCTGAGAATGAAAAGGCTAGAATTACATTTGAGAAAGATATACAGCTGGCTAGGCTTCAGGCAGAAAGAGAGAGAGAGAAAGAACAGAGGGAAAGTGAACAGAGAGATAAACAGAGAGAAAAAGAGCGAGAAACAGAGATGGCCAGGATGGCCCATGAAGAGAAAATGTTGCAGCTGAAAGCTACACTGCCCAACCCCCTTCCTGCTGGTGTAGAGTTTACCTCAGGAGACAACAAGCGTTTCCCTAAATACCAAAAGGGGGATAATGTGGAGGCTTATTTAGCCAGTTTTGAATGGACTTGCCAGGATTTGGGAGTTTCTGAGGACAGAAAAATGGCCAACCTACGTCCACTGCTGTGTGGAGTGTTGAGCGAAGTCTATGCAGACTTAAAAGATGAAGAGATTGCCAATGATAGTCTCTTCAAAGAGAGGGTGAAGCTGAGATTTGGCCTGATCCCTGAACAAAGCAGAAAAGCCTTCAGGGAAATAAAGCGCAAGCCAGGAGAAACCTACTCCTAACTAGGCTTTTGCCTGGACAAAGCGCTTGATAGGTGAGTGGAAGGGAGCAAAGTCAAAACTTTTGATGAATTGAAACAGCTCTTCAGCCTTGAGCAATTCTACCGGCTGGTCCCGCATCACATGAGATGGTACATTAAAGACAAAAAGATCCAGACAGTAGCAGGGGTGGCCACCCTACTAGATGAGCTGGAGGATGATTTTGGGGGAGGACACTTCCCAATCCCCTACAAAAAACCAAGGGAGTGGCACCCTAAAGAAAAGGCAGGAAGTCCTAACGCCGAACCAGCGAGGCAGGACTCTCCCACCTTTAGAAGCATGAAGGGGGTAATCTGTTACCACTGTCAGGAAGAAGGACACATAAAACCCAAGTGCCCAAAACTGACCAACCCCAAGTGCCCGCTGAGTCCACCAAAGTCAGTTAAGGTGGTGCAACAGGCAGAGAAGCCTAGTGAGAGTGACACCCCCACAACCATTGATGCCCAAGTCCTAACAGTATGGAGAGTGGAGGAAGACATTAGTCGGGACTTCAGGGAGCAGATCACTGTTAATGACAGCACAGTAATGGGCTTAAGGGATACTGGGGCGGAGGTCACCCTTATCCAGAGAAAGTTAGTCAAGACTGATCAACTAATGCCCAATAAGACCTATCGCATTAAGGGGATTCAGGGACCCCACTTTGAAGTACCGCTTGCTGAGATCCCCATAGTTTTCAGAGGCTATGCAGGGAGATGGAAGATGGGGGTACTAGATTAATTAGATGTGCCAGTGCTCATAGGCAATGACCTAGCCCAACAAAGTAACAAAGTCCAAATTGTTACTAGGAGCAGGGCACCAGCAGGCAGTGACATAGAAAACCCATCAAATTCTGACTTGCCAACTCCGAATGAAACCGCTGAGGACATGGTCCTCCAATTAGGAGTTGTTAATTCTGAACAGTTCCTGACTGAGCAAAGGGAAGATGAGACCCTTAAGGAGCTATGGCAGTCAGCAGGCCCAGCAGACTCCGAGGCTACCGTGGAACACTCCTGCTTATTCAAAATTATGGATGGCAGGCTGTATAGAGTAGCAAGGAGGAAGAAAAGTACTGCTCAGTGGGAGCAACGCACCCAACTGGTTGTCCCACGAGTACATCGCTTGAATGTGCTCAAGTTAGCACATGATATCCCCTTTTGTGGCCACCTAGGGATAAATAAAACCAGGGACCAAATTCAATCCCGGTTCTATTGACCGAATATGGGGAGGGATATCAAAACTTATTGCCAGTCCTGCCAAGTATGCCAGCTGGTGGGCTAAAGAGAAAACCAGAGGACTGTTGCAATCTATCCCTGTGGTCACCACTCCATTCGATAAAGTTGGAGTTGACGTGGTGGGACCTATATCTCAAGCCACCCGAGGGGAACGTCGCTACATCCTCACGGCCATTGATTATGCTACACGCTATCCGGAGGCAGTCCCCCTGAGGGATGAGGAGGCGAAGACAGTTGCCAATGCCCTCCTGACCATCTTTGCATGGTTTAGGCTCCTGAAGGAAATCATAACAGACCTGGGAACTGCATCTATGTCCCAACTTATGCAGGAGCTGTTCTGAGCTTGTGGTATAAAGCACCTAACAACCACTCCGTATCACCCTCAATGCAATGGATTGACCGAAAAGTTTAATGGGACTCTTAACCATATGATTAAAACATATGTCCAGAAGAATCCAAATGACTGGGACGCGCAACTTCAGCATTTCCTCTTCTCATACCGGGAGGTCCCTCAGGAGAGCACCGGGTTCAGCCCCTTCGAGCTGCTCTTTGGATGCAGACCCCGAGACCCAGTGGACATTTTGAAGGAAGCCTGGACGGGCCACGAAAACGTTGCAGAGAGAGACATTATAGACTATGTGCAGGACTTACAGCAGAACCTGTGCACATTAAAAACAACGGCAGCAGTCAACCTGCAGAGAGCTCAGCGTCGCCAGAAAGACAACAGTGACTCTAAGGCCAGACACTGTACCTTCCAGGCAGGAGATCAAGTCCCGGTGTTGCGGCCAAGGTCTAAAAAGAAACTGGAAGTGGCCTGGGAAGGCCCCTACAACCTCATTGCCAAAGTGTCTGATGTAAATTATCTTGTTGATGTGGAAATGAAGGGAGAGTAATAAGGTTACATGTGAATATGATAAAGCCATATCATCCTAGGGAAAATTTGGTCTTAAAGACAACTGGTGTAGAACCTAGCGAATTTGTATTGGCTGGTTGGGGAAAGTTGAGTAAGGGGAGTACTGTACCAGAGGTGAACATATTCCCTGAGTTGTCCCCGGAGCAGAAATGGCAACTGAAGGCGGTGCTTCAGGAGTACCAGGGCATTTTCTCCAACTTTCCTGGCAGAACCGAGATGGCACTTCACCACATAGACACAGGTGAGGCCAAACCAGTTGCTTCCACACCTTATAGGGTGACCGGGGAACATGCCAAGTCCATCTCTGTAGAGATCCAAGACATACTGGATTTAGGGCTCATCGTGCCATCTGATAGCCCTTGGTCATCCCCAGTGATTTTTATTGATATTTTGGATCGATATGTTTACATGTATTTTACAACCTTTTATTACATCCTTAATATCATTTTACCCCCTTTTTTTCCCTCCCTCCCCCCATATTTTTCTTCTCTGCTTCAAATGTGCAGCAGCAGGTTCATTCTTTCAACTCTTTTCCATTCATCTTCTGTAATTCCAACTTCAGTCAACCAGTCTGTGAATTCCGTCCAAATCATCATCATGTCCATTTGTTTTTCTTGCCATATCTGGTTTCTTGACATTATTCCAAATATTTCTAATTGTATTTGTTCCCATACATATTCCAGCCATTTCTGTATTGTCCATATTTCCTTATCTTTTCATCCCAACGCTATTACAGCATGAACTGCTCTTATTATTTTAAACAATGACCTCTGTCTTTGTTCTATTTCTGTATTATCAATTATTCCTAGAAGTAATAGGTCTACATTTATCCTTAATCATACTTTTACATATTTTTCTATATACAGCAAGACATGTTTTCACATTTGTGTACAGTTGCTGCCTAACCTTGGAAGGTTTTCGTCTGACAAGGTTGGCGGGACGCCCAGAATGGGGAATGTTTCATCTGTATCTCCTGTTTCTTTTGCCTGTCTGTGTGAAACTGTTTCAAGGAGGTTTTCAGATGGGAACTAAAGGTGTTTATCTAACTTTGTTGGGAACTGGTGGGGAAGCCCATAAAAGAGGCTGTTCGAATGTTGGGGGGTCAGTTCCCGCTTTGCTTGTGATCAACTTAGAATGCCAGGTCAATAAAGAACTTGAAAAGTTACTTTTGACCTGGACTTTACTGGTTCCTTACATTATGCGGGAACTCACCATTTTTGCTCAGTGTACGTTTTGAGTTTTTTCAAACGTTATTTATTTTATTTATTTATTTTTTCAACTTATATACTGCCCAACCCCCGAAGGGCTCTGACGTTACCTGACTTCTTGTTGTGCTCTGCTGCTCGCGGACATGAAGAGGTTGGGGTTCACGGGTCCGTGCAATTCGGAATATGAGGTTAAGACGGTGGTCCCCAAAGAGGACCCTGTTACTAACCCCCTTGACCCCACCAGCCCAGAGGGTTCGGTGGTGGAAACAGAACCTCTGTCCTTGGTTGCTCTGTTCCAGCCTCGACTCAGTCAGAGTGTTGCTTTCCTTCAACTGCAAGAACAGGTCGACCAAGCTACCTTGATGGCGACCCGCTGCACTGTTTTGACGGGGTGTCTCGCATCGCATCGAGAGGTCTTGGATACTAGTGGCGGTGCGGCCATGGATCATGCCCCCATAAACACGCACATCACAGCATGCCGCCGTGTGGATTACAAACCTGTCATGAAGGTGGTGACTGAAGAATTCGGAATGTCCACCATTCATGGAACAACTCGTGAGTCGATGGAGAGATTTTTGGATTGGTATTTTGAGGAGCCAGCTCCTGTGGAATACTGGCAGAGTACCGGAGCTCGGCCAAAAACGGGTCCGTGCAATTCGGAATATGAGGTTAATACGGTGGTCCCCAAAGAGGACCCTGTTACTAACCCCCTTGACCCCACCAGCCCAGAGGGTTGGAGAGTTCCCTCGCAGAGGTTCTATGGACTCCGATATTTCACTAAAAGGGAATCAAGCTGCCTTGCCTGCTACCGAGGAGGACGAATGTCTGGTAAATCTGGGTGTTTCGCATCCCTGCCTCCCTTCTGTCGACACGAAAGAAGGGGAGGGCGTTCTGGATGATCCTCCCGACCCTTCCGGGGCTACCTCATCTAGACATGGTGATGTGGAAACTCCAGACGAAGACCTGGATGCTTTCACCCTTCAAGCCCAGCATGAAGCACTGCAAAGGGCCAAAAGGGACTGGCAACAGGCCCGTGAAGCCTTGATTGATGATCGAGTGCATCAGTGGCTCCAACTTCATCAAGAATTTGAACGTGAAAGAGAAGCTCTCTATCTCCAACTCCAAAAGGATCGCGAGCAGAAAGAACGCGATCTGTTACAGGCAGCAGAGCAATCCAAACAAGAACTTCTCTGAGAAGTGCAACACCTACGATCCTTGCAGCAAAGGAACACCGACGGATCCGCAGCACAACAGGCCGAGCGCATGCAACTTCAACGGGAACGTGAGGCGCTGGATAGACTGCGAGCGGCCCTTCTTCGCAAAGAACGAGAAATTATCGATCTAGAGGCCCAAGAAAGGATGACTGCGGCAGATCTCCAATGCAGACTCACCATCCAAACAGCCATGCAATCGGGTCCTCGAGCGCCTGCCAGACCCCGGTCTCCTGTGCAGCAACCCAGCGGCGCTCCTTGCGCGGCTCCACAACATCACCAACCACAGATGCAACCACCTCCGGTACCGGCACCGTTAGTTCCACTCACCCAACCCCACCCCCGACCACGTATTCCAGCCCGGTTTGATGGAACGGCATCCAAACTACCCTACTTCATTTTGCAGCTAGACACGCACATGCAGGAATACGATGATTTGTATCGGTCTGAGAGGGAGATGGTGAGGGATATTGGATCTGCTCTTGACGGGGAGGCCGCTGAATGGTATGTGGAACTGTTTGAATTGGAGGCAGATGAACTGAACTCCATAGCTGAATTCCTCCAAGGCCTCCGACTTCGCTTTGAAGATCGAGATGTGATCGAAAAGGCTAGAAAAACTCTGAAGACCATTAAGCAAGGGGGTCGCCCATTCGCGGATTTCACATGCCAATTCCGAGCGGCTGCCAGCAAAATCCCTGACTGGCCCGATCGTATGAAATGTGAGTACTTTTATGAAGCAGTGGATCCTGAAATCCGTAAATGGACTGTAATGCATAATGACCCCGAACTGTCGCAGAATGGATTGAAGTAGGTAGCCTCATCTCGGGTTGACTTACACGTTCCAAGGGGGGGGCTTGCAAAAAAACAGCCGAGTAAACAAACCGGGGTTCCCCCGAAAAAACCCACTGGAAACATAGTGGCACCCAAATCTACTTCCGACTGACGCCGACACCTAGGACTTTGTCTCTACTGCGGGGAGCCAGGCCACATGGCTGCCAATTGCCCAAAGAAATTCAAACCGACTACCGGATCCTAGACTAAGAAAACAACCGCTAAACCACCTCGTAAGTCAATAACTACCAAGACAGGGCAGGGAATGTCCAAAGCTTTAACGGTGGAAGAAACTGAGGAACCCAAGGTAGAAGAAGAGTTCATGGCGGTTGGATTATCCACTGCAGCCCCGGAGGAGCCTGAGCCTCCCAGAGATGCGGTGAGTGAAGGGGGTGCCCCTATTACCCTTATGACCTCGTTAACCAACCCAGCCAAGAACACCCGTATCATTGCTAGAGCCCTGGTGGACTCCGGGTGTTCCCATTGCCTTATGCGTCCCCAAATAGCGGAAGAACTGGGCTTGGAACGCATCCCCCTAGCTAAACCCATCCTGTTCACTCAAATGGATGGTAGCCTGTTGGGAGGAGAGGGTCTGGCTCGTTTTAAAACTGAACCTGTCCTTTTGCGTTGTGCTGAGCATTGGGAAAGGCGCAGCTTCATTTTAGCTCCAGTGGCTAGACACCCCATCGTTTTGGGAATGTCATGGTTGGAGGCTCACGATCCCACAATTTGCTGGGCTCCACGCATAGTGCGTTTTGATCCACCGTGTGGGAGCCACATGCAGGAAGGGGATCCGCCTGACACTCAGATAGTTTCTTCAGCTCTAGAGGTGACCCCTCCACCAGACTTGCCCGGCGTGCCCAAACCCTATTGGGATCTCTCCAGAGTTTTTGAAGAAGGGGAGTGCGACCTATTGCCACCCCATAAAGACACTGACTGTAAAATCAACCTAGTTCCAGGGGCCAAGCTCCTGAAAGGAAGGATTTACAGGATGAGTCCAACCGAAGAAATTGAGTTATGTGCTTTCTTGGATAAGAATCTAGCCAGAGGTTTTATTCATAAAGCAACCAGGAGCACTTATGCAGCACCTGTTCTGTTCGTTAAGAAAAAAGATGGTTCCTTAAGACTGTGCACTGATTATAGAGGATTAAATGCTGTTTCCATATCAAATAAATACCCCCTGCCGTTAATTAAGGATTTGCTTGACGCCCTGGGTTCAGGACGACTTTTCACAAAACTGGATTTGCGTGAAGCCTATTATAGGGTGCGGATTGCTGAAGGTTTTGAACATCTCACTGCATTCAATACTAAGTTTGGCCAATATTAAATGGAGCCCCGGGAGCTTTTATGTCTTTAATCAACGATGTTCTTCAGGACTTGCTGTTTAAGGGGCTGGTGGTGTATTTGGATGATGTGCTTATTTACTCTAAAACAGTGATGGCGAACCTTTTCGAGACTGAGTGCCCAAACTGCAACCCAAAACCCACTTATTTATCGCAAAGTGCCCACAACGGCAATATAACCTGAATACTGAGGTTTTAGTTTTGGAAAAATGGTTGGCTCTGAGGCGTGCGTTACTCAGGAGTAAGCTTGGTGGCAGTTGGTGGCTTTGCTTTGAACCTGTGCAACTCTTCCAACGGGTGAATCACGTCCCTAGGAGGGTTTGCTCAGAAGAAAGCCCATTGCCAGCAACTGAGCTTACTCCCAGGTAAAGGATCGTGTTTTAGTTCTTTGCATGAAAATCAGTGGGGTTTAACAGCGCTTAACAGGGTTACCTATGCTGCTTCCCCAAAACTAGGTCTTAGGTTTAATGCTAATAATCGAGCCCAGCAGCCCAGGCCAGCCTAGATGGGGGGGGGATTTCCCCCCCACATGATGAACTCTGTTTGTGCGTGCCCACAGAGAGGGCTCTGAGTGCCACCTCTGGCACCCGTGCCATAGGTTCGCCATCACTGCTCTAAAACATGTCCAGTTAGTTCGTACTGTCTTACAACATCTTCATGACAACTTGCTATTCATCAAGTTACCCAAATGTGCTTTTCATCAGACCAAATTAGACTATTTGGGCTATCGGATCTCTGCAGAGGGTCTGGAAATGGATCCTGCCAAAGTGGCAGCAGTGGTAGATTGGCCAGTTCCTTCGTCCCGCAGGGATTTACAGTCCTTTCTTGGCTTTGCAAACTTCTATTGTGACTTTATTCCCCAATTTGCTCAAATTGCTCGTCCTTTGACAGACCTGTTGCGCACCAAAGGCAAGGGACCATTGGCTACGAAACCAGGAGCCCCTCTTAATTGGTCTTCTGAATGCCAACATGCATTACAACACCTAAAAAACTCTTTTACCACTGAACCGATCCTAAGACATCCTGATCCTACACTCCCATTTGTGGTTCATGTGGATGCCTCCGACAAAGCCTTAGGTGCCGCACTCCTGCAGAAAAATAAAGAAATTAACTGGTCCCGAACTAAATTGGACTGTAGGTGATAAAGAAACAGTGGCCATCAAAGAAGCCCTTAGTATATGGAGACATTGGCTAGAAGGGGCATCTCATCCCTTCCAGGTATGGTCGGATCATAAAAATCTGTCCGCCTTGTCAACCCCCACCAAAATGTCAGCTAAACAACTTCGGTGGACGGATTTCTTTTCCAGATTCAATTTCACAGTTCACTTTTTCCCTGGAAAAACTGACAGGCTGGCGGACGCGCTCTCCCGCCTTCCAAGGGGGGCAGATTTCTCTTTACGCGCCATGCCACGCACAGTGTTAACTCCGTCTCAATTGGGGCCGGCGGTCACCAGATCTCAAACGAAACCCAATCCAGCTCCACCTCCCATACATCCTTCTACCCATCGTGACATTGTCACGCCATTTTTGCAACTCCTGCGGGAGGCGGGGAGGCGGCCCGTCCCAGAGGATGACGTTGACCCTGCTTTGGTTCTGAGGGATGGGGTATGGAGAAAGGGTGACTGTTGGTACGTTCCTCCCTCCCTCCGCAGGAATGTATTGGTGGCAGGCCATGATGCCAAGCCGGCGGGACATTTCAGATTCTTAAAAACCCTGCATCTCTTACGCAGACAGTTCTGGTGGCGCACAATGTGCAAGGACATTGAGGCTTATGTGAAAGGGTGCCCGAAATGTGCAGAAGCCAAACCGATTGCTGGGAAACCTCACAGTCTTTTGCAGCCAATTCCACCCGCAGCCAGTCCGTGGCAGATTATCTTGATGGACTTCATCACGGATCTCCCAGAAAGCCATGGCAACACAGCATTGTGGGTGGTGGTAGATCTCTTTTCCAAACAGGCACATTTTATACTGTGCTCTACCATTCTGTCAGCTCCCAAATTAGCGAAGTTATTTGTGCAACACATCTATCATTTGCATTCCGCCCCGTCTAAGATAATTTCAGACTGCGGGCCTCAATTCATTTCAAAATTTTGGAAAGTGTTTTTGGGGTTGCTGGGGATCCAACCTGCGGTGGCCGCCCCATACCACATGCAAACAGACGGCCAGTCGGAACGCACGAACAGAACATTAGAACAATATTTGCACTGCTATACTAATTATCATCAGAACAATTGGTCTGATTTATTGCCATTTGCAGAATACACATATAATAATGCAATTCATAGTAGCACAAAAAAACGCCGTTTGAAGTGGTGACAGGGCGATCCTTTCCTCCGTTTTTCCTATTGGGATCCCAGCCGCTCCACCCTCCAGAATTTAATGAGTGGATTCAAACCCTGGTGGAGGGCTGGAACTCCATCAGTACAAGTCTCCGTCAAGCACAAGAATCCCAGAAAATGCAAGCTGATAAACATCACACAGACTTTCCTCTACAAGTGGGGGAATGGGTGTATTTCTCCACTAAGAATCTTAGAGATGAGCATGAATATTCCAAACTTGGCAAGAAATTCATTGGGCCCTTCCGGATTATACAGGTTATCAATGATGTCACTGCTAAACTTGACTTGCCTAATTCATTAAGCAATATCCATCCTGTTTTTCCTTCCAGCTTTCTCAGGCAGGCTCCAGATTCCAATGCCTAGCATGACCCTCCGGAACGCCCCCCTCCGGTTATGATTGATGGACACAAACATTACGAGATTGATGCTGTCCTGGATTCTCATTTGTCCCGGAATCACCTGCAATACCTTGTCTCATGGGTAGGATACCAGTCGGGCCATAATCAATGGGTTAACGCTACTGATATTATTGCTCCTACTTTAATTGCTGCCTTCCATAAAGCTTTTCCTTTCAAGCCGGGGGGGGGGGGTGTTTCTTAAGGGAGGCGGAGTGTAAAGTTGCTGCCTAACCTTGGAAGGTTTTCGTCTGACAAGGTTGGCGGGACGCCCAGAATGGGGAGTGTTTCTAGTATCTGTATCTCCTGTTTCTTTTGCCTGTCTGTGTGAAACTGTTTCAAGGAGGTTTTCAGATGGGAACTAAAGGTGTTTATCTAACTTTGGCGGGAACTGGTAAGGAGCCCGTAAAAGAGGCTGTTCGAACGTTGGGGGGTTAGTTCCCGCATTGCTTGTGATCGACTTAGAATGCCAGCTCAATAAAGAACTTGAAAAGTTACTTTTGGCCTGGACTTTACTGGTTCCTTACATTAACCTCTTCACATTCCATCCACATATAGCATTTTTATCCCCACTTTGGACTGAGTCCTTTTATCATATATGCCAATTGTTTCGGGGTTCTGCACCATCTTGACATTAATTTTTTCTCCAATTCTGCATACTTCTCAATTTTTATCTTGTTTGTATTATATATTATTTTTTGGATAGTATCTTCATCTTTTACCCCATCTTGTTTCCATTTATCTGAGACGGCTCTTACTATGAATTCTTTATTATCAACCATAAATTTATATATATATCCCCCAAAATTCTTCCTGCCATCTTATATTTAATTACACATTTCTGCATTATACATTCACCTGTAATCCTTGAGAATTTTATCTTTTCCCATATACCTCTTAATACCAACCAGTTCTCTAAACCTCCCAGTTCTGTAAGTGTTAACAACAATATTATTTCACCTCTTTCATTATACAAATTAGCTACTATATTTATACCTTTTCTTTGTAGAGATCTTTGTAATGAACTAGTAAAGTCCAGGCAAAAGCAACCGTTATGAGTTCTTTATTGAGCTGGCATTCTTAGTCGGAAACAAGCGATGTGAGAACTGAAACCCAGATCTCGATTAACAGCTTTTACAGGGTAACAGATAGGCTCCCGCCCAAAGAGTATAAACAAGGCAGGATTTCACACAGGGTTTCATACAGACAAGCAAGCAAGTGAAAGATACCCAAAACAGCAAAATTCTCCTTCCCAGGCGTTAAGCCAAAAACCTCCAGCGGGAACCTTTTCAAGGTCAGACAGCACACACACACCACAACCTTACATTCCACCTCTCCTAAGAAACACACACACACTCCGGTTTGAAAGGAAAAGCCTTATGAAACGCAGATACTAAGGTAGGAGCATGTACATCCGAAGCATTGATCCATTGATTGTGGCCCGAAGGCGAGAAAGGGCATCCACTAATAGGTTGGTTTTCCCAGGGGAAAAGTGCACATAAAATGGAAACGAGAGAAAAAATATGCCCAACAAAGTTGTTTGGCCAACATTTTTGTGGGGGTCAAAAGAGCTGGTAAGTTCTTGTGATCAGACCAAACCTGAAAAGGATGCGCTGCCCCCTCCAACCAATGCCGCCAAGTGCTAAGAGCTTCCTTAATGGCAGCAGTTTCTTTATCCCCCACTGTCCAGTTTAATTCAGGACCGGACAATTTCTTGGATTAATAGGCACACAGAACGAGTTTTCCATCTTTATTTTTCTGCAGAAGGGCAGCGCCTAGAGCTTTATCGGAGGCATCTACATGAACAACGAAAGGGAATGAAGGGTCGGGATGTGCCAAAACCAGTTCTTTGGTGAATGCGGTTTTGAGTGTTGAAAAGCCTGCTGACACTCATCAGACCAATGAAGGGGGTCACCTGGTTTCGCAGCCGAGGGACCCTTGCCCTTAGTTCACAAGAGATCAGTTAAGGGTAGAGCAATTTGAGCGAAATTCGGGATAAAGTCACGATAAAAGTTTGCAAACCCCAAAAAAGGGTTGTAATTCCTGTCGAGACGAAGGGGCTGGCCAACTAACTACTGCCTCTACCTTGGCAGGATCCATTTTTAAGCCCTCTGCTGAGATCCGGTAGCCAAGAAAATCCAGCTTCTCCTGGTGAAAAGCACACTTGGGCAGTTTGACAAATAAAGAGTTATCAAGGAGTCATCGTAAGACTGTTCGGACTAACTTTACATGCTCCTCATTTTCAGAATAAATCAGTACATCATCTAAATACACCACCACACCCTTAAACAATAGATCCTGCAGCACCTCATTGATCAGAGTCATAAAAGCCCCCGGAGCCCTGTTTAATCCGAAAGGCATTACAAGATATTCATATTGACCAAACTTAGTATTGAACGCTGTAAGGTGTTCAAAGCCTTTGGCAATCCGCACTCTATAATAAGCTCCTTGCAGGTCCAACTTAGTGAAGATCCGCCCTGAGCCTAGGGCATCAAGTAAATCCTTAATTAACGGCAGGAGGGTATTTATTGGAGATAGAAACAGCATTCAAACCTCTGTAATCAGTACACAACCTCAATGAGCCATCTTTTTTTAAACAAACAGCACTGGTGCAGCATAAGCACTTTTGGTTGCTCTTCGTATGAAACCTCTTGCCAAATTTTCATCCAGAAATGCCTGCAACTCAGTCTCCTCTGTTGGGCTCATCCTGTAAAGCCTTCCCTTAGGGAGTTTGTGTTAGATTTCGTTTAGAGTCATGGATATGCCCAGTAGTGTGTGTGAATGAGTTTTTAGAAACTTCTCCAGAGACATAAATGTAAAAGGTAAAACTTACATTTATTCAATCATCTTCAGTTCACAACTTTGTTCCAAGAAAAGGTAGATAGAAAGAACCCTAGTCTAAAGAGATTACTTTCCCTACAACAAGTGGGCACAACTAACGCGCCATCACGTTTGTGGAGGTGAGAGGATGCTGCAGTGGGAAAGGTCCCAATGAGCAGGCTGCCATTAACCATGCGCTCGGGTCAAAGGCTAGAGCAGAAGTGAGGCTAGCATGGGGAAGAAAGGAAGTTAGTGGGCGGTCTCCTGGCCCAGACAAGGAGGGGAAACAAGAGAGGCAACATCACAGTTAGAGTGAGATACACAGCACCCCCAGTGTCCAGGCATGCAGAAGTTGCTTATTCCAACAGTTTGGCACCCGGAATCAGTTCAGTTTTACAGTCCATATCCCGATGGGGTGGCTATTGATTATACTCTCCTCCTTGAACACCCTGGAAAGATCCCAATATTGTTTAGGCACTCCGGGCAGTTCCAGCAGGGGAACAACCTCCGAAGCTGAAGCAGCAACGGCCATATTGGGTGGGTCCCCTTCCTGCATGTGATCTCCACAAGGAGGATCGGTAAAACGGACTGTGCAGGGAGCCCATTGTATGGTGGGATTCCAACCAGGACATTCCCAAAACAATGGGGTGCCTAGCCGCCAGAGCCAAAATGAACTGCGACGCTCCCAATATTCAGCACAACGTAACAGTACAGACTCAGTCTTAAAACAAGCAGGCCCTTCCCCCCCCCCCAAGCGGGCTACTGTCCATTTGGGTGAATGGAATGGGTTTGACCAAGGGGGTATGCTCCAATTCCAATTCCTCTGCTATTTGTGGGTGCATAAAGCAGTGGGAACAACCAGAGTCTACGAGGGCTCGTGCAAGAATTTGAGTGTTTTTGGCTGGATTGGTAAGAGTAGTCATTAAAGTAATAGGGACACCACCCTCACTCACCGCATCCTTTGGGAGCTCGGAGCTTTCAGGGATTGCCATGGAAAGACCGACTTCAGCCGACTCCTCGTCCTTCTCTTCCAGGACATCCAACTCCTCCACAGTTAAAGCTTTGGAGACCCCTTGGGATGACTTCGGGGTGACCGAACGGCGTAATGGTTTGGCAGCCACCTTTTTTGATGGAGGCCCCGTGCTGGGTTTAGCCTTCTTTGGGCAGTTGGCAGCCATGTGTCCCAGATCGCCGCAGTAGAGACAGAGTCCCAGCCGACGGCGTTTCTCAGAGGTGATCTCCACAAGGAGGCAGTAACATTTCAGGTGGACTTTTTCCCTGTTGTCCCAGCTTGCTTGGTTGGTTGGGTTTTGGTAGTCGTCCCCTTGGAACCATTAAGCCGGCCGGCTATGATACTCCCAACCTCGATCCACTCTGCTACAGTCCAAGGTTCATTGTGCATGACAGCCCATCAACAAATTTCGGGATTGACAGCTTCATAAAAATACTCACATTTCATGTGGTCGGGCCAGTCAGGGATTTTGCTGGCAGCGGCCCAAAATTGACGAGCAAACTCAGCGAAGGGTCGACCACCCTGCTTGATAGTTTTCAAGGTTTTCCTCGCCTTGTCCACCACATCTTTATCCTCAAACTGAAGGTGAAGCCCTTGGAGTAATTCAGCCACTGAATTCAACTCATCGGCATCAAATTCAAACAGTTCCTCGAACCATTCAGCTGCCTCCCCATCTAGGACTGAGCCAATATCCCGCAACTTTTCCCGTTCCAAACGATACATATCATATTCTTGCATGTGGGCATCAAGTTGCAAAATGAAGTAGGGTAGTTTGGACGCCGTTCCATCAAAACAAGCTGGAATGCGGGGTCGTGGAAATCCACGTCCTGCAGGAACCGGAGGTGCTACTACGGCTGGAGATATCGGTGGAGGTTGAGGTGGGCATCTAGGCTGCGTTGCGCTGCGATGTTCTTCCCTGGACTGTCATACGGGTGGTTGTGCGACGGGTCGCAACCGACGGTCCGACCTCAAGGCCGCCTGGATGGTGAGTTCTCGTTGAAGATCTGCAGCCGCCACCCGCTCTCGTGCCTCCATGTCGATCATCTCTCGTTCCTTACGAAGGAGGACAGCTTGTTTTTCCAAAGCTTCACGTTCTCGTTGAATCTGGACGCGTTCAGCATTTTGCGCAGCGGAGCTTTCAGTGTGCTGCAGATGGAGGGCCCGTAATTGTTGCACTTCCCGGAGGAGTTCCTGCTTGGATTGTTCTGCCGCCTGCAACAAATCACACTCTTGCTGCTCCTGATGTTTTTGGAGTTGGAGGTAGAGGGCTTCTCTTTCTCTATTGAATTCTTGACGCACTTGGAACTGCTGATGCACTTGATCATCAATCAAAGCTTCCCGGGCCTCCTGCCATTCACGCTTGGCTCTTTCCAGGGCCTCATGTTGGGCGTGAAGGGTGTATGCGTCAAGATCCTCAACAGGTCCCAACCAGCCTGGCTCCTCTACATCTCCGTGATGAGATGAGCTGGCTCCCGGAGGATTGGGGGGCTCGACTGGAACATCCTCACCACCGGTCTCCGCAGGGATGAAGTCAGGGTGAGAGGCATCCAGGTTCACCAAGCAGTCGTCATCCCCTTCTACTGCGGGCAAGTGGGCTTGGGCACCCCGGGAGGAAGAATCCGAGTTCTGAGGAGTCCCTGCAAGAGAGCTCCCGCTGAGTGGTTTTGGGTCGGGCCCCCGTACTTTGCCAACAACTGGTGATTGCTGGGTCATCAAAGTAGCGATCCAGGAATCCCTGTGTAGTGCCGTGGATGGTGGACAATCCGATCTCTTCTGTCACGACTTTCACGACCGGTTTGTAATCCACACGGCAACGTGTTGTGATATGCGTCTCCACAGGGGCACGATCCATGGCAGCCCCACCACCGGCGTCAACATGTTCCTGATGCAAGGAAAGACAACCTGTCGATAGGGTTCGGCGGGTAGCCATCAAGGTAGCCTGTTCGACCTACTCCTGCAACTCGAGTAAAGCCACGCTCCAGCTGAGGTGAGGTCGGGATAGGGCCACCAAAGACAGAGGTTCTGTTCCCAAGTCAGAATCCTCTGGGGCGGTGGATTCAGGGGGAGACGAGACAGGACCCTCCTTGGGGGTCTCTGTCCTAATCTCATATTCAGAATTGAATGGACCCTGAACCCCAGCTTATCCGGATCCGTAGGTGGCAACCCACAGTGAGACATCAGGTAATTTTGTACAGCAGTCAAAAGTTACACTGAGAGTTGAATTCTCGCATAATGTAACGAACTAGTAAAGTCCAGGCAAAAGCAACCGTTATGAGTTCTTTATTGAGCTGGCATTCTTAGTTGGAAACAAGCAATTCGAGAACTGAAACCCAGATCTCGATCAACAGTTTTTACAGGGAAACAGACAGGCTCCTGCCCAAAGAGTATAAACAAGGCAGGATTTCACACATGGTTTCACACAGACAAGCAAGCTAGTGAAAGATAACCAAAACAGCGAAATTCCCCTTCCCAGGCGTTAAGCCAAAAACCTCCGGCGGGAACCTTTTCAAGGTCGGACAGCACACACACACCACAACCTTACAATCGCATTTCTCCCTTCTTTACCGACCATGCTCCCCAGCGGCGCCGTGTCCTGTATTCCTGGCATCCATATACCTTTCCATTTCTCTCAAATTTCTAATATCACTTTTCTGGGTCCAATTAATGTTTGTTTTTCCATTTTTAAATAATTTGTATATATCCCAAAACAGCCTATCATCTCATTTTTCTCTTTTTCAAATTTGATCCATCTTTCACTTTTGGTTTCTTGAATTCCCATTAAACTTTTTATTTGGAAAGCCTCATAATACTCTTGTAATTTCAGGATCCCCCAGCCCATAAGTTTCTTTGACATTTATACTGTTTTATTCATTACTCTTGGCCTTTTTTGATTAAACACTCAAGATTTAATTTTGTTATCCCAAACTTCAAACTGCTTCTTTTTAATCTCTATAGGTAAAGTGCGGAAGAGGTAAAACATTTTTGGAATTACACATTTTTAATGCCATTATTCTTCTTGTGATGAATAGGTTCTTCTCTTGCCACTCTTTTAGTTGCTTCTCAATTTTCTGCCACATTGTTTCATAATTATATTTGAACATCTTCTCCTTTCTGTTTGTTCAAGTTATACCTAAATATTTTATTCTCTTCTTCACCAGTTCCTTTCCTAATGTTTTCTTTTCTATATTTATTGGTCTGTCAACACCTTTAATTGATTCTTATCTCTAATGTCAAACCAGATCTGTAACTTATCTCTAATCATTTTTATTTTCTCTATTAATTCCTGGCATTCCTTATTCAACATCTTTCTCTGTTTTGGATATCTATACAATAGCCTTTTATTACAGCTTTAGAAGCATCCCATAATATTTCATCTGTCACTGTTCCTTTGTTTTCTAAGAAATAGTATTTACTTTTTTCTTGCAACCGCCTCTTTTCTTTCTCATTCTTCATCACAATATTATCATATCTCCATCTAAATTGCTTCTTTTCCATTGCCAGGCTAAACTTAGCTACCAGGGGGCATGGCCAGAAATCCACTCTTTATGTGTTTGGATCACTACACATTGTAATTAATTCAAATTCTTTGTAAAAATATAGTCTATATATGTAAATTTTTAATGTCTATTTGAATAATAGGTTGGTTGTTGCAACACATTTAATTGGACCCGCTGTTCCCCCTCTCAGAGGAGTTTAAATGGTCATACGCCATCTGTATTTTAAATGGTTAAGAACTTAAGCGCTGCATTTTAATATTTAATATTTAATATTGTATTTTATCCTTCCACTTGTTTGTATTAATGTTGTAAACCGCCCTGAGCCCCTCAGGGGAGGGCAGTATATAAGTGGAATGAATGAATGAATGAATGAATGAATGAATGAATGAATGAATGAATGAATGAATGAATGAATGAATGAATGAATGAATAAATTCATCACACATATTTGTTATATTCCATTTCTTTACCTCTTTATATTTTCTCAAGTCTAGATTACAGTCTGCCATTATCAATGTGTCTCCTTTATATTGCTTTTGTACTCTCTTGAACTGTTTCTGTAAGAAACTTTTTTGTCTCCTATTGGGGGCATATATATTCATCAATGTGATTTGTACCTCATTCATCCTCCCCTTTACCAGAACCTATCATCTTGCATTGTTTCTTCAACTTGTAAATGTATACTGTTTTTCACTAGGATGGCAACACCATTCTTCTCCCCCCGCCCCCCCTGGGCTCAGCTAGTATTTTCCAGCCAGGTATATTTATTAAAGGCTTGTTATCTAATTTCCTTTTATGAGTCTCCTGAATATAGATAAGCTCTATATTTTCTTTTCTGATAAATCTAGCCTATTTAAATCTTTTGAAGTTGGAATTTAAACCATTTATATTCACTGAAACAATTTTCAAGTAATTACCTGCCATGAACTTTCTTTGTCAACCTTTCCTTTCAAGCCTGCTGCTTTAGCACTTCTCAACCCTTTATTTCCCCCCCACCTCCACCTTTCCCAATTGTTCTGAGTGAGAAATTTCCTTTCTCCCCACATCTTGGAAAGTTGGGCTTTTGCTTCCCTTCTCCCCCCCCCCCCGCCCCCTCGGCTCTGTTTATACATTTAACACTCTGTTCATTAATGACATAACCTTCTCAGGAACTCTTTTTTCCCCCTCATTCATCCCAGTCACAACATTATATTATTCCATTGCTTCTTTCCGCCTCCCCCGTCTAGTTTTCACTGTTACTCAACTTCAAACACTACTTAGTCCCTTCTATTATAAAAAAGAAACTTAACTCTATCTGCTACTATTAACTACTCAATAATACATTTATTTGCCTTCTAACTACCTGCACTCCTTACTATATTTTTAACTTATAAATCTTCATTAAATCTGGTTTCTACTTTTTAATGTACTGCACACTTAGGTCATCTCCCCCCCCCCCCTTTGCTGCTATGCTTCTATTTCCCTTATCAACCTTAGATTAGCTTCTGGGCTGTGTGCCCAGTCCTTCCAGTTTAGACTAAATAATGTTAGTACCAGTTATTTTTATTAAAACACTAGCATACTATTAGACAACTTTTAGTTCTGTTATTCATTATTATTTAAGTAAAAGGCTGTTAGTTTTAAAGTGTGAAATGTTAAAAAAGACATTTAAAAGTGAATTTATTTTCAGAAGAAGCCTTGACTGTAATCTTTCAAGTTTGCTTTTTCTGCCTCTTTGATCTTCTTGGTTGCTGGGATGACATGGCCCCCTCCATTTCAGTGTTGTCATCTTCTCCTTCTTCTTCAGTATCTTGAGTTTGGGACTCTGATTCTTGTATGGAGACTCCCACTTTATCAAGCAATTTATTTGCTTCTTGTGGTGTTCTTGCTATACGTTTCTGATCACCGGCATAGTGCAAAATAGTGATTGGGAGAATCCAGGTAAATTTTCCCTGCATTATAGAGGGCATTTGCATACGGAAGCAACGTGCGTTTGATCTGTAGGGTTTCTGGAAATAAGTCTTGTTTTACAAAAATCCTCTGATCTTTATAAATCAATGGCTGTGTGTAAGGAATTCCGAAAGAAGCAGAAATAAAAGGCATTGAATCAAAGTCCGTTTATTCAGACACTTCAGAAAGCACACATACACGGGATGGCAAGACTGCCTGCTCCCGCCAAAACTACAGGTTATAACCGTTCCCCCCCCCTACCACCCGGTCACATTCTCATGGGAATGGAATGCTAGTTTCACACATCTAAGATAAGGCCACAAACAAAGTTACTATGGTGGATTCTGGCTCCTCGCCCGGCCGAAGGAATTCTGTCAAGGCCGGACGGCAATCAGAAGAGCGAGCTCAACCAGCATCTTTACACTCTGCTTCCCCTAAGAATGCCCCCCCTTTCCCTCCCGGCTTATGAGGGAAGGCTTTATGAAAAGCAGCAATTAGTGATGGGGCGTCGATGTTCTCAGCGTAAACCCATTGATTATGGCCGGATGAATACCCAACCCAAGACACCAAATATTGCAAACGTTTGCAAGAAAAACGGGAGTCCAGGATAGCGTCGATTTCGTAATGTTTATGGCCATCAATTGTAACCGGTGGGGGTGTCTCCGGAGGGCCGTGCCAGGCATCGGAAGCGGGAGCCTCCTTGAGCAAGCTGGAATGAAAGACGGGATGAATGTTACTTAAAGAGTTAGGCAGTTCTAAACGGGCAGTAACATCGTTAATCACTTTTGTAATCGGAAAGGGCCCCACGAACTTCTTGCCAAGTTTGGAGTACTTGTGCACATCTCTAAGATTTTTGGTTGATAAGTAAACCCATGCCCCAACACGTAAGGGAAACTCTGAGCGATGTTTGTCCGCCTGCTTTTTTTGCGATTCTTGGGCTTGCCTTAGGGAAGACTGTACTGTTTTCCAGCCCTCCGCTAAGGAGGAGATCCATTGATTAAATTCCGGAGGTTGCAACGCCTCCGTAGGTAGTTGGGGCAGCGGGGGAAAGGACCGACCAGAGACGATTTCGAACGGGGCTTTCTTGGTGCTGCTATGAATCGCATTATTATAGGCATACTCTGCAAAAGGGAGCAACTCGCACCAATTGTCCTAATGATAGTTGGTGTAACAACGTAAATATTGTTCTAGCGTTCTGTTGGTCCTTTCTGACTGACCGTCACTTTGAACGTGGTAGGGGGCGGCGACCGCCGGGGTTGCTCCCAACAACTCCAGGAATGCTTTCCAAAACTTGGAAATGAATTGGGGCCCGCGGTCTGATACCACCTTGTCAGGAGAGGAATGCAGGCGGTAGATATGTTGAATAAACAACCGGGCCAATTTGGGAGCGGACGGAATGGTAGTGCACGGAATGAAATGTGCCTGCTTGGAAAAAAGATCCACCACCACCCATAAAACCGTGTTACCATGGCTTTCCGGCAGGTCTGTGATGAAATCCATTGAGATGACCTGCCAGGGCCGGGATGCAACCGGGAGGGGTTGCAGCAGCCCATGGGGCTTTCCAGGGAGTGATTTGGCTTCTGCACAGACCGAGCACCCCTTGATATAAGTCTCAATGTCTTTGCGCATTGAGCGCCACCAAAACTGACGACGTGCCAAATGTAAAGTCTTTAGGAACCCAAAGTGTCCTGCCTGCCGAGCATCATGACACGTAGCGAGAACCTGCTTCCGTATAGAAGGCGGAACGTACCAGCACCCCCCTTTTCCAAACGCCACCCTCCAAATGTAGTTGTGAGTCGAATTCCTCCGCTGGCAGGTCTTGGAGTCCCGCCTCCACGAACTGTTGAAGGAAGGGGGAGGCTATGTCCGAAATGGGTGGAGGAGAGGCGGAGACCTGGTTGCGTGTGACGGCCAACCCCAATTGGGAGGGGGTGAGAATGGTGCGTGGGATAGCTCGCAGCGAGGTAACCCCCCCTTCCCCTGGGAGTCGAGACAGCGCATCAGCCAGTTTGTTGCTTTTACCGGGGAAAAAATGAACTGTGAAGGAGAATCTGGAGAAGAAATCCGCCCAACGTAACTGTTTCGCGGACATTTTGAGGGGGGTGGAAAGGGCTGCCAGATTTTTGTGATCGGACCAAACCTGAAATGGGTGTTTGGCTGCTTCCAACCAATGGCGCCAAGTGCTTAGTGCTGCTTTGATGGCTGCAGTCTCTTTATCCCCTACTGTCCAATTCAGTTCGGGACCTGAAAACTTTTTTGACAAGTAAGCACACGGCACCAGTTTGTCATTTTTATTTTTCTGCAAGAGGGCAGCGCCCAAAGCTTTGTCCGAAGCATCCACATGAACGATGAAAGGGAGGTCAGGATCCGGGTGTTTCAAAACCGGCTCGGTGGTGAAAGCCGTTTTGAGCTGTTGAAATGAAGATTGACAAGCGGGGGACCATAGAAGGGGGGCTCCAGGTTTCGACGCCTGGGAGTCCTTGCCCTTGGTACGTAATAGGTCTGTAAGTGGTAGGGCAAGTTCAGCGAATTGAGGAATGAAATCACGATAGAAATTAGCAAAGCCTAAAAACGACTGTAATTCCCTTCTGTTGGTGGGAGCTGGCCAATCAACCACCGCGGCAACCTTGGCTGGATCCATCTCCAAGCCGTCGGATGAGATCCGATAGCCCAAATAGTCTATGGAGGAGCGATGAAAACAGCATTTGGACAATTTGACAAAGAGGGAGTTATCTAGTAGACGTTGCAATACCTCCCGAACCAGTTTTTCATGCTCTTCAATATTTTGTGAATAGATCAACACATCGTCCAAATACACCACCACTCCCTTATACAGTAAGTCTTGTAGTACCTCATTGATAAGGGCCATGAAAGCCCCTGGGGCCCCAGATAATCCGAATGGCATTATTAAATATTCATATTGACCAAACTTTGTATTGAATGCTGTCAGATGTTCATAACCCTCTGCAATCCGGACCCGATAATAAGCCTCTCTCAAGTCCACTTTAGTGAAGATCCGCCCTTTACCCAAAGCATCTAAAAGGTCCTTTATTAAGGGTAAGGGGTACTTGTTTGAGATTGAAACAGCATTTAAACCACGATAGTCAGTACAAAGTCGCAAGGAGCCGTCTTTTTTCTTAACAAAAAGGACTGGAGCTGCATGAGAGTGCTTTGTAGCTCGCCGTATGAACCCGCGAGCCAGGTTCTTATCTAGGAAGGCACGGAGCTCTTTCTCTTCAGCAGGGCTCATACGGTAAATTCTACCCTTGGGCAGTTGGGCTCCCGGTTGCAGAAGGATTTTGCAGCCAGTGTCTCTATGGGGGGGTAATTGGTCACACTCCTGCTCCTCAAACACTCTGGACAAATCCTGGTATGCGGGTGGTATTTCTGTAGGGCTAGGAGTGGAAAGCACATTTAAGGCATCGTTGGTAATTGGGTTTTCATCAATTACCGGGTTTTCCCCCCCGTTCATATGGTCCCCGCAAGGGGGGTCTGTAAATCGGAGGATGCGTTCTTTCCACATGATGGTTGGTTCATGTGCGAGCAACCATGGCATGCCTAACACAATGGAGTGCTTGGCTACCGGAGCGAGTATGAAGCTTAATTTTTCCCAATGCTCCGCGCAACGGAGAAACACTGGCTGGGTCTTGAACCGAGCCGGACCTTCAGCTCCCAATGGACTGCCATCCATTTGAGTAAAGGGGATAGGTTTTAGTAAAGGAACCCGGTCTAACCCAAGCTCTTCAGCCACCTGAGGTCTCATGAGGCAGTGGGAGCAGCCCGAGTCCACCAGTGCGGAAGCTAAAATGTGTGTATGTTTAGAGGGGTTGGCTAAAGACGTCAGAATAGTAATGGGAGCACTGCCTTCACTCACCGCATCTGGAGCAGGTCCAACTTCCACTGGTGCAGTTGAAAGGCAGACAGCCAGGTCATCCTCCTCCAATTCCTCCTCGAAGGCGGCTTTTAGATTGTTCAGCGCAGGAAGCTGGGCCTCGACGGCGCGGGGGCTTGGCCATGGAGGTGCGCGGAGCCGGAGCGGGAGGAACTGGGGGAGGTTTTTGCTTCTTTGGGCAGTTTGCAGCAAGGTGACCAGGTCCCCCGCAGTAAAGGCACAACCCAAGGCGGCGCTCCGACGTGGTCTCCGTTGTAACAGGGGGGCTTGGTTTATGACTAGGAGGAGCCGGTGTGGTTGAATCTTTTGGGCGAGTGCGACCACCTGCGCGGGCACGGGCAAGACGGGCGGCTACCTGCGAGCCGATTTCGATCCATTCGGCAACGGTCTGTGGGATCCGAAAAAGGAGCACTGTTTCGCGAAGCTTTATATCCATTGCTTCAAAGAAATATTCACATTTCATGCGTTCAGGCCAGTCAGGAGGGAGTTTACTGGCCGCCGCACGAAATTCACGAGCAAATTCGGCGAAAGAACGATTGCCCTGCTGAATGGTTTTCACTATTTGTATGGCGTTATTTTCAGCATCCGGATCTTGGAAACGAAGGCGCAGGGCTTGTAAGAAGGCCGCCACCGTGCAGGTGTCGTCAGCTTGTAGTTCATAAAGAGTCACGAACCATTCAGCAGCCACCCTATCGAGCACTGACCCAATGTCTCGCACCTTCTCCCGTTCAGAGCGATACAAGTCATCAAATTCTTGCATATGGGCATCCAGTTGCAAGATGAAATAAGGAAGCTTCGATGCTGTCCCATCAAAGCGGGCTGGGATGGGAGGTCTGTAGAAACCCCTCCCTGCAGCTCTAGGCATCTGCTGCGGCGGTTGGGGTAGCGGGGCTGGGCCTTGAGGCAGTGGAGCGGGTGGTTGGAACGGAGGTGGTTGCGGCGCCCCGGGTTGTTGGCCCACTGGTGCAGCTCCTCGTGCCGCCGCCCCACCGAGTGGAGGAGGAACAGCGGGTGCACGGGGAAGATTTTCGATCCGGACGGGGGCTCTGGCCAACGTAGTTTGTTGCCTCCGCAATTCCCGTTCCAGTTCGGCTAGTTCCCTTTCTTTGCGTGCCAGTGCGTCTTGGTGATTATACAAAGCCACCCTCTCACGTTCTAATTTTTCTCTCTCGGCGCGTTGTAAGGCTAAAGCCAGCTCGGTTTGTGTTTGGATAGCTTTAACACTGTCGCTCCTGCGTTGTAAGTCAAGTTTGGAATGCTCCAGGACTTTGTCATGAACCGTAAGATCCTGTATGAATTGTTGACGTAACACTTCTTTCTCGCCAGTTCAGCCTGGATCTCTTTGCGTTGCTGTTCACGTTCCTTTTGCAAGCATTCACGCTCCTGTTCCCAAGCCTCGCGCTTGCGCTCCCAAGCCCTCTTGGCATCTTCAAGCGCGGCCAGCTGGTCTTCCCAGCGCTCCCTCGTTGGCGGCGGGCCTGGATCGGGATCCGGGTCGAGTTCCACATCAAGAGGGGCCCCACCTTCCGCTCCGCGCAACTCCGCACCTAGATCAGCTGCGCCCGGCCCAGGGACGTAAGCCGGGCTCGATAACCCCGACCAATCTTAGATCCCACACCGGTCGGTGGGGCAGATGTGGGTGCTGTGAGTAACGCCTTAGGGCGCGCCCCGGTTAGCAGTGCCACTGCTGTTCCACGGGGAGCGCATCGTAGTATTTGTCCAGGAACCTCTCGATGGACTCTTGAGTGTCGCCATGTATAGTTGACAACCCCAGTTCCTCAGCAACAGGTTGCATCCGGGGTTTGTAATCCATACGATGCCGGGTAGAGACAAATCGGGTATCGACGGGGGCCCGATCCATAGACAACGCGCCGCCTGTCTCATAAAACTCATGGCTATAAGTCACTCGCTGCTCATCCAGTTGGAGAAAAGCTAAGCTCTTACTGAGCCGGGGTTTGGAGAGAGTCACCAGGGAGAGCCGATTCTTCCTCCCCAGTTCCTCTGACCCTGGAAGGAGAAGGCTCGGAGCCCTCTTTGGGGGCTATCGATCCTTCCACATAAACTGGAACACTCAATCCTTGCATGTTGGATAACACCAAGGATCCACTATAATCCAACACAATGGTTTAGATGAAAAAAAGGAGTCTTGCCATAATGTAAGGAATTCCGAAAGAAGCAGAAATAAAAGGCATTGAATCAAAGTCCGTTTATTCAGACACTTCAGAAAGCACACATACACGGGATGGCAAGACTGCCTGCTCCCGCCAAAACTACAGGTTATAACCGTTCCCCCCCCCTACCACCCGGTCACATTCTCATGGGAATGGAATGCTAGTTTCACACATCTAAGATAAGGCCACAAACAAAGTTACTATGGTGGATTCTGGCTCCTCGCCCGGCCGAAGGAATTCTGTCAAGGCCGGACGGCAATCAGAAGAGCGAGCTCAACCAGCATCTTTACACTGTGATTAATTGCTTAAATAGTGTTTCTTTAATGTTTTCTGAAGCACACTTTGCAATTACATCTGGGAGTCTACCACCTCTTGTAAAGCTCCGATAGACTCTGTCAAACCACTCGGGTGTTGCTGGGATGTTAAGAGATTTTATCTACTCTGTTAATGAGGCTTTGATATCAGCATCCGAATCAATTCTTGGGAAACCAATAAAACGCAAATTGCCTCTCCTCTGTCTGTCAGAGAGCTCTGCCAATGTATATTTCAATTTCTCAATTTCTTTCGTGTTTTGCTTCGTTTGTTTCTCATTCTTATCCATTCTGCCAGCTGTCTCAGAGAACTTTTCTGACAGACCTTGTATTTCTGTACTTAGCACAGTCAGATTATTCTGCACTGTTTTTATAAAAACATCAAATGAGGCTTTAATTTGAGCTGAAAATTTCTGCATGTCTTGCTTTGTTACTAAAGCCATCTTTCTTCCCCCGTGACGTAACTTTTAATTAATTCAGATAGACTCACCATTTGTTGTTATTCTCTTCCGAGCTGCTCAGTTCTTCCCGCTTTGAAGTTCTTTAATTTGAGGTGTTTTAATCTACTTTATCTTCTGTTTTATGCCATTAATTTTATTTACTGCCGAGAGGCTTTCAGAAGCACAACCTATTCTTCGTCGCGCATGCGCAAAAGCCCCTCCCCAGTGATTCTGGTCCCAAAACCTGACCAGACCATCCGGTTTTGCGTAGATTACCGGAAGGTGAACCAGGTAACCGTGCCAGATGTGTACCCTATTCCACCGGTAGATGAACTTGTGGAAACTATTGGGGCGGCTTAGTCCTCACAAAGGGATACTGGCAGGTAGCCATTGATCCCCAGGATCAGAGAAAGACTGCTTTCGTGACCAGGGATGGGCTATTTGAATTCACTGTGTTGTCTTTTGGTCTGCGAAATGTCCCTGCCACCTTCCAGAGGTTAATAGATAAGATGCTGGTAGGTTTAAAGGATGTTGCATTTGCATAAATTGATGACATCGCTGTGTATAGTAACACCTGGTCAGAGCATCTGCAACACCTATCTGTAATGTTCAATCATATTAAAGCAGCAGGGTTGACAGTGAAGGCAGCAAAATGCCAACTTGCGATGCCACAGGTTAAATATCTGGGACATTTGGTCGGAGGTGGAAAGATACTTCCTGATGACCAGAAGGTGAAGGTAATACAAGAATGGCCCAGAACATTAACTAAAAAGCAAATCCAAGCTTTCTTAGGAGTAGTGGGATTTTATCGCCGTTTTATTCCCAACTTTAGTTCCCATGCAGCACCCCTGCATGAATGTGTGAAGAAGGTACAACCTGATATGATTGTGTGGACTGAACAGTGTCAGGATGCTTTTAGCTACTTGAAACAAGCACTGACCACTGAGCCCTTGTTAAAGATGCCAGATTTTTCACAGCCGTTTACTCTGTCCACGGATTCATCCAACCAGGGACAGATGGAATGTTGCAACCCATACTATATCTAAGCAAAAACTTTTGGAAAGGGAGCAACATCTATCAGTGATTGAAAGGGAATGTTTAGCAATAATTTGGGCTGTCAGTAAACTAAAACCTTACCTATGGGGGAGGAAATTTACCCTATGCATGGATCATTCTCTACTAAGGTGGTTGAATCAGGTTAAAAGTACAAATAGTAAGTTGATCAGATGGAGTCTAGTGTTCCAGGTCTATAATTTCGACATAGTCCATGTACGAGGTAAAGACAATGTCATGGCGGATGCATTGTCCCAAGTAGTCCAGGAGGAACCCCCTGGTAACTCTACCATCTGAGAAGAAACATGTAACAGAGAAAAATGTATATAAATAAAAGTGCTGAATTTAAAAATGTGTTTCTTAAAGAGGTAATAAGAATTGCTGAAATGTAATCATTGCATGTTATAGGATTTATGGTAAGTTTAAAATGGTAAGAATTAATATGGTAAGTGTATTATAAGGTAAGAACTGAATGGTATTTAAAAAGTGAAGTTTTGAGAAAAATGTTTAGAATTGGTTAAAATGGGCAAGCCCTTATTCACACCCATTGCTGCAACGAGGCTTGCAACCTCGTAATCCACAATGTTTTAGGGAAAGGGGACAAATGTAACGGACTTGCCCCACCCTGAAGGGCTGGTGTGTGTGAAAGGCCTAATGAAAAGGCCTCAGTGACAGCCAGAGTTATACAGCAGGCTCCACTATACAAAAGACCCCATTTGATTCGCCAAGAAAGGCACAGTTGCCTATGGCCAGGGTTAGGGGGAGCTAAAGTGCGAGCAGTATAAATAGATAGTGCTGTGTCTGTCAGAGTTTAGTCAAGATTGAGAGTCAAGATTGGGAGAGAGATTCAGGAAGAGCCAGAGTTTGACAGAGAGCGGTCTGTCAGATCTGAACTGAAGGATTCTGTCTCAGCAGTGTTAGCTGACAGAAGTCCAGTTACTCTACAAGCTGAGGAGGCTTGTCAGAGAAAGGAGGCCCTGAGTTTGGTGCAAAGTGGCACGCCAGTCAGTGGCTTGACAGTGAATACTGTCCAGACCTAGAGTCTGCCCTACCCCTGTGCAACACCAGTCTGGGAAAGCCCGTTCCAGAGGCAGTGAGATCAGTTTGGGATTAGTGTGAGAGAGGGAGGCTTTGTATGCCAGAATCTCACAGGGTGTGTGTGTATTCAGTGGGTTGTGGATCAGAAAGGACTAGTGTCTGTCTGTGAAGAAAGTTAGTAGGTCTAAAGCAAAATCGTTCCTGAAGAGACATGTGTGTGTGTGTGTGTGTGTGTGTGTGTGTGTGTGTGTGTGTGTGTGTGTGTGTGTGAGAAACCTAAGTAACATCTGAAGCTCTGTAATTTTTAAATGAAAAGAACCTCTCTGAAACCATCAAGCGTTAGTACCTCTTTGAGCCAGTTTAAGAAGCCTTTCTTTTGTTTTTAAAATAAATTTCATTTGTTGTGTTCAAGTTACCCTCGTGCCAGACTGCGTTTGTGTGTGAGAGGTTGAAGAGTGCCTGTCTGAGAGACTAGTATCCCAGCCAATTTTGAGTTCCCTCCATTTTTGTATATGGGACTCTGAAGGACATTCCCCTCAGACCAAGAGCGAATGTAAGGTGGGATCCTTTATTATATTTGGCAGCCAACAGCAGTTTTGGGATTCCTAGTTCCTTCTCTTTAATGGTGCCAGCAGAGTAAAAAGAAGATCCTTGAACACTAGCCTGGGATATTTTGGGTGGCAGAGGAAACCCCACTGGTCAGTTTAGTGGGAACCTTGATTGTAGGCCACCTGTCCCATTACAATTGGTGGCTAGTGGTGGGATAATTTCTCTCCCTCGCCCTTGAATATAAGGGCCCCTTTACAGCCGTATTCTTTTAATCCTCACTGTTCGCTGTCTCTTTTTATTCATGTTCCTTTAAGTATAATCTTGTGGTGTTTGACTTCAAGAGGCTTCAGTCTAATTCCAGTACCTTGGCCTGGATTGGATCTGGCTACCAAGTTAACTATTTTCTTGAGAAACTCACTTTGCAAGTGGTTTACCTTGCAGGGATGCTTTTCTTAACATTATTCCAAGGCAGGTTGGAAACTTGTCCCTTAGTTGGGCTGTTTGGGTAGATAAAGGGAGTAGTGGCAACTACCTAGACTGAGGAATGGGGATTCACACTCAGAACTGTACAGCTTGTTTGTTAACTGCCCACCTGGTGAACTTCCTTGGACTGTGGAGAGCAGGATCCCTGTCTTTATCTGTGATGTTTGCTAGAGTGAAAAATGACGTTTGACGTTGGCAGAAACTGTACCTGCCCAACTTCCCATCAAATTCCTTTCATTTACACAGATTTGATGGAGAAATTGTGTTGCTTTGGTAGTAGAAATGCATCTCACTACTTTGTATTCTTTGTATTCTGCTTCTTAATTATAGTTACAAGTTAGGGATTTTCTTATGTACATGTAGCTATTCTTTTTTGTATATAGTACTTTCGGGTCAACATAAGTTGGAAGTGAGTTGATGGCACATAACACACAGCTATTAATTCTTTTTTGTATATAGTTGTGAATAGTGTCTGTAGGGTTTCTTCTCCAGTGACTTGGGTGCTGATCAACTCACGGTGTTAGAGACTATCTTCAAATGCTGTGCAGTGTTTTGCACCAATTTTGATTATCCTAATAACAGGTGTCAGATAAGATTTGTTCAACTGCTGCTGGCAATGTAGAGGATAATTCCCCCTCATCTGACAGCCGAGACTGTTATACTTTGAGTGACCTGCATGAAGTGGGCACGTGGGCTCCCTGCCAGAAATTTTCCACACAGGCACAAAGGATCTGAACCCCTTGCCTCTGTGCCTCACAATATCAGGAAAGCCCTGCTGGCTTCTGAGGCTTGGCGGGGGGAGGGGGGCGCTGAGACTGTGCAGTGGGCTCCCATGATCCTTTCCGCCTCTCTGAATGTCAACACTGACCCACTGAGATCTAAGCAAGTACTCAGTCCATCGTGCCACTTGAAAGGGGTTGAAATGCAAGGACCAGTCCCTGGCTTGCTAATCTATATATATAAAAAGCAAACAGTGACTTTGTTAGTCACTCTCTAACGCCGAAACGGCTGGACAGATCGCCCCCAAATTTTCACATGACGTTCCTCCCTGTTGCGGGCAGGTAATGGGACCTTCAAATCGCCAAAAGTCCATACCTGAGTCAGGTAAAACATCTTTTTCCTGGCGCACCAGGCCCTGAAGCTGGCTGTGTTTAACTGTCACCCTTAGAATGTTCGTGCAGCCTGTCTGTCTGTGGCCTGAGGGCTTAGAATGTCCGTGCAGCTGGGCAGAGATGAGCAGTGAAAACAGTAAATAGGTAATACAGTAAAGTAATACGAGTGGAAGTGAAACACATACACACTTTGCTGTGTGAGACGTCAGGTGGGGTCCTCCCCCTCACACGCAGGTAACTTTCACTCTCTGTGCCTCACCCACTGCTACCACACAATACACATCCAGCTCATCCTCACACACCTCACTCTGCCCTCCCTCACATCCAACCACCACTTACCCACTTCCTCACCCATATTCACCACAGCTCTCTTTTACTAAACGCGAACTGGAGTTTGCCTTGTTCTTATAAGAAAATCCACGGGGTGGGGGCGAACCAACACTACTGGCTTCGCTTCTTTTGCACGTGGCCCTTTAAGAACCCAGGGAGCTGGCCTTGATCTGAGTGCCTCACCACCCTGCCTCTGCTGCCTGACTGGGATAGCCTCCTTGCCCCAGTTCTGCCTTACCCAAGCCAGGACTGTGCATGTCAACCAGCCTCATGGAAAAGCAGGATTCGCACTCTGGACAGTTCCATTGTGGAATGGAAAGGGTTACATTATACTAAAAAAACAAGACACCACTATATAACAATGTGAATTGAAAAGGGGAAAAGGGATTCCATTTGACCACCCCAAAAGGCTATGCTGCGGATCATTGGACCTGCATGGACATCTGTGTGGGTTGCGGACTGTGATGAGAAGGACAACTGCCACAGCAACGCGTGGCCCGGCCCCGCTAGTTGTTTTGATAATATTCCTTCTTCTTAAAAAATTTGGCTTTAAAATTAACAAAAGCATAGCAATTTTCTTGGAAGGGTCAAGGCAAAATACAGATGTGTGTTCATACTTGACTGGAAAACCTTTGTACAGTAACAATCACATAAAAAATGAGGGGAGGGTTTCCATGCAAGATGGTGTTGAACTTGAGATGATGAGCGCCCCAGCCCCTTCAGTTTATTATGTTCTGTGTTTTGCTATTCTTAATGTCTGGCATCCATCTCCCCCCCCCCCAGCCCCCCCATCCATTGCGTAAGCAGAAAGCCCTGGCATGCAGGAGAGGTGTTAGATACCCTTATGCTTCCTGAGAAGGGCCCCCCGTCTTGGTAGGTTTCGGGGGGCGGCTGTGTGGGTCTGCAGTAGAAGGGCTGGTTTTGAATCCACTCACATCTTAGAGACTGACAAGATTTTCAGGGTATTTAAACTTTTGAGATTCGAATGTTCCTTTGTCAGAGCTTTGACTCTCAAGAGCTTATACACAAGGAATCTTGTTGGTCCCAAAGGCACTACAGAACTCAGATCTAGCTGTGGCCTTGAAAGGACTTTGAAAGGATGTAGGGAGAGGCTGATGCTGGAAGAGGCAAGCTGGAAAGTGCGCATGGAGGGTAACCGGGGCTGCTTTAGGTCCCTGCCAAGAGGAAGAAGATTCAGTTCACAGCAGATGATTATTTTTCTTGGTTTCTTGCTTGTAGAGCAGCAAGTCCCACAGTCCTGGATTGGTACAGAGGAACTAATAAGTGAATTTTTTCCCCACTACATTTCTGACTTTTGCTACTTTAAGTAAGTTTCCTTGAGGATTTTGCTTACTCTGTTTCCTTGACTACTGCATTTTCTTGTTCCAGCAAAGAGTGGAAACAAAACCTGAAACCCAATCCCAGCCTCTTCGTGTGCGTGAACAACGTCCAAGGGAAAGACCAGGTTTTCCTTTGAGGGGGCCCAGAGCAGGTGAAGCATTTCTTTCAACACGGCTTTTTTGATTTTACAAAGAGTTTTGAGCTTTCCTGTTACACGTTTGGGCTGCCCACCTGGTTTGATGACCTCCCATAACCACAGCCAGTTTAAATCTGGACTGTGAAAGCCTTTCTTAAGAGCTCTGTGGAAACAACAGGATTGGAACCTCTTCAGGGGTTCTTTGCATGTGCTGTTTCTTGGAGACATCTTCAGTGCAACCCCACATTGGGCCTGGGCCTGCGTACAGACCGGCTGTCAATAGAATTTTCTAGCTTTGGAGTTTTGTGGCTCTGCCTCTCCTCCTCTCGGGATAGGGCAGGAAGGTTTTCCTACCAAAACCGTCACATGCTCTGGACGGGTGTGCTCCCTCTCAGTTTCTTTCTTGCTGCTGTAACGAGTGTGGGGAAATTTTCCCTCCCCCTCTAACCTTGTGATCATTTTGGTGGGAAATGTTCTTGCCTACTGCTGGGGAGGGGAACACTCTGTTGCTACAGGGATGCCTGAAGAAAAGCTTGGTATTCCTCTTTGTGGCAGGCCTGCGCATGCGCAGTCCCTTTGTGTCCCCACACAAGATGATTCCATGAACAACAGTTGCGGGTAAGTGCAACGCTGTTTTTACATATAACTCTCCAAATCTGAATACATCTGCTCCCTACCTGACATGGTACGAGTGAGTAGAGCTTCCGTATCCCAAAGAAGGTATTCCTTCATGATGCTACGTAGTGCACAAAATCTTCTTCCTGACAAATTATTCTAGAGAGACTTTACTTAGTTCTACAGTTTTGCCTTCATTCATTTGGAACACAGGACTTGTCTAGTGGAAATGTTTTCTGACAGTGGGATCAGTTGTGTTTTGTATTCTGAGTGAGAAACAAGCTTGTCTTTTGTTGTGAATGTCCTCACAAAGTTACCTTTTGTGTACTTCAGTCTATGGAATAGCAATGCGAGGTATTAGCCAACACAATCCAGAAAAAATGATAAGTCATTCTTAGTACTGCTTGCATAATTCCTGTTCTTCTGCTTGCAGGCACCCTGCTAGTGAATGGAAGTGAATTCTGTCACATCTGAAAGGGGCTGTGCATGCATTGGGAAATGAAACCTTTGTCTCTTGAAACACTAGTGCTGTATAAAACAAAGTTGTATTTCACTTTGGCCCAAAACAAAGAACACTATGGGGTGTTGTGTGGTTTCCAGGCTGTATGGCCATGTTCTAGCAGCATTTTCTCCTGACGTTTCGCCTGCATCTGTGGCTGGCAAATTCAGAGGATCACGGCCGTACAGCCCGAAAACTACACAACACCCCAGTGATTCCGGCCATGAAAGCCTTTGACAATACAAAGAACACTGTTTTTGCTTTTTAATTTAAAAATGTTATTGCTTTGAATAACATTGTCATTGATCCATGAGGATACAAAAAAGAGGTCAGGTACATTTTGAATTACATCAGCTGCTTGAAAACAAATTTCCACTACCTGTATTCTCACGGGCACACCTTTCTCAGCCTGGTCACTTGGGAAAGCCTCATCAACTGCCCATTTTTCAGCCAAATTTAACTGCATTACATATGTCAGACTCTGGTCCAAAATAAAGAAACTGTAGCTGCAAGCTGTAGATTTTATTTGGAAACCAAAAAGTACCATTCGATGGACGATTCTGAAAGGCACATATTGAGCACGAGCTTAAATCCCCAATGTTTCCCCGCCCCCACTGGCCAAAAGGCGCCAGCCCCCCGTTCCTACAGAATCAAAGAGAAAGTTCAAAGGAAAGAAAACACTTCATACCCGGAAGGATGTGAACCAAACCAGGCCTCGAGGCCGACTGGCCCAAAGAAGAGATTGCTGACACCGGGGTGAGAGTAAGCATCCATCACTTGACTTCCCCCTCCCCAAATGACAGAAGAATCCATTCTGACATTCCGCCTCCTCGAAGACCCCCCTCACGGGTGAGGGTGGTCAGGGTAGGCTCGATGGAACGGCCACACAAAGCGGGGGGCCTGAACATGACAGGCCTCTACCCATTCGTTCATGCTCTCAGGAAAGTGAGTCCAGGCAACGAGGTATTACAAAAGTTTGCAATGAATGCAAGAGTCCAGGATGCTTTGCACTTCATGGTGTAGCTCCCCCTTCACACGCTCAGGCAGAGGTGCCAAACGTCCGGGGGAGGTGCTTTCTTGAGCAATCTGCAATGAAAGACAGGATGCACACCCTTCAGCTTTTTTGGCAACTCCCAACTCGGCAGTCACATTGTTGATCACTTTAACAACCTGAAACAGCCCCAGAAACATTTGCCCCAACTTACGGCAGGCCTGCACCCCCCACAAATTATTGGTCGACAAATAGACCCAGACACCCATAGCCATGGAGAGAGGCCACCGTTTCTTGTCCGCCTGCAATTTGTAATCCTGCTTCGCCTTTACAAAAGCTTTCTGCATGTGATTCCAGGTGTCACAGATAGACTGCGCCCAATCCTGGAGCTCTGCTGGCTCCACAGGGGTTTCAGATAAAAATGTAAAGGGCTTGGACAGCTTGGATACCACTTCAAAGGGGTTTTTACCTGTACTGCTGTGTACTTCATTATTATAAGCATACTCTGCGAATGACAGCAGGTCCACACAATCATCCTGGTGGTAATTGATGTAGCAATGCAAGTACTGTTCTAACGTCTGATTTGTCCTCTCCATCTGACCATCGGTGGCCGCATGAAATGCCAAAGGCCGTTTCCGCACGGGCATTTAATGGCGGCCTGGAGATGGCAAAAACGCCGTCTCCAGGCCGCCATTCGCACAGGGGGCGCAGCTGCACCGCAGCCACGCCGCCCTCGCGCCGCGAAGCCGGCGTTTCCCCAGAGCGCTCGGAAGCGCCTTTGTTGGGGAAACGCCGCCTCGAAGCCGCTGCCGAGCGAACGGCAGCAGCTTCAAGACACCTCCCCCACCCGGCACTTACCTTCTCCCTGCGCCTCCGGCACATCGCCGAGGCCTGGGGACATGCCGGGTCGGCCGGGCGCCGGCGCTCCGCGGTGCCGGCTGCCCGGCTCTTTCCAGGACCGTCCGTGTGGACAGTCCCATCATCGTGGGGTTGGCGTCGGAAACGCCGACCTGGCCGCTTCCGCATTCATGCGGAAACAGCCAAAGATAATGCTTGTTCCATGCCAAGCAGTTTTAAAAACTGGCACCAAAATCTAGACACGAACTGGCCGCCCCAATCTGAAATTATTTTATCAGAGGCGGAATGTAACCAGTAGATATGTTGCACAAACAAGCTAGCTATGCGGCTTGCCGTAGGCAGGAAGGAGCATGGCACAAAGTGGGCCTGCTTAGAGAACAGGTCCACCACGACCCAGATCACTGTTTTACCCTGGCTACTAAGCAAATCTGTTATAAAGTCCATGGAAATAATGTGCCAGGGCTCTCCAGGGGCTGGGAGTGACTGAAGGAGTCCCTGAGGCTTCCCTTGCACCCATTTGGCCCCTGCACACACCTGGCACCCCTTTACGTAAGCCTCCACATCACCTCGGAGCGAGCGCCACCAGAACTGCCTCCGCACCAGCCTGACATGCTCCTCCAAGGAGTCAGAGTAAATCAATACATTATCCAAATAGACCACTCCCCCTTTGAGCAGAAATTCTTGGAGCACCTCTTTAAACTCATGAATACCACAGCTGCTCCTGATAACCCAAAGGGCATCACACGATATTCAAACTGGCCTAGCCAGATGTTGAAAGCCATACGATGCTCCATCCCCTTGGCAATTCGTACTCGTTAGTAAGCCTCTCGCAAATCCAGCTTAGTAAAAATCTGCTCCCCGCCAAGGCAGGCCAATAGGTCCTTAATCAGGGAGAGGGGGTATTTGTTACACACGGAAACGACATTCAGACCCCTATAGTCTGTGCACAGTCTCAGTGTCTCATCTTTTTTACAAACAAAACGGGCAGCAAACTCGCTGGTGCAGCGTCGAATAAAGCCCCTGTGGAGGTTCTTGTCTAAAAACTCCCACAGTGCCTACGCTTCCGTGGGGCTCATGGGGTAGAGGCAGCTCTTGGGTAATTGACTTCCCCCCTCCCCAAATGGCAGAAGAATGCCATTCTGACAACATAGGTGAAAAAGCAAGAAGAACTAGCAGACTGCTGCATTTTGTGGAAAGATACAAATCTGTCTAATAACATATTGCAGGAGGCTTTATTGCTTCTGTAAAGTTTACTAGAAATTTCGATTAGGTAAGATGAGGATTCCTTGGAACAAAGACTAAATTTGTTGCAAAAAATCCTGGTGTAATACAATTAGGAGATCAGTTTTTAAATATGCAACATACAGAATGGATAAATGTTTACGGGTGAAGGGTCTTCTCTGTACAGTGATACACTCTATACATCACTAAAACGGATGTTCTGCATACTACTGATGTAAATTTATATATTTTATGTTGAATTAATGCAGGCCGAGGGGATGTGGATCAGAATGAATCAGACAATCGCCGAATAATTCGCTACCCGGATAGTCACCAGCTGTTTGTTGGAAACCTCCCCCATGACATAGATGAGAATGAGCTGAAGGAGTTCTTTATGAGTAAGTTTAAAACCTTCTTGGGTCGAGGAAAGAGGCCAGGGATTCTGGGTCCCTAAACGCTGTTTATTATCACCTCAAATATTCTACTTTTTAAAGATTTCTTGCTATTCAACACATTCTGTATGGTTTTCCTCCCCCCATAGGCTTTGGGAATGTTGTAGAGCTTCGCATCAATACTAAAGGTGTTGGAGGAAAACTTCCAAACTTTGGCTTTGTAGTGTTTGATGATTGTGAGCCAGTTCAGAAGATCTTATTGGCAAAAGTAAGTCACATGTTGTATAAGATGCATGTCAATGAAGGATACTGACTGACAGAACTCCTTTTCAGGAAGCCTCTGGGCCTGCTCCTGCCTGTGCTGCCAACGGGCCTCAGGCGAGCCGCTTGGCCTCCACCCGCATCGGCCAGGCAGCCGCATCTTGGCCATTTCAAAGCCCTGCCCGCAGTCTCGGTTTTGACTGAGCTTTCTGCTTGAGAGGGTGGCTGTTAGGCTGTGAAATGCTTGGGCGCATCTTGGAAAGAGGGCAGGTGTGCGGATAAGAGTGGAACTTTGGAAAGCGGAAAGGTATTTTCAAAAGCTCTGAACTCTTCAGAAGAATGCTTTGGAACATGAGACTTCTCACATTGAAACTGGAAGAAGGAACACAATTCATATAAATTTAGACTGAACATAGATCATTTGGTCACAGATAATGGAGAACATGATTCTGCAGCATTGCTGAAGCTGATCAATGCTTGGGAAAAGGAGCTCTGGCACATACACCCCCACCCCACCCCCCAACAAGCCACTTTGGCCTGTTCAGTTATTCCTGGGAAGAAATAACATGATTTTAATTTTGAAAAATACTTTTACACACATCAGCCTTTACTACAGTCATAGTCCAGCATAATGTAAATAAAATAAAATGAGAGGGATAAGAAATATTAAAACTGTGTGTGTATATATAAAAAAGGGGGGGAAGCTAATGATAAAATGAAATTGGAAACACAAAAGAGCTGCAGGAGTATAAGACACCTTTTGTCTTAAGTGATTTAGGGATGGCAGTTAAGCTCCTCTCTGCATTTCCAGCGAGTGTCCACATGAGCCTTCCTGCTGCCAGAGGAGTGGAGGACAAGCCCCAGATATTTAAAGCAGGGAGCCTGCTCAGCCTGAGGACCATCGTCGGCAAATGCCATGATTTTGGTTTTCTGATGATTAAGTTCTAATTTGGTCTCCTTCAAGTGCAGTGCTGGTGCTTTCAGTGCTGTGTTAAGGCCAGTAGGTGTTTTTGAAAAGATCACTGCACTGTCTGCATAAGGCAACACTGAAATGTGTATTCCATCGGGTTTTGGGGATGCTTCTGCACATCAAACCCTGGACTGTTTCAACTGATTGGTTGTGGCTCTTCAGGGTCTAAAGCCAGAAACCTCACCTTTCACAGCTGTGCTACTGGAGACATTTTTGGGCAGGTGTAGCATGGGCTACCTCTGGACTGTGACTCCTCCCCGTTATGATATGACTATCTTGTATTGATTAACTCTTTTAGATATTATTCAGCGAGCTGGTTTTGCTCATCAGTGTTTTTGTTTCCCTCCCTCTAAGCCCGTTATGTTCCGTGGTGAAGTGCGCTTGAATGTGGAAGAGAAAAAGACAAGAGCTGCTCGTGAGAGAGAGACACGAGGTCCTGGTGATGAGCGCAGGGAGATTCGCCGCAGTGACAGAGGGCCTGGGGGTCCCCGTGGAATAGTGGGTGGAGGAATGATGCGAGACCGTGATGGGAGAGGGCCATTTCCACGGGGCAGCGTGGCCCAGAAAGTGGGCTCCGGAAGAGGATCTGGGCAGGTGGAGGGCCGATATGCAGGCCAGCGTCGCTGAAGACCCCACCGTTGCCAGGCAGTCTTGGCAATGGTGCACTATTCGTTGTGTTTGCATTCTTGTTAATTTTTGGCTTTGGAATGTAAAACAGCCTTTTTGATCATTTCTTTTGATGTGAGAAACCTCTTTTGGTTACCAGTAAAATTGAGGTGGACATTCCTTCCCTGGTTTCACAAAGAAGTCATGCTGTTAATTTATACATTCAAACTTGAGATTAAAGACTCAGAATTGACCATTTAAACTTTCTGCAACAAAAATGGACTTGAAGGGCATGCCCAGTTGAGTGAAGGTCCTTTCAGTACCTTTCAATTTCAGTAAGGATCAAAAATCCCTCTGCTGTGCATTCTGAGTGTTGCTGTTTCTGCCTCATGCTGTTGGAAACACAAATAGTGCAATCTGTGCAATTGGAGAAGCTTGCCTTTTTCCTGTTAGAACACTTGGCCCACAACAAACTTGTGCTTTTTTTATGAACTCAAATGCACTAATGGGTCATTTTGCATTGACATTTGTCAAAAGCAGCAAGAAAACATAGCTTGTGAAATGATGCGGGCATCTGCGCTGCTTGCTGTGGCCCATCTCTGTGTGTGTGCAAACAACCCTTAATGAGACTACAAGTCTGTTCCAGAAGGAAACCATTTAGCAGTAAATGCAAATGTAAAACTTCAGAAATCATAGCCCTGAAGAGGAAACCATAGAGCAGGGATGGTTGCTTGCTGAACACGCTGCTCCTTCCTGTTCCTTTTCCGTGCACCCTGGGCAGTGAGAGAAGTTCTCCGCTGTCTTAAGGTCTCAAGTGGCGGAACAGGTATGATGGTGCCTTCTATCAAACTCATCATTCCAGTCTTGCTGGTGGTTTTGTACAGAATAGTGTCAAACTGGCTGTGCTGTAAATCTTAACAGCTGTAAAAATGTTTCTATAATCATTGTATAAAAATTGCAGTGTCTTTAAAAATGAAACATTACTGGAATATTTGCTTCGCTCTTACAGTTAACAACTTTCGGGAGCCTTTGCAGGAAGGAACGATGAAGTAATGGCTGCGGGGAGTTGGAGGAGTGAATGTGCGGTTTTGCATTTAGTCCACAGTTACTAATCAGCTTGTACCTTGCTTCATATATGTTGAGCCTAAAACCTGTTCCTCCCCCCCTCCCCCCTCTCGAGGATTCTGCAGTTTTCATGAGGCAGCATCATAGCTCCAGCGAGCGGGCATTTCCGGTCTCTGAACTATCACCCATTTTGCTCAACCCTCGAATTGACTTTCAAGCCTCTGTGGCTCAGATTTGTAAAAGACGGAATGACGGCCTCTGGTGTGTTTTCTACTTGTGGACTCTGGCATTGGGTGAGGGGTCTGCTTATTTCCAGGTTCCTGTTTGCACAGATAGCACATTCCAGAAAACTGCAAATGTAGCCAGCTCTTCTCCCCAGCTTCACGTTGGAAATCTGAAGCAAGCATCAGGCTGACTTCGGAGGAGGAGAGGCAGACGTCTGCGATGACTCAGAGCTACTTCTAAGCATGGAAGACCTCACTTTCTGATGCAACAGGGAACTAAACATTTCTGCATTATTGTAACAACGGGCGACTTTGGGTTGAAGCTTTTTCCTGTGTATTGGGGGGAAACTTTGTATTTTTCACACACGCACACCCCCAAATTGAGGTCTTCCATGTTTGATGGTGAGTCTTGCACTATTTTCATACAGTATTTGGACCACGCTTCTCAATTTCCTTTTTTTTTAATTTTATACGTTTGGTGTGGAGCGGTTTCGTTTTCAAGTGACGCCTGGAAGTGTTCTCCATGAACACCTCACCCCCATCCCCCGCCCTCGCCACGAGCTCAGCTGAAGTTGGAAGCGGCCTTGAAACTACTGTGCTCTGTCAATATGGTTCATGTCCCGGGACATTTGAGGGCTGTTTTATTGCCCTGCCACCTCCTGTGAATCTAGTTAAGGCAAAGAATGCAGGTAAGATCATCATGTGATTGACAATTGAAGGTGCCGTGGAGCCATTCCACATTCTGGCTTGCTTCTTTAAATGCCATGAAATGACAATATTGGAAGCGTACACAGAAGTTTACATGGTGACTGTTCACCTTCTGTACTGTGGACTCATAGTGTTTTTGTCCTCTTTTCAATAAATTAACTTTGAGAAGAAAAAGCAGCAGGACTTGACCATTACTGTTAAACTGCTGATTTGTTGAGGTGGGCAGTATTGCAGTGACACACAATTTCAACCAACTGAGCTTTGACCATCTTGGCTTTAGTAGGTGTGTCGGACCAAGGACTGCCACCGTCATCGCTGTAATGTGTTAAGCCTTATATGCTAGTAGAGTCTAGTTTAATTGTTGCAGGTGGGAAGTATTTTTACTTTTAAGTTTCCATTTTTGATGTGTTCTGACTAAACATACCAATAAACTACTGATGTCTGCAGCATTCATTGATGGTTCTGAATTCTCTTATTTGGCAACCAGAAAAGAAGTGCTGGGCTTCAAAGTGTTTGTGGAACAGATATTGTTGATCTAGCTCAGGCTGACTGGTAGCTCTTATCAGGATATTTTGCCAACCTTGAGACAGCTTTTTGTACCACAGCCTTCTGAAACAGTACAGCATAGTAAGAGAAGTTTGGATTTATATTTCTTTTCTCAACTGTAGGAGTCTCACAGTAGCTTATAAACTCCTTCCCTTCCTCTCTCCATGACAGACACCTTTGTGAGGTAGGTGGGACTGAGAGAGTTCTAAGAAAACTCTGACTGGCCCAAGGGCACCCAAGCAGGCTTCATGTGTAGGAGCAGGGAAACAACCCCAGTTCTCCAGAGCAGAGTCCATCTGCTGTTAATCACTACACCATACCTTTTACTAATGAAATCAAGTTGTGGCAGCTGGCCCATTGTAATTTTTCAAATCTGGATGAAGTGTTACAGGATCATTTAGTTTGTGGCCTGTATGATGAAGCTGTTCAGAGAGATCTGTTTGTAAAGAAACATCTTGCATTCCAGGAGGTGGGGAGTGTTCATTGGGGGCAGCGTGACAGTTGAGAGACTGGCAACAATTGGTCCTCTGCGGGGGGTGGATTCTGGGCCTGCTTCCTCTGTTTCATCCGGTGGCTTATTGCCAGGTGTTTCCACACGAGGGGCGGCCTGGACATCAGCACTTTCAGCGCTGCTCATTATTACCAGGGAGGGAAATATGTTGCAGAACGGTCCTTCCAGGGGCGTCTGCAGAGTCCAAGAACAAGACCACCAGACTGTCAGGGAGAGGAGGGTCAGCCTTGCAGCTGTTCTTCAGGCTTGTTTGCCCAGCAGCAGCTCCACCCACCGAGTCAGGCCTTCTTTGGTCCATGGGGGGGCAGCCTGAGGTTCCGGCGGCACTGGCGACTGCCTGGGGGAAGCCCAGCTGTGGTCCCCTTGTGCTGAGGAGGCCAAAGGCTGACACCGCCAGGCTGGCCCGGTGGTTGGAGCCGCAGGAGAGACCCCCAATGGGGGCTGGGGGTGGGTCTCCTCCTGCTCCCATGAGCAGTTGGGGGTCTCCGGTGGAGGGAGCGGCAATTGAGGCCCCTTGCACACACACACCACGTGCGCCTCAGGGCTGGGGGGGGGGGGCTTTGGGGTGCCCCAGGCCTGGAGGAGGAGCTGCGACCGAGGCAACATCGGGGCAGCGAGGGCTACTGCAGGGCCCACAGCGGAAGTTCAGGGGAAGCACCACTGTCTGCGGCTCTTGTGTCCAGGGAGGCAGACTCCTGGCATACTTTAGCGGGCGGGGTCTGCAGAGGCCATGGAGTCCTTCTTCTGCTTAGGGCGGGATCAGCCGAGCAAGGGTTTGAAGAAGGCCGCTTTTGCCTGCTTGGAGATGCTCTTGAGGATGAGAGGATGCGCCTCTTGTCCCGCACAGTGATTCCATCGCACAGGATGCTCCCTGTCTGTGGAGGCCGGCAGCGGGCCATCGAAGAGCAACAGCAGTAGTAATATGCAGGCGGGTCTCCCAATGTCAGGACTTTTCCTTTCTTAATTCAAAACTGCAAGAATCTGTGGGCTGCTCCACTTTGTGAAGCACAAGTTTCTACTGGCAAGTTGAGTGGGAAATCAGCCAGGAACCACAAGCATTGCAGCATCCAAAGAGGCTTCCATCAGTAAGACAAATAACACTAGAGGCGTTAACATTGAAGTCCTCCGGTCAACCAGTCGGCCATGCCGTGTCTTTGTGATGCCAGGGCAAATAGCGCACATCCTGTGCTCTCTTTAAAAGAAAAAAGAACAGCCCCCCGGAACAGAAAACAGCCCCTGGGACATCATGAGCATTCAAGTACACGTGGCACACCACGCTGAGCTGTCTGCATGACCTGGGTCCACCCCAGAAAAATAGAAGGGAAACAGGCTGTGCAGCCCCCTGGGCCCTTGCCAGCACGGTGTCGTGGTTAAGGTGTCAGACGGGGGAACTCAGGGTGGAATCCCTGCTCTGCCGTGGAAACTTGCTGGGCGATCCTGGGCCAGGCACACACTCCCAGCTCTGACCCTGGCTAGTGTGTTAGTATTTGGATGGGAGACCTCTGAGGAACACCAGGGACCTGACTTGGAAGCAGACAACGGCCAGCCGGCTCTGAATGTCTTGGAAACCCACCGGCTCTGCCACAAGTTGGCTGTGTCTTGGCAGGAAAACAGAAAAGTTCCCCACCAGAGCCCTGTGCCTGTGAGGCTCCTAGAATCTCTGTCAATTGGGTTTTTGCATCTGCTATTGCAAAGACATCCCCTTTTGCTAGGAGGGCACCCAAGAGAAGAAGTGCAGCTACCCTGACACCATTCACACAAGAAAGGACATACCAGAGGAAACCCATGATCCCTTCCAGACAAGGATTGCAGCTCCACTCGGGGGATGGTGCACCCAGGAGAAGGTGGCGGCGGAGATTTCCAGGTAGAACGTTCACAGGCAGCATGTTTGCCAAGCTCCCTGGTGGTTGCACTGGGACTCTGCCTGGGTGTTAGATTTCGCAGCTTTCACCCAATAAACGGACTCTGAAGTATTGATCAGCAGTCTTCGGAGCTAAGGCACCCCAAGGTCAGTGACAGATAGCAAGAGAAAGCCACCTGGCTTACTGGCCTATGATATAACAGATGTAACACAGTTCCCATGGGACAGGAGTCTCAGGGGAAGCCTTGCTGTCTACAAAGCGTGTGAAGCCATGAAGATCAAAGAAAGAATGCGCATATAGCAGGATGGTTACATATATCTTTCTAGCAGCAGCAATTTGTAAGCAGTTGCGTGGTTCCAGGAATATACCTCAATCACCTAAATCAGGGATTGGCAACCTTTACCACCCAAAGAGCCATTTGGACCCATTTTCCATAGCCCCAAAGATCTACCGAGCCAGTTCAGCCCCTCCACTCTGTAGGGCCTGCCTGGTGCCGCCGTCGCCTCTCGCACTGCAGGAGGCAGTGGTGCCGGGCAGGGAAACCCCCTCTGCCTGACGGAGCAGGCAGCCGCCTTCTCTGTGGGGCAGAGGGGGGATGACGGCTGCGGGGATGGCAGAGGGGGGATGGTGACTGCTCTGGAGGGACACACCCATGTTACCCTCCGACCTCCAGGGATCGGAGGGCAGTGTGGGTGTGTCCCTCCTGCTCTCCAGAGCAGGGCTGGAAGGAGAAGTAAGTGGAGGGGATGCGAAAAGCGGCGGCCTCACACCGAGCCGCCTCCGGTTCAGCCCCTCCACTCACCTTTCCTTCCAGCACAGGGCTGGAGGGACACGCCCACACTACCCTCCAACCTCCAGGCTAGGCAGAGCCGCAGTATGAAGCTGAAAGAGCCACATGCGACTCCGGAGCCACAGGTTTCAGACCCCTGACCTAGATCGCATCCCCCTGACATTGTGGCTCTTTGCCACCCTGTGGATACCTGCCTTGGGAGAGCTGCCGTGGAGGGAGGATTGTTGAGTTAGTACACCCCAGCCACATCTTTTGCGGGGAGAGACAGACATGGAAAACACTAGCAGCCAAGTCTCCATCCCTTGGGCCCCTTGATGAAGGAGAGATGTGGTTATTCTTTTTACCTGATTGCATCCTTTTTTAAATTTTATTTTAAAAGACACCAAGGCCCAGGTGGACGATCTCCCTTTTTATCAGGAGCATCTGTTGAATGAACAAGAGAGGATAAGATGGTGATGAAATCCCTGGAGATTGCTCCGCCCTCTGCTCCCTCTGCCTCATCTTATAGGCAAAGGTACAAATCAGGACAAGTGTCTTACAGCTGCCCTTATAAATGTGGATCACAGCGGGGGGGCGGGGGGGGCAGCAATCCTACTTTAAGCCTAATCCTCCTGCTCAGCAAAAATGTAGGTGCCCTGTTTCCCCGAAAATAAGACCTACGCTGAAAATAAGATCTAGCATGATTTTTTGGGATACTTGGAGGATGCTTGAAACATAAGCCCTACTTAAAAAATAAGTTCTAGTTACAGATTCCCCAGCACAGCTGATCTGGTCACATGGAGGGTGCAAAATCATGGGGGGGGAAATAAGACATCCCCTGAAAATAAAATGCATCTTTTGGAGCAAAAATTAATATAAGACCCTGTCTTATTTTGGGGGGAACATGATACTAACCCAAGTCTAGAGGCAAGAAGGGTTCTAATGGATCCCCAGATAAGTCCGCCACTAAGAAAAACGTATGACTAACTGTTTCCCAGTTCAATGCAGATCTGCATTTGCATGGGATCTTCAGAATCGCCTTTGCTGATGTTTACCTTGGAAATAAAGACTTTAGAGCAAATCTATAGTTTCTATTATTTTTGGACCCAGGGTCTGACATTAAGACGATTCTAACAGCAGCCCGCACTGGGCTTCATGTTCAGCACGGATGGAGCTACAGGCAAGCAAATCACGAGCAGCAGGCAGCTCGACCAGGTGATCCCAATCAGAGGACGGAGTAGCCGTTGCTCGGAGAAGAGGCAATTAGCAGAGAAACACCTGGCGGGGAACCCTGCGACGCAGACGACAGGGACAAGGGGTTGGATATTCTCACTCCCGATCTGTACGGTCCATCCTGGGGTTTGGGGCACGGCGTCCGAGGGGGAGAGGGTATGGAGTCACCATCCCAACTGACCCCATTATTGTACGATTACAGGGGAGCCCGGCCAGAGGACAGTGTGAATGTACCTGGCTCACGCACCTGATGGACCAGGACATTTGCCCCCAATGGAACCTGGAGGCACAGGAGGAGTGCTCGAAGGCACAGGTCCAGTCAGGAGCAGGGGCCCCTGAGTGAGGGGCTGATGCCTGGCAGCGGGAACGGGATGAGATGCGGTACATGGAATTCCTCTTGGACCGCTCCAAGGCAGGGGGAGGACCAGTGGACACTGGGACCGGTGCCACCGAGAAAGCCCCCACCAGCACAACCACCACCAGACCAAGGGGCACCCCAACCACCACCGTCTGCCAATGTGGTACCCCATCCGCCAAAGGGTACCCCGACCTCCAAGACCTCAGGGACCTCCTGTGCCACTGCCGATCCCTGCTCCACCGTGTGTCCAGAGGAGGCGGCAGAAACTGAAGGCCCGCTTCGACGACAGGACTAACACCTTGCCCTATTTCCTCGCGCAGGTAAAAGCCCACATGGAAAAATATGGGGAGGAATACAAAGACAAGGTCAAACAAGTGCACAAGGTCGAGGCTCCTGGAAAGTGAGGCGGCAGGTTGGTACATGGGGCTGCACAGAGGGGGCAAGCTGGAGCTGTGGCCCTGCCCTCGCTTCCTTCATGCTGGCCTTGCAAAAGCTGTTTGAAGGAAGGCCCTTTCCAGGAAGAAAAGGTGCACAATCAGCTCCAAACGATCCGACAAGGGACCCAGCCCATGGCCAAGCACAATTGGCCGGGGTGGTCCAAGACTGCCCAGAACCAGTGAAGCTGCATTTCTTTAAAGAGGGCTCGCACCCCGAGGTAGCGCAATGGGCCCGGGGGACCGGGGACCTGACCACCCTGGCGGGGTGGTACATCAGGGCTGGAGAAGCAGAGATCTGGCTCCACAAGGTCCAACACTTCAAGCAGCGGAGCAGCTCTCCACGCAAGCCACCGCCCCCTCCAACCCATAGGGGCACAGTGAAGGTGCCCCTGCCCAGCCACAGTGATAGAGGGGTGGAAGAGACCCTCTATGCCTGCCATGGCCACCTGAGACTCTGTCTGCATTGTGGAGGTGAGGGGCACATGGCAACTGTGTGCCCGGGGGAAAAGAATCGTGCGGCTTCCCCCCAGCGAGATAAAAAAGAAGGGGGTAACCAAGGGATCCAGGAAAAAAACCCAAGCCCCCTTCCAGTTAAGCTGAGGCTGGTGAGGCCCTTCGATCAATGGCTACTAACGATGGTGACTAAAGGGAAGCTTCAGTCAACCTCTAAGTCCCAGAGTCAGGAGGCAACCTCAGCCTCTATGCCCTGCTGCCGGCTCTCCCGCAGAACTGGCCGGCCGCTGGGTGAGACAGGGTGCTGGACTTGATGGGTCTGATCCCGCCGCATGATCCCCGTGTTCTCAACTGATTGACGCTCACTGTGTCTCAGACACTCATCTCACTAGTTTTAAGTTATAAGTTTAAATAATGCCGTATTTGACCAATCAGAATTGCTGCATTTGGGATCCTTCTGTCCTATATAAATGAAAGACTCACTTAAAACCTCAGAGAACAAGCAGCTACAATGACTAGGTGTCGAGTGCTGCTGCCCGGCAGGCGTCTTGAGGGGTCTGTGTGTCAGGTAGCCTTTCTTTCATTGTGGAAGTCACTTAATATTTATCTCATAACTTTATAATTGCATAATACCTACATAATAAGTGCAAGTGATAACTTTCCATACAGAACTTTAGCTTTTTCTTCACAAATGGACCATTAAATAATGCAAGTGGCCTGTGAAGCAGCTGACTGAATTAATTCCTTGTCCTAAGAATAAGTTTAGTCTGGTGGGGGTGGGGGGTTGTATACAGCTTGGCAGCAGGCATATTCACGCCCCGTCTTTGTCAGTTCTGACCTTTCAGTTTACAGCTAGTAAATTTGATCACCGTTAGTGGTGGAAATGCCCTGCCTCCCATTCAGAAATCAACGATAAAAACTGTCTGCCGATTATAAAACGTGCTGAACACCACGTGTGTTGAGTCCTGCTGATCAGAAAGACGGAAATATTTGACATACATGAAGTCAGGATGACATTAAGCCCCCCCCCCCCCCGTGGTGCAAAGGAGCCCCCCCCCACCCAGTGCTGCCACAAAGGGATGTTCTGAGAGTGACACTTGGCACCAGCAACACTCAGTTTCTGAGCTCTGTGGCTTTGCAGTGATTGAGCTTGTACATATGGTGGTGAACAAAACCTTAATTAGCTTTCTGCCTGGCTGTCACTCAAGTTGTTTTTGATCAGCTGTTTTATTTTTATTTATTTATTTTTGGAGTTATATCCCGCCCAATCCCCGAAGGGCTCTGGGTGGGTTAGAACAAGCTTAGAGCATTAAAATATGGCTCTTGGATCAAACTGGATGAACACATCATTAACAACCAGTGACCCATGCTGGAAAATAACACTCTTCTCACAGTCAATGGGAGGCAAACCTTTTCCTGCTCAAAGACAGTCTCCAAGCAGGGCCTGCAACAAACCAAGATCTGTCCTCATATCCATTCATTCATGTGTTCATTTGCCAGTGTTATACATGCCCTTACATGTCAGCAGTGCCCTTCCACTCAAGCACTGGATATACAGCTCAGTCCCTCCTGTCTGCAGGATCTCCGAGGCTTCAGCTGTCCGTTCCCCACTGCTCCCTTTTTTCTCCATTTTAACATCAGGATTAGTCAAACAACTGAATTTTCTGCCATGCGCCAGTGGGAGTTGACAGTTTTAAATCAAAAGCTCCATGCAGCAGAGGGAAAATGGAGCCTGGTGCAAAATCTGAGTTGGGGCAGGGGGCATGGGCGACTGCAGGTGTAGCTGGGCCATACTGTGCCCGGTGCACACACTTTGTTTTCCACCCCAATCCTCCACGGTGCCCTGCCCCCTGACACCGTATTGGGGTCATGTAGACCCACCCCCACACATTGCATAACCCTGCCCCCGTGCATCCCTGCTGCCTACTCCTGCTCTCCCCAGGGTCAGGGGAGGGCAGAAGGCTGCACGGACCCCGGGAGGGTAGAACAGAGGCATATCCAGGGGAAATGGAGCCTGGGGCATAATCTGAGTTTTCTGCATACGCTCCCTGCTCCATTTTCCCTAGATACAGTGGAGGGGGGAGAGAAATCAAACGCAGGTCTACCGCTTGGGCAGGCAGAAAGGGGCCCAGGTCTACTGCTTGGGCAGGCAGAAAGGGGCCCAGGTCTACTGCTTGGGAAGGCTGAAAGGGGTCCAGGTCTACTGCTGTGCAGGCTAGAAGGGGTTGAGTTGGCATGCTGGCACAGGCTCTGGCTCCAGAGGGTCAGCGCCCTTCCTCGACCTATGGTGCCCACCTTAAAGGGAGAATCTGGGCTCCCTAGTTTAAACAACATTGAAAGTGATGCTGGAATCCACCCCCAGACAGCATAACTTTCAATGGTGTTTAAACTAGGGAGCCCAGATTCTTCTTTTAAATCCACCTTAAAGGGAGAATCTGGGGTCCCCAGTTTAAACAATATTGAAAGTGATGCTGGAATCCACCCCCAGACAGCATCACTTTCAATGGTGTTTAAACTAGTGATCCTTCTTTTAAATCCACCATAAAGGGAGAATCTGGGGTCCCCAGTTTAAGCAACATTGAATTATCCTCCACCCTGAAACAGCATCACTTTCAATGTTTAAACTAGGGACCTCAGATTCTCCCTTTAAATCCATGCCGAAGGGGGTGGATTTAAAAGGAGAATCTGAGGAAATTTGGGAGGGGGGTGTCTGCTGTCAGGGGTGCAGTTGTTAAGCTAGCAGCACCAAAATTTCAGGGTATCTTTAGAAGATTCTCCTGATGATACCACCCAGGTTTGGTGAAGTTTGGTTCAGGGAGTCCAAAGTTATGGACCCTCAAAGGTGTAGCCCCATCTTCTGTTAGCTCCCATTGGAAACAATGGGGGATGGGCCACCCCTTTGGGAGTCCATAACTTTGGACCCCCTGAACCAAACCTCATCTAACCTGGGTGATATCATCAGGAGAGTCTCCCAAAAATCCCTGAAATTCTGGTGCTGCTAGCCTAAAAACTCCATCCCCTGCAGGCCAAAAATTGGAAAAACACTAAAAAATTCAAAAAAGCACAAACAAACCTGAAATTTTTGCGCGCACACACACACACGGCCCTCTGGTAGCTACGCCTCTGCCATGCAGGACAGTTTGGAACAACAAGACCTGAACTCTGAGTCTGCATGCATTCTGTTTTTATGGTAATGACACATTTTCTAAATGCCTGATGGGTCTGGACAAGCTTTTTGGAATTTCGGCTCTTGTAAACAGCTGCAAGTAGGTTGATGTGATCTCATCTCAGTAAAATGAAGGAATTAGACCTGGCAAGTCTTTTCCACCTCTGAAATCCTTCACGTGCTGATCTATCAGGCAGAGAGCTTGCTTTTCTTTGTGAGCAGCAGCCTTCTCCCTCTTACCTCCACGCTGTGGGCAAACAATGTGTGTCATGGCTAAGAAACCTTTGGTGTATAAAATTGTGGACCTTCAGGTTTAAATGTGCACAGATGTTGTCTAGATGATGCTGCAGGTGCGGGGTGAAAACGCAAGCAAAACTTTAAAGGGGAGCACCAATGATTTCAAAGACCTTGTTAAAATTAATGTTCATGAAGGATGTCATATGACTGTGGTGTATTAGAGGAACAACCCACTCCGTCGTCCTCAGCTGCATGGATTGTTCTCTCTCCCAAATGAGGCTGCAGAGGCTGAGATCTCGCACAGAGTGGTGGGGTGGACACCTTCCGCCCAGCATCATGGCACAGACACATGCCCATTCCAGTGTTCCTACTATGGTTTTCTTTCCCTTTCTGGGGCTAAAGCAACAGATGGTTGCTGTGGAGGGGGCCACTAAGAGTGGAAAGGGCTAAACCAGTGATAGCCAACCTTTTTGAGACTGAGTGCCCAAACTGCAACCCAGACCCCACTTATTTATCGCAAAGTGCCAATACAGCAATTTAACCCAAATACTGAGGTTTTCATTTAGAACAAATGGTAGGCTCCGCTCTGCACCTCCCCAGCATCTCCACCTCCTCTGCCTCTGCCCCCACCTCGGGCAGCAGCCACCCGGAGCACAGGCACCAGGCCCACCAGTCGAGTCCTCCCTGCTCGTTGCGGTGCGCGCACGTTGTGCCCAGTGGCCCAGACAAGCCTAGATGTGGGGGGGGGATTTTCTGCCCCCCACATGATGAACTCTGTGCGTGCATGGCCACAAAGAGGGCTCTGAGTGCCACCTCTGGCACACGTGCCATAGGTTCGCCACCACTGGGCTAAACAGACCACCCCTGCTAGTTTTCCGCTTCAGCTACCAGCTTTCAGCAGCTGGGGTAACTAGCCTGCTGCCACCTGTGTGCTTTGCTTTCATGTCCTTTTTGAAACGAGGGGGTGGGGGAGGGGGAGGGATTAAAAACTGAAACCACGGGCTTGGTAAGATATTCCTGGCTCTGAAAAGTGCCCATGTTCTGCTGCTAGTTCTATAAGCCCCATGTTGGCACTGCTGAATTAAACCTGCCAGCAGGGAGAAGGTTTGTGGGTAATTGCGGGCTTCATTCGCTTCTCCTCAGATGCTGGCGCTGATTCCCTTGCCCAGAGTGCTGGGGGCAGCAATTTCAAGCTGTCAGCACTCCAGGTAATTATGTGTTGCTGTTGTGGAAACAGAAGCTGGAATCAGCTCAACAGATGGGTTTGGGGTGCCTGAGTGAGTTTCTGGATAGGGATGGAGTTTTGCTGCTTAGACAGACTGTTTGCAAACATTTTCCTTCCGTTATTGTCTGTTCTGAATTTTGCCTGGAGTTGGCATTTGGGTACTTCGAACCTCCAGCTGTCCTGAACTGCCCTCCTCCTATAATTTTACATCAGGGCACAACTAAATATGGTTCAACTATGTGGGCTGCAGTTGGGTAGGGACCAGAGACAGAGTGGTATGTTATTTGACGAGTGTGGTCTCTGTCCTAATCCCCCAACAGATAAGTCTTTAATGATTTTGGACAACAGCAATTCCAGATGAGGCTTAAGGTAAACAGGAAACAAGCAATAACCTTTATTAACTTCCTTGGATGGAAGTGGCTGCTAGAACATTTATCAGCCAGACTTTTATTCTCAAAGTGAATCTTTGGCCTCTCGTCCACCTTAAGGATTTCACAGTAGAAGTGTGAGATCGTTCTGAGATTCAAATTCTTTAGCTAGTTTTTTTTCCAGAAACGAGGCTTTGAGACAACCTGGTCTTCTCTTTTTTCTCCTAAAAGCCAGACTTTGGGACAACATCATCCCTGAGCCAAGATCCCTCCAGTCTTACCCTGCAGGGGCTCAGCAACTGACTGACAAGAACTGACAGTGCCACAGATTTAGACATTTTCCGATTGTCCTGCCAGACCTGATCTTTTGGGTCCTTCCCTTGTGTGCCTAATTTCAAATGAGAAGCCTAAGAGTTCTTGTTCTGGTTTCTGCACACTATCTAGCTATTTCAGACATATTAAAACCATCTGATATGACTTCGACCCCTTCCAGTCCGGCTTCCGTGCTGGGCATGGGACGGAGACTGCTCTTGTCGCCATCACAGATACACTCCGTATGCAGCTTGACCGAGGCGGATTGGCGCTGCTGGTTTTGTTAGATCTTACCACAGCTTTTGATATGGTCGATCATGACCTTTTGACCCACCGCCTGGCCGTGTCCGGGGTACGGGGCACTGTCCTTCAGTGGTTTGCCTCGTTTCTCCGGCCCCGGAGCCAGCAAGTGTGGTGCGGGGATGAAGCCTCTCGGAAGTGCCCGCTTTATTGTGGAGTACCCCAGGGGGTGCTATTATCCCCGCTATTATTTAACATCTATATGCGACCACTTGCTCAGCTGGTATGGAGTTTTGGGCTGATCTGTCATCAATATGGCGATGACACTCAGCTCATTCTGTTGATGGAGGGGGGAGCAGTTGCCGCCCCTGCGACTCTACAGCATTGTTTGGAGGCGGTAGCTGGTTGGTTGCAGCAGAGCAGGCTGAAACTGAATCCATCGAAGACGGAGATCCTATGGCTGGGCCGTGAGGGAGAGGCTCGGGATTTCTAGCCGCCGGTGTGGGAGGGGGCCTCATTGGTGCCGGCCTCCTCCGCTCGCAGTCTGGGGGTCCACCTGGAATCATCTCTTTCAATGGAGACCCAGGTGGCCCTTACAACCCGGACTGCGTTTTTTCCATCTTCGTCAGGCCCGGTGGTTGGCCCCCTTCCTCTCCCAAACGGACCTAGCCACCGTGATCCATGCAACGGTCACCTCCAGGCTAGACTATTGTAACTCGCTCTACGCGGGCCTTCCCTTGCGTTTGATTCGGAAACTAAAGCTGGTCCAAAATGCAGCTGCGCGCCTGCTCACAAGAGGCGCCTTTAGAGAGTATATCCAGCCTGTGTTGCGCCAGCTGCATTGGCTCCCGTTTGAATTCTGAATCATCTTCAAGGTGTGGATTCTGACCTTTAAGGCATTACGCGGTCTGGGACCCTCGTACCTTCGGGACCGCATCACCCCATATGTCCCTACTCGGCCTCTGCGTTGAGCAGAGGCCAATTTGCTGGTGGTCCCCGCCCCCTCAATGATGCGGCTGGCCTCCACACGGGCCAGGACTTTCACAGCGCTGGCCCCGGCCTGGTGGAACACCCTCCCACCAACTGTCCGGGCCCTGCGGGACCTTGGTGAGTTCTGCAGGGCCTGTAAGACTGTGTTGTTCCACCGGGCCTTTGGAGTGTCCAGCCGCTGATATGGTGCCCCCCCCCCCACTGCTCCTGCTTTGGCACTGGTACAACAGAGCTCCTCATATTGAGGGGCCTGCAGTCCCCCCCTTCTTGGGGTGGGTTTTTAAATTGAGCCTGGATGCCTCTTGTTTAATTTGCTAATTGTTAGCCACTATTTTTATGTATTTTAAGATGTTTTATTGACGGAGCCTATGTATGTATTGTACCGGATTTGCTCCTGCTTATTGTTTATATATTATGTTGTTCACCACCCGGAGCCCTTTGGGGATCAGGCGGTATAGAAATTGAATTAATAACAACAACAACAACAACAACAACAACAACAACAACAATAATAAACCAGAACAGATGAAGTTAATAAAAGGGGAGAGAGTGGATTGACTCAAAAACAAAATAATGCACCCTGCAATTTGACTCCATTAACACTCCTTGCCTCATGATTGGGATAAGGAAAGGATGTCCAGTATAGAAATAATTACAAACTGATTTTGAGAGAAAAATGAGGTCAGGATAATAATAGTGGGGTGTAATAGTGCGTGTGCAAGTACGCTGTCAAGATGCAGGCAACACCTTACGGTTTCAAGGCAAATTGTTAAGCAGAGATGATTTGCCATTGCTTCTTCTGCAAAATCTTCCTTCATGGTCTCCCATCCAAGATTGGACCCTGCTTTGTTTCTGAGATCTGATGAGAACAGGCTATCCTGCACCATCCCATATCTCCATGTGGCCCTAACCGGGATGGCCCAGACTAGCCTGATCTCATCAGATCTCAGAAACTAAACAGGGCTGACCCAGGCTAGTACTTGGATGGCAGACTGCCAGGGAATACCAGGGCTGGCATGTGAAGACAGCAAAACACCTCTGAAGTTCTCTTGCCTTGAAACTGTCTCTGGGTTGTCATAAATCGGCTCTGACATGACAGCACTTTATACACACACATGTTGTAAAATCCAGACCAGGAATTCTGCAAACAATCTTGGGGTGCCTTGTCTGTGTAATCTTTGCAACAGAGTACCTGGCTGTCCAGGCAGGTCTCGCTGGCATTCTGTTAAAGGCCCTGCAGCTGTGGCTGGGGCCTTATTAACACCAGGCTTGCTAAAAGGCAAGAAGTTTCTTTTTTCAACTTCCCAAATAGAACTGGCCGCTATCCCTGCCATTGGAAGACGAAGAAGAAGAGTTTGGATTGATACCTCACTTTTCTCTCCTGTAAGGAGACTCAAGGTGGCCTACAAGCTCCTTTCCCTTCCTCTCCCCATGACAGCCACCTTGTGAGGCAGGTGGGGCTGAGAGAGTGCTGAGAGAACTGTGACTACCCCAAGGTCACCCCGCAGGAATGTAGGAGTGCGGAAACACATCTGGTTCACCAGATAAGCCTCTGCCACTCAGGTGAGGAGTGGGGAATCAAGCCCGAGTCTCCAGATTAGAATCCATCTGCCCTCAACCATGACACCACGCTGGCTCCCATGCGCTGGCTCTTCAGAGGGGAGAGCAGCATGTCCCAGGCAAGAGCGTGGTCAGCAGTCCAGGACCTCAAGTTAATTCTGCCCTAGAGCTATTCTCCAGAAAGACCAGACAATTCCGGCATTATGGAAGTGTTCTCATCAGTGTGTGTGTTGCGCACTGAAATGATTCACTGCCTGGATAATCTAATAATCTATGTGGTGGGTGATTATTCTCTTGTCTGTTGTTAACATGCCTGAAGGTTGAAGGTAACATGAGAAATGGTGTCATTTCTTAAGGACTGTGGGGTCACCCTGGCAAACCCAGACCTGGCTTGCCAAAAAGGTATTTAGTCCCTAGCTGGACTGTTCCGCACAGCACAAATAAGATGTCCTGAGAACCTTAAAAAAGGCATCTTGAGAAGGCATTCCACAGAGCTGTTCTTCCAAAATGTCCTCAGGATACTAAATAATATTTTTTGGGGAGGGGGTGCTTTAAAGTGCACCTTTCCCCCCTAAGCTGCCTGCAAGACGTCCTGCCTGACTGTACAGAATGCAGAGCTCAGAAGGTGCCTCATGTTTCCCACCTGACTATTTCGCTGTCTGGTCAGTTGTACCCTCCACTTGTGCCCGGCATTTTGTGTGCAGCTGAAGGGATTCTCCTTGCCACCATTTGCTGAAGGTTGCCCCAGGATGTTTGCTCTGCAGGCTCTGATCCTGCGCACCTTTTCAGTCCAAAACATACATGGTTGTACTCCATTAAGAACATGAGAACTACCTGCTGGATCAGACCAGAGTCCATCTAGTCCAGCACTCTGCTACTCGCAGTGGCCCACCAGGTGCCTTTGGGAGCTCACGTGCAGGATGTGAAAGCAATGGCATTAAGAACATAAGAACTAGCCTGCTGGATCAGACCAGAGTCCATCTAGTCCAGCACTCTGCTACTCGCAGTGGCCCACCAGGTGCCTTTGGGAGCTCACAGGCAGGAGGTGAAAGCAATGGCCTTCTGCTGCTGCTGCTCCTGAGCACCTGGTCTGCTAAGGCATTTGCAATCTGAGATCAAGGAGGATCAAGATTGGTAGCCACAGATCGACTTCTCCATAAATCTGTCCAAGCCCCTTTTAAAGCTATCCAGGTTAGTGGCCATCACCATCTCCTGTGGCAGCATATTCCAAACACCAATCACACGTTGTGTGAAGAAGTGTTTCCTTTTATTAGTCCTAATTCTTCCCCCCAGCATTTTCAATGAATGCCCCCTGGTTCTAGTATTGTGAGAAAGAGAGAAAAATTTCTCTCTGTCAACATTTTCTACCCCATGCAAAATTTTATAGACTTCAATCATATCCCCCCTCAGACGTCTCCTCTCCAAACTAAAGAGTCCCAAACGCTGCAGCCTCTCCTCATAAGGAAGGTGCTCCAATCCTTCAATCATCGTTGTTGCCCTTCTCTGCACTTTTTCTATCTCTTCAATATCCTTTTTGAGATGTGGTGTCCAGAACTGAACACAGTCCTCCAAGTGCGGTCGCACCACTGCTTTATATAAGGGCATGACAATCCTTGCAGATTTATTATCAACTCCTTTCCTAATTATCCCCAGCATAGAGTTTGCCTTTTTCACAGCTGCCATGCATTGAGTTGACATTCCCATGGAACGATCCACTAAGATACCCAAATCCCTTTCCTGGCCTGTGACTGATAGCACTGACCCTTGTACACTGGCGTAATGCCCATTGGGAAAGGTGGGCAGCTGCCCAGGGCATCACCTTGTGGGGGGCATCAAAATGCTGGGTTCGTTTTTGGGTATTTTAGTGGTTTTCCATTTTTGGCCTGCAGGGGGCGCAGTTATTACGCTAGCGGCACCAAAATTTCAGCGTATCATCAGAAGACTGTCCTTATGCTACCCCCCAAGTTTGGTGAGGTTTGGTTCAGGGAGTTATGGACTCCCAAAGGGGGTGCCCCTATCCCCCATTGTTTCCAATGGGAGCTAATGGGAGCTAATAGGAGATGGAGGCTACATTTTGAGGGTCCATAACTTTGGCCCCCCTAAACCAAACTGCACCAAACCTGGGGGGTATCATTAGGGCAGTCTCCTGATGAGACCCTGAAAGTTTTGAGACTGTGCCTTCAGAAATGTGCCCCCCCACAGCCTGCAACCCCCATTGACAGCAATGCAGAAAACTCAATGCAGAACAAAGATTCTTGGGCAAATTTCTAGGATGTTCCTGCAGGGGGTGCATTTTTGGATGTATCGGCACCAAAATTTCAGGGTATCGTTTGGAGATGATGCCCCCCCCAAGCTTGGTGCAGTTTGGTTCAGGGGGCCCAAAGTTATGGACCCTCAAAACTGTAGCCCCCATCTCCTATTAGCTCCCATTGGAAACAATGTGGGATGGGGCACCCCCTTTGGCAGTCGATAACTTTGGACTCCCTGAACCAAACCTCACAAAACTTGGGGAGTAGCATAAGGACAGTCTCTTGATGATATGCTGAAATTGTGGTACTGATATGTATAAAAATGCACCCCCTGCAGGCACCAATATCCTGGTGCAAAAAAAATTTGGGCGTGGTGGAGTGGCCGCCCATTGGGGGGGGGGCATCCAACTCAGGTTTTGCCCAGGGCTACAGTTTGCCCCGGGCCGCCTCGTTACGCCCCTGCCCTTGTAAGCGTGAATGTGAAGTTTGGATTTTTTGCCCCTATGTGCATCACTTTGCATTTTGCTACATTGAACTGCATTTGCCATTTCTTAGCCCACTCACCTAATTTATCAAGGTCCGCTTGGAGCTCTTCACAATCCTTTGTGGTTCTCACCACCCTACATAATTTGGTATCATCTGCAAACTTGGCCACCACGCTACCCACCCCTACTTCCAGGACATTTTACTGGAATAGGATTCAAAGGCACTGGTCCCAATATAGCAAGGATCCTTGGGGGACACCACCTCCCGACATCTCTCCCATTGTGAGAACTTCCCCATTTATACCCTAACCCTAACTCCTAACCACCCTTTTTTGTTTCCTGTTTCCTCAACCAGTTTTCAATCCCATAGGAGGGACTTCCCCCTCTTATTCCCCTCATTGCTGAGTTTTCTGCAAGCAGTCTCTGGTGAGGGAACTTTTGTCAAAAGCCTTTTGGAAATCCAGAGTAGAACCAGTTGTCCACCTGGTTCCCCCTTATCCACATTGTCTGTTTTACACCCTCAAAGAGACTCTGAGTAAGTTTGTAAGATAGGTTGCCTCTGCAAAAGCCATGCTGACTCTTCCTCAGCAGGTCTTGCTTTTCACCATGTTTAATAATTTTATCTTTAATGATAGATTCTACTAATTTACAGGAACAGATGTCCAAACTGACTGGCCTGTAATTTCCTGGGTCCCCCTAGACTCCTTCTTAAAGATTAGCGTTGTGACATTGGCCATCTTCCAGTCTTCAGGGATGGAGCCTGAGTTTCAAGGGATAAGTTGCATATTAAAGTGAGAAGATCAGCAATTTCATGCTTGAGCTCTTTAAGAACTCTTGGGTGAATGCAATCTGGGCCAGGGGATATTTGGTAGCATTTGGATTTGTATCTGTGGCTGCTGCCAAGAACTTCTTTCTTTGTCTACCACTATCTTCGCTAGTTCACTCCAGGGATTCTGCACCTCCTAAGGAAGCTTGGTTCAGGTGTGCAGAATTTTCCTCACCTCCCTCTTGGGTGAAGACAGATGCAAAAGGAATTCATTCTCAGCTTCTCTGCAATCTCCCTGTCATCTTTTAGCACACCTTTTGTTCCCTTCAGTCATCTAACTTGGACCTACAGCTTCCCTAGCAACTGGCTTCCTGCTTTTGATGTACTTGAAGGGGAACTTGTTTGATGCTTGGTCTTGATGTTTGCAGCCATGCGTTCACCCTCATAATTTTTTTGCACTCCCACTTACAGCTAACTTGCTTCTCTTTTGCCACCATTTGTGTTCTCTCTGGTATTCTTCATCCAGTTAAGTTGGACTTCTATGTTTCTAAAATACATCTTTTTCCTAATAATTTCCCTCAACCTCCCTTGTTAACCATGGTGGCTCTCTTTTGGACTGGGCTGCCTTTCCTAACCTCTCACGGGAACACATTCCAAAGCTGAGCTTTTGAGACTGTGTTTTTTAAATAACCTCCAAGCATCTTGGACAGTTTTGTTGACTCTCTTGATTTTCCCTTTCCCGGCTTCCTGCGCACTATCCCCCCCTCATCTTTGAAATTTCCTACCACTTTCCTGAGAGGCAAATGTTAACTACATTGAAAGTGGTATTGTCACTTGTTACGCATGCAGAGATACTGAATCTGACCAGCATTTGATACAGCGAATTGTGGCTGTTCCCTATTGGCTCAACAACACTGACTTCCCGCACCAGGTCCTGGGTTCCCCACATAGAATTAGATATGGGGATCACCTCTCTCCCTGGTTGGTTCCACAACCATCTGCTCCTAAGCCACGGATCGATTTAGCATATCCAGGAGATGTTCTCTCCTTACTGCGACCTGAACGTGCATTTTTCCGGTTTATATAGAGGGATGGATTAAAATCTTGTTACCACTACATTTTTGCTTTTGTTGGCCTCTCTAATTTTCTTTTTTCCATCTCAGAATCCTCTTGTATATGGCATTTCGGTCAGGGGGATGATAATATATTCCTAATCAGTTAGAAAACTATAGCTTCACCCGGTATAGATATCCACGCAGTGCTTCTGTAGAGAAATCGAAGCTCCCCCTGCATTGTCTGTACATGTGACACTGTATGCGCTACTTTGATGTAGAGGGCTACCCGCCACCCCGAATCCGCCCTGTCCCTATCCTTCCTGCAAAGGGCTTGCAGCGGCACCTGGGATAAGCGGCATCCGCCCACTTCTGGTTCTCCTCATTCACACCATGTCTCTGTGATACCCACCTATATCAATGTCCATCCTGCAAAACTCTGTTACTCCCAGCTCCCCATTTTAGGTCGAATGCTTCTACTATTAGCATGAGAGACGCTTGCATACTCTGTCTCTGTCCCTAACCTGGGATTTGCATGTGTTTTTTGCCCTCTAGCCTCTTTGTAGACACTTTATCACTTATCACATTGCTATGTTTCCTCACTTGTATGTGGATTTGATTTAGAAAAAACCTCCCCTCTCTGTCTTTGCATCCCCATGGACTCTGTATTTCCGAACTGAAGTCACCTCAGCTCCTGTCGGCTTTCCCCAAAGGATTAGTTTAAAAGCTGTTTCTGCCACCTTTTGAGAAATGTTGTTCGCCAGCAGCCTGGTTCCCTCTTTGTGGTTAAGATGGAAGCCTGTCCCTTTTATTACAGAGCCTGCCTTATCCCAAAGGTTCCCCAGTTCCTGACAAATCTGAGAACCACTCTACGCCTTTACCACCACCTTCTCATCCATGCCTTTGAGACCCTGTAATAAAACTTGCCCCAAAAGCTCACCCTCTTGGCGTGGAACAGGTAGCATTTCAGAGAATGCCACCTTGGGGGTCCCCTGGATTTTCAACCTGCAAATTTCCCTGTAGCAGCCTAAAGTTTGGCTTCCCAGAACTTCCCGGCTACATTTCCCAATGCCATTGGGTACCATATTGGTGGACCACAACCACTTCGACTTCCACCCAGCACCTGTCTAACAGCCTATCTAGACTGCGGCGGTGACATTAGCATAACCTTCGCGCACCAGGCAGGCAGAAGTTCACCATCACGGTCCTCCCGCCTCTCACAAACCCAACTCTCTACTATTCCCTAATGATTCAAATCACCCACTACAAGGGCCCCCCACCTTTCCAAGGGGTATCCTCAGTGTTGAAGGATATCTGACCACCAGCTAAGGAAGGGGTCCCATCTAAGGGAGCATCTTCCACCACCTCAGACTGGCACCCTCTGTCACCCAGACTCTCATTCTCCATGACATCTGAAGATATGTCACCTTGACAGTGGGACCCGGCTGTTAGGTCCCTGAAAGCCTCGCGTCATGTCACCCTCTCTGCCTCTCTCAGCTACTCAGGGTCTGCCCACCCCTTGGCTTCAAAGAGATCACACATGTTCCTTGAATTCCAGGAGCTTATTGCAGCGAGGGCACAACCGCGACTTATGTACTAGTGGCAGATAGTCATACATGTCACACTCAGTCCAGAACACTGGAAAGCCCCCATCCCCCTGCTGGCTTCCTGCCTTCATATCTAATTTTGTTTAGATATTCAAATAGTGATTTTAATTAGTGCCTCCCTCTTAAGGTTTCTATACCTTCTACTATCCCTTAAAATATGTTCTTATTTAGTAGAAACACCTGCGTGCGCCGTTAGGCGCGTGCCGCTGGTTCCAGAGACTAACTGAAAAGATTTAAAAATTTGAGAAGCCCCACCCCTCAGCAGCTCCACCAATCAGCAGCTTCAGCAGCCCCAGGACAAAGAGAAAAAAAAGAGAAAACTCCTGTTTAAAATACACTGTTTAAAAGATGTGGCTTTGAGAAAACCCCTCTGTAAAGAAAAACCAGAGCTCACTCAGCCCTTTCTGGCCCACTCCTCTTCTCCACTGCTCCTCTTCTCCATTTGTCCTGCCAATTTTAGCAATATATAGTTTTCTGGGGGGGGGGGTGTCCTAGGAGCTATATTCAAAGATATGCAGAGAATCTTAGCTGCTTGGAAGACTGCTTTACTTCCCATTGTGAAGCATTGGGTAGACCTGCCCTCCACGCACTGACTTCTGTTTCGCAGAAAAACTTTCACGTTGGTTCATGGAGGGCAGATCTACCCAGTGCTTCTCAATGGGAGGCAAAGCAGTTATCCAGGCAGCTAAGGTTCTGTTATGGGTGTCTGCATATCTTCAAAGATAGCTCCTCAAACATTTTTTTTAAAAAGGAAAACAATACATTGTTGGAACTGGCAGGAAGGGCTGAGTCCAAGTATGTACTTTTCGGGCTGAAAAGGCACCCAGGATCAGAGCCTGGAGAGTAAATGTCCTGGGGCAACCTTCAGCAAATGGGAGAATCTCTTCACCTGCATACAAAATGTTGGGCACAAGCGGAGGGTGAAACTGACCAGAGAGCAAAATGGCCCAGAGGGAAACGGCCGTTTTCCCCTCTGACACCTTTGCTGTTTAGCCGCTGCCTCTTTATAGGAAACAACCCCCGGATGTTTTCTTTTGGGTGTGCGGAGTGAAAAGAAGCAGTTGCTCCTTTTGAAGATGTCCCACAGATGTCTTTTTTGTGCTGTGTGGAGTGGACTGCTGTGCTGTTGGGGCTCAGCTTGCTCCCAGTGTGCCCAGGAAAGGGAAGCCCCCTCCCCTCCCTTCCCCTCCCCTCCCCCCGCCAGCACATGGGGGTGGGATGGTCTTTTGGCACTCAGACCAAAACCTTTGTCAGTCCCTGTCAGTGCTGTGGAATGAAGCTATACAGTATCACTTTAAATCACATAAACCTACACTGGAGGACTGGCTGAGGACAGCAACTACTAGGCCCTCTTCAGTTTATCCACATAATCACTGAATGCACGCAGAATTCTTTGCCCAACACACCCACCTCCAGCTGAGAATCTGCAGGAAGTCCCTGCACAAATACAGTTCCTTGTCTGCCCTTCTATGTGGTCATGGTCCTACTCTTTGGTTCAGAAGTCCCAATCATCCACGTGTATTTGATTACATGTGTGCGTGTATGTGTGTTTGTGGAAGGGCTTGCTGCAGACATGGAGCCAATGAAGGCAGGGCCAGTGGCAACAATCCTGCTCACCTCCATGCATATTCAGTGACGATCCCAGTCATTCCCAGTCTTTATTATTCCCAGTTCCTCACTTGGAAGTTGTCAGTGGCTGCAGGCACTGAATCAGCTGTTTGTGCTGCTGGACAGCAAGAGAGGTGCGGCGTGCACTGACTGGCTGGAAGGGAGCAGTTCTTTCTGCTGTCTCTGCTTCGATTGGAGTCAGGATTTTCTCTCACTCACCTCTCCATGCCTCAGGGGCAAGGATTTGGGGCTCCCGTTGCTCTGAATAGCCATGTTGTGCCTTGGGAGGCAAACAGCTGGACCGGGGAATCAGGAAGGCTTTTACGATGCTTTTCCTTCCAGCTGCTATTGTGATGCTGCTAGTAAACCATTGTGATTTCTGGACAGTTTGACGGAGACTGATTGGAGCAACTGATGTTGGATTCTATATTTGGGTAATATAATGAGACTGTGCAATATTCTTCAGAAAATGATATATTTTAAATAGGCTGCTTTTCCCATTATTGTTCTGTTTCAATTTGTTTGTTTAAGGAGAGTCCTTATTAGTTGCAAACTGAACCAGATTTTGAGCAGTAGGACACATTGTGAAATTCTTCAAAAATGGGAAGAAAGGATTCTTTGCCTCTAAGCCAAGAGGTTTAGTCCATGTGCCAGTCGAAATGGGCAGTCATGTGCTAGGACTGTCACAAGGCCAAGGTATTTGTCCTCCAAAGGTTTGGCAACGGAGCTCAGCGTGCCACAACCTGGCTCAGCTACTTTCTCACCACCAGAAGGTGATCTTTTCCTAACTTGATCTGTTAACAAGCAGATCTTCCTTTTGGATTTAGGAAAGTTGAAGGCAAAGTCTAGACTTTGCAATCTTGTGTGTTCAGGTGTTATTCAATCTCTCTGTAATACTAATGACTGGAACACATAATGTATTACTGTAGGTTCCCTGGTCACTCCTGCAAGGAGACCGCAGCGTTCTTCTTGCGGCTGGTTGGAAGCGTCTCCCTTTTCCTTCTTTTTTCCTCAGAGGAGTCCTGTCCTAGCGATTGGTGGTACCAGATAGTATTATAGCCACTGGCTCCTCTATTAACAGGAAATAAGATGTTATAGAATGCATGTTGCCTGTGTGGATAGTAAGGCATAAAATATAAAAGCCGGGGTTCTTCCTCGGGTGATGCTGCTTTTGCACGCCAGGTTGTTCCTTTCCCAGGATCTTTGGTTGAGACCCTTGATGGAGTGATTCGTGGCAGTGCAGTGGTCACTGAGAAAATCTGACAGTTGGCTTCTCTGCTCCCCACGTCTGTGAACCGCAAGACACCAGAAGGGCTGGATCTCTTTGTCAGTTCTGTAGCAAATATGAATTCGTCTTATATAAAAACATTTTACATATTATGCAGACCTTAAAAATAACTAAAACTTCTAGACCCTCCAGTGGCCTCTCAGAACATTTCTGGCATTTATTTATTGAAATGCTCATTGGACAAAGCCAGGGCCGGAGCGAGGGGAAACTGCCCCCAGGGCCTGTGTGCACCCCTGCCTGCCCCTGGAACACCCCTCCCCTGGCACTCACCTGGTGCGTGTGTGCACCCCTTCCCCTTGGCACTATGCCACTTAACAAAGCACATTTCCAGTAGTCCTAACAACAGCCCAGTAGGGCAGGCCAGCATAATTAATCCTGTGATACAAGAGCAGACTGAGGGGTCAAAAGAGCACAGGGGCCGAGTGGGGCTCAGTTGGCTCCTTGCCCCAGCAGCCCACCAGGAATCAATCCCAGTGAGGCAAAGGGCCTGTAGCACATAGTCCTCAAGCAGACGAAGCACCGTGCCAAAAGCTATGCGGAAGCAACGCTGCAGCGCAGTCCGGCCTCAGCCTCCCAGCAGGTTGCCTTGACTCTTCCTGCAGGTGGATGCTGACCGCATTCCAACCAAACCTACTGCTTTGTAGCTGGGGAAGTGCCAAATTTGCCCCAAGAGGAAGTTGCCAACTTGCCAGCTGCTGCTGGGAGCAAAACATGAAGTGTGTGTGAACCAGGGGGCATTCATTGAAAATGCTGGGGGGAAGAATTAGGACTAATAAAAGGAAAGACTTCTTCACGCAACGTGTGATTGGTGTTTGGAATATGCTGCCACAGGAGGTGGTGATGGCCACTAACCTGGATAGCTTTAAAAGGGGCTTGGACAGATTTATGGAGGAGAAGTCGATCTGTGGCTGTAATCTTGATCCTCATTGATCTCAGAAAAGATTTACAAATGACTTAAGAGACCAGGTGATCCAGAGGCAGCAGCACTTAAGAGGAGCCATTGCGTTCACATCCTATATGTGAGCTCCCAAAGGCACCTGGTGGGCCACTGCGAGTAGCAGAGAGCTGGACTAGATGGACTTTGGTCTGATCCAGCTGGCTTGTTCTTATGTTCTTATGTGTGAGCATAGGCCACAGGTCTTGCACTGCCTGTTAGTGGGGAGAGATCCAGGAATTCTCTCCCCCTCCCTGTCATTTTAAAAATATTTTTCCACATCACAAAATTCTTTCGGAACTGTGCATCCTTCTGCCTTCCTCCACTCCAACACGGGAGTTTATGTCCAGTCACCTTTATGTCCAGTCCAGGATCCCACCTTTGGCCTCCTCACAGGAATCCTGATGGTGGCCCCAAGACAGCCATTCTTCTTGGTGTCCTGTGCACTCAGAAGAATAGCCTTCCGTTGGACTTAACTACACAACACACGCGTCAACATGGGCCAGGCCGCAGGTGCAAGACTGAACTCACAGTCAGGTAAACAGCAGGGGAACTTGCCTTAAAAAACATTCATTTGCTTGCTTCTGCCCCACCTTTGCCAGCAGAAGTGTGTGTGTGGGGGGGGGGGGGGGGGGGGGGGGGGGGGGGGGTGTGGGGGGGGGGGGGGGTGGGGGGGGGGGGGGGTGGGGGGGTGGGGGTGTGGGGGGGGGGGGGGGTGGGGGGGGGGGGGGGGGGGGGGGGGGGGGGGTGGGGGGGGGGGGGGGTGGGGGGGGGGGGGGGTGGGGGGGGGGGGGGGTGGGGGGGGGGGGGGGTGGGGGGGGGGGGGGGTGGGGGGGGGGGGGGGTGGGGGGGGGGGGGGGTGGGGGGGGGGGGGGGTGGGGGGGGGGGGGGGTGGGGGGGGGGGGGGGTGGGGGGGGGGGGGGGTGGGGGGGGGGGGGGGTGGGGGGGGGGGGGGGTGGGGGGGGGGGGGGGTGGGGGGGGGGGGGGGTGGGGGGGGGGGGGGGTGGGGGGGGGGGGGGGTGGGGGGGGGGGGGGGTGGGGGGGGGGGGGGGTGGGGGGGGGGGGGGGTGGGGGGGGGGGGGGGTGGGGGGGGGGGGGGGTGGGGGGGGGGGGGGGTGGGGGGGGGGGGGGGTGGGGGGGGGGGGGGGTGGGGGGGGGGGGGGGTGGGGGGGGGGGGGGGTGGGGGGGGGGGGGGGTGGGGGGGGGGGGGGGTGGGGGGGGGGGGGGGTGGGGGGGGGGGGGGGTGGGGGGGGGGGGGGGTGGGGGGGGGGGGGGGTGGGGGGGGGGGGGGGTGGGGGGGGGGGGGGGTGGGGGGGGGGGGGGGTGGGGGGGGGGGGGGGTGGGGGGGGGGGGGGGTGGGGGGGGGGGGGGGTGGGGGGGGGGGGGGGTGGGGGGGGGGGGGGGTGGGGGGGGGGGGGGGTGGGGGGGGGGGGGGGTGGGGGGGGGGGGGGGTGGGGGGGGGGGGGGGTGGGGGGGGGGGGGGGTGGGGGGGGGGGGGGGTGGGGGGGGGGGGGGGTGGGGGGGGGGGGGGGTGGGGGGGGGGGGGGGTGGGGGGGGGGGGGGGTGGGGGGGGGGGGGGGTGGGGGGGGGGGGGGGTGGGGGGGGGGGGGGGTGGGGGGGGGGGGGGGTGGGGGGGGGGGGGGGTGGGGGGGGGGGGGGGTGGGGGGGGGGGGGGGTGGGGGGGGGGGGGGGTGGGGGGGGGGGGGGGTGGGGGGGGGGGGGGGTGGGGGGGGGGGGGGGTGGGGGGGGGGGGGGGTGGGGGGGGGGGGGGGTGGGGGGGGGGGGGGGTGGGGGGGGGGGGGGGTGGGGGGGGGGGGGGGTGGGGGGGGGGGGGGGTGGGGGGGGGGGGGGGTGGGGGGGGGGGGGGGTGGGGGGGGGGGGGGGTGGGGGGGGGGGGGGGTGGGGGGGGGGGGGGGTGGGGGGGGGGGGGGGTGGGGGGGGGGGGGGGTGGGGGGGGGGGGGGGTGGGGGGGGGGGGGGGTGGGGGGGGGGGGGGGTGGGGGGGGGGGGGGGTGGGGGGGGGGGGGGGTGGGGGGGGGGGGGGGTGGGGGGGGGGGGGGGTGGGGGGGGGGGGGGGTGGGGGGGGGGGGGGGTGGGGGGGGGGGGGGGTGGGGGGGGGGGGGGGTGGGGGGGGGGGGGGGTGGGGGGGGGGGGGGGTGGGGGGGGGGGGGGGTGGGGGGGGGGGGGGGTGGGGGGGGGGGGGGGTGGGGGGGGGGGGGGGTGGGGGGGGGGGGGGGTGGGGGGGGGGGGGGGTGGGGGGGGGGGGGGGTGGGGGGGGGGGGGGGTGGGGGGGGGGGGGGGTGGGGGGGGGGGGGGGTGGGGGGGGGGGGGGGTGGGGGGGGGGGGGGGTGGGGGGGGGGGGGGGTGGGGGGGGGGGGGGGTGGGGGGGGGGGGGGGTGGGGGGGGGGGGGGGTGGGGGGGGGGGGGGGTGGGGGGGGGGGGGGGTGGGGGGGGGGGGGGGTGGGGGGGGGGGGGGGTGGGGGGGGGGGGGGGTGGGGGGGGGGGGGGGTGGGGGGGGGGGGGGGTGGGGGGGGGGGGGGGTGGGGGGGGGGGGGGGTGGGGGGGGGGGGGGGTGGGGGGGGGGGGGGGTGGGGGGGGGGGGGGGTGGGGGGGGGGGGGGGTGGGGGGGGGGGGGGGTGGGGGGGGGGGGGGGTGGGGGGGGGGGGGGGTGGGGGGGGGGGGGGGTGGGGGGGGGGGGGGGTGGGGGGGGGGGGGGGTGGGGGGGGGGGGGGGTGGGGGGGGGGGGGGGTGGGGGGGGGGGGGGGTGGGGGGGGGGGGGGGTGGGGGGGGGGGGGGGTGGGGGGGGGGGGGGGTGGGGGGGGGGGGGGGTGGGGGGGGGGGGGGGTGGGGGGGGGGGGGGGTGGGGGGGGGGGGGGGTGGGGGGGGGGGGGGGTGGGGGGGGGGGGGGGTGGGGGGGGGGGGGGGTGGGGGGGGGGGGGGGTGGGGGGGGGGGGGGGTGGGGGGGGGGGGGGGTGGGGGGGGGGGGGGGTGGGGGGGGGGGGGGGTGGGGGGGGGGGGGGGTGGGGGGGGGGGGGGGTGGGGGGGGGGGGGGGTGGGGGGGGGGGGGGGTGGGGGGGGGGGGGGGTGGGGGGGGGGGGGGGTGGGGGGGGGGGGGGGTGGGGGGGGGGGGGGGTGGGGGGGGGGGGGGGTGGGGGGGGGGGGGGGTGGGGGGGGGGGGGGGTGGGGGGGGGGGGGGGTGGGGGGGGGGGGGGGTGGGGGGGGGGGGGGGTGGGGGGGGGGGGGGGTGGGGGGGGGGGGGGGTGGGGGGGGGGGGGGGTGGGGGGGGGGGGGGGTGGGGGGGGGGGGGGGTGGGGGGGGGGGGGGGTGGGGGGGGGGGGGGGTGGGGGGGGGGGGGGGTGGGGGGGGGGGGGGGTGGGGGGGGGGGGGGGTGGGGGGGGGGGGGGGTGGGGGGGGGGGGGGGTGGGGGGGGGGGGGGGTGGGGGGGGGGGGGGGTGGGGGGGGGGGGGGGTGGGGGGGGGGGGGGGTGGGGGGGGGGGGGGGTGGGGGGGGGGGGGGGTGGGGGGGGGGGGGGGTGGGGGGGGGGGGGGGTGGGGGGGGGGGGGGGTGGGGGGGGGGGGGGGTGGGGGGGGGGGGGGGTGGGGGGGGGGGGGGGTGGGGGGGGGGGGGGGTGGGGGGGGGGGGGGGTGGGGGGGGGGGGGGGTGGGGGGGGGGGGGGGTGGGGGGGGGGGGGGGTGGGGGGGGGGGGGGGTGGGGGGGGGGGGGGGTGGGGGGGGGGGGGGGTGGGGGGGGGGGGGGGTGGGGGGGGGGGGGGGTGGGGGGGGGGGGGGGTGGGGGGGGGGGGGGGTGGGGGGGGGGGGGGGTGGGGGGGGGGGGGGGTGGGGGGGGGGGGGGGTGGGGGGGGGGGGGGGTGGGGGGGGGGGGGGGTGGGGGGGGGGGGGGGTGGGGGGGGGGGGGGGTGGGGGGGGGGGGGGGTGGGGGGGGGGGGGGGTGGGGGGGGGGGGGGGTGGGGGGGGGGGGGGGTGGGGGGGGGGGGGGGTGGGGGGGGGGGGGGGTGGGGGGGGGGGGGGGTGGGGGGGGGGGGGGGTGGGGGGGGGGGGGGGTGGGGGGGGGGGGGGGTGGGGGGGGGGGGGGGTGGGGGGGGGGGGGGGTGGGGGGGGGGGGGGGTGGGGGGGGGGGGGGGTGGGGGGGGGGGGGGGTGGGGGGGGGGGGGGGTGGGGGGGGGGGGGGGTGGGGGGGGGGGGGGGTGGGGGGGGGGGGGGGTGGGGGGGGGGGGGGGTGGGGGGGGGGGGGGGTGGGGGGGGGGGGGGGTGGGGGGGGGGGGGGGTGGGGGGGGGGGGGGGTGGGGGGGGGGGGGGGTGGGGGGGGGGGGGGGTGGGGGGGGGGGGGGGTGGGGGGGGGGGGGGGTGGGGGGGGGGGGGGGTGGGGGGGGGGGGGGGTGGGGGGGGGGGGGGGTGGGGGGGGGGGGGGGTGGGGGGGGGGGGGGGTGGGGGGGGGGGGGGGTGGGGGGGGGGGGGGGTGGGGGGGGGGGGGGGTGGGGGGGGGGGGGGGTGGGGGGGGGGGGGGGTGGGGGGGGGGGGGGGTGGGGGGGGGGGGGGGTGGGGGGGGGGGGGGGTGGGGGGGGGGGGGGGTGGGGGGGGGGGGGGGTGGGGGGGGGGGGGGGTGGGGGGGGGGGGGGGTGGGGGGGGGGGGGGGTGGGGGGGGGGGGGGGTGGGGGGGGGGGGGGGTGGGGGGGGGGGGGGGTGGGGGGGGGGGGGGGTGGGGGGGGGGGGGGGTGGGGGGGGGGGGGGGTGGGGGGGGGGGGGGGTGGGGGGGGGGGGGGGTGGGGGGGGGGGGGGGTGGGGGGGGGGGGGGGTGGGGGGGGGGGGGGGTGGGGGGGGGGGGGGGTGGGGGGGGGGGGGGGTGGGGGGGGGGGGGGGTGGGGGGGGGGGGGGGTGGGGGGGGGGGGGGGTGGGGGGGGGGGGGGGTGGGGGGGGGGGGGGGTGGGGGGGGGGGGGGGTGGGGGGGGGGGGGGGTGGGGGGGGGGGGGGGTGGGGGGGGGGGGGGGTGGGGGGGGGGGGGGGTGGGGGGGGGGGGGGGTGGGGGGGGGGGGGGGTGGGGGGGGGGGGGGGTGGGGGGGGGGGGGGGTGGGGGGGGGGGGGGGTGGGGGGGGGGGGGGGTGGGGGGGGGGGGGGGTGGGGGGGGGGGGGGGTGGGGGGGGGGGGGGGTGGGGGGGGGGGGGGGTGGGGGGGGGGGGGGGTGGGGGGGGGGGGGGGTGGGGGGGGGGGGGGGTGGGGGGGGGGGGGGGTGGGGGGGGGGGGGGGTGGGGGGGGGGGGGGGTGGGGGGGGGGGGGGGTGGGGGGGGGGGGGGGTGGGGGGGGGGGGGGGTGGGGGGGGGGGGGGGTGGGGGGGGGGGGGGGTGGGGGGGGGGGGGGGTGGGGGGGGGGGGGGGTGGGGGGGGGGGGGGGTGGGGGGGGGGGGGGGTGGGGGGGGGGGGGGGTGGGGGGGGGGGGGGGTGGGGGGGGGGGGGGGTGGGGGGGGGGGGGGGTGGGGGGGGGGGGGGGTGGGGGGGGGGGGGGGTGGGGGGGGGGGGGGGTGGGGGGGGGGGGGGGTGGGGGGGGGGGGGGGTGGGGGGGGGGGGGGGTGGGGGGGGGGGGGGGTGGGGGGGGGGGGGGGTGGGGGGGGGGGGGGGTGGGGGGGGGGGGGGGTGGGGGGGGGGGGGGGTGGGGGGGGGGGGGGGTGGGGGGGGGGGGGGGTGGGGGGGGGGGGGGGTGGGGGGGGGGGGGGGTGGGGGGGGGGGGGGGTGGGGGGGGGGGGGGGTGGGGGGGGGGGGGGGTGGGGGGGGGGGGGGGTGGGGGGGGGGGGGGGTGGGGGGGGGGGGGGGTGGGGGGGGGGGGGGGTGGGGGGGGGGGGGGGTGGGGGGGGGGGGGGGTGGGGGGGGGGGGGGGTGGGGGGGGGGGGGGGTGGGGGGGGGGGGGGGTGGGGGGGGGGGGGGGTGGGGGGGGGGGGGGGTGGGGGGGGGGGGGGGTGGGGGGGGGGGGGGGTGGGGGGGGGGGGGGGTGGGGGGGGGGGGGGGTGGGGGGGGGGGGGGGTGGGGGGGGGGGGGGGTGGGGGGGGGGGGGGGTGGGGGGGGGGGGGGGTGGGGGGGGGGGGGGGTGGGGGGGGGGGGGGGTGGGGGGGGGGGGGGGTGGGGGGGGGGGGGGGTGGGGGGGGGGGGGGGTGGGGGGGGGGGGGGGTGGGGGGGGGGGGGGGTGGGGGGGGGGGGGGGTGGGGGGGGGGGGGGGTGGGGGGGGGGGGGGGTGGGGGGGGGGGGGGGTGGGGGGGGGGGGGGGTGGGGGGGGGGGGGGGTGGGGGGGGGGGGGGGTGGGGGGGGGGGGGGGTGGGGGGGGGGGGGGGTGGGGGGGGGGGGGGGTGGGGGGGGGGGGGGGTGGGGGGGGGGGGGGGTGGGGGGGGGGGGGGGTGGGGGGGGGGGGGGGTGGGGGGGGGGGGGGGTGGGGGGGGGGGGGGGTGGGGGGGGGGGGGGGTGGGGGGGGGGGGGGGTGGGGGGGGGGGGGGGTGGGGGGGGGGGGGGGTGGGGGGGGGGGGGGGTGGGGGGGGGGGGGGGTGGGGGGGGGGGGGGGTGGGGGGGGGGGGGGGTGGGGGGGGGGGGGGGTGGGGGGGGGGGGGGGTGGGGGGGGGGGGGGGTGGGGGGGGGGGGGGGTGGGGGGGGGGGGGGGTGGGGGGGGGGGGGGGTGGGGGGGGGGGGGGGTGGGGGGGGGGGGGGGTGGGGGGGGGGGGGGGTGGGGGGGGGGGGGGGTGGGGGGGGGGGGGGGTGGGGGGGGGGGGGGGTGGGGGGGGGGGGGGGTGGGGGGGGGGGGGGGTGGGGGGGGGGGGGGGTGGGGGGGGGGGGGGGTGGGGGGGGGGGGGGGTGGGGGGGGGGGGGGGTGGGGGGGGGGGGGGGTGGGGGGGGGGGGGGGTGGGGGGGGGGGGGGGTGGGGGGGGGGGGGGGTGGGGGGGGGGGGGGGTGGGGGGGGGGGGGGGTGGGGGGGGGGGGGGGTGGGGGGGGGGGGGGGTGGGGGGGGGGGGGGGTGGGGGGGGGGGGGGGTGGGGGGGGGGGGGGGTGGGGGGGGGGGGGGGTGGGGGGGGGGGGGGGTGGGGGGGGGGGGGGGTGGGGGGGGGGGGGGGTGGGGGGGGGGGGGGGTGGGGGGGGGGGGGGGTGGGGGGGGGGGGGGGTGGGGGGGGGGGGGGGTGGGGGGGGGGGGGGGTGGGGGGGGGGGGGGGTGGGGGGGGGGGGGGGTGGGGGGGGGGGGGGGTGGGGGGGGGGGGGGGTGGGGGGGGGGGGGGGTGGGGGGGGGGGGGGGTGGGGGGGGGGGGGGGTGGGGGGGGGGGGGGGTGGGGGGGGGGGGGGGTGGGGGGGGGGGGGGGTGGGGGGGGGGGGGGGTGGGGGGGGGGGGGGGTGGGGGGGGGGGGGGGTGGGGGGGGGGGGGGGTGGGGGGGGGGGGGGGTGGGGGGGGGGGGGGGTGGGGGGGGGGGGGGGTGGGGGGGGGGGGGGGTGGGGGGGGGGGGGGGTGGGGGGGGGGGGGGGTGGGGGGGGGGGGGGGTGGGGGGGGGGGGGGGTGGGGGGGGGGGGGGGTGGGGGGGGGGGGGGGTGGGGGGGGGGGGGGGTGGGGGGGGGGGGGGGTGGGGGGGGGGGGGGGTGGGGGGGGGGGGGGGTGGGGGGGGGGGGGGGTGGGGGGGGGGGGGGGTGGGGGGGGGGGGGGGTGGGGGGGGGGGGGGGTGGGGGGGGGGGGGGGTGGGGGGGGGGGGGGGTGGGGGGGGGGGGGGGTGGGGGGGGGGGGGGGTGGGGGGGGGGGGGGGTGGGGGGGGGGGGGGGTGGGGGGGGGGGGGGGTGGGGGGGGGGGGGGGTGGGGGGGGGGGGGGGTGGGGGGGGGGGGGGGTGGGGGGGGGGGGGGGTGGGGGGGGGGGGGGGTGGGGGGGGGGGGGGGTGGGGGGGGGGGGGGGTGGGGGGGGGGGGGGGTGGGGGGGGGGGGGGGTGGGGGGGGGGGGGGGTGGGGGGGGGGGGGGGTGGGGGGGGGGGGGGGTGGGGGGGGGGGGGGGTGGGGGGGGGGGGGGGTGGGGGGGGGGGGGGGTGGGGGGGGGGGGGGGTGGGGGGGGGGGGGGGTGGGGGGGGGGGGGGGTGGGGGGGGGGGGGGGTGGGGGGGGGGGGGGGTGGGGGGGGGGGGGGGTGGGGGGGGGGGGGGGTGGGGGGGGGGGGGGGTGGGGGGGGGGGGGGGTGGGGGGGGGGGGGGGTGGGGGGGGGGGGGGGTGGGGGGGGGGGGGGGTGGGGGGGGGGGGGGGTGGGGGGGGGGGGGGGTGGGGGGGGGGGGGGGTGGGGGGGGGGGGGGGTGGGGGGGGGGGGGGGTGGGGGGGGGGGGGGGTGGGGGGGGGGGGGGGTGGGGGGGGGGGGGGGTGGGGGGGGGGGGGGGTGGGGGGGGGGGGGGGTGGGGGGGGGGGGGGGTGGGGGGGGGGGGGGGTGGGGGGGGGGGGGGGTGGGGGGGGGGGGGGGTGGGGGGGGGGGGGGGTGGGGGGGGGGGGGGGTGGGGGGGGGGGGGGGTGGGGGGGGGGGGGGGTGGGGGGGGGGGGGGGTGGGGGGGGGGGGGGGTGGGGGGGGGGGGGGGTGGGGGGGGGGGGGGGTGGGGGGGGGGGGGGGTGGGGGGGGGGGGGGGTGGGGGGGGGGGGGGGTGGGGGGGGGGGGGGGTGGGGGGGGGGGGGGGTGGGGGGGGGGGGGGGTGGGGGGGGGGGGGGGTGGGGGGGGGGGGGGGTGGGGGGGGGGGGGGGTGGGGGGGGGGGGGGGTGGGGGGGGGGGGGGGTGGGGGGGGGGGGGGGTGGGGGGGGGGGGGGGTGGGGGGGGGGGGGGGTGGGGGGGGGGGGGGGTGGGGGGGGGGGGGGGTGGGGGGGGGGGGGGGTGGGGGGGGGGGGGGGTGGGGGGGGGGGGGGGTGGGGGGGGGGGGGGGTGGGGGGGGGGGGGGGTGGGGGGGGGGGGGGGTGGGGGGGGGGGGGGGTGGGGGGGGGGGGGGGTGGGGGGGGGGGGGGGTGGGGGGGGGGGGGGGTGGGGGGGGGGGGGGGTGGGGGGGGGGGGGGGTGGGGGGGGGGGGGGGTGGGGGGGGGGGGGGGTGGGGGGGGGGGGGGGTGGGGGGGGGGGGGGGTGGGGGGGGGGGGGGGTGGGGGGGGGGGGGGGTGGGGGGGGGGGGGGGTGGGGGGGGGGGGGGGTGGGGGGGGGGGGGGGTGGGGGGGGGGGGGGGTGGGGGGGGGGGGGGGTGGGGGGGGGGGGGGGTGGGGGGGGGGGGGGGTGGGGGGGGGGGGGGGTGGGGGGGGGGGGGGGTGGGGGGGGGGGGGGGTGGGGGGGGGGGGGGGTGGGGGGGGGGGGGGGTGGGGGGGGGGGGGGGTGGGGGGGGGGGGGGGTGGGGGGGGGGGGGGGTGGGGGGGGGGGGGGGTGGGGGGGGGGGGGGGTGGGGGGGGGGGGGGGTGGGGGGGGGGGGGGGTGGGGGGGGGGGGGGGTGGGGGGGGGGGGGGGTGGGGGGGGGGGGGGGTGGGGGGGGGGGGGGGTGGGGGGGGGGGGGGGTGGGGGGGGGGGGGGGTGGGGGGGGGGGGGGGTGGGGGGGGGGGGGGGTGGGGGGGGGGGGGGGTGGGGGGGGGGGGGGGTGGGGGGGGGGGGGGGTGGGGGGGGGGGGGGGTGGGGGGGGGGGGGGGTGGGGGGGGGGGGGGGTGGGGGGGGGGGGGGGTGGGGGGGGGGGGGGGTGGGGGGGGGGGGGGGTGGGGGGGGGGGGGGGTGGGGGGGGGGGGGGGTGGGGGGGGGGGGGGGTGGGGGGGGGGGGGGGTGGGGGGGGGGGGGGGTGGGGGGGGGGGGGGGTGGGGGGGGGGGGGGGTGGGGGGGGGGGGGGGTGGGGGGGGGGGGGGGTGGGGGGGGGGGGGGGTGGGGGGGGGGGGGGGTGGGGGGGGGGGGGGGTGGGGGGGGGGGGGGGTGGGGGGGGGGGGGGGTGGGGGGGGGGGGGGGTGGGGGGGGGGGGGGGTGGGGGGGGGGGGGGGTGGGGGGGGGGGGGGGTGGGGGGGGGGGGGGGTGGGGGGGGGGGGGGGTGGGGGGGGGGGGGGGTGGGGGGGGGGGGGGGTGGGGGGGGGGGGGGGTGGGGGGGGGGGGGGGTGGGGGGGGGGGGGGGTGGGGGGGGGGGGGGGTGGGGGGGGGGGGGGGTGGGGGGGGGGGGGGGTGGGGGGGGGGGGGGGTGGGGGGGGGGGGGGGTGGGGGGGGGGGGGGGTGGGGGGGGGGGGGGGTGGGGGGGGGGGGGGGTGGGGGGGGGGGGGGGTGGGGGGGGGGGGGGGTGGGGGGGGGGGGGGGTGGGGGGGGGGGGGGGTGGGGGGGGGGGGGGGTGGGGGGGGGGGGGGGTGGGGGGGGGGGGGGGTGGGGGGGGGGGGGGGTGGGGGGGGGGGGGGGTGGGGGGGGGGGGGGGTGGGGGGGGGGGGGGGTGGGGGGGGGGGGGGGTGGGGGGGGGGGGGGGTGGGGGGGGGGGGGGGTGGGGGGGGGGGGGGGTGGGGGGGGGGGGGGGTGGGGGGGGGGGGGGGTGGGGGGGGGGGGGGGTGGGGGGGGGGGGGGGTGGGGGGGGGGGGGGGTGGGGGGGGGGGGGGGTGGGGGGGGGGGGGGGTGGGGGGGGGGGGGGGTGGGGGGGGGGGGGGGTGGGGGGGGGGGGGGGTGGGGGGGGGGGGGGGTGGGGGGGGGGGGGGGTGGGGGGGGGGGGGGGTGGGGGGGGGGGGGGGTGGGGGGGGGGGGGGGTGGGGGGGGGGGGGGGTGGGGGGGGGGGGGGGTGGGGGGGGGGGGGGGTGGGGGGGGGGGGGGGTGGGGGGGGGGGGGGGTGGGGGGGGGGGGGGGTGGGGGGGGGGGGGGGTGGGGGGGGGGGGGGGTGGGGGGGGGGGGGGGTGGGGGGGGGGGGGGGTGGGGGGGGGGGGGGGTGGGGGGGGGGGGGGGTGGGGGGGGGGGGGGGTGGGGGGGGGGGGGGGTGGGGGGGGGGGGGGGTGGGGGGGGGGGGGGGTGGGGGGGGGGGGGGGTGGGGGGGGGGGGGGGTGGGGGGGGGGGGGGGTGGGGGGGGGGGGGGGTGGGGGGGGGGGGGGGTGGGGGGGGGGGGGGGTGGGGGGGGGGGGGGGTGGGGGGGGGGGGGGGTGGGGGGGGGGGGGGGTGGGGGGGGGGGGGGGTGGGGGGGGGGGGGGGTGGGGGGGGGGGGGGGTGGGGGGGGGGGGGGGTGGGGGGGGGGGGGGGTGGGGGGGGGGGGGGGTGGGGGGGGGGGGGGGTGGGGGGGGGGGGGGGTGGGGGGGGGGGGGGGTGGGGGGGGGGGGGGGTGGGGGGGGGGGGGGGTGGGGGGGGGGGGGGGTGGGGGGGGGGGGGGGTGGGGGGGGGGGGGGGTGGGGGGGGGGGGGGGTGGGGGGGGGGGGGGGTGGGGGGGGGGGGGGGTGGGGGGGGGGGGGGGTGGGGGGGGGGGGGGGTGGGGGGGGGGGGGGGTGGGGGGGGGGGGGGGTGGGGGGGGGGGGGGGTGGGGGGGGGGGGGGGTGGGGGGGGGGGGGGGTGGGGGGGGGGGGGGGTGGGGGGGGGGGGGGGTGGGGGGGGGGGGGGGTGGGGGGGGGGGGGGGTGGGGGGGGGGGGGGGTGGGGGGGGGGGGGGGTGGGGGGGGGGGGGGGTGGGGGGGGGGGGGGGTGGGGGGGGGGGGGGGTGGGGGGGGGGGGGGGTGGGGGGGGGGGGGGGTGGGGGGGGGGGGGGGTGGGGGGGGGGGGGGGTGGGGGGGGGGGGGGGTGGGGGGGGGGGGGGGTGGGGGGGGGGGGGGGTGGGGGGGGGGGGGGGTGGGGGGGGGGGGGGGTGGGGGGGGGGGGGGGTGGGGGGGGGGGGGGGTGGGGGGGGGGGGGGGTGGGGGGGGGGGGGGGTGGGGGGGGGGGGGGGTGGGGGGGGGGGGGGGTGGGGGGGGGGGGGGGTGGGGGGGGGGGGGGGTGGGGGGGGGGGGGGGTGGGGGGGGGGGGGGGTGGGGGGGGGGGGGGGTGGGGGGGGGGGGGGGTGGGGGGGGGGGGGGGTGGGGGGGGGGGGGGGTGGGGGGGGGGGGGGGTGGGGGGGGGGGGGGGTGGGGGGGGGGGGGGGTGGGGGGGGGGGGGGGTGGGGGGGGGGGGGGGTGGGGGGGGGGGGGGGTGGGGGGGGGGGGGGGTGGGGGGGGGGGGGGGTGGGGGGGGGGGGGGGTGGGGGGGGGGGGGGGTGGGGGGGGGGGGGGGTGGGGGGGGGGGGGGGTGGGGGGGGGGGGGGGTGGGGGGGGGGGGGGGTGGGGGGGGGGGGGGGTGGGGGGGGGGGGGGGTGGGGGGGGGGGGGGGTGGGGGGGGGGGGGGGTGGGGGGGGGGGGGGGTGGGGGGGGGGGGGGGTGGGGGGGGGGGGGGGTGGGGGGGGGGGGGGGTGGGGGGGGGGGGGGGTGGGGGGGGGGGGGGGTGGGGGGGGGGGGGGGTGGGGGGGGGGGGGGGTGGGGGGGGGGGGGGGTGGGGGGGGGGGGGGGTGGGGGGGGGGGGGGGTGGGGGGGGGGGGGGGTGGGGGGGGGGGGGGGTGGGGGGGGGGGGGGGTGGGGGGGGGGGGGGGTGGGGGGGGGGGGGGGTGGGGGGGGGGGGGGGTGGGGGGGGGGGGGGGTGGGGGGGGGGGGGGGTGGGGGGGGGGGGGGGTGGGGGGGGGGGGGGGTGGGGGGGGGGGGGGGTGGGGGGGGGGGGGGGTGGGGGGGGGGGGGGGTGGGGGGGGGGGGGGGTGGGGGGGGGGGGGGGTGGGGGGGGGGGGGGGTGGGGGGGGGGGGGGGTGGGGGGGGGGGGGGGTGGGGGGGGGGGGGGGTGGGGGGGGGGGGGGGTGGGGGGGGGGGGGGGTGGGGGGGGGGGGGGGTGGGGGGGGGGGGGGGTGGGGGGGGGGGGGGGTGGGGGGGGGGGGGGGTGGGGGGGGGGGGGGGTGGGGGGGGGGGGGGGTGGGGGGGGGGGGGGGTGGGGGGGGGGGGGGGTGGGGGGGGGGGGGGGTGGGGGGGGGGGGGGGTGGGGGGGGGGGGGGGTGGGGGGGGGGGGGGGTGGGGGGGGGGGGGGGTGGGGGGGGGGGGGGGTGGGGGGGGGGGGGGGTGGGGGGGGGGGGGGGTGGGGGGGGGGGGGGGTGGGGGGGGGGGGGGGTGGGGGGGGGGGGGGGTGGGGGGGGGGGGGGGTGGGGGGGGGGGGGGGTGGGGGGGGGGGGGGGTGGGGGGGGGGGGGGGTGGGGGGGGGGGGGGGTGGGGGGGGGGGGGGGTGGGGGGGGGGGGGGGTGGGGGGGGGGGGGGGTGGGGGGGGGGGGGGGTGGGGGGGGGGGGGGGTGGGGGGGGGGGGGGGTGGGGGGGGGGGGGGGTGGGGGGGGGGGGGGGTGGGGGGGGGGGGGGGTGGGGGGGGGGGGGGGTGGGGGGGGGGGGGGGTGGGGGGGGGGGGGGGTGGGGGGGGGGGGGGGTGGGGGGGGGGGGGGGTGGGGGGGGGGGGGGGTGGGGGGGGGGGGGGGTGGGGGGGGGGGGGGGTGGGGGGGGGGGGGGGTGGGGGGGGGGGGGGGTGGGGGGGGGGGGGGGTGGGGGGGGGGGGGGGTGGGGGGGGGGGGGGGTGGGGGGGGGGGGGGGTGGGGGGGGGGGGGGGTGGGGGGGGGGGGGGGTGGGGGGGGGGGGGGGTGGGGGGGGGGGGGGGTGGGGGGGGGGGGGGGTGGGGGGGGGGGGGGGTGGGGGGGGGGGGGGGTGGGGGGGGGGGGGGGTGGGGGGGGGGGGGGGTGGGGGGGGGGGGGGGTGGGGGGGGGGGGGGGTGGGGGGGGGGGGGGGTGGGGGGGGGGGGGGGTGGGGGGGGGGGGGGGTGGGGGGGGGGGGGGGTGGGGGGGGGGGGGGGTGGGGGGGGGGGGGGGTGGGGGGGGGGGGGGGTGGGGGGGGGGGGGGGTGGGGGGGGGGGGGGGTGGGGGGGGGGGGGGGTGGGGGGGGGGGGGGGTGGGGGGGGGGGGGGGTGGGGGGGGGGGGGGGTGGGGGGGGGGGGGGGTGGGGGGGGGGGGGGGTGGGGGGGGGGGGGGGTGGGGGGGGGGGGGGGTGGGGGGGGGGGGGGGTGGGGGGGGGGGGGGGTGGGGGGGGGGGGGGGTGGGGGGGGGGGGGGGTGGGGGGGGGGGGGGGTGGGGGGGGGGGGGGGTGGGGGGGGGGGGGGGTGGGGGGGGGGGGGGGTGGGGGGGGGGGGGGGTGGGGGGGGGGGGGGGTGGGGGGGGGGGGGGGTGGGGGGGGGGGGGGGTGGGGGGGGGGGGGGGTGGGGGGGGGGGGGGGTGGGGGGGGGGGGGGGTGGGGGGGGGGGGGGGTGGGGGGGGGGGGGGGTGGGGGGGGGGGGGGGTGGGGGGGGGGGGGGGTGGGGGGGGGGGGGGGTGGGGGGGGGGGGGGGTGGGGGGGGGGGGGGGTGGGGGGGGGGGGGGGTGGGGGGGGGGGGGGGTGGGGGGGGGGGGGGGTGGGGGGGGGGGGGGGTGGGGGGGGGGGGGGGTGGGGGGGGGGGGGGGTGGGGGGGGGGGGGGGTGGGGGGGGGGGGGGGTGGGGGGGGGGGGGGGTGGGGGGGGGGGGGGGTGGGGGGGGGGGGGGGTGGGGGGGGGGGGGGGTGGGGGGGGGGGGGGGTGGGGGGGGGGGGGGGTGGGGGGGGGGGGGGGTGGGGGGGGGGGGGGGTGGGGGGGGGGGGGGGTGGGGGGGGGGGGGGGTGGGGGGGGGGGGGGGTGGGGGGGGGGGGGGGTGGGGGGGGGGGGGGGTGGGGGGGGGGGGGGGTGGGGGGGGGGGGGGGTGGGGGGGGGGGGGGGTGGGGGGGGGGGGGGGTGGGGGGGGGGGGGGGTGGGGGGGGGGGGGGGTGGGGGGGGGGGGGGGTGGGGGGGGGGGGGGGTGGGGGGGGGGGGGGGTGGGGGGGGGGGGGGGTGGGGGGGGGGGGGGGTGGGGGGGGGGGGGGGTGGGGGGGGGGGGGGGTGGGGGGGGGGGGGGGTGGGGGGGGGGGGGGGTGGGGGGGGGGGGGGGTGGGGGGGGGGGGGGGTGGGGGGGGGGGGGGGTGGGGGGGGGGGGGGGTGGGGGGGGGGGGGGGTGGGGGGGGGGGGGGGTGGGGGGGGGGGGGGGTGGGGGGGGGGGGGGGTGGGGGGGGGGGGGGGTGGGGGGGGGGGGGGGTGGGGGGGGGGGGGGGTGGGGGGGGGGGGGGGTGGGGGGGGGGGGGGGTGGGGGGGGGGGGGGGTGGGGGGGGGGGGGGGTGGGGGGGGGGGGGGGTGGGGGGGGGGGGGGGTGGGGGGGGGGGGGGGTGGGGGGGGGGGGGGGTGGGGGGGGGGGGGGGTGGGGGGGGGGGGGGGTGGGGGGGGGGGGGGGTGGGGGGGGGGGGGGGTGGGGGGGGGGGGGGGTGGGGGGGGGGGGGGGTGGGGGGGGGGGGGGGTGGGGGGGGGGGGGGGTGGGGGGGGGGGGGGGTGGGGGGGGGGGGGGGTGGGGGGGGGGGGGGGTGGGGGGGGGGGGGGGTGGGGGGGGGGGGGGGTGGGGGGGGGGGGGGGTGGGGGGGGGGGGGGGTGGGGGGGGGGGGGGGTGGGGGGGGGGGGGGGTGGGGGGGGGGGGGGGTGGGGGGGGGGGGGGGTGGGGGGGGGGGGGGGTGGGGGGGGGGGGGGGTGGGGGGGGGGGGGGGTGGGGGGGGGGGGGGGTGGGGGGGGGGGGGGGTGGGGGGGGGGGGGGGTGGGGGGGGGGGGGGGTGGGGGGGGGGGGGGGTGGGGGGGGGGGGGGGTGGGGGGGGGGGGGGGTGGGGGGGGGGGGGGGTGGGGGGGGGGGGGGGTGGGGGGGGGGGGGGGTGGGGGGGGGGGGGGGTGGGGGGGGGGGGGGGTGGGGGGGGGGGGGGGTGGGGGGGGGGGGGGGTGGGGGGGGGGGGGGGTGGGGGGGGGGGGGGGTGGGGGGGGGGGGGGGTGGGGGGGGGGGGGGGTGGGGGGGGGGGGGGGTGGGGGGGGGGGGGGGTGGGGGGGGGGGGGGGTGGGGGGGGGGGGGGGTGGGGGGGGGGGGGGGTGGGGGGGGGGGGGGGTGGGGGGGGGGGGGGGTGGGGGGGGGGGGGGGTGGGGGGGGGGGGGGGTGGGGGGGGGGGGGGGTGGGGGGGGGGGGGGGTGGGGGGGGGGGGGGGTGGGGGGGGGGGGGGGTGGGGGGGGGGGGGGGTGGGGGGGGGGGGGGGTGGGGGGGGGGGGGGGTGGGGGGGGGGGGGGGTGGGGGGGGGGGGGGGTGGGGGGGGGGGGGGGTGGGGGGGGGGGGGGGTGGGGGGGGGGGGGGGTGGGGGGGGGGGGGGGTGGGGGGGGGGGGGGGTGGGGGGGGGGGGGGGTGGGGGGGGGGGGGGGTGGGGGGGGGGGGGGGTGGGGGGGGGGGGGGGTGGGGGGGGGGGGGGGTGGGGGGGGGGGGGGGTGGGGGGGGGGGGGGGTGGGGGGGGGGGGGGGTGGGGGGGGGGGGGGGTGGGGGGGGGGGGGGGTGGGGGGGGGGGGGGGTGGGGGGGGGGGGGGGTGGGGGGGGGGGGGGGTGGGGGGGGGGGGGGGTGGGGGGGGGGGGGGGTGGGGGGGGGGGGGGGTGGGGGGGGGGGGGGGTGGGGGGGGGGGGGGGTGGGGGGGGGGGGGGGTGGGGGGGGGGGGGGGTGGGGGGGGGGGGGGGTGGGGGGGGGGGGGGGTGGGGGGGGGGGGGGGTGGGGGGGGGGGGGGGTGGGGGGGGGGGGGGGTGGGGGGGGGGGGGGGTGGGGGGGGGGGGGGGTGGGGGGGGGGGGGGGTGGGGGGGGGGGGGGGTGGGGGGGGGGGGGGGTGGGGGGGGGGGGGGGTGGGGGGGGGGGGGGGTGGGGGGGGGGGGGGGTGGGGGGGGGGGGGGGTGGGGGGGGGGGGGGGTGGGGGGGGGGGGGGGTGGGGGGGGGGGGGGGTGGGGGGGGGGGGGGGTGGGGGGGGGGGGGGGTGGGGGGGGGGGGGGGTGGGGGGGGGGGGGGGTGGGGGGGGGGGGGGGTGGGGGGGGGGGGGGGTGGGGGGGGGGGGGGGTGGGGGGGGGGGGGGGTGGGGGGGGGGGGGGGTGGGGGGGGGGGGGGGTGGGGGGGGGGGGGGGTGGGGGGGGGGGGGGGTGGGGGGGGGGGGGGGTGGGGGGGGGGGGGGGTGGGGGGGGGGGGGGGTGGGGGGGGGGGGGGGTGGGGGGGGGGGGGGGTGGGGGGGGGGGGGGGTGGGGGGGGGGGGGGGTGGGGGGGGGGGGGGGTGGGGGGGGGGGGGGGTGGGGGGGGGGGGGGGTGGGGGGGGGGGGGGGTGGGGGGGGGGGGGGGTGGGGGGGGGGGGGGGTGGGGGGGGGGGGGGGTGGGGGGGGGGGGGGGTGGGGGGGGGGGGGGGTGGGGGGGGGGGGGGGTGGGGGGGGGGGGGGGTGGGGGGGGGGGGGGGTGGGGGGGGGGGGGGGTGGGGGGGGGGGGGGGTGGGGGGGGGGGGGGGTGGGGGGGGGGGGGGGTGGGGGGGGGGGGGGGTGGGGGGGGGGGGGGGTGGGGGGGGGGGGGGGTGGGGGGGGGGGGGGGTGGGGGGGGGGGGGGGTGGGGGGGGGGGGGGGTGGGGGGGGGGGGGGGTGGGGGGGGGGGGGGGTGGGGGGGGGGGGGGGTGGGGGGGGGGGGGGGTGGGGGGGGGGGGGGGTGGGGGGGGGGGGGGGTGGGGGGGGGGGGGGGTGGGGGGGGGGGGGGGTGGGGGGGGGGGGGGGTGGGGGGGGGGGGGGGTGGGGGGGGGGGGGGGTGGGGGGGGGGGGGGGTGGGGGGGGGGGGGGGTGGGGGGGGGGGGGGGTGGGGGGGGGGGGGGGTGGGGGGGGGGGGGGGTGGGGGGGGGGGGGGGTGGGGGGGGGGGGGGGTGGGGGGGGGGGGGGGTGGGGGGGGGGGGGGGTGGGGGGGGGGGGGGGTGGGGGGGGGGGGGGGTGGGGGGGGGGGGGGGTGGGGGGGGGGGGGGGTGGGGGGGGGGGGGGGTGGGGGGGGGGGGGGGTGGGGGGGGGGGGGGGTGGGGGGGGGGGGGGGTGGGGGGGGGGGGGGGTGGGGGGGGGGGGGGGTGGGGGGGGGGGGGGGTGGGGGGGGGGGGGGGTGGGGGGGGGGGGGGGTGGGGGGGGGGGGGGGTGGGGGGGGGGGGGGGTGGGGGGGGGGGGGGGTGGGGGGGGGGGGGGGTGGGGGGGGGGGGGGGTGGGGGGGGGGGGGGGTGGGGGGGGGGGGGGGTGGGGGGGGGGGGGGGTGGGGGGGGGGGGGGGTGGGGGGGGGGGGGGGTGGGGGGGGGGGGGGGTGGGGGGGGGGGGGGGTGGGGGGGGGGGGGGGTGGGGGGGGGGGGGGGTGGGGGGGGGGGGGGGTGGGGGGGGGGGGGGGTGGGGGGGGGGGGGGGTGGGGGGGGGGGGGGGTGGGGGGGGGGGGGGGTGGGGGGGGGGGGGGGTGGGGGGGGGGGGGGGTGGGGGGGGGGGGGGGTGGGGGGGGGGGGGGGTGGGGGGGGGGGGGGGTGGGGGGGGGGGGGGGTGGGGGGGGGGGGGGGTGGGGGGGGGGGGGGGTGGGGGGGGGGGGGGGTGGGGGGGGGGGGGGGTGGGGGGGGGGGGGGGTGGGGGGGGGGGGGGGTGGGGGGGGGGGGGGGTGGGGGGGGGGGGGGGTGGGGGGGGGGGGGGGTGGGGGGGGGGGGGGGTGGGGGGGGGGGGGGGTGGGGGGGGGGGGGGGTGGGGGGGGGGGGGGGTGGGGGGGGGGGGGGGTGGGGGGGGGGGGGGGTGGGGGGGGGGGGGGGTGGGGGGGGGGGGGGGTGGGGGGGGGGGGGGGTGGGGGGGGGGGGGGGTGGGGGGGGGGGGGGGTGGGGGGGGGGGGGGGTGGGGGGGGGGGGGGGTGGGGGGGGGGGGGGGTGGGGGGGGGGGGGGGTGGGGGGGGGGGGGGGTGGGGGGGGGGGGGGGTGGGGGGGGGGGGGGGTGGGGGGGGGGGGGGGTGGGGGGGGGGGGGGGTGGGGGGGGGGGGGGGTGGGGGGGGGGGGGGGTGGGGGGGGGGGGGGGTGGGGGGGGGGGGGGGTGGGGGGGGGGGGGGGTGGGGGGGGGGGGGGGTGGGGGGGGGGGGGGGTGGGGGGGGGGGGGGGTGGGGGGGGGGGGGGGTGGGGGGGGGGGGGGGTGGGGGGGGGGGGGGGTGGGGGGGGGGGGGGGTGGGGGGGGGGGGGGGTGGGGGGGGGGGGGGGTGGGGGGGGGGGGGGGTGGGGGGGGGGGGGGGTGGGGGGGGGGGGGGGTGGGGGGGGGGGGGGGTGGGGGGGGGGGGGGGTGGGGGGGGGGGGGGGTGGGGGGGGGGGGGGGTGGGGGGGGGGGGGGGTGGGGGGGGGGGGGGGTGGGGGGGGGGGGGGGTGGGGGGGGGGGGGGGTGGGGGGGGGGGGGGGTGGGGGGGGGGGGGGGTGGGGGGGGGGGGGGGTGGGGGGGGGGGGGGGTGGGGGGGGGGGGGGGTGGGGGGGGGGGGGGGTGGGGGGGGGGGGGGGTGGGGGGGGGGGGGGGTGGGGGGGGGGGGGGGTGGGGGGGGGGGGGGGTGGGGGGGGGGGGGGGTGGGGGGGGGGGGGGGTGGGGGGGGGGGGGGGTGGGGGGGGGGGGGGGTGGGGGGGGGGGGGGGTGGGGGGGGGGGGGGGTGGGGGGGGGGGGGGGTGGGGGGGGGGGGGGGTGGGGGGGGGGGGGGGTGGGGGGGGGGGGGGGTGGGGGGGGGGGGGGGTGGGGGGGGGGGGGGGTGGGGGGGGGGGGGGGTGGGGGGGGGGGGGGGTGGGGGGGGGGGGGGGTGGGGGGGGGGGGGGGTGGGGGGGGGGGGGGGTGGGGGGGGGGGGGGGTGGGGGGGGGGGGGGGTGGGGGGGGGGGGGGGTGGGGGGGGGGGGGGGTGGGGGGGGGGGGGGGTGGGGGGGGGGGGGGGTGGGGGGGGGGGGGGGTGGGGGGGGGGGGGGGTGGGGGGGGGGGGGGGTGGGGGGGGGGGGGGGTGGGGGGGGGGGGGGGTGGGGGGGGGGGGGGGTGGGGGGGGGGGGGGGTGGGGGGGGGGGGGGGTGGGGGGGGGGGGGGGTGGGGGGGGGGGGGGGTGGGGGGGGGGGGGGGTGGGGGGGGGGGGGGGTGGGGGGGGGGGGGGGTGGGGGGGGGGGGGGGTGGGGGGGGGGGGGGGTGGGGGGGGGGGGGGGTGGGGGGGGGGGGGGGTGGGGGGGGGGGGGGGTGGGGGGGGGGGGGGGTGGGGGGGGGGGGGGGTGGGGGGGGGGGGGGGTGGGGGGGGGGGGGGGTGGGGGGGGGGGGGGGTGGGGGGGGGGGGGGGTGGGGGGGGGGGGGGGTGGGGGGGGGGGGGGGTGGGGGGGGGGGGGGGTGGGGGGGGGGGGGGGTGGGGGGGGGGGGGGGTGGGGGGGGGGGGGGGTGGGGGGGGGGGGGGGTGGGGGGGGGGGGGGGTGGGGGGGGGGGGGGGTGGGGGGGGGGGGGGGTGGGGGGGGGGGGGGGTGGGGGGGGGGGGGGGTGGGGGGGGGGGGGGGTGGGGGGGGGGGGGGGTGGGGGGGGGGGGGGGTGGGGGGGGGGGGGGGTGGGGGGGGGGGGGGGTGGGGGGGGGGGGGGGTGGGGGGGGGGGGGGGTGGGGGGGGGGGGGGGTGGGGGGGGGGGGGGGTGGGGGGGGGGGGGGGTGGGGGGGGGGGGGGGTGGGGGGGGGGGGGGGTGGGGGGGGGGGGGGGTGGGGGGGGGGGGGGGTGGGGGGGGGGGGGGGTGGGGGGGGGGGGGGGTGGGGGGGGGGGGGGGTGGGGGGGGGGGGGGGTGGGGGGGGGGGGGGGTGGGGGGGGGGGGGGGTGGGGGGGGGGGGGGGTGGGGGGGGGGGGGGGTGGGGGGGGGGGGGGGTGGGGGGGGGGGGGGGTGGGGGGGGGGGGGGGTGGGGGGGGGGGGGGGTGGGGGGGGGGGGGGGTGGGGGGGGGGGGGGGTGGGGGGGGGGGGGGGTGGGGGGGGGGGGGGGTGGGGGGGGGGGGGGGTGGGGGGGGGGGGGGGTGGGGGGGGGGGGGGGTGGGGGGGGGGGGGGGTGGGGGGGGGGGGGGGTGGGGGGGGGGGGGGGTGGGGGGGGGGGGGGGTGGGGGGGGGGGGGGGTGGGGGGGGGGGGGGGTGGGGGGGGGGGGGGGTGGGGGGGGGGGGGGGTGGGGGGGGGGGGGGGTGGGGGGGGGGGGGGGTGGGGGGGGGGGGGGGTGGGGGGGGGGGGGGGTGGGGGGGGGGGGGGGTGGGGGGGGGGGGGGGTGGGGGGGGGGGGGGGTGGGGGGGGGGGGGGGTGGGGGGGGGGGGGGGTGGGGGGGGGGGGGGGTGGGGGGGGGGGGGGGTGGGGGGGGGGGGGGGTGGGGGGGGGGGGGGGTGGGGGGGGGGGGGGGTGGGGGGGGGGGGGGGTGGGGGGGGGGGGGGGTGGGGGGGGGGGGGGGTGGGGGGGGGGGGGGGTGGGGGGGGGGGGGGGTGGGGGGGGGGGGGGGTGGGGGGGGGGGGGGGTGGGGGGGGGGGGGGGTGGGGGGGGGGGGGGGTGGGGGGGGGGGGGGGTGGGGGGGGGGGGGGGTGGGGGGGGGGGGGGGTGGGGGGGGGGGGGGGTGGGGGGGGGGGGGGGTGGGGGGGGGGGGGGGTGGGGGGGGGGGGGGGTGGGGGGGGGGGGGGGTGGGGGGGGGGGGGGGTGGGGGGGGGGGGGGGTGGGGGGGGGGGGGGGTGGGGGGGGGGGGGGGTGGGGGGGGGGGGGGGTGGGGGGGGGGGGGGGTGGGGGGGGGGGGGGGTGGGGGGGGGGGGGGGTGGGGGGGGGGGGGGGTGGGGGGGGGGGGGGGTGGGGGGGGGGGGGGGTGGGGGGGGGGGGGGGTGGGGGGGGGGGGGGGTGGGGGGGGGGGGGGGTGGGGGGGGGGGGGGGTGGGGGGGGGGGGGGGTGGGGGGGGGGGGGGGTGGGGGGGGGGGGGGGTGGGGGGGGGGGGGGGTGGGGGGGGGGGGGGGTGGGGGGGGGGGGGGGTGGGGGGGGGGGGGGGTGGGGGGGGGGGGGGGTGGGGGGGGGGGGGGGTGGGGGGGGGGGGGGGTGGGGGGGGGGGGGGGTGGGGGGGGGGGGGGGTGGGGGGGGGGGGGGGTGGGGGGGGGGGGGGGTGGGGGGGGGGGGGGGTGGGGGGGGGGGGGGGTGGGGGGGGGGGGGGGTGGGGGGGGGGGGGGGTGGGGGGGGGGGGGGGTGGGGGGGGGGGGGGGTGGGGGGGGGGGGGGGTGGGGGGGGGGGGGGGTGGGGGGGGGGGGGGGTGGGGGGGGGGGGGGGTGGGGGGGGGGGGGGGTGGGGGGGGGGGGGGGTGGGGGGGGGGGGGGGTGGGGGGGGGGGGGGGTGGGGGGGGGGGGGGGTGGGGGGGGGGGGGGGTGGGGGGGGGGGGGGGTGGGGGGGGGGGGGGGTGGGGGGGGGGGGGGGTGGGGGGGGGGGGGGGTGGGGGGGGGGGGGGGTGGGGGGGGGGGGGGGTGGGGGGGGGGGGGGGTGGGGGGGGGGGGGGGTGGGGGGGGGGGGGGGTGGGGGGGGGGGGGGGTGGGGGGGGGGGGGGGTGGGGGGGGGGGGGGGTGGGGGGGGGGGGGGGTGGGGGGGGGGGGGGGTGGGGGGGGGGGGGGGTGGGGGGGGGGGGGGGTGGGGGGGGGGGGGGGTGGGGGGGGGGGGGGGTGGGGGGGGGGGGGGGTGGGGGGGGGGGGGGGTGGGGGGGGGGGGGGGTGGGGGGGGGGGGGGGTGGGGGGGGGGGGGGGTGGGGGGGGGGGGGGGTGGGGGGGGGGGGGGGTGGGGGGGGGGGGGGGTGGGGGGGGGGGGGGGTGGGGGGGGGGGGGGGTGGGGGGGGGGGGGGGTGGGGGGGGGGGGGGGTGGGGGGGGGGGGGGGTGGGGGGGGGGGGGGGTGGGGGGGGGGGGGGGTGGGGGGGGGGGGGGGTGGGGGGGGGGGGGGGTGGGGGGGGGGGGGGGTGGGGGGGGGGGGGGGTGGGGGGGGGGGGGGGTGGGGGGGGGGGGGGGTGGGGGGGGGGGGGGGTGGGGGGGGGGGGGGGTGGGGGGGGGGGGGGGTGGGGGGGGGGGGGGGTGGGGGGGGGGGGGGGTGGGGGGGGGGGGGGGTGGGGGGGGGGGGGGGTGGGGGGGGGGGGGGGTGGGGGGGGGGGGGGGTGGGGGGGGGGGGGGGTGGGGGGGGGGGGGGGTGGGGGGGGGGGGGGGTGGGGGGGGGGGGGGGTGGGGGGGGGGGGGGGTGGGGGGGGGGGGGGGTGGGGGGGGGGGGGGGTGGGGGGGGGGGGGGGTGGGGGGGGGGGGGGGTGGGGGGGGGGGGGGGTGGGGGGGGGGGGGGGTGGGGGGGGGGGGGGGTGGGGGGGGGGGGGGGTGGGGGGGGGGGGGGGTGGGGGGGGGGGGGGGTGGGGGGGGGGGGGGGTGGGGGGGGGGGGGGGTGGGGGGGGGGGGGGGTGGGGGGGGGGGGGGGTGGGGGGGGGGGGGGGTGGGGGGGGGGGGGGGTGGGGGGGGGGGGGGGTGGGGGGGGGGGGGGGTGGGGGGGGGGGGGGGTGGGGGGGGGGGGGGGTGGGGGGGGGGGGGGGTGGGGGGGGGGGGGGGTGGGGGGGGGGGGGGGTGGGGGGGGGGGGGGGTGGGGGGGGGGGGGGGTGGGGGGGGGGGGGGGTGGGGGGGGGGGGGGGTGGGGGGGGGGGGGGGTGGGGGGGGGGGGGGGTGGGGGGGGGGGGGGGTGGGGGGGGGGGGGGGTGGGGGGGGGGGGGGGTGGGGGGGGGGGGGGGTGGGGGGGGGGGGGGGTGGGGGGGGGGGGGGGTGGGGGGGGGGGGGGGTGGGGGGGGGGGGGGGTGGGGGGGGGGGGGGGTGGGGGGGGGGGGGGGTGGGGGGGGGGGGGGGTGGGGGGGGGGGGGGGTGGGGGGGGGGGGGGGTGGGGGGGGGGGGGGGTGGGGGGGGGGGGGGGTGGGGGGGGGGGGGGGTGGGGGGGGGGGGGGGTGGGGGGGGGGGGGGGTGGGGGGGGGGGGGGGTGGGGGGGGGGGGGGGTGGGGGGGGGGGGGGGTGGGGGGGGGGGGGGGTGGGGGGGGGGGGGGGTGGGGGGGGGGGGGGGTGGGGGGGGGGGGGGGTGGGGGGGGGGGGGGGTGGGGGGGGGGGGGGGTGGGGGGGGGGGGGGGTGGGGGGGGGGGGGGGTGGGGGGGGGGGGGGGTGGGGGGGGGGGGGGGTGGGGGGGGGGGGGGGTGGGGGGGGGGGGGGGTGGGGGGGGGGGGGGGTGGGGGGGGGGGGGGGTGGGGGGGGGGGGGGGTGGGGGGGGGGGGGGGTGGGGGGGGGGGGGGGTGGGGGGGGGGGGGGGTGGGGGGGGGGGGGGGTGGGGGGGGGGGGGGGTGGGGGGGGGGGGGGGTGGGGGGGGGGGGGGGTGGGGGGGGGGGGGGGTGGGGGGGGGGGGGGGTGGGGGGGGGGGGGGGTGGGGGGGGGGGGGGGTGGGGGGGGGGGGGGGTGGGGGGGGGGGGGGGTGGGGGGGGGGGGGGGTGGGGGGGGGGGGGGGTGGGGGGGGGGGGGGGTGGGGGGGGGGGGGGGTGGGGGGGGGGGGGGGTGGGGGGGGGGGGGGGTGGGGGGGGGGGGGGGTGGGGGGGGGGGGGGGTGGGGGGGGGGGGGGGTGGGGGGGGGGGGGGGTGGGGGGGGGGGGGGGTGGGGGGGGGGGGGGGTGGGGGGGGGGGGGGGTGGGGGGGGGGGGGGGTGGGGGGGGGGGGGGGTGGGGGGGGGGGGGGGTGGGGGGGGGGGGGGGTGGGGGGGGGGGGGGGTGGGGGGGGGGGGGGGTGGGGGGGGGGGGGGGTGGGGGGGGGGGGGGGTGGGGGGGGGGGGGGGTGGGGGGGGGGGGGGGTGGGGGGGGGGGGGGGTGGGGGGGGGGGGGGGTGGGGGGGGGGGGGGGTGGGGGGGGGGGGGGGTGGGGGGGGGGGGGGGTGGGGGGGGGGGGGGGTGGGGGGGGGGGGGGGTGGGGGGGGGGGGGGGTGGGGGGGGGGGGGGGTGGGGGGGGGGGGGGGTGGGGGGGGGGGGGGGTGGGGGGGGGGGGGGGTGGGGGGGGGGGGGGGTGGGGGGGGGGGGGGGTGGGGGGGGGGGGGGGTGGGGGGGGGGGGGGGTGGGGGGGGGGGGGGGTGGGGGGGGGGGGGGGTGGGGGGGGGGGGGGGTGGGGGGGGGGGGGGGTGGGGGGGGGGGGGGGTGGGGGGGGGGGGGGGTGGGGGGGGGGGGGGGTGGGGGGGGGGGGGGGTGGGGGGGGGGGGGGGTGGGGGGGGGGGGGGGTGGGGGGGGGGGGGGGTGGGGGGGGGGGGGGGTGGGGGGGGGGGGGGGTGGGGGGGGGGGGGGGTGGGGGGGGGGGGGGGTGGGGGGGGGGGGGGGTGGGGGGGGGGGGGGGTGGGGGGGGGGGGGGGTGGGGGGGGGGGGGGGTGGGGGGGGGGGGGGGTGGGGGGGGGGGGGGGTGGGGGGGGGGGGGGGTGGGGGGGGGGGGGGGTGGGGGGGGGGGGGGGTGGGGGGGGGGGGGGGTGGGGGGGGGGGGGGGTGGGGGGGGGGGGGGGTGGGGGGGGGGGGGGGTGGGGGGGGGGGGGGGTGGGGGGGGGGGGGGGTGGGGGGGGGGGGGGGTGGGGGGGGGGGGGGGTGGGGGGGGGGGGGGGTGGGGGGGGGGGGGGGTGGGGGGGGGGGGGGGTGGGGGGGGGGGGGGGTGGGGGGGGGGGGGGGTGGGGGGGGGGGGGGGTGGGGGGGGGGGGGGGTGGGGGGGGGGGGGGGTGGGGGGGGGGGGGGGTGGGGGGGGGGGGGGGTGGGGGGGGGGGGGGGTGGGGGGGGGGGGGGGTGGGGGGGGGGGGGGGTGGGGGGGGGGGGGGGTGGGGGGGGGGGGGGGTGGGGGGGGGGGGGGGTGGGGGGGGGGGGGGGTGGGGGGGGGGGGGGGTGGGGGGGGGGGGGGGTGGGGGGGGGGGGGGGTGGGGGGGGGGGGGGGTGGGGGGGGGGGGGGGTGGGGGGGGGGGGGGGTGGGGGGGGGGGGGGGTGGGGGGGGGGGGGGGTGGGGGGGGGGGGGGGTGGGGGGGGGGGGGGGTGGGGGGGGGGGGGGGTGGGGGGGGGGGGGGGTGGGGGGGGGGGGGGGTGGGGGGGGGGGGGGGTGGGGGGGGGGGGGGGTGGGGGGGGGGGGGGGTGGGGGGGGGGGGGGGTGGGGGGGGGGGGGGGTGGGGGGGGGGGGGGGTGGGGGGGGGGGGGGGTGGGGGGGGGGGGGGGTGGGGGGGGGGGGGGGTGGGGGGGGGGGGGGGTGGGGGGGGGGGGGGGTGGGGGGGGGGGGGGGTGGGGGGGGGGGGGGGTGGGGGGGGGGGGGGGTGGGGGGGGGGGGGGGTGGGGGGGGGGGGGGGTGGGGGGGGGGGGGGGTGGGGGGGGGGGGGGGTGGGGGGGGGGGGGGGTGGGGGGGGGGGGGGGTGGGGGGGGGGGGGGGTGGGGGGGGGGGGGGGTGGGGGGGGGGGGGGGTGGGGGGGGGGGGGGGTGGGGGGGGGGGGGGGTGGGGGGGGGGGGGGGTGGGGGGGGGGGGGGGTGGGGGGGGGGGGGGGTGGGGGGGGGGGGGGGTGGGGGGGGGGGGGGGTGGGGGGGGGGGGGGGTGGGGGGGGGGGGGGGTGGGGGGGGGGGGGGGTGGGGGGGGGGGGGGGTGGGGGGGGGGGGGGGTGGGGGGGGGGGGGGGTGGGGGGGGGGGGGGGTGGGGGGGGGGGGGGGTGGGGGGGGGGGGGGGTGGGGGGGGGGGGGGGTGGGGGGGGGGGGGGGTGGGGGGGGGGGGGGGTGGGGGGGGGGGGGGGTGGGGGGGGGGGGGGGTGGGGGGGGGGGGGGGTGGGGGGGGGGGGGGGTGGGGGGGGGGGGGGGTGGGGGGGGGGGGGGGTGGGGGGGGGGGGGGGTGGGGGGGGGGGGGGGTGGGGGGGGGGGGGGGTGGGGGGGGGGGGGGGTGGGGGGGGGGGGGGGTGGGGGGGGGGGGGGGTGGGGGGGGGGGGGGGTGGGGGGGGGGGGGGGTGGGGGGGGGGGGGGGTGGGGGGGGGGGGGGGTGGGGGGGGGGGGGGGTGGGGGGGGGGGGGGGTGGGGGGGGGGGGGGGTGGGGGGGGGGGGGGGTGGGGGGGGGGGGGGGTGGGGGGGGGGGGGGGTGGGGGGGGGGGGGGGTGGGGGGGGGGGGGGGTGGGGGGGGGGGGGGGTGGGGGGGGGGGGGGGTGGGGGGGGGGGGGGGTGGGGGGGGGGGGGGGTGGGGGGGGGGGGGGGTGGGGGGGGGGGGGGGTGGGGGGGGGGGGGGGTGGGGGGGGGGGGGGGTGGGGGGGGGGGGGGGTGGGGGGGGGGGGGGGTGGGGGGGGGGGGGGGTGGGGGGGGGGGGGGGTGGGGGGGGGGGGGGGTGGGGGGGGGGGGGGGTGGGGGGGGGGGGGGGTGGGGGGGGGGGGGGGTGGGGGGGGGGGGGGGTGGGGGGGGGGGGGGGTGGGGGGGGGGGGGGGTGGGGGGGGGGGGGGGTGGGGGGGGGGGGGGGTGGGGGGGGGGGGGGGTGGGGGGGGGGGGGGGTGGGGGGGGGGGGGGGTGGGGGGGGGGGGGGGTGGGGGGGGGGGGGGGTGGGGGGGGGGGGGGGTGGGGGGGGGGGGGGGTGGGGGGGGGGGGGGGTGGGGGGGGGGGGGGGTGGGGGGGGGGGGGGGTGGGGGGGGGGGGGGGTGGGGGGGGGGGGGGGTGGGGGGGGGGGGGGGTGGGGGGGGGGGGGGGTGGGGGGGGGGGGGGGTGGGGGGGGGGGGGGGTGGGGGGGGGGGGGGGTGGGGGGGGGGGGGGGTGGGGGGGGGGGGGGGTGGGGGGGGGGGGGGGTGGGGGGGGGGGGGGGTGGGGGGGGGGGGGGGTGGGGGGGGGGGGGGGTGGGGGGGGGGGGGGGTGGGGGGGGGGGGGGGTGGGGGGGGGGGGGGGTGGGGGGGGGGGGGGGTGGGGGGGGGGGGGGGTGGGGGGGGGGGGGGGTGGGGGGGGGGGGGGGTGGGGGGGGGGGGGGGTGGGGGGGGGGGGGGGTGGGGGGGGGGGGGGGTGGGGGGGGGGGGGGGTGGGGGGGGGGGGGGGTGGGGGGGGGGGGGGGTGGGGGGGGGGGGGGGTGGGGGGGGGGGGGGGTGGGGGGGGGGGGGGGTGGGGGGGGGGGGGGGTGGGGGGGGGGGGGGGTGGGGGGGGGGGGGGGTGGGGGGGGGGGGGGGTGGGGGGGGGGGGGGGTGGGGGGGGGGGGGGGTGGGGGGGGGGGGGGGTGGGGGGGGGGGGGGGTGGGGGGGGGGGGGGGTGGGGGGGGGGGGGGGTGGGGGGGGGGGGGGGTGGGGGGGGGGGGGGGTGGGGGGGGGGGGGGGTGGGGGGGGGGGGGGGTGGGGGGGGGGGGGGGTGGGGGGGGGGGGGGGTGGGGGGGGGGGGGGGTGGGGGGGGGGGGGGGTGGGGGGGGGGGGGGGTGGGGGGGGGGGGGGGTGGGGGGGGGGGGGGGTGGGGGGGGGGGGGGGTGGGGGGGGGGGGGGGTGGGGGGGGGGGGGGGTGGGGGGGGGGGGGGGTGGGGGGGGGGGGGGGTGGGGGGGGGGGGGGGTGGGGGGGGGGGGGGGTGGGGGGGGGGGGGGGTGGGGGGGGGGGGGGGTGGGGGGGGGGGGGGGTGGGGGGGGGGGGGGGTGGGGGGGGGGGGGGGTGGGGGGGGGGGGGGGTGGGGGGGGGGGGGGGTGGGGGGGGGGGGGGGTGGGGGGGGGGGGGGGTGGGGGGGGGGGGGGGTGGGGGGGGGGGGGGGTGGGGGGGGGGGGGGGTGGGGGGGGGGGGGGGTGGGGGGGGGGGGGGGTGGGGGGGGGGGGGGGTGGGGGGGGGGGGGGGTGGGGGGGGGGGGGGGTGGGGGGGGGGGGGGGTGGGGGGGGGGGGGGGTGGGGGGGGGGGGGGGTGGGGGGGGGGGGGGGTGGGGGGGGGGGGGGGTGGGGGGGGGGGGGGGTGGGGGGGGGGGGGGGTGGGGGGGGGGGGGGGTGGGGGGGGGGGGGGGTGGGGGGGGGGGGGGGTGGGGGGGGGGGGGGGTGGGGGGGGGGGGGGGTGGGGGGGGGGGGGGGTGGGGGGGGGGGGGGGTGGGGGGGGGGGGGGGTGGGGGGGGGGGGGGGTGGGGGGGGGGGGGGGTGGGGGGGGGGGGGGGTGGGGGGGGGGGGGGGTGGGGGGGGGGGGGGGTGGGGGGGGGGGGGGGTGGGGGGGGGGGGGGGTGGGGGGGGGGGGGGGTGGGGGGGGGGGGGGGTGGGGGGGGGGGGGGGTGGGGGGGGGGGGGGGTGGGGGGGGGGGGGGGTGGGGGGGGGGGGGGGTGGGGGGGGGGGGGGGTGGGGGGGGGGGGGGGTGGGGGGGGGGGGGGGTGGGGGGGGGGGGGGGTGGGGGGGGGGGGGGGTGGGGGGGGGGGGGGGTGGGGGGGGGGGGGGGTGGGGGGGGGGGGGGGTGGGGGGGGGGGGGGGTGGGGGGGGGGGGGGGTGGGGGGGGGGGGGGGTGGGGGGGGGGGGGGGTGGGGGGGGGGGGGGGTGGGGGGGGGGGGGGGTGGGGGGGGGGGGGGGTGGGGGGGGGGGGGGGTGGGGGGGGGGGGGGGTGGGGGGGGGGGGGGGTGGGGGGGGGGGGGGGTGGGGGGGGGGGGGGGTGGGGGGGGGGGGGGGTGGGGGGGGGGGGGGGTGGGGGGGGGGGGGGGTGGGGGGGGGGGGGGGTGGGGGGGGGGGGGGGTGGGGGGGGGGGGGGGTGGGGGGGGGGGGGGGTGGGGGGGGGGGGGGGTGGGGGGGGGGGGGGGTGGGGGGGGGGGGGGGTGGGGGGGGGGGGGGGTGGGGGGGGGGGGGGGTGGGGGGGGGGGGGGGTGGGGGGGGGGGGGGGTGGGGGGGGGGGGGGGTGGGGGGGGGGGGGGGTGGGGGGGGGGGGGGGTGGGGGGGGGGGGGGGTGGGGGGGGGGGGGGGTGGGGGGGGGGGGGGGTGGGGGGGGGGGGGGGTGGGGGGGGGGGGGGGTGGGGGGGGGGGGGGGTGGGGGGGGGGGGGGGTGGGGGGGGGGGGGGGTGGGGGGGGGGGGGGGTGGGGGGGGGGGGGGGTGGGGGGGGGGGGGGGTGGGGGGGGGGGGGGGTGGGGGGGGGGGGGGGTGGGGGGGGGGGGGGGTGGGGGGGGGGGGGGGTGGGGGGGGGGGGGGGTGGGGGGGGGGGGGGGTGGGGGGGGGGGGGGGTGGGGGGGGGGGGGGGTGGGGGGGGGGGGGGGTGGGGGGGGGGGGGGGTGGGGGGGGGGGGGGGTGGGGGGGGGGGGGGGTGGGGGGGGGGGGGGGTGGGGGGGGGGGGGGGTGGGGGGGGGGGGGGGTGGGGGGGGGGGGGGGTGGGGGGGGGGGGGGGTGGGGGGGGGGGGGGGTGGGGGGGGGGGGGGGTGGGGGGGGGGGGGGGTGGGGGGGGGGGGGGGTGGGGGGGGGGGGGGGTGGGGGGGGGGGGGGGTGGGGGGGGGGGGGGGTGGGGGGGGGGGGGGGTGGGGGGGGGGGGGGGTGGGGGGGGGGGGGGGTGGGGGGGGGGGGGGGTGGGGGGGGGGGGGGGTGGGGGGGGGGGGGGGTGGGGGGGGGGGGGGGTGGGGGGGGGGGGGGGTGGGGGGGGGGGGGGGTGGGGGGGGGGGGGGGTGGGGGGGGGGGGGGGTGGGGGGGGGGGGGGGTGGGGGGGGGGGGGGGTGGGGGGGGGGGGGGGTGGGGGGGGGGGGGGGTGGGGGGGGGGGGGGGTGGGGGGGGGGGGGGGTGGGGGGGGGGGGGGGTGGGGGGGGGGGGGGGTGGGGGGGGGGGGGGGTGGGGGGGGGGGGGGGTGGGGGGGGGGGGGGGTGGGGGGGGGGGGGGGTGGGGGGGGGGGGGGGTGGGGGGGGGGGGGGGTGGGGGGGGGGGGGGGTGGGGGGGGGGGGGGGTGGGGGGGGGGGGGGGTGGGGGGGGGGGGGGGTGGGGGGGGGGGGGGGTGGGGGGGGGGGGGGGTGGGGGGGGGGGGGGGTGGGGGGGGGGGGGGGTGGGGGGGGGGGGGGGTGGGGGGGGGGGGGGGTGGGGGGGGGGGGGGGTGGGGGGGGGGGGGGGTGGGGGGGGGGGGGGGTGGGGGGGGGGGGGGGTGGGGGGGGGGGGGGGTGGGGGGGGGGGGGGGTGGGGGGGGGGGGGGGTGGGGGGGGGGGGGGGTGGGGGGGGGGGGGGGTGGGGGGGGGGGGGGGTGGGGGGGGGGGGGGGTGGGGGGGGGGGGGGGTGGGGGGGGGGGGGGGTGGGGGGGGGGGGGGGTGGGGGGGGGGGGGGGTGGGGGGGGGGGGGGGTGGGGGGGGGGGGGGGTGGGGGGGGGGGGGGGTGGGGGGGGGGGGGGGTGGGGGGGGGGGGGGGTGGGGGGGGGGGGGGGTGGGGGGGGGGGGGGGTGGGGGGGGGGGGGGGTGGGGGGGGGGGGGGGTGGGGGGGGGGGGGGGTGGGGGGGGGGGGGGGTGGGGGGGGGGGGGGGTGGGGGGGGGGGGGGGTGGGGGGGGGGGGGGGTGGGGGGGGGGGGGGGTGGGGGGGGGGGGGGGTGGGGGGGGGGGGGGGTGGGGGGGGGGGGGGGTGGGGGGGGGGGGGGGTGGGGGGGGGGGGGGGTGGGGGGGGGGGGGGGTGGGGGGGGGGGGGGGTGGGGGGGGGGGGGGGTGGGGGGGGGGGGGGGTGGGGGGGGGGGGGGGTGGGGGGGGGGGGGGGTGGGGGGGGGGGGGGGTGGGGGGGGGGGGGGGTGGGGGGGGGGGGGGGTGGGGGGGGGGGGGGGTGGGGGGGGGGGGGGGTGGGGGGGGGGGGGGGTGGGGGGGGGGGGGGGTGGGGGGGGGGGGGGGTGGGGGGGGGGGGGGGTGGGGGGGGGGGGGGGTGGGGGGGGGGGGGGGTGGGGGGGGGGGGGGGTGGGGGGGGGGGGGGGTGGGGGGGGGGGGGGGTGGGGGGGGGGGGGGGTGGGGGGGGGGGGGGGTGGGGGGGGGGGGGGGTGGGGGGGGGGGGGGGTGGGGGGGGGGGGGGGTGGGGGGGGGGGGGGGTGGGGGGGGGGGGGGGTGGGGGGGGGGGGGGGTGGGGGGGGGGGGGGGTGGGGGGGGGGGGGGGTGGGGGGGGGGGGGGGTGGGGGGGGGGGGGGGTGGGGGGGGGGGGGGGTGGGGGGGGGGGGGGGTGGGGGGGGGGGGGGGTGGGGGGGGGGGGGGGTGGGGGGGGGGGGGGGTGGGGGGGGGGGGGGGTGGGGGGGGGGGGGGGTGGGGGGGGGGGGGGGTGGGGGGGGGGGGGGGTGGGGGGGGGGGGGGGTGGGGGGGGGGGGGGGTGGGGGGGGGGGGGGGTGGGGGGGGGGGGGGGTGGGGGGGGGGGGGGGTGGGGGGGGGGGGGGGTGGGGGGGGGGGGGGGTGGGGGGGGGGGGGGGTGGGGGGGGGGGGGGGTGGGGGGGGGGGGGGGTGGGGGGGGGGGGGGGTGGGGGGGGGGGGGGGTGGGGGGGGGGGGGGGTGGGGGGGGGGGGGGGTGGGGGGGGGGGGGGGTGGGGGGGGGGGGGGGTGGGGGGGGGGGGGGGTGGGGGGGGGGGGGGGTGGGGGGGGGGGGGGGTGGGGGGGGGGGGGGGTGGGGGGGGGGGGGGGTGGGGGGGGGGGGGGGTGGGGGGGGGGGGGGGTGGGGGGGGGGGGGGGTGGGGGGGGGGGGGGGTGGGGGGGGGGGGGGGTGGGGGGGGGGGGGGGTGGGGGGGGGGGGGGGTGGGGGGGGGGGGGGGTGGGGGGGGGGGGGGGTGGGGGGGGGGGGGGGTGGGGGGGGGGGGGGGTGGGGGGGGGGGGGGGTGGGGGGGGGGGGGGGTGGGGGGGGGGGGGGGTGGGGGGGGGGGGGGGTGGGGGGGGGGGGGGGTGGGGGGGGGGGGGGGTGGGGGGGGGGGGGGGTGGGGGGGGGGGGGGGTGGGGGGGGGGGGGGGTGGGGGGGGGGGGGGGTGGGGGGGGGGGGGGGTGGGGGGGGGGGGGGGTGGGGGGGGGGGGGGGTGGGGGGGGGGGGGGGTGGGGGGGGGGGGGGGTGGGGGGGGGGGGGGGTGGGGGGGGGGGGGGGTGGGGGGGGGGGGGGGTGGGGGGGGGGGGGGGTGGGGGGGGGGGGGGGTGGGGGGGGGGGGGGGTGGGGGGGGGGGGGGGTGGGGGGGGGGGGGGGTGGGGGGGGGGGGGGGTGGGGGGGGGGGGGGGTGGGGGGGGGGGGGGGTGGGGGGGGGGGGGGGTGGGGGGGGGGGGGGGTGGGGGGGGGGGGGGGTGGGGGGGGGGGGGGGTGGGGGGGGGGGGGGGTGGGGGGGGGGGGGGGTGGGGGGGGGGGGGGGTGGGGGGGGGGGGGGGTGGGGGGGGGGGGGGGTGGGGGGGGGGGGGGGTGGGGGGGGGGGGGGGTGGGGGGGGGGGGGGGTGGGGGGGGGGGGGGGTGGGGGGGGGGGGGGGTGGGGGGGGGGGGGGGTGGGGGGGGGGGGGGGTGGGGGGGGGGGGGGGTGGGGGGGGGGGGGGGTGGGGGGGGGGGGGGGTGGGGGGGGGGGGGGGTGGGGGGGGGGGGGGGTGGGGGGGGGGGGGGGTGGGGGGGGGGGGGGGTGGGGGGGGGGGGGGGTGGGGGGGGGGGGGGGTGGGGGGGGGGGGGGGTGGGGGGGGGGGGGGGTGGGGGGGGGGGGGGGTGGGGGGGGGGGGGGGTGGGGGGGGGGGGGGGTGGGGGGGGGGGGGGGTGGGGGGGGGGGGGGGTGGGGGGGGGGGGGGGTGGGGGGGGGGGGGGGTGGGGGGGGGGGGGGGTGGGGGGGGGGGGGGGTGGGGGGGGGGGGGGGTGGGGGGGGGGGGGGGTGGGGGGGGGGGGGGGTGGGGGGGGGGGGGGGTGGGGGGGGGGGGGGGTGGGGGGGGGGGGGGGTGGGGGGGGGGGGGGGTGGGGGGGGGGGGGGGTGGGGGGGGGGGGGGGTGGGGGGGGGGGGGGGTGGGGGGGGGGGGGGGTGGGGGGGGGGGGGGGTGGGGGGGGGGGGGGGTGGGGGGGGGGGGGGGTGGGGGGGGGGGGGGGTGGGGGGGGGGGGGGGTGGGGGGGGGGGGGGGTGGGGGGGGGGGGGGGTGGGGGGGGGGGGGGGTGGGGGGGGGGGGGGGTGGGGGGGGGGGGGGGTGGGGGGGGGGGGGGGTGGGGGGGGGGGGGGGTGGGGGGGGGGGGGGGTGGGGGGGGGGGGGGGTGGGGGGGGGGGGGGGTGGGGGGGGGGGGGGGTGGGGGGGGGGGGGGGTGGGGGGGGGGGGGGGTGGGGGGGGGGGGGGGTGGGGGGGGGGGGGGGTGGGGGGGGGGGGGGGTGGGGGGGGGGGGGGGTGGGGGGGGGGGGGGGTGGGGGGGGGGGGGGGTGGGGGGGGGGGGGGGTGGGGGGGGGGGGGGGTGGGGGGGGGGGGGGGTGGGGGGGGGGGGGGGTGGGGGGGGGGGGGGGTGGGGGGGGGGGGGGGTGGGGGGGGGGGGGGGTGGGGGGGGGGGGGGGTGGGGGGGGGGGGGGGTGGGGGGGGGGGGGGGTGGGGGGGGGGGGGGGTGGGGGGGGGGGGGGGTGGGGGGGGGGGGGGGTGGGGGGGGGGGGGGGTGGGGGGGGGGGGGGGTGGGGGGGGGGGGGGGTGGGGGGGGGGGGGGGTGGGGGGGGGGGGGGGTGGGGGGGGGGGGGGGTGGGGGGGGGGGGGGGTGGGGGGGGGGGGGGGTGGGGGGGGGGGGGGGTGGGGGGGGGGGGGGGTGGGGGGGGGGGGGGGTGGGGGGGGGGGGGGGTGGGGGGGGGGGGGGGTGGGGGGGGGGGGGGGTGGGGGGGGGGGGGGGTGGGGGGGGGGGGGGGTGGGGGGGGGGGGGGGTGGGGGGGGGGGGGGGTGGGGGGGGGGGGGGGTGGGGGGGGGGGGGGGTGGGGGGGGGGGGGGGTGGGGGGGGGGGGGGGTGGGGGGGGGGGGGGGTGGGGGGGGGGGGGGGTGGGGGGGGGGGGGGGTGGGGGGGGGGGGGGGTGGGGGGGGGGGGGGGTGGGGGGGGGGGGGGGTGGGGGGGGGGGGGGGTGGGGGGGGGGGGGGGTGGGGGGGGGGGGGGGTGGGGGGGGGGGGGGGTGGGGGGGGGGGGGGGTGGGGGGGGGGGGGGGTGGGGGGGGGGGGGGGTGGGGGGGGGGGGGGGTGGGGGGGGGGGGGGGTGGGGGGGGGGGGGGGTGGGGGGGGGGGGGGGTGGGGGGGGGGGGGGGTGGGGGGGGGGGGGGGTGGGGGGGGGGGGGGGTGGGGGGGGGGGGGGGTGGGGGGGGGGGGGGGTGGGGGGGGGGGGGGGTGGGGGGGGGGGGGGGTGGGGGGGGGGGGGGGTGGGGGGGGGGGGGGGTGGGGGGGGGGGGGGGTGGGGGGGGGGGGGGGTGGGGGGGGGGGGGGGTGGGGGGGGGGGGGGGTGGGGGGGGGGGGGGGTGGGGGGGGGGGGGGGTGGGGGGGGGGGGGGGTGGGGGGGGGGGGGGGTGGGGGGGGGGGGGGGTGGGGGGGGGGGGGGGTGGGGGGGGGGGGGGGTGGGGGGGGGGGGGGGTGGGGGGGGGGGGGGGTGGGGGGGGGGGGGGGTGGGGGGGGGGGGGGGTGGGGGGGGGGGGGGGTGGGGGGGGGGGGGGGTGGGGGGGGGGGGGGGTGGGGGGGGGGGGGGGTGGGGGGGGGGGGGGGTGGGGGGGGGGGGGGGTGGGGGGGGGGGGGGGTGGGGGGGGGGGGGGGTGGGGGGGGGGGGGGGTGGGGGGGGGGGGGGGTGGGGGGGGGGGGGGGTGGGGGGGGGGGGGGGTGGGGGGGGGGGGGGGTGGGGGGGGGGGGGGGTGGGGGGGGGGGGGGGTGGGGGGGGGGGGGGGTGGGGGGGGGGGGGGGTGGGGGGGGGGGGGGGTGGGGGGGGGGGGGGGTGGGGGGGGGGGGGGGTGGGGGGGGGGGGGGGTGGGGGGGGGGGGGGGTGGGGGGGGGGGGGGGTGGGGGGGGGGGGGGGTGGGGGGGGGGGGGGGTGGGGGGGGGGGGGGGTGGGGGGGGGGGGGGGTGGGGGGGGGGGGGGGTGGGGGGGGGGGGGGGTGGGGGGGGGGGGGGGTGGGGGGGGGGGGGGGTGGGGGGGGGGGGGGGTGGGGGGGGGGGGGGGTGGGGGGGGGGGGGGGTGGGGGGGGGGGGGGGTGGGGGGGGGGGGGGGTGGGGGGGGGGGGGGGTGGGGGGGGGGGGGGGTGGGGGGGGGGGGGGGTGGGGGGGGGGGGGGGTGGGGGGGGGGGGGGGTGGGGGGGGGGGGGGGTGGGGGGGGGGGGGGGTGGGGGGGGGGGGGGGTGGGGGGGGGGGGGGGTGGGGGGGGGGGGGGGTGGGGGGGGGGGGGGGTGGGGGGGGGGGGGGGTGGGGGGGGGGGGGGGTGGGGGGGGGGGGGGGTGGGGGGGGGGGGGGGTGGGGGGGGGGGGGGGTGGGGGGGGGGGGGGGTGGGGGGGGGGGGGGGTGGGGGGGGGGGGGGGTGGGGGGGGGGGGGGGTGGGGGGGGGGGGGGGTGGGGGGGGGGGGGGGTGGGGGGGGGGGGGGGTGGGGGGGGGGGGGGGTGGGGGGGGGGGGGGGTGGGGGGGGGGGGGGGTGGGGGGGGGGGGGGGTGGGGGGGGGGGGGGGTGGGGGGGGGGGGGGGTGGGGGGGGGGGGGGGTGGGGGGGGGGGGGGGTGGGGGGGGGGGGGGGTGGGGGGGGGGGGGGGTGGGGGGGGGGGGGGGTGGGGGGGGGGGGGGGTGGGGGGGGGGGGGGGTGGGGGGGGGGGGGGGTGGGGGGGGGGGGGGGTGGGGGGGGGGGGGGGTGGGGGGGGGGGGGGGTGGGGGGGGGGGGGGGTGGGGGGGGGGGGGGGTGGGGGGGGGGGGGGGTGGGGGGGGGGGGGGGTGGGGGGGGGGGGGGGTGGGGGGGGGGGGGGGTGGGGGGGGGGGGGGGTGGGGGGGGGGGGGGGTGGGGGGGGGGGGGGGTGGGGGGGGGGGGGGGTGGGGGGGGGGGGGGGTGGGGGGGGGGGGGGGTGGGGGGGGGGGGGGGTGGGGGGGGGGGGGGGTGGGGGGGGGGGGGGGTGGGGGGGGGGGGGGGTGGGGGGGGGGGGGGGTGGGGGGGGGGGGGGGTGGGGGGGGGGGGGGGTGGGGGGGGGGGGGGGTGGGGGGGGGGGGGGGTGGGGGGGGGGGGGGGTGGGGGGGGGGGGGGGTGGGGGGGGGGGGGGGTGGGGGGGGGGGGGGGTGGGGGGGGGGGGGGGTGGGGGGGGGGGGGGGTGGGGGGGGGGGGGGGTGGGGGGGGGGGGGGGTGGGGGGGGGGGGGGGTGGGGGGGGGGGGGGGTGGGGGGGGGGGGGGGTGGGGGGGGGGGGGGGTGGGGGGGGGGGGGGGTGGGGGGGGGGGGGGGTGGGGGGGGGGGGGGGTGGGGGGGGGGGGGGGTGGGGGGGGGGGGGGGTGGGGGGGGGGGGGGGTGGGGGGGGGGGGGGGTGGGGGGGGGGGGGGGTGGGGGGGGGGGGGGGTGGGGGGGGGGGGGGGTGGGGGGGGGGGGGGGTGGGGGGGGGGGGGGGTGGGGGGGGGGGGGGGTGGGGGGGGGGGGGGGTGGGGGGGGGGGGGGGTGGGGGGGGGGGGGGGTGGGGGGGGGGGGGGGTGGGGGGGGGGGGGGGTGGGGGGGGGGGGGGGTGGGGGGGGGGGGGGGTGGGGGGGGGGGGGGGTGGGGGGGGGGGGGGGTGGGGGGGGGGGGGGGTGGGGGGGGGGGGGGGTGGGGGGGGGGGGGGGTGGGGGGGGGGGGGGGTGGGGGGGGGGGGGGGTGGGGGGGGGGGGGGGTGGGGGGGGGGGGGGGTGGGGGGGGGGGGGGGTGGGGGGGGGGGGGGGTGGGGGGGGGGGGGGGTGGGGGGGGGGGGGGGTGGGGGGGGGGGGGGGTGGGGGGGGGGGGGGGTGGGGGGGGGGGGGGGTGGGGGGGGGGGGGGGTGGGGGGGGGGGGGGGTGGGGGGGGGGGGGGGTGGGGGGGGGGGGGGGTGGGGGGGGGGGGGGGTGGGGGGGGGGGGGGGTGGGGGGGGGGGGGGGTGGGGGGGGGGGGGGGTGGGGGGGGGGGGGGGTGGGGGGGGGGGGGGGTGGGGGGGGGGGGGGGTGGGGGGGGGGGGGGGTGGGGGGGGGGGGGGGTGGGGGGGGGGGGGGGTGGGGGGGGGGGGGGGTGGGGGGGGGGGGGGGTGGGGGGGGGGGGGGGTGGGGGGGGGGGGGGGTGGGGGGGGGGGGGGGTGGGGGGGGGGGGGGGTGGGGGGGGGGGGGGGTGGGGGGGGGGGGGGGTGGGGGGGGGGGGGGGTGGGGGGGGGGGGGGGTGGGGGGGGGGGGGGGTGGGGGGGGGGGGGGGTGGGGGGGGGGGGGGGTGGGGGGGGGGGGGGGTGGGGGGGGGGGGGGGTGGGGGGGGGGGGGGGTGGGGGGGGGGGGGGGTGGGGGGGGGGGGGGGTGGGGGGGGGGGGGGGTGGGGGGGGGGGGGGGTGGGGGGGGGGGGGGGTGGGGGGGGGGGGGGGTGGGGGGGGGGGGGGGTGGGGGGGGGGGGGGGTGGGGGGGGGGGGGGGTGGGGGGGGGGGGGGGTGGGGGGGGGGGGGGGTGGGGGGGGGGGGGGGTGGGGGGGGGGGGGGGTGGGGGGGGGGGGGGGTGGGGGGGGGGGGGGGTGGGGGGGGGGGGGGGTGGGGGGGGGGGGGGGTGGGGGGGGGGGGGGGTGGGGGGGGGGGGGGGTGGGGGGGGGGGGGGGTGGGGGGGGGGGGGGGTGGGGGGGGGGGGGGGTGGGGGGGGGGGGGGGTGGGGGGGGGGGGGGGTGGGGGGGGGGGGGGGTGGGGGGGGGGGGGGGTGGGGGGGGGGGGGGGTGGGGGGGGGGGGGGGTGGGGGGGGGGGGGGGTGGGGGGGGGGGGGGGTGGGGGGGGGGGGGGGTGGGGGGGGGGGGGGGTGGGGGGGGGGGGGGGTGGGGGGGGGGGGGGGTGGGGGGGGGGGGGGGTGGGGGGGGGGGGGGGTGGGGGGGGGGGGGGGTGGGGGGGGGGGGGGGTGGGGGGGGGGGGGGGTGGGGGGGGGGGGGGGTGGGGGGGGGGGGGGGTGGGGGGGGGGGGGGGTGGGGGGGGGGGGGGGTGGGGGGGGGGGGGGGTGGGGGGGGGGGGGGGTGGGGGGGGGGGGGGGTGGGGGGGGGGGGGGGTGGGGGGGGGGGGGGGTGGGGGGGGGGGGGGGTGGGGGGGGGGGGGGGTGGGGGGGGGGGGGGGTGGGGGGGGGGGGGGGTGGGGGGGGGGGGGGGTGGGGGGGGGGGGGGGTGGGGGGGGGGGGGGGTGGGGGGGGGGGGGGGTGGGGGGGGGGGGGGGTGGGGGGGGGGGGGGGTGGGGGGGGGGGGGGGTGGGGGGGGGGGGGGGTGGGGGGGGGGGGGGGTGGGGGGGGGGGGGGGTGGGGGGGGGGGGGGGTGGGGGGGGGGGGGGGTGGGGGGGGGGGGGGGTGGGGGGGGGGGGGGGTGGGGGGGGGGGGGGGTGGGGGGGGGGGGGGGTGGGGGGGGGGGGGGGTGGGGGGGGGGGGGGGTGGGGGGGGGGGGGGGTGGGGGGGGGGGGGGGTGGGGGGGGGGGGGGGTGGGGGGGGGGGGGGGTGGGGGGGGGGGGGGGTGGGGGGGGGGGGGGGTGGGGGGGGGGGGGGGTGGGGGGGGGGGGGGGTGGGGGGGGGGGGGGGTGGGGGGGGGGGGGGGTGGGGGGGGGGGGGGGTGGGGGGGGGGGGGGGTGGGGGGGGGGGGGGGTGGGGGGGGGGGGGGGTGGGGGGGGGGGGGGGTGGGGGGGGGGGGGGGTGGGGGGGGGGGGGGGTGGGGGGGGGGGGGGGTGGGGGGGGGGGGGGGTGGGGGGGGGGGGGGGTGGGGGGGGGGGGGGGTGGGGGGGGGGGGGGGTGGGGGGGGGGGGGGGTGGGGGGGGGGGGGGGTGGGGGGGGGGGGGGGTGGGGGGGGGGGGGGGTGGGGGGGGGGGGGGGTGGGGGGGGGGGGGGGTGGGGGGGGGGGGGGGTGGGGGGGGGGGGGGGTGGGGGGGGGGGGGGGTGGGGGGGGGGGGGGGTGGGGGGGGGGGGGGGTGGGGGGGGGGGGGGGTGGGGGGGGGGGGGGGTGGGGGGGGGGGGGGGTGGGGGGGGGGGGGGGTGGGGGGGGGGGGGGGTGGGGGGGGGGGGGGGTGGGGGGGGGGGGGGGTGGGGGGGGGGGGGGGTGGGGGGGGGGGGGGGTGGGGGGGGGGGGGGGTGGGGGGGGGGGGGGGTGGGGGGGGGGGGGGGTGGGGGGGGGGGGGGGTGGGGGGGGGGGGGGGTGGGGGGGGGGGGGGGTGGGGGGGGGGGGGGGTGGGGGGGGGGGGGGGTGGGGGGGGGGGGGGGTGGGGGGGGGGGGGGGTGGGGGGGGGGGGGGGTGGGGGGGGGGGGGGGTGGGGGGGGGGGGGGGTGGGGGGGGGGGGGGGTGGGGGGGGGGGGGGGTGGGGGGGGGGGGGGGTGGGGGGGGGGGGGGGTGGGGGGGGGGGGGGGTGGGGGGGGGGGGGGGTGGGGGGGGGGGGGGGTGGGGGGGGGGGGGGGTGGGGGGGGGGGGGGGTGGGGGGGGGGGGGGGTGGGGGGGGGGGGGGGTGGGGGGGGGGGGGGGTGGGGGGGGGGGGAGGGTGGGGGGGGGGGGGGGTGGGGGGGTGTGGGGGGGGTGGGTGGGGGTGGCCTTGGGGTGGGGGGGGGGGGGGGGGGGCGGGGGGGGGGGTGGGGGGGGGGGGGGGGGGGGGGGGGGGGGGGGGGGGGGGGGGGGGGTGGGGGGGGGGGGGGGTGGGGTGGGGGGGGGGGGGAGGGGGGGGGGGGGGGGGGGGGGGGGGGGGGGGGGGGGGGGGGTGGGGGGGGGGGGGGGGTGGGGGGGGGGTGGAATGCACTCAAGGTTACTTCACCATCAACACCATTGAATCCTTTACAATGAGAGGGCCCCTCCAAATCCGCTCACACCCGCCGTCACCGCTTGGGCCTGTGCCTGCACTGTGGAGAAGGCGGCCACCTCGTCACGTCTTGCCCTGGTCATCGCACTCCAGCAGCTGCTTCCAGACCCCAGGGTCCACAGCAGGAACCCCCACAAAAGGTTCCCAAAGGTCCCGCCCTGCCACAGCCAGAGCTGCCCTTAACCTGGCTGCTCATGCCGGGGACTTAAACAACTCCAAGGTGTTGGGTGCCCAGGACTATGGGGCACTGGCGGGAAACGGTGACAACCTGGCTTAGGGAGCGCCGGTGGCCAGGTCATCCCTGCAGGCACCACGGTGTAAAGGATTCAGTGGTGTTGATGAGCGGGTCAGCCGCCTGGCCTTGACTACATTCCACAACCCGGGCGATGGGCCAGCTTCTGCGGCGGAGACCTTATCTCTGCGAGGGAGATGAGACCTACGTTCCCATGGGAAACCGGGAGGGGGATGGGATGGACAGAGTTATAACCTGTGCTTCTGGCGGGAGAAATTATTCCTGCCACGGCGTGTACGTGAGCTTTCTAGAATGTCTGAATAAACGGTCTTTTACGCCCAAAAAACCTTTTATTTCTGCTTCTATGTAATTCCACTTACATTAAACAGAAATCAATAAATTCATCTATCTTCCTAGTGCAGTGAACCTCTGAATCTCGACATGGAGAGGTTAGATATTCATGTGGAAGGTTGATTTGTAAAGAACTCCGAGCTTTCCCTTCTGGATTTGGAAGAACGGCCGGAAGAAACGGAGTCGCTGGTGACTCTTTCCCGTCCTCGGATCAACACGAGTCTTCCCTTACTCCGTTGGGACGAGGGACGGGCAGGCGACCATGGGGACTTACATGAGTGGATTTGGGGCGCTGTCTATGGATCGAGCGCTAATGGATGGGAATATCTACCCGTTTATCGTATGGATTACAAACCTCAGATGCAACCTGTCACGGAGGAGACTTACACTCATCACCTTTCCCTGAAACACAGGAGTCCGATGAGCGATTCCTGGACTTCATGTTGGTGATGCTCCTTAAGAATCCACCATGGCATAGAACTGGGGCCCGATCGACTCCCACCGTTGAACCTGGGACTATACGCGGGGATTGGGAGGGGTATGCGTTCAAGCTTCCGATCGGAACCCCCAGATCCCGGACCAGCGGCTGCACCTAAGGATTTTGATGGAATTACCCGGTGGAGCACGGCGTCCCTGCGTTTGAATGAAGAACCGAAGCCACCATTCCCATCCGGATCTATTCCCTCTCCCGCTCGAAAGAGAGCTGGGATACGGGGAAGTGGAGCATCTGCGAGATGCCCAAAAGAGCATGGGCCCGTGAGAGCGCCAGCTATGGGAAGAGGAACGAGAGCAGCTGCAGCAAGAGCGTGAAAACCTGCAAAGGGGCCGGGAACAGCAGCGCAAAAGAAATCCAACTTTCCGGTGGACCGTGCCAAAGATGCGCTGCTACCGCTGACAATATGTGCAGAACCTATCGGTCGCCCATGATAAAGTCCCTGGAACACTCCAAGCACGGTTTACAAGCGTCAACGCGAAAGCGTTAAGACGCTAACGTGCGCCAAAGTGAACTAACTACCGCAGCTGTTCCAGCGAGGCGGAACTGGCCAAACTGGAGCGAGAGAAAGCAGCTTTGCATGCGCTGGGATACGATGGCACAAGCAAGGAGAGAGAGCTGGCCGCATTGGAGAAGAAACTGAAGAAGCAGCAGGAACCCAGGACCCGCTGAGGGGTTTGGAGTCTACGCTGTCACTGGGTACAGCCGGTGCCAGAAGGGCGGCGCTGCCTGGGTCCTGCCACCTTCCAAGGACCGGCTCCACCCAGGACACCAAGCGGCACCGGCATTGGGTACCTCCACCTCCACCGGTTCCGGCCCCCCCTGCCGCCGCTGCCTCCCAGCCCTGCGCCAGCCGCCCGCCCAGCCCGGTATCCCAGGGCCGTCAGGAAAGAGGATGTTACAGGTATCCATTTCCTGCCACGTTTCGATGGGACCGCTTCCAAACTTCCCTACTTCCATCCTGCAGCTTTCGATTGCCACATGGAGGACTATGGCCGATTTATACCCGGTCTGAACGCGAAAAAATACGGGACACGCCGGCTCCGTCCTGGATGGGGCGGCAGCCGACTGGTTTGTGACTCTTTTAGACCTACAAGATGAAGATGCGCGCACCCGGTGCCCTGCGTTCCTCCAAATAGCAGAACTCGCTTCCAAGATCCGGGTGCTGAAAATGAAATATCCGCTTTATCAAAGTCTATCCAGCAAGGCAACCGTCCGTTTGCAGAATTTGCCCGTGAATTTCGTGCGGCGGCTGCTCGACTCCCTCCTGAGTGGCCTGAGCGCATGAAATGTGAATACTTCTCGGATGCTGTCGACGGCAAGCTGCGTGAAACGGTGTTTTTAATTCGGATCCCCCGCACTATTGCTGATTGGATCGAATTGGGATCCCAGGTGGCGTCTCGTTTGGAGTACGCTCGTGCCGGGGGCCGCCCACGCCCAAAACCCGCCACTACGACCACCGCTGCGACCACCAAGCCAAGCCCAGCCGCCTCTACCGAGACCACCTCCGAGCGCCGTCGCCGACTGGGATTGTGTCTTTACTGCGGAGGACCGGGTCATCTCGCCGCCAACTGCCCGAAAAAACAGAAGCCAACCGCTCCGGCCGCGCGCACCCCATCTGCCAAGCCACCGCGCAAATCCGGGCCGCCCCCAACAGGCTCGTCTAAGGCAGTTACCGAAGGCGACCCAGAGGAGGGGGAAGCAGCTGTTTGCCTTTCTTCAGCCCCCATGGATATGGGTTCGACTCCAGACGCGGTGAGTGAAGGCAGCGCTCCCATTACGATCCAAGCGTTTCTGGCCAACCCCGCTAAGCATACTCGTATTATAGCCTCAGCCCTTGTAGATTCTGGGTGCTCCCATTGTTTAATGCGGCCCCAGGTGGCGGAGGAACTAGGTCTAGACCAAGTCCCCCTGGCTAAGCCCATACCATTCACCCAAATGGACGGCAGTCCTCTCGGGAGCGAAGGACCGGCCCAGTTCAAAACGCAACCGGTTCTCCTCCGCTGCGCCGACCATTGGGAGAAAATTAGTTTTATTCTGGCGCCAGTGGCCAAACACTCCATAGTTCTGGGCATGCCATGGTTGTTGTTGCATGAACCAAAATTCATTTGGAAAGAAAGGATCTTAGAATTCACTGACCCTCCCTGCAGAGAACACATGAATTGGGGGGAAAACTCGGCTTCTCCTGACATACCCCCCCCCCCGGCTTCATCAGCGATGCACGCTCTAATTGCTCCCGATTCTACCGGCATTCCACCGGCTTACCAGGATTTAGCCAGAGTATTTCAGGAGCAAGAATGCGATCAGTTGCCACCCCATAGAGACACTGACTGCAAAATCGTAATACAGCCAGGGGCGCAACTGCCCAAAGGTAGAATCTACCGCATGAGTCCCAATGAGGAGAAGGAACTTCGTGCCTTCTTAGACAAGAACCTCGCTCCCGGGTTCATACGGCGGGCTACCAAACACACACATGCTGCTCCTGTATTGTTTGTAAAGAAAAAAGATGGGTCTTTACGGCTCTGCACAGATTACCGAGGACTCAATGCAGTCTCCCTGTCCAATAAATACCCTTTGCCATTAATCAAGGACCTTTTAGACGTATTGGGCAAGGGACACATCTTTACTAAGTTGGACTTGAGAGAAGCTTACTACAGGGTCAGAATTGCGGAAGGCTATGAACACTTGACTGCATTTAACACGAAGTTTGGACAGTTTGAATACTTAATAATGCCATTCGGGTTAAGTGGGGCCCCCGGAGCTTTTATGGCCCTTATCAACGAAATTCTCCATGATTTATTGTACAAGGGAGTAGTGGTGTACTTAGATGACGTTTTAATTTATTCACAAACCATGGAAGAGCATGAAGCATTGGTTCGGGAAGTATTGAAACGTTTGCTCAACAACTCCCTCTTTGCCAAACTTTCGAAATGCTGTTTCCACCAAACCTCTATCGACTATTTGGGTTACCGGATCTCGCCCGAGGGCCTAAAAATGGATCCTGCTAAGATTGATGCAGTCCTCCAATGGCCTGCCCCTACCAACCGAAAGGAACTCCAATCTTTTCTAGGTTTTGCTAATTTCTATCGTGACTTTATACCCCAATTCGCTGAACTGACTCTCCCACTCACAGACCTCTTACGCACTAAGGGTAAAGATCCACTGACTGCCAAGCCCGGGGCCCCCCTTTCCTGGTCTAAAGAATGTCAGACAGCCTTTCAGCTTTTAAAATCTGCTTTTACTACCGAACCTATCCTGAAGCACCCTGACCCAGATCTCCCGTTTGTGGTTCACGTGGATGCCTCGGACAAAGCGCTTGGGGCAGCCCTGTTGCAGAGAAATAAAGATGATAGGCTGGTTCCGTGTGCTTATTTATCAAAGAAATTCTCCGGTGCTGAGCTCAACTGGACTGTAGGGGATAAAGAGACTGCGGCCATCAAAGTAGCACTCTCCACTTGGCGCCACTGGCTGGAGGGGGCTAAACACCCCTTTCAAGTTTGGTCGGATCACAAGAACTTGGCCGCCCTCTCCACCCCCCTCAAGATGTCCGCGAAGCAACTTCGTTGGGCCGATTTCTTTTCTCGTTTCTCTTTCACTGTCCATTTTTTCCCCGGAAAAACCAATAAACTGGCTGATGCGCTCTCGCGCCTACCCGGGGAGGGGGGTGGAGCTGCCTTACGGGACATTCCGCGCACTGTTCTCTCGCCCTCCCAATTGGGGCTGGCTGTCACCCGATCTCAGACGTCCACTCCTCCTTCTCTGCCCATTCCCAGCCTGGTCTCTCCTTTCCTACGGGAACTCGAGGAGGCGGGGCTGCGCGAGCCACCGGCGGAGGAAGGTGACTCCCAATTGCGTTTGGAGAATGGTGTTTGGCGGCGGGGGGATTGTTGGTACGTGCCTCCCCCCCTCCGTAAGCAGGTTCTCGAGGCCTGTCATGATGCCCGCTCAGCTGGACATTTTGGCTTCCTAAAAACTCTGCATTTGGCCCGCCGTCAATTTTGGTGGCGCGCGATGCGCAAGGACATTGAGACGTATATTAAAGGTTGCTCTGTTTGTGCGGAAGCCAAGAACGTTCCGGGAAAACCCCATGGTCTGTTGAAACCTCTCCCGGTGGCCTCCCGCCCCTGGGAAGTCATCTCCATGGATTTTATTACGGATTTGCCAGAAAGTCATGGCAACACGGTCTTGTGGGTGGTGGTGGACTTATTTTCTAAACAAGCCCATTTCATCCCATGTGCTTCCATCCCCTCCGCTCCTAAGTTAGCGCGTCTGTTCATTCAGCATATTTATCGTCTACACTCCACCCCCGTTAAGGTGGTCTCCGACCGCGGGCCCCAATTCATTTCAAAGTTCTGGAAAGCTTTTCTAGGTTTGTTGGGGGCCGCCCCGGCGGTTGCCGCCCCCTACCACGTTCAAAGTGACGGTGAGTCAGAGAGAACGAACAGAACCCTGGAGCAGTATTTACGTTGTTACACTAACTACCACCAAGACAATTGGTGCGAGCTAATTCCGTTTGCAGAATACGTCTATAATAATGCGGTTCATAGCAGTACAAAAAAGACCCCCTTCGAAATTGTGTCTGGTCGGTCCTTCCCTCCGTTGCCGCAACTACCTGCGGAAGCATTGGATCCTCCGGAGTTTCAGCAATGGATTTCATCTCTGGCCGAGGGGTGGAAAATGGTCCAGACTGCCTTACAGCAGGCTAAAGACTCCCAAAAACTTCAAGCGGATAAGCACCGCTCGGATTTCCCTTTGCGTGTGGGCGCCTGGGTGTATTTGTCTACCAAAAATCTCAGAGACGTGCATAAATTTTCAAAACTAGGCAAAAGATTCGTGGGACCTTTTCAGATTACTAAAGTGATTAATGATGTCACTGCCCGATTGGACTTGCCTAATTCTCTAAGTAATATCCATCCTGTCTTCCATTCCAGTTTACTCAAGGAGGCTCCCGTTTCCGATGCCTGGCACGACCCGCCGGAGAGACCCCCACCGACTATTATTGATGGCCACAAGCATTACGAAATTGACGCCATCCTGGACTCTCGCTTTAATCGCAAACGCTTACAATATTTAGTCTCTTGGGTGGGGTATTCCTCTGGGTATAATCAATGGGTTTATTCCGAAAATATTGACGCCCCCGCCCTCATTTCTGCTTTCCATCGCACCTTTCCGCACAAACCTGGGGGGGAGAAGTCTTTTTTAAGGGAGGCAGAGTGTAAAGGATTCAGTGGTGTTGATGAGCGGGTCAGCCACCTGGCCTTGACTACATTCCACAACCCGGGCGATGGGCCAGCTTCTGCGGCGGAGACCTTATCTCTGCGAGGGAGATGAGACCTACGTTCCCATGGGAAACCGGGAGGGGGATGGGATGGACAGAGTTATAACCTGTGCTTCTGGCGGGAGATATTATTCCTGCCACGGCGTGTATGTGAGCTTTCTAGGATGTCTGAATAAACGGTCTTTTACACCCAAAAAGCCTTTTATTTCTGCTTCTATGGAATTCCTTACACACGGAGTGGGTGAGTGCTTTTTCCACTGAGCCCATAGTCACATCGGTCACTCTTTCCCTCCCAGGGTCTCAGACCCCTACCCATGCCGAGGCCCTCATTGACTCGGGTTGCTCGAGATGCCTGATCCACCCTGATTTGGTGGCAGCATTAGGACTTGGACTCATTAAACTGAAACGGCCACTCCAGTTCGAGCAGATGGATGGTATCGCACTGTGGGGGGCTCTCCACCCACAAGGCGGAGCAAGTGGTCGTATCATTTGCAGGGCACAGCGAGCAACGGCAGTTCGTAGTGGCCAAGTTGGGCAGCTACCCCCTAGTGTTAGGCATGCCTTGGTTATCTCACCATGATCTGGACAGGTGGTTGGAACATGTCATTCACCTCCCCACCCCTCCTGATGGGGCCCTGCCCAATCTCACGGCTCCCACCCACCCCATTCCAGTGATGGCAGTTGGCTTTTGATGGGTTCCTTGATGGTGCCACAGTCTCGCGCCTCTGCCCCCCCGGGGCCCTCCCGTGATCTTGCTAAGGCCTTTGACGAGGGAGAGTGCGACCGCTTGCCACCCCAACACAGCACCGACTACTCAATCGAACTGGTCCCAGGGGCCCAACTTCCCAAGGGGAAACTGTATCATATGAGCCCCCGTGAACTGGCGGCACTGCGGGAGTTAGTCACCAAAAACCTGGCAAAGTTCATTAGAACTTTCAAGTCTCACATGGGGGCCCCCATCCTTTTCCGCAAGAAGGACAGCTCCCTCCACCTCTGTACAGACTACAGAGACCTAAATGCAGTGTCCCTGAACAATAAATACCCCCTTCCCTTGATCAAAGACTTGTTGGGACAATGGTAAGGTGTTCACCAAACTGGATTTGTGAGAGGCAAATTTTTGGGTCCACATTGCTGAGGGACAGGAACACCTCACTGCTTTCAATACCCATCTAGGCCAGTCTGAGTACCTCATGATGCCATTCGGCCTCAGTGAGGACCCCGGCATGTTCATGAACGTCATCAACGAGGTCCTCCATGACTTGCTGTTTAAGAGAGTTGTTGTTTATTTGGATGATGTGTTGATCTATTCTGAGAACGTCCAGGCGCACATCAAGCTGGTTCGGGAGGTGCTGTGCCGCCTCATACGACACGAACTCTATGCCAAGCTTTCTAAATGTGAGATCCACCAGGGACGGGTGGACACTTTGGGCTACCACATCTCGGGGCGGGGGATTGAGATGGACCCGAGCAAGGTTCAGGCAGTTGTAGACTGGCTGGCCCTGCGCACACGTAGGCAACTACAGTCCTTTTTGGGATTTGCGAACTTCTACAGGGACTTCATCCCTGACTTCACCAGGGTAGCCCTTCCCCTCACTGACCTTCTCCACACCAAAAGCACTGGGCCCAGTGGGGCCAGGCCACGGTCACCCCTTGCCTGGACAGCAGAGTGCCAGGGGGTGTTCCAGGCACTCAAGGGGATTTTCACCTCGGAACTGGTGTTGGTGCATGTGGACCCAGGCAAACCATTTATTCTACATGTCAATGCTTCGGATTTTGCTTTGGGGGCTGCTTTACTTCAGCCAGGGGAGGACGGGAAGCTACATGCTTGTGCGTACTTGTCCCATAAGTTTTCCGGCCCGGAACTAAATTGGACAGTGGGTGACAAGGAAACCTGGCGACCTGGAGACATTGGTTGGAGGAGGCCCAGCACCACTCCGAGGTATGGACTGACCATAAGAACCTGGCCTACCTCAAAACGCCCAGCAAGCTCATCGCCAAACAACTCCAGTGGGCTGACTTTTTTGCTAGGTTTAATTTCACCCTTCTTCCCAGGGAGGAGCAACAGTCTGGCAGACGCCCTATCCCGGCTCCCGGACTCTGCATCGGCCGAGCTGTGTCCCATTGGCAGAGTCTTCTTCCCCACCCAACTTGGCCTCTAGGCAGTTACTTGTAGCCGGGCGCAGCAGCCAGGCACCGCCTCCAATCCCCCACCCATTTCACTGCGTTTGGAAGTGGAACTTCGCAGCCTCGCGTCTTCTATACCCGAGGGGGAGCGGGCGGCGGGTGACCTCTCGGAGCAAGGGAACCTCTGGTGGATAGGGGACAAGGTCTATGTCCCAGCCGGTCTGCGTGCGAAGGTGCTGGCGGGTTGTCACGATGCCAAGTCGGCGGGCCTCTGCGGTTTTGTCAAGACCTTGCACTTGGTCAGGCGGCAGTTCTGGTGGCCCTCCCTCCACAAGGATGTGGCGGGTTATGTCACTGGCTGCCCTGTGTGTGTCTCGGCCAAGCATGTCCTGGGTTGCTTGCCTGGGCTGTTACACCCTCTACCTAGCCCCGAGGCCCCTTGGCAGACCATCTCAATTATGGACTTGCCCATGAGTAAGGGGGAAATGGTTGTTTGGGTGGTAGTGGATTTGTTCTCCAAGAAGGCCCACTTCGTCCCCTGTGGGGGAATCCCCACTGCTCAGAAATTGGCCCGGCTCTTCCTCACGCACGTGTATAGGCCCCAGAAGGTCATCTCAGATCAGGGCCTCCAATTCGTCTCCAGGTTCTGGTGGGAGTTTATGAAGCTACTGGGGGTTGAACTGGGGTTGTCTTCCACCTATCAGACGGGTAAATGGAGAGGGTGAATGCATGGACGTAGGTAAGGGGGGGTTCTCGGGTTTGAACCCCCCCATTCATATCTGAAGCTCCGCCCACCCGTTTGTGAGTTTTTAAAACATTTTAGTGCATTTTCGGTTTTTGGCCTGCAGGGGGCGCATTGTTTGGGCTAGCAGCACCAAACTTTCAGGGATTGTTTGGGGGACTCTCCTGATGATACTACCCAGGTTTGGTGAAGTTTGGTTCAGGGGGTCCAAAGTTATGGGGGTGACCCATCCTCCATTGTTTCCTGAGGGAGATAATAGAAGATGGGGGCTACACTTTGAGGGTCCATAACTTTGGACCCCCTGAACCAAACTTCACCAAACCTGGGAGGTATTATCAGGAGAGTCTCTTATTGATACCACCCAGGTTTTGTGGTCTAGGGGGTCCAAAGCTATGGACTCCCAAAGGGAGTGACCCATCCTCCATTGTTTCCAATGGGAGCGAATAGGAGATGGGGACTACACGTTTGAGGGTCCATAACTTTGGACCCCCTGAACCAAACTTCACCAAATCTTGGTGGTATCATTAGAAGAGACTCCTAAAGATACTCTGAAAGTTTGGTGCTTCTAGATTAACAATTGCACCCCTGACAGCAGGCACCCCCCAAATTTCCCCAGATTCTCCTTTTAAATCCACCCCCTTCAGCATGGATTTAAAGGGAGAATCTGAGGTCCTCAGTTTAGAAGAAGAAGAAGAGTTTGGATTTATATCCCGCCTTTCTCTCCTATAGGGAGACCTCAAAGGTGGCTTTACAATTCTCCTTTTGCCTCCTTGCCTCCCAGCCAACAAGCACCCTGTGAGGTGGGTGGGTCTGAGAGAGCTCCGAAAAGCTGTGACTAGCCCAAGGTCTTAACCACTACGCCACATTGAAAATGATGCTGTTTCAGGGTGGGAGATAATCCACCCCAAAACAGCATCACTTTCAATGTTGTTTAACTAGGGACCCCAGATTCTCCCTTTAAGGTGGATTTAAAAGGAGAATTTCGGCTCTCTAGTTTAAACACCATTGAAAGTTATGCTGTTTGGGGGTGGATTCCAGCATCACAGCGGCTGCCCAAGGGGGCGCAAAACTCAGATTTTGCACCAGGCTCCATTTTCCCTCTATGTCTCTGCCCAGAAGGGAGGGGCAGGGTAGGGCAGGGCAGGGCAGGGAAGTCAGCCATTCCCGACCTCGGAGAGCTGCTTTTATAAGCGCTAGGCCAGGGGCAGGGCTTAGGGAGGCGTGGACATGCCCTAGGGCAGGGGTAGGGAACCTGCGGCTCTCCAGATGTTCCGGAACTACAATTCCCACCAGCCTCTGTCAGCATGGCCAATTGGTAGGGGCTGATGGGAATTGTAGTTCCTGAACATCTGGAGAGCCGCAGGTTCCCTACCCCTGCCCTAGGGTGTGGCCACACCCCTGAACCCCCCCATAAAAAATCTATATCTACGTCCCTGGGTGAATGGGATTCTGGAACAGTACCTGGTGTGCTACATTAACCAACACAACGATAATTGGGCTGACCTACTCCCTTTTGCCAAATTCGCATACAACAATGCTGTCCATACTATTACCAGGCAAAGTCCCTTCAGGGTGGTGCATGGCCAGGACAATAGCCCATTTCCCCTAGAGGGCGCTATTCCGGATGGGCCAGCTGACCTGCAGGAGTGCACTGCGCCTCTACGCGCCACCTGGTGGATTGTATAGGACACGTTAGCTAAAGCTAAGGTGGATTACAAACATTTTACAGACTGCAAACAGCGACTAGTCATTTATGCAGTGGATGATCAGGCATATCTTTCCACTAAAAACTTAAGGGGGTCCCAGGGACCAGGAAACTGGTGCCAAGTTTATCGGGCCCTTTTGCGTCTCCTGTGTGGTCAATCTGGTAGCTGTAGAACTTGACCTTCCAAAAAACGTTAAGTTTGTTCACCCTGTCTTTCATGTTAGCCTGTTAAAGAAAGCTGCCCCTCCGGACGCTTGGCACCCTGACCTCCTCCCAGCTGAGCTGTATGAGGTGAATGGCAAATTGCACCAGGAAATTAGCGGTATCATTGATTCCCGGTTGCACAGAGGTCGGCTACAGTATTTGGTACAGTGGAAGGACCTCCCCTCTGGGTTCAATAAGTGGTGGGCAGCCGTCATGTGTAGGCGCCGTTTCACCATGCCCATCCGGACAGGTAAGGTGAAGGGTGGTCTCAGAGGGAGCTGGATATCAGGACTGCAACTCCCAACATGCACCGGTTCCCACCTTTTTCCAAAAAGTGTGGGAAAACAAACTGAGAAGCTACATTCCACCAGAGCTTCAGAACCAATGGGAGACCAGGAGCTGGGAGGAGGGGAAAAGCTGATTGGTTGCTGTCTGTTTTTGTAAATAGTTTAAATACTGGAATTCCAGCACCTTGTATCTAGGGCAACATAAATCAATTAAGTTCTTCTTTTTAAAGCTGCTTTGTTTGAGTGTGTTCAGCCTTACATTTCCTAATGTTTAGGTGGAAGCTCTTTTCCTGCACTTTCAATCCATTACTCCGTGTCCTAGTCTCTGAGGCAGCAGAAAACAAGCCTGCTCCCTCTTCGACACAGCATTCCTTCAAATATTTCAACATAGCTATCATGTCCCCTGTAAGGTTGTGATTTAGTTGACAGGTTGGTTTGGCCTTGGAGGAGATTCTTCAGCTGCGTTGGGCTGACCGCCCAGTATTATTCTTATCGGTTACTGACCTTGCTTTCTGTCTGTGTGAAACTGCCTCTGTCGTGTGGGAATGAGTAATTGTTTGTGTCCAGTTCTTGGCAGGAAGGAGAGACCTATAAGTGGTTGCCTGGCGAAGGGGCTGTTAGATTCTGCATTCCCTGTAGTGTGATCATGAAAGCCAGCTAATAAATGAACTGTTAAAATTACTTTTGGTCTGGACCTTGCTGATTCCTTACATTAAGCAGAATCTCACCATTTCTCCGGAGTAACGTTGGACTGTCACTATACGTTACCTGTCCTTGCTGAACTCTGATGTCTTCTGGCATGCAGAAGTTGGAATTTAAGGGACCGATGAATTCAGAGTATGAGGATGCACTGGTAGCCCCCAAAGAGGGTTCCGTCTCCTCTCTCCCTACATCTGCTCCTCTACTAGAGCCCGCGGACTCCGTTTCCTTGGTTGCTCTTTCTAGGCCTCGGCACAGCCGAAGCATGGCTTTCCTCCAGTTGCAGGAGCAAGTGGATGAAGCCACCCTGATGGCTAGGCGCACGGTGTCCACCAAATGTCTCGAGGTGCACCGAGGGCTCAGCGACCCCGGAGGTGCGGTGTCAATGGATCAGGCTCCGCCTGAGAGACACATCACCACTCGCCAACAGGTGGATTATAAACTGGTGATGCGAATGGTTACCGAGGAGATTGGCCTGTTGACTATTCATGGCGATACTCGAGAGTCGATAGAGAGATTCCTGGATTGGTACCTCGAGGAACCCCCTCCGCCAGACCAGTGGCAAAGCACCGGTGCTCGACCCAAGACTACCACCCATGATGCTGCGCTCCAGGAATCCCTGGACTTCAAGTTGCCCGATTTGGGACCCGCTACGGCAGGTCCTGATGTGGAGAGGGAAGAAGAGGGTTTCTACGATCTGAGACAATCTGAGGATTTGGTGTGACCCCGTAGGGAACCAGATCCCTCTCTCCCACCTGTGCAGCTTGAAGCCCTCGAAAAAGCTAAACGTAAATGGCAGGAGGCACGTGAAGCCCTCATTGAGGACTGGCTTCGGCAGAAGCTCAGGTTCGAGGAGGAGTTGGAAAGAGAAAAAAGAGCTCTCCAACTAAAATTTCAACAGGATCGTGAACAACAGGAAAGGGATTTCTTACAAGCGGCTAAACAGTCCAAGCAGGTTCTCTTTCGCCAAAGAGAAAGTCTGCGGGCGCTTTGCGCTCAGGGTGATGTGGATTCAGCTATGCAAAAGGCTGAACGCCTACAGCTACAGCGCGAAAGGGAAGACTTGGATAGACAATGAAAAGCCCTTGCCCGGAGGGAACGGGAACTTATCGCGCTAGAGGAGTGAGAAAGGGGCGTCCTCCTACTCTCCCCGCGACTCGTCCTCCACCCTTGCCAGCGATGGCGCTAGCGGTTCGGGCCATTCCTCGAGCACCGCCTATTCTTCCGCCACCGGCCCTCCAACCACTGCCGGCGGCTGCCCCACCTGTCCCTGCTCAAGCACCAGTACCAGGCTGAGGGTACCCCAGGCCTCCTATCCCGGCTCGGTTTGATGGCACAGCTTCCAAGTTACCGTATTTTATTCTGCAACTGGATGCCCATATGCAGGAATTCGACGATTTGTATCGTTCGGAGAGGGAAAAGGTCAGAGACACTGGTTCCGTGCTTGATGGGGAGGCTGCTGAATGGTTCGTGGAACTGTTTGAATTGGAAGCTGATGAGTTGAATTCCGTGGCTGAACTTCTCCAGGGTCTTCGCCTCCACTTCGAAGATAGGGATGTGACCGACAAGGCAATGAAGACCCTCAAAACCATCAAGCAGGGCAATCGCCCATTTGCAGACTTCACTCGACAATTCCATGCCGCGGCCAGCAAGATTCCGGATTGGCCTGATCGCATGAAATGTGAATACTTTTTTGAGGCTGTTGATCCAGAAATCCGTAAGTGGGCTGTCATGCACCGAGAACCACGTATGGTTGCAGAATGGATCGAGGTTGGAAGTACTATTTTGACTCGTCTGGTGCGTTCTGAAGTGACACCGACGAAGCCACAACCAGCCAAACCAGTCGGAACTCCTGGCAAAAAACTGGCTAGCGGAACATCATTGCCCGAAACCACCTTGGAACGTCGCCACCGTCTAGGTCTCTGTTTGTATTGCGAGGAGTTGGGGCATCTTGCTGCTTCCTGTCCGAAGAAACCAAAGGCGGCCGTTTCTTCCTCTCCGCACAAGCCTGCTGCCAAGACCCCCCATAAGCCAGTGTCAAAGGCCCCTCAGGGAGTTTCGAAAGCTTTAGTGGATGAGGATCAAGCAGATCCTGAGATCAAGGAGGAACCCATTGATGCCTTGAGCTTCTCTTCTGCTCCTTCTGAGGATGTGCCTTCTCCAGACATGGTGAGTGAAGGTAGTCCCCCTATAACAATGATGACCGCCTTGTCTAACCCGGCCAAAAACACGAGCATCCTTGCGCGAGCCCTGGTAGATTCCGGGTGCTCCCATTGCCTTATGCGACTCCAAGTAGCTGAACAGCTAGGACTCAATCGTGTACTCTTGGCCAAACCCATTCCATTTACCCAAATGGATGGTAGTCCGTTGGGGGGAGAGGGCCCTGCACGCTTCAGAACTGAGCCGGTGCTGCTGCGTTGTGCCGAACACTGGGATAGACGCAGTTTCATCTTTGCACCAGTGGCCAAACACCCCATAGTCCTCAGGATGCCATGGTTGGTGAACCACAAGCCCACGATACGCTGGGGCGAACGCATTATTCGATTCACTGAACCTCCGTGCAGAGATCACATGCAGGAAGGTGATTCTCCAGACGAATCCTGCCAGCCCTCTACCCCCTCAGGTGGTGAGGTCTCTTCCCCCAACCCCAATCTGGCTGGGGTTCCTAAGAACTATTGGGATTTGTCCAAGGTTTTTGAGGAAGAGGAATGTGACCAATTGCCCCCACATAGAGACACTGACTGTAAAATTACATTGGTTCCCGGCGCTAAGTTACCCAAAGGTAGAATTTATCGCATGAGCCCCACTGAACAGAAAGAGCTCCGTGCATTCCTGGATAAAAATCTGGCTCGTGGATTTATTCGCAGAGCTACCAAAAGTACATACTCTGCTCCTGTGTTGTTTGTGAAGAAAAAAGACGGTTCTCTACGATTATGTACTGACTATAGAGGGTTAAATGCTGTCTCTGTATCCAACAAATATCCTTTGCCCTTGATCAAGGATCTCCTGGATGCTTTGGGATCCAGGTGTATTTTCACAAAACTGGACTTACGGGAAGCCTATTACAGAGTGCGCATTGCTGAAGGTTTTGAACATCTTACTGCCTTCAACACTAAATTTGGCCAATATGAATATCTTGTAATGCCATTCGGGTTAAATGGGGCCCCGGGAGCTTTCATGTCCCTGATAAATGAAGTACTTCAAGATCTGTTGTTCAAAGGTGTAGTCGTTTATTTGGATGATGTGCTTATATACTTGCAATCTGAGGAGGAGCACATTCGCCTGGTCCGGACTGTATTACAACGTCTCCTCGATAATTCTCTGTTTGTGAAACTTTCCAAATGTGCCTTCCATCAAAGCAAAATGGACTATCTAGGTTACTGGATCTCAGCTGATGGGTTGGAAATGGATCCGGCTAAAGTAACTGCAGTATTAAATTGGCCCGTTCCAACCACACGTAAAGAATTGCAATCGTTTTTGGGATTCGCTAATTTCTACCGTGACTTCATTCCCCAGTTTGCTGAGATAGCCTTGCCTCTCACTGATTTACTCTGCACCAAGGGCCAGGGTCCTTTGGCCGTAAAGCCAGCGGCACGTCTCACTTGGGCCCCCGCCTGCTAACACTCCTTTCAATGCCTCAAAACGGCTTTCGCTACAGAACCCGTTCTAAAACACCCTAATCCAGCCTTGCCTTTCGTGGTGCACGTTGATGCCTCTGATAAAGCTTTGGGGGCTTCCCTCCTCCAGAAAAATAAAAATAATAAACTGGTTCCGTGTGCTTATTTATTGAAAAAACTGTCCGGACCTGAGTTAAACTGGACATTTGGGTGCTGTGTGGTTTCCGGGCTGTATGGCAGTGTTCTAGCAGCATTCTCTCCTGACGTTTCGCCTGCATCTGTGGTTGGCATCTTCAGAGGATCATGAAGATTCGCCAGCCACAGATGCAGGTTTCGCCAGCCACAGATGCAGGCGAAACGTCAGGAGAGAATGCTGCTAGAACACGGCCATACAGCCCGGAAACCACACAGCACCCAAGTGATTCCGGCCGTGAAAGCCTTCGACAATACATTAAACTGGACAGTTGGTGACAAGGAAACTGCAGCCATTAAAGAGGCTCTTACCACCTGGCGCCATTGGCTAGAGGGGGCCACCCACCCTTTCCAAGTGTGGTCGGATCATAAGAACTTGACAGCCCTACCTACTCCCACCAAAATGTCAGCCAAACAGTTGCGTTGGGCTGATTTCTTTTCCAGGTTTTCTTTCTCTGTTCATTTTTTCCCTGGAAAAAGCAACAAGTTGGCGGACGCACTCTCCCGCCTCCCCAAGGGGGCGGAATCGCCCCACGCGTTACTTCCCCACGCGACCGTGTTGTCTCCACACACACTGGGCTGGCTCGTAACTCCACTTCCCAAACGTCTGAAGCTCTGATCCACCTCTTCGGCTTGGTTCTCTCCCCGACATTGTTTCGCCCTTCCTACAACAACTTCGAGAGGCGGGGCACCAGACCGTCCCTCCTGAGGACACTGACTCTCTGCTCCAATTAAGGGATGGGGTTTGGCGGAGGGGGGAATGCTGGTATGTTCTGCCTTTGTTACGTAAACAGGTCCTGCTCGCTGGTCATGATGCCAAGCAAGTGGGACATTTTGGATTTTTAAAAACGCTTCATCTTCTACGGCGTCAATTCTGGTGGCGTACTATGTGCAAGGACATTGAGACATATGTTAAGGGCTGTGCTACCTGTGCTAATCCTAATCCTGGGAACCCCCATGGGCTGTTGCAACCAATTCGGCCTGCCTCCCGTCCCTGACAAATCATTTCCATAGATTTCATCACCGACCTCCCGGAGAGCCATGGCAATACTGTTTTGTGGGTAGTCGTAGACTTGTTTTCCAAACAGGCACATTTTATTCCTTGTCCCACAATTCCATCTGCTCCCAAATTGGCTAAATTGTTCCTTCAACATATCTATCATTTGCTCTCCTGATAAGATAATTTCAGACCGAGGGCCCCAGTTCGTGTCAAAATTCTGGAAGGCATTTTTGGGACTATTGGGAACTACCCCACCGGTTGCTGCTCCGTACCACATGCAAAGTGATGGTCAGTCGGAATGGACCAACCGTACATTGGAACAATATTTGCGTTGTTATACAAACTACCATCAAAACAATTGGTTTGAGTTATTGCCATTTGCTGAATATGCCTATAATAACGCCGTTCATAGCAGCACCAATAAAGCCCCTTTTGAAGTGGTGACAGGGCAATCCTTCCCCCCGTTCCCTCTCCTCAACGATCAGTCTCTACAACCTCCGGAGTTTAAAGACTGGATCCAAACCTTGACGGAGGGATGGAAGTCGGTGACTTCAGGCCTATCCCATGCTCAGGAAGCCCAGAAAACACAGGCTGGTAAACATAGAGTTGATTTTCCTTTGCAAGTGGGGGAGTGGGTCTACTTGTCGACCAAAAACCTGAGAGATGTGCATAAATACTCAAAGCTTGGAAAGAAGTTCATAGCCTTTTCAGATTAAGCAAGTGATTAATAATGTAACTGCTCGTCTTGATTTGCCTAATTCATTAAGCAACATTCACCCTGTGTTTCATTCTAGCTTACTCAAATGGCCTCCAGATTCTGATGTCTGGCACGACCCTCTGGAGAAACCCTCGCCAGTGATTATTGACAGCCACAAGCACTATGAGATTGATGCTATTCTGGACTCTTGCTATTCCCGCAATCGCTTGCAGTATTTGGTGTCATGGGTGGGGTACCCCTCTGGGCATAATCAGTGGATCTATTCTGATAATGTTGTTGCTCCCTCTTTGATTTCTGCTTTTCTTAAAACATTTCCTCTCAAGCCAGGAGGGGAAGGGGCATTCGTTGGGGAGGCAGAGTGTAAGGTTGTGATTTAGTTGACAGGTTGGTTTGGCCTTGGAGGAGTTTCTTCAGCTGCGTTGGGCTGACCGCCCAGTATTATTCTTATCGTTTACTGACCTTGCTTTCTGTCTGTGTGAAACTGCCTCTGTCATGTGGGAATGAGTAATTGTTTGTGTCCAGTTCTTGGTGGGAAGGAGAGACCTATAAGTGGTCGCCCGGCGAAGGGGGGGTTAGATTCTGCATTCCCTGTAGTGTGATCATGAAAGCCAGCTAATAAATGAACTGTTAAAGTTACTTTTGGTCTGGACCTTGCTGATCCCTTAACCTTCACTTGTCCGAACTAAACATCCCCAGTTTCCTAAGCCTCCCGTCGTAGGACATGGATTCCAGACCTTTTAGTATTTTGGTTGCCCTCCTCTGGATACATTCCAGCGTGTCAATATCCTTCGTAAATTAACAAAACTAAACATAATATTCTAGGTGAGGTCTGACCAATGCAGAGTAGAGTGGTACAATTACTTCCCTTGATGTAGACACTATACTCTTATTGATGCATCCCAGAATTGCATTGGCTTTCCTGGCTGCCATGTCGCACTGCGGACTCATGTTCAGTTTGTGGTCTACTAAGACTACCAGATCCCTTTCACATATAGTGTTGTCAAGCCAGGTGTCACTCAACCTATATCTGTGCATTTCATTTTTTTCTGCCTAAGTGTAAAATCTTACATTTACCTCTGTTGAAATTCATGTTGTTAGTTTTGGTCCAGCTCTTTAATCCGTTCAGGTCATTTTGAGTCCTGCCCCTGTCCTCCAGGGAATTACCTACCCCTCCTAATTTGGTATCATCTGCAAATTTCATTCATGTGTTCTCTGTTCCATCATCTAAATTATTGATAAAAATATTGAATAGCACTGGGCCCAGGACAGAACCCTGTGGCACCCCACTAGTCACTTCTCTCCAGGATGAAGATGAGCCATTGATGTTCAGCTCTTTAATCCGTTCAGCTCTTCGTGTTCGGGCAGTCAACCGATTACAAATCCATCTAACAGTTGAATTGTCTAGTCCACACATTTCTAGCTTCCTGGAAAGAATTTCAAGGGGCACCTTGTCAAAGGCCTTATTAAAATCTAGGTATGCTACAGCCACAGCATTCTCTTCATCTACCAAGTTTGTCACTCTATCAAAAAGGGCATCGGCATGAAGGGGGTGGGGGAGGGAAAAGTTTCCATAAGAGCAGCTGTTTAGTCAGGTTTTTATTTGTCTTTTAGGTAGGATTTGGGGTTGGCTTAAGGAAGAAACCTTGTTTTAGTGACTAAACAGGGATTCTGGTCAGGAATACGCACAGGTTCTATGGCCAGGATCCCTATGGCACAGGTTCTATGGCCAGGACCCCTTTGGCACAGGTGCTATGGCCAGGACCCCTGTGGCACAGGCTCTATGGCCAGGATCCCTATGGCACAGGTTCTATGGCCAGGATCCCTATGGCACAGGTGCTATGGCCAGGATCCCTATGGCACAGGTGCTATGGCCAAGAAAGAGCAACCTTGAACCTGGGCAGAATCCTGTCAGTTGTGAAATTAGATTCCAGGCAAACCTACTCATCTGAGGGAATCTGCCTGGGGAAAGGGGAATCAAATCACCACTTAGGGCTTAGTTACCATCACTGAACCTGGAGTTGCCACCTCTAGGTCTGGAAGTACCTGGAGAGTTGGGGGTGGAACCTGGGAGGGTGGGGTTTAGGGAGGGGAAGGTCTTCCATCAGGCATAATGCCATGCAGCCCACCTTAAGCAGTCATTTTCTCCAAGAGAAAGAGGAAAGATGATTTACATAAGCAAATAAAGAATAAGCAACTTAGTCTGGAAATTAGACGAGTTCTGATTCCGGGATATCCCCCCCCCCCCCGAGGCTGGCAACCCTAACAGAGTCAGCTGCAAAGCAATTACTCTTTTTGAAGACAACTTGTAACCTTTGTTGTTCATCTCTACCTGTGACTTTTCTGTCTAGTCAAATATTTAGGAAATAGTGGTTTCCATTTTAATGCAAAGGTGTGCAGGCACCAGGTCATCACGGTCCCATGGGGTGATGTCACATCACAACGTTTACTAGGCAGACTATGTTTATGGGGTGGTCTGTCATTGCCTTCCCCAGTCATCTGTACTTTACCCCCAGCAAGCTGGGTACTGAGCTCAGAAGGAGAATAAGCAACCTTGAGCCAGCTATCTGAATCCAACTTCTGTAGAGTTCGGAAGGCCATATAGCCAACCACTCTGCGCCTCAGGGCTCTTGGTTTCTGTTTCCCTCACAAATAATTCCTGCCATGGTCTAGTTGGCACATTCTCAGAGAGCATGTAGCGTACACGCTACCAACCCTTTAATCAGAGCTTATGTCCCTCCTTTTCACCTGACTGGGCAGCTAGAGAGCTCAGATCCAGGACCTATATCCTTTAAACCCCCCCCCCCCGTTTCACCCCACACCAAATGGCCACTACTGTTTCTACAGTACCTGCATGAGGAAGTAGGGCAGCATCTCCGTCGATCCGTCGAAATGGGCCTTCAGACACCGACGCTGATGTAAGGCTTGTGGCCGTTGCGGCCCAGGCGGGGCCGGGGGGCCAGGCTGCCCCAGCTGCCCGGGTGGCACGTCGCTGGGGGGCATGGGCACTGGCTGCCCCATCTGGAGGTGGCGGCCGTGGTGGGTCCTGACGATCCCGCTCAGCCACCTTGGTTCGGGCCAAAAGGAGTTCCAGGTTGCGCCATAGGAAGTGTATCTCCTGCCGCATCTTGTCTTGCTCCCGCTGCCACGGATCTGTACCTCGCTCAAGGGCCCCCACCCCTGCCTGGACCTGGGCTCGCAACCACTCGCTTTGCGCCGCTGGGTCGCACTCCAAGTAAATGTCCTGATCCATGGGTTGCGCGAGCCAAGTGGACTCATGCCGCCCAGCCACCTTGGCCCCCCAGGATGGCCGCCGAGAGGAGGCCCAAGAGTAGGGCGATTCCATACTCACCTCACAGTTGGTGCCTCGCACAGAACCAAAGTGAGGATCGTGTCGGTCAGGGACTGGGGCATCTCCTCCTTGTCCCCTAAGTCCGGGTCGCGGGGCATCTCTTCCTTGTCTGGGACTTGCCCCGTTCCCCCATCAGGTTCGCCAGTGAGGGGCCCGCCTGTCGTTCCAACCGTGTCAGCCACGGATCTGAGTGCGGGACAAACTGGGAGATCCTGCTTAGTGTCAGACTCTTGAATGTGGAAATAACAGAGACCGTAGGAAAGTCCTAAAGCAGTTTATTCCAGGTAATACGAAGAGTAACAATGTAAAGCAGGATCTGAGCTAGAGAGCTCAGATCCAGGACCTATATCCTTTAACACCCCCCCTCCGTTTCACCCCACACCAAATCGCTACTACTGTTTCTACTACAATTACACTACAGAGCTTCAAAGAACCTGGGAACCTTTCACACCTCTTTGAAGGTGGGCTGGCACCAGGAGTTTGCCAAGGAAGGGAAGAGGGAAACAGGGAAACATTTGCAATTCACACACAGCAAGACATCAAGGCACTGACAGGCATATTCCTGACAAAGATATTGTGCGTGTGGGGGTGTGTGTGTGTGTAAATCCTGATTAAAGGATCAGGGTATCCATTTTACACTTAATTCGTTATTGGCTTGCATTATGGTGTAGTTATTTCTTATTGAAGGAATGCAACACATGGGAAGGGGCCGGGAGCTTGGGAACACAAAACAGCCTGCTTCTCACTGGAAACAGGAGATCATGTTCCCAACCACAGAGGAATGCTATATTTTACCAGACTAGTTTTCCTATATTTTGCATTTAATGGATCAGGAACAATTAAGGTTAATGATAACGATTTTAGCAATACGGTTACAGCCTATTGTTGACTTTAGGACTGGTTTCCCCTGGCAGCTTTGTGTTAAACACTAACAGAGCAGACCAGGCTGTGTTTTAAGACGCTCTTAATTACTACTTAACACAAAGCCCTTCTCTGTTCAAAAGCGAGGCCTTGGCATCTCATTGAGAATGAAATTACAATGGGAAAAAGCACTCCGGACAAAAGGATATTTTTGTTTCATAAGTAACCATACATTAGAGGTGTTCCTCAACATCTTTCTTAGACCCAGAAACGACTGGCCAGGGAACATTCAGTGTAGCCACGTTAACTATCTGTCGGGGGACTGTATCTGGTGACTGAGATGCCTTCCTAGCTCAAGGTAACTGCTACAAGTTGCATGTAATAAAAAGAAGCGCATTGCACTCTGTCGCTTCCCTCTTTATTTACCCGTCACCAAAAGGGCGATCCTATAGATATATAAAGCCACTACAACCTAAACATGTGAATTGTTACACAATGTAACAACACAACGTAACACATTGTTACACAATGTAAAACCCCAGGGAAGTAGGTATAGATTTTTTGTGGGGGGGATGGGGCCACGCCCCCACCCATGCTCCCCAAGCCCTGCCCTGGCCTCGGTACTTGTAAAAGCAGCTCTCCAAGACCGGGGATGGCAGACTTCCCTGCCCCACCCTCCCCCCCACTAACTAGGCTCCCAGCTGGTAGCCAGCAGCCCCTTCTGCCCTCCCCTCTGGGCAGAGGCGTAACAAGGGAAAATGGAGGCTGGTGAAAAATCTGAATTTTGCGCAGAGGCGTTCCTCCCATTGGGCAAAGTGGGCAGTTGCCCTGGGCGCAGCCCTGGGGCGGGGCCGCAGGTTTGATTGTGGGATTTTTTGTATTTTCAGTGTTTTTCCATTTTTTGCCTGCAGAGGGCGCAGTTTTTAGGCTATCAGCACCAAAATTTCAGGGATGTTCTGGGAGACCCTCCTGATGCTATCACCGAGGTTTGGTGAGGTTTGGTTCAGGGAGTCCATAGTTATGGACTCCCAAAGGGGGTGCCCCATCCTCCATTGTTTCCAATTGGAGCTAATAGGAGATGAGGCTACATCTTTGAGGGTCCATAACTTTGGACCCCCTGAACCAAGCTTCACCAAACTTGGGAGGTATCATCAAGAGAATATTTTACTGATACACCCAGGTTTTGTGAAGTTTGGTCTAGGGGGTCCAAAGCTATGGACTCCCAAAGGGGGTGCCCCATCATTCATTGTTTCCAATGGGAGCTAACAGAAGATGGGGGCTACACCTTTGAGGGTCCATAACTTTGGACCCCCTGAACCAAACTTCACCAAACCTGGGTGATATCGTTAGGGGAGTCTCCTAAAGATACCCTGAAAGTTTGGTGCTGCTAGCTTAACAATTGTACCCCTGCCAGCTGGCACCTCCCAAATTTCCCCAGATTTTCCTTTTAAATCCCCTTGCCTTTGACATGGATGGCTGAATCTGGGAGAATCTGAGGTGCCCAGTTTAAACATTGCAAGTGATGCTGTTTCAGGGTGGGGGAGAATCAACCCCAAAATAGCATCACTTCCAATGTTGTTTAAACTGGGAACCCCAGATTCTCCCTTTAAGGTGGATTTAAAAGGAGAATCTGGGCTCCCTAGTTTCAACACCATTGAAAAATGATGCTGTTTGGGGTGGATTCCAGCATCATTTTGGTTTAAAACTAGGGAGCCCAGATTCTCCTTTGAAACATTGAAAGTGATGCTGTTTCCCCCAATTGGGGGTACTGGATACAACACCATAAAATGTTTTCATAGCAGTAATAAAACATTTTGAAAGCATTTTGAAAATGTTTTCAAAAAATTATTTCTGCTGTGTGGCATGGCTTATTGCTGTGCTCAGATTTGTGAGTTGGGGCATGTTCTATAATGTGATGGTGACTTTGAAACAACCTGGTGTAAAAAATCATTGCTTGGTCACAGTGGGGGAGGGTGGCTGCCCATGGGGGGCGCCAGACTCCAGTTTGCCTAGATATGCCACTGGGCGTAGCTACAAGGGGGAGGGTGCGTGTTGCATTGGGCACGCGCCTGGGGGGCATCAAACTCAGGTTTTGCCCAGTTTGCCTAGTTACGCCACTGGTTTTGCGCACCCCCCCCCCCCCAGGGGTGGCCGCTGTGATGCTGGAATCCACCCCCAAACAGCATCACTTTCAATGGTGTTTAAACTACGGAGCCCAAATTCTCCTTTCAAATCCACCTTAAAGGGAGAATCTGGGGTCCCCAGTTAAAACAACATTGAAAGTAATGCTGTTTTGGGGTGGATTCTCCCCCACCCTGGAATAGCATCACTTTCAGTGTTTAAACTGGGGACCTCAGATTCTTCCTTTAAATCCATGCCGAAGAGGAGAATCTGGGGAAACTTGGGGCGTGCCTGCTGTCAGGGGTGCAATTGTTAAGATAGCAGCACCAAACTTTCAGGGTATCATTAGGAGACTCTCCTAATAATACCACCCAGGTTTGGTGAAGTTTGGTTCAGGGGGTCCAAAGTTATGCACCCTCAAAGGTGTACCCCCCATTTTCTGTTAGCTCCCATTGGAAACAATGGGGGATGGGGCACCCCCTTTGAGAGTCCATAACATTGGACCCCCTGGACCAGGGGCCTGCAACCTGCGGCTCTCCAGATGTTCATGGACTAAAATTCCCATCTGCCTCTGCCACCATGGCCAATTGGCCATGGTGGGAGGGGCTGATGGGAATTGTAGTCCATGAGCATCTGGAGAGCTGCAGGTTGCAGACCCCTGCCCTGGAACAAACTTCACAAAAACTGGGTGGTATCATCAGGAGATTCTGCCAAAACAGCCCTGAAATCTTGGTGCTGCTAGCCTAACAATTGCGCCCCCTGCAGGCCAAAAACCAGAAAAATACTTACAGATATTTTTAAAAAACCACAAAGGGGGGGGGGTTGGAGCTTCGGACATGTAATGGGGGAGTTTGAACCAGAGGGAACCCCCCCCCCTCCGTCCTTAACCCGTTTTCAAACTATATTGGGAATAAACGATGGGAGTCTGAGCGTTCTCTCCTCCACTCCGCTTCTCTTAAAGGGGACGTTGCGAGGCTCGTCCTTCTTTTCTATCACGTTAGCGCGGTTGCATCAAACTGCCTCGCGTACAGAGTTAACAGCGAGTCCAGAATGCTATTCCGTTCCCACGCATCGTTGTGTTATCACGAAGTTGTGGTGCCCTTCCAAAGGTGTCACGTGTCATGCACGAAGATCTGTCTTAACGCCAGGACGGTTCACGCAACTCTTCATCAGTGGAATGCAAGTCAATCATCCTTGGATGGAGAATGGAAAAGAGGGCCGCGCCGCCTCCACGGACTCATCGCGCGCGTCCCCTTCCAGAGAAACGGAGTCCGTCCTCTGAGGCGGATGAGCGAACGCTCGGTTCTTCCCCGTGTCTCTTGCGAGCGGGACGGGCGAGAGCTGCTGGCGGCGGGAGGGGCTCCCTCCCCCGGGCCTGCCTCCGCGGCGACCCCTCCCTCCCTCCCTCCCTCCGCCCCTCCCTCCGCGTCCCCCTGGCACGGCGAGGGCTGAGGCGGGCGGGCGGGCGGGCGGGCGGGCGGGCGGGCAAGGAGGGCCGCTTTCCGCGACGGAGGGCGGAGCCTCGGAGCCGCCACGACCCTCTCGCCTGCGGAGGCGGGACTCGCCCGGCCCGGCTCTTCCTCCTGCGGGAGGGCGGCGGCGGCGGCGATGGCGGCGGCGGGCGAGGAGGGCCTGGACTACTCGGTGCACGAGGCCTGGAACGAGGCCACCAACGTCTACCTGCTGGCGGTGCTGGCCAGCCTGGCCCTGCTCGTCTACGCGCGCCGGTGAGCCCTGCCCAGCCACGCCGCCCACGCGCCTGGAGCCCGGAGAGGCCCGGGGACTCGGGGCGGGCGGAGGCCGCCGCCTTTGCTGAGCAGGGGGCCCTCCCGCGGCGGGGGCGGGGGCTCCCCAGGGCCCACAAGGGGGGCGGGGCGGGGCGGGGCGGGGCGGGGCTTGCTCAGGCAGGCCAGGACCCCCAAGGAGGGTGCCCGGGTGGCGGCTGCTGCAGAGCGAGGCGGATCGCCGCCGCCCACCCGAGGCGGCAGATGGCGCCGGCCCAACAGCTGCCTTCCCTCAGAGACCTCCTCCACTGCCCCCCCCCCCCGGGGCCCTGAAGCAGAGGAAAACCTGCGGGTTGGCACACCCCTCCCCCCCAAGTCTCGCTGGGCGCGCGCGGGGGGGGGGGGGGTCAGACGCGGCCTTTCTGTCGCTGCCGGCTCCGAGGAGGGGCTTCGCCGCCCGGCCTGGCCTGGGAACCTGCAAGGTGAGTCTGGCCCGCCTCTAATGGACGGGTCTTTGCAGCTGCATCTTCGATGACAAAATAGTTTTTGTAGCTGCTGGTCTGCCTACCCCCTACACACACACCCCCACACACACACCCCAATTCCAGTAGAAGAGTTTGTAACTCATTTTATTAAAACTTCAGAGGGAAGATTTTAGGAAGTTGGCATGACCAAAGATGATGCAATTATTTTTAGTTATACTATACCTTCTCCCCAGTAGGGAACCACACCGCCTTACATTATTCCCATCGACTTCATTTAATTTTCACAACAGCCCTGTTGTTAGGCTGAAAGTGTGGGTTTGCTGCATGGCAGAGTGGGGGTTCAAACCTGGGTTTTAAACCCTAGCACAGCATTGCAATCCTTGTACCCCCATGGCTCATTAAGATGGCCTTGAGAAAACTCCCCCTCATGTTGTCAAGACGGAATTAATTGTGTGCCAATCAAGAGTTTAGCATGCTTCACAATTTAAAGGTTTACTCTTCACTGATATTTCACAGTAAAATCTTGTGTTAGTCTTCAAGGTCAGTGGAGCAACTCATTTATTTTCAGCATTCCCATAACACCTATATTTTCCCTTTTTCTTAATGCCACATACAAATCAACTCACATAATCTGACAAAGGGGATCCTAATCTATGAAAGCTGAAATAAGAGGCTCTCACAGTGCAGTCTGGGGGGGGGGGGATTGCTCAGGAGGCAGCATTACCCCTTACGCCATTGGCACCAGCCTAAGGGCCATTTACGCTGCGCAAAGGCACACCTGTGCTGGGGAATTGCATGGCAGCGCAATGCTCAGGCACCAGCACTACTCCGGCACAGAAGCCTGGGCCAAACAGGCAGGGCTGGCTTTAGTCAGCTTCCTGAGTCCTTTCAGCCCTTAACACCACCGCACACAAAACCAGTACATTGAACGCTGCATCGGCCATTTTTAGGGGGAAGGGGCAGCATCACCCTTGGCTTGCTGTCCCCAGTGCAGCAGCACCCAGTGCAGCAGCCTTCTTTCCTAAGAATCCTAAGAACCCTTATACCTGGGAGTAATTGCTGTTGAATAGACTTGAATAGTAGAATGAACAACTCAGGGGCATCATCATAATGGAAGAGTCCAGTGCAATGATTAATGGAAGTATTTTTACTGCCTTGCTTTTACATATTTGGGACCTACTCTCCGTAGTTTTTAAGCCTTAGAACAGGGGTCTTCAAACTATGGCCCTCCAGATGTTCATGGACTACAGTTCCCATCAGCCCCTGCCAGCATGGCCAAGGGGCAGGGCTGATGGGAATTGCAGTTCATGAACATCTGGAGGGCCATAGTTTGAAGACCCCTGCCTTAGAAGATCTTTAACAACAAATTTTTACTGGTCTGGGTAAAAAAAACACAGCATTCCTGAGGAGGTGTGACCTGTTCAATGTCTTACTCCCCCCCACATTCCAGTGAAAGAGCTTGTAATTATATAATTACATATAATTGTCTTGTAGTATTTTAAAAATGTAAACTGTTTGAGAAGAAGCTGTGTACAAATGTAATAAATATACTAAAGAGAACAGAATATATGTGGCCTATAAAAGAAAGAATGAGCAGGTTTGAAGAAGATGACAACTTTGGATTTATACCCCACCTTTCTCCTGTGAGGAGACTCAAGGTGGCTGACAAGCGCCTTTCCCTTCCTCTCCCCACAGCAGACACCTTGTGAGGCAGGTGGGGCTGAGAGAGTTCTGAAAAACTGTGACTAGCCCAAGGTCACCCAGCAGGGATATAGGAGTGTGGAAAGACATCTGGTTCACCAGATAAGCCTCTGCCACTCAGGTGGAGGAGTGGGGAATCACACTCGGTTCTCCAGAGTCTAATCCACCTGCTCTTAACCTCTATACCATGCTATGTAATGCTTGATAGTGTAATCATCGTCATTTAGTACCTGGAGAACAGTGTTTGATTCCCCACTCCTTCACATGAAGCCTACTAAGTGGCCTTGGGCCAGTCACAGTTCTCCCTGAATTCTCTCAGCCCCACCTACCTCACAAGGTGCCTATGGGAGGGGGGGAGGAAGGTGATCATAAGTTGCTTTCAGACTCCTAGGACTTCTGGTTTGGTGAGAAGGGCAGCGACTGCACCTCTAGTCGAGGGACTCTGATTCCTCATTCAAAACCCACGGTGACCCTGTATTACAGGGATTAGTGGTTGACTTCTAGGAGCTGGAAGGACACCCCACTTTTGCCAAGCCTTTTGGAAGCTGGGCGACTGACATTTCGAGGTTGGGAACTCTCAAGAAGGACCGTTTAGACGCGAACAGGAGACTTCAGTCCTCCCCCTCTACATGCACCCAAAGCCAAACTTAATAAGACTTGCTGTGTTAATTCTGAATGAGTTAATTGACATTCAGAGAGCTGAATCTTTAATTTACCAGAGAAAGGAATTATTCTAAGAACTGTCATCTCTCACAGTGACCCACTGGAGGAACGTTTTGTGAAGTGCAGGGATGAGCTTCGACTCTCTGGCGTGCTGTGGGGAATGAGCTGGACTTTGATGGACTGTGGTTCAAAGGGCTAGAGAGTTTGTGAGGGAAGTTTCTTTTTCACTTTCAGTTTTCCCCTCTTTCCACGGTTTAGCCCACATGTCCATCTAATTCGATTCCACTTTAAGGAGAGATCACAGAGCTGTGGCTGAAGGAGTGGAAGGGACTTTTGTGGAAACTGTTTTGGAAGGAGAACGTAAGCAGCTGAGAGCTGCTCTGTATCTTAGGAAAATGACGCTCTGGCATGGAGCTATGTAATTGGAAAAGGACAAGGAAAACTGGAAAATAACAGCTTGAGTCATTTTATTTAAGGAAGTGGTGACTTATTTATTAAGTAGGACGTATCAACGTTTTAGGTATGCTTAAATAAGATCATTACTGGCAAGATGAAGATATTTTTGCTGATACCTGATAAAATCAATTGAAACATCATGGCAAATACCAATAAAAACAGACAAGCCTCAGTTGAAAGACAAAGCTGTAACATATGAGGACATAACACCAGGAAGAAGAGGTTCAGACCAATCCCCTAAAATGGAATTAATGATGGAAATGATATCCACAATGCAAAAGGACGTAAAGAGTAATTTTGGGGAGGTCAAACAAGAAATATTGCAGGTCGAAAAACTGGAGGAAATTATTTTAGCTACCAGGCAAGACCTCAGCGACATGAAAGAAGAGATGATTACTATGGAAGAAAAGCTGGATTATAAAGACAAACAAATAGCATCTTTAGAAGAAAAGCTTGTTATAATAGAGCTAAGAAGCAAAACAAAGAACACATGGTTAAGAGGACTGAAAGAAATAAACAATGAATCCTTGGATAAAAGGATTATACCAGAAATTGTCAACTTTATTGAGTATTAAGTAGACGAATTAGAGATGGAAATAGACACAATACAGAGTTAACTCACAATATGCGAAAGAGAACAGTGTGCCAAGGAATATCATCTCATTCCTTAAAAAAGAAACAAGGGATGCAGTACTGAGGGAGCAGTCCAAACAGAAGGTAAGGATTCAAAACACTGAGGTTACAATTTTGAAAGAAATACCAGCAGCCATAAAAAGACGAAAGAAATACTTACCTCTTTCTGACATTCTTAAAAGGAAAAACATCCTCTTCTGTCGGGAGATAATGGAAGTGTTACCATTCACCTATAAAAGTAAAAAACAGACTATAAACTCAGAAGCCAAGATGCAAGAATTCATGCAGAAAAATAAAAAAGACTTGGCAAGATAGAAAATATCATCATACCTGGGTAATTAATTACCTTTTATTTGAATTTGTTGTTGTTTTGACTGTTGCTTAGATAAGGTGGATAATAAGGTAGATAAGATAGACACCAAGATGGTAAAAGATAGACACCAAGTCGGTATTTTCCTCTTTAGCTGAGCTAATTAAATGTTGAGAAGAGTATTAGTATCAGTTGAAGGACAAAAAAGTTTATGTTGTGATTTTCTGTTGTGCTGTCCTCAAATTTACTTTATTTTTGTTTGCTCGTCTCATGGAAAATGACTATATGATTGTATATTTACAGGTAGTATTACATAGATTTGTTTTATATGTCTTCACCTTATTAATGACTAGCAGGATACCCATGCTTCGCTACGGAAATTATAAAAAATGACCCCTCTTCCCTCCCCTCCCTTGCATGACACCCCTCACTCCTTCCCCTCCCCCTCCCTCTGCTAGGGTGGGTGGGCCATGTCCAGATGCTGGGTTCCCTCCCCTCCCGTGCATGCCACCCCTCACTCCCTCCCCTTCCCTTGCATGGCAAAAAAACTGAAACTACTGAAAAATACTAAAAATATGAAACGTACCTGATAAAATTACCCTTAAAGTTTGAAATGGCATGAATTCATAAAAATATACATACTGGAACAATACTGAAAATATAAAACGTAGGCATAAAAATACCCTAAAGGTTGCAATTTAAGGAATTCATAAAAATAAAGATCCTTTAAAAACTGAGAATACTAAAACAGTGAAAATATAAAAGTTACCTGATAAAAATACCGTGAACGTTTCAAATGTAATGAATTCATAAACTCTATTAACTATTTGCAAACGGTAGGATGAGTTTCTGTTACAGGATAAAACATTAAAAGGCAAATAATCACCACCCCTAGCTTTGTGGTCTACGTAGCCATACTAATAACTTGTTCAGCATTCAGTTTTCATTTCTCCCTCAGATTAAGTGCTCAAAACTTCCCTGTAAACAATATTCTTGGTTTTTCTCTCTGGTTGAAGAATGACCAAGCTGTCAGGTGAACTTACTCTGGAGCACTCTGAATGTCCCTCTCATTGTTATTACCCCCAACAAAGTATATCTGAAGAAATGTTGGCTGCTGCTGGGGTCCCGTCATGAGGCTTCCTATCCTGTGGTAGACCTGTCCCTGCACTTGGAATGTTGGCATGAAATTGCTCTTTCACCTCTCGGGTTCCAAAAGACGTCATTTGGAAGCATCCATTGTATTTCCGGGAAGCAAAAGAAAGTGTTCTGCCATTGGATGCTGATGCGTGAGAAGGCTGTGAAGAGGGTCAGGGTAGGGTTGAATGGCAGGGAGCTGAACTTTACCCCCACTGCAGCAAATTCCTGGGGGCTCATCCCGCCACTTCAGAGCATGATACCAAGCACAGGGCGATCGAAGTCCAAGATCAATCACCTTGTCTGCACAGTAATCAATGTGAGATCCATATTCAAAACTCGACAAATATTTTTTAGTCCAAGGTGATAATTTGATTCGTAATCTTTTTTTATTGTACTTGGCTGTAACGGTCTGGTTAACATGAGGATTGTTAGAGGAATACTTTTTCACAGCCTCTCTATGAAATTCGGGGTGACATTCAACATACCTCATCACAGCCTGTCTGTGAACTTCTGGGTTGTTTTTCGCATATTTTGCAGTAGCTTCCCTTGTCTTTTTTTAATCGAATCTGTAAATTGCTTTCTGCGTTTAATCCCTCTTCTCCCTTTAGCAGTTTCAACAGAAGGAATAGGTTCGTATGTGGTGAGGAGGTCGGTGGTAGAATCCAGTTGGGCCACCATTGGCTCAATTGTGCTTGTTGTTTGGTGGGCATTATCAGAGCTTGTCGATTCGACACATGGAAGTAGAGCGTCAAAGTGCCCTTCATTAAAATCTCCTGTGAAATGAATCATTTTTACTCCCTGTACTGCATCCTTTAGCTTGGCAAGCAGGTTTTTAACAGTCACCTTTAGAATGTTCATGCAGATGGCCAGAGTTCAACAGCAAATGTGTAATAACTCAAGTAAGACTGAATATTTTGAAAAATCCTTTCTTAGTAAGCACCTAAACCACATAATGAACTGGTGTGCCAAATTTCAACTTTGTAGGTTAGGTGGTTTTTGAGTTCTTTTGATGAGTCAGTGGCCCTTTCCGCACGGGCCTTCTACAGCGCCCTGGGGACGGCAAAAACGCTGTCCCGGGGGAGCTATTCACAAGGGGTTGTGGCTTTGCATCCGCGCCACCCTCACTCCTCCCCAGCGGCGCGAAGCCACCATTTTCCCACCTCACTCCCTAAGCAAGGTTTGGGGGAAATGGCGGCTTCCAGCTGTGGCTGGAAGGTGCCATCCCTCCCCCTTGCCCAATCGACTTACCGTCCCTACGACTGTCCGGCGTGTTGCTGAGGCCTGGGGAAGGGCTGAAGACTTAACTTTCTATTCAAATAGACATAAAATCTCACCCCAAATAGATATCTTTTGGGCCTCAAACCAATTTGTCTCCAAAATCAAAGACATCGCAATCCTTCCAAGATTAATTTCCGACCATAACCTGATTAAATGGCAAATAAGTCTTAATAATACACCATTTATGAGGATTGGCTGCTAGACAACTTTGCAATATTACAGGAATGTAAAAATAAATTAACAGAATACTTGCAGATTAATGATAACTCAGTACATAAATGTTATCTGGGATGACCATAAGGCATATATAAGAGGAATCATATTGCAGGAGGGATTCAAAATGACAAAGGAAAAAGGAAAAACTGAAAGAAATAATTAACGAACTTACCTTGCTGGAACAAAAACAAAGAAAAATACCTAGAAATTAAAAAAATTGCAATTAAAATTCTTAAAGATACATTACATGATCAATGGCAATCAGAAGCACTGGAAAAATTGAAACTGTAAACAAACTAACTTTTATAATGCGAAAAATCTAAGTTAATGGGTTACTGCTAAATTGAGACAAGATAAAGAGAAACGAATAATTGCAAAATTAAAAGAAGGAAACCAAACTATAACATCTCCTACCCAGATGTAAGAAAAAATAGTGAAATACTAAGCAGAACTATACATACAAAAAGTGCAAAATGATAAAATTATGTTTGAGACAATATTAATCAGAAAATAGAAACTCCTTATTTAGACATATTAAATAAAGCATTTAAATTGGAAGAAATTAAAAATGTAATTGACAAGACAAAAATCAACAAAGCACCCGGTTCTGATGGATATACTTCTAAATACTATAAAGTATTTCAAGATTTATTAGACCCTAAATTACTAGAAGTAATGAATATTTGTCTTCCAGCAAAAACACCAGATTCATAGGCCCCTTCCACATGGATGACGCTGACGCTGGGACCGTCCGCATGGACGGTCCCAGAACCGGCTGGGATGACGGCGCCGCGGAGCACCATTGCCCGGCCAACCTGCCTCTTCCCCGTCCCTCTCCGGTCGCCTCAGTCGCCCTGCTGGCCTCCGTAGACCCGCCCACGCTGCCCTCCGACCTCCAGGGGTTGGAGGACAGCGAGGGAGGGACTTTGGAGGCCAGCAAGGCGACGGAGGCGATGAGGTGAGTGGGAGAGGGACAGGGACAACAGTGCATTCCCGGCGGTGCCGTTCGCACCGCACCGCTGGGAATGCGCTGTTGTGCCAAAAACCTCCCTCCAGGAGGGAGGTTTTTGGGGGTGGCCTGAGGCCACCCTGGGGAAGGGGGAAGGGAGCCAGGTTGGCGCTGCTGCATTTTGGCAGCGCCGCCTGTGCTAACGGCTCCCTGGGGATGGCGTTTTTGCCATCCCCAGGGCGTCGTTATTGGCCTGTGCAAAAAGGGCCATAGATACACACCACTATCACATTAATACCTAAATCAACAGAGGATGACTTAACGGTAGAAAAATTTAGGCCGATCTTGCTGATTACTACCAATTATAATATCTTCTTAGTGGTATTACCACAAAGGCTTCAAGGAGTAATTCGACATTATATAGGAGAAGACCAAATGGGTTTCATTAGGAATAGGTATATAACTAACAATATAAGAACAGTTATAGATGCAATTGAGCATTTAGAATGGAACCCGAGTTCAAAACTAGCACTAGCCTTCATTGATACCGAAAAGGCATTCGATAACATTAATTGGGAGTTCATGGTACACACTTTAAGGCAGGTGGGAATAGAAGGGAATTTTGCAAATGCAATAAATAGCATATATGACTCTCAGACAGCTACTTTGAACATAAATGGGCTGGCATCTAAGTCAGTACCTATTCAGAAAGGAACATATCAAGGGTGTTCCTTGTCATCCTTAATTTTCAATTTAGTACTACAGGTTCTGTGGAATAAATTGAGAAATGAAACCTGCTATAAAGGTATTAAAATAAAAAAACTAGTATAAAATTGAAGGTATATGCAGATGACCTGGTCCAATTTATAGATAACCCTAACCCTAATTTAGCTCCCACTGTAGACACTATTGGAAAATTCAGACAACAGGCTGGATTTAAATTGAATAAGAAAAAGATGAAACTCTTAACATTTAATCAAATAAAGAAAATTTGGAAATAACGGAAATTTCTGGTTTACAAGTACAAAAAAAGGTTAAATACTTAGGTATTATTCTAGAAAATAATAATAATCAGTTATTTAATAACAATTACAAAAATATGGGCAGAAATAAAAAAGGACTTGTCAATATGGAAAAATGTGACATTTTCGATCTCAGGCAAATAGAACTGTTAAAAACAATATTTCCAAAACTCTTATTTTTATTCCAGAATTTACCGTTAATAACTAGCAGTAAGATTATTATGGAATGGAAAAAGGAATTAGTAAACTTTATATGGAACAATAAAAAATACTGCATTAAGTATCTTGCATTAGTGGACGTGAAAAAAAAGGCCAGCTTCGCATTCCCAGATTTACAATCGTATCATGATGTGGCGACTCTCCTCTGGGTAAAAGAGTGGATAATCCTAGAAAATGAAGATCTTCTTAACCTAGAGGAATTTAACAATAGTGTCAGTTGGCGCAAGTATTTATGGCTTAACACGAAAGGGAAATTTCTCAGTTTTAAAAATCACATAGGAAAGCATTGTTAGCAGTCTGGGAGAAACATAAACTTACTTTCTAAGCTAAAACCCCATATTGATTGTCATAAACAGAGCTGCCAAAATTTGCAAAATGCAAACAATAAACCATGGCTTACATATACAGAATTATTGCTTTGGAACCAAGAAAATACAACACTTAAAGAAATACAAAACATTAAGTTAGTCGAAGAGTATTGCCATTGGTTATCAACAGATAAAATTACAGTATAACAAAGACAACAAAGATTGGGCAATTAATTTTTAAAAAGACAGATCTGGACCAGATATCGTTATGTGAACAGAAAAAGAAACTAAGTAAATTATACAAACTTTTGTTGAACTTATTAACAGAAAGGGAGAGCATTAAAGATGTGATCAGGTGTGCAGAGGACTTTTTAAGAAAGAAATACAATACCAGGACTGGGAAGATGCATGGCAGATAATGAGTAAATTCTCAGCAAGCTTAGAGCTGAGAGAGAACTATCTTAAACTATCCCATCATTGGTATTTCACCCTAAGCCATCTGGCTAAAATATATAAAAATTATACTCCAAACTGTTGGAGATGCCATGAAGAGACTGGCACATTACTGAGAGAACATGTCCAAAAATAAAATATGTTTGGAAAAAGTACACAACATTATAGAAGAAACTTTAAAGATACATCTAGACTTCTCCCCAGAGTTATATTTACTGGGGTTAGGAATTTAAAAAATCCCAAATGTAAATGTAGACCTAATCCTATATAAGTCTACAGCAACTAAATTAAAAATAGCAAAAACGTTGGCTATCACAAATTTCTGAATATATGCAATTAGACAGACTCTCAACTAAGATCAAAGACCTACCTTGGCATAGATACCAGAAAATGTGGAATGATTATTTGCAATTTCTGGAAAAGAACTGTTAAAAACAAACCATCATAAAACACGTTATGGAATGAACTTCAAAAAAGAATATGAAAATTATGCAGTTTTAGAAGAATTTTGTTAATATAAAGACGCTTACCTTGTTTGATTTTCTTATCCTTTAGATTCAGCCATCATGATGGGGAAGTCCATATTCAACTAAGAAATTGTATATTGTCATGAATTATAATTGTGGAAATGACTTATATATACATGTTGGTTTTTTAATTTGTTAGGGCATTTTTCTCTATTTTTTGTATTTTATTTTTTATAGATTGTTTTGTTTGCTTATTCTACAATTGGAATAAGTTTAATGATGATAATATTGTAATAGCGATACATTAAAATTAATAAATAGTTTTTTTTAAAAAAATAAGCCGCTTTGAAACTCCTTAAAGATAGAGATAGCCAGTGCTGTGTAATAGTTAACGTATAAGGCTAGAATCTGGGAAACCCATTTTTGCATCCCCCCCACCATGAAAACGATTGCAAACCACCACTGAATGTCTTGAGAAACCTCAGGAGTTGTCATGTCAGCTTCTCCTCACCCCCTAAAGAAGGTAGTGAAAAGTGGGGTATAAAAACCAAATCTTCTTCCAGCCCTTCAGGGGAGGGCGGTATATAAATTCAATTAAATAAATAAATAAAATAGTCCTCAACAGAGTTACATTCTCCTTAGTCCTTCATTGACTTTCAGTGATCTTGGAAGAATGCAACTACGATTGCTCAGTTATTGTTCAGAGTGCTTAGTGTGCAGCTGTTAGGTCTCAAACCTTGAAGCAATAAACGGACTCTGTGATACACCTCTGAAGATGCCAGCCACAGATGCAGGTGAAACATTAGGAACAAGATCCACCAGAGCATGGCCACACAGCCCGGAAAACCCACCACAACCAATTGAATCTGGCCATGAAAGCCTTTGACAATACATTGGACTCTGTATTGTTGATCAGTAGCGTTTATTGATTGGCATTGAAGCACCCAGCTTGACAAAGCCAGTTCTGGCAAACCTGGCTTTTGCTATCCACTGTATTACAATGTTAGTCCCCCCTCCCATTTTCCCAAGAAATATGAGGAGTTAGTTTGGAGCTGAAGTGCCCCAAGGTCGGGGATGTATAGAGATAGAGAGCCACCTGACATCCTGCCCCCACAAGATAACAGAAACAATCCTAGTTCTCATGAGACCAAAGTTTCAGGGGAAAGCCTAGTTGCCTACTTGATGTGTGAAGCCATAAAGATCAAGGAAAGAATGCCCCAGAATGGCAGTGGTAACATATAGCAGGCTGGTTAGTTCAATCACATTGAACTAGGAATGCATCTCAATCACCTAGATGCAACCCCACTGCCAGCAGCCTGCCAGTAAGAAGGTCTGGGATTGCCATTTCCATATTAAGTTTGGGGCAGGGCGGAGAGGTTTTCTTTAAGGTTCGTGCCTGAGATGAAGCTTGACTGCAGAAGCCTTTTGGCTTTGTTCCTCCACGCACTCTGGGACCTCACAAACAGACGCAGTTGTAGAACCACAATAATCTTGTGTACTTTGTCCTTTGGGCCAGCTTTTGGTGGCCATTCATGGACTCTGAATTGCAGCAGGATGACAATTGTCACATGAAGAGCTCTTCTTGGACATGTCTTTGGCCACTTTCAGCAGAAAGTCTCATGTCTGGGCCAGCCACTTTGTACCTCGGTATTCTCAGTCTGGACCTTGCTTTCCTCGGAGGACATCTCAGTCTGGAACTTGCTTTCCTCTATGTCCAGGAGGCAGGAACTCTTAAAAACGTCACTTCCTCTGCTGTGTCATCTCTCTCTTTCCAGTTGTGTTCTCTCCAGTTGTGCCTCTGTCAAGAGAGCAGGGCTCCGCAGAGCTCCGCAGCGTTTTTCTCTATCCATGAGCTTACAGAGCCTTATCTTCACCTCGATTCCCTCTGCTTTTGTTTAAATTCCTCCCTGTTAGTTTCCCCGACTGTCTGTATAATTGTTCCCTCCATGTGTTTTTTCTACCTTCCCTTCATAGGGCTTTCCCCAAAGATAATCCTAACGGTCACTAGAGGGCGTCAGTTAGAAGTGGTTGGCGCAAAAGGGCTAAGCAACCGTTTGTAACCAAAATGACTGACAGATCATTCTCCCTGCATAGGGAGAACTTCACTCGCTCTGCTACTGAGGCAACTAGAGCAGCGATGGCCAGAGCTTCCTCTGCCCACTTGGGGTCCAGTAGGGAAGTCTCCAGAAGTCCCATTGTCTCTTCAGACCACCAGCCGTCCCACCCAGGGTGCCAGGACTCGGCAAGTCACGGATCTGCCCCGCAAAATAGCAGAGCTAAACGAAACCGTTCACCCAGCACTCCAAGGAAAGCTTCCCCAAAGCGCAGGCACATGGAGACACCATCCGCAGTTGCCAGAGGTTCTTCTGAACACAGGCAAGTCACGGATGGTGCTGGGTCAGTAGAGGGAGGTCAGAGCCACGCTAAAGAAGGAGGGCAGGTCAACTCAGACTTACCAGACAATCCCAGAGCTTGGAGCACCATTTCTTCCCTTGAGTTTACCCAAATGATTATTGGCAGAATTAATCAGACACAACAATCCCAGACGGGAACAGCATGCCAAACTCCCCCTCATGACCCATTCCTAGCCTCCTTTTTTCAGGGATAAACAATAGTGGCCAAATAGCCAAAGACGGGACATCAGCCACAATTGTCCCAATATTTTAAAAAGGCAATTCGAATCATCCATCCAACTATAGACCAGTTAGTTTGCTTTCAGTGGCAGGAAAGCTCTACACACTACAGTTGCAGGAGAAACTCTCAAAGTGGGCAATAACCCAAATTGGCCCCAAACAGATCGGGTTTATGAAAGGACATTCTACCTACGATCACTGCATTGTCCCAAATCACCTAGCAGAAAAATATGGTAATTTGAAGAAAGGTGGTTTATTCGCGGCATTTCTTGACCTTAAATGTGCGTTCGACTCTGTGTCCAGGACGCTGCTATGGAGCGAACTGACAGCCATCACCATAGACCCCTGCTTGCTTTTCCTTATACAAAGACTCTACACTGATACCAATTGTAGAATCCGCTATAGTAGCAGTGGACATTGCACCTCTCCAATACCAACAAACAAAGGTGTAAAGCAAAGGTGTGTACTGACCGCTTATCTTTTTAACTTATTCCTACAAGATTTGGCTCCATATTTACGCCAAACGAACAGTCACTGTCCTGCCCTGAATTCTACAGAAATCCCGATTCTCCTGTATGCAGATGATGCGGTCATATTGTCGCGTACAAGAGTAGGGCTTAGTTGTCTATTAGTTTCGTTTTCCAACTACTGCAAAGAAAACACATTGGAATTAAACTATATAAAATCCAAAATACTAGTTTTTGGCAAAGCATGGAAGCCACACACTTGGCACCTTCAAGGCAACACAATCGAACAGGTCAAATCCTTTCATTACCTGGGAGTGACCTTTCAAAACAATCTTAATTGGTCAAACCATCTGAGACAAATTACCACCATAACTAGCCAAAGTGCAGCTGCATTAAACATTTCTTTTATACTACAATACAATACAATACAATAGACCTTTATTGGCATAAGATACAAAAACGTGAGTATAGACCATCACTAAATTTAAAAGAGTTGTACATGGCGTCTACGAGTAGTTTTACATTCTAAAATCACACTTCATTTATAAAAATAACGTAGATTAAATTTTTTTGTCCATTCCATTGTACACGGGATTGTGAACAGGTATAGTAAAACTACACTTAAAAGACAGGATTAAGATATTCGTTATTCATAGCCTATTTACTAAAAAGGTATAGCCTTCCCCAAGATCTATAAATTGTATATACTAATTGATATTATAAATTACTATAATACTATAAATTACTAATACTATAAATTACTAATACTAAAAATTAATTAAATTTCCATAAAATGCAATAAATAACAGTGAGCTCCTTATAAACACCTTCTAAAATACCCCAGGAGTATCAGAGGTATGGAGTATTTCACATTTAAATAGTTTTGTACTTGCCTATTTTACATACCTCTTAAGGCCTTGACTTGCAGCAAATAATTGGCTATTCTCCCAAGTATGGAAGGATTATTACTGTTTAACAATTTTGGGATTGATATTTGGGGGGGCACATTTCCCATTATCGGTAGTACTAAAGCTTCCCTCTGGGGATTATATTTTGGGCAATATCTTTTATACTAAAGGAGCCAAACACGTACCATCGGCTATTACAATTTATCAGTCAAAACTTCTGGCTCAACTATTGTATGGGGCCCTGTTTGGGTTGGCGGCAATATTAAACAACGAATTAATACAGGCCAAGTTTCTCCGCAGTCTGTTGGGAATCCCAGATTGTGTGAACTACTCTGCCTTGTGCCTGGAAACCGGTGTGAATTACATGGAAACCAGAGTATGGCTAAAAACAATAAAGTATTGGATACACCTACATTTCAAGGCACGGCATGGCAATCTTATCTGGGACGTGCTATCTGATTTTCAACAGTCAAAATGGAATGAATTAATAACCAATAAAATCAAATCTATAGGTTTAGCTTTAGACTTCTCAATCAAGAAGAACCATATACATGTAAGGAATTCAAACAAAGAATCCTGGACACTGAGATGCAACACTTATTTTCGCATGCCAACAAAATTTGTTCTCCTTTGAATCTAGGTCTCACCCTGAAGTATAAAATATTACCTGCATATTTTTATAATTTAACAGCACCAGTTTTGAGACGTGCATTTATGCAAGCACAAATGAACACATTGCCCTCGGCTGACCTTAGAGGAAGATATTTAAAGATCCCAGCAAAGGACAGATTATTCCATTGCCCAGACAAGCAAAAAGAAACTATAGCACACATCTTGCTATACTGTACCCGGCATAGCACCCTAAGAAGAGTCTTCATTGATCCCCATCTGAATACTAATCACCTATACTCTGATAGGGACAAAACTCGCTATCTTTTAAAGGATCACCGTCCAAGAAGAAAAGAAGATGTGGCTAAGTTTCTAGCAAAGGCATTTTATCCTAATGTTTTATAATGTTTTAAATATGTACATATGCCAATAAAGGTCATTTGAATATTGAATATTGACCCAGGGTGCCCGGCCATAGAGTTTCAACAAGACATTCCTGATTGCTACAATGCAAAGGAACTTAGCGAAGGGGAATACCCCGAGGAAGGGGCTCATTTTTCGGATAGTGAGGAAGGACCTTCAACAAGTTCTGACCAGACGCACAGATTTTTCAAAGTGGAAGACTTGCCCTTCCTAATTGCAAAAACAATATCAGCCTTAGAACTACAGGATTCTACAGACGCAGAAGACCCTCCTAGTTAAAGCCGACTAAAGGCCATTAGAGGGCGCCCTAAAGGGAACCAAGACTATTTCCCTCAAGAGGATTTGAATACCTCCTTTTTTCCTATACCAGAGTCATTTGAGAGAAGAAGAGAATGGCAAAATCTGGTGGCCAGCAAAGCTATGCCTCCAGCAGACAAGAAACTTTATGCCTTGCCGGACTACGTTAATAAGCTATTATAGGTCCCCCTAAGTGGACGCTCCCATAGTAGCACTTCAGTCTAGAGGTCTGGTTTCCTGTGATGGTGAGGGATCCGTTAAGGACCCTCAGGGCAAACGAGTAGATTTATCACTCAAAAAGGCACATGAGTGGCTTGCAATATCCATGAAGGCGTTGCTACCTTCGGCTACAGTAGCAAGAGCCATCATAGTTTGGCTAGAAAGGGTTTTGGAAATGCTACCACCCGAGGAAAGAGGAGTCAGAGAAGGCATACACAGGATATTACTAGGGGCATCATTTTTGGCAGACTCCTCCCTGGACTTTCTTTCCATGTCATCACATTCCATGGTGGCCTCAGTGTCCACCAGATGCAGCATTTGGCTGCGTCCCTGGCAGGCAAATGTTCACTCCAAGCCAGTGGTAGCAGGATATAATTTCGAGGGTGACAAATTATTTGGTGAGGAACTAGAGGCTATCCTAGTCAAGGGCAAAGATAAAAGGAAAACCCTCCCTCGTTTTGTTGGACAAGAAAGGCAAAACACTAGGGGATCCTTTCGTCCTCAACGTAGCTTCACCCAAAACCAAAATTTGGGAACCAGGGAGGGAAGGAGAAACAATTGGCATCCACATAATTTCAATAGATGCAGGGGAAATTTTCATCCCTTTGGAAAATCTGACCATTTCCCCAGACCGGACAAAAATCAGTGATCCTGACTACCCTCCTATACCAGTAGGAGGCAGACTGGCCCAGTTCAGTCAACAATGGGAACAACCAGTCGTGAATCAATGGACCAAAGAAATAATCTGGTCAGAAATCATTTGTCTTAGTTTGCCAAAATTCCGAGTCCACGATTCTTCCCTTCACCCCTAAGCAAGATAATGGACAAGAGGTCCAGAAACATAACAGCAATTCAACACTTATTGGAGATACAGGGCATAGAAATTGTACCACCAAACCAAAGACATGCAGGGATATATTCCCATTCTTTTACAGTGACAAAAAAGACAGGAGACTGGAGGGCCATACTGAATTTACAGTATGTCAACCGCCACATCAGAATAAGACGTTTCAAGATGGAAACCTTACGCACGGTCACCACGTGCCTATGAGAAGGGGATTTTCTCACTTCACTCAATTTAACAGAAGCATACCTTCACATACCCATTCATCAGGCACATCTGAGGTTTCTCAGGTTCGGCATTGAACAGAATCACTATCAATTCAGAGCCCTTCCATTTGGGTTGTCATCTGCTCCGTGTGTTTTCACCAAGGTCATCCTACCACTCATCATACTGTTAAAGTAACAAGGCATCCACGTTCATCCTTATTTGGACAACCTGCTCATCCATTCAAAATCGGGGCCGATTGAGCTCAGCAGACAGACCATCTCCAAGGTCTTCAAAGAGCTCATAACAAAACTTCTGACACTGGAAGTGGATTTGTTTGCCACTCAGAGCAACTCTCAACTCAAGGCATTCATGACCTGTTACTTTTGTCGGTCAGCTTGCGCGACAGACATGCTCATAGCCCCCTGGCCCAGAGTCACCCTATATGCGTTTCCCCCCATTCCACTCAGTTTGAGGTTACTGAAGAGGTTGTTCAGGGAAACAGCTCAAATGATTTTAATTGCTCCACATTAGCCCAGGAAACCCTGGTTTTCAAACATACAGGAGTTGGCAATAGGGGATCCAATTCCATTACCAAGGAGACCAGATCTACTGGTTCAGGGTCCCATTTGGCATCCAGACACCGACAGGCTTCACTTGACCACTTGGCTATTGAGCAGGCAAGGTTAAGAAGGAAAGGGTATTCTGAAGAAGTGGTAGACATATTATTAGCATCCAGGCGCAAATCCACAATCAGAATGTATAATTATATCTGGAAGGCTTTTGTGAGATGGGCCAGGTGGAAGAAGGTGGATCCTGAGAAACCAGGAATTGTCAATATTCTTAGTTTCCTGCAGGAAGGTGTAAGAGGGGGTCTGAGAGCGGACAGTCTAAGAAGGCAAATGGAAGGGCTGTCCACGGTATGGCTAAAAATGAATGGCCTATCAGTATCAAAACATCCAGATGTCTGTTTTCTAAAGGATGTGTCACAATCTCAACCCCCTAGTGTTCACAGATTTCCTTCCTGGAATCGGCACACCGTGTTACTGGCACTAATTAGGTCACCTTTTGAGCCCATCAGATCCATCCACCTTTGGTGGCTAAGAATGAAGCTGTTGTTCTTAGTGTCAGTCACTTCATCTAGGAGGGTGTCAGAGATTAGCTCTCTGTCCATTAATGCAAACTGTTGTGTTATTCATCCTGACAGATTTACTCTGTGCACAGATCTAACTTTTAAGCCAAAGGCCAGCTCGGGGTTTCATTTACAACAAGAAATCAATCTTCCTACGTTTTACTCAAAACCTGGAAATGACAGGGAAAGACTATGGCATAAGATAGATGTGTGTAGATCTCATAAAGTTTATTTATCGTGCACAGAAACTATTAGACAATCGCATAGTCTATTCATCAGTATTGCTCACCCCAAACTGGGTCAGCAGATGTCAGGAGCAGCAATTAGCAATGTGCTCAAGACCTGTATAGCAGAAGCTTACAGCAATACTAGGTTATCCGTTCCGTCAGGAATCACGGCGCACTCAATAAGGAGTGCTGCCACTAATGCCGCCCTTAGACAGCAGGTCTCTATGGAAGATATTTGCAAAGCAGCTGTCTGGTCTTCTGCATCGTCTTTCGTGAGGCATTACAAGTTAAATTCCTGGGCGGCGCATCAGACTGTGTTTGGTACCAGTATGCTGAACATAGTCAAAGAAAATTGATTCCCATCCGAGGGCAGGAGGGACCCTGCTTTGGAAGGTCCCAGACTGAGATGTCCTCCACCTCCAGGAGAATGGTCCATTGGGCACTTACCGTGAAGGGCCTTTCTCCTGGTAAGCTGGAGGACATCTCAGCCCTTCCTCAGAACAGTTTTCTGAATGTTATGTTTACTGGTATCAACCAGACGTGTTAGATATACGTAATCTTAGTTGTCCATTACAAGAGTTCTAGTTGTATGTATGTTAGAATTATTATCTTTGAGTGTTTGTCTATACTACGTGGTCAGTCCACAACTGGAGAGAGAGGGAGGACAGCAGAGGAAGTGACGTTTTTAAGAGTTCATGCCTGAGATGTCCTCCAGCCTACCAGGAGAAACATCTACACACCATTTGCCGCCCATTCAGCAGTGAAACTACTTGAGATAGGGAAGTAAATTTATTTATATTTATTTTGCTTGTACTTTTCATTTCAGAAATAAAAGGAAGATCATGAGAATTTTTACACTACCTCCAACTGTAAAGATACCATCTGAGCCAAACTTTTATGACAGTGTGAAAAAAATCCGCCTTCGACAGCAGTTAGAGATGTACTCTATTGGTAAGTACAGGTTTGTTCTTGAAGATCTGAACGATCTGGGTGAGTTCCATATTTTAAAGTAAAATTGCAGTTTGACATACATATTACAAAGAGGTACAGGTGAGATAAGGGCTTCAAAGCTGTCATACTTTAAAAGTGCAGCATACAGAGAATTAATGCTGGGGGTATGTAATGAAGAGCATCAGGTGTTCTGAAATTGCCCTTTGATGCATTTTTGGATCTTGACACACAGAGGGTTGGATACAACCAGCTGCCAGTGGAGTGAAGCTGTCAGTGTGGAATTTCTGTATTCCCTTTTTCCTGCTGCAGATCACTGAGCCCCTTGAAATTCTCCTGGGGTGAGGTGGGGAATTGAGGGACTCTTCACAAGCAATGTGGGGGAAAAGTAGGGATTGTTCTCTCCTCCTCTGACAGAGGAAGTGAATGGCACCTCTGGATCCAGCCAGGTTTATCTGGTACGCAAAAACTCTTGAGCCTGGCCCCACACTCTACACCCAGCGAACCTCCCCTAGAGCATGCAGCTCTTGCCTATTCAATGTGCCCTCGGGGCAGTTTGTTCTCTGTGTGCTAAGAAACAGGAATCCTGTCAGTAGAAGCTGTTTTTAAGTCATGCACCTACCCCTCTCTAGATAGTGTTGGAAGAGAAGGACTTTACGCTGTTTCCTGCCTCGACCCACAGAGGGGGTTCTGAAAGATCTCTATAAGGAGATTTTCCAACAGATAGGATGCTTTCTATTAATGAGGAATGGAACCTGCCAAAGTGAAATACAAGCAGAAAATTCTAAGACTAATACTGAAAATTAAACCAGAATTTGACAGGCCTTTTCCACTGACTGAGGGGAACTTCTGCATGGAGTTCTTGAGATTGTAACAACTTGGGAGTTGCAGCAGGAGCTGCTTTGTGGCCAGTTATGGTGTAATTGTAACAACATTTTCCTGGGAGTCAGGCACACTGAAGATTGGTCTATTACCTTTTGGTAGGCCAAAATTACTTTGCAAAACACATGGCAGAACTGCAAATGTATATGTGCAGCCAGAGGGTCCAGCTTGGTTAATCGGTTCGAAAAAGACTTTACAGTTAATTTTTATCTGTCCTTTTTAGTGCTGGGGTTGCTAATGTGATGTTTGTGAGCACCGTGGTGCCCACTGAAACTTTTCCTGGGCCCTCCAAAGGCTTTTAGAAAGTGGGTCAGGCCAGGTGGGACTTTTGCCCAGCAGGGCATCTGAATGGGTACTGGAGATCTGATTTCCTATGTAGATTTTTTTAAAAAGACCTACTTCTGCGGCAGCTGCCATTACAGCACAGAGATTGTCGCTGCATGACTGGAGGTAAGCTCTGGTAGCCATTTTGTGGATGACTCCACCTCTTGTGGCAACCATTTTGTGGTTGTGCCCACCATACTGTCTCAGAATTACAGAGGTCCCCACCTACTTAAAAAGGTTTGAGTTTATACCCATTTCAGCAATTAATTTTTTTTAAAAAAATCACTAAATGAAGTGTTTTCATTCAGTAGGGCTGTGCATCCGGAAAAAATAAACCTGAAAAAAAATGTTTCGGATTTATTTTCAGCCAAAAAACTGGCAACAATTTAAGGGAGACTTAAAGGGGATCCCAAAAAATACCTAATTTTTCTGGCTGCTGCATTCTCGCTGCTGTAAATAAAAAAGGGAGACTTCTCTGCCTCGCCCTCACCCTTTCTCTCAGTTACCCACTGAAGCCACCTCAAAAGAATATTGAGGAGATAGAAAACGTGCAGAGAAGGGCAACAAGGATGATTGAGGGACTGGAGCACCTTCCCTATCAGGAGAGGCTGCAGCGTTTGGGACTCTTTACTTTGGAGAGGAGACGGCTGAGGGGGGATATGATTGAAGTCTATAAAATTATGCATGGGGTAGAAAATGTTGACGGAGAGAAATTTTTCTCTCTTTCTCACAATACTAGAACCAGGGGGCATTCATTAAAAATGCTGGGGGAAAGAATTAGGACTAATAAAAGGAAACACTTCTTCACGCAATGTGTGATTGGTGTTTGGAATATGCTGCCACAGGAGGTGGTGATGGCCACTAACCTGGATAGCTTTAAAGGGGGCTTGGACAGATTTATGGAGGAGAAGTCGATTTATGGCTACCAATCTTGATCCTCTTTGATCTGAGATTGCAAATGCCTTAACAAACCAGGTGCTCGGGAGCAACAGCCGCAGAAGGCCATTGCTTTCACCTCCTGCATGTGAGCTCCCAAAGGCACCTGGTGGGCCACTGCGAATAGCAGAGAGCTGGACTAGATGGACTCTGGTCTGATCCAGCTGGCTTGTTCTTATGTTCTTATGTGCTTATACCTGCATGGACTTCGGGGGCATCAGCAGCAGAAGTACCGAGCTGCTGAGTACTGGGATTGGCTGAGCCCAACCTATAGCATTCAGCTCTCCCCTGCTGCCTCCAGAGCTGAGTGCTGCGACTGGCTCAGCTGAGCCCAGCATTTAGTTCTGCGGCTCAGAATTTTTTGCTTTCAGCTTTAAAAGAACCAAAAAATATAGAAAAGACATTGGAGAAAAATTCTAAAATGTTTGGGTCTTCTAAAGCTGAATCCGAAAAATACCAAAAAAAATTATGCATGCCCCTAAAATATTTAGCTCTTGTATTCTGAGGTACATTTTGATCCCAATGCTGTGAACTGGAAATTGCTTCAACAAGCTATGAAATGTCTCCTTCAGCATTACCTAGCAAATCAGAATGGCCTTGCATTAAATGACTTGTCAATGTTAAATTAACTCTGCTGTTTTCTACAAGGTGAATGATGCATCTAAATCCCTTTTTTTCCTAGCAAGAAAATATGACCAGCAGCAGCAGCCACAGAAACAGACTGACAGCGTACAGCTTTTAGTGGAGTGAAGTCTCAAACCTGGAGTCAAGAAAGGGACCTGGGGTGTGACTGGGCAGTTGGTTCTGTGCAACTTTAATGGAATATATTTTCTCTTGTCAAAACCTGTTCACCATTTTTGATGGCTGGTCCTGCATAAATATGTATAGAGTGAAACTTCAAAAATGAAAGTCTAATTAATATTACTCCTATTCTTGTCGCTACCTTACAAATTATTTCCAGGAAAGCAGGAGATTTGTGGGATCATGAAGACTTCATGGTGGACATCTCAGCTTGTTTCAAGTAGTGGTTTCTCAATCAGAGGGTTGGGAAAGGTTTATGGTACCTTGGAAGCAGCTGAGTGTTAATAGTTTGGTTTGGGTAATGAGCAGAATTTTATGTTGAGAGGTTCACAGTAAATACAACATCTCCTGGTTGGTCAAAGAAGCATATGGAAAGATAAGAAGACTGTGGGAGAAGCAGGTCTTCCTGTTTGACTGAAGTTCATGCCAGTGTGCTGTGCCTCACTAATGGGTATCTCTCAACATGGTGGCCATTGGTCAAACAAACCAGAATGCAGAGGAATACCTATTTGGTTGTTGCTCATAGTTTTTTTAATGGTTTTCTGGCTTTTATTTTTTAAAATGATATGAAAAAATATCTTTAAAATATAATACAAAAATATTTATATTTTCTGTGCCGTTGCAAATACTTGGTAGAAAATTCAGCAGAGTTAGTGTACGGAGCATATTTGCAGATTACAGTGCTAATGATTTAAGAGAAATTCCCTGCTGGATAAAGTGTTTAGCAAAGCTGTAGTTCTTTATGGAAGCCAACCTTTCCCCATGGCTTCTAAATGATCCTTTAAAGGAGGGTTGTTACCAAGGAGGCCATGGTGGGTAATAACTGGTAAATCTTGAATGTACCTCAAGAGCTACATGACTGACACACCAGCGGTGTTCAGAATTAGCCTACAAATAAATGTCAGACACAACTTATAATAATTTTAGTGAAATAAAATAAATAACAAGAATAATTTATATTTCAATATTTATGAGTATTTTGAAGACATGTAGCAGTTGTTTGATTCAGACATGTTCAAAAATGTAAATTTGGCATGCTGCATCTTTAAGCATGATGGGAGGGGCTACAGTCTAAGTGAAAATACTGAACAAATAGTGAGTTCTTGTGTGTAATATTTGTGTTCTTCAATAACTTCAAAGCAGTTTATGTACCTGAAATACAATATAACATAATTACATCAAAGTGCCAGAAACATTCAGCCATAGGCGCTCCTTTAGAAGTTTGCCATGCACTTCTTTCTGAATTGCAGAAGGGAAGATGTAGCCCACCCATCAATTGGCAGTGCTTTCTGTAGGGACTGGGCTGCCACCAAAAACATTCTTGTCCTGAGCATGCTCAAAGTGGAACTAGAAAGCAGGCTCTAGTACAGTGGTTCTCAACCTGGGGGTTCTCAACCAGTGGTTCTCAACCTTTGGGGGTCGAACGACCCTTTCACAGGGGTCGCCTAAGACACTCTGCATCAGTGTTCTCCATCTGTAAAATGGATGAATGTTAGGGTTGGGGGTCACCACAATATGAGGAACTGTATTAAAGGGTCGTGGCATTAAGAAGGTTGAGAACCACTGCTCTAGTAGGATGATTGTATGGTCACCATGGACTCAAATGGTCTGTTATTTATGCCATTTATTATTCCACATTTCTCAATTGAAATTCAGGGTGGTTCACACAAATGATGATTAAATTGACAGAATCCAAGAAGCAATGCAGCAGAGTTTGCATTGCGGAAATCTGAAAACAGAGCTGAAGATAAGCTAAAACTAAGCACAAGCATTGGCATAAAGGAAAAATGACGGGGAAATCACATGGCAGGGTCATACTGGCAGAAACAGTATGTACTGCATATAGTAGTATAGTCCACAGACCTTATCCCTTTATCAAAGCGTCTTTCTGTGCCATTGCATTACCATGTGAATGTAACAAGAATCCTGAATAATTCCGTTTTGCAGTTTCTGGAAAGCCAGGAGAGTGGGAACCTGGCTCACCTCATCAGGTAGGCTGCTATAGAGAATACACAGGCATAGGTACCTGCTGAGGGCCCTGCTCAGGTAAGCAAAACTGCTGTGGTGGAGCTCGAGGGAAGAGACAGTTGAGCACACACAAGGAAGGGTCCAAGACGATGAAGGGCCGCATATGAAGTGTCCAATGCTTAATTTGAGCAATACTGAAAAAGAATTGGTAAAATTTGGATTTGGTTGTAAAATTGTTGGTATAGGCCAGGGGTAGGGAACCTGCGACTCTCCAGATGTTCAGGAACTACAATTCCCATCAGCCCCTACCAGCATGGCCAATTGGCCATGCTGACAGAGGCTGATGGGAATTGTAGTTCCTGAACATCTGGAGAGCCGCAGGTTCCCTACCCCTGGTATAGGCAAATATACCGAATCCATGTTGGTTCTGTTCACACTCTCCCTTCACTAATGCCTTCTACACCCTCAGCAACACCTCCACCTTTTAAAATGAAGCCACTGTACAACAACAAAACCTAATGAACTAGGTACACTACAGCAACCTTAAACTAGTCAGACATTGTCCTGCTGTGCAAGCACAACACATCAAGCCAGGGGGCACATTTGCCAGCCTTGACTCCTGCCAAACTATCCACGGCACTACACCCCAGCAACAGAAACAAAAAACCCGCTAACCTAAAGTGGGGAGATACACAGACCCATCCAGCCCACAGCAAGACCTACCAGGAAAACAAACAGGAGCCAACAGAAACCACTTCTACAGAAAAGATAAACCGACAAGATAAACTCCTACATTCAAGCTTGGTGACTGTCAACCCCCTGGATCAGAACCCAATAAATGCTCTGGTTGATCAAAGGATTTTATTGGCACACTTCAGGGTACAATGAAGAAGACAATTCTGAGCAAAAGATGCCAAGCAATCAACAATATTACCCAAGCTCCCCACCACCACATGGGAACACAAAAGCACAGCCAGATGGAGACATGAGGCCCATCTCAGCAGTAGACACTCAAGGCTGAACCATTAGCAAAAGTAACACCAAGCAGCCCAATGTGTCATGCCTCGGCTTCTGGGGCACACGTTGCCTTCTGGGCGCACACGTTCACCTGTCACAAGACCCCCATGACTCACGGGTCACAAGATGACCTGGACAAAGGGACAAAAGCTACATACCCCCAGGTATGGATTAGGCCAGACAGGAATGTTTCCTCCAGCACGTATGCAGCCCCTATGATTCATGTATTGTGCAACATTCTCCCGCTCCCCCACCTTCCCAAAACCCTTAATAAAAGGTGCCAGGGACACCAGCTCGGCAGATTAGCCAGATCCATCGATCACGCTACATCGCCACTGGCTACATTGGCTCCTGTTTGTTTTCCTGGTAGGTCTTGCTGTGGGCTGGATGGGTCTGTGGGTCTCCCCACTTTAGTTTAGAGGGCTGTTTCTGTCGCTGGGGTGTAGTGCCGTGGATAGTTTGGCAGGAGTCAGGGCTGGCAAATGTGCCCCCTGGCTTGATGTGTTGTGCTTGCACCGCAGGACAATGGGAAATGGGAACCAGATGGGAAATGGGAACCAGATGGGAAATGAGTCCAGGAAACAAGATATTGCAAGCATTTACAATAGAGGCCATGAAGTCATTACGGGCGACGCAAGAAATAGGCGAGACGCAGCGATATCCGGTGGAGAGAAGCCAGTGGCTTGGTCCAGAGGTACCCGGAGTATGTGTCTATAGTTACATGTACATACTTCCAGGGAGCTAAGGCTGGTACCATGGTTACATCCATTTGCCATAGCTCATTTGCTTGGGTGCCTCTGGGGTTGACTCCGAGATCTGTAGAGGAGCCAAGGCGTGAACACTGAGCGCATGACTTAATGATAGACTGCGCCTGGTTGAGGGGAATGCGGCAGGAGCGAGCAAGGGCTTTAGCCCCCTGGTGGAAGAAGTCATGCGACTGAAAGGGATCAGAAAAAAGGGTAGAAACATGGGTGGCACTGTCTGCGCGCTGATTCCCTTCGCTAAGGGGTCCCGGAAGGGGCATATGGCTGTGCCTGTGCCCCACAAACTACTGAGAAGTCCTAGAAGCTAACAAGTTCTGAAGCTTAAGAAATAGAGATTCGAGTTGATCGAGAGATTGATTCGAGTTGATTCGAGAGATTCGAGTTGATCTGGGGAGCGACATAAGCTCCTGGTAGATGAGCAATTACATGCGCCACATATTGCGAATCGACCAAAAGGTTAAAGGGTTGAGAGAAAGTTTGAAAGGCTAAGATTGCCGCAGCGATCTCGCTGCGTTGGGCAGAGATCTGTGGCGGCGTGTAAGCAGTCTGCCATTGCCCCTCCTGCTGAAAGGCAATGGCGCCGATGCGTTTACTGCCGTCGGCAAAGACAGTGGGCGCGCCCTGAAGTGGCGCGGAGACTGCTAAAGGTTGAATCGAACAAGGGTTAGAGTGGAGGAGAGTAAAGCATGGATCCGGCGGAAGGTGGAAAAGGATCTCCCCCACGAATCCTTCTAAGGCTAACTGCAGAGGAGAGGAGCTATTCCAAAGATGCTGAAACTCCGTCCTAGTCAAGGGGGTGATGATTTTTTCCGGGTCCCACCCGACCATCACCATGACACGCTGTAGCCCTTGGTTGATGAGGTCGGCGTAGAGCTGCCCTGGAGTGGAGATGTTCCTAGCTGGAACATGAGGCAGGTAGAGCCATTCCACCAAGAATGTTGGGCGGGGGTTAGTATACCCCAAGACCCCGGTCGGCAAGGGAGGGGTGTTCAGAAGGAAGGCATTCCTGTGCTCTGTCTGAAGCTCTGCTGGGTTCGCTGGCTCACCCCTACAAGGCGAGAGTCCAATATTTTCCAAACTTCATAATGAGGTTCCGCATCAATTAGAGGCGGGGTGTCAGGAATTCGGTGGGGCTACCTTCTTGAGGCAGCTGCGATGAAAAACAGTGGATTTTACATAAGTTTTTGGGTAGATCCAACTGTACAGTCACTTCATTGATTTTGCGCACAATCAGGAAGAAACCTACATATTTTTGTCCAAGTTTCTGACATCCCTGCGCATACCCCGCAGATTCTTGGTGGAGAGGTACATCAGGACACCTTCAGCCAAGGACACTGGACACCTATGTTTATCGGCCTGCACTTTGTGACTATCTTTGGCTTTCTGGAGGGTCCATTGTATACCCCAAGCTTGCACAATCTGCTGAGTCCACTCCTGAAGCTCATTAGGATAGACAACAGGATAATCCAGGAAGGGGGAGGGCTAGAGACTACTTCAAAGGAGTGTTTGCCTGTGCTGCTATGGACTGTATTATTATAAGCATACTCCACAAAAGACAGCAAATCAGCACAATTGTCCTGATGATGGTAGCCATAGCACCACAGATATTATTCCAGGGTTGCATTGGTGCGTTCTGACTGGCCGCCAGATTCTGCGTGAAAGGGCTTGCTCCACCCCCAATAACCGCAAAAAGGCCCTCCAGAAATGGGAAACAAATTGCCTGCCCCTGTCAGAAATGATTTTATCAGGTGCGAAGTGCAGCCAATATATGTTTTCCACAAATATTCGGACTAGCTTGGGGGCAGTTGGCAGGGAGGAGCAAGGCACAAAGTGGGCCTGTTTTGAAAAAAGATCAACTACCACCCAAATTAGTCTTCCCCTGGCTGACAGGGAGGTCAGTGATGAAGTCCATGGAGATCACCTACCATGGTGCAGCAAGATCAGGCAATGGCTATAGGAACCCCTGCGGCTTTCCAAAGGTTTTTTTTTGCCATCGTGCAAATAGGACACCTTGTCACATAGGCATCGATGTCCTTACACATACTACACCACCAAAACTGCCGTCGAAGGAGATGAAGAGTTTTGATGAAACCAAAATGGCCAGCAGATTTGGAATAATGCCCTGTTGGATCACAGCCTTATACAACGAAGGCAGGACATAGAGGTGTTCTCCACCATAACCCATTCCGCAGCTGGAGCGAGGCCTCACCTTCCTCCAGTGGCACCGCCTGTTCGCCCGCCTTTTGGAAGGAAGAAGCCAACCCTTCGGGTGGTTGTACCGACTGTTGGCTGGGCGGGCCACCCTGCAGGCGGGATTCTGACTGGGTGGTGACGGCAAACCACAACTGGGAAGAGGAAAGTATAGTTTGGGGTGGAGCAGATACTCCCCCCTTGGCACTGGGAGGCGGGAAAGGGCATCCACCAAACGGTTCGTTTTGCACGGGAAGAATTGGAGGGTGAAATTGAATTTGGAAAAAAGTCTGCCCAGCGAAGTTTTTTGGTAGTCAACTTTCCAAAGGTATGAAGGGCAGCTAAATTTTTATGATCAATCCAAACCTCGAACCGGAGACACGGTCCCTCCAACCAGTGTTGCCAATGAATAAGGCGTGTTTAATGCCCCCCATCTCCTCATCCCCCACAGTCCAGCTAGTCTCGGATCCTGAAAGCTTCTTGGACAAATAAGCACATGGGTGTAATTTACCATCCTCAGCCTTTGGAAGTAATGCAGCTCCGAAGGCTTTATCCAAGGCGTCCACATGAACAACAAAGGGTTTGGTGGGGTCAGCATGCTTCAATACAGGTGTCAGGCCTGTGCCTGTCAGTTGATGAGCGGTGGGCATTGCAAAGGGGAATGGTTCTGCTTTGTATTGCTTTGTACTCTGCAGGTGTCTAGTGCTCCCTCCTCCCTTCCTTCCGCAGATGGCCTTGGCAGCCCCGGAAAACCTGATCTTATCATGTGCTGTTCCCAGGCTTGTAGTGCTTTGTAGTGGGAATTGTAGGAGCTGTTTGGTTAAGGGAGGCAGGGAACATTGAGGAATATAGGCAGTAGGTTTTAGCGGGAATCTCAGATTTGTCTTTGCTTCATGTTGTCATTTCATATCGAAATAAAGTCTTTAGAATAAATCTACAGTTTCTATTATTTCTGGACCCAAGGTCTGACATTGAATCTCACAACGGCCCGCATGTCAATTTGCCATGTTTGGGAGGGGGAAATTCTCTGGGAGCGTTTTCATTTATGCAGGATCCAAATTATCTCTTACTTCTATCCTTGAGGTTTGTGACTGGGAAGAGCCTCCTGGCTGGACACTGCTGTCAGGATGTGGTTAGTGTGTGATCTGTCCTTGGGAGGTGGCCGCCGGCTGCTTCTGGCTTTCTGCCTGGGATGGGGATTTTTGCTTGTGGGTTATCTCTACTTGCCTGTGTGAAACTCTGGCTCATTCCGCACATGCAGAATAATGCACTTTCAAACTGCTTTCAGTGCTCTTTGAAGCTGTGCGGAATGGCAAAAACCACTTGCAAACAGTTGTGAAAGTGGTTTGAAAATGCATTATTTTGCGTGTGCGGAAGGGGCCTATGCTTTGTTTATTCTGTATTGCTTTGAGAATGAATTAGAACATCACCCTCCCAATACACTTTAGGCAAACAACACTTTCAACATTGTTTAAAGGGAGCCCATGAGGATTTGGGCATTCAAATTATTCGCCTCATTCCCGCAATTCGGATTTGGACATTCAAATAGATTCGGATTTGGCTTGTTTTCGGGCAGCTTGAATTTGGCCCAAATACAAGCTGAATCGGGCCTATCTAGTACCTTAAATTGGACCCATTAAATGATGGACAGCCAATTGTAATGAACAGACTGCCGAGCTGTAATGTATTGTATTGATTGTGTGGTACTGTATTGTTTTAAGAGTCTGCAGCTGTTGCACTGGAATTGGTAATCAGTAGGTGTGTTATATTGAGCACAGCTGCAGAGTGATTTTAGGCTATGTGTGAGTAGCAGCTTTGAAATAAAGCACCATGTTTTGTTCCTCCGACTCCTGATTCTTTGAGACATAACACAAGCCATACCCAGTACGATGGGGTGTCATGCAATGGGGGCCAGAACAAAGCTACGCTGCTCCCAATGCTCAGCGCAATGAAGGAACACCGATTCAGTCTTAAAAAGTGCCAGTGCCCCTCCCAGCGGACTACTGTCCATTTGAGTGAAGGGAATGGGTTTGAGTAATGGTATAATCTGTAATCCCAAATCCTCAACTACTTCCAGCCACATGAGACAGTGGGAACACCCAGAATCAAGCAGAGCTCAAGCAATTATACGAGTGTTCTTGGAAGGGTTAGACAATATAGTAATGGAGCGACCACCTTCACTCACCCCATCCTTGGGCGTGTCAATGGCATCTTTGGAAGCAGCAGCCGTCAATCCGACACCAAGATCCATGTCTTCCTCATCAGCAAAATCAGAATCCTCCATCACCAGGGCTTTAGAACTGCCATGTGTGGTTTTGGGACTCTTGGGAGCCTTGGCCGCTAGAACCCGTGATGCAGGCTTAGCTGACGAGGTGGTGGGCTTCGATTTCTTGGGAGAAGATGCAGCCATATGGCCAGCTTCCCTGTAATAGAGGCAGAGGCCCAAGCGGCGGCGTCAGTCCGAGACCGATTCACCAGCAGGTTGACTAACTGGTGGCCAGCGGGAAGGAACTGAAGGCCTTCTAGGCATGGGAGGTTTCGAATCTGCTGCCTTCGAATGCCCTAGGCAGGTGGCAATTTCACTGCCTACTTCAATCCACTCCTCCATAGATTGCGGTTTGATATTAATCACAGCCCATCTGCAGATTTCAGGGTTCACGGCATCATAAAACAGTTCTGCAAACATGTGATCCGGCCAGTCATTAATCTTCCCCAGCAATGCTCTGAATTGATGAGCGAACTCGGCAAACGACTTGGATCCTTGATCGAAATGAGCGGGAATCTTGGGTTGACGAAAGCCTCTGCCAGCAACAGGAGCTGGTGGTGGCGGAATGGGACGTTGGGAGCCTTGAGTACGTTGATCCATCCGTTGGGCGCCTTGAGTACATTGATCCATCCATGGAGCTGCTTGAGTGCATTGATCCATCCATGGAGCTTGGGTGTGTTGGTCCAACCCGGGTTGAGTAGCCTGGGCTCAGTCAGAACGCAACATGCCTCTCTGAGACGAGTGCATTCAGCCTCAATTAGCTGACGTTCGAAATGTAGATCAGTGGCCTGGGCCACCAAGTCTCATTGCAATTGGGCAGCAGTAGCTCGTTCATGATCCTCGATATCCTGTATGGCCTGTTCTCATTGCTGGAGGTCCTCGCGGTCTCTTTGGAGCGCTTCTTGTTCCCGTTGGAGTTGGTCAAGTTGGGCAGCGCGGGCGGCGTCTGCCTGGCGAATGGCAGCAGAGTCCATGTCATGCTGTTCCTTAAGTTCTAGGAGATGCTGACATTCTTGAAGAAGTTCTTGTTGATTCTTTTCTGCTGCCAAAGTCAGGTTTCTTTGTTGGCAGTTGCGTTCCTCCTGTAGATGGACACAATCCTGTTGCAGCTCCTGGAAAAGTGCTTGGCGCTCCTGATCAGCAGCCACTGTCAGGGCCTGGCACTGTCGTTCCTGGTCCTCCCGCAAGTGGTCACGAGCCTGTTGGAATTCAAGTCTGACTTGTTCCAGAGTGGCCCCCTGCGTTTTGCAAAACTCCCGTCGGCCCTGATCCCTGGCCTCCTGCAGCCATATGTTGAAATCCAGTGGGGTAGGATGGCGGGTGGCCTCGAGCCCTTTTTCCGTGAGTAGCTCTTGCAAATCCCATTCATCCTCAACGGTCCTGTCGGTTTCCCTTTCCAGTTCCATTTGGAGCTGGAGGTGATGTTCTAATTCATCCTTGGCCTGGGATGCCTGCATCTCCATTTGGTGCAGGCATTCTTCGAGATTTCGGATGCAGATCTGGGGATCTTCTGGATCCGGCAAGAGCCGTGGCAACTTGGGTCGAGCCCTAGTACTGTGAAACTGGGCTCGGGCCATTGAGTCCTCGAATTGCCAATCCAGGAAACGTTCAAGAGATTCCCAGGTCGATCCATGAATGGTTGATAGACCAACTTCTTGTGTGACAAAACGCAGACCTGAAGGCTTGTAATCCACATGACGATGGGTTGTGATTTGATGGGTCATGGACGGGGCCCGATCCATGGCAGCACCCTCACCAGGGTCTTCAAGGCGGCCATCTGCCGGCAGACAGCAAGCAGACATAGATCTGCAGCTGGAAACAAAGGCAGTTCCTGATTCTCGTAAACCTGTGAAAGTCAGACTCCAGGCTGAACGAGGCCGAGAAGCAGCCACCAAGGAGGGTGCCTCATGAAATGGAACCACCTGAGGGATGTCGGAGGGTCCCTCTTTGGGGGATACCTCCTCCACAGACTCCAGATCAGAGAGAACCCAAGGTTCAACAGATTCCAACACTTGTCGGTTTAAGGCAGACAACAGGCAACCTTGTACAGTAAACCATCAAAGGGTGCTTTGAAGAAGGGAGAGTTCTCCTAATGTAACAAATAGACTGAGAAACAAGAAACAAGGTTGGCCCAACCCCCCAAAAAACTTGCCACACAACAGGAATAGCACAAGGAAGTGTTAATGCCAACAATGACTAAAGTGCATATATGCAATATTCACAAAATAAAGAATGAAATCATTCATGAGTCCATAAGATTCTCCCAACCGTAATTCTATAAATATTTCATTCACAGTCCAGTGGAAACCATGGAAAAAAGGCGGAATCTGGTGGAATTGCAGTCCACTCACCACACCGCCAAATGGCACCGGTTCAAGAAACAACAACCTGCCGCCAAATGGTACAAGTTCAAAGGAGCAGGAAGGTTCAAAGAAGCAGCAGCAAAACGCCTGCGCGCTGAAGTGCGTTTTCGCTAATCTTCTTCAGTGAATGTGCATCCTCTTCAGTGCATATGTATAGCATTCGTACTTTTTTCATCATTCAAAACATTGCTATATGCTACCTATGATAATAAATAGTGAAATTAATATTGCTAGTCATTACAATACAGAGCATAGATATTAATAAATATTATATAAAATGTCTGTTGTCATTAATTTTGTTAAAAATGTTATGAATAAATACATCAATAAAGTCTGAATAAGCATTAGATACTAAATACAAGATATTAGTTATATATAAATACAAATTCAACTACAACTATACATTGAGCGTGATTCACAATTCCTATACCATTAAGAAATATACTCTTACCAAAATATATTGCAAATCATTCACTAGGTGTTCTTTCTAGGATTCTTAGTAACATAATGATGCATAAAGCATGAGTCACGTTATAAGTTAAGGGTGTAAATTGAGTCACACCTGAGAATAATTACTTCACCTGTGGAGCACTAGAGATAGCAACTAAAATCAATATTCCTATTTAAGCCTTTTTTCAAACTGTTAAGTAAATATGTCCAGTGTGATTCTTGCTGCAATAAAACTCTTCTGACATTAATCTTATCATACTGTCGAGCCTGTGCAACATATAGGACAATAAATTTAAACTCCCTAGGAGAATGATTGTGTGTTAAAAATGTTCTGTTAAAGGGGCCTCAACACGCTGAGTTTTAATTGAACTGATATGTTCAGAAAGCCTCTCCCTCATTGAGCGGGTGGTCATGCCCACATATGCTAGATGGCATGGACTTTCTAGCATATACACACATTGTCTGGTGTTGCATGAAGAAAAATGATGACTATCCCAATAACGAAGTCTATCAGATGGATCTACTATTCTCCTGGTGTTAAGTTGCAAAATTTGCAATGGCCACATTTAAAATGTCCCTTTAAGGAACGGGGTGAATTTGTACATGGCCTAATATCTGTTCTTACTAATTGATTTCTGATATTACTGGTACGTTTAAAGGCTATTCTGGGTGGTAGGCTACAGTCTGCAATATGAGACACTATGTGCCAATGCCTCAAAATAATAGATTTTATGGCTGTTGCATTAGGTGTAAAGGTAAGAGCCCAATGGATCCTATTATCCTTATTTCTCTCTTTATATTGCAATAACTGTTGCCATGGTACATTGTCAGCTCTATCATTTGCTCTTTTTATTATGCCATCTGGATAACCCCGTTTCTTAAATTTCTGCACAGTATTTTTTATCTCTGCATGGAAAGTTCCTTGTCTAGAAGAATTGTGCTTTTGACGTAATAAATGACTGTATGGCAAATTGTGTACCAAATATGGAGGATGATAAGAGGTGTAAAATAATGCTCTATTTTTTTCAACCGGCTTATGAAAAAGGGAAAATACTATTCTATGTTCTTCATCAAAATGTATTCTTACATCCAAAAAATTAATAGATGCGCTACTACACTGTCAAGTGAAAGATAAAGCAGGACGCAACCCATTAAGCCATTCTAAAAATGGAGAAAACTCAAATCCAGGTCTCATTAGAAACAGAAGATCATCTATGTACCTTCTGTAGAACATCAAATATTGATTGTACGGATTGTCACTATGAATTAATTTAGTTTCAAAAGAGTGCATGTATAAATTTGCACAACTAGGTCCTAATGGGGACCCCATACTCAAACCAGATGTTTGTAAGTAAAGATCATTATCAAATCTGAAAAAAAACTATTTTCAAAAATGATATCAAGGAGAGAAATCAAAAAATGTGTAGGAGGGGTCAAATCAGCTCCTGTTTCCAGTATATCAAATAGGATCTTTCTAGTTTCGTCCAGTGGGACATTAGTATATAAGGCAACCACATCCACTGTAATAAGCCAGGAATCTGAGGGGCAAACAAAACCTTCTAACATATTAATAAGGTGAACCGTATCTTGTATAAATGAGGGCATAATCTTAACAAAGGGTTGAAGGTAGAAATCTATGTATGATGCCAGAATGGAGGAAGAGGCAGAGCCGATAGGTCATCCCAGAGGGCTTATGCACTTTGGGAAGTGTATAAAAAATAGGAATGCGTGCAAACTCATTGACTAGAAAAGTGCCAACTTGTGGTGTGATCCACCCCATTATAATAGCCTCCTCAATCGTGATTTTAATCAGTGAAGCAATATGGTGGGTGGGATCAACCTGAATGGGTTTATAATATTTAGTATCAGAGAGTTGAGTTTTGATTTTGTTGACATAATCATCTTTATCTAGAATCACAATGGCACCACCTTTATCAGCTTCTCTAATTATTATAGAGGTATCCTGACTCAACCGGGATAGTATTTGTCGTTCCTTGTAGTCTAAATTATTAGTGGGTGTTATGTATCTAGATTTCTTTTCTAATTTCATAATGTCCCGTTCAACTACTCTTTCAAAAGTCTTAATGGCGTTATTCTGGACCTGGGGAGAAAAAGAGGATTTTCTCTTAAATATATATGGCTGATGATCGGCTCTCCTATTGGAGTCCCCAAAAAATGCTTTTAACTTAATATACCGTACTAATTTAAACAATTCTATCCAAGTTTGATAGCTGTTATATTTCGGGGTAGGGACAAAACTGAGACCGTAATTAAGGACCTTCCTTTCTTCACGTGTAAAGACTCTAGAGGATAATTTAATGATCATGTCCTCCTCCTGCTCCTCCATGGAGGGCGGAAAAAAGGAGTCTGATTTCGCTATTGTCCGCTTCTCCTAAATGATCTATTATCAGCTCTGGAAGAGAATGAAGCAGAGTTATCTGTCTCCTCCTCTGAAGTAAAGGTCGTGTCATCCCTATCAGTCAACTCCCCTTCAGAGGAGGTGAAACCGTCTTTCCAAGAAACCCTCTTTTTACTATTGATGAACGTTCCCTTCTGAAATTGTCATTTGTAAATTCTATTGGACTCATAGTCCCTAGAATCCCTCTGAAAATTTTTATTTTTAAATTCTAAAATTTTTTCTTTAAATGAAGCAATTTCAGTATCAATGTCCTTTAATTTCTGCTCAAAGGAATTTGGGTTATGAGTAAGATGTAAGGAAGCTTCAGCTACTTTTAACTCATTGGTGAATTTTTCACCCTGTTCCATCCCTGTTTCAATTAATAGGACCATTAGGTCTAATGAGCATTTGTTTTTTTAATAATTTTTTATTGTATCATTTGAATACTACATTTTATATTAATGCTTTTCTTCATTTTTTTTTCAAACAATACATTTTCCCCCTTTCCCCCCTATGTTTTTCATAGTTTTGTCAAACAAACAGCAGTAAGTTCATTCTTTGTAATCTCTTCTCCCATATCTCCTCATTGACTCCAGCTTCTTTCATCCAGTCCTCGTATATGGTCCATATCTTCAAGATTTCGCTCTGTTTATCTTGCCAGTTTATTCTTTGTTATTATGTTGAAAATGTCTAGTGTCACTTGTTCCCAGATGTATTCCAACCATTTCTGGATTGTCCATTTTTTCTTTTCTTTCCAGCCTAAAGCTATTGTTGCATGTGCTGCTTTGATCATTATTTTATACATAATAGCTATATTTTTATCTACCCTTCTATCCTCCATTACACCCATGAACATTAAGTCGTTATTTATCCCAATATTAATCTTCACTAGTTTCTTGATATATAACATTACAGTTGTCCAAAAAATTTTCACTTCTATACATTCCGTCCACATATGGCTATAATATGCCTCCTGATCTCCACAATGCCAGCATTTTGGGCTGAGTCCTTTACTCATATATGCTAGTTGTTTTGGTGTTCTATACCATTTCAATATCACTTTTCTTTCCAATTCCATATATTTCTCAATCTTTATATTTTTCCAACTGTCAATTAGATTTTCAGTTTTCCCAGTGTCTAGAGAACCTTCCTTCTCCCATTTTTGTTTCAATGTTCTTATCATAAAGTCTTTGTCATCAACCAAAAATTTATATATATGTCCCATGTAGTTCTAAACATTTAGCCATTATACATTCTCCTCTTATTCGTGAAACCTTTATCCTTTCCCAAATGCCCCTCAAGACCAACCAGTTCTCATTACCTCCTAACTCTATAAAATTTTGTACAGTCATAATTTCTCCTCCTTCTCTTATCAGATTTGCAACAGTCTGAATCCCTTGTCTTTTCTAATGAGCATTTGTTGAGAATATTAGCCCGTTTAATTTTTAAGGGTTCTAAGAAAAGGGTGGGACCCTTCTGTATTCTTAATCCTCTAGGTATACGATTGGATTTGATATACTCCGTGAGTGAGACAGCATGCAAGTGATTTTTAACCAATTTCTTTTTTAGAAAAATAAATTGGGACCAATCATTATCTGGGGGTAAATTGTGAACCAAATCTTCCCTAGGAACATTGCCTATGATCCGTTCTATATCCTGGTGGTTGTAGGAAAAACTTCCCTGCCAAGAGGCCATGGCAATGGAAAGGAAGAATGAGGGCAAGACTCAAAGGGGCTTACTGTAGGAGACTCAAAGGGGCTTACAATCTCCTTGCCCTTCTCCCCTCACAACAAACACCGGTAGGTGGGGCTGAGAGAGCTCCGAAAAGCTGTGACTAGCCCAAGGTCACCCAGCTGGCATGCGTGGGAGTGTACAGGCTAATCTGAATTCCCCAGATAAGCTTCCACAGCTCAGGTGGCAGAGCGGGGAATCAAACCCGGTTCCTCCAGATCAGAGTGCACCTGCTCTTAGCCACTGCTGTTAGCCACTACGCCACCAGACAACTTCCCCCACCCGTGCATAGATATCATAAACAAAGAGAGTTCACACAGAAAGAAGCACACTAGAAGATAGCACACAGACAGGCATATTATGGCCCGGCATACACTCCGGGCAAACCGCCAACAGAAGAGTTGGCGCGCAGAGTCAGGTGGGAACCAAGGTCAAAACACCCAAACACGCTGCAGGCTCTGAAGTGACCTGCAGGCCCTGCCAAACTCCTGATAGTCTCTGCTCTGTCACATTTGCACCATCTGCTCCAGTCCCCCAAGGGCATGAAACTGATGTGTGTTGGTTGCGGAGGGTCTTGATATTTGAGGCAATTCTTCAGCATGGGTGATGTAAGGAGAGCTTATATGTTTGCTTATAGACAGCGAAGATATAGCCAGGGACTTTTTCTGATAAGAGGACCACCGTAAGCCTGAAACAGGAATAACAGGCATGGTTTGTTATTTAAACGTGCCATGAGTAAACAGTCTGGAAAGGCTTTTTGATCCGTGAGATCAGAAAAGTTCCACGTCTATCAGGGTCTTGCCCAGTGGGCAGGGAGGGGGGCTGTGACAGATCCTTTACCAACTGAGAGGATCCACCCACCCTGTTACAATTTGGGGGGCCCAGGTTTGTTTTGAGCTACGAATTTTCCCCTCAATTAACAAGCGGCAAGCAACAGTAAATGCTGTTGAGTTCACTTATGTGAGGGAAGTTTTATGGTGAGTGAGGAGAGCATGGAGACAACTGAGGCAGCAGCTGTATGTAAATAACAATGGCGCTTTATTTATGGGTTGTCTTTAGAGAGCAGATCGGCAGCACAGGTCTCCAGACCTCCAAGGCAGAAGCCTGGCTGAGGCAGGTAAGTTTTGGCAAATTGGAGCTTCAGAGCATGGTTTGAATTCTCTTGAATGCTTGTGGGTGCAAACTGGCTTTCACGGATTGGCCACTGAGTGGGATGCTTTCACACACAAAGGATTCCACTCACAGATGCCTGCTCATGGCAAATAAAACTGAAAAAAACACAACTGGAAAAACACAAAACTGAAAAAAACTGAAAAAACACAAAGCAAGAGATCAGCAAAGTAGGCTACAGGTCATACATTACAATATGAGGAGGAATACCGGTTATTTCTGCATCTTTGCAGTGTTTTCACAATAAGCTACCTCTAGTTGGAAAAAAGTTTTAAACCATCCTCCAGCTTAGGGTGTTATCTCAGCCCATAAGCGGAGCCCAACCCAGAACTGTTTCCAAGGCAAAGCTTTGCAAGAAGGGTCACACGTTTCAAGTGCCTAAGTTTATGGCCCTGGTGATAAAGATAGTCAAAATTATCTAATGCAAATTTTGGCCGATGAATATGCTACATCGCTCCATATTATTACAGGAGTAGTAAGTGATTGTTAATTCTGTTTTTTAGCTATGGAAGGTGTTTGTTTTTTATTCTTAGCATGAATTTTAATGCAATTAATATTTTATGGATTTTACTTGATACGATGACAGGGACGTTTCTGCCATAGGGACATGGGGAGTCAAATGACCCTGGGCACCCTCATTTGGTCATGTGGGGAGGTGCAAAAAATGCAGATGGGGGCTGCACCTTTGAGGGTCCATAAATTTGGACCCCCTGAACCAAACTTCACCAAACCTGGGTGGTATCATCAGGAGAGCCTCCTATAGATACCCTGCTAGCTTAACAATTGCACCCCTGACAGCAGGCACCCCCCAAATTTCCCCAGCTTCTCCTTTTAACTCCGCCCCCTTCGGCATGGATTTAAGGGAGAATCTGGGGTCCCCAGTTAAAACAACATTGAAAGTGATGCTGTTTCGGGGTGGGGGAGAATCCACCCCAAAACAGCATCACTTTCAATGTTGTTTTAACTGGGGACCCCAGATTCTCCCTTTCAGGTGGATTTATAAGAAGATAGACTCCCTAGTTTAAACACCATTGAAAGTGATGCTATTTGGGGGTGGATTCCACTGGAGGTGTTTTGTGAGAGATGATGGTGACATTTATTTGGTAAATTTTTTGCTGGGAGTGATTTGTGAGAGATTTACTTGTTTAATACCCACTTGCACTGGCTTGGAGTTGTTTCTCAGGCTAACAACCTACCTCTTAGGGTTGGTGTGAGGACAAAATTAGGAGAGTTGGTGGGGAGACAGCCATGTATGTTTTGCTGAGGATGGGAGGTGTTTTGTGAGCTGGTGCAAAAAAAAAATCATTGTTTGGCGGTGGTGGTGGGGAGGGTGGCTACCCATAAGGTTTTGCCCCCGTGCTCCAGTTTGCCCAGCTACGCCTCTGTACAACGAAGGCCTGGTGTCCTTTTGGGTTTGTTTTGATGCGGGTTGCAAAATCTATCTCCAGTGAGCAGGGACGGCCGGGCCTCCTGAGCGGCGCTCTGCCCGACTTGCCACCCCGTCGCGTCACCTGCCCGCTCTTCCGCTGAGCCGCGGGGGGTGGGGGTGGGGGGCTCCCTCTGGCAGTCCTCAACACCCCCCCCCACCCTGGGGACTGCGCCCCCCTCCCGCGGGGCCAGGGGAGGAAGGGGGGGCGGCTTTCTCACTGCGCGTCCAGCAAAGGCTGAAGCCGCCTCAGCCCCACGGCCTCCCTCCCCGCCGGCGGTCCTGGCGGCCGAAGTGGAGGCAGCCCCCTCCCCTCGGGGCGAGGCGGGCCCGGCCGGCCACTGGGCCTTGGCCCGGCGCGGCGCCGCTCGGAGCCTGGAGGCCGGCCCTCGTGCCCGCGGGCGCATCCGGGTCTCGTGGCGCTGCCGCTCTCGCTCTCGCTCTCGCTGACCCCGAGTCACGCGGCGGCGGCGGCGGCTGCGACCGTTGCGTGGCGCTGCGTCGTTGCCCGGTGTGACCGCCCGCCCGCCCGCCCGCCGGCCCAGGCGCAGACTGTGACCCGCTCGGCGCTCCGGCAGGTAAGGCGCAGGACCGCCCGCCTCAGCTTGCCCGCGGGGGGGGGGGGTGCGTGGGTGGGGGGAGGCGCTCCGTACTGCGCCCTCCGCTCTCCCGGCGGCGGCGGCGGCCCCCTCAGGCCCCAGAGAGACCCCCCAGGGGGTGGCCCTGCCGACGCTGCCTTGGCGGGGGGGGGTGTCCCCCTCGGGCTCCGCGGGGGAGGATCGTCGTGAGGGAAGAGAAGGACCGCTCGGCCTCCCCCCCCCGCCCCTCGCACGGCCTGACTGGCGCCCCCTTCCCTCCGGCGGGGATTCGCTCCTCCGAGGCAGCCTGGTGGAGAGGGGGGCGGCTGCTGCCCGGGCTGCGTCCGGCGGCGGCGGGGGGCTTCTGAGGACGCCGCTCCCCGCCGCTCCGCTGCACTCCCAGCAGCGTCGCAGGGGCCATCGCCGAGCGAGCCCCCTTCGCAGAAAGGCGGCAGCAGCAGCAGCAGCGGGGCGGGGCGGGGGCCTTGGGGAGAGAGGCGCACGCCCCTTCCCCCCCACCCCGCTCCAACCGGGGCTTCCGCACTGAGCGCCGCCATGGGCAGCCAGCCCCTCCCCCCCCCGCCCGCCTGTGGGTGCCAGCAGGGCCCAGGGCGAAATGGCCTGGGAGGGGCATTTCCTGGAGGAGGGTGCTGAGGTTCCTGGGAGGGACCCTGCGCCAAGGGGCTGCTGTCACCCTCAGGCATCCCTCCAGGTACCAGCAGCAGCAGAAGTGTGTGTGTGTGTTGGGTGCCAAGAAAGGGTGTGGGTGGGAGTGCGTTCTGCCTCATGTGCCTTCCTCTGGGAGAAGCAGGCCGTAGGTATGCTGAGGGAGGAGTGCCACAGGGCTTCAGGTGAATATTCATAAACAACAAGACTGTTTTCTTTTGCCTAGTTGAAAAATTCAACAGTGCTTTCTTCATGGTGAATCCTTTGGTTATCCGTGCTACATGTTGTGTCTGCAGTTGTAGCACACCCCTTTAAGTGGTGATCTGTGCATCTACATTGAGACTTCTGCCACCCTCCTACATTCCTTCTGGGTGACCTTGGGCCAGTCACAGTTCTCTCAGAACTCTCTCAGCCCCACCTACCTCACAAGGTGTCTACACTAGGGAGAGGAAGGGAAGCAGTTTGTAAGCCACTCTGAGACTCCTTACAGAAGAGAAGGCAAACTCTTCTTTTTTGATCATGTACAGCATAGGTGTCGAACTCACGGCCCTCCAGATGTTATGGGAACTGTATGTCTATAACATCTGGAGGGCGTGAGTTTGACATATGTGATGTACAGGCTGCCAGGAATAGTGCATTCATGTATGAATTTTAAGCAGTAGAGCATTGACAAAATTCTGGATACACACTCATTTCAGTATTGTACTAATATCAACTTCAGATTGCACTAAAAATTGAGACTGTATTCAGACATGTATTGTCGAAGGCTTTCACGGCCGGAATCACTTGGGTGCTGTGTGGTTTCCGGGCTGTATGGCCGTGTTCTAGCAGCATTCTCTCCTGACGTTTCGCCTGCATCTGTGGCTGGCATCTTCAGAGGATCCTCTGAAGATGCCAGCCACAAATAGTAGCTATCGAGAATGCTGCTAAGCTTCTGATGCTAACCACATACAGCACCAAATGTATTCAGACATTCCTGAACTAAAAAACTCTGTAGTTGTATTCATGGAGGCAACAATAACCACAGAAACTATAGCTCACAGAAACTATAGTTCTTGGAGGCAACAATACTATAGCTATTTTGAATTGAAATGGGCTATATCTTCATGACAGTCTGAAATATCAATTATAGTTATATTACAAAAAATCAGGTTTATAATAACCTATTAAAAAGAGACAATATGGTATAATGGTTAAGAGTGTCAGACTAGGATCTGGAAGATCAGATTGAATCCTCATTTATTCCATGAAAGGTGGCTACCTGACCTTGGTCCAGTTATGCTTTCTCAGCCTAATTTAACTCAAAAGATTGTTATGATGATAAAATGGAGGAGAGGAGAAGGTTGTAAGCCACTTTTGGTCTCCATTGGAGAAAAAGGTGGGGTATACAGGAATTAAACAAGTAAAAATGTGCATTTCCTTTACCTTGTAAGTATGGAAATTGCTTGCAGCAGCTAAGACATAAGAATGTCAATGCAAGTTGCTTCTTCTAGCTGTGAATTAATTCTGCCATATAGAAGTAAAAGTGAAGTTCCTGGGTGTGTATCTTTCTTTCTATCTCATTATTGCACAATATACATAGACTGAGAAACTCAAGACATAAAATGCATGTGAAATCGGAATTTAAGGCAAGCACTGATGATAAGAATTCTTCTGTCTCTACCACTGATGTGGAATATTGTAGGGAAAAGAGCTACACAGGTTAGTTATATATAAGGCACAGAATTAAACTGTTGGCCAGAATTAAACTGTTATTATAAACCTGATTTTTTGTAATATATAAGTGTCAAGAAACCATTTAATTTCTTAATAAATAATTTGGAACTGGGGATAAGCAGTGTAGTAGCCAGGTTTACAGGTGATACCATTATTCAGGATGATGGAAACTGAGACAGATTGGGAAGAGCTGCAAGAGGATCTTTCTAAATTGAGTGAATGGGCAACAGCTTGCCAAATGAAGTTCACGGTTAGTACATGTAAGGTGATGCACATTAGAACAAAAAATCCTGACTGTGAACAACTTCTGATGAGCTCTCCATTGATGGAGACTGAGAGGGAAAGAGATATGGATGTTATAATGGACCACTCAGAAAGTGTGTTGACTCAGTGTGTGGCAGCAGAGAAAAGATACTGTGCTCAGTTTATTAGGAAAGAAATTGAAATGAAATGGTTGAAATTATATAGCCTCATTTGGAATACTGTTTACCGTTATGTGTTTAAAAAACATACTGCACCGCTGAAGAAAGAACAGAAGAAGAAAGCCCACAAACCATTAAAGATTGGTAGCACAGCTCCTATTGCAAAAGGCTGATGGGGGCCTTTAAGTTTACATTTTTAAAAAAGAAGGTAAAGGACATGGCAGAGGTTAATAAAATTATGCCTGGAATGGAAAAAGTGGTAGAGTTTCTGTTCCTGAGGATGGCAAATGGCTTCAGAGTCACGTAGGGCAGGCCATTGATAAAGTCAGTAGACTTCAGGGGAAGGCCTTTCCCCATATGTCTTATTTGTAGCACCTTTGCTCCAGCACCTTTGGTTCGCCATTCTATGATACAGGATGCTGGATATTAGGTCTCGAACCTTAAGCTAATAAACGGACTCTGTTGTTGTTCATCAGTAGCGTTTATTGATAAGCGTCAGAACACCAAAGCCAGTTCTGACAAACCTGACTTTTGCCATTCCCTTTATTCCCTGTGGATCCCCCCTCCCTAATTCCCAAGAGATGGTGAAAAACAGTCTCCGGAGCTGAGGCGCCTGAAGGTCAGCAGCAGACAGTGAGAGAGAGCCACCTGGTTTCCTGCCCTCACAAGATAACGGATACAACTCGTTTCCCATGGGTTCAGAGTGTCAGGGGAAGGCCTAGTTATCCACAAAGCATGTGAAGCCATAAAGTAAAGATCAAGAAAAGCATGCCCCAGGTGGCAGTGGTAACATATAGCAGGCGGGTTACGTATATCTTTTTGCAGCAGTGATTTGTAGAGTTAAGCTGTTACAATGAGGTAGGAATGCATCTTAATCACAGTCTCCCTGACACTGGACTAGATGAGTCATAGGTGTGGTCCTGCAAACCTATCAATCTTTCTTTTTTGGAGCAAAGGGACAAAAAGTTTATCATTCAGGGACTATCTCAGATTTGCTAATGAAGTTATTTGCTTCACTTTGCTAATGAAGTTCTTTTTCAAGCTTTCTCTGTTTATCCCCTGTTTGTAATCAGTTCTGGGCAATAGAATGAATCTGGTGTGTTTAAACATACAAGTCCTTCTCACATCAGATACTTAGCCCTGCCTCTTCAAGCCCAGAAGACAGCAATTGTTTTCTGTTAGTTATAGGAGGATTGCAAAGGTAGACGATCAACAATGACATTTTTGTGCTGCAGAATGCAGATTGAAGCCTCTCTCTTAGGCGGATTCCACATGGGCCAAAAACAGCAGTGTGAAAACTGTGTAAACCCTATTGCACCATTTGCACACCACTGTTTTTGGCTCATGTGGAATCTGCCTTAGAGTGGGAGAAAATATTATTCTTTGGTCTTTTCTCTGGCTCGAAGTAGTTGAAGAAGACTTACACAAGATAAATTTGTTCAGTTTTTATTTTATTTTTTATTTATGTTTTTATAATCTGCTTTTTTCACAGGGACTCAAGGTGGATTACACATAGTGAGCCAGTACAATCTCAAAAATGTAACCAATGTGTTAGGATTTTAATTATTTATTTTAAAAAACAGCTTTATTCAGTATATCTTAAATATAGTTGTTATATATCATACATCATTCTTTCAACTGGTTTACAAATCATTAAAATAAAGAGAACCAAAGTGTAACATCTCATTTTTACTATTTGTTTTTGTTCTCTTCCCTCCCTCCCTCGACTTCCCCTCTAAACACGTATTATATCTAGTAATTATTAACAACCTTAATCAGGCCTCATATTATTCTTTTCTTTTCTATATCTTATAACTTCACTATCTAGGTTCTTTGTTAGTACTTTAGAAGTCTGAAACCAACAGGAAGAACTAGAGCATAGCATAAATATTCAATTGACACGCTAAGCGGCGTAAGACCATTTTGTGCAGTAATTGTGGTCAAATGTATATGCAAGAAAGAAAAATACTTTTTGTATTGTCAAAGGCTCTCACGGCCAGAATCACTGGGGTGTTGTGGGGTTTCCGGGCTGTATGGCCGTGTTCCAGTAGCATTTGCTCCTGACGTTTCTCCTGCATCTGTGGTTGGCATCTTCAGACGAAGATTTTTTGCCTCTCTCAAGCCACAGTATACTTTCTTGAAAATGAATCCTGTTGAATACAGAATGACTTGCTTCTGGCGAATCATGCATAGGATTGCAGCATTAGTGGTAAATTAAAGACATTTTTCAGATGCTCTCAATTATTATGGTTATTACAGCTTCTGAAAAATACTGCCTCCTGAAAGAAAAGGCATCGGGGCTCCAGCAGCCCTTAATCTGGCCAGGTTGGTTGTATGAAGTTAATTAACCAGAGGTGAGAGGGTGTCTTTGCCTTCTGTGTGTGGCAGGAGGTCTCCTTGCCTTACTTTGCAACATTTGAGTTGGGGGTTTATTAGAGACTATCTTCTTTTGTCTCTTCTGTCTAGTGTGGGGAATAGTGTGTTTTAGGAAGAGGGAGTTCACAGCAGAGTCTCTGATATGGGCTGCTGGTGTAAACTAGGTTGCATTAGGTTAACACCTGCATAGGGATTGGTGGTCTTCTGGATAATTGGACCAGTGTTTCTAGAATGTATTCTAAATGCATGCTCATCTTTTGCAGTATTGTAAGGAAGGAGTATGGGAACAAAGCAGACCCAGTTGGCTTGTCAGATTCCCAATGATGGAAACAAAGTCTTGTTAAAACAGTCCTTTATTCAGCATCTTGCGAACAGCGTGAAAAAGCCAGAACTGACTTTCCCCTGCGCAAACTGTCAGTAATATCATTGAGGGTGCACCCCCCCCCCCTGTGAACCAAAAGCACACATATGCAGTGAGAGATAAAATGCAAATCCGTTGGAGTTGGCCTTGACCAGCACCTGCTGGAGGAAAAGAGCAGAAACACACTACATAATATCCAACTAAAATCCCCAAGCCCCAAAGATGCAACCGGCCCCAGCATCCCATAGGCATCCTGACATGGCTCCACCTACTGTTGATTCTGGCTTTCCCTGCTATTGACCACCCTTCCCTCTGCCCCACAGCTCCAGTGGGTACCAGATGCCAATAATTCCTACTGCAGGTCTTGAACTGTTGGGCAAACGGTGCAGGGTTGCTGGGAAGGTTAATGCATTTAATGAAGGTTAATGTGAAATCCATTTTAAAAAAGAATGTAAATTGTTAGATGGCTGTGGTAAAGTTCTGTATGTCCTTTCCTTTAAATCTCTCATGGACAGAAAGCAGAAAATTTAGAGCTTGATCAATCCTTTAATATAATATAATTTCTTTATTTACTTTATACTCTGCCTTTGTCCTTAGTTTAGACACAAAGCAGCTTACGTCATTGATCTCCTGATTTTATCCTCACATCAACCACAATAACGTTGGTTAGCTAAGATTGTATGAGTGGCTCATGGATGCCTAGCAAGCCTTTGTGGCACAGTGGGAATTCGAACCTGGGTCTCCCAGATCTTAATCTGACACTCTAGAACAGTGGTGGCGAATCTATGGCACTCCAGATGTTCATGGACTACAATTCCCATCAGCCCCTGCCAGCAAGGCCAATTGGCCTTGCTGGCAGGGGCTGATGAAACCAACATCATGGTATCTGGAGGCTCTAGAACCCCTTCTCTAGAAGAAGAAGAGTTTGGATTTATACTTCTGCTTTTCTCTCCTGTAAGGAGACTCAAAGGGACTTACAAACTCCTTTCCCTTCCTCTCCCCACGACAGACACCTTGTGAGGTAGGTGTGGCTGAGAGAGTTCTTATAGATCTGTGAGTGGTCCATGGTCACCCAGCAGGAATGTAGGAGTGGGGAAACAACTCTGGTTCACCAGATAAAATTCCGCAGCTCATGTGGAGGAGTAGGGAATCAAACCTGGTTCTCCAGATTAGAGTCCGCCTGCTCTTAACCACTATATCACTCTGACTCTAATCACTACACCACATTAGAAATAAGTTTTCTTACTTGCAGTGGCCTTGTTCTGACATTTAGATACTGGTTCTTATCCCTAGATATTTAGATACTGACTTTTATCCATAGAAGGTAGCATGACTAGATATTCTTGCTATAACTTGCTGAATGCTCCTAGGTTGTAGAATGGCATTGTGAGCACAGACAAGTTTTTTTTCCTGCATCCGCAGTGCAGAGTTCATAGAGACCACTTTGGTTAAATTGCTTTTGGATAACCAGGCCTTTGAAACTGGGCAGAGATTCTCATCCTACTGACCATTAAGTCTGCCTTTGTTGAAGAATGTATGTTGGTGATGAAGGTTGGATTCAGGTATCCTGGTCCTAAGCCACTGGAAGCTTATTCTTATAGCCTACTGTGTATAGTTTGCTGTGGGTTGGACTCTATTGTTTAATTTTGCATTGTTTACACCTCAATGCGGAGAGGGGGTGAATTTGCCTACAGAGGCACCACAGGGCTGTGCCAGCAGATTTGCCCTTCCCAGGGCACAAGCCCCAGCGGAGGGGCAAATCCACCAGCAGGCCCCGACACCTGTGCCCCCAACACCTCCACCGGCCTAGCAGAGGTCTTAGGGAGGGGGTGGAGCTAACATTTAATTGGCTTCCACCCAGCCTTCGTCTGCTAGAATGCCAGTGCTGGTGGCTTGGGTTTAAGCCAGCCTTTGGAGGGCTTTTTGGCTCTGGGTGGGGGGCTTTTCCTGTTGTTTTGCCTCCCTGTGCCACCAAGAAGCCATCCTAGAGGTGGTCGGGCAGTACCAAAGCAGTGCTGCATCGTGTTAGTGGGGGCTCTGAATTAGTGGGGGTGCCCATGTGTCATGTTGACACTCATGCCTTGCTTCAGTTTGGTGGTTTTAGACTTCTGGTTGTTTGTACAACCCATTCTTGTTGATTGTGTTCACTCATTCTGTGTAATCTGCCTTGAATCCAAGTAAGAAAGGTGGACTGTCAATAAAAAAGGGGGGAGGATCTTGATGACAATGACGAAGCAGAAGGGAAATATATTATTAGAGTAATATTATTTAACAATACATTATTAAGGATTCAATGTTACAAAATTTAAATTAATAGCCAGATATTTGGACAGAAATACTTTCATGCAGTCATGGTAGGCCTGTATACTGTGACTATATGAAAATGTTTCTATTCAAATAATACACTTTCTTTTGTTCAGTAGGGAATTTGTTTTCTACCTAAAACTTCCGTTTTTTTTCCTACCTCTCTGACGGCAAATGTTAACATACGTGTTCTTTCATAACCTGGGGTGTTAACTGTTTCCCACACTTTCTTAAATAATGGGTATACTTGCATTTTTCTTTTTATAGAAAACAAAGTTATGTATATTTTTAATTTCCATAATTATTCCAAATGCTACAATTTCATATGTTAACTAGATTACAAATGATTGATTTTATGTTTAGTCTGTACAAATATTTTAAGTTTGACAGGTATTGCAGACATTTCAGTTTTTCTCAAAATGTCTGTGTTCTGGAAATTAATTTTTTTTCTGTGGACTTCAAACATTTCTGGAAATGTGGACAGCTCTAGTTGTGAACCTGATGCTTCAGGGGAGGGCCATCCCATCCCGTCCCCTCCAAAATGGGCTGTGTGCTGCTCCTAGGTTAGCTCTGTCACTGACCAGCGTTACTGACCTTTTGAGGGATTCTGCCATGTCCTTAAAGTGTTGTGAGAATCAGGTTTGTTTGAACAGACTGTTCTTAAGAAATGCCAGTATCTAAGGCCTCTATTAATTTTCAAATCTCTGGCCGATTCTGCATGGCCCAAAAACAATGCCCTGGGGACAGTAAAAACAACTTCCCTGGGGCGCTGTTCGCACAGCTGCAGCGCAGCAGCCCTGTGCTCACCCCCCCCCAGGTGGCAGCTTGCTGCTTTTTTTTTGGAAAGCAGTGTCTTCCCGCTGACTCCGTGTGAAGCGCACTGGTGTGAGGGTGCTGCTTTCAGTTTACCTTGTCTTTCCTTCTAGGCTCCGGAGGGAGAAGGGACACACCCACGCAGCCCACCAACCCCAGTGAGTCAAAGGGCTTCGTTGGGCGTGTCACTTCCTCCCTCTGGAGTCTTGGAGCGATGACAAGGTAAACAAAAGATGTAGACTGGAGGCGGCTCTGCTGTTTGCTGCAGCTTCAGGGCCACCCGCACGAGACTTTGCAAATGGTCCCGTGGCTCCACTGGCACTAATTATGCTGGTGGACAGTTGCTTCTGCCGCCGTGCAGAAATGGCCTTTGTTTTCACTGGATAAGTGGTGCTTACTGAGCAAAATAAGGTGATTTCTTAAGCCGAATGTGTTTTGAAGAGTACCTGCCAAACAATAATTCTGCAGTTGGCTGTGTCGCCTTGTAAAAGGCATTACAGACTTTCAGTTTGAGTATGTTTAGTCATCCACAAAAGCATTTATTTACATATCAGAGGCAAAGATGTTTTTCATCTTAGCAAGTATTCCTCCCCCCACCCTGCCCACTGGTTGATGTTCTGCAAGGAGGGGCAGAATGTGGCCCTCCATGTCCTAGTGCAGCACACAGAGAAAGATTCAGTCTCTTTATTGTAGTACTCTGTTTTGTGTTTGCTTTCTCATTTTTCCCATTCATTTACCAAGTAGCTCTTTTGATTGTCTAAGAATGTTGGGAGGGACCAAGACATGGGCTGTTGACTCATGGAAGTGCTGGGCTGTTGGGCAGACAGGGCTTTTGGCAGCAGGGTTGTAGTGGAATCTCCTTGTGTGTCTCCATTTACATGCGAGGAAGTACCCCACTGCCTGCTGTGTGGCTTGCCTGCCCCCACTTCCAGGTCATTCCCGGTCATCGCATGGTCACTGGATTAATTTTTAAGCCCTTAACATTTTTGCATGATATTTCTGTATTATATCGATATTTTTGTGCTTTTCACAAAACCCAGTTGTAGATCCTCCAGAAATGCCAACAAGGTGTGTGTGTGGGGGGGGGGGGGGCAGGGGAGACCAGAGGGAGTGGAATCCATGAAGTGAGGAAAAAATTAGGGTTTCCCTGCTTACACTAACTGCAGGGCTTTTGGGATCTGCGGTGGTGTAACACAGAGCACGTCAATACAGAAATCTCTGTCTCGAAGGCAATGTTCCCTCACTGCAAGGCAAAGCAGCAGAATATAATCAGTCCTTGTCTCCTGCCAGAGCCTTCTTTCTGTAACAGGTAGGGTTGGGGAATGCTTCTGTCTCTCATGTTTATCACGCTCCCAGACCTTCCATCCCTGCTCCCTTCCATGTGTTCTTCTGACCCTGAGGATCTACTTCTCTGGAACCAGCAGAGAAGAGTAGCAGTGGAGAAGAGGAGTGGGCCAGAAAGGGCTGAGTGAGCTCTAGTTTTCTTTTTAGAGGGCTTTTCTCAAAGCCACATCTTTTAAACAGTGTATTTTTAACAGGGGGTTTCTCTTTTTTTTCTCCTTGTCCTGGGGCTGCTGATTGGTGGGGGCTGCTGAGGCTGCTGATTGGTGGGGCTGCTGAGAGGTGGGGCTTTTCAAATTTTTAAATCTTTTCAGTTAGTCTCTGGAACCAGCGGCACGTGCCTAACGGCGTGTGCAGGTGTTTTACTAAATAAGAACATATCTTAAGGGATAGTAGAAGGTACAGAAACCTTAAGGGGGAGGCACTAATTAAAATCAGTATTTGAATATCTAAACACAATTAGATATGAAGGCAGGGAAAGCCAGCAGGGGTGGGGGGGCTTTCCAGTATTTTGCACTGAGTGTCACATGTATGACTATCTGCCACTAGGACAGAAGTCGTAGGTGTGCCCTCGCTGCAATGAGCTCCTGGCACCCAGGAAACGTGTGAATTCTCTTGAAGCCAAGGTGGCAGACCTGGAGAAGCTGAGAGAGGGCAGAGAGGGCAACAGATCTAGAGGCTTTCAGGGACCTAACAGCGAGGTCCCACTCCCAAGGAGACATCTCTTCAGATGTCATGGAGAATGAGCGTCTGTGTTGCGGAGGGTGCCAGTCTGAGGTGGTGGAAGATGCTCCCTTAGATGTGACCCCTTCCTTAGTTGGTGATCAGATATCCTCTCACACTGAGGATACCCTCGAGGGAGGTGGGGGGGCTCCTTGTAGTGGGTGATTTGATCATTAGGAATATAGAGAGTTGGGTTTGTGAGAGGCGTGATGACCACATGGTGACTTGCCTGCCTGCTGCAAAGGTTGCGGATGTCACGCTACAGTGCTGGGGTGGAATCAGCAGTTGTGGTCCACACTGGCACCAACGACATTGGGAAATGTAGCCGGGAGGTTCTGGAAGCTAAATTTAGGCTGCTAGGTAACAGGTTAAAATCCAGGACCCTAAGGTGGCATTCTCGAAATGCTACCCTGTTCCATGCTTAGAGGCGAAGCTAGGCAAGCAGAGATACAGGATCTCAATGCATGGATGAGAAGGTGGTGTAAGGCAGAGGGTTTCAGATTTGTCAAGAACTGGGGAACCTTTTGGGACAAGGCAGGTCTGTACAAAAGGGACAGGCTTCATCTTAACCAAAGAGGAACCAGGCTGCTGGCGCTCAACATTAAAAAGGTGACAGAACAGCTTTTAAACTGATCCCTGGGGGAAAGCCGACAGGAGCTGAGGTGACTTTGGTTCGGAATACAGTGTCCATGGGGATGCAGACAGAGAGGGAGGTTTTTCTAAATCAACCACATACAAGCGAGGAGCATAGCAATGTGATAAGTGATAGTGTCTACAAAAGGCTAGAGGGCAAAACACATAAATCCCAGGTTAGGGATAGAGACAGAGTATACAAGTGTCTCTATGCTAATAGTAGAAGCATTCGACCTAAAATGGGGGAGCTGGAGTACAGGAGTTTTGCAGGAGGACATTGATATGAGTGGAAGGGCATCACAGAGACATGGTGGAATGAGGAGAACCAGTGGGATGCTGTTATCCCAGGTTACAGGCTCTACAGGATGGATAGGACAGGGCGTATTGGGGGTGGGGTTGCACTCTACACTCTACATTGGGGGTGGGTAGCGTGGTGGCCAAGTTTGCAGATGATACCAAATTATATAGGGTGGTGAGAACCACAAAGGATTGTGAAGAGCTCCAAGCGGACCTTGATAAATTAGGTGAGTGGGCTAAGAAATGGCAAATGTAGTTCAATGTAGCAAAATGCAAAGTGATGCACATAGGGGCAAAAAATCCAAACTTCACATACACACTACAAGGGTCAGTGCTATCAGTCACAGACCAGGAAAGGGCTTTGGGCGTCTTAGTTGATAGTTCCATGGGAATGTCAACTCAATGCATGGCAGCTGTGAAAAAGGCAAACTATGCTGGGGATAATTAGGAAAGGAGTTGATAATAAAACTGCAAAGATTGTCATGCCTTTATACAAAGCGACTGCACTTGGAGTACTTTGTTCAGTTCTGGTCGCCACATCTCAAAAAGGATATTGAAGAGATAGAAAAAGTGCAGAGAAGGGCAACGAGGATGATTCAGGGATTGGAGCACCTTCCTTATGAGGAGAGGCTGTAGCGTTTGGGACTCTTTAGTTTGGAGAGGAGACATCTGAGGGGGGGAATATGATTGAAGTCTATACAATTATGCATGGGATATAGAAAATGTTAACAGAGAGATTTTCTCTCTCTCTTTCTCACAATACTAAAAGCAGGGGACTTACATTGAAAATGCTGGGGGGAAGAATTAGAACTAATAAAAGAAAACATTTTTTCATGCAATGCTTGATTGGTGTTTGGAATATGCTGCCACAGGAGGTGGTGATGGCTGCTAACTTGGATAGCTTTAAAAAAGGGCTTGGACATATTTATGGAGGAGAAGTTGATCTATGGCTACCAATCTTGATGCTCCTTGATCTCAGATTGCAAATGCCTTAGCAGACCAGGTGCTCAGGAGCAGCAGCAGCAGCAGAAAGCCATTGCTTTCACATCCTGCATGTGAGCTCCCAAAGGCACCTGGTGGGCCACTGCGAGTAGCAGAGTGTTGGACTAGATGGACTCTGGTCTGATCCAGCAGGCTAGTTCTTATGTTCTCCAATCTCATGGTAACACCATTGCTGCTTGGCAGCTATGTTCTGACACACACACCCTTTTGGGGTTTTTGTTTTGTTGCCTTATGTAAGGAATTCCATAGAAGCAGAAATAAAAGGCTTTTTGGGTGTAAAAGTCCGTTTATTAAGACATCTTAGAAAGCTCACATACACGTAGTGGCAGGAATGACACTTCCCGCCAGAAGCACAGGTTATAACACCAATCACCCCATCCCCCCTTCCTGCTTCCCATGGGAATGGAGTCCTCATCTCAGCATAAAAGATAAAGTCTCCGCCCGATGAATCTGGCCCATCGCCCGAGGCTGTGGAATGCACTCAAGGTTACTTCACCATCAACACCATTGAATCCTTTACACTCTGCCTCCCACATAAAAGACCCCCCCCAGGTTTATGGAAAGTGCTGTGGAAAGCAGAAATAAGGGTGGGGCTTCAATATTTGAATAAACCCATTGGTTATACCCAGAGGAGAATAATATATCCCACCCAAGAAACTAAATATTGCAAGCGTTTGCGATTAAAGAGAGTCCAGGATAAGCGTCCAATTTTAAAGTAGTGCTTGTGACCATCCAATAATAGTGGTGGGGGCCTCTCCGCTGGTCGTGCCAGGCATGAGCCGGGAGCCTCCTTGAGTAAGCTGGAAATGGAAGACAGGATGAATGTTACTAAGAGAGTTAGGCAAATCTAAGGGCAGTGAGCATCATTAATCACTTTTAGTAATCTGAAAAGGTCCCACAAATCTTTGCCAAGTTTGGAAAATTTATGCACGTCTCACAGAGATTCTTTGTAGATAAATACACCCAAGAGCCTACACGCAGAGGAAAATCCGGCCCGGTGTTTATCCATGCAGTTTTGGGAGTCCTTAGCTTTGTTGTAAGGCCCGGTCTGGACGTTCCATCCCTCGCTAGGGATGAAATCCATTGTTGCTTGAAACTCTGGAGGGTCCAAAGCTGTGGTAGTTGTGGCAAGGAAGGAGCGACCAGATACAATTTCAAAGGGGGTTTTTCTTTGTACTGCTATGGTTGCATTGTTATAGGCATACTCCATAAGCGGAACTCCTTCGCACCAATTGTCTTGAGTGGTAGTTGGTGTAACAACGCAAATACTGCTCTAGGGTTCATTCGTTCTCTCCGTCTCACCGTCACTTTGAGCGTGGTAGGGCGGCGGCTGACGGCAGAAACTAACAACTAGCAGCCTTCCAGAACTTCGAGATGAATTGGGGGCAGCGATTCGGAGACCACCTTAGGGCGGAATGGAGACGAGTAAATATGTTGAATGAACAACCGTACAACTTAGGAGGCGGAGGGGATGGAAGCTTACATGGAATAAAATGAGCTTGTTTAGAAAATAAGTCTACCACCACCCACAAAACCGGTTGCCATGACTTTCAGGCAAATCTGTAATAAAATCCATGGAGATGACTTCCCAGGGCGGGAGGCCACCGAGAAGGGTTTCAATAGCCCATGGGGCTTTCCTGGGATAGTTTTGGCTTCCGCGACAAACCGAAAGCAGCCCTTAATGTATGCCTGTCGTCCTTGCGCATTGCGGCGCCACCAGAACTGCCGGCGGGCCAAATGCAGAGTTTTCCAGAAAGCCAAAATGTCCAGCCGAAGGGCATGCGTGGCAAGCTTCAAGAACCTAGGGAGGCAGCGTATCAACATTCCCCCTCCGCCAAAGCTCTCCATTCTCCAAACGCGGTGGAGTCACTTTCTTCTGCTGGAGGCTCGCGGCAGCCCGCCTCCTCGAAGTTCCGCGGGAAGGAGGAGGCAGACTAGGGAATGGAGGGTGGGTGGAGGAGGAGTGGACGTTTGAGAGATCGGGTGACAGCCAACCCCAACTGGGAGGGAGAAAGAACAGCGCGGAATGTCTCCAGTAAGGCAGCTCCACCCCTCCTCGGTAGGTGAGCTAGAGCGCCACAGCCAGTTTATTGGTTTTCCGGGAAAAATGGACTGTAAAGAGAAGCGAGAAAAGAAATCGGCTAACGCGAAGTTGTTTTATGGACATCTTGAGGGTGGACAAAGCTGCACCAGGTTTTATGATCCGACCAAACCTGAAAGGTGTTGTTTACCAGCCAGTGGCGCCAAGTGGAGAAGTGCTACTTTGATGGCGCCAGTCTCTTTGTCTCCTACAGTCCAGTTGAGTTCAGCACCAGAGAATTTCTAGACAAATAAGCACCGGAACCAGCCTACCATCTATTTTTTTCTGCAACAGGGCTGCCCCAAGTGCTTTGTCCGAGGCATCCACGTGAACCACAAACGGAGATCTGGGTCAGGGGTGCTTTAGAGGATAGGTTCGGTGAGTAAACGCGAGACTTTAAGAGTTGAAAGGCTGTTTGACACTCCTCAGACCAGGAAAGGGGCCCGGGCTTGGCGGACAGTGGATCTTTATTCTTAGTCGCGTAGAGGTCTGTGAGGAGGGAGAGTCAGTTCAGCTTAATTGGGGTATAAAGTCACTGTAAAATTAGCAAAACCAAGAAAGATTGGAGTTCTTTGCGGTTGGTGGGGTAGGCCATTGAAGGACTCGTCGAATTTTAGCAGGATCCATTTTAAGCCCTCGAGGATCCGTAACCCAAATAGTCAATGGAGGTCTGGGTGAAAACAGCATTTGGAGAGTTTGGCAAAGAGAATTGTCGAGCAAAGCGTTTCAATACCTCTCGGACCAATGTTTCATGCTCTTCTATGGTTTGTGAGTAAATTAAAACGTCATCTAAATTATACCACAACTCCTTGTACAATAAATCATGGAGAACTTCGCTGATAAGGGCCATACAAAGCCCGGGGCCCCACTTAACCCGAATGGCATTATCAAGTATTCAAACTGTCCAAACTTTGTGTTAAACGCAGTCAAGTGTTCATACCCTTCAGCAATTCTGACTCTGTAGTAGGCTTCTCTCCATTGATTTAGTAAAATGTCCTTTGCCGAGTGCATCTAAAAGGTCCTTGATAAAAGGCAAAGGATATTTATTGGACAGGGAGACCGCATTGAGACCTCGATAATCTGTGCAAAGCCGTAAAGACTCCATCTTTCTTTTACAAACAAAAGCGGGGAGCAGCGTGTGTGTGTGTTTGGTAGCTGCATACGTATGAACCCGAGCAAGGTTCTTCGACTCAAGAAGGCCGCGAAGTTCCCTTCTCCTCATTGGGACTCATGCGTAGAATTCTACCTTTGGGTAGTTCTAGCGCTCTGGTTGTATAACAATTTTGCAGTCAGTGTCTCTGTGGGGTGGCAACTGATCGCATCTTGCTCCTGAAAAACTCTGGCTAGACTCATGATCGCATGAGTGGGATGCCAATAGAATCCGGGGCGATGGCTGAAGAAGCCAGGAGGGTGTGTCAGGGAGAAGTTGGGTTTCCCCAATTCATACGTCCACCGCAGGGAGGGCCAGTGAATTCTAAGATCCGTTCTTTCCAAATGAACTTTGGTTCATGTAACAATAACCAAGGCATGCCCAAAACTATGGAGTGTTTGGCCACTGAGCAAAATAAAACTAATTTTCTCCCCAATGGTCGGCGAACGGAGGAGAACCGGCTGTGTTTTGAACTGGGCCGGGTCCTTCGTTCCCCGAGGGGGCTGCCGCCCATTTGGGTGAATGGTATGGGCTTAGCTAGGGAATTTGGTCCAGACCTAGCTCCTCTGCCACCTGGGGCCGCATTAAGCAGTGGGAGCAGCCAGAATCCACAAGAGCCGAGGCTATAATGCGAGTGTGTTTAGCGGGGTTGGCCAGAAATGCTTGACAGTAATGGGAGCTGCCTTCACTCACCGCGTCAGAGTCGGCCCATGTCCATGGGGGCTGCAGAAAGGCAAACAGCTGCTTCCCCTCCTCTGGGTCGCCGAAGACCGCTTTAGACGAGCCCGTCGGAGGCGGCCCTGATCTGCGTGGTGGCTTGGCAGATGGAGTGCGTGGAGCTGGAGCGGTTGGTTTTGTTTCTTGGGACAGTTGGCTAGATGACCTGGCCCTCCGCAGTAAAGACACAATCCTGAGTCGGCGACGGCGTTCAGAGGTGGTTTTGGTAGGGGCGGCTGGGCTTGGCTTGGTGGACACAGTGGTGGGTTTTGGCGTGGGCGGCCTCCGGCACGAGCGTATTCCAAACGAGACGCCACCTGGGACCCCAACTGGATCCAATCTGCAATAGTACGCAGGAACCCGAATTAAAACACCGTTTCACGCAGCTTGCCGCCCACAGCATCCGAGAAGTATTCGCATTTCATGCGTTCAGGCCACTCAGGAGAAAGTCGAGCAGCCGCCGCACGAAATTCACGGGCAAATTCTGCAAACGGGCGGTTGCCTTGCTGGATAGTTTTGATGGTGCGGATAGCTTCATTCTCGGCGCCTGGATCTTGGAAGCGTGCTCTTAAGGCGTGGAGGAATGCGGGCACCGTGCGAGAGTCTTCATCTTGCAAATCCAAAAGAGTCACGAACCAGTCGGCTGCTGCCCCATCCAGGACTGAGCCGATGTCCCGTGATTTTCTCAGCCAGACCGGGTATAAATCATCATAGTCTTCCAAGTGGGCATTGAGTTGCAAAATGAAGTAGGGAAGTTTGGAAGCGGTCCCATCAAAACGGGCTGGTATCGGGGGGCCGATAGTAGCCCCGTTCAACGGCTCTTGGCGCCTGCTGGGGCGGTGGTTGCGCGGGTTGAGCAGGTTGGGCAGGCAGCTGTTGTACGGGGGGGGCCGGAATCGGGCGCGCTGGCGGTGCGCTGGCGTTTGGGTGGCAGGACCCAGGTACGCGGCCCCTGGCGCCGGCGTGATCCGTAACAGCATAGACTCCAACTTGGGGCTTCCTGGTCTGCTGCCTCCTTAGCTCCCTCTCCAACGCAGCCAGCTCCCTCTCCTTGCGGGTCAAAGCATCCTGGTGCGCATGCAAAGCAGCTTTTCGCCCAATTTAGCCAGTTCGTCCCGTTTAAGGGCTTCAGTGAGCTCACTTTGCGTCGCAGGGCCTGAACAGCTTCAGCGTTGCCGTTGTAAATCCAGTCTGGAGTGTTCCAGGACTTTATCATGGACTGACAGATTCTGGGCATATTGTCGTTGGAGCGCATCTTTGGCACGGTCCAACTCGAGCTGGACTTCTTTGGCGTTGCGTTCCCGGTCCCTCTGCAGGTTTTCGCTCTTGCTGCAACTGTGCCCGTTTCTCCTCCCATAGCTGACGTTAGCGGGTCCATGCTTCTTGGGCATCTCGCAGTCGCCCCACTTCCTCATCCCAGGTCTCCTTCGACGGGAGAGGGAACAGATCCGGCTGGGAGTGCAGGCTTTCTTCGGACTCTTCGTCGTCTGGAAGCGAGACATCGGAGACACCGTAGCCGCCGTAGCCACCGGTGGCTCCCGAGGCACCTCAGGTGCGGTCGCTGGCCCGGGATCAGGGGTCCGATTGGGAAGCCCGATACGGATACCCTCCCAATTCCAGGTTTAGTCCCGGTGTCCTTTGGACGGGCCCCAGTGCTGTGCCACGGTGGTTCCTTGGGAGCATCACCAAAATACGAGTCCAGGAACCGTTCAATGGATTCCTGGGTTGCCGCATGAAAGGTGGTCAGGCCCGTCTCCTCCATGACAGGTTGCATCTGAGGTTTGTAATCCACACGAAAACGGGTAGAGATCCGATCCACAGGCGCTCGATCCATAGACAGCTCCCCAAACGGCTCATGGAAGTCCCCATGGTCCGTCGTCACGTCCCTCGTTCCAACGGAGTAAAGGAAGACTCGTGGCTGATACGAGGACGGGAAAGAGCCACCAGCGAGGCCCGTTCTCCTGCCGGTTCCTCCAGATCCAGAAGGGAAAGGTCGGAGCCCTCTTTGGGGGCTACCGCACCTTCCGCAGTAACATTCAACCTCTCCATGTCAAGACACCAGAGGTCCACTGCACAGGAATATAGATGAATTAGGATTCCTGCCACAATGTAAGGAATTCCATAGAAGCAGAAATAAAAGGCTTTTTGGGTGTAAAAGTCCGTTTATTAAGACATCTTAGGAAGCTCACATACACGTAGTGGCAGGAATGACACTTCCCGCCAGAAGCACAGGTTATAACACCAATCACCCCATCCCCCCTTCCTGCTTCCCATGGGAACGGAGTCCTCATCTCCCGCGCAAAGATAAAGTCTCCGCCGATGAATCTGGCCCATCGCCCGGGCTGTGGAATGCACTCAAGGTTACTTCACCATCAACACCATTGAATCCTTTACACCTTTCATTTTTTCTAATCTGGCCAGTCTTTGTGGTAAATCTTTATGCTATGGCCAGCCAAAGATTGGCAGATCTCCTGTAAAATCCTAGTAATAGTCCGTGAAGTAATATGATATATAAGACTGATAGCAGGATCCTTGACAGGAAGACTTACAATAATGGGCGTTCTGTTTAGTTTTTAAAACTGCAATTGTGTGGGTGGTTTCTTGAGAATAAGTTCTACTGAAATAAGTGTTAATATGTGTAGAATCAGTCAATCAGACATTCCCCTCTCTCTTTTAGTGGAATGGTAGGACTAGTTATATGCTCATAATCAAGGGAAGAAGGATTCTGCTGCATTATGACAACAGGTCTGTCACTGATTAGTGTGTGCTGGAAATAACCAAAGGCTATTCTTTTCAACTACAAAGGATATTGACACAACAAATGTGTACACATTCCCCCCAAAGATATGCACCTTGTCTCCTTCAAGCATTTCAACATCTGTTGGAAATATGAGCAGAGGACATGATCCATTTACTCGATTTTTTAAATAGTTCCAAAGAAGAATGGGGATGTGAGATGCTGTTTTTTTTAAGGGGCGGGATAGTCACATGTTGGAAGCCCTGAAGGCAGTGCTCCAAATGTCTAGGGGGAATCTAATGATATTGCCCAAAGCTCAACATATTGCTGGTATCCTGCCAGGACATCATACCATGTAAATGTTTCCATACAAAACCATTGGAAAGGTTATTTATCCCCTTTCTGATACAGTCAGCTGGACTGCAACAGCGCCTTCTAACAGTCCTATCCAGACTGCGCAAGGAGCTTTCAGGTGGGGTGCTGTGTGGTTTCCAGGTTGTATGGCCGTGTTCTAGCAGAATTCTCTCCTGACGTTTCACCTGCATCTGTGGCTGGCATCTTCAGAGGAAGATCCTCTGAAGATGCCAGCCACAGATGCAGGTGAAACATCAGGAGAGAATGCTGCTAGAACACGGTGTCAGGAGACCTGTTAGATTAGGGGAATTGCTTATGCTGCTTTCTGTATGATGGGTGGTGGTGGTGGTGGAATGGGTTATTGCACTACTGTCTGCCTTTCAACTGTTTTCTGTGTGTGATTTTACATGCCAGGTGCTGGCCAAGGTCAGTGGCTGGACATCTTCACTGTTATCTTTCTTACAGTTACTTTTAGGCGCGCTTTCCCAGGATGGGGGGTGCAAGCCGTTTTAATTATTGGATTTTGCGCTGGCAAAATCAGTTCTGGCTTTGTCCAGAGAAGATCCACATCACTGAATAAACTGCTGTTTTACACATGAGTTTGTCTCAGTTTTTGGGATTCTGACATTAAGCCAGAACTCCCCATAGGTTGAATATGCAGCTGCGCTTGGCAGGAATTTCGCTTTTCAACTTTACAACTTTTTTCAAGGACTTTTCTTGCAACTGTGTTCTCCAGAGGGGAACAACCGGTGGGTGTATCTGCGGACAATGGGCACCCTGTTCCTGTGGACTTAACAGGAACTTCTGATACAGCTTCGGATCCACCTGAGAGGGACCGTCCACCACAAGGTGGGAAAGCCTTGGCTGCAAGTGGCTTCTTGGACTCTATAAATCCTTTCATGACTGCCCCATTAGACGGCTCAGAGGGAGTGACCGTGCTCCGTCGCTGGGGCCAAGGCCAAAGGGACTCGCAGCCCCCGGACTTAGGCAGTGCTTTGTGGGCCACTGCACCCCTAGCTGGCAACGTGTCGTTTGGAGATTGCTCTGCAGGAGATATTGCTGCATCGGAAGCAGAGGCTTGGCGTCTTCTTCGGACCATGGAAGGGGCCAGACAAGCTGAGAGGGATGATGACTCATGGAACAAGACATGGAGCAGCTACGCGCTGCCCTGGCTCAAGCGCGCCGAGAGCAAGCCATTCCTGACCAAGGAGCCCCACCAGCAGAAGGGGCTCCTCCAGTACCACTGGCACTGCCAGTTCCAGCTCCTCCAGTACCTGCTCCGCCGGTGCCACCCATGCCAGCACCTCCAGCCCCAGGCCAACCGGTCCCTGTGCCCCCGCCCGGGGCCCCAGTGCCTCCAGTAGGAGCCCCCATGCCACCTGTGCAATCGGCGCCATTACCAGTGCCACCTCTGATCCAGCCACTCCATCCCCTGGGATAGTGGCCTCCGGGAGGAATTCCCCCGAATATGGCACCTTATGGGGTTCCCCCTCTGTTCCTGCCGCTGGTTCAGTTGGCCATGAGATATGATGGTTCGCAGGAGTTACTCCCTGCATTTCTGGTCCAGGTGAATACCCACATGCTTCAGTATGGTTGGCAGTACCTAACAGACATTGAACATGTGCACGAAATGGGGTCCATGTTGGACCGGGCGGCGGCAAATTGATATGTGGGGCTATTTCAACGTGCAGCAGGGGAACTACGCAACTTCCAAGACTTCATGATGGCCCTGCGCTGCTGGTTCGAGAGCCTGTTCGTCGGTGAACAGGCCAAGCAGGAGGTGATGGAGATGCAGCAGCGCATTTTAACTTTTATTGATCCACCTTGTGGGGACCAGATGGGTCCTGAGCCCCCTGAACATTTGTTGCGTCCTGTTGATGGGCTCGTGTGTGCACTAGCGCCGGCTGAGGCTGCCCCAAGTATCCCTCTGCCTTGAGGCAGGTATTTGAGGAAACGGAATGTAATTCGCTACCGCCTCATAGAGACACTGACTGTAAAATTGAACTGAACCCAGGTACAAAATTGCCCAAGGGACGTTTGTATCCCATGAGCCCAGCTGAAGACACAGCCTTACGTTAATTTTTGGATAAGAACCTTGCGCAGCGCTTTATACAGAAAGCCAGCAGTAGTTTGCTGCCCCCGTACTGTTTGTGAAAAAGAAGGATGGTTTCTTGTGCACTAGCGGGGATTGAACGTTGTGTCAGCTTCCAATAAATATCCATTGCCTTTGATTAAGGACTTACTAGCAAACCTAGGCACTAGGCGCATCTTTACAAAGTTGGATTTGCGTGAAGCATACTACCGAGTGCGCATGGCAGAGGAGCATGAACGTTTGACTGCGTTTAATACCTGCTATGGACAGTATGAATATTTAATTATGCCTTTTGGAGTCTCCGGAGCCCCCGCTGTGTTTCAAAGTCTGATCAATGGCATTTTGGATGATTTGCTGTTCAAGGGTGTTGTGGTGTATTTGGATGACGTACTGATTCTCAGGACGAAAAGTTCCATATTGCTCTGGTGCAGCAGGTCTTGGAATGGCTTTTATCGAACTCTGTATTTGTAAAGCTTTCCAAGTGTGACTTTCATTAGCCCCAGTTGGATTTCTTAGGTTACCGAGTCTCAGCAGCTGGCTTGGAAATGGACCCCGCTAAAGTGGCTGATGTTGTAGCATGGCCCCCTCCTCGGACCTGCAAGCAGCTACAGTCCTTTTTGGGCTTTGCTAATTTTTACCGAGACTTCATCCCTCACTTTGCTTCTCTGCCCCTCCCATTAACCGATCTGCTACGCACTAAAGGACAGGGTCCTTCTGCAGCGTGCCCCAGTGCCCCGCTGGTTTGGAGTTCAGCTTGCCAGAATGCTTTTGACTCTTTGAAAGCTGCTTTCACTTCTGAGCCTGTCCTTGCCCACCCCGACCCATCTCTGCTGTTTATTCTGCACTTTGATGCTTCGGATAAAGCGTTGGGAGCTGCCCTTCTGCAGAAAGGCGTAGATGGCCGCTTACATCCTTGTGCTTACCTTTCTCGCAAGTTCTCAGGGGCGGAATTAAATTGGACTGTTAGGGACAAGGAAACCTGTGCTATTAAAACAGCCTTGTCGGTTTGGAGACATTTCTTAGAGGGAGTGGAGCATCCGTTCGAGCTTTGGACTGATCACAAAAACCTAGCCGCGCTTTGCTCCCCCAGCCGCCTGTCAGCTAAGCAAATTCGTTGGGCTGACTTTTTCACGCGGTTTCGCTTCACGGTGCATTTTTTCCCAGGCAAAACCAACCGTTTAGCTGACACCCTGTCCCGTTTGCCAGAAGGGGCAGACCAGAAGGTGGAGCTACCTCTTTCCCGCACTATTCTGTCTCCCTCCCACTTGGGCATGGCTGTCACAAGTTCACAATCTGGGGCGGGGTCTCATTCTCCGGCATCGGAGCCCGAGGCGGTGCCATCTCCTCCTTGCCTGCCATTCCACCTCCTCACCGCTTTTCTAGCACCTCCTCACTGTGGACAAGTCTCCAGTCCCGTTGGCGGAGGGTGGAGATAGTTTACAGCTACCCGATGGTGTTTGGTGTCGCGGTCATGTGTTGTACGTCCCGCCCCAGTTGCGCTCTCAGACTCTCCACCAGGGGCATGATTCTAAGTCTGCCGGGCATTTTGGCTTCGTTAAAACGCTGCACCTATTTTGCCGGCAGTTTTGGTGGAAATCTATGCAGAAGGATATTGAAGCTTATATCAAGGGTTGCCCTGTATGTGCCATGGCTAAAACTATTCCAGGCAGGCCCCATGGTCTCCCTGAAGACACTGCATTGTCTAATGGGCCCTGGAAAGTCATCTCCATGGACTTTATTACAGATTTGCCTCTGAGCCATGAGAAAAGTGTGATTTAGACAGTTGTAGACTTGTTTTCCAAGCAGGCACATTTTATTCTGTGTGCCTCCATCCCCACGGCCCAAAAGCTTGCGGACTTGTTTATGTTGCGTATTTATAGGCTCCATTCCGCCCCACTGAAAATAATCTCAGACCTTGGGTCCCAGTTTGTATCAAAGTTTTGGAGGGCATTTCTGAAGCTCCTGGGGATTGAACAGGGGCTCTCTTTGGCCTACCACCCCCAATCTGACGGGGAGCCGGAGAGATCCAATCAGACTCTGGAGCAATATCTCCGATGTTTTGTCAATTACCAGCAGGACAATTGGGTGGACTTCTTGCCTTATTCGGGATATGCTTATAACAACTCTGTTCATAGTAGCACAGGCAGAATGCTTTTGAGGCAGTGCACGGTCAATCAGTGCCCCCCTTGCCGTTACTGCAGCCAGGGGATGCCCTGGGCCCTGAACTCAAAGACTGGATGCAGTCTGTTGCTGATCAGTGGCCGCCCATTTTGAAAGCGCTGCAGCAGGCTAGAGACTTGTATCAACGTCAGGCTAACAAACGTAGATGCGACTTCCCCCTAGTGGTGGGAGACATGGTGTACTTGTCTACAAAAAATCTCTGGGACATTCATAGACCGTCCAAACTCAGCGCCAAGTACATTGGACCCTTTAAAATCGTTTGGGTGATCAATCGGGTCACTGCTGAGTTGGAATTACCTAAGGCTTTGCATAAAATCCACCCTGTTTTTCATTGCAGCCTGCTCAAGAAGACGACTTCCCTGGATGTTTGGCATCCCGAGAGGACGACTTCTCCGGTGCTGATTAATGGAAAAAACATTTTGAAATTTCTGCCATTCTGGACTCTCGTTTCTATCGTAACCGCTTGCAGTATCTGGTCTCCTGGACAGTGTGTTTACCTGGACAAGTCAAATGGGTGTTTGCTGAAAATGTGAAAGCCCCCTGCTTCGTCAAAGCTTTCCATCAGTCCTGTCCAAGCAAGCCGGGGGGAGGGCCCTAGAGGGAGCGGAATGTCAGGAGACCTGTTAGATTTGGGGGATTGCTTATGCTGCTTTTTGTATGATGGGGGTGGTGGAATGGGTTAATGCACTACTGTCTGCCTTTCAATTGTTTCCTGTGTGTGATTTTACATGCCAGGTGCTGGCCAAGGTCAGTGGCTGGACATCTTCACTGTTATCTTTCTTACAGTTACTTTTAGGCGCGCTTTCCCAGGATGGGGGGTGCAAGCCGTTTTAATTATTGGATTTTGCGCTGGCAAAATCAGTTCTGGCTTTGTCCAGAGAAGATCCACATCACTGAATAAACTGCTGTTTTACACAAGAGTTTGTCTCAGTTTTTGGGATTCTGACACACGGCCATACAGCCTGGAAACCACACAGCACCCCAGTGATTCCAGCCGTGAAAGCTTTCAACAATACTACTTTCAGGGGGTTAACTGAGGCCAGTGTGACCCAGAGATCTCTTCTACTGGAGGCGGGGGACATCTTGATGGGTGTTTTCCAACTGGATCTCAGGGAAGCAGGAACTAGAATCTTGTCACTTCCTGTAGACCGGTTGGCGCCCATCTTGATCTCCAGTTACGTTCCTGCTTCATCAGGGATAGCAGCACTTAGACAGAGCTCCTAAAATTTTAAAAAATTCCTCAAAACTATTATTCTTCTATCAATTCTCTTCTACTCTTTCTCCTCATCTCATTTCCCCAGGAGGCTTCTCTCCCTTGGCGCTAGCCAGGACTCTTCCCTCCTCCCTTCTTCTCCCTCCAGGCTTCTCTCGGCCCCCCCCCTTTCTCCCTCTCCTTAAGCAATTCTTGGGCAGGAATGGAGTGCCTATTTACTCCTTCCAAGGAGAGACCTTTTTTCTCGGCCCCTTCTGTTGAGAGTGATCTAGGTCCTTCTAACAAACGCCGCCACTTTTGCTAACCAGGAGAAGATCCGGAGTCGACGCAACGGAGGGGAACGCAGACGACCAAGCCGTCAGGCAAGGTAGCTGCGAAAGCCGCGGCGGCGGCGGGCGGGAAGAAGAAAAAGGCGCGAACGGAGGGAGAGACGGCGCCTGCCGCCAAAAAGAAGAAGAAAACGGCCGAGCGAAGTACTCTCCAGCTTCCCTTACAGGGACGCTGCTGAGTTACTGATCGGGCCCCCCGACTGCGGGGGACGCCATCCCAGCCTCGTGAACTGGGTTGCTGGAGACCTCCGTGCAGGCTGCTCTCAGCCTCCCTCCACTCAGTGCGTGCCTGAGAAGGAGGGAAGGTGAAATCGCCAGGTGTCCTAGAGAGGGAGGCCACGGTCGGCGATCCGGCCATTATGCAATACACAGCTCTAAGGCCGGATCAACTCATCATAGCAGGCAAGATCACCGCTGGGATGAGAGGGGTAGACCAGGGCCTCCGTGGTCTAGTTTCTAATGCCTCAGTTCAGTCCCTCTCCAGCAGGGGAATCCTTGGCAAACAGGCTTCCCCGCCAGCAGCTGGTGCAAATGTTTAGAAGAGCATGAGGGAGGAGATCAGGGTGCATACTCATAGATCTTTACCGCGAGGAGAACAAGGTCCCCTTCCTCTTCTTCCTCCCTTCCCTCCCCACCAGATCCCAGGGCCCCCAGAGCAGTCCATTCTCTTCCAAATCCCACCGCTTTCCCGGGGGGAGTGAGGGAACCAGCGAAGGGGAATGTGAGATTTCTTGGATCACTTTTCATAGGAACCTGAGGAAAAAACCCCTGAGGAGAACACAGAAAAGACACATAGGTTTTTTAAGGTTGAGGATGCCTCTCTCCTCATCACTCAAGGCCATTGCCGTGACATTAGGAATTGAAGGACTCCCCGAGGGACGCCATGGACTCCACCCCACAGTCCTCCCTCCTCCTCAGAAGCCACTCAAAGGCATGCACTTCTAAAGGAAAACTGGACATTTTCCCAGAGGATGATCAGGCCAAAGATTTTCTCCCATTGCCAGCATACTCTTTTGAAAAAAGAATGAAGAAGGAATGGCTCAACCCCCTCCGGCACAGCAAAGGCTTCCCCAGTTTCCAGCTTCAAGAAGTTTTACACTACCCCCGCCACACCTTCTTCGGCTCTCCAGGTGTTTTCACCAGTGGACGTTTCCGCCAGCCTCCCTTCAGTCAGGGAGGGCTAGTTTCTACAAGATGGTGACGGAAAACATCAAGGACTCCCTTAGGACAAGCGGGCTGATACAGTCCTTAAACGCTCTTCACGAGAACTTAGCCATGGCCACTCAAAAAATAACAGCTTCTTCGGCCACTATGGCCAGAGCTGCATAGTCTGGAGTCGCAGACTACTAGAACTAATCCCACTCTTGGCGCAACAAGGGACCTTCAGAGAGGGAGTTGAAAAGGCTACTCCTCACCATATCATTCTTAGCTGATTCCAATTTCGACATGCCTTCTTGACGATTTTCTCAGGTGGCTCCCTAGCCATGCTTCCCTCAGTCCCTCAGACGCTCTCAGCCTGGCTCTCCTGGCAGGCAGACTACCATTCCAAGCAGCTTATCTCTGGGTTCTCCTTCCAAGGTACCGCCCTCTTCAGCCAAGAATTAGAACGTATCCTGATAGAGACAAGGGATCATAAGAAAGCCATGCCAAAATTCTATAGGGCAGACCACAACTCATCCATAGTGCTTCCAACAACACCTTTCGCTCACACCGTACCTGTACCAAGATTCCCGCCGAAAAGAGGGCAGACGCTTTGGCAACTCCACTCCAGCGCATTTCGCAAACGAAATAACAACAACAATCCCAACAATACCTTCAACCATTCCTTTCGCCCCACAACAAACAGGGAAAACCCTTCGTGCGGACCAAGCAACAACAGATCCTGACTACGCTGCTCATTCCAGTGCGGGCGGTCGCCTCCACCTATTCCGCAACAACAGTGGACGAAATGACTCATGTGGATCGCTGGATGCAAGAAGCATCATCCAAACGGATATGCTCATAGAATTCGCAGAAGATCCCTCCTCCTCAAGTCTGCAGAACCTTCCCGGGTCAACTCCAAATATCAGCAAAGCGCCAGGAGAGAACACAACTGGCCATTCAACATCTGCTGAACATCAAGGCAATAGAACCAGTTCCTCGCAAGAGAGATCCTTGGAAGCTTATTTTCTCACTTCTTTACTGTATCCTTTTCAAAAAGAACGGAGACTGGCGCTACATCCTAAACCCAAGGTTCGTCTAACCAGCACATCAAACTGCACCGCTTCCCTCATGGAGACCCTAAGGTCGATAAGAGAGAATCTACGCCCAGGGGACTATTCTAACTTCCCTGGACCTGACAGAGGCTTACCTGCACGTCGCTCATCAATCCAGCACATCGAAGGTTCCTCAGATTCTCGCAGTGGGGCTAGACCAGGTTCCAGTTCCGGCCTCCTCCCATTCGGCCTCGCCACAGCCCTCCGTGTGTTTCTCCAAGGTGCTCCCCTGGCACCCATCACTTTTCTCAGGCAACAATCCATATCTACACGCTACCCATACATCTGGATGACATTCTACCCTCAGGTCCAAGTCCTGGCCAACAGGCGACCTTAGATGTCTCCAGAACCCAAGAAACTTCTTCCAACTCCCCACGGTTTCCTCGTGAATCTTGCCAAAAAAGCCACAACAAAACCCGCTCTCTAACGCTCTTCAACACCTGGGGCCATCATAGCCACCACCCAGAATGCCCTGTTCGTTCCCCCATCCAAGATCGACAAGATCATGAACTCAACAATCTTCAACCTGTCCGCCAAAAAGCCGTCTCTGCTACGACTGGCAAGTCTCCTTGGCCTGATGGTGTCGGTCTTCGACATGATCCAATGGGGAAGACTGCATGCGCGCCCTCTCCAGACGTTCCTCCGACCTTTTCAACATCAGATCATGGCAAAGAAAGATCGTACCCTGATTCTGCCACGTCAGTTGAAGAATGAACTCCGATGGTGGACGCACCTCAATCGAATCTCTGGAAGGAGAGGGAAGCGGTGTACCTCCACCTCAGCAGACGGAAATCTTTCACGGATGCCAGCCTACAGGGCTGGGGAGCCACAACATCGCCGGACTCTATGTGCCAGGGTCACCGGACCACCAGATCAGGCCCTCCTTCCCATAAACAGTCCTAGGAGACCAAGGCCATCTTCCTGGCTCTTGCAACACTTTTCAAACTCCACATCCACAGCATCCCACGTTGCGTTGATCCGGAACGGCCAGTACATCGGGCCAAAGCTCTAAGGTATCAGAACAATCAGGGCGTGCTCAAGGTCATCCCAACTACATCGGGAAGCGATGCAAATCCTACTCTGGGCAGAACAGGCACCTAAGCTCGCTCTCGGCCAACATATACAAGGGCATCTGAACACCACAACGGACTGGTTGAGCTACAAACAGTCGTGTGGAAGGCAGGAATGGCAACTCAAACCAACAATCTTCCAACTTGTCAGTCAATCCCTAGGAACTACCAAAGTGGGACCTTTTTGCTTCAATCCACAACCACCAACTTCCAGCGCTCATGTCACGCTTCCATTACTCCAGAAGCTTTCTCGGGCGTAGGATGCCCTGACATCCTCATGGCCCGCTGTCTCCTCTACTCTATCCACCGACTTCGATCATCCCCAAGGTGCTTTGGAAAATAATCCAGGGAAAAGGCCAAAGTGATCCTCATCGCCTCCATTCTCTGGCCACGGGAGACCTTTGGCTGTCAGCGATCATGGAACTTTAAGCGACCACTCCAGCCTTGACACTTCCCACACCACACGATATGCTGTCGCAGGGCCCAGTCCTACACCCGGACCCAGGATGGTTCCGGACTGGACCGCCTGGTTGTTGAACGGAGAATGCTGGAAATCCACAAAGGCTAGCCTGTCCAGCACAGGTGATTATCAATCTATTCTCAGCTTCCCGCAGAACATCAACTAACAACATTTATAACTGTTCCTGGAAGGCATTCGTGAGATGGTGCGGGAAACAATCTATCAACCCCGAATCGCCAGACCTTCCCCAGATTCTCCGTTTTCTCCAAGAGGGTTTTGACATGGGCCTCAGAAGTGCAACACTGAAGAGACAGGTAGCCGCGCTCTCCACTATCTGGCCTCCCGCACAGGGCTACCCAATCTCCAAGCACCCGGACGTGGTTCGCTTCCTCAAAGGGGTGCTCCAACTTCAACCACCAATCAGACACCGATTCCCATCCTGGCGCCTTCACCTGGTTCTCTCAGCCTTAACACTGTCACCCTTCGAACCAGTTCAAACTATTCACATTAAGTGGCTTCGCATGAAGATCATATTCCTTCTAGCCATCACTACAGCCAGGAGGGTGTCCGAAATCAACGCTCTTTCAGTCAACAAGGACCTATGTATGTTCTACAAAGACCGAGTGGTCCTGAGGACGGATCCGACGTTCATTCCTAAAGTCAGATCAACCTTCCATCTAAACCAAGACATAATAGTACCTAACTTTTGTCCAAATCCGTCTCACCCTAAAGAACGCTTATGGCATAACCTCGATGCAAGCGCCGGTCGCTCAAGGCTCTACATCATTAGGACCGGAGCTTCCATCCTAGCATTCAGTAGCTTATTCATCAACATCGCCCCGCCCAATTTAGGGGGAGCCATGTCCAAAGCCGCCATTAGCCGTACCATCAAGGCTTGTATCATCGAGGCTTACAAAGCCACCAATCAGCCCATTCCCCAAGGAATTACAGCACACTCAACACGCAGCGCCGCCACTAACGCGGCACTCAGAAGTCAGGTGTCAGTTCTAGACATATGTAGGGCGGCCACATGGTCTTCAGTCTCCTCCTTTGTCCGGCACTACAAACTCCACTCCATGGCAGCTTCAGAAGCGACCTTTGGTAGGAGAGTGCTGGAGCACATCATTGGGGACTGATAATGAACCTTCCTTTCTAAAGGACACTCATATAGGAGGTCCTTATCAAGATGTCCCCTACTTCCAGTAGAACGGTCCATTGGTTACTTACCAAGAAGTGGTCCTTGCATTTGACCTGCAGGGGGACATCTCTTGCCCTCCCAGCGTTTGTCATCAGTCCTCATATATGGGTCCAGCATCATCCATACCTTAAATTCCTAGGACACCTTAGAGCTCTTACAGCACTCTATCGGTTCTATTCAGTTTCTATTAATATGTTGTTACTTGTTACTTCCTTATATACTGAGCTTCTCCCAAGTTGTGTTTAAATAAGAAAAAGGGAGTGCTCACTGCTTCGACAGGCGTCAACTGGAGATCAAGATGGGCGCCAACCGGTCTACAGGAAGTGACAAGATTCTAGTTCCTGCTTCCCTGAGATCCAGTTGGAAAACACCCATCAAGATGTCCCCCTGCCGTCCAGTAGAAGGACCCTTCTCGGTAAGTAACCAATGGACCGTTCTCTGAGTCTGGTCACAGCACATACCAGATTGAGTTCATGGGAGAGTGTGTTCAGGATCAGTGGGCATCCACAGAAACCCGGGTGCTCATCAGTCACTTAAACTTAGAGACAATTGCCTGGAACGTCTTGGTTTAGAAGACCATGTTTTAGAAACTGACATTAACATATACAGAAAAAGGTCAACCACAGTGTATATTAGTTATTGAGAGAGGGTCGCCTTTGAAGCTCCTTCATGTAGCTGGAATTGAGATCATGAGCTGAAAAACATTTACAGTTAATTGAGGCAGCACACGGAATTGGGACATCAAATTCATCAGAAAAAAAGCTAGATCAGCCCCATAGATGATGGCACTTCAAGGTCTTTCAGGAAGGTGAACAATGTGCATCCCCTCCAAAACCAGCGAGTGGTGAACTTCTCAAGGCTTATATCCAGTCAGGTTCCAAGCAGGCCCACTTCATTCCCTGTGCGGGGATCCCCACAGCTCAGAAATTGGCCCAGCTTTTCATCTCACACATATATCAGCTTCACAGGGCGCCCAGGAAGATCATCTCTGATTGCAGTCCCCAGTTCATTCCCAGGTTCTGGCGGGAATTTATGAAGCGCCTGGGGGTTGAATTGGGACTGTCCTCTGCCTACTACGCCGCCACGAACAGGCAAACTGAGAGGGTGAATGGGATCTTGGAGTAATACAGGACTCTTTGGCCATGGCTAAAGGGATTACAAAAAGTTTGTGGACCGAAAAAGGCTTGTTTATGCAGTGGGGGATTGGGCATACCTTTCTACCAAAAATTTACGGGGAGTAGGAAACTGGGCGCCAAATTTATTGGTCCCTTTCGTGTCTCCCGGATGATTAATCCAGTGGCTGTTGAACTTGAACTTTCGAAAACCTGTTGATGGAACAGTCCCACAGCTGCTCCTTTCAGCATCACGCCCCCATCATGGACTCTTTCCACTTCACTGGCATACTGTCTGTACTGGTCTTGCACATGGGCATCCACCTGTACTAGGAAATAGGGCAGATGGTTTGGGGTGCTGTCGAACTTCACATTCAACTGCTTACAAGACACTGGCTGGCGTCATCAGAGCAGGCATCATCGGTGGTGCGGGTTGAAGTGGAGGTCGCTGAACAGATGGAGGGTTCACCATTCCTCCCGTCTGGGTGCCCATTGCCACGGCCGTCTGAGCACTGGTCTGGGCTCTGTTGAGTATCCTGTTGAGTAGCAGTAGTGCCCGGCTGGTTACCATCTGCAGTAGATTGCGCACTGCTTCCACCATTTGTGCTCAAATCTGAAATAACTCCATATCCCGGCCTAGTTTATGAATCTCAGCCTGGAATTCCCACCTCTCCTGATCCCACTGATCAAATGGTTTTGTAATGTCACTTGAGGGATCTGACTCAGAATCTGATCCCTCAACATTGGTCACTGGTTGGGTGAGCCACGCCACACTTTTCCGTCACTCGGCTCACATTTCCATCCAAGGCCGGGGCCGTGCTCCCCCACCAGTACCGTTCCATTGTACAGTTTTATAAACCTGGAGTGCGGGAGTCCTCTCGCAGTGAACTCAGAGTGGCCCCTCTAGCCAGACCAAACGTATTCCTTTTAACCTTGAGAGAACATTGGGCGATGGGAGCTGCCTAGGCCAGGAAAGAGCGGGATATAAAACTAATAAAATAATAATAGAAGCCAAGTTCTGCAGACAGAGTGACAGTGGTGAAATGGCTAAGGTGTTGGTCTAGGTAGGACATGGGTCTGCAATCTGCAGCTCTCCAGATGTTCATGAACTAGAATTCCCATCAGCCCATTGGCCATGCTGACAGGGGCTGATGGGAATTGTAGTTCCTGAACATCTGGAGAGCAGCAGGTTGCAGACCCCTTGTCTAGGACTTGGGAAACCCAGGTTCTAGTGTTGTGGAGGCTTTCTGGGCGACCTTGAGCCAGGCACACACTCTCAGCCTTGACCGTGGCTAGTATTTGGATGAGAGACCTTCAAGGAATACCAGGGTTGTGATGTGGGGCAGGCAACGGCAAACCACCTCTGATTATCTCTTGCTTTGAAAACCCTGCAGGGTCACTGTAAGTCAGCTGTGTCTTGATTGCAAAAAAAAAGTTCTGCAAGCAAGCTTGTGGCGAGAGGATTTATTTGCTTGTGAAGTTGAGCATGAAATGCAATCCAGAGGCTGTGCTCTGAACAGTGACATCTCTGGTTCCATTCTTGTATCAGTTCTCTATCTGCTGTATCAGGGCATTGCTGACCTGATCTTACATGGGTGTTGAGATTCACAGAGATAATAGGGTGGATCCAGACTAAACTGTAATTTCCACTTTTCCTCATATTGTCTGTCTGGCCCTTCTCCTCTCAGAACACCTTTTGGAGAGATTAGGAGGCTGCAGTGGACGGAGGGAGGGAGGAAAGTTCCATTCCACTAACAGAAATGTTATGTAGCCTTAGTGTAGCACGTGGTTGGGTGGACTGATGCAAGTTACAGAGAGATGTAAAGGTGTGAAAAAATTCTAACTTTTTAGATGAAATAAAATGCTACGGGAGGTCTCACTAAATGTCACCCACGTTATTCCAAAAATAGAGATTGCATTGGGTTTTTGACTGTGCGGGTAGGGTGTCAGTTCTGAGTTCCTGAGCCAGAAAGATGCATGCTGGCTGTGCGAGGGTTCCATGTCACACTATTTGTGGAGCTTATTTCAAATGTTTCCGAGAATAGACCAGCTGTCATGAACTTTGACCAGCTTATAGTACCAGTTGCTTAGGATAGGATATGAACCTTACAGTATTAGGAAAAGTCTCGTTATCTGTGTGAACACACAAAGCTCAACTATTTTGCGATTTTTTTCTCAGGGTAACTTTTTGGCTGTCTGAACAAGTTGCTGATCTGTAGCCTGTGCTTTCCTTTGAGCAGGTCAAATCTTGTGTGTCGTTTGTTTTTTATGGCCTGGTTTTTCCAGTTCTTTAATTGTCAGCTGCCTCTGAAGAGACAGCATAAAAACCCAAATACATCAATCCTAAGAACCACCTGATTCTGTCACACAAACATATTTGTCATAGCAGATTAAATCTTTATAGGAAAGTATACATTTCTTATAGCTGATGAAGCAACTACAACTATAGCACCTTGATTAGGCAGGTTTAAGTGAGCCCTGTCTGTCACTTGATTGATTGACTGACTGATTGGTTGATTGTTACACTTATACCCTGCCAAATTCTCCCTAGGGATTCAGGGTGACTTACAGATAAAAACAAATGAAAAACGATACAGTACAAATACAATAAATAAGTATAAAAATATAAGCATTATAAACTTTAAAAACAATATTACTGAAGATAACGTTAAAAATCTATCTGGGGACATAAAAAAACAGATGCATGCTGTATCCAGATGGGCCCAGACATGATTTAATCAATCAATATTTTATTTCGGTCAAAGACCAGAAAATATCAGATATAAAACATAAAATCCAGATAATACATTTCCAGACCAGATACAAAATAAAATTGAGGTAACCAGTTTCCAAAGACTGTTTGTCCAAACCTTAATGTAAGTTCAAGTTAAAAAACTGGAATAAGACATGATTTAAGAGAAGGCATGCCTGGCTGGCCTGGCAGAAAAGGCCCGACGGAACAGCTCTGTTTTGCAGGCCCTGCGGAGCTGAGTCAGACTCCACAGAGCCCAAATGTCAACAGGAAGAGTGTTCCACCAGGCCAGGACCGTAAAAGCCCTGGCCCATGTCGTTGCCAGCCAAACATCCCTGGGACCTGGGATTACCAGCAAATTTCTTTGAGGGCAATAGAGGGAGAGGTGGTCATGCAGATGTGCAGGTCCAAGACCGCTAATGGCCTTAAAGGTCAACACCAAACTTGGAAGATGATTTGGTACTCAACAGGCAGCCATTATAGGTCTTTCAGGACAGGTGTTATGTGGTCCCGGCTAGAAGCTCCAGTAAGGACCCTAGCGACTGCAGGCTGTACAAACTTCAACTTCTGGACTGACGTCAAAGGTAGGCCAGCGTAGAGCAAATTGCAATAGTCTAGGGATGACCATTGCATGGATTACTGTGGCTAGGTCGGTCCGTGATAGGCAGGGGGCCAACTGCCGCACCTGGTGCAGATGGAAGAATGCTGCCTGGACTGCCTTCATGACTTGGTCCTCCAATGATAAAGTGGAGTCCAAGATTACACCCAGACTTCTCACCAGTGAGGCAAGATGGCGAGCTGCATCATCCAGGGCTGACAGCTGGAAATTCTCCATCCGATCCCCCCGGCCAAGCCACAGAATCTCTGTCTTCTATGGATTTAATTTCAGTCTGCTCATTCTCAACCAACCAGCTATGGCTTCCAAACAGTACTGGACAGTTAACCCTTTGCTCCCAATTAAGTCTCCAATTCACCTTCTACTCTCTCCTGAAAGACTGACTATGAAAGATTAAAGGACAACCCCCACCTCCCCCAAAAAACAGAGCTCACCTTTTGCTCTCTGTTCAATGCTTCAGCTGCCTCTCAAGAGAGTATAGTGCAGGGGTAGGGAACCTGCGGCTCTCCAGATGTTCAGGAACTACAATTCCCATCAGCCTCTGTCAGCATGGCCAATTGGCCATGCTGGTAGGGGCTGATGGGAATTGTAGTTCCTGAACATCTGGAGAGCCGCAGGTTCCCTACCCCTGGTATAGTGCATGCTCTCAGAGTTTGCTTGAAAGAGCTGGATGGCAGTTTAGAGCTGGTGACTCGCTAAAGCCTCACCTCTCAGAAGCCTCCTACACAAATAAGAGCTCTCTGAATCCCTCCAAAAACACAATCACAAGTCCTCAAAAACACACATACATAGTTAAAGACTTGTACTTAAAGATTTAAGTACAACCCCATAAACAACAGAGTTCACCTTTTGCTCTCTGTTCAGCTGCCTTCCACTCCCTTTCAGTGCCTCTCAGAGAAGGATGTAAGTCTTGCCTGTTTAGCCAAGGCCCTGTTCACTGAGCTCCAGGGGCTGACACCTGGTGGCAGAAGCTCCAATCAAGTTTCTAACTTACCTTCTACTTAGCCTGAAGGATTGTTCTTACTGATAAAATGGTGTTTGTCACTAGGCACATACAGCTGCCTCTCAGAGTTAGACACAGCTAGTGACTCGCATGAAACCCCACCTCTTAGAAGCCTGAGACAAGCACACAGTGAAAAACATTAAAAAACCCACACAAACAAGAATCCTCCCAGGCTCTCAAAAAGCAAAAACACAGGTCCTCAGAAACACACACAGTTAAAAATTTGGTTTTAAGGTTAACCCCCTTAGCCCCCAAAAACAGAGCTCAGCTTTTGCTCTCTGTTCAGCTGCCTTCCACCCCCTTTCTGTGCCTCTCAGAGACTGCTCAGAAAGAGCTGAATGGCAGTTAAACAAAGATGGTAACTTACTAGCCCCACATCTCAGGAGCCTGATGCAAGCACATGGTGAAAAACAAAGAAAACTCCCTGACACAAACAAAAGCTTTCCCAAGCTCTCAAAAACACACACACAGTTAAACATTAGGTTTTATGGTCAACTCCCCAAAAACAGAGCTCACCTGTCGCTCTATGTTCAGCTGCCTTCTGCTCCCTTTTGCTGCTTCTCAGAGACGGAGGAAGGGAGCAGAAGGGGTGGTGGCCACTTGGGCAGCTGGGCAGTTATATATAATTTGATTTAACGGCTACCCTTTCCCTGATGGGCTCAGGAAGGCTTACAAGAACAGTTGTAATAAATTCATGAAACAGTCAGATCCACAAAGTAAATATATATCCCGTGGCACCCCAACCAGTTCTAAAATGAGAAGGGGAGAGTAAAAGGAGGCAGCTCTGTTGGAATGCTGTTGCTGCTCTCAACCATAGGCCTGGTGGACTGGCTCCGTCTTGCAAGCTCTGTGGAACTGTGACAAGTCCCACAGGGTCTGGCTCTCACTCAATACAGCATTCCAATAGGCCAGGACCAGAGCAAATGTGTAAAAGATATACATTTACCTACATGATCATGCTTTTATAGCACCACCAAAACCAGAAATCAGATGATGTTTGTGTTGCCTTTTCTCCCAGCCATGAGCTTACAGAGAAATAATCAACAGAAGGAATGATACAGAATCTGGGTTCAGTTCAAACAGCCATACATTGGGCTGGAGTAAGATAAATTGGGGCCCTCAGCTATGTTGACTTCAAGAGGCCCCAGAGCATCACCCCCCCCCACCCCATCAAAAAAAAGTGTTATATTCTCAAGGTAATTGTGAGTGTGCATTTAGAGGCCCCTGAAGAGAGACCCTTAGCCAAAATTTGCTATTCTGATGTGTCTATCCAGCTCTGGGCCCATCCTTGGATGACATGAAAGCCTTAGAGATGTCTAAACTTTAGTTTAGAAAGGGGAGGCAGTTGGACCACTTGGGGACTGAGGAGTCTTCTCTGGGCTGTGTAGTCCCCCCTTTTTAATTTTCTGATTTGTGCAGTTCCAGAGAGTGATAACAGATATTGCTAGCCCAGGTTTAAGTCATCTTGTATTGTGGATTTTTAACACAGAGTTTCACCCTTATAGTAGTGGCTGCCATGGGGGGAAAAGTCACTGTAGGGAAACTGTCAACATGTGGGAACCTTGTTGCCTGTATGCTCCTATTGCAAGATAATTTAAGGTGGACAGTCAAGTTGGTCTGCAGTGGAAGCGCTAGGTTCTAGTCCGGAATCACCTTAAAGGCCAACAAGATTTCTAGAGCATAGTCTTTCTAGAGTTCAAGATCTCTTTGTCAGATACTGTAAGGCAGCGGTCTGTAACCTGCGGCTCTCCAGATGTTCATGGACTACAATTGGCCATGTTGGCAGGGGCTGATGGGAATTGTAGTCCATGAACATCTGGAGAGCTGCAGGTTGCAGACCCCTGCTGTAAGAAAACCAAAAGATATCTCAGTGTGCCTCTCTGTGTTCTTGAGCAGTTATGGGAGAAATGCTCAGTCTTCCATGGAACCAGACTATTAGAGCTGGGATGCTTTTAAGTGATTGCAGGAGGATGTGCTTTTTCTTCTTCTGTCTTATATGTGTCAGGACCATGCCTGTCAGTGATTAGATGTCTTGCTGTATAAGAATTGCAAATGTTTTCCTGTAAACGCTTTCCTGTTTTCCTCTCTCCTCCCTGGCAACCTCCTGGCGCCAGCTCATCTGCAAGAAGGTGTGAACAGTTCCCAGATTCTTTGAAGCTCTGTAGTGCAAATGGTGTAGTAACTGTAAGGGACATTTGGTGTGGGGCGAAACGGGGGGGGGGGGTACGTTGAAGTATATAGTTCCTGGATCTAAGCTCTCTAGCTTAGATCCAGCTTTCGATTGTTACTCTATGTGTTGTTAGAAATAAACTGCTTTAGGATTTTCCTACAGTCTCTGTTATTTCCACGTTCGAGAGCTGACAATATGATAGTATTAAGGCCTCCCTCTTAAAACAGGACTGGCTGGGTTAAGCTTATGCTCATCACTTCTCCCTAACCCACACAGCTGTCGGTTTGAGTCCAAGGTAAATCAGTGAGTGACTGGCAGCTGGCGTGTCTGTCTCCAAGCATGTCTGGCCAAGTACTGCCCCAGTCCCCCCTGGTACACATTCTGTTTCTGGCATATTGCATTCCCCCCCTAGTACTTGGGCAAAATTTTTTGCTGACCTCTGCTCTGTAGCAGCTTTAAACTACATTCAGTATATTTTGTACAGCTTGTTTTTGGTTGTTGTTTGATGACACGCCTGAGGCTTCCTTTCCTGGGGCTTCAGGAGGACTTCCTTCAGCACTAGAGAGTAAGAATAAAATTCATTTATGCAGCAACAGTGAGGATGGAAACTTGGGTTAGGAAGTTAGCAGTGGATATAATACAGTGAAGCAGTGTGGGCTTCATTGTATTGATCCCTACAGACCTTCAAGTGAAAGTTAGAAATTTTTGTAAGAATTCAGAGGAAAACTATTATCCAAACTTCACTCCTGTGATGTTTCCTGTTTTGCTTCTTGAGATACAGGTGTCATGATGGGGAGCACTTCTGGAGGAAGTTGGACTGAAGAAACAAAATATCAAGATGCTGGTCACGCAGTTATTGTGCACATGGGCAGTCTCTGGGATCGGTCTAAGAGGAAACCAGCCAAGTAGAGCTATATAATTCCAGTCTCTGTAGGTTGAAGGAGGAGGGACTTCATGGTTTGAGACACTGCGCCATCTTCAGTGGCGCCATTTCCCTGGACATTCTGGAAGACTTAACAGCTGTCATTCCATCTCTGCCTTTGTTTTATCTGCTGTTGCTTCAGGAAAAGTATCCGCTGTTTCATTGTAAATACATGAAACCTCTTATGCAGTGAACTGAGTAAATCTCTTATTAGGCATGTGCAGGATCCAGAGAATTCCACACCTTCCCAGTAGCAGATGAAACGTGAACTTGTGCACAAGTAACAAAAGACATTATGATCCAAATGGTTAAATCCACTTCAAGAGCTGAAAGCACATTAGTCTGTGGTTATTTTGTGATTGCTGTGTGTATCTTCAGAAGTCGTGTTTATATGTTTCTCAAGCTTCTGCTTACAGACTGTTAAACAACGGAGCTTATCAGCTGCCTGGACAACCCTGAAATAAATATCCGCAATTCTTTTATTTCTGTATTATTGTGTGTGAAAATACTTATGCCATTAGATCAGGGCATAAGAGCTTTGGGCATCTGTGTAAAAAAAATTGCTGGGTTCTAACCTTCAACAGAATTTACTTTTTCAATACCTTTTCTGATACCAAGTTACTTGTGAATAATATTGTGGTCAGCTGATGTATTAGACCAGTGGTGGTGAACCTTTGGCACTCCAGATGTTATGGACTACAATTCCCATCAGCCCCTACAATTGGCCATGCTGGCAGGGGCTGATGGGAATTGTAGTCCATAACATCTGGAGTGCCAAAGGTTCACCACCACGGTATTAGACCCATTCCTCTAGTCCAGAGATAGGATATATGAGTCTGGTTTAGTAGACAATGTGCTCACCATCCAAATCTGCTGGACCTTTTCTGATGACAATAGGAAAAATATCTAACATTATAACACTGAATGAAATAACCACAGAATCCTGAAGCAGGAGATATGATCAAAGATTCTGTAGCTCTAAGTATTTAACAATATGTGGAAAAGATGGGATTCTGTTGAAGTTGAGAGCCCTGAAAGATATTTCAAAATGCAAGAGTGTAAATTTAGATTTTTAATACACTTTTGAAAGCTGGATCCCCCCCCCCCCCTTTGCGATTTCAATGTAATGTGTTAAACAGTGACTCCAGATACATTTACTGGAAGCTTTAAGTAAAGCTGTTCTTTGCTCAATGTGTGGCTGGTCTCCCTGTTATGTTTTGCCCCTGGCTTCCAAAGGTTGATTTTCTTTGTATCCAGAATTCAATTTCAGAAAACATGCAAATATATTTATTAAGGTATCTATAAAATTTACTCATTGATAGTGGCTTTGGATTGTACTATAAAGAGATGAATATTTTGTATGCATTGGGAATTTGGCATATGTTTTGACTACTATTTTTTATCTGTGAAGGCTGTGAAAATTACCCTTAACTGTTACTGAGTTATTATGTCCCAAATTCTGCTTTTGAATTGAAGATATGCAGACGATTTTGCAGGGTAATCCCACTCCAGTCAGTCTCTTAAAATGAATAGCCTTAAACTGGATTCACACAGTATTTATTTTCACCTTACTGACAGCTCTAACAAATTCATGTTAAACGTTTAGAGCTGTCAGAACCAGAAATGAAGATTTGTTTTTTTAAAGCAAGTTTGTACACTGGAAGCATTCTGTAAATATAGCTTATCTTGCCTTGAAAATCAAAAACCAGCTTAGAATGTTGTATAACCCAGATGCTGCTGCTGTACCAAAAATACCCCATTTGTTTGTTTACAGTTTGATGTCTTGATCCACCATTACATTTTAATTTTTTTTAAGGCATACTAATTAGGTATCTGTCTGGAGTTCTCTACAGTACCTGTGCCTTTAATCATTCCATTCTCTTGCAGGCTCAGGGCATCTTGGTGGGTGATTCTCCACCCCATTTCAGGGAGGCAGGAAACAGAATTTCATCACTTCCTGTCCAGGCTTGGCATCCATTTTAGCCAGTATTTTTCCTGCCTAGACAGGGAGTGCACGGAATTCTTGGTCGCTGGTACCTAATTCCTAGTTTTTTGTCTATATTCGTCACTCTGTCCTATTCTAACTACCTTTATTCTTGTCCTTCACGTTTATTTTCCTTTCAAGTCTGTCAGTGTCCTTACGTTTTGTCTAGTCTGTGTTTTAGCGGTAGATAGAGATCCCCTCAGGGACTCTTCCCGCCCAAACTCCAAAATGGCTGACGGCCGTTTTTCTCCCCCTCAGGGATATCACCTCTCTGTGGCAGAAGCTGCCAAAGCCTACAGGCAAGGCTCTAGCAACCCACCTAAGTCCTTCTCCAACTCCTCTGGGTCAGCCAAGACCCAGAACAAAACACCCAGATTGGGCAACCCGCAGGAGACGAAACACGCTCTAAGCGCGAACGGAGTCTCGGACCAGCCGCCGCCCAAGCGGCTGCAGAGCGCCAACGCCGCTCATACCACGAAGCGCACAGACTGTCAGAATCCCCAAAACACACAAAAACTCTTGTTGAAGTACAGCAGCTTTATTGGTTTGGGGATCTTCCCTGGCCAAAGCCAAGACTGAGAAAAGCCCGCGCAAACTCCAATAGTTAAAAGAACTGGCAGCCCCGAAAAGCCTGAGAAAGTGCCTGTAAAGGAGACACAGAAGATGGGCAAGCAATCCACTCCTGGACAATCGCCCTGGTGTTACTCCACACTTACAGCACAGGAAAAGACAGTTAGAAATGCAGTTAACCCCTACCAACCTCCCCCCAGTGCAATGAAACGGCAGCCCCAGGAAAAGCCTGGGAAAGTGCACCTAAAAGTAAGTGTAAGGAGATAACAGAAGATAGGCAAGCAACGACCTTGACACCACCTGGTGTTACTCCACATTCTACAGCAACAGGGAAAAGACAGTTAGAAATGCAGTTAACCCCTACCAACCTCCCCCCAGTGCAATGAAACAGCAGCATAAGCAAAGTCCCAAAATACAGGCCTCCTGACACAGACGCCCCAGAGTCATTCGCTCCGACAATGCCTTCATCTAGCGCGGTAGTGCGAAGGGAACAGACGCCGGAGCTTCACCCCCCAGCAGGCTTAGTCTCCACTGCGGAGCTCCATATTCACGGAAGCGTCTCTGAACAACGTGATGAGGATCTCCAGTGAGTCACAGTCAGGCAAGAGATCTCCTGCGAGGAATAAACTTTTAACTATAAAAAAAGAGATCTCCTGCGAGGGGGGAGGAGAAGATGGAAAACAAAACATGGCTAAGGGGGAACGTTTAAACGCGGTACAACCATTTAATTGGCAATCCCTTACCCCAGCTGACTTTGCTGCCTTTCTGTATAAGGCAATTGAAGAGAAATTGCATAGCATTCAACATGGGCAGTACAGGCTTCAACCTCCTATCAACACAGGATCAGAGCAGGTTGGGCAGACTAGGGGTTACCCTAGGTCCCCAATGCAAGGGCCAGGAACTTCTTCACAGGATCCCTGTGGACAAGATTCCAGGCCACACCCACAGGATACAACTGCTCTCACTTCAAGTGGTCAGACTAGGGGCTACCCTAGATCCCCATCTTCTACCCATGGGTGTACTAGGGGTTTCCCTGGAAGACCCCCTGCAGTTCCCTCATGAAGAGGAAGGTAGTGGGGATGAAGATCAGCTTTCCCCGGCACATCTCTCCGACTCTGAGGAAATAGATGTCAGCTTACCAGAAGCTTCCAACAGATGTTTCAAAGATGAGGACTTGTCCTTATTAATTGCAAAAACCATCACAGCCCTGGAGCTGCACGACGCGGCTGATGCACACATCCCAGGGGCTTCATTTTTCCTGCCACCTATCAAAGGTTGCCCCAAGGGCAGTAAGCAATATCTGCCGCAGGAGGAAACTCCCAAATCGGTTTTTCCTATTCCTGAATTTTTCATTAAGAAAATCAAGGAAGAATGGGAAGCACCAGCTTCCAATAAACATACCATTTCCACCACCAAGATGTGCTATCTGGTCCCAGAATATGTGGAGTCCATCATGAAGGTCCCCCCAGTAGATGCCCCAGTGGTTGCCACCCAGATGGGAGGACTCCTGGTTAAGGAAGGGGAAGGTACTATCAGACTCTCTTGACAAAAGGTCAGATACCATGCTCAGATGATCACATGAATCCTTGGCTACTTCCATGAAGGCCATAGCACCAGCATCTACTGCCGCCAGAGCCCTGCTTGTCTGGGCCAATCGCGTCCTGGATATTCTGCCCCTAGAGCTGACGGCAGCTAGAGAGGGTATTGAACATATCAGAATGGGAGCAGCATTTATTGCAGATGCCTCCCTTGATGCCTTAGTCCTATCAGCTAGAGCCATGGCCTCCACCCTAGTGGCCCGTCGTAATGCCTGGATTAGAGCCTGGCAAGCTGATACTCAATCCAAAATTATGATCACCAGTTATGCCTTCCAGGGCAAAACCTTGTTCGGGGACGAACTAGACCATGTTATTGTCGAAACCAAGGATGAAAAAAAAAAGAAGGCACTACCTAAATTTCTTCTTTTCGACAAAACTCACCCCTGGCTGAGAACACCTTTTCGTTCACAGAGGGTATTGCAACGCTCCTCTAGGGATGGCAGAAGCACCTCCTGGACTCCGAGAGACGAAAGAAACCCATCCTGGGGGTCCCGTGGATTTAGTTACTTTCATAGTAGAGGAAACTTCCGATCCAGGTTCAACAAGAGCACCAGAGCAGAAGCGACTTCCAAGTCCTGACTCACACACGTGGGGGGTCGCCTTTTCCTCTTCCAGGAAACATGAAGAGGCACCCACGTCGACGCCTGGATGGCAGAGGCCGTTTCCCAGAGTTATGTCATAGAGTTCCTTTCCCTTCCACCTACACATTTCCTTCCTTCGCCCTTAAGCAACAGGAAAGACAAGGCCATGCGAACCCTGAACACCATACACCAACTACTGACTGCAAGAGAAGCCATAGAGGACAAATTGCAAAGCCTTCTGTACAGAGAATACAGCTCTCAAATGGACCCTTTTCTCACAGGATCAGAGCAGTCTGGGCAAACTAGGGGTTACCCTAGATTCCCATTGCAAGGTCCAGGGACCTCACAGGCACCCATTAGAGACGGCTTCAGGCCCTCTCCACAGGATTTCACTGCTCTCCCTCCAAGTGGGCAAACAAGGGGTTACCCTAGGTCCCCACCTTATACCCATGGGCTAACTAGGGGTTACCTTAGAATCCCATCGGAAGATGCCCTGCAATTCCCTCACAAGGAGGAAGACAGTGGTGATGAGGATCAGCAATCTCTAGCACATTTTTCTGACACCGAAGAGGTAGACTATCTCCTAATCCGTTCCAAAGAGACAGTGCAATTCAGGATCTGAATTTAGTCAGGCGAATCCTGCAATCTCATGGATTCCTGATCAATATCAAAAAGAGTTCCCTGATACCTACTCAACGATTGACTCACCTCGGAGCCATCATAGACTCCAACGCAAATGCCCTTTTACTTCCGGGAGATTCCACGCACGCCCCCTTCAATAATTTCTCTGTCCGTACCACAGGACATCATCCTAAAAAGAGACAGGAGATTGCAGATTCCACAATCCCTGAAGTCTCAGCTTCGTTGGTGGATGTGCAAAAGGAATATCATGCAGGGCAGACAGTATCTGCATCCGTCCCAGCTACAAATCTTCACAGACGCAAGTCTTCAGGGCTGGGGGGCTAGTCTCGGAAATCGATACAGCCAGGGCAAATAGTCCGACGACCAGTCCAGACTGCCTATCAGTGTTCTAGAAGTAAAAGCAATACTGTTAGCTCTTCGATTCTTCCAAAAATCTGTCACCAATCGGCATGTCCTAATCTGCGCCGACAATATAGCAGCCAAGGCCCATGTAAACAACCAAGGAAGATCAAGATCCTCACGACTGTACAGAGAGGTTTCCAAGATCATCTCCTGGGCAGAAAACAATCTCCAGAGCCTAAGGGCAGAACATATACAAGGAACCCTGAACTTGCAAGCCGACTGGCTGAGTCGGCAGACCGTTTCTCTGGCTGAATGGTCACTGAACATCAAGGTGCCCTGGAACATCACGCGACGGTTCGGTCTTCTATCAATCGATCTCTTTGCGACGGCCCAAAACACACAGTTACCACTGTTCATGTCAAGGTACTTTCATCCAAAAGCCCTTGCAGTAGATGCCCTGGTGAGTCCTTGGCCTCCAGGTTTTCTGTACGCCTTTCCTTCCATTTCTCTTATACCAAAACTACTTTGGACCAAAGCTCAAATCATACTAGTAGCACCCAATTGGCCGAGGAGACCATGGCTTTCTGCAATACAAGAACTGTCCATTTGCCCTCCACTCCAAATTCTAGTCTTACCGAACCTGCTCCATCAAGGGCCTCAGTTGCATCCAGACCCGAGATGGTTTCATCTAATCGCTTGGTGGTTGAGCGGCATAATCTGACAGCCAAGGGTTACTCTGCAGCAGTAACGGATACTCTCCTAGCTTCCAGAAGTCCTGCTACTCTACGTAGCTATAACTATACATGGAAGACTGTTGTCAGATGGTCCTCCAGCAGGAAGATGGATCCAATCAGGTCTCAGCTGTAATACCCTAAGAAGACAGGTTGCTGCCTTATCCACAGTCTGGCATAAGTTTCAAGGTTTCTCAACTTCGCAACATCTGGATGTCCTTAGGTTTCTGAGAGGCGTGCAACAATCACAACCTCCAACCCGCCATCGGTTCCCTCGGTGGAAGTTACACATGGTTCTTACATCTCTAACGAAATCGCTGTTCAAGTCCGTGCAAACCATACGCTTACATTGACTCAGGATGAAAGTTTTATTCTTGGTGGCCATCACGTTTGCTAGAAGGGTTTCAGAACTAAGGGCCCTCTCCATAGACCCTAACCTGTGTGTCTTCCTTGATGATAAAGTGATCCTCCATACAGATCCCACTTTTAAACCCAAGGCTTCATCCAATTTTCATTTACAGCAAGACATTGTACTTCCATCCTTCCATCGTCCTTCCATCCTTCCATCCAAAAGAACGATTATGGCACAACCTAGATGTCAGACGGGCTCTCAAAGCGTTTATTATTCGTACTGAATCGGTTAGACAGACACAAACTCTGTTCATTAACACTGCAGCGCCTAAATTAGGCATGGCCATGTCGGCAGCTTCCATTAGCGCAAATATTAAATCCTGTACTGTGGAAGCACACAAGGCCATGAACGTTCCAGTTCCATCAGGAGTCACAGCTCACTCTATCAGGTCAGCAGCCACCAACGCAGCGTTTAGGCATAGTGCCATAGTAGAACAAATATGCAAGGCTGCTATTTGGTAGACCCCCTCCTCATATGTTAAGCACTATAAACTTAATTAATGGGGGGCAGCTGACACAGTGTTTGGACGTAGGGTTCTGGAACACATTATAGATGCTTAACGACAGCCCACCCTATTGGGGACACTTCTTTGGGAGGCCCCACCAGGTACGTTCTGAGGCTCGCAAGAGAACGGTCACATTGGTTCAACCACCGCATCGGAAGGGGCCTTGTATAGTCACTGCCTTGATGGGGCATCTTGGCCCTCCCAGTGTGTCGTTAGCGTCTATCATGTTCTTTAAATCTTCCACCAATATCTAGTCCTATGATTAGGAGAAGTTAGTTCCAGGAACCTTTCCTGTGTCATACTAGTTTTGTATGTTCAGGTTCTCTTGTTACAATTCACGTTACATTCGTGTTGTTATTTCTCTGTTTTTGGAGATGTCGTTCTTTTCCTCGAAGCTTTTCTTTCTTTCTTGTTTGGACTGCTCGGTCAGTCGAATACTGGCTAAAATGGATGCCAAGCCTGGACAGGAAGTGACGAAATTCTGTTTCCTGCCTCCCTGAAATGGGGTGGAGAATCACCCACCAAGATGCCCCATCGCCTACAAGAGAAGGCCCCTTCATGGTAAGTGAACCAATGGACCGTTCTACTGGAGGCGGAGGACATCTTGATGGGTGTTTCCTAACCCGTTCTCAGGGAGGCAGGAACTTGAAACATGTCACTGCCTGGGAACTGCCTGGGTGCCCATCTTGATCTCCAGTTTAATTCCTGCCTCAACAGAGAGAGCAGCTCCTTTTACAAGGCTCTGCAGAATCTTTATTTTTTACTTTATTTTTCTTGACATTTTCCTTATTCCCTCGCTCCTTCTTCAGCCTTACTAATACCCCTGTCCCTTGCCTCCAATTCGGCTCCATTCCTTTATCTCCTCCCTACCGTCCCTCCTCCCCCCGATCCAAGCCTCAGACGGCAGGAAAACTTTCCGCCACGAGGCTCCTCAATTGCGGCAGCTTCTTTTTCACCCGACAAGCAAGCCTTCGCCTGCTCACTAGCAGAATGCACATGGGTGGTTTGTAAGGGCATGAAGAGCAAAATAGCACCTAGCCAGAAGAAACCGGGGAAGTCCAGCACCTGGTCAGGAAACAACTGCTGGCTGCCCAGGGAGCACTGGAGCCACGTTCAATAAAGCCGCGGCTGCTGGAACACACTCTGGAAGAGGGCAGGGGAACGTGGAGTAAAGCAGCAGACACCGGCAGCCCCTGCAGGGGCACACCTGGCGCCACTTTCGCCCAGACCTCATCAGCATCCACCCAGTCCCCTCCTACTGGAAGGCACAGAGGGTCCGGAGGCCCAGGAGGACACGAGTGGTGGAGCCAGCCCCCTGACTGGAAATGAGGCAGAGCTCTCCACAATGGAAGACTTTGCAGAGACGGCAGAGGAGGAGGAGGTCGAGACGAGGGACTAACAAGGCACCAGGCAAGATCGCACAGGTGGGGGAAGGGCGGGGAAGGGATCATCTGGCCAATCCAGGGGAGGATCTAGCCACAAGAGCCTGCATTCTGAATCCCAAAGACAGCTGGTGGAGTTCCTTAGGGACACCATGAGGGAGAAAATACAAGCCTACCATGAGCTGCACCATCCCTCCAGGAGTGAGGACTGCCCTCCCCCCTCCTCCCAGCCTCTCCCCCACCCCCAGGGCCAGGAATGGGGCTACCCCTCGCCCGAGGGATCCCCTGTCCTTTCCAGGAGAGGAGGAAGTCAGTGAAGGGGAATTGGAAAAGGACTCTGACCATTTCTCAGACAAAGAGGGAGCCAGCCTGAAAACCAGGCTCAATCTGTTCGACTCCTGGCCCAGGCAGGCACCTCCTTCCCATTCACCAAGACCATAGCGGCCCTAGAACTGACAAACCCCGCAGATGCAGAGGACCTATTCAGCTTCTCTAACACATTAAAGGCTGCCCCAAAGGCAAAAAGGGCATTTTCCCACAGAAAGACAGAAATAGGGAGTTCTTTCCTGTCCTCGAGTACTTTCAGAGATGCATTAAGAAAGAATGGGAAACCCTAGCCTCTAGTAAAGGAATACCCCCCTCCTTCAAGAAGCTGTACCCCATCCCTGACTACATCAATTGCATGCTTCAGACCCCTCTGGTGGATGCCCCGGTTGTAGCACTACGATTGGTTTCCAAGAATGGGGTGGGCAATATTAAAGACCAAATGGACAAACGTTCAGACCGGATACTAACAAGGGTGCATGAAGGTCTGGCAGCCATCATCTGGCAGCCTGGCAGTCTCGGCCACCGTAACTAGAGCCACCGTGGTCTGGCTCAGGTGGCTTCTGGACATAATACACCCCACTGTGTAGGCGCCCGCAGAGACTAATGGACCCAGAGAGGTTCTAAGATTCTCTGCGGGAAACCTCACCCACTGGCAGTACCCTTGATGAGCTGGTAGAGAGCTGGGATACCAGGCTCTCTGAAGCCATTGAGGCTATCGCTCCAAAACGCCCTCTCCGTACCCGTACCAATCCAGCCCCTTGGTATACCGAGGAGCTGAGGAGGATGAAACGGGATCTGAGATGGCTAGAGCGAGTGTGGCGGCGGGTTCTTGACGAGGGGTCAAGACACTCATATTGATCGTTTATGAAATCCTATGAGAGTGTGGTGAAGGAAGCGAAGCAGATGTATTTTACTTCCACTATCACAATGGCTAGTTCGCGCCCAGCGCAATTGTTCAGTGTGATTCGGACGCTTACGACCTCAGCTATGGGTCCTAAAATAATGAATTGGCATTAAGCTGTGAGGCATTTGCGGACTACTTCATGCACAAGGTTTTGACCCTCCGCCAATCCCTTCTCGCTACAATTGATACAGTGAGTGAACTAGAGGCCCCTTGGCCGTCTTTGGGTCCTTGTCTGGACTATTTCAGCCTACTCGACCCGATGGGTGTGGACAGGACGCTGGATGCTGTACAATCTACCAATTGTTCTTTTGACCCGTGCCCTTCCTGGTTGGTGAAAGCTGGCAGGGAAGCTACAGAGCCACATTTTGGAGATAGTCAACAGCTCCCTTGAGCAAGGAGTTTTCCCGGGTCGGCTTAAAGAGGCAGTGGTCTGCCCACTCCTGAAAAGACCGTTGTTAGATCCTAGGAATCCGGCCAATTACCACCCAGTTTCGAACCTCCTGTTTCTGGATAAGGTAATTGAGCGAGCAGTGGCTGATCAGCTCCAGCAGTTCCTGGATGATGCAAACGTATTGGATCCCTTCCAGTCCAGCTTCCGCGCTGGCCATGAGACTGAGACGGTGTTGGTCACCGTCATGGACGAACTCCAGCTTCACTTGGACAGAGGCGGTTCGGTGTTGTTGGTGTTATTAGACCTCACCGCAGCATTCGATGTTGTAGATCATGACCTTTTGGTCCACCGCCTCGCTGGTGTTGGGGTTCGGAGGTCAGCCCTGTGTTGGCTGTGGGCCTCTACTTCTCGGTGATTGCACCGCAGGTGGTGTCGGGGCACTCCAGGCGACATCCCATAGTTCGTGGGGTGACGCAGGGAGCGATCCTCTCCCCGATGCTTTTTAACATCTACATGCACCCCCTGGCAAGTTTAATCTGGAGTTTCGGACTGCAGTGTCATCAATATGCGGATGACATGCAGCTCATGTTCACGATGGAGGGCAGCCCGTCTTTGATCTCTGAGCCTCTCCAGCGCACGGAATGCCATGGTTGGTTGAGTGCGAGTCGGGTTGAAATTAAAATCCTACAGCACGTGAAGTCCTGTGGCTGGGTCGGGAAGAGGTTCCAGTGTCCTTTGGCTCTTGCTAATGTACATATTGAGGCTTTACAGCTGGCCTCATCCGCCAAAAGCCTGGGGGTGATTCTGGACCCAGTACTATCAATGGAGGCCCAGGTCACCAGAACGGCTCAGTCAGCTTTTTTCCATCTGCGGCAGGCATGGCTATTGTCCCCGTACCTCTCCCGTCCTGATCTAGCCACTGTGATTCATGCAATGGTCACCTCTATGTTAGACTACTGTAACTCGCTCTACGCGGGCTTGCCTTTAGCCTTGAAACCGGAAATTGAAACTGATACAGAACGCAGCAGCCAGTCTTCTTATGGGAGCGTTGAGCAGGGACCGGATTACTCTGGTCCTGTGCTAGCTGTACTGGCTGCCGATCGAGTTCTGGGTCATGTGTAAAGTGTTGGTCTTGACCTTCAAAGCCATTCACGGCCTTGGACCTGCATACCTACGAGACCGCCTCTCCCCATATCGCCCTGCTAGGCTCCTCCGTTCATCGGAGGAGGACCTTCTGGTGATCCCTGGCCCTAAAGCTATCAGGCGTGGCAGGCAGACCTCACCTCAGAACAACTGGTGGCTGCCTAGTCTTTCCAGGGGGGCATCCTCTTTGGTCAAGAGCTGGACCAAATCCTCGTGGAAACGTGGTACAAGAAAAAAGCCTTGCCTAAAAACATCAGAACAGAATTCTCCAATCAGTGTGCCAGATCCACAACCACCTTTAGGTCACACAAAACCCTCTCCAGATTGGCGAGAGATGGCAGAAGGTGGCAATCACAACAGGGTTTCCAGCGACCTTCCGGGACTACCTCCAATTCCTTTTGCACCAATCCAAAACACGGTAAGCCCTTTCGACCTGGAGGGCCACATAAGCAATGACGGCCAAACAATGCCAGTCGGAGACTGCCTGTAACAGTACCAGCATCAATGGGCAGATGGCCACGTTGACCAGTGGACACAGGTCGTCATTCAATCCGGCTACCTAAACAAGTTCATCCCCCCACCCCCCCAGCATTTTCGCAGCTTTCCGATCAATTCCAACCTGGTCAAAGCACAGAGGACCCAACAGGCAATCCACACCTCATCAGCATCAGAGCGATAGAACAAGTGCCAGAATACGAGATATCCTCAGGAGTTTTCTCCCACTTCTTTACAGTGCAAAATGCAGTGGGGATTAGCGAGCCATACTCAACCTCAGGTTCATCAACCAACACACCAAGCTCCAGAGTTTCCGCATTGAAACCCTCCGGTCAATAGTAGACTTCCTAACATCACAGGGGACTTCCTAACATCTCTGGACCTAACGGAAGCCTACCTAAATATCCCCATCAATCTGGCTCATTGGAAGTATCTCAAGTTCACAGTAGGGTCAAACCAATTCCAATTCCGAGCCCTCCCATTTGGGCTGGCCACAGCCCCAAGGGTTCTCTCCAAGGTCCTCTTGGCCCCCCTCACTAAACTTCGACGGGAGGCAATGCACGTGTTCGCTACTGATCCGATCCAAGTCAGAACAACAAGCAATACGGGACATCCAGAGGGTGAGGGAGGTTCTTCAAAGCACAGCTTCCTGATCAACAGCACACTTGGCAAAGAGCACACTTGCGCCATCACAGACCATGGAGCACCTGGGGGCGATTATTGACACCACCAAAAACACTCTGCCAGGACAAGAGACAGCAGATCCGACAGCTGGTAAACTCAATCACCACAAAAAGGCAAGTCTCGCTGCTCCTCCTAACCAGTCTGATGGGTCTGATGGTTTCAGTCTTCAACATGGTCCAATGGGGGGGAGGCTCCACACACGACCACTACAACGATTTCTTTGGCCCTTCCGATACTAAATAATGGCAAAACAGGACCCGTTTACTCACCATCACAGTACAACTGAAAAAAGAACTATGTTGGTGACTCTGCGACCACAACCTCTCGCAGGGGAAGGTGTACCTGCACCGGAAAAGGGTCCAAGTGGTCACCAACGTCAGCCTCAGGAGCTGGGGAGCCACGTTGGGGGAAAAATTCATCCAGGGGACTTGGACGGAAGAGGAGGCAACCCTCCCCATCAATATCCTGGAAACCAAGGCGGTCTCCCTAGCATTCCAACAATTCCAGGAAGAGATACAGGGGGCCCACATCCTTGTCTGCACAGACAACATCACGACCAAAGCGTACCTGAACAACCAAGGGGGCTCAAGGTCTTCCTAGATGCATTGGGAAGCAATTATAACTCTGAACTGGGCAGAATCGCACCTCCTCTCACTGTCAGCGGAACACATCAGAGGCCAACTGAATACCGTGTCTGACTGGCTGAGCCGCCAAATTATAGCAGAGGCCGAATGGAAACTCAAACCATCCATCTTCCACCTCATCATGACCAAGCTCATCGAGCCAACCGTGGACCTGTTCGCATCCGTGGAGAACCAGCAACTACCAACCTTCATATCCAGGTTCCACCACCCCCATGCCTCAGGGGTGGATGCACTCCTGACCTGATGGCCCAGGACCCTCCTCTACGCCTTCCCACCGGTACCTATCCTGCCCAAAGTCCTGCGAAAGATAGCGGCGGAACAAACCATGGTGATCCTCCTGGCCCCACACTGGCCACGACATCCATGGTTCTCCTCCATCCTGGAGATGGCTATGTCCCGAGGCCTCCAACTGCCCACTCCACCAGACCTGCTGACATAGGGCCTGATCCACCACCCATCGCCCCAATGGTTCAAACTAACCGCCTGGCGGTTGAATGGCGGATCCTGAGAGAAAAAGGCTACTAAGAGCAGGTCACCAAGGTCCTCCTAGCATGATGTAGAAAATCCACAAACAACATTTACAACTGCTCCTGGAAGGCCTTTGTTTGGTGGTGCAGGAGGAAGTCGGTGAACCACCGACTCCATCTTTACCTCAGGTGCTGGCCTTCCTTCAGGAGGGCTTCAACTTGGGCCTACGCAGCGCCACACTAAAACACCAAGTGGTGGCGCTCACAACTGTCCTACCGCACACACAGGAAGTACCGCTGTCAAGACACCCGGATGTTATCAGATTCCTAAAAGGGGTCAAGCAGCTCCAGCCCCCAACAGTGCATCGATTCTCCACCTGGAATCTACACTTGGTTCTTTCTGCCTTAACCAAGTCACCCTTCAAGCTGGTGCAAACCATACACCTAAAATGGCTACGCATGAAGGTGTTGTTCCTATTGGCCATCAGTTCGGTCGGAAGAGTTTCCGAGATCCAGGCACTATTGGTTCAATCGGAATTCTGCACCTTCCACAAGGACAGGGTGGTACTCAGGCCGGACCCCTCCTTCATGCCTAAAGTCTGCTCCAAATACCACCTTGCACATGAGATAGTCATCCTCTTATTCTTTGCAACCCCAAAGCATCCTACTGAATGACTATGGCACAACCTGGATGCCAGAAGAGCCCTCAAGGCATTCGTCATCAGAACGGAAGCCATCCATACATCTCACAGCCCAACGTGGGAGACCAAATGTCAAAGGCGGCCATCAGCCGCACCATCAAAGCCTGTATAATGAGGCGTATAAAGCCGGCGGTCTCCTGCTTCCCCAAGGGATCATGGCGCACTCCACGCACAGTGCAGCCACTAACATAGCATTCAGGAAACAGGTACCCCTGACAGACATCTGCTGCGCTGCCACGTGGTCAACACCATCAATGTTCATCAAACACTACAAACTACACTCCTTAGTGGCCTCAGAAACCACATTTGGTAGATGAGTGATGGAGCACATCATTGGAGACTGACCGACCCACCTGTTTGGGGACTGCTCTGGGAGATCCCATCAAGATGTCCTCCGCCTCCAGTAGAATGGTCCATTGGTTACTTACCAAGAAGGGGCCTTCTATTGGAAGGCTAGGATGACATCTTCCCCCCCCCCCCCCCCCGGTTCAGCAGTAGTCTCCGATCATCAGCTCCAAGCTCACATAATCCAACACATACCCAGGACCATAACACCATCCACTAACATCCTGGGACTCACAATCCCTCTTCTGTTTCTAACCATATCGCTTCCTAGTTATATGCAGAGCAAAGTTTCTCACTGCTTTGGCAGTCACCTACTGGAGATCAAGATGGGCGCCCAGGCAGTTCCCAGGAAGTGACAAGCTTCAAGTTCCTGCCTCCCTGAGAACGGGTTGGGAAACACCCATCAAGCTGTCCTCCTAGCCTTCCAGTAGAAGGCCCCTTCTCAGTAAGTAACCAATGGACCGTTCTCTTGTGATAGGTTAACTTGGATATGAATTGATCTCTTTTGTTTTCATGTTCAGTTTTCTCTGAGAGGAATGTGAACAGCATACTCTTTCACCCAGTGGTCAGCCAGTTACCCTAAAGGGCCCCAAAGAGGACATAGAGGCCAAGGCCTTCCCCTGTTACTGCTTCCTAGCACAAGTATTCAGAGGCCTCTGAATGCAGAGACTCTCGTTAGTTCTCCTGGCACTGATGGACCTTTCCTGCATGCATCTGTTTTATCCTGTTTTAAACTTGTCTGTGCTCATGGCAATCATTATGTCGATTGACAGTGAATTCTGCAGTTTGTTTACTCATTGAATTACAGAAATTACAGACCATCAGTTTAGGTGCTCTTGAGTTCTAGTATTATGGAAGAGGGAGAAAAAGTCCCTTCTTTCTCTACCCTGTGCATAATTGGGTCTCTTTCTGTCACGTTGGTGTCCCTTTTGTCTTTTTTGGAAAGCTGCAATGTCTCACTGTAGACTTTCTCACAGGAAAGGTTTTCTTAATTATCCTGTGTGCCCTTTTCTGTCCTTTCCCTAGCTCTGCATTAACTTTTTTTTTGAGATACAATGACAAAAATATGCAGACAGTTTAGCAGTGTGATCCCACTTCTGTTGGAATCTCTTAAAATGAAGGTCTTAAACCGGATTAACCCCGAATTTGTTTGCACTTTAAGTCTGTTGTACTAGTTACAAATTCATGTTAAACATTTAGAGTTGTCAAGATCAGAAATTAGGATTTAATGCTTTTTTTAAAAAGCAGATTTGTATTCCAAGTGAGGCAACACCATAAATCTATGCAAGGTATTACAATATTGACCATTTTATTTTCAGTCCCTTGCATGCATTTGCCTTTTTTGTGCTGCCTCACAATGATTTGACATCATCCACCACAAAGCTGAGATCTGTTTCAGTCTTGTTTCCAGTTGGTTCAGACACCATCAACATATAGGAATTTTTGCTTCAGCGTGCATCACTTTATACTTACCAGCATTGAACTTCATTTGCCCCCTCACCAAATTTCTTCTTCTTCCAGTAATGCTTGATAATTCACCTTGGTTTTTACTATTCTAAATATTTTGGTATCATCTCCTAATTTGGCTACTACACTGCACACCTCACCCCAATTCCAAGCCATTTATGAACAAGTTAAATAGCATTGGTCCCAGTATTAATCCTTGCGGGACTCAACACCTCATTACTTTCCACTGCAAGAACTGTCTGTTTATTTGTACTCTCTGCTTCTTGTAGTTTAATCAATTCTTCATCCAAAAGAGGACCCATCCTCTAATCCTATGACTGTTAAGTTTACTCAGGAATCTTTGGTAAGGTGCCTTCTCAGGAACCTTTTGGAAGTCTAATTATATATTGTGTCTACCTGGTGACCTTTATTCACATGCTTGTTAACCTGCTCAAAGAACTCCAAAAGGCTGTTTTTCCTCATCAGGCTTTGATATGTTTAATAATTTTGTTTTTAACAAGAGTTTCTACTAATTCAGCTGGGACAGGCATTAAGTTGTTTGTTCAGTAATTCCCTGGATCCCCTCTGAACCCCTTTTTAAAACATTATATGACATTTGTCACTGTCTGATCCTCTGGTACAGAGGCAGATTTATGTGTATGCACATGGTGTCTCTTTTTCCCCCTCCCCCTTCACCTGATGGGTAATTCCTGTTTTCTGTGGGAGTTGTTGCACTGAATCTTGAGACATAGCTGTGCCTGTTCTAAAACTAGTAAGATACCAGGCTATACCTTGTCTCACCAAAAGACAGAAGCTCATTTGTGACCAAATATCCTTCTTCCTGTGGAATGCTCTGCTTGTAGGTCTGCTCCTGAAGAGCCATGCCCACAGCGGAGCATTCCATAGCAAGAAGAGGGATATTTGGTCACAATTGAGCTTCTGTCTTTTGGTGAGACAAAGTTCAGATGTGTCTAAGTTCGGGAACACCAATTTGGAAACCCAAAGTTCAGATTTAGTACCTAAAGTATCACTGCCTGTTTCACTGGTTGTTGCCCTAAGCGCTCTCTCTCTCTCTCTCTCTCTCTCTCTCTCTCTCTCTCTCTCTCTCTCTCTCTCTCTGTGTGTGTGTGTGTGTGTGTGTGTGTGTGTGTGTGTGTGTGTGTGTGTGTGTGTAAGCAGTGTTAATGCTTGCAGCCCCCTTCTACTGATTTTTCTTTTGGGGAAGGGGGGAATTTCCTGCTTCTTCATTTTGAATCTTCTTCCCTGCATCTAGAAATTATATTACTATATCTTCTGTGAAATCTGTCACCAGTATCACCAACTACTACCATAATGGGTGGTTTATAACATGAAACTGTATGTTGTGACTCATGTTGACTTCTGGTTACTCGAAAATGGCATATCATTGTGGTATAAATTCCCCGACAGTTAAATATACCAAAATTTGAATTGGATGCACAAGATTATCAGCTGTTGATTACTATTTTTGTATGTTCTCTAGAGTAGCAAATTTAATTGCTACCTGTTCTATCCTGAAAGTAGTTTTCCCATGCCCTGGGGTCTGTGATAATGATAAACTTCTAAAACATTTGCATCCTCTGTTGTTTTTTGTTTGCTTGGGCATATAATAATTTGAGGATAAAACTCCCTTGATGGCTGTTCGCTGTGGGAACTTTTGAAAGAACCTTTTCTTAGTACTGCTATTAGAGGACTCAGGGGATTCATGTGGCTGAAAGTTGACTTGTTTGGTTTACATTAAACACACCTTTCCAAACCAAACAAATGTTTTTCTGGCAGCATTATCTCTTGTGGTTGTTGATTTAGTCATTAGGTTTAACTATCAAATGGTGAGTTGGGGCCTGTGGAAATTTAGGGTTAGGACAAGGCTTTCTCACTCCCAGATGGAAGGGTGATTTTATCAGGGATTTAGAATCAAGTTAGGGTTAGGGTTAGTTGGATAACTATTATCATTTCTTAGCAGGCCTGTAGAAGAATCAATTTATGCCATATACCACAAGGCACTAATTTTGAGTTTTTGTATAGCAGTCTCTAAAATGAAGCATTCTAGCATAAATCCCAGAACATACTTCATTATACCAGAACATACTTCATTATCCTCTGCATCATAACAGGAAATCTTGTAATGAGTATCTCTCCACAGTGCAGTGGTAGGTAGGTAAAAATGTATTGTGTATGGCTTAAAAATATTGCAATTTAACAACTGTTCAACTGCAGTGATAAACTACTGTAGTGATAAATTAAACAGTAAAAGCACAATACAATTGAAAGTTTTTGGACCAAAATATAACATAAATTACAGCACACTAAATATTGTGCAAAAATTTATTTATGTATTTATTATTTAAATTTATAGACCGCCCAATTCCCAAGGGTGTGGATTTTTTTAGCAGTCAGTTCATACAGAGACATCAGAAGGAATATGCTAGTTGCCATCAGAATGACGATAGCATAATCTACTAACCACTGAGTGTGAAGCTAGCTGGATTGAAATGGCTGCAAGAAACCTAGACCTGGAAGCCAAGTAAAGATGGCACAACAGGGCATTATGTAGGAGGTCTTCCAGTTCTGGAGCTCCACAAAGACACACTCACTGAAAGACGGGTCTTTCCCAAAAAGCAGCCGGCTAATGTGGCAGTTGGCATTGCTTGAAACAAAACTACAGTAAAGGCTTCTCTGAGTTTATGAAAGTTTAAACTACACCAGTAATAAGATCAGGTGTAGTCCTGCTTGATCAGTTTAAACCAAAAAGAAAACCTGGAGTTCATGATAACTCATTTGTCATCAGTGGCATTTGGGGGTGAGCGGTTTATCAAATGTAAATAAGAATATTTAATTGTGAGTTTTAGGATTGTCTAAAGAAAAACCCTGGGAGACAATTGGTGACATATAGTGCCAGGAATGTTACTATAACCAGCGACCCCCAGGAGGTTTTCTGTGACTGGTTAAAACACAGTGCTGATGGGTGACTAGAGAGTTCTTCAACTTTTTCTGTTAATTAAAGCAATATGGCTATGAGCATTAATGGTGGGCAAGCCAACTGTCAGGCAGCTGGCAAACTGAGCGGCAGAGTCAACGTTCTGCTTAAAAAGGAATTCTGTATTATCTCCAAACTTGTAATTGTGCTGTCATCCCAACCTCAGATCTCAATAAAAGTTGAGTAATAACCTTACTCTGCAACAGTTTCAAAGCTGGATCTATCAGGTAACCAACTCACTTAAAAAAAAAGTTTATCATTTTCAAACTTTATAACAAATAAAAGAAAAAAGAAAAACAAAATGTACAAAGATAGAGAAATAAGGAATACAGTTAAGCACTATTAATTAAAGTGGATATTGACATAACATTTAAAACTTAAGAGAACCTTCAAAGTTTCTTGCTAATTTACCACAAAGCTTACAAAATTGAAATAATACTTTAAAAATAATCCTTAGTATGATAGATAACTTACTACTAACCATTATTATGGTTGGACAGATTTATGGAGGAGAAGTCGATCTATGGCTACCAAACTTGATCTGAGATTGCAAATACCTTAGCAGACCAGGTGCTCGGGAGCAGCAGCAGCAGCAGAAGGCCATTGTTTTCACATCCTGCATGTGAGCGCCCAAAGGCATCTGGTAGGCCACTACGGGCCAGAGTGCTGGACTAGATGGACTCTGGTCTGATCCAGCAGGCTCTTTCTTATGTTCTTATTATTGTGTAGTACTGTTTTTACTATTTATAAATAAATACTAACCATAATATAAACTGATTAACAACTCCATCTTAATACTTCCATTTCCATTAAAGAAGCACAATATATCTTTTGTCTTTAGTTATAACCTTAATCCGCATTGAATAAACACAGTTTTTAACTTTTAGGCATAATACATAAAATACAACTTCCATTTCTCTTGAAATAAGTGATCTCTTGAAATAAGTGATCCTTTTACACCGTTTTAAACCATTTTTCACACCACTGTTTTTGGCCCATGCAGAATCCGCCTTAGTGTTGCCATTGTAGTATACTGTATGATCTTCTCTTCCCAGTTTTCTCGATCTGGTCATGTTTCTGCTTTCCATTTAGCTGTTGTTATCGAGTACTGAAACAATTCTTGCAATTTCCTTTGTAGATTCTTCGGAAAAATGTCTAGTAACATCATCTTAGGGTATATATTAAAGTTGATTTTCAATTTTTTTCGCATTTCTCTATTGCAATATTTTTGCATTTCACTATTTTTTGCATTATGTATCTCTTTCCCTAATTTTTCACTTTAAAAAATATGATAAAAAGATTCATCTATTTCGTGACATTTTCAACAGGTGCCTTTAAAATTTCTATTCATCTTCCCAATATGTTTCAGGGTGATATACTATTAATAAAACATCTCGTACCAGTTTTCTCTCACGGTCTGGCAAGTTATGAATTTTATACTTTTTGTCCATAGAAGGTCCCATTGTTGAAAAGATATTTCTTCTTGAAAATTTTGCATCCATTTCACATTTTGTATCCCTTCCTTCATTTGTTCCATCTCTGTATCATATTTAAGTAAAAGTATATATATTCTTCCTAGTAAATGCTTCTTTTATTGAGCGATTTCTTTTTCAAATTTTGTCATTTCTCTTCCACCTTCAGAATTTAGTTTTCTCCTTAATCTTGAGACTAGCTGAAAATATGTTAGCCATTTCTTTCCTTCATCTTTTACTTATTGCCAGAATTTAATTTTCTCCTGGATGGTGTAGGCCATCTTGTTTGGGTTGTTCTCTACCGTCAATCAAGGAGGCAGGAAATATACTTTGGTCACTTCCTGTAGGTGGGTCGTAGCCATCTTGCCCCAGTATCTTCCTGCCTCGTCAGGGAGTGCAGCAAATTCAACAGGCTCTTTGCTTATTGATAGGCTTTGTGTCCTTTGTATCCCCACAACTCCTTTCTGTGTCTGTGAGAGTTTGTAGTCTTTTTTCCTTGTAACTCTGTGTCTGTGGTCCCTGCCCTCCTCGTGTTTCCCTCTTCCCGCCAAAAAAGTCTTCCCTTCAGTGGCTATGGCGTCGGCGCCATTTTCTCCTCACATGGAGGGATTCTGCCGCTTGGCAGTGGAGAACACAGAGGGCAGTGACCAGGTCTGCCAGTTGAGCCTCCCGCTCTCCCCCGCGCAGCCCTGTGGCTGAGAGGGAAGTGTGCACCGGCCGGTCCCAGGGCAGCTGTGGGGCTAGCCAGCAGGCCTCTTCAACATCACCCTCTCAACGCGTAGGTCGGCGCGCACGCTTGACCAGCTTGTGCACAGGGTGCCAGGGAGTGTCTGGGTGTGAGAGCCGTGGTCCCAGAGCAGCCGTGGGGCTAGCCAGTGGGCCTTTTCGCCATCACGCTCTCAGCACGCAGGTCAGCGCCCATGCTCGACCAGCCCCTGTACAGGGTTCCAGGGGGTGTCTGGGCATTAGAGCCACGGTCCCAGAGCAGCTGTGGGGCTAGCCAGCGGGCCTTTTTGCCATAGCCCTCTCGGCGCGCAGGTCGGCGCGCACGCTCGACCAGCCCCTACACAGGGCGCCAGGAACGTCTGGGCGTGAGAGCTGCAACTGCAGCCACGACGAGGGGAGGCACTGAGAGGACGGCGGGTCATCTTCCCGCCTTGATCCCATTTCCTCTGCCGGTGTCCCAACTCTGCAGCCGATGGATGCCTCTGCGGAAGAGGCCTCCAATCCAGCTGGACTCTCCAGGCAAGAGGGGGAGAGGAGGGGGAGGGAAAGCAACATGGCAGGTGCCATTTCCTCGGAGTGGAGCGTCTTCTCCCCTCACCAGCTGGAAGCCATAATGCGTTCCTCCATCAGGGAGGAGGTCTCTAAGCAGCTGCAGCCATCCCCTGCCCTCCCTCCTTACAGGCAAAGGCCTCGCTCTAGATCCAGATCCCCCATTCCCCATAGGAGGGATAGGGACTGGCTGACTCCTGTGTATAACTCAGAGGGCAGTGACATACCCCCTCACAACATGCTAGGGATTGGTAATCTGTTTCTACTGTTCAGGAAGGACATTTCAGATATCAGTGTCGCAGGTTTCAGAAACCTCACACTCAGTCCCCAACCAAAAAGGTCCAAACTGTCAAATGGGCTGATTCTGACCCGAAGCCAGTCGCTAAAATGCAGGAGGCCCAAACTGTCGGTGCAGCTAACGTATTACAGGTCTCAACAGCTCAGGAAGGAATTAGTAAGATTTATGGAGCCTGTGACAGGGGCCGAGGTGACTCTGATAAACCCCCAGTTTGTACAGAAGATCAGAGTGTGACTAGACCAAACAATTAAGGTCTGAGGGATCAGTAGCCTAGCCCTGGGGCGAAATTGGCTGAAGCCCAATAACATACAAGGACTTTCATGGAAATTGGACAAGAGAGGGGGAGGTCTATAGATTATTCCCATTGGGAATGCTACCAACTTCTGAAGCTACAAATCTATGAAGCGAAATCTCTGCCATAACAAATTAGGAAGGCTTCAGTTAACACTAGGACCAAATTTCCGACAGTGCAGTGGAGACCGAACAGGGACACCTAGAGGAGAATGCAGAAGTGAACTGAGTATCATTCTTAGTCGTAGGGCAGAAAGGCAAACCGCAGCTTCCCAGAAGTGATACAGAGTGTCTATGAGTACAAGGTGCGCTATGTTTAGGAGGCTACGGTCAGTTAGTCGGCTCCCAGGAAGTGTTAAATGCAACTGTCCCAGAGTTAACTTGCCTGGAACCACAATGTCATCAGCCCACTTAGGCATTAGCAGAAGCCGTTAGAGGCAGCAAGCTACTATATAATTTATGGACCTAACAATGGGGAAGGACATCCGTGAATTCTGCAATCCTGTCCTCACGTGACCAGCTGGTGGAGCTGGCCCAAAGTATAAAGGCAGAACCCCTTTGCATTCTGCGAACGGAGGCATTTCCAGGACCCTCTGGATCCAGCTTATCTCTGCCCTGACTGCACTGAGTAGAGACCAGGACAAGAGCTCTGCATGGCACTGAGGCAAGCTGTGCATTAGGTACTTCTGAGGGACACCTTTGAACGCTGCTCCGGGGTGTCCTTGATGTTCCCCTTTCATACAGAGACCGGTCCCCCCGGTTGGGAGAGGCTTCCATAGGGACATCTACTAGGAGCATTTGTAACATCCTATGGGGTTACATTTGAAGCACCTCAGTGAGGGAGGAGATTAGTCTGGCCTCCGATAGCTTTTCAGAGCCGGAAGAGCCAGGATTGCACAGGTGGCTGAGGACCCAAATTTACTACTGGTACAGCGAAAGCCATCAAAGGGTTGCCCCTAGGGGCCTTTCCTCGGCGGTTTTCCCAGTGGAGGAGGAAGTCTCCTATTTACCCTTTGCCTGTGGCAAGCTCATAGACAGTGGGATAGAACTGCGGTAAAACAAAGTTTTTCCCCAGTTTTTTTTTTTCAGAAACTGTTCCTGGCTCCTGATCATTATAACCCGTTCTTATCCAGATTTGGTGAAGAAGAGGCCAGTATGCGTTCCACTCAGGAACCTGGTCACCGGAGAGGACAGAGGGGGAAATAAAAGAGATCCCCTGGATAGAAAAGGCGAAGACTTCCCAGCCTTTGGCAGGATCCATGAGGGCACCGCTATAGCTTCTAGGATCCTCGCCCCCTCTGCGACGGCGACTAGATCTACTATCATCTGGCAAAAGCGCCTTCTAGCAATCATTCCTCCTGAGGACCAGGGCCTCAGAAAGGGTACCGAAAGGGTATTCGCGGCTGTCGCCTTCTCAGTGGATGCCACCCTAGATGCCTTTTTGACCACTTGACGTATAATGGCAGCATCCTTGATGAACACTTTCTACTTTGGTTTAAAAGCCACTTGGCGGAGACCCATTCCGAGACAGTGGTTCCAGTTTTTTTGGGATTCTCAGGGGGGGTACTTTCCTTTTTGAGTTCGAGGAACGATAGGATCCTGGATTTGAAAACAAGAGTCAGCGCCGCTTTACGGATCTGTCAATATTGAATTGACCAGATTTACACCCAAGCTGGCCTTTAGGGCCTCTCCCTCATCCTCTCCCCCCTACCGGGAGGGAAGGACAGCAAGCTGGCAGACACAAAGTGGATGGAAACCCATTCTGCCCAGTGGGTGTAAGGAACCAGTAAAGTCCAAACCAAAAGTAACTTTTCAAGTTCTTTATTTAGCTGGCATTCTAAGTCGATCACAAGCAATGCGGGAACTGGCCTCCCAACGTTCAAACAGCCTCTTTTACGGGCTCCCCACCAGTTCCCGCCAAAGTTAGATAAACACCTGTAGTTCCCATCCGAAACCACATTGAAACAGTTTCACACAGACAGGCAAGAGAAACAGAAGATACAGATACTAGCAACTGCAGATACTGGAAACACTCCTCAATCTGGGCGTCCCGCCAACCTTGTCAGACGAAAACCTTCCAAGGCTAAGCAGCAACCTTACAGTCTGTCTGGAACATAGTTTTTTCCGGTTACTCCTTAGAGTTCCATTTGTTGCCACAAGGCAGGTTCCTCCCTTCACCGAGCAGCTTCACCCCAGAAAAACGGGACAGGCTTAAGTGGGAAATCTCTCTTCTTACCTTAATCAGGGCCATAGAGTCCGTGCTGTTGGACCAAGTGGGAAGCGGGGTATACTCCCACTTCTTCACAACCCCTAAGAAAAACGGGGATGTCCCCAGTGAAATCACAATTCTGGTGCACTAAACATTTTAACCGGAGTTATTTATTTCAAATATTTATATGCCACACTCTTAAAAATACATTCAGACTTTGTCTGGAATCTTTCACAAAGGGGAGCAAGAGAGAATGGGTTACCTTTGGCAGCCATTCATTTATAGAATAAAGAACTGATTTTAGAAGTAATAATAATTAATTCTCAATTCCAAAAGGAATGTTAGTTCTCCTTGAATCAGTTAGTTAACTAACTAGCATTACAGCATGAGGCAAGTTTCAGTCTAACTCCACCTGGCGTTGTAGAGTGGCTCTATAAAGCCTGGGCTTGAGACCAACTTGAGAGTAATTTATTTATTTATTTATGCTTTAGGTTTCTATCCCGCCCCGTCCCCGAAGGGCTCTGGGCGGCGTACAGCATGTAGTGAATACAGTCATAAAACATCATAAATAGGCTAAAACTTATAAAAGCAGCGAAAACTAGCTAAACATTAACATTTAAAATGTAGAATAAATAGAAGCATAGGTGTAAGTGGCGCCCGGTACCTAATATTAAATTCTTCCCCCAGGGAGGAATGGCAGGTCTTGATAGATGTTACAGGCCCAGATGTAGGGCCAGAGAGGGGGGGCACCGTCAGCGGCTGGTCTCTCCAAAGGCCCGGCGGAACAGCTCTGTCTTGCAGGCCCTGCGGAACTCACCAAGGTCCCGCAGGGCCCAGACAGCTGGTGGAAGAGCGTTCCACCAGGCCGGGGCCAGAGCTGTGAAGGCCCTGGTCCGTGTGGAGGCCAGCCGCATCATCGAGGGGCTGGGGACCACCAGTAAATTGGCCTCTACTGAACGAAGAGGCCGTGTGGGAACATATGGGGTGATGCGGTCTCGAAGATACGAGGGTCCCAGGCCGCGTAAGGCCTTAAAGGTCAACACCAACACCTTGAAAACGATCCGGAACTCTACTGGAAGCCAATGCAGTCGGCGCAACACAGGCTGAATGTGATCCCAGCTGGCGCTGCCTGTGAGCAAGCGCTCCGCCGCATGTTGGACCAGTTTCAGTCTCCGGATCAAGCGCAAGGGAAGGCCAGCGTAGAGCGAGTTACAATAGTCTAGCCTGGAGGTGACCGTTGCATGGATCACAGCGGCCAGGTCCGCTTGGGAGAGGAAGGGGGCCAGCCGTCGGGCCTGGCGAAGGTGGAAAAAAGCAACCCGGGTTATATGGGCCACCTGGGTCTCCATAGAAAGAGACGAATCCAGGTGGACCCCCAGGTTGCGCACGGAGGGGGTCGGCGCCAATGTGACCCCCTCCCACACCGGCGGCTGAAAAGTCCCGCCCCCCCCCTCGCGGCCAAGCCAAAGGATCTCCGTCTTCGATGGATTCAGTTTTAACCTGCTCTGTCGCAACCAACCAGCAACCGCCTCCAGACAATGCTGTAGAGCCGCAGGGGCGGCGGCTGCTCCCCCCTCCATCGACAGAATGAGCTGAGTGTCATCCGCGTACTGATGACAGACCAGCCCAAAACTCCGTACCAGCTGAGCAAGGGGTCGTACATAGATGTTAAATAATAGCGGGGATAATAGCGCCCCCTGGGGTACACCGCAAGAAAGCGGGCACTTCCGGGAGGCTTGATCCCCGCACCTCACTTGCTGATTCCGACCCCGGAGAAACGAGGCAATCCATTGAAGGACCGTGCCCCGCACTCCGGAGGCGGCCAGGCGGTGGGTCAAAAGGTCGTGATCGACCATATCAAACGCTGCGGTAAGATCTAACAATACCAGCAGCGCCGATCCGCCTCGGTCAAGCTGTATACGGAGTGTATCTGTGACGGCGACGAGAACAGTCTCCGTCCCATGCCCAGCACGGAAGCCGGACTGGAAGGGGTCGAAAGCCGATGTGTCATCCAGAAAGCCTTGAAGCTGCTCCAACACCACTCTCTCAATTACCTTCCCCAGAAACGAAAGATTCGAGACGGGGCGGTAATTGGCCAGATCCCTTGGATCTAACGGTGGTCTTTTTAAGAGTGGGTGGACCACTGCCTCCTTCAACCCATCCGGAAAGACTCCTTGCTCAAGGGAGGCATTGATGATACTCAACAGATGGGGTCGTAGCTCCTCCCGGCAGGCTTTTACAAGCCAGGAAGGGCACGGATCCAGAGGACAGGTAGTTGGTCTAACAGCAGCTAAGGCCCTGTCGACAGCGGCTTCAGAGAGCAGGGAAAACTGGGCCATACAAGGGCCTGAAGACGGCAAGGGAGCCTCCAGTTCACTAATTGTATCCAACGTAGGGGGAAGGTCCTGGCGGAGCGACGCGACCTTATCCGCAAAAAAGCTCATAAATGCCTCGCAGCTAATGCTCAATTGAGAATTTGAAGAACCCTCCGATAGGGAGGTTAAAGACCGAATTATACGGAACAATTGTGCCGGGCGGGAGCTAGCAGATGCGAGAGAGGAGGAGAAGAAAGCTCTCTTCGCCTCCTTCGTCGCCATCTCATAGGCTTTCATAAACGTCCTATAAGATGTTCGCGCAGCTTCGTCACGAGATTTCCTCCATACTCGCTCTAGGCGTCTAAGCGCCCGTTTCATACGGCGTAACTCCTCTGTGTACCATGGAGCACGCCGAGAGTGGGGGCGTAGAGGCCGCCGGGGGGCAACGAACTCGATGGCATCAGAGAGCCGGGAATTCCAGTCCTCTACCTGCTCATCGAGTGTGCCGGCGGGTTCAGGGTCCCGCAGAGCATTCAGGAAACCAAGTGGATCCATAAGTCTCCGCGGGCGGGCGTAAATCAGCCCGTCGCCTAGACAGGGGCGGTGGGGCACGTCCATCCGGACCGACAGGGCGTAATGGTCGGACCATGGCACTCTGTCAACAGAGGATACGACCAAATTAATCCCCAACCCAAAGACCAAATCCAGCGTGTGCCCAGCCTCGTGAGTAGGGCCCGAATTTACTAAGGAGAGGCCCAGCGTCGCCATGGATGACACCAGGTCCGCCGCCGCCGTACATGAGGCGGCATCGGCGTGGACGTTGAAGTCCCCCAAGACAATAAGTCTGGGGAACCGCAGCGCCCAGTCCGACACCACCTCCAGCAGGCTGCTTCCCGGCGCGCTAGGCGACCGGTACACCAGGAGAACAGCCAACCTCTCCAGGGCCAACCACTCTAGGCCGACACACTCCATGCCGGCGATCTCCGGGACGGGGAGGGCCCTGAAGGGAATAGACTCACGGACGAACAATGCCCCCCGCCCCCCCGGCCCTGTGTTCGTGGTTGATGAAGACACGCGAAACCCGGGGGCGCGACTTCGCCCAAGGCGACGGTCTCACCTTCGCGCACCCAGGTTTCGGTGACACATGCCAGGTCCATCTGCTGGGCTCCAAGAAAATCCCGGAGCACCATGGTCTTATTATTGATGGACCTGGCATTTAATAGCACCAAAGACGAAGCAGAGTTTCCCCGAACCCAACCACCTTCGTTTCTCGGGATAGGTCGGAGGTCAGAAGGCGGACGAGCAACCCCATATCTCATGCGCCTTTTATCATATGGCCGCCGCCTACCGCAATATCTACCCCGTCCCATCAACACAGGGATCCCCAGCCCCAAAATTGGTGCCCCCATGACTCTGCCGATCTCTCTCTACTCAACAGCCTGACAAATGTCCCACCGAAGTGGGTCTAACTCAACTGACAGTAAATAATCCCAGCCTAACCTAAACCTTACAAATACAATAAATACCGGCTGGGTAAAGCTAACTGTACAATGCAATTTCAACTGACCTACAACTAATGCTAAACTAATGTACTACAGCTATTGCCAGCTGGATATATAATACATCAAGATTTTAGAGAGTGGAAGTATGCACCAAGGGATACTGAGTGGCGGAAGAAAAGGAACTGCCACCCACGCCCTCAGCTCTCTGATGGGCGGTGACACTACTTGGACCCCTTAGGGGTAATGATAGTAATATCACTGCACAGATGACGGGCATGGGGCTCACACCACCCAGGCCAGTCAATCACGTGCAGATTATCCAAGTCAGAGAAAGCCTCGTCGCGACAGTCTGGAGTTATGGTCGGGGCAACGATCGAGGGGCTGCTGCCACCAGTCACCTCGGCCAGCCCTGAGATCAAAAGCTCCACGTCCAGAGGTTGCCCTTTGCAACGTGATCTATGCAGCCCTCTCACGACTGGTTCACGCGTTGCAAAAAAGACGATGATGTCATCAGATGCCTGTACTCCTTCGCCTTTCCTTAGTAGCGCAGATAGTAACGTGGTTGGAGTTTTTAAGCTCCACACTCCGTTCCCCCAGGACGTCCCGCCTCCTGGCGTTCTGCCGAAGCACCTCTCACATAAATGGAAGATCAGCCTGCCCCACGGCAAAACAGGTCTCCAAGGCAACAAGGGGAACGGCGGAGGTCGCGGACGAAGAACTAGCGATCGTGTCCTCAGCACGGCCCCCGCAATACCAGAAGCATCCGCGGGGCCGGCCGCATCTCCACGTCCCACGGCAAGCCTCAGCGCTGACTTCACTATTCCCAACACTGTTAACCCGTTAGGCACTTCAGTTTGTGAGATCCATGTTAGGGGGTGGGGAGGGGTTTCTGCCACCAACCCCTGATAGTACGGCCACCAGACCACTCTGGCTCCAAACACCACACCCCCAACCGCAGTGCAGGCCCCTCGGTCGGCGGGGTCTCCGCTGGAACAATGAGGGGGAATCCCCGTCGTCGTCGGCTCCCGGCCGCACAGTTGACCGCCGGCCTCCCCCAAGCGCCAGCCCGCCAGGATCGAAAAAGCAGGCGCGGCGAAGGGGGTAGTAGTAGAAACGGGGGTGCTTGCCAAGGCACCCACCAGGTCTAAGGAAGCAGGCACGGCGCGGCAGAAGAAGGAAGCAGGCACGGCGCGGCAGAAGAAGGATGACATCTAGTGACAGAGGATCTAGGATCCTCTAGGATGACATCTAGTGACAGAATCTAGGATGACATCTAGTGACAGAGTCTCTGGTGTGATTAGCTTCCCCCTGCATCAGCGAACAAACACTTTCCAGGAAGATCTGTGAATCCTGATGGTGGATGGACAACATGAGGCTAGCAACGTCTCAGTCACGTTGTTTGAATAGCTCTTTTTTCTCCTACTGTTCTGTTCAAGAACCATGCGGTCAAACTGAACCAGATGCCACAAGTGACCCTGGGATAACCAATCTGGAACCGTCAAAAGGATTAAGAGCGGTGTCTCTGATAATCCTTGAATAACTAAAACCATGGGGAAGGCCAGTAGGGCGCCATCAAGATGACCCTCACTCTCTGTCGTCATCGTATCCCAATGGTGACAAGTCGTCATTGTATCCCAGTGGTGACGTCGTATCCCATCGTATCCCAGTGGGATACGAACAACAAGCCTAAATCCACTATCCTTATTATCAAAAATAAATATTTTTATGTTCTAACCACCCAACGACAAGGAGGTGGTTCTGCCTAACTTATACTCCAACCCTACCCATCCCAGGGAACGTTTATGGCACCACCTGGATGTGCATTGGTCCCTAAGGGTCTTTCTCATATGCAAGGAAAATATCAGAGAATGTGAGTCCCTGTTTATTTACATGGTTCCCCCTAGGGTAGGTGAGGTCATGTCCTCTGTGGCCGTTAGTTCCAGCATTAGGACATGCGTCATTGAGGCGCACAAGGCCAGCTGTCTACCGGTTCCCAGTGGCATCACGGCCCACTCTACCCGGACTTTGGTCAAGCACGTGTCCCTAGGATAGATATTTAGGGTGGCCACTTGGGCCTCTCTCTTCTCCCTTTGTGAGGCACTGTAGGTTGACCTCTCTGGATGCCATTCAAGCCTCCTTTGGAAGGAAAATCCTGGAGCACATTATTGGAGATTAACAGAACCCACCCTACAGGTCACTGCTTGGGGAGTACCCAAACAAGATGGCCTACACCATCCAGGAGAACGACCCATTGGATATCACCGTGAAGGGGTCTTCTCCTGAGTGGTTGTAGGCCATCTTGGCCCTCCCTGTTCTTGTTCTTCTCCGGTAATGTGTTTCATATATAAAACTGCAATGTTAACATTCCAAGATAGAGTTTCAGAGCCTGTGAGAATTCCTTTGAGCTTTGGTCCCTTCCAGACTTGTTAGGTTAGGTTTGTTTTTTCAACATGTTATTGTGTGTTTGGTTGTGGTTCCATTGTTCTTGTCTCATTGTGGTGAGTCTGATCCTCGGCTAGTCAGATACTGGGGCAAGACGGCTATGACCCGCCTACAGGAAGTGACCAAAGTATATTTCCTGCCTCCTTGATTGACGGTAGAGAACAACCCAAACAAGATGGCCTACAACCACCCAGGAGAAGACCCCTTCACGGTGAGTATCCAATGGGTTGTTCCCTTGGGTACTCATCATTTCTCTGTAGATTATAGTATCATCTTATTTACGGTTCTACTATAATAGGCTTCCATTGGAGACATTCATGGTGATATTGGAGGGCTGAATCTTTTATGTATTTTTGCCCAGATTTCCAAAAGCCCATTTTTCATTACATGCATATTGTTTTGATTTATATATTTCTTCTTTGATTTCCCAGTCCATAAATAGCTATGTATACCTGCTTTTAAATTGTCTGTTTCCAATTTTATTATTTTTTGGTCCGGATTTTTAATCCAATTTGTGACCATACTAGTCCCACTCCCGGTAATATAACTTAATGTTCGGTAGACCTCTTTTCTTGTAATCCTGTAGCACTTTAAACTTGATTCTTGTTTTGTTGTTGTTGTTCCAGGTGATTTATCGGATTTTGCCATTCTTTCAAGGTTTTATCTTGTAGGTGAATTGGTAACATTTGGAATAAAAAAATATGGTAAAATATGCATTTTAAAAGTAGCAATTCTGAAAATTTTAACTTAGTCCACCTTTGTAAATTTTCTTATATGTTCTTCAATGTTGCTTTATAATTGTCTCTATACAATGATGATGTTTGGTGATATGAATGATGTTATAGACCTTGAAAAGACAGATCTAAAAAAGTTACAGACTTTCTAGAAATGTGATTATGTATGTGGAAATATTGAATTCAATGGATGCACAGTGAATTAAAAACAAGCACAAGAGACTATACCTTTATTTCCGAAAGACATCAAGGATAGACATATGTTGGATTTCAAAAATCTTAACTATGAATTTAGAGAATGCTAAGATGCAGCCAAAATCTTTGTAGATCACAATCCAATAGAAGTGATATGGCAATGGGATAGGAACCGAAGAAGATGGAGATGAAACAATAGCCTTTTCTTACAAGAAGATATCGAGAAGAAATCTAAGAAAGATTTAGAAAATTTAGGACTGAAGACATGTCTGTTATAATGATTTGGGAGATGAGTAAAGCTTATATGAGAGGGAAAATAGGGCAATAGGGCAAAATGGGAAAAAACAGATTAGGACAGATATTTTGGATGATTGCTTCAGATAAATAAAATACTAGAAAAAAGGAGAATATTGGAAGTTCAGCATAAATGTTCTCTGGACAAGGAGATTCTGAGGGAGATCAAGCTTCTAAAAATCAATTGAATATGTTTGAAACAGAAAAAATGCAAAAAAGAAAAAAACAAGAAATAAAAAAATGAAATTTTTGAAACAAAGAAATTTAGAGTATACAAATAAGATTTTTAGCACACTATCTAAGATAGGAAACTGAAAAAGACGATCACAGGAATAAAGAAGGGAAAAGGAAATGTAAGACCAAGTTGTTCAGTTTTTTGCTGTATTGTATAAAAAAGGAAGTTAATCAGAAGCGGCAATGAGTGAATACATTTTAAAAAACCTTGAAAAATTCTCATCAGAGAAATATTAAACCAAATCATTACAATTCAAGAATTATCACATGCTATTAAGGAACTGAAAAATGATAAGGTGCCAGGACCAGATGGGTTAATAGCAGAATATTATGCAGAAGAAAAGTTAATTTTACCCTTACAAGAAGTGATAATTGAAATAAGAGAAAAATTTACCAACATCGTGGCAAGAAGTATATATAACACTTATCTATAAAGAAGGAAATGATCCAGAACTGCCACAATCTTATAGACCAATATCATCATTAAATGTGGATTATAAATTGTTTACTTCTATAATGGTGACTAGATTAAGAAAATGTTTAACAAAATCAATTCATGAAGGATGATGTCTGTTTTGTAATAAATGCTGTTGAGTTTATTAAACAAAGAAGAAAGCTGTGTTTGTATTTTTAGATGCAGAGGAATAATTTGATAATATTTCTTGGACTTTCTTATTAAAGACATTAGAAAATTCAATGTGTAGTTCAAGATTCTTTAATTGGATACAGAGCTTGTACACAAAGCAAGGGTATTAATACGTGGCATCCTAACCGAGGAGCTGCCGATTGAAAAAGGAACATGCCAAGGGTGTTCATTATCACCACAGTTATTTATCTTGGAACTAGATGGTTTAGCAACTAAAATCAGGCAGGATATAAGAATCAAGGGACTGAATGTAGATGGTGAAAAGTTTAAGATTAAAAGTTATGCAGATGATGTAATTCTAAGAATTGTAAGTTCACAAGCATTGTTTTCAGAATATAGAATTAATCAAAACACAACAAAGGTAATTTAGAAATACTTAGCACATCAGGAAGACGTGATATTGGTAAGATTACAGGATATCACTTTAGATAGAGTTAAATATTTGAAAATCAATTTGAACAAACAAAATGACACATTGTATAGAGGCAACCAACCACCTTTTGAATGATAAAACTTCAAAACAGCCCCAGTCATTCTTGTGACTGAAGTCTTTGTAGTGGTCAGATGGGCCTTCCAGAAAGGGTTTCAGAGAATATGACCTGAAGGTATTTGAAACTTCTACACTGGCCTGTAGGGATATTATCTGTTTGCCACCAGAGCTTAAGAGACTTCTTTCTGAAAACCATTGCCTTAGTCTTAGACTAGTTGATCCATTATGGTCCTTCTTTACAAAAGTTGCTATAACCTGTTCAAGTTGAGTAAGAGACAATAGAATCAGGTCATCAGCATTCAAGGAGAATAAATATATTGACCAAGTGAGTGCTGAAAGAGCTCTAGGCCTGATAATCTCATTGCTGTATTGTTGAAATATAGATGGAAAAGCCATGGAGCCGGAGTGTTTCCATTTTATCCCTCTAAAATGGGATTTTCTTAGTTGGGGATCCAGAGCTGCCAGCTCTTACTTTAGATAAGGCTGATCAACAGGCTACTGGGGCAAGGTGGATAAATCAGTAGGAGAAGTCTGCTCAGGGGGCCCATTAGCAGAAGCAAAAGGGGTCCAAAGATCTGACTTACGTGTGGGTGCCAGACTTTAGCTGAGACCTGGGCCTCCAACAGAGTAGAGATTTTTCTCTTTTTTCAAAGATGGTCAGAGCCAGCTCCTCTACTGAGGTTTGGTAAAAAAAACCACGTGTCTTTTGCTTTTAAAGCTTCTTGTAGGCTGATCCAAGAGACAGAAGAGTGATGAGAGAGACACTATTTTATTTATGTATGTAACCATATATTTAATTTTATCCTGCCCTTTCCCAGAGGGCTCAGGGAGGATTACAACAGTTAAAAACACAGTAAACAGTTTACAGTTGCACACCCAGTCATGTATAGTGGACAAGCTCCATCCAAGCTACTCTGCACTGTGGTCAAACCAGCCTGCAAAGTTTGTAATTTAGATCCTAAAGGTCTGCCTCTGGAGAATGAAGGTTTGCGATGACAGACAATTCTTGGTGTAAAGATTGAAAGGTGCTGTCCTCCAGAGTTTGTGCAGTTTGAGGATGCTGGCAGATTTATCATCTAATTCACCTTGCTTCTTCTGTTGGACCCCTTCCGGAAGGTTATTGAGAAAGTTGCATCTCGGAAGGCCAGGCTTAAGGAGCTGTGATGGCTTCTCAGGGCTGTCAGTGTAGGGGATGAGAGGAAACTATTTCTCATGCAAGATTTATGTAAAAGCTTATGCAGGAATGGCCTAGCCAAATGACATACATGTAAAGCGACCTGGTTGATTACAGTAATGGAATCACGAAGAGAACCCATCCCAATCTTCATGTGAAAGTCTCCACACAGAACAATGTGGGAGTTGGGAAGCTGTGAGTCAAAAGCATTCAGGGTGGTGGACAGATTGGCCCAGATATTCTTCTAGCTTTGCACTTTGGAGATTTTTGGAGGGGCCTAGAATCTCCACCAGGTAGTTTTAATGTTGGGTACCACTGTTGAAGACCTGGATGCTAACCTTAAGACTTAGAAACAAAAGGAGTGTTGCGGTTTTGCTATGCTTCTCCCTGACATGAGCTGCAGAGAGCACTGTCATATTCCTTGGAATGGTTTATTTACTTTACTTGTAAACCATATTCTTTACTTTACTTTACTTGTAAACCATATTATCTATTGCAAAGAATCTTGAAACACAGTCAATACATAGAATTTATGAACTATTGAAATTACTTGATATAATGGTGAAAAGATTCAACTGAGTAAACAGCAACTTAAACAAACTATACTACCAGGATTGATTAAAAGGGTTTCCTCTGATAGTAAAATGTAAAAAATGTAAAATGATAGTAAAATGTAAAAAAATGAACGGTTTTTGTAGTAATGCTACCCCAGAGTAGCACTTAGTCTTTGATGTACTACTGGACTCCTTTTTCACTATAAAAAGGTAAGCATCAGGCAAACCCCTATGGAAGAGCATTTCACTGTTGAAGTGCCAGTATGCGAAAGGTCAAATCTCACCTTAAGAAAAAAGGAGTCCACACCAAGGTCTCAAGTGCTGATCTGAACTGGTGGGCAATATGAGGTCCTTCCAGAATTCTGTTCTCTGGCTGTTTAGGGCTTTAAAGGTTAAAACTGTACTTCAAATTCTGCCTGGAAATGGATTGGCTGCCAACATAGTTCTTAAAACTAGAAGATGCCCTGTACCTCATGCCACTGAGAAACCCTGCTGCTTTAAATAGTTTTTCCACACTTTTTTTGAACATTTTTCAAAAGCAGTTCCACACAGAATCCATCATCATCATCATCATCATCAATCAATCAATCAATCAATCAATCAATCAATCAATCAATCAATCGATCAAAACTGGATGTGAATGGGGTGGGGACAAATTTCACTTCATAAGGAAAGATTGTAGTTAGTGCACTAACTAAAATTGGTGAAAGGAGGCCAGATCATCCAGTTGTAGGCATAAGATCTAATAGCACTACTGAACACCTTCAGTGGAAGAGTAACTCTGTCTTAAACAGGACAGAGCCTTAATCCTTAATAAATTGCATAGACAAGTAATGTCACTCAAGTCTTGTTTGGTTGAAGTATAGTAACCTGACTCACAACTAACCCATTCTTAGCTTCAGGCAGTTGACCCTACAATCGACACACCTGTTAAGGATAATTGAGCCAGTGTTATTAGGAGAGATCCAGGTCCTAATGATCCCTTGGCCATGAAGCGCACTGGGTACGCCAGTCACACTCTTAGTGACCTTTTTAACATGTAGGAAGATAAAATAGAGGAGGGCAGGTATGCTGCCCTGAACATGGAGTGAAAAATGCATGGACAAAAATAAGAGTCAGGGTCATCTCTGTGCCAGTCATGGTTCTGCGCCTTTTTTCTTACCAGGTTCCTGAGGTGTGCATCTCTGGGCCCTACTAGTGTGTGCATTGGAACATCTGCACATAATGCAATGGACAGAGAACTGGGTCATAATTTAAATGTGGTGGTAATTTAAATGTGAATGCCATGTCTAAATTAGGTTCCAGGTCTAAAAAGGTTTTTACCCTAAAAGGTAAAGCATCGTAGTGTTTATGATAATTTATTCTCTGCCATTTACAATAGTCTCAGGATGGGTTACAATAAAAGCATAATAAAATCCCATTCAGTACCATATAAAAACTCCCCAAACCATGGAACTTTCCAAGTTCTAAAACTCCCACCCCAAGCTGCCACAAAAGTGGGTGGAATGTACAGGACTCCTCAAGTCCACCCCCATCCCAGTAGGGGGAATCAGCTGAAAGCCCAGGTGAAGTTGCTGCCTGGTGCCAAATCTCCAGAAGAGTAGGTGCCTGACAGGCCTCCAGTGGAAGGACATTCTACATTCTACAGTGCAGGGTCCACTGTTGAGAAAGTCCTCACATCCAGAAGAAGGAGGAGGAGGAGGAGGAGGAGGAGGAGTTTGGATTTATATCCCCCCTTTCTCTCCTGCAGGAGACTCAAAGGGGCTTGCAATCTCCTTGCCCTTCCCTCCTCACAACAAACACCCTATGAGGTGGGTGGGGCTGAGAGAGCACCGAGAAGCTGTGACTAGCCCAAGGTCACCCAGCTGGCGTGTATTGGAGTGTACAGGCTAATCTGAATTCCCCAGATAAGCCTCCACAGCTCAAGCGGCAGAGCTGGGAATCAAACCCGGTTCCTCCAGATTAGATACACGAGCTCTTAACCTCCTACACCAGGTAGGCCTCCCCCTCCAAGCTCAGTGTCAGGGAAGGAATACATGGGCAGATGCACTCTCTCCAGTATCCAGGACCAATGCTGTTTCGGACTTTATAGGTTAATAAGCACTTTGAATTGAGCCCAGAAATGCAGCGAAAGCCAGTGCAGAATTGGGGTGATTCTATCCCTGTACAAAGCACTGATCAGTAGGTGAGTTGCCATATTCTGCACTAGCTCAAGCTTCTGGACTTTCCTCAAGGCAGTCCCACGTATAGCACATTACAATAATCCAATTTGGTGGTTACCAGAGCATAGATAACTGTGTCCAGGACTTCCTGGTCCAGGAAAAAACAGAACTAGCTCACCAGCCAGAGTTGTTGATGGGCCCTCTCGGTTGTCACTGCCACTTGGGCTTCCAGAGAGAGCGACCCATCCAGGATGATCCCCAGGTTCTTCACCCGGTTTATCTGGGGTAAAGCCATCTCTTCCAGCACCGGGTGTCCCTCGATTCCCTGGACTTGAGAGCTTGGCACACAAGAACACTTCTTTGACAATACAAAGAACACTTCTGTTTTATCGGGATTCAATTTCAATTTATTCACCCTCATCCATTCCATGACAGCTGCCAGGCAGTGATTCAGGTCATGGGCTGCCTCACGTGATGCAAATGAAACTGAGAGGAACACCTGGGTGTTGTCTGCATGTTAGTGACAACCCATGCCATATCTTCTGATGACCTCCCCTAGCAGGATGTAGATATTAAGTAACATAGGAGACAGGAACAAGCCCTGGGAAACTCCACCAGAGAGCTCCCAGGGACCTGACCACCTGCCCCTCCCCTCATTTGCACTTTCTGGAGCCTGCCACTGAGGTAGGACGAGAACCATTGCATTACAGTGGACCCCAGTTCCAACCCTCGCAGCTGCTCCAGAAGTAGAGTTTAGAGCCAAGTAATGACCACTTCCACTTTTTTAGGGTCCATTTCCAAACACGCTGCCGACACTCTGTACCCCAGAAAGTCTAATTTTTCCTGATGAAAGGCACATTTAGACAATTTGACATACAGCGAGTTATCCAGCAGACCTTCCAAGTACTTTGCGGACCAACTGAATATGTTTCTCCTCATTTTGGGAATAGATTAAGACATCATCTAAATAAACCACCACTGATTAATGACATGAAAACACTGGGGGGGGGGGGAATAATCCAAAGGGCATCACTTGATATTCATATTGGCCATATTTGGTATTAAAGGCAGTTAAATGTTCAAAGCTATTCTCACTTGATAATAAGCTTCGTGCAAATCCAACTTAGTAAACAGTTTACCAGAACCAAGTGCATCCAGCAGGTCCTTACTCAATGGTAAGGGATATTTGTTGGAAGCAGAGATGGCATTGAGACCCTGATAATCAGTACATAAATGTAAGCCTCCATCTTTCTTTTTCACAAATAAAACAGGGGCTGCAAATGTGCTTTTGGTCGCTTTCCAAATGAATCCCTGTTGGAGATTCTTGTCCAAAAAGCCCCGGAGGGCTGCGTCCTCAGGGGGACTCATACGATACAGTCTGCCTTTGGGAAGTTTGGCATCTGGTAATAATTCTATTTACAGTCAGTAGCCCGATGGGGAGCTAATTGATCACTTTTGGGTTCCTCAAATACCCTGCACAAATCTTGGTAGGGAGCTGGAATGCCAATAGTGTCATCTTGGTCAGTTGCTGAAGAGGCTATGCAAGTCACTTCAGAGTGATTCTCTGGTGGATTGTTGTGCATATGGTTCCCGCAGGGTGGGTCAGTAAAACAGATAATCCGTTCTGACCAGTTAATGGAAGGATTGTGGTCCTCCAACCAGACCATTCCCAATAAAATTGGGTGTTTGGCAGTGGGAGCCACTATGAAACTACAGCGCTCCCAATGCTCTGCACAACTTAGTAGAACTTTTTCGGTTTTGTATTGCGCTGGAACCCCTCCTAACGGGCTACCATCCATTTGAGTGAACGAAATGGGTTTTTATAAAGGAAGGACCTGCAGCCCCAATTCCTCTGCTTCAGCAGGTCTCATAAGACAATGAGAGCAACCTGAATCCACTAGGGCTCGGGCGATGATACGGGTGTGCTGGGCCAGATTAGTTAAAGTTGTTATAAGTGTAACGGGTCGACTGTCCTCACTCACCCTGTCCTTGGGAGCTTTGGCTGATTCCAGGCTTGTGGCGGTAAGTCCTGCACTCAAATCAGATTCATCTTCTGCATCGGCCAAGTTGGGTTCATCAATTGCAACTGATTTGGTGCTGCCACATTTAGGACAAGGAGCTTTAGATGTGGGTGGTTTTGTGGCTGGCTTGGACGCCACAGGCAGTGGCGGAGCTATGAGGGGAAGTGGGGTGTGCCATGCACTAAGCACATGGCTTTGGGTCACATGGGGTGTGGAAAATCCCCGACCCTTCCCCTGCACCCCCCTGTGGCACCCCCCGCCACACTTACTTTAGCAAACCAGGCAGGCTGGAGAACAGGCCTGCCTGTTCTCCAGCCTGCTCGGGTTGCTAAAGTAAGTGTGGAAGGGTGTCGCGGGGGGCGGGTGTGATTTCCCCTGTGGCGCTCCCCCCGCGGCGCCCCCCCCCCACACTTATTTTAGCAAACTGAGCAGGCTGGAGAACAGGCCTGCCTGTGCTGGGCTGCCTCTGTCTCTCTCCTTGAGTAGGTTATCCATCAGAGTGATTAATGTTGTCTCTGTTCCAAACCCCCGCCTGAACCCTGACTGACATGGATCTGGAAAATCAGTTTCATCCAAGTGTGCCTGCCGTTGAGCTGCCACCACCCGCTCTAAGACCTTATCAAAAAAGGGATGTTAGCTACTGGGTGATAGTCGTTGAGATCTTTTGGGTCCAGGGTTGACCTCTTCAGAAAGGGGCATACCTCTTTCAAGGCATGAGGCATCTCCCCACTTCCTAAAGAAGCATTCACAACCTCCTGGACTCACCCTGCTAACCCGCCCCCCACCCCCAACTAGCTTTAATTAGCCTTGATGGGCAAGGCTCAAGGGAACAGGTAGTCAGTTGCAACCATGGAGGCAACATGTCCTCAGGCCAAAACAATTAAAATTGTCATACAACCTGACAAGATGTCTTATCTGGAGACCACCTCAGGATTATCCAGAACCATGGAGTCAAAATCCCTACGAATCTGAGCAACTTTGCCCTGAAAGTGTTTTGCAGAATCGTCACAGCTGACTTCCAAGGCCGGGCTGATCCATCTCGCCTGGAGGCAGACACCAGCCCATTCACTACTTGGAAATGTTCAGCTGGATGGCTATTTGGGGACACAATGGAGGTGAACATGTAGGCCTTCTTCGCCGCCCTCATTGCCAATCCAGTCAGATTTGCAACAAATACTGAGTTTGTGAAACAGAGTATTGGAAAACTGCTTGAGTACATTTAGTCCTGCCCTGCCCTGATTGACCAGGTGAGCTTGATCTCATTAGCTCTCAAAACTAAGTAGGGTTTGTCCTGTTACGCTTTGAATGGGAGACCACCAAGGAAGTTCAAGGTTGCTATGCAGAGGCAGGCAATGGCAAAGTACCTCCGTTGTTTTTTAGCTTTGAAACCCCCATAATGGTCACCATGAGTTGGTGGCAACTTGCTGGCACTCTCCACCACCACCAGATTCAGTCCTGGAGAATTCCACTTCATGTTAAATTAAATGACATCGATGACTTCTGAAGCCAGCTGTATCAATTTACTTCAGAGGTGAAGATTTCTAGTTTACATTTTGCATTCAAGTCCAGCAGCACCTTGTACACCAACAAAATTTTCCAAGTACAACTTTTGAGAATCAAAAGTTCTCTTTTCAGACCATAAAATTGCAAACCTGATATATTATTTTATTCCATCTATTAATCTGGAAGCTTTTGCCCATTCAGCTTGAAAATTCATTGTGTGTCTGAATCTTCTACAAAGATAGCTGTTCTTAGTGTTACCAAAAATGTATACCGTTCAACTTGCTTTTCTGCTTGTGTAGCTTTGTTGTATGTCAGTCTTGGCAGTTCTATTTTTCTGTGCAAGTGGACTTTAATATGATTGATTCTGAGAGACAGAAACCAGCTTCCAGCTTGAGGTCAGGGAAGGGGAGGAGAGGAGAGGGCTGCCAAGCACCCTCTTCAAAATAGGCTTCATTAGGATTGGCTGGTTGAACTCGTGTCATCACGATGCTGCGCTGTGTTTTTCAGTGCCCACCCTTGGCAGAGCGTCACCTTGTGTATATAGAGCTCTGCTTGATGCTTTTGAGTGTTGTCTTGTTTGCAGGTCTCTGCTTGGGGGTGTTTTGTGCAGGTTGCTCTGAACAAGTTTGCTCCACTTGTGAGCTCTGAGCTGTTTATGATTGGACGTCTATTTTAGAGGGAGGAATGCACTTGTGACCAGCAAAGCAGAGTTGCTTGAAGAATTTAATGGGCTCTTCTCTGTCTAAAACAGCTATGAGGCACAGAGTAAGTTGGACATATTTGTTTACTCAGAACGTTTTTATCAAAAGTTTTTTTTCTCTTGGAGTTTTTAATATTTACTGGAAGTGGAATATCATGAAGATTTGGGCTCAGATTATGTACTGGGTGGTAATATCTCCTACATGTCAAAAGTACTTTTACCTCTTTTTAGTGCAGCGTGAAGTTCAGCAAACGAGTGGAAGTAAATCCCGTGTGTCATCTAAACTGGGACAGAAATTGTTGACTCACAATATAGGGCTATGTTTAAAATGTGGAAAATGTGTAGACTTTGAGGAAGGTTAGAGAGGCTGGGCAATTGAAACTGGTGGCATTCCTCCAAATTATTTTGTAGATGACGATAGTAATGCAGGTCTCAGTTTTCAAACTGCGATGTACCAGTGTTTGTCCTGCTTTGCGATTGAGGCTGAACAGATGAACTTGGGAATTGGCAGGGTTTTTTAGGACTAATGTCATTCTCCTTACATTTTAAGGCTAAGCTTTGCATCGTTTTTGGTAGTCGTTGCAAATAATTAAAAACCATAGAGAGATGTAATTTGGCTAGAACTATTTTAATTACCCTACTTGCGGTGGTGTGTTAAATTTAAATATTTTATTGTGACTCCAACCTCCTAAAAAAAAAAAAAGAATGACCACATAATTGTCTGACATTGGACTCCAGATCTTTAATACTACTAGAACAGAGCGGAAAACATTACACGGGTAATATTTGAATATGCTGATTAAACCCAAATTAAGCACAGATTGTGTGCAGACTGCTGCAAAACAACCACCAATTTTAATTCCAGCTTGCAGAAGGGTTCAGTTCTTATTCTTTGTGGTTAGAGGTTGGCAGTGGAAGAAGAACCCTGTTGTTTTCTTTGGTCTGAAGACTTGTTCATATTTGTAACTTTGCTTCTTAATTTTTGTAGCTTAATAGTGATTTCTCATTAGGTTTCTACATCATGCTTGAATATAAATGCCAATTATTATGGTGTAAAAAAATAAGGAAATTAATGTTATTTGTTTGACTGTCCTTGCCATTGGATATTTTGTTGTAATAAATACCAGAGGGTTTATTCAGCTGCAACTTGGAGTAGTATTCATGGCTCTTTCAGGTAAAGTATAGGAATTAAGATCTTCCAGCATGGGCTCTCTCAAAGCAAAGATCTGCAAAGGCAAGCTGCCACATATAAACAAGCTGTGTGATTTAGTAAGGTTTGCCCTGGATTCCCTCAGAGGAAATTTAAGGATAAACCATTAATATTCACCCCCTCATCCTGCTTATTTCCTTTGTGCCTGGCGTTTGGCTCTTAGTTGGCAATTAGCTGCCATTCCCTTGGACTCTGAACTTGGCTCTGCAGCTGCCCCACTTAACCCTTCCCCTTTGGCTTGGGATGTCCTCCTGGGGGGGTCAGGAGGACAAGTGTGTCAACTCGGAATCTCTCTCCCCAGTTTGAGAGGATGGTGCAGTTTTACACTTCTTAGGTTTCTTGAAAGTGTCATTTTGTCTTAATGAAAGATCTCCTCTACTTGGCTTCTGTTCTACAATTCTCAGCAAAGCTTGTCTGAATTTGTGGAACTTTTATGGAGCTTAAAATAAACAGAGCACTTTGCGTAGTATGAGAAAAACAAGCCCTTTCCCAAAGATTTACAGTGTCAATAATGCAAAATGATGAGGGACAGAAAGTAATATTAGATTTTGTAATGTAAATCATCTTCAAGGTACTTTTGTAATGTAAATCATTTTGTAATGTAAATCATCTTCAAGGTACCGAATCATCTTCAAGGTACTGGTGTTAACCTTTAAGGCCTTACGCGGTCTGGGACCCTTGTACCTATGAGACCGTCTGGCCAATCTGCTGGTGATCCCCACCCCCTCCATGATGCGGCTGGCCTCCACTAGGGCCAGGGCTTTTACAGCTCAGGCCCCTGCCTGGTGGAATGCTCTCCCTCCAGCTGTCCGGGCCCTGCGGGACCTTAACGAGTTCCACAGGGCCTGTAAGACTGAGCTATTCCGCCGGGCTTTTGGGGAGGCCAGATGCTGATATACGTGCCCGTTAACAACTAAGGCCCGCTGTTCCCCTCTTAGAGGAGTTTTAATAGTCAGACGCTATCTGTATTTAAAATGGTTATGGTAACTGAGCACTGTATTTTAACTTGAGGACCAGTACTCTGTACAGTATTTTATCTATCCACTTGTCTGTTGTTATTGTTGTAAACCGCCCTGAGCCCTCCGGGGGAGGGTGGTATATGAGTGGAATAATTAATTAATTAATTAATTAATTAATTAATTAATTAATTAATTAATTAATTAATGTAAAAGCATTCTGTAATGTAAAACCGTTATAGCATAGTGTGCTCCTAAGAGTGGAGAACTGCAAGTTTATGGGGTTTTCAGAGCTGCCAATGGATTCAGGGCAGGCTGTTCATGTGATGCGCCCAGTGGTGGGATTCAAACATTTTAACAACAGGTTCCGATGGTGGTGGGATTCAAATAATGACCGTTAAAAAGTATTTTAAAAATTTTTTAATACCACTTTTTATTTTAAGTATTAAAAATATTAATACTTAATAAAAATATTTTAAGTATTAAAAAGTGATATTTTAAATGTTAACAACAGGTTCTACAGAACCTTTGGAACCCCCTGAATCCCACCTCTGGATGCGCTCCCCCCCCACCCTCTGCCCTTGGAATAGTATAGTTTAAGAGCTTTGGCATATTTATATGGTTCATTAGTATTCTAAGATTTCTATCTTTTTGTTGATGTTCATAATGTTAGTTCTTGAACCTTGAAGCAATAAACAGTCTTTGTATTGTTGATCAGCAGCATTTATTGATAGACATCGAAGAACCCAGCTTGATAAAGCCAGTTCTGGCGAAACTTTATTCTGATGTTAGTCCCATTTCCCCAAGAAATGTGAGAAAAAATTAGTTTGGAGCTGCAGCGCGCCAAGGTCAGCAACAGGTAGAGACAGAGAGCCACCTGGCATCCTGCCCCCATGAGATAACGCAAACGATCCTGGTTCTCACGGGACCAGAGTTTCAGGGGAAAGCCTAGTTATCTACTCAGTGTGTGAAGCCATAAAGTTAAGATCAAAGAAAGAATGCCCCAGAATGGAAGTGGTAATGTGTAGCAGGCTGGTTACATGTATCTTGTAGCAATTACATTGAGTTAGGAATGCATCTCAATCACCTACAATTCCCCTGACACATAAAAATAGGCTTGTAAATTTTGTGGCATTTTTAAATGTACAATCCTATGCAGTAATGAGGGTTTTCCAGAAAAAAATAATTAGAAAATATTCTACAAAGCCCTACACAGACGGCAATCTGATTTAGTAGCGGTATGTTTATTTTGACACATTAAATATCATATTTTAAAAGTACTTGGTGTAAATTGTATAGCCCATAGCAAGAAGTACTTCAATTGAAATATTTCGTTAGGAGAAAACAAACAAGTAAGTTTAAATGTTGAAACCAATTCAAAGCTTTATGCAGGAATTGCTTTTTTTGGAATAATGCTTAAAAAAAATTAAAGGGAATGTAATTTAAAGATAATGTAGCAGCTCTTTTACATTGCTTCAACTGCAGGGGGGAAAACAAGAGTCCCATATGCATTTCCATAAGGTTTAGAGTGGAGTAACTCTTCTCTGGATTGTCCTGTGGCTTCAACACATCCAGAAAACTGTGCCTGATATGCTGTGGAAGTGACTGCCCACTCAAAAGGATGTAATTTTCTTCCATGGAGATCACTGGGGCACCTCAATTTCATTGTCACTCTCCATAGCATAATTTCTATTACTCATCAGTCCTACAGCAGATGGGAGATTCCAGTATCTCTTTTACAATGTGGAACGTCACATAGAAAGAAGAATTTTAGCTTCCTTTTTGACCTAGCTTTCTTTTTGATATATATGTTTGTGTATGCATCTTAATTAAAAAGGACCACTTAATTAAAAGGGACACTGTTAATGTAAATTTTATTCTTTATTATGTCCATGACATAATAAATTATTGATACATGGGTTCATGGATGCATCAGGCTGAATTCATTAGGTGCGTATGTAGCAAGTATTTACTGCAGAATGAGCTGAACCTGCTGAATATCTGTCAGGGGCACATTCTCAGAACTTCTTCAGATACCCAACTGAAATCCTAAAGCAAGATTACATGCTTGGAAGCTAATTTGTGAGAAAGCATGTGGACTGTTTACATGGCTCAAAAATTAATCTCTGGTTAATTTACAACCTCCATGTTTTTTGGAGCATAGAGAAAGCTTAACTAAAAAAAAGTATTTTGTTGTTGATCCTAGAATGTTTGTTTACCTACTCATGGATTCAGATAGGGTTATATTTGATATATGTACCCACTCTGTAATATAGTGGAGTGGATGGGTGATTAATGTTTTGTTTCATTTCTTTGTAATGAGATAATCTGAAGTTTCTGGGCAGGTGAGCATCAATACAGCTGACTGAATAAGCTGCCAGCTGCAGCTGCCCGTGTCCTGGCCCAGGGTTTTGGTGCTGTGGGCCAAGTGTCTGAGGGGTAGCAGTGGGAAGGGCTGTGGGAACAGGAGGGGGGGGGGATAAAAAAATACTATTGTTCTGAAAAAGCTCTCTTCCCTCCCCCCCCCAATTTTTGTGGTTTAAACATTTTTGGAAAATTTACATCTTTACTAAGGGAGGAAGTCCAAACTGGAGGGTAATCCAGATAAAATGGACATGATGCTGGCAGGAAGGGCCACTGCTTTACATAGAGGTGTTATTCCTGCCATTGACAGTGTTCAGTTTTTGCTGAAGGAAAAAGGTGTCTGTGAAAGTGAGAAATTATTTCACCCCAGCTTATCAAGTTCAGAAGTTAGCTACCAGTACCTGCTTGTAAATGCCTGATCTGGCCACACTGATCCATGCTCAGTAGCCTCAGGGCTAGATTACTCTACGTGGGACTGTCCTTGAAGATAGTCTAGAAGCTGGAGCTGGTACAAAATGCAGCAGCCTGGGGCCAGCCTTTAGAAGCATGGCATTCCTATTCTGAGGTCCTTTCACTGGATGCCAATTAGTGTCTGGGTCCACTACTAATGTAGTTGCTAAGAGCAGGTGGACTCCAAACTGGAGAGCTGGGTTTGATGTCCCACACCTTCATATGAGCGGCTGTTATTTGGAGAATAAGATTTGTATCTCCACTTCTACACATGAAGCCTGCTGGGTGGCTTTGGGCTAGTCACAGTTTTCTTCAAACTCCCTCAGCCTCTTCTACCTCACAAGGTGGCTGCTGTGGGGAGATGAAAGGAAGGGGATTGTAAGCTGTTTTGAGACTCCTTAGAGGAGATGAAAGTTTAGTATAAATCCAAACTACTCCTCCTCTCCTCCCCCTCCTCTCCTCTCCTCTCCTCCTCCTCCCCCTCCTTCCTCCAATTCAGGGTTCTGATGTTTACCTTTCAAGCCCCTGGTGACCTGGGCCACATACTTGAAGGACCGCCTCTTGCTGCATGTTATCAGGCAGCAGTTCTGTCCTTCCAAGCCAGGCCTGTTATTAGTACCCCTGTAGTCTTAAAGTCTGTACTGCATTGATCCAGGCTGGGCTTTTTCCACTGAGGCCCCCTGCCTCTGGAATAGCCTCCAGAAGAGATGAGGGGTGTTTTTTTTTCCCTGCAAGGCGATAAGAGAACTTTGTGGGGTGGGGGTGGAGTCTGAGCCTGGGCAAAGGGAGAATACATACCCTGCTGGTGGTTCATAAGGTATTTTGGTTTTAAGGTCTTTCTATAGTTGTTGTTCTAATGCTTTTTACCAAATCATTTTTATATTGTTATTGCCTGCTTTAGGTCCTGGCGGGTTTATAAATATTTTAAATATTTAAGCATTTATAGGAATTTGGAATTTTTGCAAATTTTGAATCTCTAGCTCAAACACTTTACAGGCACCAGCATTTCTTGGAATGTAATTATCTGCAGACCGTGATGGGAAGGCTTTAGCTGTGTGAAGAGCTCAGCACCCTTCAGCCTGTGTGCTGCAGAGTCCTGCAAAGCCTGCAGAGTCCTTGATGGAGCAACCTTTTTGGGCTTGTGGCTGCACCAACTGGTCCTCCAGTATTCACAGCCTGCCCTTGTGGCGAGAGACACCCCCCCTTTTCCCAGGGCTGCCTTTTTTTTGCAAAAAATGTGCCGGTACTCAAATACGAGGTTTTTCCAATTTCCACCAGCTTCCCCCTCAGGGCTCGGGAGGGATCCCCACCCCTAGGTGCTAATACTCAGCACAGCCCTGCCTCTTCCAAGATGGAATCTATACCACAAGCGCTGGAGAGGGTGTTTGAATTTCACTGCCACAGTGGCCCAGCCTAGGAGAGGGGAGAAGAGGGGAGATCTCTGAGGTCTCTTGTTCATCCTAAAGCTGTACCCTCTTCTGCTTCTTGTCATGTGATTCTGATTGCAGGTGACTTTGCTGCACAGTGTGTCCCATGCTGCTACTTGTGGGGGTGGGGTTTATCCTGCCTGCAAAAGTTGAAGACCACTATAGTAATGTATTGTTCTCCTGGATGGTGTAGGCCATCTTGTTTGGGTTATTCTCCACCATCAATCAAGGAGGCAGGAAATATACTTTGGTCACTTCCTGTAGGCGGGCCATAGCCATCTTGCCCCAGTATCTTCCTGCCTCGTCAGGGAGTGCAGCAAATTCAACAGGCTCTTTACTTATTGATGTTTTTTCATTTTTTCTTTTTCATAATGAATAGACAGAATTTTGCTACCCATTTAGCAATATTCTCCTTCTTATCTTGTAATAGTTTCTTCGGCAACAAACTTACTTGAACAATATGTCATTTTGTGTAGTAGATGTGACAGGCATTTTTTCCTTGCTTCCTCATAAAGGGGACACTTTAATAACATATGCTCTATAGTTTCTACAGAGTTCAGAGAGCAAGAACATAACCTTGCAGCGTAAGGTATCTTTTGATATTTTCCTTCTAAGACAGCAGAAGGTAAATGTGCACTTCTTGCAAGAGTAAAAGCTCTCCTTAGATCTTTGTTATCCAGATAAGTTAAATAAGGAGCAGGGGCAGTGATATATTTCTGTGTATATAGCATAGAGGAAAAATCTGAATATCTTGCCAGATCAGGACTGTCGTGATACATCTTTTGATTCTTTGCAAGTTCACTTTTAAAGTGATCCCAATTTTTGATCATACGGGTGTTATATGGAAGGCCACATTTATTAAGGCACTTCTCCATCTCTTTGGAGCCTAATGAGGGTTTATATGGATCTTTTGCTAGAAAGGGCTGAGACCATTTGAACTAGTGTGTAACTGTATCCATTTATATACCGTTGTTACATTATCTTATCATTCAGGCTCATTACTCCCGTTTCAAGCCTAATAAATGTATTTGGGACTCCTGGAGGAAGCTGAAGGATTGCTCTGAAAAATTTGGACTGTAGCCTTTCTAGCTGTATCATACTCGATTGTGCAATCCCCAAATAGACACCGTATAGAAGTTGTGTCAATATTTTAGCTTGGTATAATTTTAGTGCTGCTGGTACATAGAAACCCCCTTTAGTACGGAAGAACTTCAGCACTGCATATATTGTCTTTTCTACCCGCTCAGTTATCATATTACAGTGAGTAACATGGCTCCCTGAAGCTTGAACCACGACACCTAAATACTTAAATTTGTCAACTTGTTCTAGTCTGTTTCTGTTTATTGACCAAGATCTTTTGGGAGGGCGCTTTCCACATGCCATCACTTTTGTTTTATTTATGTTAATTGTCAGTTCTTCTTTTTCACAATAAGTTGAGAATGCAGCTAATGCCCTCCGCATCCCAACTGGAGTTCTCGATACTAGAACAGCATCATCTGCGTATAATAGAATCGGGAGGGATCGTAGGCACAAGGTAGGCTGATGGGCTGTCCTCTACGTCTGGAATAAAAAGATTTTAGGGAAATATAAGCTAACTCTTCTGTTATCAATATAGTTTGGCGGGACAATGATGCAGAAATTGCTGCTTTAAAAAAATAGATTTTGTCATAATCTTGTCAGAACGGATTTTCTTTCAGCAGTTCCTCATATCATTGTTTGATCCCAGTATTTGATTTGAACAGTTTGTACTTTGTAGTCTTAGAAGTTTTTTCTCTGTTGCAGGAGGAAGCACTGCAGCCGGAATACTGTTGAAGCAAAACATGGAAAGAGTTTTATTAATGACAGAAACCTACCAAAGAAGCAGTATGGACATTAATTTGAAAATCAACAGTTAACAGTTTCTGCAAACTCTCACACTAAGCAGCACTCTCCGGAGGCAATTCACGGTTTACAAGGAATCAGCTTTCCAAAGCTGTTTTTGTGTTCTACTGATTTGTATAGTTCAATATTTACAAAGAAGAAACACACCTGGGAAAATGGCAACAGATGAATACTTATGGATGGTCATTGCAGGGTTTATAATTGCCTTTATCTTGGCATTCTCAGTCGGAGCAAACGATGTGGCCAATTCTTTTGGTACAGCTGTGGGTTCTGGGGTAGTCACTTTGCGCCAGGCCTGCATTTTGGCTTCTATTTTTGAAACTACTGGGTCAGTGTTACTGGGAGCCAAAGTAGGAGAAACTATTCGAAAAGGTATAATTGATGTGAACCTCTACAACAACACTATAGACTTATTAATGGCAGGAGAAGTCAGTGCAATGGTTGGTAAGTAGCCATGTTTTTTAGAAGTATGAACTGGGATGTCCTTCATTGTCTTGGTTGTTTGTTCTGCCACCATTTGATACATGGGATGATGCCAGAGTTGTTCTTCACAGGATAGAAAGTTGCTTTTGCTCTATAGCTGTTCTGGAAAAGTTGAACAGTGCACATGCACCATGCTGATGCCTTAACTAAGAGGGTAGGAGCAGACCCTGTGAACTGGGTCTTCTTTTTTTTAGCATCAGTGTTGTTATAATTGATGCCAACCAGTTTCCTCTGAACAGGTTCTGAACCTAGTTAGAGGGTGTGGTTTAAAGCTGGTTAAAGTGCTTAAGATCTGTGCTAATGTAACCCTTAATTGTGGTATGAGGAAACAAGCTGGATTTGAGGGAGCCTACAGTTTCCCGTTCTCTAGTCATGATTAAAAGATTGTAGAGGCCAAGAACAGGGTTACCAGTCTCAAGAGATTCCTAGAGTTCCCCCAGCGTGATAGTTGTTCTACTGGATGGTGGGAGACCGTCTTGCTTGGGTGTTCATCAGCTTCTCTCAAGGAGGCAGGAAAAATTCTGTTGACCACTCCCACTTGCCCTGCTGATGTCATCAAGCCCCAGTATCTTCCTGCCTTGATCAGGGAGAGCAGGTTCTTTTGTAGGCTCTTCAAAGGAAAGTGTTTTTTGTGTTTGTGTGTTTCGATTTTCCCCTGTGTACATCCTTAATCCCCCCCACACCCCTCCCCCCCTGTTCCTCTGTGGTCTGTGGGGTGAGTGTGAAGGAGGGGACAAACTGGAGGATTTTCCCGCCAGAAGTTCTTCGTGATAATGGCGTCGATGCCATTTTCTCCACCATGAGAGTGTTTTGTGCGCTCAATCACGGAGAGCACTAGAGCGGCGTTCAAGACGGGCGGCTCCTTCTCGCACAGCCGGAGGGCTGGGAGAGAGGAAGAGGCTCTGGGGACACAGCGCAGCCAGCGGCTTGGCCAGTGGTCCCCGTCGAGAGAGAACGGCCGCAAGCAAGGCAGTCTGAGGCGCTCGTCCTCAGCCGGGCCTCTGCGTTGACGCCGCAGCCGTTCCGAGGGCCAGGAGACAACGGGCTCTGAGGCGCTGGCAGCGTCTGAACCAGCGAGCAGGCCTGTGGAGTCAGCTACCTTCTGCAGTGGTCCTGAGCACAGTGTCTTCAGCGCTGGTGCGCAGGCAAGATTCTGGAGGGGAGGCGGTTTCTGGCCCCGTTGCAACCCGGCCGGGCTTCGAGTGGGCTAATTTCACCCCAGATCGCCTGGTTTCGTTGATGAAGGAATCCATCAGGGAGGAGGTGGGGGCGTTACTGTAGCCCTCATTCGTCTTCTAGACCCCTGCCTGTTAGAGCCTGGGGCAGATCCAGGTCTCCTAGGAGATCTGACAGGGACAGGCTATGGCGAGACTCTTCCCCTAGTACAGATCTGAGTGACTTTTCAGAGGGGGAGGTAGACCAGGACTCTGACCATTTATCAGAGCCAGAATCGCCTCAGGCAGAAACCTCTGAACAGTCTCATAGACTTTTTAAATCTGAGGATATTTCTTTTCTATTGTCAAAGACCATTACAGCGCTTGAATTGCATAACAGCAAATGCGGAGGACCCCGGTGCTAAGGATATCTCCAAACCTATCAAGGGTTGTCCCAAGGGGTTAGCCTCCATATTTCCCAAGGATGAGGAATCTCAAAAATATTTCCCACTCCCTGAGATATTTGAGAGAAAGTTTAAAAAAGAATGGATGGGGCAGGCTAAAAATAAGGGGTTTCCACCTGCCTTTAAGAAGCTTTATCTTACTCCTGACCATCTCACTTCCCTCACTAGGACCCCCTTAGTTGATGGGCCAGTTTCAGCCTTGCATTCGGGTGGCCTAGTGTATAGGGACGGGGAGGGGTCCATTAAGAAGGATCCCTTGGAGAAAAAGGCGGATCATCTACAACGCAGGGTGCATGAGGGCACAGCCATGTCGGCCAAGATTCTGGCTCCAGCCGCCATCGTATGGCTTCAGCGACTGCTGGCACGCATTCCCCCAGAGGATCAGGGTGGGGGGGGGGTGTTGAGCAGGTGCTAATGGCTTCTGTCTTCTTAGCCGATGACATGCTGGATGCATTCCTCAATTCCTCACACACCATGGCCACCGCCTCAGTGGTGCATCGCTTAATCTGGCTCAAGCCGTGGCAGGCGGATATTCTTTCAAAGACGGTAGTGTCTAGCTTTGATTTTCAGGCTGGCATCCTCTTAGGCACAGAACTGGACCACATTCTGGTAGAAACGAAAGACCATAAAAAGACCATGCCACATTTGGTGTGTGCAGAAAAACCCAAATTTGTGCCAAGGCAGTCCTTTCAATCTTTTCGCCCATCCTTCCGTTCCAGTAGGGATGGGAGAAGACACTCTTGGCAAAATCAGTCATCCTTCCATAAAAGACAGGAGTTCAGATCCCAGGGCAAGGCTAGTAAGGGTTTCTGTTCCGAGACGGGCGGAAACAAGACATGACTGCCAGAGCCTTCCCATTGGGGGGCATCTTTCGGCCTTCAGCCACGTGTAGATAGGAGAACACATAGACGCCTGGGTCAGGGAGGTTGTTTCAGAAAGCTACTCCTTAGAATTCAGGCATTGGCCAAAGAACCGATTCATTCCCTCCCCGGTCAGTTCCAACCTGAACAAGGCCTCTCGGTTGAGGTTGGCAGTTCAGCACCTAGTGGACATTCACGCCATCCAACCTGTTCCAGAGCATCAATGGTTCAAAGGGACATATTCTTTGTTCTTTACAGTCCCCAAGAAGAATGGGGACACCAGAGCCATTCTCAACCTGAGACATGTCAACAAACATATCAGATGATTCAGATTTCGGATGGAATCTCTTCGTTCTACAGTAGAAGCCATTCAACACTGAGACTTCTTGACTTCCTTGGACTTGTCCGAGGTGTATTTGCATGTTCCTATCCATCGGGCCCACCAACGATACCTCAGGTTTGCCATCGGGCAGAGTCATTTCCAGTTCATAGCCCTTCCCTTCGGGTTAGCGACAGTTCCCCGTGTCTTCACAAAGGTCTTAGTGGCCCCTATAGCTCTTCTCAGGAGCCAGGGCATACATTTGCATCCGTAACTGGATGACATCCTGATTCGGTCAAGGTCAGGGGAGTCAGCGAAAAGGGATGTCCTCCAGGTACAACAAATACTGTCGGATCACGGGTGTAAGGAATTCCGAAAGAAGCAGAAATAAAAGGCATTGATTCAAAGTCCGTTTATTCAGACACTTCAGAAAGCACACATACACGGAATGGCAAGACTGCCTGCTCCCTCCGAAACTACAGGTTATAACCGTCCCCCCCCCCCCTACCACCCGGTCACATTCTCATGGGAACGGAATGCTAGTTTCACACATCTAAGATAAGGCCACAAACAAGGTTACTATGGAGGATTCTGGCTCCTCACCCGGCCGAAGGAATTCTGTCAAGGCCGGACGGCAATCAGAAGAGTGAGCTCAACCAGCATCTTTACAACGGGTTCATGATCAATCAGGAAAAGAGCTCCACAACTCCGTCTCGAATGATAGAGCACCTAGGTAAACACCACCAACTGCACGTTATCGGTGCCCGAGAACAAGGTTCAGAAGAGCCATCAGGCAGTACTGCAGACATTGAAACGCAGCATGAGCAGTTTACTACAGTTGGCGAGCCTCCTGGGTCTTCTACTTTCTACAATGGACATGATTCAGTGGGGAAAGGCCCATGTCAGGCCCTTACAGGCTCTGCTTCGCCCTTTTGTCACACAGATCATCCTCAGGATGGACAGGCCACTTCGTCTTCCCACAACTGTGAAGGTCAGTCTGAAGTGGTGGTTGCAGCACCGACAACTGACTTCAGGGAAGGTTTTCTCAATTCCAGAGCCTTATCACATCTTCACAGATGCCAGCCTCATAGGTTGGGGTGCAACACTGGAATCCCTATATGCTCAGGGCAGTTGGCCAGAACATCTGCAACAGATGCCCATCAATGTCCTGGAAGTCAGAGTGATCTTTTTGGCTCTGAAACATTTTTGCTGAAAGATCTTTCGAAGTCATGTCATCATCCACACGGACAATATATCCGCGAAGTGTTATATCAACCATCAGGGAGGCTCCAGATTGTCTGATCTACACCAGGAAGCCTTCAAGATTCTGATATGGGCGGAGGCGAATCTGACCTCCCTACGAACGGAGCATGTTCGAGGTGTCTTGAATGTGGAAGCAGACTGGCTCAGCAGATCCAAGATCAGGGAGGCGGAGTGGAGGCTGAACCACACAGTGTTTCTATCGATCACCGAGAGATTCGGGATTCCTACGACAGACCTCTTCGCCTCTCAGGAGAACAAACAGGTTCCGACGTTTCTGTCCAGATTTTACCATCCACAGGCGCTAAACACCAACGCCCTGTCCACCAGTTGGCCAAGTGGTCTTCTTTACGCCTTTCCCCCGTTTGCGGTGCTGTCCAGGCTCCTGCACTGGGTTCAACGAGAGAGGAGGTTGCTGATTCTGGTGGCTCCAAATTGGCCTCGTCGTCCTTGGTTCTCAGTGATCCAGGAGCTTTGCAGTGCCTCTCCCTTTGTGTTGCCAGTAGTTCCAGATCTTCTAATGCACCATAGTTCACTCAGACCCAGGTCGATTCAATCTGACCGCTTGGCTATTGAGGGGAGCAGGATGACAGACAAGGGCTACTCCAGGGATGTAGTAGACACCATGTTAGCGGCCAGGAGAGGGTCTACGATTAGAATTTATAACTCATCCTGGAAAGCCTTCGTACGCTGGTGTTCACGTAAAAGGGTAGACCCAGTGGCACCCTTGTTAGCTGACATCCTACGTTTTTTTCAGGATTGGTTCCAGAGCGGGCTCCGTAGTTCCACTCTCAGGCGTCAATTAGCAGCCTTGGCTACGGTTATCCCAGCAGGGGGTAGCCCTCACTAGACATCCGGATGTTGTCAGCTTCCTGAAGGGGGTTAAGTTGTCACAGCCCCCCGTGGTTCATAGGTTCCCTACTTGGAGATTGCATTCAGTGTTGGATGCTCTCACCAGGTCTCCCTTCGAACTCGTCCAGTCCACCTTAGGTGGTTAAGAATGAAACTGCTTTTCCTGGTGGCGATAACATCGGCTAGACGGGTTTCGGAGATTAAGGTGCTTTCCACCAATTCACATTTTTGCCATTTTTTCCCTGATAAGGTGGTTCTTAAGCTGGATCCATCCTTCAGACCCAAGGTGGACTCTAGGTTCCATCTTAGACAGGAGGTTGTCCTTCCAAACTTTTGTCCGGATCCCAAACACCCTAGGGAGCATCTCTGGGACCACCTGGACGTGTGCTGCTCCCTTAAGGCCTTCCTTATCCGATCTGAATCCTTCAGGAAGTCAGAGTGCCTTTTTATCATTGTGGCTCCTCCTAGGTTGGGTGAGGCCATGTCCACGGCAGCTGTAAGTTCAAACATTAGAGCTTGCATTGTAGAAGCCCATAAGGCCAGCCGCCTTCCTATCCCGGTGGCTCTAACCGCTCATTCAACCAGAAGTGCTGCAGCTAACGCAGCCTTGGTTAAGCAGGTGCCCATCAAGGAGATTTGCAGAGCCGCTTCTCCATCTTTTGTACGCTACTACCGACTCTCTTCCATTGATGCGGTCCAGGCTTCCTTTGGTAGGCGTGTCCTGGAGCACATTGTGGGGGATTAATTGGGCCCGCCCTATAATTGGGGTACTGCTTGGGAAGTCCCAAGCAAGACGGTCTCCCACTATCCAGTAGAACAACCCATTGGATACTCACCATGAAGGGGTCTTCTGCTGGATGATGGGAGACCATCTTGACTCGCCCTGTTGTTGGTCTCCCCGACAATGTGCTCTGGTTCACTGTTTCATTAGGTTCCTCTTGAGTCTACATTTTCTTGTTAGTTGGCCACGTCAGTTTAGTTAGACCTTAAGAGTCTCAGGCCCTGTTGAGTTATTTGTTGTCGTTTGTTCCGTTTTTTGTGTAAGTCCCTCTGCGGCATTCAGATACTGGAGCTTGATGACATCAGCAGGGCAAGTGGGAGTGGTCAACAGAATTTTTCCTGCCACCTTGAGAGAAGGTGATGAACACCCAAGCAAGACAGTCTCCCATCATCCAGCAGAAGACCCCTTCCAATGGGTCGATCTCCAGATATCAGTTCACCTGGAGGTAATGGCAACTTCTTCTTTTAGCAAGCCTTTATTGGCATAGACAGCAGTACAACAATAATAAAAACAGATTAAAACATATACAATACAGGATATACATGTTAGGACGAAGGAAATCTACTGGCATTTAGTAATTTCCAGGAGAAAGTCTGCCACTATCATACAGAGAGAAGGATCAGGGTTGTCCAAAAGTAGTGTAATCTAATTAAATTGGGGAGATAGGGTAAATGTAAAGGAGTGAGATTCACATACTTGGATCTGATTTCCTTGAATCTGAGACAGTGAAGTAATCGGTGGGCCAGAGATTCAACTGAGCCTTCGTTACATGGGCACAATCTTTTAGCCTTTTCTTCAAAGCTTATTAAATCTGCCCATGTAACAAGGCAGAAGAGGCATAACTTTATTAAACCTGGCGAGCATTATAGGCTTTCTCCTTTTGAACAGGGTTCCCATTACAAGCCAATACCAGGTAGTGTGGCAATTGTTAACTGAGAGTGGCCCCGTTCAAATGGGAGAGAGAAAAAAATACAGGGGGGGAGACACATTTTCTTGGCTGCGGTGATTAGAGGGTGGAGGAAACTCTCTATCCAATAGTTGACCGCTTTTTAATTTCCTATAAGCTTCTATGAATAGGGACAAAGGGCACGAAAGTGAATCCACTGACAGTCTGATAGAGGCCATTTTTCTTCAATGATGGAAACCAGGGGTTGGAATGGGTGTCAGAAACGAGCGAGACGGATTGGATCCAGGGAGAGTTACAGTCCGAGAAGAAAATGAATTGGCATGAGCCAGAATCTAAAAGTCCTCAGCCAAGCGGCTGATTCAAGAGGAGTTTTGACCTAACTCCAGACAAAAAAAGGAGCTTGCATAGGGCACGCTAATTTGGGATTCCAGTTATCTTGTGAAAAATATGGATTGAAGAGAATTCAAGGAGTAGTTAATAGCTCGGATCCAAGTTGGTACTCCGGTAATTCTAGAAGCAATCTCTTTAGGAGACTTTTGGCATTGAAAAAAATTTGAGGGCAGGTGAGGAGGATAAAGGAAAGTGGCCACTGCTGTAAAAAGAAACGTGAAGTGAAGTGCTGACATACTATTAGCTTTTGTAGCTAGGAGAGCGGCGCTTCCTCTGGAGTTTGCCCATGAAAGGTTAGTAAGAAGAGGAGAATGAGAAGGCCAAGGTATTTATAGCACTTAACCTGCTATTTCAATTTGGGTGCTTTTCATTGCCCATGTGAGCTTCTTAAAGCTCCTAGAGAAGACCAATACCTTGGTTTTTTTCATAATTAAGTGGTGTCAGTCTGTTGGATTCACAGTAATCCACACAGCGCTTCATTAAGCGTCTGAGGCCAACTCTGGATCGAGAGAGAAGGACAGCGTCATCTGCATAGAGCAGAATTGATACATGGATGTACCCAGTTTTGGGGCATGGCTGTTCATTGCTGAAAGGGCAGAGGGGAGGTCACTTAAGAAAAGATTGAAGAGAGTGGGGGCCAGGACGCAGCCCTGTTTGACCCCTTTGGTAATTGGAATACTGTCTGTCAAAGGCCTTCGTGGGAACACTTGATCCGGCAACTGGTATTTGTGTGCAGTTATGGCAACTTCTTAGGGTGGACTCTGTGATATCCCACAGAGTCTAGGAGAAAAAAATCCTAGAGTGACTACAGAGAATGAAAGCTCTAGGTCTGGACTTTGTCTTTTCTTTCGGTATGTCAGAGTCTGGGAGCAATTGATCAATTGTTGCTTCTAATGACAGTAAAGAACCCCTTGGGGATAGGGCGGTCCCGAGAGCTTTTTTACATGCTTTTTTAAAAGATTGAATTAAATATAATTGGATAGCAGCCAGTTTTACCAACCCAGAAATGTAGGATCAAAGGTTTAGTATGACATGCAGAAGCCTACAAATGAGATGAGGTGGGGGTAAAAGGTGTGTTAGGGGAGGGGGGAGTGAAAATGATATTAGGTGAAAGATTTTCACTCCCCTGAGCAATCCTGGAGGGTTGATTCAAGGAAGTCCCTGATGCTGACAGTGTCTGCCCATGCCAACAGGGGAAGCAAAGTCAATGGAGGCGCCTGGTCTTTTGTTGTAGACACGAAGGAGGTGCAGTCAAAGTTGATCCATCCAATTCCTGAAAAGTCCCCAGGCCAGTCAGAGGAGGCAGTGCTTGGCATGGCTTCTTTCCAGTGAGAACCCCCAAATCTGAAGGCAGGTAGCAAAGTTCTGCCTACTAGTTTATAAAGTCTGCAGCTGGCAAGTCTCCAAAGAGGCTTTAGGAAGCCTTGTTTTAAAATATCTTTTTGGGGGGTGGGAGTGAGTGTTCCTAATTCTCTAACATTAATATTACAGCTCATACAGTAGGGTGGGTGGGTTGTCCGTTTGCTGATTGAAAACCATAACAATAAATTCGTAGTATGAAGTGGAAAATTTAAATTTTGATAGGAGGAAGTAACCTCAAAGAAAGGGGAAATGTTGGAGGAGATGACCTTTGACCAGGGTATGGCATTACAGGATGTGTCATCACAGGACATGAGATCATATCCCTGTAGAACTCCCCTCCCTCTTCAGAAACTGCTCTCTCTAGGCATTACTCCAAATTTCCAGGAGTTTCCCAAGCCAGACTTGATAACCTTGGGGTAAAGTTGCTGCCATGGTGGCAGCATGTGTTCATCCAAGTAGAATTGTGGTGCTCTAAAATGACCACAGTCTTTCAGTGGATGTCTTTTGCCTGCGACCTGTGAGAAAACATCCCTTGGGTGAGTGGAGGGTGGTCTGTGGGGGTCAGCGGCACAACACTGATGTGTGCCGTGAATTTCAAAGCTGCCATAAAAATGTCCCTTTGAAGGTTTCTTTCCACAGGATTTTATGTCTGGAAAAACTTTGCTTGGAACAAAGTAGCCCCAGGAGCAGCAGGTGCTCTTGGTCTTCCTGGGGCTTTAGGGAGATCTGCCATCCCAGACAAGGGAGAGGCTGGCACCGCCTTTACTTCTGTTTCCCAGCCAAATGTCTGGCACAATAAAAAGCTGGTTTGCAACTGGTTGATTCAGGGAGCATCCAAGATAGCAGAGCTGATTTCCAGGCCTGGGGGGAGGGGGGGCTCTGCTGTCACTGTACAAGTTGAGGAGAGACCCACCACTTCTCGCTGGCTTTGGTTTGCCCTTCTTGACTGCATCTGATATCAGGCTGATGTAATGCAGAGACCAAGTGGATTACATGGAGAGCTCCAAATGTGGAGAAGAGCAGCCCAGAGCATAGTTGTGTCATGCGGTAGATCCGCTCCCTGCCCTCCTGAACTGTGTGCAAAGGGGCTGCGGCACCTTCTCTTGTCTGTCTTCAACTACTATTCTTCTCTTTACTTTTTGGTATCCTTCCCTATCTGCTGCTTTCCTGGTAGAAATCCCGTGTGTGTGTGTGTGTGTGTGTGTGTGTGTGTGTGTGTGTGTGTGTGTGTGTGTGTGTGTGTGTGTAAAAATATCAAGGGAGACTCTTGTCTTCTCCCTCAGCTGACAAGAATTTAGGTAGCCTGATTTTCCAGCAGAATGAGTAGCACAGGGGTGGGGGGTGGGGGGTGGGGGGCGATGCCCGCATCCGATGCCATGGCTTCTATCCAAACCCTTTTAAACCATAAGAAATATGATTTGCCCTTGGCTGCATCCTGAGTCAGCCCCACAAACTCTGCAGTGATTGAAGTCCTGCGTGTGTTGGAGGCTGGTTCCGCTTGGCATGCCCATTCAGGGCTGCTTCTGACCCTACCCCAACTGAATTGCCCCATGCATGCATACTTCACACCTAATTCCACTATCCGAAATCAGAAGTGCCCCATGGTCCTGTGTGCTGCTGCAGTGGCTTCAAAGAGCCCATGAATTCCTCTCCAGGTTCTGCCTCCTGCCTCTCACCAAGCCTGAGACAGAGCGGTCGATGGCCTGGAGCACAGTGCAGCGGAGTCCTTCGCCCGCCCGGCCTGGCACAGCCCACTCCAGCTGAAGACGGCAGTCATGTGCTCTTCCTTTGAGCACTGCTGGTTCCTCCCCCAGGATTTCTAATCTCCTTTTAATGCAATCCAAACCAGAGGCCATCACAGCATGTGGGGGAAGTGAGTGCCATTCATTAGGCATTGTGTGCAAAAGGACTTTCCGTCCTGACTCGCCTGCCTGTCTGTTTGTGTGTGACTCCAGGGACAAGCTGCATGAGAAGAGAGGGACAGATGGATCTCTCCCAACCCTGCACACTTTTAAATCTTTCCTCATGTCCCCAGGGGTGTAACGAGGCAGCCCTGGGCAAACTGTAGCCCTGGGCAAAACCTGAGTTGAACGCCCCCCCCCCCATGGGCGGCCACTCCACCACGCCCAAATTTTTTTTGCACCAGGATATTGGTGCCTGCAGGGGGTGCATTTTTATACATATCAGTACCACAATTTCAGCATATCATCAAGAGACTGTCCTTATGCTACTCCCCAAGTTTTGTGAGGTTTGGTTCAGGGAGTCCAAAGTTATCGACTGCCAAAGGGGGTGCCCCATCCCACATTGTTTCCAATGGGAGCTAATAGGAGATGGGGGCTACAGTTTTGAGGGTCCATAACTTTGGGCCCCCTGAACCAAACTGCACCAAGCTTGGGGGGGGGCATCATCTCCAAACGATACCCTGAAATTTTGGTGCCGATACATCCAAAAATGCACCCCCTGCAGGAACATCCTAGAAATGTGCCCAAGAATCTTTGTTCTGCATTGAGTTTTCTGCATTGCTGTCAATGGGGGTTGCAGGCTGTGGGGGGGGGGGGGGCACATTTCTGAAGGCACAGTCTCAAAACTTTCAGGGTCTCATCAGGAGACTGCCCTAATGATACCCCCCAGGTTTGGTGCAGTTTGGTTTAGGGGGGCCAAAGTTATGGACCCTCAAAATGTAGCCCCATCTCCTATTAGCTCCCATTGGAAACAATGGGGGATAGGGGCACCCCCTTTGGGAGTCCATAACTTTGGACTCCCTGAACCAAACCTCACCAAACTTGGGGGGTAGCATAAGGACAGTCTTCTGATGATACGCTGAAATTTTGGTGCCGCTAGCCTAATAACTGCGCCCCCTGCAGGCCAAAAATGGAAAACCACTAAAATACCCAAAAACGAACCCAGCATTTTGATGCCCCCCACAAGGTGATGCCCTGGGCAGCTGCCCACCTTGCCCAACGGGCATTACGCCAGTGCATGTCCCCCCTCATGTTTCTGTTGTGTTTTTGAAGCTAACCCCCCTCACCACCACCACACACACACACTGCCGCCCAAGGAGCTGCAAGGAAAGCCACTCAGACATTTTGATTGCCCTTTTCTGTATTCTTTCAAGCTCTACAATACCCCTTGGGAGATGGGATGACTATAGTGGTAGACTATGAGACCAGCGTGGTGTAGTGGTTAAGAGCAGGTGGATTCTAATCTGGAGAACCGGGTTTGATTCCCACCTCCTCCACCTGAGTGGCAGAGGCTTATCTGGTGTCAGGACTGCAACTCCCAACATGCACTGGTTCCCGCCTTTTCCCAAAAAGTACAGGAAAACAAACTGAGAAGCTACATTCTATCAGAGCTTCAGAGCCAATGGGAGACCAGGAGCTGGGAGGAGGGGAAGAGTTGATTGGTTGCTGTCTGTCTTTGTAAATAGTTTAAATACTGGAACTGAGGACAAGAATCCTCAGTTCCAGCACCCTGTAGTTAGGGCGACATAAATCAATAAAGTTCCTTTTCTAAAGTTAGCTTTGTCTGAGTGTGTTCAGCCTTACATTGTGCTGGAACTCACTCTTATTGATCTACCACGAACCCAGACCCCTATAGACATGGCTGGGTCAGGAGAACAAACCTATGCCCACTATCCTGGACTCTCCCCAGCAGGACAAGGGACCCTGGTGAGACGGCCTACACCCAAACAAGCGGGTGACCCCCCCCCCCGCTGTTCATCCTGGACAGGGGTTGGCACTCTCTGCAAAGATGTGGATGGGGAACGAGCGTGCCTGGCGACACTCCTAACCAAATCCCAAGCGCTGGGGAGTGGATCGAACTGCGAGGCGGACAAGCAACGGTGCACTTATGGGGCACTGCGACTCTGGTTAGAGAAGGTCCCTTGGGAGAGGGACCAGCTACAATCTGTCCTTTCGGACCTTCAGCAGCAAATGGTGTTCCTGATGGCCAAATGAGAAAGGGAGAAAACGGCCCTTGAGCCCTCCACAGCTAAGGAGGGGGTCAAGGGGGACGACATGGAAGGTGAACTGAGAGCCGAACTGCGCTCCCTCTGGGGACAGCTGGCCGACCTTACACTGGACCACAGTCCCTACCACCAGGACGGCAGGTCGGTCGCTGCAGGGAGGAGTTCTCCAACCTACCAACAAGGCCCCATGTCCCAAAGAGGGCCTCGGAAAAGTTTTCAGGTGAACTTTGATGGGAACCCAGATGAACTTGCCTTTTTCTTGATCCAAGTGGGTTCGTACATGGAGGTCCGGCAGCTTCTACTCGGACCGGGAGAGAGTGTTTGAGATTGGGACCCGGCTCCGGGGAGAGGCTGCTAATTGGCTTATGGGACTAGTAGAGGAAGATGTGCCAGAACTCTACAACCTAGAACAGTTCCTGCTGGCCCTACGACAGAGGTTTTAGGATCCTTTGGCGGAAGAGAAGGCTCGGGGCCGGGAACTTCTAGCGCTAGCCGTCAAAGGAACTGCTCCGTCCAGTGAGTTAAGCCGCACTGACTTCCGCGGAAGCTAGCCAGCGGCTGCGTGGAGTAGCGCCTAGTTGGTCCTGGTCCAGCTCTTCAAGGACACTCTTCACCCCAAGGTACTATAATGGGCCCTGATTCACGGTGACCCTGAGACATTGATGGAATGGATCAGAGGGGCAGGGGATGCCAATCTGTGGATCCGGCAAGTGGAGCAGTCGGAACACCAGTGGAACCGTGCCCAACACCAGCCGCTCCGTATGCCAGAGAAGGCCGTGGACAACGAGAAGAGATGAGAGGAGCCCTCCGAATCCGCTCACACCCGCTGTCGCTGCTTGGGCCTGTGCCTGCACTGTGGAGAAGGCGGCCACCTCGTCACGTCTTGCCCGCAATTGTGCACCCCAGCAGCTGTAGGACCCAGGGTCCTGGCGGCCAGGAACCCCATGAAAGGTTCCCAAAGGTCCCGCCCCGCCACAGCTGGAGCCACCCTTAACCTGGCTGCCCAAGCTGGGGACGAGTGACTCTGAGGTGTCGGGCAACCGGGACTACAGTGCACCAGCAGGAAATGATGACAACCTGGCTTAAGGAGTGTCGGTGGCCAGGTCATCCCTGGAGGCGCCAAGGAGTGGGTGAGTGCTTTCTCCACCGAGCCCATAGTCATAGCAGTCACTCTCCCTCCCGGGGTCTCAGACCCAGACCTGTGCCGAGGCCCTCATTGACTCGGGTTGCTTGAAGGTGCCTGATCCACCCTGATTTGTTGGCGGCATTAGGACTTGGATTTGTTAAACTGAAATGGCTGCTCTGGTTCAAGCAGATGGACAGTACAGTACTGGGGGGGCGCCTTTCCACCCACAAGTTGGAGCTGGTGGTCGTATCATTTGCAGGGCACAGTGAGCAACAGCAGTTTGTAGTGGCCAAGTGGGGCAGCTACCCCCTAGTGCTAGGCATACCCTGGTTAGCTCACCACGACCCAGACATCAGGTGGTCGTTCGCCTCCCCGCCCCTCCTGGTGGGGCCCTGCCAGAGCCCGCAGCTCCTCCCCCTGCCTACTCCAGTGATGGCAGTTGACTTTTGGCGGGTTCTTTGATGGTGCCACAGTCTCCTCCGCCCTCCCGGGGCCCCACAGTGATCTCACTAAGGCCTTTGACGAGGCAGAGTCTGACCGCCTGCCACCCACCGCCAGTACCAACTGCTCAATCGAACTTGGTCAGGGGCCCAACTTTAAGGGAAACTGTATCAGATGAGGCCCCCGCAAGCTGGTGCTTTCACGGAGTTAAGTCGAGCAGACACAAGGCTTCATTAGAACGTCCAAGTCTCACATGGGGGCCCCCGTCCTTTTCTGCAAGAAGGACAGCTCCCTCCGCCTCTGCATGGACTACAGAGACCTGAATGCAGTGTCCCTAAACAATAAATACTCCCTTCCCTTTATCAAAGACTTGTTGGGACACCTCTCCAATGGCAAGGTGTTCACCGAACTGGATTTGCAGGAGGCGTATTTTTGGGTCCACATTGCTGAGGGACAGGAACACCTCACTGCTTTCAATACCCCTCTAGGCCAGTTCGAGTACCTCATGATGCCATTTGGCCTCAGCGGGGGCCCCAATTTGTCTCCAGTTTCTGACGGGAGTTTATGAAGCTACTGGGGGTTGAACTGGGGTTGTCTTCCGCCTACCATGTGGCCACAGACGGGCAAACGGAGAGGGTGAATGGGATTCTGGAACAGTACCTGCAGTGCTATGTTAACCAGCACAACGATAATTGGGCTGACCTACTCCTCTTTGCCAAATTCGCATACACAATGCTGTTCATACTAGTACCGGGCAGAGTCCCTTCAGAGTGGTGTATGGCCAGGATAATAACCCGTTTTCCCTAGAGGGCGCTATTCCGGATGGGCCAGCTGACTTTCAGGAGTGGATTGCTTCTCTACGTGCCACCTGGTGGATTGTACAGGACTCATTGGCTTTAGCCAAGGCAGATTACAAACGTTTTGCAGACTGCAAACGCCAACCAATCGTTTATGTGATGGGCAATTGGGCGTATCTTTCCACCAAAAACTTACGGGGGCTCCCAGGGACCAGGAAACTGGGTGCCAAGTTTATCGGGCCCTTTCGCGTTTCCCGTGTGGTCAGTCCATTAGCTGTAGAATTTGACCTTCCAAAGAACTTTAAGTTTGTTCACCCTGTCTTTCATGTTAGCCTGTTAAAGAAAGCTGCCCCTCCGGACGCTTGGCACCCCAACCTCCCCCCAGCTGAGCTGTACAAGGTGAATGGTGATTTGCATCGGGAAATTAGCGGCATCGTTGATTCCCGGTTGCACAGGGGTTGGTTGCAATATTTGGTCCAGTGGAAGGACCTCCCCTCTGGGTTCAACGAGTGGGTGGCCAGCCATCATGTGTCAGCTCCGTGCCTTGTCCGGGTGTTTCACCGTGCCCATCCGGACAGGCCAGGTGGAGGGGGGCCTTAGAGGGAGTGGGATGTCAGGACTGCAACTCCCAACATGCACTGGTTCCCACCTTTTCCCAAAAAGTGCGGGTGTAAGGAATTCCAAAGAGCAGAAATAAAAAGGCTTTTGATTATAAGTCCGTTTATTCAGACATCCTGGAAAGCACACACACACGACATGGCAGGAATGAGCATCGGCTCAAACAGCAGGTTATAATGCTGACTAACCCATCCCCTTGCCCCGTTCTCATGAGAGCGGAATTCTACTATGCAACAGCCGAGATAAGCATTCTCACAAGGTTGGTGCGGAGTCCTGGCGGGGCCCGGACCCAAAAGAATCTCTCCGTCACAAGGTCAGGCGGTTAGGCTGTAAGGGAAACACGAACGACTGAGACCCTTACATTCTGCCTCCCCTAAAAGAAATCTACCCTTTTTAACCCTCCCCCGGTTTGGCCCGAAAAGCTAGGTGAAAAGCATCAATTAAAGAGGCGGCACCCATATTCTCATTATACACCCATTGATTATGGCCAGAAGAATAGCCAACCCATGACAATTCAGATATTGTAGAAGCGTTGCTGCGAAAGCGAGGAGTCCAGGATAGCGTCGCCTATCTCATAATGCTTTATGTCCATCAATTATAACTAGTAGGCCGGTGTCTCCTCGAGGTCGTGCCGTACGGCATCGCTGGAAGCGGGGAGCCTCCTTGATAATGCACTAGAATGGAAGGCGGGATGAATGTTACTTGAGTGAATTAGGCGAGATCTAAGCTGAAAGCAGTGGCGAAATGCATCGTTGATCACTTTTGTATTATCTGAAAGGGACCCACAAATTTCTTGCCAAGTTTTGAGTATTTATGCACGTCTGGAAGGTTTTGAGTGGACAAATAAAACCCAAGCTCCAAACACGTAAGGGGGGAATTCTGAGCTGTGTGTTTATCTGCCTGAAACTTTTAGGCCTGTAGAGCCTCTGTTTTAGGACAGGTAGACTGAACTACGGATTTCCAGCCTTCAGCTAGTGACAAAATCAATTGATTGAATTCTGGTGGCTGCAATACCTCAAAGCCAGCAGCTGGGCAACTAGCCGGAAGGATCGACCAGAGACTTCCGCCGAGATAGGGGTTTTCTGGCGTGCTGCTTTATGAGATTGCATTATTGTAAGCTAATACTCTCTGCGAAGGGAAGCAATTCACACCAGTTACGTCCTGATGGTAGTTTGTATAACAAGCGTAAATATTGCTCTTAGTGTTCTGTTCGTCCTGTTCACTTTGCCCGTCACTTTTGAACGCGGCATTGGTAGGGGAATTTGGCTGACTTGCTGTGGTGTGGTTCCCAAACTTAACTCCAGGAAAGCCTTCCAAAATCGAGAAATGAATTGAGGGCCCGCGATCCGATACCACCTTCTCCAGGAGAGGAATGTAGGCGGTAGATGTGTTGAAAATGAACAACGGGGCTGGTTTGGGAGCTGAAGGTATGGTGGTGCAAAAGGAATGAAATCGCTCTTCGTTTGGAGAAAGAGAGATCCACCACCACCCACAAAACAGTGTTCCATTGACTGTTAGAGCCAGAAGTCAGTGATAAAATCCATTAGAAATAACTCTGCCAGAGATTAGGGAGGCAAGACGCGGGGATAGGTTTTCAGTAACCCATGAGGCTTTTCCCGCTATTGACTTGTACCTCGCACATTACATGGAACGCACCCTTTAATGTAAGCACTCAACGTCGCGCTTATGCATAGAAGCCACTTCAAAACTGGCGGGCTAAGCGATGAAAGGGTTTTCACAAACCCGAAGTGCTCCAGCCACAGGACCGAAAGCATCGCTAATGGCATGCTTGAAGAACCTGCTTTTAGGAGGGTATAGGAATCGATACCAACACTCTTTCACCGAACACCATCCTCCAAGCGTAGCTGTGCATGCTTTTTTTCCTCTGTTGTTGGCAGCTCGGCGTAATCCCGCCTCCTTGAGTTCTTGAAGGGAAGGGACGGCGATGGCTGGGATAGGTGTGGGGGGGGGGGGGGTAATAGAAAGAGATTGTGAGCGGGTGACAGCCAATCCTATAGCTGGAGGAGGAGAGGGAGAGAAGGCGATTAAGTGGAATATCCCCGTAGGGATAGATGCGTCTACCCCTCCCGGGGAGAAGCGGAGGATAGCGCATCAGCCAGCTTATTGCTTTTACGGGGAAAAAAATGGACCCCGTAAAAGGAAAAGCGAGGAAGAAAAATCAGCCAGCGGCGTAATTGTTTAAGCGGACATTTTGAGGGGTGTGGAAAAGCGCCCAGCCAAATTTTGCGATACTGATCGGCCAGACTTTGAAAGGGGTGCTTGGCTCCTTCTAACCAATGGCGCCAAGAAGTGCTCCAACTTGCCATAAGTTTGATAGCAGCGGTTTTCCTTATCTCCGAGCAGTCCAGTTTAGTTCGAACCAAGAAAATTTTTGGATAAATAAGCACATGGTACCAATTTATTGTCTTTATTTTTTTTCTGCAAGAGGGCAGCCAGCCTTTGTCCGAAACATCCACGTGAATCTGGCTTTGATGAAGGCTCAGGGTCGGGATGTGTCAGGGTTGGCTCAGTTGTGAAAGCTGTTTTCAGCTGCTGGAGCGGCTAATTCGGCATTCACCTGCGACCAGGGGAGAGGCCCTGGGCTTGGCGGCAGAAGCGATCCTTTCCTCCTTTAGTGCGTAAAGATCAGTGAGCTGACAAGGCAAGTTTGGCAAAATGGGGAATGAAGTCTGATAGAAGTTAGCAAAGGCTAAGAAAGATTGCAATTCCCTTCTATTGGTGGGGGCAGGCCAGTCAACCACTGCGGCCACTTTAGCGGGTCCATTCCTAGACCGTCCATTGAGGATATTCGATAGCCCAAGGTAGTCTATGGAGGTTTGGTGAAAGCAGCATGCCTTTGACAATCTTGGCAAAGTTAGGGGAGTTATCAAGTAAGCGTTGTAAAACTTCCCGGACTAAAAGCCTCATGCTGCTTCCAGGGTCTGTGAGTAAAATCAAAACATCATCTAAATATGCGGCTACTTACCCTTGTACAATACGTCATGTAATGCGCCGTTTGTGCGAGGGCCATAGCAAGCCCCTGGGGCCCCAGCTAATCCGAAGGGCATTATTAAATATTCATATTGCCCGAATTTTGTATTAAATGCTGTTAAATGTTCGTTCGTTCGCTCCCGGGTTTGGTACTGCCGAGGTGGTGTGGAACCCTCTTCCGATCCCGATCCAACCCTAAATCATCGTCCCTGCTTCAAAGCTGTAACTTTGGGGCCGAAAGCTCGGTGCTTTATGCCACTGCTGATCTCTAGGAATGTCCTCCGAAGTATTTGTCCAGGAACCTTTCAATGGATTCTTGGGTGTCAGCATTTTCGAATGGTAAGATAATCCAAACTCCTCAGGGACTGGCTGCATCTGGGGTTTAAATCCCCACCACCGCTGTTGCGGTGGAAATGAACGGTCAACTTAGGCTCGATCCATAGATAAGCCCCAAAAGTCTTCATGCCATCTCCACCACGATCTGAACCGTAGCCGATGGTCCCAAGGGAAAGAGAGGCAGACTGAACCTGGACCGAGAATGTAGGAGAGAGTCACCAGCGAAACGGATCATCTCCCCAGATCCTCCCGGAAGTCTGGAGGAAGACTCGAATTTAAACCCTCTGTGGGGCTATCGTGCCTTCCACATTGATCAGTCAAGAGTACTCGAAATGTCTGCATGTTGTGAACACCAGAGATCCACACACACAGTCAAAGAGAAAAAATGAGTTAGATTCCTGCCATAATGTAAGGAATTCCCAAAGAGCAGAAATAAAAGGAAACTTTGATTATAGAATCCGTTTATTCAGACATCCTGGAAAAGCACACACACCACGACATGGCGGGAATAGGCATCGGCTCGCCAAACAACAGGTTATAATGTTGACCTAACCCATCCCCTTGCTCCTGGGTTCTCATGAGAACGGAATTCTACTATGCAACAGCAGAGATAAGGCATTCTCACAAGGTTGGTGCAGGAATCCTGGCCGGACCAGCCCGGCCAAAAGTCTCCGTCACAAAGGTCAGGTTAGGCTGTAAGGGGAAACAAGCAGCGACTGCAGAGATCACTTACAGCGGAAAACAAACTAAGAGAAGCTACATTCCACCAGAGCTTCCAGAACCCAATGGGGAGACCACAGGAGCTTCGGAGGAGGGGAAGAGTTGATTGGATGCTGCCCGTCTTTGTGAAATAAGTTTAAATCACTGGAACTGAGGACAAGAATCCTCAGTTCCAGCACCCTCAGTTAGAGCAGGCGCTTACATAAATCCAATAAAAGTTCCTTTTCTAGAAGTTAGCTTTTGTCTGAGTGTGTTCAGCCTTACAATCCTGGTGTGTTTCTGCACTCCTACATTTTCTGCTGAGTGACCTTGAGTCTACAGTCACAGTTCTCTCTGAACTCTCTCCCAGCCCCACCTACCTCTACTAAGGTGTCTGTTGTGGGGGAGAGGAAGGGAAAGGAGCTTGTAAGACACCGTGGCATCTCTCTTTGCAGAAGGGAAAGGTGAGATATAAATCCAAACTCCTCCTCCTCTCCCTCCTCCCTCCTCCCTCCTCCTCCTCCTCCCTCCCTCCCTCCTCCCTCCCTGCCCTCCTCCAATCCAATGCAGTAAGTTCAGTTTCAAGCTCTCAGCAAAGGAGGCAAAGTGGAATACAGCTCAGGCACCCTCCATGTACCTGTTGTGCTGAAATGTCCATTAAAAAAGCACCAGTCTAAACACTCTTAATATGCAGCTATGACTTTTCCCATGTGGGTTTATTTTCCCCGTTTCAGGCGCTTTTGGGAGCGTTGTTCTCCCCTGCTTCTCCACAGCATCATGGTCCCATTCTTGCATCTTCCCGGCCGATTCCCTGGGTGTTCACCTCAGTTTTTCCAAACCTACTTTGCTGTAAAGAGTTTTGGGACAGATCACCACAAAAGCCTCGACAGTGGTAATGTGTAGGTGGAAATGTTTGGATTTGCCCAGCCCGCCATATATGTCATTTTGCCCAGACAAAGTCTCCACACAGCAGCCAATTTTGTCTAGCCACCACTTTGTGTTGCTGTTGTTTTTTAGAATTGAATATTGATATTGGAAAATCTATTCATGGAGGGTTTCTAAAGTTCTAAATTTTCTAAATTTCTAAATTCCCAGCTGTAAACTTTTAAAAGTACTGTTCATTGCTTTCCCCTTATATCTCCACAACAAAGGGGCTGGAGACTTATTATTTGAAAAAAGAAAAGCTGAGAATTTCCAAAGTGAACCTTGATACACACATATTGTTACAACAATGTTCAGTGCATGGGGTTTTAAAGCTGGAAAGCCATGTGTTGGCCTGGGGGAGCAAGGGACGGGGAAACTGGGTCAAGGAAGACTAGGGGAACCTGCCAAGCCAAGCAGAAGTCCCACTGCTGTACTGTATTATAGCAGCCACAGAAGCAAATAGGAGAAATCACTGAAGACTGCCTGGAATAAGCTTTCTGTTTACCTGGCATTTTCATGAGACATTAATCTTTTGGTAGCGCTTCAATGCACGTTGCAGCACCAGTCAAAACATTGCTACGAACTGCTGCAAGGCCAATGTCTCTTTCAATTTTACTCCTTCCCTTCTATTTGCACCTAAATGCAAATTCAATTCCCATTCGCTTATTTTTGCAGTGATAGTTCTGAAACAAGGAGCCTCTCAACTGTTTGGTAGGAGAGCTCCAAGCATTGTAGGTGTGCCAATCCTGGGTTGGGGAAATTCCTGGGGATTTTGGATGGGGCCCCTTGATTTGGGGACAGAAGGGACCTAATCAGAGTTATAATGCCAGAGTCCAAAGCAGTGCGCTTTCCCTCAAGGCAGCGCTGGTCTCTGTAGCGGAAATCAGTGATAATTCCAGGGAGATCCCTTCGGTAACTCTCCAAATTAATAGCTTTTACTTTTCTCACGGAAGGTGGCTGTTTGGTTTGTAATTTCAATTGTGAACATTTCTTAACCCGCGTAACTATATTTTCTTGTTAAGGGTAATTGTTTTGGATGCAAAGTGAAAAGCAGCAATCCCGAAGTCCCTTTACTCAGGCACCAAAAAAAGGTGATGATCTTTGGTTCCAGAGTTGCTTTTAACCAGCGTGGAGCAGGAAGCTTCATTCTCGGCTTTTAGTGCGGACGAACTGCAAGTGAGTGAGAATCCAGAATCTTTTTCTGAGCAGGGCTTCCAGATACACTTTATAGCTCTGGATCTTGCACTCCGGTGCCGTTAGGTTTCTGTGGGGACAGCATATGTTAAGTGTTCGTCAGAATTGTGAAGCCAGTTTCCAGTCTTACTGGCGGCGGATGATTGAAAGGGAATGACCAAGGAGCATTTTCAAAAGCACTCCCAGATAGGGATCAGCCCTAGAGTAAGAGTGTTTGTGAGAAACCCACAGCTGTGTGGTGATGCTGAACAGGCAATGCAAGATTCTGGCCTTGGCTGATGCCTCCTTGGCTTATCTGAAGCCCAGAGCTTCCATTTGGAAAGATGGTTCTAAACTTGGCTCCACCCCTTGAATTCCCCTAGAAGCTCACCGTTAGGTCTTCACAACCTATTAAGCCAATAAGCGGACTCCCTGAAGTGGTATTGATCCAGTAAAGCGTTTATTGAATAGGCATCAAAGCACCAACACTTGGCAAAGACAGTTCTGACAAAAGCTGGCATTTACAGTCCCCTTTCATCCCAGAGAGAGAGAGACCCCCCCACATACACACACACACTTTCCCCACAATATTGTGAAAAAACAGCCTTTGGAGATGAGAACACCGAAGGTTGACGGCAGATGACATTATAAGAGAAAGCCACCTGGCTTTCTGCCCTGCAAAGATGCCGGATGTAACACACAGTTCCCATGGGACCTTGGGATTACCAGGGGAAGCCTAGTTGTCTACAAAAGTGTGTGAAACCATAAAGTAAAGATCAAGAAAAGAATGCACAGAGATGGCAGTGGATACATATATCAGACTGGTTACATATTATCTTTCCAGCAGCAAGCAATTTGTTATTTTAAGCAGTTGCATGGTTCCGGGGGAATGTATCTCAATCACCTTAGATAGCATCCTGACAGCCTACCCCCAGCCGTCACTGCTTCCTCCCCAGTTTCTGCCATCTTTTGTATTCTGGGCATAGATGCCTCCTAAGCCAGCAGAGAGGGGGCAAACACGTCAAGTAATACTGTACAACTTCCAGCTCCAAGGGCCTGTTCCAGCCCCTCCCATCTGGAGATTGGGCTTGCCTGTTCTTGCTCTTGGCTGAAGGAAGGAGAAAGAGACACTTTTCGAACAAAGTTTGATGCTCCCTCCACGGGCTTTGTGAGGTCACTTGAGCTTCATCTAGCATTATCCCAAGTACCCTCCCATGTTCAGTACAATAGGCTTTAAAATAATGCATATTAACAAGCAAGAAGATTTTGATATTGGTGCAGTTCCCTGTATGAACTCATATTGGAGGCCATCTCATTGTATTTGGAACTTTAAAGCGCTGCTTTGATCTTGAGTACATGACCGTTGATGTTTCTAATGGCTGATTCACAGAAAAATATATATAATGCATGTAGCTTTAGCTGTACAATAAAAAGGGTATAATAAATATACATATTTAATTGGGTGAGGGAGGTGTTTCCCATTTGAATTTCTAGCCTCAACACTTTTTTTTTTTTTGATGAATTTCTGGATGTTTTGTATTTGGAAGTAGCTGCCTACTAACCTCTTCAGAGAGGCTAATTAAGTCCAGTTGTTGCTTTTAAATTTTAAGCTGTTGTATAATCTTAACTTATCTTTTTGGGTTTTTCTATCCAATTTATTTTCTTTGCAGGCTGTATCTGTTTTGAGTTAATGTCTCATTTTTAAGCTTGTTTTGGTTTTTTCCCTACAGCTCTGCTCCATAAAAAATCCTTGCATAAAATGCTTTAAAAGCATCCTAAATTGTAAATACCTCAGTCCAGATCTTCATGAATATTGTATGCAAAAAAAAAATTCTGAATTCTTTTTTTTACAGTCTTCTTGCAATAGAAGTATCCACATATTAATGTGTTTTGAAGATCTAAATCCTAGAATTCATTATTCTCTTTCCTTCCCCTCTAAATTCTGTTCTTACTGGTTTTGTGATCAGAATAAGAATCTGAAAAAAAAATTCTGCCTTAATCACATTGGTTGAATATCTCATGGGAGTCCCATATCATATCAATCCTTGACCAGGACCTATGCCTCATAGAACAAAAGCTTTAGAATTCCTTTTCCTCGAGCCATGAACATGTCTCCAAACATCTGTCAGACCTAGATTTTCAACTAAGTCAGAAAAAAAAGTTTTGGGAAGCTTCGATTTTCACTGTTCTCCTCTACTTCTTTACTTCTATTTTTTATTTGAATTTAAGTTCCTTTTGTAACCCCATTTTAAGTCACCAAGCAGGAAATAAAAAATTCAACATGGAATCCATTTTCAAGAAATTTTTATTTAATAGCTGATTTTTTTTAAAAGTCAAGTTTTGCCATTGTTTGGTGCATAAAAGCGCTTAATCATCTTCTTCATGGATTGTAACCTAATTTGAACACGCCAACAAAAAAATATGAAATCCACCTGCATCTGTATACTTCAAAGACTGGTTCCTAAGTTTCCCTTAACATAGCAGATTACAGCAACACATTTTTTTTTCTTAAGTTTTCTGATACAGAAATACCCTTAAATTTCTTATTTTTCTTACCAAAAATTGGGAAATCATTTTGTATTATATATGAGTTTCTTGGAGGAAACAAATTTGAATGTCCTTGCAATCATGTGACCAAAAACCTTTTGTTCCTTTTCATGGGTTAGTTCATTTCCATTCACATTCCAAGTTAATTCCGTTTCACATTTTTTCAAGCTCAAAGATTTATACATGCTTAAAAACTAAAAGGTAAAAGCCTGAAAAGAAAGAAAAAATACCAAGAGAAATAAATAAAAATAAAATAAAAGAGTGATATATAAGAGTGATATATAAAAGAGTGATATATAAAGAGTGATTGATATATAAACAAATAAAACAAGTGCGCCATTAAATTTATTTCAGCTCTCTCTCCCTATATTTTTTTTAAAGAAATTCATTTCTGCGTGCTAGCTAAGGTACATGACTTCTACTCCTTCTGGTCCCTTTATATAGAAAAGACATCCTCTCAGGTACTGAAAGAGTCTTTCCCTTCTGTTTAATCTCCAAGATCAATAAGTCTTGTCCTTTCTTTCCTCCTCCTGAAGCATTCATGCTTTTGTTTATAGTCTTAAGCTCCTCCTAAAATTGTGTCTATTCCCTCCCTCCAATGAGGCAATTGTATTCATTTTTCTGCTTAATTTCATTTCAATTCTCCATCTATTTTCTCTCCACTTCCAGCATTTTAGCCCAGCATAGTTGTAGATATTATATCCACCTGGAACAATAATTCTTGCATTACATGTCCATATCAAAAGTTAGAATTAGTTCCCAAGGAGGATGTTGAACTCCTTTTATCTTTCTGCTTTGGGCGAAGCTGTTTCAGTTTAAATGTAGGAAGATTTGTTCTGCAAGTCCAACAAAAGCAGCTTTAACTTTAGAAATAAGAAACAAAAGCACAACAAATTAGGATGCACAAGGATGTGGGAAACCAGCATCAGGATTGTCTATTTAAGCTCTATATAGGCAGCAGTTAGACTTCTCTCTCCACGACTCTGCAGTCCGCTTCATGAGGGTCTTCATACCCAGCACCTTAGCCGAGGAGGGCAAAAGTCCAGCAGATCCGAGCAACACCGCCAGGCACCAAAGCATGACTCCTGCACTCACTCCCCAACACCCTGTCTCCCACTCAACAACTGTAGTTTGTGCTGGAAGTCTCCCTCTGTGACCCCTTTTTTGGTGGCCAGGAGGTGCTGAGAAACAGGTTTGTGGCCACAGAAAACCTGTTCAAACTGCTGCCAGAACCTCGACACTCCTCATCTCTGGGCTCCTGTCCTGGTGAAAGTTCCCCTGGGAGTCCTCTTTGGAGGAGTTCTAAGGCCCTCCTCTGGCAAAGAGACTTTGGGTCATTCAGCTGTATCTGGAGCTTCTTTCCTTTTATAGGTCTCCTACAAGGTTGCTAATAAATTAGGTTTAAGAGACAAATCTAAGATTACCACCAACAGCTGTACACTGTTACATAGCATGGTAGCCCAAGATTTTATGGCTGGAGCTTCCACGAAGGAGCAGAAAGTATCAGGAAAAATCATGGGAATCCTTTGGGGCTGGGGGGCTTCCAAAATCAGTTGTAGGTGGTGCTGGAGGGAAGTTAGAGCTTGGCCAGATCTTAATCTTCTAACTGAGAATTTGTGAAACTTGTCTCGTAATCAGAATGTTGCTTTTGACATTTTTCACCTTCCGTGGCCTAAAAGGCTATTTAATCTTCCCTTCCATATGGTTTAATTCAGCTTTGCTAAAAATTAAGTCGTTGCTTTCAAAAAATTGTGGTCCACTATTTTTTGTGGAGTTAAAAGGTTGGAAAAAATAACCAGAAGGGAAGTGTGTGGTTTTCTTACATGAAACATAGCAGAGCAACATTCTTCTGCTTTAGTGTTTATATCAACGATGCACAGAATCAGGGCAAGCACACCAATGAAAGTAAAACGTGCATTATGCAATTTGCACAAAGTCTACACTTGTTTAGAAACATTGTTTACTTCCAAAAAATAAAAGAAAGGCTGTGTTGGAGGGAAGCTGAGTACTTCAGCCGGGTATCCAAGTTCTAGGAATCTGTAGTGTTTATGGACAAAAAAGCACTTTGTGCAAAGAGCTGAACTCTGGGGCGGGAGTGGGTGCTGGAACAAGAGGGCTGAGGTGGAACTTAAATGTTTGCATCCAGATGTGCTGTTCATGCTCACCCCTCCCCTTCGCCGTTTCAGGCTCTGCTGTTTGGCAGCTGATCGCATCTTTCTTGAAACTGCCAGTTAATATCTGGAGCATATTTGCATTGTGAGGAGCCACCATTGGAGTTCCTCATTGAAGTGGCCATTGGCTTTTAAGGAATCCAGTGGATGCAGCTTGTCAAGATTGGTAATTAGCATTTCCGCTTTTATTTTGTTGCCATCTCTACGGTTTTTTCCCCCAGTCTTCAAGACTGGAGGGCTAGCAGTTATAGTAGGACATGAGAAATCAAAAGGAACAATATTGAAATATAAATCCAAAGCTAAAGTCTATAAAAGGTCTGATGGGAGCAGCTGAATTTATTTGTTCTGCATGTATACAAAACATTTTATATGCCAATGTCTCCTTCAGAGATCTCACTCCAAAGTAAGGTCTCAAGATAAAAATTCATAACATTGACAACCATTAAAAGAGTAGCCAATAAAAAAAAGCCAAATAATAAAAAATGCATCAGAAACCCAGCACATAAAACATTTGGCTGCCCTAACAGTGCAATCGCTTCCTGAGGGAGGGGGGCAAACCCTTCTCAGGAGGTGGTGAAATCCTTGACACACCTCTTACATCAAAGTCACAGGGGGGGCATCTCCATGCTGGTGCTGGGGAGCTATGTGCAGGAGCCCAATGCACCAGCACACCAAAGGGGCAGAGGTAGCTTTAGTCGGCTTCCTGGAGCCCTTTTTTAGATCTGGAGCCCCCACCCCACCCCCCTTTGCTGATGCCGACTAACACCAGCAGGAATTGGTGGTGCCGCCCGATTGAGCTTCATATGCCATTTGCACGAGGAAAGAGGGCAGCGTTGCTTTTTTGCTTGCTAGCCACATCTCCAGCAAGCCCCTAGGAGGTGGTGTGAAAACATCTGCAACTACCCCCACCAGACTGAACTGTAAGTCATCCTGTAGACCTCAGCCCTAGGAAACAGATTGTCAAAGAAGGATAGAAAAGATCAACCTTCCCTTGTTCAGTTATTCAGGTACCAGGAAATATTCTGACCTGGGGCTTCAGAGAGCTGTGTAGTAGCCAGGTTGAGAAGGGGATGGCCACCTCACTGAGAAAGCCTTGCTGTTGGTTGCCAACTGCCTCACCTCTGAAGACCGTAGGCTGGGGAGGAAAGATTTTTAGCAGGTTGGGCTTCGGACAGCATGGCAAAGGCCATCAGTCAGGCTGTTTGGTAACAGCTCCAGGCCAAGGTCGGAACTCCGTGAGGAAATGGTTCTTGGTATGCGTCACCACTCGAGAGACTGCCCTGGACTGTGTAACCATGCAGTTGGAATTCTCACTACAGCACTTGATCAGATACCAGAAGCTAAGTGAGCATTTCTTCTAGATGGTTCCCCAGCGAAATAGGTAGAGTCCAGGGTCCTTCCCAAAAGCAATATGTCTTCCCCTTAACTCTGCAGCCAATAGAAGGTGACAGAATTAGTTCCTGGACATTATCATTTTGGAATATAAAGGAAAAGTCTCCCCACTGAATTGAATGGAGATCTTGTTTCTCATTTATTTAACAATACCCATAGCACACTCCCGTGGCAATCAGCTGTAAAGATGCAGATAGCACTGGCATGGATAGTTTAGATTATTCACCTTTTAAAATGTCCTGGTGTTGTTTTGGAAAAGCATCGTGGATGAAATCAGTAAACCAATTCCTCACATTAATGATTTGTTTGTGGCATTTTCTCTCAGTGCGCTGGACTGGATGGGGAGGAAATCATCAAGCTTCCCTATTAAGCATGCAAATAACTTGTTCTCAGAATTACTTTTGGGGAGGGGAGGAGCTGATTCGACTTTGGAAAAAACATCTGAGGTGTGACCCAACCAAAGCGAAGAACTTTTCAGCCCACCTTATTTCACCCCTGCTGCCACTGCCGTTGGTGAGTACACCCACATTGCTTGACTTCAGCTGGATTGGCTGAGGTCCATTTTTATGTATTTTGGTTTCTGTAACTGGGAGCATCCCCCCATCTGTTCTGCAGTAGCTGAGATCATGAAACCATAAATATTGTCCATTGTTAATCATTGTTTTTTTCTTTGCAGTACTTTTGTTTTCTTAAATGGGACACTGTGCCTCTCTACTGGATATTGGCTCTTTTCTTTTTCTCTTTCTTCTTTTTTTTATTCGAAGTTGCCTCTTGGTTTTATCTCCCCACTGTTATCTGGGTAATATGATGTCTGGTGTGCTGTTTGTGCTGATTAGATTTTTTTTCATCTTAAAGCAAGGTTAGTGGCTGCTTGAGCATTTTCCTGTTCTTGCTGTTGCTGACAAATGATTGTAATACAAGTGGACAACAAGGTTTCTCACGGTCACTTTGACTCTCACAACCTCTTGGCCTCCAGCTGGAGCGGAGTGCCTTAGGTTCTCTGTGAAGTCTGCAGGATTTAGCAAGTCTTCGAAAATTAGTTTGGGAGAACCTCTATTTATGGCTCTATTCGCACATTTTGAATAATGCACTTTCAAACTGCGCTTTCCGAGTGCTTTTTTTTTAGCTGTGCCGGAATAGCAAAATCCACTTTGCCAAACAGTTGTGAAAGTGGACTTTGAAAGCGCGTGGCCTTAGCGTGTGCGGAAGGGGCCTATGTTGCATTAGAAGTAACAATCCTGTATGCAGAAAGAGATGGAACTCATCATGGCTGCGGCTGGAGTTCTGTGGCTGAGGAGTGCATTTTGACTACGGCAGAGAGGATGTGAGGAGAAGATCTGCTCCGTCTGTCAACCACTATGAAAGATGCTTTGAGATGAGGGTTCAGGGCACATGCAGGGCTCAGGCTCAGCTTTGGAATAGTTGGATCTCCCTGGAGTTGTTGTTAAGGCAGTCCTGTCACTCAGTCCAGAGCTGCCGAGGTGGCCTCTGGGAAAGCCATTACCCTCTCAGGCACCCTTCCCCCACCATCAAGAAGTAAGTAATATTAGCTTACTCTTTACAGGGCTGTTGTACCAGATTACCAGCATACGCAAATGAAAGAGGAGCATTTGACAGGAGGGGTGCTTTTCAACTGCCGAAATGCAACTGAGAAAGAGTTTCTGCAGGAAAGGGAGCATCGAGACGAAAGTTCATAAAAAAGGAAGGGGAAGGAAGAGGGGGCTACGTGGAGAGCTCCTTTCAGTGCAGATATTTATCCAGAGGCCCTGAGAGGTATCCAGGAGGGACTTCTCATCATCGTGATCTGCGTAGAAGTCTTCTAACCCTAACCCTCGCTCCCCATGACCAGAAAGGCCTGTTGGATGCCCTTTCCGTTGGGCTTTCAAAATAAAAGGCCCAGTTGCACTGACAACTGAAGGCAGCAAACTTAAAACGAACTGGGTTTCAAGTTGCAGCCCCCCCCGCCCCCCCTTATCAGGATGATTTGTTTTCTTGGTGAAAGGAGCAGCGCTGCTATAAAATACTACAGGGCAAGCATAGAAAGCATTGGGAGTCGTGGGTCCCACAGTTCAAATGCTCCCTTTTCAAAGAATGCCAAGTTTTAAAGTCCCTGAGACGGCTCTTTTAGTCAGGGCTGGAATATGGCCACACTAAATATATTGCTCAGTGTGTTTCAACTGTACCCAGTAGGTTCAAGCTCATTACGGTCTTTTTCTGTTTTTTCTTAATGGTAGCTCTTGGCATCTACTGACAAACAGATGACTTCCTCTCTTGGAAACAGGAGATCCTCTTTTTGTGGTCTCTGTGTATCACCCTGAGGGTACCCAGGATGCGCAGAATTGAATCAGAGAACCTTCTAGTACCAAGCTCAAAGGACTGGGCAGGGGGGCGGACGGGGGGCTTTGGCTCCAAGCATTGGGAGCCCTGGGTGGGCTCAGAGAGGTCAGAGCTGTGTTTCCTGCTTGTTTCTTCTTTGATTCCCTTTCCCTTAACATCAGCTCCTGTTAGGGTCTGTAACTTCGGTCATCAAAAAAGACTCAAGAAGGTTTCAAGAGCTTTATTGGAACCGTGTCAGCCCAGGACTCAGATAGCCGAAACTAAAGTTTGGCTCTCTGGCCTCTGGTATATACCTGTAAGTTACAGTATGGTTCAACCCATAATCCCCCCACCTTCGCATTCCCATAATATCAGCATTATAAAGGATGGTGGGAACAGAAGCATTGTTTACAGACAGGCGGTTCACTCCTTCAGAGGAAGGCAAATAAGAGTGAACATTTACGCTCTATTGACTAGTTACATATGAGGCAGGGGGGAGGCCTCCTTTTACCGAGGTGATGACTTAGCAGGATGAATGCCATCTGTGGCCTTAGTGCAGACTATGCACGAACCGCCACTGAGCCAAGAATGGCACAGGCCTGACAGTTCCGTGCCGTGCCCAGGTCCATCAAGGTCTTCCAGCCCCTCCGATTCAATCAGTCCATCCAGATATGCATGGAAAACTGTTGTGTGGACATTATGCATCAACTAACAAGGCTGGGGCTGGGATCTTGCACAGGATCTTTGACCTGGTTATCACACTCCCAGCCATTTGTTATTCCACTTCTTCGCATCTCTAATTTCAGAGCGTGGCATAGCCATTCCACTTCTTCGCATTCCGACTTCAGAGGCAGAGCATCTTCTTGGCCCATGAATGGTTGTTGCAGGCGTTGCCTTTTCAAAGCCAACTGAAGTTCTTCGCATACAACAGACCTCCATGCTTCGGCTGTTATCTTTTAATCTGTGCTCTGTTTGGATTTGTAACAAGCCGGGGGTGCATTTTCAAGGCTGTGCCTTCCCCCCCTACAACCTAAGCCCCAGCAGAGCATCTTCTTGGCCCATGAATGGTTGTTGCAGGCGTTGCCTTTTCAAAGCCAACTGAAGTTCTTCGCATACAACAGACCTCCATGCTTTTCATTTGTTATCTTTTTAATGTGTGCTCTGTTTGGATTTGTAACAAAGCCCTTTGGGCATTTCTGCTGCTGTGCCCTTCGCAACTGCGCTTCAGAACTCCCCTGTGGAGTTTGGTGCAAGAGGCATGATTGGGCACCAGTGAAGTGTGGGCTGGCCCCACCCCAGAGTCTCCATGTGGAGTTCAGCAGAGGGCACAGCTGTGTGAGTGTCTGGCGCGGTGTGGGTGGGTGGCACTCCCAGGATTAGCTCCAAAGCACCTTTTTTATAAAGCCTCGCCCTAATTTCACGCAGTTCCCTGGAAAGGTGCAGGAGAGAGGATGTGATATAAAAAATGTAATAAGTGAAGTAAATAAAGTAAAATAAAAAGAAATTGAAATACCAGCTCAGGCTGCTTATTTGCTCTGATAGTGATGATGTTCGCTCTTTAACACATTCTGGCAGCAGCATGTAAAGCACCAGCAACAAGCAGCAGTTAGAAGCTAAAATTGTTACTATGCCTACTTTCACACTTCTCTTTCCCGCACCAACTTAGATTCCAAAACTTGAGCAGACCTCATTTTGAGAAGCCAGGTTCCAGGCAAAGCACCCGGGGCAACAAGGTAGTCAGTGGCAGGTCCAAAGGCCGGGGGTCAGCACACAGAGTCATTGTGTGAGTATGGGTCCAAGTGCTTAAATCGGAGGGCAAATCCTGAAAGCCTCAGCCAGGTCACAGTCCAAGGTCCACGTGCACAGAGTTCTAAGCAGAGCATCACAAGGGGTGTGGAGATGCTGTTTCCACACCCCACACTTGTTCACTCTTAGCTTGGGCTGCTTTCATCGGGGAAACCTTGGACTGGGAGCAGTTTGCTGCTCCCTCAGTTCACAACTGGAAGAGCCATCCACAGACAGGCACCACTTTCGACACTGACTACAGGCAGCCTCCTGGGCCTTGTCTTTGGTGACCAGCTGGAGCCATCCTCCCACCTGCAAGCATGCCTTCTTCTGCACAGAAGAGGCTCCTGCGGAAGTGATGCTGCTTCCTAGAAGGACTTCTGGTTCAGTCCCCCTGAAGCTTGGGACTATGAGCCTGAGGTTAAGCTGGCCTTGACCCAAGACTCTCCCTCCTGCACCAGACCCGAGGCTGTTTCCTTCCCCTGGCAGGTCTTCCCAAGTTGGCTGGGAGCTCCCTCAGTCTCCCTCCTTGTCCAAGGAGGTAAGCGTGGCAAGAAAGACCCGCACAGCTCCAACTGGCCTATTGATGTTCAAATGTCAGGACTGGGGGGGGGTGAAAAGGCTCTAGTTTAAAGATGTTAAAGTTATGCAGGTGTGGAAGCCATGGGAGGACTTGCCCCCCACTCCTTCAGGGTTGGACCGTGGTCTACCAAGTGGAATGAATGAATGAATAAAAATTGAAAATATATGCATCACTTCCTTTCTTGACATCAAGCCTCCGAACTTCTAACTTATTGATTGGCTAACATAAAAATCCATTGCTTACATCTTATCATGTACAAAATTGTACTAGTTGGCCTTATTTGTCAGTTTTAAAAGTGTAAAATATCTTAATTATTCTATAAGGGAAAAAAAAAAAAAGTCTACCTAGAAGCGTGACAAAGAATGTTCAGGTGTTGTGCATCTTATGCTGCCAGAGCACCAGTATCTGTATATAGAGGTAGAAAACAAATTCATATTAAGCTAAAGAAGAGTATTCTTTGAGCAGAAACTCTCCCACATGGGGTTGAAATAAGAGCTTTCTTGATAACACAGAAAAGAGTGAACTTTTTTCACTTAATGTATTAGACATTATTGTGGCACATTATTTTGTGGGACAAAAATATTTACATGTAAAGCAAAAAATCTTAAGCATTTAAACCAAAAACGCATTATGTTGTATGTAAAAGTTTTTTACATGTTCTCCAATTTTCCCAATTTGGAGAAATGTTCAGATTTTTTTCACATTACATTTAGAAAGAGTAAAATACTTAATAGGAATAGACAACGGTTTTTCTCAAAATATTTCACATGGTGATTTTTGTTTCTAGTGCTCTAACAACAAATATTCAAGTTTTTTTCCATTGGAAAAAAATGGGGAAAAGTAGTGAGAGGAAAAGATTGGATCCCCAGCCCCCCCCCGACCCGAAGCTTCTCACATCTCTCTTCTGGTTGACTGCCCGATCCTGCTCAACAGACTGGAGTGGGATCAAACCTGGAGTGTTTGAATCAAGCTCTGCATGGGAAGGAAAGCTGAGGAGGGGAGGGCATGTGCCTGCTGGCCCAGTCTCCAGTTGTTCTACGCATCTTGTGACATCTGAACATCTCCCCACCCAGGAAAACCTTTGCTGAGGTGTGGGATACAGAGGAGTAGGCATGTGCATTTCCCTGCTGGTCTCCCTCTGTAGCTGAGACCTTCCTTGCATGATTTAAAACTCCCTCACATGACTGTTCAGAGCTGCCCCATCAGTATTTCTACATTTGTGCCACAGTGACCATTACAAACTGCCCCAGTTCCGCACACCCCACCCACCGCTTTTTTGTCTCATGTCGTGGACACCTGTGCTCTCGTTGTGGTGGTTTCATCTGTTTTCTTGTTCCTGCAGGAAGATCCTGTGCCCAATGGCCCGTGCCCTGCCAGTGTTTTATGCTGCTACAATAGCCATTAATGTTTTCTCCATCATGTATACAGGGGCACCAGGTGAGTAGTATCTGGCATTGGAAAGTGCCACACAACAGTATTACAGTGTTGCTTGATGCACCTAGGAGAGTTATCCTGCTGTCTGATTGCAGATCTTTACAGAGCGTCAGTGGTAAGTGGGAGCCATCCAGCGTAGTGCTTGAGGTGTCAGGCTAGGATCTGTCATTGACCCAGGCCAGTCAAACACTCTCAGCCTCAGCTCTGGATGGGAGACCTCCAAGAAATACACAGCATGGCCAGGAAAGCTAATGACAAACAGTACCCAAGCGTCTCTTGCCTTGAAAACCTAGCAAGTGGCCATAAGTCACCTGCAAAGAGATGCGTGGCTGGCTTCGGTGCCCTTCCTGTCAGTCTAGGGCTTTCCGGGGCATGGCACAGCCTTTGTCAGGAAGGCTTCCTCCCTACTGCCATTCTGCAAGTTGAGGGTGTGGGTGGTGTTGTTATTTTGGAGGCTTTTGATCCTGGCAGTAGACAAAGGCCCAGTGAGGTTTTGTGGCTGGCAGGGAGGACCCCACCTTGAAATGCTGCAGGGGATGGAGGATGGGTCAGTAGCTAGCCTCTCAAAATGTGTGGGAGGGTGGCCTTATTCCCCTCCATGACCAGTTTTCTCTCCCCTGCATTCTCCCCTCTCTGTGCCCCGACCTCTAAGCCTTATGCTGAGGAGTGACCAAGAGGGAAGCTCTCCTCCCCTCACTCCAGACACCCAAGGGCTGGCTAAGATTCAGCCTTGGTGGCGAGAAGAGATTTATTGTTATATATTTATATTAACAGCTTATATTTTGTATGATTCTATGTTTGGTGGATGAAGCATGGGCCTACAGTAGTCATGTGTACTCTCTTGGCGGATGGTAGGGTGCAGACAGTGGCTCTCCATGAGCAAACGAGTGGGGACCACTGATTTTATGCTCTCTGGTCCTGTAGTTCACTGAATGGAATGATATCCTTGGTCTTGTACCATAAAACCATCTCATAGCCCTGGACCCAGTTTCTCTTTGGGTCTAAGAATTAGACTTTTCCTCACTGCATGGGCGTGAGTAGCAGGGGGGGGGTTTCTGGTTGAACCCTCCCATTCATGTCTGAAACTCCGCCCCTCCGTTTGTGGGTTTTAAAAACATTTTAGTGCTTTTGGTTTTGGCCTGCAGGGGAGGCGCATAGTTTGGAGCTAGCAGGACCAAACTTTCAGGAATTGTTTGGGGACTCTCCTGATGGTTTTGCCAAGGCTTGGTGAGGTTTGGTTCAGAGGGTCCAAAGTTATAGACTCACACAAAGGATTGCCCCAACCTCCATTGTTTCCAATGGGAGCTAATAGAAGATGAAGGCTACATTTGCGAGGGTCCATAACTTTGGACATCCTGTTCAAATATAAACCTAGAATGTCTATCAGAAGAGTCTCTTATTGTCTACCTAGGCTTTGTGAAGTTTGGTCCAGGGAGACCAAAGCTATGGACTCCCAAAGGGAGTGCCCCATCCTCCATTGTTTCAATGGGAGCTAATAGAAGATGGGGAGTCCATAACTTTAGGGGTCCATAACTTTGGACCCCTAGACCAAACTTCACCAAATCTGGGTGGTATCATTAGGAGAGACAGTGTGGGATGAAGCTGGCTTAAAATGATGAGCACAATGAGTTTCTTTTTTTCACCTGGGTGAGACTCTGTGGTCTCTATAACATGCCCATCTTGCTTGCTTTTGTCTAAAGGCCAGACATGGACAGGCTTCAAGGCTTAAGGCATTATGGGAAAAAGTCTCACTTCAGTGGATAAACTCACAGAGAAATCTTTAATGTGGGCTCATACACCTTCAGTCTCTTCAATCCTCATGCTGGCTGGACCTACTCCTGAGCCTCGGCTTTTAGTAAGCCAAATGGGGCAACTTCTGAAGGCTCCCTGTGAAGGAGACCAAAAGAAAGTTAAAAGTACTTCTCCGATCTAAGGCTTGTCAACAGCACGTTCCTAGTCTAATTCCCCTGTTTGCCCACCAGAGTCTTCTGTTGACACTGATCATCATCGTCTCCTCAATGTCGAAGCATCACTGATGCCTCCACAGTCTGATTCTTCAGTTTGTCCATTGGATGTCTCTTCTCAATGTCAATCTGCATAATCTCGCCGACCCTGAGACTCTTCTGTTGGGGTCAACCATCTCCTTAACCTTTGCCTGACAAACTCCCCACCTACACAGAGTCTTTGTCAGAGGCTGGAGTCTAGAGCCTCTTGATACTGAAGCTCCCTCCCCTTGAGCTCCAAATGTCATTGTCTACTGTTGTTTATTCCTAAGCCAGAAATTTGGCTGTTGTCCAAGGACAACATCCTCTTTGGCAGACGACTTCTTCCTCAGAAGATAGGCATTATTGAGGTTCCTTTGTTTCCCTTACATCAGGAAGCGATCAACATGTATCTAATTCTTCTTGTCAACTTCAGGGTTTCCATTCTCATCGTAGCAGAAGTTGTGTGGGTTAGCCCTTTTTTCCAGTCAAGCTTCTGCAAAAAAAGGTGGAGATTTTATATAAGAAGGAGTTTGGAATTCCTCTTCCACCACCCCATGATCAATTTAATGGTCACAGAGCTACTTCCCTCACAGTACAGATCTGGCTCTAGTTCCTCCTGTATAAGATAGAAACAGGGAGGAATTGGACACTTCAGGCAGAAAAAATGTTCCTCTGACGCTCTAGATCTTAGAGTATCCAATTTCACTGTTGTGATAGGGCGTTATCAAATGTTCCTTTGGTGACCACCTGTCACAATGCATTGATTCCCCCAAAGGACAAAAGTACTTTGGCCAGGTTTGGCTGGCTGAGGGATCCAGGCTGGGTAAGCAGCAATTTTAATGCTGCAAAACATATGGCTGACAGTGCCATTAGAGCCTTGGTGTCTGGAGTGACTCTGAGGAGACATAGTTATTTGAGGGCATCACCCTCTGAAACTAGGGCTGGAGTTGAAGACCTTTTTTCTGAGGGCAGGATTCTCTTCAGTGAGGACACCTATTTTCATGCCTCAATATGCAAATCCTATAAGACATTTCTAAGGTTTTAAATATATGAATATAATGTCTTATCTTTGGGGTTCGAATCACAGCTCCATATTTTTAGACCAGGGTATTTCCTTATACATTTTCAGTATTTTTTACAGATGCCTCTTTAACAGTATGGATGGGGGTTCCTGCAACTCATTGCGAGTTTGGGGACACTGGTCAGAATCTGTGAGTCTAATAGGCATATAAACCTTTTAGAAGTCCAGGCAGTCAAGGGTACATTGCTACTTTCCTTTCAGCTACAGTCATGGGAAAACATCTGGTCATTGTGACGGATAGGACAGCTGCAAATTTTACATCCAACAAGCCAGGGGGGCACGGTTCTATCTCCTCTATGCCAAGGTGTCTGGAATGTGGTGCTGGGCCATACAGCATAAGAGAATCAACACAACCGCCAATTTCTTGAACAAGAAGGATTTTGTTAACTCATAGAATGATCTCTCAACCCACATTATTTAGTCCCCATTTCCAGAGAATGGGGATTCCATGTTTCAATCTATTTGCCATCACAACCAATACAAAGTGCCCTCTGTTTTTTGCTCCAGGCCAGGGATGGACAAAAATTTGTTGAGGGGTACTTTTCCAGCTGCATTGGTCAAGTTGCCTCTTCTATGCTTTCTCTCCTTCCCTCCTGATCCACAAGGCCATAATAAAGAATAGTCTCAGATTGGTCAACAGGTTCTCATAGCCCTTACTGGCAAAGAGATTTTGGTTTCCCACTCTGGGAATTTCGGGGTCTTTCAATGGAAATTTGTGTAGATGAGCCCAAAGGTATTTGTTTTAAAGGATCTAAGAAGAGTAGGGCTGTTTCCTCCCAGGCCATTTCCAGATGGATGGTTTCTGTGATTAAATTAGCTTATGACAATGCTAAGGTCCACTTCAAGTTAGGCCCATTTCGAGGATTCAAGCCTTTTTCAGCTGCTTTCCGTGCCAGGGTTGATCTCTAGGCCACCTGCAGAAATGGTGACGGGTCCCAGTGGCGTGCCATGGCTTGGAGCCCTGGGGGAAAACCCTGAGTTTGATGCCCCCCCATGGGAGGCCACCCTCCCCCACCGTAACCAAACAATGATTTTTCCCACCGTCATTTCAAAGTCACCATCACATTATAGAACATGCCCCAACCCGCGGCCGTGGCGTTGATTTTTGCCGCGCTCTTTCTTGCCCTTTCCCTCACACGACATGGGCAGCTGGCTTTGGTGGTGGATATGGTGGTTCTTCGATGGGTGGTGGATACACAGAATCTCCAGGAGGATTTGGATCTCCTTCAGCAACCCAGGGAGAAAAGAAATCGAGATCAACATGCCCCAACTCACAAATCTGAACACAGCAATGGGCCATGCCACACAGCAGAAATATTTTTTTTTGGAAAAAAATTCAAAATGCTTTCCAAAATGTTTTATTACTGCTATAAAACATTTTATGGTGTTGTATCCAGTCCCCCCAATTGGAAACAGCATCACTTTCAATGTTATTCAAAATGGGGACCCCAGATTCTCCTTTGGGAATTGGATTTAAAGGAGAATCTGGGCTCCCTACGTTAAACAAGTGATGCTGGAATCCACCCCAAACAGCATCATTTTCAATGGTGTTTAAACTAGGAAAGCCCAGATTCCTTTTAAATCCACCTTAAAGGGACAATCACGGGATCCACAGTTTAAACAACATTGAAAGTGATACTATTTTAATGTGGATTCTCCCCACCCTGGTGGTGTTTTTTGCAAATGAACTGGCTTGGGACTCAGTTCTCCCTTTAAATCCGTAATAGAAGGGGGTGGATTTAATAATGATAATAATAACCTTTATTAGGCATGGAGAGAATAAAGAAAAGAAAAGAAACAAGCATTGGCAGGAAGGGTGTGGATTTAAAGGAGAATCTGGGGAAATTTAGGGGTGCCTGCTGCTCAGAGTGCCAGTATTAAGATATCAGCACCAAAATTTCCAGAGTATCTTCATGAGACCCTACTGATGATACCAGGTTTGGTGAAGTTTGGTTCAAAATCCAAAGTTATGGACCCTCAAAGGTGTGGCAATCTCCTATTAAATGCAGGATTTGGAAACAATGGGGATGGGGCTTTCGCGCGGAGTCATAACTTTGACTCTAAACAAACCTCACTAAACACAGATTGATATCATCAGGAGATCTCAAAAAGTGAAATTGTGATGCTGCTAGTCTAAAAACTGCATCCCCTGCAGGCCCAAAACAGAAAAAACACTGAAAATACAAAAAATCCCACAAAGCAGAACCTGCATTTTTTTGGCCCGCCACAGGTGGCCTGGCAACTGCCCTTTGCCCAATGGGAGGCATGCGTGTCCCTCTTCCATGTTCCTCCAGTATCACCCTATCAATGTGGATTCAGGAGAGGAGAGCGGCTGTGTGTTGGGAGAGCAGTTTTGCAGTCATCGTTTTGGCAAGCTCACACCACCTCCATGGTAAGTGAGCTTGGCTAGTCCCCCTGCATACTGCATTGAGAGACAGCGGCAATGAAAACAATGTTGCACTTACCTGTACCTGTTGTTCATCAAGTGTCTTCTGTGCGAGCATGCATCCCTCCTTTCCTGGCTGTGGGCTATTATTTTGCCTCATTGGCGGTGAAGGGAGAACTGGGGAGGAGCACTCTCACAAACTGTCACATACTGTGCTCCAGCAAGAAATTATCCGCCCTTGACTCAGGACGGGGAGGGGGAGAATGCTCAAAGCACTCCTGAAGCTTCTGGAAGCCATCTAGTCAGTCCTGAACAGCTGACCTATGCCTGCACAGTTCCATGTATGCCTTTCACAGAAGACACTCGATAAACAACAATTACAGGTAGAAATTTGGTGGCGCTGTCTGGTCACTTCCAACCGTTCCCACACAGAACATGTCATAGTTTGCTGTAGGAAATTTAATATTAATTGTTGTCTCACCTCCAGTGCACAAGAATGTAACATTCTCTTTCTTTTCAGTCCTAGGTATTGTTCTTCCCTATTTGGGCAATAGCACTAATTTCCACTGGTGTATCCTTAGTCTTAGCCGGTATCTTAGTCTGGATAGTTGATTGTGTCCGTGGATGAGGAAAAGAAAAATAGCAAGTATGTCTTTTGGAGGCAAACATGAGTCTGGTTTAAAATTATTGTGAAATAGGAATGTCTTTTATCTGTGTCTTTCTAAAACTATGAAAAATAGTTTCAAACTATTTTAATAAATGGCTTGTTGTTTGCTCAGTAAATATGTTGCATTTAGTTGCTTGTTTTTCCCTAGACAAAGAAAGAAACCAAGAAGCCAAGGGTGTACCTGTGGGACTTTTAACATAGTTATGCAACACTTCTCCATTTCACAATGTTCTGATTTGAAAGGTTGTCACAAAGGAGACCAAGGTGCCAGGCTAAAGAGGTTATTTAGCTGTTCTAGACATATGGAAATAGCCAAATGAACTCCCTTTTTTAAAAAAAGTATTCAAACGTTATTAGTCATAAAAGCGCTTACAAAAGTAAAGAAAAGATCACAAACTATAAAAAGTACACTTAACATAAGGACTCCCAATTTCATCTGCTTTGAGTGTGAACAGTAAAATTTAATACCACTTGCCCTTTTAACCTCATACCGTATTATACTTGTGTATATGAAGTCGAGCCAGCGTGATAAGTCGAGGGCACCTAATTTTACCACAAAAAACTAGGAAAACTTATTGACTTCGTATAAGTCGAGGGTGGGAAATGCAGCAGCTACTGGTAAATTTCAAATAAAATGAATATCGTTACCAATAAAATTACATTAATTGAGGCCAGGGGATGAAATGAAACAATGCATCCAGTTTAGGTAGCAGTTACAAATATCTGAGAAATAAATATATTGTGGAACTTGGGGATTACAGAGTATAAACTAGGAATGCAAGACAAATCAGGTGACCCTAATTAGATGCTGCTGCTGCAGTATAGGCAAACATCTCCTCAGCCATCAAATGAAGGAGAGTCTGGTAAACCTATGGAATTAAGGCTGCACTTCTTTGCATGCTTACCTGGGAGTAAGCCTCACAATACAGCCTTGCAGAGGGTACTTTTAAAATGCATTTAAAAATCAGATTTCAAAAAAATCCAGCACAGCTGTACAGCTTATAAGCCATTGAAATCAAATGTTCTTGCTTGATTGCAGCTCTGGCTTGAAGAGATCAGTAAAATACTCTTTTTTACCATACAGATCTTTTGAACAAAGCATTTGCTGTAAATATATTTAAATAATTCTTACTAAGAGATGGTGTGAATGTTGCTCCTAACATCCAGGATAATGATTTTAATCAATAGTGATTGCCAAAACAGAAACAGGGAGGTGGTATTTACAGCAGATAAAATATGCTTGAGTATGATATGGTTTAAAATACTCTTTTTTGAGGCACATCATGCTTCCTGTTAGCATGCCCATGCTCTGCAATACTTTCCCATATTTTCTGCAGTCTTTCCAACAGGCTTCAAGCTTTGCCAGTGAGCGGAAAGAAACACCAACTTCACTGACAACATAGGAACTGGGTGAGTGGACTTTTTCAAGGCTTCAAAATGAGTGAGAAAGACCCCACCCAGACAGGAACGCAGTGGAGCAAAGTGAAGGGAACCAGCCATTCCTTAGAAGCTGCCAAACACATTTAAACCCAGCACAAACAAACAAACTTATAAATGCCTTTAGATGCCTAACTCAGCAAATGAATAAGACAAGGAGTTAAATTCTTCCGTCTACTGTTTAGGACTATTATAGTTAAGGAAGAGGCAATAATTGCAACGGTGAAAACTGGGGAAAAAACCAGCAAGATGTTTACTTTGATTTTTGAAAGGAGATAAAATATATAGCAGTGCTATAAACGACTTTAGAATTTCCTTACCTCCAATAAAACTTTAAATTAGACACCCCTTTATGGTATTGCTCAAAGGAGCTCTTGATAGCAGCACTTTAAGAGAAGAGCACAGAGAAAAGGGAAGTGGAAACAGTTGGATAGAATCACGGAGAGCTGTAAAAAAAAGCAAGTTAGGAGAAAGAAACAAAACTGTAAACCATACAGAGACTAATTAGGCGGCTCTGGAGCGTTACAACAATAAGCTTTCTAAGTAATCAGTTGGTTTTACACAATACAAATTCTTTTGAAATGAAATGCCATGCTAAAAGCAATGAGAGGATGAGGGTACATTATATTTTACCCACTAACCAATTCAGATATTACAAGCAGTTCCCTCTCCCCAGCTACACTCTGGCAAGGCAGGCAAGCTTGCGCGGTGAAAGCCGACTACAACAATGAGGAGGAGGCAGGAGAACGCTACAAGGGGCGGCAAGCTTGCTGGGGAAAGGGAGATGGTGGGCAGCGTCGCGGCATTGGTGGCACACTGCACACCATCCCCTCTCCAGCTAGACTCCAGCAAGGCAGGCAGGCTTGCAGGAGGGCAGAGCCAGCGTGCCCTTGGAGTTCTCCGTCTCCTCCTCATTGTTGCCGCCGGTGCCGCTCTGTTGCAGGCTTTGTGCTGGCAGAAGTGAGGCAGAGGAGCTGCTCTCCTATGCATCTCTGGCAATTACATGGCCCGGCTCGCCACCTCTGAAGCCCCATAACCGCCTCCACGGCCCACGCCGCCCCACAAGGCCTTCTGCAAACTAGCGCCCTTTACTTGCCCGAGAAGTGAGTGGGGAGCCCAGCGAGTCTTCCTGTCTTAAGAAGGGCTGTGGGTGGGAAAGGCCCGAGGAAGGGCTGGGACTGACCAAGGTGGGGAGGGCTGTGGGACCCTGACTTCATGATATAGAGTCGAGGGAGCTTTTCAGCCTAAAAGGGACTGAAATTCCAACGTAAGTAAACATTATTGATAATTAAAATACTTTTCTCTGTTAAGTCTTGTAATAACAATCCACTAATCTTCAAAAATCACTAATCATTTTTGTTTTGTTTTACCCAAGTAATGCATCAATGGTTTCCAATTTGTTTATACTCCTTTCTTTAAGTAACAAAGTAAAAGTTTGGCCATCTCACGGACTCCAAAACCTTTACCTACCATTCTTCTATTGCAGGTATATTTGAGGTTTTCCATTTTGCACATAAAGCATTCTTGCAGCTGATGTTATGTATAAAAACAAATTTCCATGTTTTTTCTCCACAAATCTGTCGTGAAGTCCCAAGAAGAAAGCTTCTGGTTTTAATTGTATATTCATTTTAAAGTTTTTTTTAATTATTGAACATATTGACCTCCAATATTCTTTTAGCTTTTCATGTCCACCATAAATGGTGAAATGATCTCTTTGTGTTCACATTTCCAAACACTTGTTAGAGATGGGTGCTGTGTGGTTTCCGGGCTGTATGGCCGTGTTCTAGCAGCATTCTCTCCTGACGTTTCGCCTGCAGATCCTCTGAAGATGCTAGCCACAGATGCCAGCCACAGATGCAGGCGAAACGTCAGGAGAGAATGCTGCTAGAACACGGCCATACAGCCCGGAAACCACACAGCACCCAAGTGATTCCGGCCGTGAAAGCCTTCGACAATACTTGTTAGAGATGTTTTTGTACATCTTTGCTAATTGACTTGGTGTCCTATACTAGTGATACATTTTATAAAAGTTCTCTTTTAGATTAGAGCTCAATGTAGATTAAAGCTCCCCTTGACCAGATAATCTCCTATTGTTCTATTTGTATATTATACTCAAAATTAGCGGTCCATTTTATCATACATTCTTTTACTTGTTCTCCTTTCATTTCATATCTCAACAATAGTTTGTACATTTCAGAAATAACCTGTTAATCATTTGTACATAATTCCATTTCAAATTCAGTCTTGGTATTTTCAAAACCATACAGTTTTTTTATTTAACTTAAATCTCTCAGATAATTGCCAATAGGGAAACCAGTCACAAGAAATGTCTTCTGATGGTAATTGTTCTCTTGATCTCATTTTGCCTCCCCTTTTTGAGGTGGGGAGAATATCACCATATATCATCCATTTCTTTTCAAAAGTAATTTCACATCTAAATAGTGCTTCTTGTGGTGAGAGTCACCTCCGTATACTTGGACATAATCTAGGTTTAAATTTAGTCCATATTCTCAGAATGGCATGCTTGATATAATGGTTATTAAAATCTTTATTTACTTTAACTTTATTTTATCACTACCATAAATAGGCATGCCATCCAAATGTCCTGGCCTTCTGGATGCAGCAGTCTTTTATTTCTTAATGTGATCCATTCCTTCAACCAAACCAAATAACAGGATGCAAAATGTAGTTTCAGACCAGGTGGGTCTAATCCTGCCTCCACTTTTCTTTAGCATGTAGTAGTAGTACCTTGACATGAGGTTGCTTTCCCCTGCCATATACAGCTTGATATTCCTTTGCCTTTATTTAAACAAAGTATCATTTAACAGTGTTGGAATTGTTTGAAATAAAAATATCCTTCTTGATAAAACATTCAGTTAATTGCTGCATGAGTAATAACTGCAGTTTATTCCACCTTGAAAGATCCTTTTTAACTTCATCCCATGTCTTGACATCATTATTTTGAAGTAACTTGCTATTCTTATCTGGCAAGACCTCTCCCAAGTATTTCATCTTCCTTTTGACCTTGAATCCTGCTTTACTCATTAAGTTTTTTTCATCCTGTTTGCTGATATTTTTAGTTAAGACCTCTGTTTGCTGTTTGTTATTATTAAATCCTGCCAAACTCTCTCAGTTTAAACATTAAATGCACAGTTCTTCTTAAGGGGTTTGTCAACATTACTACCAGATCATCAGCAAATGCTCTTTGTTTATAAGTCTTTTTTATTTTAACCCATTCAATCCTCTTGTCACATCTTTATCTCTCAGTTGAATACTTCCAAGACAAGTATAAACAAGAGAGGAGAGAGTGGACATTTGTCAGACCTCGGGTCCGAAAATAATAGAAACTGTAGATTAACTCTAATGTCTTTATTTCAAGGTGAAGGTAAACATTGCAAAGATGATTCTGAAGAATCCCGCGCAAACTACTTGCCTTTATCCAGTGGTAGGATTCAAATAATTTAACAACCGGTTCCGAAAGGACTCAGTGGTGGGATTACAACCAGTTTTCTGAACTAGACAAAAAGTAGCTACTGGTTCTACCAAACTGGTATGTGGGGCCAGGACTGCGTCTCTGGTCCTACACAGCAGAATTAGTTTAAGAAAAACTTAAAGTTAGAAAACACCCAAGAAGCAGTTTTGAAACAGAAGATAAGTTTACTGGACAGCATAAGTATCTTACCAGGGTGTCCCCTTAAGGGTAAGAGGCACACCCTTCATACAAAGGGACCAATTTTTATAGACACAAAATTTAGAAAGTCACAGAAGGTTAACCCTCCCGGGTGGCTCTCGAAAGAGACACGCCCTCCATATGAAAGACCTTAGTCTTTATAGATACAGAAACACAGACGTCATACAGTTCACCCCCTTAAGATTTACGTATTATAATCCATACCCCTTTCACGTACTACAAGCATGTACTTTCAAATCCCATTGGATAGATCTGTCTCCTGGTCACACGAAGACAGCCTCTTATTCTACGTGTATTCCAGCGCTGCATGCTGTTACCTCTACCCATATGCAAAGGGCTGTAATAAAAACTAACTTGCTGTCTTTCTTGTTTCCAAGAAAAACCCGTTTTTCTTAGTTTTCTCCCAGAGAGAGATATGTCCTTAAGCTATGCAGCATTCCTTAGGATCATAAACCTTCCCTTTCCCCAGTTTGAAATGTTAAAACATTTAAAAGATTTTACAATGATTTTACCTTTTAACAAATATTGATTCTAACAGTTATAGAATTATAGTGAAATACTAATACATGTGAATCTCTCATTATCATTTCTGTGTTCATTTAACTATATAGAAAAACACTTTTTCCTTTTTTAATTAATCACATTGGTTTAGCTATCCCCTATTGCTGGTTCTAACCCAGAAAAACAAGGTTATAAAATGCATATGTCTGCTGTCACCTTTAACCTTCAGTGACAAGATCCCAAAGATGTTATCTTTGCTTGCCTGCATAATCACTAGCAAGCTTGTAACATGCCTTTTGACCTACTGCAAAAATGCAGGCTTCTAGTCACTATACAGAAGCACCCATTTTGATTCTTAGGATCTTTGGTTCAGACAACTTCCATATTTCTTGATTAAATACAAATTTATAGACATTCTGGCCCGTCCCCACAGGTACAAATAGGCTGAATCCCACCACTGCTTATATCCCCCGAGCAACCTGTCCCCTGAAACCAAATGGCTCACTGTTCCCTATACTAAAGTAAAGAACAAAGCATAGAACCGCTGGGAACATTTCACACTGATAAGCAGCTGCACTTTTCCAGCTCCCAAGCCAGAGACAGTGGGAGTGATAACTCATCACCTGCAGAGAAGAAAGCCTGCATAGGCCCCCCACCCACCCACCCACCCACCCACCCACCGTAACTTTTTGTCTTGTTCCCTTTTATATCTCACATGATTTGGTTAAGTCTCCATTAACAATGGTTTATGCAGCTTGTGATGCATATATCAATTTCACCCCTTTTTCAAAATTCTCACCAAAGTCCATATTTTCAAGTACCTTGAATAGAAAACCCCAATAGAGGTTGCCAAATGCTTTCTCCTTGCACCTTGTTCTCCTTCGTCATCTCCTGCCTACAAAGGACAGACTAAAATGCACCTTGCAAGCTTGACTGGTTTCAGTTTGCCTTAAGGTCCTTTGGAAGTTTAACCCTTTAACCTCTGATTTTAGTCATTGAAAGCAACTTCTCTTTCTCTTTTTTTTAAAGGGGAAAAGAGGCATATTTTTTAAAATGCATTTTTCCCCTTTTAAAATAATAATAAAGAAACATGGAGCATGATCATTATTACAGGGACTGTATGGAAGTTTAAGAATTAAGCTCCTTTCCATACACAGCAAATTAAGGCAAATTAAGTTTCCAGTTTCATTTCATAGACTGAGAGAGAGATGTGTGAACTTCATGACATGTGTTTGAGCCCTGAGCTGCCTTGAGTTTAGGAAAGTAAATTAAACCTTGGGGATATATTAAAGGAGTGTGTATACCCACAAAAATATATGTTCGAGCTATTTAGCAAGGAAGCTAAGTACCAAGTAAACCACTCTAGTCAGTAATAGGCTGAAAATCCCCCCCAAAAGCCATATCAGATATTTCTGGATTTTTCATTTACCGGTAGAAACACCCAAAGTGTATTTGAAAAGCTGAACATGCTTGGACCCAAAAAAGCTGAATAACATTTGGCTCTTTTGGCTTTTTAAATCTCCTTCCCCAAACACACACTGACTTGGGCAGAGAACTCCATTCCACACTGGGCAAGCTCAGTGTGATGTGTAGTTCTGTTTCCTACCGACTCTTTCCAAGCCCTTTGTTGGTGGGGGATGTAGCGAGAGAACTGCATGCGCTGCTGGGCAAACCAAGTGTGGCAGGGAGTTCTGTCCCCTGCTGATGCTTTCTGAGTCCTCTGGAAAGTATTGGTGGGGACAGTTCTTCCCTTCCTGCCTGAAAAATTTGGGTTTGGGGTTTTTTAACCTGAAATTTTTTAGTAACAACTGAAGAAAGCCTGTTGATATCGGCTTTATTTGTCTTTACCGAAAATCTCTGGGTAAAAAAACAACAACCCCCAAATTTACCCATAAAAATGATTGGTGCTGATGCCTAGTCAGAAAAGACCAGTACCATCTAATACATACCAGTGATAGTCCAGATGATAAAAGTTCTGTGTTTTCCTTAGGTCGGTTAAAGAAAGAAGGTGCATTATCCAGAATATCTGATGAAAGCCTTGACAAGATTCAAGAGGAGGACACAGCTGTCTTCAAAGAGCTTCCTGGTGCCAAGGCAACAGATGAAAGCACGATCCCCCTCACTGGCTCTGCAACAGAAGAGGCTGGAGCTTCCGACAGCATAGCCAATGGGAGTCATTCACGAGTGCCGTACGGTAAGAATCTGTGCCAGGTGCTGGAATTCATTTGTTCGTGGTCGTGTCATTCCAGGCTGCTCTCAGATGGGTTATTCCCCTGGAGTCCAGAATGTGCTCAAGAGCATCTGGTTTCCCCTTCTTCCCAGTGACGTAGCAAAGGCACAATGAAGGAGGGCAGAATTGTCTGACTGCAGGTTTTTGGGTGAGCCATGTGCCCATGGCAAGGGTTTTCTGAAGAGTCTCCTGGGTGTTCTGGACAGGTGCGTGGAGTGTGGGAGGCAGATCGTGGAAGTGTGGCAGCTGCCTGCCTCCATCCGACGTGGTCACCTCTGCACTGACCCTTCGGCCCAGGCGTCAGCAGCCCTCGTGCAAATAAGCCGTGCATTCATCCCTCAAGGAGTTCCCACCCTCATCATATACTTCTTTCTACTTTGTTCAACCTTTTCCAAGTCCCTCATTTCATTTCTTTCTATGATTACCCAGTTATTTAAAAATCCCCTTTCCTGCCCCAATAAAACTCGACACACAGCAAAAAACATGAAGTGCTGACTGGCCGACATCCTCCAGGGCTGCTCTTGGACAGATTCCAAAGCAGCAGATCTTTTCCAGGACTGGGAGGCTGGGTAAGGAATGACTCCACTGGAGTCCCTGTCCTGAAATGATCAGCTGACTACATCTGTGACTCATCGTGTTCAGGACTCCAAAACATTGTACTATGATAGTTAAACTGAAGGATAGAATATATATAATTAAATATGGTTTGCTGCATATGTGCTAATCTGATATGACTGCAAGATGCAATAGGAAAGGTTACTATTCCCTGAAGTTTCAGAAGCTGTAGTTCTGGTTTTCCTCTGTATTAAGACTTCTCTGTCTGCTTTTTCAGGGAGGGCGTTTTCAATGACTCACAGCATGGTGAAATCACCGATTTCCAATGGTACATTTAATTTTGATGGACACATGAAGAGTGATGTTCATGTGTATCACACTGTGCACAAAGACTCAGGATTGTATAAAGATTTACTGCACAAAATACACCTGGACAAGGGCAACAGCGACAGACCAACCCAAGAAAATAACTACAAGTTCCTGCGGCGCAACAACAGCTACACGTGTTATACGGCTGCCATATGTGGGATGCCGGTTCACTCGTCCTTCAAGAGTTCTGATACATCTACTCCAGAGGACAGTGAGAAGCTTGTTAGTGACACAGTGTCCTACTCCAAAAAGCGGGTTCGCTATGACAGCTACTCCAGCTATTGTAATGCTGTGGCTGAAGCAGAAATTGAAGCAGAGGAAGGTGGCGTGGAGATGAAGATAGCTACAGAGTTGGTAGATCCTAACAATCCTACCGAGGATCCTGCAGAAGAAGAGAGAGATGAGAAAGACACCTCAGAGGTCCACCTGCTTTTCCACTTTCTTCAGATCCTTACAGCTTGCTTTGGATCTTTTGCACACGGAGGCAATGATGTGAGGTAAATATGGGGTGAAGGTTTTTATGCCTCATTTTTTCACTACCTTTAAGAACCCTCAAAGTGGCTGACAGCCTCCTCCCCAACAGACACCTTGTGAGAAAGTTCTGAGAGAATTGTGACTGGCCCAAGGTCACCCAGCAGGCTCTGTGTGGAGGAGTGGGGAATTGAACCTGGTTCTCCAGATCAGAGTCCACCGCTCGCGTGCAGGAGTGGGGAATCAAATCCCATTCTCCAGATTAGTATACACTCCCCTTAACCACGATACCATGCTGGCTCTCAGCTTATGTCTGATATTCAGCATTGTAGAACTGTGAATGTTCATGAGATGAATGTTGCATAATTTTATGGGTCATTCTTTAAAAAAAACCAAAGCCTGGGGGCTGTCCAAATGATTGCCTTGCAAAATCTGCTCTCTTGGCTTGTGCTGGCCTCCTCACGACTTGTCTGTGCATGAAAGCGAGTCCCCTGGACTTCATTGTTTAAAACAGAAGCTCCAGGCAAATGAAGAGACCGAAACTTAGCCAAGTTCCTCACTTGGCCTTCAGATGGCTACACAACAGTGACTGAGCTAGCAAGGCAACTGTATCAGCCCCCAGGAGAATGTAGGACTGTGACCAGTGACCAATGAAGGTCTGAGAGGCTTACGTATCAGCCCCGCCTCTGAGGCTGCTGTTCCCCCAGGCAAATTACCCTGTGCAGAACTGACATTGGAGCTGTTTTTCCCCCTGCTTCATGTTTCATGGGTGTTATAGTTGGTTGTCATAATTTCTCCGAAATGCTACCCGTTCCACGCGCAGGGCGAGCTAGGCAAGCGGAGATACAGGGTCTCAATGCGTGGATGAGAAGGTGGTGTAAGGCAGAGGGTTTCAGATTTGTCAGGAACTGGGGAACCTTTTGGGATAAGGCAGGCCTGTACAAAAGGGACGGGCTTCATCTTAACCAAAGAGGAACCAGGCTGCTGGCACTCAACATTAAAAAGGTGGCAGAACAGCTTTTTAACTGATCCCTGGAGAAAGCCGACAGGAGCTGAGGTGACTTCGGTTCGGAATACAGTGTCCATGGGGATGCAGAGAGGGAACTTTTTCTAAATCAACCACATACAAGCATGGAACATAGCAATGTGCATTTGATAAATGATAGTGTCTACAGAGGGCTAGAGGGCAAAGCACATAAATCCCAGGTTGAGGACAGAGACAGGGTATACAGGTATCTCTATGCTAATAGTAGAAGCCTTTGACCTAAAATGGGGGAGCTGGAGTACAGAGTTTTGCAGGAGGACATTGATATAGTGGGCATCACAGAGTCATGGTGGAATGAGGAGAACCAGTGGGATGCTGTTATCCCAGGTTACAGGCTCTACAGGATGGATAGGACAGGGCGTATTGGGGGTGGGGTGGCCCTCTACATCAAAGAGAACATAGTGTCACATAAAATAGACAATGCAGGGGGAGCTGATTCCCCTACAGAAGCACTGTGAAATTGCTGATCTTCTCACTTTAATATGCAACCCTGAAATCAGCCTCCATCCCTGAAGACTGGAAGATGGCCAATGTCACACCAATCTTTAAGAAAGGATCTAGGGGGGATCCAAGAAATTACAGTTTGACATCTGTTCCTGGTAAATTAGTAGAATCTATCATTAAAGATAAAATTATTAAACATGGTGAAAAGCAAGACCTGCTGAGGAAGAGTCAGCATGGCTTTTGCAGAGGCAAGTCCTGCATTACAAACTTACTAGAGATCTTTGAGGGTATAAACAGGCATGTGGATAAAGGGGAACCAGTGGACATTGTCTACTTGGATTTCCAAAAGGCTTTTGACAGAGTTCCTCACCAGAGACTATTGAAAAAACTCAGCAGTCAAGGAATAAGCGGGGAAGTCCTCCTATGGATTCAAAACTGATTGAGAAACAGGAAGCAAAGGTGGGTGTGAATGGGAGGTTCTCACAATGGAGAGATGTAGGGAGTGGTGTCCGCCAAGGAGCTGTTTTGAGACCGGTGCTCTTTAACCTATTCATAAATGACCTGGAAGTAGGGGTAGGTATCAGTCACAGACCAGGAAAGGGATTTGGGCGTCTTAGTTGATAGTTCCATGGGAATGTCAACTCAATGCATGGCAGCTGTGAAAAAGGCAAACTATGCTAGGGATAATTAGGAAAGGAGTTGATAATAAAACTGCAAAGATTGTCATGCCCTTATATAAAGCAGTGGTGCGACCGCACTTGGAGTACTGTGTTCAGTTCTGGTCACCACATCTCAAAAAGGGTATCGAAGAGATAGAAAAAGTGCAGAGAAGGGCAACAAGGATGATTGAGGGATTGGAGCACCTTCCTTATGAGGAGAGGCTGCAGCGTTTGGGACTCTTTAGTTTGGAGAGGAGGCGTCTGAGGGGGGATATGATTGAAATCTATACAATTATGTATGGGATATAGAAAATGTTAACAGAGATATTTTTTTTTCTCTCTTTCTCACAATACTAAAACCAGGGGACCTATATTGAAAATGCTGGGGGGAACAATTAGAACTAATAAAAGGAAACATTTTTTTCACGCAATGTGTGATTGGTGTTTGGAATATGCTGCCACAGGAGGTGGTGATGGCCGCTAACCTGGATAGCTTTAAAAAGGGCTTGGACAGATTTATGGAGGAGAAGTTGATCTATGGCTACCAATCTTGATCCTCCTTGATCTGAGATTGCAAATGCCTTAGCAGACCAGGTGCTCGGTAGCAGCAGCAGAAGGCCATTGCTTTCATATCCTGCATGTGAGCTCCCAAAGGCACCTGGTGGGCCACTGCGAGTAGCAGAGAGCTGGACTAGATGGACTCTGGTCTGATCCAGCAGGCTCGTTCTTATGTTCTTAAAATGTCCCCCTTTCTACTTCCCAGGAAATAATGATGAAAGAATCTCAAAACAGCAACTGATTGAAAGGTGATATTTGTAAGCATTTTAATGATGCAGAAATGGAAAATCTACCCATCATGTTTCTACAGACAAAACTGAAAATCATGGGGAGACTATTTTGCTGATGGTCAAAAACGACCTGCAACTCCAGATCTCAAGCCAAGCCATTTTGCTGACACAGGCAACACGTCCTCTCCTTCTCCAGGTCACCGTCACCTGGTTTTAGTGGCAATCAGAGTTACAGAAGCATAAAAGAAGAGAAATTGCTAGAGAAAAACCAAGTCAGGATTGAGGTGAGGGAATGTTCCCATTGGATGGATCAGGAATGAACATGGCTTGCCTGGAAGCAACAGACATCTGCCAGCAGAAAGGTGCCACCCTCGCCCTCAGAAGGAAGTGTTGTCCTGGCAGGAGGCAGAGCAGCAAGGGGCCCTGAAGGTCCGGGGCGAGGGCAAGCCTCAGGCTGATGATGTGGTGGGTGGGGCTGAGGGGTAGCCCTGGCAGGAGGCCAACCCTGGGAGCAAAGCAGGAGGCTCTGCAGGCCCCAGGTCTTAGGGAGGGACCAAAGGGCTGGCCCAGGAAGGGACCAGCAAAAAAGACCATACTTGCCTGGAGGGAGGGCAGCACACAGGAGGGGGGCACACCAGTGAGGAGGGATCCACAGGGGCACAGCAACCTGTGAACAGAAAGGGGAATATTGCAAAAAGACCTTTGCCAGGGCCAAAGAGACGCTGCTGGAACCTGCCCCAGTCACAGGGCCCAGGGGCTCAGTCTGAGGCCACTGGAGGATGCAGCCAGAGGGCTTGGTGCCCATCTGTGAAGGTGTTCAAAGAGCTATTTAGCAGAAACACTGAGGGAGGCTGAAGAGACCCATCTGGCAGCAGGGCCACGGAGGGCCTTCCATCAGCTCAAGCTGGTAGAGCATCTCCTTTGCTGGTCACAGTTACACGGGATTTGGCAATTTACAGACAAGGCAGTTGTAATGCCTTTTGCACGGGGACACCTTTGGAGAGGCCTTGGAAACTTCAGCTAGTCTAAAATCATTACCTCTGGCGTGATCCAATATTCGCTACCAACTTCTGGGGGCAAGTCCAAATACTGATTTTGATCTCTCTAGGATGCCTTCTCCAAAATGTGCCTATCTGGACTTTGTGAGGATCACCTTTGTGTGCCATCAGCTGACTGACAGTGCACAACACACCCTTTTTGTTGGCAACACCAAATTCCTCCAATTTCATTAGAGCCAGGGGTGTAGGTGGGAGTGTGGAATTTTTGAAGGTCTCTCATCACTTCAGTTGTCTCTTTTTCTGCCCCTTTGAACTGTTGGGAAAAAGTTTATCTTGCTAATTTGCATAATCATGCCCAAAACAATTAATCCCATCCTACTTGCATTAAAATCCCTGCAAAAGTTTTCATCAGTTGGCTGTGGTTGATGCACTCAAGTGCCCAAAAAGTCCATCAAGGGAGAACAGTGTTGTGATGCTACCAGCAACATCAAATCAGGTTTCTCTGTCAAGCTCTGGAAGTGCAGAAATGGAAAGGAGAGAGACGATGTCTAACAGATGTCCAATTTCACTGAAGGCCATAAAAACACCTTAAAGAAGGAAGATTTCCCGGCATTGTTTAATTTGTTATAGCATCTCCCAGAACTGGCTCACATTTATTGCTATTCAGCAAATGCAACTCATTTTAGGTGCAGTGCTCAAAAAAGCAAACTCCTTCTTTGATCTCACCACCCCCCACCCCCCCAAATCTAAAGCCATTTCAGCTTTGGGTACCTGCACAATAGATCCAAAGAAGAAGAAAAGTTGCATCTTTGAGTGGTTGGAATCTCCTGCAGAAGCACAAGCCACTGCCAGATCTGTTCCAACACATGATTTATGGGACTTGTATTGTCATAATGTTGGTCAGAAACAGTGTCAAGAGTGAAGGAGGCGGAACAGTGCAGGGTGTTCCTCCCTCTGAGCTGAGAATCGTGTTTCAACAGAAACAGTCCAGTCTTGTTTGCCGTGAGGAAGAGGTTGAGAGGGAAACATTCAGCATGTAGTTTAGGATCATAATGTATCCAGAACTGCTCTGTCTGCTGTCACAGATGTGGAAATACTGGTGATCAGTACACCAGCAATTCAGAAAATGGACCTACTTTATTTTTAGTGTTGAGTTGGACTAGGAAAATATGTGTGTACCATGATGTTGCAGCTGAGTTTGGTAACCCAATAGGGTTTCAAGGCTAGAGATGAATACAGGTGATTCGCTGTTGCATATTAACCCCAGTCTCCTGTCCAAACACTAACTAGGGCTGACTCTGCTAAGCTTTCAAGATCTGTCCAGGTTAGGGGCTGGGAAAATAGCCATGAAATTGTATCACAAAATGAGAGACTGTGCGCTGAATACAACCAATCTGACACACTCTTACAAGGTGAACCATAACCAGCAAACTTGGAAGCAAGGAACCTGCTCTTATCCACAGCACAGCACTATGAACATCGGGCGATGACAGCATCTCAGGACAATTGCCATGACAACAGCAGAGATTGGCAGTCAGCATTTGGAGTCTGACAAAAAATGACTCAATTTTCAATGAGCCATCTGAACATGAATGTGTCAGTGTGTAGCGCAGTCCAAGGTATCTCCAGCCAACTAGTATTCAGAAGTGCTTCAGAAATAACATGTTCATTTAATTGAAGATTGTCATGCCGATATAACTTGCATGTGTCAGCAAAATGACAGTCTGAATTTTGTGCTGGTAATTTCCCTATTTTTTCCATTTTAAACTTAGCTAGAACTTAAAGGGCAACCAGGCATTCCATTTCTGTGTCATTAAAATATGCCCTTATAGCTCTTCCAGTATTTGGTTTTCGTTTTCTTTCAGCAGTTCCTGTGATATCTCCTCAGTGGTGAGGAAAAAAGCATTTTTAGTTGCCACTTGGAACTATGGCCACCATCTTGAATTCTAACAACCTAGAAAATTTACGACATCACTTTCCCGAGCCTACAGAATCAATAAAACCTGAATTGGGGGTAAAGTTGGGGGGGGGGGGGGGGGGCTATGAAGTGTAAATTATCCACATGACTTTTTTGTTAGCTCCTAGACAGGTCTGATGATTTTGACCAATGCATTAAAGTTGTGTATGTGAGGTTTTCTTGTTTCAGAATTATAAACTGGACATTTATAGAAAGATTTACACACTATCCATCAAAGACTTTTATTGCATTGCCTCAAAATCATAGCAGACAACAAACTCAGAATCATAACATTACAGCATAAATGTACATACTAGGTATATGATCCAATCCACAGCAGGCCATAGTGAAGCAAACACCAATATGTGCAACAATATATTTTTTAAAAATCTAAAACTCTGCAAGTTATTGAGTTAAAGCCAAAACCTAGGTTTAAAATGGGTAAAAAAAACCCTCATGTCTTTCTTTATTCAATTCAATTCAACCTTTTATGGCATACAAAAATGTCTTTTTTAATAATTCTCAGAAGATGAAAAGAGAACAGACTTGAGGAGCCTCTCTGTGAGGGGATTCTGAAGAAGCTGCGGCATCGTTGAGCAGGGCCTGACCCTTCGCCATCTGACTGTAGATAAAGAGATTTATTTATGTATTTATGATAGCTGCATAATGGTAAAGGAGGAAAAAAGCCACTCTCAGAGGTGTCTGAACAAAAAAAAAGTAGGAATAGACCAGTTTGGGAAATGGGCAAAGGGTTAAGATCTGAAGGGAAGGGCGTTTTCATTCATCTCTCTTTCCTCATTTAGCACATTTTAACAAGTAGGAAATATAACAAAAGGGGGAGGTTGTGATAATATAGCCCCCGCTTGCTTTTCTGTTTTCCAGCAATGCGATCGGCCCTCTGGTTGCTCTCTGGCTTATATATGAACAAGGTGCGGTGATGCAAGAAGCAGCTACTCCTGTCTGGCTGCTCCTGTACGGAGGCATTGGCATCTGTGTGGGGCTCTGGATCTGGGGGCGAAGAGTGATCCAAACCATGGGGAAAGACCTCACGCCTATCACGCCATCCAGGTAGGAAGAGGCCCCTGGGGCTTGCCTCCCAGCACCTCACATGCCTGCTTTGGGAGATTCTGCCGTAGCATTGCGTGCCTAACCATGTAGATGGCTGCTTTTGATTCTAACAGTGATCAGCATTGCATCCTTTTTAAAACTAACATGATGCATTTGAATAGTTGAGGTGTCATTGAGCAGAATATTCTGCCAAAGTCCTGAGTAGTGTAGAAAAAAGCATAAAGAAATGGCAAAAATCAAATATCTTTTTCATGAGCTTTCCATGCAGATTTGTAGTTTTAATGGGCTTTTTTAATGCATGCTCGGCCTCTGCCACTAAGCTAATGACTAACTGAGCGTGGCCTCTTGGCAAGCAGAACCGTCAGATGGCCTGAACCGGCGAAGGGCTCTGCAGGCTTCCAGTGGAGAGGTTGGGTGTCTCCATCCTTCAGCAGCTTCTTTTCGTCTGTCACATAATCACTATAAACCAGTTGAAGGTAGCCAGAGGAGTGTTGCATGGCCCCAGCCAGACTGATGACGCTTTGAAAAAGGAAGGAAATGTGTGACTGTGAAGTGTTTTCTTGTGCTTCCTGCAGTGGATTCACTATTGAGTTGGCTTCGGCGTTCACAGTTGTGATAGCTTCCAATGTGGGACTTCCTGTCAGTACTACACACTGCAAGGTATGCTTTTGCCATGTGACTGCAGCCGGCCGGTCTGGACTGTTCTCCTTTCAACTCTGAGTTGCTCAGATCAGTGTGGTGGTGGCATGGCAGCTTCAGAGTGGGCAGTGACCAGTGGGCCCCGGTGCAGGAAGTGCCCCCGCTCCCACTGATGACATGGACAGCCTTTCATCCTTTTCAGACTAAGATTTCACGTCTTTCATATGTTCTTCTGAAACGGAAGATGTGAGGATACTTGGAAACAATCCCCCCTCCCCCCACCATTGAATTTTGCAGAGTTCTGCATTCTCCAAGAAAGGGGCCTGTCAGCGGTCGCTCCTTTGCAAATCTTGCTAATTTCAGTGGGCTCCATGGAGCAATTTCTTGTTCTCCATGAACTGTGTCCACACATACATCAATTATTGAACAAGCACACTTATTGTGAAGAGGGCTTTGAGCCCAGTTAAAATGCTTTGGGCCAAAATACTAGGTACATGTGACACAAGTTATGTTGCAGGTGCCAAACCTGACTTGTCCCACAGATGATCAGGGGAACTCACCTTCAAAGCATTCTGCAGTTCCTCTTGGCTCAGAGTTCTGTGGAGGAGGGGGGGGCCTTCAGGTTTCCCTCCTTGGTTGTTTTCACCAACAGAAACAGATTTGGGGGGGCGGGCTGTCTGCCTCTTCCTGAGGCGCCACCCAGGGGCAAACAGGGGCCCCTGCCAGGGTCAGCTGCCTGTTGAGGGAAGTTCTGCTCCGGTCATGCCATGTGACACTCTGATCTGTAGCACTGGTCTTTGCCCAGAGGTTCGTCCTTCCCTTCCCTTCCCTTCCCTTCCCTTCCCTTCCCTTCCCTTCCCTTCCCTTCCCTTCCCTTCCCTTCCCTTCCCTTCCCTTCCCTTCCCTTCCCTTCCCTTCCCTGAGGAGTGCATGGCATGGGATTTCCTGTGTGTCACACGTATCTTCCATTTGTCTTTTTTTTATTTCTTCACAGTGGATTTTGCATTGAAGTAATGTGTGCGCTAACCGTACTTGTAGCCTCAAATGTGGGTATTCCAATAAGCTCCACTCATTGCAAGGTATTGGAGTTTGCAGTGGTCACACCAATTAACTACATGTTCAGAACTTTTAAATACAAAGATCCAAATCACTAAGTGCCGTTTCCCCTCCCCCCCAACTTTGCCTTAGTTATGTAGAACATTAAGCAGTTTATAAAAGTATGAAACAAAATATGGATTTCCAATTTAGTTTCAAAATTACCTGGGAAAGTGTTGTTGTCATTCCCTTCCCCCACCCACCATGTCAGGAAGCCCAAAGATTTGCTTGGATGAAATAAAGGTAGCTGATTATTATTGCTATTACTTCTAGACCTCATTGTAGTGCTCATTTGGTAGTCAACAAATAACAACCATCCTAACTTCCATAGTGTTTGCTTCTGTGCACTAACCCTTTCAGTCTCAGCCTTGTACTAACATGGTTTTATATCAATCAGGTTTATTTCCCCAAAAGAAGATCTGCATGGCTTACCATGTTGTGGCTCCTTTTCAGGCACATGAATGAGTCACAAGAGGGCTCAGTTCCCAAGTTGAGCACCTGAAGGCAAATGGCACTTTGTTGCAGCCAATCAGAGCACAGCTGTCCCGGGGGGGGGGGGGTGCGTGGAGGAAGAGAGCACAGCCGACTGCAGTTCTAACCTGTATTTTCACCCAAACATAGATAACGTGTAGAGATGCCCTTGCCAATGCCAGTATTATTGATGCCCTTTTAAACAGGCAAATTCATGGAAGGCAGAGGTGTGTCTTTTAAAAGAATGGTTAAAAAAACAGTAGCGCATTTATTTAGGTTCTGTTTTCTCAGACCTTGTTTCAGCTTATCTCCTCCAGCCCACTCAGTTTTCATCATGGTATCTATTCATCTTAATCCCCCCCCCCCTTTTCTTTTTTGCTGTTTGCTCCCCTCACCAGACTTTTTTTAAAGTTGCGCTGTTCATATGACAGGACGGCCTGCTCCAAGTGGGAGATGCAGGGGGGAGGGGGGGGAAGACCAGGCAGGAGTGTCCTGGAGCTGATCAGAAGCCTCACCTCTTTGCAGACGCTTGCCAGCTGCTGAGGTGTCCCACTTGGCTCTGGATCCAGAAGGAGTGGCATCCGTGTCAAAGATGCGTCTGGGCAGCCTGCCAGAAAGAGCGAGGGGGGCTCAGTGCGGGAGTCAGTGCCGCACTGCTGGCAAGGGGGGATGCTATGGAGGGGCCTGGCGGAGGAGTGAGGGTGAGAGATTCAGCAGATGTGGGAAAGAGGGATTTATAGGTGGCTTGAAGAGCATCAGGGAGGCCTAGGATGGGGACCTGCCAAGACCACATCTAAGAGTGGCAGTTAATTAGCTTGGTCTCATCCGGTCTCAGATGCTCAACAGCATCAGCCCAGGCTAGATCTTGGCTGGGAGACCACCAAGGACAGCCAGGGCTGCTATGCAGAGCCAGGCAACAGCAAACCACCTCTGAAGGTCCTCAGCCTTGAAAACCCTGCGAGGGGTCACCCTTTCAATTGGCTGTGACCAGGTGGAAAAACAAAATGGAACCTTGGCTAGAGATGGTGTGATGGGGTCTGCTTTGCAAGGCAGCTAAGCCAGTCAATTAACTTCATGCTGCCTGCGGTCCACAGAGGTCAACGTGTCAAGACCGTTTCCTTTCTGCACACGTTGAACATGTTTTGTGTGCAGAGGGGAGCTGAGGTTGGGGCGGGGGTGGGGTGGGGACCTTGAACTCTTCCTGCAGAGAGCGACTGCACGTGCCGGCAGAAAGTGCGGGGGGGTGGGGGTGTTGGGACTAATGAGTAGCTTGCAACAAGGCTATGGCAGGCATCCACTGTTTGCAGATTAGACAATAAAAAAGCAACAACAGACCTTATCACGAATAAGTGTGTAGTTAAATGGTCCTATCAGGCCCTTTGCCCCCTGCAATGAGAACTCAACCCATTCCCATCTGGAGCCGCTGCTTTTTGCCCAGGCTTCCTTTCAAGAGCAGAAACCTAAGTCAGAGGCCACATTCCCTCCGGTACTCCAAAGCAAGCGGGTAGCCCAAATGTGTTGCAGTCCAAAAGGGCAACTTAAAAGGCAACCATTTCTCATGAGAAAATACAAGAATATTCTCAGGAAGTTGCTTATGCTATAAGCTGCTTTAAAAAAGATTCCCAGGCACAGCCCACCTCTCTGCTGCACGGCCCCCTTTCAACTAGGTGGTTCTGCATTAAGAGAGAAATAGGGTGCAGAATTGTTCAGGCTGGTGACTCCCACGTGTGTCCTGGTGTCTGCTTTTGCTTCTTTCCCAAAGCGGAGCTGATCCTGGCCAATGCGGGAACTGCTTACTCATCACAGAGGAAACCTCCTGATGGTTTTGCAACCCTCCTCCTCCATTACGGCCATTTTGTGTCCAGACTCTTAAACATGCTCACCAGCTCCAAAAGATTCTGCACTAAGTTGTACTCAGTCCTTGATAAGCAGGAGAGGGGGCTGGCCTATATCCCCCTCCGTGTCCCTTCTCTTGGTGGAATGGGATCACAGAAGAAGATGTGTTTAGGAGGGAAAATAGGTGAAGCAACTAGCAGAAGTGCCAAGGGAGAGAAATGAGAATCCCTTGCGGAGAAAAGCTTTGGGGATGGGAGGCTCTGCTGGAGAGAACTTCCTTTGCCCAGATGTCTGTTCAGTCAGGCTCTAAACTATGAAAGGCCCTTCCTGCAGACTGTGCGCAAGCCCTGACCCCGTGGTTGCTCCATGTGCACTGCAGTGTTGAACGGAGATCCTTCCCTGTGTGGAACTGAAGTAGAAATCCAGGTGTCATCAATAGGCTATTGGAGATGCTTCTGTGCATCAGTTGACTGGCATTGGTTTGGTCCTAGACAGGGGTCCATGAATGCAGCCCCCAGGTAACCAGCGGTAGCCCAAGCTCACAGCGGAAGAGACCTTGGAGCAGAGAGGGATCAGTCACTGTTCTTGGTCAAAGACAGACTTCACCCGGGAACCTCTGGCACATAACAGGATTCTTCACAGCCCAAAGCAGTGAAGCTGCTCAGAATGTGACATAAAGTGAAAGCCTGGTACAACTGGAAAACTTTTCAGGGGGGGAGGGGGGGTAACGGGTGACTGCCAATGACATCTGGTTACCAAAGGTGGTGAGAAATTCATGTACTCCTTGTCATAAATGTCTGTTACGTACATTATGATGCCTTTAGTTCTAACTTGCTTTTCAAATTTCTAAGGTTGGGTCTGTGGTGGCCGTTGGCTGGATTCGATCCAAGAAGGCAGTGGACTGGCGCCTCTTCCGCAATATCTTTTTAGCCTGGTTTGTGACTGTTCCTGTAGCAGGCTTGTTCAGTGCTGGCATTATGGCGCTCCTTCAGTATGGTATCCTGCCATATGTCTGATGTTTTGTTCCTTCCAAGAAAGGAGGGGGGGGGGGGGTTCTGGCCAAGATCACACTCTCAGGGTGTGGAGCTCCCGATTTAAAGCATATGATTAAAAACAACACTAGTCAGAAGGATTGATTCATCCTCCATATCTAACTTATCAACTGTACAGAACTTCAGACTCATATTGGTGACATCACATGTGGTGCCGTTTCTTATATCTTAAAGAATATATATATAGGTAACACTACTTTAAATTGTGAGCTGAAGATAATACCCTAGAGCTGTAGTGATCTGTGTACATAATGTATCATTTAGTGATAATTTTTAATCTTAAAGCAGCCGCTTCCTGCTTGGGATGTGTGTGCCAATTTGAGACAGGGTGAAGGGAGGTGCTGAATGAATCCAATTTTTGTAAAACCGTCAATGATCCTGGAACAAAACAGTTCAGAAACACTTTCATAAATGAACTTGGTTAATATCTTGTTGCTGTGTATATTAGTGAATGAAAATGGCTTTTGTAAATACTTTCAGAACTGTAACTTTTTAATGGTGCATTTCCCTCATATATTTTGGATAAGAAAGTTTTGAAAGTACCAAAGAAGACGGGGAATAGCTTGTCAGTATTACATCACTGCCTCTTCTGTGTGTGTGTCTTTGTGCCTGCCCCTATTCATAACTTTTTTGTTTTCCATCTATCAGTAACCAGCAATGCTGGATAAAATCACTCACGTATTACTGTGATTAACTTAGAGCTTCACTGTTAAGGATGTTGTCTGTGTCGCGTCTGGTCCACAGGGGACTTCAGCAAAACCCCAACTTTATTATGCGTGGAATCTCAAAATTCACTGAACATGTATTCGCCACTCATTACCTGAAAGTCCAGTTCCGCTCCCAGTATGACCGTCTCTCGGCAAGGTCAGAGGAGGGGGCTGAGGCAGGCGATCTGATTGCCTTGCCGTGTCTGTTTCTTCCAATACATATCAGCCAGGCAGTGTCAGAACCAGGTGAATGGATAGCAATAGCCTAAAGAGCGAGGAATACGCACAATCATTTCACTCTACGCTTGTGTGGGGCGGGGGGGGGGGGGGAGGAGAAGGGGGAATGCTGGCCTTGGGACAGAGAAACTATGATCAGGACTCTTCCAATGCCATGTAAACTGACTGGCAGCAGGTGCCAGAGGGAGCCAGAAGAAGCCCAACTAGTCCTCTGAAGAGACATGTGAAACGAAGACACTACTGGCAGGACTCTTAGTTCTTGGCCCGAGGACTGCAGCTTGTTGCTTTGCGGATTTGAACGGTTCCTGAAGAGCATAAGAAGGAAGGAGCCACCTGCCAGGCAGCAGAGCCCCACTGAGGCCGGCCCCGTTCCTTTCCCCGCGGGGGGTGGTTGTGCCGAGAGCTGCTCCAGGGGGTGCGGCCTGTGGCTTTCAAGGACATGATCCTGTGATGGCCTTCTGGGTGGCTTTATTGCGCTGGGCCTGTCGAGACGCTGCTGAAATGCTGATGGATTCCTAAGCTGTGGTGGTGCGCCATGTGGATTGTTTTGCATTGCTCATTCATTCTCAGTTTATAATAAAATATTAATTTCCCCCTAGAACTACACTTTTGTTGGGAGTTTTTTAAACTGATGTTGGTCTATGCTTTATTTTACTATTTAAAGGCAACTCAAATGCAGAGGAGTTCTTAGCACACAACATTCCTCCATGATTTTTGTTTGTTATCTTTTTCATTGGTACTTGGTTCTTCATTTGGATCAGTAGCAACTGAAGCTGAGCTCTGTCAAATGCACACAAAATAGCCAGGTTATTATTTTCATGGCTGTTTTGTCTTGGGATGCTGATCTTCTTTTTCTGCTTGAGAAAACTCTGTCATGAGCAAAGAATCAGACAAGGATATGTTCTCTGTGTGTTTCCTGAGCACATGAGGTCACCTTGAGTTAGAAAACCCGAATATGGCAACTTTAACCAAATATAATTATAAAGCTTTCTTACCAAAATCAGATGCCTTGTAAAGCAGAAGGAAAACATAAGAAGAGTTTGTATTTATATCCCCCCACCCCGTCTCTCCTATAGGAGACTCAAAGGGACTGACAATTCCTTTCCCTCCCCACCCCCCCAACAAACACCTTGTGAGGTGGGTGTGGCTGAGAGAGCTCAGAAGAACTGTGACTAGCCCGGTCACCCAGCAGCAATGTAGGAGTGTGGAAACACATCTGGTTTACCAGATAAGCCTCTGATTTAGGTCATCTACTGTCTATTTCCCTCACTGGGACTTAGGGTAAATGACAACTAAATGCAGTGAACACAATTTTGGGCTGACATTCCCCCACTGCTGGTGGAAAATCTCCGTGTGCCAGCAGGCACTTCTCTGCCGCTTCCCAGCTGGCCAGTGGGGGTGGGGGGATTTCAGGGAGCTGGGAATGTTGGCAGAAGAAGAGGAAGAAGAAGAGGAGGAGGAGGAGGAGTTTGGATTTATACGCTGCTGTTCTCAACTGTAAGAAGTCTCAAAGTGACTTACAAACTCCTTTCTTTTCCTCTCCCCACAACAGACACCTTGTGAGGTAGGTGGGGCTGAGAGAGTTCAGAGAGAACTGTGTCTAGCCCAAGGTCACCTGGCAGGCTTCATGTGCAGAAGTGGGAAAACAAATCCATTGCACCAGTTCAGAGCCTGCCGCTCTTGTGGATGAGTGAGAAATCAAACTCAGTTCTCCAGATTAGAGTCCACTGCTTTAATAACCACTTGTCCACACTGGCTGTCAGTCAGTCACTGGGGGAGGCAAGGATACTCAAGCATGTGAGCAAAACTATAGTTCCACCCTAGAGCATTGTCCAGATGCCGCAACACCCCCAGCATTGCCTGACAATGTGCTGATGTCGCCTCCAGGCCGGTGGGGAGGGGCAGCCGTGTGTCACCAGCAGTGTCGTCATGTCACTGGGGAGGGGCCCCTGCTGGAAAGTGTCCCCCACCACTTGCCAGGCCATCTCTGGTAACTCGAACACAGCACTATGCGTGCCATTACTCAATAGCAGTTATTAATAAAAGTAGAGAACATTGCGCAGCATAATAGATACAGTAAAGCAGGAGTTGTAAGACGAGAGGAATGCAGTGAAGCATACTACACAGAACAAACAATGTCATAAGCCTCGATTACAGAATTAGAATGCAAAACAACAAACACACCATGACGCCTTGTCATTAACGACAACCACGTTCACTTTCTAAAAATGCTTTTCTGAATAATTCCATCTATACGTTCCATGAGATGACTTCCTGGTCTCCCTGGGCCCCCTATCCCCCCCCCCCCGGCCTCACCAGCAGGCCCAGGGCAGGAGGGCTACTCCCATGGCAGGAGTGCTGCCTTCACCCAGGCATTGATCTCCCAGGAGGCCTCCTCGTTGCAGCCCCACCTGCCGTGGCCTATTGCCCTGCTTCCACTAGGCAGGGTTGCCAGCTGGTAGCTGGTGCCCAGCAGGAGGCTGGCGAAGGGGAATAAAGGGCACCATCATGTTGATGGCATGACGTCATTTCTGGGACAAACGCAGATGTGACATCACACCACTCAGATTCAGCAGAAACTTCTGATAAATCCTACAGTGGTCTGATATTACTTCTGGGTTCACCCTGGAAAAATAATGCCACACCGTTGATGTGAAGGTGATTTTTCTCCTGGCAGCCTCCTAAGTGGCAGCAGGGTTTGGAGGGCTGTTGGCAACTCCGAGCTTCACCCCACTTGCTACCAAAATCATAGGCTGATACCAATAGGACGGAAGGCACCCAAAGTGTCCCTAACAGCATAAGAACATAAGAACTAGCCTGCTGGATCAGACCAGAGTCCATCTAGTCCAGCACTCTGCTACTCACAGTGGCCCACCAGGTGCCTTTGGGAGCTCACCTGCAGGATGTGAAAGCAATGGCCTTCTGCTGCGGCTACTCCTGAGCACCTGGTCTGCTAAGGCATTTGTAATCTGAGATCAAGGAGGATCAAGATTGGTAGCCACAGATTGACTTCTCCTCCATAAATCTGTCCAAGCCCCTTTTAAAGCTATCCAGGTTAGTGGCCATCACCACCTCCTGGGGCAGCATATTCCAAACACCAATCACACGTTGCGTGAAGAAGTGTTTCCTTTTATTAGTCCTAATTCTTCCCCCCAGCATTTTCAATGAATGCCCCCTGGTTCTAGTATTGTGAGAAAGAGAGAAAAATTTCTCTCTGTCAACATTTTCTACCCCAGGCATAATTTTATAGACTTCAATCATATCCCCCCTCAGCCGTCTCCTCTCCAAACTAAAGAGTCCCAAACGCTGCAGCCTCTCCTCATAAGGAAGGTGCTCCAGTCCCTCAATCATCCTCATTGCTCCTTTCTCTGCATTTCTTTTTTTCTATCTCTTCGATATCCTTTTTTGAGTGAATGTATGCGACCAAGTGAACTGAACATTGTAGGTACTCTCCAAAGTCGCGGTTAAGCGACTCCTACGGCTTTATATAAGGGCATGACAATCCTTGCAGTTTTATTATGACTCCTTTCCTAATTATCCCCAGCATAGAGTTTGCTAATTATCCCCAGCATAGAAATTTCTTTGAGAAATTTCCCTTTCTGAAGGCAAATGTAGTTGTCACTAGCAGTTGTCACTTGTTCGCATGCAGAGATACTGAATCTGACAGCATTGTGGTCGCTGTTCCCTATTGGCTCAACACTGACTTCCCGCACCAGGTCCCGCACCACATAGAATTAGATCTAGGATCACCTCTCCCCTGGTTGGTTCCACAACCATCTGCTCTAAGCCACAGTCATTTAGCATATCCAGGAATGCTCTCTCCTTACTATGACCTAAACATGCATTTTTCCAGTTTATATGGGGATAGTTAAAATCACCCATTACCACTACATTTTTGTTTTTGTTGGCCTCTCTAATTTCTTTTTTTCCATCTCAGAATCCTCTTGATGCAGCTTTGGTCAGGGGTGAGACTATATTATATTCCTAATGTTCTACGATACTTCACCCCTGTTGATATCCACAGTGCTTCTTGTAGGAGAGGAATCAGCTCCCCCTGCATTGTCTATTTTATGTGACACTATGCTCTCTTTGATGTAGAGGGCCACCCCACCCCCAATACGCCCTGTCCTATCCATCCTGTAGAGCCTGTAACCTGGGATAACAGCATCCCACTGGTTCTCCTCATTCCACCATGTCTCTGTGATGCCCACTATATCAATATCCTCCTTCAAAACTCTGTACTCCAGCTCCCCCATTTTAGGTCGAAGGCTTCTACTATTAGCATAGAGACACTTGTATACTCTGTCTCTGTCCCTAACCTGGGATTTATGTGTTTTGCCCTCTAGCCTTTTGTAGACACTATCACTTATCACATTGCTATGCTCCTCGCTTGTATGTGGTTGATTTAGAATAACCTCCCTCTCTGTCTGCATCCCCATGGACACTGTATTCTGAACCGAAGTCACCTCAGCTCCTGTCAGCTTTCCCCCAGGGATCAGTTTAAAAGCTGTTCTGCCACCTTTTTAATGTTGAGCGCCAGCAGCCTGGTTCCTCTTTGGTTAAGATGAAGCCCGTCCCTTTTGTACAGGCCTGCCTTATCCCAAGGTTCCCAGTTCCTGACAAATCTGAAACCCTCTGCCTTACACCACCTTCTCATCCCGCGCATTGAGACCCTGTATCTCCGGCTTGCCCTAGCTCACCCTGCGTGGGCGACGGTAGCATTTCAGAGAATGCCACCTTGGGGGTCCTGGATTTTAACCTGTTTCCTAGCAGCCTAAATTTAGCTTCCAGAACCTCCTGGCTACATTTCCCAATGTCATTGGTACCAATGCGGACCACAACTGTTGATTCCACCCCAGCACTGTCTAACAGCCTATCTGAGCCAGTGACATCCGCAACCATACCAGGCAGGCAAGTCACCATGCGGTCATCACGCCTCTCACAAATCCAACTCTCTATATTCCTAATGATCGAATCACCCACTACAAGGCCCCCCCGAGGGGTATCCTCAGTGCGAGAGGGTATCTGACCACCAGCTAAGGAAGGGGTCCCATCTAAGGGAGCATCTTCCACCACCTCAGACTGGCACCCTCCGTCACCTAGACTCTCATTCTTCATGACATCTGAAGAGATGTCTCCTTGGGAGTGGGATCCGGCTGTTAGGTCCCTGTTGCCCTCTCTGCCCCTCTCAGCTTCTCCAGGTCTGCCACCTTGGCTTCAAGAGAACGGACACATTCCTTGAGTGCCAGGAGCTCATTGCAGAAGAGAGGAAATGAGGCTGTCGTCTGCCCGGGAGTGTTGCTGTGATCCATGCAGTTCTGCCTTTCCAATGTAAGGTGGTTCCTCTTTCTCAGGAGATAGATTGCCCCCCCCCCCCCCCGGCAACCAAAGAAGCTGTGATGTGTTTCACAGGTGTGCACACCAGCAACAGGAGCACTTGAAGTGGCACAGGTAAGTATTGGCCGATTGTGCCATGTGCGTCCTCTTTCTGGAGAGATGACTCTCTTTCTGACGTCCCTTGACTCACCTGTCAAATTCGGGCCCCAGCAATACACTGGTTGCTGGTATAACTGGGCCAGCAGAACCCTCCTGTGTCTGCTTGGTCACTTCACGAGGGTCAAGGGATAACGGCTACTCCTCATGTGAAGATCTTGACAACTGAAGCTGGGTTGAATGTTGAAGTCAACAAAAGCTCTTGGCCTTCTGATCCGTTTGTTTACTTGGCTGTTAATCCCCTGGGGGCCTCTTTCCACTTCGAGAGCATTTGTCATGTACGCCATGTGTCTCTGAACGGTGAGACTCCTGCTCAGCTGTCTTGCTGCAGCTGCTGCAGTGGTGGTCCAGGAAACAGCCCTGTGATGGAACTGAAGGTAGCAGGCAGGCTGCAAGCTCACCTCACCTCGGGCCGAGATGTAGCCAAACTGCTGATGGGAGATGCAGTTGCAGCTGAAGCCATTCGCTTGTGCCGCTCTGTCCTTTCATGGCAAGAGAACAGGACCGTTGACTTCACTGACTAGAACTGGGGTGCATCCATCATGGCCAATTTACCAGCAAGTCATCTCTAGGTGCTGTAGCCATTGTGTGATTGACACAGCTAGCCTTTGAATCCTGGGAAAATTGCTGCCTCGTGTGCTTAGTAGCAGCAGTGGCGTAGTGGTTAAGAGTAGGTGTACTCTAATCTGGAGGAACCGGGTTTGATTCCCCGCTCTGCCACCTGAGCTGCGGAGGCTTATCTGGGGAATTCAGATTAGCCTGTGCACTCCACCTGCATAACTGGGTGACCTTGGGCTAGTCACAGCTTCTTGGAGCTCTCTCAGCCCCACCTACCTCACAGGGTGTTTGTTGTGAGGGGGGAAGGGTAAGGAGTTTGTAAGCCCCTTTGAGTCCCCTATAGGAGAGAAAGAGGGGATATAAATCCAACTCTGCTTCTTCTTAACCGCCATCCTGCTGCGGGCAGAGGAGATCCCTTTCCCTGCTGCCACTCCGCTGCCTGGCCACCCAGGGGAGCGCACTCAGCCCCTTGGCATGAGGACATTGTTTCTTGTGCAATAGCTTATTTGCACTTTCCTTTATTTTTAAGCTCACTAATTCCCATTCCTTCTCTTTTTTTTAACAGAGAGCAAACTCCTTGTCAGGTGTCCACTTCCATGTGAAGGTGGCAAAGTGGGGCACTAGCAGAGAGTGGCACGAAAGGACACCTCGTGTGAGTGCCTGTCTGTGCAGGGACGCTGGTCCTTTGTGGTCAAGGCTTGCGAGGAGAGTGCCCACTAAGCAACAGCTGCAACGGCCTTCAGGCTGACCCTTCCTGCGTTCAACTGATCAGGCTGAGTCCCGGGTTGTGACACGGCAGCATGCAAAACCCTGTGAAGCTGAGAGGCCTCTTTGTTGTGATGCCTCTTTGTCCAGCCTGCACCAGAAGAACTCTCTGGAATGAGAGGCTGGGGGGGGGGGGGCAGGAACAGCTGACCAGTTAAAAAAGACATGCTGATGGCTTGAAACAATATCTGTAGTAGCAGAAGATCCTTCCAAAAGGCCTCAGGGTAGATGTTGTCTAAACAATGCAAAGCTACCCAGAGTTACAATCCTGTTGGGTGGGCAGTGGCATCCGGGTCCTGGCATCGAAATCATTTGCAGGTTCCAATTTTAGTCAACAGAAAATTAAGAACAAAGCTCTGGCCCCCTCGGAGCTCAGCTCTGGCAGCTGCTGTTGCTAAAAATAAATGCACGCTTCATGACCTAAAACATGATACCAGGTCAGCTCCCTTTGCCCTTACCTTGAGGGGAAGAGGTTCATTGTGCCTCTTAGTTTAGATGCCTGAAAGGTCACCAATTTTGGATTGAGAAATTCCTGAAGATTTTGGGGTGGAGTCTCAGAAGTGCGGGTTTTGGTGAAAGGAGGGACCTCAGTGGAGTATAATGCAGAGGCGTAGCTGCACACTCTGTGTTTCGCCATACCACCCGGCCTGCCCCTTACTTTACTTCAGCCTGGAAAAGCGGCCTGTTCCCTTCAGGCTGAAAACGGCCTGGTGGGAACTACACTTCCCATGAGACCTCTGGGCTCACCACCCAGAGCCCCTCGGGGATGGGGCGGTCTACAAATCCAAACAATAAATAAATAAAATGTCGTTTCCACAGGCTGTTTTCAGGCTGCACTATTCCAATAAGGTAAGTGTGGGGGCAGGGGAGAGCCCTGCGGAGGGGCAGAGGAGTGGGGTGCCACAGGGGGGATTTTCCAGGGGCCCAGGCATGCGCCGGGTGCAACGCGCACCCCCTATCCAAGGCCCCCTGGTAGCTCCGCCTCTGCTGTAATGCCGCTGAGTCCGTGCTCTGAAGCAGCCATTTACTTAGCTTCTTGGAACTCAGCATCACCCACAGACGGGGGGGGGGGAGGTCTAAAGCCTTCTGTTGGGATGTCTTCCAAAGCGCCCAAATTGAACTTTTGGTAAATGCACTATAAGGAGTGAAGACCAAGCATGACTGTCTAAGACAGTGGTGGCGAACCTTTGGCACTCCAGACGTTAAGGACTACAATTCCCATCAGCCCCGGCCAGCATGACCAATTGGCCAGGGCTGATGGGGAATTAATGATCCTGCTCTGGAGGAGACCAAAGGAGTGCTCCTCCCCTGTTCTAGGCTGCTGCTCTTGATCCTAATTATTTCTTAGCGGCCACACCAGAGGACTGCCCAGTGGTTAAGAGCAGGTGGACTCTAATTTGGCAAACCAAGTTTGATTCCCCACACCTCCACATGAGCTGCAGAGTCTTACCTGGTGAACCAGATTCGTTTCCCCACTCCTACACATTCCTGCTGGTTGACCTTAGACTAGTCACAGTTTTCTCAGAACTCTCTTAGCTCCACTGTCTCACAAAGTGTCTGTCGTGGTGAAAGGAAGGGAATGTAAGCCACCTCGAGTCTCTTCCAGGAGAGAAAGGGAGGTATAAATTCAAACTCTTCTATGCCAGAGGCTACAGCAACACAGCTCTATGAGACTATGTGCTCTCTGGCACCAGGCTCAAAACAAGCAAAGCAATGGCTTTCCCCCACTTCCCACAAAAGGAATGGCGGCCACCCACACTCAATGGCAGCCCCTCACACAGTAACCCTGGCAGCTCCATTGCTCCCCAAGCAGCGGCAATGCCTCCTTGTGCCCCATGCAGGGAAGGCAAAGGGGGACATGGTGCCACTCAGCCCAGCCACCAGCCACACGGACGACCCTTCCTTCCTTCCTTCCTTCCTTCCTTCCTTCCTTCCTTCCTTCCTTCCTTCCTTCCTTCCTTCCTTCCTTCCTTCCTTCCTTCCTTCCTTCCTTCCTTCCTTCCTTCCTTCCTTCCTCCTTCCTGCCTGCCTGCCTGCCTGCCTGCCTGCCTGCCTGCCTGCCTGCCTGCCTGCCTGCCTGCCTGCCTGCCAGCCAGCCAGCCAGCCAGCCAGTCCAGACTTTTGTTCATGTTCAAGCAGGCAACCAAGTCATGCGGACCTACCTCACAGGTCTGTGGTGAAGATAAAATGGAGGATGGGAGATGGCTGCTGTTGTGAGCCACTTTGGGTTCCGACTACAGAGAAAAGTGTAAATATCAAAATAAGTGCTTACGACAACCTCCAAGGCTCATCTGAGATCAAGAAGTCCACCTTCCGAAGTGGCCGTTTTCTGCAGGTGAGCTGGTCTCTATGGCCTGTGGACCAGTTGTCATCCCTGGAGGTTGGCAGTGCGACCCCAGCCCAGGGCTTGCTGGCCATCAGCTCCCTCCTTCACCCGTCTGCGAGGAAGGAGAGTCGTGCCTGGGCTGTGCGCTGCTTCTGGTCAAGAGGAGGGTGAGAATGGCTGGCGTGGAGCTGTGGCAGTTCCCCTCTCACCCCAAACGACAGCATGCTCAAAAGGCAGCCCAGTGGTGGGGGGGTGGGGGGGTGGGGAGGCTGCTGAGGCACAGCTTGCTCCATGAAGGAGCAGAATCCTTTCCCAAGTCCAGGCCGGGCACCGGAAACCAAGAAGACTCGGCAGCAAAGCACAACTCCAGGCAGAGATGCTCCTGGAGTCAGGTGTGGCCATTGGAGGGACTTCGAACCAAGGGTCTTGTATAAGGGCTCCCGGCAGCTGATGATGACAGTGGGCAAACGGGGGGGGGGGGCGCTGTGTCACGGTGCCCCTGCGAGAGGGTTGCCAGCTTCGAGGTGGGGTCTGGCCCTCCCCAGGAACTACAGCTGTTCCCCAGACGATGGGGATCTGCTCCCCTGGAGGAAATGGCTGCTTTGGCCTGTGTGGCATCATATCTCATTGCAACCTGCCCCCCCTTCAAACCGCCAAACTTCTCCCCGAGCTGCACCGCCAAACTTGTAGGCGTTTCCCCACCTGGAACAAGCAACACGATTTGTCCCCTGAGGCACGACTGAGCACCGGTGTCCCATTTGTGGCTGGCCTGGTGGCAGTTCTGCTCTAAAGCCCCGAGCGCCAGAGCTAGGCGGACCGGCCCCTCCGGGGATGTGGTGTTGGGAGGCAGGTACAGGGGCTGGCAGGCTGGCTGGCTGCCACCACCATCACCCTCCTCCACTTGGATGCCTGCTGCAAGCGTGGGCTGCCCTCAGTGCCCCCCTGTGCTTCCCCCCATCCTCAACCATCACCACCAGTCTGGCAAAAAGCAGCAGCAACAGCAGCTCTGCCCCAGCACCTGCGTGAGGCTGCCCCACAGCCACCAGAGCTCCAGGCTCTCAGGCAGAGCAAGGCCTCTCACGCCACCTGCTGCCTGGTCGCTTTAAAGCAACAACAACAACAACGGGCAGTGTTGCCAAGGATTGGACTCTGCATGCCAAGCAGGGGGTCTGCCACGGAGCCACAGCCCCTCCCCAGAGGGGTGTCTGTCATTGCAATGGCCCGGTGTGTCTATTGACATGTATTTGTGAGGGTCAATGACTGAGTCTCTGGATTGAATCAGTACGTCAAGCACCCAGGTAGTCAGAAGCCAGGTCTGAGATCATGGGCGCTGCTTGGCCTCCTTATTTCCAAACAACGCACTGCCCAGGCTCCCCCCTCCCATTCTTCCCTCAATAGAATAATGAGGTGAGAAACACGTTACACGTCCCAGGAAATTCAAGGGCAGGCGACAGGCTTCATTCCAGCCAACAGCTGGATTAGCCCAGTTTGGCCTGTTGGAAGAGAAGGACTTTGGGCTGCCTGTTAGCCTCAGACGTAAGAGAAGGACCATAGAGATGCAGAGAGATAGACAGGCCAGGACCCCGAGCATCCTTCCTTTCTTCTCCTCAGCTGCCATTCCTTTAAGGTGACCATGGCAACTCTCAAGTAATCTTTCTTCCTTCACGCTGACACCTTCTCTCCACACACGTCTCCACCTTCGCACCATGAGGGCAGGACATGCCAGAGGCTTCTCTCTCCATCCAAGCTAATTAGACTAGATTTGAATCTGACATTTACTCTGTCCTGTCTAGAATAGAGTCCCTTACAATAAAGGGTTAAAGTAATAATTAAAAGGCTCCGTGAGTCAGTTTATTTCCTTAGTAGTTCACAGGCATGCACACACATAGCAATTTGAGTGCACCGCCTGCCTTGAGCACTCTGCCATTTTCCAAAAGGGCCAAGTTCATCAGGGATCAGCAGCCAAGTGTGGTCGGCCCCGGTGGGCACTTGGAAGGACACCACCCAGGAGGTCCAGGGTTGCCACGCAAATGCAGGGAATGGCCAACCACTGCTTCTGTTCTTGGGGGCATGTTCTTCTAACCTTGCATATTCCAAGATACCCATACATGCCCCCCCCCTACAAGCTGGGCACAGGCTTACTTCCTCTATTGGAGATCTGGAGCCCCCTGAAGCCGTGTCCAGGGTTCAGTGGGAGAAGGAAAGGCTCTGAAGCCAGATGGAATTGCTCACAGAGGCATTTCCTTGCTGGGCTGTTTCCGTCACGTTCCCTAAGAACTGGCCTCAAGAGGACCTGGCTCCGACCCCCAGGGAGTCCGTGCGGGAATGGGTGCTGCCCCTCTCTCTGGTCTGACCCCTGCCCCTTTCCTGGCATCTCCTGCCTGCCTCTGGGAAGCTGGTGGGGCTCGTGGGGGGTTGGCAACTTTGGAAATAAGGGGTTGCTGTGGTGCCCCCGTGCCAAGGCTGCAGTCTGGTCTTTGGCTAGGGTTTACCCAGGGTAGGAGCCCCCGGTCCAGGAAGCCCCTCCGCCGGCTGGGCAGGGGTCGCCTCGCCCCCTTCTTGGGGCCACACGGAAGCCACGTGGAGCTGGCAGGGGTCCCAGCAGCCTCTCCAACCCCTCCCCCTGCCCCTCCCGGGAAAGAGAAGCCACCCAAATGGCAGGCAGGAGTCCCACAGGACCGTGGGGGTGGCCGCTGCTTTCCTGGGGCACATGGATCAGCCCCCGGCCTGGAAGTACTGCTGGTGACCACCAGATCCTGCCTGTCCGGAGGGGGGGGGCTCCTTGGATCTACTAGGTATTCCGAGCAATGGCAGCAGCCTTGTCAACACTCCTGGGATATCTTTCTAAGATACCCATCCCCCCACCCCCCTCCGAGTCCTTCTATTGGGACCAACTTTCAAGGGAAAGGACATTGGTAAAAACCAGTATTAGGGGCCCTTCAAGATTCTGGAAGACATTTTGGGGAGCTTGAATCTCAGACCCCCCAGGAAATGCTATCCTGGCCTGAGAATAGGGAAGCATTTTTTTTTTGGTTGAAGCAGGGTCTCCTTTTTGGACACACACCTTCGCCTGGTGAGGGGTTTTGCATGCGTGAGTGAAGTTGAAAGCAATACAGTAGGAGGTCTAGACCCTGTCAAGAGGCTAAACTCCAAGCAGAGACACAAATTTGCCCCCTCTGCTCCAGGGACCACTGGCCACGTCAGCAGAAGAGACCAGGCAGCTCTTAGGATGACTGGGGGCATAGGAATCCTGGGAGGCAGGGGTAGTGACCCTGGGGGAGGCTCTTCCGTAGACAACGGCGGCACAACTTCAGCTAACCAGGGTGACTTCTGTGCGGATGCCAGTGGTAAGCCACTTCTGACCAACTCGTACCTTAGAAACTACAGAATTAGACAATCCAACATGTCATTGTGGAGGAGAGCTTTATGGATACTGTCATCCTCTAAAAGACTGATCAGTGGGTTCTAGATCAAGTCAAGCCTGAACTCTCCTACAAGCTAAAATGACAAAACAGGCTGTCCTACTTTAGTCATTGTTCTGTTCTCCAAGCAAACTAAAAATCAGGTGCCTGGCACTTGGCCAGGACAGAGTGTAAGACCCACAGACAAATAAGTAATAGTTCAAAAACGGTTTAATAATATTGAAAGTTTAGGTTCCCTCCCACAAAAGGCAACTAAACCCATTCTGACTAAGAGTACAACTGAGGTTTAAATAAGGAAAATAGTGAGGGTGTCTCTGGGGCCACAGCCATCTTATTATGAGAAGACAAGAATCACTGGGAAAGACAATAAGCCAAGGAAAAGTTGAAGGCAGCAAGAAAAGAGGAAAAACTCAGCATGAGGTGGATTGACTCCGTATTGGAGGCCGCAGCCCACAGTCTGAAAGAGCTGAGCAAGGTCGTTCATAGGATCGCTGTGAATCGGAAGTGGCTTGACAGCATCTAACACACACACACATATACACAAACACACACACTTCTCCTGGAGTAAGGTTAAGATGTATGGAGACCTCTGGTTTAGGGTTGCCAATCTTGGCTTGACATATTCCTGGAGATTTTGAGGGTGGTGCCTCAGAGGGCAGAATTTGGGGAGGGAGACGAGTGGGAATGTGATCTTGACTTTTGAAGCTCCTGTTTCCTGTGAGGCCCAATGGGCAGGCCATAAGGACCATTTTTCTTGTTCTCTGAATCCAGGAGTAATTTTCAATACCTTCTGCTTTTGGGAATCAGTCCAGGTGGGTATGCCTGCTTGAGGCATGTCTAGCTGGGAAGGATGGGGCCTACAGTTAGTAGAAAATGGTGAGGTATACATTACAAGTTGCTTTTATGCAGTTTAACTGTGGTGTAAGTGTTGTTTATTGAAATGAAAATAGATGTGAAAAGTTTTATAATATACAAAAATGGCCACTCTTTGGGTGCTAATGCTGCTCTGTTTCTTATATTTGATAGAAGAAATGAATTAAGACCTTCCATTGATCTCAGAAAGGTTGCTAACAAAAATGAGGCTCTGTGACAAAATAATAATAGAACAGCTCCAGATTGAAATGAGAAGCTCAAGAGAGGAGATGGAATGGAATGGTCAGCAATTTTCACAGTTGGTGAAGTGGACGGCATTCAGAGTGAGCTTAATTCACAGTGATTTCGCCGTGTGTCTGAATGGAGCCTTAGAGTCCCATTTCCAAGAAAGCAGGAGTCAGACTCTCTTATCTCTCCTGCACTAAAACGCAGCATTTAGATACTGCACAGGGTGGGTCTCAGTTTGAAGGTTATGACTTTTGGTTGTTTTCAGATGAAGAAAGGTACTGAATGGGTTATTTAGGCAAGCCAGATGAATGTGCACTGTTTAGATTCAGACAAAAGAGTACAATTTATCTTATTCGGGAGATCATATGCAGTGAAGTAATTCATTTCTTTCCTAATAAATTGAAGGTTTTTGAGCAGCTGTTGAAATGAAGTATCAGTTTGTGCGAAAATGACCTTGCCGTGCATCTGTATTTATTTATTCACTTCTTTTATACTCCTCCTTCCTCCCCAGTGGGGACCCAAAGCACCTTGCACTGATTTTATCTTCACCACAATCCTGTGAGAAAGGTTGGGCTGAGGTTGCCCACTTCAGTCGGGGCACAGACCCATGGGAGGGAGGGGCAAGGCAAGGGGGGTGGCGACCTTTACAGTGGTGAATCTTTATGCCAAATGCTGGACATACCCAGGTGACCCCAACTGACAAATCCAAAGGCCAAATTCTCCAGACTTGGTGTCGGGGATCGGGGAGCCCCCCCTCCCCGGACTTACTGCCGCCGCTGCCGCCACCAGCGCCACGCTCTCCTCCTCCCCGGCCGCCGGCAGGAGAGGCCGGGAACTCCCCGGCAGGCTGGACGGCGGGGGCCAGGCAGCTCTTCGCCGACGCTTCGGCGGGCTCCTTCCCGCCCGCAACGGAACGCCTCCCCGGCACCGGGCTGGAGCCGGAGGGGGAGGCGGGGACCGGGGACGGGCAGGCGGGCCCTCCCCGGCGACGAGGGAGCCACGCACCCCAGAACATCGGGGTCGCCACCGGGGAACCCGCCCACTGGCTGCTACCCAGGCGGGAGCCCAGGATGGCTTCGGCGGCTCGGCTGGCTGGCGGCGGTGGCAACGCCGCCCGCCCAGACTCCCCCGGGCTGCCGGCTTCAGCAGCCCGACCAGCTGGCGGCGATGGCGGCGCCGCGCACCCGGACTCTCCCTGGCTGCCGGGTCGGGCCAGGCGGTCAGGTGGGAGGCGGGGCTGGAAGGGGGAGGGGTTTTCAGGTCAGGTGGGAGGCAGCCGGGCTATAAAGGAGGAAGAAAGGAGGCACCTGGGGGTCTGGTGGGGTGGAAGGCAGGAGGAAGGGTGTGGTGCAGAAGACTGGGAAACAGAAGGAGAGAGGAGAGACCAAGAGGGGGGGAACAGGGAAAGAGAGGGGAAAGCAAGGAGGGGAGGAGAGCCAGGAGGCGGTTGGGAGACCTGTGAAGAGAACAGGCTCCTGGACAGGACGGCAGGGGACGAGGGAGGCGACTGGGAGTCCTGTGGAGTAAACAGGCTCCCCGGTGGGAAGGAGGGTCGGGGCCAAGCCAGCCCTGAGGGAGTGTAGACACCCCCCCCCCATATTGACCACCCCTTCTTCGACCAGGGGTGAGGCCGGGAATATTAACCCTGGGAAGGGATTGGAGGGACGGCATCAGGGTCCCCTGAGTGGACTCTGGGGGGGGGGGGGATTCTGCCACTTGGAGTAGAATGCCCCCTCCAGTTGAATTTCCAGTCAAAGCAAATTCTTTCAGAGCTTCAGGTGCAGCACACCTGCTGTCTTTCTGGGGCTCCCTGTGCTTTCCCTGTGCTTTCTTCAACCACCTTTCATCTGATATTCATTGCCGGTTTGCAGCTGGAGGGTGCTTGGTCTCAAACCTTGAAGCAATAAACAGACTCTGTATTGTTGATCAGTAGCATTTATTGATAGGCAACAAAGCACCCAGCTTGTAAAAGCCACGTCTGCTGAACCTGGCTTTTGCTACCCCCTTTATTCCAATGTTAGTCCCCGCCTCCCGTTTTCCCAGAGAATGTGAGAGAGAGTTGTTCCAGAGCCTAGGTGCCCCAAGGTTGGCAACAGATAGCGATAGAGCCACCTGGCCTCCTGCCCCCAATGGACAACAGAAATATCCCGTTTCCCATGAGACCAAAAGTGTCAGGGGTAAGCCTAGTTATCTACTCAGTGTGTGAAGCCATAAAATAAGATCAAGGAAAGAATGTCCCATTACAGCATGGTAACATATAGCAGCTGGTTACATATATCTTGCAGTGATTACATGGAGTCATGAATGCATCTCAATCAACGAGATACAAACTCCGGCAATATATTTTGTAGTGACTTCATCAGGCTAGGAATGCATCTTAGTCAACTAGACATATTGTCAGGGGGGATGACGTGTTGGGGGATGGAATTTCTGCCTGCTGTCCTTTTGCTGTGTGCAACTATGTTGCTTCTACTCTCAGCCTTTCCTTATCTCTTCTTGCTCCTAGTCAAGGCCAGACTGCTAACGGTTTGGTTCTTAGTAATACCACTGGAAAACTGTATGGGGGGTGGGGGGAGTACTATCTGGGTGCTTACGATCAAGGCATTCTGGCTGATCGAGCCAGTAACGTCTTGGACTGTGTTCAGGATTCATCTGACCTATAATAAAGAAATCATTGTTCATCACAACGGTTTCGATTGTTTGGTTCATGGTGTTTCTGACACGCATCCCTGACACCTGTGTCCTGTGTGGAAGTTACAATGCACTTCAAAAGCTGCCACCTACACATTCCCACACAGGCAGAACTTCCTCCTTTGTGCCACCCAGGGCTTTATAAAAAGACCAGCATTAGCTAGATCCCTACAGTATATCAACATTTCAAGTGGGGACCAGCAAGGGCTAGCTGGGGCATCTGATTTCCCCTTGTATTCCCCTCCCCAACTATTAATTGTTGTTAAATATGATTTATTTGTGCCATTCATGGAGGAAATCCAATGGATTGTTAGGAATTTTGTAACCCATCAGTTACAGAGTGATAATTGGGTTTATAGGATATATCTACTGGTTTGGGTAAAAAAAATTCAAAGCACAAAGGGCAACGCCCTAAAAATGGTTGTGTCACAACAGGATCTTGATTGTAAATGGGCTTGCATCTTGATGAAATGAAATACCTTAGACACCGTTTTTAAAGAGAAGGGTTGTTTTCTAAAAAGATTATCTGAGATGTTTAGCTTAAGACACACTATTTATAAATTACTTGCTTTTCATAGGGAGACAGAGCAGTTTAAAAAGGACCATTATGAATCATGGATGCATGAACTGGGCATAGACCATTTTGATCACAGATCAATAGAGTGGGCAAGAGAACCTCTGTGTACTTAAGCCAACGAAGTTCAAACAAGGTCAGAAAGACTTGAAGTGGCTGAATTGCACAGAGATCATCTCAGAAAAGGATGGTTTGAACCATCTGCAAAGAATCTCAGAAGAAGAGGTTCTAAAGCATCCAGACAGGATGTGACAGAAGATGGGCAACACCTGAAGTTATTGAATTGCCCAAAGCTCATCTAAGTAAGGGAAGGCTGGAAGCCCCCAAAGACAACCTCAGAAAAGGAAGTTCTCTAGCATCCAGACAGGATGTGACAGAAGATATATAGAAGGAAACACCTGAAGTAATCAAATTGTCTGGACATCATCGGAGAAGACAACTTGAACCATCTGCAAAGAATTTCAAAAGAGAAAGTTCTCAAGCATCCAGACAGGATGTGACAGAACATCTTGAGTAGGCAAGTCCTGAAGTGACTGCACTACCCAGAGATCAGCTAAGAAATGGATGGAGGATTCCCCCACAGAGAGCCTCAGAAAAGGAGGCTCTCAAGCATCCAGACAGAATGTGACAGAAGATCCTGAGTGGGCAAGGACTGAAGTGACTGCACTGCCCAGAGATCATCTAAGACAGGGATGGGTGGATGCCCCCACAGAGAACCTCAGAAGAAGAGGCTCTCAAGCATCCAGACAGAATGTGGAGAAGATCTAGAATGACTGCACTGTCCAGAAATTGTCTGAGAAAGGGATGGGTGGAAATCCCCACAGAGAGCCTCAGAAGAGGAGGCACTGAAGCATCCAGACAGAATGTGACAGAAGATCTTGACTGGGCAAGGCCCCAAGTGACTGCAGTGGCCACAGATCGCCTAAGAAAGGGATGGGTGGATGCCCCCACAGAGAACCTCAGAAAAAGAGATTCTGAAGCATCCAGAAGCAATGTGCAAAGTTGGCTTTAAGCATCTTTAACAGGACTAAAACATTCTAACAAAACTTGAAGAAACAGCTTGAAGTATCCATTAAAAAACCCCTCCCAGATGAATGTTCTGAAACTTCCAGGAAAGATGTGAAAGAATGGGTTGAAGTGTCCATATTTTACAGAGAAAAGAAAGATCTGGAAATATACCAGCAATATGTGGAAGAATGGTTTCTGCCATTCTTTGTACCATGGAAATGTCAATGAACGGCATCCAGGAACTCCAAAGTACTGAGATATCTAAACAGAACCTACTAGTGGGAGAATGTGAAGCATCTACATTAGATGTGTACCCATCAAATGAAACAACTAATTTGCTAAAGCAAGGTCTAGAAATACACAGTGGAAATGTGCTTGAATGGTACAGATCAGATCTGATGGAGGAGAGTTCTGCAGCAACCAAGCATAATGTGGGGATATCCCTTCAGTGATCCTCTGAAGATGACAGCTGTGAAGCATTCACATGGAGCTTGGGGGACTGGAGTTCAGAATTTGGAAGGAGCCATGAAGCAGAATGCCGTGAAACGCCCAGCAAAGCTGCTTAAGGGGCTTACAAGCAGAAGGTTCTGGAACAGCCAATGTACATGAGAAAGACTGGCTTGAGGCACCCGCACAAAATGGCAGAAAAGGAGACGCCAGATGCAAGAGTGACTGGAATCCTTTTATCTTCGAAGTAGAAGTCACAGAAGCCTCCAAACTGAGACTACAGGAATGGCTTGAAAGGTCCACGAGAACCCTTGATGAGAAATGTCCTGAAGAATCAAGGCACAATGTGCACAGATATCTTGAAGTATGCTTAGGAAGGCTCAAAAGCCTAATGCATCCAAGCGTAACACGCGTGAATCAATTGGCGCAAGCCTGAGGAAGATCCTGAAGTACACACGTGGGATGTGGAGGAATGCTTTGAGGCTTCCATAAAGGAGGAGGCAACATCTGATCAAGGCTGGCTTGGAGCGTCCTTGGTACAACTGCAAGAGGAAGATCCAGAATCAGGCTGAGATGGTGTGAAGTAATGGCTGGAGTCATCCCTATGGAAATTCCGATTAGGAAGGCCTGAAATACCAGAGTATTGTGTGAAGACATAGCTTGAGGGATCCCTAAGGAACCCAAGCAAAACCTGCAGGAATATGTGAAACACTGTGCAATGCATCTCAGAGAAGAAAGTTTTGCAACAGCCAGATCAAGACCCCACATGGAGTTTCTTAAAGTGCCCAAAAGATCCATGGGGCCCAGGGATTCTAGATATATATCAAAATGTGGATCATCTAGAGTGTATTTTGACAGGGGTGATGTCTTCAGAACAAGCCTGACATTGGAGGAAAATGAAGCAGATCTTGACCATGATGGTTCAAATACAGAGGTGATCCCAAACAATGAGTGCAGTAAAGGCATTCCTATGAATCCAAGTTCTGCACTAAGGAATCACACGGGCCTTATTCTGCTTTCCATACTGAGGCTGTCCAAAAGATTGGAAATATTTTGCTAAGGAATAGTAGCATAGAGTTGGATCTTGGGGATTACATAGGAGGTTTGGTTGGGAGAGGATAAATATTTGTTCAGACATCGTCTATACTTGTGCATGCTTTTCATACGGTGCAACAAGTGCTAGAAATGTTGCTTCCTTCTGCTGGATTGTGGAAGCTCAGATTGGGTATGAGAACCATGACCAAATTAAGCTTTAGAATAATTACAGGGAGGCAGAGATCTCCTCTTTCCCACCTCCTCTTGCCCACTCGCCTCAGGCACGTGATGGACTGGCTCATGTTCATGTCTTTAATTTTCCCTCCTGTCTTGTAATTTTTTATGGTAAAAGTTATTTTTTTAAAAAAGAGCATGTAACTGATCACTTCTGGATGGATTTCAACCACCTGACCAGATTAAAACTTCCTGGATCACACCCATTTTATAAAAGTATTCAGTTACAGCCTCCACTGCTGTGTTTTTGAAACCATTGGTATTGGTACCAATTACCACTGGTACCTACAAATCAAATTTCACCAAGTGAGACAAACGTCTGGCAGGGCCTATGTGTCAGGGGTGGCTCCCGCCCTGCCTGGCACCACACTAGTCAAGGCCCGAGGTCACACCTGGGCAGAGGGGGAAAGTCTTCCAACTGTCTGATGTTTGTTGTTCTGAATCACTGTGCTGGGCAACACAGCAAATAGGCGACCTTGCCAGCAGGGGAGGATGGATGCTCCCAGTGAAGGCTGTCAGTATCCTTGACACAATCTGTATTCCATAACAAATCTTTTCACACCCTGTTGTTCTGCTAATCCGTGGGAAGGGAGGAGGGTTCGAGTGGGAAAACAAAAGTAATAAATGTGTTTGCAAGAAGCCAAGACCTTTAGATCTGGCTTTTTGCCATTGGAGTCTCTACTGACAGGCTAATAAAGACTTCTGATTTCATATCCACAGTCCAAGTTATTGATCCGTGTACAAGGATCTAACACTATGCATGTGGCAGATCCGTGAGTTGGGGTGGAAGATCTCACTTCAGTCGTTTTTTCATGCTTTCTCATCTTAAAAAAAAATCACCAGTAGAAAAGCGGCATATTAGGAAGAGAGAGTCTGTGTGGCCTTTCTCCTAGTACTTTTAAAAATGTAGCACAGTCTTTAAATATATGGTCATCTCCGGTGTCCTGAAGAAATGCTCTCATGGTGCTCCATGCTGAGACGAGGCCAGGCATTCATTCTGGAGTGCGGTGGATGTGATTGATTCACACCTTCCCTGCAGTGCGAGACATCGGTTTCCAAGGCAGAGAAAGTGTCCACATCACCCCCATGAGGCTTTAGGATATATTCATGTCTTCACCCTCTATCTAGTCCAACCTAAGCTGCAGAGTGCTGGTTTTATCCTTCCACCAGCTACTCGGTCTTTCTTTTCTTTATTGCCCTACCACATTTCCTACAACAAAATGTGCAGCATCTCACAGCGCTGAAGAAGAACACTGCTGCCCCGGCAGCCAAGAATGCCAGGATGTCCAGGCAGTGGTGCTGGTACCAGGTCAAGTGATGGGCAGCTGGCCTCAAGTGCTTGGCCCCTTTGTGGCGCATGATAAACTCAATCCAAAAGACAGCTCGGTCCAGGGGCTTTGCGGGCTGCTCACGGTGAATCTGAGAGAGCCTGACAGCATTTTCTTTGTACCTGGGGAAAGGAAGGGGAGACGAGAACAAAGGGATGAAACCACAAATGGTGCTCACCATGCCACTCAGGAAGATCTAGGCCTGGTTAGTTAAAAGCACAGCTATGAGTAAAGTTTAACAACCCCCGACTCCCTTGGTGGTCTCCCATCCAACCCAGAGGTGGAGCTACCAGGGGCGGGGGTGCGCATTGCACCAGGCACATGCCTGGGGAGGCAGAAAATCGCCCCCCCTGGCACCTCCCCCCACTTACCTTAGTTCAGTCTGAAAGTGCAGGCCTGTTCACGTGAGGCTGAAAACAGCCGGGGGGTGGGGTGGGGCTACTCCTCTCTCAAGACCTTGGGGCATGCAAGGTCTCCTGGGAAGTGTAGTTCCCACCGGGACGTTTTCACCGTCAAATGAACAGGACGCTTTATCGAGCCTGCACTTTCAGGCTGAACTAAGATGTGTGTGGGGGGGCGGGGGGGGGGAGAAAACGCAGAGTGCGTTCCGGGTGGCGCAGTATGGCCCAGCTACGCCTCTGACCCAACTACTAACTGTGGCTGATCCTGTTTAGCAGCCAAGCAATGACAAGATCGGGCGAGTCGTTGGCTATTGTCAAGGTGGCTTTGTTGGGAGGGGGAGCGTCCGGGGCTGGACTTCTCCTGGCCTCTCGGTTCCCACATGGGGCTGGGGAGGGTGCTTTTCATATTATCAACTGCTTGGCGCCTTTTCGCCAGAAATGTCTTCCTTTGTTACTTGCATGTCTGTCAATAAAATCGTTGAAAACTTGCAAGTGGTTTGTTGTCTGATCGGGGAACTGACAACTATGCAGGCTGCTACAATTCAAAGTTGCTTAATATTTTTCATTCTACATCCAAAGTATTAAACTTTGTCAACTTTAAAATTTCTTGAAAGTTGTCATAAAACTGAATGAGAATTTCAGAGTAAAACAAGCACAAGGACTTGCGGATGCGTCTCACCCCCCCCCCCCCACTATGGTTCCCCCTTCCCCATTCCTGAAAGCCTCTCTCCTTCTCCTGCCTCCTTCTTTCCTTCCCGCCTACTAACCAAGCTGTGCCCTCGTCTTCATTTTCCCCTCCTTCCGTGCTCCTGGCACTCTCTGCTCAGGGGTCTAGTTGCGCAGCACCAGTCACTGGGCCAGCCTCAGTTGCATGGGGTGAGCCTGCAAGGACTTCTGGTGGGCTCCTCATTTCCCCCTGTATCACCTTCCTCATATTATTTCCTGCTTCCCTCCTCCAGGCAGTTCCCCCACCCGCACCCTTCGCTGCTTTCTTCTCTCCTTCCCACCCACTGACCAGACTAAATTTTTATCTTCCACCTTATCATTGTCTATCTTTATTATTTTCTTATTATTTTCTTACTTCACCTTTCTCCACAGTGAGGACCCAAACAATTTTCATCATTCCTCTTCTCCTACATTTTGTCCTCACAAGAACCTTGTGAGAAGGGGTGGACTGGGAGTGAAAAACCCTGGAAAGAGGCCTCTTCCCTCAGCGCACCCTGGGCCAGCCTCCTCAAAGGGCAGGGAGGGAGAGAGGGAGGGAGGAAGAGACAGCATGGAAGGAGCAAGGAAGAGTCATATCTGGATTTCCCATCTGCAAGACTTTTCTTCTCCCAAACCCATTGCTGAAGTACTTCATCTTGCGCTAGACTTTGTCCATAGACATAGTCCATACCTGCATCTTACTCCAAGGGAAGAGTGTGCAACCAACTCACGTGGCATTGTGTATGACAGTGTTCAAGGCCTCCACCAAATCTGGGGCTGTCATTGTATGGAAGTTCAAATCCATGCACATTCCCTTTGCCTTCATGTGGACAATGTTATCTTGTTGGTCAGCAAACAGAGGGATCCCAACCATGGGAATCCCATGGTAAATAGCTTCATATATCCCATTTGTTCCACCGTGTGTTATAAAGGCTCTGGTCTTGGGATGTCCTGGAAGAGAAGGTGAACATGTTCTGATAGTTATCATGGGAAGCTACTACATTTTTATTATTAATTTCCAGCTGCCTATTTCAGCTAAGTCCAGCCAATGTGCAATCCTTAAAGATCTATGTAGATATATAGATACTAAAACATTTCTAGAATAAGGAATCTATTCTAATCTAGAGCAAAATCAACTAATCTAGAACCAGTGGTATATTTCTAATGGGGACATGGTGTATCCCATGACCCTGGGCACACACTGGCCGGGTCCCCACACCCGGCCTCTCCCGCAGCGTGGCAACTCAGCCGGCACCTGGCAGCTCCCCCCGCCCCCCATGCCAGGGAACTGCTTGCTGTCTGAGGTGTTTGTCACAGCCACAGGCCCACCCTCCCAGAAGGCCAGGAGCTGGCCTACCACTGCAGTGCCCACCGAGCTGAGACACCCCAGCCCCCCCCCCCCGCAGGCCAGTTCCTGCCCTCCCCAAGCTGGCCATGCCCCTGGGTGCCATTTAGGCCTGGTATGCCACTGTCTGCAGTATAATCTCATCTAGAGCAAAATCAGCCTTGCGCTCATTCTGGATTCAGCTTTATTACCAGACAGGCAAGTGAATGTAGCTACAAAAAAGGGTTTCAACCAACAAAGCCAAGCTCCTAAGATGTCCCTTTGCCTTAATATGGCTGACCTGGCCCCCTGGATCCCTGCCACAGTAATACTGAGACTGGACTATTGCAACGCACTGTAGAAAATCAACTCCAGCAGGCCCAAAAAGCCTCAGCTCACTATCAACAGGAGTCAGCCATATTACTCCCTTTCTGCAGCTGCTCCACTGGCTTCCTGTTCAAGGAACTGGCTGTCTCCGACAAAGCCCTTCATGGCCTTGGCTTCTCTTATTTTGTGAGAAGAGGTTTTCCTGCTGCTCCCCCAGTGCTCACACTCTCGGCTGCCTCTTTGGAGGCCGTGCCGCGGCACTAGGCCTGGCTGCCATTCCATCGGCCTGTTCGGATTGGGCTGCCAACAATTCTTCCAAGATTTTTGGGATTTTTTGGCAGAATGCCTTGGTTTCCATAGCAAATTTAATTTTAAAACTTTTCTGGATTTCAGCATGTATTTTTTTCTCTTCTTTTTGTCTTTTTGTATATTTACCACATATGATAAAAGTATACAAGCGCTTAATTACATTTCCAACATTCTCCTTTGTAGTTCTTATCCCTCTTCTTAATGGCATTTGGGATGCTGTATCACTGATAAAACAATGTTATATCAATTTCCTCTTAATGTTTGGCTGTGCATTTTATGTTTTTGTCAGTAAAGTTTCTCACTGTTGAAGATATATTTTACCTCAAAATTTAGCATCAGTCTTAACATACATGCTTTAGCTTGCTCTGTTTTTGTGTCAAATTGAAGTAATAACCTATAAATTCATTTAAATAAATGGTTTTTGTTGCCTTATTACCTTGTCAAATTTACTCAACTCCCTTATGCCTTTTTTTGTGTGAATGTCCTTTTTCAAGTGTATTGTTGAAGGCTTTCATGGCTGGAATTAACTGGCTGTTGTGGAGTTATTTGAGCTACGTGGTAACCCTACATGGTTGCTCCTGGCATTTCACCCACATCTATGGCTGGCATGACCCCATCTCTTAATTATTTTTGAATCGTGTATCATTTTGTCCAGTGAAATATATTCCCAAATATTTAACTGGATTTGACATTATTACACATCCTTAGTCCTTCCAATATCTTCCTGCTTCATTAAAAATTTAAAAATTATTTTCATGTATTTCCAGTTGATTTTTATAGCCCAAAAGAGATCCAATTTTTTCAAGTTGTTCTATTATATATTGCATTGACAAATGAAGGTTTGAGTGTGTCAATTCTAAATCATCAGCATAATTCTTCATTTTAAACTCTTCTCCATCCACAAACCTTAATTCTAGGGTCTGGTCTGATCTGAGTAGCCAGTACTTCTAGCACAAGAATAAATAAATGGGCATCCTTGATGTGTTCCTTTCTCAATTTGAAATCTGTCGGTCTCATTTATTAAAAAGCTTTGCATGCTGTTTTTTTTATAAATATTCTGCATCCAATTCACAAATCCTAATCTGCTATTTCAATTCTCAAGTGTCTTCAAATCAAAACAGCCAAGCTATATTATCAAATGCTTTCTCAGTGTCTAGGAACATGAATGCTGCTTTCGTCTCCTCTCCCCCTCCCCGCCAAACACTATTACATTAATCACAAAGGGGACAATGCCTTTCATAAATCTCTTTGGTACAAATTATGTTATATACTTCCTTAGTCTCTCTGACATTATTGAGGTTAAAAGTTTATACTATAGCCGATATTCAGTAATGAGGAAGGTCTATAGAATAGTGGTAATTTAGGATCATAGAATCCAGGTGGCTCATGTGACCCAGGTTGCCTTTTTTCACCTCCACTAGGCTCGACGGCTGACCCCTTACCTCTCCCAGGCTGACCTGGCCACAGTAATCTATGCGATGGGCACCTCCAGGTTAGACTATTGTAACTCACTCTATGTGGGTCCTTGAGGTTCTGCCGGAAGCTGAAGCTGGTCTAACATGCAGCGGCTCACTTACTCATGGATGGTTCTACCAGAAATCACTATAAGAACATAAGAACAAGCCAGCTCTCTGCTACTCGCAGAGAACAAGTCCAGCTCTCTGCTACTCGCAGTGGCCCACCAGGTGCCTTTGGGAGCTCACATGTAGGATGTGAACGCAATGGCCTTCTGCGGCTGTTGCTCCCGATCACCTGGTCTGTTAAGGCATTTGCAATCTCAGATCAAAGAGGATCAAGATTGGTAGCCATAAATCGACTTCTCCTCCAGTCCCTCAATCATCCTTGTTGCCCTTCTCTGCACTTTTTCTATCTCCTCAATATCCTGTTTGAGATGCGGCAACCAGAACTGGACACAGTACTCCGGCAAGATGCGGTCGCACCACAGCTTTATATAAGGGCATGACAATCTTTGCAGTTTTATTATCAATTCCTTTCCTACCTATCCCCAGCATAGAGTTTGCCTTTTTCACAGCTGCCATGCATTGAGTTGACATTCCCATGGAACTATCAACTAAGACGCCTAAATCCCTTTCCTGGTCTGTGACTGATATCACTGACCCCTGTAGCGTGTATGTGAAGTTTGGATTTTTTGCCCCTATGTGCATCACTTTACATTTTGCTACATTGAACTGCATTTGCCATTTCTGAGCCCACTCACCTAATTTATCAAGGTCCGCTTGGAGCTCTTCGCAATCCTTTGTGGTTCTCACCACCCTACATAATTTGGTATCATCCGCAAACTTGGCCACCACGCTACCCACCCCTACTTCCAGGTCATTTATGAATAGGTTAAAGAGCACTGGTCCCAAAACGGATCCTTGGGGGACACCACTCCCGACATCTCTCCATTGTGAGAACTTCCCATTTACACCCACTCTTTGTTTCCTGTTCCTCAACCAGTTTTTAATCCATAGAAGGACTTCCCCTCTTATTCCTTCATTGCTGAGTTTTCTCAACAGTCTCTGGTGAGGAACTCTGTCAAAAGCCTTTTGGAAATCCAAGTAGACAATGTCCACCGGTTCACCCCTGTCCACATGCCTGTTTACACCCTCAAAGAACTCTAGTAAGTTTGTAAGACAGGATTTGCCTCTGCAAAAGCCATGCTGACTCTTTCTCAGCAGGTCTTGCTTTTCTACATGTTTAATAATTTTATCTTTAATGATAGATTCTACTAATTTACCAGGAACAGATGTCAAACTGACTGGCCTGTAATTTCCCGGGTCCCCCCTAGATCCTTTCTTAAAGATTGGTGTGACATTGGCCATCTTCCAGTCTTCAGGGATGGAGGCAGATTTCAGGGATAAGTTGCCTATTAAAGTGAGAAGATCAGCAATTTCATGCTTGAGCTCTTTAAGAACTCTTGGGTGAATGCAATCTGGGCCAGGGGATTTGGTAACATTTAGTTTATCAATGGCTGCCAGAACTTCTTCCTTGTCTACCACTATCTTCGCTAGTTCCTCAGATTCGCCTCCTAAGAAGCTTGGTTCAGGTGCAGGAATTTTCCTCACCTCCTCTTGGGTGAAGACAGATGCAAAGAATTCATTCAGCTTCTCTGCAATCTCCCTGCCACCTTTTAGCAAACCCTTTGTTCCTTTGTCATCTAACGGGCCTACCGCTTCCCTTGCTGGCTTCCTGCTTTTGATGTACTTGAAGAACTGTTTGTTGCTGGTCTTGATGTTCGCAGCCATGCGTTCCTCATAATCCTTTTTTGCCTCCCTTACAGCTAACTTGCTTCTCTTTTGCCACCATTTGTGTTCCCTCTCATATTCTTCATCAGCCAAACTGGACTTCCATTTTCTAAAAGACATTTTCTTTTTTCTGATAATTTCCTCAACCTCTCTTGTTAACCATGGTGGCTTTCTTTTGGACTGGTGCTGCCTTTTCTAACCTGTGGAACACATTCCAGCTGAGCTTTTATTACTGTGTTTTTAAATAACCTCCAAGCATCCTGGACAGTTTTGACTCTCTTGATTTCCCTTTCAGCTTCCTGCGCACTATCCCCTCATCTTTGAGAAATTTCCCTTTCTGAAGGCTTAATGTAACTACATTAGTAGTTGCCACTTGTTCGCATGCTGAGATACTGAATCTGACAGCATTGTGGTCGCTGTTCCCTATCGGCTCAACAACACTGACTTCCTGCACCAGGTCCTGGGTCCCACATAGAATTAGATCTAGGATCACCTCTCCCCTGGTTGGTTCCACAACCATCTGCTCTAAGCCACAGTCATTTAGCATATCCAGGAATGCTCTCTCCTTACTATGACCTGAACATGCATTTTTCCAGTTTATATGGGGATAGTTAAAATCACCCATTACCACTACATTTTTTGTTTTTGTTGGCCTCTCTAATTTCTTTTTCCATCTCAGAATCCTCTTGTGCACTTTGGTCAGGGGGACGATAATATAGTCCTAATATTAAACTGTCCTTCACACCTGGTATTGATATCCACAGTGATTCTGTAGGGGAACCAGCTCCCCTTGCATTGTCTATTTTATGTGATACTATGCTCTCTTTGATGTAAAGGGCAACTCCACCCCCAATGCGCCCTGTCCTATCCTTCCTATAGAGCCTGTAGCCTGGTATAACAGCATCCCACTGGTTCTCCTCATTCCACCATGTCTCTGTAATGCCCACTATATCAAAGTCCTCCTTCAAAACTCTGTACTCTAGCTCCCCCACTATTAGTTGCTTTTCAGCCTGACTGCAGTATATTTTCTACTGCTATCGGAGGCCAGAGTGACATTAAAGAGGGACCTCCAGAGAGAGGGTACTGAGCAGAGATTTACAAGGGCAGTTAGCTGATTAAAGCAATTAATGCTGCTTTGAAATCAAAACAACCTGAAACCAGTAACAACAAAGCTAAACCCTCCTTAGACATATCTCTGCCTGGAATAACAACTAACTTAAATGCCATGACTAAAAGGAAAATTAGAACTACCTCGCCAGTTACAATAAATCAACAACCTAAATGAAAACAGATGAAGCTAGACGAGCTTTTAAAGACACACCCACCTCAAGAGGCCATGGCGTTCTCTGAGATTCCTACTCCAGATTTCTACAGCTATGTGAGGATGATACAGAGCAGGTGGATTCTGATCCAACTCAGATTTCTCCACAAAACAGAAATCCGTCTCCACCATCCTCTAACCAGCAAGGGAACAATACAGAGATAGCTGAAGGACCAGATTTGCTTGCAGTGGAAACTCTTTTTTCAAAGCTTACAGATGAATTGGCTGACCAATCCTTTTTAATGGCAAAGTCCATGCAATACCTTGGTGGTGCTTTGAAGCAAATCCTAAGGCAATTAAATAATATTTTAATAATATTAAACTTTTAAATTCAGCACAGATGCCTGAAGTCTCCACAAAAGTGATACTAAACGATATGAACAAAGCAGTTGACCCAACTAATTAACAATGATAAAGTTAAACAGAGGAGATCCTGGTAACTCAACAACTCAAGAGATCTTCCACCCAGATCCTTAATACGAACTTTCCAGACGAAATTACTCTTATTACCGTCACAGATTGTGTTGGATGTATTTCCTTACAAAGGTCATTTACCACGCTGGGACCCTCTCCAAGACACAAATTATAACTTAATGATGATTCTACATAGAAGAGACATAAAGGCTACTTCAGTAAGGGTACTCTCATCAACTGCTTATAGAAGTAGAGTGTTCTTAAAATTTCCAAGTATGCATACGGTTAACTTACTCATGCAAAAGAAAAGACTTTCAGTCCCATGGCATTTTCTTTGCCCGTTGTTTCAAAGATCTGAATATTAGACCACTTTTATTGAACAAACAGAAAGCTTTCTTGAAAGCGGGCAAAACTTTGAATTATGAAATAAGACATCATCAGCTGACTCTCATGCCTTAATAAACCTATCAAACTTAATTGACCTTAACCCCGAGACTACTGAAAGTGAACTTATGGACTTTAATCACTGAACTTCAAGTGAAGAACTGTCTGGGACAAAGGCCAAAGGTCAACAAAACCTACAAACTGGTCCCTCTTCTCCTCAAAACAGCACAGTGCCTCCAACTGATCAGTATTCCAACCAAACAAGTACTTTAAGTGGAATATCCCATGCCTTGCAAACTATGGCAAGTATTGAAATTAATCCGAGCACAAATGTCCAAAATCATCTGGGAACCTATTTTACCAGCTCACAACAATTAAACAAGGATTATACAATACAAAACAATCATGAACCTATTTTCAACCCAGGCTGACTTTCTACAATAAACAATAACATTCCATACTTACCTGAAATCCACAGGACTTCCAGTGACAAAAGAATAAATGGCTGTATATTTCAGGATAGGAAAGATAGTCTGGATAAACTGGAACAGCTAGATTGACTAGACTCCTGACCTACTTCCTCAAATTCAAGCAACAAAATTTTGGCATGGGACATCGCTGGTTGGAACTCAAAAAAAGGAGACAATGATCTAACAGACTATCTAGTTAGATTGCATACTACTCCAAGAAACATGGGCAGTCGAAGCTCCAAAACTAAAGGGTTATCTCTCCTTATCCTCCAACAGACTCTAATATTGACCTTACCACACAATGGAATCAGATCATGGATTATGATATCACTACTATGGAGCTGAAAACTTCAAACAGTCTTCTCTATCAAACCAGACAATGGCATATACTTCATAAAGCCCTGAATTCCAACAACTGTAAGAAATTTTTGGTCAATTATAAACGGCTCTAGCAATCAAAATTTCACAATTACTATCATTGAACAATGGACACAGCACTATTCAACCCTTTTAACCGAACCCAGCATTTTCATTGATGTGTGGAATCAACCACAATCAATATGGGCCCCTCCAGATGCACATGTAATATCAGCCATCATAAAAAGTCTTAAGAAAAACAAGGCGCCTGGATTGGATGGGATCCCTGGCGAAGTCCTGTCTGAACACATTGACTTAGTGGACCCCAATTCTGGTTAAATTGTTTACTTACATCAATCAATATGGCACAATTCCGGAGACATGGCTATCATCAATAATAATACCAATTCATTAAAAAAATGATCCTGGAAATTTTCGACCAATTAGTCTTCTGTCCATAATTGGGAAGATTTATACTAAATACCTTGAAAGAAAGCTAAAAACATGGATGTCTGAAAACAACATCATAGGCCCTGAACAAGCTGGGTTTAAATCTGGAAAATCTACTACAGATCATTGCCTGACTCTTTACTCTTTGGCAAATAAATATCAATCCAAGGGAAATTGTATGCTGCCTTTCTAGATTTGAGTAGTGCATTTGATACAATTTCCAGAAGCACCCTATGGTCAAAATTAACTCATCTCCAAATGGAGCCACGACTACTTATGCTCATACGTAAATTATATAGCAATACTACTTGTCAAGTAAAATTAGACCAAACTGGTACACTATCCAAAAAATTTCAACCACCAGAGGGGTCAAACAGGGCTGTGTATTGGCCCCTCATCTATTTAACATCTACATAAATTATCTCCAAAATCATCTTAGTAAAGTTAATGGCCATCCTCCTGAAGTTGGAGAGTGTTCTGTTCCACTCCTTCTCTACGCCGATGATGCTGTTATTTTATCCCAAACACCCATTGGACTTAAAAGGTACTTGGGAGCTTTTCTTGACTACTGTGAACTCAACAAACTAAAACAAGAAGTCAAAAATAGTTGCATTTTTCAAAAAATGGTGTCCTCTTTCCTGGAAAATTAATAATATTGAGATTGAACAGGTACAATCCTTTAAATACCTGGGGATCATTTTCCAAGACAATCTTAAATGGTCCCTTCATAGATCCTGCTTAATTTCATCAACCAGACATACCATGTCTGGTATAATTCAATTCTATTACGGAAAGGGAAACCAATCAATAACAGCCGCTCTAAAAATCTTCCAAGCAAAGCTATTGCCTAAAATTCTCTATGGCATCCCAATTTTGGTCAATGATTTTCAATCTGATATTGAACAAATCCAAGTACAATTTCTGAGAAGGATCTTGGGAGTCCCGAATAGTGTCACCTATCCAACCTTATGTCTTGAAGTTGGTCTCTCACTTGTTGAGGCAGAAGCCTGGATTGCCACATAAAGTATTGGCTTAAATTACATTTTAGATCATCTACTAGTGACATACTTAAACCTTTTTAAAGATAAGTTTCAATTTTGCTGGTTTAAAGTCATTGAGGACAAAATCAGAACCATAGGGAATTATTTGGATAATGTTAGGATTGACAGCGAACGGTATATCTTTAACGAAATCCGGGAAAGACTGAGGGATTCTGAGCATCACCTTTTGTATCCGACAAAGACAGCTGTATGCTTCCCGCACTCCCTTGGAATACAGCCAAGCTACAGAACAAGAGCTAAATATCTTACATCTCTGTCATCCATTAAGCAACACTGCACATTTATGTTAGCACACCTCAACAGCTTCCCATCAGCAGTTACTTCTGGGAGATACCTCCAAATTCCCAAGCAACAGAGACTATGCCGTTGTGGATGTGGATCTCCTGAAACCATAAGTCATATCCTCCTGGAATGTCATCTTCATAGTAACCTGCACATTATTTTAATCCACCCTTTGTTGCTTCCAAGGCTTAATTACTCTAAATTCCAGACCACTTGATTTTTGTTAAGTGATTAGGGTTGGAGATTCGGACAGTCCGAATCTGAGTTTGGACTGAATCTGAACTGATTCGGATGGATTTGGACGAGTTGGGTTTGAATCCGAGCTGTCCGAATCACATCTGATCCGAATCCATGGGAATCCATTTTTAGAAATATCGGCACCAAAATTTCAGGGTATTATCAGGAGACTGTCCTGATGATACCCCCAAAGTTTGGTGCAGTCTGGTTCAGGGAGGCCAAAGTTATGGACCCACAAAAGTGGTGTCCCTATCCCCCATTCTTTCCAATGGGAGCTAAGGAGATGGGGCTACCATTTTGAGGGTCCATAACCTTGGCCCCCCTGAACCAAACTGCACCAAACTTGGGAGGTATCATCAGGACAGTCCCCTGATGATACTCTGAATTTTTGGTGCTGATACATCTAAAAATGCGCCCCTGCAGGCACCACCAGAAATTTGCCCAAGATTTTTTGTTCTGCAGTGACTTAGCTGCATTGCTGTCAATGGGGAATTTCTGGTGGAGGGCTGTGGGGTGCACATTTCTGAAGGTACAGTCACAAAACGTTCAGGGTATCTGCAGGAGAGTCTCTGGATGACACCATCCAGGTTTGGGGAACTTTGCTTCAGGGGGCAGTGGGAGATGGGCCCTACCCTTTTTGAGTCCCATAGAATTGAACCCTCTGAAGCAAAGTCCCCCAAACCTGCATGGTGTCATGAAGAGACTCTCCTGAAGATACCCTGAATGTTTTGTGGGTTTACCATGAGAAATGTGCACTCCACAGCCCTCCCACAGAAATTTCCCATTGGCTGCAATGAAGCCAGCCAGCCACTGCAGAGCACAGAATCTGGGGAAAATTCTTTGGGTGACTGTCAGGGGTGCAGTTTTAGAGCTACTGTCACCAAAATTTCAGGGTATCATACGAGGACTTTCCTTATGATACTACCCAAGTTTGGTGAAGTTTGATTGAAGGGGTCCAAAGTTATGGAGCCTCAAAAGTGTAGCCTCCATTTCCTGTTAGCTCCCTTTGGAAACAATGGGGTGGGGGCACCCCTTTTGGTGGTCAATAACTTTGCCTCCCTGAACCAAACTTCACCAAACTTGGGGAGAATCATCAGGACAGTCTCCGGATGATATCCTGAAGGTTTGGTGCCACTAGCTTTAAAATTGCGCCCCGATGCTAGCTTTAAAATTGCGCCTAGCTTTAAAATTGCGCTAGCTTTAAAATTGCGCTAGCTTTAAAATTGCGCCTAGCTTTAAAATGGCCAAAACGTGTAAAAACACCAAAAAATTCAAAAAAATTAAAACGAACCCGAATTTTTTGGGTTACCCAAATTTTGGGGCATGTCCGAATCGGCTATGATTCGGATTCGGGCATACAAATCATTTTACGCCCCAAAACATCCGAATCTGAATTTTACCGAATTTTTTGAGTATCAACCAACCCTATAAGTGATTGTAGTCCATTGATTACCTTGGCAGTGGCTAAGTTCTTGGAAAACATTTTAAATACCAATATTTAAATGTTCTAAATGTAAATAAATTTGCAATTTTATATGCCATTAAAGGTTGAATTAAATTGAATAACATAGATGAAGCACAAACGGTCAGCCTTCTGTCACAAAGGCTAATTGATGCAGAAATTCAACTATTAGCCCCCCACCGCATGAAAGACATTCTACCCGAGGGTTTTAATCCTTCCCCTTCCAACAGGGGCCTACCGGTGTATTTTGCTAATTTACCTTCACCTTATCTCAGACGGATTTTTATGCTGGCCTGTCTGAACGCGCTTCCCTCGGCGGTTCTAAATGGCAGCTTTAATCAGACCCGTTATCACAAAAGAACATGTCCCTGCCCACGAAAGGCAATTGAAACAATTTAGACCAGTGGTTCTCAACCTTCCTAATGCCGTGATCCTTTAATACAGTTCCTCATGTTGTGGTGACCCCCAACTTTAAAATTAATCCATTTTACAGATGGAGAACACTGATGCAGACAGTCTTAGGCGACCCTTGTGAAAGGGTCATTCGACCCCCAAAGGGGTCACGACCCACAGGCTGAGAACTGCTGTTTTAGACTGTGATCTATACGCTTCACTTAGAAGACAACATATAGATTCCCATTCTGAGAACTGCATCTTATCATCAGATAAGGCCAAGATTTTCCACCTGCTCTGTGACCGATGTCCACAGAGATCCTTGGACGTAGCAAAATTTCTGGCGCTGGCTCAGCAGATACGATTTAGATTCTGTCCAACTATTTTTAATTGATTACATCTGAACACTTTTTTTAGCCTTAACTTATTTATCCCTTTTAACCCCTGTAATAATTTTTCTTTATTTATGCCAATAAAAAGTGAATGGATGAATTAATTAATATAGGGTATATTATTATTTCTGTCAAGAATATTAAGATAACCATGGTTTAGTGCCCATTATTATATTATCATTTACTGTTTCTATTATCATCATTATTTCTTATTATATTGCTGCTTAATATATTACATGTATATATTTTCTTAACCTCAGACTGTAATTGGATGGATGTGGTTGTTAGTTTTCTTTTCTCTTCCTTTATTCTTTTCTATTCTATTTGGTTCATATCTGTTAAAAATAAATCAGTTTTTTTAAAAAGAAGTGCTTCTTAATCCTACCTCTAAAGTCACAGTGGTGGGAACCTTTCCTAGGCTGAATGCCTTCCTTCCTACTAGAGGAGGATGAAAATAAATAACAGACCTGTCAGCAGAAAAAGCAGCATATGTGATTGTAACCCTTATGATTGTCCAAAGAGGACAATCAAGAAGTTGTTGTTCAGCTGATGCACATATGGAGTTTCCATCATGTCCTGTTCAAGAGAACCAATGTGGTACAGAGGCTAAGAGCAGATGGATTCTAATCTGGGAAACCAGGTTTGATTCCCACTCCTCCACCTGAGTGGCAGAGGCTTATCTGGTGAACCAGATGTGTTTCTGCACTCCTACATTCCTGCTGGGTGACGTTGGGCTAGTCACAGTTCTTTGGAACTCTCTCAGCCCCACCTACCTCACAAAGTGTCTGCTGTGGGAAGAGGAAGGGAAAGGAGCTTGTAGGCCACCTTGAATCTCCTTACAGGAGAGAAAGGTGGGGTATAAATCCAAATTCTTCTTCTTCCTGATATGTGTTAGCACATCTGAGTGCTCGCCATGGCACAGTGCCAGAGGCATACAGCCTATAGGGACATGGGAGGCAGGGGCGGGCCTGCCCTGGGCTGCCCACTGCAACGGAGCCCTGCCCCCCTCCCCGGTGTCTGTGCAGGCTGGCTTTTGCCCTTCCCAGGCCCTGGGGATGGCAAGAGCCGGTCTGCAGAGAGGCGGGGCTTGGTCCAAGCCCCGCCCCAAGGACAGGGAAGGTGTTGCCCCCAGGCGCCATTTCCCCTTGATACGCTTCTGCACAGTGCAAAAGGAATTTGTTACAAACATGCAATTCATAGTAAGTTTCCCTTCTGAACAGATGCCATCAGTGTGCATATGCTGCCAAACACCAGTAGCTTGTCACAGGGCGGAAATATGTGTACCGAACAGTGCAGGAACCATATCTAGGCCAATTCTGGGACTTAGAAATTTTTCAAATGGAAAGAAAGGCAAGGAGAGTTAAACCCAGCAGGTATGGTGGAGCAGAAGCCACCCCTACCTGAAAAACGCAGAGATCTAGGAGAATAGTACAACGAAGCCCGTGTGTGTAACATAAAGACTCACCCAGCAGATCGTTTTGTGGTATCCAGTCATAAAGCCTAGTGTTGGATCCTAACGTGACCGGCCTTTTTCCTTTGTACCGCCAAAGAACCTGGAACAGAGGCATTGAAAAAATATTCCGTTCCGTCCAAGCTGCAAAAGAATTCCTGTTGATATTGACCCACAGGGTTTTTTTACATATTCTGCAACCATGTTATGATGACCCTGCACATTTTCATGGCAAGAGATAGAGCTGGTTGGCCACTGCTGGCCTCTGCACAGCCACCCCTGGGCTTCCTTGGGGGTCTCCCATCCAAACACTGATCAGGACTGATCCTGCTTCGCTTCTGAGATCTGGCTAGTCTGGGCCATCCAGGACAGGCTAAAAAGTGTTTAGTCTTATTAAAAGGTTGTGCCAATTAATACATACCAACAATTGACTTGAATTTTTTTCAAGATTGTGAAGTTGTGTACCATCAGGAGCCAAAAGAATTAAACTGTATATTTATGTAAAACAAGTGAAAATTCACAAGGGCTTGTGGGAAGCATCTCTATTTCTTCTCCCCCACTATTTCCCGTTCCTGATAGGGAAATTCCTGAAAATTCTGTGGTAAAGTCTGATGAGGGCAGGTTGATGAGGCCTCTGTTGAACAGAATGAGATAGACTCCAACCTCCACCGCAGCCATTTTCTGCAGAGGAATTGATGTCCATCATCTAGAAATCAGTTGCAATTCAAGTTGATCTCCAGCCTCTTCCTGGAGGCTGGTGACCCTCGTTCCCCTGGAGGAAATGTGATGGGATTTGGCAAGTGCCAGTCACACAAACCAGTAATGAAGGAGTTAATTGATGCATGCTAATTAGTTAGTGAGGTCAGAAGTCAGTGACCAGGTAATTGATACCTATTGGTCAAGCAGACTTGGCATGTAGCCCATGCCAGTCTGCACGTAGACTTTAGATATACATTCTTTGTTGCTCTCTGCACTTGCTCAGTCTAACTCTCTCTGTGTGAGTAGTAGCTATGTAATAGTCAAGCAGAAAGCTGGCTGTTGGAGCTAGCTACTTAGAAAGATATTTCTTGTTTTTTTCCAAGTTACCCTTCCCTGTTAGTAAGTGAACTTTATTTCAGTAAGCAACTGTCTCTGCCTGCTTATTGCACTAACTCTGCTCTATAAGTATATTTTTCCAACAAAGGTTGTGGCCCCACTATGTTTCTCTGTGCTGAGTTGAGGCATTTAAGAAACAGTTGCTGAGTTGAGACAAGGGAAGTTTTTTTCTCCTTTTTTGCTCCAATGTTCCTTGTGGATTATTTTTTGTGGATTACCTCTTTCCTGAACCGAGGGACCCCTCGTCAAATTACAGGGAAGTAACCTTACCTAAATTAATCGCACAAAACTTTTTAATCTGGAAAAAGACTGTTTATTTCACACTAGAATCACTCAAGTTAACTAATGTCTTGGAAGAGGAACCCCCTGGAAATGACACTGAAAAGCGTGAATTCCTTAAACATGATAATTGGGTCTCTTCTATGCTCCTAAGAGCTCTTTCTAGAGAAGAATTTTCTTTAATTAATTAATGTGCAACTGACAGCAGGCACCTCCTAAATTGCCCCAGATTCTCCTTTTAAATCCACACCCTTCCTGCCAATGCTTGTTTTCTTTCTTTCTTTTATTCTCTCAATGCCTAATAAAGGTTATTATTATTATTGTTAAATCCACCCACTTCGGCATGGATTTAAAGGGAGAATCTGAGGACTCCAGTTGAAACATTGAAAGTGATGCCGTTTCAGGATGGGGGAGAATCCACCCCAAAATAGCATCACTTTCAATGTTATTTTAACTGAGGACCCCAGATTCTCCTTTTAAGGTAGATTTAGCTCGTTAGAAAGATATTTCTTGTTTTCTTCCAAATTACGCTTCCCTGTTAGTAAGTAAACTTTATTTCAGTGAGCAACTGTCTCTGCCTGCTCTATAAGTATATTTTTCCCAACAAAATGGCTGCTTTGGCGGGTGGGGTGAGGACCCTCCCCGCCCCAAGCCCCACCTTTCCCAGGTTCCACACTCCAAATATCCAGTCTAGCAGGGAGATGGAAACCTTGTCTGCTTCTCACCCATTGGCCATCCTCCTGTTTATCAGCCCCTCTCTCTTAAGTCTTCCCTCTTCTTCCCCAGCAGCCTCTGCCTACTAGGTGCTCCTCCCACTGGACCAGGTCCACTCGCAGGGTGGGGAACCCCCAAGGACTTGTGGAAGGGGCCCCTTCACTTTCCTCCATATCCCTCTCCCCATATGATTTCCTTGCTTCCCCCCCTTGAGACCCTCTCTGCCTCGACTCACCCTCTCCTCCTCAGCCATTCACCACCCGACCTTTTATCTGCCTCCAGTCTTCAATTATATTTATTATTTATTTTGTTTGTTTATATCCCTGCCTTTCTCCACAGTGGAGACCACATCAGCTTACATTATTCTCCTCTCCTTTTTATCCACACAACAATCCAGTGAGGTAGGGTATGCTGAAAGCTTGTGACTGGTCCAAAATCATTTCACAGCAAGATGGGGATTCAAACCTGGCTCTGACTGACCCTACTCTGCAGCTCTAACCACTATGCACACTGCCCTTCATAGAGTGGCTGCTGTTGAAGAGTAGCAACAAGGCAGGCCTAGACGTTGCCTTGTGGCCTGCAATTGCCAACCTCCAGGCGGGACCTGGAAAACTCCCAAATGACAGAGATTTGTCTATGTGTGGCATCACACCCAGCTGAGGCCTCTCCCCTCCCTAAACCACATCCTCCTCAGACTTCACAAACTCTCCAGGAATTTCCCCCCATAGAGCTCGCAACCCTAGATAGGCCATGTCTCAGGGAGGTCTGCCTCAAAGGCGAGGCCTGGAAAGGGTCCTGCCCCCTCCTCCTCCTACTGAAACTGAAGCCTGGAATGCTGTGGTTGTCTAGCAACAGCCACAAAGGGAATTGGTGGCTTAAAGCTACAGGTACTCCCAGGGGCCCTTTTCAGGTTTGCAGAAAGATCTGTCTTGCCTGTTCACAACTCCAGTCACCTGATTTAAGTTTCCAAACTTTGACCAACTTCGCTATTAGAATGTACGATGTTGTAGACAAACCCACATCTTGTCTTAGATTTAATATTACACAATTCAGATGCCATTTTATCTTACTTATGTTTATTCTACATTATTTTGTTTTCCCTTGCTTGAGCTACTTTAAGTAGTGTATCTCTAATTTTCCTCTGACTTGTAAAAAGATTTTAATCACTGAGGGGATGAAACATATACAAAATGTACTGAAAATATACCCGGAATAAGTCATTTGCTCTCTTACCAGAAGTGTCATAGCTGCATAAAAGCACAAGGATGAATCAATGAAATAAAGACTTTTATGAGGCACAGGAAAGGGCAAGCGTGTGGAAAACAGAATCAGGATGTTGATGACTTTTGATAACTATATTTTTGAGGATCTGGTTTTCAAAAACAATTTGAACAGAATGTTTTTGATCAAAGTATGTGAAACAGGTGGCAGAAACTGACCTTTTGTGGAATTTGGCTGAGTGCAAAGGCAATCATATTACCCTTTTCATCTGTTAAGTTTTGAACCATTGATCCAAGAGAAAAGACAACAATGCCGTGTTTCCCTGAGCTCAGGACAAATTCTTCAATTTCCTGTTAGAAGCCAAAAAAAGATTAACACCTCAACTTTCCTTTACAGTTTCCATTTGGAAATTATACACATGTTTTAGTGGGAAAAGGTTGCTGTAGGCTGGCCCAACAACTACTGTTCTATGTTGAGGGAATTTTGTACTGGGTGAAAGGATCATGGAGAGTTCCAAACTGCACTCTTAAGAATCCAGATTTAAATTTACTTCTTTGGTGGGAGCTAAACTGTGTGCCTTATAATACACCCCAGACTGCTCGACAAGGCGCTGGGTTCTTTAGCAGACCAGGCAATGCAGAATGGTGTCCTTAAACGCTGAACAGCCAGCTCCAGGTTCCTGTGAGCTCCAGCAAGGGAATGGGCTGTTCGCCCAGGAGAGGGACGGAAGCCTGGGGAAAAGCAGGGGTGGAAGTGACAGCCACTCGGAAGAAATAGGAACAGGTGCTTCAAGATCCACCCGACCTGGTGGAACCTGGAGATCTCCTGGAACTACTACAGATCTCAAGATGACAGAGATTAGTTCCCCCTAGAGCAGTGATGGTGAACCTTTTCAAGACTGAGTGCCCAAATTGCAACCCAAAACCAACGTGGCAATTTAACCTGAATAACCCCCTCGAGCAGGGGCCAGCCTGCTGTAGCCTCCAGCAAGTCCCACATGCGCCACTCTGCGCCTCTCTAGCATCTCTGCCGCCTCTGCCCCCCCCACCCCCGGCAGCAGCCACCTGGAGCACAGGCATCAGGCCTGCCAGCCTCCCTGCTCACTGAGGTGCACGCACATCAAGTCCAGCATCCCAGGCCAGCCTAGATGTGGGGGGATTCCCCCCCCCACATGACAAACTCTGTGCACGCATGCCCACAGAGATCGCTCTGAGTGCCATCTCTGGCACCCGTGCCATTGGTTCGCCACCACTGCCCTAGAGGTTGCTTTGGAGGATGGACTCTATGGAACCACAATTCACTAAAGTCCCTCCCCCCCAACCTCCCCCCCCCCCAAATCTCCAGGAGAGACCGGAATCGAATGCCACAGATCAGTTTGCCTAAAGTGGCTCATAATGGAGTCAGAAACTTGACAGAAGAACGGGAATGTTTGTCAGAGACGTACAGCCTATAGGGACATGCGGCCTGGGCACACGCCTTTCGGGGCCCGGGTGCACGCCCCCCACGTGACAAAATGGCATGCGCTCCAACCACATGCCACCGAGCCCCACCCCCCTGCAGGGAGGCAGGGGCGGGGCTTGGTGGCAGCAGCCGTGGCCGTGGTGCCCACCTGGACTGTCCGCCGCTGCCGCACCCTGCCCCCAGCCTCTGTGCAGGCTGGCATTTGCCCTCCGCAGGCTCTGGGGATGGCAGGAGCCAGCCTGTAGAAAGGTGGGGCTCAGTCCAAACCCCACTGTCCACGCACCCTGCCCCCAAGCGCAAGGGGGCACAGGGGCGCCCAGAGAAGGAGTTGCCGCCGGGTGCCATTTCTCCTCGGTATGCTTCTGATGTTTGTTAACCAATGTATCCATGGGAGCTAGTGGTCAGGAGGTCTCTTGTTCAAGAGCTTATCTTAGCTTGATGGAAAAACAGCTGCTAAAGCTGAGGCAACAGGAACAGAATGAAACAGGCAGAGGGCCAAGATCTGTCTGAAACCAAAGCACGTCAGCAATCAGGAGCTGATTCTATGTGTGTGTGTGTGGGGGGGGGGGATCCATGGGGATCATGTTCCACTGCAATTCTTGGCCAATCTCCACCTGCAGTGGAGATTTCAGGCAGCTCACAGGGTAATAGTTTTTGTCCTGGTCAGATGTGACCTCCCTTTCACAACAAAAGTACACACACACACTTTATAATAACCACTCTCCAAACCCTTCCATTATCACAACCACCTTCAGCCGGCCACTAAGAGGGCAGATCTTAAGCCACTTGCCCATGTAAAGAAAGGAAAATGGCTACCAGGCCACGTGCCCCTCCTCCCTCCCCCGCCCCAATTTTCATAGGTGCCACATTTTCCATCTGAAATCCAATCCAATGTGCTCCAAGCAGGAGGACTGTGGAGGAGGACAACAAGAAGAGGCCGTGCTGTGCCTGTGGGGTGTGGGGATAAAGGACCCCACTCCCCCTAATCATTGAACCGGGGCTGGGAGTACGGGCAGTGGTGAGGCACAGCAGTGAGCCTTGCCACCCGCCTGCTCGCCACTCCTTTGCTCAGGCTTCTGCTGAGGCTGTCTGCCTCTTGGCCTCTCCCCTGAGCTTGGTGGCTGGGCACACAGGTGTGAGGCTGGGGTGCAGCAGCAAACTTGGCTTAGCAGCCAGGCCTGGGCAGGGGGGTGGGGTGACTTGGAGCTCAGGGAAGAGGCAGGCGGCCTGCAGAGGCATGAGGCAGCTGGCTGTGGAGGCCCGGACTGGTGGGTGGGAAAGAGGCGAGCAGGCAGGGGGCTGGGAGTGGCCAGCAGAAGCACAGGGCCACAGGTGGTGGAAACTCAGACAGGCAGGGACACAGGAGGAGGAGGCGGTGGCACTGGCTCAGCAGGCAGCCCAGTGCTGCTCCTTGTTCCTGGGTGGGGGAGGGGGCAGCTGAATGTGCACCCCCACGTAACATTCACTGGGTGCCTGGGGCAGTTGGCTCCCTCTGCCCCCCTAAAAACGCCATGGTTGCAAGCCTCCAGGAGGAGCCTGGAGATCTCCTGGAATTACAACTGATCTCCAGTCTAGAGTTCCTCTGAAGAAAATGGCTGCTTTAAAGGACCAACTCTGTGGTGTTATATACCACTGAGATCCCTCCCCTCTCCAACCCCGCCTCCCCAGGCTCAGTCTACCAATCAGTGACGTAGGTATAGATTTTTTATGGGGTGGGTTCAGTGACTGAGGGCTTTCTGGCTGTTCTATTCCATGCATTGTTTCAAGCAAGCCAGATATGTAATGGGAGGGGTGTGAGCCCGAGACCCCCCCCCCATCTACATCCCTGCTGCCAATCTCCAGGAATTTCCTGACCCAGAGATGGCAATCATGGTCCTATGAACAAGGACCAGATGCACTGCTCATGGCCACATGCTACCTCTGGCAAAGGCTTGGCTGGCTGGCAGTGGAGACCCCCGACAAATTCAAAATTGGGAAGGAAAGGCCGAGGGAATTCAAAGTCCCAGTAGGTTCGGATCAGCCACAGCTCTGCTTTCCCCATCGTTTCACACAGCGTCGTGGGCCTCCCTGCAATTGAAAAGGAGGACGGTTATGTTTAGCTTGTCTTGCTTCACAGTCTGAACCATTGTTTTTAGAAATACTGAGGGATGATTCACAAATTTCATTTTCTAACAATATGAAGTGGGGGTGAATTTATGCTTGCAAATGTATCTCATATATATAAAACCTTCTCTTTATGCGGCTAAAGTGAGGGTCAATCTATGGTCCTTTCCCCCTTGACTAATTTGAGAGGCATTTGTTCTCTTTTGCATTTGTCAAAGGGAAGAACAGTGACATGTAGAGAGTGGGAGGTATTTTTAAAAAAAACCCATGTTGTTTTCTTATTCGTAAAGAACTCCTCCCTCCTCCTCAGTAGCTGCTTTGGTGTTTTTCCTGCCTTGGCTGTTTTCCAAGCCTCACTGGCTTTCCTCCCTCTCCTCTAGTGCAGAGATGCCCTGTGTTCGGTTACTGCACTTCATGTGGACAGTTGCCAGCAAGAAGGGCTGTGGGTCAGTGCCAGAGCATCTGCTTGGTCCCAGGTCCAGTCCTTGGCATCTCTAGTTGAAGGACCAGGCAGGCAGCAGGCGACGTGAGAGGTCTCTGCCTGACACCCACGAAGGCTACTGCCTGCCTGAGTCAACAAGGTAGGCTTCAGTGGACTGATTTCCCAGCTGAAATTGTAAGTGCTTCCAAATAATTTCTTCTCATTTAATAGTATGTTTACATCAGCAGCTTAAAGGCAGGGCAGTGGCCCAAGAAGCTGCCTTTATTGGCATAACAAAAAAGCACGACTAACATAAATAATACTAAAACCGGTGAGAAAACTCAGGTAAATATAAATTACAAACTCTGAATTATTTCCATGAGAAAATTTGCTACCTCTTCACAAAAAGCAGAATCGGAATTATTCAACAGGAGAAATAATCTGAACAAATCTGTTAACTCGGGTTGAAAAAGAGGAGATAAAGTAACTTACTTGGATCTAATTTTGGCAAATCTAGTACAGTGTAATAACCGGTGAGTCAATGTTTCAACTAGATTGGAATTACAACTGCACACCCTCTTAGATTTTTTGAGATTATTAAATCTGCCATTTAACAAGGCAGATGGCATGGCATTAAATCTAGCAGTTGAGAGAGCTCTCCTTGAGCAGGGATTGGTTGAAAATTATAAATAACTAGCAGGCCCGGCCACACGTTGCTGTGGCAATTGCCCTTCTCATCACAGTCCACAACCCACACAGATGTCCATGCAGGTCCAATGATCCGCAGCATAGCCTTTTGGGGTGGTCAAATGGAATCTCTCTTTCCCTTTTCAATGCACATTGTTATATGGTGCTGTCTTGTTTTTTTTAGTATAAGGTAACCCTTTCCATTCCACAACGGAACTGTCCAGAGTGCGAATCCCGGTGTCCATGAGGCTGGTTGACACGCACTGTCCTGGCTTGAGAGGAAAAGAGCAAGAACTGGGGAGCAAGCAAGAGCTATCCCCTGTCAGGCAGCAGGAGGCAGGAGTCAAGGGGAGGCGGCTCAGATCGAGGCCAGCTCCCTGGGAGTTCTTAAAGGAGGCCACATGCAAAAGAAGCGGGAGGGCCAGTAGTGTTGGTTAGCCCCCACCCCACATGAGATTTTGTTAGGAAGAAAAAAAGGCAAACTCTAGCTTTCGCTTTTAGTAAAAGAGAAGGCTGTGGCGAATATGGGTGGGAGGAAGTGGGTAAGTGGTGGTTGGATGTGAGGGAGGGCAGAGTAGAGGTGTGTGGAGGATGTGAGCTGGATGTGTTGTTGTGTGGTAGCAGTGGGATGAGGCACAGAGAGTGAAAGTTACCTGCAAAGTGTGTTAGTGGGAGAGGGGGAACCCCCACCCTGATGTCTCACACGGCAAAGTGTTTATGTGTTTCACTTCCACTCGTATTACCTATTCACTGTTTTCAATGCTCATCTCTGGTCATCTGCACGAACATTCTAAGGGCATCTCAAGCCCTCAGGCCACAGACAGGCTGCACGAACATTCTAAGGGTGACAGTTAAACACAGCCAGCTTCATGGCCTGGTGTGCCAGGAAAAAGACATTTTACCTGGCTCAGGTATGGACTTTTGGCGATTTGAAGGTCTGATTACCTGCCCGCAACAGGGAGGGATGTCCTGTGAAAATTTGGGGGCGATCTGTCCAGCAGCTTCTGATCGGCCCCGTTCTTCAGCCCAACAATGTCACAAGACAGCCTCACCCTTCCCGAGATGGGAGGGGGGCCGAAAAATGGGGCCGATCTGGAGCCAGCCCCGCAGGATCCAGGGAGAAGCCGGGTGCGGCAGGACCTGAAGCCGGCCTGGCAGCTGAAGGTGCCGGTAAGGGCAGGGCGGGGGACCGTGACCACTATGCTGAGGCCCATGGCCCAGCCACTGCCAGCACCACAGCAGCGGAAGAGCCGGATCAGCTCTCAGCTGCTGCCACTTGGGAACTGAGCAGGGAGAGCGTGGGAGATGGGCAGGGAAGAGGGTGGCCGAAGGGAAATAAGGGGTGGAGAAGCCAGGTTGAGGAGGAAGAAAGGAGGTGGGAGCGTAGAGGGAAGGGAGGTTGCGGAAGAGAGAAAAGCTGGGAAGGGGAAAGAGGAGGTGTGGGCGTTTCTGATGGCCCCAGCAGCCACCTCCTTCACGGCGAGGGGAGAAGGGGGAGGGAGGAGATGCAGCCCTTGCGTGCCGGGAGGGAGGTCTTGGCGTGCCACTTCTGGCACGTGTGCCATAGGTTCGCCATCACGGCCCTAGAATGTTGTGGTGGGCAAATGCATATGATTATGTCTTGCAGCACCAGTCAGGGAAGAGAATTGGTCATGTAGATGCGTTGAGTCGCTTGCCAGTACAAAGGGAGGAGGAAGATCACTCCCCACTCTTGGAGGTTTTGATGTTGGAATCGTTATCAGAGCCTCCAGTGCAAGCGGCAGAAATAGCAGAGAGGTCAGCTAAGGACCTCTCTGAGTTTTGAATTGGGCATGGAAGGGTTGGCCATTGGGAAAGTTAGAGGAAAAATTCAGACCATTTGGAATGAGGCAGCACGAGATATCTGTCCACAAGGGGTGCTTACTGTGGGGAAATAGAGTAGTGATCCCAGTAGCTTTAAGGATTAGGGTGCTTGGAGGCCTTACATGTAGGGCACCCCGGAATAGCGAGAATGAAGGCATTGGCCCGTAGTTACGTGTGGTGGCCGAAGATGGATAGTGAAATAGAAGAATGGGTGGCCAGGTGCAGGGAGTGTCAGATAACGCGACCTGCCCCACCTCAGGCCCCTACCTATCAATGGGAGTCCACAAAAAGACAAGAGGATGGTGCGTACAATGAAGGATGCATTGCAGCGAATAGTAGAGGGGGATTGGCACCGTTGGTTGGCGAATTTTTTGTTAACACAGAATATAACACCGTGCACAGCCACCGGGAGGAGTCCTGCAGAATTGCTGATGAATCGGAAACTTACAACGTTGCTGGACCGAATGCATCCCGATTCAGTCGATGATCGTCCACAAAAAGAAGTTCAAGTGTTGAAAGCACCTTGGACATTTGATAGGGATGATACGGTATATGTTAGAAATTATGGTGCAGGTCCATGTTGGGTCCCAGCAGTCGTGAGGCAGCTGACAGGACCCTTGTCTTATAGGGTGGAAACTGAAGAGGGGCGGGTGATCCGCAGACATGCCGACCAAGTAAGGAAGAGAGTGCCAGTTCCAACTGTAGATCAGGGAGTTGAGCAACAAATGACAGAGGGAAAAAAGGGAGGGCAGGATGGAGATCAGGAACCCCAGGTCCTTGAGGAATCTAGGGCGGTAAGGGCGCAGATGGAAATGCAGGATGAGGAAGCAGTAAATGGTCCAATTGTGTTGCAGGATCAGGAACAAATACAGACTCAGGAGCCAGAGCAGGAGCTAAGACGATCTCAGCGAAAGAGAATCCCGCCAGATTATTACAGGAGTTAGGGGGAAGGGGTGTAATGTATTGTATCAATGTGAGGTTCTGTATTGGTTTAAGAGTCTGCAGCTGCTGCACTGGTAATTGGTAATTAGTATTTATGTTATATTGAGCACAGCTGCAGAGTGATTTTATGCTATGTGTGAGTAACAGCCATGGAATAAAGTGTTGTACTTTGTTCCTCCGACTCCTGATTCCTGAGACATAACAGTAGGGTAGACGGTTAGGGTTGCCATCATACTTCACATTCAACTGCCTGTGTGGCACAGGTACTGGGGCTGGCATCATTGGAGCAGGCGGCAGTGGTGGCGCGGGTTGAGGCTGAGGGCGCCAAATGGGTGGAGGGGGTGCCATTCCTCCCATCTGAGTGCCCACCACCATGGCCATTGGGGCACTGGTCTGGTTAGCTGTATCCTGTAGTGTGGTGAAGTTGACTGACTGAGTTCCACCTGCAGCTGAGTTGAGCGCTGCTTTGGCCATCTGCGCTCTAACCTGGAGTAATTCCATATCACAGCATAGTTGACGAATCTCAGTTTAGTATTCCCACCTCTTCTTATCTCATTGATCAAACGATGTAGGTCTGTGGTGGCGAACCTATTGGCCAGGGGCTGGCAGGAGCTGATGGGCAGGAGCTGATGGGAATTGCAGTCCATGAACATCTGGAATGCCATAAGTTTGCCACCGCTGAATTAGGTTTAGGAGTATCACTTGAGGGGTCTGACTCGGAATCTGACCCCTCCGCAGTAGTCACAGGTCGGGTAAGGCACGTGGCACTTTTCTGGCGTTCAGCCTGCATCTCCACACAATGCTTGGGACGTGGTCCCCCACCCCCCAGTATCATTCCACCGTACAGTTTTGTAATCCAAAAGCTCCCGGCCAGGAGGATGAGGTTCTCCCAGTAGTGAGCCCTGAGTCACCCTTCTTGCCAGACCAAAGGTACTCCGTCTGACTTCAAGAGAGTGTTGGTCGGTGGGAGCTGCCGACATAGTATTGGACTTTAAAGCCTCAGAGTCCAATTCTTCCTCCACATATTTTGCAACAAGGTCTGCTGTACTAGGACTCATAGTCTGCTGTTGAGGTACGCCTGCAAGTCCTTGAAAGAAGGCCATAATTGCCGACAGAACATGCACAACTTCAGCTGGTGATGGGAGCATGAAGTTGGCAACAGTAATAATGCAGAACTGTCTTAATGTCAAACTCCCCATTCAGACAATGACTCTCTTGATGGGTTCAAGGATTTTATTGATGACATGAGAGTAACAGCAAAAGGCAGTTCTGACGAGAAGGCGCCAAAACTGTTGATAGCATGTGGTGCCGTGTGGTTTCCGGGCTGTATGACAACTAAATCTGCTCCAATCCGTCGTGGAGGACCTGCAGGTGCAGAACCGACTCGTAAAGGCACACCCCATCAAAAGATCTCTGAGGCTGAAAATGCTTGTCGCCAATGCCTCGGCTTGTACCTTCATTGTGGGGGTGAGGGTCACCTGGCTGCCGCCTGTCCTGCGAAGCAACCACCGAAACCCCGACCACCCACAGCGGGACCAAAGAGTGCCAAGCCGAAGACAGGAACAGCTCATCTTGCTCTGAACGCAGAGCAGGATTACAAATGTTCCCCTGAGGATGATAAAAGTTTTGCAAAAGCCACCCAAGAAACTGATCAGGATGCCACCAGACGGGTGAGTGATCCCATTATGCTGCCATTAATTTTGTCCAATGGGCCCCGAGGCACAAGAATGCTGGGGTAAGCCTTAGTGGACTTGGGTTGCTCTCATTGGGCCACTCCCCACTCACCATAAGCCGCGGGGTCACCTCTTTAAAAGACACGAGGAGGATGGACGTTCCCCACGTCACCAGCGCCCACTGCGCAGCTGCCCTTAATTTGCCGCTCTCCCACCTCCTTGTCGCGCGGCAAATTAGCTCCTCTGAACAGAGCAACATTTTCAAAAACCCCGCAGGTGCCGCAGGGGGTGGGGAACCTCGGCTGTTTACGCGTGGCTGATTCGCTCTGAAGCGCAGCTTCCGGCCAATCAGGAAACAGGAACCGTCATTTTGTTTAGGGAGGGTATTCCCGTCAGAAAGTGCTTGGAAATTGAGACGTGTGCACAACAAGACGTGCCAACATTGCTCTTTTTTGCTCTTTTTTTGCTCGAGCTCCACTGTTTTGCAGCTTGGCAAAGTGCTGCTGAGCACAGGGTTGTCGGCGGTGTAAACCGAAACCGATATTTACTTTCATTTTTCTGCCCAAGCAATTTGCAACAGGTAGTGACGTCAGCATGTGCAGACGTCTTAAAACAATGCATTCAGCTTATCCAAACGAACTTTTCGGGTCAGCCAATCAAAATGGAGCCCTGCCTTCGGCTGGCTGCAACTCCCACATGTAAATGATGCACACGTGTGCCAGCCAATCAGAACGCTCAATTGCCTCTTTGACTCTTGATGTGGAACCCCACACTATTTCCTGAATGGAAAATGAGTGGGGAACAAATGTCTCCGTTGTCAAAAGCCACGGAGGCTTTTCTACGAGGGGTCGCTGTGGGGTTGCACTCAGACGAGGTAAGTGGGGAGTGGCCCCTGGTTTAATGTATCCGAGTGTAGTGTCTCCTCCAGCAGCCTTTCTCCTTTAATCAAACAGATGGGCGCCCAATGGGAGGATCCCCAATTAGTACCAGAACCACTGAGGTGCTGGTCCAGTGTGCACAGCATTGGGAATGCCGAAGTTTCATCTGTGAAATAGAGAGAAAGCTGTGAAACAGAATTCTAAGGCCAAAGGAGGAGATAAGCGGCCATCTGGCCTGGCACCCCTACTTATTACAGTTATACAGAAGAGAAAGGAACTTTCCATCCAAACTCCTATTAAGTTGCTATTAAGACTCCCTGATGCCAGGCTCCCGCCTGACACCCCAACATTGAGAAAGGAGGAGTGGATTTTAAAGGGGGGGGGGGTTGGTGGAAGAGCGATAAGTTGTATGCACCTCCAAACCTTTGAGTGAGAGTGATGGAAGCATGCCACAATGTGAAATCTGCTGGCCACATTGAGTTCGTTAAGACGTTGCACCTGGTTCGTAGACACCAGGTATGTAGGTATAGATTTTTTTATGGGGGGGTCAGAGGCAGGACCAGGCTCCCACTCAACCCTGGGGGCATGGCCATGCCTCTCCAAGCCCCACCTCCAGCCTCAGTGCTTATAAGCTCTCTGAGGCTGGGGACGGCAGACTCCCCTGCCCCACCCTCCCCTGCCCCCCACCAGCTGGACTCCCAGCTGGCAGCCGGCAGACCCTTCTACCCCCCCCCCCCGGCAGAGGCACAGATAGGGAAAATAAAGCCTGGTGCAAAATCTGAGTTTTGCGGGGGCCCTCCAATGGGTGGCCACTATGATGCTGGAATCCACCCCCAAGCAGCATCACTTTCAATGGTGTTCAAACTAGGGAATCCAGATTCTCCTTTTAAATCCACCTTAAAGGGAGAATCTGGGGTCCCCACTTAAAACAACATTGAAAGTGATGCTGTTTTGTGGTGGATTCTCCCCCACCCTGAAAGCATCACTTTCAATGTTTAAACTGGTGACCACAGATTCTCCCTTTAAAACCAAGCCGAATGGCGTGGATTTAAAAGAATCTGGCGAAATTTGGTGGGTGCCTGCTGTCAGAGGTGAAATTGTTGAGCTAGCAGCACCAAATTTTCAGGGTATCTTTAGGAGACTCTCCTAATGATACCACCCAGGTTTGGCAAAGTTTGATTCAGGGGGTCCAAAGTTATGGACCCTCAAAAGTGTATCCCCATCTTCTATTAGCTCCCATTGGAAACAATGGATGGGGTACCCCTTTTGGGAGTCCACAGCTTTGGACCCCCTGGACCAAACTTCACAAAACCTGAGTGGTATCAGTAAGAGACTCTCCTGATGATACCACCCAGGTTTGGTGAAGTTTGGTTCATGGGGTCCAAAGTTATGGACCCTCAAAGGTGTAGTCCCCATCTTCTATTCGCTCCCATTGGAAACAATGGGGAATGGGGCACCCACTTTGGGAGTCCATAACTTTGGACCCCCTGAACCAAACTTCACCAAACCTAGGTAATATCATCAGAAGAGTCTTCCAACAAACCCCTGAAATTTTGGTGTTGCTAGCCTAAGAAATGCACCCCCTGCAGGCCACAAACTAAAAAAACACTGAAAATACAAAAAACCACAAACGGGGGGCGGAGCTTCGGACATGTAATGGGGGTTGAACCCAAGAACTCACTCTTACCTATGTCCTTGGTAGACACTTCTGGTGGTGCACCTTTGTAAGGGATAAGTTGAAGCCTATGTGAAAAGGTGACTAATGTGTGCAATGGCCAAAGCGGTCATTTGGGCCGCTAAAACGCCAGGGCTCCTGCAGCCATTGCTTCTGCCGCTACCGGAAAGTGATCTCACTGATCTCCCAACCAGAAAAGCAAAACTGTCATTTGCTGGTGGTGGACCTATTTTCGGGCAAGCCCACTTCTGTGCCATGCAATTGGAATGCCCTCAGCTAAGAGACCAGCACAGCTGTTCATACAACATGTCTGTTGCCTCCACGCCTAAACAAATTATTTCTGATTGAGGCAGTCAGTTTGTGAGGCAATTAATGTAGCTTCTGGAGTGGAACAAAGACTCTCCTTGTGCCTACCATGTCGCCATGGATGGCTGGTAGACCGAGGGAAACCAGTGGGGTTTTGGAGTAGCATTTATGCTGCTATATCAACCATCACCAGGGTACTGCTGAGATCCTGCCGGTCTCAGAGAGTTCTCAGCTTCTACAACAACACCATCCATTCGAGAGTGGTGGAAAACTCTTTCCATGTGGTGTATGGCCAGAAAAGCAAGCTCTTTCCCTGGGAGAATCCGAAGAGATCTCCAGGAATGGGTCACATCTGTCCAAAAAATTCCTGGAAAACCATACAAACCACCCTGCAAAAAAGCCAAAGAGGACTCACTTAACAGCAAACTGGCTGGAAGCAGCGGCCAGTAGACTAATACGTGGTGGGAGATTACACATATCTATCCACTAAAAAACCTGTGCAGCTTACAAAGGGTCCTGGCAAACTGGGGCATAAGTTCATTGGGCCCTTTAGAATCAAATGGGTGATCAACCCAGTGGCCAAGGAGCTTCCAAAAAAACTTATGAAATGTGCTCCCTATATTTCATTCAGCTTTGTGAAAAGCAGTTCCTGCTGACTGTTGGCACCCGGACACCAGTGCACCAGCCCTGCAGCCGGATCACAGGTAAATTACATCAGGGAAGTGAGCAACATCCTAGACTCCCGCCTGTACCAGGCCGCCTTCAATACCCAGGCCTGGACTAACCAATAAATGGGACGACCATTCTACGTGTGCTCCCTCAAGCTTGTCAAAGCCTTCCAATCGTGCTTACCCCTAAGAGACCAAAGGGCAGCACCTTATGAGGACAGAATGTCAGGGCATGGCTACCGCTTCTATGTGGCATCGGCTGGCCAAGGCCCAAGGATACATCTGGGCCTCCTTCTATCTGTATGTTAATGGGCCTTCTACTCTTTATCGTTATAAGCCAAGAACTGGTAAGCAGGCATCCTTGCCTTGAGCCCCAGGGATGGAGGGAGGGAGGTTGAAGACTATCAGCTGACCATGAACACTCTGGAACACATAACAAAGCTATTCACACCTTGTTATTCTGTTGTTCAGTTAAACTGTGAGAAGTTTGGATGGGGAGTTCGAGTGGAAAGTGGAAATAAAGGTGTCTGCAGGAACCACGGCCCTCAGATCTGGCTTCCAGCAGCATAGGTTACTGTGGCAGCATAATAAAGGCTACTGATTTACATCTAGAGTCTGAATTCATTGGCTGTTACACCAGAACCTAACATAATCACAACACAATTTAAACAATTGGGGGCAGAGAAGAGGGACACATTGGGAGGCCAATTGGTAGAAGTTGGTTGCAAGAGAACCATAGCTGCCTCAGCGAAGGCCTGGTAGAACATCTTGGCTGAAGCCGCAGCGGAACTGACTGAGATCATTTTCTAGACACTACTTTACAAATATATGAGGGATGCATGAACCCCACTGGTTATCCAGTAACCTGCTGAACACTAAACATATCTACTTGTCTCCCAGAGATACTGTTGCAAAAACTAACCCAACAACCTACTGTCCAACAGCCAAGCTTGATGCTAAAAGCTACATTCTGTTCCTAATCCTCCTAACAGGGAGATGCTTTACTCTGCAGGGGATGTGCAGCAGACATTTTGAATGCTAACAGGCACCCACAGGATCGTGAGCTGGGCAGAGAAACTGACAACACCAGAATGATACCCAAAGAATGCTTGACGCCAAAACAAACAACAATACTTAGCATGTATAGGAATCTACAGGTGTGTCTGAGGTACACATGGAAGCTGATGTCTTGTGTGTGGCCTGGCCCCATTTTGCAGACAATCCCACCCATCCAGCCTGATAGTAGGAGCAATTTTTTTTGTGGCGCATTGCCTGTAGGGGGGCAGAAATGTATTTTAACACTCCCTAATGTAAAGTCCATTCCATTTGTGAGAGGAGGGGGGGCTTAGGGACACCTGTTGGGAGGCTCAGGTCACTGGCCTCTGTTCAAACCCTGAAAAACAAACTGCCATTGAAACACAAAAAAGGATCAGAAGCTACAGCAGGTGGGGTGGGAACCCAGCTGATACCTTTGGCTCATGCCAATTACATTTTGTCATTTAATTCTGCTAATCACGAGAGGAACCTCGTGGGAACAGAATCGCTTGAGGAACAGGAACAGGAGACGCATCTCTCCCCTGCTCCAGGCATGTTTACTTCAGCCTCAGTTCCTTGAAGGCACCTTCATCCCTGCTTTTTGTTACAAAAGAGAGCTGATTAAGCTGAACCCACACCCCTTCCCGACCAAGGCCTCGCATGCGAGTGTCGTCTTGTATTAGGCATACAAGTATGCACTCAAGGAGTCCACATTCCCTGCAGGAGCATTTTGCTACTTGGCGGCTCCTGGTGCTCTGGAAGGTTGGAAAAACAAATCTGCTTGCTGCATAAGAAGGGGCAGGAGGAGGTTTCCAGAGTGGAGCTGTGATATAAGCAAATCTCCAGGAACAAAAGGTTGCTGGAGGGGATGGGAGAAACCACCATTTAATTTGTTGTTAGAAGCCAGCCAGTGTGTGGTGGTGGTTGCAGAGCAGGTGCACTCTCTAATCTTGGAGAACTGGGTTTGATTCCCCCACTCTGCCACTTAGGCTGTGGGAGGCTTATCTCATGGTGAGCTTGTGCACTCTCCAACAAAGTTAAAGGGTGACTTTGGGCCTAGTCACAGTTCTTCGAGAGCTCTCCTCCAGCCCCACCTACTCTCACAGGTGTGTTTTACTGTTGTTGTCTCAGGGGAAGGGGAAAGGAGATTGGAAGTTCCTTTGAGTCTCACTTACAGAATATAAAGGGTGCAGAAGCATTCACCTGCAATGGGGACATCTCAGGCAGATAGTCCCAGGCTTCAGAGCTGGCAGGTGGGGAAAATCCCTCTGCTTGAAGGAGAAGGCAACCGCTTGCTCCATGGGGGCTGAGGGGGGGATGAAGGCTGTGGCCTGCTGCCGGTGTTGCCGCCTCTCACACTGGCGGAGGCATTGTGGTGCGGACAGGGGAAACCCCCCTCTGCCCCCCCTGGAGCAGGCAACCTCCTGCTCTGTGGGGCAGGGGTGGGTGGCTGAAACTGTGGCCTGCCCGTGCCACGGGCAGCGCCCGGTGGGAAACTCCCCCCTCTGCCCAAGGAGCAGGCGTGTTCCTGGGGCAGAAGGGGGGGATGGCGGCCTTCCAAATTCCCCACGTGGGACCCCTGTGCCGCACCATCAACCTGGCTGCAAGGTAAGTGGGGGGAGGGGGGCAGAAAACTCATGAGCCGTCACCTGGGGCTCCGCTTTCACTCAGCTGCGCCTCTGAAAGGGAGGGATGTAAATCATCCTCTCCTCCCTCCCTCCTCCCTCCTCCTCCTCCTCCTCCTCCTCCTCCTCCTCTTACTTCTTTTTTATTTCTACCATCTACTAGGAACATACTGACAGGCTAGTCTGCTCTACAAGCAGTCAGGCAAGCTGTGCTCAGGAGCACTTCGTTATGCAATGCCTCCTGCATAGAGTTGCAAAGAAGGGTATAAAGGTCCCATGCTTAATATTTACAGCATAAATTTCCAGCAGAAGTTCAGAGAAAAAAAGAGATGGACCAGGGAATGGACCAGGAGACTGAAATGGCTGTATCCCCACCCTTCAGATAGATCGACGAGAAAGGAGATGACCCTGTGTCCACTTCCCCCATCAACTGCATTCTGCCCCAGCCCTTCCGGGGGCCACCCAGCTTCCCTGGGACAGATGAAGGCAAAGTTTGGGGAGGCATGAGTCCACCTGTACCTCTGATATTATTTTTTCTCCGTGTGAGGGGCTGGCTCTCTCAAGTGACCCAAGCCAGGAGGACCTGCCAGAGACCCTGCCAGCCTCTGAACAGGCTGCTCTTGATCCCTGATGGTCACCAGATCTGACTCAGTAGAAGGCAGTTCCATCGATGCCCACCCAAATAACTCACTCACTGCCAAACGACTCCATTTCCACTGAGATGTAATTCCTACTCCCTTCTGAATAGTCTTACTTTTGGGGAAATAAACCGAGGGGTTACAGCTGCTTAAAATTATTTCCTTTTAACGCCTTGAGTTGCCGGCTTTACCATCTGTAAAACCGATTATTTTAAAGATGTGGTGCTGGAGCCACCATTCATTCCAGTAATGCCAGTCCCTGGTGTGACTAATCTGGAGAAAAGGTGGGTTGTGCTGACTGCAGCTTAAACTATGCTTCTTCCTATAGCCTCTTCCTCACCCCTTCTGTTAATTTTTCCACATTTTTAATAAACAGGGTTCTCTTTAAAATGTACTGGGGATGGAATCGAACAACAACAAAATAACTCACAGAGGTTTAGAGTTCATTTAAAACATTCAGCTTAATAGGGAAAGCTGTACTTTGGACCAATAGCTGTGGGAGGAGGGGCCATAATTTTACAATCAATCAATCAACTACACTTCCAGATACATCCTTTTCCCTCCCCAGTGGATAAGTAGAATGGGAGTCTTCTATTCAAAGCAATCCAGCTGTCCATTTGCACCAACATAAAAAAAAAAAAAAAAATGTTTCAAACGCATCTAGCTCACCCCACCTCTTCCTTCCCACCATCATAACCTGACATTCAGAAAAGTTTCTATTTATTCTTTTTTAAAAGATTGCAGCAGGTTTCTAAATGACTTGTTCAAAAAAAGCAGTTTTTTCAAAAGGGGTCATGAACAAAGCAAGTGTAGGAATGGCAATAAGAAGGCCCATAGCCAGAAAAATTTTTATCCGAGGCCAATAAATAGCATGGGAGGCACCCATCACTATTTACTATATTTATAAACTCATTTCTACTTGCGAAATTCAAGATGGGATTACATGGCATAAAACAATGTAAATCAAATAGCCTGAGAAATCTCTAAAAAACAATGCAACAGAGGGACTAGGGTTGCTAAAATCTCAAAAAGTACAAGGAAGTACCAGACATGCTATGCCAAGCAGTGCAGAAAATGGACTCACAAAAATTGAAAAAACAATGCTATAAGATCACGCATGGAAAGCATACACTGTATGGCATAAACGGCAGTCCTATTCTCTCTTAGCGTTGCTAGGCCAAATGCTCTCCCAAACAACTAGGTTACATAGTTTGGCAGAATTAAAGAGGCCAACTGATTTGGGGAGGAATACCAGAGGGAACACAAATGGTGGCAAAAGAGTAGAAAGCAAGTTAGCTGTAAAGGGGGGAGGCAAAAAGGATTATGAGGAACGCATGGCCGCGGAACATCCCAAGACCAGCAACAAACAGTTCTTCGGCACATCCAAAGTGGGGAAGCCAGCTAGGAAGCAGTAGGACAGTTAGATGACAAAGGAGGAACAAAAGGTGTGCTAAAAGATGGCAGGGAGAGATTGCAGAGAAGCAGAATGAATTCTTTTGCATCTGTCTTCACCTAAGAAAGGAGGTGAGGAAAATTCCTGCACCTGAAATCCATGCTTCTTAGGAGGCTGAATCCAAAAAAGGGAACTAGCAAAGATAGTTGGTAGACAAGGAAGAAGTTCTGGCAGCCATTGATAAACTAAAATGCTACTGGGACTCTGGCCCAGATTGCATTCACCCAAGAGTTCTTAAAAAAAAGAGTTCAAGAATGAAATGCGCTGATCTTCTCACTTTTAATATACAACTTATCCCTGAAATCTGCTTATCTCCATCCCTGAAGACTGGAAGATTGGCCAATGTCACACCAATCTTTAAGAAAGGATCTAGGGGGGGACCTGAAATTACAGGCCAGCCAGGTTTGACATCTGTTCCTGGGTGCAAATTAAGTAGAATCTATCATTAAAGATAAAATTATAAAAGAACATGTAGAAAAGCGTTATCTTGCTGAGGAAGAGTCAGCATGAAAAGCTTTGCAGAGAGCAAATCCCGCCTTACAAACTTACTAGAAAGTTCTTTGAGGGTGTAAACAGGCACATGTGGATAAGGGGAACCAGTGGACATTGTCTACTTGGATTTCCAAAAGGCTTTTGACAAAAGTTCCTCACCAAAGACTATTGAGAAAACTCAGCAATGAAGGAATAAGAGGGGAGGTCCTTCTATGGATTAAAAACTGGGTGAGAAACAGGAAACAAAGAGTGGGTGTAAATGGGAAGTTCTCACAATGGAGAGATGTCGGGAGTGGTGTCCCCCAAGGATCAGTTTTGGGACCAGTGCTCTTTAACCTATTCATAAATGACCTGGAAGTAGGGGTGGGTAGCGTGGTGGCCAAGTTTGCGGATGATACCAAATTATGCGGGGTGGTGAGAACCGCAAAGGATTGCGAAGAGCTCCAAGCGGACCTTGATAAATTAGGTGAGTGGGCTCAGAAATGGCAAATGCAGTTCAATGTAGCAAAATGTAAAGTGATGCACATAGGGGCAAAAAATCCAAGCTTCACACACACAATACAAGGGCCGCCCTCCTCCTCCTCCTTCCTTGGCAACCCAGCCTCCTGTCTTGCAAAGGCCGCCAGGGCATGCCCAGTCAAGTGGTGTCCAGGACAGGTGTCCTGATGTGACCCGCCCTAGATACCTGCCTGAGTAAAACTGAATAACCTTGGTAAGAAAAGAAATGCTGTGCTGGTCAGGTGGTTCTCAATAAGAACTAGAACAATGGCTTTTATTTTGTCCTTTGGAAAGAACTTGATCTTGCTGTGACATTATATGCAATCATTCTCTAACTGTGGAAATAACAGAAGGAACAATTTTAGCAAGAATGTACCCACGGGCTGCATATGCCTCCCCCCCACCCCCCAGTCTTTCAGGGCAGTGTAAAGGATTCAATGGTGTTGATGGTGAAGTAACCTTGAGTGCATTCCACAGCCCGGGCGATGGGCCAGATGCATCGGCGGAGACTTTATCTTTGCGCGGGAGATGAAGACTCCGTTCCCATGGGAAGCAGGAAGGGGGATGGGGTGAATAGTGCTATAACCTACCATGCTTCTGGCCCGGAAGTGCACCATTCCTGCTACTCGCGCAATTTTGAGCTTTCTAAGATGTCTTAATAAATGGACTTTTACTCCCAAAAGCCTTTATTTCTCGCTTCTATGGAATTCCTTACATTGTGCTTGCAGGAATCTTGAGATTCATCTATATTCCTGTGCAGTGGACCTCTTGGTTCATGGCGATGGAGAGGTTGGAATGTTGCACTGGCGGAAGGTGCGGTAGTTCTCAAAGAGGAGCTCCGACCTTTCCCTTCTGGATCTGGAGGAACCGCAGGAGAACGTGGCCTCGCTGGTGGCTCTTTCTTCCCCGCCCCTCGCATCAGCACGAAGTCTTAACCTTTTACTCCGTTGAAGCGTAGGGACGTGACGAAGCGACCATGGGGACTTCCATGAGTGCGCTTAGCGACTGTCTATGGATCCCGGAAAGCCCGTGATCGGATCTACCCGCTGCGGTGGGATTACAAACCTCAGATGCAACCTACCGCGGAGAGCGAAGACGGGCTTGACCACCTTTCATAGCGGCAACCTTAGAATCCATTGAAACTTCCAGGTCATTTATGAATAGGTTAAAGAGCACTGGTCCCAAAACTGATCCTTGGGGGACACCACTCCCGACATCTCTCCATTGTGAGAACTTCCCATTTACACCCACTCTTTGTTTCCTGTTTCTCAACCAGTTTTTAATCCATAGAAGGACTTCCCCTCTTATTCCTTCATTGCTGAGTTTTCTCAATAGTCTTTGGTGAGGAACTTTGTCAAAAGCCTTTTGGAAATCCAAGTAGACAATGTCCACTGGTTCCCCCTTATCCACATGCCTGTTTACACCCTCAAAGAACTCTAGTAAGTTTGTAAGGCAGGATTTGCCTCTGCAAAAGCCATGCTGACTCTTCCTCAGCAGGTCTTGCTTTTCTACATGTTTTATAATTTTATCTTTAATGATAGATTCTACTAATTTACCAGGAACAGATGTCAAACTGACTGGCCTGTAATTTCCCGGGTCCCCCCTAGATCCTTTCTTAAAGATTGGTGTGACATTGGCCATCTTCCAGTCTTCAGGGATGGAGGCAGATTTCAGGGATAAGTTGCATATTAAAGTGAGAAGATCAGCGATTTCATTCTTGAACTCTTTAAGAACTCTTGGGTGAATGCAATCTGGGCCAGGGGATTTGGTAGCATTTAGTTTATCAATGGCTGCCAGAACTTCTTCCTTGTCTACCACTATCTTTGCTAGTTCCTTGGATTCGCCTCCTAAGAAGCATGGTTCAGGTGCAGGAATTTTCCTCACCTCCTCTTGGGTGAAGACAGATGCAAAGAATTCATTCTGCTTCTCTGCAATCTCCCTGCCATCTTTTAGCACACCTTTTGTTCCTTTGTCATCTAACTGTCCTACTGCTTCCCTAGCTGGCTTCCCACTTTGGATGTACTTGAAGAACTGTTTGTTGCTGGTCTTGATGTTCGCAGCCATGCGTTCCTCATAATCCTTTTTTGCCTCCCTTACAGCTAACTTGCTACTCTTTTGCCACCATTTGTGTTCCCTCTGGTATTCCTCCCCAATCAAGTTGGCCTCTTTAATTCTGCAAACTATGTAACCTAGTTGTTTGGGAGAGCATTTGTACAACGCTAAGAGAGAATAGGACTGCCGTTTATGCCACAGTGTATGCTTTTCCATCGTGATCTTATAGCATTGTTTTCAATTTTTGTGAGTCCATTTTCTGCACTGCTTGGCATAGCATGTCTGGTACTTCCTTGTACTTTTTGAATTTTTGTAACCCTAGTCCTGTTGCATTGTTTTAGAGATTTCTCAGGCTATTTGATTACATTGTTTTATACCATATAATCCATCTTGAATTTCAAGTAGAAATGAGTTTATAAATATAGTAAATAGTGATGGGTGCCCCCCCCCCCATACTCATTGGCCCCGATAAAAATTTTCTGGCTATGGGCCTTCTTATTGCCATTCCCACTTGCTTTATTTCATGACCCCCCCCCCTTTTTGAAAACTGCTTTTTGAACAAGTCATTTAGAAACCTGCAATCTTTTAAAAGAATAAATAGAAACTTTTCTGAATGTCAGGTTATGATGGTGGAGGAAGAGGAATTGGGGGTGAGTCGTCGTTTGAAACATTTTATGTTGGTGCAAATGGACAGCTGGACCCTTTGAATGGGAACTCCCATTCTGCTATCCACTGGGGAGGGAAAAGGATATCTGGAAATTAGTTGATTGATTGATTGTAAAATTATGGCCCCTCCTCCCCCAGCTATTGGTCAAAGTACAACTTTCCCTAACAAGCTGAATGTTTTAAATGAACTCTAAACTACGCGAGTTATTTTGTTGTTGTTCCGGGTCCATCCCCAGTACATTTTAAAGAACCCTGTTTATTAAAAGGAAAAATTAACAGAAGGGGGGGGGGTGAGGAAGAGGCTATAGGAAGAAGCATAGTTTAAGCTGCAGTCAGCACAACCCACCTTTTCTCCAGAGTAGTCACACCAGGGACAGCGTACTGGAATGAATGGTGGCCCAGCACCCCATCTTTAAAATACGGTTTTAGATGGTAAAAACCAGCAGCTCATGTTAAAAGGAAATAATTTAAACAGCTGTAACCCTCGGTTTATTTCCCCAAAAGTAAGACTATTCAGAAGGGAGTAGGAATTACATCTCAGTCGTCGTGCGGTGCGTTTGGCAGTGAGTGAGTTATTTGGTGGGCACGTGGAACTGCCTTCTACTGAGTCAGATCTGTTGACCATCAGGATCAGAGCAGCCTGTTCAGGCTGGCAGGGTCTCTGGCAGGTCCTCCTGGCTTGGGTCACTTGAGAGAGCCAGCCTCACACCGGAAAAAATAATATCAGATTACAGGTGGGACTGCGCCTCCCCCAAACTTTGCCCAGCTGTCCCAGGTGCTGGGTGGCCCCCGGAAAGGGGGCTGGGGCAGAGTGCAGTTGATGAAGTGGACACAGGGTCATCTCCTTTCTCGTCGATCTATCTGAAGGAGTGGGACCTGGCCATTTCGGTCTCCTGGTCCATTCCTGGTCCATCTCTTTTTTCTCTGAACTTCTGCTGGAAATTTATGCTAATAAATATTAAGCATGGGACCTTATACCTCTTTTGCAACTCTATGCAGGGAGCATTGCATAACAGTGCTCCTGAGCACAGCTTGCCTGACTGTTTAGAGCAGACTAGCCTGTCAGTATATTCTAGTAGATGGTAGAAATAAAAGAAGTAAGAGGAGGAGGAGGAGGAGGAGGAGGAGGAGGAGGAGGAGGAGGAGGGAGGAGGAGAGGATGATTTACATCCCTCCCTTTCCAGAGGCGCAGCTGGGCAAAGCTGAGCCCCAGACGGCCTGCGAGTTTTCTGCCCCCCCTCCCCCCCACTTACCTTACCTTCCAGGTTGATGGTGCGGCACAGGGATCCACGGGGGGGGGGGGGGGAATTTGGAGGCCGCCATCCCCCCTCTGCCCCAGGAACCGCCTGCTCCCTTGGGCAGAGGGGGTTTCCCTACCCGGCGCTGCCGTGGCACCGGGCAGGCCACAGCCGCCACCCACCCCCTGCCCCACAGAGCAGGAGGTTGCCTGCTCCAGGGGGGCAGAGGGGGTTTCCCTGTCCGGCACCACTGCCTCCCGCAGTGTGAGAGGCGGCAACACCGGGCAGGCCACAGCCGCCATCCCCCCTCAGCCCCATGGAGCAAGCGGTTGCCTTCTCCTTCAAGCAGAGGGATTTTCCCCTGCCCGCAGCGCCTGGGACTATCTGCCCCAGATGTCCCCATTGGCGCTAAGCTTCTGCCCCTTTCTCTTCTGTAAGGAGACTCAAAGGAACTTCCAATCTCCTTTCCCTTCCCCCCCTGACAACAAACACCCTGTGAGGTAGGTGGGGCTGAGAGAGCTCTGAAGAACTGTGACTAGCCCAAAGTCACCCAACTTTGTTGGAGTGCACAAGCTCACCAGATAAGCCTCCACAGCTCAAGTGGCAGAGTGGGGAATCAAACCCAGTTCTCCAGATTAGAGTGCACCTGCTCTTAACCACTACCACACACTGGCTGGCTTCTAACAAATTAAATGGTGGTTTCTCCATCCTCCAGCAACCTTTGTTCCTGGAGATTTGCTTATATCACAGCCCACTTGAAACCTCCTCCTGCCCCTTATGCAAGCAGATTGTTTTTCCAACCATCGGAGCACCAGGAGCCATAAGCAAAATGCCCTGCAGGGAATGGACCCTTGAGTGCATGCGCGCGCACGCACACTCGCACGAGGCCTTGGTCGGGAAGGGTGTGGGTTCAGCGAATCAGCTCTGTAACAAAAGCAGGATGAAGGTGCCTAAGAACTGAGGCTGAAGTAAACATGCCTGGGCAGGGGAGAGGCGTCTCCGGTTCTGTTCCGCATTCTGTTCCCACGAGTTCCTCTGTGATTAGCAGAATTAAATGACAAAGTAATTGGCATGAGCCAAAGGTATCGCTGGGTTCCCACCACCTGCTGTAGCTTCTGATCCTTTTTGTGTTTCAATGGCAGTTTGTTTTTCAGGTTTGAACAGAGGCCAGTGACCCGAGAGCCTCCACAGGTGTCCCTAAGCCCCCCTCCTCTCACAATGGAATGGACTTTACATTGAGAGTGTTAAAATACATTTCTGCCCCCTACAGGTGCACACAAAAATTGCTCCTACTATCAGGCTGGATGGTGGATTGTCTGCAAAATGGGGCAGGCCACATACAAGACATCAGCTTCCATGTACTCAGACACACCAGATTCTCATACATGCTATGTTGTTGTTTTGGCCGTTATCTTTGGGTATCATTCTGGTGTTGTCAGTTTCTTGACTACGTCCTGTGGGTACTGTTAGTTCAAAAATGTCTGCTGCACATCCCTCAGGTAAGCATCTCTGTTAGGGGGATTGGAACAGATGTAGCTGCAGCATCAAGCTTGGCTGTTGACAGTAGGTTGTTGGGTGTTTTTGCAACAGTATCTGGGAGCAGGTAGATATGTTTAGTGTTCAGCAGGTTACTGATAACCAGTGGGGTTCATGCATCCCTCATATATTTGTAAAGTAGTGTCTAGAAAATGATCTCAGTCAGTTCCACAGGGCCGGCAAGATGTTCTACCAGGCCTTTCGCTGAGGCAGCTATGGTTCTCTTACCAACTTACCAATTGGCCTCCCAATGTGTCCCTCTTCTCTGCCCCCAATTGTTTAAATTGTGTTGTGATTGTGTTAGGTTCTGGTGTAACAGTCAATAATTCAGACTCTAGATGTAAAATCAGTAGCCTTTATTATGCTGCCACAGTAACCTATGCTGCTGGAAGCCAGATCTGAGGGCCGTGGTTCCTGCAGACACCTTTATTTCCACTTTTCCCGCTCGAACTCCCCCATCCAAACTTCTCACAGTTTAACTGAACAACAGAATAACAAGGTGTGAATAGCTTTGTTATGTGTTCCAAGTGTTTCATGGTCAAGCGATAGTCTTCAACCTCCCCTCCCCTCCATCCCTGGGGCTCAAGGCAAGGATGCCTGCTTACCAGTTGCGAAGCATAACGATAAAGAGTAGAAAGGCCCATTAACATACAGATAGAAGGAGGCCCAGATGTATCCTTGGGCCTTGGCCAGCCGATGCCACGCAAGGCGGTAGCCATGCCTGACATTCTGTCCCTCATAAGGCCCTGCCCCTTTGGTCTCTTGGGGTAAGCACGGTGGAAGGCTTTGACAAGCTTGGGGGCACACACATGGGAATGGTCGTCCCATTTATTGAATTAGTCCAGGCCACCAGGTATTGAAGGCGGCCTGGTACAGGCGGGAGTCTAGGATGTTGCTCACTTCCTGATGTAATTTACCTGTGATCCGCTGCAGGGCTGGTGCACTGGTGTCCGGGTGCCAACAGTCAGCAGGAACTGCTTTTTTCACAAAGCTGAATGAAATATAGGGAGCACATTTCATAAGTTTTTTGGAAGCTCCTTGGCCACTGGGTTGATCACCCATTTGATTCTAAAGGGCCCAATGAACTTATGCCCCAGTTTGCGGGACCCTTGTAAGCTGCACAGGTTTTTAGTGGATAGATATGTGTAATCTCCCACCACGTAGTCTACTGGCCGCTGCTTCCAGCCAGTTTGCTGTTCGTAGTCCTCTTTGGCTTTTTGCAGGGTGGTTTGTATGGTTTTCCAGGAATTTTGGACAGATGTGACCCATTCCTGGAGATCTCTTGGTTCTCCCAGGGGAAAGAGCTTGCTTTTCTGGCCATACACCACATGGAAAGAGTTTTCCACCACTCTCGAATGGATGGTGTTGTTGTAGGCGAACTCTGAGACCGGCAGGATCTCAACCCAATTGCCCTGGTGATGGTTGATATAGCAGCGCAAATACTACTCCAAAACCCCACTGGTTTCCTCGGTCTGGCCATCCATGGCGACATGGTAGGCCTAGGAGAGTCTTTGTTCCACTCCAGAAGCTACATTAATTGCCTCACAAACTGACTGCCTCAATCAGAAATAATTTGTTTAGGAAAGCGTGGAGGCAACAGACATGTTGTATGAACAGCTGTGCTGGTCTCTTAGCTGAGGGCATTCCAGTACATGGCACAAAGTGGGCTTGCTTCGAAAATAGGTCCACCACCAACCAAATGACAGTTTTGCTTTTTCTGGTTGGGAGATCAGTGAGATCACTTTCCGAGGCGCGGCAGAAGCTGGCAATGGCTGCAGGAGCCCTGGCCGTTTTGGCCCAAATGACCGTTTTGGCCATTGCACACATTGGTCACCTTTTCACATAGGCTTCAACATCCTTACAAGGGGTGCACCACCAGAAGTGTCTACCAAGGACATAGGTAAGAGTGAGTTCTTGGGTTCAACCCCCATTACATGTCCGAAGCTCCGCCCCCCGTTTGTGGTTTTTTGTATTTTTAGTGTTTTTTCGGTTTTTGACCTGCAGGGGACTGTTTCTAGGCTAGCAACCCCACAATTTCACCGATTGGTTGGAAGATTCTCCTGATGATACTATCCATGTTTGGTGAGGTTTGGTTCAGGGGGTCCAAAGTTATGGACTCCCAAAGTGGGTGCCCTCATCCCCCATTGTTTTCAATGGGAGCTAATAGAATATGGGGGCTACACCTTTGAGGGTCCATAACTTTGGACCCCCAGAACCAAACTTCACAAAACCTGGGTGGTATCATCAGGAGAGTCTCTTACTGATACCACCCAGGTTTTGTGAAGTTTGGACATGCTATGGACTCCCAAAAGGGGTGCCCCATCCCCCATTGTTTTCAATGGGAGCTAATAGAAGATGGGGCTACACTTTTGAGGGTCCATAACTTTGGATCCCCTGAATCAAACTTTGCCAAACCTGGGTAGTATCATTAGGAGAGTCTCCTGAAGATATCCTGAAAGTTTGGTGTTGCTAGCTTAATCATTGCACCCCTGACAGCAGGCACCTGCCAAATTTCCCCAGATTCTCCTTTTAAATCCACGCCATTTGGCATGGATTTAAAGGGAGAATATGAGGTCCTCAGTTTAAACATTGAAAGTGATGCTGTTTCAGGATGGGGGAGAATCCACCACAAAACAGCATCACTTTCAATGTTGTTTTAAGTGGGGACCCCAGATTCTCCCTTTAAGGTGGATTTAAAAGGAGAATCTGAGCTTCCTAGTTTAAACAACATTGAAATTGATGCTGCTTGGGGGTGGATTCCAGCATCATAGTGGCCACCCATTGGAGGGCCCCCGCAAAACTCAGATTTTGCACCGGGCTCCATTTTCCGTAGCTACGCCTCTACCCGAGGGGGAGGGCAGAAGGGGCTGCCGGCTGCTAGCCCAGCTGGTGGGGGGGCGGGTGAGGGCGGGGCAGGGGAGTCTGCCATCTCCAGCCTTGCAGAACTGCTTTTATATGCACTGAGACTGGGGGTGGGGCTTGGGGAGGCATGGTCATGCCCCCTGACCCCCCTAAAAATCTATACCTATGTCCCTGCTCATACTGCTCAGCTTTTTCACTCTCTCTCTCTCTCTCTCTCTCTCTCACACACACACACACACACACACACATCTCCTCTCTCCATGCATTACCCATACTGAAGGGGCTCCATGTACCTAAGATAAAGCAGCTGCGTGAATGGGCACAGGAAATGCCTGGCCTGCTTTTGCAAAAAAAGGGTGGGGAAAGGACAGTAAAAAGTCTAGTATTTGAGCCCCCCCCCCCTTGCTAAAAAAGGATACAAAGTGTTCTGCATACTGAACATTTCTAGAGCTCCCCTCATCAAGGTTCCTTCAAGGGCTTCCATGGTTGCTGCTGTGGGCAAAAGCATCCTTCCTTTCTCAACAAGAGCTGGTTGCTCCGACCTCTGGCTCTGCTGGCTTCCGCCTCTGCGCCCTGCCCCCTCCGGCTAGGAGGCTTCTCATGCATCTGCAATGGCAGGAGCCCCTGAGCGGCCCCTTGGGTCAAGAGGGAAGGAGTACTCTTAGCAGGCAGACTTATGGAATCCCTCTTCCCACATCTTCCTCCACCACAAGAGTGAAGATGTACAGCTGGAATCCAGACTTTCCAACTCTGACAGCTGCTTAATGTGTGTTGGACCCTTAAGCCAATGAACTGACTCTGAAGTATTGGTCAGTAGTGTTTACTGAATAGGCATTGAAGCACCACACAGGTAAAGCCAGTTCTGATGAAGCTGGCATTCACAGTCCTCTTTATTCCCCCTTGAGAGCCCTCCTCTCATTTTCCCAAAAGTTTGTGAAAAACAGCCTTTGGAGCTAAGGCGGCCCAAGGTCAGCGGCAGATAGTAAGAGAAAGCCTCCTGGCTTCCTGCCCTACAAGATAACGGACGTAATACAGTTCCCATGGGACAGGAGGGCCAAGGGAAGCCTAGCTGTCTACAAGCATGTGAAGCCATAAAGTAAAGAGCAAAGAAAGAATGCACTGATGGCAGTGAATACATATCAAGCTGGTTACATATATCTTTATAGCAGCAACAATTTGTTATTTTAAGCAGTTACGCAATTATCTCAATTACCTAGATAGTATCCCCCTGACAACGTGATCACAGACCACCCTGCACCTTTTCCAGCAAGCTGTGGCTCATCAGAGCCTCAGATTGGTTACTTTTCCACCCAGTTCATAGAACCCTGTTACTTTTCCACCCAGTTCCACCCAGTTCTCCCCATATTGCCCCGGTAGGCCGCTCAGCTCCTCAGGAGGACCTACTTGTGATCCCTGGCCCCAAAATGATCAGGCTGGCCTCGACGAGGGGCAGGGCCTTTTCAGCCCTGGCCCCTATCTGGTGGAACAGGCTATCTAGGGAGATCAGGGCCCTGCGGGACTTACAGAGTTTCTGCAGGGCCTGCAAGACGGACTGTTCCGCCAGGCGTTTGGCCAGCCTGATTAAAAAAATACATCTACTGTGTCATCTAGCCTCCCGTGGGCACAAGGGAGGGAGGGGAGTAGTCAGACGCCATCCACATTTAAAAATGGGTTCTGTTTTATATAATTGATATTAAACTATGTTTTAATGTTGTTCTAACCTGTTGTGAACCGCCCTGAGCCCTCAGGGGAAGGGCGGTATGTAAAACTAATAATAAATATAATAAATAAAACCCTTTAAACAGAGATGCTGGGGCTGCCCCCGTGGCCTCCTGGGCTCTACTGAATCAGGATACTTTAAGAAGAAGAAAAACACCTACCTAGAATGTGACTGTAATAAGAGTCCCATTCTCCCCAGTAGCTCTGGAAAACATAATCTTGTATGTGATAGGACAGGATATTTTTCATCCTTTCTCCAAATGACATTCTGTCTGTGAGTTCTGACAGAACAGCGGGCGCATAGGAAGGAGGGGCTGGCATCATCCCACAATGCCTTTCCACTGTGGAGGCTGGTGTGAAGCGCAGCGTGTACACAAATGGGATTCCCAGCTTCAGAGCCACCAAATCACCGCAGATGGTCACTGGGTCAGAAAGCAGGACATCAAAGTCTTTTTTTTGCAGCTGGGCCAGGAGGTCCGGGCTGGCGAGCACGCCTTCACACATCTGCCTATTGAGCACATTGGCTTTCTTCATCAGCTTTCCCAGTTCTTTGTAAAACTGATAGAAAGTCAGAATGGTTGGCCTGTTGTGCAGCCACAGCATTATGATGTCCTTGATGAGGGAGTCAAGATCATCCTTCCCAAAGGGCACAGGGTACCATTCGAACCTGGCTGCTGGAACATCCCCAGGCTGGATGAAGAGAGATGAGGTAGACACCAGGATACTGACATTGTGTCCCCTCTCGATCAGCTCTTGGATGATGACCTTGATATTTAGCCAATGACTGGCTTCTGTGGGCCAGATCAGCACATTCCCACCAAGAACGTTCCCTGCCAGAGTCAGCTGAAAGATCAAGAAGGAGGCCTTCACAGTAGCTCTGGCAGTTGGGGCAGAAGCCATGAGGTGCTTCTCTCAAGGCAGCCGTCGGGGCTTTCCTGGGTCAGTCCTCCGCTGAGGGGCTGAGTCTCTCTGGGATGTGGGAAACCCGTCTAGAACTTTCATTAATGGAAACTTTCAAATCTAGAGAAAGAGCCATGTGACATTTTGTAAATCATCTACCAAGATAAATACGGTATTGTTGCAGAGTTTAATTTCTGGAATAAAAGAACAAAACATGTACTTATTACGTCAGTAACCAATTTCAACCAACAGTATTTTTAAATATCCAACTTGATTTTCCCCACCTATGCAGAAATTTCTCCAAATGTCATTTGAATCATACCTGAAGCCATAGTATATCATATAGCTTTTTCTGAGCTTCCATTTAAGTGACTTTAAACAGGGACGTAGGTATAGATAAAGGGGGTGGATTTAAAAGGAGAATCTGGGGAAATTTGGGGGGTGCCTGCTTTCAGGGAATTGCAATTTGCCAGTTCCTAATCTTGTAGGAGCTCTCCGAATGATACTCACCCAGGTTTGGGTGGAAGCCGGTCTAGGGGATCCGTGTTATGGACCCTCAAAATGTAGCCCCATCTTCTATTAGCTCCCATTGGAAACAATGGGGGATGGGGCACCCCCTTTGGAAGTCCCTAGCTTTGGACCCCCTGGACCAAACTTCACCAAACCTGGGTGGTATCATTAGGAGAGTCTCCTAAAGATACCCTAAAAGTTTGGTGCTGCTAGCTTAACAATTGCACCCCTGAAAGCAGGTACCCCCCAAATTTCCCCAGATTCTCCTTTTAAATCCACCCCCTTTGGCATGGATTTAAAGGGAGAATATGAGGTCCTCAGTTTAGAAGAAGAAAAAGAGTCAACTGGCAACTGAGAATCTTGAACATAGCTTTGGACCCCCTGGACCAAACTTCACAAAACCTAGATGGTATCAGTAAGAGACTCTCCTGATGATACCTGCCAGGTTTGGTGAAATTTAGTTCAGGGTGTCCAAAGTTATGGACCCTCAAAAGTGTATGCTCGTTCACCTTCTGACCTCCGTCCTATCCCTAGGAACGAGGTTGGTGGGGTTCAGAAATACTCTGCTTCGTCTCTGGTGTTGATGAATGCCAGGTCCATCAACAATAAGACCGCTGTCCTCCATGATTTTCTAGGAGTCCAGCAGATGGACCTGGCGTGTATCACCAAAACCTGGGTGCGTGAAGGCGAGACCGTCGCCTTGGGCGAGGTCACGCCACCGGGTTTCGCGTGTCTCCACCAGTCTTGAACACAGGGCTGGGGTGGCGGGGTGGCAATGTTCATCCGTGATACGATTCCCTTTAGGGCTGTCCCCATCCTGGAGATCACTGGCATGGAGTGTGTTGGCCTAGAGTGGTTGGCCTCAGAGAGGTTGGCAGTCCTTTTGGTGTACCGGTCGCCTAGCGCACCTGGGGACAGCCTGCCATGGCTGCTGGAGGTGGTGGCAGACTGGGCATTGCGGTTTCCCAGACTGGTCATTTTGGGGGACTTCAACATCCATGTCGTCGCCGACTCATGTACAGTGGCCGTGGACCTGGTCTCATCCATGGCGACACTAGGCCTCTCTTTGATAAATTCTGGCCCCACTCATGAGGCCGGTCACACGCTGGATTTGGTCTTTGGGTCGGGGGTTGATCTGGTCGTATCCTCTGTTGACAGAGTGCCATGGTCCGACCATTATGCCCTGAAGGTTCGGATGGACTTGCCGCACTACCCCCGTCTAGGCGACGGACCAATTTATGTCTGCCCGCGGAGACTTATGGATCCAATTGGTTTCCTGAATGCTCTGCGGGATTCTGAACCCACCGGCACACTCGATGAGCAGGTGGCGGACTGGAATTCCCGGCTCTCCGATGCCATCGAGGCTGTTGCTCCCCGGCGGCCTCTGTGTCCCCGCTCTCGACAGGCCCTGTGGTATACTGCGGAGCTCCGTCATATGAAATGGGCACTCAGACACCTAGAGCGAGTGTGGAGGAAATCTCGTGACGAAGCTGCGCGAACACATCTTATCGGACGTTTATGAAAGCCTATGAGATGGCGACGAAGGAAGCGAAGAGAGCCTTCTTCTCCTCCTCTCTCGCGTCTGCTAGCTCTCGCCCAGCACAATTGTTTCGTGTGATTCGGTCTCTAACCTCCCTATCCGAGGGGTCAACAAATTCTCAATTGGCTATTAGCTGTGAGGCATTTATGAGCTTTTTTGCAGATAAAGTCACGTCGCTTCGCCAGGACCTTCCTGCCGCGTTGTCTACAATTAGCGAACTGGAGGCTCCTTTGCCGTCTTCAGGCCCTTGTTTGGCCCAGTTTTCCCTGCTCTCCGATGCCGCAGTTGACAGAGCCCTGGCTGCTGTTAGATCTACTACTTGTCCTCTGGATCCATGCCCCTCCTGGCTTATTAAAACCTGCCGGGAGGAGTTACGACCCCACCTGTTGAATATCATCAATGACTCCCTTGAGCAAGGAGTCTTTCCAGCGGAGTGGAGTTGAAAGAACTGATGGTCATACACTTTCTTTAAAAGACCATCGTTAGATCCAGGCTCAGCAGAGGCAAATTTACTGGTGGTTCCTGGCCCATCAATGATGCGGCTGGCCTCCACTCGGGCCAGGGCTTTTTCTGCCTTGGCCCCTGCCTGGTGGAACACTCTTCCTCCAGCTGTCTGGGCCCTGCGGCATCTTGGTGAATTCCGCAGGGCCTGTAAGACTGAGCTGTTCCACCGGGTTTTTTTGGAGTGTCCAGCCGCTGATGAGGTGCCCCTCCCATTCCTCCAGATTTGGAGTCCCCCTGTGATCTAGGGGACCCACTTCTGTTCTACCTCCCCCTCCTTGGAAGGGTTTAACTGGGGTTGCGGATGCCATTTTATTTTACTAAATTTACCGCTGTATTTTTAAACAATTTTAAATTTACGTTTAAATTAATTATTTAATGGGGTTTACCTGTATATGTGATATGTGAAATTTGTGTTGTGCACCGCCCAGAGCCCTTCGGGGGTTGGGCGGTATAAAAATCCCATAAATAAAATAAATAAATTAAATAAATAGCCCCCATCTTCTATTAGCTCCCTTTGGAAACAATGGAGGATGGGTCACACCCTTTTGGAGTCCATAGCTTTGGACCCCCTGGACCAAACTTTACGAAACCTGGGTGGTATCAATAAGAGACTCTTCTGATGATACCTGCCAGGTTTGGTGAAGTTTGGTTCAGGGTGTCCAAAGTTATGGACCCTCAAAAGTGTAGCCCGCATCTTCTATTAGCTCCCATTGGAAACAATGAGGGCACCCCTTTTGGGAGTCCATAGCTTTGGACCCCCTGAACCAAACCTCACCAAACCTGGGTAATATCATCAGGAGACTCCCCCAAACAATCCCTGAAAGTTTGGTGCTGCTAGCCTAAACAATGTGCCCCCTGCAGGCCAAAAACCAAAAAAACACTAAAATGTTTTTAAAACCCACAAACGGGTGGGCGGAGCTTCGGACATGAATGGGGCGGTTGAACCCAAGAACCCCCCCTTACCTAAGTCCCTGACTTTAAACATACACACAACAAGGACTTTTGTTTGCTCATTCAGATCTCACTGCTAATAGTTTCCCAGAGTGAACCTTATATGAGACAGGGGGTTTCTCCACACCTTTGTCCTACCCCCCTGCCCCTACACTGTTGACAATGTATAAATCTTGATTATGTCCTCTTGTTTCTAATATAAAGATGCCTCACTCCCTTGAGGCGTCCTCACTTCACTGTCTCCATATCCTGGCCCCCTCCCATGAGTCACTCTGTCATCCTCAGCAGCTATCAGTGCCTCCACTAAATGTTTCTCCTGCTCCTTCTGTCTGCAGAAGCCTCCACCCCAGATCAGTCTGTTGCTTCCAGTTAACGGCACAATCCCTGGAGCTTCCCAAGTTGGGCCCCAGTGATGATGTTGCCAGGGAAGCAACTGTGTGCCTCACACAGCTCTCGTGCTCTTGGTTGTATTCTCTCTCTCCCTGAGTAGAAGGTGAGGTTCTCACAATATGCATCAGAATTCCTAATGCTAGCGGAGCCAGAAGTGAATTTATCCCACTTCTGGACTTGTTTTTAATAAAGATGGAACAATGTTGTACTTCTGTATTAGATAGTAGGAACAAACTGTATTCGATAGGAAGTAGGGTTTATAGTTATCTTTTGCCTTTGCGTCTGCATGGAACCTCCTTGGCTCAAGGCAGGAATCCGCCCCTGCTCCACCTGGGCCTGTCCCTTTCACTTGTAAAACTCTTGATGGACGCTGACAAAGGGGACCCCGGAAGAAGCGCCTCGCCCTGCCTAATCTCACCAGCAGGCAGATAAGGGGATCATCGTCATCAAGTTTCGTTTCCCGACCCCAAGCACCCAAGGGACTCTTTGTTGATTTTCTTCCACTTGAGTGCATCGTCACTTCATACCATACTCACTCCAGCCGCGAAACCCAAGAAAGGGCTGTCCATCGAACTCTGATTGGTTCCCATGTATTGCGAATGCATGATTGGTTACTGTGTATTTTGTTAATGAATGGTGGTGGGCTGTCTCGTATTCTCCTGGACTCCCGGCGGGAAAAAGGGCTTTTAAGACGTTGTAAAGCTGCTAGGCAGCTGCAGTTGCCGTGGTGCGGAGGTGCTGACACATAGGTCAGCATCTCAATAAAACCTTATTTTATTCACTATACTCGCTGTGTCGGGTCCCGTTTGTGTTCCCCTGCGCTGCCGAGAGCTGGGTGGTCTGGAGCTATTAAAAGTTACCAGGCAGCGTGGTAACACTATCCATGGCAAGAATTGTCTTTAGCTCTGTTGTTGATTTTTCAAAACTAGATGTGGATCTCAGTCAGGCTCTAAGGATTCTTCCTCTCAAAGGTGTCTTTATTCCATCAATGAGAGGGCACAAAGATTGAATCAGAAGCTCTTCCCACCCCCATCCACCAAACACAGCTGCTACACAAATCTGTCCTGAAAGTCTCCTTTCCCAAAGAGGAGGAACAGGGATTTGGGACTGGTTGTTGTGGGGCTGATGCACCTCTGAAGATGCCAGCCACAGATGCAGGTGAAACGTTAGGAATAAGATTTACCAGACCATGGCCACACAGCCTGGGAAACCCACCACAACCAGTTGAATCCGTCCATGAAAGCCTTTGACAATATTTGGGAGTTCAGTCCTCCTAGAGAGTGACGTGCCGCACAGGTACGAAAAGATCAGCTACACCCACATCAATTGGAGCTCACTGTCTTCTCCATTCCAACCTCACCCCCTGTCCTTTCACATCTGCCAGACCAGTGGAAATGCATTCATGTCTATGAAGACAGATCAGTCGCAGCTATTCTGGCTTATTTACACAGCTGGTTCTAAACCTCATCATCTCACTGCACATTGTAGTGAAGTCAGGTAAAATACAGGTAAAAAAATTTCGATGACCCAAAATTTCAATGCTACTGTCTGTCTGCATTGTATATAAAAGGAAACATACCTGTTCTTGTTTTAAGACTCTTGGAGTGAAGGGATTGTGTACATTATATGTCTTTAAAAGGCAAAGTATTCAAGGTTCTTGCAAAAATTTTTAAAAAATTCCATGTACATATCAAGAGACAGTCCTAATTGCTCAAAAACAAGGAAGCATATATGAAGAACATGGAATTTATTCCAGTCTTGGTTCTAATCTATTTTACTGTAATTTTATACCCCTATCCTGGCCACTCTTTTTACCCAAGTAAACAATTCAGGTATCCTACCCAAGACTTGGCTGTCTGCGACTGTGTTTCCCATCCATAAAAAAGGAAGTCACTCAGAGCCTGCCAACTTCCGCCCCATCAGCCTCCTCTCAGTGATAGGGAAGATTTATGCTAAATTGCTACTGAAGAAACTTCAGTTGTGGCTTTCCCACTCTGGTGCAGTGGGGGCTGAACAAATAGGCTTTCGTAAGGGGAAATCTCCTCTGGACCACGCCCTGGTGCTATTACACCTAGCCAGTAAATATTCAATCAATGCAGATAACACACTCTATGCTGCCTTTATCGATTTAAAGGCTGCTTTTGACTCTGTGCCAAGAGAACTTCTCTGGGCAAAACTGGCTGCCCTCAACATTGGCAGCCAGACTCTTGTTGTTCTTAATTAGGCAACTGCACACAATTACCAGTTAGCCAGATCAAAGTGTTCCTTAACGCAAGGCCTTTTGAGGGACAGTATTCCAATTTCCAAAGAAGAGGGTCAAACATGTGGCTGCGTTCTGGCCCCCACTCTTTTCAACCTTTTTCTGTTAAGTGACCTCCCCTCTACTCTCTCTCAGCAGTGAACAGCCATGCCCCCCAAACTGGGTACATCCCATGTATCAATTCTGCTCTATGCAGATGGCGCTGTCCTTCTCTCTCGATCCAGAGTTGGCTCCTCAGGCGGCTTAATGAAGCGCTGTAGTCGGACGCTACTGTGAATCCAACATTCTGACATATAGAATTATGAAAAAACCAAGGTATTGGTCTTCTCTAGGTGCTTTAAAGAAGGCTCACATGGGCAATGAAAAGCACCCAAATTGAATAACTGGAGTTAAGTGCTATAAATACCTTGGCCTCTTATTCTCCTTTAATGCCTTTCATGGAGCAACTCCAGAGGGAAGGCCGCTCTCTCTAAGCTACATCTAACAGTATGTCCCAGTAAGCATTACTCGTTTCTCTTACATGCAGTGGCCATTCCTTTATCCCTCCTGCCCTCAAATTTTTCAATGCCAAAGTTAAGCCTCGAGATTGCTTTCTACGGAGTCCCAATTTGGATTCAAGCTTATTAACCACTCCTTGAATTCCTCTTCCAATCCAAATTTGATTTTTTTCACAAGATAACTATGGACTCCCCAAATTCGCGCAATTCTATGCAGCTCTTTGTCTGGAGTTAGGTTAAAACTCCTTGGAATCAGCCACAGCTTGGCTGAGGACTTTTAGATTCTGGCTCTTGAATTCACTTTCTCTCAGACTGTAATTCCTGAGTCCACACCCGTCATGCTCTCTGACACACCCATTCCAACCCCTGGTTTTCCATAATTGAAAGAAAAAATGGCCTCTATTGGACTGTCAGTGGGATTCACTTTGCCCTTGTGTCCTACTCAGGAAGCTTATAGGAAATTAAAGGTCAACTATTGGATAGAGAGTTCTCCTACCCTAATCACCGCCAGCCAAGAAAAACAGTGCTCCCCCCCTGTATTTTCTCTGTCTCCCCATTTTGAGCAGGGGCCACTTGGCACAATACCTGTATTGCTTAATAAACCCTGTTCAAAGGAGAGCCATAATGCTCGCCAGGTTTAATGTTATGCCTTCTGCCTTGTTACATGGCAGATTTAATAAGCAAGAAAAGGCTAAAAGATTGTGCCCATGTAATGATGGCTCAGTTGAATCTCTGGCCCACCGATTACTTCACTGTCTCAGATTCAAGGAAATCAGATCCAAGTATGTGTTATTTCTTTGTATCCTTTACATTTACCCTATCTCCCCGATTTAATTAGATTACACTACTTGTTGGACAACCCTGATCCTTCTCTCTGTATGATAGTGGCAGACTTTCTCCTGGAAATTACTAAACGCCAGTAGATTTCCTTCGACCTGTATTGTATATGCTTTTTAATCTGTTTTTTTATTACTGTTGTCCTGTTGTCTATGCCAATAAAGGCTTGCTTCTTGTAATTTTATACTGAAGAAGAAGAAGAGTTTGGATTTATATCCCCCCTTTCTCTCCTGTAGGAGATTCAAAGGGGCTGACAATCTCCTTGCCCTTCCCCCCTCACAACAAACACCCTGTGAGGTAGGTGGGGCTGAGAGAGCTCCGAGAAGCTGTGACTAGCCCAAGGTCACCCAGCTGGCGTGTGTGGGAGTGTACAGGCTCATCTGAATTCCCCAGATAAGCCTCCACAGCTCAGGCGGCAGAGCGGGGAATCAAACCCGGTTCCTCCAGATTAGATACATGAGCTCTTAACCTCCTACGCCACTGCTGCTACATTTTACTGTATTGCACAGACTGGATTCAGACTTGATGTCGTCCAGGGCCACACTAGGACTCTCCCCGTTTGTTTCAGGTCCCACGCTTAGAGCCAGCCACACTCTGGGTTTCATTTTTGGTGCAGGGGCAGAGATGAATCTGATTAGAATCCTAGTGCCCTGGTCAGACCACCATGCCCTGAAGGTTGGTATGATTGTTGTGGCCCCTACTCATATAGGCGGCAAGCTCATTTATGCTCACCCACGGAGACCCGTGGATCCAATTGGATTCCAGAATGTTCTGTGGGACCCAATACCTCCCAAGGACTCATTAGATGAGCTGATAGAGGACTGGCATGGCTGGCTTCCTGAAGCAATCGATCAGATCGCGCCCCGGCGCCCTGTGCACTTTTGCCCCAAGTTGGTTCAGTGCAGCTGAGAAGGAAAAATGAGAACTCAGACAACTGGAGTGACTCTGGCAGAGGTCTTGTGACAAAGTTATAAGAACATCTTTATAGAATGCTTATGAAAGATATAAAGAAATAACACTTTTCAGAGAACATTTCATCCGCAAGCTCCTACCTGGCACAATTGTTTAAGGCGATTTAGCAATTAATGGCCTTATCAGATAGGTCCCAAAGTAAAAGAGATTTGGCCTTAGCTGTGATTTGGTGAGGTTTTTTTGCAGATAAAATCTTATCACTTTGCCAGGACCTTCCGGCCCTACTTGATGTAGACAGCAGGATGAAGGTTTCTTATCCATCTTCTGGTCTGATATTGAACCACTTCCATTGACCCTCCCAGGACAATGTAGACAGAGTCCTCAGAGCCTCTTGGATGCATGCCCATCCTGGTTGATGAGAGCCAGCACAGACCCCCTTGGGAAATATTATACATTTGTCTGTGAGTTCAGGGTTCTTCCCCGGGGGGTTGAAAGAGGTTGTGGTGAGACTGCTCCTGCAGAAACCATTGTTGGATCATCATCATCGCCCAGTCTCGGCTCTTTGGTTTCTGGGTAAGGTAATTGAGAGAGTGGCTGCCCAGCAGCTCCAGAGGTTTCTAGATGAAACATCAGCCCTGGATCCTTTCCAGGCTTTGAACACCCTCTAGAGCAGGGGTAGGAAACCTGCGGCTCTCCAGATGTTCAGGAACTACAATTCCCATCAGCCTCTGTCAGCATGGCCAATTGGCCATGCTGGTGAAACTGATGGAAATGTAGTTCTAACATCCTGAATTTTATCTGGGACCCTGCTCTAGGTCTAACCTTCCCCTGGACTGAGGTGGGTCGGTGCTGCTGATACTTTTACATCTATTGGCAGCATTGGTCTGGTCGACTATGATATTTTGACCAATCACCTCATCAGCATGGGAATTCAAGGGTCAGCCTTGCGACAGCTGCACTCATTCCTCCAGGGACAGAAGCCATTGGCAAGAGAACATCCACCTGCCATTAATTGGTGCACAGAGTCCCACAAGGGACAATTCTTTAGCCAATCTTGTTTAACATCTTTATGCAATTGCTTGCTGGCTTAATCCAGAGGTTTGGACTGGAGTGTTGTCAGTATCTGATGGCACCCAGTGATATCTGTTGATGGAGGGTCCACTGGGAGCTGCTCCAGGGGCTTCAGCCAATTGCTTGGAGGCTGTGGTTAGATGTAAGAAAGCCAACTGAAGCTGAATCCAGCAAAGATTGGGGTCATGTGGCTGGATTGATGTGGGTTGGGTGCGGAGTGCCAGCTGCCAACCCTGGACAGCGTCCAGTTGAATCTGTGTCAACTGTCAAGAGTCTGGGTGTATTTCTGGATATCTCCTATGGAGGCCCAGGTGGCACACACAGCTCACACTGTGCTTTTCTGTCTGCACCAGGCGAAGCAGCTGGCACTCCACCTTTCCCATCCTGATATGGCCACGGTGATCCACCCATTAGTCATGTCCAGATGAGACTTCTGCAATTTGCTCTATGCACTGCTACCCTTGGGCCTGCTCTAGCAGCTCCAGCTGGTCCAGAATGCAACAAAGAGGTCCTAATAGGGACTCCTTTCAGGCCTGCGCCATACTCGGCCTGGCAACTTGCACGTCCACACCAAGGTCACAGCTGGCCCAGCCATTATCATTGCCCAAGGGTGGGAAGGTTTTCTTTTGCCTGCAAAGTAACTAGTGAATAGTGCTTATCAGTCTCCCCTTATCTACAACTTCCCAAAGGGGGGAATCGCCTGTCTCACAACAATGTCTCTGTTCTCACCATCTTTCTCATGCTGATGTTATGGGAATGTGAGGTTGAGCAATGTTGCAACTGACAGGTATATACTGGAGTTCAGGGGGCAAAGCGATAGCTTTGGCTTTCTGAATCTCGGGCTGACACTGTTCCAATAAAGCTCTTGAAACTTTCCTTTGTTTGTTGACTGGCATTAACAGACCCTTACAACCCCATAGTGGGCACACATACAACCTGTGCTCTACCAGCTGTACTGGCTCTGGCTGGAATACAAGATCAGATTCAAGGTTATTGTACTAAATGGACTGGGGCCCACATACCTTTGGGACTGTCTTTCCACAAAGAGCACTAAGATCTGGTCTGAAAGGAGTTCATTTAGCATCAACCAGGGCCAGGGCTTTCTCAGGATCTTGTGGGATCTTATACGATTCCACAGGGTCCATAAGACAGAGCTGATCCACCAGGTGTATGGTTGAGGCAACTATGACACCAATCCGCCAAATCAGGGGGGCACTAGGGCGTCCAGGGGCATTAGGGAGCCCAGCAGTTGGTCCCTTGCCCTTCGTGCGTAGCAGATCAGTTATCAGGAAAGCCAGTTCGGCAAAGTTCGGTATGAAATCCCGATAAAAATTGGCAAAACCCAGAAATGACTGCAGCTGCTTCCGAGTGTGGGGAGGGGGCCAATTGACTGCATCAGATACCTTGGATGGATCCATCTCCAACCCAGTAGTTGAAACTCAATAGCCCAAAAAATCTAATTGCAGTTGGTGAAATTCACACTTGGAAAGTTAATGAAGAAAGAGTTTTTCAACAGTCTCTGCAACACTTCTCGTACTAACTCAATATGAGATGCCTCATCCTCAGAATAGATTAACACATCATCCAAGTAAACTACCACGCCCTTGAACAGCAAATCATCTAGAACTTTGTTAATTAAACTCTGGAACACTCTGGGGGCTCCTCTTAATCCGAATGCCATTACTAAATATTCATACTGGCCATAACGGGTGTTAAAAGCAGTTAAATGTTCATAGCCATCAATTATCTGTACACGGTAATATGCCTCCCATAAATCAAGCTTGGTGAATGTACGACCCTTCCCGAGGTTTGCAAGTAAGTCCTTAATAAGCGGCAAAGGGTATTTATTATTGGTGGAGACAGCATTCAATCCCTGGTAGTCAGTGCATAGTCAGAAAGCCACCCGTCTTCCTGACAAATAACACAGGGGCTGCAAAGCTGCTCTGAGCTTTCCGGATGAATTTACGGGATAGATTTTTGTTTAAAAAATCACGTAAGGCAGCATCCTCAGCAGGACTCATGGGGTACAGTCACCTCTTGGGTAATTTACAGTCTGGAACCAGTTCAATTTTACAATCGGTATCCCTATGTGAGGTAAAACATCACATTCCGCTTCTTCAAAAGCCCACCATAAATCCTGATATGGGGCCAGGATACCATTCTGAACTGCAGATATTTGGTTCCCATAACTGAGTGGAATGGAAGAGTCCAGAGGGTGTAATGACCTATGGTCACCACTGGGATGTTTCGTGAATGTAACAATATGATCTGTCCATTGAATTTGTGGGTTGTGGTCAATTAGCCATGACATTCCAAGAATAACAGGGAAGTCTGAAATATTGGCTATGACAAAACTCCTGCGTTCCCAATGCTCAGCACATTGGACCAGAACTTGTTCTGTGCGTGAATCCACGGGCTGTCCACGCATTGGGCTACCGTCCATTTGATTAAAGGACAGAGTCTTTTGTAAAGGAAGGACTTGTAAATCTAGGCTCTCAACAACGCTGGGATGCATTAAGCAGTGAGAGCAACTGGAATCCACTAACACGTGCACCTTAAGTTTGGGGCCCTTTGGACCCTTGGAAATGAGCAGGGGCAGAATGATGGGTTCACTCACACTTTCTGAGATATCCTGAGCGGAGTCTTGGGTGGCTTTGGCATAGCTTTTGTATTCCTCATCTGAAGAACTGTAATCCAGCTCTGTGGGCAGAGAAAGCTGAGCTGTGCTCTTCTTTGGATTGGGGCCCTTGGTCGAAGTGTTGCTTCTTGAGGAAGTGGGGGTCTTCACCAGCTGCTTCGCTGTGCAAGCAGCGGCCAGATCCTCCACAATACAGGCACAATCCCAGACGGCGCCTGTGAGCGTTTTCAGACTCCCAACAGCTTCTGGCGGGGTGCTGGTTTCTTCTGTGGCCCAACTCTTTGGGGACCCGATGTTTTGCTGGCATGAGCTTTGGCCTCATGCATCTGGGCATCAGACACGTCAGCGAGCATGATCCACTCCATCAAGGTGTCAGGACTGTCCCGCAAAAGAGCCCACTTCAGTAACTCTGGGTGGAGGGCTTGCTTGAAGGCATAAACTTTGATGGGATCGTCCCAATCAGGGATTTTACTGGCCACAGTGCAAAAGTTCTCCACAAACTCCACATATGGCGTGGAACACATCATCATAAGCTCTTTCATGGCCTCCTCTCCCACGAAAGGGCTTTCAAAGCGGCGTCTGAGGGCCATTATGAATTCTTGGAAGTTTTGTAACTCACCAGCCCCTCACTGAAAAAGGCTCACATACCGGAGCAGGCTGGACCGGACAAACCGGCTGTCCCTGCTCTCCTGGGGGTGCCGGTTGTACCGGTTGGCCACCTGTAGGTTTTTAGGTTGGCCAGCACCATTTTTAGGTTGGCCAGCACCATTGACTGCTTGCCCGGGAACTCCATTCACTGGCTTTCCACCACCAGCCACTCCTTGGCCACCACCAGCTGGAACCAGGGCCGGTGGCTGCTGCTGCCGCCCATCCGGTGGAGCCTGTTGCAATTGGACCATCCAAGCTTTTTCTCGAGCTCGGTGCAGTTCAGTACGGGTGCGCCCCATGGCCAAATGCAGATTTCCAAGTCCAAATGCAGATTTTCCATGTCCCGGTTCATCTGGGTTAAGGCATGTTGGTACTCCATCCGCTCAGACTCCCAGGCTGCTTCCTGGGATCGAAAGATGCACCACATCTCAGCTTCATTAGACTAGGTAGCATCACCAGACGGATACGGACCCACCGACCCCCCACATAAAAGGGGCCGTAGCCCACACAGGACCCTCGTCCAGATCCAACAGGGGCACAACAGGCACTGTAGAAGTTACTTTCCAATGAACCGTGACTCCGTGTTGCAACGGGGCGGAAAGAAACCAGGTAGTGCCAGCTGAAGAACCCTCGTCCAGCTGCAGAGGGGATGAAGGTCACTTGACCAGCTCCAACTGAGCCCAAGTAAGGATCACAGGCAGCCAGTCCAGGGTGCTCGACCCTGCTGAACCAGCCTTGCTAGCATCCAAAGCAGAACCGGACTCCCCCTCCTCTGGCTGGCCAGCTGGGGCCTCCGTGGCGGGAGGATCAAAAGGGAGCCCAGAAAGTCCTTGAAGAAATGCAACGAAGTATTTCAAATGCGAAACTTCAGCACCAGATGTGAGCGTGAAGTTCAGCACAAACCAATTCTGGCTTAATGTGAGATCCCCAATGATCGATACAACACCTTGTAGAGAACAGAGGTTTATTCATCTTGAGGACAGCTTGGAAAAGCCAGGATTGAGCTTTTCCCACGCATACAGCGGTAATATCATCGAGGGTCCATCCCCCACGCCCCCATGTGAACAGTGCGAAGAAATATGCAGACAGTTAGATAAGAGCAAGAGTCCGTTGAAGCTGGCCTTGACCAGGTTTTGTGACATGTAGCCTTACCGCTCCCTAAAGCCCTTTTGCCCACCCTCTGGGATGGGGCTGATAGATTGTAAACTATGACATGCTGAGTAGATTAAAAAATCCACTGTCTCTAAAATATACTTTCTTGAATGTCAGCTCTGCTCATTATTTCCTTGAAGCAACTGGCTGACATCAGTGCCAGCCAGACGGGCAAAGGATCCCTGCATTTCTTGACATGACCCACTCTGGACTCTCTCCCCGTGGATGGTTCAGGAGTGATGGGGTGTGGCCAGTGTGCGCAGCTGCCTTGGAGTGTGAAAACTCTCCTTCCATCCTCATCTCTCCATAAAAGCCTGTCCAGATCTACTGTGAGACCAAATATTCTTACATTTTAAAAGATCAGCTGCACAAGCCTGATGGATTTAACTGGACTATTATTTTACTCACAGATCTCCAAGCACTTTTCCCTTTACAAAAAATCAGGGTTGTGGGAGAACAATTCCGGTTGGGACTGCACTATGAGGGGGACAGCCTCCCCCCCCCCTTCCACCATGTCAGTTTCCTGATTAGAACTGGACCAGGACACTTATTGAAGTATGGAACTCCCAGCCACTTGACCTGCAATTGCCTTGGACTTTTCTCCTGAATTTATTTGAAATGATCTGCGGGCTTCAGGGAGAAAGGGGCTCCCAGCATTCCACAAACTATGCAAAACTGGATTTTTCAAGAGAGCTTTTTGTACAAGTAAATAGGACTGTACTGGAATAATATGATCAGAAAGCTGCATTGGTAAAGAGACAGGGACAGTGGCTTATCCTACTGCATAGAAACCTATCACTGTAAGTATACTCCAGATTAGGTAGTTTCTATACCATTTGATTTATGTTTAAATGCTTATGCTTTGTTCTAGATTTTTCAGCTCCATTTTAGATTTCTGTTTGCTTTCAGCAAGTAAGTCGGACTATAAACAACCAAACAACACAATAAATCTGATCTCAGCAGCAGCGGGGGGGGGGGGGGGTTCTCTGCAAATTGCTTTTGAAATCATTCAACCCCCACCCCCTGAGTTACTCTCTCACTCAGAAGCATCTCTATATTTTCTTGAGTGGATGGGAAAGTAAAGGGGGGGGGGTGTATTTTGATCACAAGAATGACCCACAAAGGCTCAGCAGCCACCCCATTCCCTGTGGATCAGGTTTACGGGCAGCCCCCAGTCAACATCCCCCTTGGAGGAAAAATAGTCTGTAGATCAATCCTGCGCCTTCTATCTAGCCATTGAAATTTGAGAGAATCTGGTTCTCAAAAAGTTCTTGCACAATTATAAAGCCAGCTAAATAAAATTGCTGATTATCTTTGGTGGTAGGTGGGGAGGAAGCAAGCTCTGTGGTATATATTAGAACTTGGGGGTAATCTTGAACCTATTAATATTATTTGGTCTTTGTTTTAAAGAAGGAAACTAACGATGCCAAATACAACATCATCCCAGTGAGACGAGACATACCTGGCTTCCTCTTTTCCTGCTCCAGCAGTCCTTTGGTATAAGGTAAAAGCAAAAAGCACTAAAATAAGATGTTCTAGTCTTAAATAGAGCGAAACATGAGAATTAGACAGCAAGGTATTAATGGGGCACCGTTTTGTCACTTTATTTGTATAGGGATTAAATTATCGAGATCACCTTCCTTTTCCCAGAGTGGACGGAAACCACCTGATTAGATTTCAGCAAACTTTTCTGGAAGAACAATGTTGCTCCAACATATCCTCAATGCACAAAAAGTAATGGCTAAACATTTCATATTTGCTTTAATGAAAACTTTCTATCGTTTCCTTGAATATATACTGACTGTGTGGCAGTTTTCCTGATTGGACAAAGAGATTTTCATCCCACCCATTTTTGAAAATAACTGCCCTGGTCGGCCTCTATTGGATCCTGCCATGTTTCACCTCCAGTCCAGGGTGGGGGGCACCTGAGTTTGCTCCTGGCCCCTCCCTGCTCTGCTTTAGCTCCCTTGCTTTGGTCTTTCTCAGTCTCGATAACACCTCATGAGACACCTGCTGCTGGAGCTCTGTCAGTCCTGTGGAATGGAGGTTGTTTTGACCGGGGGGGGGGGCGTTTCTTCTCCCACAGATGGTGCGACTGGAGAGGTGCCATCCTCCCTTGGGAACTGGGTGGCCAAGCCGGGGTGACATAACATAGGGGTGATGTGGGGTATAACGGTGATTGCAATATTAGCTATGTTTAGGTCTGGCAATAGAAGTCTAAATGCTCATTTCCTTAATGCTGTTTCATAATAAAGAAATCAATTAAAACTGAACTTGTTACTGAACAGTCCTGGGTACAACAATAAGAGTTTTCGGAGCTTAGAGCAGTAGTGCCTGGAACTGTCCTCTGAATCCTCTGGGGTTTTTCAGGGATGTTTGGCCAACATGGTGGAACTTCCTCATTTCTCACCTTTTGGTCACAGTCACATGGCAAACCAGTGGCGTAACTAGGCAAACTGGAGCCCTGGGCAAAACCTGAGTTTGATGCCCCCCAGGCGCGTTCCCGGTGCAACACGCACCCCTGGCTAATGTAGCTTCTTTTGCTTGTTGGCATTATCTAGGAAAACTGGAGTTTGGTGCCCCCCCATGGGCAGCCGCCCTCCCCCACTGTGACCAAGCAATGATTTTTTACACCAGGTCGTTTCAAAGTCACCATCACATTATAGAACATGCCCCAGCTTACAAATCTGAACACAGCAATAGGCCATGCCACACTGCAGAAATAATTTTTTGGAAAACATTTTCAAAATGCTTTCAAAATGTTTTATTGCTGCTATGAAAACATTTTATGGTGTTGTATCCAGTCCCCCCAATTGGGGGAAACAGCATCACTTTCAATGTTATTTAAACTGGGAATCCCAGATTCTCGCTTTAAGGTGGATTTAAAAGGAGATTCTGGGCTCCCTAGTTTAAACAAGTGATGCTGGAATCCACCCCCAAACAGCATCATTTTCAATGGTGTTTAAACTAGGGAGCCCAGATTCCCTTTTAAATCCACCTTAAAGGGAGAATCTGGGTTTCCCAGTTTAAACAACATTGAAAGTGATGCTATTTTGGGGTGGATTCTCCCCCACCCTGAAACAGCATCACTTTCAATGTTTAAACTGGGGACCTCAGATTCTCCCTTTAAATCCATGCCAAAGGGGGGATTTAAAAGGAGAATCTGGGGAAATTTGGGGGTGCCTGCTGTCAGGGGTGAAATGGTTAAGCTAGCAGCACCAAACATTCAGGGTATCTTTAGGAGACTCTCCTAATGATACCACCCAGGTTTGGTGAAGTTTGGTTCAGGGGGTCCAAAGTTATGGACCCTCAAAGGTGTAGCCCCCATCTTCTGTTAGCTCCCATTGGAAATAATGGAGGATGGGGCACCCCCTTTGGGAGTCCATAGGTTTGGATCCCCTGGACCAAACTTCACAAAACCTGGGTGGTTTCAGTAAGAGACTCTTCTGGTGATAACTCCAAGGTTTGGTGAAGTTTGGTTTGGGGGGTCCAAAGTTATCGACTCTCAAAGGTGTAGCCTCATCTCCTATTAGCTCCCATTGGAAACAATGGAGGATGGGGCACCCCTTTTGGGAGTCCATAACTTTGGACTCCCTGAACCAAACATCACCAAACCTGCGTGATAGCATTAGGAGAGTCTTTTGAAACATCCCTGAAATTTTGATGCTGCTAGCCTAAAAACTGCTCCCTCTGCAGGCCAAAAACGAAAAAACACTGAAAATACAAAAAATCCCACAAACGAACCTGCAGTTTTTGCGCCCCCCACAAGGGGGTGCTCTGGGCAACTGCCCACTTTGCCCAATGGGAGGAACGCCTCTGTGGCAAACCATCCCACTCAACTCCAGGAGTTTTCCCTCCCTGCCCCCTTTGTAACTGCCATTATCTGCTTCCATCTCCAGAAAGCTTTTTGCTGTTTTTTTAAAATGGTAGTTGTAAGGAACCTCAAAGGACTCGAAACAAAGTAACTGAGTTCAGTTTGTTTATTTCATAAACTTCAACGATCGCAATACACGGAATGCAGATTCTGACTTTCCCGGGCTCAAGGTGTCGCTTTTACGGACAATCCGGCCCCTCCCCAAACTCCCAAGCAGAATTCCCACGACAGGGTGAAAACAAGTTTCAAACACATAAGATAAAAGTAGCAAGGTTAAGGCAGTAACCATCCCGGACACAAAGCCCAGAACGTGGAATGCGCCAAGGACATGACGAAGGAGCAGAAACTAACCCCCATCCTTACACTCCACCTCCTCCACGAAAGCCCCCTCCCCACCCGGCTTATGAGGGAAAGCCTTATGGAAAGTAGAAATCAAAGGGGGGCGGGGCGTCAATATTTTCTTCATACACCCATTGATTATGGCCCGAGGGATATCCCACCCAGGAAACCAAATATTGCAAACGTTTGCGAACGTAGCGAGAATCCAGAATAGCATCGATTTCGTAGTGTTTGTGGCCATCAACGATCACCGGCGGGGGAATCTCCGTTGGGTCGTGCCAGGCATCTGAATCTGGAGCCCGCTTGAGTAAGCTAGAATGACCCACAGAGTAGATGTTGCAGAGCCAGTGGAGCGTGAGGAGCAGTCACATCATTGATCACCTGAGGTGATCCGAAGCGAACCTATGAATTTCTTGCCTAGCTTGGAATATTTATTACACATCCCTAAGGTTTCTGGTGGACAAATAAACCCATGCCCCCACTTGCAGGGGAAAGTCCATTCTATGTTTGTCCGCTTGGGTTTTTTGAGCTTCCTGCGCTTGTGAAAGCGAGGAAGAAACGGTTTTCCAGCCTTCAGCCAGAGACTGGATCCAGTCACCAAAGTCAGGGGGTTGGAGCGCACGATCGGGGAGTTGGGGTAACGGGGGAAACGAACGGCCCGACACCACCTCAAACGGAGTTTTATTGGTGCTACTGTGAACCGCGTTGTTATAGGCATACTCAGCGAAGGGAAGAAGTTCAACCCTGTTATCTTGATGATAGTTGGTGTAACAACGTAGGTACTGCTCGAGCGTTCTGTTGGTCCATTCGGTCTGGCCGTCACTTTGCACGTGGTACGGAGCAGCAACAGCCGAGGCTGTTCCCAACATCTCCAGGAAAGCTTTCCAAAACCTAGATATGAACTGCGGGCCCCGGTCGGAGATCATTCTCTCCGGCGACGAGTGCAAACGGTAGACATGTTGGATAAACAATTTGGCTAACTTAGGCGCCGAGGGGATGGTGGAACACGGAACGAAGTGCGCTTGCTTGGAAAAAAGGTCTACCACCACCCATAACACTGTATTACCGTGGCTTTCGGGGAGATCTGTGATGAAATCCATAGAAATCACTTGCCAAGGTTTGGCAGCCGGGGGGATGGGGTGTAGCAGTCCGTGAGGCTTACCAGGGATGGCCTTAGCCTCTGCGCACGTCGGGCACCCTTTTATGTACGCCTCAATGTCCTTGTGCATGGTGCGCCACCAAAACTGCCTCCTAAGCAAGTGGAGCGTTTTCAAAAACCCAAAATGTCCCGCTTGTCGAGCGTCATGGCCGGCCAGAAGAACCTGCTTACATAGGGCCGGTGGGACGTACCAGCAGTCACCCCGTCTCCAAACTCCCCCTCTCAACTGCAGGAGGGGGTCGGATTCCTCCTTCGGAACCTCCTGTCGTCCCGCCTCCTCCAAGTGGTGTAGAAACGGAGATACAACGTCCGGTACATTCGTTAGGAGGGGTATCGGGGACGCAGCTGTCTGGGATCGGGTTACCGCCAAGCCCAATTGAGAGGGTGTTAGAATAGTGCGAGGCATGGTGCGTAAGGAGGTATCCGCCCCCTTAGGTAGGCGGGACAAGACGTCAATGTAGAGAACCAGAAAGGACCAGAATAGAGTAACCATTGAAGGATCTGGGGGGGGGGGGGGGTGGGGGGGGGGGGGGGTGGGGGGGGGGGGGGGTGGGGGGGGGGGGGGGTGGGGGGGGGGGGGGGTGGGGGGGGGGGGGGGTGGGGGGGGGGGGGGGTGGGGGGGGGGGGGGGTGGGGGGGGGGGGGGGTGGGGGGGGGGGGGGGTGGGGGGGGGGGGGGGTGGGGGGGGGGGGGGGTGGGGGGGGGGGGGGGTGGGGGGGGGGGGGGGTGGGGGGGGGGGGGGGTGGGGGGGGGGGGGGGTGGGGGGGGGGGGGGGTGGGGGGGGGGGGGGGTGGGGGGGGGGGGGGGTGGGGGGGGGGGGGGGTGGGGGGGGGGGGGGGTGGGGGGGGGGGGGGGTGGGGGGGGGGGGGGGTGGGGGGGGGGGGGGGTGGGGGGGGGGGGGGGTGGGGGGGGGGGGGGGTGGGGGGGGGGGGGGGTGGGGGGGGGGGGGGGTGGGGGGGGGGGGGGGTGGGGGGGGGGGGGGGTGGGGGGGGGGGGGGGTGGGGGGGGGGGGGGGTGGGGGGGGGGGGGGGTGGGGGGGGGGGGGGGTGGGGGGGGGGGGGGGTGGGGGGGGGGGGGGGTGGGGGGGGGGGGGGGTGGGGGGGGGGGGGGGTGGGGGGGGGGGGGGGTGGGGGGGGGGGGGGGTGGGGGGGGGGGGGGGTGGGGGGGGGGGGGGGTGGGGGGGGGGGGGGGTGGGGGGGGGGGGGGGTGGGGGGGGGGGGGGGTGGGGGGGGGGGGGGGTGGGGGGGGGGGGGGGTGGGGGGGGGGGGGGGTGGGGGGGGGGGGGGGTGGGGGGGGGGGGGGGTGGGGGGGGGGGGGGGTGGGGGGGGGGGGGGGTGGGGGGGGGGGGGGGTGGGGGGGGGGGGGGGTGGGGGGGGGGGGGGGTGGGGGGGGGGGGGGGTGGGGGGGGGGGGGGGTGGGGGGGGGGGGGGGTGGGGGGGGGGGGGGGTGGGGGGGGGGGGGGGTGGGGGGGGGGGGGGGTGGGGGGGGGGGGGGGTGGGGGGGGGGGGGGGTGGGGGGGGGGGGGGGTGGGGGGGGGGGGGGGTGGGGGGGGGGGGGGGTGGGGGGGGGGGGGGGTGGGGGGGGGGGGGGGTGGGGGGGGGGGGGGGTGGGGGGGGGGGGGGGTGGGGGGGGGGGGGGGTGGGGGGGGGGGGGGGTGGGGGGGGGGGGGGGTGGGGGGGGGGGGGGGTGGGGGGGGGGGGGGGTGGGGGGGGGGGGGGGTGGGGGGGGGGGGGGGTGGGGGGGGGGGGGGGTGGGGGGGGGGGGGGGTGGGGGGGGGGGGGGGTGGGGGGGGGGGGGGGTGGGGGGGGGGGGGGGTGGGGGGGGGGGGGGGTGGGGGGGGGGGGGGGTGGGGGGGGGGGGGGGTGGGGGGGGGGGGGGGTGGGGGGGGGGGGGGGTGGGGGGGGGGGGGGGTGGGGGGGGGGGGGGGTGGGGGGGGGGGGGGGTGGGGGGGGGGGGGGGTGGGGGGGGGGGGGGGTGGGGGGGGGGGGGGGTGGGGGGGGGGGGGGGTGGGGGGGGGGGGGGGTGGGGGGGGGGGGGGGTGGGGGGGGGGGGGGGTGGGGGGGGGGGGGGGTGGGGGGGGGGGGGGGTGGGGGGGGGGGGGGGTGGGGGGGGGGGGGGGTGGGGGGGGGGGGGGGTGGGGGGGGGGGGGGGTGGGGGGGGGGGGGGGTGGGGGGGGGGGGGGGTGGGGGGGGGGGGGGGTGGGGGGGGGGGGGGGTGGGGGGGGGGGGGGGTGGGGGGGGGGGGGGGTGGGGGGGGGGGGGGGTGGGGGGGGGGGGGGGTGGGGGGGGGGGGGGGTGGGGGGGGGGGGGGGTGGGGGGGGGGGGGGGTGGGGGGGGGGGGGGGTGGGGGGGGGGGGGGGTGGGGGGGGGGGGGGGTGGGGGGGGGGGGGGGTGGGGGGGGGGGGGGGTGGGGGGGGGGGGGGGTGGGGGGGGGGGGGGGTGGGGGGGGGGGGGGGTGGGGGGGGGGGGGGGTGGGGGGGGGGGGGGGTGGGGGGGGGGGGGGGTGGGGGGGGGGGGGGGTGGGGGGGGGGGGGGGTGGGGGGGGGGGGGGGTGGGGGGGGGGGGGGGTGGGGGGGGGGGGGGGTGGGGGGGGGGGGGGGTGGGGGGGGGGGGGGGTGGGGGGGGGGGGGGGTGGGGGGGGGGGGGGGTGGGGGGGGGGGGGGGTGGGGGGGGGGGGGGGTGGGGGGGGGGGGGGGTGGGGGGGGGGGGGGGTGGGGGGGGGGGGGGGTGGGGGGGGGGGGGGGTGGGGGGGGGGGGGGGTGGGGGGGGGGGGGGGTGGGGGGGGGGGGGGGTGGGGGGGGGGGGGGGTGGGGGGGGGGGGGGGTGGGGGGGGGGGGGGGTGGGGGGGGGGGGGGGTGGGGGGGGGGGGGGGTGGGGGGGGGGGGGGGTGGGGGGGGGGGGGGGTGGGGGGGGGGGGGGGTGGGGGGGGGGGGGGGTGGGGGGGGGGGGGGGTGGGGGGGGGGGGGGGTGGGGGGGGGGGGGGGTGGGGGGGGGGGGGGGTGGGGGGGGGGGGGGGTGGGGGGGGGGGGGGGTGGGGGGGGGGGGGGGTGGGGGGGGGGGGGGGTGGGGGGGGGGGGGGGTGGGGGGGGGGGGGGGTGGGGGGGGGGGGGGGTGGGGGGGGGGGGGGGTGGGGGGGGGGGGGGGTGGGGGGGGGGGGGGGTGGGGGGGGGGGGGGGTGGGGGGGGGGGGGGGTGGGGGGGGGGGGGGGTGGGGGGGGGGGGGGGTGGGGGGGGGGGGGGGTGGGGGGGGGGGGGGGTGGGGGGGGGGGGGGGTGGGGGGGGGGGGGGGTGGGGGGGGGGGGGGGTGGGGGGGGGGGGGGGTGGGGGGGGGGGGGGGTGGGGGGGGGGGGGGGTGGGGGGGGGGGGGGGTGGGGGGGGGGGGGGGTGGGGGGGGGGGGGGGTGGGGGGGGGGGGGGGTGGGGGGGGGGGGGGGTGGGGGGGGGGGGGGGTGGGGGGGGGGGGGGGTGGGGGGGGGGGGGGGTGGGGGGGGGGGGGGGTGGGGGGGGGGGGGGGTGGGGGGGGGGGGGGGTGGGGGGGGGGGGGGGTGGGGGGGGGGGGGGGTGGGGGGGGGGGGGGGTGGGGGGGGGGGGGGGTGGGGGGGGGGGGGGGTGGGGGGGGGGGGGGGTGGGGGGGGGGGGGGGTGGGGGGGGGGGGGGGTGGGGGGGGGGGGGGGTGGGGGGGGGGGGGGGTGGGGGGGGGGGGGGGTGGGGGGGGGGGGGGGTGGGGGGGGGGGGGGGTGGGGGGGGGGGGGGGTGGGGGGGGGGGGGGGTGGGGGGGGGGGGGGGTGGGGGGGGGGGGGGGTGGGGGGGGGGGGGGGTGGGGGGGGGGGGGGGTGGGGGGGGGGGGGGGTGGGGGGGGGGGGGGGTGGGGGGGGGGGGGGGTGGGGGGGGGGGGGGGTGGGGGGGGGGGGGGGTGGGGGGGGGGGGGGGTGGGGGGGGGGGGGGGTGGGGGGGGGGGGGGGTGGGGGGGGGGGGGGGTGGGGGGGGGGGGGGGTGGGGGGGGGGGGGGGTGGGGGGGGGGGGGGGTGGGGGGGGGGGGGGGTGGGGGGGGGGGGGGGTGGGGGGGGGGGGGGGTGGGGGGGGGGGGGGGTGGGGGGGGGGGGGGGTGGGGGGGGGGGGGGGTGGGGGGGGGGGGGGGTGGGGGGGGGGGGGGGTGGGGGGGGGGGGGGGTGGGGGGGGGGGGGGGTGGGGGGGGGGGGGGGTGGGGGGGGGGGGGGGTGGGGGGGGGGGGGGGTGGGGGGGGGGGGGGGTGGGGGGGGGGGGGGGTGGGGGGGGGGGGGGGTGGGGGGGGGGGGGGGTGGGGGGGGGGGGGGGTGGGGGGGGGGGGGGGTGGGGGGGGGGGGGGGTGGGGGGGGGGGGGGGTGGGGGGGGGGGGGGGTGGGGGGGGGGGGGGGTGGGGGGGGGGGGGGGTGGGGGGGGGGGGGGGTGGGGGGGGGGGGGGGTGGGGGGGGGGGGGGGTGGGGGGGGGGGGGGGTGGGGGGGGGGGGGGGTGGGGGGGGGGGGGGGTGGGGGGGGGGGGGGGTGGGGGGGGGGGGGGGTGGGGGGGGGGGGGGGTGGGGGGGGGGGGGGGTGGGGGGGGGGGGGGGTGGGGGGGGGGGGGGGTGGGGGGGGGGGGGGGTGGGGGGGGGGGGGGGTGGGGGGGGGGGGGGGTGGGGGGGGGGGGGGGTGGGGGGGGGGGGGGGTGGGGGGGGGGGGGGGTGGGGGGGGGGGGGGGTGGGGGGGGGGGGGGGTGGGGGGGGGGGGGGGTGGGGGGGGGGGGGGGTGGGGGGGGGGGGGGGTGGGGGGGGGGGGGGGTGGGGGGGGGGGGGGGTGGGGGGGGGGGGGGGTGGGGGGGGGGGGGGGTGGGGGGGGGGGGGGGTGGGGGGGGGGGGGGGTGGGGGGGGGGGGGGGTGGGGGGGGGGGGGGGTGGGGGGGGGGGGGGGTGGGGGGGGGGGGGGGTGGGGGGGGGGGGGGGTGGGGGGGGGGGGGGGTGGGGGGGGGGGGGGGTGGGGGGGGGGGGGGGTGGGGGGGGGGGGGGGTGGGGGGGGGGGGGGGTGGGGGGGGGGGGGGGTGGGGGGGGGGGGGGGTGGGGGGGGGGGGGGGTGGGGGGGGGGGGGGGTGGGGGGGGGGGGGGGTGGGGGGGGGGGGGGGTGGGGGGGGGGGGGGGTGGGGGGGGGGGGGGGTGGGGGGGGGGGGGGGTGGGGGGGGGGGGGGGTGGGGGGGGGGGGGGGTGGGGGGGGGGGGGGGTGGGGGGGGGGGGGGGTGGGGGGGGGGGGGGGTGGGGGGGGGGGGGGGTGGGGGGGGGGGGGGGTGGGGGGGGGGGGGGGTGGGGGGGGGGGGGGGTGGGGGGGGGGGGGGGTGGGGGGGGGGGGGGGTGGGGGGGGGGGGGGGTGGGGGGGGGGGGGGGTGGGGGGGGGGGGGGGTGGGGGGGGGGGGGGGTGGGGGGGGGGGGGGGTGGGGGGGGGGGGGGGTGGGGGGGGGGGGGGGTGGGGGGGGGGGGGGGTGGGGGGGGGGGGGGGTGGGGGGGGGGGGGGGTGGGGGGGGGGGGGGGTGGGGGGGGGGGGGGGTGGGGGGGGGGGGGGGTGGGGGGGGGGGGGGGTGGGGGGGGGGGGGGGTGGGGGGGGGGGGGGGTGGGGGGGGGGGGGGGTGGGGGGGGGGGGGGGTGGGGGGGGGGGGGGGTGGGGGGGGGGGGGGGTGGGGGGGGGGGGGGGTGGGGGGGGGGGGGGGTGGGGGGGGGGGGGGGTGGGGGGGGGGGGGGGTGGGGGGGGGGGGGGGTGGGGGGGGGGGGGGGTGGGGGGGGGGGGGGGTGGGGGGGGGGGGGGGTGGGGGGGGGGGGGGGTGGGGGGGGGGGGGGGTGGGGGGGGGGGGGGGTGGGGGGGGGGGGGGGTGGGGGGGGGGGGGGGTGGGGGGGGGGGGGGGTGGGGGGGGGGGGGGGTGGGGGGGGGGGGGGGTGGGGGGGGGGGGGGGTGGGGGGGGGGGGGGGTGGGGGGGGGGGGGGGTGGGGGGGGGGGGGGGTGGGGGGGGGGGGGGGTGGGGGGGGGGGGGGGTGGGGGGGGGGGGGGGTGGGGGGGGGGGGGGGTGGGGGGGGGGGGGGGTGGGGGGGGGGGGGGGTGGGGGGGGGGGGGGGTGGGGGGGGGGGGGGGTGGGGGGGGGGGGGGGTGGGGGGGGGGGGGGGTGGGGGGGGGGGGGGGTGGGGGGGGGGGGGGGTGGGGGGGGGGGGGGGTGGGGGGGGGGGGGGGTGGGGGGGGGGGGGGGTGGGGGGGGGGGGGGGTGGGGGGGGGGGGGGGTGGGGGGGGGGGGGGGTGGGGGGGGGGGGGGGTGGGGGGGGGGGGGGGTGGGGGGGGGGGGGGGTGGGGGGGGGGGGGGGTGGGGGGGGGGGGGGGTGGGGGGGGGGGGGGGTGGGGGGGGGGGGGGGTGGGGGGGGGGGGGGGTGGGGGGGGGGGGGGGTGGGGGGGGGGGGGGGTGGGGGGGGGGGGGGGTGGGGGGGGGGGGGGGTGGGGGGGGGGGGGGGTGGGGGGGGGGGGGGGTGGGGGGGGGGGGGGGTGGGGGGGGGGGGGGGTGGGGGGGGGGGGGGGTGGGGGGGGGGGGGGGTGGGGGGGGGGGGGGGTGGGGGGGGGGGGGGGTGGGGGGGGGGGGGGGTGGGGGGGGGGGGGGGTGGGGGGGGGGGGGGGTGGGGGGGGGGGGGGGTGGGGGGGGGGGGGGGTGGGGGGGGGGGGGGGTGGGGGGGGGGGGGGGTGGGGGGGGGGGGGGGTGGGGGGGGGGGGGGGTGGGGGGGGGGGGGGGTGGGGGGGGGGGGGGGTGGGGGGGGGGGGGGGTGGGGGGGGGGGGGGGTGGGGGGGGGGGGGGGTGGGGGGGGGGGGGGGTGGGGGGGGGGGGGGGTGGGGGGGGGGGGGGGTGGGGGGGGGGGGGGGTGGGGGGGGGGGGGGGTGGGGGGGGGGGGGGGTGGGGGGGGGGGGGGGTGGGGGGGGGGGGGGGTGGGGGGGGGGGGGGGTGGGGGGGGGGGGGGGTGGGGGGGGGGGGGGGTGGGGGGGGGGGGGGGTGGGGGGGGGGGGGGGTGGGGGGGGGGGGGGGTGGGGGGGGGGGGGGGTGGGGGGGGGGGGGGGTGGGGGGGGGGGGGGGTGGGGGGGGGGGGGGGTGGGGGGGGGGGGGGGTGGGGGGGGGGGGGGGTGGGGGGGGGGGGGGGTGGGGGGGGGGGGGGGTGGGGGGGGGGGGGGGTGGGGGGGGGGGGGGGTGGGGGGGGGGGGGGGTGGGGGGGGGGGGGGGTGGGGGGGGGGGGGGGTGGGGGGGGGGGGGGGTGGGGGGGGGGGGGGGTGGGGGGGGGGGGGGGTGGGGGGGGGGGGGGGTGGGGGGGGGGGGGGGTGGGGGGGGGGGGGGGTGGGGGGGGGGGGGGGTGGGGGGGGGGGGGGGTGGGGGGGGGGGGGGGTGGGGGGGGGGGGGGGTGGGGGGGGGGGGGGGTGGGGGGGGGGGGGGGTGGGGGGGGGGGGGGGTGGGGGGGGGGGGGGGTGGGGGGGGGGGGGGGTGGGGGGGGGGGGGGGTGGGGGGGGGGGGGGGTGGGGGGGGGGGGGGGTGGGGGGGGGGGGGGGTGGGGGGGGGGGGGGGTGGGGGGGGGGGGGGGTGGGGGGGGGGGGGGGTGGGGGGGGGGGGGGGTGGGGGGGGGGGGGGGTGGGGGGGGGGGGGGGTGGGGGGGGGGGGGGGTGGGGGGGGGGGGGGGTGGGGGGGGGGGGGGGTGGGGGGGGGGGGGGGTGGGGGGGGGGGGGGGTGGGGGGGGGGGGGGGTGGGGGGGGGGGGGGGTGGGGGGGGGGGGGGGTGGGGGGGGGGGGGGGTGGGGGGGGGGGGGGGTGGGGGGGGGGGGGGGTGGGGGGGGGGGGGGGTGGGGGGGGGGGGGGGTGGGGGGGGGGGGGGGTGGGGGGGGGGGGGGGTGGGGGGGGGGGGGGGTGGGGGGGGGGGGGGGTGGGGGGGGGGGGGGGTGGGGGGGGGGGGGGGTGGGGGGGGGGGGGGGTGGGGGGGGGGGGGGGTGGGGGGGGGGGGGGGTGGGGGGGGGGGGGGGTGGGGGGGGGGGGGGGTGGGGGGGGGGGGGGGTGGGGGGGGGGGGGGGTGGGGGGGGGGGGGGGTGGGGGGGGGGGGGGGTGGGGGGGGGGGGGGGTGGGGGGGGGGGGGGGTGGGGGGGGGGGGGGGTGGGGGGGGGGGGGGGTGGGGGGGGGGGGGGGTGGGGGGGGGGGGGGGTGGGGGGGGGGGGGGGTGGGGGGGGGGGGGGGTGGGGGGGGGGGGGGGTGGGGGGGGGGGGGGGTGGGGGGGGGGGGGGGTGGGGGGGGGGGGGGGTGGGGGGGGGGGGGGGTGGGGGGGGGGGGGGGTGGGGGGGGGGGGGGGTGGGGGGGGGGGGGGGTGGGGGGGGGGGGGGGTGGGGGGGGGGGGGGGTGGGGGGGGGGGGGGGTGGGGGGGGGGGGGGGTGGGGGGGGGGGGGGGTGGGGGGGGGGGGGGGTGGGGGGGGGGGGGGGTGGGGGGGGGGGGGGGTGGGGGGGGGGGGGGGTGGGGGGGGGGGGGGGTGGGGGGGGGGGGGGGTGGGGGGGGGGGGGGGTGGGGGGGGGGGGGGGTGGGGGGGGGGGGGGGTGGGGGGGGGGGGGGGTGGGGGGGGGGGGGGGTGGGGGGGGGGGGGGGTGGGGGGGGGGGGGGGTGGGGGGGGGGGGGGGTGGGGGGGGGGGGGGGTGGGGGGGGGGGGGGGTGGGGGGGGGGGGGGGTGGGGGGGGGGGGGGGTGGGGGGGGGGGGGGGTGGGGGGGGGGGGGGGTGGGGGGGGGGGGGGGTGGGGGGGGGGGGGGGTGGGGGGGGGGGGGGGTGGGGGGGGGGGGGGGTGGGGGGGGGGGGGGGTGGGGGGGGGGGGGGGTGGGGGGGGGGGGGGGTGGGGGGGGGGGGGGGTGGGGGGGGGGGGGGGTGGGGGGGGGGGGGGGTGGGGGGGGGGGGGGGTGGGGGGGGGGGGGGGTGGGGGGGGGGGGGGGTGGGGGGGGGGGGGGGTGGGGGGGGGGGGGGGTGGGGGGGGGGGGGGGTGGGGGGGGGGGGGGGTGGGGGGGGGGGGGGGTGGGGGGGGGGGGGGGTGGGGGGGGGGGGGGGTGGGGGGGGGGGGGGGTGGGGGGGGGGGGGGGTGGGGGGGGGGGGGGGTGGGGGGGGGGGGGGGTGGGGGGGGGGGGGGGTGGGGGGGGGGGGGGGTGGGGGGGGGGGGGGGTGGGGGGGGGGGGGGGTGGGGGGGGGGGGGGGTGGGGGGGGGGGGGGGTGGGGGGGGGGGGGGGTGGGGGGGGGGGGGGGTGGGGGGGGGGGGGGGTGGGGGGGGGGGGGGGTGGGGGGGGGGGGGGGTGGGGGGGGGGGGGGGTGGGGGGGGGGGGGGGTGGGGGGGGGGGGGGGTGGGGGGGGGGGGGGGTGGGGGGGGGGGGGGGTGGGGGGGGGGGGGGGTGGGGGGGGGGGGGGGTGGGGGGGGGGGGGGGTGGGGGGGGGGGGGGGTGGGGGGGGGGGGGGGTGGGGGGGGGGGGGGGTGGGGGGGGGGGGGGGTGGGGGGGGGGGGGGGTGGGGGGGGGGGGGGGTGGGGGGGGGGGGGGGTGGGGGGGGGGGGGGGTGGGGGGGGGGGGGGGTGGGGGGGGGGGGGGGTGGGGGGGGGGGGGGGTGGGGGGGGGGGGGGGTGGGGGGGGGGGGGGGTGGGGGGGGGGGGGGGTGGGGGGGGGGGGGGGTGGGGGGGGGGGGGGGTGGGGGGGGGGGGGGGTGGGGGGGGGGGGGGGTGGGGGGGGGGGGGGGTGGGGGGGGGGGGGGGTGGGGGGGGGGGGGGGTGGGGGGGGGGGGGGGTGGGGGGGGGGGGGGGTGGGGGGGGGGGGGGGTGGGGGGGGGGGGGGGTGGGGGGGGGGGGGGGTGGGGGGGGGGGGGGGTGGGGGGGGGGGGGGGTGGGGGGGGGGGGGGGTGGGGGGGGGGGGGGGTGGGGGGGGGGGGGGGTGGGGGGGGGGGGGGGTGGGGGGGGGGGGGGGTGGGGGGGGGGGGGGGTGGGGGGGGGGGGGGGTGGGGGGGGGGGGGGGTGGGGGGGGGGGGGGGTGGGGGGGGGGGGGGGTGGGGGGGGGGGGGGGTGGGGGGGGGGGGGGGTGGGGGGGGGGGGGGGTGGGGGGGGGGGGGGGTGGGGGGGGGGGGGGGTGGGGGGGGGGGGGGGTGGGGGGGGGGGGGGGTGGGGGGGGGGGGGGGTGGGGGGGGGGGGGGGTGGGGGGGGGGGGGGGTGGGGGGGGGGGGGGGTGGGGGGGGGGGGGGGTGGGGGGGGGGGGGGGTGGGGGGGGGGGGGGGTGGGGGGGGGGGGGGGTGGGGGGGGGGGGGGGTGGGGGGGGGGGGGGGTGGGGGGGGGGGGGGGTGGGGGGGGGGGGGGGTGGGGGGGGGGGGGGGTGGGGGGGGGGGGGGGTGGGGGGGGGGGGGGGTGGGGGGGGGGGGGGGTGGGGGGGGGGGGGGGTGGGGGGGGGGGGGGGTGGGGGGGGGGGGGGGTGGGGGGGGGGGGGGGTGGGGGGGGGGGGGGGTGGGGGGGGGGGGGGGTGGGGGGGGGGGGGGGTGGGGGGGGGGGGGGGTGGGGGGGGGGGGGGGTGGGGGGGGGGGGGGGTGGGGGGGGGGGGGGGTGGGGGGGGGGGGGGGTGGGGGGGGGGGGGGGTGGGGGGGGGGGGGGGTGGGGGGGGGGGGGGGTGGGGGGGGGGGGGGGTGGGGGGGGGGGGGGGTGGGGGGGGGGGGGGGTGGGGGGGGGGGGGGGTGGGGGGGGGGGGGGGTGGGGGGGGGGGGGGGTGGGGGGGGGGGGGGGTGGGGGGGGGGGGGGGTGGGGGGGGGGGGGGGTGGGGGGGGGGGGGGGTGGGGGGGGGGGGGGGTGGGGGGGGGGGGGGGTGGGGGGGGGGGGGGGTGGGGGGGGGGGGGGGTGGGGGGGGGGGGGGGTGGGGGGGGGGGGGGGTGGGGGGGGGGGGGGGTGGGGGGGGGGGGGGGTGGGGGGGGGGGGGGGTGGGGGGGGGGGGGGGTGGGGGGGGGGGGGGGTGGGGGGGGGGGGGGGTGGGGGGGGGGGGGGGTGGGGGGGGGGGGGGGTGGGGGGGGGGGGGGGTGGGGGGGGGGGGGGGTGGGGGGGGGGGGGGGTGGGGGGGGGGGGGGGTGGGGGGGGGGGGGGGTGGGGGGGGGGGGGGGTGGGGGGGGGGGGGGGTGGGGGGGGGGGGGGGTGGGGGGGGGGGGGGGTGGGGGGGGGGGGGGGTGGGGGGGGGGGGGGGTGGGGGGGGGGGGGGGTGGGGGGGGGGGGGGGTGGGGGGGGGGGGGGGTGGGGGGGGGGGGGGGTGGGGGGGGGGGGGGGTGGGGGGGGGGGGGGGTGGGGGGGGGGGGGGGTGGGGGGGGGGGGGGGTGGGGGGGGGGGGGGGTGGGGGGGGGGGGGGGTGGGGGGGGGGGGGGGTGGGGGGGGGGGGGGGTGGGGGGGGGGGGGGGTGGGGGGGGGGGGGGGTGGGGGGGGGGGGGGGTGGGGGGGGGGGGGGGTGGGGGGGGGGGGGGGTGGGGGGGGGGGGGGGTGGGGGGGGGGGGGGGTGGGGGGGGGGGGGGGTGGGGGGGGGGGGGGGTGGGGGGGGGGGGGGGTGGGGGGGGGGGGGGGTGGGGGGGGGGGGGGGTGGGGGGGGGGGGGGGTGGGGGGGGGGGGGGGTGGGGGGGGGGGGGGGTGGGGGGGGGGGGGGGTGGGGGGGGGGGGGGGTGGGGGGGGGGGGGGGTGGGGGGGGGGGGGGGTGGGGGGGGGGGGGGGTGGGGGGGGGGGGGGGTGGGGGGGGGGGGGGGTGGGGGGGGGGGGGGGTGGGGGGGGGGGGGGGTGGGGGGGGGGGGGGGTGGGGGGGGGGGGGGGTGGGGGGGGGGGGGGGTGGGGGGGGGGGGGGGTGGGGGGGGGGGGGGGTGGGGGGGGGGGGGGGTGGGGGGGGGGGGGGGTGGGGGGGGGGGGGGGTGGGGGGGGGGGGGGGTGGGGGGGGGGGGGGGTGGGGGGGGGGGGGGGTGGGGGGGGGGGGGGGTGGGGGGGGGGGGGGGTGGGGGGGGGGGGGGGTGGGGGGGGGGGGGGGTGGGGGGGGGGGGGGGTGGGGGGGGGGGGGGGTGGGGGGGGGGGGGGGTGGGGGGGGGGGGGGGTGGGGGGGGGGGGGGGTGGGGGGGGGGGGGGGTGGGGGGGGGGGGGGGTGGGGGGGGGGGGGGGTGGGGGGGGGGGGGGGTGGGGGGGGGGGGGGGTGGGGGGGGGGGGGGGTGGGGGGGGGGGGGGGTGGGGGGGGGGGGGGGTGGGGGGGGGGGGGGGTGGGGGGGGGGGGGGGTGGGGGGGGGGGGGGGTGGGGGGGGGGGGGGGTGGGGGGGGGGGGGGGTGGGGGGGGGGGGGGGTGGGGGGGGGGGGGGGTGGGGGGGGGGGGGGGTGGGGGGGGGGGGGGGTGGGGGGGGGGGGGGGTGGGGGGGGGGGGGGGTGGGGGGGGGGGGGGGTGGGGGGGGGGGGGGGTGGGGGGGGGGGGGGGTGGGGGGGGGGGGGGGTGGGGGGGGGGGGGGGTGGGGGGGGGGGGGGGTGGGGGGGGGGGGGGGTGGGGGGGGGGGGGGGTGGGGGGGGGGGGGGGTGGGGGGGGGGGGGGGTGGGGGGGGGGGGGGGTGGGGGGGGGGGGGGGTGGGGGGGGGGGGGGGTGGGGGGGGGGGGGGGTGGGGGGGGGGGGGGGTGGGGGGGGGGGGGGGTGGGGGGGGGGGGGGGTGGGGGGGGGGGGGGGTGGGGGGGGGGGGGGGTGGGGGGGGGGGGGGGTGGGGGGGGGGGGGGGTGGGGGGGGGGGGGGGTGGGGGGGGGGGGGGGTGGGGGGGGGGGGGGGTGGGGGGGGGGGGGGGTGGGGGGGGGGGGGGGTGGGGGGGGGGGGGGGTGGGGGGGGGGGGGGGTGGGGGGGGGGGGGGGTGGGGGGGGGGGGGGGTGGGGGGGGGGGGGGGTGGGGGGGGGGGGGGGTGGGGGGGGGGGGGGGTGGGGGGGGGGGGGGGTGGGGGGGGGGGGGGGTGGGGGGGGGGGGGGGTGGGGGGGGGGGGGGGTGGGGGGGGGGGGGGGTGGGGGGGGGGGGGGGTGGGGGGGGGGGGGGGTGGGGGGGGGGGGGGGTGGGGGGGGGGGGGGGTGGGGGGGGGGGGGGGTGGGGGGGGGGGGGGGTGGGGGGGGGGGGGGGTGGGGGGGGGGGGGGGTGGGGGGGGGGGGGGGTGGGGGGGGGGGGGGGTGGGGGGGGGGGGGGGTGGGGGGGGGGGGGGGTGGGGGGGGGGGGGGGTGGGGGGGGGGGGGGGTGGGGGGGGGGGGGGGTGGGGGGGGGGGGGGGTGGGGGGGGGGGGGGGTGGGGGGGGGGGGGGGTGGGGGGGGGGGGGGGTGGGGGGGGGGGGGGGTGGGGGGGGGGGGGGGTGGGGGGGGGGGGGGGTGGGGGGGGGGGGGGGTGGGGGGGGGGGGGGGTGGGGGGGGGGGGGGGTGGGGGGGGGGGGGGGTGGGGGGGGGGGGGGGTGGGGGGGGGGGGGGGTGGGGGGGGGGGGGGGTGGGGGGGGGGGGGGGTGGGGGGGGGGGGGGGTGGGGGGGGGGGGGGGTGGGGGGGGGGGGGGGTGGGGGGGGGGGGGGGTGGGGGGGGGGGGGGGTGGGGGGGGGGGGGGGTGGGGGGGGGGGGGGGTGGGGGGGGGGGGGGGTGGGGGGGGGGGGGGGTGGGGGGGGGGGGGGGTGGGGGGGGGGGGGGGTGGGGGGGGGGGGGGGTGGGGGGGGGGGGGGGTGGGGGGGGGGGGGGGTGGGGGGGGGGGGGGGTGGGGGGGGGGGGGGGTGGGGGGGGGGGGGGGTGGGGGGGGGGGGGGGTGGGGGGGGGGGGGGGTGGGGGGGGGGGGGGGTGGGGGGGGGGGGGGGTGGGGGGGGGGGGGGGTGGGGGGGGGGGGGGGTGGGGGGGGGGGGGGGTGGGGGGGGGGGGGGGTGGGGGGGGGGGGGGGTGGGGGGGGGGGGGGGTGGGGGGGGGGGGGGGTGGGGGGGGGGGGGGGTGGGGGGGGGGGGGGGTGGGGGGGGGGGGGGGTGGGGGGGGGGGGGGGTGGGGGGGGGGGGGGGTGGGGGGGGGGGGGGGTGGGGGGGGGGGGGGGTGGGGGGGGGGGGGGGTGGGGGGGGGGGGGGGTGGGGGGGGGGGGGGGTGGGGGGGGGGGGGGGTGGGGGGGGGGGGGGGTGGGGGGGGGGGGGGGTGGGGGGGGGGGGGGGTGGGGGGGGGGGGGGGTGGGGGGGGGGGGGGGTGGGGGGGGGGGGGGGTGGGGGGGGGGGGGGGTGGGGGGGGGGGGGGGTGGGGGGGGGGGGGGGTGGGGGGGGGGGGGGGTGGGGGGGGGGGGGGGTGGGGGGGGGGGGGGGTGGGGGGGGGGGGGGGTGGGGGGGGGGGGGGGTGGGGGGGGGGGGGGGTGGGGGGGGGGGGGGGTGGGGGGGGGGGGGGGTGGGGGGGGGGGGGGGTGGGGGGGGGGGGGGGTGGGGGGGGGGGGGGGTGGGGGGGGGGGGGGGTGGGGGGGGGGGGGGGTGGGGGGGGGGGGGGGTGGGGGGGGGGGGGGGTGGGGGGGGGGGGGGGTGGGGGGGGGGGGGGGTGGGGGGGGGGGGGGGTGGGGGGGGGGGGGGGTGGGGGGGGGGGGGGGTGGGGGGGGGGGGGGGTGGGGGGGGGGGGGGGTGGGGGGGGGGGGGGGTGGGGGGGGGGGGGGGTGGGGGGGGGGGGGGGTGGGGGGGGGGGGGGGTGGGGGGGGGGGGGGGTGGGGGGGGGGGGGGGTGGGGGGGGGGGGGGGTGGGGGGGGGGGGGGGTGGGGGGGGGGGGGGGTGGGGGGGGGGGGGGGTGGGGGGGGGGGGGGGTGGGGGGGGGGGGGGGTGGGGGGGGGGGGGGGTGGGGGGGGGGGGGGGTGGGGGGGGGGGGGGGTGGGGGGGGGGGGGGGTGGGGGGGGGGGGGGGTGGGGGGGGGGGGGGGTGGGGGGGGGGGGGGGTGGGGGGGGGGGGGGGTGGGGGGGGGGGGGGGTGGGGGGGGGGGGGGGTGGGGGGGGGGGGGGGTGGGGGGGGGGGGGGGTGGGGGGGGGGGGGGGTGGGGGGGGGGGGGGGTGGGGGGGGGGGGGGGTGGGGGGGGGGGGGGGTGGGGGGGGGGGGGGGTGGGGGGGGGGGGGGGTGGGGGGGGGGGGGGGTGGGGGGGGGGGGGGGTGGGGGGGGGGGGGGGTGGGGGGGGGGGGGGGTGGGGGGGGGGGGGGGTGGGGGGGGGGGGGGGTGGGGGGGGGGGGGGGTGGGGGGGGGGGGGGGTGGGGGGGGGGGGGGGTGGGGGGGGGGGGGGGTGGGGGGGGGGGGGGGTGGGGGGGGGGGGGGGTGGGGGGGGGGGGGGGTGGGGGGGGGGGGGGGTGGGGGGGGGGGGGGGTGGGGGGGGGGGGGGGTGGGGGGGGGGGGGGGTGGGGGGGGGGGGGGGTGGGGGGGGGGGGGGGTGGGGGGGGGGGGGGGTGGGGGGGGGGGGGGGTGGGGGGGGGGGGGGGTGGGGGGGGGGGGGGGTGGGGGGGGGGGGGGGTGGGGGGGGGGGGGGGTGGGGGGGGGGGGGGGTGGGGGGGGGGGGGGGTGGGGGGGGGGGGGGGTGGGGGGGGGGGGGGGTGGGGGGGGGGGGGGGTGGGGGGGGGGGGGGGTGGGGGGGGGGGGGGGTGGGGGGGGGGGGGGGTGGGGGGGGGGGGGGGTGGGGGGGGGGGGGGGTGGGGGGGGGGGGGGGTGGGGGGGGGGGGGGGTGGGGGGGGGGGGGGGTGGGGGGGGGGGGGGGTGGGGGGGGGGGGGGGTGGGGGGGGGGGGGGGTGGGGGGGGGGGGGGGTGGGGGGGGGGGGGGGTGGGGGGGGGGGGGGGTGGGGGGGGGGGGGGGTGGGGGGGGGGGGGGGTGGGGGGGGGGGGGGGTGGGGGGGGGGGGGGGTGGGGGGGGGGGGGGGTGGGGGGGGGGGGGGGTGGGGGGGGGGGGGGGTGGGGGGGGGGGGGGGTGGGGGGGGGGGGGGGTGGGGGGGGGGGGGGGTGGGGGGGGGGGGGGGTGGGGGGGGGGGGGGGTGGGGGGGGGGGGGGGTGGGGGGGGGGGGGGGTGGGGGGGGGGGGGGGTGGGGGGGGGGGGGGGTGGGGGGGGGGGGGGGTGGGGGGGGGGGGGGGTGGGGGGGGGGGGGGGTGGGGGGGGGGGGGGGTGGGGGGGGGGGGGGGTGGGGGGGGGGGGGGGTGGGGGGGGGGGGGGGTGGGGGGGGGGGGGGGTGGGGGGGGGGGGGGGTGGGGGGGGGGGGGGGTGGGGGGGGGGGGGGGTGGGGGGGGGGGGGGGTGGGGGGGGGGGGGGGTGGGGGGGGGGGGGGGTGGGGGGGGGGGGGGGTGGGGGGGGGGGGGGGTGGGGGGGGGGGGGGGTGGGGGGGGGGGGGGGTGGGGGGGGGGGGGGGTGGGGGGGGGGGGGGGTGGGGGGGGGGGGGGGTGGGGGGGGGGGGGGGTGGGGGGGGGGGGGGGTGGGGGGGGGGGGGGGTGGGGGGGGGGGGGGGTGGGGGGGGGGGGGGGTGGGGGGGGGGGGGGGTGGGGGGGGGGGGGGGTGGGGGGGGGGGGGGGTGGGGGGGGGGGGGGGTGGGGGGGGGGGGGGGTGGGGGGGGGGGGGGGTGGGGGGGGGGGGGGGTGGGGGGGGGGGGGGGTGGGGGGGGGGGGGGGTGGGGGGGGGGGGGGGTGGGGGGGGGGGGGGGTGGGGGGGGGGGGGGGTGGGGGGGGGGGGGGGTGGGGGGGGGGGGGGGTGGGGGGGGGGGGGGGTGGGGGGGGGGGGGGGTGGGGGGGGGGGGGGGTGGGGGGGGGGGGGGGTGGGGGGGGGGGGGGGTGGGGGGGGGGGGGGGTGGGGGGGGGGGGGGGTGGGGGGGGGGGGGGGTGGGGGGGGGGGGGGGTGGGGGGGGGGGGGGGTGGGGGGGGGGGGGGGTGGGGGGGGGGGGGGGTGGGGGGGGGGGGGGGTGGGGGGGGGGGGGGGTGGGGGGGGGGGGGGGTGGGGGGGGGGGGGGGTGGGGGGGGGGGGGGGTGGGGGGGGGGGGGGGTGGGGGGGGGGGGGGGTGGGGGGGGGGGGGGGTGGGGGGGGGGGGGGGTGGGGGGGGGGGGGGGTGGGGGGGGGGGGGGGTGGGGGGGGGGGGGGGTGGGGGGGGGGGGGGGTGGGGGGGGGGGGGGGTGGGGGGGGGGGGGGGTGGGGGGGGGGGGGGGTGGGGGGGGGGGGGGGTGGGGGGGGGGGGGGGTGGGGGGGGGGGGGGGTGGGGGGGGGGGGGGGTGGGGGGGGGGGGGGGTGGGGGGGGGGGGGGGTGGGGGGGGGGGGGGGTGGGGGGGGGGGGGGGTGGGGGGGGGGGGGGGTGGGGGGGGGGGGGGGTGGGGGGGGGGGGGGGTGGGGGGGGGGGGGGGTGGGGGGGGGGGGGGGTGGGGGGGGGGGGGGGTGGGGGGGGGGGGGGGTGGGGGGGGGGGGGGGTGGGGGGGGGGGGGGGTGGGGGGGGGGGGGGGTGGGGGGGGGGGGGGGTGGGGGGGGGGGGGGGTGGGGGGGGGGGGGGGTGGGGGGGGGGGGGGGTGGGGGGGGGGGGGGGTGGGGGGGGGGGGGGGTGGGGGGGGGGGGGGGTGGGGGGGGGGGGGGGTGGGGGGGGGGGGGGGTGGGGGGGGGGGGGGGTGGGGGGGGGGGGGGGTGGGGGGGGGGGGGGGTGGGGGGGGGGGGGGGTGGGGGGGGGGGGGGGTGGGGGGGGGGGGGGGTGGGGGGGGGGGGGGGTGGGGGGGGGGGGGGGTGGGGGGGGGGGGGGGTGGGGGGGGGGGGGGGTGGGGGGGGGGGGGGGTGGGGGGGGGGGGGGGTGGGGGGGGGGGGGGGTGGGGGGGGGGGGGGGTGGGGGGGGGGGGGGGTGGGGGGGGGGGGGGGTGGGGGGGGGGGGGGGTGGGGGGGGGGGGGGGTGGGGGGGGGGGGGGGTGGGGGGGGGGGGGGGTGGGGGGGGGGGGGGGTGGGGGGGGGGGGGGGTGGGGGGGGGGGGGGGTGGGGGGGGGGGGGGGTGGGGGGGGGGGGGGGTGGGGGGGGGGGGGGGTGGGGGGGGGGGGGGGTGGGGGGGGGGGGGGGTGGGGGGGGGGGGGGGTGGGGGGGGGGGGGGGTGGGGGGGGGGGGGGGTGGGGGGGGGGGGGGGTGGGGGGGGGGGGGGGTGGGGGGGGGGGGGGGTGGGGGGGGGGGGGGGTGGGGGGGGGGGGGGGTGGGGGGGGGGGGGGGTGGGGGGGGGGGGGGGTGGGGGGGGGGGGGGGTGGGGGGGGGGGGGGGTGGGGGGGGGGGGGGGTGGGGGGGGGGGGGGGTGGGGGGGGGGGGGGGTGGGGGGGGGGGGGGGTGGGGGGGGGGGGGGGTGGGGGGGGGGGGGGGTGGGGGGGGGGGGGGGTGGGGGGGGGGGGGGGTGGGGGGGGGGGGGGGTGGGGGGGGGGGGGGGTGGGGGGGGGGGGGGGTGGGGGGGGGGGGGGGTGGGGGGGGGGGGGGGTGGGGGGGGGGGGGGGTGGGGGGGGGGGGGGGTGGGGGGGGGGGGGGGTGGGGGGGGGGGGGGGTGGGGGGGGGGGGGGGTGGGGGGGGGGGGGGGTGGGGGGGGGGGGGGGTGGGGGGGGGGGGGGGTGGGGGGGGGGGGGGGTGGGGGGGGGGGGGGGTGGGGGGGGGGGGGGGTGGGGGGGGGGGGGGGTGGGGGGGGGGGGGGGTGGGGGGGGGGGGGGGTGGGGGGGGGGGGGGGTGGGGGGGGGGGGGGGTGGGGGGGGGGGGGGGTGGGGGGGGGGGGGGGTGGGGGGGGGGGGGGGTGGGGGGGGGGGGGGGTGGGGGGGGGGGGGGGTGGGGGGGGGGGGGGGTGGGGGGGGGGGGGGGTGGGGGGGGGGGGGGGTGGGGGGGGGGGGGGGTGGGGGGGGGGGGGGGTGGGGGGGGGGGGGGGTGGGGGGGGGGGGGGGTGGGGGGGGGGGGGGGTGGGGGGGGGGGGGGGTGGGGGGGGGGGGGGGTGGGGGGGGGGGGGGGTGGGGGGGGGGGGGGGTGGGGGGGGGGGGGGGTGGGGGGGGGGGGGGGTGGGGGGGGGGGGGGGTGGGGGGGGGGGGGGGTGGGGGGGGGGGGGGGTGGGGGGGGGGGGGGGTGGGGGGGGGGGGGGGTGGGGGGGGGGGGGGGTGGGGGGGGGGGGGGGTGGGGGGGGGGGGGGGTGGGGGGGGGGGGGGGTGGGGGGGGGGGGGGGTGGGGGGGGGGGGGGGTGGGGGGGGGGGGGGGTGGGGGGGGGGGGGGGTGGGGGGGGGGGGGGGTGGGGGGGGGGGGGGGTGGGGGGGGGGGGGGGTGGGGGGGGGGGGGGGTGGGGGGGGGGGGGGGTGGGGGGGGGGGGGGGTGGGGGGGGGGGGGGGTGGGGGGGGGGGGGGGTGGGGGGGGGGGGGGGTGGGGGGGGGGGGGGGTGGGGGGGGGGGGGGGTGGGGGGGGGGGGGGGTGGGGGGGGGGGGGGGTGGGGGGGGGGGGGGGTGGGGGGGGGGGGGGGTGGGGGGGGGGGGGGGTGGGGGGGGGGGGGGGTGGGGGGGGGGGGGGGTGGGGGGGGGGGGGGGTGGGGGGGGGGGGGGGTGGGGGGGGGGGGGGGTGGGGGGGGGGGGGGGTGGGGGGGGGGGGGGGTGGGGGGGGGGGGGGGTGGGGGGGGGGGGGGGTGGGGGGGGGGGGGGGTGGGGGGGGGGGGGGGTGGGGGGGGGGGGGGGTGGGGGGGGGGGGGGGTGGGGGGGGGGGGGGGTGGGGGGGGGGGGGGGTGGGGGGGGGGGGGGGTGGGGGGGGGGGGGGGTGGGGGGGGGGGGGGGTGGGGGGGGGGGGGGGTGGGGGGGGGGGGGGGTGGGGGGGGGGGGGGGTGGGGGGGGGGGGGGGTGGGGGGGGGGGGGGGTGGGGGGGGGGGGGGGTGGGGGGGGGGGGGGGTGGGGGGGGGGGGGGGTGGGGGGGGGGGGGGGTGGGGGGGGGGGGGGGTGGGGGGGGGGGGGGGTGGGGGGGGGGGGGGGTGGGGGGGGGGGGGGGTGGGGGGGGGGGGGGGTGGGGGGGGGGGGGGGTGGGGGGGGGGGGGGGTGGGGGGGGGGGGGGGTGGGGGGGGGGGGGGGTGGGGGGGGGGGGGGGTGGGGGGGGGGGGGGGTGGGGGGGGGGGGGGGTGGGGGGGGGGGGGGGTGGGGGGGGGGGGGGGTGGGGGGGGGGGGGGGTGGGGGGGGGGGGGGGTGGGGGGGGGGGGGGGTGGGGGGGGGGGGGGGTGGGGGGGGGGGGGGGTGGGGGGGGGGGGGGGTGGGGGGGGGGGGGGGTGGGGGGGGGGGGGGGTGGGGGGGGGGGGGGGTGGGGGGGGGGGGGGGTGGGGGGGGGGGGGGGTGGGGGGGGGGGGGGGTGGGGGGGGGGGGGGGTGGGGGGGGGGGGGGGTGGGGGGGGGGGGGGGTGGGGGGGGGGGGGGGTGGGGGGGGGGGGGGGTGGGGGGGGGGGGGGGTGGGGGGGGGGGGGGGTGGGGGGGGGGGGGGGTGGGGGGGGGGGGGGGTGGGGGGGGGGGGGGGTGGGGGGGGGGGGGGGTGGGGGGGGGGGGGGACCATGCCCATTCCCCCCTCATCCCTCCCAAACCTCACCTTTCCAACTCTCCCCCCACAGTAAGCCTCACCTTGGGACCCTTTCTCCACGCCATCCTTCCACCCTCCTCCACACCCACACCTTCCAATCCTTCCACCCAGTGGTGGGATCCAAAAATTTTAATAACAGATTCCGATGGTGGTGGGATTCAAACAGTGGTGCCGCCGCACACACGCACCTCCAGTCCCTATTGGGCAGGGAGGATGCTTTAGTAACCCCTTCTCGGCACTCAGAAAAAATTAGTAACCACTTCTAGAGAAGTGGTGAGAACTGGTTGGATCCCACCTTTGCTTCCACCCCAAGGCTCCCCTATTCTACCCTCTCCTTACCCCACACCTTACTCTCAACCCTTCCCCCACCCCGATCCTCACCCTCTCCCCTCCCCACTCCTTTCCCACCTCCCCCAATCCTTTCCTTCCCACCTACCTTTCCAACCTCTTCCACCCCTTAAGTCGTGCAGAGGCCTCCCCAGCCCCCATGGGTAAGTGAGTGTCAGGCTGTGAGCAGAGGGGTCATTGTATTCTGTGTAAAGCCCCATGGCAGGGGGAGACGGCTGCTCCTCCACTCAATCTCTCCTGCAGGGGGCTTTGCTAATAATATAATAATAATAGTAATATAGTAAACAAGCCTGCACTGGATAGCTTGTTAAAACCTCTGCCATTAACTGAATGTTAAGCTTTTGCCAAAACCTTTAAAAACCTCCATGATTGAGCTTCTGCCAAAACTTTTGCTATTATCTACTTCTGGGATTTTTAAAACAAGTCTCAAGCGTATATATTATAAACTTTTGGATGCAAGAAAACCTCTGCTGTTAACTAACCTCTGCTTCTGTCAAAACTTCAAAAACCTTCCAGTTGAGCTTCTGCCTAAATGTTATTGTTATCTAACACTGGATCTTTGTTGGCAACAAGCTTTACGTGGTGTGTTCTATAAACCTTTTGGTGTAAGATGTTCACAAGCTCATTTTGTATAAAACTGCTCAAGTGACTTTATTTTGATTGGGTCATCTGAAAAAGCAGTGATCTCTATAAATGTTATAAATTAATATAGAAATACCAGTTATCTTAGCCATTGCTGTTACGGTTTGTTTGATTTTATGTTCTCTCTTAAGGACAACTTTTGTCCTTCATCCAGCAGGAGCAATCTTAGCTGAGGCTGCAGAACGAAGAAGGGGTTGGGGAGACCCCCCTCCTCCCAGGGACGCGTGTGACCCTTCCCTCCACAGTGGGAGCCTCTTCCCTGCCTGAAGAGAGAAAGGGACGGAGCCCCAGAGCTGAGCTATGGCTGGTCTTTGCAACCTCCACAGAACTCTCCTGGCCAGTAAAATCCTTAAGCTCCACTATGATGGCTTTCAAAGGAAACCTTGCTGGTGTCACGTAGGAATACCCTGGCATACGTGTCCAGGATTAAGATGCCAAACTTATTGAAATGCCAGTCTTTGTTTTTAACAGATGTTGGATGCAACCTGCAAAAATGTTTTGGGCAACAATCCAGGAACAGACTCACTCTAACAGGTCTAATGAGCACAAGGCCGTGGTTTCTCAGAAGACTGGCTCTTAGAGTCCTAATAAAAGCTACCACCAATATGCAGTCAGGCAAAGCACAGAATTAGAAATAAGAATAAAGAGTTGGATTTCGGTCCGATACGGTGCTTCAAGGAAAGGTTTTACTTCTTTGCAATTCCAAACAATGCCTTCAACACAGGCCTGCCCTTGTGCTTGTGATGCACACCCCGGGCGTTGTGTTGCTCCTTATCTCCCCCCCCCCCCACCCCCAGCAGGGAAATTTCAAAAAGGAAATGTTTGAGAACCTTTTACTGACAAACCACAGGCCTCCGTCATCCTTCAAAAAATGTCACACATGAGGAGGCCCGTTGGAATCCCTTGGGTTTCAAGATGTATATGAACAAGGAAGGAAGGAAGGAAGGAAGGAAGGAAGGAAGGAAGGAAGGAAGGAAGGAAGGAAGGAAGGAAGGAAGGAAGGAAGGAAGGAAGGAAGGAAGGAAGGAAGGAAGGAAGGAAGGAAGGAAGGAAGGAAGGAAGGAAGGAAGGAAGGAAGGAAGGAAGGAAGGAAGGAAGCCCTCTTTGATTCTTACAAGCTGCGCATGTAAATTAGCTGCAGAAACAGTCTCTGATTCTTGGGGTATTATTTTGCAATCTTTTATTTCTTTACATTCAGGTAGTCACTATTTGTTTTCACAGCTAGTACGACGCTTGGGAGACATCTTCACATGTAAGTGCACGGAGACTGGGGTGGCTCGCTTGGGCCCTTTTGGAACTCTGTAAGGACAGATGGTGACAAATAATTAGAAAGGGATTTTATCCTTCCAGGTATGGCACTGCTGCTGAATTGAAAGTGGCTTAGGAAGAGCAGTGGTGTAGTGGTTAAGAGCAGGTGTACTCTAATCTGGAGGAACCAGGGTTGATTCCCTGCTCTGCCGCCTGAGCTGTGGAGGCTTATCTGGGGAATTCAGATTGGCCTGTCCACTCCCACACACGCCAGCTGGGTGACCTTGGGCTAGTCACAGCTCTTTGGAGCTCTCTCATCCCCACCCACCTCACAGGGTGTTTGTTGTGAGGGGGGAAGGGCAAGGAGACTGTAAGCCCCTTTGAGTCTCCTACAGGAGAGAAAGGGGGGATATAAATCCAACTCTTCTTCTTAGTCCTTCCTCTGTGCTAACATAGTTTGCAACTTTTTGGCTTCAAAACAATAACCCCCAAACTCCTGCCACAGCTGCTTCCCAGAGGTCAGAAAGGGATGGCTGCACACCCTATGAGCAGAGGCCTGTCTTCTGGGAGGAGGAAGCCCTTCCTACTTTGTGCTTTCGCTGATGCATGTTGAAGGGTCACGTCCTCAGGCTCAGTAGCTGCTGCTCCCATTTCTCCCTCCAGACCCCTCCGGTTCAACTGCGCCTGGCCTTAGTTGGAAAAGATCCCCGGGTTTTAAATTTAATAAAATAAAAAATTAATTAAAATTAAAAAAGATACTGTGCCCTCTGTCAGTGTGTGTGCAAGAGGCCACTGAACTGCCTCCCAAGCCCCAGCAGGGAAATCAGAATCAGTTTCACCTCCAGAGAGGTTACTTTTGCAGTGCATGAAGAGGGCAGTGGGCACTCCCCTTGGAGACCGGAGCATTTGTCTATCTGCATTGAGAGTGAACAATCCAGGCACACGCAGCAGAGAAACGGTGCAAAGATCTCTAGCCTGACGGATGAAGGCAAGCACAGAGCTGGAGACTGTGCAGGGGCGTGGCATGCAGCCTCCTCTGAGGGCTGGTCTTTCTTCCTTCCACATGAGAGATTCTAAAGGTCTTGAATTACCATGGAAAGATTAATGGAAACCTTCCTAGATATAAGATGCCTGAGAAAGATCTGGCTTTCTGGGACTGGCCTCATGTTCAGCACAACTGAGTAGACGTCTGGATGATTCAGTGGGGCCGAAAGGCAGCACCCAAGCCGCTGCCAGGGGCCGTCTCTCAGACATGCCCCTCCCACAGATCGGCACGGGACAATCTCTGCGGAGGCTCCTTTCCAGCTCAAAGGCTTGAGGTCGGGGAGCTGAAGTGCTGCCCCACTCCCAGTCTTCAGCCCAGGCCTCCTTCTGGGTCTCGTTTCCGCTCTCCTCAGGCATCAGGCCAAAAGCGACTCGATCTTTTGAAATTGTTTTATAATCTGCTTTTATCCTAACCATTGTTTCATAAGGATTATTTTAGGCTGCGAAACGTGATGTGCTATTTTGACTCTCTGGTTGCTTTGCCAGGGCTAGTTTTGAAGGTGCCCCCGGTCTTCGGCTTTATTTGGCCACAACAGACCAGCATGATCATCCCCTGTGAAAACATCGGGGCAACCTTGAAACAGCCAGTCTCTCAGTCTGGCCATCTCATTTATTTTCCTTATTTCCTTATTCGCAGTTTATATCGTTCTCCTCCCTGTTTTATCCTCACAACAATCCTGTGAGGTTGGCTGGGCGGAGTGCCTGTCACTGGCCCAAGGCCACCCAGCAAGGCTCCATGACAGAGTGGGATTCAGAACGGGCCTTGGTCCAGCACTAGCCACGCCCACATGCCATCCACCTCAGAGGAAGGGTGCGATAGGAAAGCACTGAACAAGGCAAAACCACACGGAGAGAACCGTCCCGCTTGAAAAGGACCGTTTGGCGGCCTACGTGCCACGTGGCGTTTCTGCTCCACTTGGAAAGCTTACGGCGCTGGAGCAGAATGACCTCAGCACCATCAAGTGACGGCCCAGCATTCTTCTCCTGCTTACCTTTTGGCTGACACGTGATCACTGACCATCTTCTGCAAGGCTGGCACCCTGTCCTTTGAACGGAGGTCAGGAAATGAAGTTTGCACCTGAGCCTCTGCGCATAAGCGAGACGAGCGCCACTTCTTGCCCCTGGGGATTTCCACAAAGGAGGTCTGGACCTGCGCTTCAGTAAATATGGGCGGTTCTGACATTCCCTCCACTTGGCAAATTTGTTCTATCTTCTCTTGGCTCTCCAGTATTGCTGGAAATAAATGTGAATTTTTGTCAAAGGATAAGCCAAAGTTGTCAGTTTGCATTTGCACTTCTGCTTCCTGTCTGCTGGTCCACACTTCAAGCAGAGATGTGGGCAGCTGAGGATCTGTCTGCGCACGGAGAGCTGCTTCCACATCTGCGGGTGTGGCCAGGGGCACGGGGCTGGCAGTTCGTGATGGGACAGACAATTGAAGAATGGCATCAGCCAAATCACTCTTGCAAGATGGCACCGGAGGACAGGGCAGCTCTTCCGGGGTCTGCATATCAAGCTGTGCGTTTTGCACCTGGATGTCAGCTGAGGGTGGGCTTGAGGTTGGAATTCCAGAGCTTTCCACCAGCTCCCTCGCCTTCCACATTTCAAGCAAAGAGATTTGCTTCTCAGGTTTGATTTGATTTGGGGGTGGAGATTCAGACGTGGCTGTTTGCATTGGGCTTTCAGACTGTGGTTGGAGGAGTGGTTTTTCCATGGATTTTGGCAAATCCAGCCAAGAAGTTTGCATCTGGGCATTACTTAGTTCTTTTGCCTTCCATATGTCAAAAAAGGAGGTTTGTGCCTCAGTGTCAGCTTGGAATGGGAGAGGAGACTTAACTGTTTCCACTGTGGGCGACTGCGCTACATTTTCAGGTTGCGAGGAAAAAGGAGATTCTTCCACAGATGTCGACAGATCCGTCTGAGATGTTTGGGCCAGAAAATTGCTTAATGATTTTGTCTTCCATATGTCAAGGAAGGAAGTTTGCACCTCAGTGTCGATTTGACTTGGAGGTGAAGATTCAACAATCTCAAATGTAGGAGACTGCACTACATTTTCAGGCTCTAAGGGGAGAGAAGATTCTTCAACAGATGTCAACGCATCCATTTGAGAGGTTTGGGCCAGAGAACTGCTTACTTCTTTCGTCTTCCATATGTCAAGAAGGGAGGTTTGTACTTCAGTGTTAATTTGAGATGGAGGTGAAGATTCCGCTGTTTCAGATGCAGAAGACTGCACTATATTTTCAGGTTGTGCGGTGGGACGAGGTTCTTCCAAGGATTTTGGCATATCCATCCTAGAGGTCTGGACCAGAGAACTGTTTACTTCTTTCATCTTCCATAAGTCAAGGAGGGAGGTTTGTACTTCAGTGTTGATTTGAGATGGAGGTGAAGGTTCAGCTGTTTCAGCTGTGGAAGATTGCACTACATTTTCAGGTTGTGCGGTGGGACGAGGTTCTTCCAAGGATTTTGGCATATCCATCCTAGAGGTTTGGGCCCAACCATCCCTCAGATCTTTCATCTTCCACATGTCAAGGAGGGAGGTTTGCACTTTAGTGTTGATTTGAGATGGAGGCGAAGATTCAGATGTAGAAGACTGCACTACATTTTCAGGTTGTGCGGGGGGACAAGGTTCTTCCAAGGATTTTGGCATATCCATCCTAGAGGTTTGGGCCCAAACATCCCTTGGATCTTTCGTCTTCCATAAGTCAAGGAGGGAGGTTTGTACTTCAGTGTTGATTTGAGATGGAGGTGAAGGTTCAGCTGTTTCAGATGTAGAAGATTGCACTACATTTTCAGGTTGTCCGGTGGGACGAGGTTCTTCCAAGGATTTTGGCATATCCATCCTAGAGGTTTGGGCCCAAGCATCCCTTGGATCTTTCGTCTTCCATAAGTCAAGGAGGGAGGTTTGTACTTCAGTGTTGGTTTGAGATGGAGGTGAAGGTTCAGCTGTTTCAGCTGTGGAAGATTGCACTACATTTTCAGGTTGTCCGGTGGGACGAGGTTCTTCCAAGGATTTTGACATTTCCATCCTAGAGGTTTGGGCCCAAGCATCCCTTGGATCTTTTGTCTTCCATAAGTCAAGGAGGGAGGTTTGTACTTCTGTGTTGGTTTGATATGGAGGTGAAGGTTCAGCTGTTTCAGCTGTAAAAGATTGCACTACATTTTCAGGTTGTCCGGTGGGACGAGGTTCTTCCAAGGATTTTGACATTTCCATCCTAGAGGTTTGGGCCCAAGCATCCCTTGGATCTTTCGTCTTCCATAAGTCAAGGAGAGAGGTTTGTACTTCAGTGTTGGTTTGAGATGGAGGTGAAGGTTCAGCTGTTTCAGCTGTGGAAGATTGCACTACATTTTCAGGTTGTCCGGTGGGACAAGGTTCTTCCAAGGATTTTGGCATATCCATCCTAGAGGTTTGGGCCCAACCATTCCTTGGATCTTTCGTCTCACATACTTCAAGGAGGGAGGTTTGCACTTGGGTGTCCATTTGTGATAGTGGGGGGGGCTCTAATTCTGCCTTTTTCATATCCAGCATTGAGGTCTGCAGCTGAGCATCGGCATGCAACCGTGATGCACGCCACTTGCTTCCCACAGGGATTTCAACATCAGAGGTCTGCACCACGGCATCAGTTTGCAATGACCAAAGAGGCTCTTCTTGTGCATTTGGGATTCCAAGTAAGGAAGTTTGTACCAGTACATCCGTTTTTTCTTTTCCCTTCCTCACATCTGGACAAGACATCTGCACCTCCCGGTCAGTTTGCAATGGAGAATCCCCTTCTTTGGGCTCCGGGAATGCACAAGCCGTCTGCTGCACACCGTCTGCTTTTTTTGCTTCGCTTATTTCAAGAAAGGAGGTCTGTGCTGGTCTATCAATATGTTGAGTGGGAGGAGACTCGAGGGCCTGCTTTGGCAACTCAGTTACTGAAGTCTGTGTTTGAGCATCAGCTTTTGTGTTTGCCTTCCAAATATTGAACAACGATGTCTGTACATGACTGTCAATTACCAATGGAGGAGGGGATTCCACCTTAGTTCTGGTTAAACCCAAGCCAGAAGTCTCTACCTGGGCATCAGTTAAGTCTCTTGCTTGCCATATTTCAAGCAGGGAAGTTTGTGACTGCATCTTGTTCAATAACTGATGGCCAGATTTAACTTCTTCCACTGAGGACTCAAACCCCGAGGTCTGCATCCCAGCATCAGCTTGTAGGCGTGATGCCCGCCATCTGTTTCCCTCTGGTGTTTCAATAGATGATGTTTGTACCTCGCTGTCAACTGTTGGTGATAAAAGAGGTTCCCTTTGGACTGGAGCCTGAGAGGCTGTTTGCATTTCTGGAAATTCGTGGTACCACTTGCGGATCTGAGCTTCCAGTAGTTGAGGTGTAATAAGATACTCCCTCCCTTCTGTTATCTCCTCCTGATTTCCATCCATGGCCTCAATCAGAGACAAGGAAGAGTACTTACGCAGATCAGCATCTGAAGCCCTTCCCTGGGACTCCATGTGTGAGGAGGAGGAGGGATGCAGCTTCTTCGTGAGTTCCAGGTCAGAGGCTGGCGCCTGGACGTCTTCCGCAGGGAACAGGAGCTGGAGCTTCCCTGCTGGCTCGTGATCTGAGGATGCCACAACTGGTGCTGAAGAAAGACGCTGTTTCAGAAGCTCAACACTTAGAACCTGGCCTTGAGTTGCAGAATCTGACAAACAAGAAGGTTTCCTCTGTAATTCGTAACTCGGAGTTTGCACGTGCGGCTCAGTCACTGACAGCGAGGAAACCTTCTTCAGCAATTCAGTGCGGGAAGTCGATTCCAGCATCTCAATCTGGGATAGCAAAGAAAGCTTCTTGAGGAGTTCAAGAGTTATTGGCTGGACCTGCACATTAGAGTGCTGTGACAAACTCCGCTTCTCCTCTTCCAGAATCTCAGCGCCAGACATCTGTTTGCCAATTTCAGTCAGTTGGGATGGATAAAACTTCTCTGTCGTGGCAAGAGGGGCCCCCAACTCCTCCACCAGCATCTCTGATTTTTCTAGCTTGACCTTTGAAAGTTGCACTCGCATCTCACCTTCAGTTAGGGAAGCTGGATTTTCCAGCAAAATATTTGATGTTTGTACTTGGGCAGCAGCTTTTAGTCGGGCAGAACGCCAGTCGTTTCCAGGGGGTATTTCCACAGGTAATGTTTGTGCCTCAGCACTGATGTATACAGGATATGATGTGTTGTAGTCCATCTCTGAATACTGAGAAGGTGATTTGTTGCTTCGTTGCTCAGCTTCAATGGATGATGTCTCTTCCTTTTCAGATATATAATCTGAAAATGAAGTCTGTATTTGGACATCTGTTTCTGAAGGAGACATTTCAAGATTTGAAGTCTGTACCTGGGCCTCAGCTAACATTGGTAAAGAAGCTATTTTTTCTAATACTTCTATATAGGATGGCGGTACCTGGATTGAGATTACAGACTGTCTTTCAGGGAAGGGAAAAAATGAGGTTTGCACCTGGGCCCCCCTTTCTCCAGGCAAAGAAAAAAGTGATGTCTGCACCTGGGCCTCCCTTTCTCCAGGCAAAGAAAAAAGTGATGTCTGCACTTGAGCTTCAACACTTGATTCTCTTAACAGTTTTGTCAATGAAGCTCGTACTTGGGCCTCAGTTTCAAATGGGGCTGGACTCTGTAAGGGTAGAAAGGAAGTTTGTGCCTCAGCCTCAACTTCCCTTGGTAAACTCAGAAACGAGGTTTGCATCTGAGCATCCATCTCTGTGTCTGACTCGATCTCCTCAACAGGCAATGTGGCAAGAGATGTTTGCACCTCAACTTCATGATGCAGTCGCGACCACCGCCACCGATTTCCTTCTGGGATTTCCACGTTAGACGTTTGCATTTCAGCCTCAATGTACAAGTCTTCATCTTCCTGTTGGGGAGGGAGAAGGCTGTGTAAATAACACTTGACTTCTCAAGTTGACTTTCTCCTTTAACGTCAAATTAACATTAACTGGGTGCCATAACCCAGAATTGTGTATAAAATGAATGATGAAGTTCATAAATGGAGTGAGGGGAAGAATATCAAATTAAATAACAATTAGTATTCTTTTGGGAATAGGCTTGTTTGCTCATTCAGCAATGAACACTGGGCTAAGCTGCAGCCTTCATATATATCTACACCACAGCCTCAACCAGCTGCTTCCTCTCTGGGGGACCTCTCTCCAGAATCTCTAACAAAGCTCTGTCACCAAAGTCCCCATATTCTTCGAGAGGATATGTTTCTGGTTGTGACTGCCACCACCTGGATGTGTGTTAAGAACTTGCTCACCCCTCTGCCTCAGGGCTGGGCCAGGCAGTGCATCCAGACCCCCCCCCCCCCAGCTGACAGCCGACTGAGCAATGGAGCCCAGCTGAGCAACTGACAAAGGGCTCCCAAGAGATCCCAGGCTCCATTTCTACCTGCGCTGAGAAAGAAGGGGTTTTTGGTGTATCAATTATTACATCGGGTTATCATTCAGTAGCTTACTCCAAAATAGATCTGGCCCAGAGTGGTACTGCGGTACTGTAGTCAAAGCTCTGCTCACAATCTGAGTTTGACTTCTATTGGTTTCAGGTAGCTGGCTCGAGGCCGACTCAGTCTTCCATCCTTCCAATGTCAGTAAAATTAGTATCCATCTTGTAAATGGCTGGGGAAGGCAATGGCAAACCACCCCGTCAAGGCAGTCTGCCCAGTAATCATTGTGATGTGATGTTACCCTGGGAGTCAGTCATGACCCAGCGCTTGCACAGGGGACTACCTTTGCCTCTACCAACAATTATTACCCAAGACTGTGTGTGTTTTGCAGAACTAGGGGAGAAGACACAGCAGGACTCAGCAATCTTCAACTATGCATGTATTTTGGTATCAAAGTGACCATGTGGAACCCAGGGCAGGATGAAAAGGCACCTGCTGTAGCCATTCCTACTGTGGACTAGGCAATACAACTGTTAGATGGATTTGTAATTGGTTGTCTGATCGAACTCAAAGGGTGCTCATCAGTGGCTCATCTTCACCCTGGAGAGAAGTGACTGGTGGGTGCCACAGGGTTTTGTCCTGGGCCCAGTGCTATTCAAGATTTTTATCAACGACTTGGATGATGGACAACAAACCACTTGCCAGTTTTCAAGGATTTTATTGACAGACGTGAAAGGAACAAAGGAAGACGTTTCTGGCGAAAAGGCGCCAAGCAGTTGACAATATAGAAAGCACCCTCCCCACCCCCACGAGGGAACAGTCCAGCCTGGAGGCCCATCCCAGCAGCAGAACTCCAATGCCAGACTGGGTAGATAGCGTTGCATCCGCAAAAGCGAAAGCCACTCCAGAAAGCTCCCCCTCCCATCCTGACAGCGTGGGAATCAAATTTGCAGATGACGCCAAAGTAGGAGGGGTAGCTAATCCCCCAGAGGACAGATCTCACCTGGAATACTGTGTCCAGCTCTGGGCACAATTTAAGAAGGATGTTGACAAGCTAGAAAGGGTCCAGAGGAGGGTGACCAAAATGGTAAAAGGTTCACGCCCTATGAGGGGAGACTTAGGGAGCTGGGTATATTTAGTCTGGGGAAAAGAAGGTTAAGGGGTGATATGATAGCCATGTTGAAATATCTGAAGGGATGTTGTTAGGAATTGCAAGTGTCTGTCACAATCCTGACAAGAAGGGGTTAACTGTGTGAATGTTAATTAGCTAGTGAGGCCAATGTCTTGTTCATTGATTAGGCCATTGGGCAGTTAATCTGACATCACCTGTGTGAGACAAAGCATGTGGGTCAGAGGTTATAAAGTTAATTGATCTTCTTTGTCTCACTCCAACAGAGCACAGGGCCAGAGAGCACTCGAGTTTTTCCTTTTGTACCTGTAACATTAATTCACCTTGAAGGTGAATGCCTAGGCCGCGTGCCCTGCAACTTAGTTTGTGCTAGAATAGTAAGGATTTATTGTTTTTTAAACTCCATGTATCCTTACCCTGATTTAGTTAAATAAAGTTTTATCTTCTTTTTATAATCACAGCAAAAGTCTCTTGGTCTCTTATTTCACTCTGCTAATTTTCCAAACAGGGAAGCAATTTCCTCAACAGATGTCATGCTGAAGAGGGAGCAGGCTTGTTTTCTGCTGCTCCACAGAGTCTGGGACACGGAGCCACGGATTCACGGTGCAGGAAAAAAGATTCCACCTAAACATCAGGAAGAACTTCCTGACAGTCAGGGCTGTTCGACAGTGGAATGCACTAGGAGAGTGATGGAATCTCCTTCTTTGGAGGTTTTTAAAGAGAGGCTGGATGACCATCTGTCGGGAGTGCTTGGATTGCAGGGATTTGGACTCTTCCAACTCTATGATTCTGTGATTCCACCTCACAGCCTTCTGGAGGAGTAGCAGGAGAAAAGACAGAGATTCTTGGGGGGGGGGTCAAGAAAGGGGAACAGACACAAAAAGCCACAAAGGACAGTGGAAAGGCAGGGGATGGAAATGGGATGTAGGAGGACTGAGAGAGAAAGAAACAAGGAAGGAGTGCTGAAGGGGTCAGTGTAAGGTTGGTTCGGTTTGCTAGAAGCCCTCTTCAACCTTGGATCTACATTCCTGCTTCTGGGCGTCGTGCCCAGACCCGTCTTTATCTCTTGCTTTGCCTAGCTGTGTGCTTGCTACTGTTCTGTGTAAATCTGTCTTTGGTGGGAATAGTAGGATGGGAAAGAAGGATTGTTTGGGTTGGGGTTTCCGTGGGAAAACGCCAGTCCGTAAAAAGCGGCTGCTTGGGAGAGTCTGGTCAGAATTCGCATTGTCTGTAGAAGATCATGATTGCCAGATCAATAAAGAACTATTAAGGTTACTGTTGGCCTGGACTTTGCTGATTCCTTACAGTCAGGAGGTGGGATGATAGTTGGGCTGCCAACCTCCAGGTGGTGGCTGGAGATTTCTCCAAATTATAAGTGATCTCCATTGAAGTCCCCTCTCCTCCCCAAATCCTCTCTAATTCAGGGTCTACTCCCCAAATCTCCAGGTATTTCCTAACATGGAGCTGACAACCCTCAGCAGCAGGAAACACACAGCAGCAGTGGCGCAGTGGTTAAGAGCAGGTGCATTCTAATCTGGAGGAACCGGGTTTGATTCCCTGCTCTGCTGCTTGACCTGTGGAGGCTTCTCTGGGGAATTCAGATTAGCCTGTGCACTCCCACACACGCCAGCTGGGTGACCTTGAGCTAGTCACAGCTTTTCGGAGCTCTCTCAGCCCCACCCACCTCACAGGGCGTTTGTTGTGAGGGGGGAAGGGCAAGGAGATTGTAAGCCCCTTTGAGTCTCCTGCAGGAGAGAAAGGGGGGATATAAATCCAAACTCTTCTTCTTCTTCTTCTTTCAGATAGTGATACTGGTTTTTCAGGAAACTCTGTAAAGATTTCAAGAAGCCGCAGAACTATTTGAAAACCAGTTATTGCCTCATAAACGATATGTAGAGTAAAGGCTATGAAGACACAAGCGTTTCTGCAACAGCTGTTGGTAGGGTAAGACATCATCTTCATGACACCACACATATTTCTTTTCTCCCACTTTTACTACTAATCAAACAGATCTTGCAGATTTCTGAAACAATGAAAAACTTCAAAAAATCTTCTATCAGAAGCAAGAGTGAGATAAGTTTTCACACCACAAATACCAAGCAATTTTTCAAACCACATTCAGTTAACTGACAAAATACCCCGCTCCCCACACATCCTATCTACGCCCCCTCACCCCACTCAGGCCTGTATTACCTGCTCTAGCTCTGGCTCCAGCAGAGGTTTCACGTGATCAGATCCACTGATATTAATGCTGCAATATAGAGATAACAAATACTTTTAGAGTCGGTGAGAGTTGGAAATGGCAACTGAAACATTAGGTGCATCAGGGATTTCATGTATTAAAAGTAGGACTGTGAGAAGACAAAAATTCATTGGGAAAAAGACTGAAGAGAATAGGTTATAACAGGTTATAATGAAATACGAAAGCACCAGCAATTCTGCTTTTGAATCACTCATTTTGTTTACTTCATTTAGATCCCACTTTTCTCCCCAACTGGGACACAAGGTGGCTTACAGAATTCTCATCTCCTCCATTTTATCCTCACAACTACCCTGTGAGGTAGGTTGGGCTGAGAGAGTGTGGCTGGCTCAACGTCACCCGGCAAGCTTCCGTGGCATGAGCTGTGATTCAGACCTGATTAGTGTGTTATACTGTGCTTAAGAATACACTTTCAGCTTTGTAAAGTTTAACTTAAAACGAGAGCATATGGTGAGTGTTTCTGCCTAAATAACTTCCTTTTGTTTACTAAAGAATTTGGAATTAGCAAAGATGCTACCCTGCAAATGGGTAAGATGACCAGCTGCCCATTTATATGCATTTTCTACTGTATATAAATTACATTCAACAATAAATTACATTTTCCTCTCTCTGCCGCTGCCTGGTAATATTTATCAAAAAATGCATGTACAACTAGAAATTGAGATTGTGGCCCAGTTTTCATGACCCTCAAGTATGTTGCAGAAAGACAGACATTTAGTCCAGCCCTGTGTCAGTGGGATGCGTATCTGAGTAAACCATGTAACTGCCAGATACCAAGTAATGCCTTTTTGATATATCTAACCAGCCTGCTATATGTTACCACTGCCATCTGTGCATTCTTTCCTTGATCTATGCTGTATGGCTTTGAATGCTTCGTAGTAAACTAGGCATTCCCTGCATCTCCTGTCCCGTGAGAAAAGAGTTACAACTGTTATCTTGTTATGGGCAGGAGACCAGATGGCTCCTCTGCTATCTGTTGCTGACCTTGGGGCAGTCTCGGTTCCAGAGGCTGCCTCTGGGAAGTTGGGAGGGGGGATTTGTTAAGGGATATATGGGTCTACAAATGCCAGTTTCCTTAGGAAACAAGTGTGGTGCTTGAACACCTCATCAATAAACACTGCTGATTGATACTAAAAAAGTCTGTTTATTGGCTTAAGGTTCCGAGACCTAACACCCAGGTTCCTAACCCTTTTAAGATCAGGGTTATCCGGCACTGGAATCCAAAGTTTTAAATAAATCAGGTTAAGCCACTATGATGAAAGGTCTAAACACACCAAACAGACTAGCAGTAGGGTTGCCAACCTAAAGGTGTGGCCCAGAGTTCTCCAGTAACTACAGCTTATCTCTGGACCGCAGAGATGCGGGGACTTGTGGAGCGGGGGGGCACCTCACTATCCCCCCAAGCCCTTCCCCACACTATTTCCTCTTTCCTTCCTCCTTAGAAGCCCACTTTCTCAGCCTTCCCTATTTCTTTTGCTCCTTCCCACCTACCTGCCCAGCTTTTATCTGCCCCCCCCCCACATCTTGCAGTGATTCCCCCCCCCCCTTTTTAGACAGGCCTGTCTTGCCTGTTCATGGCTCTAACATGGATTTAAGTATCCAGAGAATTAGATGTCCTGATAAGTAGATTTAATGCTGATTGTACCATTATACTAGAAGTAAAGTCCGTTATTCTAAAGTTTAGAATCTAAACAATATGGGTGCTATTGTTGGTGGGCGCAGCAGTGAGACAGGATCTGTTTAAATCAGTATTGTATGTCTGTTGAGAGCAAAAGAAAGACTATTTGAGTGAAGGAAACTGGCAAGAGGAGCTCACTTTCACTCCCACCCCCACCCCCGCTGACAATCTGATGCTCGCCTGCTCTGTCGCACCTGCCAGTTTGTGAAGATCTCCTGGGACGTTGGCACTGCAGGCATTGCGGCCGCCTGCCTTTTTACTGAATAAAGGACACTGCTGGACTCTGCTCTTCTGGCAGATTTCAGCAACATACAGGTTTTGTTGTTTAAAAATGTCAGAGGACGGGCCTTCGCAGCTTCACAGACTCAATGTGAGAATCCATGCTAATCCTCAGACCAAGTCTGTGAAACTTCAAAGATACATCCTCTAAATTTATTTTTAATGGAAAACTATAGATTGCCAAGATTGCCAAGAAGAGCTGAGTTCGAAGATGTCCTTTATTCAGTAGAAGGCAGGCGGCTGCAATGTCTGCCGTGCAAACATCCCAGGAGATCTCCACAAAACAGAGCAGGCAAACAGGACGTTGACGATCTGGGAGGGAGAACGACAGGAACAAAGCCTGAATGCACTCAGGATCAGACTCCCCACCCCCCACCCCCACTCGCTTCCCAAAAGAGCCCCTTCCTCTGGCCCTGATGGGCTTCACTGCCACTGAGGCAGCATTTCTAGGCATCATGCGCCTCACCCCCAAGCCGCGTTTGTGCCCAGACTGGCTAGGAGTGAGTCATTGCCAAGTGGATCAGGGTACACAAATTGATGCTAAGGTACAAAAATCTGTAATTTGTCACACACACATCCCTTTCCCAAAAATCTCATGCAAAATATGGGGACAGATTCATCTCTCCACTGACAGAATTTCAATTTGTACTTACTCCCAGGGAAGAGAAGCTGAATCCCGCCCTGCTAGCCATTTAAAGGGGAAGGACACGACACAACAGACCGAATGTGCTAACATTATTTAAAAGTTCCTGGAACAAAACTTCATTGCAAACCTTGCTCATGAAATCAGCTTCCATTAGAGAAGCAGTGTGGTGCAGTGGTTAAGAGAGGTGGACTCTAATCTCGAGAACTGGGTTCGATTCCGCGTGCTTCTACATGAAGTCTGCTGGGCAGTCACAGTTCTCTCAGAACTCTCTCAGCCCACCCAGAGGAAAGCAGTGGCAAACACCTCTGAACATCTCTTGCCTTGGAAATCCTACAGGTCATAATAAGTCAGCTGTGACTTGATGGCACTGACACACAAACACACACACACACACACACACACACACACACACACACACACACACACACACACACACACACACACACACACACACGCAATTACTAAATTGCCCATTGAGGCCTTAAAATATTGCACAAAGGGATGGGCTATCTCCTCACCTGTAAACAGAGAAATGTGAGGAGACCCCACTTCAGCCCCACCATGCAGTTAAAAAGCCCCAGTTTAAGTTGTTCCACAAGTCACGGGCCTGTGTGCAGGGAGCGAGTGGACTTGCACGTGTGGCATTTTGCCCAGGGCCTCAATCTCAGAGCGGGCCTGCAGGTTAGGGCCTTCATGTGACTGAGGTTCAATAGTCACGAAATATAATAATGGGGCAGGTGGACTGGGGAAAAGGAACGGAAACTTACTGAGTTGAAGACTGAGTTTCTGGTGGGCCAGCACAGCAAAAAAATTTTCTCCAGGTTCCTAAAAAACAGAGAAAGGTCTTTTGAAGGTGCATCTTTGCCCATTCCTCTCAGGAGTACCTGCTCACGGATGCCTGAGAAACGGGCTCTTGATTCGAGTTGTCTCCTCGGTGGAATAGAGTCTCCTGTCCACAGGCCCAGCTGGGCAGAGCCCCCAGAAGGCAGAAGAGCGCAGTGCCGCCTGCCAGGGCGGAGACGGAGCGCCAGGGTGCTCGTATTTGTCAGAAAGTGGTCTAAGTGCGGTCATCCGACTTCCCTCCAAGAGACAGTGAAGCAGTTACTCAAGGTGGTGTGTAAGATTCGTAACAACTATCAGACTTTCCAAAGCGGGTATCACTGGATCAGTTTGTTGAATACATTACACTAAAAAAGTTTGAATTGGATTTTGAATAATTGTTACGGTGCTGAATTTTATTGTTCTCTTGCTTAGTGGATGGTGCAAACTGCTACCGTGTTTCCCCGAATATAAGACAGTGTCTTATATTAATTTTTGCTCCCAAAGATGCGTTATGTCTTATTTTCAGGGGATGTCTTATATTTCTGTATTCTGTTCGTCAGGCATGCTTCCAAACAAAAACTTTGCCACGTCTTACTTTCGGGGGGATTGTTTTATATTTAGCACTTCAGCAAAACCTCTACTATGTCTTATTTTCCGGGGATGTCTTATATTCAGGGAAACAGGGTATTCTGAATACTGCTTTTTGTAGGGTAGGGGGCTCTGGGGACGGATTTATGGAACCTGGGGCGGGGGGGGGGGCACGACAAGGTGTGGGCCTCACTGCTCCAGGCAGTGGTGTAGCGCCAATGGGGCCTAGTGCCCCGGGTGGAGCAGCGGTGGAAGCGTGGCTGGGGTGGGACAGGGGCGAACGGTGTTGCGGCAGGGGCACAGGGCGCGGAGCCTGGGCACAGTTCCCGCTGCTCCGCCTCTGGCTCCAGGCCCTCACCTGAATGGTGGACAGCGCCTGAGGTGGAGAGGGACCTCAAGGGGGTCCCTTGCCCAGGAGTCCGTCCTCCAAAGCAGTTTTTTTTGACTGGGGGAGCTGACCTCTGTTGTCTGGGGGTGACCCCTGGGGCCCACCTGGACACTGGCAGCCCCACCTGGCCTGCAGCACCCACAGAGATGGGAGGCCCTTCCTCACATTCCGACCGAGGCCCTCGCCAGGGGCCACCTGGCCTGACCCCCCCCCCCCGGCTGACCAGCCCCCCCAGAGCCCAGGCTGGCCGGTTCCGAAGGGCCGTCTTCCTCTCCCCCTGGGACTGGGCAAGGAGCCCCCCCTCGGCCACCGGCTAGCGCAGGTTCCCCGGGGCAGCCGGATCTGGCCGCTGAGCTAGCCCCTCCAGCCCCCTTTTCGCGGGGGGGGGGGTCCTTCTCAGAGCTCCGCCTTCCAACTCTACGCGGCGCCCCCTCCCAAGAAGGCGACCCCAGGTCCCCAGCCCAGCCGGCGCTTCCGTGCGCGGGGGGGAGGAGGTCTCGGGTAGGCTGCGTCGGACCAGGGAGGCTCACCTTTCCTCTTGCCCATGCCGGCGGCGAGGGAGCGTGTGGCCGGGGGCGCTGGGGGCTGGCTTCCCGCTCCTGGCCACACTCCGCCCCCGCCCGGGACCCCCGCCGGCCGCCTGACGTCACCGCGGGGCTTTTTGGCGTCACGGAGCTCTGCCGGCCCCGCCCCCAGGACAGGAGCCCCCCCCCCCCCGCCGGCCGGGGCAGTCCAGGGCTCGGCCACAGCGGGGGACCCTCCCCGGGGGGCGGGCCTGGCTGCTGCTGCTTGGCCGACAGCAGGACCCCCCCCCCCAAATGCCCCATCCTTAAAAAGATGCACCCCCTCTCCCCCCGCGCCTTCTGCCGTCCCCCCTCCTAGCCAGCCGTTGTGCGCGCGGCACCTCTCGCCCCCCCCACCGGGTTCCTCCTGCCCCCCCCCAGGGCGGTGCCCTCAAAGCCGGGGGTGGGGGTGGGGGGGACCGGCCTGACTGGCGATAATAGCCGGAGGTCGCCCAGAATTAGCGCGGCTTCTTCCTGTCGCCTTTATTTCTGGAAAGGATGGGGGGGGGGGTCAGACTTTGTCATCGACGTGGGGGGGGGGCGGGCGCTGCGCCCCCCCCCGGCAGGCCCTGCCCCCGCGCCTTCTGCCCGGACGGCGGTGCTGAGCTGGGAGGGGCACTCGGGAGTCCTTGAGCGGGACAGGCTGGCCAAGCCTTCTGCCCGGACAGCGGTGCTGAGCTGGGAGGGCACTCGGGAGATCATGGCCCGGGACAGGCTGGCCAAGGCCCCCCCGTGCAAAATCCCACACACAGGACCCTCCCCCACTGTCGAAGGCCTCCTCTGGCCGGCTCCCACCCCCCCCGCACTTCTGAGGCGAGGAGGGTCCAGACTGTGGTTGCCAACTGTGGGCGCGGAACTGCAGGGAGATTGGAGGAGCCTTTCATACCAGCCGTCCGTCTGTCCTTTTTCTGCAGCAGAAGCGGAATTGATGTTTTAAATAAGTAAATAATACGGAAATTAGCCATTTATAGAGCCTGGAGAACCACTGCAATGCTGAGAGATCTCCAGCCCTCCCCCGCCCTCCCCAGGAGTTGGCAACGGACGACACCCCCCCCCCCACACCAATGCCACCTCAACCTCCTTCTCCAGATTGAATATCTCCAAGTCTCCCAGCCTCTCCTCATAGTCTTCACCCCGATTATCTTCGTCACCATCCTCTGCACCCACTCCATTCTGCCCACATCCATTTTGAAGTGAGGCCTCTAGAACCGCACACAGGACTACAAGTGAGGCCTGACCAATGCAGTGTACGGCGGGACGGTGACGTCTGATGATTTGGATTTTATGTTATGCCTGTGTTGATTCATCCCAAGATTGCATTAGCCTTTTTTTGCTGCTGCATCACGCTGGTTGCTTATCTTTAACTTAGTGGCCACCTATATCCCAAGATCTTGTTTACACACACACTGCTTCTCTGAAATGTGGTCCCTCATCCAGTACGCATGTCCCTCATTTTTGTTACCCAGATGTAGAACTCAGCACATAACCTTAATGAATTGCAATTTTTTAAATATCTGCTCCCTTTCTCAGTGTGTTCAGATCGAATTGACTTCTACCTCTGTCTTTTGGTGTTTGCTCCCCCTCCCAATTTAATGTGTAGTTCTTCCACACCCTCCTCCAGATCATTTATAAAAATATTGAAAAGCACTGGGCCCAGAACCAAGCCCTGAGGCATTCCACTGGATTCCCCCCTCCATTCGGATGGCATGCTGTGGACAACTACGCTTTGAGTATGGTTCTCCAACCACTTTCCTGTCCTCCCAACCATCCTAGAGCCCAGTCCTCAACTTTACCAATTACAACATCATTAGGGAGTTAGAGCTTACTTCACCTGGTGTATTGGCATGTAAATCCATCAGGCCTGCTTTATGTATAGAATTAATTAATAGCAAGTTCTGTCTGACCAAGAAAGTGAGACTCACCAGGTACAACATCTCCTTCTGCAATACTGTGTGTTGGGAGAGAGACTTCACATGAAATAATTTCTTAGCTTATTGGTGAAATGCACAGATGTGTGTTTTCATTTATATTTCAGAGGATTGTGGCTAAAAAGGAAGATAAAGTGTGCACAAATTCATAATGCAGCTAATAGATAGATGAACAAAATATGGCATATTGTGGAGTGTATTTATTTCATACTTGCTAAACCTTAAATTACCATTTCCAAGACATTTACTACAGAATGTACTAATTAATTGCCTTATCCTTTCTCTTAAACTGTTCTTTAATTCTCTAATTGTTTGTGATAACAAGAATTTTTTAAAGAATTTTGAAAATTCAGAAGTTTGCAGTTGCAGAAAGAAATGTTTGGAGAAGAGAGGGGTTGCAAAATGAAAGCAGAGAGAGAGAGAGAGAGAGAGAGAGAGAGGAATTTCAAAAGGAAGGACGGACGGCCCTCAACCCAAACTGCCTCCTCAGCACTGACAGATGGACGTCTTTCCCAGCTGTGACATGGCACATACTACATCCATGGATCCCTGAACTGGAAACTTGATTTTTTTTTCTCTCTTTCAAAAAAGAGAGATTAGCAGCAGTCCAGGATCTCCATAAAATGCTCGAATGTGCACAGAACTGCAGAAGGGAAGCAGCACCCGAAGTTCTAGGGAACTTCAGATCTCTGTTCGGAACTGCAGGGTTGTGTCTGCCATTTTCCTCTTATAATCTTCATCAAACTTTCCATTCTGTGCCACAGTGAAGTAATTCTTCCAATCGCCAGCAGTTCCTAGAAGATAAAAGACTATCAATCAGATACTTGGGCTCTCTGGAGGGACACTTTTTAAAAAAATGGGATTGCAAGCTTAATCTGTAGACTAATTTTACATTTATTTGATTAATCAAAGAAGATCACATTGGTGAAGATGAGAAATGCATATTTCTTTAATCTGGGATAGTTTGCTTTGCTGTATCTCTATAATCTGGAACAAATAAGCCATTACAATCTTACCTTCTGCTTATCTGGAGAGGGAGGGGAAGTGGCATAGGCTGTTGTTAATCATGGCTGAGAAGAGTTCGTTGTACACTATTGTGGGTGGTTGTCTATTTGAGGGTGAGGGGTGGATATTACTTGTATAAGGGAGGCTAGTGAAGGGTCAGGGATTCCAGTGATTGGGGTGTCAGGCTCTCGAACGTGGAAATAACAGAGACCATAGGAAAGTCCTAAAGCAGTTTATTTCTACAACGCGTAGAGTAACAAAGAAAGCTGAATCTAAGCTCTCCCGCTTAGATCCAGAGATTATATCCTTCAATCCCCCCCATTTGATCCACGCCAAATGTGCTTCACAAAGTGTATAACATTTGCACTGGGACAGAAGCCTTCAAGGAACCTGGGAGCGTTCGCACCTTCCTTCTGCGATGGAGATTTCGGCTGGGCTCCAGGGAATTCGCCCAGTAGAGAGGGGAGAGGGAAACAGGAAAGCATTTACAGAAAACACTTGCAATTCTTACACAGCAAGACATCTGGGCACTAACAGGCTTGGTCCTGACTTTCTGCCCCCCTTAAGACCTCCCCCCTCCTCCTGGGCGATCGGGGTAAGCCCGGTGGAATGCCTTCACCAAGCAAAGGGCCTGAACATGTTTGGAATCAACCCACTCTTGTCCCCAACTGGGAAATGAGTCCATGCGATCAAATACTGTAGCCGCCCACGGTGCACCCGAGAGTCCAAAACCTCCTCCACCTCGAGGTGCAGCTCCCCCCGCACTGATTATACCGGGGCCAAAAGTCACGGCTGGCTGAGGGTGCCAGTCATCCGGAGGGGGTGCCCTCTTGAGAAGGCTGCAATGAAACACAGGATGCACAGACTTCAAGTTTTTTGGCAACCGTAATTCATCTGTCACGTCATTTATCACTCTGAGTATCTGAAAGGGACCTATGTACCTCTTTCCCAGTTTCCTACACCTCTGCAGCCCCCGCAGGTTCTTGGTGGACAAGTACATCCAATCCCCCACCGTAAGAGTCACTGGCTGCCGCTTCTTGTAGGCCTACCACTTGTACCTAATTCTACGCTTTGCCTTCCTCCAGAGGAGCCTGCCCGCGCTGCATGCGGGTCCCCATGCTTCTGCTGGAGATACGGACTGCACCGCATTCCCGAAGCTTCCACTGGGCCCCCCCGCTGGACCTCCCCAGGAAAGGAAACGGCTTCGCCGATTGACCCGAGACTGCCTCAAAGGGGTTTTTCCCCGTGCTGCTATGCACCGTGTTATTATAGGCGAATTCCGCAAAAGGCAGCAGGTCAACCCGATTGTCTTACTGGAAATTAATGTAACACTGTAGGTACTGCTCAAGTGTTGCGTTTGTCCGTTCACTCTGCCTGTCTGTAGCGGCGTGAAACCCCGAGGAAAGAGCGAGTTCCGTGCCCAGCAGCTTCAGAAAGTGCCACGCCTTGTGAATCTTTCGCGAAATGAACTGCTCCGCCTTCGCGCGCGTCTTGATACTATCTTGTACTCAGGAGCTGATTAGTGGAGCCAGTAGATGTGAGTTACAAACAAGCAGACCAACTTGCTCGCCATTGGCAGCGAGGTGCAGGGGACAAAATGCGCCTGCTTAGAAAACAAGTCCACAACCATCCAGATCACCGACTTCCCTCTGCTGGATGGGAGGTCGGTAATGAAATCCATGGAAATCACCTTCCAGGGCGTGGTGGGCGCCAGCAGGGGCTGGAGGAGACCGGACACCTTCCCTTGTGCCTTTTTGGCCATCGCACATGTAGGGCAACCTTTCACATAAGCCTCCACATCCCCCCTCAAAGTTTTCCTCCAAAATTGTCTACGGACCAAATGCAACCCAAAGTGACCTGCTGTTTTTACATTGTGGGAGCCCTGTAACACAAGGAGGCGTGCTGCCGGAGGCACATACAGTCGACCCCCCCTTCCACCAGAACTCCCCCTGCTTTTCCAGCAGGTCACCCCCTTCATCCCGCGGCACTTCGAGTGCCCCCGCCCCCCATAGGACCTCCTCCAGTGAGGCGGGAACAGCTGGGGGGCTGGAGCGAAGCGCTGCCCGACTCCGAGTGACGACCGCCAAGCCCAGCTGAGAGGGGGAAAATACCGTCCTGACCGGAGCGGGGTCCCCTGGGGAAAGATCTGGCAGCCGAGACAAAGCATCAGCCAGGCAATTGGCCTTCCCGGGGAGGAAATGTAGATTGAAATTGAAGCGGGAGAAGAAGTCAGCCCAACGAAGTTGCTTGGCGGACAGCCTCCCCGGGACGCGAAGCACTGCCAAGTTCCGATGGTCGGTCCACACCTAGAATGGGAGGGCCTCTCCCTCCAGCCAGTGACGCCAGGAGGTCAGAGCACACTTGATTGCCCCCATCTCCTTGTCACCAACCGTCCAATGGCACTCAGCCCCCTGAAAACTTGTGGGAAAGATAGGCGCAGGGATACAACCTCCCATCCTCTCCTTTCTGCAGTAGGGCCGCACCCATAGCTTTGTACGAAGCATCGACGTGAACAACAAAGGGCTTGGAGGGGTCGCCATGGCATAAGAGGGGCTCCGACGTGAAGGCGCGTTGGAGCACCTGGAATGCCGCCTCACATTCTGGCGACCACGGCAGAGGAGCCGACGGCCTCGTCGCCCCTGGCCCCTTCTCCTTCGTGCCTAGCAAATCGGTGAGAGGCGGCGCCAGTCGGGCGAAGTCCGGTATAAAATCCCGATAGAAGTTAGCGAAGCCCAGGAAAGACTGCAGCTGGCGCCTGGTGCGGGGCTCCTGCCACTGCACCACATCACTAACCTTACCCAGGTCCATCTCCAACCCCCGGCTGGAGATCCGGTAACCCAGAAAATCCAGCCGCTCCTTATGAAAGTCACATTTAGAAAGCTTCATGAACAGGTCATTGTCCAGGAGCCGCTGAAGCACAGCCCCGCACAGTTGCGACGTGCTCCTCCTCCGACTGGGAGTAAATCAGCACATCGTCCAAATACACTACCACCCCCTTGAACAGAAAGTCCTGGAGCACCTCATTAATCAAATACATGAACGTTCCCAGCGCTCCGGCTAATCTGAACGGGAGGACGCGGTAGGCGAACTGGCCCAGCCTTGTGTTGAAAGCCATCAGGTGCTCGTAGCCCTTGGTGATCCACACCCAGTAGTAGGCTTCCCGCAAGTCCAACTTAGTGAAAATCTTGCCCTCGCCTAAGCAACTAAGCAAGTCCTTGATCAGTGGGAGGGGGTACTTGTTACAGGCGGAGACTGCGTTGCACAAGCGCAAGGAGCCATCCTTTTTCCACACGAACAGGACAGGAGTGGCAAAGTCACTGGTTACCCGTTTTATAAAGCCCCATTTCAAATTTTTGTCCAAAAACTCCTGGAGAGCCTGGGCTTCCGATGGGCTCATGGGGTAAAGACGGCTTTTTGGTAGCTTAGCCCCAGGGAATAACTCGATCTTACAGTCAGTCTTACGGTGGGGCGGCAGCTTGTCACACTCCATCTCCTCGAACACCCTCCGGAGGTCCCGGTAGGGCTGGAGGATGGCCGAGACATCCAGTGCGCCTCCAGCCCGCTCGTGGGAGACCCCGCCTGCCTCTGCGGGGGCCCAGAAATATGGTCGCCGCAAGGGGGGGTCAACAAATCGAATAGAGTTGGAGGGCCGGGAGATATCTGGGTCGTGGTCTCGCAACCAAGGCACCCCCAGCACCAGGGAATATTTGGTCACCTTCGCGATGATGAACTGCCGCTCCTCCCAGTGACTCCCGCATTGGATCAGGACCGGCTCTGTCCGATGTGTGGCCGGTGCACCTCCCAATGTTGCCCCATCCATCTGCTCAAACAGAATGGGGCAGCTCAGGGGAACCCGCCATAGCCCCAACTGGGTTACAAGGGCCGGCTGCATTAGGCAGCAGATGCAACCTGAGTCAACAAGGGCCTGCGTCTGCACACTAGTCCCACAAGTCTGATTCGACACAGTCACTGGGAGAAGGAATGGGTCGTTGGTTTCACTCACTGTCAATTTTGCACCCTTCAAAGGGACCTGGCGTCGGGTGCGCATCAGGCCAGGTTGCTGTCATTTCCCGCCGACTCCTTGCTGGACTCGGGGCCGCCCGCTTCCTCGGAGGTCGAGCTCGCCTCACGCGATGCCACTTGTAGTCCCGCACCCTTCTTAAACGGGGATTTCTTCCCAGGGCCCGGAGTCGTCCTGGTCGTCGCCGCGCCGCCGGTGGAACCCACTGGGGTGTCAAATTTCTTACTCGGACATACCGCCACCTTGTGCCCCTCACCGCCGCAACTCAGGCACAGTTCCAGCCGCCGCCGCCGAGCATGAAGCGACTCCTTTGCCTCCTTGCCACTGCGAGCTGGGGAGGTACCCTCCAACGAGGGACGAGGAGATGCCGGCGAGGGTTTGTCCCATTGTTTCAGTAGCTGCACCCTCCATAGGCGGATCTCCGCTTCGCCTGCCCGTGTGTACCACCCCGCCAGGGAGGTCAGCTCCGCAGTTACCATGGCCCATTGAGCCACCTCTGGGTGAAGTCCCTCTCGGAAGAAGTGGATTTTCACCTGCTCTGGCCAGTCCTGGACGACCCCAGCCAGCTGGCAAAACTCTGAAACGTATTCACTCACGGATCGGGACCCTTGCCGGATCTGCCGTAGCCTGACCCGGGCCTTTTCCTCCTCAAACGGATCCTTGAACTGCCGCCGCAGAGCGAACATGAAGTGGGGGAAGGACTGCAGTTCGGGCGCCCAGCTCTTGTAAAGTCCGACATACCAACTGGACGTTGCTCCCTCCAGGATAGCCCCCACCTCATGTACCTGCTCGACTTCATCCTCGTAGTCGCCGCCGTACTTCTCCATGTGCGCCTCGACCTGTACGAGGAAGTAGGCCAGCTTCTCCACCGTCCCGTCAAAATGAGCCTTCACACGCCGCTGCCTCTGCGGTGCCTGCGGTTGTTGCGGCCCGGGCGCGCCCAGTGGCCCCAGCTGCCCTGGCGGCTCATCGTTGGGGAGCGTGGCCACCAGCCGCTCCCCCTCTGGAGGCGGCCGCTGCAGTAACTGCAGCGGATCCTGGCGATCCTGCTCTGTCACCTCTGCGCGGGCCAAGAGGAGTTCCATGTTGCGCCTTAGGAAGTGTATCTCCTGCCGCATTTCATCTCGCTCTTGCCGCCAGGCAACCACACCTCGCTCAGGGGCCCACGCCCCTGCTCAGACCTGGGCCCGCGACCACTCGCTTTGCGCCGCTGGGTCCCACTCCGAATAAATGTCCTGATCAATGGGTTGCGTGATCCAAGTAGACGCACGCTGCCCAGTCGCCTTGGCCCCCCCGCCCGGCTGCCGAGAGGGGACCCACACATAGGGCAATCCCACACTCTCCCCACCGCTGGTGCTCTGCGTGTCGTTCGGGGATGAGGGCATCCTGTTCCTCCTCTCCTGAGTCCGGGTCGCAGGGCTCCTTGTCCTTGGCCGGGACCAGTCCCTTCCCTTCATCAGGTTCGCCCGTAAGGGACCCGCTTGTCGTTTCATCCTTTCCAGCCATGGATCCGAGTACGAACGTGGAAATAACAGAGACCGTAGGAAAGTCCTAAAGCAGTTTATTTCTACAACGCGTAGAGTAACAAAGAAAGCTGAATCTAAGCTCTCCCGCTTAGATCCAGAGATTATATCCTTCAATCCCCCCGCCCATTTGATCCATGCCAAATGTGCTTCATGAAGTGTATAACATTTGCACTACAGAGCTTCAAGGAACCTGGGACCGTTCGCACCTTCCCGCAGAAGGGCTGGCGCCAGGGAATGGCATAGGCTGTTAATCATGGCTGAGAAGTGTTCGTTGTACGCTGTTGTGGGCGGTTGTCTATTTGAGGGTGAGAGGTGGATATTACTTGTATAAGGGAGGCTAGTGAAGGGTCAGGGATTCCAGTGATTGGGGGACATGACAAGTGTGCAGTGGGAAGGGTGGCAAGCTAGAAGTATTAACCCTTCTCGAACACTGTGCACTGCTGGGTCTATCAATAATAAGATGGTTACCCTGCAAAGTTATTTTGCAGTGCATAAAGTGAAGCTGGCATGTGTGGGTGAGAGACGGCGAGGCAGTTACTTTGAAAGCGCTGGCACCTCTCCCCCCTTCCCCCGTTTCTCAGTCTACGCTGAGCCAACGTGTTGTAGTGGTTAAGCGCAAGTGGACACTAATCTGGAAAATTGGGTTTGATTTCCTGACTCCTCCAGATGAGCAGCAGAGACTTAACTGGTGAACCGGATGTGTTTCCCCACTCCTGCATTCTAGCTGGGTGACGTTGGGCTAGTCACTTCTCTCAGAGCTCTCTCAGCTCCACCTTCCTCACGAGGGGTCTGTTATGGGGAAAGGAAGGGAAAGGAGTTTGTAAGCTGCCTTGAGTCTCCTTACAGGAAAGAAAGGCGGGGTATAAATCCAGATTCTTCTTCTTCATCATCAGCCCCAACAAAGAATTGTGTGTGTGTGTGTGTGTGTACTCATTTTGAGAGTCTTTTTCCTTCAGGGCTCTCCCTATCCCCAAGATTGTGTTGTGTCTGGTGTAGGACACTGAAGAGAGTCTGGCTATCTGGCTGGTGTACCACCCACCTAATGCACCGGTCAATACTGTACTGAGCCTATTGGAAGTGGTGTTGGGCTGAGTCTTGGTGTTTCCCAAGCTGGTAGTTCTGGGGTCAGGGTTTCCACGTCCCGACAGGCTTCCATGTTTATGCTGATATGGCCACCTCCACATAGGCTACGGACCACAGTGGCAGTGGGACTCTCTCAGTTTGTGTCAAGTCCCACACATCCAGAAGGCCACAGACTGGAACTGATCTTTTGCACGCAGGGGAATGTGGATCCAATTTCCATGGATAGAGTGCTATGAACTATTTTGCCCAGAAGGAGGCCCGTTTGGTTCATCGTTGCTGGTATTGCTTGGTCTTCTGACTCACTGCCTCGCCAGCACTAGTATACATGGAATAACCTTCCAGTGGTTCTTCAGGCTCAGAGACAGAGGTGGTAGCACAAGGGGAAAGGATATCACCATGCCACCCATTGGTGTGCGGGGACAATTATTTCCCTGGTGTTATTTTAATATCTATATGCACCCTCTTGCCCAGTTGGTCTCAAGTTTTGGGATGGGCTGCCATCAGTCTGCTGCTGGGCTGCTGATTGGATGCCACCCTGGTTGTATTGGCCAGACTTGTGGAGACTGGCATGAAGTGGCTGAAGCGGTGCTGGTTGAAATTAAATCCATCAAACAGAGGTTTTGTGGCTGTGCTGTGGTCGAGCCCCCTGACTGCTCAATTAACGAGACTCTGTATTCAGATGATTTCTTTATTATGAAACAGCTTTTGGGAGCAGCAGTGGCGTAGGAGGTTAAGAGCTCGTGTATCTAATCTGGAGGAACCGGGTTTGATTCCCCACTCTGCCGCCTGAGCTGTGGAGGCTTCTCTGGGGAATTCAGATTAGCCTGTGCACTCCCACACACGCCAGCTGGGTGACCTTGGGCTAGTCACAGCTTCTCGGAGCTCTCTCAGCCCCACCTACCTCACAGGGTGTTTGTTGTGAGGGGGGAAGGGCAAGGAGATTGTCAGCCCCTTTGAGTCTCCTGCAGGAGAGAAAGGGGGGATATAAATCCAAACTCATTTTCATTTTCTTTTTCTTTTTCATTTTCTTTTTCTTTTTCTTTTTCTTCTTCTTCTATTGCCAGAAGCCCAAGCACCCCTCGTCACCCCCTCCCCATTACATAGCACCGCTCCTGAAACCCGGTTCCCAGGGGCGTTTGGCACCCCTCCAACCCTGCAGTCCAGAGCCAGCGTGGCCTTCACTCAGGTCAAAACAAGCCACGTCCCCCAGCACTGAACAGAGCAATGGCTGGCAGGTGTCTAACAAGCTGATAAAGCATGGCCAGAATAAAATGAAACTACAGCAACAACAGTTAGTTAAAAGGGAGGGGGGGGGGAGAAGGGTCCCACGTCCCAGCCGAGAGCCTTGGCAGGATCAAGCCAGAACTTGGTGGATCACAACAATATGCCAGCTCCCAACTCTGGACTTTGAGCAACTAACCTCAATGCCACCCATCAAGAGTTTGGGTGGGATGCTGAATGCCTCCTCCTCAAGTCACAGATGTAGCCAAAGCAGCCTTTTCCCATCTTCAGCATGTTAGGCAACTGGTTAGCCTTCCTGAGGTACCCTGACCTAGTCATGGTGATCCATGGTCACCACTGGGCTGAAATGCCATAATTTGCTCTACACAGAGCTACTACTCTTGAGACCACAAACTTCAGCTGATCCACAGTGCAGCTGCATGGGCCTTTATGGATCTTTACGAGTGGAGGATCCTTATGTGGAGTTCTGTCAGCTGCTCTCTCCCACTGGAATACCTGATCAGGATCAAGATTTAGATATTAACTTTTAAAGCCCTAAACAGTCTGAGACCTTTGTATCTATGGGACCGCCTCTCCCAATATACCTCCAGAGTGCGTTATGCTTGACAAATAACTTGCTGGTGGTCCCTGGCTTGAAAAATATCTGACTTTCCTCAGCCAGAGCCTTTTCAGCTCTGGTCCCGGTCTGGTGGAACATATCAAATTAGACCTGGGCCCTGCAGGACCTACTTCGTATCTACAGGGCCTGTAATCAGAAATGTTCCACCAGGCTTGTGGCTGAGGGCAGTGGTGGAATCCATATTTGCTGCCCCCCTCTTTTTTTTCATTCCTTGCTCCTTTTCCTACTTTCTTTGGGATTTTGCTTTAATGACCCTGCCCTGATACGTTGTTCCTGCTGTTTGGCTATTGATTCATTTGAGAGCACCCAAAAACAGAAGAATTTTAAATGCTGGTGTAAATTGGTTTGATATTTTGTTTTGATTTTATTATTGCAAGCTGATATTGTGAACTGCCCTGAGCTTGTCTTGACAGGAAAGTGCTAGCTATAAATAAGTAAATAAACAAACAAATAAATAATCTATACCGAGATTTTGATGTTAAGCAAATTTGTAAAGGCACATGTTTAATCAACTACTATACTTTATGGAGTCAGCATAGTATAGCAGTTAAGAGCTGTGGAATCTGCAATTCACTAGTCCTCAACATGAAGCCTGCTGGGTGACCTTAGACCAGTCACAGTTCTCTCAGAACTCTCTCATCCCACACAGGGGCAGGCAATGGCAAACCACCTCCAAATGTCTCTTCCGTACAAGGTCAGCCGTGACATGATTGAACTTTCCAGACATACAGCAGAACCTCGGTTTTCACCGGTAATCAGTCCGGCGACGCTCAGCGAAAACCGAAACCAGCGAAAACTGAAGGCGACGATAACCGAGGTTCCACTGTAATTCAATCAGTTGGCAATCCAAATTTTAAAAAAGAAAGAGAGAGAATGAAGCAAGTCTACCTTTGCGCATGAATGAGGAGATGCTTTGATCCATCAGAGCAGCTGGAACCATCCTGTAGTTTGTAGCAGGATTGTCCTTCATCATTTCAAAGGAAGTATTGCAAACAATCTTGTCCACCACTGTGTCTGAAAGGTCCTTTCCCAAAAAATGCACGACCTTCTTAATCTCACGTTTCAGATCCTATGGAAGGTATATTGCACTGGAATCAGTATTGTTTGGCCAAGCATAGCCATCTTCAGCTATTCCATAAGGCAACAACAACAACAACAACAACGTGCCCACCACAGAAGCCAAAGCAAAGCCGGGTGAGTCCAGCCACTTCTGGTGGGCATTCTCTAGAAGAGGCATCTGGCATTGTTACAGAGAGAGGAACCTGAATGTCCACCATCACCTTCTTACCTCTTTCATGTCTTCATAGAGCAGGTATAACATGGGCTGGTCATTCCTCTTATCCCACCAGCTTTTTACATGGTCATACCAGGAACCAAAAGCTACTACACTTAGAAAACATGAAACAAGCAGATACTGTAAGGCTGAAAGATGATAAACAGTCAAAAAAACTTTTTAATGATGTCTTATCTAATAGTTCTTGAACTGGAAAGCCCTCGTCTCAGGTCTTATCACAGCCACAGATTCACTAAGTAACCTCAGAGGGCCAAACCACACAGGCAGGCGGAGCACATTTGCCAGCTCTGGAGATTTGGGGGGTGGAGCCTCAAGAGGGCGTGGTTTGGGGAGGAGAGGGGCAGCAGCAAGACACAATGCCACAGAGCCCACCCTCCACAGCAGCAGCCATTTCCCCCTGGGCAACGGATCTTGGTCATCCAGAGATCAGTTGTGATAGTGAGAGATCTCCAGGTGGCACCTGGAAGGTGGCAACCCAATGTGGGAGTTTTGGGTTTGGAACTCTAAGCAATTTCTTCAACTTAATTTTCAGGTATGGGGGGGGAACCATCAGAAGCTGGGTTGTAACAAGGCAATGAAGGGCTTCCCCCACACCAAATAGCACCCAGGAAGGCTTGAAGCCCCTCTCTATGGTCCCAGTCCAAACCAAACCCTGTCTACTGGAACATGTTTTTTTAAAAAACAAACACGTTAATAGCGCCAGACCAGGGCCTCCCAGCACATGGTGCTCAGTTTGATCTCTAGGCCAGCCCCTGTTTACGTGAGTTCTTCTACATCTGCTGTGTCAGGGCAATAATAGTGGCCTTTGTTACTGGGGTGTAAACATTACTGAGATAGTGTATAGAGCAATTTGAACGTTCAAAAAACACTCTATAGCAGAACCATAAGCCTTTTAGGGGGTAGCTTTCGGCAGTGGGGAGAGGGTGCGTGTGGGGGTGTGTGTGTAACATCTTACACAATCTTGCTATGCTCACATCCCCCAAACTTCCCATCTTTATTCTGGCGCATTTGCACTTGACAACATTTGCATCAGCATTCCTGAGGCCAGATGGGGGGGTCATGCACTGGGTGCACGCCCATGGGGCAGAAAATCGCCCTGTCCCCCTTGCCTCACCTCACTAGGCCTGGCCCATTTTCAGCTAGCAGAAAGCTGTTTTCAGCCAGCTGGCAAAAAAAGGGTAAGTTGGGGAGGGCTGTGGGGGGGGGAGCACCCGGACGCCATTTTGCCTCGGGCACCATTTTCTCCCCCTGCGCCCCTGCCTGAGGCCCAGACCCTGTCCTCTCCCCTTACCTCCATTTCCCAAGCAAGCCATGCTACTGTTGTACAGCGTCTCTTGGCAGGGCTAAAAGAGCAGCCCATTGCCCCCACACCCATTCCGAAAGCAGAGCTGTGCTCCCTGCCCCCAGTGTGGCAGTGGAAGGACTGTCCACATGGTTTATTCCTAGATTTGATCTAATTTAACATGAAAAGTTCAGAGAATGTTACTATTTGCTTGAAATGAACACATCATCATGTTGATGGCTGTCAAGACACAGGAAACTGTGATGCTGCCTTGCCAAAGCTGGGGTGGGCCAAGCACACGTGGCCTGGCCCTGGATCACCCCATGTCTGCACAACCGGAAGTCAGCACTGGCTGCTGCACCGCAGGTTCGTTTTCCCTGCTGTGTGGTTCAAAATCAATCTGAGTTGACTTCAGTGATCAGCCTCAGCGCACCATGGACAGCTCAGTTTGTGACAGCAAAGCTACAGAACACATTGAAAGAGTAGCAGCGTCTGTGAAAACAGATTAACTCTACTGAAGTATATGTCTGCATAAATGTATATGTCTACTACATCTAAACAAACATGTATAATCTACCCCCACAGTCAGGATCAAGTACAGAAAATCTAACACTGGGCATGTAATACATGTAATAAAGAAGCAATGCCACAAACAAATCCTTCAGTCAGGTTCAAATCCAGCTTTGTAACAGATGTGCTCACTTGCCACATCAAACGGTATGTCAGCTGTTAGTCATCTTCCTCATATGTCGTGGCTGCTTTTTCTTTAATTCACAAAAGCATTGTTAGAGCTAAATATTTGTCCACCTCTCTCCTTTGTAATAGAAATTGGGGGGGGGGGGGCGGAGAGAAGGCTATGTGGTGACCCCCCCCCCCCCCGCCCTCTGCCTTGCCAGTCAGCACCGGACACTCTTGGCTTTTGCTTGAAATTCTCTGCCCTGGAAAGGAACAAGGACTGGATGGAAAGACCGGAGCTCTCGCTGCTCTAAAAATGGTAACCACGTCTTCATTCATTGTCAGTTCAATATATAAACATCCACCCAGTGATAACAATTTCCTATTCCCCACTGTTGCTCCAGAAGAAGAGACATATTTTCTGAATAAAGACATGTTGCCCCAAATAAAATGACTGGATTTAACTTGGAAAGCTAGTCTCTTAGGCAAATGCAATCTCCTGAAAATAAAACAAACCCAGAAAACAAAGTTTCCTTGAAAAAAGTTTAAATCTCTAGTTGTACACAATTGCGAATAGTGTCCAGACTCACTTTGACCCTCCATGAATTTCTCCAGGTATTCATCCCAGGTTCCAGGGTCTGGGTGCAGCTTGTTCATTAAGTCAAAATGGTAAAAGGATACGGCTACATCCTTTGCATTGCGAGCCACATAGATTACCTTCATCAAAGGGGGAAAAATAATGATTCAAGTTGTTATGGTATCTACTCTCTAGATGAGTCTAGTCTGAGAACTCAACTCTGGCAACAACAGAACAACAACAATGAAAAATTTAATGCAAGGTTTGACCTTCGGCAGACCGGCCTCCATCTCAGTGCCCTGCATGGAGTGCTCTTGGGCATGCACCCAGTTCATGTACAGCACTTTTGCCAAACCTTCCGCCTTCACCATCACTCCTTGTGAACCAAGGTGGATTCCAAACAGGCCAAATATAATGGGGTAGGACGTTATATAAATGGTTTGGTGGCCATCAGGACTTTGCCCAGGTTCCCAACCTTTCCCAAAACAAGTCCGGCCCATTTTATTCCTGTCAACCCAGGATTTTAGAAAACCACTAAACCAGAGATCCTTTTGCACAATTCTGAGTTGGAGGCGCTCCTGCTTCCACACAGTAGGCAGGAGACGTTTTATTTCCCTCCCTTCCACCCGTTCATTTTAGGTTCCACACCGCCCACTGTCAGGGAGAATCTGCCTGCCAGCCATTCTGTGCAGGTCACTCAACAGGTTGGGGGCAAATTCTCTGATCCCCCCACAGGGTACAAAATCCCCCAAGCACATTTTCTCCCCCGGCTGCAAGCATGACCGATCTACAACAACACGTCCATTATTGCCTGTCTCTCTGCAAAGGCGCGAAAGCAACCCAGATTGTTCCCATGGGCTCCAATTGCTGCCTGAACAGGTGAAGAGGACACATTATTATTATTGGTTGATTTCACAGCTGCCAGATCTTTAGCTGGTTGTATTATTTATTTTATTACACTGGAATCCCATGTATGTTGGACAGTCATCCAGGATTAAGCAAGGACTGAAGAAATGGATAATAAAAACGCCTCTAACTTGCAGAGCGTTCTCAACCTTTACCTTTTATTGACAGACCAGCAGGCAGAAGTCTCACAGGTATAGTGCCTGATATAGAAGCCGAGTGTATCTAAACAGGGCTTCTGGATTGAGGACCTATTTATCATGGACTGGTTTGTCACTTAACTCATCTTGTTTGTTTGCGTATAAGGAATTTTAAAGTTGCAGTTTGTTGACACATTGTGAAGCCTGGTAACCAACCATTAGACTTTACAACCTAAACGTAGGGACTCCATTGACTCCCAGGGAAGGGATTGTTTATGTTCACTGACTCCCTGCAAAGGGAATTGTTTATGTTTATGTTTGGGGTTGTTTCATTCAGCACCGATTTACATCATGTATCTTTGTGTATATTGCTGTAGTTACTATTTGTTTACAATTTAAGAGCTTGCTGCCATGTATAAACCAATATAAGACTTTAGAATATATTATAGCATTGAATGTTTTTGGCTAAGGAGTGCATTGCGTGTTTATTATTTATTTAAGACATTAATTCTACTTTGGAAGGTGGACTGTATGACATTATCCTTGACAAATGACCCTCCCCTCCCTAAACCCTGCCCTTCGCAGGCTCCCCCTCCCCCCAAATCCCCAGGTGTTTCTGAACCTAGATTTCCTAGGCCAGGATTTCCACATTGCTAAGTGATCCTGGTTATCAGCTCAAGGTTCCAGGAGAAAAATGGGGGCGGGGGGGATCCTCTGATGCTCACAATATATCAGGACCAGAGTGGCTGTAAGGTTACCAGGCTGAGTAGTGAAGTAAGTGGAGCATATGTGTTGGGGGGGGGGGAGTAAAGGGAGATGGAAGTCAGTAACAGCTGTAAATAAGAGAGAAAGCAACCAGAGAGAGAAGATGGAGAAAAGGAAGTAGAAAGAAATGTGGATATGGAGAGGTAGAAACAAATAGACCAAACTTTTTCTGTTAGAGCAGGGGTAGGGAACCTGCGGCTCTCCAGATGTTCAGGAACTACAATTCCCATCAGCCCCTACCAGCATGGCCAATTGGGGCTGATGGGAATTGTAGTTCCTGAACATCTGGAGAGCCGCAGGTTCCCTACCCCTGTGTTAGAGGAACAAAAGGTAGCAAAAACAATAAAATTGTGGCTAATTACACACAGCAAGGTTCCTGCAACTTCAAATAGAATTGGCTGGGGTGTCTTTGTTTCAGGGCACGTTCATACGTATTACCCGCTGCCCTATTTGCAGCACTACCCATCAGCTGGCTTTTTTCATGCGTCCAGGAAAGGTGACATTTCAGGGGTTATGAGATTCGTGGGTGCTTCCTGGGGTTTTCCAGACAAGAGATGTTTGAGGTGGTTTGCCCTCGCCTGCCTCCATGTCATGCTCCTGGTATTCCTTGGAGGTCTCCCATCCAAATACCAGCCATGGGAGAGGCTGAGCAGGTGTGACTGGCCCAAGGTCACCCAACAATCTGAACCTGGGCTTCCCAAGTCCTAGTTCAACACCTTAACCACCATGCCACTTGATGGGTGCCACCATGATAGTTTGGAGGCTGTCGCTAGGACTAGTGTTAGGTTATTCTAGGTAAGATGTTTTTAGCTGATACCCATGTGGAAACTCTGGAAGGGCTGGGGATTCTGGCTCTTATGGGGCATGGGAGATATGGCGGTAGGCCTAGGTCAAGAGCGAGACATAGAATGAGATATGAGCAGGCTCGCTCCTTGTCTGACCTACGGCCTATCCCGAGGGATGTAGGTTGTGGGGATTGGGTCATTTACTCTGCTCCGGAGCTGCTGTCATTGAATGCGAGGTCCACAGTCATTTAGCATATCCAGGAATGTTCTCTCCTTACTATGACCTGAACATGCATTTTTCCAGTTTATATGGGGATAGTTAAAATCGCCCATTACCACTACATTTTTGCTTTTGTTGGCCTCTCTAATTTCTTTTCCATCTCAGAATCCTCTTGTCCACTTTGGTCAGGGGGACGATAATATATTCCTAATGTTAAACTATCCTTCACACCTGGTATTAATATCCACAGTGATTCTGTAGGGGAATCAGCTCCCCTTGCATTGTCTATTTTATGTGACATTATGCTCTCTTTGATGTTGACGGCCACCCCAACCCCAATACGCCCTATCCTATCCTTCCTGTAGAGCCTGTAACCTGGGATAACAGCATCCCACTGGTTCTCCTCATTCCACCATGTCTCTGTGATGCCCACTATATCAATGTCCTCCTGCAAAACTCTGTACTCCAGCTCCCCCATTTTAGGTCGAAGGCTTCTACTATTAGCATAGAGACACTTGTATACTCTGTCTCTGTCCCTAACCTGGGATTTATGTGTTTTGCCCTCTAGCCTTTTGTAGACACTATCACTTATCACATTGCTATGCTCCTCGCTTGTATGTGGTTGATTTAGAAAAACCTCCCTCTCTGTCTGCATCCCCATAGACTCTGTATTCCAAACCGAAGTCACCTCAGCTCCTGTCAGCTTTCCCCCAGGGATCAGTTTAAAAGCTGTTCTGCCACCTTTTAAATGTTGAGCGCCCGCAGCCTGGTTCCTCTTTGGTTAAGATGAAGCCCGTCCCTTTTGTACAGGCCTGCCTTATCCCAAAAGGTTCCCCAGTTCCTGACAAATCTGAAACCCTCTGCCTTACACCACCTTCTCATCCATGCATTGAGACCCTGTATCTCCACTTGCCTAGCTCACCCTGCGTGTGGAACAGGTAGCATTTCGGAGAATGCCACCTTGGGGGGTCCTGGATTTTAACCTGTTTCCTAGCAGCCTAAATTTAGCTTCCAGAACCTCCCGGCTACATTTCCCAATGTCATTGGTACCAATGTGGACCACAACTGTTGATTCCACCCCAGCACTGTCTAACAGCCTATCTAGACAAAGTGTGACGTCCGCAACCTTCGCACCAGGCAGGCAAGTCACCATGCGGTCATCACGCCTCTCACAAACCCAACTCTCTATATTCCTAATGATCGAATCACCCCCTACGAGGAGCTCCCCACCTCCCCAAGAGGATATCTGACCACCAGCTAAGGAAGGGGTGCCATCTAAGGGAGCATCTTCCCCCACCTCAGACTGGCACCCTCTGTCACCCAGACTCTCATTCTCCGTGACATCTGAAGAGATGTCTCCTTGGGAGTGGGACCCGGCTGTTAGGTCCCTGAAAGCCTCTTCTGTTGCCCTCTCTGCCTCTCTCAGCTTCTCCAGGTCTGCCACCTTGGCTTCAAGAGAATACACACATTTCCTGAGTGCCAGGAGCTCATTGCAGCGAGGGCACACCCACGACTTCTGTCCTAGTGGCAGATGAGGTCATCGATGTGACACTCGAGGTGCAAAACACTGCGAAAGCCCGCCGCTGGCTTCCTACCTTCATACACACAATATGCTTACAGAGGCACTTTGATACTCTGGCCTGATCCATGCAATGGTCACCTCTAGAATAGACTATTGTCACTCGTTGTACGCTGGCCTTCCTTTGGCTCTGATCTGGAAATTAAAACTCATTCACAACGCGGCAGCCAGGGTCCTTTCAGGGGCACATTATGGTGACCGGATCACTCTGGTCTTGTACAAGCTCCACTGGCTGCCGATCGAGTTTCAGATCAGGTTCAAGGTGCTTGTTCTGACATTTAAGGACACGAGCGGTCTTCGACCTACATACCTGCGGGACCGCCTCTCCCTGCATTGCCCCTCTAGACCCCTCCGCTCATCGGGAGGAATTTACTGGTGGTTCCTGGCCCAGGACAGGTCCGGCTGGCCACTACCAGGGCCAGGGCTTTTTCGGTCCTGGCCCCCACCTGGTGGAATGAGCTCCTAGCTGAGGTCAGGGCCCTGCAGGACATTTGTGAGTTCTGCAGGGCCTGCAAGACTGAGCTCTTCCACCAGGCTTTTAATAACAATAATAAAATGATATTGTGGAATGAGCTGAAAATCAAAAATCCTGGTGAATTTGTTTTATGAGACATTTGCTCCTCACATATTTAATCAAAACTCACATTTCTAGGGCAGCCAACATGGTGTAGTGAGTAAGAGTGGCAGACTCTAATTTGGAGAACTGGGCATGTTTCCCTGCTCCTCCATGCGAAGCCTGCTGGGTGACCTTGGACCAGTTACAGTTCTCTCAGAACTCTCTCAACCAACAAGGTAGCAGGCAACGGCAAACCTTTGGAAAACTCTATTTGGCCACCATAAGTCAGCTGAGACTTGACAGCACATGTACGCACACGCGCACACACTCACTCACTCACATGGTTAGGGCAAGTGAGTAGCAACTGCGAACCACCTGGCCTTCTGAGTGATTCCACGTGTTCCTCCCTCCCCCCTTCCCAATAGGCAACCATGGAAGGCAAAGGGTTATACTGGCAGGCAGGAACTATGACAGCAGGTTAGAGCAGGAGATTTGGATCTGTCACCTCCTCCCCAGACAACAGTTTAAAACAGTTGTCTAAAAAGTGTTAAACTACAGCTTTGCAAATCTTGGTCCCCAAGATAATTTACCTTGCATTTATTGTCCCAGAAGGACTTGGGAAGCAGGTGGACTGGCAGGTGGGTCTTCACCACTCGAGGGGAAGTCATCTGAGCCAGTTGTTCTGTGCCTGGTAAGCAAGACGATGCTTCTTTCTTAGTAAAGTCATTAGCAACGAACAAGGTCGCAGGAGGCTTGGAAAGGAGGAGCCTAATCTGTCCCGCCGATGCCAGAGGTCTGGCCCTAGGAAGACTGGCCACCTCAGGGCCCCCCGGCCTTTTTGAGCTTGTGGGCTCCGTTGGGATTCTGACACAGCATGTCGGGCGCAGCCACACAGTGGCTGTCATAGGAAGTGGAGCCGAGCCACGCAACGGCTGCCGCAGCGTCCCTTCAGCCCATGACAATTTTTGTGCTGTGTTGATAGCTCCTGCCAAACCCAGCACTTTAAAAATCTGCACAGCCAATCAGAAGCCTCACTGGGCAAACACCCTAATTGGCTCTGCCAGGAAGGGTGTGAGCAGGTGCTGTGGCACCAGCAGGGACCGTGGTGGGGACCCCTCAGCCACGTCAGCCAAGGAAACTTTCTTGTAGCCAGGCAGGCCAGGAGACCCTGGTCAGGGGCCCAGTTGCAGAAAGCCTTTGTCGTCCCAGGAGAAGATCATGTTAGAAATCTCCATTCTGGTTTGCACTGTGACGATCACTTGCAGAGATGTGTGCTGTATAATGCTGGGAGCTGCTTTTGGGCTGGGCTAGCAGGTGCTGTTTGGATGGCTCTGCAGCAGGGACATAGCTATAGATTTTTTATGGGGGGTTCGGGGGTGGGTCCACACCCCCACCTGCCCCTAGGGCATGGTCATGCCTCCCCAAGCCCCGCCCCTGGCCTAGCGCTCATAAAAGCAACTCTCCGAGGCCGGGACGGCAGACTCCCCTGCCCTGCCCTGCCCTGCCCCCCACCAGCTGGGCAGAGGCATAGAGGGAAAATGGAGCCTGGTGCAAAATCTGAGTTTTGCGCCCCTCCCCCCCAGGCAGCCGCTATAATGCTGGAATCTACCCCCAAACAGCATCACTTTCAATTGTGTTTAAACTAGAGAGCCCAAATTCTCCTTTTAAATCCACCTTAAAGGAAGAATCTGGGGTCCCTAGTTAAACAACATTGAAAGTGATGCTGACCCTAGTGAATAATCCCCCACCCTGAAACATGTGGCGTGGTGGTTAAGAGCAGGTGCATTCTAATCTGGAGGAACCGGGTTTGATTCCCTGCTCTGCCATTTGAGCTGTGGAGGCTTATCTTAGAATTCAGATTAGCCTGTGCACTCCCACACATGCCAGCTGGGTGACCTTGGGCTAGTCACAGCTTTTCGAAGCTCTCTCAGCCCCACCCACCTCACAGAGTGTTTGTTGTGAGGGAGGAAGGGCAAGGAGATTGTAAACTCCTTCGAGTCTCCTTGCAGGAGAGAAAGGGGATATAAATCCCAACTCTTCTTTTTCTTCTAAACTGAGGACCTCAGATTCTCCCTTTAAATCCATGCCGAAGGGGGTGGATTTAAAAGGAGAATCTGGGGAAATTTGGGGGGTGCCTGCTGTCAGGGGTGTAATTGTTAAGCTAGAAGCACCAAACTTTCAGGGTATCTTTAGAAGACTCTCCTAATGATACCACCCAGATTTGGTGAAGTTTGGTTCAGGGGGTCCAAAGTTATGGACCCTCAAAGGTCCCCATCTCCTATTCCTCCCCATCTCCTATTAGCTCCCATTGGAAACAATGGAGGATGGGGCACCCCCTTTGGGAGTCCATAACTTTGGACCCCCTGAACCAAACCTCACCAAACCCAGGTAGTATCATCAGGAGAGTCCCCCAAACAATCCCTGAAAGTTTGGTGCTGCTATCCCAAACAATGCGCTCCCTGCAGGCCAAAAACACAAAAACACTAAAAATGTTTTTAAAACCCACTAACGGAGAGGCGGAGCTTCGGACATGAATGGGGGGGGGGGGTTGAACCCGAGTACCCCCCCTTACCTATGTCCTTGCTTCTGCAGACATGTTTTTAACAGACCTAACTCACCTATGTTTCACTTTTAATTTTTCAGGTTTTATAAAAAGGAAAAACAATGGGTTGCTGTGTGGATTCTGGGCTGCATGGCCGTGTTCTAGCAGCATTCTCTCCTGATTGGCCATGCAGCCTGGAAACCACACAGCAACCCAGGGATTCCGGCCGTGAAAGCCTTCGACAATACACGGAAAAAACAATGTTGTTGATTACGAAGTGGGACCTTCACAGTTCAACAGCAGAATAAAGCTGATTAAAAGGTACCATATATAGTTTAGTTTCAATGCTGCACAGTGTTGGAAATAATTCTACACAGTTTTATAGCCTTCAGAATTGGTTACTAATGTCAGTCACTTAAGACCTATGGGGGAAAAAATCTCTCACATAAAGTTTCTTTTTCTAATCATCCTGGATGCCATTTTTACTTGCTACGGGCAACCAGTCTATTTACAAGTGTCTGAATTCCATCTCAGTGCCTCTGTAATTACTTCTTTGGCAACCTACAGATAACCCTGTGGGGGGAGGGGGAAAGGGGGTGACTGATGATTGTTCAGGAGGGGCAAGAGTCAGTCATGGGCCCAGGACAGCCAAACCTCTGGCAGCCTCTGTGCTACAGTGTGTGAGGTGACAGGATTCTCTGAAAGTAACTTGCTACTTAAATGACCAAAATAGTTATTGTGTCAGAGGAAAAACTTACTTTGCGCCTCACATTAGTCCAGTGGCCTTTCCCGAATGCACAGCTCACCACAGATTTTCCCAGTGGCCAAACCTTCAGTCTTGGAAACGTTTTCTGTGAAATTACTCTGCACACCTCCATTCTCCCCGTCATTTCCCCCCTTTTCTCTTCAGTTATATATATTCCACGTGGAAGAACTGAAAATGTATTTTTCCTAATGCTGGTGGGATGTCATCCACAATGCAGAAGAACAACCCACCCACCCACCCCTTTGCTCTTTTGCGCAGGTGCTTTAGCATTAGTGTACAATTACATTGTGAAGCAGAAATTCAAAAACATCTCAATTTCCATTTCTACTATAGAGAACTACCCTCACAAAATGGAAGCTCAAAAACGTACTGGAGTAGACTCAGTTACCTGAAAGGACAGAAACAAAAAACCCCAAATTAGAGCTACTGGGGCAATCCGTCATCAGTTTCACTTGCTCCACAGTGTATCTTTGCCTTAATGTTACATTGGTAACATGAAACTGACAAAGCTGATCCAATTACCCTTGCTTCTTTCTCTCTGTGTCTGAACCTTAACATCACAACCTCTAGGTGAAACTGGCAAAGCTGATCCAATCGTCCCTGCTTCTTATATCTGCCTCAATGGTGGATTCCTCACAGCTTAAATTGAATGTCTTTAGGACATTATAAAACCATTTTGGGAAAGAATTTCTACACAGCTCTGTTCCTCAAAATGAGTTCAGCTCAGAAGTGTATTGAGGGGAAACAGCGCCCAGGGTTAACACCTCCTTCATTTGTACCCCTGCCCCTCGCGCTCAGGGGCAGGGCTCGGGGATGGACAAAAATAGGCAGGAAACACTTTATTTCTCCTGCCCAAACCTCTTACTTTCATTTCTGCTGCTTGGGCCTGCCATATTGTCTGCTGCAGCAGCAGCAGCAGCAGCAGCAGCTGATGATGATGATGATGATGATGATGATGATGATGATGATGATGATGATGATGATGATGATGATTAATTAGGTTTATAAACCGCCCTCCCCTGGAAGGCTCAGGGCGGTGAACAGTGTAAAAAGAGCACAATCAAATTAAATACAATATAAATATAAGTTAAGATGGCTCTAATAATAAAAATAAACCTAACCCCATTTAAAATGCAGCATCAATTAATTAACACAAGATGGCGCCTGCTATCAATTCCCACAAAGAATCCCAGAAGGGGTGGTAGGATCTTCATGATGTCAGAGAAGACTAAGAAGGGAGGAGGGAGGGGAGGGGCCTATCAGCGGCTAGTCTCTGAAAGCCCGGTTGGAACAGCTCCAGTCTTGCCCACCAAGCCCTCTCGCAGAACTCAACGAGGTCCTGCAGAGGGGCCCAATTTGGCACACTGGAGGGAGGCGTTCCACCAGGCAGGGGCCAGAGCTGTAAAGGCTCTGGCCGAGGTAGAAGGCTCCAACCCCATTATCATGGAAGGAGCCAGGGATCACCAGTAGATTGGCCTCTGCCCGAGCATGAAGACCGATTCGGGACATATGGGAGGTAAGAGCCGGTCCCTGCAGATCGCGGAGGTCCCAGGCGGCGCATAAGGCCTTAAAGGTTAACACCAACACCTTGAAAATGATTCGGTATTAGATTGGTAACCAATTGCAGGTGGCAAAGCACAGAAGTAATATGCTCTCTCATGGCACCTCCTGTAAAGCATCACGTGCGGCTGCATTTTACCTGAACCATTTTAATCTGCGAGATCAGGCGCAAGGGAAGGCCAGCGTTAGAGTGAGTTGCAATAGTCTAACCCATGGAGGTGAGCTTTGTTGCATGGACCACAGATGGCCAAGGTCAGCTTGGAAGGGGCCAGCCGTCGAGCCTGGCGAAGATGAGTCAAAAAAAGCATAGCGACCGGGTTACATGGGCCACCTGGGTCTCCATTGAAAGAAGGCGAATCCAGGTGGACCCCAGGTCACAGACAGAAGCCCGAGGCTGGTGCCAATGTAGCCCTCCCACACCTTACCGGCGTGGCCATTTGAGAAGTTCCCAACCTCCCCACACCTCAGCCCAGAGGATCTCTGTCTTCGATGGATTCAGTTTGGCAACCTGCTGCTCTGCTGTTTCAACCAACCATGCCACGGCCATCCAAACAATGCTGGAGAGCAGCAGGGAGGCGGCCGAGCGTTCCCCTCCATCAACAAGAATGAGCTGGAGGTGTCATCCAGCATACTGATGACCGCGATCAGCTAAAGCTCGCACCAACTGAGCAAGGGGTTGCATATATATAGATGTTAAATAATGGCCAGGGGACAACAGCTCTCCCTGAGGCACCCCGCAATGAAGTGAGCACCTCCGGGCTGGGCTTGGTCCCGCACCACACTTGCTGCGTCCGGTCCTGGAGAAAGCGAGAGCGAAATCCATTTTAAGGACAGTGCCACGCGCCCTTTTGAGGAAGGCGGCCAGGCCGGTGATGCCAGGTCAAAAAAGGTGCGATCGAGCCACATCAAAGCGCTTCTTGGTTTAAGAATCTAACAAAACCAACAACGCCGATCCGCCTCGGTCTAGTTGTAAGCGGAGCAAATCTGTGACAGCGACGAGAACAGTCTCCGTCCCATGCCCAGCACGAAAACCGGACTGGAAGGGATCAAAAGCCGATGTGTCCTCCAGGAAACCCCGAAGCTGCTCCAACACCACTCTCTCAATTACCTTCCCCAGAAACGAAAGATTCGAAACGGGGCAGTAATTGGCCAGATCGCCAGGATCTAACGATGGTCTTTTCAAGAGTGGGCAGACCACTGCCTCTTTCAACCCACCAGGAAAAACTCCTTGCTCAAGGGAGCTATTGATGATACTCAACAGGTGGGGTCGTAACTCCACCTGGCAGGTTTTAATAAGCCAGGAGGGGCACGGATCCAGAGGACAGGTAGTAGGTCTAACAGCAGCCAGGGCGCTGTCGACAGCAGCTTCCAAGAGCAGGGAGAACTGGGCCAAACAAGGGCCAGAAGACGGCAAGGGAGCCTCCAGTTCGCTTATTGTCTCTAAGGTGGCAGGTAGATCTTGGCGGAGCGACATGACTTTATCTGCAAAAAAGCTCATAAATGCCTCACAGCTAATAGCCAATTGACAATTTGTAGACCCCTCAGACAATGAGGTCAGGACCGAATAATACGGAACAATTGTGCTGGGCGGGAGCTAGCAGACGCGAGGGAGGAGGAGAAGAAAACTCTCTTCGCCTCCTTCGTCGCCACCTCATAGGCCTTCATAAACGTCCTATAAGATGTTCGTGTAGCCTCGTCGCGAGCTTTCCTCCACACTCGCTCTAATCGTCTAAGTTCCCGCTTCATACGGCGTAGCTCCTCAGTGTACCAGGGAGCCAGCCGCGAGATTCTCTGTGAAGATTCCCCACAGAGGTTTCCTCTGCTTGCAGTTCATCCATTTGCTGTTTCACTGTAAAAAGTAGATGAGTTTGTTTAGCACACATCATTTTTCCTTTTTTTGTTTTGTTTTGAGGAAGACGTCTGTAAAGTTACGGCAACATGATTAGAAAAGCTGCAGCATGTGTATATCCGTGTTGCCATAGCTTCGCAGACATCCCCCCAACAAAAAAAGAAAAAATGACACATGCACAGGATTGCTAGGCAAAACAAACTTCATTCATCTACTTTTTACTTTTTATGGAAATCATGTGTGGATGAGCTGCAAACAGAGGAAATCTCCACGGTGAACCTTCACAGAGAATCTGCTGCAGCACCCAAAATGGCAGGTGCCCCTGTGACACCGACAAGAGCTCTGGGCAGCAGGTGGGGAAAAAGATCCATTTTGGCTGAAAATTATTCTGTTCTCCTGCCAAATGCCAAAACAGATATTTTTAGAACATCCTAAAGACATTATATGTATTATGTGTGGAATCCAACAATGTTACATCGCTAGTGCAATATGACAAAGAGACTTTTTAAAAATCCCGTCAAAAATGGAGGAGGAGGGGAAGGAGAAATGGGTGAAGGGGAGACTGAGCGACTACACCGGGATGTGGATAAGGGCCTGGAGTTTGGTGGGACAGAGAAATAAAGACAATTTCAACAAAATCAGAATGGATAGAAAAAAATTGCAATAAAAGTTCTTCAGAAAAAATGAAGAAAAAATGAAAGGAAAACATTTCTAAAGCCAAAGGGGAAAAAAAACATGCAGAATTAAAAGAACAAATTGTAAACTTCCACCAGGACACAAAGGAGAGGTTTAATAAGCTGAATAGTGAGCTTCAGGAAGTTGAAAAAGAATTGGGCCAAATTAAAAAATTAGAGACAGCCATAAAATGGATAAATGATGGTTTAAAGGAAGTTACAGAAAAAATTGGAGAACTGGAAGAAAGTTATGAAACCAACCAGAAGCAAATATTGAACTGCTTAAATAGAATGGCTGTAATGGAACTGAAACAAATGAAGATTATTTTAAGACTCAGGGGACTTAAAGATTAAGACTCAAAAGATTTAAGGAAAAGAATTGTACCAGCACTTGCAGAACTACTGGGGCAAAAAATGGAGAACACAAAACAAGAAATAGACAGAATATATAGAGTCAATGCAAGGTATGCTAAAAAAACAAAGATGCCTAGAGACATATTAATTCACTTCACCAAGAAAACAATGAGAGATAAGATGCTTAGAAAACACTCATTCAAAAAATTGAAAAAATAGAGAAGGATACAATGACACTGTTTAAAATAAATTCCTGTTTACATTTTGAGGAAAAAATATGATTTCTTGGTAGAAATATTGAGAAAACATGATATAACCTTTATATGGGCACAAGAATTGCTGTTTACTTACAACTTCAGGAGATATAATATAGACTCACTCCATAAAGCTCAAGATTTTGTTAGGAGGAACAAAAAGGATTTGATGGCGACTGTATACTGATAGTAAAAAGTAAGACGTTTTATATTTTTGTTATTATTAATTTTTCGGTGTGGTGCAAAAATAAATTGTAAAACATTTACATGCACTGTTAATGGGTTAAATTCAGCCAACCAGAGAGACAGTGTATTCCATTATTTAAAGCAGATGTGTAATGGTATCACATGTATTCAAGAAACTTGTGTCAGAAAAAATGATGAAAAATGTATTAAATGTGACAAATTGGAAAAATGTAAGCATGCTGCAATGTTAAAGAAAAAGAGAGGCACGGTTATGACCTGAATTAAGAATTAATTCAGAATTAAGACCTGAACTGATATTTTTGAATTAGTCTGCAATTAGTCTGGGAGTAGAAATAGAACTACAAGGAACAAAAGTGTTGGTATAGGCATATATGCACCCAACAGTCAGAAATCAGATTGCTATGATAAGCTGACAAATTTACTATTAGAATTTACATATGACAGTTAGGCTCATTCCGCACACACAGAATAATGCACTTTCAAGCTGCTTTCACAACTGTTTTTGCCATTCCGCACAGCTTCAAAGACCCCTGAAAGCAGCTTGAAAGTGCATTATTCTGTGTGTGCGGAATGAGCCAGTTAGATTTTGTTGTGGAACTTCAGTGGAGTAAAAAATCCTGTAAAAAATGTTTTTATTTCAATGTTTCAAAACATTCCCTTCTCACTGGACACAACGTGTAACGTGTTGCTGCCTCTCCTGTTTGCCCTCCTTGTCTGGGCCAGGAGACTGCCCACAAACTTCCTTTCTTCCCCATGCTGGTCTCACTCCTCTCCTGGCCTTTGACCTGAGCACATGGTCAATGGCTGCCTGCTCAGTGGAGCTTTTTCACTGAAGCACTCTCACTTTCACACGCGTGACGGCTCGTTAGAGCGCCCACTTGTTGTAGGGAAAGTAATTCTTAGATTAGGGTTTCTTCCTATCTACCTATTACCTGAAATAAAGCTGTGGACTGGAGATGCTTGAATAAATGTAAGCTTTACCTTTTACATTTATCTCTTGGGAAGTTTCTATAAACTGCACTCACACACACTACTCGGCTGATCCATAATTTAACTAAATCTAACATGGTAGCAGAGGATGGCTGTGGAGCCTAGATGTTGTAAAGTTGTTTTAAAGTTGGAGCAGATTTTTTTCTTGCATGATTTAATGGCTATTGCTTCCTGTGTTTTCTTTCTTACCTGGTTTATCAGCCAGCGAGAAACGAAAGGTGCATAGCCTCAAGGCTTGCTTCCTTTCCTTTCTGTGTGGTCCTTTTTTGGAGTGCAGAGAAAGCTTCCAGTCCTCCTTTTCTTTTTGCATGCAAAATGGTTCAGAGAAAGGCAATTCTTGAACACCTTACTAATCTCAATTTTAACATATGGCTTTACAGAGTTCAATCCCAAGTAAAGAAAAAGGGCATTGATTTTGTGTTAACCACACCTAAGCCAAACGATGGAAATGAAAAGACAAGGTGGGAGAGGGCAGACGAAAAAGCCATGAATTTGATTATTAGTACCCTCACAAACTCTCAGCTGGTGTATATGAAAGGGTAAAATTCTGCCAAGGACATGTTGTCAGCATTGCAAAGGGTCTTTGGGGAACAAGACAGAAATAGCAAAGTGAGTTTATTCAAACAACTATTTTCAATCGAACTACAAGAAAATGGAGATGCTGATTGCCATATAGAGAAATTGTTGAATCTGATTGATAAGTTAGTAACCACTGGGACAATTCTGGAGGAAGAATTGAAAATTGGACTGCTTTTAAGCCCATTACCTGAGAAATATTCAGCTTTTGTCTCAACTCTAAATGCCAAAGATTGCACTTTTGAGGAGATTTTGGGTCTGACTAGGTCTGAGTTTCATAATCAGCAAGAATATCTCTCTGAGAGCAAAGGGAGGAATGGCTCAAGTTACATTGCCCAGGAACCCAGAGGCAAGGGGGCGGGAACTGAACCATTTGAACCCAGAAAATCCAATCCCAAAGGGGAGAGGAAGGGTCCACCCCTCTGTTTCAGTTGCAATAAACCTGGCCACCTCCAGAGGGAGTGTCAACGTAATAAGGATGCAGTCTCTAACAGAAAGCATTTTCATCCTACTGCTTCACAGTAGGCAGAGATTTTTCTCCTAAAGATTTTTCTCCTAAAAACAGAGATTTTTCTCCTAAAAAGCAATTCAACTTTTGTGTAACACACATGGCTCAGTAATGCAAAATATAAGGTAATCGACAGTGGGGCTTCCCGACACATGACTTCAGATGTTGCTTTGTTCAATGAATTAGACAGAGATGCTGGATGCAATGTGTATTTAGCCAATGGAAAACAGATTCCAGTGAATGGAAAGGGCAAAGTTACTTTACATTGCCAACTGGATGACAATGGAACTGAGATTGTGGCAGACAATGTCCTGTACATTCCAGATCTTGCAGTTAATCTGCTGAGTGTCCCCACACTGTCAGAAAAAGGATTTGCTGTTCACTTTGAGAATAACATATGTACTATTTCATGCAATGGTGAGCTATATTCCACAGGTACTCTAAGAAATGGAGTCTTTGAACTGGACTGTGAGGAACCACAAGCCTGTACAGCCAAGATAACCTCTACCCAGCAGTCTCTGGAGCTCTAGCATAGGAGGTTTGCACACTGTGATAAAGAGGCCATCCTGAAGCTGAAAAGCAAGGACTTGGTAACAGGTATTTCCATAAAAGACTCTCCCAATAATAACCAATTGTGTGATTGTTGTTTAAGAGGAAAGGCAACTAGGCCTTTGTTCCCAAAGCAAAGCCAAAGGTGCTCTAAACAGCCTCTTGATTTAATTCACTCTGATCTATGTAGACCTATCAAGCCAGCATCAACTGGTAATAACATCTATCTGTTGTCTTTCATTGATGACTACTCGAGATACACTGTGTGTTATTTGCTAAGAGAAAAGTCACAGACTGAACAGAAATGAAGAGACTATATTGACATGGTGTCTAACAAGTTCAATAGAAAACCCAAGTATATCCAATAGAAAACCCAAGTATATATGACCGAGGTGGTGAATATCTATACACAATTTCTTGAGGGAACATGAAATCCAACACAGACTTACTGTGGCCCATATTCCAGAACAAAATGGAATTGCTGAGGGGAAAAACTGTTATATAATGGACATGATTCGGTGCATGCTCATTGATTCAGGCCTTCCCCATAAGCACTGGGGAGAGGCAGCAATGACTGCAATTTACCTACAAAATAGATTGCCAACTAAAGCCATAGAAGCAACTCCATACGAGTCGTGGCATAACAGGAAACCAAATGTTGAACACATCAGAGTCTTTGGATGTAAAGCTTATGCTCACATACCAAAAGAAAGGAGATCCAAGCTAGATCCCACTATCCAAGCAGGCATATTTTGGGGCTATTCTCCAGAAAGTAAAAGATACAGAATTTTTGATCCAGAAACTAACCAAATTACTGTAAGCAGAGTTGTGCAGTTTGACGAGCGACCCAGAGATGACGAGCCTGCTGTGATGGATGACCATTCAGAAGGAGGTGGTGATAGCAACCAGCTGATCCTACATTGCCCAGAGTCCCAGGATGACATCACTGTGCAGATGCCAGCAAGCGCTCAACCTGAAGAGGAAGCAGCAGTGGAAATCCCAGACCTGGCAGGTGAGGCAGAGGACTCACAGACTGCTGCGGAGGCAGACAGAACTTTGGCCCTCAGGCACTCATCGCGGCCTAACAAGGGAGTTCTAGTCGAGAAACTTACCTACCTGGCAAGGGTGCTGTTACTGCATGAACTAGCTTCATGGGCTGAGTTACAGCGAATGCCTGAACCAGAAGCAAAGAAGTGGAAAGAGGCAGCACAAGAAGAAATCGCTGCACTACATAAGAATCACACTACATAAGAATCACGGAACTACCTAAGGGTAAGAATGTTATCAGTTGTAAATGGGTTTTTAAAGCTAAACAAGATGCAGAAGGTCAAATTGAGAGATACAAAGCCAGACTCGTGGCTAAAGGATTCTCTCAAATTTGTGGATCAGACTATGATCAGACTTTTGCCCCTGTTGTAAAATATTCTACAATTACGATGCTCTTAAGCATTGCTGCATCTAGAAACATGAAAACTGAGCATTTGGATGTTAAAACTGCTTTTTTTGCATGGTGAAATTGAAGAACTTTATATGAAGCAACCACCAGGGTTCATAGATGAAAAGAATAAGCATTTAGTCTGCAAACTTCAAAAGGGACTTTATGGATTAAAGCAAGCAGCTAAAGCTTGGTCAGATAAGCTAGCCAAGATGCTATTAAGTCAGGGCTTCAAACAAGGCAATTCAGACCCCTGTCTTTATAGCAGACACAGGAATGGGAGATGGACATTTATCCTGACATATGTTGATGACCTGATTATTTGCCATGAAAATGAAACTGACTATGCTGAGATTATATCCCAACTCAACAAGGACATAGAAGTCAAACACCTGGGAGATGCCAACTTTTACTTGGGGATCCAAATCGAACATGAACCAGATGGAAGCTATCTTCTTAGCCAGAAGCAGAAAATACTGGAACTGCTACAGAGTCTGAACCTGGAAGGTGCCAATCCAATGCCTACCCCAATGAGTTCTGATTTCTACAGACAAGTACTACCTGATGACTTGCTACTTGACAACAATGATTACAGGGCTGCAATAGGCAAGCTCTTGTGTTTAGCAATGACAGCCAGACGTGACATTGCTACAGCCATGGTGAGTATATTGTCCAGAAGGGTTAACACACCCACCACAAGAGACTGGAATGCTGTTAAAAGAGTGGTGAGGTACTTAAGAGGTACTTTAGACTTTAAACTGAAACTGCCAGCAACTAAAGATCCCGCACTACTGGGATATGCTGATGCAGATTGGGCTGGAGAAAGAGCAGATCTAAGATCTACCAGTGGCTGCATGTTTTTCTATGGGGGAAGTGCTGTAAGCTGGGCGAGCCGTAAACAAAGTGTTGCTCACTCATCAACTGAAGCAGAATTTTTATCAGTTTCTGAAACATGTAGAGAATTACAATGGCTTTTAATGTTAGAAGATTTTGGTATTGATGAACCTTTACCTATACAAATGCTAGAAGATAACTCTTTCTAGCTAAATGCTAGAAGATAACGAATGCTAGAAGATAACTTGTATAGCTCTTTCTCTTTCAGAAAAGAACAGTGCACATACTAAACACACTGGAATTAAGGACCAATGTGTAAGAGTCTTACAGGCAGATGGAACTGTGAAACTTCGCTACTGTCCTACTGATATGATGACAGCAGACATCTTGACCAAACCACTGCCAAGAGTCAAGTTCCAAGGCCTGCGTGACAAACTGAACATTGTATACCTCGAAAGCATACAGTGTCGAGAGGGAGTGTTGGAATAAGCGACTTCTACATGCCTGGATACTGGGGGGTGCTGTGTGTCTCACTCTGTGTTGTTGTCTCTCCTGTTTGCCCTCCTTGTCTGGGCCAGGAGACCGCCCACTAACTTCCCTTCTTCCCCATGCTGGTCACACTTCTCTCCTGGCCTTTGTCCTGAGCGCATGGATAATGGCTGTGTGCCTTAGTGGAGCCCTCTGTGATACACCTCTGAAGATGCCAGTCACAGATGCAGGTGAAATGTTAGGAACAAGAACCACCAGACCACACAGCCCAGAAAACCCACCACAACCAATTTATTTTTAATTAATATTATGTATATTGGAAATATATAGTCAATGATTAGAAAGTTTGGAAGTATTTTATTATGACCTAGTGGAGATATTATCTCACAGTAAATAATATAAGAATATGCATTCTTGGGGGGAAATAGAGGGAAGTTGATGACGACAACTTGCTGATTTTTGTATTTTTTTCTCTTCTCTATGTTTTGGGTTTTTTTCTTCTCCTTTGATTCTTTGTGTAATAACATATACATGTATTTTAAGTAGTTTTCATTGAATGATGTTTATTATTATTGAATATAATAAATTTATTTTTTCTTCAAAGAAAAGAAAAATAGTAGCATTTAACTGCAAGATGAACTGAAAGCAACTCATGCAGAAGAGGCTGGAGGAGAAAAGCACCGAACGGCCCCTCTGCCGAGGACCAAGCAAAGGAGGACACGGGACATTTGTCTGGAAGATGAAGCGGCTGCATCTTCCACTCTCGCGTGCACTGTTGTCCAGCCAGGTGTCACCCATCCTATGTCTGTGCATTTCATTTTTTTCTGCCTAAGTGGAGTATCTTACATTTATCTCTGTTGAAATTCATTTTGCTAGCTTTGGCCCTTCTCTCTAACCTGTCCAGGTCACTTTGAATCCTGCCTCTGTACTCTGGGGTATTAGCTACTCCTCCCAATTTGGTGTCATCTGCAAATTTGAATAGCATGCCCTCTATTTCATCATCCAAGTCATTCATAAAAATATTGAATAGCACTGGGCCCAGAACACAACCCTATGGCACCCCACCAGTCACTTCTTTCCAGGATGAAGTTGAGCCATTGATGAGCACTCTTTGGGTTCGGTCAATCAGCCAATTACAAATCTATCTAGCAGTAGCATTTCCTAGCCCACATTTTACTAACTTGCTTGCAAGAATGCCATGAGGGACCTTGTCAAAGGCCTTATTAAAATCAAGGTATGCTACATCCACAACATTTCATTCTTCTACCAAACTTGTTACTCCATTAAAAAAAAAGATAAGATTAGACTGGCATGACTTGTTTATGAAAAACCTATGTTGACTTTCAGTTGTCACAGCATAGTCTTCCTGGGTCTCTGCAATGCAAGTTACATAAGAATGATTCCAAAGCTTACCTGGTGGCATCTTCCCTGGGGCAGCAAATTCTAACATAGGCACTTTATTGAAAATTGCATCTCGCTTGCATTTATTAGTGTCACCATCATTCAGAATCATGTCCACAATTTCACACATCCACGTTGTGCCTGGAAACCAGAAAATCACATTAGGCTCTCCTGTGCCTTGAAATCAGTAGCAAACATCTTGCTCACCTGTGCAAAATATTGCCTGCGGAGCTTACTCCATATTGTACGTGACTTCCTCCATTTGCCGGCTGACAAAGGGACGTTAAGGGCTAAGGTGGCCGCATGGATTTCTGACACTACAGGCCTAGGATGTTCTGGAAGAGAGTGGGCCAGGGGAGAGAGCCTGATTTGGGTGCCCAGTAGTTTCTGGTTTTGTCTTTCCATGCTGTGGGATGTTGGAAAAGGTACAAAAGTTATTCATTAGTGGCTGGACTAGCACATTGTGAACAACTCTGTTTAGTTTTAGGGCTGCCAAGTCTGACTTGAGGAATTCTTGGATACCTGGGGAAAGCACCTGAGAAGGGCAGAGTTTCTTCCATGGGAGGAAACTGAAGTGCTTAGAAGTGAGGATGGCAACCTCTAGATGAGACTAGGAATTCTCCTGGAATGGCAACTGACCTGCAGGCAACAGAGATCAGAGTCCTGGAAAAATGGCTGTTTCAGAATGTGGAATCTAAGAGAAACAGAAGTCCTAGAGTGGCTACAGAAGGTGAATGCTCTATGACAGGGGTCTGCAACCTGTGGCTCTCCAGATGTTCATGGACAATTCCCATCAGCCCCTGCCAGCATGGCCAATTGGCTGGTGGGAATTGTAGTCCATGAACATCTGGAGAGCCACAGGTTGCTCTATGACTTCTGTTCCTCACAGAGAATTAACATTCCCACTGAGCTTCCGCCCCAAACTCTGTCCCCATGCTCCCAGCATCACCTCCAAATATCAGGAATTTCACAAACAGGAGTTCCCAACCTGACCTAGAGCACCTCTGATCACAGCAGTGTGGAGATCAGTTTTCATTCCAGGAGAACTCCAGGCCATATCTTGAGAAATATGATAATAATGGCCCTGATTCCTTCCCTAGGATTGCTGCTCCCCCCCCCCCCACTAGGAAGGTTTACATATTGTTCCTTGCTTGTAAACAGAGGCTGTGAATCAGGGTAAAATTGTCAATTATCTATATTCATCTATAGCAAATAATAAGCCAGTTTGCTAAAGCATCCCAGTTCAGATATCACAAAAGGCTTCATGCACAGAAAGTGTGCAAGAAGGAAAGAAAGATGGCATGGGCTATTGTGAGTTTTTCAAACGTGTGGCCATGCAGGCATCATTAGCAGGCAAAACATTAGTAGCAAACTATCAGACTATGGCCACACAACTTGGAAAACCCATAACAGCCACTAGATTCCAGCTATGAAAGCCTTTGACAATATAAAGAGGGCCTTGTGGGTGAGTCACCGTCTTCATCAATCATATGGCTCATATTCAAATTCTCTTCTGGCATTTGCAAAACCCAGATCTCATCCTTGGCCAAACTGGCTGTGAGGCGGTGCAAAGCTTCAGACAGTAGAAACTGGAACCTCTGCAGGGGAGCAAATTGTTGCCTGTTTAATTACATAGTAATGGTTTTAATTACCAAGGAGTGGGAAGCAGAGGCCCTATTTTTTGTTTATTAACTTGGGCATTGGAACCTCTTGTCTCTGCTGGAACTCACCAGATTTGGGGTATGTGGATATCAAGATATCGCCAGGCCTGCTCTGAAAATTGTCAATCCTGTCCCAGTCAAAGGAAAATGCACAGACCATAGGAACCCCGCGCACGATCCGCCAGTCTTGCCGAAGGTAAGGATCTGGGGGTGTCATCTTGAAAAAAATGTCAGGCAATAAAAATGAGAGGAAATAGAAGGACCATCTGCAAGGATATCAGTTGGATTCTCAAACATTTTACCAAATACAAAGGAGAAAGGCCTAGCATTTATTTTTACAGAAATACCTTCTTAGAATCCTGTTCTTTGGTTTGATTTGTTTGTATTCCAAAAGATATTTACCAAAATGTAATTATTAAAAGCATGCCAGCATAATAATGCAGCAAAGAGACTTTTCTGAAAACATTAATATTTTCTGTTCTTTGCTTTCTCATAATGCCCCCTAGCATTTTTCCTACAAAAGTCAAGAAGTCATCTAATATTTTATAGTTTTAAAAGGCCCTTCTCTCCCCCGCCCTTCACAAATAGCTTGTATATTTCTGTAAAATCTAGAGTATCCTGTAGGAACACATTTTTTTCCAACAGCCCATGAATTGTTCTAAATCAGATGACAGAATTATGTTATGCATTTGTTAAGTTCCATCAAGATGCTTCTGACTCATGGTGACTCCATGAATCAGTATCCTCCAAAACGTCCAATTGTACCGACTGAGGGCCCATGGCTTCCTTGATGGAGGATGGCAGATGGCATAGCATTAAAGCCTACTGCTTGGAGCCGGCACCAGTGCCCAGGTCTACCACTTAGAGACAGAGTTGGCATCCAGGTCTACTGCTTGGAGCCAGCGTTGGCATCCAGGTCTACCACTTGAAGCCAGCGTTGGTGTCCAGGTCTACCACTGGAAGCCAGCGTTGGTGTCCAGGTCTACCACTTGGAGCCAGCGCTGGTGTCCAGGTCTACCACTTGGAGCCAGCGCTGGTGTCCAGGTCTACCACTTGGAGCCAGCGTTGGTGTCCAGGTCTACCACTTGGAGCCAGCGTTGGTGGCCAGGCCTACCACTTGGAGCCAGCATTGGTGTCCAGGTCTACCACTTAGAGCTGGCACTGGCGTCCAGGTCTATCACCTGGATCAGGCGCCCAGGTCTATGTCTGGAACGAGTGAGCATGGCCCACTCCTGGCACCCCCTACATGATTAGATGGTGTGCACCCAGGGACATATGATACCCCATGTCCCTCTGGCAGATACACCCCTACTTCTGTGTTGACTGAACACTGACAGAAGAATTATTTCAGTTGTACAATATCCATCAACATGAAGATTCTCTGTCCTCATTCTGGATGATGCTAATGATGGACTCTTGTTTTGACTCTTGTTTTACCTGTGCTGTGCAATCTCATGTCACCACCAGAGGCGTATCCGGGGAAAATGGAACCTGGGGCAACCTGGCAGGAATGGGCCTGGTGGGGCTGGACCAAGAGTGCATGACGGTGGCACCTCCAGGCTTCTCCTCCTGCCAGTGAAGGCTCCTCCGGCTGAAAGAGAAGCCTGGCAGGGCTGGGGCGAGGGGTGTGCGGCAGCAGCAGCAGCAGCAGCAGCACCTCCAGGATTCTCCTCCTGTTGTTGCCGCAGAAGGTACCAGGCAGGCTTACTGTGTGGACAAATTTGTGTGGACAAATACTTAATTAGCAGAGTTAATGCCATAATGAGGCAGAGACCAGTTGCTTTACTGAAATATATATAATTTACTTACTAACAGGGAAAAGGGTAACTTGGAAGAGAACAAGAAACATCTTTCTAACTAGCTAGCACCAACAGCCAGCTTGCTGCTTAGACTATTATATGGCTACTACTGAGCAACAGACCATGTGCAGAGTGCCACACAAAGAACATATCTCTAAAGCCTACGTGCAGACCTGCATGCAGCCCACCCAACCAATAGGTATCAATTACCTGATCACTGACTTCTGACCTCACTAACTAATTAGCAGGCAACAATTAACTCCTTCATTACTGGATTGTGTGACTGGCACTTGCTAAATCCCATCAAACCCCTTCTCAAGTGACAGTTTCACAATCATTAATCAAACATAAACATTCACGAAGATTCTTGAACTTAATCTTGTTCAGTGGCTTAGTGAAGATGTCAGCCACCATTACTTCTGAATGGCAGTACTTGTCGATCAGTCTATCTTCTGACATTTCTCTCAAGGAGGTGATTTTAACTACAATGTGTTTGTTTCCTTTCTTAATGCACCCATTGTTCACTAGGGCAATGCATGCTTGATTGTCCTCATACATAGTGATTGGTAATTTTCATCTACACCCAAGTCCAACAGCAAATTAACGATCCATTCCAATTCCTTGCAGGCATCACAAGCAGTGACGCATTCAGCTTCAGTCGTTGATCTGGTAACCATAGCATGCTTTTGACTTGTCCAACTTATTAAGTTGTTGCCATAGAAGAAACATTTCCACTTGTAGATTTTTGATCATGCTTCTTTTCTGACCAATCAGCATCCATATATCCCACTAGTCGTGGGTTATCACAGGGTGAAAACTTTAGTTCAAAGTCCACAGTGTCAGCGAGATATCTTGCTATTCTCCTGACAGCTTCCCAATCGTGGTGATTGGGTGAATTTGTCTTTCTGCTTAGAATTCCAACAGCTGAGGCTATATCAGGCCTTGTGATATTACTTAGGTATAGGAGTTTTCCAATTGCTTCTCTGTAGCAATGGCCATCTTCCAGTGGTTCACCATCATCATCTACACTCAGGTATCCAGGATCCATTGGAGTGCTTGCCACTTTGGCAGTTTTCATGTTCACTGAATCAAGAAAGTCCAGAATTTTGGATTTCTGGTGAATAAGAATACTCCCATCTTGGGCTCTCTCTATTTGTATTCCCAGATATTGCTTTGCTTCTCCCAGCTGTTTAACTTCTACAGACTGGTTCAAGGTATTGGCTATTTCTGCTGCATCTTCACAGATCTGGCAACATACCAGAAGATCATTCACAAAAGTTATCACATATTGGTATTGTCCATCTTTCATTCTGGTGAACAAACATGGTTCAGCTATTCCTTGTTTAAAACCTTTTTTCTTTAGTAGAGCTGATAGCTTTCCTTTGTAAGAATTAGTCCCAATATTCAGACGCTGTACATGCATATGTCTTGATGCTGCAATGCTTAACAATGTCCTGAGGGCTGTGCATTGCTCTCTCTCAGATGTGGGCAATTGCATATTTATTTCACTTTTCATTCTTGTATATAAAACATAGTCACTGTATTTTTGTGGCTTTACACCTTTGTTGGCACCTTTGTTGACCTCCTCACAGCAGGTAAGCTCTCTTCCTCCTCTGGTCTCTCCTCTCCTGCTCCCACTTCTGGCTGGTTAGCCTCCCCAGCGCACGTTGCCTGGGTGGCTGCCAGCTCAGGCATCTCAGGAGACCATTCATGGAAGCTTGCTTCTTCCTCCTCATCAGGGACTGGCTCCTTTGCTATGGGGCCATCTGGCTTAGCTGCATTCAAAACAGTTCTTTCATCCACATAACATTTAAAACTTCCACTTTAAAAGTCTCTGGATGCATTACTCTGAAGCCTTTAGAATTCGGATTGTAGCCAACCACCACACCCAATTTGGATCTTGGGTCCAGTTTCCCTCTCTCTGCTTTGGGGATATATGTATAGACTTTTGCCCCAAAAGGCTTCAGGTGCTTTAGGCCCGGTTTCTTTCCATGCCACAACTCAAAAGGACTCTTGTTAGTTGATCTATGCAAACTGCGATTATATAGGTAAGCTGCAATATTCACTGCTTCTCCCCAGCATGGCTCTGGCAGATTTGCCTGTGCTAGGAGACAGTGTGCACTGTCCATCAAAGAACGATTGAATTTCTCTGCCAATCCATTATGGCGAGGTGAATATTTTACTGCTCTGGCATTCTGCACCCCTTCTGACTCCAGGTATCTTTGGAACTCATTGCTGCAATACTCAGTGCCATTGTACAAAACTTGTGGGGCTTTGCCAAATTTGTTTTTCACAGCAGCAACATAATTCCTAAATTTCTCTGGTACCTGGTCCTTAGTCTTTATCAAGTAAACATAAGCAAAACGACTTGCACTGTCCACAAAACTTAAAACATATCGTGCCCCCCCCCCCGAGGGTTTGAGGGGACCAATCAAATCAGTGTGCACTCTCTCCAGAATTACAGTCTCTTTTGGCTCATAATCAGCATTCGACTTTGGCGCAGTAGACTTTGCTTTTATGCAAATCTCACATCTCTGTCTGCTGAGTTCACACTCTTTTATTTCCAATCCACAGTCCAAAACATGCTTTTTAACAGAATCAAAATTTCTATGAGCTAATCTGAAATGCCACATATAAAGGCAATTCGTATGGTCACAGTTCTTAGTCACAGAGAAAATCTTTTCTCCTTCCTCAGAAGCATCCTCTCTCTCTCTTCCAGCATCTCTCAGAGAGTAAAAAACTCCATGCTTTTGGGCACGATACTCAGTGTTATTTTTACATCTTTTATCACAAAATTGCTGTCTCTTATTGCAATATTAAAACCAGCAGCAATTAGGCAAGGAACAGATATTATATTCTCAGGAGAATTTCTGACATACATTGCATTTTTAAGAGTGTGTTCAACATTCACATCTGAAACGTGGATTTTTACAATTCCTTTTCCTTCAGCTTTAAAAGGCAGGCCACTGGCCTGAATCAATTCATCATTACATGGTGCCATTTCAACAAAGTAGGCTTTGCAGTTCACAACGTGGCAATCTGCTCCTGAATCAAGTAAATATAAATCGTTTGCAGTCTTCAGACTGGAGCTGGCAACCTTATAGGTTGGTCTCTGATCATGCCTCTCTTTGTTGCCCGGATGAGGAATCCTCCCCCTCCCATTTTGTTTGTTACCACTGGGAGGCCTGGGTTGTTTATGACTGTCCTTTCGGGGGTCTGGGATGAAGCCCCGCCTTTCTTACAGTTTTTGGCAATGTGGTTGGAGCTCCACACATGTAACATTTAAACTCTCTTTGTTTGGAAGTCTTTCCAAGCATCACAACACCAAGCTCAGGATTGCTGGCTTCTGTTTTACGCTTAATGCATTCATCTCGTAAGAAATTTAGCAGATAATTTAACTCTAAATCCTTCTTTGCTTCCAAAACAGATATTTCACTTTTATAAGTGTTGGGGAGACTACTTAGGATTAAAGCCATTATGTCAGAGTCATCAATGGTGCTCCCAGAAGACTTAATCAAGGACACGTGATTCATCACTTTGTTTAAATATTCACACAGATCTCCAGTCTCGTGCAAGCGAAATGAAAATAACTGCTTTTTCAATATGATTCTCTGTTTGGAAGATTTCGAGCAGTACTTCGCATTCAGACCTTTCCATAAGGCTTTTGCAGTCGCACTCTCGTTTATAAGAGAGAATTCTTCTCTGGAAAGAGATCTTAAAAGCATAGCCAAGACCCGTTTATCCCTTCTAAGGAAGGTCTGCTTCTCTGCTTCATTGTCAGGAGGGTCATCCTCCAAAATATCATTTGACTGCAGAGATTCCAGAGTGCATTCCACAGCCTTTTTCCAAATTAGGAAATCTTGTGGGATTAACAGGTAAGGTTACTTCCCTGTCAGTTGACGAGGCCATCTCTCTTCGTTTCTCCAGCAGTCGGAGTTCCTTACAGGCAGCAAGCATCACAGCATGGGTTCCCCAATTCAGGTAGGAGGAAAAATCTCAAAAGTAATCCATAAGGAGCGTCGGAACAAAACGGAGGAAAAAAGAATCTGCCCTTTTCTTAACTCAGCAACTGTTTCTTAAAGTCTTTCCTCAACACAGAGAAAACGTCCTGGGGCCATAGCCTTTGTTGTGTGGACAAATACTTAATTAGCAGAGTTAATGCAATAATGAGGCAGAGACCAGTTGCTTTACTGAAATATATATAGTTTACTTACTAACAGGGAAAAGGGTAACTTGGAAGAAAACAAGAAACATCTTTCTTACTAGCTAGCACCAACAGCCAGCTTGCTGCTTAGACTATTATATGGCTACTACTGAGCAACAGACCACGTGCAGAGTGCCAGACAAAGAACATATATCTAAAGCCTATGTGCAGACCTGCATGCAGCCCACCCAACCAATAGGTATCAATTACCTGATCACTGACTTCTGACCTCACTAACTAATTAGCATGCAACAATTAACTCCTTCATTACTGGATTGTGTGACTGGCACTTGCTAAATCCCATCACTTACCCAACTTCCGGTGGGAGAGACAGGGAATATCAGGAGGCAAGAGGCTTGAGAACTACTCAATAAAATTTTATTGAGGCCGCCAGCATCTCCGGTAGCGATGGTAGGAGATTGATAAACTGGCGAAAAGCAGGGATTTTATAGGAACAAGCATGGGAAGGAGTGTCTCCAAAACAATTCAAAACATTTAAACATTGATACATCAATTTGCAGCATATTGATATCTTGATGGCAACATTTAAGATTTCAACATCTGTTTTCTCAGAGAGTACCTAAACATCCTGGTTCTTGATGACCAAGCTAACATAACAAAAGGAGCCCTTTTACAACATTCAGTGGTACTTTAGAAATGCTGATGTTTTCTGTAGTCGTACTTGAAGGCTAAATGTACTTGACTGCGGAAGGCAGGGTGTGCCATATGGCGACATGGAGGGGGAGGGGAGACAGAACAGATTAACAGTATTCAGAGAGACAGAAATTCTTCTTCACTTTAATAATCATTGTACAAACTATCTTCATAAAGGCTAACAGGCAAGTAATTAATATCACAAGCTTCATAATATACTTTTCTTACAAAATATAAGCATACAAAAATAGAAATATGATGCAGTAGAAACAGGTACATTAGGATCTTTAGGGCTGAAAACATGGATCCTTGAACAAAAGAAATCATTCTCCTTAAGACACCCCACCCCCCACCCCCACCCCGGTTTTCTCAAGGACCCTTGGGGGAAGACAACATGGCTTCCTGATATATTCCTTCAGGGAAGGGCTATCCTTTCTGTCAATCAAAAGGACCCTTTAGTCTTCCGTGGCCTTTTGTTAACACACCCTGTGTATGTGACACCTGGCCTGTCAGCACTTTGGTGAGGTAAAGGGCTTGGGCTGAATATGGCTTCGTGAGGGATTCTGGGATACAACTTTGGCCAAGTTAAAATTATACTGGCTGAAATAAAAATTAGAACAAAAATGCATATGAGGTCCATTTCTGTTGGCGGAGGCTCCGCCGGCTGGAAGAGAAAACTGGCGGGAGCGGGTCGAGGGGCGCATGGGGGTGGGTGGCTCAGGTGGGCTCCGTGGCTGCAGGGGAGTTCAGGATCCGGTTTGTGGCTGTGGCACCCACCTGACCAGCAGGCTGGGCCTGTCTTTTGGCGCTGGCGTGATATCCCAGCAGGGGAGAGGCTGGGCCTGGCCTTGGGTGCCGGTGAGCAGTGCACAGGTGGAGTCGGCAGGTGCCAGTCAGGTTGCCGCACTGCAGGAGAGTGCCCCCCCACATGACCAAAAGGTGTGCACCCGGGGACATGGGTGACCCCAAGTCCCTATGGGTGTACCACTGGTCACCACCCTCCTGCGAAACTTGGACTTCTGATCTAGCTATGTGCGAGAGGAAGGGAGGCTGCCTAAAAGTGAAGTCCACCTGAGAATTGTTGCTTTAAGAAAGGAAAGACATCATAGGTAAAAATCCATATTGAGATTGGAATGATGAGTCAGCCATTCTAACTAGCTACCTAACCAAGAGAGGCAGAGAACCCTCCGTGCCCTTTTGTGAGTTAAAGTTCATCAGAAAGTTTCTGATGTTGGGTCCACAGGATGTATAATGATCCATTGGGAGTCTGTTTCCCTCTGGTTTCATTCTCACTCCTCTTGATCAAGAGGAAGGGGAAACTGTCTAGCCATTTGCTGTCCAAATCTCTGTCCCTCACAATGTGTGAAATGCACCCCCCTTCTGTTTTACCTGTTTTTACCTTCTGTTACCTTCTGTTTTTACAAGTGTCTATAAGCATCTAAATGCTCCCAACTTGACCCACTCCTTGCAGCTGGGCTCTAACTCATAGACAGAGGGCAATCTTTATGTTTGAATCATTGGAGTAACTTCTAGGGCTAAGGGCATCTCTCCACTTCAGATTTTACCAAAAAGTAGGGTAAAGTGTTTGATAACTATGGAAAGGGAGATACAGTTTTATGGCTCTAGCATCACACAGCTCAGAGGTTGCATGTGGAAGTTGGGAGTTCCTCCCCTCCTTTTCAAGAATGCCTGATGCGACTTGTTGGTATCTGTGTGCCCGCCTGCCACACTCATGCAGTGGATCATTTCACCCCAGAGACGTCTGAGGAGAGGCCCAGACCTGTCCTCTTACTTGGGCATCAGACTAGAAGCTGAGCAAAGAGATCTCCTGCTGAGGTTCCACTCAGGTTAGCTTTCTTCTTCCCAGCTTTTAGACCTGCTTCCAAACTTTCCCAGGGCAGTACAGTGAACAGCACATAATTTCTGCCTCAGACTCAAACATCTGCTTTGAGGGTGGACTCACAGCACTGCCAGACCAAAAGCGTTTGCCTGGTCTTGCTAGAAATACAGCACCCCTTTCTAAGAGGAACAATATTATTTACACTGAAAAGAAGAAAACTGAAGCTTACCTTTGCTAATCTTGATTTAGTTATGAAAACAGAAAGTAGTTCGTAAGCCAGAGCAACTCCCCTGGGAAAGGGTTTGGTGAGCTCTTTTATGCAAGCGGAAGCAAACAAGGAACTCTCAGGAACACAAAGGTCCCAGTTGTCGGAACAATTGTGTCTACCGCAGGAGGAGGAGTCCTGGAAATGCAACCAGAGAGCCTGCAAGGAAAGATGGCGGTGAGCAGAATAAGACTGAAATAGAAGACAGGGAGAGGGGACAGCTGAACAGGACTCAGAAGAAGAAGAAGAAGAAGAGTTTGGATTTATATCCCCCCTTTCTCTCCTGCAGGAGACTCAAAGGGGCTGACAATCTCCTGGCCCTTCCCCCCTCACAACAAACACCCTGTGAGGTAGGTGGGGCTGAGAGAGTTCCGAGAAGCTGTGACCAGCCCAAGGTCACCCAGTTGGCGTGTGTGGGAGTGTACAGGCTAATCTGAATTCCCCAGATGAGCCTCCACAGCTCAGGCGGCAGAGCTGGGAATCAAACCCGGTTCCTCCAGATTAGATACACGAGCTCTTAACCTCCGACGCCACTGCTGCCAAAAGCAGCCACTGCATCCCCATCTGTCCAGCTTTGAACATTGCACTTACGTAGTTTTGAAAGATCTGCTTGCCCTCCCTCCCTCCCTCCTTCAAACAAGATGCAAATTGCTGCATATTTCCCCCACCCTTTCCCATTTATCCTGCCCTGTATCTGCTGAACAAGCAGTATTTGGAAGAACTGTCACTATCACAGGCCCTAAGATTGCCAACCTCCTGGTAGTAGCTGGAGATCTCCTGGAATCACAACTGATCTCCAAATGACAGAGATCAGCCCCCCTGGAGAAAATGGCTGCTTTGTAGAGTGGGTTCTCCAGCATTACACCCAGCTAAGATCTTTCCCCTCCATAAATGGTGCCTCCCCACCCACCCCAGCCCAGAGCTGGCCACCCTCGGCCCTGCTGAGCAGCTTGGCACCTCTAACTGTGATGCAGAGTAGCATGGCCAATGCTCCAGCCACCTACTTTGTGCTGGCCAGACCCCCACCCAGACACAAGAGCAGAGTCAGGCAGCAGCTTGTGATATTCTTGTACCTGTTGCTGAAAGGCTGGGTGTCTGGCTGAAACCACCCAACCCCTACACAAGTGCTGCCACCTTGTGGTGAAATAAGCTAGTGGTCCCCACACTTTGCTCAGGTACTGGATCGAAGCATGAGACTTCATCTTACCACCTACCTGTACTTTGGTTTCTGATACCACTGCTTAGGGCTATTTTTGTAAACTGCATCTCTGAGCATGTAACATTCACTCTACTTAACCTTATTCTGACTCCCACTTGAAGGACAAATCACTTCATATTTATGCAGGGGCAGAGGTAGATCACAACGAGCCTGAAGAAAGGTGGGGCTCTTGTACAAAGTTGAAAGAGGTTCTATACAAAAGGTTTCAATTGGCCCTTTGTGTTGATTGATAAACAGTTACATGCTCAAGGTACAAAGTCAAAGGCTAACTTTAAAGATCACTTGTGGAAATGGGTAAAGGGCACTGAGGCAGGTGCCTTCCAATACTGATTTAAATCAGTACCACATTAACCAAACATGCCCAATGAAATAAAGGTAAAGGACAGAGCTCCTGCTGCAGAATCCATAGAATAATTGCCCTTAAATCATGAAGGGTAGCAATTCAGATCTTCTCATTTAGAGGAAAAAAAACAAATTCCTATAAATTCGGCAAAAAGAAAGCACTCCATAGGGAGCAGGAAAATTCAATTCTAAAGAAAAAGTGGTTGAAACTCCCTGGTAGAAAGGGAAGGCAGACTTCGGATGAGATTTTGAAAAGATTATTGCAAAGCAGACTGACCTTACCAAAAATAACTTCTACTTCAAAAACTGCACATCAAGCCAAGTTGGTTAAAAATAAATAAGAGGCTAGTTAATGAAACATACATACTTGTCGCTTTGTTCTTCCACTCAGAAGGGAGAGAGCAACCATGGGCAGAACATCAGTTATGGTTAAAAGCAAGGCTGTTTGGGGCATGTTAAGATATGACTTTGTCTCAAAACAGGATACAGATTCTGGAAAGTTATTTGATTTTCAGCATACCAGTTGGCGAGATTATCAGTGGAATGGAGAAGTTCAAGAGGTTTAATTGAAAACAGTCTCACGTGTGCCTCTAGTGGAGAAGACACCTTATCGCAGTCTGACATGCAAATCTGTATCCCCCCCTTTGCAAAAGCCAAAGTCTAACCCAGGGGTCGGCAACCTTCACCACCCAAAGAGCCGTTTGGACCCGTTTTCCACAGCCCCGAAGATCTACTGAGCCGGAGAGGCGGCTCCACACGGAGCTGCCTCCAGTTCGGACCCTCCACTCACCATTCCTTCCAGCCCTGGGAGGCAGAGGTGCTGGGCAGGGAAACCCCCTCCGCCTGACGGAGAAGGCAGCCACCTGCTCTGTGGGGCAGAGGGGGGATGGCGTCCGTGGCCTGCCCAGTGCCGCCACCTCTTGCACTGCAGGAGGCAGTAGCGATGGGTAGGGAAACTCCTCTGCCCGCCTGCTCTGTGGGGCAGAGGGGGGATGGCAGGGGTCGGAGGGCAGCATGGGCATGTCCCTCCAGCCCTTTAGAGCAGTGCTGGAAGGAGAGGTGAGTGGAGGGGATGCGAAAAGAGGCACCTTCACACAGAGAGCCGTCTCCGGTTTGGCCCCTCCACTCACCTTTCCTTCCAGCACTGCTCTGGAGGACCGGAGGGACACGCCCACGCTACTTTCCAACCTCCAGGCCATGCAGAGCCGTAATATAAGGCTGTAAGAGCCACATGCAGCTCCGGAGCTGCGGGTTGCAGACCCCTGGTCTAACCTGAGAAAGTGTAAGTAGTTCAAAGGTGTAAAGATGAGGGGGGAGCGAGAATGTCAGGAGAGTCCAGAAGAGGGAGCAGCAGGCCAACCGGCAGAGAATCCAGGAGAATTCGACTGCAGAAATATGGAATTGGTGAAACGATGGTACTCAGTGATTGGGGTCAGGGTTTTTCTGAGCACCATTACCCAACGTGTCATCAACCCCATGTATCAGGAAAGTGGGCAAGCACATTGCCAAGAAAAGCTTATTGTTGGTAAGCATCAGTTCATGCCTGCCTGCTTGAATACTGACTTCCTCCCTCACATACCTCAGTTTAAAGCCCTCCTGATCAGGTTTGTGACCCTCCTAGCAAAAATGTTTCTACCTACAGCCACCAGGTGCAGCCCATCCCTTGCCCATCTACGTGAAATCACAGACCATGGTCCTAGAAACCAACATGTTCTTGGTGGCACCACCTGCAAAGTTCACCTCCACTATTCTCCTTTCCCTCCCTGGATCGTGCCTTTCAACTGGGAGCACAGGTGAAACGACCACCTGTGACAACAGATCCTTCAGCTTCTTTCCCAGAGCCTCAAAATCCCAAGTGACATCCTGAAAGCTACGTCTTGCAGTGCCCTACATGGATCAAAAGGAAGGGGTAGTGGTCAGTGGGCTTGACAAGTCTTGTCATTCTCTCAGTGACATCACAGATTTTTGTCCCAGGGAGACAGCACACGTCTCGAGATAACTTGTCAAGCCTGCAAATCACTGCTTCTGTTCCCCTGAGTCCTTTACTACCACCACTCATCTCCTCTGATGTTTTGCAGTGGCCATTCCAAGGGCTGAACCTTCTGTCACCCACACATTCTCCAAGGGCTGACTCTGTTGCTCCTGTGCCTGCTCCTTATCCTCACTGACAAGGGAAAGAACTTTAAATCAATTCTGTAACCACAAATTCACATAATGCTCCCTGGTCCCTCTGCTTCTATGTGTCACCTTCCTCCTGTGTTTGAGAGGTGCCCTCCTCTGAAGAGAACTCCCCAGTCTGTTCTCCACTCAGTATCTTCTGCTCCACTCTTTCCAGAAAACCCTCATTCTTCTCTTCCAAGATAGCAACCAACTTCCACTTGCTGGAGGTATAGCTACCCAACCCTCTGGCAAAACCACCCAAACATACAACAGCTGTTGCAGGTGACAGCAGCAACTTCCAGACCATCCATATTTAGTAATTTTAAATAGTAGTCCTACTAAGCTGCCCTTTCAAAAAGTCTCTCCGAACTTCTCTACAAAATGAATGTTAGACGTGCCTATTAGCCAGGCTCAAGAGTAGTCTAGAGACATGCAACACATCAATATCAAATCTGACAGTTTTGACAGTGGGGCTTATTGGAAGGGGCAGGACTTATAGGAGCATGTATTTGTGCCATTGTAGAACTTGTAGAACATATCTGATTGGGGGATGCTGGTGCCCTTGAAGAACTTGGAATGGAGAGTGTCTGATTGGGGAATACCGTTCCAATGTGTTTGTATTTGGTTGGTGTTGGTGTTTGAATGACCCATGGTCTGTTCTGTGCTCAGCTACAGGCTTCCCCACTATGCTGAAGGCGGCTTAGCTTTTGAGGCTGTTTTTTGGGGGGGGGATTGACAACTTTTTCTACATGTTCCCTCTTTCCCACATGAATGGTCAGTTAGGTTGGTGCTTTGAGACAGCTGTGGTTATCTTTGTCGAACAGGAAAGCATTGTGAGCAACTCACCCTCTGTCACTGATGGCAGGAGCACAGCTTTCTTCAACTCCTTCTCAAAAGACTGCACTGCTGGAAGTGTTTGAAAAGACGGGGGGGGGGGGCTGAGAAAGCTCTGAAGAGGTGTGTCTAGCCCCAAGGTCACCCCACTGACATGTAGGTATTTTCTCACCCAAAATGAACATCTTCGCAGCAGGAGAAGGGAAAAGAAAGTGTTCTGCTGTCATAAAGGAGAGGCTGAGCCGTTCCATGTATCTGCATTGGAAGAGTAGCATGTTTTGTGAGCCTCTCTGCCAAACTTCCTTGGTTTTTTTGCCAGCCAATGAGCGCTCCCTTTGTGGGGAAGACTGAAGCCATGACACCTCACACACCTCTGTTATGCTCCCCTGTGTAAGTAGGGAGCAAATGGCCATAGGAGCCTCAATGTTTGAAAAACAACCCGTTTGGGGGCATTAAAATCATTTTGCTGCATTTGGCAATCCTCACACATCTGTAAGCATTCCCTTCTTGGCACAAGGTTGCATGAGACCACACCGGCTTTTCTTGTTTTTAAAAGCACACATGAAAAAGTATGTGCCAATCCTGCAAGGTAGAAATATCTCAACAAACCTAGACAAGCACAGACATGCCCTTTCAGTGGTTAGGGACAGAGAGTGGAAGGCACAGATATATGCCAGTGACAGAGGATGAGTTGTTCACAATGTCATACATGCCATTTTCAGGAGCGTGAGATGCTCTTCGGGTTACAACTCAGAGACTGGCAATCGGGCTGTGTAGGCGGAGCATGGCATATCAATTTTTATTAGGGGGGCGTGTGACATATCGGACAACTCGGCGGATGCCGAGAGTACCTCTATCATATTTTCAGGCTAGCTGATCCAAAGATTCCAAAGCTGACTCTATACTGGAATCAATAGGGTGCCCAGGGGATGGTGCCTTTAGAAAGGAAATGGATCACCAGGGTTTTAGGGTGTTCTTTTATAAGGAACTTGGCAGTGTTATCGATTGAACCCAAAAGACTGGCCTCATTTAATACCATTTGAATCAATCTCATGATGTGAGAGGTTGGCTCCCCTTGGGGAAGATTAAAATCCCTATTGGATAACTGTCTATTAATTTCATCCAGGTAATCCTTAGTATCCATCATAACTGACGCTCCTCTTTTGTGTGCTGGTTTAAGGGAGAGGTCATCCACAAGATCCTGAAGAACGTGAAAATGTGGCTTAGAAATATTATGTCACAAACATTTATGCAGTTTTCTCTGTTCTATCTTTAAGTACATCATTTTGAAAAACAGAAAGTAATTGCGTATAGTGAAGAGACATCCAGCGTTTGGAATAAGTTTGGAAATGTAAAGTGTGAGTCTTTTGTGTAAGTGCTGTCATGTGGAATGCTAACGTTTGGAATAAATATTGATTTGTCCCTGATTATCCACAGTCCTGCATGTCACAAAGAACTCCTCAGTTTAATATTACGTAACATGCATAGACCCAGTCAGACCCTCATCTCAATTGATGAGATTTGATTTGTCGGTACCAATGGTGATTAATGCCAGGCTGTTCTCTTTTTAGTTTTCAATAGGCTTAGTAAATACCCTAAAAATTCAGTAAAATTCAGGTTCAGATTTATTTGGGCATAAAATTATCTGTATGCTTGAATAAGACAAATAACAGATTCAGATATACCTGAAAATTCAGGTCCGTTTGAATTTTTTTGTATTTTTGGAGTGTTTTTTCGTGTTTTGGCCTGCAGGGGTGCATTTTTAAAGCTAGTGGCACCAAAATTTACGATATCCCCTGAAGACTATCCTGATGATACCACCCAAGTTTGGTGAGGTTTTGGTGCCAGTAGCTTTAAAAATGCACCCCCTACAGGCCAAAACGCAAAAAACCACCCAAAAGCCCGAGTACCTTGAATTCGGATTTGTTCATATTTGGGCAGGACATATTCGGACAATTTTTGTCCGAATATGCCCGCATTCGCCCAGATTCGGGCTGAATCTGGTATATGTTTCATTCGAATCTCCATCCCTAGTTTTTAATTAACATCCCCCTCCCCCCTTTAAGACTGTGTAATATTTAGAAATCTTTCAATAAAAGCAGTTGGGAAACTTTTGTTAAAATAGGGAGTTAGGTGTATTCAAAGGAGAAAACTGTGTGTGTATCTGAGTTACACAGCAGTCCACATTATAACAGGATATCATAACAGGATATCCAGAAAGTTTTAATAAAGTCAATCAGCTGGAATCCACCCAGAAGCGTTGCTACATGCTTAAATCCCACTAGCTGAAGTATCCTTGTGGGTTGTATGTTGATCTACTTTCCCCACAGCTGTCAGATGCTTCATTTTCCATCCAGCACTAGAAGTAAGAAGTGGACCTCTCTCTGACTCCGCCCTTTGCAGTCTTAGGACTAGACTGAGAGATTATTTTTGTGCCTTTCCATGGAAGTAATAAGCAGCTGCAGCTGCAGCTGAATAGAACCGCAGTGTGAAGTGCCTGGTCCGTGTACCTGGAGTAATCAATGCACATGTGCGTTTCTGAACCATGCCACAGATGAGCTGCAAAATGAATAGATCAATAGAAATGATCAAAATGAAATGATCAATAGAGCTGCAAAATGGAGTTCCAGAAAGATGGGATTTCTGTACAAACTTGAAAAGAATCCCAGTGTGGCAAAAAAAAATATATAAATCAGAATCTTAAAAAATATTTTAGGGGATTGAACACCTCCCCCCCTCAAAACAATACCTGTAGCTTTAAGCAAAGTATGCTCCCTGAATTCTTAGTGGCTGTTTGGGGTTGTCCCTACTGTGGGGAAGCGGATATTAGGGGAATGAGATGCTCTGCAGAAATCCTTATGAGTCCTCCTAACCATGGCCACACAGCCTGGAAAACCCACAACCAGTCTCCAGAATCATTGACAGCAGGATTCAAACAGGAATGACCTTCAGAATCAGAGTCACCAGTGGTGTGGTGGTAGGAGCCAGTATGACTGGTGGCACCAAAATCAAAGGAGTTGGTGTGAGAAATGGTGAATCACAACAGTCAGTCAACAGTCTGCTGAGCTTGACGATACTTTTCCTGAAGACTTACGGGTGACTGAGATTAGTCCTGCTTTTTGGCCCTTTTTGAAGGCAGCTTCCCAGACATCTTTCTTGACTGCTAGAGAAGGAGATACCTGTCAGACTCTCGAACGTGGAAATAACAGAGACCGTAGGAAAGTCCAAAAGCAGTTTATTCCAGGTGATACGAAGAGTAACAATGTAAAGCAGGATCGGAGCTAGAGAGCTCAGATCCAGGACTTCTATCCTTTAATCCCCGTTTCGCCCCACACCAAATGTCCACTACAGTTTCTACTACAAAGCTACAAAGAACCTGGGAACCTTTCACGCCTCTTTGAAGATGGGCTGGTGCCAGGAGATTGCTAGGAAGGGAAGAGGGAAACAGGAAAACAATTGCAAATCACACACAGCAAGACATCAAGATACTGACAGGCAATGGTCCTGACAATACCATTAGTTGGGTGCTGAGGAGTGAAAGAAGGTACTGTGTCTTTCAGAGGCACATGGAATGGCAATTGCTTCCAAAGTCGCAAGGGCTTGTTCAACATGTCCCCCAAAGAAAAACCCAATTGCAGCAAGCTTGTTTTGTGGGATGTTCACAATTTGTTTGCTTCGGTTATCCAATAGGGATCCAAAACTACCTCCGTCAGTATCATCTCTATTTTATTCTCACTTTATTTTATTTATTAACCCAGTGAGGTAGGTTAGGGTGAGAAAGTGTGATTGGCACAAAATCACCTGATGAGCTTCCATTGCAAAATGGGGATTGGAATCTGGATTCTTTCAGATCTCAGACTGACACTTGCCTTCAAACATAAGATGAAGCACTTGCATCCAGGAGCAGAAAGGAGGTCTGCTTTACAACAGCAGGGCTTAAATGTGGCCTTATGTGCCACAAAGGAGGAACATTCCATATGGAAGTGCTGTGTGGTTTCCGGGCTGTATGGCCGTGTTCTAGCAGCGTTCTCTCCTGACATTTCGCCTGCATCTTCAGAAGATGCCAGCCACAGATGCAGGCGAAACGTCAGGAGAGAATGCTGCTAGAATACGGCCATACAGCCCGGAAACCACACAGCACCCCAGTTATTCCGGCCGTGAAAGCCTTCGACAATACATTCCATATGGAAGATTTTTTTAGAAGAAACGCGAGACCTCTCCCGAGAGAAAAATCCTCTGGAGAAGGTTTCCAATCTGAGCAGCAAGAGTGTGACTCCTCCCTTCAAGGCAAACTTTGCTCAAAGTTTCAATTCTGTGGGAATGGAATTTTCATACCCAACACCTGGCTGTAGAGGTTTCTGCTCTGTGCAGGTGCAAAGCCCAGAAACAGTCAAGTACAAGTTACCTAACAGTTGGACCTTGCAAACTGGCAACTCCAAAAGCTGGAGATGGTGGCCAGTTGGGTAAGTGCTTGGTCAGTTCTTTCCTTTGCTCTGGATTTCTTCAGTTATTTCATCAGATTATGGTGAACTGCTCAACTGATTGGGTCATCTTATCTACATCAATCTGATTAGTGCTGTACTGAAATGCAGGTACCAAGCTGTGCTGTACTGAGATGTGCAAACCTCATGGGAAACACGCATTCTCTATGTATATCTCACTAAGGCACCTATAAAGGAATATACTCTTCAAGCTTTTCAAAATGACTGGAGAAGCTGTTAGGGTAAAAAAGCAAGTCCCTGAAACTGCATGTTCAAAAGCAGTTAATGCTCAAATTTGAAGAGGGATCCACAACTAAGCCCACCTGCAAAGGAACTCAGTTCCAGCTTCCTTCTTACCTAGCACAATTGATAAAACTAAACAAATGTATTTTATGCTTCATGTTTAACACTTATAACATCTGGCATGACTGGACAACATGCTGCATTTCATGGTTGCTTCATGTGTCCTGCGGAGGCAAACGCAAATGTGCCCTTGCGCCTCCCAGACCCAGTCCCTCCTCCTCTCTTCAGGTCTCATAACCCATCTGTGAGAGATGGTGCTCATCTCTGGATCCTGACCCAGAGGAGGAGAACCACTGCTCTAGCCGAACTTGAAGAGGACTTGCTCATGGGCCCGCCTCACAGCTCCAATAAGCTCTTCTTCAAAGCTCAGGGAAAGTCTGGCTGCCGCTCATAGATGCAAAGTGTCCTTCGAGTGTGAGTTAATCTGCACCAACAATAACACAGCACTCCTTGTTTGCCACTCAAGCACAACACTCAGTACGCTGCTGCACAAAATCAACAGCTTGCATCCTGTGAACTGCCAGTGGACAGCACTGATGGTCTTGGATCTTGCCTACCCTGCACGCCTCTTTGGTGCCATTTCCAATCTCAGGGACGGCATGCACGAGTGCCCCAGTCAGGCAGCTGGCTGTAAGCAGGAAGGCAGAAGGGAGGGGGACGGCCCTGTTTGCCTCTTGCACAAGCAAAGCTCTGCTTGCAGAAGAGAAAGAAGTTATTGTGCTGCTTCCACCTGAGAGGCAGCTCATCTGCGATTATTAGTGCAAGCAAGTCCCTCAATCTCACAAACAAACTTTCTTAGGAAGACAACTGGCTCCCATAGGGGAGAGTGGAAAAGGATCCACAATACTTCTGCCTGCAGATCACAGGATCCATCCCAATGCGTGGCTCTCCACCCCCCACCCCCCAAAAATTCAAGGGATCTGATTAAGTAAGGAGATCTACGGAAGCTAATTGTTATATCAGTTTATTATAAAAAAGAAATGGTAGCCATGTTCAATACAGCAATACTTCCTGCTTACACAGACGAACGGAGGACACTCCAAACAATGTGGACGTTTCAAGGGAGGCAAATGAGTGGGAGAGGCAACTAAACTGCATTAACCAAAATGCCATCAGGATACCGAAACACTCTTTTTAAAAGGTTAAAAATTAGATATCAATATTGGTGTCTTAATATTGCTTTCATTATTGGACAAGCACGACTTTTATAGAAATTAAAAGACACACACCAAAGTAAAATAAAATATTTTTTTTAAAGAAAAGGTGGCTGCTCCAACATTGCCCCCAACCGCCTGGCCGGCCGTCCCACGTGGCGCCTGCAGACTGGATAGCAGCACTTTTCATGAGAATTACGCAGCAGAAAATATCAAAGCAAAAATAGGGTGACTGTTATCAACAGGTATTCAAAGAAATGAACTGTTAAATTACTGTTAAAACGAACAATTTAATTATCTACATTTTTAAGTTATTTTCCAAAAACTGCTCCAAAGAAAATCATCAACTCAAAGATCAAGCTCTTAATTTTTCTTTTTTTGGCTGATGGGAGTTTTCCAGTTCACAGCTTTCTGCATGCTTGGAACAAGGGCCAGCTATAAATCCTTTCAAACAACCAAGTAGGTAGACAGAAGAAAATAAAAGTTTACTGCCAGTCAGCACACCATAAACAACAAGCCTTTGCTCTCGTTCAAGTCACTGCTCTTCACCAGCACATTATCTTCTGTATCTTCCTCGCTCTCCTCCTCGGTCTCGGTCCCTGTCGCATATCCTGTCTCGTTCCCTCTCCCTGTCTCTGCCCCGTTCTCGCTCCCTCCTGGTGTCCCGAGGACGGTCCCGCTCACGATCTCGCTCACGCTCACGGGGCCTGCTTCTCCGGCCACTGACCACAGCTTGTGTCCGACGCAGAAAGTCATCAACCCTCATGTCATAGTCATGCTAATGAAGACAGAACAATTTTGAGTCATCATCTAATTAGCATCCATTCACCTGAAGATTTTTCTGAAATTCAAACTTCAAGATTGAGACACTCGGAGGATCAAGCTTTCCACAGGAAATATCACCAATTTTGAAACTGAAAAACGCCAAAATGCAAGAAAGCAGATTTCCCCACCCAAATCATCCAACCTGAACATTTTAAGTGATCTCATGAATTAGTCTGACCAGATTTAGCTGGCCAGATGACCAAGAGGGGAGCATAAAGTATATCTTGCCCACTTTTCTCTCCAAGCCCCCCACCCCCCGGGCAGACCAGGAGCAGCGGGAGATAGAGACATAACACTCATTCAGCTCTGAGCCCCCAAGCCACAAGTCTTGTATCCTTTCAGCTGCAAGCCCCCCCCCCCCCCCCGCTTTGCAGGCTGGCCAGGCATGAGGGGAAAAAACAGAGGAGGAGGATATGATGTTCTCTTCCTCTCGTGTCCCCATGGGCCTCTTCTTGTCATTTCCTATTTTAAAGGCATCTTTTAATATTACATGCATAGTTTTCATAAATCTTCATGGGGAAATCTAGATTTTTAACAATTGAAAAACCAAAATATAAGGATAATTAGATAAAAGTGTTTCAAATGAAGCACGCTGCTGATTTAAGAACTCTGATTTGGCAAGCAATTTTGTTGTAATTCTAGTTTTAATTAAAGATAATAATTAGCTGAGTTGGTAGCTGTTTTGAAAAATGCTCCAAGTCATGGTGGGAGCATAATACAGACAATGTGGTCCTCCATACATAATCCAGGCTGGTAAAAAAGAGCACTCTGGTTTCTTGTTTTTTTAAAAAATCCAGTTAAATGCTTTTTAACACCCCCCCCCCCCAACCCTGGCTGCTGAGACACTGCATGGGCCACTAACCTGGGTTGCCTCCTTGCAACCACGTGCGTGTGAACAAACTGTCGTTTCAGAGTGCAGGCAACACGCGAGGCCACAGCAGGCTGTTCCCACATCCCCAAAGGCCGAATTCGGAGCATACCAGGATGCTCTAGCCAAACCTTTGACGGGAATTCTTGCTTCCCTCCAGGCAAGAGCATGTGCAAAGAGCATACAAAGAGCATGCGCAAAGAGTCAAAGCAGAAGCTCTATGAAACCCAGCACAACACTTCTCTTCTGCTTCTGATGAAAACCACCTCATTCTACTCTTGACTGAGGTACCAGTGGCCGTGGTCACAGCTTGCCCCCCGCACACTTGGCCACAACCAAGTTTGAAAGCCTGACACATCCTTCTCTCACAACTGCCTCCAATTTGTCCATTGTCCTTATTCAGTGCAAGCCAAGGCCACGGTGCAATACTTACCACTCGCTTATCCCGGTATCGTGCATCATGTGGTAAGGGATGGTGCCCGGAATAAGGAGGGTGGGCTTGGGGTGGAGGAGCGTGGTGTTGGTAGTACGGGTGATGGGGAGGCTGTTCCATACCTGGGTATGGAGGCTAAAATGAAAATTAAATGCAGTGTGTTACTCCAATGAAGACATAGGGAAAACAAACAAAACAAAACCCTACATTTGAAGGCTGCTACAAAGGAGTGCTCCACTGAGGACATTTCCCTGGGATGGGCAGGATGCTTTTCACACTGCTCAGCAACTGCACCAGCAAAACCCCTGCCTGCACTTAAAGCACAAATTTTCACAACAACTGCCTGAAAGAGGCTGCAGCATTTTACAGATCCCAGTAATTGAGAGGCAACATACTTCATGTTGCAGTGAGTGCCAATATTCACACTGCAACACCAAGAAAAATAAACAGCTGCTGCCAGAATTCTCATTCCTGAAAAGTAGAGGAGATGAGGATTTCTGCACTACCCTGAAACAAGAAACAACTATGCCTCTCCAATGCCAGGCACCAAGCCAAGGTTTGCAATGGAAAAGTTGCCAATTTTAGAGGGAAGGTTTGGGGAAAAAATATTAAAAACCTGTCTCAACATAATATGACAAGTGCATGCCTCTTAAATCCAAGCCTCTTTTCCTGCACTTTGAATTCATTACTTCTTGTCCCAGTCTCTGCAGCAGCAGAAAACAAGCTTGCTCCCTCTTCAACATGACATCCCTTCAAATACTGAGTCATGCCTATCATGTCACCCCCTAACCTTCTCTTCTCCAGATCACCAAGTCTCTCCTCATAGGGGATGGATTCCAGACCTTTCACCAGTTTGGCTGCCCTCCTCCAGACACACTTGAGCTTGTCAATCTCCTTCTTGAACTGTGGCACCCAGAGCTAGACCCAGTATTCCAGGTGAGGTCTGATCAATGCAGAATAGAGCAGTACTATAACTTCCTTTGATCTAGCCACTATATACTCCTATTGATGCAACCCATAATTGCATTGACTTTCTTAGCTGCCACATCACACCATTCACTCATGTTCAGCTTGTGGTCTACTAAGACTCCCAGATCCTTTGACTTGTATTGTTGTCAAGCCAGGTGTCACCCATCCTGTATCTGTGCATTTCATTTTTCCGCCTAAGTTTAGTGCCTTACATTTCACATTTACTTTGTTAGTTCTGGCCCAGCTCTCTAATCTGTCCAGGTTACTCTGAATTCTGACCCTGCTCTCTGGGGTATTTGCTACTCCTCCTAATTTGGTGTCATCTGCAAATGTGATTAGCATTCCATCATCCAAGTCATTAATAAAAATGTTGAACAGCACTGAGCCCAGATCCTGCGACACCCCACTAGTCACTTCTCACCAGGACAAAGAGGAGCCATTGATAAGGAACCTTTGGGCTTGGTTGGCCAACCAATTACAAATCCACTGTTCTGTGGGAAGAAGGCCGGGGTTTTTTTTGGGGGGGGGGGGGGAAATGAGCGGGGAAATGTTTGGGGATAAATGTGGCTGCAGAAACGACAATCCTTAGATTTGGCTTTCCGCAGCAGTGGTTACTGACACAGCATAAGAAAGACTACTGAATTTTTCTAGAGTCTGGTTTATTGACTGTTGTACCAGAACTTTACAACTAGTAGATGTTGCTCAAGAGCTGACGAAGACCCTGGTCACCCAGCCAACCCAGCAAGTGCCCAGAGTTGCGTTCCCAAAGGACTTTGCAGTTCCTTGTTGTTATACAGACACTATCTGATTACAACGTATTTGAAATTAGTACACCTAAGAGTCCCCATGCCCCCATCCGCAGATACTCATAGTTGCAGATCAGGGCCAAAAACAGACTAGGGAGATTTTTCTGCAGTGCTGCAGAAAAATATGAACAGTTTTACAAAAATTGTGGGGTGTGTTTAAATCCCTCCCAAACAGAAAGATGTTGTCTGCACTGGAGGGACACTTACCAGGGGAGGGGGGCGGCGGCGGCGACGACGGCAGCGCACAATGATGCCCCACGGCCATGCCTGCTCCTCTGAACTTCAGCAGAAAGAGTGGAGGTCACTCCACAGGAGGTGGCACAGCTGTAAGCCAGCAGGAGGGGGAAAACAGGAGATGCCCCCGCCCCCACAACTTCAGCTAGTTAGGAAACCAGGAGCCAATAACACCTCTCCCTACCAAGTGAGCTGATGGCACAAGTTAGGAGAAGGGGGACCTGCTAACACCCTCCACATGAGCTGTGAAGGGGTGGCAATGAGGGTGAATGGCGAAGGAAGGAAGGAAGGAAGGAAGGAAGGAAGGAAGGAAGGAAGGAAGGAAGGAAGGAAGGAAGGAAGGAAGGAAGGAAGGAAGGAAGGAAGGAAGGAAGGAAGGAAGGAAGGAAGGAAGGAAGGAAGGAAGGAAGGCCCCCTCCTCCCAGCAGCCAGTGAGTGGGTGGGCCAGGTCAGCCAGCAAGCGGAGGAAGGATGGGCTTCTGCTTCCCTGCATCTCACAAGTGGCAACACCCACTTTCTAACAACACTCGGAAAGGCACCAGGAAAGCTCTCAGCAAGCCTACAGCTCCCAGGCTGAAGACCCCTGGAGTAGACACCACACATACTCATTTTTGGTGTTCTGCATCACTCTAAACCCGAGACCCGCTCCCTTTATGGAAGTCTTGCATCAGGAACATGATATGAATGAGCTACATCTATACTAGATTTCTCTTAACCAAATCCTCCCATGGCCATAAACTTCAAAAGAGACATGATGCTCTACCCCTAACAACGTGTACCTGACAGAATGCCATAGAAGAACTTAATAACACTGGGAGGCAGGGGAGAAAGGAATGAATTGCAATCAAGATCTCAAAAAAACCAACAAAAAACCAACAATACAAACCATTCCTTGCCAGGGTGGCGGGGGCCCCATGCTGTGGAACTCCCTCACATAATCATTGTAAGACTGAAAAAGAAAAGAAACATAATAAAAACAGTGGGAATATCAGTAGAAGGAACTGTTCTGGAAAGCACCTGATGCTGCCACAGAGAAAAGGACGCTGCAGACTTACCCCATTTAAAAAGACATCTCTCCGGACTCCTGAAAATCGTCTGTTGGGAATAAGATTGTGAAACTAAATGACAGTGGCAAGCAACCGGATCACGAAATGGAAGAATATCAACACTTCTTACCTGTCTACTTCTTGATACCTGGGGTCCTTTAAATACCCTGTTCAAAATCAAGCAGGATTATATATCATATTTGCCACTATACAGTAACACAGTAAGTCGACAGCACCGCCCCCCTTTCAGAACGCTTCCTCCTTATCAAAGGCCCACCAGGAGCGATCTCTCTGCTGCCCCTAAAACTGGCGTCACCCATTTGGGAAGGCTTTCAAAAGTCACGGAGTTTTCCTTCACACTAAAACGGAGCAGACCCTAGTTAAGAGATATGGATCCGACTGAAAGTTCTACTTCCCCAAATTAGTTTTTTCAAACAAAAATGTACAGCATTAAATAACAGTCTGTGAAGTGCTCAACGAGCCTCTGGCACTTAATCCAGCAGCTGATGTCTCAGCCTTCCACCATTCTGAGGTCCCAGCTTGCTGGGGCAACGTGCAGATGATGGGGAAGGCCATGGCAAACCAGCCCACAAACACAGTATGCCGAGGCTGATTTTTCACGGTCAAAACGCCCTGTGGTAGATCCAGGAGCGTACCTGCTGCGGCACTATTTGCCCCGCTGTTGACTCTGCACTGCTCCTCGGTTCTTCCTGGGACTCGAGGCAGGGCCTGCACGTTACGCCCCAACTGTTTCTGCACGAGCCTGGGGCTTCTTCATTTGCACCACGAGTTCTTCCGCAATGTCTTCCACACATGCGCGGACAACCTCTGTTTCTCGCATTCTGACTGGCTGAATCTCCCTGTTCCCCCCACACACTTTCACTATTTTTAGTTTTAAATGACTCTGAACACAAAGCAGGTGCTGAGAATTGGCACCCTCGCCCCCCAGTATAAAATCTTTGTGTGTGCGAGGGAATCGCCGTCCCCCCCCAGATTAAAATCCTTGCATGTGTGAGAGAATCGCTGCTCTCCCGTTTGCGGTGCCTGCATACACCACTTATGTCTAAAAACCAAAGTTTCTCACTCTGTGTTTTTTTTCCCACGGGGGGGACAGGGTGCCGATTCTTAGCGCCTGTTCATTGGAGGGGTAGGCCAGAGCTGTGAGGCAGGAAAAAACGGCCCTGGTTCTGCTGCCGAAGAGTTTTTCATGGCAGTGGAAGCCACTGGAGCAACAAAGGGAATTTTAAAAGAATCTCAACTTTGGCTGTTTTTGAAATTTGCGGAGCAAAGCTAATGCTGCGGGGCGGGGGTGAGGCAATAACATGGCAGCACCGGAAGCCGTGAAGAACTCCCAGCTGCCCCAGACTATTCTCTGTGATAACAATGGGGCATTTTTACTGTGAAAAATCAGCCCTAGTAAACATTAAGATGTGACGTCACCCTGTGAGTCAGTAATGACCCAGAACTTGCACCTTTACCTATTACAGGTGGTCAACGATATCAATACTGAATCAATGTATTAGCAGAAGCCAGCAGAAGCTTTTCAGGAGACAACTGCATCTGAGGAGCAACAGCTCTCCATCTAGGTTGATTTTAATGATACAACGGGGAAAGAGTTATATAAATCCCTGATGGTGGCAGTCCTTCCAAGAAGCAGGGCGATTTGGTACCTCATGATTCTTACACTCAAGCACCCTAACAAGGATGACGTTGAATATTTCTTTAGAAAGTTTATCCTTATCACTGCACGCCCTCCCTCCCGCCCCCAAAACAATGGTCAGTTTACACACAAATCTGGACATTTGTGCACAAATATTGGCAAAGATATTAACCTGGTCTTTGGTGAAATTCAGGAGGATAATCAATTCTTGGTTTCTTTCTGCTGTTATGAATACCATAATCCTCTGGTCGACGCCTACATAAATTAGACAATAATTAAACAGTTGTTTGGAGGAACCTTCACAGAGAGAACCTCTTCAAAGGGAACAGCAGGAACTGCCCTGAAATGCATTTCTGGAAGTGCATGGCTTGTTCTAAAAAACACAAGTCTCAGATAACTGAGTCACAATTCATGGCACAATCCCATTTGTAAGAATATCTACTAGAATTTGCATGTTGTGTTGAACAAGATTCTTAACATGTTATTTAATGCAGCAATAGCTCTTACAGTTCAATCCTACATACAGAGATTTGAAAAAAAAATCCCTGATTTCTGTGGCCTTACTATAAAATTTGCCAAAGATTGTAGTCTAGAATAAACTTACTTTTAATACATGCACTTACAGTGTTAACCTACAAGAATGAATACATATATGGAAATGCCCTACAAACTGTTCTACATCGTCCTCACTCTTATTGTGAAACATTTTATCAAGCTCTTACATGCAGACTGCTCCCCGCACCCCACAAGCAAAATACCTGTACAAAACATTCAATATTGTCGGTATTTGACTTTAGACATGTTAAATGATACTGGTTGAAATACTCTCTTTTTTCCTAGTGGATTCTTTTCACTTGCTACTCAGTTTTCTTTCTGTGCTCACCATCTGCAGGTAATTTAATGCCAGCCTCCAAATACATCATCAATTGCCTATAAAAAGGAAACCAGTTACACTGCTAAAAAGAGCTACTTTCTAAACATCAAAGCTCAGTTGCTGGAACTCCAGTGATAGACAAATCAACCTCCCCCTCCTTCCCAAGTATCTCTAAAGTCAATTCATATTAACATATTTTAAGTTAATACAATTCTGAGCAAATAAACCAAAGCAAATAAACCAAAGTATGTACAGCAAAAACAGCTTTAAGAAAATAAGAGCTGGTGTAAAGAATGAACATACCGCTTTCTTGTCGTTTTGAGTGTGCACTTACGACCGGTATAATATATGATAGTAACAGTTCATATAGTAGTCCAACTACTGACTTTAAGCTGAAAGCCACATACATAAATGGAGGCCCTGGCAGGCTCGAGAAGGTGTGATGGCGTAATAAGGCATAGTTTGCAGTCCATTGCAAAACCTTCACTCGTAAACACTTTATTGCACTGGAAGCCTCTCAGGCTTAACTTCAAAAGCCATCTCGGTGCTCAGTCCTCTTATGCCCAAAGGAAAAGGGATGCTGCCAGGATTCCTCCTACCTACGGATTACAGTGTCCTTTTTTTTAAGAGCAAGGAAATGGGGAATCGTTGGGTATCTGTACCTACCACAGGACATTTCCACAAAGGAAACTTTGCAGCCCAAACAGGTTGCAGCCCAAACCGCAGTCTTTAGTGAAACACTTTAGATTTATCAGAATGCCAAGTGGCTACACAGGTATGGGGTGTGGGGGAAACCGTGCTGGATAGAAGGGCTTATATGTCAGTCCTTTGCAAAGACTTCTCCAATTCTGTAACAAGGTACACCCCCTCTTTTCTGGCCAATGTTGGCAAGTTCATAGAGCAATGATCAATAACCATGGCGATCCTCTAAGCACATTTAAGTCCACAGGTGCTGCCAGCGGCTGGAAAGGGTGGCGAACACAGACACAGCAACAGCCATCCTTTTGGGATTGTTGCCGGCTCTCCTTCAAGGGCCCCTTGCTCCCCTCTGGAGAGAACCTATGGCTTTCAGAAGCTCAGAAAGAGGTGAGAGAATGTGGTAATGGGTTTAACCACAGCATGGTGATACAATCTGAAACAGTCCCAAACACGCTCCTCTTGAACAGCAAAATAATATAAATATTTTATCCTCAAAATGAGGCGGTCATCTTCTGCAAAATTACAAGTGATCCTGATAAAAGTCCCATATTTGATAAGGCTTATCCAGAGATTACCTGAAAGAAAAGGCTTTTACAAGACATTAACTCATTTTCCAACACATGGACATGCTGCCTCTTCCTCCACCTAGCCTGCTCTTGACAGATCTGCTTACCTCCGTCAACAGATATGTTTCATCTGTTCAACGGTCTACATTTACAAGCTACATTTACAAGCTTTTTTCTGCATAAGCCAAAGGTCCCCATTTTCCTCTTGAAATTGACCAACTTGGAGGGGGTGGGGGACAGTATGAAATCCTCAATGAAGCCACAAACCCGTCCATGCAGCTTGATGTGAGGATTTTCTCTCTTCTTGATTGCCGGAAAAGCTTTTTGATGAATCACATTCCTCCATCACGTTATTCTGACACATGTGCCTATTATCAGTCCAAAGAACGTTTCTAACCTTCCCACATCCCGGACTGGCTCTCGACGTGACAGCCGTCCTCTTGACCGGGGCTGAGAGTGCATTCTTCTCTTGTGCCGCATTTTATGAATGACTTGATACAAGTCAATACTTTCATCAGGAGGGAATAGGAGACAAAGCTGGGTTCCACATTCAAGCTCAATTTCCTGGAACAGTGAAAAACTGGTTTACAAGCTGAAGTCAGAATACATCCACATTTTCTAAAGCCATAGACAGGATTTCCAGCCCAAAAGAAGAACCGGTAAGTGTGATTTATTTTTAAAGTAACAATAATTATGGTCAGAGAACCATAACGAAAGATACTAGTTTAGACACTGCCAGACATCAAATCTTTTGAAAACATGAAGAAAAACAAAACCACCTACCTCAACCGAGAGCCTACAAGTGAAGCCCCAAATGTATGGATAAAAAGCTTAATAGCACACATAAATAGCAGGTTAGATAAATTTGATGATCTTAGGATATCTGATCATTGAAATGCCACAAGGAACAGGCAATTTGTTAATTGTTGTTCACTTATATTTTATATAAAGTGTTAGTCATTTTTTTTACAAAGGCACACAGACCGTACAATATATAAGCAGGGTGAAACACCTATTCACTAATTCCTCGGGACTAATTACTAACCACAAGGTAAGAGGTTGTGAGAACGGACCATTGGTACTTACCGTGAAGGGCCTTTCTCCTGGCAGGCGTAGGGCATCTCTATGGGTTGTTCCTTTCCCTTGCTTAGGAGGCAGGACTTTACTGGTTTTTCTTCCACTTCCTCTTCACTCGTTCACTTCCCCCCCCCCCCCTTCAACTACCAGTAACAGATTGACCACGCAAAACATGAACACGCATTCAGAAAACAAACTAGGAACTTGGATACAAACACATGAATAAACATCCACCTAAACCTCTTTTTTTTTGTTTGTTTAACCTCAACTGTATAACCAACTCTGACTCATCCTTCCGGTAGAAAACCTCAGGGAGGGCCGAGATGCCCTACGCCTGCCAGGAGAAAGGCCCTTCACGGTAAGTACCAATGGACCATTCTCCTGGAGGCGTAGGGCATCTCTATGGGACATATCAAAGCAGTGTCTCACTCCCCGGGTGGGAAATTAGTCTCTGGAAACATGACTCAACACCCTGGTACCGAAGGCAGTACATTGCTCAGCCCAGGATTGAATCTTGTAGTGCCGTACAAAAGAAGACGTAGAGGACCAAACAGCGGCTTTGCAAATGTCCTCTACTGACACCTGATATTGTAGGCACAGAGTGGGCTTTGAAGAGTTTTTAAGTTCCTATACCATTGATTTTCTTTAACAGTATTGTCTTTATAACTTTGTGCTTTATAACCAATTAAATCAAATACATGTAGGCCTCTTGCTCTTTGCCCTCGTTCCGTTACTAGCCAGATTTGCAACAGTCCTGATGAATGCCCCTTGTTCTTACTTCTACATGGGAATGTAAGAGATTGTGAACGAAGTTGTTTTTGAGGTCTTATTGTCCCCGCTGGCACCATAAGTCTGCCCTTTTTCTGATACAAGGCAGAACAAGGCTAGAATGTTTAGGCTCTTTGTCTAGAAAAGTAGGACAACTGAGAACAATACTGATAAGGTGAGGCTGGGTCTTAGTTCACAGGACATCAAAGGGTGAAATACTGAGATCTTCCAATAAGGGCACTTGCCTGTCCTAAATGTTTTGGGTAAGGGGATGATTTCCTCCCTTTTCCATGATTGATTGATGATGGTTGTACTTTGGGGTGTATTCTTTTTAATGCTATTCTGATGTAACCTATAAAAATAAGAGACAGCAGCCATTTTAGTGTGGCTCCTCTGATACTAGCTTGCCTGTTGTTGGCCTGAATAAAAATTATTTCTTTAATTTTATTCTTTGTCAGCTTGAGCTTTTTGGGCTTAATTTTCTTAACAAGTTACCCCGCGGTAACAATATCTTAACGCCGCATTATTAGCGGCACTCCTGATTGAATGAGCCGTAATGCCCGAAGGCACTGACAGGTTTGTATTCTTGTAAGCATCCGCGATGGCTAACTTCAGGTTCGCACTGATGAAGGCGGTGGACATCACCTGGCCAATATTTGGATGTGACACATTAATGAACATGCATTCAGTTTTCCTAATGGCTTCTATGGATATATATCTTAAGAGATCTACGCATGTCTAAAGTATGCCACATTTTTTCCCTGTCCCACACTGGGTTGGGAAAGAATGTAGGCAAGGTAATTTCCTGCTGCCTGTGAAACCTGGAACAGACCTTAGGCTTAAAGGTAGGGTCAGTATGGAGTATGACCCTGTCAGGGTGGAATTTACAAAGGTTGGAACTAATGGACAATGCCTTAATCTCTGAAACCCTTCTAAGCGGTTGTTACTGAAATAAGAAATAGTAATTTCATTCTGAGCCATCTGAGCTGAATAGATCGCAATGGCTCGAAGAGATGTTTCGTGAGTCCAACTAAAACGGTGTGTAGATTCCACGAGGGAAAACGGTGCACTACCGCAGGCTGAGATTGACTCACTCCTTTAAGGAACCTCCGGATATCCCCATGGTCTGGCACTGGATATCCCATAGATCCCAACCATACAGTGGAAAGGGCTACAATTTGTCTTTTAAGTGTAGCTACCTGTAATCCTGACTGAAATCCCTCCTGTAGAAATGCTAGAATATCACCTATCTGTGGGTACTCCGGATCTATGTCTCTTACATGGCACCACTTAGCAAATACCTTCCAAGTGTAATTATATATCTGAGTAGTGGACGCTTGCTGGGAAGCTAATAGAGTAAGAATGACATTCTCTGAGTACCCTTTCTTTGCTAAATTTGCCCTTTCAAGAGCCAAGCGGTCAACTTTAAATGTCCCGGTTCGGGGTGCCAAACGGGACCTTGACGTAGCAGGTCCGGTCTGCATGGGAGATGCAGGGGTTCCTGCTGAGACATCTGAGCGATCATGGAAAACCACGGTCTCCTGGGCCAATAGGGCGCTACCAATATCAGATCATTCCGCTCCGACCTCAGCCTGCGTAACAATTTTGAAATGAGAGGAATGGGTGGGAACTCAAAGAGAACTCCTTCCGGCCACGGAGCCACTAGGACAGTGGTGGCGAACCTTTGGCACTCCAGATGTTATGGACTACAATTCCCATCAGCCCCTGCCAGCATGGCCAATTGACCATGCTGGCTGGGGCTGATGGGAATTGTAGTCCATAATATCTGGAGTGCCAAAGGTTCGCCACCACGGCACTAGGACATCCGTTGCTATCGCTGATTGATGGTAATGGAAACCATGTGGCTATGCTCTCGAATACCGCCAGATGAAGTTGCCACTCAGCATTCGAGATCGCCTTTCGACTTAAGCAGTCCACCTCGGTATTCAGGATACCACTGATGTGATCTGCCCGAATGGACACTAAATGATTCTCCGCCCACGTCAACAGTTTGGTTGCTTCTATTTGGAGAACTGATGGTCTGCTTCCTCCTTGATTGTTTAAGTATGCGGCTACATTGTCCGTCCATATTAGCATGTGACAACCCCAGATGCTCAAACTGAAATGACGCAGAGACAGGTGGATTGCACGCTGCTCCAACAAGTTGATGGGCAGTTTTGAGTCCGGCCTGACCACTGACCCTGGACGAACTGGTGATCCAAGGTCGCCCCCCATCCGGAGAGACTTGAATCTGTGAAAACTTGAACTGTAGACCTTACTAAGTATTGTTTCCCTTTGGACAGGTTGCTGCTGTCCATCCACCAGACCAGGCTCCTTTTGACTGACGAAGGCACCACTAACCATCTGTCCTTCTTCTGCATTATATCTAGTTGGTACAGGCGAAGGAATAGCTGTAGCTGCCTGGAGTGAAATCTGGCCCACTGCAGTGCATCTATGGTTGCTACTAATAAACCCATCAAACTGGACAGCTACATCAGGGATGACTTGTTGGCTACGATCACCTGTTGAACTAGCCGTTGTATCTTCAGAATCTTGTCCTGTGGCAGGAAAAGACAATGCCGCAGCGTATCAATCACTACTCCCAGATGCTCCATTCGCTGTGATTGAATCATGGTACTTTTCTTGAGATTGACCACAAAGCTGTACTTTTGCAATGTCTGCTGAACTTGTTGGACATCTGACCTTGCTTTTTCCTCCGACTCAGACTGTATCAGCAAGTCGTCCAGGTAAGGGTGGACGCGTATTCCCTGGTGGCGTAACTGGACTACTGGCGCCAGGAGCAGTTTTGAGAACACCCTTGGAGCCGAGGCAAGGCCAAAGGGTAAAGCTCTGTATTGGAGATGCATATCTTCTACCGCGAACCAGAGGAATTTCTCATGAGATGGATGGATGGGTAGGTGCAAGTAAGCCTTCGTCAGGTCTAGGGACATGAAGAACTCCCCTTCGTTCGCAATGTTTCCATTTTGAAATGACGTAATCATAGATGACGGTTCACAAATCGCAGGTTCAGAATTGCTCTCCAGTCCCCTGTTTGTTTGGGAACTGTGAAAAAATGGGAACAGACGTCGTGCACTTCTCCCAGTCTGGCACAAATTCCACAGCTTTGATTTGTAGGAGGTGGTCTATTGCTGTCTTTGTTCTGGGTTGTTTTTGAGGGCACTTAAGAGTTGAAGATGGGATGAATCTGTGTGGGGGAAACTTTGCAAATTCTATTAAGTAACCGTCCTTTACCGCTTCTTTTGACCACCGATCTACATGTGGCTGATCCCAATAACGATGAAAATGCAGTAATCTCCCCCCCCCCCACCGGAATGTTCTGATAGTCAGAACCGAGAGTTTCTAGAGAATCTGGGGAATCTACCCGCTCTACCGAAGGGACGAAAATTTCCCCTTCCTCTGGGTGCCTGCTGCAAATACCAATTTGCGCGTCTACCATCCTTGTTAATGCGGGGAAGTGTCCCTTGCGAACGAAAAGGTAAGCGAGAGGCTGCCCTATCTTGTCTAACCTGCCTAGGAAGAATCTTCCTGTTATCCTTGGTATTGACTAATACCTGCTCCAAGTTCTTTCCAAACAATTTTTGACCATGGAAAGCGTAGCTGGAAACCACTGATTTTGACTGCATGTCTGCTTGCCAAGCTCTCAACCATAAATTTCGCCTAGCCGGTATAGAACTGGCCATGGAACGGGCTGCTAATGTGATGGCATCTGCTGATGCATCAGCCAAGAAGGTTGACCCTAACATGAGTCTGTCCAGCCCATCTCTCACTGCCCTGTCATCTGGCGCAACTAAATCTACAATGCGTTTAATCCAAACCAACAACACCCTGGAAACAGTGGCTGTAGGTATTAGGACCTTAATTAACATGGCCAACCAGTCATGAGCCTTCTTCATCGCTACCTCAGATTTCTTGTCTAGGAGATCTCTAATATATCTCTCACCATCCTTAGAAACTAAATTGCCTGATTGCAAATTTGCCACCGGTGCATCAACAATCGGAGTCTGAAACAGGTCATGAACATAAGCGGACATGGGGTAAAATTGCTTGCTAGACGGAGGAACTGTTTTACTAGCAATGGGATTAATCCACTCCTTTTTAATCCGCTTCTCAAAGATTCAGGCAGCAGAAAATTTTTTAATGGATTTTCCTCCTCTGGGAAATAGCTCTGGTTTCCCTTCGGGCATCCCTTAATTGGCTTCCCCTGAGCCTGTCCTGTAGGGTCCTCAGCATCAGCTGGATCGGTAAGATCCAAAGCAGAAATGATTTTTGTAATAAGTGACAAATCCTCTGCTTTGAAAAATCTAGGCCCTTGCTCTGGCTCCTCTGGACCCACGTCCTCTGCATCAGAGAACTGTGCCTCATCCTCCAGGCACTCTCCTTCTCTTAAATATTCCTCTTGAAAAGGAGCGGAATTTGTTAGGTGGTCTCCATCCCTAGTCATGTCTAACGCCCCTGCAATCTGCCTGGCAGAACTGCCTTGGGCTTGTTGCCTAACCTGTCCTCCCTCTGGGACAGCAAAACTAGTTTGAGGAGGTCTTGAAAATTCCTGCCTAAAGGACTGGGTCAGAAATTGCGCGAACTGAAAAGGGGAGATGCTGCTCCAAGCAGAAGTATCCTCAGAAAGCAGAAGGGGGTTGAATGCAGAGGGCTGGTCTACCCGCTCACTTCCTCCCCTCGGCACTAGAGCTCCCCCGGTGGTCCGTGGAGCCGTTGCCTGCAAGCTGTGACCCTGATTTAAAGCCGCTTGTTGACTAATGCTCCCTATTTGTTGTGCACTTTCCTCTGTACGAGGCTCTTTCCGCGCTTGAGAAGGAGGGGGGGACTTCTTGCGCTTAGTGCCTGACTTTGTCTTTTTCTGCTTTTGCACGGCAACGCTCTCCAACCCTGTGCGGGTCTGGCTGTTGCTTCCTCCTTCTCCCGGGTCTTCCAAGGCAACCCCTGATTGGGGAGTGGAAGCCCTGGCTGCGTTTGCCTTAGTCGTCTCTGCGGCTAAACAGGCGAAGGTCTCCCTTGGGGGAGAAAACTCTCTGGCGGCCATTCCGCGGATCGCGCCAAACGCCCCTTTTTCCTGGCAGCACCTTAACGTTAAAATGGTGCCTGCGACTCTTTCTCCTCACAATCGCCTCAGCGACTCTTTCTCCTCATAATCGCCTCAGCGCGCTGCCCAGCGAGAAGCAACACCCCTTTCTACATCGACACACACATGGGGGAAGCAAAACCACACGAGGAGTGGGCAACACACAAACAACCAGTCACTCACACACCATTCACACAGGGAGCAAAGAAGAAGTTGTGCTCTCCTATCAAGAGGCAGGAACGTTACTGGCAGTTGAAGGGGGGGGGAAGTGAGCGAGTGAAGAGGAAATGGAAGAAAAAACCAGTAAAGTCCTGCCTCCTAAGCAAGGGAAAGAACAACCCATAGAGATGCCCTATGCCTCCAGGAGAAGCTATAAGTCACTGTGAGTCTTCTGTGTTTACCACACTTCTGTTCCCTTATTCCACACAACCCCACCCCCAAGTCCAAGCCCTTCCTTAAGAATGTGCCCATCTCTCACAGCAACATCCAAAAATGTCGGAAGCTACAGATTCTCAAGATGACTTGTGAACTATAGTATTTCAAAGAGAAATCAACTATGTTTTCCAAGTAGATATTTTGCTGCTTAACATTTTACCCAAATGTTACACATTCTCATTTTTCTAAAATCTCCTTGACCTGGACTTGCTACATTAACTATAATGAATGGATTCTAGATGTTTTTAAACACCAGACTGAAGAGAGGGCAAAATGACCGACAAACCTGCCCATCACGTCCAATCTTGACTGGCTTATGTTCATTCCATGGATTCGTCAGGTGAGCAGATTTAGTGAAGGGCAATTCACGCCTGAAGAATAAATGACATTTATGTACCTGGTATTAATTTAGAATAGTGTTGTATGGTGAGTATTAACTTAGAATAGTGTTATATAGTGAGTATAAAGTACAACTTTAAGGATTTAAACAGTTGGAAAAAAATGACAACCTTCTGAACATTTTGAATGAGACAAGACAGGGCAAGAAAACACCACTTGAAATTATCTTTATTAACACCCCCTCCCCCGCAAAAAGCCTGAAGCAAATGGAAGATAAGAAATAAACAAGAACCCTACAAAAATGGAAGATCAGCACCACCACAGAACTCTGTTAGGGCCATATACACACATTGCTGGGGCTGCATTTTATGCACAATGTCAGGTACACACAATTACCTGCAAATCCAATCTATTTTAAAGACGCCTCCAAGCATTTTTGCATTCATTCCTGCAGGCAGTACCCAATGTATGGGGGATCCTCCATGATGCGATTCAGAAGAGAGCCTCGCAAACCCTGAGTTGAGACACGGCAATGAGGCAACATAACCACATGAAAGCCACCAACTTCTGGTAATAAGTGGCGCTCTTATTTACCTTGGAATTTTCCACTCTCTCTCACAGAAAATATCAAGATGACACTTCTAGCTGATCTGAAGGCAGCATTGAGCTTTTTCTCATTGACAGGGAGGGTTGACCAGACGCCCTGCAGAATCATGGACACACAAGTCACAAAACGGTCTAGGAAACCATGCACTTGGGTGAAGGGCCAAAGCTCACTGGCAGAGCACATGTGTCCCAGATTCAGTAAGAGATTGGAAGGCTTGGACAGAGAACAGAAATGTTCAAGGGATAATGTTTGGACCTTCTTTCAACATTCAGAACATTTACATATTTTGCTTGTAGAAAACTAAGATTCCCATCCAAAGGGGGAGGAGGGATTTGCTGTGGGACTGAAGGCTGGAGGATTCGTCCTCCCCACGGCACTTATCCTGGCAGAGGGATGAAACCGCTGGCCTGCAGCCGCCACCACCCTCCCTGGTGGTGCGAAGTGTAGCAGCATCCCTGTGCCTCTGCCACTGGCACAGTGGGGGCATTCTGGCAGCATGGATGGGGAAGGGGCCGACTTTAGTTGGGTCCCTCCCAGCCATTTGCAGCCTTGCTCCGTGACATTTTGTTCAAACTTAAGTCAGGGAAAACAGTGGTGCAAGTCTGAGGAGCCCCAGAGAGGCTTCTCAGCAGTGGGAAACAGTTTTCTCTTTGCAGGCCTCTCCATCCCACCGAGAAGCCCCTCTAGGAGCAGCAGCCATTATACTTCTAAATTGCACAAAGGTATGTATTTTATGTTTGTAAAAGAAGTACAATAAAATTAGGTTTGATAAGAAAAAAATATTGCCATCCTCTCCCCCATTCTTAATTTTTTTCCATAGAAAAAAGTTTTACTTGAAGGCTTCAAGATGGCCAAAGATGTTACAGCTGTAGACCCATCCCATCCTTAAACAGCAGAAGTACAATAGATGTCTTCCCAATATATTGGAAAGCTTCTTCCCACAAAAGGGGGCAGGACCGAAACAGACCTATCAATGGTCTGCCCAAAGTAGGTTCATAGATCCACCAGCACCCAAAGGCAAACTTGTACAGAAACACATCTTTCATCACCCATGCAGCTGGTTTTACATTTGTGGACTTCAAGCCACAGGGAAAGTTTGATGCCACAATGTGTAGATTAAAAGCTGCAGAAAAGGACCATCTGATGAGAAACTTTTGCAGTTGGCCTCAAGTCACAGAACGAATTGAAATGTGGACAGTAAAGCTGCAAAAATTAGCCCACTGCCCTTCCATACTCTGCACCTGAGGATATCTGACACCACAATCAAAGTACCAGTGAAGTGAGGCATACCTTTGCTTTGGCCAGCGAGACATTTTCATGGTTGTTACTTTTGATAAGAAAAAACCTTGCATCTTGGAGAATGTATTTAAGTTTGCTAGTTTGGTCTGGAAAAAAGAAAACAGGAAATTTTATTAGATTTTCATCCCTTCCAACTCAGGGAAGCATACATCAATTGCCTGAAGCATTGGTGGAACACAAAAGCCTTATTACTGTGACACAACCATCCTTCCTTCCAGAGGACACACATCAGGGCCGTTCTGCAAATCAGTTTTAATATGTAGAGCATATATGGCCACGGTCTTGAAGGGTTGTGTCCTCTCATCAGTCCAGCAACCAAGAGCCACCCCTCCCACCAATATAAATCTGTGTCAGAGCATGCAATGCCAAGCTTTTAAAAAAAAAAGTACTGAAGGTAAAAATGAATGCAAGATTAGTGATGTTCCAATATTCTTGCTTCTTGGCTTACTGTGGAACAATGCATGTTCTTGAACCAAGAAGTCACTTTTAGGTAAATCTGTCTTTCAAGATTTGTCTCTCAGAGTTTCTTTGCCTACCAATTCAGCACCATGATTTTTTTTAATTTTGCCACTATACAAATAACATGCAAGTAGTAACTGAAGACTTAGATGCATTATTGTTTGTTCACTATAATTCATCATACATCAGAACATCACTGTGTCAGATGCAGGTTAAGGAAGACAGACAAAAGCTTGTGATGGGGGGCATGCATTAAAAAAATTAAATTATACCTTTTTGGACAGCACGAACGGAAGATGATAATTTCTCATGCTTCTTTTCTGAACCTGTGTTTAGCCAAAGTACATGTGTTCAGATTGAGCTTTAATAGAGATACAACACAAGTTCTACAGCCTTTTCACATATACTATTTTCATGTATGACTAATTATTCTTCCTGACACAGGCCGTACACACACAAAGGACACTACTCCATGTGCATGAGGGTTTGTTTGGAATTTTTGGGTTGTTTCATTTTTTGTTTTGCCTGACCAGTCTTCTCCTTAGAAAACCAGTCAATGAATCATCATCTTCCAAGTTTTAAAAAGTGAAAATTCCACTTAAGCAACAGAATAAAAGCATTACCGTAACAAGAAAGCCTACTCCCTCAAAGGATTCACACAGAACATGCCAGTACACCAACTCTGACTATTCAGTTACGTGTTCAATAGGTTTTTATGGCCTACAGTTTGTTTCACATGATGCCATTCAAGGATTTCACTACATTATCACCAAAGTTGGGAAAGCATTAATAGATACCTGCATATGACTCGGATGCAGAGCTTCCACTTCTATCAAAAACTATGGGAGAGATGCCTCTAGCTCTTTTCCTTTCCTTCTTTTTTTCATCTAAGACCACCAAAAAAAAAAAAAAAAGCAAAGGCAATATTTAAAGGTTTACTGAGGCAGACCAAAGCTGGACAGGAAATGGTTGCAGAAGGCCAACTCATTTTACAATAGCTTCATACACACTTGATGCCAGAAATAATCAACTAATTTAATTTTGGTTAGGATCCAAAGTCCCAAGAACCCAGTGATGGAACAGCACCAGCCATGAGGGAGCTTAAAAAACACACAGGTCCAAGGTTTTATGGAATTCTTATATAGGTTCTTCAGTATAAACTGATTACCTCTCACTACCAAGGTCAAATTTATACATCACGGATGTTATGCAGCATGGCACTCTGGGGAAGCCACAACCTCACACGTATGGTTGACATCAACCCCACAGACACTCAGGGAGATGAAGCAGCGAGGCAGAAACTTGACCATTCAATGGAACTCTAACCCATTCACAACATATGGAAACCAGGGCTCAAATCTTTTGGCCAGCAGCAAAGTACATAGTCTGAGTGAGGAGAACAAAGCTTGAATAACACAGGAACGCGAGTATCCAAGTCCATAGAAAAGGAGAGTCTGGAGAACTTCAGAGTTAGCAGTTCAAACAGCCAGACTGTCACGGGATTGCAACTTAACATTTTACCAGGATTTGCTAACAGAATGTCTGCAGAGTACTCCCAAGTCATGATCTGGTCTTGTCATGGAAATCTTCTCCAAATGCAGGGGGTGACTGAAGTAGGCATCAGAGTGCCCTACAGAGTTTTTGCGGGATCTCCCTCCAGCCTGCATCCAGAGATCCCTTAGGGGAGAACAGCTAAGAGCAGGAAAGAGAGAAAGTGGCACAGTGCCCCAGCTCTACAACAGAGCCACAAGAGCCACGGCTGCTATATTGCCTCTACTGTCACAAAGCAGAGGACAAACGGTAACATAGCAAGCTGGATCCCGACTAAATTTTCCGGGGGCAGAATGAAACTTTCTTGTTTCTGCCCCACCCCCACAGCTCACTGACCTCCACAAAATGCTACTTGTGGGGAAGATGGGAGCCCTGAGGAATAACACAAAGGAAGGCCAGAAGAGGAGGTGAATTGGCAGAAATGGCAATTTAGTCTGGATTCAGCCCACAGGGCTGATCATTAAGAAATTTAGAACAGAAAGACCAACCCACATACCTGATATGTCTGTGCCAGAGCCAGACCTGACTGACCCATCAGTAAAGGATGCAGACTCAGAATCAGAATCGCTGGCTTCACTTCGCGTATCGTAGTCATTTCCCTCCTTCTGATCCCTCTCGTCTTGATCATAATCCTCTTCATCATCGTCTCCATCTTCTTCCACTTCTTCCTCCTCCTCCCCTTCTTCATCATCATCTTCCTCCTCTTCTTCCTCCTCCATTCCTTCCTCCTCCTCCTCCTCCTCCTCCTCAGTATTCCCTGGGTCAGAGGAGCCACTGCTGCCCGTTTCATGGTCCGAGCCGTATTCCTCAGAATTCAGCTCTTCCTTTGAAGAGTGACTGGACCTGCTGGGCCGTCTGTCCACATCGTGCCTAAGTCTTGGCTGTTTAGAAAAAGGACACTAAGTAGGCAACCACCACAACCAACCAACACTGACAAGATTATGAACAAGTCTGGCGTGTTTGCCTTGGAAAAGCACCACCTTCATTCGGCCGCAGCAGCCATTACTTACCTCACAGGTATCTGGAGTGGCAGATTTTGCCCTTCGGTCAGGCTCCCTCTTCCTGGCACCTGCCTTCTCGGGCTGCCCTTTATAGGGGTCTCTCGAGCTACTACTTGTCATACGAGCCTTCCTGTCACCTTCCGGCCGCTTGTTCCTGTCAGACCTCTGATAATCCTCACTCTTGTATTCCAGGACCGGCTTTCCTTTCGTGCTCACTGTTCTCTTGTGGCTGCCAATGGAGGAGCTGGGAGGTCTGGGCATCATCTGCCTCGAAGGATGCCCAGCTGCAGGCTTTGGCTTCTTGCTCTCTGCTGAGTCCATCCTTTCACTTTTCCTTTTGGATCCTTTAATTTAAAGAGAGGAGAAAGTAACTTTTCATCATCTCTTGAGTTAGCAAGGAAAGTTTACATCAAAGTCAATTTTAAAAAAATGGGAGTCAAGTATCCCGAGTGCAGCAAACCTTTGCCTGAACTACTGTTTTAACCAAGACTGTATGGATCACAAACAGCAGGCTGCACAATACGAACCACGAGTCAGGATGCTTGTGGAGTGAAAGGATCTTTCTCCACCTTCTCCTTCTCCCAGCCATTTCCGAATACCTTCAAAAAGCCCAATTATGGGACTCATGGAAGCCTCATGGTCCACACAGACAAAGGTTAGGCTGCAGTTCTCTTCCAGCCAACAATTCTTCTCCCTCCACTCATGAGAGTACAGAAACCATCTACACAACCATGTATCTAAAAAACCCCTCACACTGTATGTTTAAGATTGTTTTAAAATGCAACAGTTTGTGTTTACCGATTAGAGCAAACATTTAAACATGTAAAGTTCTAGTAGATATGACATTTTCCACAGGAAAGTTTTCCTCCCTTCTTTTTGCAGATAAAGGCAACAGTCCAGAAGGTTATGCAGCTAGTCCTGACCAGGGCACATAAGAAGCTCAGTCCAACAACCTGAGATGCCTTTGAAATAGTTGGGCCTATTAGAAGGAACAAACCAGATGAACTTTTGATGCATTTCCTGCTAGAAAAATGGGAGGAGGCACAGCAAGCACACCCCTGGTCCACAACCTTCTGCTACTAGACCACTATGGTCAAGCCTGGTTCTGTGGCTCGGAGGGGGGGGACACGGCACACAGCCAGTGAAACAGCCTACCCTTTTTCTCACTTTTATCTTGTTCGCTATCAGGATTGTACAGCTCATCATCATGATCAGGTGCATCAGTCAGGATGTCATCCAGAACATTCAATTCACCATCTGAAAACAAAGCCAGTTGTCAACAGCCAGCAATGTACAAATTACAGTTGAATATCATTATAAATACGAAACAAGGTTCAATGCAACACGCAGATCCCCCCCCCCCCCCAGAATCACCCCTGCTCAAATGTTCACGTTCTGCTAGAAGTCTGCTGTGCTTCTTTAGATGGATTCTTAAGTGACAACCCTCACAAAGAAAGCAGATGTCTCAGGCATACAAAGACAAACTGGGCAGCAGCAACAATCTTTCTGTAATGCATTATGGGATCACCAGCCAGAAGAACCACAAGACAACTGTGTGCCCCAAACACACACACAACAAAAAATATCAAGACAGTGAACTTGCAAAAGTACCCGGAGGAGGGCCAACTGGCTGCAGAGAAGGGGGAGTAAAACCAATCCCATTCCACTGTGGCCAGTGTCCTCTCCTCCCAGCAGCCCCTTGGGTGCTGGGATGACAGTGGAGAGGCTGTGAAGAAGGGTGAGGGGCTGCTGGAGAGGATGGGCCCTTTACTTCTATTTCTGGCACAAGGCAAGCAGCCCAAGAAGGCCAGAAGCTTATTCACTCTCCAGTCCCGCAGCGAATGGGTATTGCAAGGTGCCCACCCCCTGCCTATTGCAACTCCTAGCAGCAAGGACCTTGTCACACTTTCCTGAAACACGGGGCGGATGTTACATTGGGGTCCAGTGTTCAGAAGAGCCATGGGTGGCATGCTGAACCATCGAGCATCAGCCACTCATTCCAAGAAATGCTGTACAGTTGGCCCTTTTTTCCTTGTTGTAACACAGTTGCTATTACTTATGTTACACTTTCCACAGAGTTTGCCTAAATGCAGAAAAATAAAAGCAAAGGCCACAACGGTTACATTGGAGCCTTTAAGTAAAGATCACTTCCAGTATACTGGGCATCTACTGCCTATTTACTCCTCCCACCCAGGGAGGACAGTAGTCCCCTGCTGGAAACCACACTCAACTACATACATCTGGTAGTTCCACAGCACCTTCCTCCTCCACCCTTGTTTATTTGTTCTTCTCCGTGAACAAAATTCAACTCAACTTGCAGGAGGGGGGGGGAAGAGAGAAAGGGGCAGTCACAATCTTGGATTTAAAATAAAATGTAAATCAGATTCTTACGTTTTAGATTAAGCTACAACACATCTCTTTAAGTAAGGCTGTGACTGGCTGCAAACACAGTTGAGTAATATCACCTATAAAGCTGTTTGATACAGGACTCAAGGGTGACTTTTTCTAAATAAAACATGGGGGTGCGTGTGTGTGGAGCATGGATGCTCCAGCTGGAAGTAAAAAGCCGGGGCGATGCCTTGGGTGAGAGGGCTCCCTCCCTGGACTGGGATCTGGGAGGCCCAGGTTTGAAACCCCACTCATCCATGAAAGTTTGCTGGCTGACCCCCCTCCCCCCACCCCCTTCACCTCCCTCTCCACCCCCTCCCCCTTACGTTGTAAGGATAAAACAGATAAGAGAAAGAGATGAGCTGTTCTGGGTCATCCTTGGGGAGAGAGGCGGGGTATAAATAAAGCAAATACACAAACTGTAAGAAGATCAGCAAAAGCAGTGGAGAAATGGGGCAGAAGGACTGATGGAAAGCAGGAAGATGCAACACAGAGAGTCACTTGGAGACCCTCCCAGGAACAGTCAGCTGGTCACTGCTGTGTCCTTCAGCTGTAGCCTCACAGATGGAAGGAAGGGGATCTTGTGAACACATCCATTCGAGCCAGTCCCACTAACCCCTCTCCTGCAGCTGTTTCACTTAGTACTCTGTTTTCAGGAACTGAACCACAATTCTAATGGAAGCAATACTGGTTTTTAAAACTGAACATATAACTCTCTTATGAAAGGCTTCAAAGGGAAGAAACAAAGCAGAATCCAATACTCTTGGCAGATTTGGGCTAGCAGCATGAAGTGAAGCAGGAGACCAACTCATAGAATTTTGTGAGGCCAACAATTTGTTCACTGCAAACATGCATTTCATGTACCCAAATAAATGATTGTATATATGGACATCAGCAGACGGCCAGTACAGAAATCAAATAGATTTTACATAATTGGAAGCAGAAGATGGAAAAGCTCTATGCTCGCTGCTAAAACAAGGCCAGGAGCTGACTATGATGCAGACCATGAATTGTTAATATCAAAAATTAGACTAAAGCTGAAGAAAAACACCAGAACATCCATAGTGCCAAAATAAGGAGAATTCCTGAAGAGTTTAAAGACCCAGAAAAGAACAATCTTCCACTACTAAGTTCAAGTGAAAGTAAATTTGAAGAACTATGGGTTGAAACTGGCGATATTATCAAGGAACAAAGCACAAGGACTATTCTTGTAGCCAAAAGAAATGAAAAGCCTCAGTGGATGATTGAGAAAATTTAAAATTGCTAAAGATAAAAGAAAAGCAAAAGGTGACAGGAACAGAATCAAATAAATGTAGAGTACCAGCAACCTGCACACAGAGATAAAGAGAACTATTATAATAACCAGTGTAAAGAAATAGAAGAGAACAAATGAAAAAAGGAAGAACAAGAGATCTGTTCCACAAGACCCAAAAACTTAAAGGGAAATTTAAAGCACTGTTAGGTATGCTGAAATATAAACATTGTTTAGCTTGAAATGTTAAGTTGCCATCAGTAATCTGGTTTTATTTTAGTTCTCTGTAATTTATAAGTGTTATATTGGTATAATGTATCTGTTTCTTATGTTGTTAGCCGCCCTGAGCCCTTCAGGGATAGGACAGGGTATAAATATAAAGTGAAATGATATGAAAACATGGAAATAAATTAACTGAATAGGGCAAAATAAATAAAAGGTAGGAACAATACACTGAAAAACTATATAGAAGAGATGAAAGAATGACAGTCTTTTGAAGAAGAACCTACCATTTTAGCAAATGAAGTCAAAGTAGCGTTAAGAGCAATTGAGAGAAACAAATCACCTGGAGCAGATGGGATATCAATAGAGCTCTTTCATGCTACATAAACGGAGTCCATCAACATTTTAAGAAAAAATATGTCAACAAATATGGAAAACAAAACAATAGCCCACACTGGTAACAGTCAATTTACATTTTGATTCCCAAAAAAGGAGACATTAAAGACTGCAGAAGCTATTGGACCATAACATTCATTTCTCACATGAGTAAAAAGAAAGACTGTTAACATATCTAGAATGAGAAATGCCTGATGTTCAATCTGGATTCAGAAGAGGAACTAGAGATCATATTGCAAATTTACATTGGGTACTGGAGCATATGAGAGAATTTCAGAAGAAAATTCGCTTGTGTTTAATAGATTACAACAAAGCTTTTGACTGTGCGGATCATGAACAACTAAAGGAAATGCATGCGCCACAGAATCTAATTTTTTTGCTGTGCAACCCGTGTTCTGGACAAGAGGCTACTGTTAGGACAGAATATAGGAGTATTACTATGAAGATGTTTGCATTTATACATGCCTTTCCATTGCTTCCTGAGAACTGCATTAATTATTTGCACTGTGATCAATGGAAAACAAAACAATATGGAAAACAAAACAATAGCCCACACTGGTAACAGTCAATTTACATTTTGATTCCCAAAAAAGGAGACATTAAAGCTGCAGAAGCAGAACTTTCCAAAAAACAAGTACAATATTTCTCCACCAAGTTGATCATTCATTCAGCTGCCAAGAATCAAGTAGACGGAGCAGATGATGGAAGTGTGTTAACTAGCTCAAAGAGATACACAATTACAGAAGATGTCCAATACCAATAATTTTTTAAAACACAGTTATATAATATACCTTGTTCTTTATACACGCCAGCAAAAATATTCATGGAATATTTCAGAGCAATTGTGTTGTGTGTATTTTGCCATCACGTCACAACTGACTTATGGCGACCTCTGGTGTGGTCTTCAAGGCAAGAAACATTCAGAGGTGGTCTAAACTCTGGTATTCCCTGGAGGTCTAACCCTAACCCATCCAAATACTAGCCAGGGTCAAGGCTGAGAATGTATGACTGGCCTAAGGTCACCCAGCAACTTTCCATGGCAGAATGAACCAGGGTTTCCCAGTTCCTAGTCTGACACCTTAACCACTACACCACACTGGCACTAAAAAGTAAAGAAATTCAAACAGATTTAGACACCAGAGCTTTAGTAAATTAACTTTAGGGGAAGACCCACATACTTTTTCCAGGTACAAAATAATTTCCACATTATTTTCTGAAACAGTGTAGCACCTCACAACAGAATATGAGGAAATGTACGTGGCTCTTTCCCCCCCAATTACTCCAACAGCTGGAATTTTTCTCTGCATATGAGAACATAATGCCCCTTCCTCAGTTGCCACAAGCCTTCCCTGTACCAAATCATATCCACATAATCATAGAACTCTCTCATCAAGTTTTTACCATAAAGTGGACTGAAACCAAGGTTGTGGATACTTTGAATGGAAACTGCAGATACAAAAGCATGATTTGGTTTCTCATTATTATTAACTGTTTAAAAAGTTTAGAGGTGGGTTTTATTTGTAAAAGCAAGCAGCAAGTTCTTTCAGATCATGCTCCTAAGGTTCTGGATGCTGGTTTAGAGAAGCCAAAACCTAGGCTAGGCTTGTCCAGCAAGTGATGTTCCGCTTATGCAAGCAAGTATGCAGTCAGAAAATGTTCATGTTTTAGTGAAAGAAATTCCGTAAGTTCAGAAACAGCAAAAGAGCCTACAAAAGAAAAATATTTTGATCATGAGCAAATTAATTGTTGTCTCACACTTTAAAGACCTAGTAAAAATAAAAGGAATTAGAACTGACAGGAACTACTACAGCCTTCATTAGGCAAAGAACAGTGTGATAAGAATATTTTTTTTCCAATATGTAATTTGAAATATTTTAGGTTTAATGACTCTTACAAAAACTGTTCAGTATATGCTAACAAAGGGACGATATCTCGATATTAACTGCTATAAATTGTTCTGGTTTCCAAGACAAACAACTTTAATCCTTTATTAACTCATCTGCAGGATTAAATGACTTTAGAATTGAACTATCTGCTTCAGTTCATGTTGCCAAAGCAAGACAAGTGCGAACAGAAAAAGAATAAAGGGACAAAGAGTGTATGGAGCTCCAGTGGCATTCTACCAAAAATTTGCAGCCAAGCATCTATAGCTATTATAAAATGTCTTTTTTGATTGTTTTCAACAAGGAATTATCACTCTATCTGGGAGTGGACCAGGGTTCAGTGGTGCTTTTCATGCAGAAGAGCCCAGATTTAATGTACAGCATTGGCAGTTCAAGGTATTTGGTGAGGTGACGTAAAAGACCTCAGCCTGAGACTCTGCAAAGCTGCTGGATGCCCTTGCTGGACCGATGGTCGCACTCCCTACTGGTCAGTTCCACATGCAAAGAAACCAAAGTAGTAAACCTACATGACATAAGGATGCTGCCCTGGATGGCATTTCCATCCCACTCATTAATCATTCTTAGAATCATTAATTGTGCCAAAATAAGAATAGGTTTTCTGTCCAGGGATTTATCTCGCAAGGTTTTGATTTAACTTGCACTTTTTCCTTTTAAGGAAAAAATCTATCTAAAGATAGCTTAAAATCCATCTAAAGATAGTTTAAATAGATTCATTATAGTCCAATTATGAAATAAAGATTAACTTTTTAATTATGTAGCATGAGACTGTACATTTATGCAATGTTCAATTTTTAAGTAAATTAATTTCATAAATCCATTCACAATGTCATGCTATTCCAGAAGTTTGTGTAAGATTCTAGAAAATATCACACACGCATGACCTTGCAGTATTCAGAACGGTGAATTTGTGTCTACAAAGATAACATGCCTCTTCGTCATAGTAAAAATGTTATAAAATAAACATATGGAGTTGCAAAAAAGACCTTAATTCCTTTGCAAATCTACTACACAGAATCAACCCCTTACCTCTACCTCTTCAGTACTAAATTTCAAGAAGCTGAATGAATAGAAGGCTGTTTGGAGTGAAATATCTACACAAGTAATTAAGTGTGAGGAGGGAGGGGCAAACAGTAAAAATGAAAGTAAAACCTTTTGAGCTGAATATTCCAGAAGTCTTGAGATCTTCATGTGTAGCCTGAGTTTATCATATTATTCTCTCTCTGGAGGAGAAAATCTAAAATGGTTGCAGATCATAAAAGACCCAGTTCAGGAATACTTTAATAAATTTCTTCTATCTATGGGTAAGGCAGGCATTATTCTAAAAATGAAGCCTTCATCTGGTTAAAAATATTAAGATTGTGCTAGCAAGAATGAGTCTTTATGTAGAAAACCATGATTTAAATGAAGTCTTGCTGACCTGTCCTGAGACAATATGATTTAATCATGATGTAAATCAAATTCACCCTGTTATCCCAGGACTAGTTTTGACCACTATGAACTCTAACATGGGATTTCACTCTTGAGTATTCCTTTGCAAAGGAATCAAGGTCTTTTTTTGCAACTCCATATGTTTATTTTATAACATTTTTACTATGAAGAGGCATGTTATGCTTCAAGGGGGAAGGGCAAGGAGATTGTAAGCCCCTTTGAGTCTCCTACAGGAGAGAAAGGGGGGATATAAATCCAAACTCTTCTTCTTCTTCATTTGCAAACCCCCCAGACAAAATAAGATATGCCAGTAAATTATTACAAAAAGAAACATCGGAAATTGTACTCCTTTCACCTCAGTGATGGGAAGGCAACTAAGTCTGCACAATGAAGAAAAGTGAGACAGTTAAAACAAGAGTGAGAAAGAAAAGAACATGGGGGGGATGGAGAGATGCTGCTGGTCTTCAAAAATTCTTCATCTCCTGGAGATCAGTTGGGGTGGAAATTCCCAGTCTTCTGTTGCCTCCCTGTAATTCCTTGTGCCCTAACCTCGATAGCCCAGGCTAGCCTGATTCTCATCTCAGAGGCAAGTATTTGGATGGGAGACCAGGAAGGAATACCATGGTCGTGATGCACAGACAGGCAATGCCTGTCTCTTCTCCTGAAAACCCCACCAGGGTTACCATAAATCAGATTTGACTTGATGCCAGACCCCCCCCCCCCCATTCCTTGCTGACTCTCAATTTTGCCATATTATAAGTAGACCTGTTATAAACTGAGAATAGAGAGTGAATTCCAAGTTGATTTTAGCATCTCTACAAAAATACATTCAATTGGGCACAACATCATTTTTAATGTGTAGGCTCTTAAGCTTGAAAAGCTGTGTTTCATCTTCAATTTATGTTAAATTATGATTTGAGGGTTTGATTGGAAGGGGGGGCTTGAAGCAGATGTCAATTAAACAACCAGAATAAAATGTCTTAAGCTGCAAATGGTTTAAGATTTTGCATCAGTTTCATGATATAAAAAATCAACTGATCTAAAACAGAATGTTTTTACAACAGTTTTCACAGCTATAAGAAAAAAAAACAATTACAATTCTTATAACTAGATAAATGTAATCCTGGTTACGTGTACAGGTGTGTGATTGCCAGCAGATCAGTTATGAACTGCTGAGAGAAAGAAAGACTGAATACGTGTTTAAGTTAGGAAATCTCACATTGATAGTTCCTTTTACTAAAACATCATTATTTCTCATATCACCTATGTTTATTTTAAAACACGTTAAAATACATCACAAACATTTTGAGCCAGTTTGTATGCACACATGTAGAGAGGAATCCAAATAACAAAAACAGATTTTTACAAATGAGTAAACTGAAAATACAATTCATGTAGAGATTTTAATGGTACCATGCCTACAGACAAAATATAACAACACAGAATGAGAGGTTGGCTTGTCTATAGAAAAGAAAGAGCATTGTTTCCAAGTCTCAAAACAAATACAGGCATTAAGCTCTCGTAATGGTTTTAAATATAGCATCTTTTTTAGGGTGTAAGGAAGGAGATGTGTCAGTGAATGGTTTATGATGGGCATAAGGGAATTACTGCTGAGATGCTTGCAAGCTTTAACAATACTAAATGGGCAAAAGTCTGCTGCATTGGGGGGGGGGGGGCTTTACAGATCCAAGGATCTTGGTAACATCCACTACTACAGCAACAAGCTCAAAGTGATCCATAAACAGACTGCAACCCGAACTGGGAGTTTCTAGAGCAGGGGTAGGGAACCTGCGGCTCTCCAGATGTTCAGGAACTACAATTCCCATCAGCCCCTACCAGCATGGCCAATTGGCCATGCTGACAGAGGCTGATGGGAATTGTAGTGGGGGGGGGGGGTGGGGGGGGGGGGGGGTGGTGGGGGGGTGGGGGGGGGGGGGGGGGGAGGGGGGGGGGGTGGGGGGGGGAGAGGGGGGGGGGGGGGGGGGGGGGGGGGGGGGGGGGGGGGGGGGGTGGGGTGGGGGGGGCACGGGGGGGGGGGGCGGGGTGGTGGGCCGGGGGCGGGGGGTGGGGGGGGGGGGGGGTGGGGGGGGGGGGGGGGGGGGGGGGGGGGGGGGGGGGGGGGGGGGGGGGGGGGGTGGGGGGGGGGGGGGGGGTGGGGGGGGCGGGGGTTGGGGGGTGGGGGGGGTGGGGGGGGGGGGGGGTGGGGGGGGGGGGGGGTGGGGGGGGGGGGGGGTTGGGGGGGGGGGGGCTGGGGGGGGGGGGGGGTGGATACAATTCCCATCAGCCCCTACCAGCATGGCCAATTGGCCATGCTGACAGAGGCTGATGGGAATTGTAGTTCCTGAACATCTGGAGAGCCGCAGGTTCCCTACCCCTGTTCTAGAGTCTCAGCTATCTTATGGGCAGCATCCATTCAGAACGTTTCTTCTCAGCAAAGGACTTTGTAAGAACAGAAGAACTGTCACTTCCAGGGAGTTTAGACTCAGACACTGGAGCCAACAAACAGCAAGACAATTAAAGCAGCTGAGCCTGGCATCAACTGAATGCCACAACAGTAGCAGCCAAGAAGGACTTCTCTGGCAGTCACCCTTGCCTCATAGATATTCCAATGGACTTACAGAACAGTCTGTCATAGCCAGTTTGTGTTAATGCCAGTGGCGTATGAGACATCTCCCCCATCTTCTTCAAGTCACTCAGATCCATAGTAAACCAGGGTGCTGGATTTCATTACAGAGTGGGTCCACATGTCCTCAGTTTTCTGGTTGTGGTTGATGACCTCCTCCCAAATGCAGTTGAATTTACTCTTACTGGCAGCCTTTGGCACAGTGGATCATGACATCCTATTGAGATTTATGCATTGCTATCACATTCAAGGCTGATCCCACACTGAGCAGGGGGTTCGACTAGATGGCCTGTATGGCCTCTATGATTCTAAGAGGCCCAAATAATAATGAAAGGATGTGCTTTGGATTGGCTGCAATTTCTGATGGGCTGAACACAGAAAGCTGGACCTGTCTTGTAGGATTCTACAAGGTTCAGTCTTGTTCTGTGCACTATTCAAAAAACCATTAATGGTTTTGGAATAGGATGCTGTTGCCTAATGCTGCCACAGATGCTCTGAACTGATTCTTGACTGAAAAGGTAAAAGTAAACAAGATAGAAATATATTGTGACAGGACAGATGTAACAATTCTCACTAACTCGGTTAAGAATGCAGGATGACTCTGCATTTTGACAAGTCACTCTACCAACTCCACTTTGTTCAAAAGGATGACACCTTTCCTTGACACAGCTGACCTGGCCATGTGTTTTCAGACTATGGTTACTCTGAGGCTAGACTGCTGTAATGCACTCTCTATAAAGACAATGTGAAAACTCCAGTTTGTATGGAACAGGAAGATCTGACCACTATCAGTTGAGCAGAATCTGCACATCGCTCCCACTCTCCAGAGAGTTCTTCAGATAATGATCAGGTTCTAGGAGCAGTCCAAGATTTTTAACTATTACAAGGCCCTTAATGGCATTGGACCAGACTACCTCTCATGACACCTGCCCTCATCAAAGCAAAACCTTCTGAAAGTGTCACCCTGCAAAGCAAATGTCCATTAACATGGATTTGTAATTGGCTGACTAACCGAACTCAAAGGGTGCTCATTAATGGCTCATCTTCATCCTGGAGAGAAGTGACTAGTGGGGTGCCACAGGGTTCTGTCCTGGGCCCAGTGCTATTTAATATTTTTATCAACAACTAGGATGATGGAATAGAGCAGTGGTGGTAAGCCTATGGCACAGGTGCCAGAGGTGGCACTCAGAGCCCTCTCTGTGGGCACTCGCAAACAGAGTTCGTCATGTGGGGGGGAAATTGCGCCCCCCCCCTCATCTGGGCTGGCCTGGGCCACTGGGCTCGATTATTAGCATTAAACCTTAGTTTTGGGGAAGCAGTGTAGGTAATCCTGTTAAGCCTCACTGATTTTCTTGTGAAGAACTAAAGCGCTATCCTTTACCTTGGAGAAAGCTCGGTTGCTGGCAATGAGGCTTGCTTCTGAGTAAACCCTCCTAGGGTTGCGATTCACCCGTTGGAAGAGTTGCACAGTTGCTTCAAAGCAAAGCCACCGACTACCACCAAACTTACTCCTGAGTAATGCACGCCTCGGAGCCAACCGTTTTTTCTAAACTAAAACCTGGGCCCTATTCAGGTTAAATTGCCATGTTGGCATTTTGCGATAAATAAGTGGGTTTTGGGTTGCAATTTGGGCACTTGGTCTTGAAAAGGTTCACCATCACTGGAATAGAGGGCATGCTGATCAAATTTGCAGAGGATACCAAATTAGGAGGGGTAGCTAATACCCCAGAGGATATTCAGAATTCAAAATGATCTGGACAGAGAAAGCTGGGCCAAAACAAAATGAATTTCAACAGAGATAAATGTAAGATACTCCACTTAGGCAGAAAAAAATGAAATGCACAGATATAGGATGGGTGACATCTGGTTTGACAACAATCTTGGAGTTTCAGTAGCCTCAAACTGAACTCGAGTCAGCAGTGTGATGTGGTGGCCAAGAAAGCCAGTGCGATTTTGGGCTGTATCAATAGAAGTATAGTGTCTAGATCGGGGGATGTAATTGTATCTCTCTATTCTGCATTGGTTAGACCTCACCTGGAATATTGTGTACGGTTCTGAGTACCGCAATTCAAGAAGGATATTGACAAGCTGGAACAGATCCAGAGATGGGCAATCAAAATGGTAAAAGGTCTGGAATCCATGCCCTATGAGGAGAGACTTAGGGAGCTGGGTATGTTTAGTTTGATGAAGAGAAGATTAAGGGATGACATGATAGCCATGTTTAGATATTTGAAGGGATGTCATGTTGGTGAGGGAGCAAGCTTGTTTTCTGCTGCTTCAGAGACTAGAACCAGGAGTAATGGGTTCAAGGTGAAGGAAAAGAGACTCTACCTAAACATCAGGAAAAACTTCCTGACAAGTAAGAGCTATTCGACAGTGGAATGCACTACCTTGGACAGTGGAATGCACTCGCTGACCTATCACTTTAGCAGTGGAAGATACGGTTTATCTATCTACCAAGATTTGGAATCTACTAGCTGACTGAATAGCTTTGTTTCACTAGGAATCTCTGGTGTTAAAATACTGCTATCATTCAGATGCTATGACGTTTTATTTATCGACTGACCAAGTAGTTCTATCGTATTTGTAACCTGTACTGGGCCACATGGAAAAGTATAACATAAATGAAATAGATAAAACACAAACACAGAGATCCCTACTTTGCCCAGGGGACACGTTTCCTTCCTAGAGAATCCGGATTTCACTGTGAATCCAGGTTGACAAGGGCCATGCAAGGAGGTGGAGAAAGGTCTGCAGCTGGGGCCAGAGAAAAAGGTGGCAACCCCCAGCATACGTATATACATACACACACACACTGAGGAAAGCTCCACTGAAACTGCAGCAGCCCCCGCCCCCCCCCCCCCCGACGCGCCAGGATCAAAACTAGGTGAGGCTGCAGAAATGTTACGAAAATTGGAAGATTTTCCCTTTTGAATCCCCGCCCTCCAGAATCCCTGGTGCCCTTTATCCGCCGCAGAGTAATGCCCCCATAGTGCAGGAAGGCTTCACCTGGGGCCAAGGGGCAGCCAAGGCGCGGCCTAAGGGGTCACCACCACAGAGGCGCGGCCGGTTTATGAAACGCATTCCTACCCCCCTCCCCGCCTTGTCCACCGGGGGGGGAGCACGAGTCCCGCGACTTCCGGCCGAGTAGGAGTCAGGGGCCTGAGGAGCCGCAGCGGCCACCCTCCTCTCGGTCGGGACGGCCCCACAAAGATCCTGCAGGCGACCACCAACCACTTCGGCCTCCCTGCGCGCCGCCAGCCCGGCCTACCTGGCAGGGCTGTCAGGAGGAAAAGAACACGCAACGAGAGCGCCGAGGCGGGGGGCGCAGTCAGCCCACCTCCCCCAACCCACCCACGGGGGACGGGCGGGGCGGGGCGTCGCTGCGGAGGGGAGCCCCCCCGCCAGAGGCGCGAGCGTCGCGGTACCTTTCTCCTCCCGGCTCTCGGCCGCCATTGTCCTCCGCCGGCTCCCCGCAGCACGGCCTGGGCCAGGAAGTGGGGCCTGTCGCGAGAGCAGAACCCCTCTGGGCGCTGCCGGGGCGCACCAAAATGGAGAATTTTTCCTCACGCGGAAGCCCCGCCTCTTCCTCTCGCCCCCCGCCGGGCTTCCTACGCGACAATCCCCCTCCGCCGCGTTCCCACAATGCCCCGCGCCGCCCAGCCGCCCTTGCGTCACAGGGGCGACGCGTCAGCCAGCAGAGTCCAGCGACGCCGCTCGGCGGCCATCTTGAGCGCTGGCAACGGGAGGCCTCTGGCGGCGCCTCCACAGCGATGCTCCCGTGTCCACGTTGTGTCTCGCCTGGGACTGCGTGGTGCCAGATCCTTGTGCGAGGATCCTCCCTGAGTCCGCCACGAGCCCACTCGTCCACCTCACAGGAAGGGGCCAAAGCCGTGGGCCCGCGCGAGGCCTCCCAGTTTCTGCGTGGTGGAGAGGAGTCTTCCTCGCGTCACGGGCGCACCGACCACTGGACCGCGGAAAGCAGCCGTCCTCTCTGGAACGTCAGAAAAGTATTGTTTAAAAACATGGATCCTTATTTAGTGTATCTGGATGGCACCACTATCCTTGCTCCACAAAAGACATGGATCCATTTCTTCACGATGGGATCATGGTGCAAAACTAAGTTTCGGTCCATAGCAGCTGCCATTAATATGTGATGGGAAATAGGTGTGTGCTTCCCCTCCACCCCATGAGGCTAATAGCAGTTTGGGGTGTTTATTTACACCAAATAAACGGAATGTTGGAACTAATCCTAGAAATTCCTTTTGTATGGAACTACCCTGTTTCCCCTAATATAAGACATCCCCGAAAAATAAGACATAGAAGAGGTTTTGCTGAAGTGCGAAATGTAAGGCACCCCCGAAAGTAAAACATAGCAAAGTTTTTGTTTGGAAGCATGCCCAACGCAGGAAAAATAAGACATCCCCTGAAAATAAGACATAGCACATCTTTGGGAGCAAAAATTAATATAAGACACTGTCTTGTATTCGGGGAAACACGGTAGGATGTCACTCTTGTGATCGTAAGACATTCCCCGTGCTTGTGGAGAGGCAGGTATTTGATTGGCGAGCAGATTACTGTCCCTATGTTAAGTCTCAAATCTTGAGCCAATAAATGAACTCTAGCATTGATTAGTTGTGTTTATTGATTCGGCATTGAGCACCAAAGCTTGGCAAAGCCAATTCTGACAAACTTGGCATTTGCCATCCTCTTTATCCCACTGCAAGTCCCCCCCTCCTGCTTTCCAAAGAAATTGGGAAAAGCAGTCCTTTTCAGTGGCAGATAGTAAGAGAAAGCAACCTGGCTTCCTGCCCACACAAGATAACCAATGCAACTCTTCTCATGGGACCAGAGTATCGGGGAAGCCGAATTATCTACAAAGCGTGTGAAGCCATAAAGCAAAGATGAAGGAAATAATGCTCAAGATGGCAGTGGTAACATATAGCAGGCTAGTTATGTATATCTTTCAACAGCATTGGTCTGTAGTTTTAAGCAATTACATTGAGGTAGGAATGCATCTCAACCACATAGATACAATCCCCTGACACCCTACCTGTTGAGGAGTGTCCACTGAGTCCTTTTAGGTTGGAGTCTTCTGCAGTTGTGGATTTAAAAAATTCAAAACTGCATATGCTTAGCACAAAAAACTAACAACCTCCCCATCTTCCCAGAATGCAAATATAAAGACAGTGGAACATAGGAATAAATATTGGCATATGTGGGGTTGTGGTGCTTTCATAGAGACGTTTTTGAGCTTTTACACACAAAGCATTTTTGCCCAGTTAAGTGGTTGGGTTGGTGCAAGTGAAGGAAAACTCAAAGTGAATGTGACCAAACATGGGTGATGGCAACATCATGGACCTATTCTGTGGTGGACAAGGAGTTCCCTTTGTTACTGGTGCCGTATGTCTTGTGGAGCTTTTCTGGATTATGAGGGAGCCGTTATCCTGGGCTGCTGAGGATGGAGACTGGGAATATGTGCATCAGTGATCATAAGAACATAAGAACAAGCCAGCTGGATCAGACCAGAGTCCCTCTAGTCCAGCTCTCTGCTACTCGCAGTGGCCCACCAGGTGCATTTGAGAGCTCACATGCAGGATGTGAAAGCAATGGCCTTCTGCGGCTGTAGCTCCCGAACACCTGGACTGTTAAGGCATTTGCAATCTCAGATCAAAGAGGATCAAGATTGGTAGCCATAAATCAACTTCTCCTCCATAAATCTGTCCAAGCCCCTTTTAAAGCTATCCAGGTTAGTGAGCATCACCACCTCCTGTGGCAGCATATTCCAAACACCAATCACACGTTGCGTGAAGAAGTGTTTCCTTTTATTAGTCCTAATTCTTCCCCCCAGCATTTTCAATGTCTGCCCCCTGGTTCTAGTATTGTGAGAAAGAGAGAAAAATTTATCTCTGTCAACATTTTCTACCCCATGCATAATTTTATAGACTTCAATCATATCCCCCCTCAGATGTCTCCTCTCCAAACTAAAGAGTCCCAAACGCTGCAGCTTCTCCTCATAATGAAGGTGCTCAAGTCCCTCAATCATCCCTCGCTAGTTCTTCTCTTGCACTTCTTTTTTCTATCTCTTTCAATATCCTTTTTGAGATGTGTGGCTTTTACCTCAGAACTGGAACACATAGTACTCCAAGTGCGGTCGCACTACTGCTTTTATATAAGGGCATGACAATCTTGCAGTTTTATTATCAATTCCTTTCCTAATTATCCCAGCATAGAGTTTTGCTCCTTTTTTCACAGTTGTGAAAGCTATGCATTGAGTTGGACATTCCCATGGAACTACTTCAACTAAGATTTCAAATCCCTCTCCTGGTCTGTGACTGATAGCACTGGATCCCTGTAGCGCAGTATGTGAAGTTTGGATTTTTGTCCCTATGTGCATCACTCTCTACATTTTGCTACATTGAACTGGATTTGCCATTTCTTAGCCCACTCACCTAGTTTATCAAGGTCGGCTTTGAGCTCTTCAGAATCCTTTTGTGGTTCTCACCACACTCACATAATTCTTGGTATCATCTGCAAACATGGCCACCCACACTACTCCACCCCTACTCTCCAGGTCATTTATGAATAGGTTAAAGAGCACTGGTCCTAAACGGATGCTTGGGGACACCACTCCCTATATCTCCTCTCCACATTGTGAGAATTTCCCATTTACACCCACTCTTTTGTTTCCTGTTTCTCAACCAGTTTTTAATCCATAGGGAGGACTTCTCCCTCTTATTCCTTTTGATTGCTGAGTTTTCTCAACAGTCTCTGGTGAGGAACTTTGTCAAAACCTTTTGGAAATCCAAGTAGACAATGTCCACTGGTTCCCCCCCTTTTTATCCACATGCCTGTTTACACTCCCTACAAAGAACTCCCTACTAAGTTTGTAAGACAGGATTTGTGCCTCTCAAGCAAAGAAGCCATGCTGACTCTTCCTCAGCAGGTCTTGCTTTTCTACATGTTTTATAATTTTATCTTTAATGATAGATTCTACTAATTTACCAGGAACAGATGTCAAACTGACTGGCCTGTAATTTCCTGTGTCCCCCCCCTAGATCCCTTTCTTAAAGATTGGTGTGGACATTGGCCATCTTCCAGTCTCTCTTCGGGGGATGGAGCCTGATTTCAGGGATAAATTCGCATATTAAAGTGAGAAGATCAGCAATTTTCATGCTTTGAGCTCTTTTAAGAACTCCTTCTTGGTGAATGCAATCTGGGCCAGGGAATTTGGTAGCATTTAGTTTCATCAATGGCTGCCAGAACTTCTTTCCTCTTGTATTCACCACCTTTCATTATTCTTCAGAAGTTCCTCCAGGATTCACCTCCTAAGAAGCTTGGTTCAGGGTGCAGGAATTGTCCTCACACCTCCTCTTGGGTGAAGACAGATGCAAAAGAATTCATTCAGCTTCTCTGCAATCTCCCTGGTCATCTTTTAGCACACCCTTTGTTCGCTTTGTCATCTAACGGGCTTACCGCTTTCCCTTGCTGGCTTTCCTACTTTTGATATGTACCTCTGAAGAACTGTTTTGTTGCTGGTCTGTGATGTTCGCAGCCATGTGTCTCCTGCATAATCTTTTTTTTGCCTCCCTTACAGCTAATCCTTGCCTCTCCTTTGCCACCGCTTGCGTGTTCCCTCTCTCATATTGGCTTCTATCAGCCAAACTGGACTTCCATTTTCTAAAAGACATTTTCTTTTTTCTGATAATTTCCTCTAACCTCTTGTTAAACCATGGTGGCTTTGAAACTTCAACTGGACTGGGTGCTTGCCTTTCCTAACCCAAGCAAGGAACACATTCACAAGCCTGAACTTTTATGACTGAGTTTTTAAATAACCTCCAAGCATCCTGGACAGTTTTGACTCTCTTGATTTTCCCTTTCAGATTCCTGTGCACTATGCTCCTCATCTTTGAGAAAGTTCCCTTTCTGAAGGTGAATGTAACTACATTAGTAGTTGTCACTTGTTCGCATGCAGAGATACTGAATCTGACACCATTGTGGTTGCTGTTTCCTATTGGCTCAACAACATTGACTTCCTGTGCTAGATCCTGGGTCCCACATAGAATTAGATCTAGGATCACCTCTCCCCTGGTTGGTTCCACAACCATCTGCTCTAAGCCACAGTCATTTAGCATATCCAGGAATGCTCTCTCCTTACTATGACCTGAACATGCATTTTTCCAGTTTATATGGGGATAGTTAAAACAACCCATTACCACTACATTTTTTGTTTTTGTTGGCCTCTCTAATTTCTTTTTCCATCTCAGAATCCTCTTGTGCGCTTTGGTCAGGGGGACGATAATATATTCCTAATGTTAAACTATGCTTCACCCCTGGTATTGATATCCACAGTGCTTCTGTAGAGGAATCAGCTCCCCCTGCATTGTCTATTTTATGTGACACGATGCTCTCTTTTATGTAAAGGGCAACTCCACCCCCAATGCGCCCTGTCCTATCCTTCCTATAGAGCCTGTAGCCTGGTATAACAGCATCCCACTGGTTCTCCTCATTCCACCATGTCTCTGTAATGCCCACTATATCAAAGTCCTCCTTCAAAACTCTGTACTCCAGCTCCCCCATTTTTGGTCGCAGGGTTCTATTATTAGCATTGAGACATCTGTATACCCTGTCTCTGTCCTTAACCTGGGATTTATGTGCTTTACCCTCAAGTCTTTTGTAGACACTATCCCTTGTCACGTGCACATTGCTATGCTCCTCGCTTGTATGTGGTTGATTTAGAAAAACCTCCCTCTCTGTCTGCATCCCCATGGACACTGTATTCTGAACCGAAGTCACCTCAGCTCCTGTCGGCTTTTCCCCAGGGCTCAGTTTAAAAGCTGTTCTGCCACCTTTTTAATGTTGAGCGCCAGCAGCCTGGTTCCTCTTTGGTTAAGATGAAGCCCGTCCCGTTTGTACAGGCCTGCCTTGTCCCAAAAGGTTCCCCAGTTCCTGGCAAATCTGAAAGTATCAAGTTAGCAGTAAACAAGTACCCATGAGCATGTGAAGCTGCCTTCTGACCCAGACCTCCTCAAACTGGCCACAGCTATGCAAGGGTCCCAGGTCGAGATCTTTCATGTCACTTGCTCCTTTTAACTGCAGATGCTGGGACTTTCTGCAGGACTCACCACTTAGTCCCAGCCCTTCTGTTATGGCATATTCATTGGGAAACTGATGAAGAAACATAACCTCCAGGCAATCAACAGACCGGCTAAGAAAATTCAACAAATGCTATGTTCAACAAAGGATAAGAAGGATCCTCTAGCAGCCTCTGCAGGAGACTACTACATACCGTGCAGCTGTGGACAAGTCTCCGAAGGGACCGTGAAACGCAGTGCCCAGACACGAATCAAAGAACATGAAAGGCATTGCAAACTAATTCAGCCGGAAAAATCAGCAACAGCAGAACATGTGATAAACCAAACTGGACACAGAATGTTATTTGAAAACACAGAAATTCTGGACTACTCTGGCAACCACTACGTCAGACTACACAGAGAAACCCTTGAAATCCACGAGCACATTGGCAATTTCAACAGAAAGGAAGAAACCATGAAAATGAACAAAAATTGGCTACTAGTACTTAAAAATACTAGAATCAAGACAATGATTAGCGAACACCACCCCGACTCAGGATGTCTCCACGCAGGAAGCAATCAAATGGATTAAAATGCCAGGCAACTACTATGCAGATGCCCTCACTAATTGATGCTGCAACTTCATTGTTACTTACATATGCTAAAATGGGTGGATCCCACTCAACACATGCAAATCACACTTGCTAATTGCACTCTTTACACTTGTTAACAGGCAAATGGTTCTTTCTCCCACCCTGGACATTCCACAGGTATATATACTCCACTTGCTTTACTTTACTACCATCCGATCCTCTGAAGATGCAGGCGTAACATCAGGAGAAAATGCTACTGGAAGACGGCCATACAGCCCAGAACCCTACAACACACCAGTATATTCATTGTATTTATTTTAAACAATTGAATGCCACTTTTCCATCTAATTCTGGCTCTGGAAACATTAAACAATAAGTTATTTGAGTCAGAGGGAACGTCAGACCAGAATGTGAAACATTGGCCATTCAGGAGAGCAGTCTCTGTTGGAGGTCTGGTCTCTGTCTACACAGAGGTCCCCCCCACCCCCCACCCCGCTTTCCTTGTCCCAGCACTTTGTGGCTGCCATTTTCCTCTCCATCACCAGAGGGCTGCTGTCAAGCTTTTTTTTAAAAAAAAATCAGTCACGGACAGGCTGCTCAGTGTTATGACACTCTATAACAATCTGTTGCAGTAATGTACAAGTTTCCAGCTTTCATTACCAAAAAATCAGTCTCCAATTCTTGGCTGCAGAATTACAGTATAAGGAAAAATGTGCAAGCAGTACTTTTCTCCCTATAACTCCGCAATAAAAAAAGGCTAGAAACATACACAGGCCAAAAGAGACAGGTGTAGAACAGCATACAATCTGTTGCGGGTGGGGGTGGGGGGGACTTTCCACAGGTCCCACCAGTGAAGAAAGTGTTTATATTCCTTTAAATTTACCTAGAGATCATTTATCTTGTATATTGGGTCATAGAATCATAGAGCTGGAAGAGACCCCAAGGGCCATCCAGTCCAACCCCCTGCAATGTCAGTCAATCAAAGCACTCCTGACAGATGGCCATCCAGCCTCTCTTTAAAAACCTCCAAAAAAGGAGACTCCACTACATTCCAAGGTAGCGCATTCCACTGTTGAAAAATATTGAATAGCATTGGGCCATGGACAGAACGCTGTAGCACCCCGCTAGTCACTTCTTTCCAGGATGAAGATGAGCCATTGATGAGCACCTGTCCGGGGGTCGCCGTGGCGGCTCGCCTCGGACTCAGCTGGCCAGCGGGCGGGGCCAGCGACGGAGTGGCAGCGGGAGCCGGCGAGGGCTGGGCCCGCCGAAGAGACGGCCGCGAAGACCCAGCGTGGCTGGGAGATGGCCGCGACGAGACGCAGCTGTGGCCAGAGACGCAGCTGCAGCTGCTGAAGCCTTCGGCTGAGCCCGATCGGGGCGAGAACGAGGCGAGGCACGCCCCCGGAGCCCGGCCGAGGCTTGAAAAGGGAAGACAGGGCAGAAGAGCGGGGCTGGCTGCCGTAGGGCGCGGGAGGGAACTGCGGAGGCTGTGTGCGGCCGGGGAAGGAGCGGTGGGAGAGAAGACACGGAGGATAGCGAGGGGGTGGCTGGTCGAAGAGGCGGAAGGGAGTGAAGGCGGAGAGGTGGTAGAAGGAGGAGACAGAGAGCGCGAGGTGGAAGAAAGAGGGGAAAGAGAAAGAGGAGGAAGGGAAAGCCAGGTGAAAGAGAGAGAAAGCGGGGAAGGACCGGGGAAGAGCGAGGAGGAGGGAAGAGAGACGGGCTCGGGAAGGGGCGACAATCCCCCTGTGAGAGGGGTTACCAACCCCAGGCGCACGTAGGGAGAGCCCAGCCGGTGGGGAGGACACCTTCCCCTCCCCTCTCAGGGGGCACCCTGTGGTTCCTGCAGCTGACTTCTTTAGGAGCCCCAAAGACCGGGGCTACAGACGAGGAGACCAACGCCTCGGATAGGGACGGTGGGACGGCTTGTCAGCCCCAGCCGCAGGAGGGGAAGGGAGAGCGCCACAGCACCCTTTGAGTTCAGTTAGTCAACCAATTACAATTCCATCTAATAGTAGCATTGTCTAGTTCACATTTCACTAGCTTATTTGTGAGAATATTACGGGGCACCTTGTCAAAAGCTTTACTAAAATCCAGGTGTGCTACGTCTGCAGCATTTCTTTAATCTACCAAGCTTGTCACTCTATCTAAAAAAGAGATAAGATTAGTCTGGCATGAGTTGTTTTTCAGAAACCCATGCTGACTTTTTGTGATTCACAGTATTCCCTTCTAAGTGCTGCCAGATCGTATGTCTAATGATCTGCTCCAGAATCTTCCCTGGTATTGATGTCAGGCTGAGTGGATGGTGATTATTAGGGTTCTCCTTTCCCCCTTTTTTGAAGTTGGGGATAACATTAGCCCTCCTCCAGTCCACTGGGACTTCTTCTGTTCTCCAGGGCCCCTTCCGCACACGCAAAATATTGCGTTTTCAAACCACTTTCACAACTGTTTGCAAGTGGATTTTGCCATTCTGCACAGTTTCAAAGAGCACTGAAAGCAGTTTGAAAGTTCATTATTCTGCATGTGCAGAATGAGCCCAGGAGTTCTCAAAGATTACAGCAAGTGGTTCTAAGATTACTTCTGCAAATTCTTTTAATACCTTGGGATGTAGTTAATCAGGGCCTGGATATTTGAATTCATTTAAAGTAGCCAGGTGTTCCTGCACTACCTCTTTATTTATTCTGTGCTGAATTTCTCCTACTGTATCTTGTGTTTCATTTTCTCCTGGATGAGCACCATTTCTTTTTTGGGAAAAGACTGAGGCAAAGAAGGTGTTGCATAGTTTTACCTTTTCTCTATCCCCTATTAGCATTTTGCCATCTTCATGCAGTGACTCTATCCTATCTTTTTTTTCCCTTTTGCTACGGACATAACCCAAAAAAAATCTTTTTTTTTGTTTTTAACCTCTCTGGCAAGCCTCAGCTCATTGTGAGCTTTAGCTTTTCTGACTTCCTCCCTACACATCTTCGCTATTTGTTTGAATTCCTCTTTTGTGATTTCCCCCCTTTTCCATTGCTTGTACATGTCCTTTTTAAGCCTTAGTTCAGTTGAAAGTTCTTTAGGCAGCCATCCCGGTTTCCTTAGATACCTCCCATTTTTCCTCCTCATTGGAACTGTTTGAAATTGTGCCCTCAAGATCTCGCTTTTAAGAAACTCCCAGCCATCCTGCACTCCCTTCTCTTTTAGTATTTTTGACCATGGGATTGCATCCAGTAGATTCCTAAGATTACTGAAATCTGCTTTCTTAAAATCTAGAATGTGTGTATGACTATGCTTAGCATCCCCTTTCCACTGGATAACAAACTCCAGGAGAACATGATCACTCCCACCTAAGGATCCTACCACTCCACTGATGAGGTCATCATTATTGGTCAGGAGCAATCTAAAATAACTGTTCCCCTTGTTGCTTCTTCCACCTTCTGGACCATGAAACTGTCTGCAAGGCAAGTGAGAAATTTGTTAGACCTGGTTGTCATGGAAGAGTTCGACTCCCAACAAATATCAGGATAATTGAAATCTCCCATGACCACTACTTCTTTCCTTTCTGAAAATCTGGTCATCAGTTCCAAGAATGCATCATCCATCCCTTTAGACTGGCATGGGGGTCTGTAATAGACCCTCACAATTAGATCAGTATTGTTTCTCTCCCCTTTAATTTTCACTCAAATGCTCTCAACGTGGCTTGCTAGATTTAAGTCATGGATCTGCTCACAGCGGTAATAATATTTTACGTATAATGCTACTCCTCTTTTCCTATTTGATCTGTTTATCTAAAACAGATTATACCCTTCAATTATTGTGTTCCGATCATGAGACTCATCCCATCAGGTTTCAATGATGCCTATAATATCATATTTGTTTTGCTGTGTTATGCATTTGAGTTAATCTTGTTTATTTCCCATACTCTGCATTGGTGTAGAGACATCAAAGGCCATGGTGCATTTCCTCTGGCTGCTTCTTTAAGTTAGGGTTAAGGGTTTTCCCTCCCACTGTTGGCTCCTTGACCTATTTGCTCAGTTCTCTCTATAACCCTTGGACTATCATCACTATCACTTGATGAACTCCTGTCTGATAGAATACTGTCTCCCTCACCCACATAACAGTTTAAAGCCCCTCTGATCAGGTTTGAGAGGCTCCTGGAAAAGATGTTTCATCTCTCAGAAGCCTGAGGCAAGCACACGGCCAGAACAAAGAAAACCAAGAAAAAACAAAACAAAAGCCTTCCCAAGCCCTCGAAGAACAAACACACAAGCCCTCAGAAACACTGGCAAACCAAAGTAAGGAAAATTCAAGAATAGATCTGGCCACATTCTGTGCATGAATACTTCTCAAAGCATAGGCAACCGGATACCTGGATGCATGGTCTACTAATAACAAAACATATTATTTTCCTGTACCACTAGTTGGTAAAGGCCCCAGAACGTAGGAATGGCATCCTGACACCCACCCTTTGACACACATCACAGCTTTCACAGAACTCTTGTGTTGCTTTATGAATGCCTGGCCAATAGAAATTTCTCTGTATTTTAGCCAAAGTTCTCTTGATTCCCAAATGACCCAAAAGCGGAATCTCATGTGCTATACTTAGAATTTCCTGCCTGAACTTTTGTGGCACTACTAATTGCCTGACTACTTCCTGACCACCCACTGATCTCTTTTGCAGATACTCTCTGTATAATAGACCACTTTCCCAAAAGAATCTTACAGAATTACGACTGGACAACTCTGCTGGGGCAGTTGACACTCTGTCCCTGCAGTCTGCTAAAGTAGGACCATTTCTCTGTTCTAATTTAGGCTCTTCAGAAACTTGCAAAGGCTTTTCAGTAACAGAATCACTGCCTGTCTCCTCAGAGATTTCAGATTGCAGATTATTACCACCTGCTGAGGATGGCTCTTTGCTAATCTCCTCTGTTGGTTCTTGCTGCAGATCACTCACAGGTCACCATCCCTCGATTCAGTTCACTCTTCCCTTTGTTGTCCCCTATAAGAATTTGCTCAAGATGTCTTTTTCTAGACATAGATCTTGTGGAAATTGGACCCATTTCTCCACCCCGAAATATCAGGTCTGCCCCCACATTAAAATCATAAACACATTTCACATGTGTTAACACCAGCATAGGCCCATCAAAATCTCTGTATCTAACATTAACCTCCACCAAACCCATCAATCTTCCATTTGCTTTGTCAGGATGCCATTGCTGGGGAGAGCTGTAGCATTTGCAGGTGCTGCTGATCTGTTTCCCTGGCCTTGGAGCTCAGCGGCTGGGACGAGCCTTCAGGCTGGATCTTTCCTAACTGACTTGGTTCACATGTGGGGGTGGGGACTTGTTGCAACATATTATCAACTGCTTTGCCATCTTTTCGCCAGAACTATCTTCTCCTGTCTTTCTCCTGTCTTTAATAAAATCCTTGAACTCATCAAGTGAGTTATTGACTGAACGGGGAAACTGACATTAAGACAGCCGCCGGCTGCCAACCTCTTGAACCTGAGGAGACCCCCTACGCCTGCCGTCGACAGCTGGGTCTCTGACTTTATTGTGGAGACAGCGGTCATTTAGCTGCCACTTGTCCAGTCAAGCCAGCTGCTGAAGACCCGCTTCAAACGCGATCAACCAAGCCTACACCTTCCAAACCAAATAAACCTAAGAAGGGGAGCTCCAAGGTGGCATTGGGACCGAATCTGTCCCCCGCCCGCCCCCCCCCCCCCCTGATTCCAATGGTGAGGTAACTGGGATTGGATTTGTGACTGATGCTCACAACCTGGAATTGCCTTCTGACACTGCCGAATGGGTGAGTGCTGACTGGGGACCCCTGATACTACCCATGATTGTCACCAACTCCCCAAAAGGAACCAGGATGATGGTTCAGGCTCTAGTCAACTTGGGATGTTCACACTGCCTCATGCATCCCAGTGTTGTCGAAGGGTTAGGTCTCACCCCAATCCCCCTTCGTAGACCCATTTACCCAGATGGACGGCCGCCCGATGGAGGGGTTGCCTGCGGCTTTCAAAACTGAAAAGGTCTTGATTTAGTGCTCCTAATATTGGGAACACTGCAGTTTTATCATAGCCAACATTGCTAAATACCCTGTCATCCTGGGGATGCATTGGCTAGTGGAACATAATCCAACCATCAAATGATCGAATAGTGTGGTTTACTGATCCCCCTTGTGGCAGTCATGTCAAACCCCCCCCCCCAACCAGTGTAGAAGTGTCGGAGGGGGTGGTCACTGCTTTGGAGAGCCCGGCTGGGACAGCTACCGTTGTTCCGACACCTTATCGGGATTTAAATAAGGTTTTCGAAGAAAAGGAATGTGATGCGTTGTCCCCAACCCGCAAGACTGACTGTAAAATAGAATTGGTTCTCGATGCCAAACTGCCCAAAGGGCGCCTCTACCCCATGAATTCAGTGGAGGATGCCGCACTTTGGGAATTTTTGGACAAAAACCTAGCTTGGAACTTTATTTGAAAGGCCACTAGCAGCTTTGCCGCTCCAGTGCTTTTTGTTAAGAAGAAAGACAGATCTCTCCATTTATGTACAGACTATTGAGGTCTCAATGCCATTTCTACCTCCAATAAATACCCCCTTCTGCTAATCAAGGACTTATTGACGAGTTTGGGAAAGGGGCATTTGTTTACCAAACGGGACTTAAGGGAAGCATATTACCGGGTTAGAAAAGCAGAAGGCTGATGACAAAGACTTTATGATAAGAACACTGAATCAAAAATGGGAGAAGGAAGGTTCTCTAGACACTGGGAAAACTGAAAATTTAATGGACAGTTGGAAAAATATAAAGATTGAGAAATATATGGAGTTGGAAAGAAAAGTGATATTGAAATGGTATAGAACACCAAAACAACTAGCATATATAATTAAAGGACTCAGTCCAATCCCAGTTTCTTTTTCTTCTCTATCCTGTTTTTTAAAATAATTTTCTCAACACTATATGTTCTGTTTTTCCAGTTGGTGAATCTCTGCAGCTCTTCTAGATACCCCCACCCCCCGCAGCACAGCATTGCCATCAAAGTCTACCAATCGGAACATAGGCCTCTGCCCCCTTTGGATTACTTGATCTATAATAAAGATTTCATCTGCTCATATTCTTTCTCAAGTGTCCCCTTTGTTCTAGTTACTCTCACACAGTCCCCTTTCCTAAATAAATGCCCTGTTTGTTTTTGAAGAGTGTGTGGGGCTGAGCTGTAAGCACCCCTCCATACTGCCAGAGCGTTGGAAGGATCGTCACCTACAGGACATTTCTGAATAGTCCTGCAAAAACTGTTATTATGACTTTTCACCAGTTCTTTTAGCACATTAATATTTTTCAAGGTGTCCTTGGCTGTAAAATAATGACACATCCTGGTCTTCTATGTTCAGTTAAATATCTCTTTGTATAGTTGCTTGGCTTGGGTTTAATGCAACACTAATGGTTGTTTATGTAGTTTTATTTTTAGGAAGCTAAAATTTTGACAGTGGTCATCCATTTGAGCTTGTAGGAGGGCTCGCTTCAAAACTCATGGCAAAGCTGCAGGTAAAACTCTCACATTCTGGCACTCTGAGTGCCTGCAGGTGTCAGCCAACTCCCATTGAACTGACTGATGGTTACTCACCAAGATCATCTCCTGAGCCTGATCATTAGTTCACATAATTCAGTTGTGAATCTGGCATGGGAGGGGAAACTTGCTCTCACCCGGCCTAGAAAGTTCCATGGAGACTGCCTTGTGATTGGTTGGGAAAGTCAAGAAGTTACGGCTGGCAGCATCTATATTATAGACGACAGCAGAGAGACAGTATGCCCTTTCCACCATTCACCACCTTTGTGCTGGACTGGAAAATACTTTGTAAACTCTGGAACATCATGCTTTTGCTATAAGAACCACTAGTGCTGCTGCTAGGAAGAAGAAAAGGAGGACGACGAGGAGGAGTTTGGATTTATACCCCCCACTCCGTTTTCTCTCCTGTAAGAAGACTCAAAAGGGCTTACCAACTCCTCTCCCTTTCTCTCCCCACAACAGACACCTGGTGAGGTAGGTTGGGTTGAGAGAGTTCTGAAGAGGTGTGACTAGCCCACGGTCACCCAACAGGAATGTAGGAGTGTGGAAACAAATCTGATTCACCAAATAAGAGTCCGCTGCTCAAGTGGAAGAGTGGGGGATCAAACCCGGTTCTCCAGATTAGAGTCCACCTGATCTTAACCACTACACCATGCTGGTGAGTATGTGGAACAGATGTCATTTGTGCACATGGCTCCTCCTCGAGAGAAGCCCACCTTCACTTCAGGGAAGATTTTCAGTTATGCAACAGATTTGTGATTATCTGAGTTAGATTTTCATTTACACAATTGACACAATACCACTGCGCTTCTGATAAATTATAGGACAGATTTTTCCTATTTGGGCGAACTCCAACCTTTTCTCTAATCAGCTGGGAATCTGAACTTGAACAAGTGGTCCATGCCTGCCTTATCCCCCCATAGAGTGATACATTTCTCTGCCACTCTCCCCTGTTCTGCTGGCTCCCAAGTTTCCCTCCCAGCAGTCCCATTTGGTTGCTGCTACTCTTGCATCCATACAACAGGCAAACACACAGTCACAGAATCACAAATCTTGAGTCTGAGCCTCAGTGGCGTACTGCCCCTGGGAACAGGAGGGGTCAAATGACCCCAGGTACAAAGGCGAGGGAGGGGTGCAATATCACCCCCCACCTCCTCCATGCCAACCCAGCTTGGAGGAGCTGGGTTGGCGTGGGGGAGGCACATAAGAAAGAACCAGCCTGTTGCCAGGTCCTCGAGGGCAGGGGGCGGGGATGGCTTGGATGGGCACTGTGGCAGCAGGCCGGCTCCTGGGGCATCCGCTGTGGCGTCCTGCCCCCGCCTCCCTACAGGCCAGGGAGGTGGGCAGCTTGGGGGTGGGCGGTCCCGCGCCCTGAACCCCACCACCTGGCCTCTGTGCAGGCTGGCTTTTGTCCTCCCCAGGCCCTGGGGATGGCAGGAACCGGCCTGAAGTGAGGCGGGGGGGGGGGTGGATGGGGCTCAGCGACATGTGGCCCAGGAGCCGGCCTGCTGCTGTGGTACCCATCCAAGCCCCCACCCCAAGCCACCCCAAGGAGCCACACCCACAAGGCTGGGTGAGGGGGTGCCCAGAGAAGGTGTTGTCGCTGGGCGCCTTTTCCCCCTGACATGCCTCTGCTGAACCTTCTGTGGCCATCTCTGTGTTCTTTTCTCTGTTCTCTCCTCTACCCCCATTCACAAGGCTGGATCCTGGCGTTGTAGAGGGGGGAGCCAGCAGGGTGCCTGTCAAGTTAGGAAGGGTTATCCCAATCTCCATCAATGTCCCTGTCAAGATGGGGAGGATCTCACAGAAACCACACAGGACAGTGGAACTTAGAAGATTTGATACCAAAATCCCATTTTCCAAAGAAACAGTTGACATATAAGAAGAATTCAGATCTCTGTGCACAAGTGCTCACAACTGACAATGAGAGTGTTGTTTCAGTGCTGTCCTGTGTTGGTTCAGCTGCACAGAAGTTTTAAAATGCCGCAATGAACAATAGGGAGGGTGGAATCCTGGAGTATCAAAAGCTGAATCCTCTTCAGAGAGTAACTGAAGCCCTGCTCAAGATATCGGAAGAACATGGGAGGAAAGCTGGGAAAGGGGAGTGAGTGATTCATCCCAGATGCCCTGGGGAGGAGGGGGGCATTGGAACAAAAGAACACATAGTTGGGGGATTGTTAGTGCATGAATGGCCATATTATTTCTTATTTTGTGTGTATTTTGTGTGTATTTTGTGTGTAATAATAATAATAATAATAATAATAATAATAATAATAATAATAATAATAATAATAGTATTATTATTCCACTGAACTGTATGCCTTGCTTTTAATAACTTTTCTAGAAATTTTTCATTAAAGCTTTTTTGTTTCATTTCTCTGTGTGTATTGGGACAAGAAGCTACCTGGACCAGAGTTTGGTGACATTACTGTAACAAGACTGGCTCAGTCTTGACAGAACATCTGGGACAGGTAGATGAAATGTTGTTTCGAAATCCCTACCATGAAAGGTCATCCAACCAGCATTTTGTAACTCAGACACTGACATCCCAGGCAGAAACCTTTTGGAGACCAATAACTTTTAGAGTGATTTCAGAGTGATTTCAAGTTATTTCAGCTTTGGCAGCAACGAATGAACACAGAGGCGAGGATCGTCCAACAGGGATTTTTTATTCTGACACGAAACTCTTTCCAGGCAGGACCGCGTTGGGCAGAGCAAAACACACACCTTTTATACAGTTTTTCACCCCCCCAAAAAAGAGGGAAGGGGACAGTCCCCAACCCCACAGTACAAGCAAGGAAGGGGGCAGCCCCCTGCCACGTAATACAAACAGGTCACAACAAAAGAAAACATTAAGAACATAATACGAGAGCTCCTAGAGTTTTATGAATGGGTCCCGGCTGACTCTTACTGCTGGTGTAATCTCAAGATCATTGGGCAATCGTGGAGAAGACAAAAGGGAAAGGAAAGTGTCTTCCTGGTATGCTGATAACAGGGGACACATTGCAAGATTGCACCTGTTTCCTTGAAGACCGCGTCTTGAGATTTTTCTCAATGGATAGTTTAAACAGTCCAATGAGCCTTCAGGTTTTATTAATGGAAGTTCAAAGAGTCCAATAGCAAGTCGGGTGTCATCTTCCAACGGCTGCAGCACACCTTGATTTTATCATTTTGTAAATCCAAGAGTCCTTTTGTTTCAGCTAAGTGGTGGACAGGGTGTTGTCAAATTGCATGTCCTGGCTAACTCCTGAAGCTCTGCTTAATCAAGGCAATGTTAACGCAATATCAAATAATCTATAACGTATCTAAATGTATACATGTATAAAAATAAAGAGAAAGAAAGGGTTATATGAATACTATGCCTATTTCCATTCCTATTTCTTTAAAGGTCTAAACAAATCCTTTATTAGTACTAACAAACACACATATATACATAAAGGGTCAGGGTTCACTAGGATATATTTCTAATAAATACTGGGGGTTCACTGGTTACAGAATCATGGGAAGGTCAAAGTGTGGAACAGAAGATGCAAGCCAGGCAGAGAACCAAAGAGCACAGCAGCTTGACCTGTCCAGCATTGTGGTTAGCACAAGTTGTAACTTGCCCTGGGATGCATTTGAAGGGCATGATAGAAATCAACAAAATAAATAAATCTATGTTGGCCTGGTTTTATGTTCTTAAGATCAGATTCTCACTTAATCAAGAATGAATCCCTGTTCCATTTTGCTCCCAATAGTGGTCGATTTGATATCACACAGCATGTTTGATATGTCCAGTGTAAAAACTTACAGTTTAAAATCTGCAGGAAAATAATCTGGACATAAACCTATGTAATATCATATTGACCACTTGGGGGAGCAAAACACATGCAGAACTGGAACCTCCTCCCTCCCCCCGCCCCTGCAAAAGGCAATATGAACTTACAAACGAAGAAAACTAGAATGTTAAAAATTTAAAGATGAACAATTCTGTCATGGCCTAAACTGTCGTGGAATAGGACAGATTTAATCACATCAAACAAGCAAAATAACAAAATATTATCAAGATTTTGCATTGTCACTGCAAGAGACAACATTCTTCTTAGTTATAGTTCATTCTGTATCTTAGCTCCTGCAATTATGAACTGACCCGCTGTGGGTAATCTTGGGCTAATAACAATCTGACTCTAACCAGCCTCACAGAGGATAAAAGGAAGCAGAGGAAAACAATTTAAGCTGCTTTGGATCCCCAATGGAGAGAAAGGTAGTGTATAAGTGAAGTAAGTGTAAAGGATTCAATGGTGTTGATGAGAAGGGCAGCCGCCTGGCCTTGAGTACATTCCATAGCCCGGGCGATGGGCCAGCTTCTTCGGCGGAGACCTTATCTCTGCGAGGGAGATGAGACCTCCGTTCCCATGGGAATCCGGGAGGGGGGATGGGATGGACAGAGTTATAACCTGTGTTTCTGGCGGGAGATCCTATTCCTGCCACTGCGTGTACTTGAGCTTTCTAAGATGTCTGAATAATCGGTCTGCTACACAAAAGAGCCATTGATCTCTGCTTCTAAGGAATTCCTTACGTTGTGGCAGGAATCCTAAAAATCATCTATATTCCTAGTGCAGTGGACCCTCTATGCCTCTCGGGCATGGAGAGGTTGGACGTTTCTTGGGAAGGTGCGGTAGCCCCCAAAGAGGGTTCCGACCTGTCCCTTCTGGATCTGGAGGAACCGGCGGGAGAACTGGTCTCGCTGAGGACTCTTTCCCGTCTCCTCGTGACATCAGCACGAGTCTTCCTTTACTTCGCTGGAACGAGGGACGTGAAGACGACAATTCATAAATCCATGAGTCGCTTAGGGCGCTGTCTATGGATCGAAATACCAGTGGATCGGATATTCACCAAGTTTCCTGCATGGGATTACAAACCCTCAGATGCAACCTGTCACGGAGGAGGACGGGGTCGGGACCACCTTTCATGCGGTAACCCAGGGAGTCCATTGAACGCATTCCTGGACTCAGATTTTGGTGATGCTCCCAAAGAAACCACCGCGTGGTACAGCACTGGGGCCCGCCCCAAGACCACCGGTGACAATTGGGACTATACCAGGGATTGGGAGGGGTATCCGTACTGCCTTCCGATCGGACCCCCCAGATCCCGGACCAGCGGCTGCACCTGAGATGTTCCGTGGAGCCACCGGTGGGCATCGACACCTCGCACCCAGACGACGACGAGTCCGGAGAGAAAGCCTGCCCCTCCCAGTCGGGATCTGTTCCCTCTCCCATCGAAAGAGAGCTGGGATGAGGAAGTGGGCCGACTGCTAGGGATGCCCAGGAAGCATGGGCCCGTGAACGCCAGCTATGGGAAGAGGAACGGGAACAGCTGCAGCAAGAGCGTGAAAACCTGCAGGTGAGAGACCGGGAGCAGTAGCGCCAAGAAGTCCAACTCCTAATTGGACCGCGCTGCGATGCGCTCCAACGGCAATATGCGCAGAATCTATCAGTCCGCTTATTAAAGTCCCAACACTCCAAACTGGAACTTACAGCGCCAACGTGGAGAGTGTTCTAGGCCTCGCGCACTCAAAGTGAACTTACTGCAGCTGTTCAACGGGGCGAACTGGCTAAATTGCAACGAGAGAAAGCAGCTCTGCATGACAACCAGGACGGATTGACTCGCAAGGCGAGAGAGCTGGCTGCCTGGGAGAGGGATCTCAGGAACCAGCAGCCCAGGGCAACCTGGGTTGGAGTTTACGCTGTCACGGGTACAGGACGGCGCTCGAGGGGCGACACGCCTGCTGGGTCCAGCCACTCTTCCCAAGGACCGCCTCCCACCGGAACACCAGCGGGACCGGGCGCTGATACCTCCAGACCGATTCCGCCCCCCCCCCGCTAAGCAACCGGGCTGCCTCAGCCCCGCTCAACCTTGCGCAACTGGGCCCCTGCGGGCGCTCAAGGGCTGCGTGGAAAGGGGTTACTACAGACCTCCAATACCTGCCCGCTTCGATGGGACCGCTTCCCAAACTTCCTTTACTTCATCTTGGTAAACTCGATGCCTACTATTGGGAGGGGACTATGGGATGATTTATACCCGGCTCTGAGCGCGAAAAAATACGGGACATCGGGCTCAGTCCTGGATGGGGCAGCAGCCGACTGGTTTGTGGACTCTTTTGAACTCTGTAAGATGAAGATTCTCGCACGGTGTGCCCGTGATTCCTCCAAAGCCTTGAGGGCTTCCGCTTCCAAGATCCAGGTGCAGGGAAAATGAAGCTTATCCGCACTAATTCATCAAAACTATCCAGCAAGGGCAAAACCGCTCGCTTGCAGAATTTGCCCGAATTTGCAAGGGCGGCTGCCCGGAACTCACCTTAGAGTGGCCTGAGCGCATGAAATGCGAATACTTCTAGATGCTGTCGAGTAGCAAGCTGCGCGAAACAGTGTTTTTAATTCGGGTCCCCCCGAGACTATTGCTGGATTGGATTACATTGGGATCCTAAGTAGCGCCTCGCTTTGAGTACTGCGCTGCCGGAGGCCGCTTCATCGCTCAAGCCGGCCACCAAGCGGCCACTGCTCAAGTCCAGTCAGCCTCTGCCGAGACTTCATTCTCCTGAAGCGCCGCCGCCGGGCTGGGATTGTGTTCCTTTACTGCGGAGGTCCTGGTCACCTAGCCGCCAATCTCGCCCGAAAAAAAACAGAAGCCAATCTCACTTCCGGCAGCGCACTCCCATCTGCAAGCAAGCTACACTGCTAAGGCATTCAATCTTAGCTTCTCAACGGGCTTCCATCTAAAGTAGCCATCGAAGGCGACTCCGGAGGAGGGGACGCAGCAGTTCTGCCTTTCTTCAGCCCCTTGGAATGGACATGGGTCTTGACTCCAGACGCTGTGAGTGAAGGCAAAGGCGCTCCCATAATCCAAGCGCTTCTGGCCAACCCCGCTTAAGCATTACTCGTATTATAGCCTCAGCCCTTGTGGATTCCTGGCTGCTCCTGTATTGTTTAATCGCGGCCCTAGGTGGCGGAGGGTTTGCTAGGTCTGACTCCAACTCCCTCTGGCTAAGCTTCCATACTCCTTCACTCCTAAATGGACGGGTGCAGTCCTCCCTCGGGAGCCAAGCTGGACCGGCCCAGTTCAAAATCGCAACCGGTTCTCCCTCCCACTGCTCACCATTGGGGAGAAAATTAGTTTTATTCCCTGGCGCTTCAGTGGCCAAACACTCCATAGTTCTGGGCATGCCAGTGGGTTGTTAAGTTACATGAACCAAAAATTCCTTTGGAAAGAAAGGATCTTGAATTCGACTGACCCTCCCTCATGGGGAACACATGAAATTGGGGAAAACTCCTGACTTCTCCTGACACACACACCCCCCCTGGCTTCCATCAGCTGCATTGCTCCCATCTCCTACCGGCATTCCAATCGGGCGTACCAAGATCTAGAGCCAGGGTATTTCAGGGAGGCAAGAATGCCACCAGTTGCCACTCCCCCATAGAGACACCTGACTGCAAAATCATAATACAGCCAGGGGCGCAACTGCCCAAAGTGTTGCAGAATTCTACCGTGATGAGTCCCAAATGAGGAGAAGGAACTTTGTGCCTTCTAGACAAGAACCTCACTGCTGGTTCCATACGGTGGGCTACCAAACACACACATGCTGCTCCTGTTTTGTTTGTAAAAAAGAAAGATGGGTCTTTACGGCTCTGCACAGATTACCGAGGTCTCAATGCAGTCTCCTCTGTCCAATAAATACCCTTTTGCCTTTGATTTCAAGGGACCTTTTAGACGATTGGGCAAAGGACGTGATCTTTACTAAGTTGGACTTGAGAGAAGCTTTACTACAGGGTCAGGAATTCGCTACAAGCCTAGGAACACTTGACTGCATTTACCACAAAGTTTGGACAGTTTGAATACTTTAATAATGCCATTCGGGTTAAGTGGGGCCCCCGGGGCTTCTTTATGGCCCTTTAATCAACTAAGTTCTCCTATGGATTTATTGTACAAGGGAGTAGTGGTATACTTAGATGACGCTTTAATTTATTCACAAACCATGGAGGAGCATGAAGCATTGGTTCTGGAAGTATTGAAACGCTTTGCTCAACAACTCCCTCTTTGCCAAACTTTCCAAGTGCTGTTTCCACTCAAACCTCTATTGATCGATATTTGTTAACAGATCTACATTTCGAGGGCCTGCAAATGGATCCTGCTAAGATTGATGCAGCGTCCCTCCAATGGCCGGCCCCCACCAACCTAAAAGAACTCCAATCTTTCTAGGTTTTGTTAATTTCTATCGCGTGGACTTTATACTCCCAATTCGGCTGGAGAGCTGGACTCTCCTCTCTCACAGACCTCTTTGGCGCATCTAAGGGTAAAGATCCACTGTCCGGCCAAGCCCGGGCCCCTTTCCTGGTCTGAAGAGTGTCAAACAGCCTTTCAGCTCTTTTAAAGTCTGCTTTCTACCATCGAACTCTATCCTAAAGCACCCTTGGACCCAGATCTCCCGTTTGTGGTTCACGTGGATGCCTTCGGACAAAGCCGCCTTTGGAGCAGCCCTGTTGCAGAGAAATAAAGATGATAGGCTGGTTCCGCGGTGCTTATTTATCATATTGCCCTTCTCTGGTGCTGGAACTCTAACTGGACTGTGGGGATAAAGAGATTCTCCTCAAGTGGCCATTAAAGTGGGCCCTCTCCCACCTGGCGCCACTGGCTGGAGGAGGGGGGGCTAAACACCCTTCCAAGTTTGGTCGGATCACAAGAACTTCAATACCTCCACCCTCAAGATGTCCTCGCAGCAACTTCATAATGGGCAATGATTTCTTTTCTCGCTTTCATCGGTCCATTTTTTCCCTCGAAAAAAAACCAATAACTGGGCTTGATGCGCTCTCGCTACTACCCGGTCTGGGAGGTGGAGCCGGCTTACCGGGATATCTCCACGCACTGTTCCTCTCCCCTCCCAATTGGGGCTGGCTGTCACCCGATCCTTTTCAGACATCCACTCCTCCTTCTCCTCATTCCCAGCCTGGTCTCTCCTTTCCTGGGTACGGGAACTTGAGGAGGCTGGACGACGCTGAACCAAGCGGAGGAAGGCGACCCCCCAGTTGCATTTGGAGAATGGCGCTTACGGGCGGGGGATTGTTGGTATGTGCCTCCCTCTCCCTCCGCAAGCAGGTTCTCGAGGCCTGCCACGGTCTACCGCTCCGGGCCGGGTTGGACATTTTGGCTTTCTAAAACTTCCTGCATTTGGCCCGGCCAATTTCTGTGGCGCTGGCTAAAGGGACATTCGAGACGAGATATTAAAGGTTGCCTCTGTTTGTGCAGAAGCTGCAAGACCGCTCCGGGAAAGCCCTCCTCCTCCCATGGTCTGTTGAAACCTCTCCCGGTGGCCTCCCTCACCCCTGGGAAGTCATCTCCATGGATTTTATTACAGATTTGCTGGGCAGAAAGTCAGTGGCACCATCGGTTCCTGTGGGTGGTGGTGGACGTATTTTCTAAACAAGCCCATTTTATTCCACATGTGCTTCCATCCCCTCCGCTACCTCTAAGTTGGCTCTGGCTCTGTTCATTCAGCATGCTTCTTTACCGGGCTCTACCACTCCGCCAAGTATAGTGGTTCCCTCCCACCACGCCCCACTCCAGCCTCTTCAAAGTTCTGGAAAGCTTTTCTAGGGTTGTTAGGGGCAATTTCGGCGGTTGCTGCCCCCTCACCACGCTCAAAGTGACGGGTGCAGTCGGAGAGAAACGAACAGGAACTCCTAGAGCAGTATTTACGCTTGTTACACCCAACTACCACCAAGACAATTGCGTGCGTAGCTCATTCCGGCTTGGTGGCGGAGTACTATGGCAACAATGCGGTTCATAAAGGTACAAAAAAAACCCCCTTTGAAATTGGCCATTGTGTCTGGTCGCTCCTTCCCACCGCTGTCGCAACTAACACCCGCCGGAAGCATTGGATCCTCCAGAGTTTCCGCCAAGCAAATAATGGATTTCATCCCTAGCCGTAGGGGTGGAAATCGCTCCAGACTGCCTTTACAACAGGCTAAGGACTCCTTAAAGCTGCAAGCGGATAAGCACCGCTCGGATTTCCCTCTGCGTGGGGCTACTTTGGGTGTATTTGTCTACCAAAAAATCCTCAGAGACGTGCATAAATTTTCCCAAACTAGGCAAAAAAGATTCGTGGGACCTTTTCAGATTACTAAAGTGATTAACCATGTCACTGCCTCGATTGGATTTGCTCTTAACTCTCTTAGTAACATATCTATCCTGTCTTCCATTCCAGTTTACTCAAGCGAGGCTCCCAAGCTTCGGGATGTCTCTGGGTAACGCACTACCTGAGAGACTCCCCACAATCGACCATTATTGGATGGCCACAAGTACATTACGGTGAATCTGGACGCTTCTATCCTGGACTCTCGCTTTAATCGCAAACGCTTTGCAATATTTGAAGGTCTCTTGGGTGGGATATTCCCTCTGGGTATAATCAATGGATTTTATTCTCAAAATATTGACGCACCTTATTTCTGCTTTCCACCAAGGGCCTCTTCCGCATAAACTTGGGGGGGAGGGGTCTTCTTTAAGGGGATGCGTAGAGTGTAAAGGATTCAATGGTGTTGATGAGGAAGGGCAGCCAGCGCTGGCCTTGAGTACATCTCCATAGCCCGGCGATGGGCCATAGCTTCTTCAAGGAGAGACCTTTATCTCTGCGAGGGAGATGAGACCTCCGTTCCCATGGGAATCCGGGAGGGGGGGTGGGATGGACAGAGTTATAACCTGTGTTTCTGGCGGGAGATCCTATTCCTGCCACTGCGTGTACTTGAGCTTTCTAAGATGTCTGAATAAACGGTCTTTTACACCAAAGAGCCTTTTATTTCTGCTTCTATGGAATTCCTTACAGTAAGTAAGCAAGTAAATAATAAATAAATGAATGAATGAATGAATGAATGAATGAATGAATGAATGAATGAATGAATGAATGAATGAATGTAATCTGGAGCACAGCGTTTCCCTGAAGGAACATGCAAAGGCTAGGAAAAGGAAAGAGACTGCAACACTTTGTTTCCCAAGCAGGATTTACTCTCTTTGTGTATGTGTGTGTGTGTGTGTTTTACTGAATTTTAAAATATAGAATGTGACAGATGGGACACTGGGAAAGCAGTGTCAGAAGATGCACATGAAAACACTTCTTTTTCTTTGCTTACAATTCATCTCTGTCACTGAGTCAGCCAGTCCTGACTCCTTGGCAAGTGTGAGAGAGTTTATCCCAAGATACATGTGTTTGCAAACACATAATTGTGATGATGGTGGGATTGCAGAAGATGCAGTAAACTCTTTTCCATGACTTTCTTCTACAGGTGACAGGTGCTCAGCAGTTCACATGAGTTTCTCTCCATCAGGCTATTTGTCTCCATCATAACTTATGTACCCAGGCAGGGAAGCCCTCTAGGACCAAGAGTTCCCTTGGGGGTTTCCCCTGCCATCCTGGCTCCAGGGATCTTCCTTTTTCTGCCTCCTTCTCTTGCCTTTTGTAAGCATCCAGCTTTCACCCTTCCTTTATTTCTACCTGGCCTTACACCTCCTATTTAGCCCCCTTCCGCACATGCAGAATAATGCACTTTCAATCCACTTTCACAATTGTTTAAAAGTGGAATTTGCTATTCTGCGCAGGAAAATCCAGCTGCAAAATGCATTGAAAGTGGATTGAAAGTGCATTATTTTGCATGTGCAGAAGAGCCTGACACTTTATCTGGGCAGGCATCCACTGTATCATGATTGGCCCAGTTCTGGTTTGATCCTGCCATGTCTCCCGGGTGGGACATGGGATCCTCTTTCCCTCCTCCCTCTTGTCTGCTTTTGATCTAGTTTTGTTTCCCAGGCAAAGTCTAATCTGCTTATTAAACACCTGCTTGTTGTTGCTCTCCACAGCTCTGGGGAGTGTGGGTTGTTTTGACCTAAGTGAAGGCTGCACTGTCACACTAGCCCTCTCCTCTTGTTCCTTTTCCTGATCCCCGAAATATTGAAAGCAAACCCACAATGGTGGGCAGACTTGCTTGCAAATCTCTTTACAAGGATCAACGAAAAGGGGATAATGCCGAAGGCATGGACTTCCTCCGTGCTCGTCCCAATATTCAAAAAAGGTGACCATAACGATCCAGCAAATTATCGACCCATTAGCCTGCTCTCTACTGGCCGGTAGGAAACCCCACCCAAGAAACAAGATACTGCAAGCGTTTACGATGCAAGAAAGAGTCCAGAATAGCATCAATTTCGTAGTGCTTGTGGCCATTAATCAGAATTGGAGGAGGGCGTTCTGGAGGGCCGTGCCAGGCATCGAAATCTGCAGCCCATTTGAGCAAGCTGGAATGAAAAACAGGATGAATATTGCTTAGTGATTTAGGCAAGTCCAACTTAGCAGTCACTGTATTTATCACTTGAACAATTCTAAAAGGACCAATGAACTTCTTTCCAAGTTTAGAGTATTTATGTACGTCCCACAGATTTTTTGTGGAAAAATACACCCAATCATCCACACGTACGGGAAACAGCTGACGGTGCTTATCTGCCTGGAGTTTCTGCGACTCCTGGGCTTTACGCAAAGCAACTAAGATAGGCTCCCAGCCATTAACAATAGTCTGGATCCAATTATCGAGTTCAGGGGGTTGAACTGGATCCAAATTCAGAAACAGAAATGGTTGGGCAGAATGGCCGGATGCAATCTCGAAAGGAGTTTTCTGAGTGCTGCTATGGACCGCATTATTGTAGGCATATTCTGCAAAAGGCAGCAATTCAGCCCAATTATTCTGGTGATAATTAGTATAACAACGAAGATACTGCTCCATTGTTTGGTTCATCCGCTCCGATTGCCCATCAGATTGCACGTGAAACGGAGAAGATAAGGCAGACTCCACCCCCAGAAGGGTCAGAAATGCTTTCCAAAACTTTGAAACAAATTGAGGACCTCTGAAATTATTTTTGCTGGGGCGGAGTGTAGTCGGTAAATATGCTGAATAAACAGTTTAGCCAATTTGGGCGCCGAGGGAATGGTGGAACAAGGTATAAAATGGGCTTGTTTGGAGAATAGATCCACTACCACCCAAAGTACCATGTTTACCCAACTCTCCGGAAGGTCGGTGATAAAATCCATGGAAATGATCTGCCAGAATAGGCTGCAAAAGTCCATGGGGCTTTCCTGGAATGGATTTGTCTTCAGCACAAACAGGGCAACCTCTCACATAGTTCTCAATGTCTTTATGCATCATGCATCACCAAAATTGGTGACGTAACAGATGCAGAGTTTTTAGGAAGCCCAAATGCCCTGCAGATTTAGCATCATGACAAGCGAAGATAACCGACTTCCGAAGGTCCGGAGGCACATACAAACAGTCCCCTTTCCACCATATCTCTTCCCACAGTTGCAGAGAAGGCCCCCCTCATCCTCCCCGCCTGAAGAAAATCCTGAAGAAAGGGAGAGGCAAGGTCTGGAACAGCAGAAGGCATAGCAGAAGGGAGCGGAGGGACCAGGGGCGGTTCAGATTCCGCGCGGGTTTGAGCACGGGTGAGTGCAAGCTTAATTGCAATGGAGTAAGCACAGTATGCGGAATGGCATGCAAAGAAGCCTCCGCCCCTGATGGGAGGCGGGAGAGCACGTCCCCCAAACGGTTGGTTTTTCCAGGGAAGAAATGCACTATAAACTGGAAACGATAAAAAAAATCAGCCAACCTCAGTTGTTTGGCCAACATCTTACTCGGAGTGGAAAGAGCGGAAAGATTTTTATGATCGGACCAAACCTGGAATGGGCAGGCAGTGCCCTCAAGCCAATGGCGCCAAGTGCTGAGAGCTTGCTTAATCGCTGCGGTTTCCTTATCACCGACAGTCCAGTTCAGTTCCGGGCCTGATAACTTTTTGGACAGATAAGCACAGGGGGATAACTTGCCATCGGGACCTCTCTGCAAAAGGGCTACCCCTAGAGCTTTATCAGAAGCATCAACATGTACCACGAATGGTAGTTCAGGGTTGAGATGGATCAAAATAGGTTCCGAAGTGAATGCTGTTTTGAGATGCTGAAAAGCTTGCTGACAATCAGCAGTCCAATCAAGCAGCCCCCACCCCCCCCCCACCCCCAGCCTGGCAGCCTGAGGTCCCCTGCCTTTTGTATGTAACAAGTCAGGTAAGGAGATCCGGGCAAAATGTGGGATAAAATCACGATAAAAATTTGCAAAGTACAAAAATGATTGGAGCTCCTTATGTGTAGTGGGAACAGGCCAATTAACAACCGCCTCCACCTTCGCAGGATTCATTTTCAACCCCTCAGCAGACACCCAATACCCCCAAAAGTCCAATTTATCCTGATGGAAAGCACATTTAGACAATTTCATGAACAAGGAATTATTCAATAGTCTCTGCAAAACAGTCCAGACCATTTCCACGAGCTCCTGCTCATTACGTGAATAAATGAGTGTTAGGACTTGACAGTTAGATCACCAAAATCTACTTGACAGCTTGGCTGATGCAATACTCTGCCTTTCACCTAGTTTCAGGTGGGTGATGCAACCGTGACTAAGCACATCTAGTGTGATTGCATCACTGCTCCCTGATTGGTTGTATGTCTCTATATGTATGCACAGAACAGTTTGGTCTATGCGTGCTTTGGTTATACAGTTGCTGCGCCTTGCACTCTGTCAGACTGTTTTGTGACTTTAGAAACAAGGAATAAAACCCTTCTGTTCTTTGAAGTGAACAACGCCTGGGTTCCTGTGTTTTCTTTTCCTCAACTGCTTCTGCTGTTACCCGCGACCGCTGCTGAGTAAGCTCCTTCTCAGGTTATGGGCCCAGCTCCTACGATGCTACCGTGGAGTAACAGTGGAGTGTACTGCAAGTGCGGTTGTGTGACTCAGCTATTGCCATGGCTTCCACTATGTCCGGCTTGCTGTTTGAGAGGCTGGAATCGAGGCATAACTAATGTGGCTTGGAGCCAGAAGATGCAGAGCTTATCTCATCTAAGTGAGGACCTGTGGAATATTACTCTACCACCTCCAGCGGCCCCTACAGTTGCTGAGAGCGACGTGCAGATGAAAAAAGCTTGCGTGCGTCTATTATTGCTAGCAGTGGAAAACTCACAGATTGGTTTTATCTCTTGAGAAGCTGAGACTGCAGTTTCAAAGGCGCATGGTAGGCTTTGAAGAGGCATCTATCAGCGTGAGTCGGCTGGGGCAAAGGTCACTCCTCACAAGACAACTTTACAATCTCAAACTGAGGCCAGGAGGATCTGTGTTTGAGCATCTGGGGCTTTGGTGATGCGTGAACTGTTTGCTACAGCTTCGCTGATGGAGGTTTACAGTTTGAAGACTCCCACAAAGAAAGTTTATCTTTGTTGCTTTTCGTCGTTGGATAGCAGCTGGGACCAGTTGGTATGCAGTTTCCAGAGCGTCGCTGAGTCTACGCTGACTTTGGATTACGTCACTGCCAAGCTGCTAGACCACTGGTGAATTTCAGAGGGACTACCAGCTTCTGAGAGTACGGCTGAGAAATCATCACGATGAGGGATTTTTCCTGCTGATTCTGCCGTCCCCTACTTCCTGTGCTGTGAAAAAAATCGTTTTCGTTAGTAGGAATCCTGGCCATTTTGCATCTGGGCCTGTACAAATCTGCAAAAGTGGCGAGGAGGAAGAACAAGCCACCTTGGAAAGCTTAGGGCTAACAGACAGGGAATCTGAGGCATCTACTTTCCTGGTAACAGAAGCAAGGAGTTAAGGACTCCAACTCACTAAGTGGCTCCATTGACTCTGCTTGTTCTGGAGCATATAGTGAATAAGGAAAGTCTCCTTTACTGGACCACATGCGCCAACCTTGTTATTGACTAGCGTTTGTTTAGCTGATGGCACCGCAAAAGCAAAGGTGCAAATCTACAAGGATCAACATTTGTTCCTATACTCTAAATGGCTCTCTGAGTAATGTATATTTTGTGCCTTCAATTTGGAATTTTGTTTGTTAAGTGTTGTAAGATTGACAGCCAAGTGAGGGTTATGTGGTGGAATTTAGTGGGCAGACCTGTTCTGATTAAGAAACAAAGGGAGAGTCTGTGCCACAGGTATACTGCACAGGAATAACCTTTATCAGCTAAATAACAATGATGTAGGACAAAGCATGGCTAATGCAGTTAACAAACCTATGCATGATGACTGTATTCATTATATGCACCGTGTAAAGCTAGGACATGCTGAAGTTTCGAAAGTGCAGGGAAACATGTCCAGGTTGTGTGGTTTGAAAGCCAAGTCCTGTCCTAATTATCTTGATTGTACTGTGTGCAGTAAGTTGCCAAAGTAAAGGCATTTCCTTCTACAAGGAAAAGCACCAGATAGTCCAGATAGGCCATTTGGTTTTAATTCATGCAGACCTTTCTGGACCCATTCTCAACCCAGTCAGGGGCATGCAAAAGTACCACATGGTTTTGGGTGGATGACTATAGCAGGTTCCACCTATAGTCTTTCCTGAAATCCAAAGCTGAGGCTTAAAACTGCAAAGGTTTAAAAGAGTGGAGTGGCAAATGGTGGAAAAGACAGTTTTCACATAAAGTGGCTTCGCCTCCCAAACGAGACAGAGGAGGTGAGTTCCTGGAGTTCTGGGGTTCCCAGAGACTGGTTGAGAAAGAAAGGCATACGTCAAATACAGAAAGACCAACCCTTTCTCTCTTGCTTTTGAAAACGGGGTTGCTGAGAGGAAATTTGGGGTTCTTGCCATTACTCATAAAACGCTGTTTGCTTCTGGATGCCAACATGCCTGAAACATTTCTGGGCTGAGGCTGTGAACATCGCCACATACTCTGACCAACAGAGTATGGTCTTCTAGTGTGAACCAGACTCCTTATTTTTTGCTGTACCAGAAAGATCCATCTCTGGATCATTTGTATATCTTTGGCAAAGTTCATGCCAATGCAAGCTTGAGTACCCTGGACGCCCAAAAGGCGGAAGGGGGATCAGAGGTGGGGTGAGATTGAGGTTTCTTAGTTGGCATGAATCATGGGACAAAAAAGGTTTTCGTTTTGCACATTCCTATGGAAAGGTTTTCACAGCAGTCTCCTCCGAGAAGTGCAAACTTTGAAAAGCATGCAGGATGGGAAACTATCCATGCTAACACAGAGGTTTTGCTACCTTTCACTCAGCATGAAGGGGTTAACAGAACTGCCAGGCAAGCAGCCTGCAGCAGCTCAAAGATCAACCAACTGCTTCCAGTGCAGTGGCAAACTGGCGTCAAGGCGTAAAGAAAAGCTGAGAAGAGGGAAGGGCTGCAAAAAGACAGTGACACTCAGTAGGCAGTAGTGAAGAAGATGAGGAAACAAATTAAAGGGTCGCCTCGTACCTCCTTGATAGGTCTACAAAGCGCGGATACTTGCCTCCTGACAGGTATGGGTTTTCTCAAAACGTCTATGTTTGTCAAGCACCAGTGTATCAGAGCCAAGCTCCTATAAAAAAGAGATGTTAAAGCTACCACCAGCTGAAATAGGAGCTCTGGCGTGAAGCTATGGCTGAGGGAGTATAAAACCTTAGTGCAACAACAGGTGTTTACTGCTGAAGACTGTTTTGCCAGAAGGCTAGGAGGAGGAAGACAATTGGGTCAATAAGTGGGTGGTTTCGAGGAGGAAAAGAAGTTGCCAAATGGTACTCAAAAGGTATAAAGCAAGGCTTGTCGCCCAGGGGGTTTTGTACAAGACCCGTTTGCTGAATTATGACTCAGACCGTATTCTCCTCCTACAGCACGACCTACTGAGTCTCTTTGAGAAGCTATGCTTGCATTAATGAAATTTGGGGTAAGAAAGACTTTATGGTGAAGCATTATACGACTTCCAGTGCGTGCTTTTTTTTTAAATGCTAAATTGAAGGAAGCTAATTTATCTGAAGCCTGCACCCAGGTGGTATGAAGAAGCAGACCTAAATACTTGGTTTATCTTTTGCATATTAGTTCTTTGTATGGTTTGGGAAACAAGCTGGGTGCTTAACTGGTATGATGAACTGAACAGTACATTGCTTAAACTGGGGTTTAAGAAGTCTGTTGCTGATGCATGTTTATATATCAGGGGAACTAAAAAGAATCAAGAGGTCATTCTTCTCTTTATGTTGATGACATATGTGTGTGAGAAAGTACAAGATCTCTACACAACAAATTGTATAAAATCAACTCAGTGGACATGTATGTGTTCACATAAAGGACTTAGGTTTTATCAAACATTACTTGGGTATTGATGTCATATCTACACCAAAGAAACAAGGTTATCTCCCTGAGTCAGAAGAACAAAATAAATGAATTGGTGTGCAAAGACTAGATTGTCAAAGGCAAGAGGTTGCCAAGCATAACACCAATGTCCCTAGACTTTCAGAAAGTTAGTGAAAGTGAGGAGTTCAACAAATCCTGAACTGTACAAATCTGTTGTAGGTAGTCTCCCTACATATATCTAACTGCGGCGGATCAAGCCCAGATATATAGCGTTTGCTGTTAGTACACTCAAGCAGAAAAGCTAGCAAAGTGCCCAGCAAACACTTGATTGGGAGGGTGTTAAAAGCGATGTGGTTAAGGTACTTAAAAGAAGAACTCGCTGATCATGGTTTCACATGATCCAGGATGTCCACATAAAGCACAGAGTTGCAGTGCTATTGCGAGATAGATTCATTTGCAGACTGGTGGGTGACAGGAAGTCCTGTACTGGTTTCTGGCTTCATTCCAGTATGTGGTGATGTAGCCTTTTATCACCTGGTAAGTTCTGCAGAAAACAATGAACCACAATCAGCCTGTCCACTTCTGAGGCTGAGGTTCCTGCGCATTGTCTACGAACCATGTTCAAGAACTACTTTGGGTTGAGACACTGCTAACTGAGGTTAGGTGGAATCCATAAAGAAGCCACCTTATAATCGAGTGTTTGATGATGATTCACAGACCTGCATCGCATTAGCAGAGACTGCAAACATGAAGACAAGAACTAAGTACATAGGAGTAAAGTGCTCAGAATGTTAGAGGAGCTAGTACCAGAATGGAACTATTCAACTCTGCCTATGTTGAGACAAGAAGCCCCGAAATGTTGCTGATGTTGTTTTACTAAAGCTGTGTCACAGAATAAGCATCAGACAATGTTGTAGAACAGCTGAAAGTAATAAAAGAGGTGCTGTCATAGTAGTTTTGGGAAAGGGTGTTAGGACTTGACAGTTAAGATCCACCAAAATCTACTTGACAGCTTGGCTGATGCAATACTCTGCCTTTCACCTAGTTTCAGGTGGGTGATGCAACCGTGACTAAGCACATCTAGTGTGGTTGCATCACTGCTCCCTGATTGGTTGTATGTCTCTATATGTATGCACAGAACAGTTTGGTCTATGCGTGCTTTGGTTATACAGTTGCTGCGCTGCACTCTGTCAGACTGTTTTGTGACTTTAGAAACAAGGAATAAAACCCTTCTGTTCTTTGAAGTGAACAACGCCTGGGTTCCTGTGTTTTCTTTTCCTCAACTGCTTCTGCTGTTACCACGACCACTGCTGAGTAGCTCCTTCTCAATGAGTACATCATCCAAATTCACCACCTCTCCTTTAAACAACAAGTCCTGTAAAACTTCATTGATCAAAGACATGAAAGCCCAGGGGGGCTCCGTGAAACCCGAAGGGCATTACCAGGTACTCAAACTGACCGAACTTAGTATTAAAAGCAGTCAAATATTCATAGCCATCTGCCATACGAATTCTGTAATAAGCCTCTCTCAAGTCCAGTTTTGTAAAAATCTGTCCCAAACCTAAGGCATCCAAAAGATCCTTAATTGGAGGCAAGGGGTACTTATTGGCTGCTTGGAATTTTGCTTGCAAGAGCCCGAAATTGCAGAGCAAACTCCGCAAGCAACTTGTTGCCTTGTTGAAGTTTCTTGAGTGCTGTTTTGGCATTATCACTGGCATCACGATCCTCAAAACGTAAATGCAAGCCCTGTAAAAACTCAGCTACAGAGTTAAGTTCCTCAGCATCCACATCAAACAGTTCAACAAACCATTCCGCCATACCTCTCCATCCATACCAATCCGATGTCTCGTACTTTCTCCCTCTCATCGGTACATGTCATTGTATTCCTGCATATGTGAATTGAGTTTTAGTATGAAGTTGGGCAACTTTGAAGCGGTTCCATCAAAACGGGCTGGAATACGTGGGCGAGTAAAACCACAACCTGGGGGACCCGGCGGTAAGGGTCCTATGCATTGGTCTTGAGCCAGCGGAATACGGCAACGCACCACCGGCTCCCTCTGTGGCTGCTGGGAGGCCCAGTCTGCTGCCTGTTGGGAACGCGGTGCTTCTCTTTGCCCCAGAGTACGGTCTATGGGCATCCGCTGGCGTTCCGAACGTAACTCCACTGCTCGAGCTGATAGCTCACGTTGGAGATCCGCGGCAGTGGCACGTTCACGAGCTTCAATAGCCAACAGATCACGTTCTTTTTGGCGTAACTCAGCTCGTTCCTTTTCTAGGGCGGCACATTCCTGCTGGATACGAAGAAGTTCAGCATTCTGCACAGCCGAGTGTCTGGTCTGCTGGAGATTCAGTGAGCACAGCTGCTGAAGTTCCCGCAGCATGGATTGTTCTGCACTTTGCAAAACTTCATGTTCTTGTTGCTCCCGGTCTCTCTGTAGTTGTTGATATAGCTCCTCACGTTCCTTGTTATATTCCTCATGAAGTTGAAGCTGCTGGCAAACCCTTTCGTCAATCAAGGCTTCCTGAGCAGTTTGCCATTCACGTCTAGCTGATTCCAAAGCTGCCTGCTGAGCCTGGTATAGTTGCTGATGCTCCGGCTCATAGCAAGGTTCTGGCCATTCCGGGAGCTCACTCTCATGGGACGCTGCTGCACTGGGAGGGTCCGGAGGTTCAGCAGATTCCTCAGTACCAGATGCATCAGGGGGAATGAACGCTGGTTGCGATGCCTCAATCACCAGTAAACGTTCCCACTCCTCCTCCTCATCTGGCCACGGTGCTGGAATCACCACAAAGAGGTGGCTCCTCTTTGATTGAGTCTTGCTGGAAGCGAGCAGCTGGCGGAACCTTGGGCCGGGTCCTGGTACTCTGAAGTCATTCTCTTGCCATGGTCTCCTCAAAACGCTGATCAAGAAATCTCTCCAGAGATTCACGGGTGGTGCTGTGTATGGTGGACAGTCCGATTTTCTCGGTCACCATCCGCATCACGGGTTTGTAATCCATCCAGCGGCAGGTAGTAATGTGTAGCCCTATTGGTTCACGATCCATGGCCGCCCCTCCAACTGGATCACACGGCTCAACAGCCAGTGAAAGACAACATGCTGACAAGGTTCTATGAGTTGCCATCAGGGTTGCCTGTTCCACCAGCTCTTGCAAGTTCAGGAAGGTGACACTCCGCCTGAGGCGGGGGCGAGACAATGCAACCAGGGATAGAGGCTCCAGATCCACATCAGGATCTAAGTCAGGCTCCTTCAGCTGGGTTAGATCAGGGGGAGACTAAGCGTGACCCTCTATGGGGGCCTCCGCTCCAACCTCATATTCCGAATTAAACGGACCCCTGAATCCTAACTTATCAGGATCAGTTGGTATGAGACCACGACGAGACATCACGTAACCTTGTACATAAAACTGTCAAAAGTTACACTGAGACGGGAGAACTTGCATAATGTAACGAACTTGGAAAGTCCAGGCAAAAGTAACCTTTTAACAGTTCTTTATTATGCTGGCAGTCATAGTCAAAAACAAGCAATGCGAGTTCTGAATGTTTCAGAACAGTGATAGCAGTTTAATACAGTAGCATTTCTCCTTCCCGCCACAGAAAATTAAACAAAGAATAGTTTCACACAGGCAAGCAGAGATAATACTCGGCTGGAATCTCCCAGCCTAGGCATACAGCCAGAGCCGACAGGCGGGAAAATACCAAGGACAATCCACACTCTAACATCATCCTGACACTAAGCTCTTTCTGTTCCTGGGGGAGGTGCAACAGGGGCCAGTGGAGCTCCAGGAATGGGTGCAGTCTATCCAGCAAGCATGGGGTCCCATGCAGAAGGCGCTGGAGAAAGCTAAACAGGGGCACAAGCGGCAAGCTGATAAGAAATGGCGCCCCATCACTCTCGCGGTGGGGGATTGGATGTATTTGTCTACCAGGAACTTGAGGGGGTTGCAGGGGTGTAGGAAGCTGGGGAAGAAATATACTGGACTTTTTCCTGTGCTTAGGGTAATTAACCATGTGACTGCCGAGCTACAGTTGTCTAAGAATCTGAGATCCATACACCCTGTTTTTCATTGCAGCCTCCTCAAGAAGGCGCCCCCCCTGGACAACTGGCATCCCCGGGCAGAGGTGCCCACCCCAGTCCGAGTGAGGGGCGAGCCTCACCATGAAGTGGAAACAATCCTGGACTCCAGGGTGCATCGCAACCACCTGCAGTACCTGATTGCCTGGACCCATTTCCCAGCCGGGCGCAACGAATGGGTGGACTCAGGACATGTGCAAGCCCCCCGTTTAGTGAAAGCTTTCCACTGAGCTTACCCTGACCATCCAGGGAGGAGTCTTAAAGGGGGTGGAATGTCAGCACTGAGCCTGTCAGTGCCAAATGGCAGGTAGGGCAGGGGGAGGCGGTTTACCATCCTCTGATGTGGGGCGAAAGTCCGGTGTCTTCCCTTTGGTGCCCCAGGGTATCCCAGATGCAGATCTTATCAAAGGAAGGTGTGAACTGTTCCCAGGCTCGCAATGCTTTGTAGTAAATGCTTTGTAGTTTGTAGAGGGGAGTAGGAGCCATTTGACTCTGTGGGAGGGGGCAACGAGATATAGGTAGTGGGGTTGCATGGGAATCGCCAGATTCCTCTTTTACGATGTTACCTACGCTCTGAATTAAAGGCTCTAGAACAAATCTACAGTTTCAGTGATTTCCAGATCCGAGGTTTGACACCAGGCAGGGCAAGGATCTAAGTTGCATGTGGCTGTCCTCACAATACACAACAATTCTGTCAACATTGATTTGATATATCAGGTTAAGAGTAGAAAAAGAGCTAGATGGTGCTTTGGACTTCTTTACTATTTGATTTATTCTCAAACTGTATCCCAGATTGGAACAGATCAGAATGCTTTGCTCAGCCACACATCATGCAAATTCATTACTGCTAAAACCAAATTATTATTCATTTGTGACCCTATCCGCAGTGATCAAAGCTGAAGTTCAAAGTCCCCCAATAACAAAGTTCCCCCAATAAGTTCAAAGTTCCCCCAAGACAGTAGAGGCTGAACTTGAACCCAATGCCTGCAAAGTGCATGTTCAGCCCCTCCCCTCAAACCCACTAATTCCAGTCTTGGAGTGAACTTCTTGTCTGTTGAGGCCCTCAGAAATTCAATGCTAGTCAGAGAGAACAAAATAGCATTTTATAACAGAAAGTCAGCTGAAACCTACATTAGGAAGGAGGCATCTTTGTCAAATAGTTTCTGTGCATGAAGGCCAGCCAATCCCTGTTTCATCTTATCCCTTAAAAACAATGAAAGAGATTTTTTTTCTCTCCAGTTTCTCCTTCTGGCAGATGACTAATAAATCACAACAGGCAACACCTAAGACTCTAATCAGCAAGACAATTGAACAATTCTCAAAATGACAACAGAGTTATGCTCTGGGAGTTTCCTGGATCTGGCAAATAGCAATGCAATCTTCAGGCAATTAGACCACTTCAGGCAAGACCTTAAATGCGGAGTGATCCTGAAGTGATTTTATGACAGTATAGACTCAACATTTCTGGTGACATATTTTATGCTTTTCCGGCATTGCAATAGCAGTTAGTAGTTGGTGTATTTAATGCTCTCATCAGTCTTTGCATTCTCTTGAAATTCTGAATAAAATATAATAAGTTCCTTAAAAGCAACATACAGGAATATAAATAATCATTATGAACATACAAATGCCATTTCTTTTTGGAGTTTTGTTATTTAGTTGGGAACACTCGTGCTGCATCCAGAAGGCACTGTCCAAGCTTACTGGACCATCAAAGTCAAGCACATGGCCAGACAGCAGCGTATTGTCGGATGACACCAGAGCAGCTATTTGTTTATTTATTATGTAAGTCATTGCCATCAATAGGGTGAGACATCTAACAAGCAATGGAATAGGGCTAGGATTACAGAAATCTGAACCAAATCATACAGCATTGGCAGCAACCACCTGACAAATGCAACGTGGCCTGTTGGCAGCGATCCCGCATGGGCCCTGTATGGAAACGGCCAAATGGTGTTACTCTGACAGCACCCTGCCCACTCCCAGAGCTGAACAAGGGAAGCAACAAAGAAAATGTTGCACTCTTGCCTCTAGAGCGGGCTCTGGCCGACCTCCTAGAGCCTGGGATTAACATGGTCTGTGAAGGAAACTCTCAAATAAATCAAAGATCTCCAATAAACTGATCAGCTACAAAACAGAAACTCAAACTCAGCTGAGTGTTTCTCCAACAACACACTGGACACAGGCATCGCGTGGCATCCCTTGAACTGGGCCCATTTCAAAACCAGAAAAGGCTTTGGAGGATGGCATGGGATGGCACAGATTGAGCAAGCGTGAGGGCTGTGTCAGAACCCCCAATAAAAAACAAACTCGTGCTGTAGAGCAGAAGCTTTATTTTAGATGAGTCTGCGAAGCAAAGCTGAGAATGGCAAATTCCAACACACACAACTCATATAACACTTCGGCCACCCCACTCCCATCCCCCAGAGACGAGGGCTCCCACAGAGACACACGGAGATATGGGGGGGGAGGAAGCAGGCAGTGACGAACACCTGCGATGTAGACTTCCCAGAGCAGCTAGAAAATACGGATTAAAGACAGCAGTAACCCTTCAAAACCCTCCCAACAGTGAAACAAATGAAATGCAGCAAAAGCAACCCCTCTCTTTTAGGCCTCTGACAGGCTGCATCGCTTTTATGAAAAAAAAGCTGTCTCCGGCTTGTTTGGCCACAACGCGTTGATGAAACCTTTGACAAGGCTGGGGCTTTATATGTTGTGGGCAAAGATCCACTGATTTTGCCCAGGCAAACAACCCTTCCAGGAGACCAAATACTGCAAGCTGTTACGATACAAGCGAGAATCAAGAATATCAGACAGTTCATAATGCTTGGAGCCATCAATCAGAATCGGAGGAGAGCACTTTCATCTCTGGATGCCATAGGCGTCCGGAGAGAACTTGTCTTCTTCAAGGAGACTGCAAATGAAACACAGGGTGTAATTTTCTTACTTCCAAAGCTTTAGGGCAAAAGTCCCAGTTCGGGTTACAATGCCTTATTTATAACCCTTGACAATTCGGAGGAAGGGCCCAGCATATTTCGTAGCACTCCATCTTGGAGGCTCTTCCGGTGCAGGCTATAAATTCTTAGTGGCAGGACAAATAGACCATGTCACCCACCACTCAGAGGGAAAACGTTCACGCCTATGTTTGATAAGCTTCTGACAGCTTTGTAGGAAGCCTCTAGCCTTCATAAGAGCGAAGCTGATGCCCGGCCACTGCTGAGCCACCGACTGAATCCAATCCCACTGAAGTTCAGGTGCAGGCTAAGAGTCAGGACATCAGCAAATGAGACGTAAGGGGGAGCTGCCTGGCCATGAACCACCCTTCTAAAAGGAGTTTTCGCCACGTACTAAGCTATGAACAGAGTTATTATAGGCATTATTCAGCATAGGGTGCAACAGATCAAATCCCAAGTGCATTGCTGATAATTGGCATAACACCCTAGGGCGGTATTGGCTCCAATGTCTGTTGAGATCTCTCGGTCTGCGCCCGTCGGGTTCTGGGGATGAAAAAGGCAGATGAGACTCCCTGCTCCACTCCCCCCCAACAATTTGAGCAAAGCTTCCTCCAGTAGTCAGCGCTACAAACATGCCCCCCCCCATCTGAAATTATCTTCTAGCCGGAAGCGAATGTAAAATGGTAGATATGCAGCATGAACAGTTCAGCCAATTTCTGAGCAGTGGGAATAGAAGAACAAAAGAATAAAAGTGGGCCTGTTCTCGAAAGAATGGAAATCCACTACAGTCCAAATCACCGCTTTTGCCATGATGACTTAGCTGCAGGTCCAGTAAATGAAATCCGTAAAATCACCTGCCAGGGGAGCACTATGCAAAGCAATGTCCTGCAACAGACCCTGAGCCTTTGCAGGAATGCGATGTAGCACCATGGCACACACAGGTGACATCCTCTTGATATAATCCTCAATATTATCGCTACGCGATAGTTCTCCACCAAAACTGCCTCCCTGAGCAAGTGCAGAGTTTCTACAAAAGCGAAATGGCCAGCTAAAGTTTTAACATCATATCCCTTGGTGGAGAATTTGAGAGCACTGAATGAGGGGTGGAACAAACAGCAGAGATCCTATATACCAGCAAGACCATTCTGTAAGATTCAGCCCATCACACCCCCCTCCTCCTTTGCAACTTGAGGAGACAGGGCCAGCCCATTAGGGAATGCAGAGAGGGAGGTGGATCACAGGAGGAGACATGGCCAGGCCTTTGGTCCTTGGAGCTAGCATCACCGAGATCTGGGTAACAAATCCAGGGCTCCCAAATGGGAGGGCGTAGGAAGGTTATGCTGCGGTAAGAGCAAGAGAGAGAGATGAGGATTCACCCTCCCCTGTGGGTAACCGAGGAGGGTGGTCCGCCAACCGATTGGTCTTACATTCGGGAAAAGAAATGAACAGTGAACCGGAATCTAGTGCAAAGAAATCAGCCCAACGCAGAGTTGTTTAGCTGTCAGACAACCCGGGGTGCACAAAGCAGCCAGGTTCTTATGGTCAGTCCAAGCTTCAAAAGGCTGTTCCAGCTCCTCCTCCAAAAAATGCCTTCTACACAGACAGAGCAACTTTCATAGCACAGGTTTCTTATCCCCTACAGTCCAATTCAGCTCAGCCCCAGAAAATTTATGGGAAAGGTAGGCACAGGGGCGAAGTGACCCGTGGGGTCCCCTCTGGAGGAGGAGCAGCCCCAAGAGCCTTGTCTGAGGCAATCCGATGCAAGTAAACACAAGGGCGAGAGGGTCAGGATGAGCCAAAACAGGTTCTCAGGATGTGAACGGCGCCTTCAAGATTGTCAAAGGCTGCCTGGCTTCAGGAAGGACCCCAGAACAGAAACTGGAGGACCAGGGCGGCCGCAGCAGCACCCCGCGTGGATTTAGTACGCCCAGGAGGGTCAGGGTCAGGGGGGAACTTGGGAGAGCCAGGGGAGGAAAAAATTCAACGAATAAAGTCACGGTAGAAATTCTGCAAAGCCCAGAAAAGGACTGGAGTTGTTCTACGGGGAGGCCGGGGGGGGGGGGCTGCCAAAGAAGCCCGAGCACATCAACTACTTTGGTGCAGGAGTCCATTTGTAATCCAGCAGCAGCAGAAATACGGGTAACCTAAAAGTCAAGCTTCGAGATTTGTGGAATTACACACTTGGAAAGCTTCTACAAACAGAGAGTTAGCAAGAAGTCTCTGTCTAAGACCTCTCTAACCAAGGCAACATTGAGAGGCTTCTGTTTCTGCCTGTGTATAGATCAAAACATCATCTAAATAGACAACCACCCCTTGAACAACAAGTCATGCAGAACACCGCTAATCAGACTTTTGAAATGACTTATGCCCCCTGCGAGGCTAAAATGGAGGAGAACGCGGTATTCTCGAATTGACAGTATCTCGTGGTTGAAAGCGCCATCAGTGGTGCCTGCTCATGCCCCTCTGCACCATCCTGACCAGCTGATAATGCAGCTTCCCTCAAATCCAACTTAGTGAAAATCTTGCCCAGAGCTTCCAGGTTCAGGACAACAAATCCTTGATTAACGGCAAAGGGGGTATCTGCTAGAGAGCTTTAGACACAAATGCGTGCCTCAGGGCCATGCTGTAATCTGTGCAAAAGGCGTGCCATCCTTCTTCTTCTTCAGCAAACAAAACAGAGGGCAGCATAAGCACTGCGTGCTTCTCTGGAATAAAACCGAGGGGCTCAAATTCTTGTCCAAAAGTCCCTCAATTCCAACATCACTCCAAGGGGACTCATTGGATAAATCCTGCCCTTTGGGGAGTTTATTTGCTCTCGAATCAGGGGTTCAGAAATCTACAGTCCGTCTCACCATTGGATGAGGTAGCACATCACACCTTCCGGTTTTCCTCAAAGATACGTTATGAAATCCTGATATAAGGGCAGGAATCACAGGAGCATCTGCTGGTCCGGTACAGAAGGCTACCGCGCCTATGCCATTAGGCAGCACTCTAACTCTATGAGAGTGGTCGGAGGTTCAGGAATGCATACATGGTCTCCAAGCAAGGAGAAGTCGATAAAGCCGTCAAAATTCTCTTAGACCAAAACGCGTGGGGGGTCATGATCAGTGAGCCAGGAGAGACCCAAAGATAATTAACAGGGTATTATTGAGGAAATGGGAGCAATAATGAAACTGGCGGATGGGCGCTCTCTGATGTTCCTTGCAACCTACCAATTAATAGTTCTGAAGTGCGGACGTGATTGGGCTTCAGCCACCCCATCAGAGAGGAGCCATCCATCTGATCAAAAGCGAATAGTCCTCAGTCAAAAAGAACTGGTTGCAGCTGCAAAGCTTGTACTAAACGTGGGTGGATTAAACAGTGAGAGCAACCCACGTGTCCACAAGGGCCTGCAACAAGAAAATTCCGGGCAACCCGGACTCCAAAGTCAGAACAAGGGGTAGCATGGATAGGGACTCTCACTCTCACCCGCCTTCAGCTTCGCTTTAAGAGGGCTCCCTAAGCGTGGATGCGGTTACTCATTATCAGGCCGTGGAGAGGACCCATAAGCGGCTACGTGGCCCCTCCGCCACTTCAGAGGTTTACTAGCACTTAGAGCGACGTTTAAGGCTACTTGGGTGTAGAGGAGTGGAGGGCCCCTTCTTAACTAAGAGGACAGGCAAGAGGCAAATGGCCCCGGCCCCTCCTGGCCACAATAGAGACATACAGAGGTTTAAATGGCTTTAATGGCGTGAGCATCTTCCTCCGGAGGAGCTGGCAGCCGTGGACTGCTCTGAGCCTCGGTCGCCTGGCTTCCGGCTGGAAACCCATTTCGTGGATGGCAGGGTTGGAGCCTTCCCCTTAAAGGGTACACTCCCAGGGGTGGCTGCTTCCATGCATCCTAGCATCTGCAGTGCCAGCCAGGAATAATCCCATTCCATCAGGGTCTGGGAGGGTTGTCGGATGAGGCACTCAGTTAAGCAGGTCAGGGTGCAGGGCCTTTTTGAAGGCAAACTTACTTTGGACAGGATCGTCCCAGTATCAGGAATCGGCTATGCGACTGCACGGTAATGAAAGTCTCAACAAATTCCACAAAATGGGAGTTTTGCTCCTGACGCATGTCCATGAGTTCTTAAGCTTAGCCTGCTTCGCCTACCAACAAAGGGGGGCTCTCAAAACGGCGGTGCGGAGAGCCATCAAGTGAATTCCCTGGAAGTTGTAATACAGTCTCCGGGAGCCTGGCATGCTGAAAAGGCCTGTACATACTCAACTCACTGCAAGTGGCCCATCCAGATCTCGAGGAGCCAACCTCACACACACCCGTTCAAAGTCACTCAGGTACTGCACTCCCATATCATTGTAACATGTGGAGTGTTAGCCTGAACCAGGAAAGCTTGAGCAGCGTTGGTGATCCCTGGGTTCCATTAAGAAACCGGATAGGAAAACTGGAAACTCTGGCCATGAACGGGTGGCCGTGGCAAGCGCACTCCCCCAAAAGGCCAGACTGGGAGGAACTCCCCATCAACCCGAGCAGGGAGCGGGACGGGAGCAGTGGTACTGGGTGCTGAGGGGCCGGTTGAGGTGGCTGAGCAGGAGGCGGAACAGGTGGCTGTGGTTGAACCGGCAACCCAGGTGGAGGCGGGGCAGGTTGCACCGGGAGGACACCAGCTCCGTCGGCCCGGTACCAGACCTGGCACAGGCGCCAGGACCAGGCGAGGGGCAGGAGGGTGCAATTGCAGTACAGCAGCTTTCAAATGCCCCACCGTGAGTTGCATCTGGTGCATGGTGCGACGAAACTCCTCTTTCCAGGCCCCAAGCTTCCTCGGGAAGCTTGCATCATTCTCCAGGCTGCAGTGTCAGAGGCATCCCAGCTCGGTCCGCAGAACGGTCGGATAAGTTCCCAGCCCGAGGGAGCTGCCTTATTACGTGGCACTGGGCGTTCCCCACTGCAGGGAATCCCGGGTATTTCAGCATTTCACGGCCCTCATGGTAACTCCCTTGTGAGGCGTCCAGCAGGAGCCAGTCAAAAATCAGAGGTAGAACCTCAGATAGCTGAGTGCATGAGCAGTTCACCTCGGAGGCAACTGGGAAATCCCAGCAGCTTGAGGTCCCTCCAAGGGATCGGTAGTGAGTCTGACAGTTAAATCAGGCTCCAGGGGAGTACTGGTTCAACTCTCAGATATCATCCCACGGCAGCACCGAGACCGACATACTGACACACAGAAGTCCTCAGGCAGAAAAATAAAGTCCAGAAAATCAAGGAAAAAAATAAAAAATATAAAAAAATTGTAGAAGGTGCAATTCCCAGCAAGCAAGTCATGGAATTCAGCCCTAAAGGGGATTGTGAGCTTAATGTCAGAGCCCGCAATAAAAAACAAACTCGTGCTGGAGAGCAGAAGCTTAATTTTAGATGAGTTTGCGAAGCAAAGCTGAGAATGGCAAATTCCAAACACACACAACTCATGCCTTAGGCCACCCCACCCCCATCCTTGGGAACAAGGGCTCCACAGAGAACACACGGAGATAGCAAGGGGGGGAGCGCAGGCAGTGACCTTGAAGACACCTGCGATGTGTAGACTTCCCAGAGCAGCTAGAAAATACAGTTAAGACAGCAGTAACCCTTTAAAACCCCTCCCAACAGTGAAACAATGAAATGCAGCAAAAGCAACCCCTCTCTTTTAGGCCTCCTGACAGGCTGCTGTTCAAGCCTTGCACGATGCCAGCACTCAAGAGGCAGAGACGGTGCCCTGCCCAGGCACTGGTGGATTGCCTCCGATGCCAGCCTTGCTGTTTTGTGTCTCCCCTTGTGGCCACCCCTGTGATCCACCGTCCCTGGCCCCCTTCAGCAGATCAGGGAATTGCAAATGCTCCATAGCCTGCCCTTTGCTGTCCCCAGAGCATAAATGGGCCGAGGGTGGATGGCCCGCTCAGCCACCTCCTGAGGGGAGTCCCATGCAGGACAACTGAAGGTAGCAATGGGTAGTGAAGTTGGCATAGGTGTGCATCCCCCAAATCCCACTGAAACACAGACATTCCTGTGCAACAATCCAGACATTTATTTAGTACACATATTTCTCTCTGCTAACAAAAATAAGCAAAATGTATGGATAGAAATTCTATGAAAATATCTGAGTGCTAATATTGATATCATACAACATATAAACATACATAATCATTGTCTTGTCGAAGGCTTTCACGGCCAGAATCACTGGGGTGCTGTGTGGTTCCCGGGCGGTATGGCCGTGTTCTAGCAGCATTCTCTCCTGACGTTTCGCCTGCATCTGTGGCTGGCAGCATCTTCAGAGGAGAGATCCTTCAGAGATCCTCTGAATTTGCCAGCCACAGATGCAGGCGAAACAGCAGGAGAGAATGCTGCTAGAACACGGCCATACAGCCCGGGAACCACACAGCACCCCTTAGTCTGTCTTGTTTAACAGTCTCTACTTCATCATTTTTGCACCATAAATAGTTGCCAGTGTTGGAGAAATGCTCCTGAAGCCCAAGCCCTTTTAGCCCAAATATACTCAAACAGGGATGTCTGATTCACAAATGACCTGCTCTTCCTCATCTAGGTGTCAATTTCAGTTTGCTGCTGAGGGGATTAGAGCCGCAGGGACCACAGTTCCCCTGTCAGCCTGGGTTAGGCAGAAGAAAAAGAGAACTGATGTCAATGGAACAAGCCCAATTCATTCTGGGATAAATATGACTGTTTCCCTCCCACAACCCCCCCCCCCCCCCGCCCGCCAGGCTTTCAGCCAAGGCTTTTCATCTGATCAGATTCTGCTGCAAGCCTGAGGATTTCTTTCTTGCTCTCCTTTTAGGCCGCAGCTGGAGGATGGCAGTCCTGGGGCACCTGCAACTTCTGTGCACTCTTAAATCTGCTGGGGCTGCAGCTGTTGAGAAGGCTCCTGACCACAAGCTGCAGGCAACGCAGGGAGGGGGGAGGCGGAGAGGAGGGAACAGGGTCAGTTCCTGCCATGCTGTTTATGAATGAGGTCCTTCTGACACTTTTGGCCTGAGAAAGACAGTTATCAAGTCAAGAATGTTGTCTGCCTTTTGGACTGCGCTCAGATGTGCCCCCCTTCCCCTCAGCTCTTTCTTTTCTGGGAATTGAATATCTCCCTTGAGGGGGGGAACCTGACCTATTACTGCTGGGAACATGTAATCTGTGACTTGTAAAGATCTGGCCAGTTCAGACAACAAAGTTATTAGCTTTTCTATGCTTGCCATCGATAAAACAAGAATTCTACTGCGAAGGCCCTGAGTTCTAAGGAGCTGAGCAAGGCTGGGGCTGTGACAGTAGCCAGGGATGAGTGAAGGCCGGGCAAGGAGCTGATCAGCATGGAGACAAACCTTCCTTTCTGCACGCACGCACGAGGTAGCCTAGCCCTCTGCTCCCCACGTGGAAGGCGTAGCTGGCAACTGTTGTGGGAGAAAGCACTCTTTAGCCAATGCATCCTGGAACACATGCCATGGCCTCCTGAGGGTGGTCCACTTCCAGGTAGGGCCTGGAGTTCTGTAAGCACAACTGACCTCCCCTGGAGAAAATGATGGCTTTGGGGGGTAGACCATATTCATCACATCCCTACCGAGTTCCTCCCTCCCCACTCCAAACTCCACTCACTCTCACTAGGCTCTGCTCCCCAAATCTCCCAACCCAGAGCTGGCCACCCTGCCACAGCCACAGGGACCAGGGCCATTCAGACTCCGAATGAGAGAGACGTTTGGGCAGAATAAGAAGCTACAAAAAGGACTGGGTTTCCCAGGTTGGCACTGATCACTGCCACAAGCAGCATAACTAAATTTAGGGGAGGGGGGGGGGCAATAGAGATTCCCTATTGACTGGGACCTCAGATGATTTTGGAAATTAAATGAGGTACTTCAGAACAAAACTGAGAGAGAAATACAAATGAGGAGCAGTCTTGACAAGCCGTTATTTAATAGATTTATAGCCCAGGCGTTATGGGCAGATTTTGGAAGCTCCTATGTGGTGAAAAGTACCACAATTCATTGCAAGTTTACATTTACTAATCCAGTTGTTTGAAATGCATGAGGTTGTCAGATGATATTGAACTGACTCATGATGATTCCCAGAGGTCACTGCAAGAGCTGTTGTTCTAATGACACACCAGATTGGTAACAGGCATTGCTCAACGCATTCTTCACTCTAGTGCTTTGCAAGTCAGGAACTGCTCTACATGATGTACATTTCTTCCTGGAGGTTGACAGAGGAGCATTACATGAGTCCTACGTGTATAGTTCACTGCCAAAATCAAGACAGCATGGGACTTGTTTGGAACAATCCCCTTAAGTGGGACTGGAAAGCTGGCTGACTCTCTCTTGGGCAACTGCTACAGAAAATGGGTGCTAGCAGCAAAGACCAAACCCGGGCTTAGCTTTGTTTGTTTTGGCTACGAGTACTAGCATACACCCTGGGCTTCTGGTCTGTGCACAGAGTTGGGCTGATGGAATGCAAGGTCAGCATTTTTTTTTTTTGGTTTCCACATGCAGAACTTCTCCATGCAGTTCCCAAGGCAATCAGTTGGTCAGATTAAGCCAAGAATGGGGATTGTGTGAGGGATTTCCTCCTGGTGAGTGGATTGTGAAAAGGGAAGTATGTTACTAGACTGAACCGTGATGGGCGGGTGAATGGGTTGAGGCTCTGCTTTCAAAGTGTGTGCTTCTACCCATCCCGCCAACCTTTGGGGGTGCCGAGCAGTGCAGTCCAAGATGGGGTGCCCATTGTCTTCATTGGCTTAGTGTTACCCACAGGGACAGAACACCTGGCTGGACTTGCCCTTGCCCATATCTGCCTCTCCCTTCATAAAAGGATTCAGGTAAAAACAATGCCTTCCGCTGGAAAGCCTGTTCCCACCTCCAGTCCTGGTCTACCTGCCTCACTAAGACAAAGAACATGCTAATGTGACTGCTTCAAGGTGTTCCAGTACTAATCTTGGTTTAGTTCTCTGATTAAGAACTCACCAAGACCACTTTATTTGAATTGCCACTGTTTTATAGCTGTTACAAAATCAGCTTCAGTCCCATCTTCAAACACTCCCGGGCTTAGCCCATTAGCCCCAAGTGCCCAAACCATTAGTTTAACTACCTAATACTTACTATATTGTCTTCTCTCTGAAAGGCCAAAAGCTCTGTTGTCATGAGAGGTTAAGTTCTCTTAGCATGGCTAGAGATCTTCCCTATACATTAGTCTGTTGCCCAATACTCAGTGCCCAGTGATCAGTTGTGCTGCATGCCATCTGCTTTCCACCCCTTCTCCTTGAAGCCCAGGTGAGTGCTAGGCTCCACTTTTCTGGACCCCCACATCAGGATCTGGTAAAGTATCACCTCTAAAAATCCCCCAAATCCTCTAATCTCCAAATCTGCCCACTCAGCTCAATATATATCCCAGGACTGTGTGTGTGTTCTGCTGATTTGATTACTGTGTGCTTGTATGTTTATTATTTTAAACTTTTAATAAAATTGTTAAACTTTATCTCACTCTCCTGTGGATTTCTTGCAAAAATGACTCTTTGACAATCAAGATTCTGAGCTTGCCCAGACTTTCGTTAAGCAAGGTCTGCCCTTCACTGATTCTCCATGTGAAAGGGGGCAGACTCCAGAATTCTGGGTAACAGGTACACCAACATTTTGTTCAGACTTGTTTTGGTCATTCCACATTTTGTTGGAATTCTGGAGCAGAAGAAAAGAGGTGTTCTTACATCAAGAGAATCACTGATCATACAGGGAAACTGATGAAGAAACATAACCTCCAAACAATCTACAGACCCACTAAGAAAATTCAACAAATGCTACGTTCAGCAAAGGATAAGAGGGATCCTCTAATCTCTGCAGGAGTCTGCCGCATACCATGCAGCTGTGGACAAGTCTACATAGGGACCACAAAATACAGTGCCCAGACATGAAACAAAGAACATGAAAGGCATTGCAAACTATAATAATAATAAGCCTTTATTTGGCATAACAATAATCATAACACAATAAAAAACCTGAGATAAAAGGTACACAAATACAAAGGTTTAAGATAGAATATAAATTATTGATTGTGCATCACCTCCAGTAAAAACAGTGCTACCAATTCACAAGTTTCATTGTCAGAATTGTCCAGAAGGAAAGGAAGTCTACCTGATTCTCCCATTTCACTAGGTATCCTAGAAAGAATATTGGAATATTTTGATCTGATATTAGCAAATTTAGGGCAGCAAAGCAGTTGATGTGCCAATGTTTCAATTTGTTGTTCACCACAAGAGCATACCCTTTCGCTCATTTCCAAGTTGTTAAATCTACCACGCAATAAAGCAGAGGGGAAAACATTGAAGCGAGCAAGTGTGAGGGCTCTTCTCTGCATAGGATTAGTCAAAAAATACAAATAGGGAGCCATCCTGTTTTGATATAGGGGTATTGAAAGATGTAAGGTTGAACAAGTTTTCATAGCAGCCCTAAATAAATTAATCCATTCGCTTTCCAACAATTTTTGTTTTAACAAGTTGTAGGATTCTGAACTAGATAGCGGGAAAAGCGAGTTGAGAGATATACCATTGCAAACTAATTCAGCTGGAAAAATCAGCAATAGCAGAACACGTGATAAACCAAGCTGGACACAGTATGTTATTTGAAAACACAGAAATTCTGGACCACTGTATGTCAGACTACACAGAGAAGCCATTGAAATCCATAAGCACAGGGATGATTTCAACAGAAAGGAAGAAACCATGAAAATGAACAAAGTTTGGCTACCAGTACATAAAAATACTAAAATCAAGACAATGGTTAGCGAACACCACCCCGACTCAGGATGTCTCCAGGCAGGAAGCAATCAAATGGATTCAAATGCCAGGCAACTACTATGCAGATGCCCTCACTAATTGATGCTGCAACATCATTGTTACTTACATATGCTAAAATGGGTGGATCCCACTCAACACATGCAAATCACCCTTGCTAATTGCACCCTTTACACTTGTTAAAACAGGCAAATGGTTCTTTCTCCCACCCTGGACATTCCACAGGTATATAAACTCCACTTGCTTTACTTTACTACCATCAGATCCTCTGAAGATGCCAGCCACAGATGCAGGCAAAACGTCAGGAGAAAATGCTACTGGAACACGGCCATATAGTCCAGAAAACCCACAACACCCCAGTAATTCCAGCCGTGAAACTAAAGCGGGCCAGACACATTTTGGGATGGGACCAGATGGTTTGTATTGTGCCCTACATTTGTTATATTTTGTCAGGAGGCCTGCAAATATTGGGGTTGCTTTTGCTGCTTTCTGTGTAATGGGTGGTGGTGGAATGGGTTAATTGCAATACTGTCTGTCTCTGCACTGTTTCTTGAGAATGATTTCATTTCCCAGGTGCTGCCCAAGGTCAGTGGCTGGGCATCTTCACTGTTATCTCCTTTGCCATTGTTTTAGGTGCGCTTTCCCAGGATGGGGGGTGGAAACCGTTTTAATTACTGGATCTTTGCATGCGTAAATCAGTTCTGGCTTTGTCCAGGGAAGATCCACAAGCTGTTGATTAAACTGCTGTTTTACACAAGAGTTTGTCTCAGTCTTTGGGATTCTGACATTAAGGCAGAACTCCTCTTTGGCTGAATTCTATGCTGCTGTGCATAGCTTGGATTTCGCCTCACTAATTTTGCAACTTTTCCAAGGACTTTTCTTGCAACAATGTTCTCCGCAGTGGAACCTCTGGAGGGTGCAACTGCGGCAGGAGCCGCTTCTGGAAATAATGGGCGCCCTATTCCCGTGGACTTGACGAGAACGTCTGACTCTGCCTCCGACCCTCTCGATGGGGAACGTCCCCCACCTGGCTCTGGAGACTCGGCTTCGGGAGGCTATCTGGACTCCGTAAATCCATTTCTGACTGCCCCGTTAGACGGTGAACAGGGGGTAACCATGCGCCATCGCCGGGGCCAGGGCTCCCAAATCCCAGACTCTGGCAGTGCTTTACGGGCTGCTGCACCTTTGGCTGACAACGTTTCGTTTGGGGATCGCCCTTCTGGAGACATCTCTGCATCGGAAGCCGAAGTTTGGCATTTGCTTCGGACCTCGGAGGGAGCCTGGCAGGCTGAGACAGACAAGTACCGCTGGGCCCTACGTCACATGGAGCAAGACATGGAGCATCTGCATGCGGCCCTTGCCCAGGCTCGTCAAGGGCAAGGAACCCCCGGTCAACCTGTTCCACAGCCCGGAGGTGCTCCTCCAGCTCCACCAGCCCTGCCTGCCCCAGTTCTGCTGGCACAGGTGCTGCCAGCACTGGCCCCACCAGCACCAGTGCCACCTGCTCCAGCACCCCCTGCCCTGGGGCCGCCTACTCCAGCACCTGCGCCCCCGGGACCTGCACCTCCTGTGGGAGTGCCAGCGGGGGTTCCCATCCCACCAGGGCAACCGGCATCCCTGCCAATGATCCCACCATTTCACCCTCCCAGTTGGTGGTTGCCCCAGAATCATAGGAGGCAATTCAAGGGCATTGGAGTTTCTGTCTCTTGAGACATTTACCACCATCAGGACTTGGCCAGTCCCCTTAAAAACTGAAAGGACAAGGGTCCCATACTCACACCTCGCAAAGTGTATTGCCCACATTTTTAGACTACAGCAATGGAAGCCATTAAATTATGATGCATTTGTTCCATATTAAACATCCAGTCCAAGTTAAATAACATAAAATTTAATAAGGAAAAGATTCATTTTAAGATTGAGTCTTTAAAGTAAAGTATGTGAGTCATATAATGACTTCCCTAGGTGTTTCACCAGTTGATGATGAAGTGAAGGTTATTCAAGATATGCCGTCTCAATAGTTTACAGTTCACCTCTGACAGAAATGTGGGACTGAAGAAAGAGGCCTGTGGTGGGTTCAGCAGAGCTAGTAGTGGGTGAGAATGGGTGTTGTTAGGCACAGAGAGGAACATCCCTCTTTTCATCTGTGAAGTGCTGGAAGGGAGAGGATGCTGAGGAGAGGCCTCCGCCTTGGGACGTGCTCTCCTGCCTGTTCTGGGAGGGAGGCTTGGCTATCCCATCCATGCTTCACATCTTATTCAGAGTTCTGATTCCCAGATCCTTTTGTTTCCACCGACTGGATCCAGGGGCCCTGCCCAGGTTCAGGCAGGCTGTAAAACCACTCCGCCTTGAGGGAGCTCAGGGAGGAATTTTGCTTCAGGACATTCCTCTTGGGTGGCCTAAGAAAACTGAGAACAAGCCCACTAGTGAGTCATGTGGAGGAGGAGGAGGAGGAGGAGGAGGAGGAGGAGGAGGAGGAGGAAACTTTGCTTCTTCTGGACCAGCAACAGGCAGAATACTGACATGTGGGCCAACACCACCGTATGACAAGGTGGGGTGGCAGCCCAAAGCTCATGGTGCCTGTGTGTGTCATGATCTGATCTGATCCGGCCATGTCTCCTGACTGGGAGAAGGGATCTTCTCTCTCTCCTCTTTCCCCCTGCCTCTTCATTACTATGATTATGCTTTCTTACTCTCTATACTTTCACTGCCCAGGCAATGCCTTGTTAGCTCATTAGACACCTACTATTATAATTTTTACAGTAATATGGAATATAGATTATTTTGATCCCAGGGGACTACATTTTCTCTGGACCATGGGACTAATAAAATTCCATTCTCTCTTGGGAACTCGTAGTCAAAGATAATATTGTATGACATGGGGGCATAACATAGAACATAATGAAGGACACTTTATTATTTATGCTTTCATTCTGGCAATAGAAATCTAAATACTTATTCCTAATAATAAAGAAATAACCTGAACACAGAGTCTCATTATTAAACGATCCAAGGACGCGACAGTGTGTTTGCACGGCCACTCGCCAGTATGCTGTTTCCCCATCTACCACAGGCAGCAGCCAGTATCATTGGGGGAGGAGGGGGCGCTTTCAGCTGCCAGATCTTCACGCTGCCTGACCCCACGGAGGGAAGGGACTGCAGGCGCCTCCAAAGGGTGAAATGCTCACAGCAGATCATTCTGATAGAATCTGTCCCTGTGGCCTTAAGAAGATCAACACACCTTTTCAGGTCCAGCTTCAGTGCCAGTTTTTTTGAGAATATCAGAGAATATTACGTCAAGCCTACTGGCCAATTACCCCCATACCTTTGAAACGTTGTTTTATTTGCTTACAGATAATGATCCTACAATTGCTTTGGCAGGACCAAAATTTATTTCAGTCCTTTTGTCCCTTGCGTCAAGAAAGATGAATAAGAATTTCCTGCTGCGGTAAATCAATATGCTTCTAAGGAAATAAAAGGAAAGTAGATTACAAACTTACAAAAAGCCAATCAGATATAAGATTCATCCGCCCACTTGGACGACAGCAGTAGCAGACAGAACAACTCACCGTCTGCTGCAGTCTCCTGACATCCCAGCTGTCAGACCGACAGCCGGAAGACTGGAAGCCTCTGTCTGAAAGGCAGCTGAAGGGACATGTCTCCTCGAGGGTAGTCCAATAGGGCAGGGGTTACTTCGGAGAAGTCCCTCCACTCCTTGCCTGCTGACTCAAGAGCGGGGAGCTATCATTGCGCAAGATGTGTTACAAGGTAACGTGAACAAAAACCATGACCATGCTCAGGGGGACTTAGAATCTCAATAAGATCAGCAGTCCCAAATGTGCCACCCCCTTCCTGCTTCCTGCTGCCTGCCTGCTGCCCTGACCTCTTCAACACTCCTTCCTCGTCTCTTTTCCTCTCAGTCCTCCTGTATCCGGCTTCCATTCCCTGCTTTTCTACTGACCTTTGTGGCTTTTCCTGTTCTTTCCTTCCCCTTTCTCTGTCCCCACTTCCTTCTAGAGACCCTTTGTCCTTCCCTCCTGAGACATCATGGTGGGGATGATGGGATTGGTGTGGCATTGCTACCTTTGGATTGAGATAAGCCTGGAGTTATGGGGGCAGAGCCAGGGGAGAATAAAGTTTGGGGAGGAAAGGGATCTCAGCAGGGTATAATGCTATAGAGCCCACCCTCTGACGCAATCATTTTCTCCCAGAGAACTGATCTCTTTCATCTGGCCATCTGATGTAATTCTGGGACATCTCCAGCCACCATTTGGATCTTGGCAACCCTCAACTGGTGTCACCTCCTACAAAGTCCTGGTGGTTTACAGAGTAAGAGACACCCAATCTTCAGATCTCAGCTCTGTTGGGTGGGGCAGGGCGGGGGGTTGCCCAAAACTCCTTCACTGTCCACAGAAAAGAAGGCGGCAGAAGACTGTATGAGGTGAAAGTAAATACGAGGGAAGCCAGAAGAGATACGGAAAGGGAAGAGGATAAACACCCCAACAGGGAATCTGCCCTCACCCTCCATCCAGAATACCTTCACACACAAGCCAGCTAAAATCCATTGTTTACAGGCCTGTGGATCATTCCTTTACCAGAGTCCCACAAAGACTTTCTGATATTAACAATTTATATCAGTTGGATAGATAAGAGTAAGCCTGGATCAGTGTGCTAATATATGAAAGCTTTTTTGGCCCCCTACAAAAACTGAAATTGAAGTGTTATTTTAAAACATGCCCATGGGGGAGGGTAGTGGCAGGATCCTCCCTTAGCAGCCATTTTGCAGCACTAACCACTGTGTGTGTTAAGTGTTATCAAGTCATTTACAACAACCACAGGCACTCACGACTGCCAAAATGGCCTGTCGATAACCACCTTGCTCACGTCTTGCAATCTGAGAGCTGAGGCTTCCTCTATAGAGTTACATCATTTCCTGTTGAGTCTTCCTCATTTTCTGCTGCCTTCCACCCTCCTAAGCCTAATTGCATAAACGCCGACGTTCTCCAGCGAGTCTTCTGTTCCCATAATGTGACCAAAGTACTCACTACCCCTTCTTTAAAGTACCCAAAGTGCCTGTAGGCTAAAGAAGATGAGGAAGGAGAGTTTCCAGCTCCAGGTTGGGAAACACCAGTGTGTGTGTGTGTGTGTGTGTGTGTGTGTGGTGTGTGTTGGAGATTGAAGAAGACAGGGTTTGGGGAGGGGCTTCAATAGGATATAATGCCGCAGAGTCCACCTTCCTATGCAGCCATTTTCTACAAGTGGACTGATTTTTGGGAATCAGTTGTAATCCCAGAAGATTGCCAGTCACTACCTGGAGGTTGGCAACCATATCAGGAATGCCCTGATGAGGGGAGGAAAGCGTACAATTGGGGGGTGGGAAGGACTACCTGGGGAGCAAGGAATGAATGCCAGCCCACTTACTGATCCATGCATATGCACGGTTTCAGACAGGAACTGAGACATTAAGGCTGGAGCTTAGAAGAGAAAGACAGGGTTTAAAGGAGTAGAGGAGAGAGGCCTCCTACAATGGGTGGGCAGGGACTCTGTGGGCAATGGTGGTTTCACCTACAAAACTCCAAAACAAGGCAAATATTGTGAGCCCAGAAGAACATCCCAACATTTGAAGAACTTCCTATTCCAATTCCAATTTACAAATGACACTTGAAAACCTAGGGAATAGGAGACCCCAGTTCCAATCCCCTCTCTGTCATGGAAGCTTCTTAGGTAACCTAGGGACAGTCACATGCACGCAGCCAAGCATCCTCACAGGGTTGTTGTGAGAATAAAGCAAAGGACAGAAAACCAGTGGGTCCCCATTGGTGAGGAAGGCAGAATGTAGAAGAAGTAAATAAATAAATCCAAGATAAATACCAAACAAGAAGTGGAAATGAACTGGAGCTACCAGCACAGCCAGATGGATGGGACCTATGTAAAGCCCTTGTAAGGAGAAAACTGGCACACTGGTTTTTACACAGCGGAGTGCCAAACCATGCCATCTGATAAGTGTGTGGCACATTCAGTTACCTCAGGAATCTCCCGTGTTGTTTTCCTGCATGCGTAGCTCAGGCTGCAGCTAGGATCTGCCATGGCAGCTTCTGACTGTTTTGTCCCCACCATGTGTCCTCATGAGGTGGGGACAGAACATCTGGGTCCAACTCTGACTTCACCTCTGAGCTCTGTTGTTGGCCGGCGTTGCTTGCAGAGCAAATACCTCAGTGCAACAAGTGCCTGCTTGTTTGACATCAGCCCATTCGTTCAGCTCCATTCTGCTAACATCAGTCAAATCAGATAAGAGGCTCCCTTCAGCTGGCCATTGAGGCTGACAAGGAACAATAGCAGAAACCACACAGAAATGAATGGCAGAGCGGAGCCTTGTCTAATACAACATTTTCCCCCTAGGAGGTTCGATCCTGCTGGCCCTGTGAAGGAAACTGGGTGGGTGAGAGGCCCGGGCTGTCTGTTCTTCTTTCATATGTATTCTCCTATAAAAAAGGTAAACTGTTTGCTGTGGGAGGACATTGCAGGGGTCTGCGGAGTAGGAGAGTTCTAAGGCTTAGTGCTTCCAGGGCTGTAGGATGCCGCTCTGGAATCACTGCTGCTCCCCACCCCCCCCACCCCCCCCCCCACACACACACCAAGCAAAGTTGGTCGGAAGTCACTGCTGCCCCCGGAAGCCAGCTTCCCCAGGGCCATTGGGGCATCTGCCAGAAGTGGCAGGATCTCACTTTTATTCTGTTCCTCTCTACTTTGAGGGGCAATTTCTGGCCAGGATATACCTAGTGGGTGCTGAGGCTGCTGAGCACTTTGGGCTTTTGGGGATGGGAATTATACTCTGTGTACCGTTTCTAGCTGCTTCCACTACCAGGTGCTGGCCAAGGTCAGCTCCAACGGACTTTTGCTCTTATCAAACTGCCTACATATTTTGTTGTCTGTTCACATGGGGGGGGGGGGGTGTTTCCCTCTCATGATATTACTGCTGTTTGCGCACGGAAAAGTCAATTCTGGTTTTTCCAAGCTGTCCTCTGAATGAATAAACCTCTGTTCTCTACAAGGTGTTGTTTCAATCATTGAGGATCTGACATTAAGCCAGAATCATCATCGTGTCAAACTTCATGCTCAAATCTGGTGCTGAAGTTGCACATTTTAAATATTTAGTTGCTTTTCTTCAAAGACTGTCTGGGCTCCCTTTTGATCCTTACGCTATGGAGGCTGCGGCTGGCCTTCATGAGGAGGGGGAGTCTGGTGCGACTTTGGATTCTACCAAGGCTGCTTCTGCAGGGTCGACTACCCTTCGGCTGGATAAGTCAGGACTCGCTGCCTGCGACCCCTACCTAGGGCCAGTCGGGACTGGACGAGCCACTGCCTCCCCTTTGCAGCACGCTGAAGGCCCTTCTGCAGGAGCTACTTGCTTCCTATCTGCTCCACTTGAACCGGGAGTTATAGTTTGTGGGGAAAAACTTCTACAGTGCCAACTGATTCTTTGCTGGAGTTAGACAAGGCTCAAGGGTGGGTTACAGCCCCCCTTATGAGGGGGTCCGTGGTACCCCATAAGCTGGCGGATCCTGCTAAGTCTAACAAAGCAGAGATGTGGCGTTTGTTTCATGCCCAAGAACTCGCTCGGGAAGAAGAACGTGTACCAACGTGCCTTGAACCAGATGCATCGCGATATGGAGCTGATGTGTATGACTGTTTGTCAGACCCGCACTGAACTACTGAGAGTTCAGGATGAGGCCCAGTTGGCTCAGATGCAACAGGTTCCACATGGGCAGCCCCCGATTCCAGCCTATGGGGCGCCAGGTGGGGGTGGACTGCCAGTGGGGGTGCCAGGGCAAGCAGCAGATGGTCAGCAAGGGGCTAGAGCAGGACAACCGGCTCCGCCTGTGATTCCTGTTCTGTGCAGCCGGTGCCAGCACCACCTCTGATCCCTCCACCTCCACCTCCGCCACTCCTGTACCTGATTCAGCCTCCGTTTGGATACCCGCATCCTATAGCCCCTCGTGCAAGGTTGAATGTGCACTATGATGGCTCCCAAAAATGGCTCTCGGCTTTTTTGGTGCAAGTTAGTGCTCATATGCAGCAATACGACCGGCAGTACCAGCATGATACCGAGCGGGTTTATGAAGTGGGATCCGCAATGGATGAGGCTGCGGCGGAATGGTATGTGAGCCTGTTGCAGTGAGGGGCTTTCGCACAGTGGCCAGTAAAATCCCTGATTGGGATGAACCCGTCAAGATTTATGCCTTCAAGTGGGCTCTGCACCCTGAATGATTGAAATGGGCTTTGCAACTGGACAGTCCGGGTACGTTAATGGAGTGGATCATGCTGGCTGGCATGTCAGATGCACGTATGCATGAAGCCAAAGCCCATGCTGGCAAGCCAACAGGGCCTCCCGGGGTCGGTGCCCCAAAGAAACCCGCTCCTCGCCAGAAACTCTCAGAGACGGAGAATGTGCGCCTTCGGCGTCTCGCATTGTGCCTGTATTGTGGAGGATCCGGCCACCTAGCTGCTGCTTGCCCAGCGAAGCAGCCAGCAAAGCTACCCGTCTCCGGTAAGACCGACATGTTGGCCAAGGGACCCAATCCGAAGAAGGGAGCAGCGCGCCTTGCTCTACCTACAGAGCTGGATTACAATTCGTCTGTCGAGGATTACAAAAGTTATGCAAAAGCCACCCAAGAGTTGGCCAAGGATTTCTCGGAAAGGGTGAGTGAACCCATTATCCTCCCCTTAATCATCTCCAAAGGTCTGAAGGGGCCAAAAGTAAAAGTTCACGCTCTGGTAGACGCTGGCTGCTCCCACTGTTTCAGGCACCCCAGTGTAGTGGAGAGCTTGGAATTACAATCAATCTCTTTGCAAAAGACTCTGTCCTTTAATCAAATGGACGGCAGCCCAATGCACAGGCCCCCAGTGAATTTGCACACTGAACAAGTCCTGGTTCAAACTGCACAGCATTGGGAATGGCGCAGTTTTGTCATAGCTAACATTTCTGATTACCCTGTCATTCTTGGCATGTCTTGGCTCATAGACCATGATCTTCACATTCAATGGGCGGACCATATTGTAACTTTTACAAAACGCTCCTGTGGTGACTATATGTCATTACACCCTCCAGACTATTCCGGCCCGCTTAGTTATGGAAATCATGCCTTCCCGGATCAGCACAGCATCCCTCCACCCTACCAGGATTGGTGGCAGGTGTTTGAGGAAACGGAATGCAATGTGTTACCCCCTCATGAGGATACCAATTGCAAAATTGAATTGGTCCCGGTTGTAAATTGCCCAAGGGCCGCTTATATCCTATGAGCCCCACTGAGGATGCTGCACTTCGTGATTTTTAAAGCAAAAACCTTGCTTATAATTTCATTCAGAAAGCTCGCAATAGCTTTGCAGCACCAGTCCTTTTTGTCAAGAAGAATGATGGGTCTTTGAGACTATGTACTGATTATCGAGGTCTCAATGCAGTCTCCACTACCAATAAGTATCCCTTACTGCTCATCAAGGAGCTACTTGCAAACCTTGGCAAAGGCCGAATTTTCACCAAGCTTGACTTGCGAGAAGTAGGGTCTTTGCTCTTACGGGATGGACTGTGGTGTAAGGGTGACTTGCTCTATGTCCTGCCTTCCTTACATGCAGATATCATTTGCTTGAGTCATGATTCTAAGTCGGCTGGTCATTTTGGCTTTGTGAAAATGCTGCATCTCATTTGCAGGCAGTTTTGGTGGCGCTCTATGTGCCGGGACATTAAACTATCTCAATGGCTGTCCTGTGTGTGCCATGGCAAAAAGGGTCCCGGATAAAACCCCAGGTTTGTTGCAACCGTTGGAGTCCCTGGATGGTCCTTGGAAGGTGATTGCAATGGACTTTATCACTAATCTGCCACTTAGTAATGGCAAAACTGTTATTTGGATGGTTGTGGACTTATTCTCCAAGCAGGCACATTTCATACCCTGTGCTTCCATTCTAACAGCTCAGAAACTGGCTAAGCTGTTTGTTCAGCATATCTATCATTTGCATTCTGCCCCTGATAAGATCATGTCCGACAGGGGGAGTCAGTTCATTTCCAAGTTCTGGAAGGCCTTTTTGCAGCTATTAAATATTGATCAAGCCCTCTCCTCTCCTTATCATCCCCAATCGGATGGAGAGTTGGAATGCTCTAATCAAACTTTGGAACAATATTTGCATTATGTTAATTATCAACAGAATAATTGGGTGGAGTTACTGCCGTTTGCTAAATATGCCTATTATAATGCTGTTCACAGTAGCATTGGCAAGACCCCTTTTGAAGTAGTGTCTGGACGTCCCACGAAACCTCTTCCTTTCCTGCCCCATGGAAGGGGCAAACTGGGGCTTAAGTACATTGGACCTTATAAAGTCATTAAAGTGATCAATGGAGTTACTGCTGAACTAGACTTGCCATCCAGAATCTCCTCCTGTTCTGATTGATGGGGAGATCTCTGCTATTCATCATCAGATCTCTGCTATTCGCAATTCACGCATCTATCATAACCGCTTGCAATATTTGGTATCCTGGAAAGGCTGGCTACCTGGACATGACGAATGGGTCAATGTTGAAAACATCAAGGCTCCACGGCTCATTCGGGACTTCCATTGTTCCTGTCCAAGCAAACCAGGAGGGGGGGTCCTAGAGGAATGTCAGGATACCTAGTGGGTGCTGGGGCTGCTTAGCACTTTGGGCTTTGGGGGGATGGGAATTATACTCTGTGTACTGTTTCTAGCTGCTTCCACTACCAGGTGCTGGCCAAAGTCAGCTCCAACAGACTTTTGCTCTTATCAAACTGCCTACATATTTTGTTGTCTGTTCACATGGGGTGGAGGTGGTTCCTCTCATGATAATATTGCTGTTTGCTCACGGAAAAGTCAATTCTGGCTTTTCCAAGCTGTCCTCTGAATGAATAAACCTCTGTTCTCTACAAGGTGTTGTTTCAATCATTGAGGATCTGACACCAGCCCACCCCCACCCCCAGGATGAGGCCCAGGACAGCTGCCCCTTTTGCCAGAGGCTAAGACTAGCCCTGTCTGAGATGCTTATTGCATTTGGGAGCTGACTGAGAGGTGGACCTGCTCTGTGTACAGGGAGCATCCAGACATTGGCCAAATGCCCCCCACCCCAGCAAAGCCTTGCTACAGTGATGACTCTCCACACCTCCCCCCCCCCACCACTTAAAAATGCTAGTTCCAGGCTGGGTCCCTGTCCATATTGCTGCCAGAACGAGATTCTCTCAAACAGCAGCCTGGTAGCAGAGCTGGCCAGGTAATTTTATTTATTTATTTTGTTAAACTTCTATACTGCCCCTCTCCTCTTGGGCTCATGGTGGATTTCAACAACAATATATACATAATAAACACAGCAACTATAATCATCCATTATAAATTAAAAATGTAAAAGTATACATACAGCCACTAAAACAAGATGACAAAAACATCCACTTTCACTGAGCCCCACAAAATCCTAAAAAGAGGGGCAGATAAAAACAAAACCAATTATCTGAAAATGGGGTGGGAGGGGGGGAGGGGGACACCAGGATGGTGGCCACTGCTGCCTCAACCATATGCCCTCTGGAACAGATCTGTCTTACAAGTTCCGTGGAACTGCAATAGATCCCCCAGGGCCCTAGTTTCACCAGAAAGAGCATTTCACTAGGTTGGGGCCAGGGCTGAAAAGGACCTGGCCCTGTTTGAGGCCAGCTGGACTTCCTTTGGGTTAGGGACTGTGAGCCAATCTTCAATAGATGATCATAGTGCCCATTGAGGGACATAAAGGGAGAGAGGGTCTGGCAGGTACATTGGTCTCACAGCATTTAGGGCTTTGTCCATCAGCACTGAAAGCTTGGGCCTGATCCAGTGCTTCACCTGGAGCCAGTGCAGCTGGTGGAGCACAGGTTACATACGCAACTGTCACAAGGCTCCCATAAGGACACTTGCTGCTCTGTTCTGGAGTTCCCAAAGCAGGCGCAAGGATAGCCCCGCATAGAGTGAGTTGCAGTAATTCAGCCTAGAGGTGATCGCTGCATGGATCATTGTGGCCAAGTTGGCTTGGGACAAATAGGGGGCCAACTGTCTTGCCTGGCAAAGATGAGAAAATGCCACAAATGTGACAGTATTCACCTGGACCTCCATTGATAACGAGGTATCCAGGTGTGTGCCAAGGCTCTTGACTGATGCTGCAGCTTGTCAAGGGGTGGCAGCTGACTTCCTCCTATCTGCTTTTGGCTCAGCCACAGAACCCCCATTTCTGCTGGATTGGGTGTCAGCCAGGCCTCTTTCATGCATCCCATCACAGCCTCCAGACAGTTGGCCAGTGCAGCTGTGGAAGCATCTGGATGATCATCCATCATTAGATACAAGTGGGTGCCATCAGAATACTGATGATACCTCAGTCCAAACTTTTTAATCAACCCAGCAAGAGGGTGCATATAGATATTAAATAATAATGGTGAGAGAATTGCCCCTCGTGGAACACCAAACACCAATTCATGACAGGTGGAGGTTCTCCCACCAGTTGCAACCCTCTGTCCTCTGTCCTGGATGTTCACTGGAACTGTCTTTCAGATCATGTCCCAAGAGACCTGCTGTTTCTTCTTCACCTCATGAGCAAATATCTTGCATTTCCCACCCTGCACTAATATTAATGGCTACATCTGCCTGTCTGAAACCTCCTCTTATGGTGGCTTATTTTACTCCATCCTGCTCTGGTTCCCACATTGTGACTGTCTAACCACCACTGAGAGTGTTTCACACCAACTGGAGGGAACTGGTGTCAAGACCCCCTTGGCCAGACAATGAAGACACTTGTAGGATCACAAAGGTTTCTTTATTGCAGGCATAAGTCAGGTCAGGAGCAGTTGCGAGGCAGCTCTGCCAATTTAGCAGAGCTGTTATCCATACAAGCATTCCCCCCTCCCCCCTCCCATCCAGGCAGTGAGCAAGAAAGCAGTTTTGAGAATGTGGCCTTCAAGAGGCCAGCACCAGGGAATAGCTGATAATGCACCTGGCTGTTGGCAGGCTGCGAGCGAGCAAGCATAAGAATTCACACAGTGCAGAAACCCACAGAAATCAAGCCTGACAACTGGTGACTCTTTCTGTTGGCTCTTGTTTTGAACTGGCCTCTCTTTGCAACATCCTGTTAGGTCTCAATCCTTAAGCCAATAAACAGACTCTGTGTAGTTGATCAGTAGCATTTATTGAGAAGCATCAATGCACCAAAACTTGGCAAAGCCAGTTCTGGCAAACCTGGCTTTTGCCACCCCCTTTATCCCCTGCAAGTCCCCCCTCCCAAATTCCCAAGAAATTGTGAAAAACAGTCTCCAGAGCTGAGGCACCCCGAGGTTGGTGGCAGATAAAGCCACCTGGCTTCCTGCCCTGTGAGATAACAGATATGACTCCCTTCCTCATGGGATCAGGGTGTCAGGGGAAAGCCTAGTTATCTACAAAGTGTGTGAAGTCATGTAGTAAAGATCAAAGAAAGAATGCCCCAGATGGCAGTGGTAACATAGGCTGGTTACTATATATTTTAGCAGTATTTGGTTTGCAGTGTTAAGCAGTTACAATGAGGTAGGAATGCAACTCAATTACATAGATACAATCCCCCTTACACATCCCCTCCCTGCTCCTGCTGGCTTTACACTCTGATGCATCTGAAGAGGGGAGCCCTGACTCAGAGAAGCTTATGCTGCAATGAATGGGGTTAATCTCCAAGGTGCTGGGCGACCCCAGTTGCATTTTGCCCGGTGGTGGTGAGGGGAATGACAGGCCACTGGGAGGGGAGGGAGGGAGGGAGGAGAAGGCAGGTGTGTGCGCGTGTGGCTTGAAGTATGGGTAGAGGGCCAAGAGTGATGGCTTTGTTGGCACTCACCTTGCTAGGATCTGTCTGGGCATCAGGAGCTGTACTGTGTGCTCCACGAGGAGCACCTTGAGCCCCCTCTTTAGGTCCAGCCTGGATTCCTGGTGGCTGCCCATCAGCATCTGCCTGGAACTCCCAGGAAGACTATGGGTGCCACTCACTACCCGTGTGGTCTTTTGTCAAGCAAACGGTTAGGTCTTAGAACCTTAAGCCAATAAATAAAGTATCAGTCAGCAGCATTTATTGATGAGGTATTCAATCACCATACTTGGCAAAGCCAGTTCTAAAGAAACTGGCATTTGCAGACCCATATATCCCCTAACAAATCCCCCCTCCCAACTTCCCAGAGGCAGCCTCTGGAACTGAGACTGCCCCAAGGTCAGCAACAATAGCAGAGGAGCCACCTGATCTCCTGCCCACAAGATAACAGTTGTAACTCTTTTCTCACAGGACAGGAGATGTAGGGGATGCCTAGTTTACTACATAGCATGCAAAGCCATAAAGCATAGGTCAAGGAAAGAATGCACAGATGGCAGTGGTAACATATAGCAGGTTGGTTACATATAGCAAAGAGGCATTGATTGGTTATATCTGGCAGTTATATGATTTTAAGAATGTATCTCATTTACTCAGCTATGCACCCCCCTGACACAAATGCAGATCTTGGTTGGGGCTGGCAGCAGCACCGTCGTCCTTGAACAACGTGCTTTGGTCTGCTGTAGCATGTTCACTGTCACACCAAAAGTGGGATAGTTTCCTGCTTGCAAAAGGCAGGGATAATTTCTCGTTTGTGGAAGTCCTCTGCTGAGATTCAAGTTGCAAAACATTCTTTTCCTAAAAGGTAAATAACAAAGTTAACACTGTAACTTGGCAGATTCTAAGGTTTTTTTTAGGGAAGAAGGGGCAGATCCCAGACTTCTGTTGCCCCCCCCCCCCCCCGGGAAAGATGTAGAAACCCGAGGAAAGATGCTTCTGTAGAGGCGTGGAGGGGCACAGTCCTTGGAGTTCAGCAGCCCAGACTGCCTGTTGGTGTAAATGTGGCTGATTCACAAAATCTGGCAACCTGCCCCTCAGGGACTATCATCTCTGGGACTTGTCTTGTGAAAGCGTCTTCTGTCTCTCTTGGTTCTGCTGGTTGCTCCTTTATTTGTTTGTCAATCGGTCAACAGAAGAAAGGGCCCCCCCCCCCCCCCGGCAAAACTCTTAGCTACTGCTTGGATTTGTCTGTACCAATCTCTCTGGGGCTATGTTGCAAACCTGCAATTAACTAGGGCTGGTGAATGTCCCTGGGATTTTTGGGTGAAAGGCGTGATGTGTGAAGCATGAACTTCTGTTCTGGGGATGATCCCTTCCTTGAAACCACACTCTGGGGCGAAGCTTTTGTCACCAGGACTTGTTGGACTTGTTTTGATCTAACTTGTCGGTGACTTCTTTTTGATTTATCACCCAACCCATAAAGTATCAGAGCCACCCGGGAGTGCCACACAATCTGCCGTGGAAGGGAGAGCTCCTCAGCCGCAGCCTCCGGTAAGTGCTATTTGAAAGGACTGTGGTTGACAGCAAGGGAGCCGGCTCCGGCAAGGGCATTCCCGGTGGCCACCGGCTGATGTGGCTCTCCTACTGCTCAGGATTCCAGATCTTCTTGTCAGCAACACCTTTCTCCCTTGCTTGCTCCTGGAAGCCAGTAGAGGGGCCAAGAAAGCCAAAAGGAAGAAAGGTTGCTGCAGGGGGCTGGCCAGTGGCCTCTGTCCTTGGGCTGGGTGCCACTGATCCGGGTCTCTCTCTGCTTGCTGAGCATGTGGCTCAGAGGGGAGCGGAGGCTGCTATCTGCATGGAGGGAGGAAGAGCAAGGTGGCTGTGTTCCTCTGCAGCCCTGCTGAAGAGTAAGCCCCAAAGAATTTACTTATGAGTAAACTTGCATAGGCTCACACAAGTTCGAACTCCACATAGAGGGAAGGGGCTGTGGCTCAGTGGCAGAGCATCTGCTGTGTGTTCGGAAGGGCCCAGGCTCAATCCCTGGAATGCCCAATTAAGAGGATTAAGGACATGGTGATGTCTGAGGTCTCGGCGATTACGGCCAGTCTGAGTAGACAAGCCCGACCGTGATGGATCCAGGGCCTGAGTCAGTAGTCCTCAAACCCCCCCCCCCAACACAAGTTGCTCTACAATAATGTCCAGCATTATTAACATGCTTATCAACTATTGCATAGTGCACCTTATGTCAAATATTCTTTCCTTTCTTTTATGGAGATTTTTTAAAAAATTGAGTCACAGCCGATTTGTTGCAACCCTGTAGTGGGCTGAAGGCAAGAGAAGTGGTTTGCCTCTGACGGTCTGTGCTTTGAACCCCTGGAGTCCCTTTGTGTTTCTAAAACACTCACCAGGGCTGACCCTGCTTAGCTTCTGCACTCTGGCAAATTCTCACTGGGCCTCCTGCCCATCCTTTCTTTCCTCTTATAATAACTGAGCAGCTGTTTATAGCAGATCCTGCTCAAAGGGTCAGATGCAGAGAAGACACAGCGGGGGGTGGGGTGGGGGTCTTGCTCAAAAGCCCCAGAGGCCTTTTGGGGTCCTGGCATCAAACAGATTTTGCTGCTGCTGCTGCTGCTACTACAATGAAATTGCACTGAAATTTTGACTGTGTCTTTGCATGATAGCTCCAGACTTTTATTTTACTCACTGTGAACATATGGGCTGGAAGTGGAAGAGTGCAAGAGACGTGATGAGATGGCAGGAAAATATTTGGGAGATTAAACAGTTGCCTCTAACCCCCCCTCCCCCCCCTATCTCAAGGCTGTCCTGATTGCAAAGAAGTAGCCATGTTAATAAGTCACAGCAAAATGAAGCCAAAAGCCAGGGACACCTTAAAGACTAACAGCATTTATTTTCAATATGAGCTTTTACGAGTCAATACTCACTTCACCAAATAGATACATGAAGGAAAATCTTATGAATAAGGGGTGTGTGTGTCAAAGTGTGGTGAGTCTTTCAAGTATAATAATAACTATTTATTATTATTTATTATAAATTTAACCGTAAGCAGAAAAGGGATTAGGCGACTAGAAAGATCAGGGATGAGTCCCATCATAAATCAACAGAATTAGCAGCTACACATATTGGATGATGGAAGAAGGTCAGAGATTTGAACAGATAAGCAAATAGTTCAAGCAAAAATTAACTGCTAATTATACAGACCGTAGTTTGACAGACCATGTTAAGATTGGCCAATTAAAATTTGTGAAAAGTGAGTCCTGTAGAACTATTAGAGTGACTGAGGAAATCCAAGTGTCTGTTTCAGCCAGAATGACACGTGGCCTTTTTTATTATTGGGGGGTGGGGGGTGGGGGCTGAGCTGTGAATGTGATTTAGCACTTACACACTTTATAGTCTATAGCCCGGGGAGATCAAAGGGTCCCCTACTGGCTTCCCAATGTCATTAGCAAATAGGCACTGTTAGTACATAATGGGATATACAAAACGAAGTGCCAAATGCACAAGTGGGTGAGCCCATGATGGCGCAGTGGATGTGCTTTTGTCCTGTAACAGTACGATAAACTTGGCATCTGGGCCTGTTCCAAGGTTCAGTCCCTGGGTTTGTTGCACTTTTGTGCTGCCTTGAAATGCTGGCTGTAGAAAACTGTGCTCTGGGGCAACCATACAGCTGCCTGGGGCTGGAAATGAAATTAGAGACAGGGAAGAAAGATGGTTGCCAATTGTGAGGTGGGGCCTCCAAGGGAACTGAACTGAACACTGTAGTCTGGAGGGAAGCAGGTTGGCTAATTTTAAATAGGGATGCCAACTCTGGGTTGAGAATTCCTCAAGATATGGGGGTGGAACCTCAAGAGGGCAGGGTTTGGAAGGGGAGGGAACCTCAGCTGGATAGAATGCCATTGGAGGAAATGACGATATTCAGAGGGTGGATTCGATGGCATTCTATCCAGCTGAGGTTCCCTCCCCTTCCAAACCCTGCCCTCTTGAGGTTCCACCCCCATATCTTAAGGAATTCTCAACCCAGAGTTGGCATCCCTATTTAAAATTAGCCAACTTGCTTCCCTTCCACGTTGGGTCTTAGGAAAGGGACTTGGGAGAGGGTACATACTTTGATAGGATCCTTACACATTTGGCTCCATCTAATTCCTCCCTTCTGTTAGGGTTTATTAAGGTGGAGGGGGGCCACCAGGTCTACCAGGACACACTGTGTTTGTTCATGATCTTATCCACCAATATTTGGGGCTGCCAAGTCAAAGAGGCACTTTTCAGCCCCAGTGAGAAGAAGAGTTAAACATCAATAATATCAATGGGGTTTCTCTGAGCAGTAAGACGACACAAGGAATATATGTTAAGCAATGAGCACAGAGACACAAAGAAAACAAGCGCTGACTAAGAGAAAAGGGAGGAAGGTGGATAAAGTTTCAGGGGTGGGTGCCACTTGCCGGTCTTGAAGAGACATGAAGGAAAGCAGCACTGAAGAGAAAAACTAATTTATTGCTCTTCCAAGGTTTCTACTAAAGAGCAGGGGAGGTCTGATGAATCAATAGGACCTACAAGCATGCTTGGCTGATACCCCTGAATTCTGAATGATTGCTGGGATGAGTGCAGGCAGAGTAAGTAACGATCTGCTCAAGTGCTGATTAAATCACCTGAGGGTGACACCATGGAGAGCAGCAAGCTCCATTGTCCAGCCAGGCACAATTTTGGACCAGGGAAAAGTTCAGCAGCCAAACTCCTTCCTGGCTAAGCTTGACACAGAAGATGGATCCCAAAACTCTGTGAGAGGCATTGATTTTGTGGGGAGCAGCATTATGCTCTGATGCCAGTCTTTGACCTCTGTGCCTTCATGGCATCCTTTGGGGGGTGGGGGGAGGGATCCAACTGCTTATCATTAGAATGAGAACTGTTATCCAGGAATGAGCCCCGTTGCATCCACTGAGACGTCAGCCCCTCCCCAACTGTACTAAACTATAAAGAGACTTTAGAAATATTTGTGTGTGTGTGTAAAGTGTTCTGAAGTCACAGCCAACTGACAGCAACCCCAGCAAGGGCCTTTCGAGGCATGTGAGCAGCTGCTGCTTTCCTCTGCAGAGCCTTCCTTGGTGGTTTCCCTTCCAAGTACTGACCCTGCTGAGCTTCTGAGCTCTGATGAGATCGGGCTGTATCTTGCTGCCTCCCCTCCAAAATATTTCTACTAACCTGGAAAAATAACAGGCTCACAGGATGCTTAACGGGGTGGGGTGGGGGGCCTGCGGAGATATGAGATGCTGGTTTGTTGTACCAGAAAGTGGAGGCAGGTGAGCCAAATCTCCAGACAGTGTGATCTTCCTGCCCCTCCATTAACTTCCCCAGATGCTGAAATCCTGTGGGTTCCAGCTATCTCTTCCCATTCCATTCCATCCCCATGGTGTAGCAGTTAAGAGCAGGTAGACTCTAATCTGGAGAACCAGGTTTGATTCCCCCTTCATGGCAAGTAACTACAGCACCATATCTGTTTTTCCTTGAAAACAGTAACACAAGAAGAGCTTTCTCATTGGCCAGATGTAATTCTCTTCCCTCCTCGCTGTTAGACGGGAAATACAAGAAAATCCCTTATGAAAAGAGGCTCTGCCCCTGCCCTCTAGGCGAAATAGATACATTAGAACACATGTTATTTAGATGTCCCACTTTTGAAAAGCCCAGAAAGGAAATCCTCAGCCCAGCCATGACAGGTCTAATAGGCCTAAACTACAAAGATGCATTGGCCTACATACTGACAGTTAGGGACCAGAAAATCACACAGGCAACGGCCCGTTTTTGTTCTTTAATTTGCAAATACAATAAGAGACATCTGCCGACTGAATAGTTTAGGGAGGGAAAGACTGAATGAATTGCGATCCTTAGAAGATATGGTCGGAGGCCGGAGTTTTTTAGTAATGTCACTATAGGTTTTAGCAAGACTGCACAGGCACTTTACAAGTGTAGTTATATTAACTTTTTAATCTTTTGTCATAATCAAATGTATTTTACCTACTACTTGCTTTTTCGCGAGTTGACCTTTTAGTATACAGTCACCGACTGTATATAAGTGCACTTCTCAGTTTGTATTATTATGTGCTGGTCTTTGACTGCAATAAAGAATTTGAGAGAGATTCCCCCTTCCTCCATATGAGTGGTGGACGCTAATCTGATGAACTGAAATTATATCCCCGCTTGTCAGAACTCTCCTGCATAGACAATGAAGCACTTGAAAATTCAAAGGTTTTATTGCTGATGACAGGTGAAAGGCAGAAGCCTGTTTTGAGCTAACAACAGTTTGATAATATGCAACAGTATCCCTCCTCCCAAAGTGCGAAATAAAACAGACCAAGATTCATTTTTTGGTTATGTCTGTAGCAAAAGGAAGAAAAATGATAGGATAGAGTCACTACATGGAGGAGATGGCAAAATACTAACAGGGGATGGAGAAAAGACAGAACTACTCAGCACCTTCTTTGTATTGTTGTCACAGCTGCCAGATCTTTAGCTGGTTGTTGGCCTTCATTACAATTCGAGCCTCACCCAGAGGCCCAGGAAGTTGTAATGTATCGGCGTAGTATTCGTGCGGATCCCAGCAGGGGTGCCTTCTGAATTTGACCAATGTTAATTTTGTCAATTCGAAGATGTTTCAAGTGTTGCCCTAGTGTTTTTGGGATGGCGCCCAGCGTGCCGGTTACCACTGGGACGACCTCAGCTGGTTTGTGCCATAGACACTGAAACTCAATTTTCAAATTGTGGTATCTAGTGACCTTCTCGTGTTCTTTTTCAATGACCCTGCTGTCACCGGGGACTGCTATGTCGGTGATGGTCACTTTCTTGTTCTCGATCACGGTGATGTCTGGTGTATTGTGTTTCAACACATTGTTGTTGTTGTTGTTGTTGTTGTTGTTACTGTAGATTTCACAGCTGCCAAATCTTTAGCTGGTTGTTGGCCTTCATTACAATTCGAGCCTCACCCAGAGGCCCAGGAAGTTGTAATGTATCGGTGTAGTATTTGTGCGGATCCCAGCAGGGCTGCCTTCTGAATTTGACCAATGTTAATTTTGTCAATTCGAAGATGTTTCAAGTGTTGCCCTAGTGTTTTTGGGATGGCGCCTAGCGTGCCGGTTACCACTGAGACAACCTCAGCTGGTTTGTGCCATAGACACTGAAACTCAATTTTGAAATCATGGTATCTAGTGACCTTCTCGTGTTTTTTCAATGACCCTGCTGTCACCGGGGACTGCTATGTCGATGATGCTCACTGTCTTGTTCTCGATCACGGTGATGTCTGGTGTATTGTGTATCAACACTTTGTCCGTTTGGATTCGAAAGTCCCACAGGATCTTGACCTTCTCATTTTCCATTACTTTCTCTGGACAATATTCCCACCAGTTCTTAGCTGTTCTTATTTTGTAATTGCATAAATTCCAATGGATCATCTTGGCCACTGAGTTGTGTCTCTGTTTGTACTCAGTCTGGGCAATCTTTGTGCAGCAGCTGAGGACATGATCTACAGTTTCATCAGCTTCTTTGCACAATCTGCATTTTGCATCGTCCGAGGATTTTTCGATTTTGGCCTTGATCGAATTTGTTCTAATGGCTTGCTCTTGAGCAGCTAAAATCAGGGATTCAGTTTCCTTTTTCAGAGTACCAGTTGCTTACCATAGCCAGGTCTTTGCATTGTCCACCTTGTCCTTGATTTTCTCCAGAAATTGGCCATGCAGTGCTTTGTTGTGCCAGCTTTCAGTCCTCATTTTAATCATTTTTTCTGTATTCTTGTTTGGTTTTCTGAGTCTTCAGCAAATGTCTGTTCTTCACTTCAATCAATGCCTGTTCTTGACTTTCCTTCACATAATTGGCCAGTGCATGCTTCTCCTCTTCCACTGTTTGCTGTACTTGCAGTAAGACTCTGCCACCAGATCTCTGGAGAAGGTATAATCTATCAGTATCACTGCGTGGGTGTAAAGCATGGTGCATTGTCAAAAGCTTCCGAGTTTTTCTATCCAATGCATCCAATTCAGCCTGTGTCCAGTTGATGATTCCAGCAGTGTACCTGCTGGAATTATTATTATTATTATTATTATTATTATTATTATTATTATTATTATTATTATTATTATTATTATTATTATTATTATTATTATTATTATTATTATTATTATTATTATTGTCGTCGTCGTCATCGTTGTTGTTGTTGTTGTTGTTGTTTTTATTATTATTATTAATTCAATTTAATAACCCACCCACCCCCTAAGGGCTCTGGGCGGTGTACAACAAAACAGTGCATAGATACAATACATAATAAATAAAACAAAATATACATGTGATATTAAAACATTAACAACACAGTATTCTCCCAAAAAGGAAACACTGCACATCCAGGAGAACATGAAACAGAAGATACTGTAGGAGAAATGCAGCACAAATAAATAAAGAGGTAGTGCGGGAATACCTAGCTACTTTAAACAAATTCAAATCGCCTGATGAACTGCATCAAGGGTATTAAAAGAACTGGCAGAAGTAATCTCAGAACCACTTGCTATAATTTTTGAGAACTCCTGGAGAACAGGAGAAGTCCCAGTGGAATGGAGGAGGGCTAATGTTATCCCCATCTTCAAAAAGGGGAAAGAGGAGGACCCTAATAATTACCATCCAATCAGCCTGACATCAATACTAGGGAAAATTTTGGAGCAGATCATTAGACAGACCGTCTGCCAGCACTTAGAAGGGAATACTGTGATCACAAAAAGTCAGCATGGGTTTCTGAAAAGCAAGTCATGCCAGACAAATCTTATCTTTTTTTTGATAAAGTGACGAGCTTGGTAGACCAAGGGAATGCTGTGGACATAGCATACCTGGATTTTAGTAAAGCTTTTGACAAGCTGCCCCATAATATTCTCACAAGTAAGCTAGTGAAATGTGGACTAGACAATGCTACTATTAGATGGGGTGGCCACAGGATTCTGTCCTGGGCCCAACACTATTCAATGTTTTTCTCAACAACTTGGATAATGGAATAGAGGGCATGATAATAAAATTTGCAGATGACATCAAATTAGGAGGGGTAGCTAATACCCCAGAGGACAGAGTCAGAATTCAAAATGACCTAGACCAGTGGTGGCAAACCTATGGCACCCTAGATGTTCATGGACTACAATTCCCATCAGCCCCTGCCAGCATGGTCAATTGGCCATGCTGGCAGGGGCTGGTGGGAATTGTAGTCCACGAACATCTGGAGTGGCATAGGTTCGCCACCACGGACCTAGACAGATTAGACAGCTGGGCCAAAACAAACAAAATGAGTTTCAACAGATAAATGTAAGATACTACACTTGGCAGAAAAAATGGACAGATATAGGATGGGTGACACCTGGCTTGACAACACTACGTGCGAAAGAGATCTGGGAGTCTTAGTAGACCATAAACTAAATATGAGTCAGCGTGATGCGGTGGCCAAGAAAGCCAATGCGATTCTGAGTTGTATCAATAGGAGCATAGTGTCAAGATTGAGGGTTGTAATTGTACCTCTCTATTCTGCATTGGTTAGACCTCACCTGGAATATTGTGTACAGTTCTTAGCACTGCAGTTCAGGAGGGATGTTGACCGGCTGGAGCGGGTCCAGAGGAGGGCAACAAAAATGGTAAAGGGTCTGGAGTTCATGCCCTACAAAGAGAGGCTTAGGGAGCTGGGGATGTTAAGTCTGGAGAAGCGTAGGTTAAGGGGTGATATGATAGCCATGTTTAAATATTTGAAAAGATGTCATGTTGAAGAGGGAGCAAACTTGTTTCCTGCTGCTTCAGAGACTAGGACACGGAGTAATGGATTCAAGGTGAAGGAAAAGAGATTCCACCTATACATTAGGAAGAACTTCCTGACCATCAGGGCTGTTCAACAGTGGAATTCACTGCCTCGGAGAGTGGTGGAGTCTCCTTCTTTAGAGGTTTTTAAACAGAGGCTGGATGAGCATATGTTGGGAGTTCTTTGATTGTGTGTTCCTGCATTGCAGGGGGTTGAACTTGATGGCCCTTGTGGTCTCTTCCAACTCTATGGTTCTATGATTCTGTGAAACAGTTCTTCCAACCCCAAGGTTACAGATAACACAGCTGCGGGAGAGAAACGTAGCAAAACAGCAGACAGAGCTTGACACAGCATAGCATCCCAGTAACCACCCATCCCCCATGACACACATCCTAACATTCCGCCTCCGTTAAGGCCCTCCTCCCCTGGTTTGCTTGGGCATGTGCGTTGGAACGCTTTGATGAGCTTTGGAGCTCTGACGCCTTCAGCATGAACCCACTTATCATGCCCAGGTGCGAATCCTTTCCAAGAGACCAAATATTGCAAGCGTTTGTGAAAAAAGTGAGAGTCCAGAACTGCCTGAATTTCAAAGTGTTGATCACCAATCATCAGAGGAGGAGGCGGAGCAGATGAAGTATGTCACATATTGGGAGCTGGAGTTTTTTGAGGAGGCTGCATTGAAACACAGGGTGTATTTTATGTAATGTTTTAGGTAGTTCAAGCTGAACAGTCACCTCATTGATCACTCGAATTACATTGAACGGTTCAATGTATTTATAGCCCAATTTAGTGTACTTACGTATGTCTCTCAAGTTCTTAGTAGAAAGGTACACTGAGTCACCCACAGCCAAGGTAAAGTGTCTGTGATGCTTGTCAGCCTGCTTCTTTTGGGAATCTTTGGCCTTTTTTTAGGACACGCAGAATAGGGTCCCATCCCTCCACAATCTGTTGTATCCATTTCTGCAGATCAGGAGGTTCAACTGCTGATTGCCCTAAAAATGGGAGGGGCTTAGCTGACTGGCCAGAAACCACCTCAAAAGGTGTCTTTCCTGTGCTACTATGAACAGCATTATTATAGGTGTACTCCGGATAGGGTAGCAGGTCCATCCAATTATCTTGATGATAGTTACTGTAGCACCTGAGGTACTGCTCCAGTGCCTGATTGGAGCATTCCACTTGGCCGTGTGGCGTGCTGACGTCAGACCTTGTTCCATGCCAAGAAGCTTCAGAAAAGCCCTCCAGAACATTGAGACAAATTGGGGACCCCTATCAGAAATTATTTTATCAGGAGCTGAATGTAACCGGTAAATGTGCTGGAATGACAATTGAGACAGTTTCGAGGCGGATGGGATGGTAGAGCAAGGAATAAAATGAGCCTGTTTAGAAAACAAGTCCACTACCATCCAAATTACAGTTTTGCCATGGCTTTCTGGTAAGTTGGTTGTAAAGTCCATAGAAATCACTCTCCAAGGACCATCCGGGGCAGGAATAGGCTGTAGCAGTCCCTGGGGTGTGCCCAGAAGGTTTTTGGCCAAAGCACGGACTGGACATCCTTTCACATAAGCCTCAATATCCTTTCTCATAGAGCGCCACCAAAACTGCCTTCATACATGATTAAGTGTTTTTACAAAACCAAAATGACCAGTGATTTGGAATCATGCCACTGCTGGATGATTTGCTTATGCAGCCCAGATGGCACGAACAAGCAGTCACCCCTCCTCCACAGCCCATCCCGAAGCACCAGGGACCTTTGTCATCAGGAACAGGGTGTTGTCCCACCTCCAAAAAATCAAACAACGAACTGGGAGGGGTAACAACACTGGTGGTAGGTGGTGTCGGAGTTGGAGGCCCACCCTGAAGGCAGGTCTGGGAGCGAGTCAAAGCCAAGCCCAGTTGGAAGGGTGTGAGAACAGTACAAGAGGCCTGTAACTCTACCTCTCATGCCACCCCGTCTGGGAGGCGAAAGAGCGCATCAACCAAATGATTGGTTTTGCCAGGGAAAAAATGCACTGTGAGCTTGAAACGGGGGGGGGGGGGGATCAGCCCAGCACATTTGTTTGGCAGATAAGTGGCCAGGCGTGCTAAGCTTGGCTAAGTTCTTATGGTCTGTCCAGACCAGGCGTCTGCAACCTGCGGCTCTGGAGCCACATGGAGCTCTTTCAGCCTTATACTGTGGCTCCACGTGGCCTGGAGATCGGAGGGTAGCATAAGCGTGTCCTGCCAGCCCCCCAGAGCAGTGCTGGAAGGAAAGGTGGGTGGAGGGGCCGAACCGGAGGTGGCTCTGTGTGTGTGGACACTGCTTTTCACGTCCCCTCCACTCACCTCTCCTTCCAGTGCTGCTGTGGAGGTCAGAGAATAGTGTGGGCATGTCCCTCCAGAGCAGCCGCCATCCCCCTCTGCTCCACAGAGCAGACGGCTGCCTGCTCCATCGGGCAGAGGGGGTTTCCCTGCCCGGCGCCACAGTCTCACGCAGCACGAGAGGCAGTGGCACTGTTCAGGCCACAGCCGCCATCCCCCATCTGCTTCATGGAGCAGGCAGAGGGGGTTTCCCTCCCTGGGGTCACTTCCTTCCGCAGTGCAAGAGGCAGCGGCACCGGGCAGGTCGCAGCTGCCATCCCCCCTCTGCCCCACAGAGCAGGCGGCTGCCTGCTCCATCAGGCAGAGGGGGTTTCACTGGCCAGCGCCTCTGCCTCCCAGCTCTGGAAGGAAAATTGAGTGGAGGGGCTGAACCGGAGGCGGCTCCATGCGGAGCTGCCTCTCCGGCTCAGTAGATCTTCGGGCCCATGGAAAACAGGTCCAAATGGCTCTTTGGGTGGTAAAGGTTGCCGACCCCTGGTCCAGACCATCCAGAAAGGGATGCTCTGCCCCTTCCAACCAATGCCTCTACATAGCAAGGGCCTGTTTAATGGCACCAGTTTCTTTATCACCTACAGTCTGGTTCAATTCGGACCCAGAGAATTTTTTCGATAAGTATGCACAAGGGTGTGGTCTGTCATCTAGGCCTCTTTGAAGAAGGGCAGCCCCCAAGGCTTAATCTGAAGCATCCACATGCACAACAAAAGAAAGGGAGGGGTCTGCATTCCTCAAAATAGGTTCAGTGGTAAAGACCCGTTTCAAAGAGTCAAAAGTCTGCTGACAAGCTGGGGACCACGGTATGGATGCGCTGGGATAGGCAGCCTCAGGCCCCCTGCCCTTTCTTCTCAATAAACCCATTAACAGCAGAGCCGGTTCAGAAAAATTTGGAATAAAGTCACAGTAAAAATGAGCAAATCCCAAGAAGGATTGGAGCTGCTTCCTAGTAGCCGGGGCTGGGCAACGCTGCAGATCCTCAACTTTTGCTGGGTCCATTTCCAACCTGGCTGCTGAAACTCTGTAGCCCAAAAAACCCATCTTGGATTGATGGAATGCACATTTGGATAATTTAACAAACAATGAATTATCCAATAGTCTCTGGAGCACCTCCCTCACCAAACGAATGTGGGACTGCTCATCCTCAGAATAGATAAGAACGTCATCCAAATACACCACCACTCCTTTGAACAGCAAATCTTGTAGCACATCATTAATCAAATTCATGAACACCCCAGGAGCTCCACTTAACCTGAAGGACATGACTTGGTATTCAAATTGTTCATAGCAGGTGTTGAAAGCCATAAGATGTTCAAAGTGTAAAGGTTTCAATGGTGTTGATTCTCAGCACAGCCGCTTGGCCTTGACTGAATTCCAGGACTCGGGCGATGGGCCAGAAGCGGCGGCTATTTCTCTGGTAGAGGCCTTATCTCACAGAAAGAGATGAGAATGCCGTTCCCATGAGAATGGGACTGGGGAAACCGGGAGGGGGATGGGACGGAAAAGCTTATAACCTGTGGATCTGGCGGGAGACTTCATTCCTGTCCGCAGCGTTAATGCATTGAGCTTTCTAAGATGTCTGAATAAAGCGGCCTTTCAACCGCGCCTTTTATTTCTGCTCTATGGAATTCCTTACATTGTGACAGAATCATCTTCATTTTGCTAAATATCAGGTGGACCTCTGGTGTTCCGGCATGCAGAGGTTGAATATTCCTGAGACTGTAGAAGGCGTGGCCCCATAGGGGCTCCGAACCTTCCCTTCCTGACTTGGAAGAACCAGCGGGAGAAACCCGGGTCATGAAGTAACTCTCTCCGTCCTGCATACCGACACGAGTCTTCCGCCGCCGTTGGGATGAGGGCGGAAGCGATCATCGGAGTTACGCTTAAGTGGTTTGAAACTGTCTATGGATCGTCGCCGCAATGGATGGGATCTACCATTTTTCGTGTGGATTACAAACCTCAAGATTACAACCTGTCTGGAGATGGGTCTGACCACCTTTCATGCAGCAACCCAGGAGTCGATTGAAAGGCGGTTCCTTATTTGTATTTGATGATACTAAGAATCCACAGTGGCATAGCACGGGCTGATCCCAAGACATAGTTGAGACGGGACTTTGGCGGGATCGAGTTAGGAGGGTTTCGAACCGGCTCTAACCAGGCCCCTCAGATCCCGGACGTAGCATAGCTGAAGCACAGAGGTGCCGATGGAGCCGTCGGTGGACTTGAGTGCTGCTCTCCGATGAGGAGGAATCGAAAGAAAGTCCGACTCCCCATCCGGTTGTTTCCCCCTCCTGTCCAAAAGAAACTGGAGCAGTGGCCCGACTTCTGGCGAGATACCCAGAAGGCGTGGGCGTGAGCGCCAGCTATGGGGAGGAGAGCGAGAACAGCTACAAAAAAATGAGAACCTGCAAAGGAGCCGTGAACAACAGCATAAAAGACATCAGCTTCGAACTGGACCCGTAGAGCTAAAGGCGGTGCGACAATATAGCGGGTTCTCCCGATCCCATGATAAGGTCCTGGAACACTCTAGAATGGACCTGGGCGATCCAACTACAGAAGGCATTAAAACCATCCGACGCCGTGAACAACTGCAACCATGCAACGGGAGCGAATTAGCCAGAATTGGGCTGAGAAAAGCGGCGCATCAAGATGCTGTTCACGCAGAGGGAACTAGCTGTCTTGGAACAGGAGTTGAAGAAACAGCGGAGATAGGATGCCGAGTTGGTACCTACGCCTTCACTAGCGCCCTTACCAATGCCCCTCCTTCGGACGGCGCTTCCTAGGTCCCTGCTACGGCATACCTACCCCGCCTCCCAAAGGTCCTGCGCCAAGAGGCCAGCTGGCCAGGCCCCGATGCCTCCACCGATTCCTGCTCTTCCCGGCTCCGCCCGCCTCAGCCCGGCGCGCGGCCCCAATGATCAAAGGGCCATGGAGAGGGGGGATACACAGGCCCCCGATCCCTGCCCGTTTCGACGGGAGCCGCTTCTAGAAACTTCCCTACTTCATTCTGCAGCTTTCGATGCACATATGGAGAGTATGACGACTATATCGATCTGAATGTGAGAAAATACGAGGGACATGGTCTGTCCTGGATGGGGTGGCTGCTGACTGGTTTGTGACTCTTTTGAGCTGCTGGCGGATGATACTCGCACAGTGGCTGCGTGCTTCAAACCGCTACGGGCCTTCCAAGATCGGGCGCTGAAATGAAGCCCATCCAGCACCATACAAAATCTATTCAGCAGGGCAGCAGTACTTTTGCGAATTTGCTCGGTAGATTCCGTCGCGGCGGCTGCTTTCGACTTCCTCCTGGAGTATGGCCTGAATGCATGAAAATGTGGAGGAATACTTCTCTGAGTGCCGGTGACATCAAACCCGAAGCAGTGTTTCTCTCATCCATTATCCAGCGCATTATGCGGCTGAATGGATGGTGGGATCTCAAGTAAGCGGCTCCGTTGGGATTACGCTTCGCTCCGAAGGCGTCCATGCCCGAAGCTCCCGCTTCTACGACCGCCTCTCTGCGACTTCGCCAGTAAGCCAAGCCCAACCGTCTCTACCCGAAACCACCTCAGGCAGCGCCGTCGGCGTTTGGGATTGTGCCCTCCTATTGCGGAGGACCATAGGCCATCCTAACTGCCAACTGCCCGAAAAACAAGTCCCGCAGCTCCGACCCCGCGCACCCCTCTGCCAAGCCACCCGCGAGGAATCGGTCCTCCTCCAAGCGGGCTCGTCTAAAGCTGTTACGAAGGTGATCGAGGAGGGAAGTGGCGATTTACTCTCATCAGCACCCATGGATGTGGATCCTACTCCAGATCACGGTGAGTGAAGGCAAGCGCCCATTACTGTTCAAAAGCGGTTCTGGCCAACCCTACTAAGCATACCGTGTATTCTAGCCTCAGCCCTCGTATTAGGGTCTGGCTGCTCCCATTTGCTTAATCTCGGCCCCAGAAGTGGCTGAAGAGCACCGGTTTTAGACCGAGTTCCCCAGCCAAAACCCATACCGTTCACACAAATGAATGACGGCCCTTTCGAACCGAGGGGCCGGCACCGATTCAAAGCATAACCTGTCATGCTTGGATTCGCTGACCATTGGGAGAAGATTAGTTTTATACTTGCTCCAGTGGCCAAACATTCCATTTGTCCTGGGCATACCATGCGGGTTATTGTTACATAGGGCCAAATATTATTTGGAAGAGCAGTTCACAAATTCACTTTGCGATCCCCATGTGGAGAGCTTATGCATTGGGGAGACAGCCCACCAAATCCAATGACACAAAACCCCTGGTTTTCTTCGGTTGTGCACATCCCAATGACTTTCAATTCCACAGGCATTCCACCAGCTTACCGGGACTTAGCCAAGAGTGTAACAAGAACAGGAGATAGCGATCAATTGCCCCCCATAGAGACACTGACTGCCAAAATCATATTACAACCCGGGAAACAACTGCCAGGAATTTAGAATCTGTCGTATGAGCTAGCGAAGAGAAGGAACTCCGTGTCTTCTTAGATAAAGAAAACCTTGCTGTAGATTCATGCGAAGGACTGCAAACATGCATGCGCTTCTCCTGTCCTGTTTGTAAAGAAAGGGGCCGGGTCTTTAAGACTTTGTACTGATTACCGAGGATTAAATGCTGTTTCCATGTCCAATAAATACCCTTTGCCCTTAATCAAGGACCTCTTAGATGCATTGGGCAAGGGGCCAGCATTACTAAGTTGGATTTGGGAAACCTACTACAGAGGTCAGGAAGTTAAGCGAAGACTCTGAACATTTAACAGCATTTAATACTAAATTTGGACAGTATGAATACTTAGCAATTATGCCATTCGGGTTAGCTGGGGCACCAGGCGCATTCATAGCCCTCATCAATGAAGTTTTACATGACTTACTATATATAAAGGAGTAGTTGTGTACTTAGACCAGATGTTTTGAATTTATTCACAAACCAGTGGAGGAGCATGAGGCTTTGGTTCGGGAAGTATTCTGTAGCGTTTACTCAACAACTCCCTCTTCGTAAAACTGTCCCCAAGTGCTGTTTTCGTCAATCCTCCGCCATGACTATTTAGGCTACAGGATCTCATCTGAAGGTTTAAAGGCTGGATCCCTGCAAAGATTGGCGATGGTCCTCCAATGGCCTGCCCCACCAACGGAAGGAGCTCCAGTCCTTCCCTGGGATTTACTAATTTTTATAGTGATTTTTATACCCAATTTGCTGAACTAACCCCTTCCACTCACTGAAGACCTCTGCACGCACTAAGGTAAAGGCTTCACAGGCTGCCAAGCCGGAGACTCTCTCTCCCTTGGTCTCTCCAGGAATGTCAAACGGCCTTCCAGCTTTTGAAATCGGCTTTCCACTACCGAGCCTGTCTTAAAAACACCTGACCCAGACTTCTTCCCTTTGCATTGGTTCCGTGGATGCTTCGGACAAGGCTTGGCGCAGCCAGCTGCAGAGAAATAAAGATGGTGAGCGCTTGTTCGTGTGCTTATTTATCAAAAAAAAATTCTCCGACTCAGAACTCCAACTGGACCCGTGGGGGATAAAGAGACTGCTGCCACCAAATTAGCGCTTTCCACTTGGCGTCACTTTGGCTTGAGGGCTAAACACCACCTTCCAGGTTTGAGTGGGATCCACAAGAACTTGGCTGCCCTCTCCACCCCTCAGAATGTCTGCAAAACAGCTTCACGTTGGGCCGATTTGCTTTTCCCGTTTTTCTTTCACTGTCCCATTTTTCCCCTGAAAAACCAATAAACTGGCGCTGATCGCTGTCGCCTTCCGGGGAGGGTGGAGCTGCTACTGAGACATCCAGCGCACTGTTCTCTCCCCTCACTCAACTAGGGCTGGCCCGTCACTTTCGATCTCAAGACATCCGGCTCCTCCTCCATCGCCCGTTCCCAGCCTGGTCTCCCCTTCCTGCGGGGAACTTCGAGGAAGGCGGGTCTTCCGAGAACGCCCGGTGGAAGGCGACTCCAAGCTGGCGCTTGGTGAATGGTGTTTTAGGCGGGGATTGTTGTTTTATGCCTCCCCGCCGTGAAAGCAGAAGTTCTCGAAGCCTGTCATGATGCCCGCTTCGGCTGGACATTTTGGCTTTTCTCAAAACACTGCATTTAGCCATGCCCGTCAGATTCTGAATTGGCGCCATCGCATAAAAGACGACATTGAGGCTTATATCAAGGGGTGCGCTCTGTTTGTGCGGAGGCCAAATCCCATTCCGGGGAAAGCCCCAGCATGGACTGTTAAGAAAACACTCTCCCGGTTGCCCTCCCGTCCCTGGGAAGTTATCTCGATGGATTTTTATTACGGAGTTTACCAGAGTCAAAGGAAACACTGTCTGGTGTGGGTGGTGGTGGACCCTATTCTCCAAACAAACCCATTTCATTCCCTGCGCCTCCAGCTTCCCTCCGGCTCCCTAAATTGAAGCGCTGACTGTTCATTCCAACATATATATAAGCTCTACGTCCACTCCTCCCCTCAAAGGTGGTGTCCGATCCCGCAGACCTCAGATTCGGCAAAATTCTGGAAAGCTTTCCCTGCGACGTATTGGGGGAGGGCCACCCGGTCGCCCATCCCTACCCGTTCAAAGTGACGGTGAGTGGAAAACGGCGAACAGAACTCTCGAGACAGTATTTACGTTGAAGTACGCAACTATCTGGGAGACAGCTGGATGCGATTTAATTCCGTTTACAGAATATGCACTACAACAATGCCGTTCGCTTGATGCATAAAAAACCCCTTGAAATTGTGTCTAGCGGCTCCTTCCCGCCCATTACTTTAACTACCGGCGGAATGCATCGTGTACTCAGAATTCCAGCAATGGATTTCATCTCTGGCTGAGGGGTGGAAAACGGTTCGAACTGCTTTGCAACAAGCTAAGAATTCCCAAAAGTTCCGAAGCGGGATGGCTTGTCGTTCTGACTTTCCCTTTGCGTGTTGGGAAGCTTGGGTCCTATTGTCTCACAGAAAAAAAAAACCTCAGAGGCGATACATAAATTCTCAAAGAGCTTTAGATTGCAAAAGTTCGGTGGGACCTTTTAGAATTACAAAGAGTGATTAATGATCGTTACTGCCCAGTTAGATTTGCCTAATTCTTTAAGTAATATCCATCCTGTGCTGTCATTCCAGCTTGCTCAAGGAGCTCCGGCTTCCGATGCCTGTACGAACCACCTCGGAAATACCCGCCGACTATAATTGATAGCCACAAAGCATTGTTATAAGTGGCCGCCATCCTGGCGTTTTAATGTAATCGCTTGCAATACTTGGTTTCTTGGGTGGGAATTATTCCTCTGGTTTTAACCAATGATTATTATTCAGAAAATATTGGCAGCCCCCCTCCCCTTATTTCTAGCTTTCCATCATACCTTCCCGCACAAAACCAAGGGGAGAAGTTTTTTCTAAAGGGGAGGCAGAGTGTAAAGGGAGTTCAATGGTGTTGATTCTCCAGCACAGCCGCTTAGCCTTGACTGGGTATTCCAGGACTTCGGGCGATGGGCCAGAAGCGGCGGCTATTTCTCTGGTAGAGGCCTTATCTCACAGAAAGAGATGAGAATGCCGTTCCCATGAGAATGGGACTGGGGAAACCGGGAGGGGGATGGGACGGAAAAGCTTATAACCTGTGGATCTGGCGGGAGACTTCATTCCTGTCACGGCGTGTACGTGAGCTTTCTAAGATGTCTGAATAAACGGCCTTTCAACCAAAACGCCTTTTATTTCTGCTCTATGGAATTCCTTACACAAAGCCTTCAGCAATGTGAACCCAGTAGCAGGCTTCCCTTAAATCCAATTTTGTAAAAATGTGACCCTTCCCTAGGCTCGCTAACAGGTCTTTGATTAGCAGAAGGAGGTAATTGTTCGAAGTGGAAACAGCATTAAGACCTCTATAGTCTGTGCATAAGCGAAGGGAACAATTCTTTTTTACAAAGAGAACTGGAGCGGCGTAGCTGCTCATAGCTTTCCGAATAAAGCTCCTAGCCAAGTTTTTGTCCAAAAACTCCCACAGAGCCTTGTCCTCTAGGGAACTCAGCTCTGGGAATGAACTCTATTTTGCAATCCGTGGCTCAATGTGGGGGCATGGAATCACATTCACTTTCCTCAAAAATAGTACTTAAGTGCCGGTAGGGTTTTGGGATCTCTGTGTTACCCTCGGCCCGAAGGCACTTGGCCTGTCCCAACTCCTGAGGTTCTGGAGGAATTTCTAGCACATGGCTGCTGCTTGTAAACGGATGATCATAGGGCTTCTGTCCTCTGGGTGAACTGGGTAGACTGTCTTAACGGAATCATTTCCAGCCTGAGCCCCTCCACAACACTGGGGTGCATAAAGCAACGCAGACACCCGGAGTCCACAAGTGCCAGCATTCTGGTGTTTTTTTGCTGCTTTGTAACAATCATGGACAGGACTATGGGTTTCCCCCCAGCACTCACCCTGCCGCTTTTCGCTGGCACATTCTCTGGAGGTTGGGCTGATGAAACCAAACCAACCCCTGTCCCTTCGCCTTCCAAATCTGCAAAGGAGGGGTCGGTTTCCAGTGGGCCCTTCAGGAGCTGGTTTCACCGGACAGGTGGCTGGCAGATGCCCGCTATCCCCACAACACAAGCAGAGGCCCAGGCGCCTCCGGCAGGCATAAGTTGACTCTTCCTTGATGGTTGTTGCGCAACTTGGCAGCTAGCGGGACCCAGAAGACACCAGAGGTGCATGGTGAGGTCCAGGGGGCTTTGTTTCAAATTATTTCAAAAAAGTTTATATATGGACACTCTCCACAAATAATGACATTGTAGTAAACAAGCATGAAGCGGAGTCCCAGTGGAAAGCACTTTGCTGCAAAGGGGAACCTCCGTCATACTATATCCTACAGCATCTTGAATCGCCAAAGACCTATGCAAGGGTCCTCTTTGTTGACTTTAGTTCAGCATTCAATACTATCAGACCGGACATTCTTCTAAGCAAACTAAATCAGCTGAGCAATTACCTGAGCATATTTGTAGAGTGGATCACAGCTTCCTAACAGATAGGAAGCAGCAGGTGAGGCTAGGAAAAAATTACATCAGACACCTGTAAAATGAGCGAGCAGGGGCCCCACTTTAAGGCTGTGTGCTTTCACCACTTCTCTTCTCTCTGTATACCAATGACTGCATCTCAAAGCGATCCATCTGTTAAAATGCAGAGAATTTGCCAGATGATACAGCAGTGATTGGTCTCATTCAAGAACAACGATGAAACCCGCATACAGACGGGAGGGTTGAACAACTAGCCTCGTGGTGCCACTGGAACAATCTAGAACTGAACACACTTAAAACCGTGAGAAATGGTTGGTGAGATTTCGGGAGAAACCCTCCCATCCTACCTCCTCCCGCAATACTAGACAACACACCATTATCAGCAGTAGAGACCTTTAAATTTCTAGGAGGGCTCCATCATATCTCACTTGACCTAAAATGGTCACCTAATATCAAAAATGTCATTAAAAAGCACAACAAAGAGATGTTCTTTCTAAGCCAACTCAGGAGCTCAAAACTGCCAGGAGACTGCTGATACAGTTCTACTGGAGAGAGATCACTGAGTCTGTCATCTGCACCCTCTATAATAACTGTGTGGTTTGGTTCTGCAACCCAACAAGATCGGCATTTCCAGAGAATAATCAGAACTGCAGAAAAAAACAATTGCTGCTAACCTGCCTTCCATTGTGAGGGACCTGGCCATACTGCGAGGGTCCAAAAAAAGGGCTGTGAAATATGTTACTGACCCCTCACATCCTGGACATAAGCTGTTTCAACTCTTACCACTCTAAAGCATTAAGGCTACAGAGGCACTGCACGCAAGACAACTAGACATAAGAACAGTTTTTTTCCCAGAATGCCATCACTCCTGTTAAACAAATAATTCCCTCGATAATGTCAAACTATTTATTGCTTATATATTTATTATATAATTACTGCACACTACTTTTTTCATCATTCCTATTACCCATCTCCTCCCAATTATGACTGTATGACTACTTAGCCTGTGCTGACATTTCATTTTATTTTATGATGATTTTACATTTTATGTTTTGTTACTATTGATTGTTTTCCTGATTGCTTACTAGACCTATATGACAATCATTGGAGTGCTGTACCTTATGATTCTTGACAAATCAGTAATTTTTCTTTATGTGTACACTGAGCATATGCACCGGAGACAAATTCCTTGTGTGTCCAATCACACTTGGCCAATAAAGATTCTATTCTATTCAATGTCTGGTAAAGAATCCAAAATCAAGCAGCAAGCAGCGTAGCGGTGTTTTCAATGTAAATCTTCTTCAAGGAAATCATTCAGAAATTTTTAACTGCCATCTTGAAGTTTTCCTATAGTGATATGTATTTCTCATCAAAACAGTTTTATAATATACAAAAACAATAAGGTTTTATATTAACAAAGTTCATACTTACAGGAAAGCAACTTCGCTTTTAACATATCCTTCATGGTTGGTCTTGCTTGTCCACGTCTGAACTTTTTTTGCTGTGCTTATCTACTTATATGAACTTTTACACCTTAAAAAAGTTGTATAATGAAATGTGTTGACAATTTTTGGTTCATGAATGATTGCATATCACTACATGAATAATATGAATGAGAGTTTTATTTGTGTGACGTACTGATTGATTCATTATATGAAGGTTAATATAATTAGATGCATATTGTAGTATATGATCATCTGGGTCAGCCTTACTTCCGCAGACTGGGCTCTCATCTGTAAAAGTTCCATTTCACACTGCATTTGTCAGAACTTTTCCTTGTACTCGAGCTTTTCCCATTCCCAGAGGTCTGCTGCCCCAGTATCTGTCCTGGATTCTTTGTCAGATTCTTTCGCTTTATCCAGAGTTTTTGCTGCCACCGTGCCTGCCGGCGGGGCTGTCCATGATTGGGCCTTGTGTCTTTCTTTCCGGGTTGCTGGAGGCACTCGTCCCTGATTTGGACCCAATCCTCCCAATGTGACCCGGTGCCACGGGGGTCTCCCGGTTGATATCCACTGTACCCTCCTGACCCTTCCCAGGGTCGTCTGGAGTGGGGGCCCCCACTGGGTCCATCAAATGCAAAGATTTGTAATCCATGGGATTGCCTCCATAATCCCAATACCATTCATCGGGAACATCCTCTCCCGGATCTGACCATGGTATTGATTCACTGAAACAGTTCTTCCAACCCCAAGGTTACAGATAACACAGCTGCAGGAGAGAAACGTAGCAAAACAGCAGACAGAGCTTGGCATTGCAAAGCATCCCAGTAACAATCCTTCCCCCGACACACATCCTGACACCACTCCTGCACATGAAGCTTGCTCAGTGGTGTAGCACTAATGGGGCAGGGCGGGCCATAACGCCCCGGGTGGAGCAGTGGCGGAGGAGGGGCGGGACTGTGGAGGGGGTGTGGTGGTGTGGTGTTTCGGGATGGGGAGGAGGGGCGGCACCGCAGCAGGGGTGCAGGGTCCCTGCATGCCCCGGGCACAGTTTCCCCTCACTCCACTTGCTGGGTGACCTTGGGCTAGTCACAGTTCTTCAGAACTCTCTCAGCCCTCCCTATCCCACAAGGTGTTTATTGAGGGGAAGGCAATTGTAAGCTGCTTTGAGATTCCTTGTAGGAGGGAAAAGCGGGGTATAAATGCAAACTCTTCTCTTCTTCTCTCCTGCTGCTACCTCCTTAATGAGGAAAAAAGAAAGCAAGAGAGCAGGGGCAGGTTAGGAAACTGAAAGTACCCTGGAGATTATTTCCAGAGGGATCCCATCAATGCTCTTGATAAGGTTTTAGGATACTGATCAAAGTAGTAAGTCAATGGGTAAAGAACTGATTACATCTTTTGGGAGTAATCCTAAGCGGGTATCCTTAGAACTAGCCCCATTTTATTCAATGGAACTTATCCCCAGTTTTCTGTTTTCTTTGCATATGAGTTTCTTCCTAACAAACTTTTCTCCATGTGTGCAACAATATCTGTTGGCTGAGAATTCACTTGATGCATCTGATGAAATAGATATTAACCATGAAACCTGGAACTACAATGCTTGTTATTTTTTATGGTGGTAAAGGATTCCTTTTTGGTTTTGCCACAAAAGGCTAACATGGCTATCCCTCTAGAATGTGTATTTTCTTGTTCCTCAGTTTGTGCAAAGATCTTTCCAGAACTTGTCTTATTAAAGGGAGGGACTTCAGGTTTTGGTATAACAAGGTATTCATTGTATTTCCATAACATAAAAGGAAAAGAGCAAACAATCTCTGCTCTTGCTGCCACACCCGAGCTCTCCCAGTCTTTCTCTCTACTAGCTTCCTGTTTCTTGTTGCTGCTCCTCCCTGTTACAACCACTTAATTAAGATTACATTTCACTACATTTTTTATTCCTTTTTGAGTTTATGACATTTTCTTCTTAAGCACACTAACAACAATATTGAACCGTAGCCATTAACTACTAACACCCTGTATGAACATCCTGCCTTAAGGGGGTAAATAGACTGTCAACCATCCTTAATGGCACCTGGGATTATTCTGCCCCATTATAGGTTGCTATTGCTGTCTAATAGAAAAAAGCCAATCTCTGTAACATGCTGTTATGAATCACTCTGCCTCTTGAGGTCATTCTCTCCGAGTTTGAAGGCAAAGAACATGATTTGCTGAGTGTAGGCTGAACTGGGACTGGTTTGGACATTGGTGCTTCAGTTCTGGTCTGGTGATTTGTGGACAAGCTTTGCACATTATCTGGGTGTTCCTTTTCTCAAGTTTTTGTTGGTGGTGTATCTGAACATCCTTCTGGAACAAGCTTTAAATGTTTTTTTGTTTCGTCTAAGTGTTCCAGCACCAGTTTCCACAAAGTATGATTGTTAGAGTTGGAGATTCAGCCCTTTCGAACCCGTGGTTCGGACCAAGCTGTGCAGGGCTTGGACTATCTCAGATGAGCAGCGTCTGAGCCAGAGCTGTCTGACCCTCGTCTGATCCGAACCCACGGGGTTCTGATCGGCGGCTCGCCTGAGCCGCGGCTCGTCCAAGCCTCAAATGGAAAAAAGGGGAAAAAAACAAACCCTCCCAGCCAGCAAGAATCATGGTTCAGCTGGGGGGGGGGAACTACCCACTCACCCACCTGGCAGCGGTGCCCCACTCCCACCCCAAAATATCCCTCCACCCCAAAACTCCCCCCTCCAAACACAAACTCAAACACAAGTAAAAAAAACCCCAAAAAGGGAAACCCCAGCCGCTTTCTCCCAGCCGGCAAAGATCGCGGCTCAGCTGGGTGGGGGGGGGAACCTCCCCCCTAAATCCACCCCACTCACCCATAGTTGCTTGCTGCTGCAGGTTCCAGCTCACACCGACTGAATGAATGAAGCAGTAGCAGGCCAGGCCGTATGGTGCTGCTACTGCTGAAAAACTGCTGCCAACCCCCCCCCCCCGAATCTCCTACAAATTTCTGGGGTGCCTGCAGGGGGCACATTTGTAGATTTATCGGCACCAAGATTTCTGGGTATCATCAGGAGACTGTCCTGATGATACCCCCCAAGTTTGGTACAGTTTGGTTCATGGGGGCCAAAGTTATGGACCCTCAAAGGGGAGCCCTCATCAGCTCTCATTGGAAACATTGGTGGATAGGGGCACCCCCTTTGAGGGTCCATAACTTTGGTCCCCATGAACCAAACTGCACCCATCTTGGGAGGTATCATCAGGACAGTCTCCTGATGATACCTGGAAATTTTGGTGCCAATGCGTCCAAAAATGCGCCCCCTGAAGGCCAAAACGTAAGAAACACCTGAAAAATTAAAACACATCTGAATTTCTTGGATGTTTCTGCAGGCTCGGAGCTCGGCAGATCCGAGCCCATTCATCTGAGCCTGATTTGAATCTGAACCGGCCTGTATTTCCTTGGTATCAATGAACTCTAATGATTGTAGTGTTTGCATTTCAAAATTACTGCAGGATCAGACCATTCCTTTTTGTTTTCAAGCTTTATTCTCACCTGTGACTCAGTTGTTGAGCTCTGACAGTGTCTGAATGCCTTGATGTTGATCATAGTCTCTCTTATACCAAGATTGTACTTTCTCATCTGCATTACAATTTTCTTCAAATCAGGCCATTGAGGATACAGTTGTCTCCAATAGGGAGTGCAAGTGGTATTTTTTTTTTTAGCAAGCCTTTATTGGCATAGACAACAGTACAACAATAATGAAAAATGGATTAAAAAGCATATACAATACAGGAAATAAATGTCAGGTCGAAGGAAATCTACTGGCGTTTAGTAATTTCCAGGAGAAAGTCTGCCACTATCATACAGAGAGAAGGATCAGGGTTGTCCAACAAGTAGTGTAATCTAATTAAATTGGGGAGATTAGGTAAATGTAAAGGAGTAAGATTCACATACTTGGATCTGATTTCCTTGAATCTGAAACAGTGTAGTAATTGGTGGGCCAGAGATTCAACTGAGCCATCGTTATATGGACACAATCGTTTAGCCGTTTCTTGCTTATTAAGCAAGTGGTATTTGTAGTTGTTGATCTATTATCAATTCTGCTGGACTATGTCCAATTGCATGATAGGTTAATAAAGCCAAAAAGGAATCCTCTTGTTTTAAAATTTGCTTTGCTGTTGGACAGCTCTTTCAGACTCTCCACTGGAATGTGGGAAGTGGGGGTTAGCTGTAACACATTTTAAATGGTATATTTTTGCAAACTGAGCAAACTCTCCCCCTGCAAATTGAGGAGCATTGACAGTCACAAGCTCATCTGGACAACCTTATCTGGCAAATACGTTCTTTAATCAATTAATAATGGTACAATCATACGAGGTATTTTTAGGTATCTTGAGGAGTGGTCAATGGCAACTAGATACCTTTGTCCTCATAGTTCACAAATATCAACTCCGAATCTTTCCCAAGGTCTATGTGGCACTGGAGTAACTATCAAGGGTTGTTTCAATTGCAAAGGTTTATGCTTTTGACAGAATTCACAGGTTTGTATGAGTTTTAAGATCCTGACCTATTCATGGCCACTCAACAGAAAGTTGTGAACATTTCCTTCATCTCGTAATTCCTTGATGTGAAATTGGTGTAGTATTTCTTGTCTCTTTCCTGTTGGGATAACACTGGGATCTCTATAGAGAAGTGACCCTTGTGAATATGTAAAATAAGGTTTGAGTTCATTTGATGTCCTGTGTTTTTGCTGCAACAATCCGGTTTTCATGAATTCCAGCGCATTCTGCAGCTTCGTGTCAGAGGTTGTAATAATCTGCAGCCAGTAAGGTAAAAAATCTGAAATCAGTTTCAAGCCATGTCATATGATTTCATAACGTTCAGTCTCTTCTATACATGGATGTCATGACACTGTATCTGCTACCACTATTACTAATGAATTAATTAATTAAATTTAGTATACCACCCTATCCCCGAAGGGCTCAGTTTTGCCTGGACAGTATTCTGTCTGAGGGTTAAATCTCATATGGCACAGAAGAAATCTTTGACATCTTATGGATCCTTTGTCCAAATCTTTACAGTTTATCAATGGTACTAAAGTTTTATGATCTGTGAAAAGCCGGAAAGAAGGTAGATCATAAAGATATTTGGGGAAAAATGCCAAAAGTCGCCTCGAGATTGCTTTACGGAGTCCCAATTTGGATTCAAGCTATTAACTACTCCTTGAATTCTCTTCAATCCAATTTTTTTCACAAGATAACTGGACTCCCAAATTGCGTGCCCTATGCAGCCCTTTGTCTGGAGTTAGGTCAAAACTCCTTGGAATCAGCCGCTCGGTTGAGGACTTTTAGATTCTGGATGCGAATTCATTTTCTCTCGGACTGTAACTCCCTGGTCCACCGTCTGCTCTCTGACACCCATTCCAACCCCTGGTTTTCCATAATTGAAGAAAAAATGGCCTCTATCGGACTGTCAGTGGATTCACTTTGCCCTTTGTCCTATTCAGAAGCTTATAAGAAATTAAAAGGTCAACTATTGGATAGAGAGTTCTCCACCCTAATCACCGCAGCCAAGAAAACGTGCTCCCCCCTGTATTTTTCTCTCCCATTTGAACGAGGCCACTTGGCACACTACCTGTATTGCTTAATAAACCCTGTTCAAAGGAGAGCCATAATGCTCGCCAGGTTCAATGTTATGCCTTCTGCCTTGTTACATGGCAGATTTAATAAGCAAGAAAAGGCTAAAAGATTGTGCCCATGTAACAATGGCTCAGTTGAATCTCTGGCCCACCAATTACTTCACTGTCTCAGATTCAAGGAAATCAGATCCAAGTATGTGAATCTCACTCCTTTACATTTACCCGATCTCCCCGATTTATTTAGATTACACTACTTGTTGGACAACCCTGACCCTTCTCTCTGTATGATAGTGGCAGACTTTCTTCTGGAAATTACTAAATGCCAGTAGATTTCCTTCGTCCTAACATGTATATCATGTATTGTATATGCTTTTAATCTGTTTTATTATTGTTGTACTGCTGTCTATGCCAATAAAGGCTTGCTTCTGCTTCTGCCTTCTGCAATCCGGACCCAATAATAGCCTTCCCTCAAATCCAATTTTGTAAATATACGCCTCTTTCCTAAACTGGCTAACAGATCTTTGATTAGAAGAAGGGGGTATTTGTTCGAATTGGACACAGCATTGAGACCTCTATAGGCGGAGGGAGCCGTCCATCTTTTCTATGAAAAGAATCAGGGCAGCAAAGCGGCTGGTGGCTTTTCAAATAAAGCCTTTTGCCAAGTTTTGTCCAAAAAGTCTCGGAGTGCCGCATCTTCTACAGGGCTCATGGGATAAAGTCTCCCTTTTGAAAACTTAGCCCCCGGAATCAGTTTGATTTTACAGTCCATAGTGCGGTGCGGGGGCAAGGCATCACACTCCCTCTCCTCAAATACCGTGCCCAAGTCCCTATAAGGTTTTGGAATCCAAGGGGTGCCCTCATAGTGAAGGCTCTTGGCTTGCCTTGACTATGGGGTTTTGGGAGACATATCCTGCACATGGTCATCACGAGGGGGGGGGGGTTGGTGAAACAAACAATGCATTCAGCCCACAAAATTGTTGGGTTAAGATCTACCAGCCATGGCACTCCTAGCACCACAGGGTTTTTGGAAATGTTGGCAACAGTACAACTGTGGCGCTCCCAATGTTGTGCACACTGAACCAGCCCTTTATGCATTTTTAGACGAGCCGGTGTTCCCAACATGGGGCTACAGACCATTTGGGTGAACTGAATGGAATGCCGCAATGGGGTAACTTCTAGACCCAGCCCCTCTACTACACTGGGGTGCATAAAACAATGGGGGCATCCAGAGTCTAGCATTCTGGTGTTCTTTGGTTGGTTGGTGATTGTCAGAGACAGGATTAAGGGTTTCCTCCCAGCACTCACCCTGCCCTCTGGCACTGGCATCTTCTCCGGGACCCGCACCAATGAAACTAAACCAACCCCCGTCCCTTCTCCTTCCTTCCTTCCTTCCTTCCTTCCTTCCTTCCTTCCTTCCTTCCTTCCTTCCTTCCTTCCTTCCTTCCTTCCTTCCTTCCTTCCTTCCTTCCTTCCTTTATTTATTTATTTCTTAGATTTCTGTATCGCCCCATCCCCGAAGGGCTCTGGGCGATGTACAACATATAAACCCTGTAAGACAGTTAAAACATAAAAACATTAAACTTTAAGGCAGCGGTAAAACCATAAAATGAACTCTAGCAGCAATACATCAAATCACAGTAAATTAAAATATAAGTGGCGTCCAACATTCCAACTTTAAAATTCCCTCTTCCCCAGAAAAAGGGGGAGGGGATGGTAGGTCTCCTTGGATGACAAATGGCCCAGGTATTAGGGGCCAGAGGATGGGGGGGTTTAGATGGGTTTAGATGGCTTGGTAATCGGGCGTTTGGCTTGTGGAGGAACGGTGGTCTTCGGTGCTGGTTTAGCCAGGCAGGTGGCTGCCAGATGCCCGCTATGCTTGCAGTATAAGCATAGCTGTCTCCGCTGTCTCCGCTGGGCATAGGCCGATTCCTCCTCAGGAGCGGCGGTGCAGCTTAAACGGACAGAGCCTTCGGCTTAGGTCCTGTCCCCAGCAAGAAAGATGTTCAACTGGGTTTGCTTACTTATATACACTATGATACATTAATTAGCCTATGGCTAGTACAGCCAAAGGTCACATATTTCTTATACAGGAAACTGATGCAATCTTGCTTAGTCATTCTCTTAGTCATCACTGCTGTCAGTCTTTCAGCAGGCAATTAAGGCAATCAAGAGTTTTGCCAGGCAGCTGTTATACTTTAAGCTCCTGACAATTGTAACTCCAAGAGATCTCCCAGGGCCCTACCTGGAATCTAGAAACCCTAATCCTATCTCGTATGATGCTTGCCTTGCTCTGTAGCACAGCAGGGGCCTCTGTTAGGATACAAAATTCCCATCTCATGTTTTAGTTGGTGTAAAAATGTTCATTGCTCAGAATTACTAGTTGTAGCTGTGACAACTGCACCCACGTTGAGTATCCCAATTCAGCCTTCTAGCCAGTGTTGAAGCACCTTTAATCCTTTTGGAATATGAAACATCTGCCATTATGACAGAGGATTTAAATATTTCAGATTGATCATTGTGGAAGTACCATTTGGTGGGAGATGGAATGGTTTCAGACAGTTTTCTAGTATTTTGGACTACGTTACACCAAGTTTCTAATTCACCATTGATGCCTTCTTGAGAGCCCATAACTTGAGGTTCTATGATGACAAATGCAGGGGAGATTCATCAAGATGTTTGTACAAGATATCAAAATCTGCTTGATTTGTGCTGCCTTGGCCAGATGGTGGCCATGTTGGCTTAAAATTCCTGTGTTCCTGCTCAGAATGAATCAGGACTGGTGCCATGCAGATTCTAGACAGCTAGTCAATGTAAATGTCAAATTCCTTAAAGTGTTCTACATGACGTCCTTTGGAGCAAGTTGTTTCATGGCTGGCAACAATGCAAATATTTCCTAGAAACCAGGAGTGACGGTGTGCCCTAAGCAGATTTCCTTTCTGTTTCTGTGTTGTTTGCATAAGGTATTATTCAAATATTGAGGAAAATACTTGTGTTGATTCTCAGTCTTTGTAATTCTCTTACATACCCAAGAGGACCCCCCCCCTTCATCTGGTGAACTGCATTTCTTTTCCCACTCCTTCACATGAAGTCTGCTGGGTGACCTTGGACCAGTCACAGTTCTCTCAGAACTCTCTCATGCCCACCTACCTCACAAAGGGTCTGTTGTGGGGAAATGAAGGAGTTTGTAAACTGCTTTGAGATGCCTAAAGGTTGAGAAAAGTGGGTTATAAATTCAAACTCTTCTTTTGTTTTGTATCATCTTATTCATGAACAGTACTCAAGCTATCTGAAAAACTTAATCCTGATGTCCTGGTGAACAGGATTTACTCTCTAAGAACACTTGCTGAAAATGGCAAACCATCTATTTGTCTTAATTGTACAAGTTAGTCTTTGTTAGTCTTTTCTAGCCCCATCAATGAATTCAATTGCACTTTGCATACTATATGTACCTGTCTTACTTGTGGAACTGTGAACTGCAATCTATGAAAACAGTGGAGTGTTAGTGTTCAGTGTGGAAACAGCATGTTTGTATAGTCCCATTGTCTAGTTCAGTTTGAGTTGTTTCCATTTTTTCCACTCAAATAGGTCACAGACTAGGTTGCAACAATCATCATCTGATGCCCTTATTATAATTCAAGCAGTGAAAAAACTCAACTCAGAGATACAGAATGCTGTAACCCTGATTGCTATTGGGAGACAGACAGAGCATGCATACCATACTCATTCTGCAGTAATCATTGGTTACCTGTCAGTTAACAGGTACTATTCAAGGTTCTGGTTATCACCTACAAAGATTTTGGACCTGCAAATCCGCAGGATCACCTCTCCCACTACACTTCCCCTGGGGGGGGGGGGGGCTGCCAATATTATCTGCCCATTTGTGCACATTCTCATTTGTGCTGCCTTTAACTTCCTGCCATCCGTCTGGAGGGCTTTTTCAAGTTGTTGTTTTTTTAAAATCAGCAATGGCTAGATTGCTATAGACTAATTATGTTATAAAGATCTGTTGCCGTGATATATTTTCTGTGAAGTCTCAGTTTTTATTTCAAAAAGCAAATCTTTATTTCTTTTGGTACAGAGGCAACTTTCCCCCTCTATCCACAACAAGACGGGCTCCTGGCACTCTTTCTTCCTTCTCTCCCTCTTACAGCCGGTGCAACGGAGCACCTGTTTTATTTTGCAGAATTGTGAAGATTTGTGACCCTCATTACATCAGTTTTGGCCTGAACCCTTTGATGCTCTTTCAGAAGTGATTCAAGATAGAAAGCAGTGGAGGGAACAGCTTTCACTCTGCCATCTTTACACTGCCCCCTGGTGCATAACTGGGAGAAACAGAAAGGAATGTTGTGTCATCTATCTTATATCTTCTATATATACAAAAAGCTAACAGTGACTTTGTTAGTCATGCCCTAACGCCGAAACGGCTGGATGGATTGCTCCCAAATTTTCACATGACGTTCCTCCCTGTTGCGGGCAGGTAATCTGACCTTAAATTCGCTGAAAGTCCATATCTGACCCAGGTAAAATGTCTTTTTCCTGGCGCACCAGGCCATGAAGCTGGCTGTGTTTAACTGTCACCCTTAGAATGTTCATGCAGCCTGTCTGTGGCCTGAGGGCTTGGGATGCCCTTAGAATGTTCGTGCAGATGACCAGAGATGAGCAGTTAACCCAGTAAATAGGTAATACAGTAAAGTAATATGAGTGGAAGTGAAACACATACACACTTTGCCATGTGAGACGTCAGGTGGGGTTCCCCCTCCCCACACACATGCAGGTAACTTTCACTCTCTGTGCCTCACCCACTGCTACCACACAACACACATCCAGCTCATCCTCACACACCTCACTCTGCCCCCCCTCACATCCAACCACCACTTACCCACTTCCTCACCCATATTCGCCACAGCTCTCTTTTACTAAAAGCAAGCTGGAGTTTGCCTTTTTCTTTTAACAAAATCTGCGGGGTTCATGAGGGCGTAACCCAACTACTACTGGCTCACAGCTTCTTTTGTATGTGTGGCCCTTTAAGAACCCAGGGAGCTGGCCTCGATCTGAGCGCCTCACCACCCTGCCTCTGCTGCCTGACTGGGATAGCCTCCTTGCCCCAGTTCTGCCTTACCCAAGCCAGGACTGTGTGTGTCAACCAGCCTCATGGTCAGCGGGATTCGCACTCTGGACAGTTCCATTGTGGAATGGAAAGGGTTACCTTATACTAAAAAAACAAGACACCACCATATAACAATGTGCATTGAAAAGGGAAAGAGGGATTCCATTTGACCACCCCAAAAGGCTATGCTGGGGATCATTGGACCTGCATGGACATCTGTGTGGGTTGTGGACTGTGATGAGAAGGACAATTGCCACAGCAACGTGTGGCCGGGCCCAGCTAGTTTAAAAGATTAAAAAAGATGTATTGTGGCAAAAGCTTTTATGCATTTGCAACCACCTAATTAGATACCAGCCTGAGGTACTGATTAAGAGCAGTACATGAAGCCTGTTGGGTGGCAGGCTTCTGCGTCTCCCGCTCCCCCACTCCGGGGCCCTGTTTACGGCTGTTGTGCCCCTGCTACCAACAGTTCTCTTCAGACCTCAAGGGGGGGAAATCACGTACTGTATTTGGGATTTACCCTTTAATGGAATGCAAGATTTCTGTTGTTGCTGTTGTTCTAAATAACAAAACTACCCCAATTAGGAAAGTCATTCTTGAAGAAGTCCAGTAACTAGAATCTTGAAGCTGAAGATCGGCCCTTCTAGTTGAAATTCCCACATGAAATTCAGTCTGCTCTCTCACTTCCAATATACTCTCTAAAAAAGATATCAACCCCAAGGCCAGAGCTGTAGATGGCTAGGAAGTGTTCTAGGAAGATACGGGATGTCTCCTTTTTTTTACTTTGCAAAGAAACCGCTGTTTTTAAGGGAATTTTAAAGGGATTCAAGGATTCCATTTTATAATTGTCGGAGCCTATATGATGTATAAACTATTTATTGGTATCTATTCTTTGCTCCTTTTGTTTGCTTGTAATTATGATGGAATTTTATGTTGTACACTGCACAGAGCCCCCTGGGGATAGGGCGGTATAGAAAACTAAATAATAAATAAACAAACAAAATATGTACTTGTAAATCAAAGTGTATGATTCTGTGAAACAAGAGCCATCTCCATAAATTAATACTGAGCGTTACATACACTTCATCACCAAAGTTCAAGCACAAGCAAGGAACTCTTGGGCGCCACCGTCTCCTGGACTCTCCTGGAGGGGCACAGCAAGAGACGAATAGGGTTGGGGCGTGACACTTTGCAACTGTGTTTCTGCCACTAAAGGAATTTCACAACCTGTCAGACCTTTAGTTACTGAATGCTAGCAACTGTCAGCACAACTATATTGTTACGAGAATCAATAAAAAGATGCCTGAACCTTTTTCCCCCAATTTTTTATAAATCGTGGAGAGTCTTATGGAGTTGAAAGGTCAGATGAAAGGTCAGCCTTATAGAGGACAAGTGCCTCTAATTAACCCTTCATAACCACAGAAAGGTGTAGTCGACCCACGCGGTCAGCGTAAGAACGAGACAAGACGCGGAGATAACATCTGGTGGAGATCGCCAGCAGCGGGAGACCGGAGGTCCGTGTTCCTAGCGAGTCTCTCGTCTGCCGGTTCCTGGCACCTTTTATTGTTACTCTACTCGAGGGGCGTGTAGGAGAGGGAGGACTGGGGGGGGGAGTTCCGGGAGAGCGGAAGGTCGGGAGATCATCAGGTGATGCATGCATCTCATCTGGCTACGTCTTGAGGAGAAAAGAAGCGTCACAGCGTCTGAGTCTAATCCTCACCTGGGGGCAAGACCATTTGTCCCTAAGCCCAGTGATTGAGCCAGACAGTTCACGACCACCAGCCTGACTCATGGTGGGGATGAGGGAGTGGGGGTGCGTCACGACCCGGCAAGGCCCCATGAGTCCCAGCTGGCGTCTAACGTTCCACTCTGGACACTGCTGAGTCAGAGCAGTGCACTACCACATCCTCCTCCTTTTTACATTTTAGAAAGCTGTGGGGGCCCGAGAAAGCAGCTAAGGGAGGCGATTTAAAGGGGCAGCTTGTCTCCTCCACGCCCGTTTGGTCCAGGCTGACCAAGCCCCGCTTATTAACATTAGAATTTGGTTGCGGAGGTAAGGGAAATGCGAGGGGCTTACACGTTACAGAGCAATATTAAACACGCATTGAGCGAAACAAGATCCGGTAATAAGGTACACAATTAGGACAAGCGCCAGAGCTGTACAATAGCATTCAAACATCCATCCACTCGGCAGCCAGCTCCAGAGGGCTGACCACCAGCAGGAGCAAAACATCACACTTCAGATTAGAGGCAATTTCTTGCAATTCCGCGTGAAAGCAATTGGGAATCATCGGGAAGATTAAAAACAATACATGTTATGTACCTCTCACTTGCAGCTTTGGTGATTCGGTTAATAAGCGGCATGATTATCTAGAGGCAGCAATAGAAGTTCTTGTTGCTTTCCCGGAGACCTTTTAGGGCACCAGGGCAGTGAAAGCGGGGTTGGTGGACTTAGCTTGAGGTCACAGTCCAGCTGGCCAATGAGTACAGGAAATAAGTCCGGAGGGAGCTCCCACAAGGAAATTAGCGAAGGAGAGGCAGACTCCGCTTAGGAGAGGACGATAGCATCTGATCAGTGGGGGGGGGGCGGGAGGGATTGAAAGGCGGAGTGGAAGCGATGGCGGCGGTGTCGGGCTCCTGGGGTGGAGCCCTAGGGTAGGGTAGTGGCGGTGGCAGAGAGTCCCGGCAGATAGGCGAGGCGGAGATGCAGTAATGACAAATAGTATAACCCGAAAACTGGAGCATCGCGATAAAAATTAAACAATAAGACATGGTTACCAAAGCTATAAGTTCGGTGACTCTCTGCGAGAGCACAGGTCGTGGAAAAAGTGTTCCGATAACATGCAGAGTGGCTGAGGGCAGCGGGGAGTTCCAAGAGTTAACCTATGCTCGGGATGTTTCCCGGCTGTAAAGCTCAAATTCCGGCCCGGAGGCGTTAGGGGAGGAAAGGAGGATAGGCTGATGCGTAGAATGAGGGTCCTGCAGGGGTGACCGAAGAAAGCTGTCACCCGGTGAAATTGCTGTATTATTGCGCTGCTGATGGCTGTAAAATCCCACAGTGATAGCCCCGCCAAAGGTTGCAGCTTTGCAGGATTCTTGGAGGCGTCTAGAAGCGAGGTGATTCGGCTGCTCGCGGGAGTCTTCGGGTTGGGCGGATCTTCGGGTTACGTTCCGATGCTGATTTTCAACTGGTCTGCTGAAGGCTGTGGGATGGGGTGCTCGAGGAGGCCCGTTCCGTCTTAAGTGGTTATTGGCCTGGCTTCGTTTGGCATCGTTCCACCTCGAGCGGTCCGGACATGTCGGACTGGGATCCCATAGAAGGGACCTGTAGGGAGGAGAAGGACTGAAGCATACCCCTTCCCCAGGTTATGAGGGGCCGGCCCCCGCCAGGTTCGATCTGGGAGTTGGCGGTAGTAGACCTTGGCGTGGGGGAGGGGGTCTGACTGCCTGAAGTGTGTCTTTCTATAGGGGGGTGAGCCCCTGTTGTCCTGATGGCTGGAGAGCAAATTTAGATGATTAATGGTGAAAAGTGAACTTGCCCGTACTGAGACTGTTTGTTGTATGTGGCCTAAATGGGGGGGGCTAACTCCCCTTTCTTTTAGTTGTCTGGCTAAAATCTCTTTGAAGTTGCGATTTGCCCTTTCAATAGCGATTGCTTGCCCGGTGCTGTTGTAGGAATCCCGGTGTGTTAACACGATTCCCCAGTTGGTGCAGAACTGGAGCATGGCTGCTTGCGGAGAAAAGAATATCTGTGGTAGCGTTGTCCCGTTTTTTAAGCGGAGGCCACCATGACTTGAGTTATACCTGCGCAAAGAGGTGCTGGATAGCGTGATTGAGTGGTCTGCATGCTTCGAATGATGAGGTGTAGCCCAGGCGTTACCGAGGAAGTAGGTATCTATGGTTACCGTGCTTAGCAGGGTGCTTCCAGGGGCTAGGAGGCAGGGACCAGGGTTCACGATCCATTTGCCACTGAAGTCATTACTTGCCAGGAGCCCCTCGGGGTTTACCCGAGAGGGTCTGGCGAGGGCAGGCGTGAGCATTGAGCTTTTGCATAAGGTGCCGATGGACTAAGCCACCTGGTTGAGGGGGGGGATGCTGCAGGATCGGAGCGAGGTGCCCTTTGCCCCCCTGGTGGAGAAAAAAGTTACAAAGGTGTGACTGGAAGGGTCGGAGAAAGAGGGTGGAGATGTGGAAGTGGCGTTGTCCTGCGTGCTGGTTTCCCTATTACAGGGGGCCTGGGAGCGGCGTGTGGCTGCACATATGGCCTATAAAAGTACTGGGAGGTTCTGGATGCTAGAAAGGTTCCGTAGCGTCAGGGAAAAGAGAGACTCATGAGGTTTGGAGTGCGATCCGGAGGGCCCACGTATAGGCTCGGGTAAGTGGGCAATTACGTGCGCCACGCAGTATTGGGAATGCGACCAGAAGGTTGAAGGGTTGGGGAAAGGTTTGAAGAAGGCCAAGAATGGCAGCGGCGAGGACCAGCTCCGGTTGGCGGAGAGCTTGAAGGCAGGCGTGTAAAGCGGTCTGCCATTGACCATTTCGTTGAAATGCAATGGCGCCGACGGCAACTGCCCCCGTCGGCGAAGATGGTGGGGAAGCGCCTTGGAATTAGGGGCAGGGCATAAAGAGCCGAATGGGACAGGGGGTAGAGTGGAGGAGAGTAGAGGCGAGGGTCTGGGGGGAGGTGGAAGAGGATCTCCCCCACGAAAAAAAAAGGAATTTCTAGAAGACCCAGCTGGAGGGTGAGGAGGCATTCAGAGGTGTTGGAACTCTGTTCTGGTTTTAGAGAGCATGGCGAATTTTTTAGGGAGTCCCATCCACCATTACCAGAAGTGCGTTAGCGCCCTATGGTTGATGAGATCCTGCGTAAAAGCTGGCCCGGGGTGGAAAGATTTTTGTGAGCACATGAGGCAGGTAAAGCCATTCGAGCAAAAGAGGAAGAAGGTTTGTGGCGGCCGTGTGTACCCTAGGACTGGTAGGGGAGAGGGGGGGGGGTATTCAAGAGGAAAGAGTGAGAGAGGTTGATCTTTGAGGGGACTCGATCCACCCAATCGGAGGGCTAGGACCTCCTTTACTGCTGAAAGGTGTCGCTTGTGCTTCTGGGTGAGATTGGATCTTGTCCCCCTGGATTTTCTTGCACCTGGCAGAGTAGCGAAAACAGGGGAGCTGAGCAAGGGGGTGGTGAGGCGAAGGGGCCGGGGACCCAGTTGAGGAGGTCCCGAGCAGCTGCTGCAGCTGGAGGAGGCGTGGCGTGTCTGGGATTTGAATCTCCGGTATGACAGAGGCGGAGTAGGAGTGGAGGAGCTTATGCCCCAGATACAAAAATGGCTTCGTTCTTCTGCACCTTTCCGGGAGGCTTGATGTGCAGGCCTGACTGTTTTAAGCGTGTCTAAGGCATAGCTTAGCGTCACCCACCTGCTTGGGGGGATGAGGTGGTCTTACGGCTACTAGGATATCATCCATGTAAATGGATGATCACTTAGCTCGAAGCGCTTTGGCGAGAAATGGGAACCCAGAGGCGTGATGGGCCGAAAAAATTGATGACACAAAGGTGGGGCTGTTGAAGGCATCCCTGGGGCAAGAGACCTTCCATTGAGTGGTATCTGGCCGTGGGCTCTGCCTGATGATTAAGCACGAAGAAGGCACCCGTGTGCGAAATGCTACTTTCGGTCTTCAGGGAGAGGGGATACAAAAGAAACAATCCTTCAGGTCAACAACCAGGACCCTGGTAGTCTGAGGGGATAAGGTTGGGGTTGGGTAAACCCCGCATTGAAGAAGGGAGCCACATGGGCTGGATACAGGCATTTACTGCTCTGAGATCTACCTGTAGTAATGCGCCACCGGCCACTCTTCTTCTTTATTACAAAGACAGGTGTGTTCCAGGGCGACGTTGAGACCTCAATGTGGCCCAGCTGGTCAGCCTTGCTTTCCCTCTACGAGTTGGTGCATGGCAATCCCAACTTCTCTCTGAGCCAGCAGCCGCTGTTCTACCATACTGGGGTCGTGTAGAGTGGTCCACGTGAGGGGGAGGGCGGTGGTAGCGCGGAGCTTACTAGTCTCGAGCTCTCGCAGTGACCATGGGGAGGGCTGATGAAGTTGCCCGCCCGACCTCTAAGGGGTTTTCTGGTGCGGCCTGCTCCCTTTCCCTCCCCGGGCCTTGTAGCGTCCCAGCCGGCCACTGATCAGGCCGTCGGACACTGCGTGCGATGGCCGTGCAGAGGCTCCCGCACCCTGGGGTTCACCTGGAGCCTCCAGGCGCTGAAGTGTGGAGTGGGCGGCGGGATACTCTTGGGGCGTAGGAGCCCCGTGGCGTCGCAAGGCGCTGCCCTCGAATGAGGAAGACGTTCCTGCCAGGATGCCAGCTTACATGTGGGGTGTCTGTGGCGGGCTCCCGGCGAGCGAGTCCGTGCCCCCCTGTAACAAAGGGATAGTTTTTGCTTAAGGGTGGAAGGCTCGGGGGCAGCGGGCCTCCGCTGAGGAGTCTTCTCCCTTTGGGGGGAGACCCCTTTCGGTCTTGATCGCTTAAGCCCCCCTACTGGGCAGCCTGGCCAATCTTTACGGAAGTGTCGGACTGGTGGCAATTAGAGAAACACCTCTTCCCCCTCACCGGGGGGGGCTGTTTCCTGGCCGGTGGAAAGGGCTGCTTGGTCAGAAGGAGGAGTCCAGCGTGGTGGGCGAAGGACCCGATATCCTGGCAAGCCTTAAGCATGTGACCCAGTTCAGGGTCCTTACCTAAGCCTGGGATTGCCTTAGGCATTCAGCGGAGGCGCTCTCTTTGGCCGAGGCAGCCTAAGGAGTTAAGCCCTGAGCTTCCCTCGTTGTCAACCTACCTCTTGAGAGCCTCCTGGAGTCTGCTCACAAAATCGGCATTAGGGTTCTTGGGGTTTTTGCCGGATGGCAGAGAAGCTCTGTGCGGGCTGGCCAGAATTGGGGACCCTGACAAAGCGCCTTGTAAGCGCACTCCAGAGGCGACCGTGAGAGTGGCTTCAAGGTAGGACAATCTGATTGTTGTTGGGGTTGCTGAAGGCAGCCGAAGCCGTAGCGTTGCTTGGCGGTGTAGAAGGCGCCGCGGGCCCGACTGCCCTGCTAAAAAAGGCATTACTGGCGGAACTTCGCTCTCCCAGATCATATAAAATTGTCTGCGGGGCTTAGGAGACATCGCAGGAGAGAAATGCGGTCTTCCAGATGAGTCCGAGACCATTAGGTGTAGCTCCCACCATGACCGCCTCGAGCATACTTCTCACATAGAAGGGGTGGTGACTCCCACGTCCCTTTTCCGCTTTCGCGGAGCTTCGGTGAGAATTTTATAGCTCAGGGGGCGGTGCACAACGACCCATAGAACTATGCCATCCTCCCCCACGGTATCTGTGGAGTGGGCGGGGCACAATGTCACAAGAGTCTCGGTATCGTCTTCCGTCCAGGTTTCTTTCTTCTGCAGATGGTAGCTAATACGTTCTGCAAAGAGTTTCTGGCTCCAGCGCCATTACGTCAAGCTGGCCGGAGGAATACAGTGACTTCGGAGGAAAATGAAGCCCAGCGGAGAACGGGGAGGGGGAGGCTGAGCCGAGGCAGCGTTTGAAGTTGGGTGAAGGAAGGAGCGAGGGCAGAAGGAGGCCAGGCGTCCAGTTTAGGGGATAGAGAAAACTCCGGGGCTGCCATTGAAGGTGAAAGATCGAAAGGAGGGCGGCCTACAGGCAAGGGAGCCATACCAGGTCTGCAGGCTGATGGCTGACATATAGCATTGTCTCGACGTCCGTAGCAGCGACGTCGGGGCGTGAGGCTCTGTGTCACGAAGAGTGCGCCCGATGTTTTCCCAGTCGCTTAAGATTCCAATGTCCCCACCCCCCTCTGGGTTACCATGGACACTGAGCTTCAATCTCCTCAACCAATTTGCGCAGCTCCCTTCTCTTCTGGGGACCCTGCAGCATTTAGTTAGCAGCTTTCAGTTCGTCCCAGCGTGCTTGTCATAAACCCTGCTTTTGCAAACTCCCATACTCACCGGTGTTCCGGTCCGGGCCGAGAGAGTGTCCTAGGGCCAGCGTGTCTCTGGATACGCCGATCCAGAGGACGAAGCGATACCGAAGCAGTGGTCCCTGGATGCGCCGATCCAGCGGACTTCGGTATCGCGGCCCTTCCCCAGGCGACGGTGAGCAGGGTGGAGGTTCGAGGATTCCCGGGTTTCGGCACCAGCTTGTAGTCGACCCACGCGGTCAGCGTAAGGAAACGAAGGCAGGCAGCGGAGACTAACATCTGGTGGAGATCGCCAGCAGCGGGAGACCGGAGGTCCGTGTTCCTAGCGAGTCTCTCGTCTGCCGGTTCCTGGCACCTTTGTGTTGTTACTCGATCGGGGGCGTGTAGGAGGGAGGGACTGGGGGGAGTTGGCGGGAGAGCGGGAGGTCGGGAGATCATCAGGTGATGCATGATCTCATCTGGCTACGTGCGGAGAAGAGCGTACGCGTCTGAGTCTAATTCTCACCTGGGGGCAAGACCATTGTCCCTGCGCCCGGTGATTGAGCCAGACAGTTCACGACCTGTGACTCATGGGGGGATGAGGAGTGGGGGTGCGATGCGACCGGCAAGGCCGCAGGTCCGCTGGCGTCCCAACGTTCCACTACGGCACTGCTGGGTCGGCAGTGCACTACTACAAAAGGCCCACAGAGAAAATATATCTTTCATGTTGGGTGCTGTGTGGTTTCCGGGCTGTATGGCCGTGTTCTAGCAGCATTCTCTCCTGACGTTTCGCCTGCATCTGTGGCTGGCATCTTCAGAGGATCCTCTGAAGATGCCAGCCACAGATGCAGGCGAAACGTCAGAAGAGAATGCTGCTAGAACACGGCCATACAGCCCGGAAACCACACAACACCCAAGTGATTCCGGCCGTGAAAGCCTTCGACAATACATTATATCTTTCATGAGTATAAAATGCCAAATGTCAGAGCTAAGCTGACGGGATTAATTTATAAAGCAGAGTTAGCGAAATAATGAGGCAGAGTCAGTTGCTTACTGAAATAAAGTTTACTTACTAGAAGGGTAGGGTAACTTGGAAGAACAAAACAAGAAATATCTTTCTAACTAGCTAGCTCCATTAGCTAGCCTGTTGCTTGACTATTACATGGCTAACAAGCTACTCAGACACACATACATAGACACTGAGACTGAGATTGAGCACATGCAGAGAATATATATCTATATTCTATGTCCAGACTGACATGTAGTCCATGCTGGGTCTGCTTGACCAATAGGGATCAATCATCTGGTCACTGACTTTTGACCTCACTAACTAATTAGCATGCATCAGTTAACTCCTTCATTACTGGATTGTGTGACTGGAACTTGCCAAATCCCAACAGTCAGCCTTCCAAGATTAGCTCAGGAACTTCCAGCAGACTTTGGGGAAATGACTGGGAAGGGAGCTCAGGGGACAGGGGGCCACATACTGTGAACTCCCATCCTGCGATGCCACATTCAGATGGAAAGTCAGCAACCACTCGGATCTGTGTGAAGTTACTCCCAGCCACCAAAATCCAAGTTTTAAGTTTAAATCTCCCACCTCTTCTTATCACACTTCTCTCACACAGGGTGTATACTAAAATTTAATAAATAACCATGCCTGCTATTCACATGCCTTATTCACCCAAGCATAGACGAACAACATGACTGACACTGAAGAATTTGCCAGTTTTGAATTGGGAGATTCCTGGAGGTTTGGGGCGGGGCCTGGGGAGTGGAGGGACTTCTATGAGACCCAATGCCATCACATCCACCCTCCAGAGCAGCTTTCTTCTCCAGCAGAACTGGTCTGTGGAGTCCAGTTGTAATTCCAAGAGATCTGCAGGCCCCACCTGGAGATTGGCAGCCGCGGTTTCAAAACATGCCAGTCTTTTGGGATGCTTGCTCATTTTGGATGGAAATGAAATGCTTCTGATTTGCTGGGTGAGTGTTGGTTGAGGTCAGCCACGCCCTGGTTTCCCTGTGTAATTTAGACATTCTGTTTAATCATCACAAATAAAGCAGGGGTGGGCTGGGAGCCAAATGCAAATGAGGGATATAATTACAACTACTAGAACAAGTCTGAGTGTTGCCAGCCTCCACGTGGAGCCTGGAGTTGTCCCAGAATTACTGCTGAGTTCCAGACTGCAGAGTTCAGTTCCCCAGAGAAAATGGCTGCTTTGGTGGCACCACTTCCCTGCTGAGCCCCTTCCGTCCTCGCCACGGAACCACCCCCAAGCCTTTAGGAATCCCCCAAGCCACAGTTAGCAACTGTAGGAGAAATCTTGCCCAAGACCAAGTGTACCAAATCTAGAATTAACATTGCGGAGGGGGCTTTCTTGCAAGAAAAAACAGCACCCCTGCTGTAGTTAGAAGAATCAGCCCTCAAGGGGACTGGGGAATGATGTCACTTCTGGGCACAAACCAGGAAGTGACAACAGGTAGTTCTAGGAATTGCCAGAAGTTCTATAGTTTCCAGTGGTTCCTGGAAATACCCATTGAGTGATTCCGCACAGTACACTACCCAGCAGGGCTCAACTTGTGTTCGGCCTGGGTAGTCCGCACAGCCGCAGATTTTGACACAAGTCCGACTCTCCTTCGACCCACCCAAGCTAGATCTTCTCGATCCCTGCTCGGAGGGAGTACTTTTTGGTGAACTCGTGTCGAGCTCACGCTTGTGCGGACTGTCTGTTGTACTCGACTTGCCCCTCCAGCCAATCGCATCGTTCCTGTCTCTGCCCAATCAGGGCTTAGTTTCCCTTTAACCAATCACAGTGCGTTTTCGGCCAGCCAATCATAATCGACCATTCAGAGCAACCAGAGTCTGTGGCTTCCAGATAGATTTCTAGCTTTTTAGCCAAGGGGCTTTTGCCAACCTCTGAAAACAAGCTGTGCTGGGGAACGAGAAGGTAGAGGTGATGGCAGCTTTTCCATTTTGATGGGGCGTTTGCACAAGGCAAGCTTTCTCCTGATCTCGGTACCCACCTGAGAAAGCAGGTAGCTCAACGCCTGCGGGTCAGAAAGCAGGAGTCTTTCCCAAACAGCGCGCCTTCCCTCGCCCGACGTTACAATCACAGAAATGCAAAGCGAAACAAACCTTTTCTAGGGGCGCCTCCGGCCTGCCACCCCCTCTCCCGACACACATGCGACCAGCAATGCTCCGCTGCCTTTTCCAGCCCTCATGGCATTCACCACCTCCTGCCTCTGCAAGCCAACCCTAAGGAGAGATGCATGAGCTGGCCAGAAGCCAGTGAGGCCAGCCTTTGGCACCGGCTCCGAGGCGGCCCCATTGCTCACATTTCCTAACTTGACAGCCCCCTCGGCATCGGAAGGCTTGAGCCTCCCTCCCCACTCCCCTGGCGACAACTTTTGCAACCTGGAGGGCTCGAGAGGCACCAGCCCCGGGAGAAGCCCGTGGAGGAAGGCGATGGAGCTGGGCTGGGCGCAAGAGGCTGGAGCCGGGGAGCCTGCCTCCTTCACTCCCTCCCTTGGCTCCCTCACCCACCGGGCTGCAACCACACAAGTCCACGCGCACGCACTTCGCCGCCTGCCTCCAGTGTGGAAATGCGGCCGCCACCGCTGCACGAAGCTGCGGGCTTTGAGGGGCTCTGACCGGGGGCACACACTGCTTGCAGTGGTGGCAGGCAATCACAGCAATCAGTGGGAGACCTTCACTGTAGCAGGAGGCCTTGGTGCACTCACTGTGGGCCGCTTATCTCCCCCTCCGTGGTGCTGGCATAGAAATGCCAACATGGTGATAGTGTGCTTTCCCCTCTTCCCGGCTGAGTCGCAGGGCAAAGCCGCACTGTGGCTCAGTTGGGAATGTAAAAACTTGTTCAAGTGTCCAAAGGGGAGAGATAAAACATGGAACTTAGCCCCACTAGTTGAAAGGTGGAATTTAGCTTTGCCCCCTCCCATATCAACTGCAGTCAGAGCATCCATCCTGGCGCTTGGGCCACAACTACCCATAACTTTTCCTTTGAGCATTTCAAAGGGGAAAGCTCCAAGAAGCAGATAAGTCATTCTTTGAAGGAGGACAGTGTTGTGTGGGTGCTCCCTTTAAAAGTGGGGGCATTCTGGGATCCATTTTGGAAAAAATCCCCATGTAGAAGTAGCTGTAGTCACCCTTTTCCTGCATTTAATTCAAGGTGGGTTTATGCTTTTTTAAATAATATTTTTACTAATTTTATCAAATATAATTCACAAACATAAAAAGGAAATATAGAACAAGAAAAAGAGAAGAAAGAAATACAGCTATCCATAAGTTATATACATTCTAATACGGTGGATCTTTAAATTATAACACTAATATTATTTAGAGAACATTCTATAATTTTAAAATTCCTTGCCTTCTCACCGTTAGTTCCATAACAGCAATAAGCATCTAATAATCAGTTACTTATATCTGAATCATTCACAAATTAATAATCTTACTATTATTATCAATTCATTATCATTATCTATTCAGCCTCAAATAAAAAAATATACTTCCCATTTCTCATCCATTTTGATTGTCTGTTTACAAAATTTGTTAGTTTGGCTATTGTAGCATACTCTCTAACTTGGTCTTCCGAGAGTTCTGGGCTTAGATCTCTTTCAGTTTTTCAATGGGATGCAACTATTACCCTAAAATGGGTTTATTCTGAAGGTATATCTCTTATGTTTAGTCACAAGGATTTAGACAGACACTTTCCCCCCTTCAATTGGAATCCCTGACACTTTAAATGATTTACCCAGTTTATGTGTTGCTAGATTTTCAAACTGGCTCTTCTGTTGGAGATTTAATTTTAAAAAATCTCACTCATCCTTATTTACTTTGGGACTAAGAAATATTTCTGATGCAATTTCCATTTGTTTCCATTTTCTCAACCAATTTTCAAAATTAAAGAGACTAATGAAAGATTTGAATGGGTCATTCTGCCATGGGGCTCACTATGGGGCTTTCCCCACTTACCTTCTGCTGCGCGCTACTCCGGGAAAGTAGCGCGGGGTCCAGCAGCGCTCCCCACTTGCAAGGGCAGCAACCACGCAGCCGCCCTGATGCTGCCGCTCTTGCACCACCTCAGCACGCGTCATTCCTGGCGCTGAAGAAACGGCACCTGCCTGGTGTGCTGGCGCGGAGTGCAGATGATGGGGAACTCCGAGAGCATAGGAATGATGGCCAAGAGCTGTGTGTAGCAGCAACCCAGAGTGGAGTGGGGAAAGCCCCACAGTGTGTACAGGACCTAGAGACTAAAAATAGATCAATTCTCAAGGAATTCAAGAGAAATGAATGAACTCTCTGCCAGCATGGTGATGTCTCTTGCAAATGTCTTACAGGTTTTAAAAGATGACTGCCTTCTTTGATATATGCCTTGGTACTCACAGGCTTCTGATAATAAGTGCAATATTCATCATTATTGAAAACAGTGCTGAAATTACTTCCTAGCCCCAATATAAACCACAACAACACCTCCATTATTTTATGGTAAAACTGAGATTGGCGTGCATTTGTTGCATGATTTGTTCAAATACTAGTTATTTTTCCCCCATTTGAGTTTGGGGCAATGTACAGTGGGGTCCCAAGCAGAACCACACCCATGGAATTATTTAGAAGGGCATATATTTGCTTAGGATGGTGCCATTAGTGAGTGAATTTGAGAGTTTTTCAAGGCCTATTTCACACTGAGGTGCTCCCTGATTTAAGCAGGCTCTTGCTTCGGATCAGATTTTTAATTACGCAACAGCTTCAATATTTGATTTGGTCTAAATTTTCCGGCATCCAGCTGCTCCAAAGTGACCATGCTTGTTTAAGGGGAAGCCCTGCATCTTCCTTGTGAGGGGAAAACCCAACCTTTTTTTTCACTTTGCAGGAAATGTATGCACAAAGCCTCCCTTTCCTCCCCTCCCCCAGCAGTGTCCTCCTACACTTGGTATCATCATCCCTCCCGCTCCCACTTTTCTGGTCAGCTCTCTCCTCATCCCCTCCAGCCTCCATTTTTGTTCTGCTCTCTGGTCCCGTGGCTTCTGGTGGATTTGATTTGATTTTGTAATAAATTAATGCATATATCTATGTATTAACAATATGAAAAATGCACCAGATATCTGTGAACTGCAACCATAAGTCTGTCAGACTATCGAACGTGGAAATACAGAGACCGTAGGAAAGTCCAAAAGCAGTTTATTCCAGGTGATACAAAAAGTAACAATGTAAAGCGGGATCTGAGCTAGAGAGCTCAGATCCAGGACTTATATCCTTTAATTCCCCACCACCACCGTTTTGCCCCACACCAAATGTTCACTACAGTTTCTACTATAAAGCTACAAAGAACCTGGGAACCTTTCACACCTCTTTGAAGATGGGCTGGTGCCAGGAGATTGCTAAGAAGGGAAGAGGGAAACAGGAAAACAATTGCAAATCACACACAGCAAGACATCAAGATACTGACAGGCATGGTCCTGACAAAGTCCTCCTTTTGGGGATCCATGCTGGCTTCTGCCAGCCTTGGAGAGCTGATTGTCAGCCATGTCTGTGTCAACTGAGCAGTGCGGGGGCGGGGGGGGTCCCACCAATCCCAACTTGAAACTTTTTGTTCAACTACCAACCATCCATGGATCACTATATAAATACTACATGAACAACAGCATTGCACACAATGTGTCATGATGGTGCTAGGGGGAATTGCTTTCGCTTTTGCAGGTGCAGTATTATCACTTCTAGCTGTGGCCTTGGAGTTCTGCGGCTGTGAAGAGACTCCAGGCCAGACAGGGCTAACTGTCTGCTTCTCGTGTGGTGGTGGGGATCTTACACTCATATTATCAAGTGTTTGGCGTGATTTTTGCCAGAACTCTCTTTCTATGTTCCTGACATGTCTTCAATAAAAGCCTTGAACCAAACAAGTGATTTATTGTCTGAGTGGGGAATCTGACAATAAGAGAGTTCTGCTTTGTGCATGTTGCCAACTTTATGCTTTGATCACCGGCTGAAATTGCAAACATCTTATCGGTGATTATGTTTCATGGATGAGGGGCACCACACCTTCCCTTTGCTGGGGCTGGGGCACTCTTACAGGAGTAGTAACAAATTATGCACACCAGCCCCCTGATGTGGAAGAGGCCACGATTGGACTTGGCAGCATTCAGGGTCTGGCTGACAACGAGATTTATCGAGGATCGCAGCTGCGGTTCACTCCAAGTTTGATCCGCCACTTGTGGAGTTTTGGCGGAGCATGGAGGTGAACCAGATCCATGGATTCTCTTTGGGACTAACTTCTGAGGAATTGTATTACCCTGAGAGGGAACCTTTGGAACCATGCTCTGAGTGCGGGAAAAGTGTGGTGTGGGGAAAAAGAAAAAATGGAATTGACTGATGATTACTACTTGGACTCCGATTCGGACCCCTCGAGAGCCATGGGTATATGGAGGCAGGAGGCTGTCCTGTGGGACCAGGAGAAGAGTAAATACCAGGCTGTGATTCATCAGCTCCATCAAGAAGTAGAGTTGCTGCAGGCCCGGGCTAGAGCAGCTGAATCGGTTAGAAGTTGGGCTGCAGAAAGCAACCTCAATGGCCCCGCTTGGTTCCAGCTTGGGACTCAAACTAGAGGAGTGATGGCTCCTCCACCCGTAACACAGGCTCCCCATGTCCAGACAATTGGGTTCTGGGCTTAGGAGTTTGCCCTGGCAGGAACTGTCTACTCCACCAAACCTGCCACCTCTAGCCTTACTGGGTAGTGGATTCCCAGGCTAATGCCTCAGAGGCACCTGAAGGTTCAAAACCCTGACTGTTTGCCCTAATTCCTGGTCCAAGTTGATGATACATATGCAGGACCCTGGGCTAACTATGCTAGTGAGGCAGAGAGGGTTCATGAAGTGGGTGCTCTGTTAGACGGGCTGGTGGCTAACTGGTATGTAGGGTCGTTCCACTGGCATGCTCCCAAACTTTCATTACTCCCTCACTTTCTGATGGCTTTGCGGGGACATTTTGAAAACCCGTTTCTGGGGGAGAAAGCAAAAAGGGACATTTTGCAAATGCGCCAAGGCAATAAATCCTTGGTAGAGATTTCAGAGGAGTTTCGAGCGATGGCAAGTAAAATCCCTGATTGGCTGGAACAGATATTCGTCCATGCATACAAGGGTGCGCTCAACCCCAAATTACGCCAGTGGGCTTTGATGTCCGGCAACCCAGACGCCCTAATGGATTGGATTATGCTAAGCCCCCAGTCAAAGGGCCAACTCCATCATGAGTAAGCAAGCCTAGTGCCACCAAGTCTAAGAAAGGATCCTCAAAAGCAGTTTTGGGACCTATCCCATCCTCCTTTGATTCTGATGGAGAAGCACAGGGATCTGAGTGTCTCACTGTGGTCCCAAGTCCCAAGTCCAAAGTCCAGACCGGCAGAAGCTTCAGAATGGGTAAGTGAAGATAAAGGACCCATAGTCCTACCCATGATTGTGTCCAACTCCCTCAAAGGGACCTGAATGATGGTTCAAGCGTTAGTGGATTCCAGATGTTCCCACTGCTTAATGCATCCCAGTGTAGTCAAATTTAATCTCTGAGCCATCTTCTACACTCATAGCGAAATATGAAAATCTAGCAAGAGTGACAGCTGAAACGGTTATTGGATAACTCTATTTGTCAAACTGTCTAAATGTGCCTTTCACCAGAAAAAAATGATTTTGGGGGGCTAAAGAACCTTTAGAGAGGGACTGGAAATGGATCCCTCAAAAGTAAAGTATGTGCTGCAATGGCCACCTCCTGCTACTTGGAAGCAGCTGCCATCATTTCTGGGTTTTGCCAACTTTTATCAGGCTTTTATCCCTAACTTTGCTGAACTTGCATTACGTCTCACTGACTTACTCCGCACTAAGGGAAAGGGTCCTACAGCAACCCACCCAAGTGCCCCTCTTGGGTGGACACCATCCAGCCAGATTGCGTTTGATGCTCTCAAATAAGCATCAACCTCCAAATCTGTACTAACTCATGCAGATCCACCCCAGCCCTTTGTGGTACATGTAGATGCCTGAGATAAAGCACTAGGGGCTGCGTTGCTACAGAAAGGGGCAGATGGCAAAACTGCACCCTTGTGCCGACTTATCTAAAAAATTTACTGGATCTGAAATCAATTAAACAGTAGGTGATAAGGAGACTGGAGCTATCAAGCAGGCTTTGCCTACCTGGAAACACTGGCTGGAGAGTACCCCTTGTCCGTTTGAAGTATGGACAGATCATAAAAACCTAGCCTCGCTTAGCACCCCTGGTAAACTCTCAGCTAAGCAGCTCCATTGGGCAGATTTCTTTTCACTATTCAATTTCACTATTCACCTTTTCCTGGGCAAATCCAATCGGTTGACGGATGCACTTTCCCGCCTCCCAGTGTCAGAGGGGATGGAAATATGACTGCCCCAAACCATACTTTCATCCTCTCAGCTGGGCACCAGTAGCCATGATTCATGCAGACCCACTCATCCTAGCAGCTTCTGACTGATGAGCTTCCATAGTCCTACCTCCCGCAAGCCTCATCTCCTCCTTCCTGGAGGCGGATAAGAAGCAATTCCCACCAGAAGAGGGAGGCCCTCAGTTGAACTTACATGATGGAATGTGGTGGAGGAGAAATCTGCTTTTTGTATCACCCTCACTTCACGGAACTATTATCCAGCAGGGGCATGATTCCAAAGCGGCAGGACAATTTGGTTTTGTTAAAGTTTTACACCTCCTCAGACGCCAATTTTGGTGGCGCACCATGCGCAAGGATATAGACGCTTATGTTAGGAGCTGTCCTGTTTGTGCGATGGCAAAAGAAAATCCTGGAAAGCCCCAAGAGCTTCTGCAACTGATACCAGCTTCCAGCTGACCTTATATTGATGGATTTTATCACTGACTTGCCTGCCAGTTGTAGCAAAACTGTGATTTGGATGGTAGTTGATTTATTCTCTAAACAAGTCCACTTTATTCCTTGTGCCTCCATCCCCAGTGTTCCAAAATTGGCCAAGATGTTTATCCAACATATCTATTATTTGCATTCAGCTCCAGACAAAATTATTTCTGATCGGGGTAGCCAATTCGTTTTGAAATTCTAGAAGGAATTTTTACAGTTCTTGGGGGTGGAGCAAGCTTTATCTTCAGCTTATCACGCGGAGACAGCCAGCCAGTCTGAATGGACCAATCAGACACTAGAACAATATCTCAGATGCTACAGTAACAATCATCAGGATAATTGGGTAGATCTTTTGCCTTATGCTGAATATGCTTACAATAATGCAGCTCACAGCAGCACTGGGGAAAAAACCCTTTGAAGCAGTTTCGGGACAGTTGGGCAGGCCACTACTTTTTCTGGGTCAATCTATTGTTGATCCTCTGGAATTACAGGAATGGATCCAGCAGACTGTTGATGGCTGAGATCCCATTCTCAGAGCACTGCAGAAAGCTAAGGATGCTCACAAGAAACAGGCTGACAAGCACTGCTGTCCCCTCTCCTTGGATGTGGGAGATATGGTTTCCCTCTCTACTAAGAATCTTAGGAACATTCATAAGTGCCAGAAATTAGGATACAAATACTTTGGTCCTTTTCCTGCTATTTGCAAGTCAATGAGGTGACTGTGCAACTGAGACTGCTCAAAGCTCTATGTAAAATCCACCCTGTTTTTCAGCTACAGCCACCTCCTAGAAAGGAGCCACAGCTCCCGACACCTGGCATCCTGCACCTAGTCCTCCTCCTCCAACTCTGATTGATGGGGCCACACATTATCAAATCCAAGATGTATTGGACTCTTGCATCTCGCGCAACCGCTTGCAGTATCTAATGTCATGGAAGGGTTATTCATCTGGACAAAATGAGTGGGTGAATACAACCTGCATTCTGCTACAAAGCTCATTAAAGCATTTCACTGAGCCTATCTGAAAAAACCAGGGGAAGGCCTTAAAGGGAGCGCAAATGTCATGATGGTGCCGTTGGGGGAGGGGTTTCGCTTTTACAGATGCAGTATTGTCACTTCTAGCTGTGGCCTTCGAGTTCTGCAGCTGGGAAAAGACTCCAGGCCAGACAATGCCAACTGTCTGCTTCTCATGTGCGGGTGGGAATCTTACGCTCATATTATCAAGAGTTTGGCACAGTTTTTGCCAGAACTCTCTTTCTATGTTCCTGACATGTCTTCAATAAAAGCATTGAACCAATCAAGTGATTTATTGTCCGAACGGGGAATCTGACATTATGCATGCTACTTGCTCTGCATGAACGGGAGATGAACTTACTGCTGAGAAAGGGTGGAATAAGATGTCAGTAATTGGCTTAAGTATCTTGTGCATCAGAGCAGTGGCGTATCGCTAATGGGAACATGGGGTATGCCCCTGTGACGAAATGGTGTGCGCCTGAGCCACGCACCACGAAGCCCCCACCCCTTCCCCGGCCTCCCTGCTTGCTCCCATAAGTGGGGCATGGGGGGCACGGGGAACCAGGGGCAGGGAAGCGGTCATGCCCCTGGGTGCCATTTGGGCCCTGTACAGCATTGCATTAGAGTCATATCTGCCTTTTATTTTATTACCGGAAAATAGATTTTTCTTCTCTGGAAGTTTCACGCAGACCATTTACATTCAAAGAGTTTTATTTGCAATGAAGCTATTGCTTTTATTTTATTTTAGTCCTGAAATCTTTTTTTACCCATTTATTCAGAAACACTGAAATAGTTTTTCAGAATTTTTTCAGCTTAAACATTTTCCCTTAAATTTGAACTGTTTAAATTGAACATTCCTTTTATAACCAATTTCTCACTTTCTAGTACTGCCAATGGGGTAATGCCACTTCCAGGGGAAACCTGGAGTGAAATCAGTCCTTTCTAGAAGTTGGCAAAACTCTGTGGTCACAAGTGTAGCCGTCTGGTTTTCTGTATAAAATTTCAGGTTCCTTCTGTTCTGTAAAGTAAAAAAGAAATATGGGGGAAAGACTGGGCTAAATCCTCACTGATTTTTAAAGACTGCAATTTTAGATTATTTGGGATGCAGAAGTTCTAGGGTTGCCAACTTCAGGTGGGGGACATTTTGGGGGTGGATCCTGGAGCTTGATGGTTTGGGGAGCTCAGTAGGGCAAAATCAGGGTAAGATCAAGCCCGAGGAAACAAGGGTAAAGGCCAGATTATGTCTGCTGGGACAACTTTGCAAGGCACTTTGAGGGCAAAGGCACTCAGATCCACAGGGAATTAGCTGCCACCACTGAGAACACTCCAGAGGGGGCATCCAGAGACCCAGCTGGTCCAATTATTTTGGATCAGTTTCAATTAATGATGATGTAGACAAGTTGCTTGCAAGGGTCCAGTCAACAACATACCTTTTAGATCCTTGCCCCTCCTGGCTTATAAAAGCTAGCTAGTTGCCTGGGTATGACTGAATAGATACAGGGGTAGTGAATACCTCCTTGAGAGAGGCAGTGGCTCAAATGACTCTCACGAGGACTGTGCTGTGCCCTCTTTTTAAGGGATCTTCTTTAGACCCTGAGGATCTAAAAAACTATTGCCTGGTGGCTGACGTATATTTTTAGCCAAGATATTAGAGTGGGTTGTGACCAGCGACAGGCACACTATGAAGAAGCTTATTATCTATTCTAGACCTATTTCAGTCTGGGTTCAGACCTGGTCATGGAACTGCAACCACCTTGGTTGGCCTGAATGTTGATCTTTTCAAGGAGAGAAATAGGGCCAATGGGACCCTGTTGGTCTTTCTGGATCTCTTGGAGGCTGCTTATACTATTGTCCACAATATCCTCCTGGAAAGGCTATGGAGCTTGGGAATTGGGGGCACCACTTTGCAATGGTTTCACCCTACCTCCAAGGACAGCACCAGAGAGTAGTCACGGGAGACTCTTGCTTGACACCATGGGTACTCACTTGTGGGGTCCCTCAGGAGTCGGTTCTGTCTCCCATGCTTTTTAACTTCTATATGAAGCCACTGGGGGAGGCTATCAGGAGATTTGGAGTAAGGTACCACCAGTATGCTGATGACACTCAGCTCTGTCTCTCAGTACCATCTGAATAAGGAGAGGTGGTCAACATTCTTGATGGGTGGTTAGAGGCAGTAATGGGGTAGATGAGGGCTAATAAATTGAGGCTGAATCCAGAGAAGATGGAGGTGCTGAGTGTCAGTGGGTCTCAGGTCTTTGAAGTGGGGAGATGTCTTACACATGAGGGACTGTATTGCCCTGAAAGGAACAGGTGTGAAATCTGGGGACATTGCTATGACACTTGAAGCTTGGGTGGAGGCAGTGGCCAGGAGTCCCTGTTCACAGCTCTGGTCTCTTCTGGACAGAGACAATATGGTTTCAGTAATCCATGCTCTGGTATCCTCCAGACTGGGCTAATGTAATGCACTTTATGTGGGACTGCTCTTGAAGATGGCTCAAAAGCTGCAACTAGTGCAGAACATGGCAGCAAGACTTCTAATAGGTACTGCTGGCTGGATGACATCACATTGGACTTAGAAGAATTGCACCAGCTGCCAATTCAATATCAAGCCCAATTCAAAGAATTATCTTTGACTTATAATGCCCTAAACAGTTTGGGCCCCAAACATTTAAAGAAACACCTCCCATACCTACCTGCCCATGCTCTTAGATCAGCAGATGAAGCGCTTCTGGAGAAACCAACACCTTTAGTGGTAATAAAAGATGTAGACCCAAGATAGATGGCCCCAAGATTGTGGAACAATCTCTTCCCTGAGGCATGTCAAGCATTTGCATTTAGAAAATTGGTAAAGATGCACCTACTTTCCCTGACCTTTGACTGAAGAGATGGTTTTCTCCTTTGGACGAGACTAGAGGAGGGCAATCAAAATGGAACAAGTTCTGGATTCTATGTCCTATGAAGAGAGACTTTGGGAACTGAAGAAGTTTGTCATGAACTGAAGAAGAGAAGGTGAAGAGGTGACACGATAGCCATGTTTAGATATTTGAAGGGATGTCATGTTGGTGAGGGAGTGCTCTTGTTTTCTGTGGCTCCAGTGACTAGGACAAGGAATAATGGATTCAAGGTACCAGAAATGAGAATCTACCGAAATGTTAGGAAGAACTTCCTGACAGCAAGAACTGTTTGACAGTGAAATTCACTGCCTCTGAGTGTGGCGGAGTCTCCTTCTTTAGAGGTTTTTAAACAGAGACTTGATGGCCATCTGTCAGGAGTGCTTTGATTGTGTTTTCCTGCATGGCAGAGGGTTGGGCTGGATGGCCCTTGGGGTCTCTTCCAACTCTATGATTTTATGATTCTATGAATTTTTAACTTTAGCTTTAACTGAGCATGCATTTGTATACTCTGATTATAACAGGTGAAGCTTACATGAATTAGTTATAAAGTTGGAACACATGTTTGCCAAGGCACATAGGTGGGGCTGCTTGTACTGCGTGCTTAATGCATTAAAATTCTATGGGCAAGCCAAACGCTCCTGGGAACGAACAGAGGTGGTTTGCCCAAGATAAATCTGTTTGGGTTTTTTTACCCTAATACATTATACAAATTGAGTAAACAAGTGCAGTGTTTTATTCTGCATAATTTATTCTTCATTCTTTAGGTACCCTAATTTATTCCAGTTTTGCAGGAAGAAGAAGAAGAAGAAGAAGAGTTTGGATTTATATCCCTTTTATACTCCTGCCAGAGACTCCCGGGGCTCTGATCTCCTTGCCCTTCCACCTTCACAACAAACTGCCTGCTTGAAGTGGGGTGGGAGCTGAGAGAGCTCATGAAGCTGTGTTGGCCCAAGGTCACTTGCATTTGGCATGTGTGGGAGTGTACCATTAAATCTGATTTAAAATAACCCTCCACAACTCAAACGGCAAAACAGGCACGGGAAGGGGCAAGCAACTCAAGCCCCACCCCAAAAGACAGGACTTTTTGTTCAGCTACCCATTCAGGAATTTCAGCAGGCATACTTTTAAATATTGTGTGGCAATCACATGGACTAGAAACTTGCTTACTAAATCAAGTAGGTAAGGGAATGCTGCACCTATGGCTTGAATGGCCACCCAATTCCTATAGCAAGTGAGAATTAAGCTTTACCAACTCATGGGTCGATTCCACACAGCAAATATATAACAAGTTGCAGTTGTTATAACGGAACCCATTTTCCTTTTTCCCATTCGCATGCATTGCAGCCCATGGAAACAATCCGGATTGCATTTGCACCTTCACACAGGGGAGACACCAGGATCACAGAGACACTTAAAAATTTTTTTCCTGCAACACATGCGTAGCTATGCAGGCATGCAGAAATGAACCCCCACAGCCAATCATCCCAAAATATAATCGGCTGCACCTGTGTAGCTGCACATGAGCAACACACAACATTAAAAAGAAAAAGAGGTCTCCCTACAACAACAGGGCAATGGCAGACAGGGGTGTACCGCCCTAGGGATATGGGTACACTCATGTCCCTGGGCACATGCCTTTCAGTCTCGTGGGGGGGGGCACAGGGCACCCCACGTGACCAAACGGTGTGCGCCGCAGCCACATGCCAGCAAGCTACAGCCCCCACCTCCCTGCAGGCTGACTTTTCAAAGCCAGCTTTTGAAAGCACGGAGACTGGGGCGGGACTTTGGGGGGCTGCCCACCGAGCCCCTCCCCTGGGCCTCTGTGATTTCAAAAGCTCCGGCTTTCAAAAGCCGGCCAACATGGAGGCAGGTGTGGGGCTCAAGGGAGTTGTCTCTGGGCTCCATTTCCCCTGATATGCCTCTGATGGCAGGCCAATTCTCCCTGACCATGGATGGCACGGGAGGAGGGAGGGAAATGAAGTGCTTCCTGCCTGGCCGTTTGTGCAGGAGCTGCTCCAACCTGGGATTTTGCAAAAAGACTGCAAAAGGAAAATCAACGATCCTTTTAGGGTAGAGTTGAGGGAAATAAAATGAGGCAGACTGATTTGAGGACGGGACCTGTGTGAAGTTTGTATAGCATCCTCTGTCCATTATATTTTCCTTGTGCAGAATCCACCATGGTGTGAACATTCTGGTCTCCTCTGACTGCTGGTTTGGCAGGACGTGGCAGCCAAATGCCTGCTGTCTCCACAGTAAAGGCAAAGACCCAACCGGCATCGGCGGGCATAGGGGGTTTCTTTGGGTTCGTTGGTTGATCTTCCAGTGTTCCATTGAAGCCTCGTTGGGGCCACCTGCCCCTGAGAGTGACTGGCGGTGGTTTTGCTCTCATAGTTGTGTGCATCCATCATCTGGCTTCAGCCTCCCCGAGCAACACGATCCACTCCATAAGCATATCAGGGTTGCCACTCATTAGGGACCAGCGGCAAAATTCAGGGTGCAAAGCGTCCTTGAATGATTTGCTCCAGCCAATCAGGGGTTTTGCTGGCCAAAGCTCTAAATCCCTCTGAGAATTCCACCAAAGACTTACTACGTTGGCGCATCGGAAGTGTGTCCCGTTTGGCTTTCTCCCCAGGAAACAGGTTTTCAAAACGTTTATGCAAGGCCATCATGAAGTGAGGGAGTGAGCGGAGTTCAGGGGCTTGTCTATGAAACAACCCCACATACCAGTTTGCTGCTGGTCCCTCAAGTAGAGCGCCCACATCATGCACCCGCTCAACTTCACTGGCATAATTGCCCCCATGGTTCTGCATGTAAGCACCCACTTGCATCAAGAAGGAAGGCAAGCGGTCAGGAGTGCCATCAAAGCACACTTTCGATTGTCTGTGGGGCATCGGGACCCTGCTACTATAGGTTGTATTGGAGCAAGTGGGACAGTTGGGGCCCCTGCAGGAGCTCCAGAAACCCCTGATCCCACGAATTGAAGTGGGGGTGCTGCACTACACTGCAGGCGGAGAGATTGCAGCCCCCCTTATTTGACTACCGAACTGAAATTGTGCAGCAGTGGTTGGGTGACTGCCCGCAGTTAATGGTCGAGTGGACTCTGTTGCTTCTACCCGGGCCTGAAGTAGTTCCATCTCATGGCGCAACTGGCGAATCTCGGCCTTGTATTCTTCTTTCTCTTGTTTCCACCAGTCAGCCTCCCACCACGGAGCACTCGGGGCCCTGAAGGGTTCAGAGTCCAAGTCTGAGTCGTAGTCACAAGTTAATTCCACAGGTTTGGCCAGCCATGCTGCGCTTTTCCTGTACTCAGAGCGTTTTTCCAACAAGACCCGAGCCCCCCCCCCCCCCGGGCAGGAAAGTCCAAGTCTCTGTAGGATATTCCAAGGGCTCCCTGTCAGAATTGTAAGAGTCCTCTGACCGTGTGCCCAGAGAGACTCAACAAATGTGGATGCCACCAGCTGTTCTCTGACGGTCCAGCAGCAGCAGTTCAGTAGTGGTTCATTCATTCGTTCGTTCGTTCGTTCGTTCGTTCGTTCGTTCGTTCGTTCGTTCGTTCATTCATTCATTTTCATTTATTTATAGATTGCCCTCCCCTGGAGGGCTCAGGGTGGTGAACATCAATATATAATCACAATAAAACCAGCATAAAAATATAATTAAAACTTACAACATACAATAAATAGCAGTAGCAGATGGCGACTCCCCCCCTCCCCCCCTGGCCCATGGCAGGCTTGGATAGAACGAGGGTCCTGATGGCTAACCCAGCTGGCCAAAAGCCTGTTGGAACAGGTCCGTTTTGCAGGCCCTGCGGAAACTCTGTAGGTCCCGCAGGGCCCTGGTCTTTTTAGGGAGCCTGTTCCACCTGGCCCTTGTGGAGGCCAGCCGGACCTTCTTTGGGCCAGGGATCTCAGCAGTCCCTCAGATATGTAGGCCCAATGCCACTAATGGCCTTAAAGGTCAATACCAACACTTTGAAGATGACCCGGAACTTGATGGGCAGCCAGTGCAGTTGGTATAGGACCAGGGTAATCCAGTCCCGACTTGATGTTCCTGTAAGCAATCTGGCTGCCACATGCTGGACAAGTTGATGCAACCTCGGAACCACGACTGTCCCTGCTAGCAGCCTGCGTCTGGTTTTCACTGATGCACAATTGTTCAACTCCTGCTGCAACTTGTTTCCACGTCGGATGGTTCTCGCACCAATTCTGCTATATAATCCAAAAGTGTAGGGGTTGCCCCCTCCCCAGCCAGAGGGTTGCCAGGGCCCGCTTGGTCCAAAGCCATGATCAACGATAAGGTGTTCACAACTTCAGCTGGAGATTGTAACATGAAGTTGGAAACAGGAACAATGCAGAACTGTCTTAATGTCAGTCCCCCCGCTCAGACAATAAAACGCTTGTAGGCTTTCAAGGATTTTATTGAAGACTTATGAGAGACAGAAAAAGACAGTTCTGGCGAAAGGGAGCCAAGCAGTTGATAATATGGGTAGCATAATCCCCACCCCCACATGGGAACAGAGACGGGCAGAAGTGTCCAGTGACGTAGCTAGGGAAAATAGAGCCCAGGGCAAAATTTGAGTCCCCCCCCCGGCGGCGACTGCCCCCCAACCAAACAATGATTTTTTTGCACCAGGTCATTCTAAAAGGGGCTGCGGGGGGGGGGGGGCTAGGAGAGCTTGATCTGTCCATGGATCCTGTGACCCATGGGCAGAGTCAGATTGCTGGGATGGGGGGTGGGCTAGGAGAGCTTGATCTGTCCATGGATCCTGTCATCCATGGGCACAGACAAACTGCTGGGACTGTGGGAAGGCTGGGAGAATTTGTTCTGCCCATGGATGCTATGATCCATGGGCAGAGTAAGATAACAGGGGATGGGGACTGGGACAGCTTTCGCAGGAGAAAGGTTGGTCTCTCGCCCTTGCAGAGGTGAGCAAGCCCGTTGTTCGCCCTTGCAGGGGCGAGAGAAGCCCCTCCGTAGCCTTTGCAAGGGCGAGCGGGGAGGGAGGGGAGGCTTCTGCTGGGCTCCTGCAGGCCCTGCTGGGCTTTTTGGGTGCGGGAGGAGGGAGGGGAAACTTCCGACGGGCCCAGGCCGCGCCCCCTCCCCCACGTGTCACAGTGGTCTGGGGCAGCCTGTCAGGGCCTGGCCTCCTTCCCTCCTTGGCCTGGCCCTTCCCCACAGACTGCTCTTTCAGCCAGCAGAGAGAGCAGTCCCGAACAGATTGCTCTTTCAGCCGGCTCTGCGGGGAGCAGTCTGTTGGGGTGGGGCCAGGCGAGGCAGGAAGGGGGAGGGGTTTGGGGGCGATTGTGTGCCTCCCACATGAGTTAATTGTGGGGCGCCCAGGTCAATTGTCCCTAGATGTCCCCATTATAGCTTCGCCACTGGAAGTGTCTGGAGGCCCTTCCCAGCCACAGAACTCCAAGGCCAGAGCCAGATAGTGATGCACCTGCAAAAGCGAAAGCACTCCCTAGACAGTTTCCCCCTCCCAACAAGAGCATTCTGATACCCGCTTTATTCACTTGTCCATCATATGAAAGCTGGTCGAGGCAGGCTGCTCTTCCTGAAGCCCGGCTGGTGGGTAGCAGAACCTGGAGATGAAAGCTGCCAGCATGAGAAGGCTTGGAGTGGAAAGCCTGCGGGATAGTCTGTTTGGTGCAGGCCTCCTGGGATCTTGCTTTGGGGGCAGTGAGAGTCTGTCATCACACAAGGTGCTTTCTGCCCCGGCTGTTGGGGAAAGCTTCGGGCACAAAGGCAGTCCTGCACGCGCTCAGCTCCGTGTTCCCCTGTAACTGGGGGGCTTGGAAAGAAAAACACAGGTCACCTCCTGGCCCCCAGCTCCTCCTTCCCTCAGTCTTCAGTTGTTCCTCTTATTGTTGATGTACCTATTTGCATGTCAACAGGATAGCAGCTATGACCTTGCAAAGTTGTCGTCAGCGTTTTCTTTGTAATAGGTGCAGTTATCGTTTTCTATTGGGGGGAGTTTTGAACCCCCATTCTGTGGTTGAGGCTTGTGTGATGTCCACACTGTCTTCCCTGCATACTCCATGCCAAGTTTGATGTTGGTTCCTAACATATTGCTTCTTCATTGCATTCTGCAGATCTGGCACCTCCCTGAACAGGTTCTGGCTCTGCAGACAGAGATCCTGAGCCACAGGCTGCTGCGTCTTGGGTGAAGGGAGGAGCAAGATACAGGGTGCAGCTCGGCAGACTGGGTCCCATCCTCTGCTATCGACATAATCTGTAACCTCGAGGTGATGCTGGGACTGGAAGCAGTTTCTAACTGAGGACTTGAATGCTGTGGCGGTCAATGCTATCCAGTAGGTAGTTTCCACTCAAGTCGGTTGTTTGCAAATGGGGTGTGGTTCCTGCACGTTTTCTTGGGGGCCCGGGAACCTTAAAAGAGGACACTACCATTTAGGGAGACAAGAAGACATGATCCTGTTCTCTTCATAGCTGAGTAGAAGAGGAAATTTTGGGAAGGAATTTCGGGGAGGAAGGCTGTCCCTGATGTCATTCTCTCCAGCAGGCCCCCGGCAAGTGCACCAGAGCCTTGCTGCAGAGCTCTCTGCCTAACCAGGGCTGAGCTGGACACCACCCTGCGGCCAAACAGCAGCTCCCTCAGCTGAGGGTCCATCCGACTGAAGAGGAACTCTACCCTTCCAGGCTACGGTGGAGGTAAGTGCCTGGCTTCTGTTGTAATCAGTATGTAAGTAAAGGGGAGTGGGTGAGAGAGATGTAAGAGATACCCTAGACTTCAAAGGGAACCTGTTCAGTTGGCAAATGCACCATGTTCAGCAGCCACGATCACCTGTGAACTAAATATTTGATCTCTTTGCCCACTGACCATCCACCTTGAGTAGCTGTCAAAAAGGTTTGCAGCTGCGCAGTGGCTGTGTTGGTGGAGTTTCATTTCCTTGTCTTGCAGGGGCTTCTTTTGTGCCTGCATAGAAGGCAAGATGATTTCGCCCGTGTCACTGATAGTCAGAACAGGTCATGAAATGATGTGGGGTGGAAACCACATGGGTGGGAAGGGGAAGGACTCCAGCAGGCTCCCTGAGAACGGCCACGGGCGGAAGGCTGCCGATTGCACTGTGTCATTTGAAGACATGAACAGTAACGTGACGGACATTTGTGATTTAAGGCATAAGAAATCAATTGGAGGACAAGGCAGTCCCCTTTATTTTCCTAATTTATGATTGTACCTGATGCATGATAGTGGAGAGGAGGTTTATCCCGGAAAATCATGCCTTCCTTTTCTTCAAAAACCACTTTCTAGGTCTTGTTATGAGAGAAATTGTTTAACATGGAATGTTCAAAAAGTCAGAGAACCTTTTGCGAGTGTTATTTTGGAAATGTCACAATCTTGTAACCAATTGTCCATTTTTGGAGGCTGATCTATGAGCTCCTTCACAAGAAATGTGGCGCGCTGGCTAGAATGGGCACGATCCACCAGGAGGTTCTCCAGCACCAGCTCTTGTGGAGGAAAGGTTGTGGTGTAGTAGCAGAGCATCTGCCTGGCATTCGGAAAGTGCCACATTCATCTCCACCATCTCCAGTTAAAAAAGAACCAGGCAGTAGGTGATGCGAAAGAGCCAGAGACCTTGGCGAGCCCCTGCCAGTCTGAGCAGACAACACTGATCTTGAAGGGCCAAGAATTTAGGTCTCGCAACCTTAAACCAACAGACTCTGAAGTATTGACCAGTAGTGTTTGTTGAATAGGCATCAAAGCACCACACTTGGCAAAGACAGTTCTGACGAAGCCAGCATTCACAGTCCCCTTTATCCCCCATAGGAACCCCCTCCCCATTTTCCTGAGAGTTTGTGAAAATCAGTCTTTGGAGCTAAGGCTCCCCAAGGTTGGCAGCAGATAGCAAGAGAGAGCCACCTGGCTTCCTGCCCTACAAGATAACGGTTATAACACAGTTCCCATGGGATAGGAGTACCAGGGGAAGCCTAGTTGTCTACAAAGCATGTGAAGCCATAAAGTAAAGATCAAGGAAATAATGCACAGGTGGCAGTGGATACCTATACGGTAGCAGGCTGGTTACATATATCTTTCCAACAGCAGCAATTTGTTATTTTAAGCAGTTGCACAATTCCGGGAATGTATCTCAATCACCTAGATAGCATCCTCCTGACATTCCACCCCCCTTAAGGCCTGCCTCCCAGGTCGATGGGGGCATTGTCTGTGGAATGCTTTTGTTAACTGAGAGGCCTGAACTTTTTTGGCATTGACCCATTTGCTGAAACCAGCTGGGTAATGGGTCCAAGACACTAGGTATTGGAGCTGGCCCCTATAATCCCATGAATCCCAATAGAATCCACTTCGAGATTCATATCTTTTCCAGTCCACTTGCGAGGGGGCACAGCTAATCTTGGATGCCAGAGATCTGCCAGGGGTGCCTTTTTCAGCAAGCTGCAATGGAATACAGGGTGTATATCATGTGAGTTTTTAGGCAATTCCAATTCGATTGCTCCAGGGTTAATGACTCTTAACACTTTAAAAAGTCCCATGAACTTATGCCCAAGTTTCCGGCTCCCCTGCAGCCCCCTAAGGTTGCATGTGGAGAGAAATGCAAAATCCCTCACCTTGAAGGATACAAGCACCCATTTTTTTATCTGCATGTTTTTTGTAGTCCTCATTAGTTTTCTTTAGTGAGACTTCCAAGAGTTATGTAAGTTTGTAATCCATACTTGTAAGTTCACAGGTCCCTCCGTTGGCTCTCTGAGCAATGGAAAAGGTTTTCTCTCTTGTCCATACACCACTTGAAAGGGGCTTTTACCCATACTGTGGTGTACTGCACTATTGTATGTAAATTCAGTGAACAGTAGCAGATCAACCAAATTATTCTGATAGTAGTTGACATTATACCTTAGGTATTGCTCTAACACCACATTTAATCTCTCTGTCTGGTCATCTGTAAGGGCAGGGTAGGCGGACCATAGTCTTTGTTCCACTCCCATCAATTTCAGGAATTGTCTCCAAAATCTCAATATGAATTGGCTTCCTCAATCTGAGATTATCTTATCCGGCATTGAATGCAACCAGTAGATCTGCCCCATAAACATCTGAGCCAATTTCTGGGCCGAGGATATTCCTGCACAGGGCACAAAGTGCACTTGCTTTGAGAATAGATCCACCACCACCCACACAACTGTATTTCCCTTACTAGCGGGCAGGTCGGTGATAAAGTTCATACTTAGATTACTTTCCCGGGAGCTCCTGGCTCCAGTAATGGCTGAAGTAGCCCTGGCTACTGTTTTGGCCATGGCACACTGAACACCATTTTACATGTGCCTCTACATCTTTCCGTAGTGTGCACCACCAAAATTGCCTCCTGACCAAATGCACAAACCCAAAGTGCCCAGCCAATTTTACATCATGGCACCCCTTCAACACTTTTGTGTGCAGTGCGGAGGGGACATACAACCTCCCCTCCCACCACCATAACCTCCCCTCCTCCTTCAAATCATCCCCCAGCTCCTTAATTTCAGGATTTCTTGACACACGGCCCAGAACTTGTCCTCCATGTCTTTTTGGAGTGGGTACTGTTTGGGTGGGGTTCCCGTCCCCCTTTCTCCTCATGTTTGAGTGAGGGTTGTCACATCCAAGCCCAGCTGGGTCGGCATGAAGATGGTGGGGTGGGTAGTTTCTTTGTGACATGGAATCTGGGCAGTGGTGGGATTCAAATAATTTAACTACTGGTTGTTTACAGGCACCTTTTAAACAACTGGTTCTGCCAAAGTTGGGTGAACCTGCTGAATCCCACCACTGAATCTGGAGTAACGGGGAGAGGGCATCAGCAAGAAAGTTCTTTCTCCCCAGGAAAATGTCAGCCCACCGTAGCTGTTTTGCATTTAACTCGCTAGGAGCTTTCAAAGCTGCAGCGTTTTTGTGATCCATCCAGACCTCAAGTGAATGTTTAGCCCCTCCCACCAATGCCTCCAGGTAGCCAGAGCCTTTTTTATTGCTCCTGTTTCTTTGTTCCCCACCATCCAATTTTTTGGACGGATATGTGCAAGGGTATAATTTCCCATCCTCCCCCCCCCCCCCATGGAGGAGGACGGCTCCCATTGCCATATCCGAGGTATCCACATGTACTATAAAAGGCTTTTCGGGGTCAGTATGTCGGAGAATGGGTTCAGATGTGAAGACTTTCTTCAATTTTTCAAAGGCTACCTGACAAGCCATATTCCAATGCAGCACCTCCCCCCCCACCCCCGGCTTACTACTCTGGGGCTCTTTCCCCTTGGTCCACAATAAATTTGTCAGGGGGAGTGCTATCTCTGCGAATTCTGAGATAAAGTTTGTATAGAGATTAGCAAATTCCAGGAAGGATTGAAGTTGCTTCAGTGTCCGTGAAGCCTCCCATCCCACTAAATCCTGGACTTTATTAGGTCCATCTCTAACCACTCATGGGATATGCCGAACCCAGCGAAGTCTAATTTATCCTGGTGAAATTTACATTTCGATTGTTTAACATCTAGCTGGTTTGCCATTAGTCTGGTTAACACTTCTCGTACCAGTTTCACATGATTGTCCATCATTTCAGTATATATCAGCACATCATCCAAATACACCCCCTTGAACATCTGATTAATGAAATAATGCATGGATGTATCTCAGTCACCTAGAGAGCATTGCCCTGACACAAGAGCTGCTGCCGCCATTCTAAGTAGGCTTTTCTGGTGTGGATGGGCCAAGGGTCTGTTTTAGCTTCATGAATGTGTGTCAGTCAGTGGATCCCACGCATTTCAGTGAGGCCTGCCCAGCAGAACTTAATGGTGGATTTTGACCAATTACATTTTGGGGCATTTGGTGATTTTCAGAAGCACTCTAGGTCCAGCATGTGACCTTTCAACAGTGGCAGGTAGATGCCTCTGGGGACTTCACCAGCAGCCGCTCCTGCTCTCTTGTCCTCAGCCACAGCTGCGGGTTTGAGCCCCCATCATTTCCTAGGAATTCACTGAAGAAAAAAGGTTATTCAGTAGGCTGCAAAGCATTTGCTCAACTTCTAATATTTTAGATTTGATCTTTTGTTGATGATGGGGCGTCACATCATTGGAGGAGAGGTGGGAAAGAAACATTGAACCATCAGCTGGACTTCAGAGTATAATTTGTTGACGGGGCAACCAGTTTGGAAGATAACATTTGACTGAAGCAAAGGGTTCCATTTGTCCACTGGTCAGATTCCAAAGGCAGGAGGGGCAGAATGGCAAATTATAGTGATTTGTGAGTGCAACATTTTAATTTGTGAGTGCAACATATAGTGAGTGCAACATTTTAATGAAATATAGTCTGAAATCTCGGATGCTGACAAACTTGTGACAGTTTTGTCGTAAAGCATCAGTACAACTTTCTCTAGGGTCTACGCTACACTTAGCAGGGTGCCAAGTTACGTTCAGGGCCATCCTTATCTGGCGATCTGCCACTGACTTCAGTGGACTTAGGAGGGAATAACTCCGCTCAGGATAGCGCCCATCCTATGGGAAGGCCTTCTTGGAGGACTCCATCTGGCTCCGCCGCTCAGTTCTGAGTCCACGTTGTTGAGAGTGGCTGGGCCAGATCCGGGCGTGGGGATGAGGTGCAGCCACTGCCACTGGCGACAGCCCTGTGACGGGCCTGGTGGGTGGATTCCGCACAGGGCAATATATAATGGGTGCAGGACACTACACAGATCGTGGGGGGGGGGTGTGTGTGTCAGAACTTCCAGTAAAAGACAAACTCGTGTAGTAAAAACAGCAGTTTTATTTTAAGATGGATCTACAAACAGTAAAGCTGAGAATGACGAACTTCAATTTTCACAGCACTTAAAAGAAATCGGGCTAGCCCACCCCTCCCCTGGGAACGAGAGCTGTCCAGGGAATGCATGGAGATAGCGAAGGGAGAGCGCAGTCCGTGACCTTGAAGACACCTGCGATTTGTAGACTTCTCAGAGCAGCTAGAAAAGACAGTTAGAATCAGCATTAACCCCTTAACCCCCTCCCCACAGTGGAACGTAAAGCAGCAAAAGCTATCCCTTGATTTTAGGCCTCCTGACATACTGCCACCTTTAGGGCTTTCCCCCCGGCTTGTTTGGGTAACGTTGATGAAACTTTTTTATAAGACCAGGGGCTTTTACATTGGTAACAAAGATCCATTGATTCTGCCCAGGCAAACAACCTTTCCAGGAGACCAAATACTGCAGGCGGTTTCGATAGATGCGAGAGTCAAGAATATCAGTGTAAGGAATTCCATAGAGCAGAAATAAAAGGCTTTTTGGGTTGAAAGACCGTTTATTCAGACATCTTAGAAAGCTCACGTACACGACGTGACAGGACTGAGGTCTCCCGCCAGAACCACAGGTTATAACCTTCTCCGCCCCATCCCCCCTCTCGTTCTCCCCAGTCCATTCTCATGGGAACGGCTTCCTCATCTCTGTCTGTGAGATAAGGCCTCTGCCAGAGTGATTGCTGCCGTTTCTGGCCCATCGCCCGAAATCTGGAATTCAGTCAAGGCCATGCGGCTGTGCTGAGAGTCAACACCATAGAAACCTTTACACTCTGCTTCCCCTAAGAAAAACTTCTCCCCCCCTGGTTTGTGCGGGAAGGCACGATGGAAAGCAGAAATAAGGGAGGGGGCGTCAATATTTTCTGAATATACCCATTGGTTAAAACCAGAGGAATACCCCACCCAAGAAACTAAATATTGCAAGCGATTGCGATTAAAACGAGAGTCCAGGATGGCGTCAATTTCATAATGCTTGTGGCCATCAATTATAGTTGGCGGGGGTATCTCCGGAGGGTCGTGCCAGGCATCGGAAGCGGGAGCCTCTTTGAGTAAGCTGGAATGGAAGACAGGATGGATATTACTTAAAGAATTAGGCAGTTCTAATCGAGCAGTCACATCATTAATCACCTTAGTAATTTTAAAAGGTCCCACGAATTTTTTGCCCAGTTTTGAGAACTTATGAACGTCTCTGAGATTCTTGGTAGACAAATAGACCCAAGCACCAACACGTAAAGGAAAATTAGAACGATGTTTATCCGCCTGGAACTTTTGGGAATCTTTAGCCTGCTGCAAGGCGGTTTGAACCGTTTTCCACCCCTCAGCCAGAGACGAAATCCACTGCTGGAATTCTGGAGGATGCAGTGCCTCCGCAGGTAATTGGGGTAATGGTGGAAAGGAGCGGCCAGACACAATTTCGAAGGGGTTTTTTTGCGTGCTGCTATGAACGGCATTGTTGTAAGCATATTCTGCAAAGGGAATTAACTCGCACCAGTTGTCTTGGTGATAGTTGGTGTAACAACGTAAATACTGCTCGAGAGTTCTGTTCGTTCTCTCCGACTCACCGTCACTTTGAACGTGGTAGGGGGCGGCACCCGCCGGGGTGGCCCCCAACAAGCCCAGAAAAGCTTTCCAAAATTTTGAAATGAATTGTGGCCCGCGGTCTGACACCACCTTGGAGGGGGAGGAGTGTAGACGATATATATGTTGAATGAACAGTCGCGCCAACTTAGGAGCGGAGGGAATGGATGTGCAGGGGACGAAATGGGCTTGTTTGGAGAACAGGTCTACCACCACCCACAAAACTGTGTTTCCCTGGCTCTCTGGTAAATCCGTGATAAAGTCCATGGAGATGACTTCCCAGGGGCGGGAGGCCACCGGGAGAGGTTTTAACAGTCCATGGGGCTTTCCCGGAATGGATTTGGCTTCCGCACAAACAGAGCACTCCTTGATGTAAGCCTCAATGTCTTTGCGCATGGCGCGCCACCAGAACTGACGGCGGGCTAAATGTAGGGTCTTAAGAAAGCCAAAATGTCCAGCCGAGCGGGCATCATGACAGGCTTCGAGAACCTGCTTACGAAGGGGGGAGGCACGTACCAACAGTCCCCCCTCTTCCAAACACCATTGACTAAGCGTAGCTGGGGATCGCCTTCCCCCGCCGGCGGCTCGCGGAGACCCGCCTCCTCGAGTTCCCGGAGAAAGGGGGAGACCAGGCTGGGAACGGGCGGAGGAGGAGGAGCGGACATCTGAGATCGGGTGACAGCCAGTCCCAGTTGGGCGGGGGAGAGGACAGTGCGCGGGATGTCTCGTAAAGCAGCCCCACCCCCCTCCCCGGGAAGGCGCGAGAGCGCATCAGCCAGTTTATTGGTTTTTCCGGGGAAAAAATGAACAGTGAAAGAAAAACGGGAAAAGAAATCGGCCCAACGCAGTTGTTTTGCAGACATTTTGAGGGGGGTGGAGAGGGCGGCCAAGTTCTTGTGATCTGACCAAACCTGGAAGGGGTGTTTAGCCCCCTCAAGCCAATGGCGCCAAGTGGAAAGCGCGACCTTGATGGCAGCAGTTTCTTTATCCCCAACGGTCCAGTTGAGCTCAGAGCCGGAGAATTTTTTTGATAAATAAGCACACGGAACAAGCCTGCCATCTTTATTTCTCTGCAACAGGGCTGCGCCAAGCGCTTTGTCCAAAGCATCCACATGAACCACAAACGGAAGATCTGGGTCGGGGTGTTTTAAGATAGGTTCGGTAGTGAAAGCTGATTTCAAGAGCTGGAAGGCTGCTTGACATTCCGGAGACCAAGGGAGGGGAGCTCCGGGTTTGGCAGCCTGTGAGTCTTTACCCTTAGTGCGTAAGAGGTCTTTGAGCGGAAGGGTTAGCTCAGCAAAACGGGGTATAAAATCATGATAGAAATTAGCGAACCCTAGGAAAGATTGGAGCTCTTTTCGGTTGGTAGGGGCCGGCCATTGGATGACTGCTTCAATTTTTGCAGGATCCATTTTTAAACCCTCGGGTGAGATCCTGTAGCCCAAATAGTCTATGGAAGATTGATGAAAGCAGCATTTAGACAGTTTTGCGAAGAGGGAATTGTCGAGCAAGCGTTGTAGTACTTCCCGAACCAAAGCCTCATGCTCCTCCACATTTTGTGAGTAAATTAACACGTCGTCCAAATATACGACTACTCCTTTATATAATAAATCATGTAAAACTTCATTTATGAGGGCCATGAAAGCGCCGGGTGCCCCAGCTAACCCGAATGGCATTATTAAGTATTCATACTGTCCGAATTTAGTATTAAAAGCAGTCAAATGTTCGTAGCCCTCTGCAATTCTGACTCTGTAATATGCTTCTCTCAAATCCAGCTTAGTAAAAATCCGTCCCTTGCCCAATGCATCTAAAAGGTCCTTGATTAAGGGCAAAGGATATTTATTGGACATGGAGACAGCATTCAATCCTCGGTAATCAGTACAAAGTCTTAAAGATCCGTCCTTTTTCTTTACAAATAGGACAGGAGCGGCGTGTGTGTGTTTAGTAGCCCGTCGTATGAATCCGCGAGCCAGATTTTTATCTAAGAAGGCACGGAGTTCCTTCTCTTCGGTGGGGCTCATACGATAGATCCTACCCTTGGGTAATTGAGCCCCGGGTTGTAATATGATTTTGCAATCAGTGTCTCTATGGGGGGGCAATTGGTCACATTCTTGCTCTTGAAATACTCTGGCTAAGTCCCGGTAAGCTGGTGGGATGCCTGTGGAATCGTAAGTCACTGGGGTGTGCACAGCTGAAGAAACGGAGGGGTGTATGTCATTAGAAGGTGATTTTTCCCCCCAATTCATATGCTCTCCACAGGGGGGATCAGTGAATTCTAGGATCCGTTCTTTCCAAATAATATTTGGCTCATGTAGTAATAACCATGGCATGCCCAGGACAATAGAATGTTTGGCCACTGGAGCAAGTATGAAACTAATTTTCTCCCAATGGTCAGCGCAACGAAGAAGAACAGGTTGCGTTTTGAATTGAGCCGGGCCCTCGGCTCCGAGTGGGCTGCCGTCCATTTGTGTGAACGGTATGGGCTTCGCTAGGGGAACTCGGTCTAAACCGAGCTCTTCAGCCACTTGAGGCCGCATTAAACAATGGGAGCAGCCAGAATCTACGAGGGCTGAGGCTAGAATACGCGTATGCTTAGCGGGGTTGGCCAGGATCGCTTGAACAGTAATGGGGGCACTGCCTTCACTCACCGCATCTGGAGTCGGATCCATATCCATGGGTGCTGAGGAAAGGCAAACCGCCACTTCCCCCTCCTCTGGATCCCCTTCGGTAACCGCTTTAGACGAGCCCGTTGGAGGGGGACCAGATCTGCGTGGTGGCTTGGCAGAGGGGGTGCGTGGGGTCGGAGCGGTGGGCTTCTGTTTCTTCGGACATTCGGCAGCCAGATGGCCTGGACCCCCGCAATAGAGGCACAACCCCAAACGTCGACGGCGCTCGGAGGTAGTTTCGGAGGAACCTGCTGGGCTGGGCTTGCGAGTTGCAGCGGTGGTCGTGGTCGCGGCGGCGGGCCTCGGGCGTGGACGTCCCCCGGAGCGAGCGTAATCCAAACGAGCTGCTACCTGCGATCCCAAGTCGATCCATTCAGCAACAGTGCGCGGAATGCGGATGAGAAACACCGTTTCCCGAAGTTTGGTGTTGATGGCATCAGAGAAGTATTCACATTTCATGCGTTCAGGCCACTCAGGAGGAAGTCGAGCAGCCGCCGCACGGAACTCACGAGCAAATTCGGCAAAAGAACGGTTGCCCTGCTGGATGGATTTTATGGTACGGATGGCTTCCTTTTCAGCCTCTGGATCTTGGAAGCGGGCTCTTAAGGCTTGAAGGAATGCCGCCACAGTGCGAGTATCATCCGCTTGCAGCTCAAAAAGAGTCACAAACCAGTCAGCAGCCACTCCATCCAGAACAGAACCGATGTCCCGTATTTTTTCACGTTCAGATCGATATAAGTCATCATACTCCTCCATATGTGCATCGAGTTGCAGGATGAAGTAGGGAAGTTTAGAAGCGGTCCCATCGAAACGAGCAGGGATCGGGGGCCTGTAGTACCCTCTCTCCACGGCCCTTGGAGCCCGCTGGGGCTGCGGTTGCACAGGCGGTGGCACAGGTTGTGCTGGTTGAGGCGGCGGCGCAGGTAGAGCCGGAATTGGTGGAGGCGGAGGGACGGGGCCTGGCGCCGCCGGCCCTCTTTGGAGAGTGGGCCCTTGGGAGGTGGCAGATGCGCAGGTAGCAGGACCTAGAAGCGTCGCTCCTACAGTGGGGCCAGCGTTGTTGGGTGCTGGGGTGACGGTGTAGGCACCGACTCGGGGCATCCTGTCCCGCTGCTTCTTTAGCTCCTGTTCCAAGGTAGCTAGTTCTTTCTCTTTGCGAGTCAGGGCATCTTGATGCGCATGCAAGGCTGCTTTCTCACGTTCCAGTTTGGCTAGTTTGTCTCGTTGAATGGCTGCAGTCAGTTCACTTTGCGTACGGATGGCCTTAACGCATTCACGTTGACGTTCCAGATCCAATTTAGAGTGTTCAAGAACCTTATCATGGATCGATAGATCCTGCATGTACTGCCGTTGCAACGCGTCTTTGGCTCGGTCCAGTTCAAGTTGGATGTCCTTGCGCTGTTGTTCACGGTCTTTTTGCAGGTTTTCACGTTCCTTCTGCAGCTGTTCCCGTTCCTCCTCCCATAGCTGGCGTTCACGAACCCATGCTTCTTGGGCGTCCCGCAGTCGAGCCACTTCCTCGTCCCAACTTTCTTTGGACGGGACGGGGAATAAATCCGGATGGGGAGACAGACTTTCTTCAGATTCCTCCTCATCGGAGAGTAACACTTCCAGTCCTCCGACGGCTCCACGGGGCGCCTCACGTGCATCAGCTCCCCTTAGTCCAGGATCTGGAGGATCTGCTTGGGAACCAGTACGGGCACCCCTCCCAATCCTTGAACCCGACAAAGTCCCGGTATCAGCTGCGGTCTTGGGACGGGCCCCAGTGCTTTGCCACTGTGGATTCTTGGGAGGATCATCAAAATACGAGTCAAGGAATCGTTCAATTGATTCCTGGGTTGCTGCATGAAAAGTGGTCAGACCCATCTCCTCTGAGACAGGTTGCATTTGAGGTTTGTAATCCACACGAAAACGGGTAGAGATCCGGTCCACAGGCGCTCGATCCATAGACAGCGCCCCAAATGACTCATGCAGATCCGCATGATCGTTTCCGCGTCCTTCATCCCAACGGAGTAATGGAAGACTCGTGTCGAATCTAGGACGGGAGAGAGTTACCAGCGAGACCCGTTCTCCCGCTGGTTCCTCCAAGTCAAGAAGGGAAGGCTCGGAACCCTCTATGGGGGCTACCGTGCCTTCCACAGTTTCAGGAATATTCAACCTCTGCATGCTGGCACACCAGAGGTCCACTGATATTTAGGGGAAAGATGAGTCGGAGTCCTGTCACAATGTAAGGAATTCCATAGAGCAGAAATAAAAGGCTTTTTGGGTTGAAAGACCGTTTATTCAGACATCTTAGAAAGCTCACGTACACGACGTGACAGGACTGAGGTCTCCCGCCAGAACCACAGGTTATAACCTTCTCCGCCCCATCCCCCCTCTCGTTCTCCCCAGTCCATTCTCATGGGAACGGCTTCCTCATCTCTGTCTGTGAGATAAGGCCTCTGCCAGAGTGATTGCTGCCGTTTCTGGCCCATCGCCCGAAATCTGGAATTCAGTCAAGGCCATGCGGCTGTGCTGAGAGTCAACACCATAGAAACCTTTACAATCAGACAGTTCATAATGCTTGGAACCATCAATCAGAATTGGAGGAGGCACTTTCATCTCTGGATGCCAGACATCCGGGGAATTGGTTTTCTTCAGCAGGCTGCAATGAAACACAGGGTGAATTTTACTCAGAGCTTTAGGCAAGTCCAGTTCAGCGGTTACCTTGTTAATGACCCTGACAATTCAAAAGGGGCCCACATATTTTGCACTCAGCTTGGAGGGTTGGTGCAGGCTACGCAAACTCTTAGTGGACAAATAGACCATGTCACCCACCACCAACGGGAAATCACGCCTGCGCTTATTTGCTTGACGCTTGTAGGCCTCCCTAGCCTTTGTAAGGGCACGAAGGATCTCTGGCCATTGCTGAGCCACAGACTGAATCCAATCCTGAAGTTCAGGTGCGGGTGAAGCATCTGACAGCAGCAAATGGGGCAAGGGAGGTGCTGACTGTCCACCTCAAATGGAGTCTTGCCCGTACTGCTATGAACAGAGTTATTATAGGCGTATTCAGCATAGGGCAACAGGTCAACCCAATTATCCTGCTGATAATTGGCATAACAACGAAGATATTGTTCCAACGTCTGTTGGGATCTCTCGGTCTCGCCATCGGTCTGTGGATGAAAGGCAGATGAGACCCCCTGCTCCACCCCCAACAATTTGAGCAAGGCCCTCGAGAAACGAGACACAAACATGCTCCCGCGATCTGAAATTAACTTCTTCGGAAACGAATGTAAACGATAGATATGCAACATGAACAGTTCAGCCAATTTCTGGGCAGTGGGAATAGAAGCACATGGAATAAAGTGGGCTTGCTTTGAGAATAAATCTACCACAGTCCAAATCACCGTTTTGCCATGACTCAGAGGCAGGTCAGTGATGAAATCCATGGAAATCACTTGCCAGGGGGCACTAGGTAAAGCAATGTCCTGTAACAGACCCTGAGCCTTTGCAGGGATTGTCTTAGCCATGGCACACACAGGGCATCCTTTGATGTAATCCTCAATATCCTTACGCATGGTTCTCCACCAAAACTGCCTTCTTAACAAGTGCAGAGTTTTCACAAAGCCGAAATGGCCTGCAGATTTGACATCATGTCCCTGGTGGAGAATTTGAGAACGCAGTGGGGGTGGGACAAACAGCAGAGATCCACGACACCAGAGACCATTCTGTAAGATCAGCCCATCACCCCCCTCCTCCTTTGCAACCGGAGATTTGCCAGCCTCCAAGAAACCAGAGAGGAGGTGGTCAGGTGGAGCGAGTCCAGGCGTGCCCTGAGCCAGCATGCGAGAGCGGGTAACCACTAGGCCCAAATGGGAGGGGGAGAGGATCGTACGGGGAAGAGCAGACGAAGGTGAGGACACCCCCTCCTCTGGCAACCTAGAGAGAGCATCCGCCAAACGATTGGTCTTGCCCGGAAAGAAATGAACAGTGAATCTGAATCTAGCAAAGAAGTCAGCCCACTGCAGCTGCTTAGCTGTCAGACGACCGGGGGTGCATAAAGCAGCCAGATTTTTATGGTCAGTCCAAACTTCAAAAGGCTGTTCAGCTCCCTCCAAGAAATGCCTCCAAACAGACAGGGCAGCTTTAATTGCACAGGTTTCTTTATCTCCCACAGTCCAATTTAGCTCAGCCCCAGAAAATTTGCGGGAAAGATAGGCGCAGGGGTGGAGGCGACCAGCGGAGTCCTTCTGGAGAAGGACAGCACCGAGAGCCTTATCAGAGGCATCCACATGCAACACAAAGGGCTGAGACGGGTCAGGGTGAGCCAGGACAGGCTCAGAGGTGAACGCAGCCTTCAGGTTGTCAAAGGCTGCCTGGCAGGAAGAGTCCCAGGGCAAACTGGCTCCAGGGCGGGCTGCAGCCGAACCCTGCGTTTTCATACGCAAGAGGTCAGTGAGGGGCAGAGCCAGGGAGGAAAAATCCGGAATAAAGTCACGGTAGAAATTAGCAAAGCCAAGAAAGGACTGGAGCTGTTTACGAGAGCGGGGGGCCTGCCAGGCTAGCACATCGGCTACCTTGGCAGGGTCCATTTGTAATCCAGCAGCAGAAATACGATAACCCAAAAAATCCAGCTGACATTTGTGGAATTCACACTTGGAAAGCTTCACATATAAGGAGTTAGCAAGAAGTCGCGACAAGACCTCCCTGACCAAAGCAACATGAGAGGCTTCGTCCTGGGTATAAATTAACACATAACAGGGGGGAGGGGACTTCGCACAGGTCGTGTCCTCAAAACGAGTCTGACGGGGCGGGAGGGGACTTCGCACAGGTCGTGTCCTCAAAACGAGTCTGTCCTGTTTTATTTCCCTCAACCTGATATTTTCAAAAATTGCTAAACCAGTGAGCTACTCCTGAGTGAGCTAAACTTTGGAGCTACTCCTGCATCAATGACCAGGGAGGGGATGCTTTATTACCCTCCCTTCCACCACATCGTCCACAGTCAGGGAGAATCCACCTGCCGCTGCTCTGCTATTGCAGGGAGCCCCCTTTTTCTTTTGCATTTTGCACATGTGCAGCTATGCATGTGAAGCCCATCAGATTGTGGGATGATCAGCATGGCATCTGGGGTTCATTTCTATATTGCAGGAAATAAAAAAGAGAGAAGCATCTCCGTGCAAAGGTGCGAAAGCAACCCGGATTGTTTCCATGGGCTCCAATATGAATGGGATAAAGGAAAACAAGTTCCTTTATGACGACTGCAACCCGTTATACATTTTCTGTGCAGAATTTACCATGGAAGACTCATCATCCCTTTACGCTATGTGTCTCTACAGGACTATAACGAGGAATGTAAGAATGACCCCCAATTTGTTCAAGGTTTGATGCTTCACATGCTGGTACTCAACCGTAACAATCCCTGTTGACTGGGGCCAGTCATTGAAAGAAAAATATATCAGCCATGCAGGTGATGCAAGGATCAGTGTTTAAGTCTGCAAATTTGTTTTAACAAACATTTCATCTTTCTCAGGAACTCTGGCTCCAGGTAGTCAGTGTAGCTAATATGAAGGCAGGCAACTGTGCTTATTGCGGCGCAGAATGCCAAGCCACATAAATAAGACAGCTTATTTGGGCATAAAGAGAAATTTGCATTGCAGAGTCACAGGATGTGCATTGTAAAGTCATGAGCAATGGATTGCAAATTTGCAAGCTATAAAATGCCTTGCAAATTTGAATATGGAATTTGAAACTATGGCCTTTTCCACATGCACAGCTTACCACAGACTTTCCATGTAGTCAGACCTCATGTTTTGGAAATGTTTTTCATGAAACAATTCATTCTGCATACCTCCATTTCCCCCCATTGTCATTTTCCCCCTTTTCTTTTCAGTTGCATTTATTCCACATGTTACTGTTGAAGACATATTATTCCTAATGGTGGTGGGATGTCATCTGTAACTCAGAAGAACAACCTACCCCTTCAGCCATTGCCTCCTCCCCCTCCTCCTCCGTTTTTGTCTGTCACATTTGTGATGCACACGTACAAGCCATGTCAATTGTATCAGCTTTCTCAGTTTCATCTTGAACAAGTGATGTCACATTTTCAAGCGCCTGCTGCACTAACAATTGTGCAGCAGTCCCATATCAGTTTCCTCCTTCAAAAGCAACTTTCCTTCTCAATTTTACTCGCTCCTAAAAGTGGTCACGGTGTATCTTAGCCTTAATGTGACATCGCTCAAATGGGATGAAACTGACAAAAATGATACAGTCAACCCGGCTTGTGCCTGTCCCCTCATGTTACATCACTAATGCAATAGAGAGAGAAAATTAAAAGTTTTTTGATAACGGGATAAGGGAGGGGACCAAATGAGTGAAGGGGAGCTTGGGTGACTGCCTGGGGGTGGCGGAGAAAGGCCAGGGGGTTGCTGGGGCACAGAAATAAAAGACAGTTTCAACATGATCACATGCTCAAGGGAAGCAGGCTCAGAAACAGATTGAACAAAAATCACGAAAAAGTGCTAAGGGAAATCAATGGAGGAAAAACGAAGGGGAGATCATTCTGAAACCAAAGAGAGGAAAAAACTGCAGAATTAAAAGAAAAATGTAGTGTTTTAAATAACTTGTGTGGTAAAGGCCTATGTGAACAAAATGAACTTTGCCCTCGTCTGACATGACAACATGCAAAATACTTGTCTTTAGCTCCTGTCAGAATCTCAGCCCGCACAGAGATCCCTTTGTGCTTTTTCGTTCCTTTGTTGAACTGTGAAAAACACTTTTCCAGAAGATATTTCTGGCAGGCCATTGAGCGTGATCCCTCGGAAGAAAAACAGTGTAGACAAGGGATTATTCACAGTTGCTCAATGTAGACAGCTTCATGTCTCCAGGTAGCCTAATAATCTTTTGGAAGCAAACTAATCCTTTGACAGGCCAGTGTGGGAAGTTATGATGCTTCTATTAAAGTTCAATCAGGCAATCAGAAGCTCACTTTCATCCCAAGAAGCCACACTGTCTAACAACACGGCAGGCAGGTCAGGCTGCAGTCCTTGCAACTCACTGTACCCCGACCACGATTCCATGCTGGGAGGAAAGGAGACACTTCCGACTTGCTTAAAATGATGCCTCCCATCTACAAATGAACGATCACCGATCAAGCACTACAGACAGAATTCCCATGATTGCCTCAAGCGCTGAACTCCTCAGAAGAGCTGCTTCCCAAATTTAGGTGCCAGTCATCAAAACAGGGTCATGGATGAACTGTCCCCATGTTTTATAGTTGTACAAGCAGGCGTAACCCGGGACAGTGGCCAATTTGGCACTCCATTTTGGGGGAAGGCCTGAGCTCCCCTGATTCTCTGCTTTGCCAGCTAAACAGATGGCTGCAGTGCTAGTTGAAATCAAATGAAATCAAAATGGGGGTAGCTTTAGGAAGTCTGTCGCCTCGTTTGAGGGTTTGTAACTGCCCCATGAGCCAGAGTCTCTGTTGTCTCTCCCTGCTTCGGCTACAAAGGGATGCTTGCAAGGAATCTTCAAGGAGTGCTACTCAGAAAGTGGCGCATGGATTCTGTGCCCACCAGCACCTTTGGCCAGTGGGTGACACTTCCGTCCAGTTATAAAATGGTACCCCGAGCAACATAACTTGTTATGATCACTTTCCCCGCTTCCCTTTATTAATGGTAGCGCTTTCGGACAAAAGTCTTGAGCCAAAATGCAATACAATCAGACACAAATGACATCAAACCAACAAAGATGACTTGGTCTCACACAAGCCTTTATTGGCATAAAGAGATGACTTGGTCAATACCAAAGTACCATGAAAAATATGAGACTCCATCTTGTTAGATCAATGTGAAGTAATATGAAGCATTGTGAAGAGTGTCTTGCAAATATGGCAGACAAAAATTTGGCCCTAGCTTGCGTCAAGATTGAGATTGGCCAAAGGAAAGAAGCAGCCTGGAGTTTAATAGCAAGGTAGTATTTATTCAGAACAGGAGAAATCCAAAGTTATCATAGTGAAAATCATTGATAACAAAACATGATCCATGGTCTCAATTATGCCAGAGGCACAAGGGCAAAAATGGTGTGGAAACAGAATGTTCGTCTGCAGATTGACAGGCATGGTTGTTGCTAAGGATGGTGAGATGTTTTAAATATGGAGGGAGACCTACTGAGGGAGAGATTCCAGATGGTGAGGTGGAGCATACTGGATGAGATTGGAGTTCAGTACTGGTTCTATCAAGTGTGATTGTTCTCTTTTTGAACTCTCATAGGCCCGTTCTGCACAGCAAATGCATAGCGGGTTGCAGTCAGGATAAAGTAATCCGCTTTCCTATTTTCGTGTCCGCATGTATCCGCGCAGGCAGTGATTGGAGCCCACAGAAACAATGCGGGTTGCTGTTGCACATCTTCTTTTTAATTTCATCCCACCGATGCGCAGCTGCTCAGGCACACACAGATGAGCCCCCACAGCCATGCTGATATCTCATGATATGACCCTTTGCTCATAGAGAGGCCTTGGTTTGGCAACTGGGAGGGGAGAGGTGCGCGCAGCAGTGTCTGGCCAATGCCAATTCTCCCTCACTGCTGTATAAAGGAGGATGCAGGCGCAAGCCCCAGCCAGCCAATCTGGGGCTGAGAAGAGCCTGACTGACTGGGAGAACGGGCAAGGGGGCTGCGCAGCTGAACTGGATCAGCTGACCCCCTTAGATGGGATGCAGGGAGGTGTATAAGGAGAATATAAAAAGGAAGAAGGCAATGGAAGGGGGTGAGGAAGAGGAGGAGAGAGAGCAGAGGAAGAAGAGAAGGGGGCATTCATTGAAAATGCTGGGGGGAAGAATTAGGACTAATAAAAGGAAACACTTCTTCACGCAATGTGTGATTGGTGTTTGGAATATGCTGCCACAGGAGGTGGTGATGGCCACTAACCTGGATAGCTTTAAAATGGTCTTGGACAGATTTATGGAGGAGAAGTCGATCTATGGCTACCAATCTTGATCCTCTTTGATCTGAGATTGCAAATGCCTTAGCAGACCAGGTGCTTGGGAGCAGCAGCAGCAGCAGCAGGCCATTGCTTTCACCTCCTGCCTGTGAGCTCCCAAAGGCACCTGGTGGGCCACTGCGAGTAGCAGAGAGCTGGACTAGGTGGCCTCTGGTCTGATCCAGCAGGCTCTTTCCTATGTTCTTATGAAGACAGAGCTGAAGGAAAAAAGAAAGAAGAAAGGGTGGAAGCTGCACAGCAGTCCTCAGTCAGCAGAAGACCCAACAGGAGGCGCTGGACTGGCTGGCCATGGCTCATGGGAGGGCTTGGGGGAACGGCAGAGCAGCACACAAACACATACACACACACACACACACACACACACACACACACACACACAGCACTCCACAGCGTTGCAGAGAGGGTTTTAGTGAAGGAAGCATTTTCATGGGGTTGGTTATTTCTAGAACCTTTTTTTTTACATTCAGTCCCTTGTTTATATTTTGATGATGATAAATGCAGTTTTGCAGTTCAACTACAATCTTGTGCCTTGGACTATTCGTTTTGAAGCTGCATTCACACCTTGTTGGCTAGCGTCCTGTTGCTGCGTTGTAACCATCATTCACACCCCGACTTGTCTTGTCCCCACATCAATTGTGATTGTTTGCTATACCACAAACAATAGTGCAATATCCAGGGATGTACAGATGCAACTACGGATAATACGGAAGGACTTTTTAAGGCATTCTTGAACATCACTGAGGTAGAGACTCTCTGCTGTGGTTTGGGAAGCATGGTTGGGGTTCTTTTAATTGGTTTTGAGAAATGAAATAAAGGGGGTGCAGGGCGAGAGAGAGCTGCTAACCCTGGCTGCAACAAGAGTGCACATGAAGCAATGTGAACACTAGATGGCGCTGCACAAACATTGAAGGGAAAGTCTCTGTGCTGAGAGTCAAGGGACCCTCCATCGTCCACCATCCATGGAGTCTGTTTCATCTGCCTTCAGGCACTCAGTCATCCCTCGGCCTCTCAGAAAATAAGAAGCTCAATTGAATTTAGCAGGCTCAACGCAGACCTCCCAAAGAGATGGGGGAATTCCTAGAGCATGGGGGAGCGGGGGGGGGGGGCAGTGCTGTGATGTCACTTCTAGTTGATTATCCAGAAGTGAGGTTACAGTATGTGATATGTCCCAGTTTTATATCAGTTCTGTATCTCAGTGGTCAAATCCCCACCGCCGATTTATCGCGAGATGCTCACGCGAAATATCCAGGTTTCCAGACGAACTCCCCGCAGCCACACCGCCAAACAGTGCTGGTGCTCCCTCGACCCCTTATCATGTGTTTTTTCAGAACCTGCATGATTGAGCACCTTTTCAAAAAACACGTGTCCAATCCAGACGGGTGGGGAGGATCGGGGATTGGATCCAGGTTTGTATTTTGCGCTATAGGGAGTGACGCGGGGGGGTTCCAGCCAATGAGAGCGCGGCTCGTGTCTGGTGAACTCGCAGGCGTGGGGGTGGGGAGGAGACACCTTGGCACCAGGCTTTCCTCTGTGGATATTGGCCCGCCCGGAGTGAGTGGGAGGCCGTGTACTTGGCGGGGATGCTGGAGCCTGCTGTCAGCCGCCCGGGCGGAGAGACTTTTGCACAGCCTCGCAGGCCGCACCATGCCAGACCCACCCCGCAGCACGCTTCTCCGCACCCCAGCCGGCCTGGCTTCGCCGTCGCTCGGCCACAAACTCCAGCCCAGGGAAGCGCACTGGCTTTTGCCGCCGAGGAAGCACACCAGGAGCCCTTCCCACCGAGGGACAGGAGAAAACTTGCCCCTTCTTTCCTTTGGGCAGAAAGAGATGCTGGAATGGAGGGGAGGCACGCAAGGCCCCCCTGCTGCCATCACAAAATATTACATGGCTTTGATGTCCTTGGAGAAAGAGCATTGTTTTTCTCTGGGAGAAATGGGCCTTTGAGCAGACAATTCCCCATCCCCCACAGCCACTGGATTCTCTCTCTCTCTCTCTTTCTTTCGGTCCTCTCTAATTTTTCCATAAAACTCCTGATGAGTGAATTAGACACTTATTAAAGTCTCCTTTTAATCAGCAGTAAGGGGAGATCCTCCTCGCCCCCCTCCGTTAAAAGTTAAAGTTAATTTTTTTGGCAACATTGGTAAGCAAAGATGCATCAGCCCAGCGGTCTCAACATCCTCTGTTCTGTCCGTGGCTCTTGGGCAAGAGGTTTCCCCGACGCTGTGATCCAGTTTTGAATGGCCTATCAGAAGAAAACTGCTTGGCTGGGGTTATTGTGTGCATACACTGACGTGCTCACATCATGTTTTTTTTAAAAAAAAACGAGTTCCCGCCCCAACATGACACGACAGCCAATCAGGATAGACCTGCCGAGACGATCGTGTGTTCATGGGGATTGCTGCATTGTTTGAATCCGTGATAGACATCGATGTCTTCACTAGAAACATGCTGCAGTGGGGATGGTAAAACCTCGATGAAAAGGTGCGGATTCTTTTGAAACCTGGATGGATCTAGATTTGATTTCTCAGTGGGGAAATGACAAATGTTCCATGCCAATAATGGAAGCAGAGAGGCAAGAGGTCAAAAGAAGTAGGCTCTGTTATCTCCTCGTTTGGCTTCTCCTGAGTGAAGTCCTGAGAGGGTGCACACTTTTTTTTTTATAGGAAATTGCGTGGGAAACAGAATACATCAAGCATGGGGGCAATCTTGTGGTAAAATATATTTGTGTTCTTCAGAAGTACACAATAAACCAGGAATTCAAAATAATAGATCACAAGAGGTAAGTTTACATGGTACAATTACAGCATCTTAGGATAGATAGGATCTTGGGCTTTGATGTGGGAGAGGCATCGTTCTGGAAGGGGAATTCCTTTCCTTGCCAAATGTTTGTCACCCAAAGATCACAAGGTTAGCTGCCGTGTCGCTGACAGGCAACATTTATATTTTCCTATTCGCTAGTATTTAACGCAATGCCTACCTAACCAGGACACAATTATACTGGGTGATGCTTCTTCGTTTAGGAATAATCATATTTCCTTGCTAAAGCACAGCATTTCTAGTACATGGTTTCGTAGATGTCTTTATAGCATCAAACACATCCCTGGGATTTGTATTTTACCAACAGGATATGTAAGGATACAACAAAAACCGATTCTCAGATGCAATCACTTGGGTTTCAAAGGGTTTCTGGCCTCACAACACATCTGCACCAACTCTCCCCAGGCCCCATCTGCTGAAAGCTCCTGGAATTGGATGAAGGATCCTGCTGGATCCTACTAGACTGGGTGAAGCTTTCTTTCACTGGAGTTCAGTTGCTGTCCTAAGTGCTTGAATGAACGATTCCATTCTTCTAAGTAGTAGTTTGCATCAATCCATCTAAACCTTTTCAAAATATCTCCAATTTCCCTTGCCTTCTCTTCTCTTCATTTCTTGGGACAAAATTGGCTCCTCCTATGAACTCGTGGATACCCTGAAGTCTTCAGTTTGTTTCAGCCTCTGGCTTTCTTTTCTCAGTCCAGAGCCCACTGCAGGAAATGTTAGCAGGTCTGGTGGGGTGTAAATAGGTAACAAGATTTGGTCCCTGTATCAGCTGCTGGGGACTAGAGCTGCTTCCCTTGCAATGCTGTGGCTCTTCACTAGGCAATCCTTTTCTGTAGGAGGGATAGAAACCACCAACAGCTGCTGGGTGAAGGAGGAAGTCCACGGCAAATGATGTAATGCTGTAAAATTCAAGTCTGACCAGGGATAGATACAGAAACTATTCTCTAGTTATGCTAAGCTACTTAATACCTGCCATGGGTGCGGTTTTGTTATGATAGTTAACACCTGTAGGGACTTTCAGGGCCATCTGAAGGTGAACCACACCTGTCTGAGCCCATTGACTTGAACTGAGTTCATCACTTATGAGTATTGCAAATGATGCCTCAAAAGAGACAGCAGCTCTGGAGGATAATTACTTGGGAGGCGGCCATTTCCTTTTCAAGTGACAGCTGAAGCTGGAGAAGAAACAGGCGGCTGAATGCCGAGAGCAGCTGAGGACAGGGGGAAGGAGTTGGAGCTTCTTTGGGCTCAGACCTTCTTATTGTATTTCCCAGAGCACCCTTTTTTGTGACTTGGGGAACAACTCATTCTTATGCTTTGAGAATGTGAAGGAGTAAGAACTGCCTACCCTCAGAGGAGCCCACTCTGCTGGTCTCCTGGCTCACCATGGAGACTCACTTAGCGAAGCCTGAGTAGCCCTCTCTGAGGACAGGTCATTCTGCTGTATCCGGCTGCCTTGGGAATGGCTGAATTATCCAATCACATCCAATACCCTATCAGGGAGGAACTACCCACCCCTACTGGAGGTACAGTTGGAGGCAATAAATCATACAGGGCAGTGAAGGCTGGACTACTTCTCAGTGGGCTCACAGGGTACCTTTTTGTAGCATTTTTGTAGCAAACCCACTGATCTCTCACAGCACACTAATGTATCATGGAATATAGTTTGACATTTCTTCCTTATGGAATGCTGGTACCCATCCATTTAGAAGAACACTGTCGTCTCCATGTCCTTCTCTTTGCATTTTTCAGCATCCACTTGTTTGGCTCCCTTATACTGCTGCCATTTTTTGGTTGAGCTTTGCCAAATGCACACCCCTGGTCCCAGGTATGCCCCTCATCCCCTGTGAGGTTTGCCTGGCACTTCCAATGTGTGGGCTTAGGCACCAGGTGAAAACTGCATTGTTTCATCCTGCTTTGGTAGGAGTTTGTTGGTTTGGAATTCATCATGGCTGAGTTTTTGGACGTGCTGTCTCTCAGCTGGACCTGGCTTTCTTGGGCTGTGGTCAATTCCCCACTTACCATCTGCTGCGCGCTACTCTCGCCAAGTAGCGCGGGGTCCTGTGGCACTCCCCACTACAGGGGCAACGACAACGCAGCCGCCCCGACGCTGCCGCTCTTGCGCCACCTCAGCGTGCGTCATTCCTGGCGCTCCTCAAAATGGCGCCTTTTGATGACCCCACGCAGAGCTTTCTTCATTGAGTAAATCCATCACATTTTTTCCTGCTACCTTCAATTTTTTTCAGCATAATTATCTTTCCCAGAGGCTTGTCTTCTCATAATGCACCCAAAGTACAATAGCCTCAGTTTAGTCATTTTAGCTGCCTTATACAAGGATCTTTCCTATCTCTTTCATGGCTGCCCTTTCTAGTCTCAACCGCCTTCTGATTTCTTGGTGGCAGTTTCCCTTTTGGTTGATGATTATGTCAAGGAATAAAAAATATTGAACATTTTCAATTTCTTGTCGAATACTTTTGTAACGAACCAGTAAAGTCCAGTCAAAAGCAACCGTGTTAAGTTCTTTATTGAGCTGGCATTCTTAGTCAGGAACAGGCAATGCGAGAACTGACACCCAGATCTCAAGCAACTGCTTATACAGGGCATCAGACAGGCTCCCGCCAAAAGAATATAAACAGTGTTTCACACAGTCAAGCAAGCAAGTAAAAGATAACCAAAACAGTAAAATTCCCCTTTCTGGGCGTTTAGCCAAAACCTCCGGCGAGAACCTCTCCAAGGTTGAACTGCTACCTTACAACTTTCATGGCTGGAATCACTGGGGTATTGTGGGGTTTCTGGGCTGTATGGCCGTGTTCCAGTAGCATTTTTTCCTGATGTTTTGCCTGCATCTGTGCAGTGGTGTATCTGCCCAAGGACAAACAGACACCTTACGAGGTAGGTGGGACTGAGAGAGCTCAGAAGGTCACGCAGCAGGAATGTAGGAGTGCGGAAACAAATCTGGTTCACCAGATAAATCTCTGCCACTCAGATAGAGGAGTGGGGACTCAAACCCAGTTCTCCAGATTAGAATCCACCCGCTCTTAACCACTACATCACAATGGCTCTCGGTGTAGTGGGGTCTCTTTGCATTTCTCTGTTTACACACAAGGAGGTACCCCACTGCCTGCTGCCACATGCCTGCTGAATTCTCCTGGGTCTGCTTTTCCTGGTTCTCGTTCTTCTGCCAGCTCTCATCACACCCGGTAGTCACAAGATTGCTGGCTTTGTTAAAGCCCTTTGAATTGTTGTTATATTGATATTGTAGCTGCTTTCCAAAAATACCCCCCCCCCCCAATCATGAAAGAAGCAAAGCAATTCTCTGGAGCACACTCTGCTAAAGAAAGGAACCATGTCCTTGAACTGATATTCCCTCCCCCGTCCACCCCCTCCCACACACACACTTCCTGCCACTGCTGCTGCTGCTGCAGGAGAGTGTCAGGCCCACACCATTCTGGGCCTGGCAGTTCAGATGTCCACACCCAGCTGCAGATGGCCCGGCCATTATCATCGCTCAAGGCCTCTCCCTGCTCACATGTAACTAGTGAAGAGAGCTTGGCCGTTCATACTTATCTGCCTTCCTGAAGGAGTGAACTGTCTGTCCTAAACAATGCCTCTATTCCCACCGTCCTTTCACATGCTGATGTTATGGGAATGCGAGGGGGGGGGGGGATTTTGGGTCGAACCTTTTCTGCAACTTACAGGTCAGAGAGCCAAACTTCAGTTTTGGCTGTCTGAGCCTTGGCCTGACACAGTTCCAATAAAGCTCTTGAAATCTTCATGACTGGATTAACAGACCATAACACAGAGAGAGGCTTGTTATTTTGATATTCCTTGGTATTTTAAATATTCTTGTATTAAACCTATCATTATTTTGATAGATCTAATATGGTACAAATGCTTGAAGTTGAAATAAAGGCAGAAGTCGAGTGGGGGAGGCAGGGTGGAGCCAAAAAGCTGGAAGCAAAGAATAAAGCAGGACCTTTGGTTTCATCCTCCCTGCAAAGCAAGGGAGAAGGTCACAGAGATTATGGGATCTGCCATGCAGTGCGGGGCGGGGCGGGGGGGGGGGCGGCATCTGAAACTGTCTATCACAACTCAGTCATAAAAGGGTTAACTGTATGTAAACCAGTTGTTGAGGTCACTGTTTTATGACCTGGTCTATTGATTAGCTATTAGTGAGTCAGACAGCCATTGCTGACATGTTAGTGAGCACATGCATCAGAAGTTATAACAGTGGTGGAATTCAAATAATTTAACAACTGGTTGTTTACAAGCACCATTTTAACAACCAGGAAGTGGTGCGAACCGGCTGAATCCCACCAGTGGTTATAAAGTTAATTCTGGCTGCCATTCGCACAGGGGGCGCAGCTGCTTTGCAGCTGCGCCGCCCTTGCACCGCCCGCCTGGCGCCGAGCCGGCGTTTTTAGAGTGCGCTGGGAAGCGCACTTTTCTGAAAACGCCAGCTGGAAGCTGCTGCTGTGCGAACGGCAGGGGCTTCCCGGCGCTTCCCCCCCCACTCCCTGCCTTCACTCACCTGCACTCCGGCCCTCCAGCACGTCGCCGGGGCCTGGTGACACGCCCCCCTGCTCTGCGACACGGAAGCAGGCGCGCAGGGCAGGGGAGGCGTGTCCCCAGGCCCTGGCGACGCGCTGGAGGGCCGGAGAGCAGGTGAGTCGACCGGGCGACGGCGCCCAGCGGCGCCGTCTTCCCGGTTCTTTCTGGGAACGTCCATGTGGACGGTCCCAGCATTGTCGGGTCGGCGTCAGAAACACCGACCCAAGCCCTTCTGCCTCCATGCGGAAAGGGCCTCTGTTTCTTTGTTTGAGCAGAAGGCAGACAAGAGGAGACACCAGATAGGTAGTGAGAAGTAACCAAACGTACAGTCATGTAGATGTGTAACAGAAGAAAGGATTTCTTATTTTATCTCCATGTAGCCCTCCCTTTATAGTTAGTAAACTCATTTATATAAAAACCAACTGAAAATCTGTCTCTTCTGTCCTACTCTGCTAATATACATGCACCCAACCGTAACAGAAGCTCTGCTCTGAAAAGAATCTCCCTTCAATGCAGGACAGGACAGTAGTGAATAATAATCAGCCTTGCAAGTGATCTGAATTATGGGGTGAAGGAGGTACGGCTTATAAAGAAATGAGCAGGCTTTCACAGTGGACACTAAAAATGCTTGCTGTCAGTTGGAAATTATTTCAGGAACGTGGGGTTAATTGTATGAAATTGATTTCAGTGGCATTTCCTGTAAAAACCTTACTTTTCCCTGCCCTTCTTAGAATGCCCAAGGCGGCAGCAGCAAGAGCTGGACTTCTGGAGCCATGGAAGATTGCACTGATTGTCCTGGCAGGGCTGGCGCTTCTTGCAATCGTTGTTGGGCTGCTAGTATATTTTTTGGCCTTTGGTGAGTACATCAGTTTTCTATCTGATGTGAACTGACAGTTTGGTAACAAATTCTGCAGCAATAACCCCCCCACCCCCCCAGTTCCCTGGCCAAGGACAGCCTTCACCCCAGGGCATAAAAAGGAGATCAGCCAGTGCTGGATGATGGCACAAAACTGTTTCCTCAAGAACTCTGCCTGCTGCTTTTTGCTATCAGTTGATCACCAGTTCACCGCCTTTCACTGAGCTTCCAGAGGTGGCTTTCAGCCGGATTGTGTCTGAAAAGGCTCCCCCACCTGACTTGGGCTACTGCGGAAAGATCCAGTGCATTAATCTACAGAGCTTCCTTGTGTCTCTATTCAAAACCAGAACTCCCAGATCACATGGGTTAAAAATCCCCACAACCCAGAATACTTTTTAAAGAGCTCCCAAAAAATTTTCCATTGGAAAAACTGAGGCAGTCTTCAGGTCTTTCCATGCTGAACATTTGGAATGAGTGAAATACTTCAAAATTATCAGTGATATTTCCTTTAACTTTTCAACTTGGGGGGAAGAATTAGGACTAATCAAAGGAAACACTTCTTCACACAACGTGTGATTGGTGTTTGGAATATGCTGCCACAGGAGGTGGTGATGGCCACTAACCTGGATAGCTTTAAAAAGGGCTTGGACAGATTTATGGAGGAGAAGTCGATCTATGGCTACCAATCTTGATCCTCCTTGATCTGAGATTGCAAATGCCTTAGCAGACCAGGTGCTCAGGAGCAGCAGCAGCAGCAGCAGCAGCAGAAAGCCATTGCTTTCACATCCTGCATGTGAGCTCCCAAAGGCACCTGGTGGGCCACTGCGAGTAGCAGAGTGCTGGACTAGATGGACCAGCTGGCTAATTCTTATGTTCTTAACTTCAACTATATTTCCATCTGGAGAATATAAATACTTTGGGCAGCAAACATAATTATTAACCCTTCAAACAGTGACAATATTTCATAGGAGATTTTTTCAGTGCTTTCCCCATATCTCCCATTTTGTTTTCACTTGAAAAACTGAAGAAGTCTGAGGACTGGACAAGGTGGTATACATTTTGACCGAGAAAAATATTGACTCAAGAAGCATTTTACTCTTTCTAAAAGAGAAAATATTTCACAGGAGGCTTTTTTGGGGCTCCCCCAAATGTTCCTGCTGGAAAGTTTAAAAAAAAGTCCTCAGAAAGTTTTTATTCTGATTTTTTCTTTCTCCTGCCCTCTCCCTCACATCTTTACTTACGCCCGTTGGTGCCCGAAGTGAGGCTGCTGACTCTGGGCTGGGGCATTCCTGGAGATACAAGAGCAGAGCCTGAGAGCGGGTGTTTTGAGGAGGGGAAGGACCTCAGAAGGAGATAATGCCGTAGGAACCACTCCCCAGAGCAGCCCTGGTCTCCAGAGGAACTGCTGTGTGTTGTATGGAGATCTCTTATAATTCTAGGAGATCTCCAGGCCTCATCTGGCAGTTGGCAACCCTAGCCTGAAGGCTTGGAGGCCATGTCCAGCTGTGCCTGGTGTCACAGGGGATAGGAAGGGGAAGGAGGGACATGTGACAAAAATGCCAAGCGGAGCAGCCTTTCCCCTCCCCCCCCCACTAGATATTGCTCTTCCTCCTGGAGACCTGAGAAGGAGGACAAAAGCCAGACTCTTCCTGTCAGATGCAGAGACCTAGCAACCCAGGACTGCCTTGAGGAAGCTGTTTCATGGCTGCACTGTGCTGATATTTGACCAGCAACCTCAGTGCATCATGCAGCTGCAGGCAGCTGGAGGTTCAGGGAGACCAGAAGTTGTGCCAGTCTGGATCACAGTCACAGCCTGTATGTTCCTCGCTAGGTGGTGGGTATGGTGAGGCCTCAGCAACCACTAGACTCTTCTGCCTCTCTGCCACCTGGTGCATGCTTCAGGTTGTGTGAATGTTCTTCTGAAGGAATCTGTTTGCTACAGGTAGCGACTCAGCACTAATTCTCCCAGTGACTGTTCATTTGCAGAATGTCTATCTGCTTGACAAACAACCCAGGCCCAAAAGAGAAAGAGAACATGCATTGGTATTGTGAGGCCAGAACCCATTTCCGACCTGCGCAGCTGTCTTGAGAAAAGATAGGTTAGAAAGAAACTCCAAAAAAGCATCAGACATTTGACATCAGAAACAAACAGAATGTTTTACTGAACAGAATATAGAAGGTGACAGAAGGTGACCTGGGTGCTCTCAAAAGAGAGACACCCCCCCCCATATGAAAGACCTTAGTCTTTATAGATACAAAGAATACATACATCACACAATCATCCCCATACCCACGTACATAATCCATACCCGTTTCGCGTGCTATAAGCATGAACCTTAAAATCCCATTGGATAGTTCTTTCTCCTTGTCACATTAAGACAGCCTCTATTCTATGTGTCACATTCCTTCTGTTACACAAACGCTGCATGCTGTTTGCTCACGTCCCTCTGGCCATATGCAAACGGCTACAATAAAACTAACTTCTGCCTTTTCTGGTTTCCAAGAATAACCAGTTTTCCTACTTTTCTAAGTTTGCTCCTGAAGAGAGATATCTCCCCAGGGTATGCAGATTTTTACATACATTCTTTAAGATCATAAAACTTCCCTTTTCCCAGTTTGAAATGATTTAACAGATTATACAAACATTGATTCTAACAATTATACCATTCGATTCTAATACAATAGAATCATAGTAAAATACCAGTAATATAAATATCTCATTATCATTTCTGTGTTCATTTAACATATATATACAAACACTTTTCAGTTACCCAATCACATTCATTTCTATTCTAACCTCTGATCTCTTTATTTCCCTTAGGCATCCTATATAGCTAGTGCTGAAAACAAAGTTATAAAGTATATGTCTTCTGTCACGTTGGCCCTTAGTGACAAGATCTTAAAGATATTTATCTTTGCTTGCCTGCATAATCACTGACAAGTTTCTGACATGCAGTTTAACCATCTGCTAACATGCAGGCCTGCTGGTCTCTATACAGAAACCCCATTTTGATTCTTAGAAATCTTTGGTTCATACAAACTTCATATTCCTTGATCAAATACAATTTGTAGACATTCTGGTCCATTCCCACAGCATAAAATGCTTTCAGGCCTCATCTCAGTCGGTGGTGGTCTGTGAGGCAAAGCAGGACAAAGTAGAACAACAACATACATGACGTGGGATGCATCCAGTGATGTGTCAGCAGTGCACTGAATGCTTTCCGGCCTGCATCTTATTGTGGCCAGAACGAGGGTTTCCATTTGCCTGCTTAAGTGTGAAGACCAACAGTAATTGGGCCCTTGCCTGATTGGTGGGCAGATTGGTGGGCAGGAACTGGGTCTAAAGGAGCGTGGATGATCATCCCAGGAGAAAAATGAACAAGAAAATAAGACCTCATCAACTACAGGAAGTTCTGATCATAGAGTTCCTCATGATTCCTAGAGCTACCCAGAATTGGCAGGGAATTAGACATTAGAAATGACAGGGAATTCTAATCTGGGAATTAGAAACTCTATGTCCAGAACTTCCTGCTGATTACTAGTCAAAAATTGCTTGCACAGAGTCTTGACAAACCAAAAAAGGGAATCTGATAGGTTTGGTAGTGAAAGGTGCCAGTTTAATCTATTTTCCATTCTGCCATTTGAGCAAGAGCTTTAGCCATCGTAGAAATCTGCCAGTGAATCCAGTCTTCCATCCACTTACAAATATGACCGTAAATCTCTAGGGAATGGGAAAGTGGGCAGGCCAAAACTGTCCATGTCATCTGGAGCTTCTTCCGTTCCTCTCCCTTTGCAGATCAAAAGAAGTTCTTCTACAATGCTACCTTTAGGATCAACAATGTGCCCTATCAGCCTAGTTTGAAAAAACAGACCTCAGAAGAATTTAGACAGCTCAGCATGAGCATTGAGACATTGGTAAGTGGGAAAGGCCTTTTCTGTATGGACTGTCCTCTTTCCATACCTACACGATTTGTTTTTGTTTCAAAGCCTTCTCTTGCAATTATGTAACTATTCCCAGAGAGTCCTTCAAATTCCTCAAATGTAGTTCTAGAGCAGAAACCTCTACCTTTGTCGCAAAAAGCTTGGGCCACAGGGTGACCTTTCGCCTGCCACCCTCCAGAAACCGAGAAGCAGGAGAAGCAGGGTTGGGGAATCCCTGGAGATTTGAAGGTGAAGCGTTGGGAGGGCGGGATTTGGGGAGGGGCCTTCGCTTAGTCCAGTGACATAGAGGCCACCATCCAAAGCAGCTATTTCCTTCCTGATCTCTATGTTCTGGAAATCCGTTTTAACTCCGGGAAATCTCCAGGCACCACTTGGAGGTTGGCAACCCTGCATTGAGTAGGCCCGAAGCTGCTTGTGAGTTGATCATTAGGAAAGCAATCATTAGGAAAGGAGTTGATAATAAAACTGCAAGGATTGTCATGCCCTTATATAAAGCAGTGGTGCGACCACACTTGGAGTACTGTGTTCAGTTCTGGTCACCACATCTCAAAAAGGATATCGAAGAGATAGAAAAAGTGCAGAGAAGGGCAACGAGGATGATTGAGGGACTGGAGCACCTTCCTTATGAGGAGAGGCTGCAGCGTTTGGGACTCTTTAGTTTGGAGAGGAGACGTCTGAGGGGGGATATGATTGAAGTCTATAAAATTATGCATGGGGTAGAAAATGTTGACAGAGAGAAATTTTTCTCTCTTTCTCACAATACTAGAACCAGGGGGCATTCATTGAAAATGCTGGGGGGAAGAATAAGGACTAATAAAAGGAAACACTTCTTCACGCAACGTGTGATTGGTGTTTGGAATATGCTGCCACAGGAGGTGGTGATGGCCACTAACCTGGATAGCTTTAAAAGGGGCTTGGACAGATTTATGAAGTTGATCTATGGCTACCAATCTTGATCCTCCTTGATCTCAGATTGCAAATGCCTTAGCAGACCAGGTGCTCAGGAGCAACAGCCACAGAAAGCCATTGCTTTCACATCCTGCATGTGAGCTCCCAAAGGCACCTGGTGGGCCACTGCGAGTAGCAGAGAGCTGGACTTGATGGACTCTGGTCTGATCCAGCTGGCTTGTTCTTATGTTTTTATGATTTGCAGCCTCATCCATTTGGAATGAGGAATGTAGCGCGTGTGCCCCTCTGGCTCTCTCCAGCTCCTGGCCTCACAAAGGCTTTGTGGCTTGCGTCTCTGCACAGCAAATTTGGACATGCTTACCTTTCCCAAGGCAGCTGCCTTCAAGGGACTCGGGAACTCTGATCAGAATTCAGATAGGGCTGCTAACTCCACATTTGGGAAATCCCTGGAGATTTGAAGTTGGAACCTGGGGAGGGCAGGGTTTGTGGGGGTGTGGTATGTAAGCAAGGCCTGATCTTGGCCCCCCCAAAATGCTATCCATGGGTGCCATGACACCCACCAACATCTTTCCTGGCACCCAGCAAATGTCTTTAGGAAGTGGTTGGGGCCGTGTGGGGCTCTTGCCCATCAGGGCTTCTGATAGACGTTACAGATTAAAACGCAGCTTGATTCAGAGGCAGCTGCCATCACTGCGTTGGTTTTATTCTCTCTCTGTGTGTCTCTCTCTTTCCCAGTGTATTTTTAAAACTGACTCCTTGTCCCCTGCACATGTGTGTGCCTGTGTGCAGTGCCACCTCCTAGGACGGCCCTTTTGTGGTTGTATTCACCAGTATCAGAATTCCACAGATTCAAAAGGTTTAGGACCCCTGCCTCCACCGACTGCCCTACATCAGAAAAAAAAGAACCCCACCTTTTGATGATTTTTAATCTTTTCATCCGGCCAAGTACATCTTGAGAGTTGGCACGCGGCACTCTGTGAGTTTGGGTAGGTCTGAATAAAAGAATGGTTCATCTTTGTGGCCTGGTGTGCAGTCCTGCATGGGGGACTACGCAGGAGCAGGCCTGCCATGGAGAAGAGCCGCAGAGCATCCCCTCCCCGTCCCCCTTGGAGCCGTAGGCAGGAACATTTCCAGCCAAAGGGGTCAGGAGACCGGAGGGAAAGGGAGCAGTCCCCTCAGTTCTCTTCTGGCCTCTTTTGGCATTGAGAGGACGGGCAGCTTTTGCGTTAGTGGTGTTGGCCCAAGGTAGGTTTTTTTGCCTTTGTGTCGACATGCAACAGAAGAGTTCAGCTCTTTTCAGGAAGTGCTGCAAATGTGGCGTGAAGGTGGTGAAGAATGACGGCCACTCAGACTTTCTTCTTTGTCTCGGTGAGGGGCACATTCTGGGCTCATGAAGGCCTGTACTCGGCTCACTCCAAAGTCTTGTCTATTTCCTGCATCAAGATGGAAAGTGCTCCTTTATGAGAGGTCTTCGGTTCCAGAGCCAAAGTCTGATGTGTGTGTGTGTGGGGGGGGGGGGGGGGGGGGAATAAGTCTTCTAAGACTCCTTCAGTTGACCCCTCAACCTTCTACCTCTGGCCAGTCAGACAAGGTCCTTTGATACACCCCTTCCTGCGAAGGCCAAGAAGTGATCTAAGCCAGTTGGGAGGGACTTTTCCCCTCGTTGAGGGAATCCCACAAGGATTCGTCAATCCAAATCCCTATCTCCTATGAGGAAGATCCCGACTTCACTCCGAATGTAGCCCAGAGGACCATCATCTTGGTCATCTTGGTTCAGCTCCTTGCCGCACTTGGGGATTTGAAAGGGTGGTTATATATGGGTTCCACAGAAGGGTCTTTCTCCTCTGATTGAAGAGTGGCACCAGGAACATTCCCTGAACCAGCATATTTCCGATTGGATTGTCAGCGATGAAGAACAACACTGAGACTCGGGTGTGGGGGAGGGGGAAATGGCATCTGGGGCAAAATGGCACCCGGGCCCAGCCCCCCTGTGGAACCCCCCGCAGAGTGCCACCTCCCCACCCACTTACTTTATTTCAGCTGGCAGCTGGCTGAAAAAAATCCTGCTCCAGCTGCTGGGGCCTGGCTAGTGTGGTGGGATGGGGTGAGGGGGGAAGGGGGAGGGGTGTGGGGGTACCTCCTCCATGGAGTCCTGCCCCCTGCGGGGTCCCACCCCCCACCCCCCACCCACTTACTTTATTTCAGCCGGCAGCTGGCTGAAAAAACAGCCTGCTCCAGCCACTGGTGGGGCGTGGCAGGGCGGGGGGGAGGGGGAGGGTGTGGGGGCAATTTCCACCCTACGTGACCCCAATGGCATATGCCCAGGGTGGGGCACCCCATCCCATTATCGCTACACCACTGCTGAGGCTTCAGGCATGCAGATCGTCCCCCACTGCCCTTAGCTGAGGCTCGTCATCAGGGATCCAGCTCGTCAACTACTCATCATGACCTTGAGTTTTGGGAATATGTCAGCTGTTCCAGAAGTTGACACTCTTCTTCCTAAAGTCAATCTCATTGCTGGTCTTTGGTGCTCCCGGGGCCCTCTGAGGGCAGAGGCGCCAGAGAGTTGCCGAGGTCCCCCTTGGGGACTGAAGGGAGTGAAGTTTTTCCACCCTCCTCTATTCTGCAGGGGCAGCCTGTTAGAGATTCTCCAAGTTGTTGATCCAGATCCAGTGGTTTTCAGCAGTGTGTCGGTCATCCAGACAATGATGGCTGGACTCGATCTGGCTTGTCTTATTATCTGGGACATCGTGCCTGCAGCCACAGTGGAAGTGGCTCCCTTTAATCATCTTCTCAACTGAATGAGTCGTCTCATCGTCAAAGAGATCCCGTCTTGTCTAGCCAGAGTTCACCTCAGTGGTAGAGTCCCCTTCGGCACCCTGTTTCCTGAAGCCTGCGCCACCACAGGGGATGTCGTTGCACCAGCCCTCACTTATCCCTTGCGGATGTTGCCATGAGTCATTCAGCCCTCAGCACCATCACCAGGACTCCTACAGCAAACACAGCTGTGATTCACCTTTGGGGGGCAGAATGTCACTGGATATTTTATGTCTTATCATCATAGGGGATTTTCAGCACCAGGATGTCCAGTCTCTGCCTCCGACAGCAGAGAAGTCAGATGGTTCCAAACAGAAGAGTTTTTCACCGTGGGCTGTGCAAAAAGGGCTGGATCTCTTTTCCTGCAAGCTTCCATTAACTTTTGGTTATCTTTTATCTTTGAAACATTTAGGCTTGACTGATGTCTCCATTAAAGTCCATCTTGTGGCTATTTCCGCATATCATCAGGGTTTCAAGTCTGCGTCCTTGTTTTCTTATCCCTGTTTTAAAAAGACCCCTTAAGGGTTTAACCAACGTTTACCCCTCCCCTTCGCATCCACTCCCACAATGGAGTTTGTCTTTCGTGTTGTCCTACCTTACCAGTAAATCCTTTGAACCAATGGCACCATGTTCACTAGCTGACTTTTCTTTCAAGGTGGCATTTCTAATTGCCATTATCTCAGCTAGGCAGCTGGGGGACCTGTGTGGATTGCTTAGCTACCCACCTTCCATAAAGTTCCTCTCCAACAAGGTAGTCCTTCACCTGAGAATTGAGCACCTCTCCAAGATGGTGTCCTCATTTCATTGTACTTCCTCTCCCCCCCCCCCAGCTCTCTCTATCTAGATGTTCATAGGGTTCTTTTGTTTTACTTAGAGAGGAAAAAAGAATTTAGAGTGGACTAGAATTTGTTCATTTGTTCTGCGGGGCCACGTGAGGTCCATGCTGTTTTAGTCCAGACTCTGTCCAAGTGGGCAACAAAGGCCGAATCCCCACTGAAAATTAAATACAGATACAACCAGGTTTCAAAAGAAATTGCACCTTTTCATCGAGGTTTCACCCCCCTCCCCACGGCGTGTGTGTGATTAGGACATACATCTCAATCACGCTTTCAAACAGTGCAGCAATCCCCACTACCACGTGATAGAGCTAGCGAGCTCAGCGACTCTTCCTTCCTCGTCCTGATTGGCTGTCGTGCCATGTTGTGGTGGGAACTTTTTTTTGTGCGAAATAAACGTGAAGCGAGTATGGTTCTTTCATGCACATGTTTAAGTGAGTAATGTTCTCTCATGCACATGTTACAACAATAGACTCAGCCAGCGCGAACAAAAAAAAAGGCTGCACGTGCATCGCGCACAGCTCACCACACTCTGATTGGCTGGAAGGCATTTGTGTCACTCTCTATGGCGGGAAATTTAAAACCACATTAGACCCCCCCCCCCCAAACTTCCCCACCGATCTGAATTGGAGACGTGTTTTTTATAAAGGTTCACATTCAGGCAGATTCAGGAAAAACACGTGAGAAGGGCAGGGAGCGCCAGAACGGGGATGAGTCTGTGTTTGGCAGCTCAGCTGTGGGGAATTCGTCGTGAAACCTGGATATTTCGGGTGAGTATCCCGGGAGTCATCGGCAGTGGGGATATCGCCAAAGGCTGTCTGGAAGGCATCCACTGTGGCCAAGGTGGACTCCCCTTTATCTGTACATGTTCACTCTACCCGAGCACAATCCTCCTCCACTGCATTTGCTGCTCATGTGGACATTGCTGAGATCTGCCAGGCAGTGATGTGGTCCAGTCCATCTATGTTCATCTGGCACTGTGCCATTGATGTGGACTCCAGAAGCGATGCAGCTGTTGGGAGAGCAGTATTACAGAGTCTGTTTGAGTGACTTGATAATAAACTAGTACTGTTTGTTGATGTGCTTCAAAGTCTGTTTTACAATTAGTGTGGTTTCATCCAAATAATCGCACTATGCCTTCATTTAGCAGGGGCTCTGTTTCAGGGAAAGTGGCTTCTTTCATAGTCTCACCCACTTTCAAGGTGGTTAGCTTGCTACTCTCCCAAGTGGGACTGCACATAAGACCACGAAGATGAAAACAACATTGGACTTGCCTGTAACTGTTGTTCATCGAGTGGTCTTCTGTGCAGGCACACATCCCTCCCTCCCTCCCTCCTTCCATGCTGTGGACTGTTCCTTCACTACTCTGTGTGGGTTCACTTAATTCTCAAAGGATCTTGTCCGTGGTGGTGGTTGGAGAATGGAGTGAATGGCTCCCTACCCCTCCAACCTCATGATTGTTTCAGTGGGAAATCCTCCCACCTGCAGCTCCAAGGGGGAGGGAGCTCTGTGTTGCTACGGGAATGCCTGAAGAAAAGCTTGCTACACTTTCCCACGGCAGTCCCATGTGTGCCTGCAGAGAAAACCACTCCACGAACCACAGTTTCAGGTAAGGGCCATGTTGATTTTTCCTTGCCTTGTGAGGATTTTTCTAATAGGCCCACCATCTGGTAAAATGTTGTGCATCCATTTTCTCCAAGGAATCGAATCTCTGTAGTCTGGAGAGGACCTTCAGGCCCCGCGTGGAAACTGGCATCGCTAGATAGCAGCCTTGTTTTCAGCTTCTCCGTACAGAGACTGAGATCTAAGGAGTGTGATTACTTCTGTGAGGCCAAAGGGGAAAATCAATTCTTCTTTAGGGGTTACACCCCAGCGTTCACCAGATGCAGGATATTCCACCCTCTTAGAAATAAATAGCAGAGTCTGTGAATTACTACTTCCAAAGCCATCGAAAGCAACATCTTGGCTGAAGTTGAGGAGGCTTCGAAATCTTTCCCTCCATGAACAGCTGTGAAGAAGAGAGGAGGAGGAGGAGGAGGAGGAGCCAGGGCCCAGAGGAAAGAAAGAACCAGGAGGGTGCATCAAACCCTCTCCTTTCTGAAACCGGAGGTTTCCCTCATTCAGATGAGGCTCCAGTACTTTCCAACATGGAGGAGGGGCTTAGCGGTTGTGTGTCACCTGAGGCAATGGGCATTTCAGAGCAGGTTCATGATATGACCTGCATCAGTTGGTTAAAGAGAATCCAGTCCAGCTTTTCTTGGGCTACCAATGTCCACTGTGTGATGGACCAATGCCATCCTTAGCAGAGTCACTCCCTTCAGTGGATTGAGAAAGGGGCAACTCTGCTTACAATTGCACTGGACACCACTCTTGGAATCCCAGGTCAGCTTGCCAAACTCCATCTGGGGCCTGCAGATTTCAAGGAATTGCAGCTGATCTCCAGTCCACAGATATCAGTTTTCTGGAGAAAATTGCTGCTTGGTGTGTGTGTGTGTGTGTGTGTGTGTGTGTGTGCGCGCACATGTGTGTGTGTGTGAGTGTGTGTGTGTGTGTGTGTGTCCCTCCCCTTTAAAAATGTCATTCTCCTTAGGCTCCACCTTCAAAATTTCCTGATGTTTCCCAACCTGGAATTGGCAACTTTAAACCCAGGCCTAAAAGGTTTCAGGTGATCATTTGGTGTTTTATTTTGTGTGATACATTTCACTGAACTTGCATCACTCCTTCCCTTTTAACAGATCCATCAGGCATTTGAAGATCATACTTTAAAGAAAAAAATGATCCAATCCTCTGTCGTGAGGCTAAGGTATGTCAAAGGACAGTCTGACTGAAGGACCTGCACTGAAATGGATTCCTAAAACTGGGTTTGGGTCAGAGGTCATCAGGCCTCCCTGGAAAGGAATGGGTTTTGTGCTTGTGGCACTTCATAGAGCAGTGATGGCGAACCTTTTTGAGACCGAGTGCCCAAACTGCAGCCCAAAACCCACTTATTTATTGCCAAGTGCCAACACGGCAATTTAACCTGAATACTGAGGTTTTAGTTTAGAAAAAAACGGGTTGTCTCCGAGGCGTGCATTACTCAGGAGTAAGCTTGGTGGTAATCGGTGGCTTTGCTTTGAAGTAACCGTGCATCTCTTCCAATGGGTGAATCACGATCCTAGGAGGGTTTGCTCAGAAGCAAGCCCCATTGCCAGCAACCGAGCTTACTCCCAGGTAAAGGATTGCACTTTTGTTCTTTGCATGAAAATCAGTGGGGTTTAACAGTGCTTAACAGGGTTACCTACACTTCTTCCCCTTGGTCTTGGGTTTAATGCTAATAATCGGGCCGCTTCAGCGCCCAGGGCCAGCCTAGATGTGGGGCACTCTACTTGCTTGTGCTCCACAGAGAGAGGATCTCCCTGAGTGCCACCTCTGGCACCCGTGCCATAGGTTCGCCACCACTGTCATAGAGGCATGCAAGGAAGAGCTTCTTGTTAGCATGTGGCCTGTCTTGCTCAGAGGAAGAGGAGTACTGTTTGGACCTTCATCCCCGGCACCTGTAATGTCTTGGGCCAGCTGTGCGTGGGCAGAGGGGTCATGGAAAGCGTCCTTGTTTGTGTGTTCAACTGTCTTCTTTTGCAGCCCAGACGAGGGAGCCGTGCTGGCTGATGCAGTGCTGGTTTTCAAGTTCACGGCCTCGGATAGCAGAGAGGCGCTCCAGGACAGTGTTTACAGTGCTCTGCTGAGAAGACTGAGAGCTCCAGTGGGGTCCTTGAGCATCGACTTGGCATCTTACAGGCTTTCAGGTGAGTGTCACACACAATGGTGCGGATCTCAGTCAGCTCTTTTGTATTCCTTTGTTTCTCTCCAATTGAATTCATTAGCTGTCTTTGCCACTTAGTGTTTTTGCGGCCCGCACAGTTTATTTTTTGCCAAGAAAATGTGATTGGTTTGCTCCTGACCCCACCCATTAATTCTGCGGGGACTCGTCAGATGCCTTGATTTGTTTTGAGCTTCTGTCCTGGCCTTGGATACAGTAAAAATTCCAGTCAACAGGGCCCAGTGTCAGTCACTGCTTTTGGCAACTTGTGCCTTCTGAGGATCATGTTGACGGTGCCTGCAGAGGTGCTTCTGTGACTCTGTGCTGGATTGGGGCACTCCTGTATTGGTCCTGAGGAATCATGGGTCTAGGCTTCACACTTATAGACACACTGATATCTGCATGTCTCTTTTTGCAAAGGCCCCATGTGTCATTGGCAAGAAGACTTAGCATGTAGCATTAAAAAGAAGACTTAGCATGTAGAGTTATGCTGGAACTGTTGGCTCTTGCTGGCACCTGGTCTTGCAGTGATAAACTCGCAAATGCATTTAACTAATTCTTTAGCTACATTAATTGCTGGTGACCAGGAGATTGAGAGAGTGGCTGCTGTGCAGCAACAGACGTATCTGGAGGATCTAGTCCAGCTTCCAGACAGGTCACAGGGTAGAGGTTGACTCTGACCAACCTTATGGACAACTTCAGAGACACCTGGACCAGGGCAGGTCGGTGGAGTGTATTGTTAGATCTCATGGCAACGTTTGACTTGGTCAACTATGACATTCTGACCAGCTGCCTTGTTGGTGTGGGGATATCTAGGACAGTCTTACAGTGGCTGTGTTCATTCCTCCTTAACCAAGGACAGAGGGTGCAATTGCTAAGAGAACTTCTGCCCCTCATGGACTGGTATGTGGTGTCCTGCAAGGGGCATCATAATTGTTTACCATCTATATGCACTCTCTTGCCGAGTTGATCTGGAGGTTTGGACTGTGGTGTCATCAGTATTCTGATGAGACTCAGTTGTATCTGATGATGGATGGTCATCTGGATGCTGCCACAGCTGCATTGGCCAACTGTCTGGAGGCAGTGATGGAATGGATGAAAGAGAGCTGGCTGACACTAAATCCAGCAAAGATGGAGGTCCTGTGCTTGAGTTGGCAGGCAGGAGAATGCCAGCTGCTCTCCCCCCCCCCCCCCATGCTTTTAATGTTTCAACAAGAAATTTTAAAAATGGGGGGAAAAGAATTTCAAGAAGGAGGAATAGACAAGTAGGAATGGATAAATATAAACATTACATGGACCTACAATAATACTAAGTATTATACTTTTAATTTTTTTATTTTATATTTCGATTTATCCCCATAGGGCTCAGGAAAGGACAGCTTAATCTTAACCCCTTAAACAATCAATTAGATTTTAACTGCAATAACAATTATTACAGTTTAGAGAAAAAATTAGAGAAAAAATGTAAAAAGTGAATACAAATAAACGTGAACACTTAAGCAATCACACCCTGATAAGAACCCACGTGCCTAAATAAGGCCTAGCATTACAGTATGGCTGCTGCCTCCTGAAGGGGTGCCGTGACCATCAAGAGACTCGGTGTATTCCATGATGCCTGTTGGTCAGGGGAGGTTCTGGTGAATGATGCCACTCGCATGGCGTTTTATCGTCTTCGCCAGACAAGACAGCTGACGCTCCATCTGTCCCAGGCCGACTTGACCACAGTGATCCATACAACAGCCACCCTAGGCTGGATTACTGCAACTCACTTTCTGCAGGGCTACCCTTGGGCCTGCTCAGGAAACTTCAGCTGGTCCAGAATGGTCCTTACTGGAGCCTCATGGCAGATATTCAACCTGTGCTCTGCCAGCTGCACTGGCTCCAGGTGGGGAACGGGGTCAGAGTCAAGGTCTTAGTGCAAAGCCCTAAATGGTCTGGGGTCAGCATAGTTGTGGGACTGTCTATCTCATTACATCCTCCAATGGACACTGCAATCATTCAGTGAAAATTTACTTGTGGTCCCTAGCCCACAGAAAGTCTGGCTGGCCCCAGCCAGGGCCAGGGCTCCTTCGGTCCTGACCCCAGCCTGGTGGAATGCTATGTCTAGTGAGGGATAGTTCCACAGAGCCTGTAAGACAGACCTGTTCCACAAAGTATACGGTTGAGGCAGCTGTGGTCACCATCTGGCCTCCTGCACTTCTCTTGTGATTTTTAGTGAGTTCAGTTGCAACTTATAAGTTTTATGGCCATCATGGAATTCATAAAAATGTTGTATGGTTTTAAATTTATAGATTTTATTATATTTATTATCGAATTAACATTATGCATATGTTCTGTTGGAAGCTGCCCCGAATCCAAAAGGGGAGGGGCGGTACAGAAATTTAAATAAATAAATAAAATATGAGCTCAGGTCCTTTGACAGCCTGTTCCCCTTGTGTCCCCCTCCAGGTGTTGCAGAAGTCTTTCCTCTGCTGAGGTGCTCGCTTCCACTGCATCCAGCACTTCCGTGTGGGCAAGATTAATGCTTCTCAAGGAGCTTTGAGTGCACAGAAATGCTGGTGGCAGAGGAAGGAAGTGCTGCAGCCGATGAAAACCAGACAGAAGCACAAACGGAAAGATATCTTAGCAGTTGAGCTACACAGTCTTTCTAGAGAAGGAGAAGGGGATGTTAATTTATTAATAGTATTATTGGGTACTTAAATCCAGTGACGAGAGCTGTGAATGGACAGGACAGATATTTCCACAAACCTGAAAATGGTTCCAGGTTTGCAGAACATGTGAAATCTAAAAAAAAGTATATTGGGTGGTTTTAAAAATGCAAAAATTGTAAAAGGAATGCCTGTAGCTTTAAGCCATGGACCCCCAAGTGGCTCTTGCTTGTCAGCCTCATCATTCAGGCTTCAGTTTCTGTGAGTAAAGACAAGGGGAGTGCAGAGCCTTCCCACTCCTGTTGGGCCCTCTGAGGGAGAATTCATGGCGGCTGAGCCTGGCAAGAGTGGCCAGCCCCAGGTCGGGAAAGCCACGCAGAGTTTGTGGCGGGGTCTGAGGCAAGCATCACAAAACTGGGCCACAGTTTCCCTTGGCAGAGGCTGCAGGGCAGAGAAGCTTGAGATAGAGGATCAGATAAAGACAGGTGGGAAGGAGCTAGGGTTGCCAAAGGTTGATTTGGAGGGTGAGCTCTGGCATTATACCTGTGGAAGTCATTTTCCTCTCGAAACCTTGCCTCCCAAGGCTTCACCCTCAAATCTCCAGGAATTCCCCAATCTGGAGGCGGCAACCCTAAAAAGGAGCAGGAAACGGCTATGGGGGCTATGGGGGCTTTCAGGAAGAGGAGCAATGAGATGCCGCCTGCATTTCTGTGAAGTTGTCCAAATCTGGCCATAATTAAATCTGGTGATAGGTGCTGTCCACGGGTTGGACTGATCTTTCTGCAAACCTGAAAATGCCCCCAGGACTGCAGAAAAATCTGAAATCTAAAATACATTGCAGGGTTTAAAGCTCTCCATGGCCTAGGACCAGTAGCGTACTGTCTGGGGTAACATGGGGTGTCCCATGTCCCCAGGCGCACGCCATTCAATCATGTGGAGGGGGGTGCTGGGCTCTGGTCAGGTCCCACGCCACAGGAACCAGCTGGTGCCCGGTGGCTCCCCACATGACAGAATGGCGGGTGCTGCTTGCCAGCCGCTGAGGCCACAGGCTGGCTCCCACCACTTCCAGGGTAGGTGTGGCCTCCGATACAGGTGTGGGGGGGGTGACCCAGCATCAGCTGGTCCAGGGGCATCCGGCAGGCTCCCAGCCCAGCCCGGCTACTGTCCCCCACCTCTACTGGAGATTGTGAGCAGGCACGCATCTCCGATGGAGGTGGGGGGGGGGGCAGTTCGGGATTGCCTGGCAGGCTCCTGGGCTGGCTGCTGCTACCCACTCCCCACCAGCAGAGGAGTGAGGGGAAACTGCACCCGGGGCATGCGTGCACCCTGTGCCCCTGCCGTAGTATTGCCTGGCCCCACCCCGGAATGCCTCCGCCTCACCCCCACCACAGTGTGCGCCCATGGCGTCCTGCCCCACCCTGCCCTGTCCATGACTTCCCCCTCGCCATCCCCCTTCATGCTGCCAGCTCCTTTCTGCTTCTCTAAATGCTCATACCTGGAAAAGCTGGAAAAGGGGAGGGGTTATGCGGGTTTTCAGGAAAGGAAAAGAGGGTATTGTGTGCAGGGGGGAAATAAGATGCTTCCTGCAGGTCTTTGTGGATTCCCACTTGTTTTTGTATAATATGATAATGAATAATAATTTTCTCCTGACAAATTATTGTAAACAGAAACGGGAGCGTACTGCTATTGGGAGCACTCACATGGAAATGCTAACTTACATACATCAGGAGATGTGTAAACCCTGAGAAAGGGCATTAGTGTCAAGCCCCAGATCTGCAACCAATATCAGACTGAGTGGTTTCAATCAGAAGCCTTATTGATAGACATCAGCATGACCAAAGAAAGCCAGTTCTGAGAACTGTCTTCAAACAACACCTTTTTATGCCCCTTCACTTTTATGCCCTTTTCCACTATCCTAAGATATGAAAGTAACACAGAACAGGAATGCAAAAGCTGTTTTTTCTCAAGACTTTTGCCCCTAAATCACTACACGTTACCATGGCAGAGAACAGAAACCCCTTTGATGCCAGGAGGCTCTCCTGATAATTAGTTTTCTGAAATCTCTTGTTTGTATCCCTCATCATCCATCTGGTACTTTGCCTTGAAACTCACTATGACTTCTGTGTGACCTGCCACACTGACTGTAGCCCAGGAGCCAGATGTGCCCCCCCAAAGCCTGAGACAGCTGCTGCTCTGTCTGCCTCTCTGTCTGCTTGGTCACAAGCCATGAAGCTGAGCATGAGTTCAGGGGCCGCTCTAACCCGGGCCCTGGTTGCCTGTCTGTTGCCAGTTAGGATTCTCCTGCCCTGGCTTGTTGCTGGGTTGCATGAAGGGTGGCCACATCTCAAAAAGGATATCGAAGAGATAGAAAAAGTGCAGAGAAGGGCAACGAGGATGACTGAGGGACTGGAGCACCTTCCTTACGAGGAGAGGCTGCAGCGTTTGGGACTCTTTAGTTTGGAGAGGAGATGTCTGAGGGGGGATATGATTGAAGTCTATAAAATTATGCATGGGATAGAAAATGTCGACAGAGAGAAATTTTCTCTCTTTCTCACAATACTTTCTCACAAAGGGGGCATACATTGAAAATGCTGGGGGGTGGGGAATTAGAACTAATCAAATGAAACATTTCTTCATGCAACACATGATTGGTGTTTGGAATATGCTGCCATAGGAGGTGGTGATGGCCACTAACCTGGATAGCTTTAAAAGGAGCTTGGCAGATTTATGGAGGAGGAGTCAATCGATGATGATGATGATGATGATGATGATGATGATGATGATGATGATGATGATGATGATGATGATGATGATGATGATTGGATTTCATAGACTGCCTCATCCCCGAAGGGCTCTAGGCTACCAATCTTGTTCCTCCTTGATCTGAGATTGCAAATGCCTTAGCAGACCAGGTGCTCGGGAGCAGCAGCAGCAGCAGAAGTCCATTGCTTTCACCTTCATGTGAGCTTCCAAAGGCACCTGGTGGGCCACTGCGAGTAGCAGAGTGCTGGACTAGATGGACTCCGGTCTGATCCAGTATGCTCTTTCTTATGTTCTTAGGGTCTAGATTCAGGGCCTCCATCCTGCAAACAAAGGATTAGCAACTTGGGCCCACACAACAGGATTCCTCAGCGGAACACCATCTTGGGGACAGTAAATTGAAGCTTAGCCACACCTCCTACTTCTCAAGGGCACCACTTTTAAATCGATTTCTATTCAGCTCACTGTCTTTTTATTTGGAAAATGCACTCAGAGCAAGGGAGATGACTCAGAGTGGTCGTTTTGAAGTGACGCCTCCTCTCTTCTTTTCCAGAGATCCCTGCAGACAGTGGTGGAAATCTTATCTACAGCTGTGAGTACCTCAAGAGGTTTTTGAAAGGGGGCTGCCAGAAGTAGCACTCCTGGAGCCCTTAAGCCTTGGGGTGCTGTTGTTGGTTCAGGGATGCAGATCTCTCCCCTCCCAATTTTACTGGCTTTCCCTCTGCTCAACTGTATCCTCAGTTCTTATGGACTAGCTTTTTTTTCATTGGAAGGAAAATATTTAAAACCAAAAAGCCATGCAGATTTCATTTGTTTAATATATTTCCAACAATATTTGTCCTGGCCCCTCCCACGCATGCATATCTCCACTGTTATGCTGTCTTTCTTTTAAAAATTATTATTATTTATTAGATATATTGGCTGCTCTTTTTATCAAGACCCTTTCACCCCTCCCCTTGAAGTGTTTTCCTCTCCCCTGCAAACATTTAACTGCAGAGTTGCCCTTGACATTTTCCCTGAGTCACCCTGAGATGATTTTACCAGTCAGCTTGTGGGCCACCATAATTCTTTGCGTTCCAGGCTTGCGTGGGAGGCTGCTGGAAAATCTGTCTCATTTAATTCCTTCTACATCCTAGTGCAGCTGTGATGAAAGTCTACATCAGAGAAATGAAAGCAGCCACACCAGAGTATTAAGCATCCATGCCAGAGTATTGCCAGAGTATCGCTGAGATGACCTTGCATATCAGGATACTGTACAAGGAACCACATTTTAATTTGAGGTTCATGGTCCTTTGGTGGTTCCTTCTGTATTTCCATCACGTACTGCCATGGTCCACAGTTTTAAAAAAACTGGTTTAGAAAACCTGGCCTCTCATTGTTACCAAGGGGTTTAAACCTGGTCCCACAACACTGCTGTCCTTCTAGTCTGGCACTTCTAGCAAATGTGAGGAGCGCTTAGGCTAAGTGGATTTGGTAATGTATAAAATGACAAGCCGGTATTAAATGCAGATTGCTACGCATCAGTAAATGGTAAGGACATTTATTTGTCATTTGATGTCATCACATAATGGCCATTTGCTCACCCTTTGTGGCTCAGCTCTGGTTGCTGATGTGAAATGTGGGTAATCGCATGAGACGAGGGCATCCTGTGACAAGGCAATGAGGGCCCCTTTGGCATTGCTGACAGAGAGAAGGGTCCCAAAGCACCTAACCCCTGCGTCTCCTGCCAGGCTACCTTTGCCTCTCAGGGTAATTCAGGGAAAGAAACACCCCAGCCCAGTTAAGAATGGGCTGCCTCGTTCCTCACACACAAAATAATATATTTTCAAATGCCTGATGTTATAGTTCATTATCCCAGAAGCCAGAATATTGGGAACTAGATTTTTGAGAGTTCAAGAACTGGACATAGATTACAGATCATGGAAAACCACGCTGACCTAGATGGCTCCAACTATCTGGATCTTGTCAGATCTCATAAGCTAAGCAGGGTTGGTCCTGGTTTGTACCTAGGATGGGAGACCACCAAGGAAGTCCTGGGTTGCTATGCAGAGTCAGGCAACGGCAAACTATCTCTGAACATCCGTTGCCTAGAAGACTCCATGAGGGGTTGCCATAAGTCAGTTGAACTCTTGTGCTTGACACAGCTTATCATCTGGCAGGGTCAGAGTACCCTACCAGGCTGGGCAACCAGGGTCCTGCTGCACTGGCCACTGGTAACATCGGTGCAATTTGGTTAGGATTCTGTCCACTTACTGCAAGAAAATGGAGGGCAAAATGATATTCCTTCACACTACAGAGTGACTTAGCAGCACCAGCTCTCACCCTATCTGGCACTGCTGCTGCCTTCTCCAGCTGTGGCAGGTGGGCTGACGGCAGAGGCGTACCGGGGATAAATGGTGCCCCTGCAGACAAAATTGTGCCTAGGAGTGGGGATCCACCCCCCTCGGTGCTAGAATTCCCTCCAAACTGGCATTGTGGGGCAGTCCCTTCTGCCCTCTTCCTCTTCCACAGGCTGAAGAGATCAGGGGTCCCTTGTTTCGGAGAGCTGCTTTTATAAGCACTGAGGCCAGGGGCGGGGCTTAGTAGGCAGGGCCACGCCCCACCCCTGGGGGTGTGGCCACACCTCCCCAAGCCCCCCCTGGCCTCAGTGCTTATAAAAGCAGCTCTCCAAGGCTGGGGACTGCAGTCTCTTCTGGCCTGCCCAACTGGCAGCCCAATTGGCAAGGGTGGGCAGAGGGGGGGTGGAGCCAGGCACCCTCAACCCTGCCCATGTCCATGTTGATGATGACATGGGCGGGGTCAGGGGCACTCGGAGACCATGAGGCAGCAGGAAGTCCTGCTGCCTTGTATTCGAGCACCCTTGACCTGCCCATGTATCATTGACATGGGCAGGGTCGAGGGTGCCCTGCTCCGCCGCCCCATGCCATCTTCCTGGTTGTGTGTGGGGCCGATTTTGCAAGACCAGAAGAGTGGCCCCCGGAGGCAAGGGGTACCCCTTGCCCCTAGGCAAATACGGCACTGGCTGACGGTGCTTCCCCCATGCATTGCCCTCCCCTACTACCTGTGCAAAGCTTTCAGTGCCCTCGCCAGAGGGAAGTGCAGAAGCCTGGCAGCTCTCCAACTCTGTTCCCCCGGCACATTTTATCCCTCTCTTCTTCCAAGTTGCTTGGGATGACCTCCATCACTCCACCCGCCGAAGCCTGTTAGGTGGGATAGACTGTGACATTACCAAGTGTGGCACAGGTAAAACACCACCTCTGCACATACACAGTCGCCTAGTAGTCCAGTCCTTTGCTGACCAGCACCCCTGGGGCAGAGTGTTCTGCAGGGCAAGGTGGATGAGTGGGGCTGCTGGAGTCTTTGGCCTGGCCAGGCTCCTGTGCCTTTGACACCAGCAGGACTGACAGCTGAGTAGCAGGTGCAGCTCCTCCCCACCCCCACCCCCACCTTGGCACCCCTGGGCTACGTCTGCCTCCAGGTGTTACCCACCTGTTTGTCAAGCAGCCTGCGGAGGCACAGGAGCCCTGGCAACTGTCCCGGTGGAATTGTTAGGCTTGCAGCATTCACTGGGTTCTGGTGGGCTGCCCTGTTTTCTAGTGCAGTGATGAGGGGTGAGGGGCAGGGCTATTAGTCATGCCAATCATCTGTGTCCAGCAGGTAGGAGGGTTCAGAAGCAGAGGCGTAGCTGAGGGAAATGGAGCCCGGGGCAAAATCTGAGTGTGGGTGGCCTAAAAATTGATTTTTTTTTTTGCACCAGGTCATCTCGAAGTCACCATCACATTATAGAACATGCCCCAAACTCACAAATCAGAACACACCCAAGGGTCCCTAGTTTAAACAACATTGAAAGTGATGCTGTTTGGGGGGGGGGATCCACCCCGAAACAGCATCACTTTTAATGTTGTTTAGACTAGAGAGCCCAGATTCTCCTTTTAAATCCACTCCGAAGCGAGTGGATTTAAAGGGAGAATCTGGGGAAAATTTGGGCGTGCCTGTCAGGGAAGCAATGTTTTAGCTAGCAGTACCAAAAATTTAGGCTATCTTCAGGAGACTCTCCTGATGATACCACCCAGTTTTGGTGAAGTTTGGTTCAGGGAGTACAAAGTTATGAACCCTCAAAAGAGTAGTCCCCATCTTCTATTAGCTCCCATTGGAAACAATGGGGGATAGGGGCACCCCCTTTGGGGGTCCATAACTTTGGACACCTGAACAAAACTTCACCAAAACAGGGTGGTAGCATCAGGAGTGTCTCCTGCAGGTAGCCTCAAATTTTGGTGTCACTAGTCTAAAGATTGCGACCCCTGCTGCCAAAAACATCAAAAACACTAAAAATGGGGGGGGGGGGGGCACAAACGAACCAAAAATTTTCTGCCCCTCATGTGATCAAATGGTGGGCGCCTGGGACATTTGTCCCCACATGTCCCCACGGCATCTACGTCCCTGCTCAGACGGGCTTGAAAATGTCACCAACAACTTACCTTTCTCAGACGTGGGCTCCCTTCTGCTGCTGCTGCTGGATCTTGAGGGCCTGCAGATGAGACTGCTCAGCAGTGTGGCTTGTCCTGACTGCCTGTGCTGCTCCATGGGGCAAAAGGGGCTAGCAGGTGCAGTGGTTGGAGTGAAGGGCCTGGCATCTGTCCAGTAAGCTCTGCTACCTCTTGCAGTGGGGACCTCAGTGGGGACCATGGCCAGCAGTGCTTGGTCATCTTCCTTGGAAAACAGGCTGCTTTTCCAGTTGCGGGGAGAGGAGACGCTTTGCCATTAGGCATCTTTCTAAAGTGCAAGGTGGGCCAGGGCTCTCCTTGCAAGACGTGTGTGAAAATACATCCTTTGGCCTATGGGAGGACTTTAAGGGGCACCTCCCTTAACTTCCATAAAGCGTGAGTTCTTTTCTGAACCAAAAAAGGACACAGTTCACTTGAATAACACTTTTTTTTTTCATTTATTCAAAAAGAAGGCAGGGTAATGACATCTGTAACGACATTTGCAAAAAGTGCAAAAAATAATTTGAAAAGCTGCTACTAAGAATAATACTATAGAAAAAAAACAAGTCCATCCAGCTCATAGTAGTGTCGCCTTCATTATGTAGAAGCAAGCAGGAAAAATTATACTTAGCCAGGAACAAAGAAGTCAAGCTTGGAAAAAGGCATGAGATATCAGGCAGCAAGGCCAGCCCATCCAAGTAAAGATGGATTCCTAAGTTACAATAATCTGAACATTATAGCGAAGGCCTAAAACCTCCAGTCAGAAGGCCTTAACTGATTAGGTGTATACGAAAGCATTTGTGTGAGGTTACACATGTTTCGAGGTGCCAAGAACCATGAGCTTACAACAAGTTAATACTAAAACTGAAGCTCCAGTTGGTCTTTGAGGGGGGATCAGGACCTGCCAGCTGAACCTGGTAAGGAAAAGAAACAGAAAAACTCATTGTAGTCTTACAAAAAATCCTTAGCAAAATGGCTGCTCTTATGCTAAGTTAACATATGAAATTCTTCACATCCTGGGTTTCTGCTCACTGGTCTCAGCTGGAAAAGTGCAGTTAAGAACCCTGGCAGGTGTTTATGTCTGGAGACCCACAACAAGAGGATATCTGTAATTTATGCCTGGGTAGAGGCCAGCCGGATCATGGAGGGGCCTAGGACCACCAGCAGATTAGCCTCTGCCGAATGCAGAGGACGAACAGGGACATATGGGGACAGACGGTCCCTAAGATATGTAGGCCCCAGGCCGTGCAAGGCCTTAAAGGTTATAACCAACACCTTAAAGATGATCCGAAATTCCAGCGGGAGCCAATGCAGCCGGCGCAGCACAGGCAAGATGTGGCCAATTTTAAAATTGAAGGCGGCAGCAGGTGCAGATGGTGGGGGAGCATCTGTGAGAACCAGTTTGTTTGTGTGAAAAACAGCACTAGTTAAAGTGTGACTAGCCAAGGGCCTGAATTTACTTCTGGCTGCACTGAAATAGCACATTTTAGACCTGGGGTTTCTGCCGGCGAATTGGCAGGAAACTCAAAATGCACTAGCAGGTGTTTGAACAGTTGGTTGTTTTTGCAAAGTGCTTTTCAGCAGTGTGTCTTGTCAGAAACTGTTGGGTTTTTTTTGCTAAACACAGCCTATATTGGGATTGGCAAGTGTGCTTTCTTTGACCTCATAAACTCAGAGGATCAGTAAATGTCACCTGGACAGATTAGAGAGCTGGGCCAAAACAAAACAAAAAAATGAATTTCAACAGAGATAAATGTGAAATTCTGCACTTAGGCAGAAAAAATGAAATGCACAGATATAGGATGGGTGACACCTGGCTTGACAACACTGGCAGGAGAGAAAAGAATGGGTCTTAAATCAAGTCCCACGACCTGTGTAGGGCCTGCAACATCCTGGTACTGTTCTGTTGCTTGTCATGACTTGCCTTAAGCTCAGCGGTGAGCCAAAGTCACCATTCCAATCCCATGGCCATGACAGAACATACGCTCATGACCACCTCTGCAGCCAGCCAGCCAGCCAGCCATAGCATTTCCATTAGTGGCCATTGACAAGATCTCATCATGCACACAGACCAATCTGACCTCGTATCTTGAAAATATAATTCACCACTGGGATTTCTGGCACTCTCACATCAAAACTGAGGATGCCTTACAGGTGTTAAATTAGCGAGTAACTGAAAGCATTTCTTTGCAAGGCCTGAACTACTGCAACAATTAACAATTTTGAACCAAAGTTCAGCCAAAGTAGTGCTTCCATACAACATACAACTTGACTGTAGAATGCAAATTACTCAACACATGAAGAGCAGTCGTGTGCACTGTACACAGATTGCACATGAATTCACTCGCTTGTGGATGGAGTTTCCTTAGGTCCAGCTAAAAGATATGTTTAATGTACAATATAAAGGGATGTCAGATTGTTTAGCAGTTCTCCTTCCCAGCCCATGAACCTTCACAATGTTGTCTGGCTGGGGGAGGAAGGGGCAGCTAGAGGTAGGCTAAACTTGGCTCCTCTTTGGACAACTGGCCCCTCCCAGCATGACTCTGAAGGGGGAAAAGCAGCAGCTTCAAGACTCATCCTGTCCCTTATCTGGCTGCCAATCAGGCATCAACACCTGAACTATCAGTTGTATCATTACAGAAGATTATTACCAAGTAGCTGCAAATGCTTTTTAATTATTGTGGGTGATTCATCAACTAATGGCTGAATGAGAATGGAAAGATTTAACTGGATTTTAGTCATAGGTGCTTACTGGTGTTCAGTTATGACTGCATCAGACTTCGTGGTTGCTTGATTTGCACACTCTTTCTGTGGTGTTGAAGCACTGGAGCTGGATTTTGAAATGTAGGGGCTGGACTCTGAATCCCTTCCTTACAAAAAAGGAAAGTATACATAGAATCATAAAACCATAGGGGGGAAGAGACCACCAGGGCCATTGAATCCAACCCCCTGCCATGCAGGAAAACACAATCAAAGCACTCCTGGCAGATGACCATCCAGCCCCTGTTTAAAAACCTCCAAAGAAGGAGATGCCACCCCCACCGCTCCAGGCAGCATATTCCACTTTTGAACTGTCAGTAAGTTCTTCCTAGATGGAATGTTTAGGTGGAATCTCTTTTCCTGAACCTTGAATCCATTGCTCCTTGTCCTGGTGTCTGGAGCAGCAGAAAAAAAGCTCTCTCTTCAACATGACATCTCTTCAAATATTTAAACATGGCTATTATGTCGCCCCTTAACCTTCTCTTCTCCAGACGAAACATACCAGCTCTCTAAGTCTCTCCTCATAGGACATAGAATCCGACCCTCTACCAGTTTGGTTGCCCTCCTCTGGACTCATTGCAGATGGTCAATATCCTTCTTCAACTGTGGTGCCCAAAACTGGACACAGTATTCCAGGTGAGGTCTGACCAATGCAGAATAGAGTGGTACTCTTATGTTCCTCCATTGAGACACTATACTTCTATTGATGCAGGTCAGAATTGCATTGGTTTTTTTGACTGCCGCATCACACTGATGACTCATGCTCAGTTTGTGGTCTACTAAGACTCCCATATCCCTTTCACATGTATTGTTGTCAAGCTAGGTGTCACCCATCCTATATCTGTGCATTTCATTTTTTTTCTGTCTAAGGGTATATCTTACATTTATCTCTGTTGAAATTCACTTTGTTAGTTTTGATCCTGCTCTCTAACCTGTCTCAGTCATTTTGAATTCTGACCCTGTCCTCTGGGGTATTAGCTACCTCTCCTAATTTAGTGTTATCTGCAAATTTGATTAGCATGTCCTCTATTCCCTCATCCAAATCATTGATAAAATTATTGAATAGCACTGGACCCAGGATCGAACCCTGTGGCACTACTCTCCAGGGTGAAGATGAGCCACTGGGGAGCACTCTTTGGGTTTGGTCAGTCAACCAATTACAGATCCATCTTACAGTATCATTGTCTAGCTCACTTTTTTTCACTAGCTTGCTTGGCAAGGAGCTTGGGGCACCTTGTCAAAGGCCTGACTGAAATAAAGATATGCTACAGTCAGAATGTTCCTAAGTTGGAAGGGGGGAGGGGGGATGGTCAGGGGGAGGGATGCTTCTCTCCCTTTCCAGCCAGTTGGTTGGGGGGGGGGGGGGCTGGTGTAGCTCAATTGTCTTATCAGTGTGAAATGCTTTCTGTTTTTTGAACTTTCACTTTGATCTGGTGGGAATGAGATTGGCACCTTATTGGGGGGGGGGGGGGACTTAAACCCAAGCTTTGCTTATGATCTCCAGAATCTTCAATCACTGTTCCGGATCTTTAGTATTCCTAATAAAGGCTACAGTTAAATTTCTACAGTTTCCTTATTTTGGACTAAAGTTTGACAGCTACATCCACATGGTTCCCTTTGTCTACCAAGCTTGTCACTCTATCAAAAAAAGAGATAATATTTGTCTAGCATGACTTGTTTTCGAGAAACATGTTAAATTTTAGTGATCATGGCATTTTAAGTGCTTACAAACTGTTTAATGATCTGCTCTAGAACCTTTCCTAGTATTGATGTCAGGCTGATTGGGCAATAATTATTTGGGTCCTCTTTTCCCCCCTTTTTGAAGATGGGGACAACATTAGCCATCCTCCAGCCAACTGGGACTTCTCCTGTTCTCCGAGAATTTTCAGTGATTATTGCAAGTGATTCTGAAATTACTTCTGCCAGTTCTTTGGGATGTGGTTCATCATGTCCTGGAGATTTGAATTCATTTAAAGTAGCCAGGTACTACCTCTTTATTTATTCAGCACTGAATTCCCCCCTACTGCATCTTCTGTTCCATTTCCCCCTGGTTGAGCACTGTTTTCCTTTTGAGAGAAGACCAAGGCAAAGAAGGTGTTGAGTAGTTCTGCCTTTTCTCTGTCCCCTGTTAGGATTTTGCCACTTCCATGCAGTGACTTTATCATATTCTTTCTTCCTTTTGCTATGGACATAACAAAATAACCTTTTTAATTGTTTTTAACCCTCTCTGGCAAGCCTGAGCTCGTTCTGTGCTTTAGCTTTTCTGACTTTCTCCCTACATGTCCTGGTTCTTTCGTTTGAATTCCTCTTTGGTGATTACCCCCTTTTTCCATTTCTTGTCCATGTCATTTTTAAATCTTAGCCCAGTTGAAAGTTCTTTAGGCAGCCATCCTGGTTTCCTGAGACACCTCCCATTTTTCCTCCTCATTGGAACTGTTTGAAATTGTGCCCTCAAGATCTCACTTTTGAGAAACTCCCAGCCATCCTGCACTCCCTTCTCTTTTAGTATTTTCAACCACGGGATGACCCCCAGTAGTTTCCTAAGTTTACTGAAATCAGTTTTGTTAAAATCTAGAATGCGTGTCTGACTACGCTTGGCATCCCCTTTCCACTGCATAACAAACTCCAGGAGAGCATGGTCACTCCCACCTGAGGATCCTGCCACTTCTGCCTCATTAACCAGGGCATCATACTTCTGATCTTCTCCTGTTCCTTTTCCCCCAACTTCCTGAATCTTTTTTTAAAAACAACAAAGAACAGTTTTAAAAGCAACATATACTGTGAACAACAGTGGAAGCAACACTATTTTTATTTGACCGCATGGATTTCCTTGAAATGTGAATGGGCTTTCATGGGCAGTGAATCCGTCAGTTGTTGGGAAGGCTTTACAGGGCATGGGGCTGGTTGGTTGTAGTTTTGTCTCTAAATATCTTTGCCTGTACATCCGTTATAAAACAACTGCACCCACAAATAAATTACAGCTGTGAAAAAGGAACAGCCAACTGTTTAACCTGTTACCACCCACATCCCTCAGCTGGGATTGAAAGAAGCCAGTAGTAAGTGCGCCCAATTTGTATTTACCATTGAAGCTTCTTGGATGCTGCGAGGGCATTGGGAGCGGGGGTTGCAAATTCCTTTGAACTAATTCATCTTGTGTCCGTTTCTTTGCATGGTTTGGTAACTGATGTGATCAAGAGCTGGGGGGTGGGGGTTTAGAGATTGCGTCCCCATAATACTGAAGACTTCAGCTGAGAGGGATGAATGCATCGCTTGGAAAAGATGCTGCTTATGAAACTCTTGACTTCAGCCTCGCTGGGGAAAGGGGTGGGGCACAGGAAGGACAGGCATGCAGGAGACTGGCAGCTGGCGAGGGAGCCAGCCTCAGTGAAATGGGGAGGGGCAGAAGCAAAATGGACACCGAGCAAGACGAAGCTGATCTTCACCTGCTCCTTCGGGCACCTCCAATGACAGGGTGGGGGTGGGGGCTCAGAAACTCAAGTGTGCTGGAATCCACACAAGGTCAGGAAAGCAAAGCAATTTTCCTTTCCCATTTTGTTCTCACAACAACTCTTTGAGGTAGGCTTTTCTGAGAGAAGGGGGCTGGCCCACAGCCACACAGGGAGCTTCGTGGCACTCAGAGCTCAGACTGAGGCACTGACAAAAGCTGTTGCTGCTGGGGACGTGGCGCTGGCAGCAGAGGCAGTGCTTGTTCCAGGTTTGGGGGGCTTTGAGAAGGGGAGGTGTGTGGGTGGGAGTCTGTGGCAGTGGACCCCGCCAGAAATCCAGGGCTCTGAAAGCTGTCCCACCTCAGGGAATGCCGAGTTCTTTGCCAGCCTCATGTTTTAATTAGGCCAAAGCCACAAGCAGCTAAAGTTTTGAAAGAAGCAGCCACATCTTAAGTAATAAGTTTATTTACAAAGCAGTAAGTCAATTTTGGCCACGCATAGACCTCTTCTTCTTCAGGCTAAGTGTCTATGTCACAGCATTCCACTTAGGGTAACTCGGTTTTAGCTAGCACTGTCTGGATGTGCCTGGGGGCAATCCAATCCTAGGCAGAATTAGGTGGATTCTGCACGGCAAATGTATAACGGGTCGCAGTCATTATAAAGGAACCCATTTTCCTTTTTTCCATTCACATGTGTTGGGGTGCAGGCAGCGATTGGAGCCCATGGAAACAGTCCGGGCTACTTTTGTGCCTTTGCACAGAGATGCTTCTCCCTTTTTCTTTTAATGCCCTGCAACAAATGCATAGCTGTGCAGGCACACAGACATGAACCCCTGCAGCCACGCTGACCGCCCCACATGCCTGCATAGCGGCGCATGTGCAACATGCAAGAAAAAGAAAAAGGGATCTCCTTGGGCCAAAGTCATTTTGGGGATGGGACCTGGGCAAAGCCCCCCCCCCCCCCGGTTTGTATTGTGCCCTACACTCATTATATTTGCCCCGTGTGGAATCCACCTTAGTTACTCCTGTCAAAGTCCATCACTAGGACTGCGTGACTGCATAGGATTGCCCTGAGACCGCCTGTGTGCATATGAATCCCCGCTAAAGCAGTGGACAGCTTGGTTTAGTTTTGGTCACTGGGCTAAAGGGATTTATATTGATGTATAGGACAGGATTCAATGCCTTCTGCTTTTAAGGCTATGGGATGCATAGCATATTCAGATGGTTGGATGGATGGGGATCGCTACCAGAGAAACATGCACGGGATTACGCTGCAGGTCTTCAAATTTCAAAACTTTTAGAGTTCTAGAAATCCAATCTCATTTTTTATTTTTAAAAAATTCCCTGCCTACAACAGAGGGTTACATCTGCAATATAATGCCATTCTTTCCCCACTATTCATATTGTGAGCAGAAGCCTTTTTACTTCCTGAAAAGTAACTTGACTGCATTTATATCCCACTTTGACAGGCTGTGGGACACGAATCGATAAAAGCGGTGAAAGAATTTTTGACGGAAACGTTGCCGATGAAGGGGAGTGGCCCTGGCAAGCCAGCCTGCAGCTGCAGGGCACCCATCGCTGCGGGGCGTCCCTGATCAGCAGTAGCTGGCTTGTAACTGCAGCTCATTGCTTCAAAGGGTGAGAATCACCACCTGCACCAACACAGTTGAGGTCTCCAACCTCTGAAAAGGAATTGCACGGCATCTGCGTGCCAGCCCCAGCCTGCTGCCCCCCTCTCGGCATGTAGCAAATCCTGCAAAGCGGTAGGGCGGGGCGGGGGGGGGGGTTGAGAGCAGATTTTGATAGGAGGATTGCTGTCCATGTAGACTAAAGTCCCCAGTGTTTTAAGCCTATGGGTACCTTTACCATTCTGTCATGGCATGCATGGTAGATGCAACCACAAAATGGATGCTGAAAAAGGTGAAGCCAGCCACAAAATGGCTGCCACATCTTACCTTCAGTCCCACAGGCAGGGGCGTACCGGGCCTAAATAGTGCCCAGGAGTATGACCACCTCCCCGTGCCCCTCCCCTCCGCCTGCCTCCCATGGTCCACCCCTCTGCTGGCTCCCCACGCCCCACTTACAGGAGCCAGCAGGGAGGGCGGTGGAGGGGAGGGGGAAGGGCAGAAGCCAGCCTGCAGGATGCCCAGGAGGGTGGGGTGCGACAGTGGGTGGCCCAGGTGGGCACTGCTGCCAGCACAGAGCCCCGTCCCCCTGCAGGCCAGCTCCTCCTCTCCCCAGGACCTGCAGGGAGCCCGGGAGCGCCGTGGAGCCCTGCCTCCCCTCTGCGTCCTTGCAGGCTGGCTCATGTTCTCCCCAGAGCCTGCAGGGAGGCCAAGATGGGGAGGGGCGACACGGTGTGCGCCCGAGGACATGGGATACCCCATGTCCCCATAAGTGGTATGCCACATCCCACAGGGAAGATCCTTGCAGCTACTGCAATGCACTGTTTTTAAAAAATCTGCATAGACAATCAAATCTCCAATGACCAATCAGAAACCTTGCTGGGCAAAAGCCCCACCTGGCCCTGCTCACTTTCTTAATGCAAAGCAGGAAAAGTGATGCTGGGCATTCAATGGGCACCAGGTTGTTGTCCTCTGTTATAGATGAACAGAAAATGAGTCATTCTCCCCTTCAAAAACAAAGCAAAACACAGAAATGTGGAGAACATGGTCTCGGGAGGCACTCGAAGTGCTTGGATTGCAGCGGTCAGGTCAAGAAGTATGGGGCAAGCTGCCGCACCTGTCGGAAATGAGAAAAAGTGATCTGGGCCATCCTCGTGACCTGGTCTTCCAGAGTCACACCCAGGCTCTTGATCGATGCGGATAGTTGAAGAGTTGCATTGCCCAGGGTTGGCAGCCAGAAATCCACAGGTCTCCCCCACCCCCGCCAGAGCCATAGAACGTCAGCCAGCCATGGTTTCCATACAATGCTGGAAAGCCTCAGGGGCAGAGGCCGGCCGGCCGGCCCTCCACTATGAGAACGAGCTGGGTGTCATCAGCATATTGGTAACACACAAGCCCAAAGATTTGCCAGGGTAACATATAGTTACACCTCAAGAAAGATTTAGATTAAAAGAGAATTCTACAAAAATGTTAACTGTTCTTGATTATCATGATATTCTATATATTTCCCAATTTCTTTCAGGTTCAAGAAAATCAACTTCTGGACGGCTAGCTTTGGTGCCCGTTTGAGGTCCCCCAAAATGAAAAGGAATATTCGCCAGATCATTGTCCACGAACACTATGCAGATAATGTCTTGAGCCATGAATATGATATTGCTGTTGTGGAGATCTCTCCCCCAGTGCAATTCTCAGCTGAAGTGCATCATGTCTGCCTTCCAGAAGCCACGCAAGTCTTCTCAGACAATACCACATGCTTCGTCACAGGGTGGGGAGCTCTGAAGGATGACGGTGAGAAATTATTCACAGCATAAAGTCAGATGAACAGGCCCCATCTGGGCTTCATCCACGGTGTTTCATCCACAGTATTTCGCCCCATGCAGCCAAATAAATTCAAATGCAGATAAAAGGTAGAATGGTGAATGGCTGAAGAGGAGAAAGGGGATTGCCAGGAGGAGAGAAAAAGAACATAATGGGGGGAGGGGAATACAAGGAAAGGGATGTGTCCCCTTCCCACACAAGTCGTTGAGGGTTCTCTAACACTCAGTGAGGCTGGCTCAGGGGGCACACAGCCAGGCCACAGTTTTCTGAGAGGCTGCGGGGGATGGGGAGGATGCAAGACAAAAGAGTAGGTGAATGGAGGTTGGCTGTTGAATGGAAGAAGGTAGGGTTACCAACTCCAGGTTAGGAAATTCCTTGAGATTTGGGGGTAGGGTCTCGGGAGGAGAGGCTTTGAGGAGAGGAGGGAATGCAGAGGAGTATAATGCCATAGACACCATCCTCCAAAGCAGCCATTTCCTCCACATGGGCTGGAGATTACTGGAACTACAACTGCTCTCCAGGTGACAGAGATCAGTTCTCCTCAAGAAAAGGCCTGCTTGGGGGGGTGGGGGTGGTGGATTGTATGGCATTATACCTGCTGAGATTGTCCCCCCCCCAATCTCCAAGAATTTCCACATTTGTTGCTGGCAACCCCTAAGGGGAAGCTGATCTCTGCAGCTGAGAGATCTGTTGTGATTCCAGGAGATCTCCAGCCACCACTGGGTGGTTGGAAACCCTAGAAGGAGAGAAGGAAGCAGGAAAAGGGGAGGGACTATGTGGGTTTTCAGGGAAGGGGGAAAGGGAATAGTGGAGGAGAGGGAAATAAGATGCCTCCTGCAAGTCTTTGCAGGTCCCCCCTGGTTATATCTAATTCTGAATTTGGGTTTAGCCATTGTGCCCCTCTTTGGGGCCAGAGTCCCTCTTTCTCCTCCCCATGCAGCTGAGGTCCTTTGGGGAGATCCATATTCCTCTGTGGATCTTCTCTTCTTTCTCCCTCTCCAAGTGTGAACATGAGTGTGAGCTCACTCTCCTCTTTTACTTCTGCATTACTAATTACCAACTCACTCTTTCTATCCCAGAAAAGTAAATCTGTGGGGGGAAAAGGGGGTGGGGAGGACAAAAAGCAGAACCACTTTTGATCTCCAGAAAGAAGCAAAACAGTGATGGGGGTGGGGTGGGGTGGAGTTCTATCAAAAGCCGGGCGGGGGGCAGCAAATAGATTCCCTACTTTCAGTTTTCTACAAATGTCTCTATATTACTGTCTTACGTTAAAATTGTTAGTTTTGCTATTTCTGAATATTCTGTGACCTTTTGTATCCAATCTATTTTTTGTTGGGATTTTTTCCTTTCTCCATTTCTAGGCATACAATGCAGAGGTATATGGGGGCCAAGTGGCGCCTAAAGACAAAACCCCCTCTGCCCCCCCTTGTGGAGCCCCGTCCCCACCCCGTCCCCCCACCCCCCACTTACCTGAGGGGCGCCCAGTGGCCCTGTGGAGTGCTGCCGCCCAGCCCGCCTCTGCTCTGGCACCTTTTCAGAGAAGGCACCAGCTCAGAGGTGGGGTAGGTGGCAGCCTCCCCGTGCAGCTGCTTGGTTTCCTGCTGGCCAGAGGCTGAGCAGCTTACTCATGAGTTGGGCTCCATGAAGAGGTGTGGCGGCGGCTGGACTAAGAACTAAGAACACAAATATGCAGACAGAGAGAAATAAAATGCAAGTCCATTAGAGTTGGCCTTGACCAACACCTGCTGGAGGAAAAGAGCAGAAACACACTACATAATATCCAACTGCAGTCCCTTCCCCCAAGCCCCAAAGATGCAAGCGGCCCCAGCATTCCATAGGCATCCTGACATCTTGCTTCCCCTAGGGCTCTCCCCCCTGGTTTGCTTGGACAGGAACAATGGAAGTCTCAAATGAGCTTAGGAGTTCTGATGTGAATAGCATCCACCCATTCATTATGTCCAGGTAACCAGCCTTCCCAGGAAACCAAACACTGCAAGCGGTTACGATAGATGCGAGAGTCATGTATAGCAGAAATTTCATAGTGCTGCTCTCCATCAATTAGAGTTGGCGGAGTTGAAGTAGTCTCTGAATGCCACAAATCCAGGAGTGGTGCCTTCTTGAGCTAACTGCAATGGAAAACAGGGTGTATTTTACACAATGCCTTTGGCAAGTCCAGCTCAGCAGTCACACCATTTATTATTTTTTAAATCCTGTAAGGTCCAATGTACTTCAACCACAATTTAGTGGGCTTGTGAATATCATGGAGATTTTTTGTGGACAGGTAAACCGTGTCTCCGACCGCCAGAGGGAGCTCACGCCTATGTTTGTCAGCCTGCCGGTTATAAGCAATCTGAGATTTTTGCAATGCTTGCCGAATAGCAGGCCACCCTTCAGACAAGCTATGGACCCACTCCTTCAATTCCGGGGGAATTGCCTTTCCTTGTGGGAGGAAAGGAATAGGCTCAGCGAAGTGCCCCGAAACCACCTCAAAAGGCGTCTTGCCTGTACTGCTATGAACTGCATTATTATAAGCATATTCTGCAAACAACAGTAAATCAACCCAATTGTCCTGCTGGTAGTTCACATAACACCTCAAGTATTGTTCCAAAGTCAGATTAGATCTCTCAGATTTACCATCAGATTGAGGATGATAAGGAGAGGAAAGAGCCTGTTGAATTCCCAATAACTTCAAAAAGGCTTTACAAAACTTAGAAATAAACTGACTGCCTCTGTCGGACACTATTTTGTCTGGAGCAGAATGTAAATGATAAATATGCTGAATAAACAGCTTAGCCAGTTGCTGGGCGGTAGGCAGTGAAGTACAAGGAATGAAATGTGCCTGCTTAGAAAACAAGTCCACAACCACCCAGATTACTGTCTTTCCATTGCTGGATGGCAGGTCAGTTATAAAATCCATAGAAATCACTTTCCAGGGACCATCAGGAGGGATAAGCAGCTGCAATAAACCATGGGGTTTCCCTGGAACCCTTTTGACCATGGCACACACTTAAAAATCCAAGGAATATATCAGCTTTCACATCTCCAAGAAGATAGGACTCGCCACCAGAACTGCCAGCAGATTAGATGCAGGGTTTTCACAAAACCAAAATGATCAGCCGCCTTAGAATCATGGCTCAGACGGATGATATCAGACCGGAGGGAGGGCAGAACATACAATAGATCACCCTTACACCAGAGTCCATCTCTGAGAAGCAAAGAGTCACCACCCTCCTCCGCGGGAACTGCCTTCGCTCCTGCCTCCAAAAACACAGCAAGCAAAGGGGAGGGAGGCTGCGGGGCCAGCTTTTCCTGTGAACACCCACATCAAGACTCGTCCCAAATGGGCTGGGGACAGAATAGTCCAAGAAGCTGGAACCATTACAGCGGAGCCCACCCCCTCAGGAAGGCGGGAAAGAGCATTGGCCAGTTTGTTAGATTTGCCCAGGAAAAAATGCACTGTGAAGCGAAAGCGATTGAAAAAATCCGCCCACCGTATCTACTTGGTGGTCAAATGGCTGGGTTTATAAAGAGATGCCAAATTCTTGTGATCAGTCCAGACTTGGAACGGATGCTCCGCCCCTTCCAAAAAATGCTGCCGAATAGACAAAGCCATTTTAATAGCGCAAGTCTCTTTGTCACCAACAGTCCAGTTTAGCTCAGGACCAAAAAACTTTTTGGACAGATAAGCACAGGGATGCAATTGGCCAGAAGCATCCCGTTGCAAAAGAGCTGCACCAAGTGCCTTATCCGAGGCGTCTACATGGACTACAAACGGTTGAGAGGGATCGGGATGATGCAGGATTGGCTCTGATGTAAAGGTGGTTTTTAAAGAGTCAAACGCCTCTTGGCAAGCATCAGAACAATGCAACGGAGCATTCGGCTGTCCTGCATTGGGCCCCTTCCCCTTAGTACGTAACAAATCAGTGATTGGCAATGCTAATTCAGCGAAATTGGGAATAAAGTCTCGGTAGAAGTTTGCAAAGCCCAAAAAAGATTGTAGCTGCTTCCGGGTACGGGTAGGGGGCCAATTGACAACATCAGTGACCTTGGCTGGATCCATTTCCAACCCAGCTGCAGACACCCGATAGCCCAGGAAATCCAACTTTGACCGATGGAATTCACATTTGGATAGTTTCACAAAAAGAGAGTTCTTTAAAAGTTGCTGTAAGACTTCCTGCACCAGTGCAACATGGGACGCTTCATCCTCCGTGTAAATCAACACATCATCCAAGTAGACCACAACTCCTTTATACAGCAAATCATCCAGAATTTCATTAACCAAACCCTGGAACATGCCGGGGGCCGCTCTTAACCCGAAAGGCATTACTAGAATAGAATAGAATAGAATAGAATAGAATAGAATAGAATAGAATAGAATAGAATAGAATAGAATAGAATAGAATAGAATAGAATCTTTATTGGCCAAGTGTGATTGGACACACAAGGAATTTGTCTCCGGTGCATATGCTCTCAGTGTACATAAAAGAAAATACATTTGTCAAGAATCATAAGGTACAGCACTTAATGATTGGCATAGATGGCTAGTAAGCAATCACGAAACAATCAATACTAAGAAAAACATAAAAAGTAAAATCACAAAATAAAATGAAATGTCAGCACAAGCTATAGTCCTACAGTCAAAATTGCGAGGAGCTCGGTAATATGAATTATGAAAAAAGTAGTCCAGTAATTATATAATAATAAATATATAATAAATAGTTTGACATTATCGAGGGAATTATTTGTTTAATAGAGTGATGGTATTCTGGAAAAAAACCTGTTCTTATGTCTAGTCATTCTGGTGCGCAGTGCTCTGTAGCTACCAGAGGCAAGAGTTGAAACAGTTTATGTCCAGGATGCGAGGGGTCAGTAAATATTTTCATAGCCCTTTTTTTGACCCGTGCAGTATAAGCAGGTCCCCTGCAATGGAAGGTAGGTTAGCAGCAATTGTTTTTTCTGCAGTTCTGATTATTCTCTCAAGTCTGTAATGATCTTGTCCTGTTGCAGAACCAAACCATACAGTTATAGGAGGTGCAGATGACAGACTCACTGATTCCTCTGTAGAACTGTATCAGCAGCTCCTTGGGCAGTTTGAGCTTCCTGAGTTGGCGCTTTAGAAAGAACATTCTTTGTTGTGCTTCTTTTAATGACATTTCATATTAGGTGTCCATTTTAGGTCATGAGATAAGGATGTATCCTAGAAATTTAGCGGTCTCTACTGTTGATACTGTGTTGTCTAGTATTGTGAGAGGAGGTAGGATGGGAGGGTTTCTCCTGAAATCTACCACCATTTCTACGGTTTTAAGTGTGTTCAGTTCTAGATTGTTCCAGTGGCACCACGAGGCTAGTTGTTCAACCTCCCGTCTAAATATTCATATTGGCCAAAAACGGGTATTGAAAGCAGTAAGGTGTTCATACCCTTCAGCAATCCGCACATGGTAATAAGCTTCACACAAATCCAACTTTGTAAAAACACGTCCAATACCCAAATTAGCCAGCAGTTCCTTTATGAGGGGTAGCAGATATTTATTGGTAGTGGATACTGCATTCAAACCGTACACAATCGTAACAAGCCATCTTTCTTTTTAACAAACAATACTGGGGCTGCAAAACCACTCTGCACCTTCTGGATAAAACGGCGCACCAAATTCTTATTCAAAAAGTCTCTGTATAAAATCCTTAGCCCACCTCATAGGATACAAGCTAATCTTTAGGTATAAAAGAACCAGGAACCAACCACCCTTACAGTACAAATCACAGTGTGGAGGCAAGGTATCGCATTCAGTCTCTTCAAATACTCGCCGTAGATCCCTGTAAGGCACGGAAATATCCATCGGAAGGGAGGAGACATGGTTTCCATAACTCAAGTCAGAAGCTTGAGAAGGGTGCATTAACACGTGCTCACCTCAAGAGTGCTCTGTGAATGTCACTATGTGATCAGTCCATTGAATTTTTGGATCATGATCAATCAGCCATGACATACCAAGAATGATCGGATAACCCGAGATATTGGCTATCACAAAACTTCTACGTTCCCAGTGGTCTGCACATTGAACCAGTATTGGTTCCGTATGGGAAGTGACCGGGGGACCACTCATGGGACTACCATCCATTTGGCTGAAAGACAGAGATTTATGCAGTAAAAACGTCTGTAAATCCAAGCTCTCCAGAACACTAGGGTGTATTAAGCAGTGAGAGCAACCAGAATCCACAAGAGCATGGACTTTGAGTTTAGGCCCTTTGGACAGAAGTAAGGGTAGGATGATGGGTTCATTCACCCTCTCCGAAATATCCCGAGTGTTGTCCACAGTGGTCTTGACCATCACGAACCCAGTACTGTCATCATCAGATGAATTGTAATCCAAATCGGGAGGGAGCGCAAGACGCGCCGCACCCTTCTTCTGAACGGGACCCTGGGTAACTGGTTCCGCTTTCGGTGCAGGAGGCCTCGGTTGTTTCGCAGGGCAGCCAGCCGCCAAGTGGCCAGGCTCTCCGCAGTACAGGCACAAGCCCAGGCATCATCGACGAGCATTTCCAGACTCAGAGAGTTTTTGACGAGGAGGAAGTTTCTTCTGAGGGCCAGGTTTTTGAAGGGCTAGTTTGCCCACATGGGATTTCGCTTCATGCATCCGCACATCTGACATGCCAGCTAACATGATCCACTCCATTAAGGTCTGGGGACTATCCTGCTGGAGTGACCACCTCAACAATTCAGGATGCAAGGCTTGCTTGAACACAAAAACTTTCACCGGATCATCCCAATCAGGGATTTTACTAGCCACTGTATGAAAGTTCTCCACAAATTCCACAAATAGCATTGCCCCTTGGCACATCATGATCATCAGCTCTTTCTTTGCCTCTTCCCCAACAAATGGGCTTTCAAACCGACGTCGCAGGGCCATCATAAATGCCTGAAAATCACGTAGTTCAGGGGCCCCTCTCTGGAACAGATGGATGTACTATTCGGCTGCTATATCATCTAGAGCGGATCCCACCTCATACACTCGCTCCAAGTCATTCTGATATTGACGGTCATATTGCTGCATATGAGTACTGACTTGCACTAGAAACTAGTTGCATATGAGTACTGACTTGCACTAGTTTCTTCTGGACACCATCATAACGAGCCATCAATCTCACACGGGGAGCTTGGGGTAGTTGCGGGTACCCTGTAGAAGGCATCATGGGATACCCGTACTGTGGATGAAGTGGAAATGGTGGTGGAGCTGGAAAACCAGGAGGCTGCACAGGTGTAACTCCATCCATGCGGGCCACCACCAGGTGTAACTCCATCAAATCCTGGTGCATCTGGTTCAATGCCCTCTGGTATTCAGCCCATTCATTCTCCCAAACCACCTCTCGACTCTGGAAATGGCGCCACATCTCTGTACTGTCTCTAATTTCAGGTTCTCCCGCCATTGCTCCCGCTGGTGCCTTCGCCAACAAAGCCGTGGCCCAGGCGGGCCCCTCGTCCAAATCCAACAAGGGGACTGAAGGCCCAGTTGACGCTTGCTTACGCCTCACTGTAACTCCAGTTAATGGGGCAGCCAGGTAACGAGGGGCTGCAGTAGCTCCCAGTCCTTCCCCCAGCACAGGGGATGAAGTCGACTGTCCACTCGCACCAACTCCCAGGTACCGATCACAGGCAGTCAGTCCTGATTTATCATTGCAAAGGGTATCAGACCCAGCCGACCAGCCTTGCTGGAATCAGAAGGCGTCCCCTCCTCAATCAGGGCTTAGCCAGCTGCCTGGTGGAGACAAAGTAACTGACCAGACAGTTCCTTGAAGAAAAGCAATAATGTATTTCAAATGCTAAACTTCAGCCAGTAGATGTGAGCATGAAGAGTCGCATTAACAGTGGAATTCTGGCTTAATGTCAGATTCTAATGATGGAAACAAAATCTCTTGTTAAAACAGTCCTTTATTCAGCATCTTCGCTAACAGCAATGAAAAAGCTAGAACTGATCTTTCCCCCACCCAAACTGTCAGTAAGTCATCAACAGGTGCACCCCCCCCAAGCGAACAAAAAGCACGTGATATGCAGATACAGTGAGAGATAAAATGCAAATCCGTTGGAGTTGGCTTTGACCAGCACCTGCTGGAGGAAAAGAGCAGAAACACACTACATAATATCCAACTACAATCCCCAAGCCCCAAAGATGCAAGCGGCCCCAGCATCCCACAGGCATCCTGACATCGGTTCAGACAGGCACCGCAGTGGCAGGCCAGCTTCTGGGCTCCTGGGTGGGCCAGCCTGCTGCTGCGGGGCCCACCACTGAACCCCAACCCCTCGCCTCCCTGCAGGCCGGCTCCTGCCCTCCCCAAGGTCTCTCCTCTTCAAGCTTTTAAATGTTAATCCAGATATCCCGGTGTCAGAATAACAGCCAAATCCAGGAGGGAATCTGGACTAGTCTGTTGCAGCAAACATTAAAAGGTGATTGATAAGATTTTATTTTGCAAGCATTTATGCTGACAACCACCACCCCTCAAATCTAGATGAGCTGTTTGAGCATTTGTGAATGACCAGCATTCTGGTTTGTGTTAGAATGAATTAGTGTTATGTTTATGAGAGATCCGTGGTGTTGGGATGAGAGGTATATACGGTACCAGGGTACGGCTCGGGTAAAATACCAGAAGAGTTTGCTTGTCGAAGATAGTGGTGGACAAGGAAGAAGTTCTGGCAGCCATTGATAAACTAAATGCTACCAAATCCCCTGGCCCAGATTGCATTCACCCAAGAGTTCTTAAAGAGCTCAAGCATGAAATTGCTGATCTTCTCACTTTAATATGCAACTTATCCCTGAAATCAGGCTCCATCCCTGAAGACTGGAAGATGGCCAATGACACACCAATCTTTAAGAAAGGAACTAGGGGGGATCCAGGAAATTACAGTTTCACATCTGTTCCTGGTAAATTAGTAGAATCTATCATTAAAGATAAAATTATTAAACATGGTGAAAAGCAAGACCTGCTGAGAAAGAGTCAGCATGGCTTTTGCAGAGGCAAATCCTGCCTTACAAACTTACTAGAGTTCTTTGAGGGTGTAAACAGGCATGTGGATAAGGGGGAACCAGTGGACATTGTCTACTTGGATTTCCAAAAGGCTTTTGACAAAGTTCCTCACCAGAGACTACTTGGTGTCCCAGCAACTCACAACAAGAGGGGGAAGTCCCTCCCATGGGATTGGGAAAAAACTGGCTGGTAAACAGGAAGCATGGAAGCAGCTGTGACCTCACAATGGAGAGATGTAAGGAGTGGTGTCCCCCAAGGATCCGTTTTGGGACCAGTGCTCTTAAACCTATTCATAAATGACCTGGAAGTAGGGGTGGGTAGCATGGTGGCCAAGTTTTCTAGATGATACCAAATTATGTAGTGGGGGTGGGGGGGGGGGGGGGTGGGGGGGGGGGGGGGTGGGGGGGGGGGGGGGTGGGGGGGGGGGGGGGTGGGGGGGGGGGGGGGTGGGGGGGGGGGGGGGTGGGGGGGGGGGGGGGTGGGGGGGGGGGGGGGTGGGGGGGGGGGGGGGTGGGGGGGGGGGGGGGTGGGGGGGGGGGGGGGTGGGGGGGGGGGGGGGTGGGGGGGGGGGGGGGTGGGGGGGGGGGGGGGTGGGGGGGGGGGGGGGTGGGGGGGGGGGGGGGTGGGGGGGGGGGGGGGTGGGGGGGGGGGGGGGTGGGGGGGGGGGGGGGTGGGGGGGGGGGGGGGTGGGGGGGGGGGGGGGTGGGGGGGGGGGGGGGTGGGGGGGGGGGGGGGTGGGGGGGGGGGGGGGTGGGGGGGGGGGGGGGTGGGGGGGGGGGGGGGTGGGGGGGGGGGGGGGTGGGGGGGGGGGGGGGTGGGGGGGGGGGGGGGTGGGGGGGGGGGGGGGTGGGGGGGGGGGGGGGTGGGGGGGGGGGGGGGTGGGGGGGGGGGGGGGTGGGGGGGGGGGGGGGTGGGGGGGGGGGGGGGTGGGGGGGGGGGGGGGTGGGGGGGGGGGGGGGTGGGGGGGGGGGGGGGTGGGGGGGGGGGGGGGTGGGGGGGGGGGGGGGTGGGGGGGGGGGGGGGTGGGGGGGGGGGGGGGTGGGGGGGGGGGGGGGTGGGGGGGGGGGGGGGTGGGGGGGGGGGGGGGTGGGGGGGGGGGGGGGTGGGGGGGGGGGGGGGTGGGGGGGGGGGGGGGTGGGGGGGGGGGGGGGTGGGGGGGGGGGGGGGTGGGGGGGGGGGGGGGTGGGGGGGGGGGGGGGTGGGGGGGGGGGGGGGTGGGGGGGGGGGGGGGTGGGGGGGGGGGGGGGTGGGGGGGGGGGGGGGTGGGGGGGGGGGGGGGTGGGGGGGGGGGGGGGTGGGGGGGGGGGGGGGTGGGGGGGGGGGGGGGTGGGGGGGGGGGGGGGTGGGGGGGGGGGGGGGTGGGGGGGGGGGGGGGTGGGGGGGGGGGGGGGTGGGGGGGGGGGGGGGTGGGGGGGGGGGGGGGTGGGGGGGGGGGGGGGTGGGGGGGGGGGGGGGTGGGGGGGGGGGGGGGTGGGGGGGGGGGGGGGTGGGGGGGGGGGGGGGTGGGGGGGGGGGGGGGTGGGGGGGGGGGGGGGTGGGGGGGGGGGGGGGTGGGGGGGGGGGGGGGTGGGGGGGGGGGGGGGTGGGGGGGGGGGGGGGTGGGGGGGGGGGGGGGTGGGGGGGGGGGGGGGTGGGGGGGGGGGGGGGTGGGGGGGGGGGGGGGTGGGGGGGGGGGGGGGTGGGGGGGGGGGGGGGTGGGGGGGGGGGGGGGTGGGGGGGGGGGGGGGTGGGGGGGGGGGGGGGTGGGGGGGGGGGGGGGTGGGGGGGGGGGGGGGTGGGGGGGGGGGGGGGTGGGGGGGGGGGGGGGTGGGGGGGGGGGGGGGTGGGGGGGGGGGGGGGTGGGGGGGGGGGGGGGTGGGGGGGGGGGGGGGTGGGGGGGGGGGGGGGTGGGGGGGGGGGGGGGTGGGGGGGGGGGGGGGTGGGGGGGGGGGGGGGTGGGGGGGGGGGGGGGTGGGGGGGGGGGGGGGTGGGGGGGGGGGGGGGTGGGGGGGGGGGGGGGTGGGGGGGGGGGGGGGTGGGGGGGGGGGGGGGTGGGGGGGGGGGGGGGTGGGGGGGGGGGGGGGTGGGGGGGGGGGGGGGTGGGGGGGGGGGGGGGTGGGGGGGGGGGGGGGTGGGGGGGGGGGGGGGTGGGGGGGGGGGGGGGTGGGGGGGGGGGGGGGTGGGGGGGGGGGGGGGTGGGGGGGGGGGGGGGTGGGGGGGGGGGGGGGTGGGGGGGGGGGGGGGTGGGGGGGGGGGGGGGTGGGGGGGGGGGGGGGTGGGGGGGGGGGGGGGTGGGGGGGGGGGGGGGTGGGGGGGGGGGGGGGTGGGGGGGGGGGGGGGTGGGGGGGGGGGGGGGTGGGGGGGGGGGGGGGTGGGGGGGGGGGGGGGTGGGGGGGGGGGGGGGTGGGGGGGGGGGGGGGTGGGGGGGGGGGGGGGTGGGGGGGGGGGGGGGTGGGGGGGGGGGGGGGTGGGGGGGGGGGGGGGTGGGGGGGGGGGGGGGTGGGGGGGGGGGGGGGTGGGGGGGGGGGGGGGTGGGGGGGGGGGGGGGTGGGGGGGGGGGGGGGTGGGGGGGGGGGGGGGTGGGGGGGGGGGGGGGTGGGGGGGGGGGGGGGTGGGGGGGGGGGGGGGTGGGGGGGGGGGGGGGTGGGGGGGGGGGGGGGTGGGGGGGGGGGGGGGTGGGGGGGGGGGGGGGTGGGGGGGGGGGGGGGTGGGGGGGGGGGGGGGTGGGGGGGGGGGGGGGTGGGGGGGGGGGGGGGTGGGGGGGGGGGGGGGTGGGGGGGGGGGGGGGTGGGGGGGGGGGGGGGTGGGGGGGGGGGGGGGTGGGGGGGGGGGGGGGTGGGGGGGGGGGGGGGTGGGGGGGGGGGGGGGTGGGGGGGGGGGGGGGTGGGGGGGGGGGGGGGTGGGGGGGGGGGGGGGTGGGGGGGGGGGGGGGTGGGGGGGGGGGGGGGTGGGGGGGGGGGGGGGTGGGGGGGGGGGGGGGTGGGGGGGGGGGGGGGTGGGGGGGGGGGGGGGTGGGGGGGGGGGGGGGTGGGGGGGGGGGGGGGTGGGGGGGGGGGGGGGTGGGGGGGGGGGGGGGTGGGGGGGGGGGGGGGTGGGGGGGGGGGGGGGTGGGGGGGGGGGGGGGTGGGGGGGGGGGGGGGTGGGGGGGGGGGGGGGTGGGGGGGGGGGGGGGTGGGGGGGGGGGGGGGTGGGGGGGGGGGGGGGTGGGGGGGGGGGGGGGTGGGGGGGGGGGGGGGTGGGGGGGGGGGGGGGTGGGGGGGGGGGGGGGTGGGGGGGGGGGGGGGTGGGGGGGGGGGGGGGTGGGGGGGGGGGGGGGTGGGGGGGGGGGGGGGTGGGGGGGGGGGGGGGTGGGGGGGGGGGGGGGTGGGGGGGGGGGGGGGTGGGGGGGGGGGGGGGTGGGGGGGGGGGGGGGTGGGGGGGGGGGGGGGTGGGGGGGGGGGGGGGTGGGGGGGGGGGGGGGTGGGGGGGGGGGGGGGTGGGGGGGGGGGGGGGTGGGGGGGGGGGGGGGTGGGGGGGGGGGGGGGTGGGGGGGGGGGGGGGTGGGGGGGGGGGGGGGTGGGGGGGGGGGGGGGTGGGGGGGGGGGGGGGTGGGGGGGGGGGGGGGTGGGGGGGGGGGGGGGTGGGGGGGGGGGGGGGTGGGGGGGGGGGGGGGTGGGGGGGGGGGGGGGTGGGGGGGGGGGGGGGTGGGGGGGGGGGGGGGTGGGGGGGGGGGGGGGTGGGGGGGGGGGGGGGTGGGGGGGGGGGGGGGTGGGGGGGGGGGGGGGTGGGGGGGGGGGGGGGTGGGGGGGGGGGGGGGTGGGGGGGGGGGGGGGTGGGGGGGGGGGGGGGTGGGGGGGGGGGGGGGTGGGGGGGGGGGGGGGTGGGGGGGGGGGGGGGTGGGGGGGGGGGGGGGTGGGGGGGGGGGGGGGTGGGGGGGGGGGGGGGTGGGGGGGGGGGGGGGTGGGGGGGGGGGGGGGTGGGGGGGGGGGGGGGTGGGGGGGGGGGGGGGTGGGGGGGGGGGGGGGTGGGGGGGGGGGGGGGTGGGGGGGGGGGGGGGTGGGGGGGGGGGGGGGTGGGGGGGGGGGGGGGTGGGGGGGGGGGGGGGTGGGGGGGGGGGGGGGTGGGGGGGGGGGGGGGTGGGGGGGGGGGGGGGTGGGGGGGGGGGGGGGTGGGGGGGGGGGGGGGTGGGGGGGGGGGGGGGTGGGGGGGGGGGGGGGTGGGGGGGGGGGGGGGTGGGGGGGGGGGGGGGTGGGGGGGGGGGGGGGTGGGGGGGGGGGGGGGTGGGGGGGGGGGGGGGTGGGGGGGGGGGGGGGTGGGGGGGGGGGGGGGTGGGGGGGGGGGGGGGTGGGGGGGGGGGGGGGTGGGGGGGGGGGGGGGTGGGGGGGGGGGGGGGTGGGGGGGGGGGGGGGTGGGGGGGGGGGGGGGTGGGGGGGGGGGGGGGTGGGGGGGGGGGGGGGTGGGGGGGGGGGGGGGTGGGGGGGGGGGGGGGTGGGGGGGGGGGGGGGTGGGGGGGGGGGGGGGTGGGGGGGGGGGGGGGTGGGGGGGGGGGGGGGTGGGGGGGGGGGGGGGTGGGGGGGGGGGGGGGTGGGGGGGGGGGGGGGTGGGGGGGGGGGGGGGTGGGGGGGGGGGGGGGTGGGGGGGGGGGGGGGTGGGGGGGGGGGGGGGTGGGGGGGGGGGGGGGTGGGGGGGGGGGGGGGTGGGGGGGGGGGGGGGTGGGGGGGGGGGGGGGTGGGGGGGGGGGGGGGTGGGGGGGGGGGGGGGTGGGGGGGGGGGGGGGTGGGGGGGGGGGGGGGTGGGGGGGGGGGGGGGTGGGGGGGGGGGGGGGTGGGGGGGGGGGGGGGTGGGGGGGGGGGGGGGTGGGGGGGGGGGGGGGTGGGGGGGGGGGGGGGTGGGGGGGGGGGGGGGTGGGGGGGGGGGGGGGTGGGGGGGGGGGGGGGTGGGGGGGGGGGGGGGTGGGGGGGGGGGGGGGTGGGGGGGGGGGGGGGTGGGGGGGGGGGGGGGTGGGGGGGGGGGGGGGTGGGGGGGGGGGGGGGTGGGGGGGGGGGGGGGTGGGGGGGGGGGGGGGTGGGGGGGGGGGGGGGTGGGGGGGGGGGGGGGTGGGGGGGGGGGGGGGTGGGGGGGGGGGGGGGTGGGGGGGGGGGGGGGTGGGGGGGGGGGGGGGTGGGGGGGGGGGGGGGTGGGGGGGGGGGGGGGTGGGGGGGGGGGGGGGTGGGGGGGGGGGGGGGTGGGGGGGGGGGGGGGTGGGGGGGGGGGGGGGTGGGGGGGGGGGGGGGTGGGGGGGGGGGGGGGTGGGGGGGGGGGGGGGTGGGGGGGGGGGGGGGTGGGGGGGGGGGGGGGTGGGGGGGGGGGGGGGTGGGGGGGGGGGGGGGTGGGGGGGGGGGGGGGTGGGGGGGGGGGGGGGTGGGGGGGGGGGGGGGTGGGGGGGGGGGGGGGTGGGGGGGGGGGGGGGTGGGGGGGGGGGGGGGTGGGGGGGGGGGGGGGTGGGGGGGGGGGGGGGTGGGGGGGGGGGGGGGTGGGGGGGGGGGGGGGTGGGGGGGGGGGGGGGTGGGGGGGGGGGGGGGTGGGGGGGGGGGGGGGTGGGGGGGGGGGGGGGTGGGGGGGGGGGGGGGTGGGGGGGGGGGGGGGTGGGGGGGGGGGGGGGTGGGGGGGGGGGGGGGTGGGGGGGGGGGGGGGTGGGGGGGGGGGGGGGTGGGGGGGGGGGGGGGTGGGGGGGGGGGGGGGTGGGGGGGGGGGGGGGTGGGGGGGGGGGGGGGTGGGGGGGGGGGGGGGTGGGGGGGGGGGGGGGTGGGGGGGGGGGGGGGTGGGGGGGGGGGGGGGTGGGGGGGGGGGGGGGTGGGGGGGGGGGGGGGTGGGGGGGGGGGGGGGTGGGGGGGGGGGGGGGTGGGGGGGGGGGGGGGTGGGGGGGGGGGGGGGTGGGGGGGGGGGGGGGTGGGGGGGGGGGGGGGTGGGGGGGGGGGGGGGTGGGGGGGGGGGGGGGTGGGGGGGGGGGGGGGTGGGGGGGGGGGGGGGTGGGGGGGGGGGGGGGTGGGGGGGGGGGGGGGTGGGGGGGGGGGGGGGTGGGGGGGGGGGGGGGTGGGGGGGGGGGGGGGTGGGGGGGGGGGGGGGTGGGGGGGGGGGGGGGTGGGGGGGGGGGGGGGTGGGGGGGGGGGGGGGTGGGGGGGGGGGGGGGTGGGGGGGGGGGGGGGTGGGGGGGGGGGGGGGTGGGGGGGGGGGGGGGTGGGGGGGGGGGGGGGTGGGGGGGGGGGGGGGTGGGGGGGGGGGGGGGTGGGGGGGGGGGGGGGTGGGGGGGGGGGGGGGTGGGGGGGGGGGGGGGTGGGGGGGGGGGGGGGTGGGGGGGGGGGGGGGTGGGGGGGGGGGGGGGTGGGGGGGGGGGGGGGTGGGGGGGGGGGGGGGTGGGGGGGGGGGGGGGTGGGGGGGGGGGGGGGTGGGGGGGGGGGGGGGTGGGGGGGGGGGGGGGTGGGGGGGGGGGGGGGTGGGGGGGGGGGGGGGTGGGGGGGGGGGGGGGTGGGGGGGGGGGGGGGTGGGGGGGGGGGGGGGTGGGGGGGGGGGGGGGTGGGGGGGGGGGGGGGTGGGGGGGGGGGGGGGTGGGGGGGGGGGGGGGTGGGGGGGGGGGGGGGTGGGGGGGGGGGGGGGTGGGGGGGGGGGGGGGTGGGGGGGGGGGGGGGTGGGGGGGGGGGGGGGTGGGGGGGGGGGGGGGTGGGGGGGGGGGGGGGTGGGGGGGGGGGGGGGTGGGGGGGGGGGGGGGTGGGGGGGGGGGGGGGTGGGGGGGGGGGGGGGTGGGGGGGGGGGGGGGTGGGGGGGGGGGGGGGTGGGGGGGGGGGGGGGTGGGGGGGGGGGGGGGTGGGGGGGGGGGGGGGTGGGGGGGGGGGGGGGTGGGGGGGGGGGGGGGTGGGGGGGGGGGGGGGTGGGGGGGGGGGGGGGTGGGGGGGGGGGGGGGTGGGGGGGGGGGGGGGTGGGGGGGGGGGGGGGTGGGGGGGGGGGGGGGTGGGGGGGGGGGGGGGTGGGGGGGGGGGGGGGTGGGGGGGGGGGGGGGTGGGGGGGGGGGGGGGTGGGGGGGGGGGGGGGTGGGGGGGGGGGGGGGTGGGGGGGGGGGGGGGTGGGGGGGGGGGGGGGTGGGGGGGGGGGGGGGTGGGGGGGGGGGGGGGTGGGGGGGGGGGGGGGTGGGGGGGGGGGGGGGTGGGGGGGGGGGGGGGTGGGGGGGGGGGGGGGTGGGGGGGGGGGGGGGTGGGGGGGGGGGGGGGTGGGGGGGGGGGGGGGTGGGGGGGGGGGGGGGTGGGGGGGGGGGGGGGTGGGGGGGGGGGGGGGTGGGGGGGGGGGGGGGTGGGGGGGGGGGGGGGTGGGGGGGGGGGGGGGTGGGGGGGGGGGGGGGTGGGGGGGGGGGGGGGTGGGGGGGGGGGGGGGTGGGGGGGGGGGGGGGTGGGGGGGGGGGGGGGTGGGGGGGGGGGGGGGTGGGGGGGGGGGGGGGTGGGGGGGGGGGGGGGTGGGGGGGGGGGGGGGTGGGGGGGGGGGGGGGTGGGGGGGGGGGGGGGTGGGGGGGGGGGGGGGTGGGGGGGGGGGGGGGTGGGGGGGGGGGGGGGTGGGGGGGGGGGGGGGTGGGGGGGGGGGGGGGTGGGGGGGGGGGGGGGTGGGGGGGGGGGGGGGTGGGGGGGGGGGGGGGTGGGGGGGGGGGGGGGTGGGGGGGGGGGGGGGTGGGGGGGGGGGGGGGTGGGGGGGGGGGGGGGTGGGGGGGGGGGGGGGTGGGGGGGGGGGGGGGTGGGGGGGGGGGGGGGTGGGGGGGGGGGGGGGTGGGGGGGGGGGGGGGTGGGGGGGGGGGGGGGTGGGGGGGGGGGGGGGTGGGGGGGGGGGGGGGTGGGGGGGGGGGGGGGTGGGGGGGGGGGGGGGTGGGGGGGGGGGGGGGTGGGGGGGGGGGGGGGTGGGGGGGGGGGGGGGTGGGGGGGGGGGGGGGTGGGGGGGGGGGGGGGTGGGGGGGGGGGGGGGTGGGGGGGGGGGGGGGTGGGGGGGGGGGGGGGTGGGGGGGGGGGGGGGTGGGGGGGGGGGGGGGTGGGGGGGGGGGGGGGTGGGGGGGGGGGGGGGTGGGGGGGGGGGGGGGTGGGGGGGGGGGGGGGTGGGGGGGGGGGGGGGTGGGGGGGGGGGGGGGTGGGGGGGGGGGGGGGTGGGGGGGGGGGGGGGTGGGGGGGGGGGGGGGTGGGGGGGGGGGGGGGTGGGGGGGGGGGGGGGTGGGGGGGGGGGGGGGTGGGGGGGGGGGGGGGTGGGGGGGGGGGGGGGTGGGGGGGGGGGGGGGTGGGGGGGGGGGGGGGTGGGGGGGGGGGGGGGTGGGGGGGGGGGGGGGTGGGGGGGGGGGGGGGTGGGGGGGGGGGGGGGTGGGGGGGGGGGGGGGTGGGGGGGGGGGGGGGTGGGGGGGGGGGGGGGTGGGGGGGGGGGGGGGTGGGGGGGGGGGGGGGTGGGGGGGGGGGGGGGTGGGGGGGGGGGGGGGTGGGGGGGGGGGGGGGTGGGGGGGGGGGGGGGTGGGGGGGGGGGGGGGTGGGGGGGGGGGGGGGTGGGGGGGGGGGGGGGTGGGGGGGGGGGGGGGTGGGGGGGGGGGGGGGTGGGGGGGGGGGGGGGTGGGGGGGGGGGGGGGTGGGGGGGGGGGGGGGTGGGGGGGGGGGGGGGTGGGGGGGGGGGGGGGTGGGGGGGGGGGGGGGTGGGGGGGGGGGGGGGTGGGGGGGGGGGGGGGTGGGGGGGGGGGGGGGTGGGGGGGGGGGGGGGTGGGGGGGGGGGGGGGTGGGGGGGGGGGGGGGTGGGGGGGGGGGGGGGTGGGGGGGGGGGGGGGTGGGGGGGGGGGGGGGTGGGGGGGGGGGGGGGTGGGGGGGGGGGGGGGTGGGGGGGGGGGGGGGTGGGGGGGGGGGGGGGTGGGGGGGGGGGGGGGTGGGGGGGGGGGGGGGTGGGGGGGGGGGGGGGTGGGGGGGGGGGGGGGTGGGGGGGGGGGGGGGTGGGGGGGGGGGGGGGTGGGGGGGGGGGGGGGTGGGGGGGGGGGGGGGTGGGGGGGGGGGGGGGTGGGGGGGGGGGGGGGTGGGGGGGGGGGGGGGTGGGGGGGGGGGGGGGTGGGGGGGGGGGGGGGTGGGGGGGGGGGGGGGTGGGGGGGGGGGGGGGTGGGGGGGGGGGGGGGTGGGGGGGGGGGGGGGTGGGGGGGGGGGGGGGTGGGGGGGGGGGGGGGTGGGGGGGGGGGGGGGTGGGGGGGGGGGGGGGTGGGGGGGGGGGGGGGTGGGGGGGGGGGGGGGTGGGGGGGGGGGGGGGTGGGGGGGGGGGGGGGTGGGGGGGGGGGGGGGTGGGGGGGGGGGGGGGTGGGGGGGGGGGGGGGTGGGGGGGGGGGGGGGTGGGGGGGGGGGGGGGTGGGGGGGGGGGGGGGTGGGGGGGGGGGGGGGTGGGGGGGGGGGGGGGTGGGGGGGGGGGGGGGTGGGGGGGGGGGGGGGTGGGGGGGGGGGGGGGTGGGGGGGGGGGGGGGTGGGGGGGGGGGGGGGTGGGGGGGGGGGGGGGTGGGGGGGGGGGGGGGTGGGGGGGGGGGGGGGTGGGGGGGGGGGGGGGTGGGGGGGGGGGGGGGTGGGGGGGGGGGGGGGTGGGGGGGGGGGGGGGTGGGGGGGGGGGGGGGTGGGGGGGGGGGGGGGTGGGGGGGGGGGGGGGTGGGGGGGGGGGGGGGTGGGGGGGGGGGGGGGTGGGGGGGGGGGGGGGTGGGGGGGGGGGGGGGTGGGGGGGGGGGGGGGTGGGGGGGGGGGGGGGTGGGGGGGGGGGGGGGTGGGGGGGGGGGGGGGTGGGGGGGGGGGGGGGTGGGGGGGGGGGGGGGTGGGGGGGGGGGGGGGTGGGGGGGGGGGGGGGTGGGGGGGGGGGGGGGTGGGGGGGGGGGGGGGTGGGGGGGGGGGGGGGTGGGGGGGGGGGGGGGTGGGGGGGGGGGGGGGTGGGGGGGGGGGGGGGTGGGGGGGGGGGGGGGTGGGGGGGGGGGGGGGTGGGGGGGGGGGGGGGTGGGGGGGGGGGGGGGTGGGGGGGGGGGGGGGTGGGGGGGGGGGGGGGTGGGGGGGGGGGGGGGTGGGGGGGGGGGGGGGTGGGGGGGGGGGGGGGTGGGGGGGGGGGGGGGTGGGGGGGGGGGGGGGTGGGGGGGGGGGGGGGTGGGGGGGGGGGGGGGTGGGGGGGGGGGGGGGTGGGGGGGGGGGGGGGTGGGGGGGGGGGGGGGTGGGGGGGGGGGGGGGTGGGGGGGGGGGGGGGTGGGGGGGGGGGGGGGTGGGGGGGGGGGGGGGTGGGGGGGGGGGGGGGTGGGGGGGGGGGGGGGTGGGGGGGGGGGGGGGTGGGGGGGGGGGGGGGTGGGGGGGGGGGGGGGTGGGGGGGGGGGGGGGTGGGGGGGGGGGGGGGTGGGGGGGGGGGGGGGTGGGGGGGGGGGGGGGTGGGGGGGGGGGGGGGTGGGGGGGGGGGGGGGTGGGGGGGGGGGGGGGTGGGGGGGGGGGGGGGTGGGGGGGGGGGGGGGTGGGGGGGGGGGGGGGTGGGGGGGGGGGGGGGTGGGGGGGGGGGGGGGTGGGGGGGGGGGGGGGTGGGGGGGGGGGGGGGTGGGGGGGGGGGGGGGTGGGGGGGGGGGGGGGTGGGGGGGGGGGGGGGTGGGGGGGGGGGGGGGTGGGGGGGGGGGGGGGTGGGGGGGGGGGGGGGTGGGGGGGGGGGGGGGTGGGGGGGGGGGGGGGTGGGGGGGGGGGGGGGTGGGGGGGGGGGGGGGTGGGGGGGGGGGGGGGTGGGGGGGGGGGGGGGTGGGGGGGGGGGGGGGTGGGGGGGGGGGGGGGTGGGGGGGGGGGGGGGTGGGGGGGGGGGGGGGTGGGGGGGGGGGGGGGTGGGGGGGGGGGGGGGTGGGGGGGGGGGGGGGTGGGGGGGGGGGGGGGTGGGGGGGGGGGGGGGTGGGGGGGGGGGGGGGTGGGGGGGGGGGGGGGTGGGGGGGGGGGGGGGTGGGGGGGGGGGGGGGTGGGGGGGGGGGGGGGTGGGGGGGGGGGGGGGTGGGGGGGGGGGGGGGTGGGGGGGGGGGGGGGTGGGGGGGGGGGGGGGTGGGGGGGGGGGGGGGTGGGGGGGGGGGGGGGTGGGGGGGGGGGGGGGTGGGGGGGGGGGGGGGTGGGGGGGGGGGGGGGTGGGGGGGGGGGGGGGTGGGGGGGGGGGGGGGTGGGGGGGGGGGGGGGTGGGGGGGGGGGGGGGTGGGGGGGGGGGGGGGTGGGGGGGGGGGGGGGTGGGGGGGGGGGGGGGTGGGGGGGGGGGGGGGTGGGGGGGGGGGGGGGTGGGGGGGGGGGGGGGTGGGGGGGGGGGGGGGTGGGGGGGGGGGGGGGTGGGGGGGGGGGGGGGTGGGGGGGGGGGGGGGTGGGGGGGGGGGGGGGTGGGGGGGGGGGGGGGTGGGGGGGGGGGGGGGTGGGGGGGGGGGGGGGTGGGGGGGGGGGGGGGTGGGGGGGGGGGGGGGTGGGGGGGGGGGGGGGTGGGGGGGGGGGGGGGTGGGGGGGGGGGGGGGTGGGGGGGGGGGGGGGTGGGGGGGGGGGGGGGTGGGGGGGGGGGGGGGTGGGGGGGGGGGGGGGTGGGGGGGGGGGGGGGTGGGGGGGGGGGGGGGTGGGGGGGGGGGGGGGTGGGGGGGGGGGGGGGTGGGGGGGGGGGGGGGTGGGGGGGGGGGGGGGTGGGGGGGGGGGGGGGTGGGGGGGGGGGGGGGTGGGGGGGGGGGGGGGTGGGGGGGGGGGGGGGTGGGGGGGGGGGGGGGTGGGGGGGGGGGGGGGTGGGGGGGGGGGGGGGTGGGGGGGGGGGGGGGTGGGGGGGGGGGGGGGTGGGGGGGGGGGGGGGTGGGGGGGGGGGGGGGTGGGGGGGGGGGGGGGTGGGGGGGGGGGGGGGTGGGGGGGGGGGGGGGTGGGGGGGGGGGGGGGTGGGGGGGGGGGGGGGTGGGGGGGGGGGGGGGTGGGGGGGGGGGGGGGTGGGGGGGGGGGGGGGTGGGGGGGGGGGGGGGTGGGGGGGGGGGGGGGTGGGGGGGGGGGGGGGTGGGGGGGGGGGGGGGTGGGGGGGGGGGGGGGTGGGGGGGGGGGGGGGTGGGGGGGGGGGGGGGTGGGGGGGGGGGGGGGTGGGGGGGGGGGGGGGTGGGGGGGGGGGGGGGTGGGGGGGGGGGGGGGTGGGGGGGGGGGGGGGTGGGGGGGGGGGGGGGTGGGGGGGGGGGGGGGTGGGGGGGGGGGGGGGTGGGGGGGGGGGGGGGTGGGGGGGGGGGGGGGTGGGGGGGGGGGGGGGTGGGGGGGGGGGGGGGTGGGGGGGGGGGGGGGTGGGGGGGGGGGGGGGTGGGGGGGGGGGGGGGTGGGGGGGGGGGGGGGTGGGGGGGGGGGGGGGTGGGGGGGGGGGGGGGTGGGGGGGGGGGGGGGTGGGGGGGGGGGGGGGTGGGGGGGGGGGGGGGTGGGGGGGGGGGGGGGTGGGGGGGGGGGGGGGTGGGGGGGGGGGGGGGTGGGGGGGGGGGGGGGTGGGGGGGGGGGGGGGTGGGGGGGGGGGGGGGTGGGGGGGGGGGGGGGTGGGGGGGGGGGGGGGTGGGGGGGGGGGGGGGTGGGGGGGGGGGGGGGTGGGGGGGGGGGGGGGTGGGGGGGGGGGGGGGTGGGGGGGGGGGGGGGTGGGGGGGGGGGGGGGTGGGGGGGGGGGGGGGTGGGGGGGGGGGGGGGTGGGGGGGGGGGGGGGTGGGGGGGGGGGGGGGTGGGGGGGGGGGGGGGTGGGGGGGGGGGGGGGTGGGGGGGGGGGGGGGTGGGGGGGGGGGGGGGTGGGGGGGGGGGGGGGTGGGGGGGGGGGGGGGTGGGGGGGGGGGGGGGTGGGGGGGGGGGGGGGTGGGGGGGGGGGGGGGTGGGGGGGGGGGGGGGTGGGGGGGGGGGGGGGTGGGGGGGGGGGGGGGTGGGGGGGGGGGGGGGTGGGGGGGGGGGGGGGTGGGGGGGGGGGGGGGTGGGGGGGGGGGGGGGTGGGGGGGGGGGGGGGTGGGGGGGGGGGGGGGTGGGGGGGGGGGGGGGTGGGGGGGGGGGGGGGTGGGGGGGGGGGGGGGTGGGGGGGGGGGGGGGTGGGGGGGGGGGGGGGTGGGGGGGGGGGGGGGTGGGGGGGGGGGGGGGTGGGGGGGGGGGGGGGTGGGGGGGGGGGGGGGTGGGGGGGGGGGGGGGTGGGGGGGGGGGGGGGTGGGGGGGGGGGGGGGTGGGGGGGGGGGGGGGTGGGGGGGGGGGGGGGTGGGGGGGGGGGGGGGTGGGGGGGGGGGGGGGTGGGGGGGGGGGGGGGTGGGGGGGGGGGGGGGTGGGGGGGGGGGGGGGTGGGGGGGGGGGGGGGTGGGGGGGGGGGGGGGTGGGGGGGGGGGGGGGTGGGGGGGGGGGGGGGTGGGGGGGGGGGGGGGTGGGGGGGGGGGGGGGTGGGGGGGGGGGGGGGTGGGGGGGGGGGGGGGTGGGGGGGGGGGGGGGTGGGGGGGGGGGGGGGTGGGGGGGGGGGGGGGTGGGGGGGGGGGGGGGTGGGGGGGGGGGGGGGTGGGGGGGGGGGGGGGTGGGGGGGGGGGGGGGTGGGGGGGGGGGGGGGTGGGGGGGGGGGGGGGTGGGGGGGGGGGGGGGTGGGGGGGGGGGGGGGTGGGGGGGGGGGGGGGTGGGGGGGGGGGGGGGTGGGGGGGGGGGGGGGTGGGGGGGGGGGGGGGTGGGGGGGGGGGGGGGTGGGGGGGGGGGGGGGTGGGGGGGGGGGGGGGTGGGGGGGGGGGGGGGTGGGGGGGGGGGGGGGTGGGGGGGGGGGGGGGTGGGGGGGGGGGGGGGTGGGGGGGGGGGGGGGTGGGGGGGGGGGGGGGTGGGGGGGGGGGGGGGTGGGGGGGGGGGGGGGTGGGGGGGGGGGGGGGTGGGGGGGGGGGGGGGTGGGGGGGGGGGGGGGTGGGGGGGGGGGGGGGTGGGGGGGGGGGGGGGTGGGGGGGGGGGGGGGTGGGGGGGGGGGGGGGTGGGGGGGGGGGGGGGTGGGGGGGGGGGGGGGTGGGGGGGGGGGGGGGTGGGGGGGGGGGGGGGTGGGGGGGGGGGGGGGTGGGGGGGGGGGGGGGTGGGGGGGGGGGGGGGTGGGGGGGGGGGGGGGTGGGGGGGGGGGGGGGTGGGGGGGGGGGGGGGTGGGGGGGGGGGGGGGTGGGGGGGGGGGGGGGTGGGGGGGGGGGGGGGTGGGGGGGGGGGGGGGTGGGGGGGGGGGGGGGTGGGGGGGGGGGGGGGTGGGGGGGGGGGGGGGTGGGGGGGGGGGGGGGTGGGGGGGGGGGGGGGTGGGGGGGGGGGGGGGTGGGGGGGGGGGGGGGTGGGGGGGGGGGGGGGTGGGGGGGGGGGGGGGTGGGGGGGGGGGGGGGTGGGGGGGGGGGGGGGTGGGGGGGGGGGGGGGTGGGGGGGGGGGGGGGTGGGGGGGGGGGGGGGTGGGGGGGGGGGGGGGTGGGGGGGGGGGGGGGTGGGGGGGGGGGGGGGTGGGGGGGGGGGGGGGTGGGGGGGGGGGGGGGTGGGGGGGGGGGGGGGTGGGGGGGGGGGGGGGTGGGGGGGGGGGGGGGTGGGGGGGGGGGGGGGTGGGGGGGGGGGGGGGTGGGGGGGGGGGGGGGTGGGGGGGGGGGGGGGTGGGGGGGGGGGGGGGTGGGGGGGGGGGGGGGTGGGGGGGGGGGGGGGTGGGGGGGGGGGGGGGTGGGGGGGGGGGGGGGTGGGGGGGGGGGGGGGTGGGGGGGGGGGGGGGTGGGGGGGGGGGGGGGTGGGGGGGGGGGGGGGTGGGGGGGGGGGGGGGTGGGGGGGGGGGGGGGTGGGGGGGGGGGGGGGTGGGGGGGGGGGGGGGTGGGGGGGGGGGGGGGTGGGGGGGGGGGGGGGTGGGGGGGGGGGGGGGTGGGGGGGGGGGGGGGTGGGGGGGGGGGGGGGTGGGGGGGGGGGGGGGTGGGGGGGGGGGGGGGTGGGGGGGGGGGGGGGTGGGGGGGGGGGGGGGTGGGGGGGGGGGGGGGTGGGGGGGGGGGGGGGTGGGGGGGGGGGGGGGTGGGGGGGGGGGGGGGTGGGGGGGGGGGGGGGTGGGGGGGGGGGGGGGTGGGGGGGGGGGGGGGTGGGGGGGGGGGGGGGTGGGGGGGGGGGGGGGTGGGGGGGGGGGGGGGTGGGGGGGGGGGGGGGTGGGGGGGGGGGGGGGTGGGGGGGGGGGGGGGTGGGGGGGGGGGGGGGTGGGGGGGGGGGGGGGTGGGGGGGGGGGGGGGTGGGGGGGGGGGGGGGTGGGGGGGGGGGGGGGTGGGGGGGGGGGGGGGTGGGGGGGGGGGGGGGTGGGGGGGGGGGGGGGTGGGGGGGGGGGGGGGTGGGGGGGGGGGGGGGTGGGGGGGGGGGGGGGTGGGGGGGGGGGGGGGTGGGGGGGGGGGGGGGTGGGGGGGGGGGGGGGTGGGGGGGGGGGGGGGTGGGGGGGGGGGGGGGTGGGGGGGGGGGGGGGTGGGGGGGGGGGGGGGTGGGGGGGGGGGGGGGTGGGGGGGGGGGGGGGTGGGGGGGGGGGGGGGTGGGGGGGGGGGGGGGTGGGGGGGGGGGGGGGTGGGGGGGGGGGGGGGTGGGGGGGGGGGGGGGTGGGGGGGGGGGGGGGTGGGGGGGGGGGGGGGTGGGGGGGGGGGGGGGTGGGGGGGGGGGGGGGTGGGGGGGGGGGGGGGTGGGGGGGGGGGGGGGTGGGGGGGGGGGGGGGTGGGGGGGGGGGGGGGTGGGGGGGGGGGGGGGTGGGGGGGGGGGGGGGTGGGGGGGGGGGGGGGTGGGGGGGGGGGGGGGTGGGGGGGGGGGGGGGTGGGGGGGGGGGGGGGTGGGGGGGGGGGGGGGTGGGGGGGGGGGGGGGTGGGGGGGGGGGGGGGTGGGGGGGGGGGGGGGTGGGGGGGGGGGGGGGTGGGGGGGGGGGGGGGTGGGGGGGGGGGGGGGTGGGGGGGGGGGGGGGTGGGGGGGGGGGGGGGTGGGGGGGGGGGGGGGTGGGGGGGGGGGGGGGTGGGGGGGGGGGGGGGTGGGGGGGGGGGGGGGTGGGGGGGGGGGGGGGTGGGGGGGGGGGGGGGTGGGGGGGGGGGGGGGTGGGGGGGGGGGGGGGTGGGGGGGGGGGGGGGTGGGGGGGGGGGGGGGTGGGGGGGGGGGGGGGTGGGGGGGGGGGGGGGTGGGGGGGGGGGGGGGTGGGGGGGGGGGGGGGTGGGGGGGGGGGGGGGTGGGGGGGGGGGGGGGTGGGGGGGGGGGGGGGTGGGGGGGGGGGGGGGTGGGGGGGGGGGGGGGTGGGGGGGGGGGGGGGTGGGGGGGGGGGGGGGTGGGGGGGGGGGGGGGTGGGGGGGGGGGGGGGTGGGGGGGGGGGGGGGTGGGGGGGGGGGGGGGTGGGGGGGGGGGGGGGTGGGGGGGGGGGGGGGTGGGGGGGGGGGGGGGTGGGGGGGGGGGGGGGTGGGGGGGGGGGGGGGTGGGGGGGGGGGGGGGTGGGGGGGGGGGGGGGTGGGGGGGGGGGGGGGTGGGGGGGGGGGGGGGTGGGGGGGGGGGGGGGTGGGGGGGGGGGGGGGTGGGGGGGGGGGGGGGTGGGGGGGGGGGGGGGTGGGGGGGGGGGGGGGTGGGGGGGGGGGGGGGTGGGGGGGGGGGGGGGTGGGGGGGGGGGGGGGTGGGGGGGGGGGGGGGTGGGGGGGGGGGGGGGTGGGGGGGGGGGGGGGTGGGGGGGGGGGGGGGTGGGGGGGGGGGGGGGTGGGGGGGGGGGGGGGTGGGGGGGGGGGGGGGTGGGGGGGGGGGGGGGTGGGGGGGGGGGGGGGTGGGGGGGGGGGGGGGTGGGGGGGGGGGGGGGTGGGGGGGGGGGGGGGTGGGGGGGGGGGGGGGTGGGGGGGGGGGGGGGTGGGGGGGGGGGGGGGTGGGGGGGGGGGGGGGTGGGGGGGGGGGGGGGTGGGGGGGGGGGGGGGTGGGGGGGGGGGGGGGTGGGGGGGGGGGGGGGTGGGGGGGGGGGGGGGTGGGGGGGGGGGGGGGTGGGGGGGGGGGGGGGTGGGGGGGGGGGGGGGTGGGGGGGGGGGGGGGTGGGGGGGGGGGGGGGTGGGGGGGGGGGGGGGTGGGGGGGGGGGGGGGTGGGGGGGGGGGGGGGTGGGGGGGGGGGGGGGTGGGGGGGGGGGGGGGTGGGGGGGGGGGGGGGTGGGGGGGGGGGGGGGTGGGGGGGGGGGGGGGTGGGGGGGGGGGGGGGTGGGGGGGGGGGGGGGTGGGGGGGGGGGGGGGTGGGGGGGGGGGGGGGTGGGGGGGGGGGGGGGTGGGGGGGGGGGGGGGTGGGGGGGGGGGGGGGTGGGGGGGGGGGGGGGTGGGGGGGGGGGGGGGTGGGGGGGGGGGGGGGTGGGGGGGGGGGGGGGTGGGGGGGGGGGGGGGTGGGGGGGGGGGGGGGTGGGGGGGGGGGGGGGTGGGGGGGGGGGGGGGTGGGGGGGGGGGGGGGTGGGGGGGGGGGGGGGTGGGGGGGGGGGGGGGTGGGGGGGGGGGGGGGTGGGGGGGGGGGGGGGTGGGGGGGGGGGGGGGTGGGGGGGGGGGGGGGTGGGGGGGGGGGGGGGTGGGGGGGGGGGGGGGTGGGGGGGGGGGGGGGTGGGGGGGGGGGGGGGTGGGGGGGGGGGGGGGTGGGGGGGGGGGGGGGTGGGGGGGGGGGGGGGTGGGGGGGGGGGGGGGTGGGGGGGGGGGGGGGTGGGGGGGGGGGGGGGTGGGGGGGGGGGGGGGTGGGGGGGGGGGGGGGTGGGGGGGGGGGGGGGTGGGGGGGGGGGGGGGTGGGGGGGGGGGGGGGTGGGGGGGGGGGGGGGTGGGGGGGGGGGGGGGTGGGGGGGGGGGGGGGTGGGGGGGGGGGGGGGTGGGGGGGGGGGGGGGTGGGGGGGGGGGGGGGTGGGGGGGGGGGGGGGTGGGGGGGGGGGGGGGTGGGGGGGGGGGGGGGTGGGGGGGGGGGGGGGTGGGGGGGGGGGGGGGTGGGGGGGGGGGGGGGTGGGGGGGGGGGGGGGTGGGGGGGGGGGGGGGTGGGGGGGGGGGGGGGTGGGGGGGGGGGGGGGTGGGGGGGGGGGGGGGTGGGGGGGGGGGGGGGTGGGGGGGGGGGGGGGTGGGGGGGGGGGGGGGTGGGGGGGGGGGGGGGTGGGGGGGGGGGGGGGTGGGGGGGGGGGGGGGTGGGGGGGGGGGGGGGTGGGGGGGGGGGGGGGTGGGGGGGGGGGGGGGTGGGGGGGGGGGGGGGTGGGGGGGGGGGGGGGTGGGGGGGGGGGGGGGTGGGGGGGGGGGGGGGTGGGGGGGGGGGGGGGTGGGGGGGGGGGGGGGTGGGGGGGGGGGGGGGTGGGGGGGGGGGGGGGTGGGGGGGGGGGGGGGTGGGGGGGGGGGGGGGTGGGGGGGGGGGGGGGTGGGGGGGGGGGGGGGTGGGGGGGGGGGGGGGTGGGGGGGGGGGGGGGTGGGGGGGGGGGGGGGTGGGGGGGGGGGGGGGTGGGGGGGGGGGGGGGTGGGGGGGGGGGGGGGTGGGGGGGGGGGGGGGTGGGGGGGGGGGGGGGTGGGGGGGGGGGGGGGTGGGGGGGGGGGGGGGTGGGGGGGGGGGGGGGTGGGGGGGGGGGGGGGTGGGGGGGGGGGGGGGTGGGGGGGGGGGGGGGTGGGGGGGGGGGGGGGTGGGGGGGGGGGGGGGTGGGGGGGGGGGGGGGTGGGGGGGGGGGGGGGTGGGGGGGGGGGGGGGTGGGGGGGGGGGGGGGTGGGGGGGGGGGGGGGTGGGGGGGGGGGGGGGTGGGGGGGGGGGGGGGTGGGGGGGGGGGGGGGTGGGGGGGGGGGGGGGTGGGGGGGGGGGGGGGTGGGGGGGGGGGGGGGTGGGGGGGGGGGGGGGTGGGGGGGGGGGGGGGTGGGGGGGGGGGGGGGTGGGGGGGGGGGGGGGTGGGGGGGGGGGGGGGTGGGGGGGGGGGGGGGTGGGGGGGGGGGGGGGTGGGGGGGGGGGGGGGTGGGGGGGGGGGGGGGTGGGGGGGGGGGGGGGTGGGGGGGGGGGGGGGTGGGGGGGGGGGGGGGTGGGGGGGGGGGGGGGTGGGGGGGGGGGGGGGTGGGGGGGGGGGGGGGTGGGGGGGGGGGGGGGTGGGGGGGGGGGGGGGTGGGGGGGGGGGGGGGTGGGGGGGGGGGGGGGTGGGGGGGGGGGGGGGTGGGGGGGGGGGGGGGTGGGGGGGGGGGGGGGTGGGGGGGGGGGGGGGTGGGGGGGGGGGGGGGTGGGGGGGGGGGGGGGTGGGGGGGGGGGGGGGTGGGGGGGGGGGGGGGTGGGGGGGGGGGGGGGTGGGGGGGGGGGGGGGTGGGGGGGGGGGGGGGTGGGGGGGGGGGGGGGTGGGGGGGGGGGGGGGTGGGGGGGGGGGGGGGTGGGGGGGGGGGGGGGTGGGGGGGGGGGGGGGTGGGGGGGGGGGGGGGTGGGGGGGGGGGGGGGTGGGGGGGGGGGGGGGTGGGGGGGGGGGGGGGTGGGGGGGGGGGGGGGTGGGGGGGGGGGGGGGTGGGGGGGGGGGGGGGTGGGGGGGGGGGGGGGTGGGGGGGGGGGGGGGTGGGGGGGGGGGGGGGTGGGGGGGGGGGGGGGTGGGGGGGGGGGGGGGTGGGGGGGGGGGGGGGTGGGGGGGGGGGGGGGTGGGGGGGGGGGGGGGTGGGGGGGGGGGGGGGTGGGGGGGGGGGGGGGTGGGGGGGGGGGGGGGTGGGGGGGGGGGGGGGTGGGGGGGGGGGGGGGTGGGGGGGGGGGGGGGTGGGGGGGGGGGGGGGTGGGGGGGGGGGGGGGTGGGGGGGGGGGGGGGTGGGGGGGGGGGGGGGTGGGGGGGGGGGGGGGTGGGGGGGGGGGGGGGTGGGGGGGGGGGGGGGTGGGGGGGGGGGGGGGTGGGGGGGGGGGGGGGTGGGGGGGGGGGGGGGTGGGGGGGGGGGGGGGTGGGGGGGGGGGGGGGTGGGGGGGGGGGGGGGTGGGGGGGGGGGGGGGTGGGGGGGGGGGGGGGTGGGGGGGGGGGGGGGTGGGGGGGGGGGGGGGTGGGGGGGGGGGGGGGTGGGGGGGGGGGGGGGTGGGGGGGGGGGGGGGTGGGGGGGGGGGGGGGTGGGGGGGGGGGGGGGTGGGGGGGGGGGGGGGTGGGGGGGGGGGGGGGTGGGGGGGGGGGGGGGTGGGGGGGGGGGGGGGTGGGGGGGGGGGGGGGTGGGGGGGGGGGGGGGTGGGGGGGGGGGGGGGTGGGGGGGGGGGGGGGTGGGGGGGGGGGGGGGTGGGGGGGGGGGGGGGTGGGGGGGGGGGGGGGTGGGGGGGGGGGGGGGTGGGGGGGGGGGGGGGTGGGGGGGGGGGGGGGTGGGGGGGGGGGGGGGGGGGGGGGGGGGGGGGTGGGGGGGGGGGGGGGGGGGGGGGGGGGGGGGTGGGGGGGGGGGGGGGGGGGGGGGGGGGTGGGGGGTGGGGGGGGTGGGGGGGTTGGGGGGTTTTGGGTGGGGGGGGGGTGTGGGGCCGGGGGGTGGGTGGGGGGGGGGAGCAGCATTCTCTCCTGACGTTTCGCCTGCATCTGTGGCTGGCATCAGATCCTCTGAAGATGCCAGCCACAGATGCAGGTGAAACGTCAGGAGAGAATGCTGCTAGAACACGGCCATTCAGCCCGGAAACCACACAGCACCCCAATAAGCTTTTTAATTTTGTTATTTCTTAGTATTCTGTGACCTTCTGTATCCAATCTTCCTTTGTTGGGATGTTTTCATTTCTCCATTTCTGCACATAAAATGATCTTGCAGCAGTAGACAAATACATGAAAAGCAGTCTGTATTGATTTCGGATGTCATCTCCCATTAATCCTAATAGAAAAACTTCTGATTTTTTCACCAATATTAATTTCAATATCTTTTGTATTTCTTTGAGTATTTCTTTTTGCCTCTGTACGTAACCACCACACATGAAAAAATGATGCCTCATGTTTTTGGCATTTCCAACATCTATTAGATATACCTTTATACATCTTTGCCAGTTTTTTGAAGTCAAATACCATCTATACATCGTTTTATAATAATTTTCTTTCAGATTATAACATGCTGTAAACTTCAAATCACTCTTCCATTGTCTCTCCCACTGCTCCATGTCTATACTTCTGCCAGTATTTCTCACCCATTGATTCATTATTAACTTTACCATATCTTTTGTATCCCATCTCAATAACATCTTATACATTTTAGTAATCAATTTCTCATCATTTGTATCAAAACCCATGTTCTTTTGGTCAGTTCTAAATGTCTCCAGTAACTGTTAATAATTAAACCAGTTTTTTTTTTACAATATCTGTTATGCTGCTCCATAGGTTTCTCATTTTTAAAGTTCAGCAGTTCTTGATGCGTGGGCCATCTCTTGCATATTATTTCCTAGAACAAGCTTTCGCTGAATAGAGCTAAATAGAGCTGGTGACTCATCAGAAGCCCCACCTCTGAAAAGCTTGAGGCAAGCACTCAGCTAGGACAAAGAAAAACCCTCTCCCACACAAAAGCCCTCCCAAGCCCTCAAAAAGCAAATACAGAAGCCCTCCAAAAATGCACACAGTTAAAAATTTGACCTTAAGAATACCTCCCAAAATGCACAGCTCACCTTTTGCTTTCTGTCTGCTCCTTTTCTGCTTCCTCCCGGAGTTCAGGGCATGTGCCTCTGCCTCAATGAGAGTGCTGACATGTAAACAGTAAAATGCGAGGAGACCACACTACAGCCCCACTGCACAGCTAAGAGCCCCGAGGTAAACTTTCCATGCTAATGGGCCAAAGTAGTAGTAGAAGAAGAGTTTGGATTTATATCCCCCCTTTCTCTCCTGTAAGGAAACTCAGAGGGCCTTACAAACTCCTTTCCCTTCCCCCCCCCCACAACAAACACCCTGTGGAGCTGAGCGAGCTCCAAAGAACTGTGACTAGCCCAAAGTCACCCAGCTGGCATGTATTGGAGTGCACAAGCTAATCTGGTTCCCCAGATAAGTCTCCACAGTTCAAGTGGCAGAGCAGGGAATCAAACCCAGTTCTCCAGACTAGAGTGCACCTGCTCTTAACCACTATATCACGCTAGTCCTTTCTTCATTCACGTTTGTAAAGTGAACACACTGGCCTGAATTTTTAGTTGTCATTATGAATGCCTCTCTTCTCATCTCTGTCCAGATCCCTGCATCATTAGAAGTGAGCCTTACAGACAATCCTTATCTTTGTGTGCTGGGTCATCCTGGGCACCCCCTTCTGCTGTATCCTATTCTGGTGTAACATTCTGGTTTCTCAGGCAGGCCTACATCCGATGTTGCAGAGCTAAGACACATCTGACGTGTGTGCCCTTCTCACAGAATGTGCCTCCAAATCTGCTGAAACCTCATAACATATTTGGACCATCCAATAAGTATTCATGGTCAAGATGTGTATAGGAAGTTGCCTGCAGCTGGAAGATCAGGAAGAGGCCAAGGGGTGGGGGGTGCCCAGTGAGCTCTCCATGTTGCCATCCATTTTAGTTGCCTGAAAATTCCAGATCTCATCAAATCATCACCCAAATTATTCCTATCTGGCCAGATAGGCCTGTAGATTGAAGTTCTCCCAGATGGTGCCCGTAGGTGCCATGCTACCCACCAGTATTTCCCCTGGCACCTGCCAGCCTTAAGATTGGGATTGTTATTGGCTACCCTCTTTCATATGACATGGATTTCTACTGGAGGATTAGGACTAGTAAACACCTGGGTTTTCCTTACTCCGTGTGTGATTCCATTTCCCCTTCTGCATTTCCTTATTCCCAAATGATGTGCAGAGGGAAGTATTCTATTTCTCTGTGGCTCCAGAGGCAGCCGTTTTTGGTTTGGCTCTGTGGCAACTATGTTGAGGTGGTGCTCACCACCCTCCCTCCAATTCCAAAGGTGCCCGCAGGCTCACAAAGGCTGGGGGCACCTGCTCTGCATCCCTCTGAGCTCATCGTATTCTCTGTAGTCTGGAGATCACCGCTAATGCACAGAGAACCTCAGGCCCCACTAAAGGTTGGTAACATGGTGACACAAAATGGAACTGGTAGATGGACCCCCATCTCAGGCAGGAGCCTGGCATCAAGCAGAGAAGCACCAGGGGGGGTGGAGGATGAACGAGCTGATGGCAAAATACTTTCGTTTTCCCTAGAGAGGCATCCAGGGCCAGGAGGCCCACTTGATCTCAGTCCTCTGACCTTGAGTCCATCCTGCATTCCTGTCTTTTGTGCCTTCTGTAGTGTGGGATAGAGCCAGTGGTGGGATCCAGCAGGTCCGCACCACTTAGGCAGAACCGGTTGCTAAAATGGTGCTTGTAAACAACCAGTTGTTAAATCATTTGAATCCCACCACTGGATAGAGTTAAGGGATAGGGAGTGGGGAGGAGGATACAGGATTGATATATTTGGGGTTGTTTGAATGTTCCAGCAGAACCAGCTTTTCCCCCTCCAGCCTTTGTGTCTGCCAATAAACCATTCTAAACCTTCAAGTTACAGAGTCTGATTTGAGTCACAGATCATCCAGGGCTAGTTAAGCTAGTTCTACCATCAATCTGCTCTGGCTTCCATGTCCTCTGTCAGTGGAGCTACAGGTGGGACCAAAGGGACTGGGGATCAAGACCAACCCCCCAGTACCCCAATGAGGAGCAGGGCTGGTGATGAGTCCTTTGATCCGAACAATGACGAGAACAATGGCAACAGGGATGGGCAAGATGTGTCGACCAAACCCATCCAGTTGTGGGGAGTTCAGGACCTCATCCTGGACAGACTGCTCAACCCTGTTTCATTCCAAAAGATATCTGACCCCCTGATCCAGATTTCCATGTATCCAACCTTTCACCTGGGGGCTAAGAAGAAAGTACCATATGGAACCCGTGAAGAGAGATGGGATCCTCCTGGTTTTTGCAAGCAGTGGACCAGGAGGAACACTACTCAGATGAAGAGGCAGCCCGATTCCACCACCAAGGACAAGCCACGCGGTGTGGGACAGATGTCTGGAGGTGGGAGAAGGATGAGATGCCACACGAGATCTACCTTCTGAAGAAGCTAATGGTGTTGCTTATGGCCTGACTCAATTGAGATGGGGCCAATCTCCAACGGGAGGTGAGGGAGTACCGAGGAACCACACAGGAGGGGTACTGGCTGGAGCTGCCGGGGCTGGGGTGGGCCCTGATGGGGCAGCTGTCCAACCGAGACAGCAGCAACCCCGGCCACTTGATCAGCAGCAGCAACCGGTACCTATCCAACCAGGGATGCCCCCAGCACTGGTAGGGCTGCTGGCACATGGGCCTGCACTGGGGGCACCCTGACGGCTTAAATTGAAAGCCAAATTTGATGGCAACTCACACATCCTGCCTTACTTTCTGGTGCAGGTGGAAACCTACATGCAACGTAATGCTGAAGAGTATGAGAACGAGGTGGACCAAATCCACGATGTGGGTGCCTTGCTAGAAGGAGAAGCTGTAGCGTGGTACGTGGGCTTATTTCGAGGGCACACACCCGAACTGAGATCGTTTCATTGATTCATGATTGCGCTTTGGCAGGTTTGAAGATCCTTTCATAGGAGAGAACGCCAAGCATCAAACACAACACATGAGGCAAGGTAGTTGACAGATAGTGGAATATGCGGCTGAATTCCGGCAGCTCACCAGTAAGATTATGGATTGACCCAAACATGTCCTAGTACATTCATTCAAGGAAGGACTGAACCCCCAGGTGGCCCAGTGGGCATTGGTGGCCAGTGGCCCAGAGTGCTCCCCCAACCCCTTCCATCCTTATGTTCCAAGTGAGACCATGACTAGGTGCTTTCTTAGAAGATTTTTAAAAATAATTCTGAAAGAAAACTAAGATAGGAAAGCAGTATGCAAAGTCTCATTTCAAAGAAAGGCAGTCTAAGGGACATGGTGCAGGAGCTAGAGATGACTGACGCTGCTTAGGAGGAGGCAGTTGCTCGAGGCTGCCTGGTCTATTTATTGCAAAAGACGGCACATGCAGAGAAGCCCTGCCACAGCTGGGCAGCACCAAGGGGCTTGGGGTGGCATTCAAAAATCCGGCTTCAAGGTGGGAAAGGAGACAAGCAGCAGGCTACCTGGCTGAGTCTAGGCTAAATGCCATTCAAAAGTTCCAGAGGAGATCCAGCCCCAAACAATGGTCTCCCCCGGCCCCCAGAACACCAGCCAAGGGATCCTCCAGCAGCTGCTTGTGGAGGGAACAGGAGGAGTTGCAATATGCCCACCGCTGGCGTCTGAGGCTGTGCCTGCACTGTGGGGAGCCGGGTCATCTGGTTGCCAACTGCCCTGAGAAGTGAGAGTCGAAGCCACCCTCAGGGGCCACCCAGAAACCTACCCCAAAGAAGTCGGGCCCCAAGAAAGCATCAGGGGCTGTGGGTTTGAATCTAGAGGTGATTAGCAGTGATTCCACCTCTGAGGAGCCAGCAGACAGTGACTCTAGCGAGGAGTCAGCGGGAAACAGGATTGGCCATCCTACTAGCCACACTTCCCTGTTTATTATACTAGGTCCACTCTTACCTTTACTTGTGTAAGATAAAGAAAATTTCTTGAGTCAGTAGTCGTTTCTGCATGGCCAGATTTGCGGGGCTGCATTGGCATGACTAATGCCGATGCCAGCCCTGGGGCTGTTCGTACTAACGGCCCCACAGGCTGTGCAGCTGGTGGAGCAGGCTCCGCGCAGTTACGCAGACCCCCAAATGCCTTCCTACCTTGTCTGGGCATCCGTCGCTCTGAGGACAGGGGACATGCCCCCATAGCCAGTGCGGTGGCTGCAACAACAGAGGCCAGAAGGCATGACCCCTGGCCTCCTCTGAGCAACGGAAGCCCAGACAAGGTAGGAAGGCGTTTGGGGCCGGCGCAGGGAATATGCTGGCTTCCACCTGCTGCCATTCGCTCAGCAACAAATGGAAGCCAGTGTATTCTGAAAACCTCACTCCTCGAGCAAGGTTGGAATACATTGTTTGGGGAGGGAAAGAGTGGCGCTGCATTGTATTCGCAGCGCTGCCTGTGCGAAGAGTCCCCTCCCAAATGATGTTTTACCAGGCCGGAATTGGTGATTCTGGCCCACGCAGAAAGGGCCAGTGTGTCCTGTCTTACACATGCACAGGATTCCTTCATTCTGTACCAGGAATCAAGAAAACTGTGTCCCACAAAATGTGTGGTGGGCTATATAGGCTGACATTAACACAAGAGGCATTAACACAAGAGGCTGACATTAACATATATAACAAAGCACATACCTCGATTCAGTTTGTGAGTGTGACCTGCAATGCCTTTCAGCTCTAGCCTGATAGCTGAGACAATTACCAAAGCTGGGAGGTGCATTATCTGTGATGGTTACAATCATAGATTCTTTCAGGAATTCACTGGGCAACAATACCCAAACCCTGCCAGTCAAAAATTGCACACCTCTGTCCCTAGTTGACTCCTGCCTCTGTTCCTTCTCCCTCCGGAGCCTCAATTCTCCTGTTTGTCTTCTGGTTTTTGACAATTAGAATCTCAGGGGTCCCCCCCCCCCCCGTAGCATTCTTTTTCAACCACTTTGAATCTGACCTGTCCACTCTGTACAGAGAGAAAATCTGGCAGAATCTTCTCCTGTCCATCACACTTCTTTCCGTATTTTTAAATGTTCTTTGTCAAAGATATGGGTACATTTCAGCATTATGCCAAAAATGTGTTCCCTCACACATGTTGGCACCCTGTCATTTAGGCACATGAGGTACTCTTTAATGTTTAGCAATGGCAGCCTTGCTGTGAATGGATCCCCCTCTCCCACTCCATTGTCCACCGAACCAGGCTAACCTACCAAAAGGAGCGTCCTTGTGATTTTATTTCTTGCAAAACTCTGCATTGTTTTGGGTGGTCTCAGCAACTGCAAATGATGGCTGAGATCTTGTGAAGTAGTCTAGTCAGATGTCAGTTGGCATTTGGGGTTTCCTGGCCAATTCAAAATGGTTACTAAGATCTTGGCAGACTACCATGTGAGAGGCCAGCTGCTGTTTTGGGATTGGCAGGCCATCCCATACAACATTGGCAATGTTCCCTGCCCTGTGCAGAGTGTCCTGTGCATAGTTTGCTGGAGGACCTTAGCTCCTTTCCTCAAGCTTTGAGTGAATTCTGCCTCACATTGAAAAGAGTCCTAAGCTCTTCAGCAGATAGCACTCTTAGTAAGGCAGGGGAATTGCCACACTGGTGATGCTGTATGGAGTTTTCTAGCAACCTAAAATGGCACCTAATAGCTTGTAAAGAGGACTTGTAAGAACTTGCTTTTTGCTCTGCATTTTTTTTTCACAACTGACATTTTTTAAACATTTTTTAAAATTCCCCTCCCTCTTTTTGATTTTTCTGCAAGCCGAGGAATTTGCAGAAACTCTTCCCTAGTCCTTTGCATATATTAAGGGATTAAGGGAAGACACTTCTTTCTACCACATATATGATACATAACATCCTGCCTAGCTGTTCAGACATGCATGCTGGTGACTGTCTCTCTCTGCATCTGAATACTGTACTGTACTATTGACAAACTTGAATATACATAAACTGACTCTATTAAAAAACATGGTGACTAAAATGATGTGAAGTTATATGAAAACTGCGTAAGGTTCACAGGGTTGCCAACAGCTGGAGAGAGGACTGGAGATCTCCTGGAATTGCATCTGATTTCCACACTATAGAGATCAGTTCCCCCAGAAGAAGTGGGAGTTTGGGAAGGGAGATTCTGCAGCATCACATCTTGTGGCAAAGCCCTTTTCCCTGCCCAAACCCCACTTTCCTCAGGCTCTCCCCCCAAATTTTCAGTGATTTCCCAAGCTGGAGTTGACAACCTTGTATTCACCATGATTTTTTTAGATGAACAAATTATCATCTAAAGTTACAGGTCTCAAATGATGATTATTCATTAGAAACAGATTTAAAAATGAAATTTCTGCATCAAGATTTCAGAACCTGGTCAGGAAATGAGAAAGGGCGGGAGGTCAGGAAATGAGAAAGGGCGGGAGGGAGGGAGGGAGGGAGGGAGGGAGGGAGGGAGGAAGGAAGGAAGGAAGGAAGGAAGGAAGGAAGGAAGGAAGGAAGGAAGGAAGGAAGGAAGGAAGGAAGGAAGGAAGGAAGGAAGGAAGGAAGGAAGGAAGGAAGGAAGGAAGGAAGGAAGGAAGGAAGGAAGGAATTTCAATCTGAACTCAATGAAATGGAAATAAAAAATGGGTTGAACACAGATTATGCTGACTCTAGCATATATAACTGTGTAATAGGATTCAGAGGCCTTTATTAGGCATCAAGATGAAATACAGATAAAACTGTGTAGTAGTATAACCCGAGTACAAATTGACAAAGTAACAACCACTCATAGTTTCCAAGCATACAAACACCAGGGAAGTACAAGAAGACACCCAGAGGATTATTTCACAATATTGAGCAGAAATTTAGCCACCGTTTCCAATAGCTTGGGATCCTCATTGTTCAGGAGGTGGTTCAAATCAGAATTTGGGGGGCATGGTATTGGGGCCTCAAAAAACAAGCTAGGTCTGAGATTTGTAAATTTTGGGCAGACTAATATTGGGCACTCCAATGACTCCTCAGAGGTTGAACAACACACACATACACGCTTCTGCTGTAAGGATGTCGCAAACCTCTCTGAGGAAAAGATGTTTAAGTTGATGTTCCTGGTCAAATAACCGCTCCTTAATATGGTAGCATTTCTCACTAGAAGGAAGCATTAGCAGCTGGTCCCAAGTGAAACACAGAAAGGAGATCTTAAGCTTGATGTGGGCCCACCAGGCAGACGACTGAAGTTCGGGAAGGGTGCAATGAATGAGGCTATTGTAATAATCAAGGAAACATAACCACATTCAGAATTTAAGGGTAATTCACCCTGCCCTTGTTTCCAGGAGGTCTGTCCTGCCTCAAGGCAGAGGGCTGTGTAGGGTACACAATGAGGAATCCTGAAAATCTTGTATAGAAATTTGGATTGTATTCGCTCCAGGGATGTATGCCAAGCTTCAGTCCATAGGGGAACCCTGTAGAGAAGTTGTTGGGAGATCTTGGCATTGACTACCCTTAGGGCAGTTGGAATAAAGATGAAGAGGATGGCTCAGTCTAATCCAGCAGTTCTCAAACAGTGCTCCAGGAGCACTTGGTGCTTCATGAAGCATTTCCAAATGCTCCGCAAAGAGATTGGAAGAAATGTGACAAGCTCTCAAGATTGTGAATTTGTGCGACCATTAATTGTGTATGATGCTTAACATGGACAAATATTTTAAAATATCTTCCATAGTCAATACTGTTGTCATTCATATATACCATATATATATACCACATACCACATACCATACACACACACACACACACACACACACACACTCTAGCGGGCCCGCCCAGGCGTTGCTGTGGCAATTGTCCTTCTCATCACAGTCCACAACCCACACAGAGTCCATGCAGGTCCAATGATCCCCAGCATAGCCTTTTGGGGTGGTCAAATGGAATCCCTTTTTCTTTTCAATGCACATTGTTATATGGTGCTGTCTTGTTTTTTAGTATAAGGTAACCCTTCCCATTCCACAATGGAACTGTCCAGAGTGCGAATCCCGCTGTCCATGAGGCTCGTTGACATGCACAGTCCTGGCTTGGGTAAGGCAGAACTGGGGCAAGGAGGCTATCCCAGTCAGGCAGCAGAGGCAGGGTGATGAGGCGCTCAGATCGAGGCCAGCTCCCTGGGTTCTTAAAGGGCCACGTGCAAAAGAAGTGGAGCCGGTAGCATTGGTTCGCCTCCAACCCGCGGATTTTATTAGAAAAAAAGGCAAACTCCAGCTCCCTTTAGGTAAAAGAGAGCTGTGGTGAATATGGCTGAGGAAGTGGGTAAGTGGTGCTTGGATGTGAGGGAGGGCAGAGTGAGGTGTGTGAGGATGAGCTGTATGTGTATGAGAGTATGTGTGTTGTGTGGTAGCAGTGGGTGAGGCACAGAGAGTGAAAGTTACCTGCATGTGAGGGGGGGGGGGGACCCAACCTGACGTCTCACATGGCAAAGTGTGTATGTGTTTCACTTCCACTTGTATTACCTAATTGTATTACCTATTTACCGTTTTCACTGCTCATCTGTGGCCATCTGAGTGAACATTCTAAGGGCATACCAATCCCTCAGGCCACAGACATGCTGCACGAACATTCTAACGGTGACAGTTAAACAAAGCTAGCTTCATGGCCTGGTGCGCCAGGAAAAAGACGTTTTACCTGGCTCAGGTATGGACTTTCAGCGATTTGAAGGTCCGATTGTAAGGAACCAGAAAAGTCCAGGCCAACAATAACTTTAAAAGCTCTTTATTGACTGGCATTCATGATCTTCTACAGACAATGTGGAATCTGATCAGACTCTCCCCAGCTGCCGCTTTTACAGGCAATGTTTTCCCACGGAAATTCCAGCCCAAAACAACCCTGCTTTCCCACCAATACAGAAATTCACACAATATAGAAGCCAGAGATGGCAAGCACGCAGCAAGGTTAAGAAGGAGATACGAACTGGTCTGGGCACAACGCCCAGATGAAGGAATGTAGACTCAAGGTTGACTTCAGACTGTTAGCAAACCGAAACAACCTTACACTCTGCCTCCCCAAAGAAAGCCCCTTCTCCTCTCTGTTTGTGAGGGAAAGCCTTATGAAAAGCAGCTACAAGGTGGGGGCCCAAAACGTTTTCTGAATACACCCACTAGTTATGGCCAGAGGGGTACCCCACCCAAGATACTAAATACTGCAGCCGTTTGCGAAGCAAGCGAGAGACCAAAACAGCATCAATTTCGTAGTGCTTGTGTCCATCAATCGTGACTGGCGGGGGCTTCACCGGAGGGCCGTGCCAGGCATCGGAATCTGGAGCCCGCTTGAGCAAGCTGGAATGAAAAACAGGATGGATGTTGCTTAATGAGTTAGGTAGTTCAAGGCGAACAGTAACGTTATTGATCACTTGTGTAATCTGAGAAAGCGGCCCTATGAATTTCTTGCCCAGCTTCGAGTATTGATATGGACATCTCCTAAGATTTTTTTTGTGGACAGATAGAACCACTCTCCCACCTGCAAGGGAAAGTCAAGGCTGATGCCGATCGGCATGCAGTTTCTGAGATTCTTGTGCCTGAGTGAGAGCAGTAGTCACAGATTTCCAGCCCTCCGCCAAAGATTGAATCCAGGAATTAAACTCAGGCGGGTGGAGCGGCTGGTCGGTGAGAAGGAGAAACGGGGGAAACACTTGCCCCGTAACCACTTCAAAAGGAGACTTGCCGGTACTGCTGTGCAGGGCGTTATTATAAGCATATTCGGCAAAGGGTAACAATTCTACCCAATTATCCTGATGATAGTTGGTGTAGGAACGTAGGTACTGTTCCAATGTTCTGTTGGTCCGTTCCGACTGACCATCACTTTGCACGTGGTACGGGGCAGCGACTGCCGGAGTGGTCCCTAACAAGTTCAAAAAGGCCTTCCAGAATTTCAAGACGAACTGGGGCCCGCGGTCTGAGATTAATTTGAGCGGGGCGGAGTTCAAACGATAGATATGCTGCAGGAATAACTTGGCTAGCTTGGCAGCAGACGGAATGGTGGAACAAGGAACAAAATGTGCCTGTTTAGAGAACAAGTCCACTACCACCCATAGTACGGTATTGCCATGACTCTCAGGGAGATCAGTGATAAAGTCCATGGAAATAACCTGCCAAGGACGAGATGGATTGGTTGCAATAGCCCATGAGGCTTGCCCATGATAGGTTTTGCCTCAGCACAGACAGGCCTTTCACGTACGCCTCAATGTCTTTGCACATGGTGCGCCACCAAAATTGCCGGCGCAGGAGATAGAGAGTTTTTAGGAACCCGAAATGTCCCGCCTGCTTGGCATCATGGCCAGCCAGCAACACTTCCTTACGAAGCGAGGGAGGGACGTACCAACATTCCCCCCTGCGCCAAACCCCTTCCTTGAGGCAGAGCAACGCGTCGGTATCTTCCGGAGAAACGGGCTGCCGTCCTGCCTCCTGCAAACGTTGCATAAGGGGGGTGACAATATCAAGGCTGGAGTGGGGGGTGGAAGGTGTCATGGTGGGCGGATCAGCCTTAGCTTGAGATCTAGTCACGGCCAACCCCAATTGTGACGGTGACAGGACGGTGCGTGGCACAGATTGCAGAGACGGCTTCGCCCCCCCTGGGGAGGTGGGACAGGGCGTCTGCTAGCTTGTTGCTGTTCCCGGGAAAGAAATGGATGGTGAAATTGAACCTAGAGAAGAAATCCGCCAAGCGTAATTGTTTGGCGGACATTTTGGTTGGGGTAGACAACGCTGACAAATTTTTATGATCCAACCAAACTTGGAAAGGGTGAAACGCCCCTTCTAGCCAATGTCTCCAAGTGCTAAGGGCTTCTTTAATCGCAACCATCTCTTTATCACCCACAGTCCAATTCAGTTCTGGACCTGACAGTTTTTTGGACAAATAAGCACACGGTGTGAGTTTATTAACTTTACTTTTCTGCAACAGAGCCGCCCCTAAAGCCTTGTCCGAAGCATCCCTATGAACCACGAAGGGAAGTGCAGGGTCAGGGTGTTTCAGGACAGGCTCTGTGGTGAAAGCTGTTTTTAACTGTTGAAAAGAGAGCTGGCAGGAGGGGGACCAATGCTGGGGGGCTCCTGGTTTAGTAGCTAATGGCCCACTACCTTTGGTGCGTAGGAGATCAGTGAGAGGCAATGCCAGCTCCGCAAATTGGGGAATAAAGTAACGGTAGAAATTAGCAAAGCCTAAAAATGATTGCAGTTCCCGGCGCGTAGTGGGCACCGGCCAATTGACAACTTAGCGAACACTGACCGGATCCATCTCTAAGCCTTCAGCGGAGATCCGATATCCTAAATAATCCATTTTATGCAGATGGAAAGCGCATTTGGAGAGTTAAACGAACGAGGAGTTGTCAAGGAGACGTTGCAATACAGTTCTAACCAGACTGACGTGCTCCTTCTCTGTTTGCGAGTATATGAGAACATCATCTAAGTACACGACAACTCCTTTAAACAATAAATCTTGCAGCACCTCATTGATAAGAGACATGAAAGCCCCTGGGGCTCCATTTAACCCAAAGGGCATTACAAGATATTCTTATTGGCCAAATTTAGTATTGAAAGCAGTGAGATGTTCATAACCTTCAGCTATGCGTACCCGATAATAGGCTTCTCTCAGATCCAGTTTTGTAAAGATGTGACCAGATCCGAGCGCATCCAAAAGATCCTTGATGAGGGGCAAGGGGTATTTGTTGGAGACTAATACAGCATTTAAACCTCTATAGTCCATACATAAACGAAGAGAGCCATCCTTTTTCTTCACAAACAATACCGGTGCTGCGTAAGTGCTTTTGGTGGCCCTCCAAATGAAGCCTCGAGCCAAGTTTTTGTCTAAAAAGGCTCGCAATTCCTTCTCCTTGGAGGGGCTCATTCGATATATTCTGCCCTTGGGCAGTTTGGCCCCCGGAACAAGAGTGATCTTACAATCAGTGTCTCTATGTGGCGGCAGTTGATCACACTCCCCTTCCTCAAAAACCTTGGCCAAATCCCAATAGTCTTTCGGAACCCCAGGTAATTCGGGAAAGGGTGCCACCTCCAGCGCCAAAGAGGCGAGGGGTTCAAGGGGAGGTTCACCTTCATGCATATGATCCCCGCAGGGTGGATCGGTAAACCGGACTATGCGTTCGCTCCATTTGATGGTGGGTTCGTGGGTCTCTAGCCATGACATTCCTAAAACTATAGGGTACTGAGCCACCGGGGCTAGAATGAAGCAACATCTCTCCCAATGCTCGGCACAACGAAGGAGCACGGGTTCAGTCTGGAAGCGGGCTGGGCCTTTCCCCCCTAGGGGGCTTCCGTCCATTTGAGTGAATGGGATAGGTTTAGCTAGGAGCACCCGGTTCAAACCCAATTGTTCAGCTACTTGGGGCCGCATAAGACAATGAGAACCTGAGTCCACGAGTGCACGGGCTAAAATACGGGTATTCTTGACTGGGTTGGCCAGGGTAGTCATCAAAGTAATGGGGGCCACTCACCGCATCTAGAGCAGGGGTGGCCTCCTCATGAGGTGCAGAGGAAAATCCGAAAGCGTCTGGGGCATCCTCTTCCACCTCCAGACCATCTGGGTCGCCTTCCACCAATGCCTGCGATGATCCCGGGGTAGCCTTACCTCCCGATTTGCGTGGAGGTTTGGCGGCTGGTTTGCGCGTCGGACCCAATCCAGTTGGTTTGGGTTTCTTTGGGCAGTTGGCAGCTATGTGGCCGGCTTCCCCACAGTAGAGGCAGAGACCCAGGCGTCGGCGACGGTCAGAGACGGTTTCTGAGACGGACGTTCCACCGGCCGACTTCTTGGCTGGAGCACTGGGTGGCTTTGGTGGCTGGACTTTGGCTGACGCACTGCCGGAGCGTAGAAGGCGCGTTGCGATCTGGCCTCCCACTTGAATCCATACAGCCACTGTATTCATACTCCCACTTGAATCCATACAGCCACTCAATTCATGTGCGGAGGCCCGTGAATTCCGCGCAGCGGCCAGTAAACTTCCACCGGACTGGCCCGAGCGCATGAAATGCGAGTATTTTTTCGAAGCAATGGATATTAAACTTCGTGAAACAGTGATCCTTATTCGGATCCCGCAAACGCTTGCGGATTGGATCGAGCTCGGCTCGCAGGTTGCTGCCCGTCTTGCCTATGCCCGCGCTGGAGGCCGCCCACGCCCGAAACCAGCCAACATGCCAGCGCCGGCCACTAGAAAACCAAGCCCGGCCGTAGCGGCCGAGACCACGTCGGAACGCCGTCGCCGTTTGGGATTGTGCCTCTATTGCGGAGGTCCTGGCCACCTGGCTGCCAACTGCCCGAAGAAGCAGAAGCCTCCCCTCCCGGGGGCCCGCACTCCGTCTGCCAAGCCTCCACGCAAATCCAGCCTGCCAACTCAAGGATCGTCCAAAGCTACTTTTGATGAGGATGTCGAAGAGGAAGAAACTGCGGCTTAGTCTTTCAAAGCGGCACCCGTGGATCTTAATCCTTCCCCTGATCCGGTGAGTGAAGACTGCGCCAGCCCATTACTATTTTTGACTTCCTTAGCCAACCCCAGTAAACATCACAGCGCATTTTGGCCTCTGCACTTGGCGTTCAGGTTGCTCCCACTGTCTTATGAAACCGCATAGTGGCCGAGGAACTTCGGTTTAGACCGAGTTCCCTTGGTGAAACCCATTCCTTTCACCCAAATGGGCCGGTATGCCCACTGGGTGGTGAGGGTCCGGCCCGATTCAAAACCCAACCGGTGCTTCTCCGTTGCAGCGATCATTGAGGAAAGATTAGTTTCATTCTTACTCCAGTTGCAAAGCACTCCATTGTTTTAGGTATGCCATGGCTACTTTACCACGAACCAACCGCCGTTTGGAAGGAGCGAATCCTTCAGTTCTCAGATCCCCCTCGCGGAGATCACATGGATGGGGGGGAAGATCCCATCGGTAGGGGAGGGGGAAGCAACCATCGCTACAGCTTTCAATGTACTATCGGCTCCCCTTGCTGTAGAAATCCCCAAAGCGTATCCAAAGACCTGTCTAGAGTTTTCCAGGAACCAGGAGTGCGATCAATACCCCCCCATAGAGATACCGATTGCAAGATCCTGCTACAACCCGGAACCCAATTACCTAAGGGTAGGATCTATGTTATGAGTCCCACCGAGGAAAAGGAGCTCCGCACCTTCTTAGATAAAAAATTTAGCCAGCAGATTCATGCAGTGAGCCACAAAACACACCCATGCCGCCCCTGTTTTGTTTGTTAAGAAAAGGGCCGGTTCGTTAAAGACTTTGTACTGATTATACGTGGACTAAATGCTGTTTCCATCTCCAGCAAAATATCCTTTGCCCGTAATAAAGGACCTCTTGGATGCCCTAGGCAAAGGCCGGATTTTTTACCAAAATTGGATTTGCGGGAAGCTTATTGCTTGTCGTGGTCTCGCATCGCGAAGGGGTACTTCCAACATTTAACAGCATTTAATACAAAATTCGGGCAATATGAATATTTAATAATGCCGCTTCGGATTAGGCTGGGGCCCCAGGGCTTTCTGCGTATGGCCCTCATAAAACGAAGTATTACATGATTTTATTGTACAAGGGAGTAGCTCTGGTATATTTGGATGATGTTTTGATTTACTCACGAGACCCTGAAGAGCATGCGAGGCTTTAGTCCGGGAAGTTTTACAACGTTTACTTGATAACTCCCTCTTTGCCAAGTTGTCAAAATGCTGTTTTCCTGCCAAACCTCCATAGGACTACCTGGGCTATTCGACAATATCCTCTGACGGTCTAGAAATGGACCCGGCTAAAGTGGCCGCTTGATGGTTGACTGGCCTGCCCCCACCAATAGAAGGGAATTGCAATTCCTTTCTTAGGCTTTGCTACCCTATCGTGACTTCATTCCCCATTTTGCCAAACTTGCCTTACCGCTCACTGATCTTTTACGCACTCAAAGGAAAGGACGCCCAAGCGGCCAAGCCCAGGGCCCCCTCCCCTGAGTCGCAGGAATGCCAATTAGCGTTCCAGCAGCTGAAAAGCAGCTTTCACAACTGAGCCAATTCTGACACATCCCGGACCCTGAGCTTCCTTTCATCGTTCCTCACGTGGGATTAGCTTCAGACAAGGCGCTGAAGCTGCCCTCTTGCAGAAAAATAAAGACAATAAATTGGTACCGTGCAGCTTATTTATCCAAAAAAATTTCTGGTTCCAAACTCAAACTGGACTGTCGTGGAGATAATGAAACCGCTGCCATCAAACTTATGCGTTGAGCACTTGGCGCCATTGGTTAGAAGAGAGCCAAGCACCTCTTTCAAGTCTGGTTGGATCATAAAAAATTTGGCTGGCGGCTTTCCACACCCCTCAAAAAATGTCCGCTTTCGGAAACAATTACGTTTGACTGATTTTTTCTCTTCGCTTTTCCTCTTCACGGGTCCATTTTTCCCCCGGTAAAAGCAATAAGCTGGCTGATGCATTGTCCCGCCTCGGGGAGGGGAGATGTATCCCTTACGGGATATTCCACGCACCGTTCTCTCTCCCTCCCAGCTAGGATTGGCTGTCACCCGCTCCCACAATCCTCGTCACCCCCCCACGCCCATCCCAGCCATCGTTTCCCCTTCCTTCAAGAACTCAAGGAGGCGGGATTACGGCGAGCTGCCAACAGAGGAAAAAGATGCACCAGCCACAGCTTTGGAGGATGGTGTCTGGAAAGCTGGGGTGTTGGTACGTTCCTACTCCCCTCGAAGAAAGCAGGTTCTTCTAAGCATGCCATGATGCTTTCGTCAGTTGTATTGGAGCACTTCGGGTTTGTGAAAACCCTTCATCTAGCCCGCAGCCAGTTTTGGTGGTGCTCTATGCTAAGGACGCTTGAAGTCTTACATTAAAGGGTGTTCCATATAATGCGGAGGCCAAGTCAATACCGGAGAAAGCCTCATGGGTTACTGGAAACCTATCCCCGTTGCCCTCCCGACCCTGGTGGCAGGTTATTTCAATGGATTTTATCACTGACTCTGCCGAACAGTCACGGTGAACACTGTTTTGTTGTGGTGGTGGTGGATCTCTTCTCCAGAAACAGGCTTATTTTCATTCCTTGCACCACCATACCTTCAGCTCTTCAAACTAGCCCGGCTTGTTCATTCAACACATCTACCGCCTACATTCCTCTCCTGAGAAGGTGGTGGTGGTCGTGGATCGTGGCCCTCAATTCATTTCTCGATTTTGGAAGGCTTTCCTGGAGTTATTGGGAACCACACCAGCAGTCGCCGCCCTACCACGTTCAAAGTGACGGGCAAAGTGAGCGGACGAACAGAACACTAGGAGCAATATTTACGCTTGTTATACAAACTACCATCAGGACAACTGGTGTGAATTGCTTCCCTTCGCAGAGTATGCTTACAATAATGCAATTCATAGCAGTACGCATAGAAAACCCCATTCGAAGTAGTCTCTGGCCGATCCTTTTCCGCAAGGTCTCTGCCCCAGCTGCCGGGCGGAGAGGTATTGCAGCCACCAGGGAATTCAATCAATGGATTTTGTCACTAGCTGAAGGCTGGAAGTCAGTTCAGTCTACCTTTAAAACAGGCTCAAGAAGCCCAAAAAGTTTCAGGCAGATAAACACCGGGCTCAGGAATTCCCCTATACGTGTTGGAGCTTGGGTTTTATTTGTCCACTAAAAACCTTCCCAGACGCGGCATAAATACTCAAAATCCTAAGTGGCAAGAAATTTGTCCCAGGGTCCCTTTCTAGATTAAGCAAAAAAGTGGATCAATGATGTTACTGCTTTCGCTTAGGATTCAGTTCCTAATTCACTAAGTAACATTCATCCTGCCTTTCCCATTCCAGCTTACTTCCAAGGAGGTTCCGCTTCAGATGCCTGGCACGACTCCTCCCGGAGACACCCCCGCCAGTTATAGTAATTGATGGACATAAGCATTAAGTAGAGAGTTAGACGTTATCCTGGACTCTCGCTTCTTTCGCAAACGTCACCACAATATCTGGTGTCATGGCGTTGGCTATTCTTCTGGCCATAACTTCAATGCTGGGTGTATGAGGAGAATATCGATGCCCCCTCTTTAATTGCATGCATTTCACTCAAGCCTTTTCCCGGACAAACCGGGGAGGGGAAAAAAGGGGAGATTTCTTTTATGGGAGGCAGAGTGTAAGGATCTCCAGTCGTTCTTGTTTCCCCTTTACAGCCTAACCTGACCTTGACGGAGATTCTTTTGGCCGGGCGTCCGGCCAGGACCTGCACCAACCTTGTGAGAATGCTTATCTCGCTGTTGCATAGTAGAATTCCGTTCTCATGAGAACGGGGCAGGGGGGATGGGTTAGTCAGCATTATAACCTGTTGTTTGAGCGGGGATGCTCATTCCTGCCATGTCGTGTGTGTGTGCTTTCCAGGATGTCTGAATAAACGGACTTATAATCAAAAGCCTTTTTATTTCTGCTCTTTGGAATTCCTTACAGCGAGGTTCTTGATGCAATACAGCCCATTCACGGATCTTGGGATCAACGCCTTCGAAGAAATACTCACATTTCATACGGCTGGGCCAATCCATAATCTTGCTGGCTGCTGCATGGAACTGGCGAGCATATTCTGCGAAGGGACGGTTACCCTGCTTGATGGTTTTTAGGAGTTTCTTAGCTTTGGTGGACGCATCCCTATCTTCGAAATGCAGCCGAAGTCCACGGAGTAGCGCCGCCACAGAATGTAGTTCTTCAGCGTCCTGCTCGAACAACTCTACGAACCATTCGGCCGCATCACCATCCAGCACGGATCCAATGTCTCTAACTTTCTCACGCTTGGAACGATAGAGATCATCGAAATCTTGCATGTGGGCGTCCAATTGGAGAATAAAGTAGGGCAATTTGGCGCGGAACCATCAAAACGAGCTGGTATACGTGGTCTCGGGTAGGCTCGACCAGGGAATGGAGCTGGAGGAGGCGCCAGCATAACCGCAGGCGCTGGAATTGGAGCCGGTTGGGCACATTGGGCCGGTCGCTGTGCAGCCGCTGCCGGTTGACGATGGGGTTCAGGCTGGATTTCTGGCTGCATGCGTAGGGGAGCGGGACTTCCCATCTGCATTGCCCGATGGGGTTCTGCGCCCTGCCTGGCACAAGCCTCCAAAGCCAGGAGTTCTCTCTCCCTACGAGCAAGCGCTGCTCTTTGCTGTTCGATTTCTTCGTGATCACGTAGGAGTCTTTGCTGTTCAGCTCTTTGCAGATCAGTCCACATCCCCTTGATCCCAAAGAGCCCTGAGGGTCAGTTTTTCCCGTGACAACTCATGTCTGGATTGTTCAGCGAGTAAACGTAGCTCTCTCTCCTGCTTGTCTCGATCTTGTTGAAGTTGACGATAGAAAGCTTCCTTCTCCCTCTCCAACTTGCTAGGGAGACGAATTGGCTGTTGGAGACGGTCATGCTGGGGAGAGTCGTGGGATCGCTGCCACTCTTGGACCCGCTGCCATCTAATATTTTCCAGGTCCTCCTGTTGATTTTCACGTTGGAAACCGAGATCCTCCTGGTCAATTGGCTCTTCTAGTCCCACATCTCCGGACGAGTCAGTCAGATCCTCAGGTTCCTCCGCTTCTCGGTCGTCTGGAAACGTTAGTTTGAGTCGAGATCCACGCCTGGGTTCTCCCACCTCACGTTCTTGAACGGTGGTCAGCAACTCAACCATGTCACCCAGTTGGGGAGCAGCGAAATCAAGGGATTCCCGGATTGGCACAACGCGGTCGGACGTCTTGGATCTCGCCCTGGTGCTCTGCCAATACTCCACAGGAGGAGGATCCTCCATGTAATGGTCCAGGAAACGTTCCAACGATTCACCAGCAGTCCCGTGAATCGTTGATAATCCAATTTCCTCTGTGACCTTGCGCATTACAGGTTTGTGATCCACACGTTGGTGGGTGGTGATGTACCTCTCAGGTGGGGCACGATCCATACACATCCCCCCACCAAGATCCACGATCTCCCGTCGCGCCCCGAGACATTCGGTTGAGACAGTGCGACGGGCCACCAGGGTAGCTTGGTCAACTTGTTCCTGAAGTTGCAGGAAAGCCATGCTGCGACTAAGCTGAGGTCTGGAAAGGGAAACCAAGGAGATAGACTCCGAGGAATCCCTAGGAACAGTGGACACAGGGCGAAGTGAACCAGAGCCCTCTTTGGGGGCTACTGGCTCCTCTTCATATTCCGAATTCATCGGGCCCTTAAATCCCAACTTCTGCATGTCAGAGGACACCAGAGTTCAATCAGGAGAAAACTAATAGAAGAAAGATGTGAGATTCCACATAATGTAAAGAACCAGAAAAGTCCAGGCCAACAATAACTTTAAAAGCTCTTTATTGACTGGCATTCATGTTCTTCTACAGACAATGTGGAATCTGATCAGACTCTCCCCAGTTGCCGCTTTTACAGGCAATGTTTTCCCACGGAAATTCCAGCCCAAAACAACCCTGCTTTCCCACCAATACAGAAATTCACACAATATAGAAGCCAGAGATGGCAAGCACGCAGCAAGGTTAAGAAGGAGATATGAACTGGACTGGGCACAACGCCCAGATGAAGGGATGTAGACTCAAGGTTGACTTCAGACTGTTAGCAAACCGAAACAACCTTACACCGATTACCTGCCCGCAACAGGGAGGAATGTCCTGCGAAAATTTGGGGGCGATCCGTCCAGCAGCTTCTGAGGGAGACCATCAGGGACAAACACACGTTTAGATTTTTATATATATACCAGATTATGAACATGGGGGCCAATGTAACTCAGTGTGGTTTATGACAGCATTAGTTGTAAGCATGGTGAAATATCTCAGTTTTGCATGCGCTGGGGAACTGTTTGATATCTCGCAGCACTCTGATGTCTGCTGCTAATGTGTTCTACAATTTAGAAGCCAGGATGAAAAAGCTTGAGCTCTAATGGAAGCCAGCCATATGTACCTGGGGCCAGAGGTGTAGCTCCAAGGGGACATGGGGGGTGCATGACACACTGGGCATGCGCCCCTGTGGGGGTGCGATGAGGGCGTTCCAGGGGCGTGGCAGGGGCAGAGGACACACCAGTGCACTGGGCACTTCCCCCCTTGCTATGCCTCTGCCTGTGGCCGAGGATTGCTACTGGAGAACTGAAGAGTCCTCTGCGGTCAGTATGGGGAGATGTGGTCCTAAAAGTACGATGGTCCTCATATTTCAAGGCCTTGAAAGTTCTGCAGAACTTTGAAACCAGTCTGGAATTCAACTGGTAGTGAGCATAGCATAGTTAGGGTAGCGAGTACAAGTCTTATATATCCAACATCAATAAGAGTATAGTGTCTAGATTGAGGGACGTAATAGAACCTCTCTATTCTGCATTGGCCAGACCTCACCTGGAATACTTTGTCCTGTTCTGGGCACTGCAGTTCAAGAAGGATATTGACAAGCTGGAACGGGTCCAGAGGAGAGTGACCAAAATGGCCTGAAATCCATACCCTATGAAGAAAGACTTAGAGAGCTGGGTATGCTTAGCCTGGAGAAGAGAAGGTTAAGTGGTGACATAATGGCCATGTTTAAATATTTGAAGGGATGTCATGTTGAAGAGGGAGCAACCTTGTTTTCTGCTGCTCCAGGGACCAGGTGTCAAATTTCCAGTGAAAGAAACAACGCCTTGTAGAGAACAGAGGTTTATTCATACATCCAGAGAGCAGCTTGGAAAAGCCAGAATTGACTTTTCCACGTGCAAACATCAGTAATAAGAAGAGAGGAGACATCCCCCCACCCCAGGTGAACAGACATAGAAATATGAAGCAGTTTGATAAGAGTAAAAGTCCGTTGGAGCTGACCTTGGCCAGCACCTGGTGGTGAGCTGCAAGAAATGAAACACAGGCTAATATTCCCAATCCCCTATAAGCCAAAAGTGCTAAGCAGCCCCAGCACCCCTAAAGCATCCTGACATTTCTGCTCCCTCTAGGGCCCTCCCCCGGTTTGCTTGGACAGTTGCGATGAAACTCCCGAATGAGCCTAGGAGCCTTGATGTCTTCCACATTGACCCATTGGTCATGTCCAAGTAGCCAGCCTTTCCAGGATACCAAATATTGCAAGCAGTTACGATAGATGTGAGAGTCCCGAATAGCAGAGATTTCATGGTGCTCCTCCCCTGTCAGAATCCCAAAAACTGAAACAAACATGTATAAGAACAGTAGTTTATTGAGTATTGAGGATCTTCTCTGGTCATTCCATAACTGAGATTTGCCCGAGCAAAACCCAGTAGGTAAAACAGCTTGCACCCCCCATCCTGAAAAAGCATGCCTAAAAGGAACTGTGAAAGAGATAGCAGTTGAGACAGCCAGACACTGACCTTGAGCAGCACCTGGTACAGTATAACATCATTCAGAAGACAGTTGAAAGTCAGTTAGAAATGCAATAAACCCATTCCACCACCCCCAGCATACAGAAAGCAGCAATAGCAAAATCCCCATAATAACAGGCCTCCTGACACTCCGCTCCCTCTAGGGCCCTCCCCACAGCTTGCTTAGGCAGTTTTGATGAAAAGCTTTAACGAGGCAGGGGGCTTTGACATTCTCAGCAAATATCCACTGATTCTGCCCTGGTAAACAACTCTTCCAAGAGACCAAATACTGCAAGCAGTTTCGATAGATGCGAGAATCAAGAATATCAGAAAGTTCATTAATCAGAACCGGAGAAGGAACCTTCTTCTCTGGATGCCAGACATCCGAGGAACACGTCTTCTTCAGTAAGCTGCAATGAAACACAGGGTGTATTTTATGCAAAGCATTAGGCAATTCCAGTTCAGCAGTCACTTTGTTTATCACCCTGACAATCTTAAAGGGCCCAATATATTTCGCACTCAGTTTTGAGGGCCAATGTATATCCCGAAGATTCTTGGTGGAGAGGTACACCATATCTCCCACCACTAGGGGGAAGTCATGTCTACGCTTATTGGCCTGTCGCTTGTATGAGTCTCTAGCCTCCTGAAGTGCTTTCAAAATAAGAGGCCATTGATCAGCAACGGATTGCATCCATTCCTTAACCTCGGGTCCAAGGGCGTCCCCCGGCTGAAGCATGGGCAGAAGGGGAGCTGAATGTCCATGAACGACCTCAAAAGGGGTCTTGCCTGTACTACTATGAACTGAGTTATTGTAAGCGTATTCCGCGTAGGGCAGCAGATCTACACAGTTATCCTGCTGATAGTTCACATAACCCCTCAGGTACTGTTCCAAAGTCTGGTTGGACCTCTCAGACTCTCCATCAGATTGGGGGTGGTAGGCCAAAGACACCCCTTGTTCAATGCCCAACAACTTCATAAAGGCCCTCCAAAAGCAGGATACAAATTAACTGCCCCTGTCCATGATTATTTTCTTGGGGGCAGAATGCAACCTGTAAATATGCAGCATAAACAGTTCAGTCAGTTCCTGAGCAGTGGGAATGGAGGTACAAGGAATAAACTGGGCCAACTACAGTCCAGTACAAGGAATAAACAGACCAACTACAGTCCAGATCACCGTTTTGCCATGACTCAAAGGCAAATCCGTAATAAAATCCATGGAGATCACCTGCCAGGGCCCACTCTAAAGAGTTCAGCCCGAATCTGACCAATTGTCACACGAATCGTCTCCATCCACCCTTGTACGTTGTCTAACTCGAGCAAAGAGTCAGTTGGCACTGTAGAAGTATCCTTCTGACGAACTGTAACTCCAGAGTCAAGGGGAGCAGATAGAAAATGGGTAGCTCCCACCTAAAGTCCTCCACCCGCTCCGACAGGGGATGAAGTGACTCATCCAGTCCCAAATGACCCCACGTAATGATCGCAGGTGGCGAGCCCCGATTTATCCAGACGCTGCTAGTTGACCCTGCTGAATCAGCCTTGGTGGAGTCCAGTGTAGTATCACTCTCCCCCTCCTCACGCGGTCCAGCCACAGTCTCCATGGCATGAGGATCAAAAGGGAGTCCAAACAGTCCTTGAAGAAAAGCAACCAGATGTCTAATGTGTGAAACTTCAGCACCAGATGTGATCATGAAGTTCAACACAAAGAAAAGTCAATTCTGGCTTAATGTCAAACTCCGGTGAAAGAAACAACACCTTGTAGAGAACAGAGGTTTATTCATACATCCAGAGAGCAGCTTGGAAAAGCCAGAATTTACTTTTCCGCGCGCAAACATCAGTAATAAGAAGTGAGGAGACACACACACACACACCCATGTGAACAGACGTAGAAATATGCAGGCAGTTTGATAAGAGCAAAAGTCTGTTGGAGCTGACCTTGGCCAGCACCTGGTGGTAAGCTGCAAGAAATGAAACACAGGCTAATATTCCCAATCCCCCATGATCCCAAAGTGCTAAGCAGCCCCAGCAGCCCTAAAGCATCCTGACACCAGCACAAGAAGGAATGGATTCAAAGTACAGAAAAAAAATTCCACCTAAACATTAGGACTGTCAGGGCTGTTCGACAGTGGAATTCACTGCCTCGGAGGGTGGTGGAGTCTCCCTCTTTGGAGGTTTTTAAACAGAGGCTGGATGGCCATCTATCAGGAGTGCTTTGATTGTGTGTTCCTTCATTGCAGGGGATTGGACTGGATGGCCCTTGGGGTCTCTTCCAACTCTATGATTCTATGATAAAAACTTTTATGAACATATATAAGTCTAATGTAACCTGTCCAACGTATCAGTGGAGAGGGACAGCTGTCAGTAGAAACTGTTACTACTTAAAAAGCAGCTTGAGGAAGACCAAGCGCACTCCAGAAGGAACAGAAAGCTGACAGCAGCTTCGTTGGGGGGCAGGGGAAGAGGGGGTCAATTTGTTCCCTTCTCTAGAAATCAGTATTTTTTCTGAGTACCTGAGGGAGGGGAAGTCATTGGCCCAGCAATGGGATGAGGGAAGCTCTCCTCAGGAGGGCAGGTGCCTCTCTGTCCCCTCAACTGCCAAGTCTCTGTGGAAATGTGCTAGCTTTTCACCTGTGTAATTTTTTTAAAGCCCACTTGTGAGATTTCCCCTCCATAGCATGGCATCGAATGGTGAATTTATGTTATTCTACAAAATGGTGAATTTATGTTATTCCACAAAATGTGGAATGCATACTGAAGGAATTTCCACAGTTTTGTAGAGGGGAAATCTCACAAGTGGGCTTTTAAAAAATTACACAGGTGAAAAGCCAGCACATTTTCACAGAGACTTGGCAGTTGAGGGGACAGAGAGGCACCCACCCTCCTGAGGAGAGCTTCCCTCATCCCATTGCTGGGTCAGGAGACCACCAATGACCGTCCTTCCCCTCCTGCCTGGATCTAGCAAAGGAAAAGTTGGGATGATGGAAAAATAAGCCCCCGCCTTCGGCCCTGTCAAACTCCTTTTCTATGGATATCTTGGCCTGATGCCAGGCTGTGGCAGCACCCCGTCATTCACGCCTCAGGGCCAAACACAAGTTGCATCCAAGGATGTAGCTAAGGGGGGTGTTCTTGGGTTCAACCCCCCCATTCACGTCCGAAGCGCCGCCCACCCGTTTGTGGGTTTTTTAAACATTTTAGTGTTTTTTGGTTTTTGGCCTGCAGGGGGCACAGTTTTTAGTCTAGCAGCACCAAACTTTCAGGGATTGTTTGGGGGTAACTCCTGATGATACTACCCGGGTCTGGTGAGGTTTGGTTTAGGGGGTCCAAAGTTATGGACTCCCAAAGGGAGTGCCCCATCCTCCATTGTTTCCAATGGGAGCAAATAGAAGATGTGGGCTACACCTTTGAGGGTCCATAACTTTGGACACCCTGAACTAAATTTCACCAAACCTGGCAGGTATCATCAAGGTAGCCTCTTACTGATACCACCCAGGTTTTGTGGAGTTTGGTCCAAGGGGTCCAAAACTATGGACTTCCAAGTGGGTGCCCCATCCCCCATTGTTTCCAATGGGAGCTAATAGAAGATGGGGCTACATCTTTGAGGGTCCATAACTTTGGACTCCCTGAACCAAACTTCACCAAACCTTGGTGGTATCATTAGGAGAGTCTCCTAAAGATACCCTAAACGTTTGGTGCTGCTAGCTTAACAATTGCACCCCTGACAGCAGGCACCCCCCCCCCCAAAATTTCCCCAGATTCTCCTTTTAAATCCACCCCCTTCAGCATGGATTTAAAGGGAGAATCTGAGGTCCTCAGTTTAGAAGAAGAAGAAGAAGAGTTTGGATTTATATCCTCCCTTTCTCTTCTGTAGGAAACTCAAAGGAGCTTACAATTTCCTTGCCCTTGCCCCCTCACAACAAACACCCTGTGAGGTGGGTGGGGCTGAGAGAGCTCCGAAAAGCTGTGACTAGCTCAAGGTCACCCAGCTGGCATGTGTGGGAGTGCACAGGCTAATCTGAATTCCCCAGATAAGCCTCCACAGCTCTAGCAGCAGAGCAGGGAATCAAACCCGGTTCCTCCAGATTAGAATGCACCTGCTCTTAACAACTATGCCACATTGAAAGTGATGCTGTTTCACGGTGGGGGATAATCCACTCCAAAACAGCATCACTTTCAATGTTGTTTAACTGGGGAGCCCAGATTTTCCCTTTAAGGTGGATTTAAAAGGAGAATTTGGCCTCTCTAGTTTAAACACCATTGAAAGTGATGCTGTTTGGGGGTGGATTCCAGCATCACAGTGGCTGCCTGAGGGGTGGGGTGGGGGACTCAAATTTTGCACCGGGCTCCATTTTCCTTCTATGCCTCTGCCCAGAGGGGAGGGAAGAAGGAACTGCCAGCTGCCGGCTGGGAGCCCAGCTGGTGGGGGGCAGGGGAGGGGAGGGGCTGGTTGGGGATGGATTCCAGCATCACTTGTTTAAACTAGGGAGCCCAGATTCTCCTTTTAAATCCACCTTAAAGACAGAATCTGGGGCCCCCAGTTTAAACAACATTGAAAGTGATGCTGTTTTGAGATGGATTATCCCCCACCCTGAAATAGCATCACTTTCAATGTTTAAACTGGGGACCTCAGATTCTCCCTTTAAATCCATGCCAAAGGGGGTGGATTTAAAAAAACACACAACAACAACAACTTTTATTAGGCATCGAGAGAATAAAAGAAAGAAAACAAGCATTGGCAGGAAGTGGATGGATTTAAAAGGAAAATCTGGGGAAATTTAGGGGGTGCCTGCTGTCAGGGGTGCAATTATTAAGATAGCAGCACCAAAATTTCAGAGTATCTTCGTGAGATCCTACTGATGATACCACACAGGTTTGGTGAAGTTTGGTTCAGGGGGTCCAAAATTATGGACCCTCAAAGGTGTAGCCCCCATCTCCTATTAGCTCCCATCAGAGGTGGGATGCAGCCGGTTCGCACCGGTTCGATGGAACCGCTTGTTAAATTTTCTTCAGTTTGGCGAACCGGTTGTTAAAGATTAACTTCAACTCCTTTGATGAATCTTCCTCAGTTCTGCAAACTGCTGGTTAATGATTAACTTCAACTTCAACTGACCCAGCATGTCTGTTAATGATTAATCCCCCTCCCCTCCATGGGAGTTAGTGGTGTGAGGTTCTGTTTTAAAAAGTATCCAATGAAATCCCTTGGAGGAGGGGCAAACAAAGCCTCAGCAGGAAAGGAGTGGGTCACCGGCAGGAACAGAAGGAGATAATTGAGCTTGTTTCTCCTGGCTATTAAAGTAGGTAACTGCGTTTTGTTATACGTTCTACCCTGGTGCCCTGGGGATGGAGAGAGCAGAGTTTGGCCAGTGCCTGGTTTCTGCTGGCAAATCTTTCTACCCTGGTGCCCTGGGGATGGAGAGAGCAGAAGGATTTAGCTATTCAGTAGCACCTGGTTTCTGCTGGCAAATCTTTCTACCTCAATTGCCCTGGGGATGGAGAGGGCAGAGCTCTTAGCTTCAGCGCCTGGTTTCTGGCTGGCAAATCTTTCTACCCTGGATTACCTCTGGGGATGGAGGAGGAGCAGGAGGATTTGGCCAGTGCCTGGTTTTCTCAAGGCCAAATCTCTCTACCCTGGTGCCCTGGGGGATGGAGGAGAGGAGGGCAGAGTTCTGGGCCAGTGCCCTGGTTTCTGCTTTAGCAAATCTTTCTACCCTGGTGGCCCCTGAGGATGGGGAGGGCAGGATTTAGCCAGATACCCTGGTTTCTGCTGGCAAATCTTTCTACCCTGGTGCCCTGGGGATGGAGAGAGCAGAGTTTGGCCAGTGCCTGGTTTCTGCTGGCAAATCTTTCTACCCTGGTGCCCTGGGGATGGAGAGGGCAGAGTTTGGCCAGTGCCTGGTTTCTGCTGGCAAATCTTTCTACCCTGGTACCCTGGGGATGGAGAGGGCAGAGGTTGGCCAGTGCCTGGTTTCTGCGGCCAAATCTCTCTACCCTGGTGCCCTGGGGATGGAGAGAGCAGAGTTTGGCCAGTGCCACAATTTCTACTGGCAAATCTCACCCTGAGTACCCTGGGGATGGAGGCAGAAGTTTGTAGTGCCTGGTTTCCTGCTGGCAAATCTTTCTACCCTGGTGCCCTGGGGATGGAGAGGGGCAAGAGTTCTGTGCCAGTGCCTGGTTCTCTGCTGGCAAATCTTTCTACCCCTGAATTGCCCTGGGGATGGAGAGGGCAGAGTTTGGCCAGTGCCTGGTTTCTGCTGGCAAATCTTTCTACCCTGGTACCCTGGGGATGGAGAGGGCAGAGGTTGGCCAGTGCCTGGTTTCTGCGGCCAAATCTCTCTACCCTGGTGCCCTGGGGATGGAGAGAGCAGAGTTTGGCCAGTGCCTGGTTTCTGCTGGCAAATCTTTCTACCCTGGTGCCCTGGGGATGGAGAGGGCAGAGTTTGGCCAGTGCCTGGTTTCTGCTGGCAAATCTTTCTACCCTGGTGCCCTGGGGACTGAGAGGGCAGAGTTTGGCCAGTGCTTGGCTCCGTTTTGCAAAACTGTCTACCCACGTGGCATTGGGGCGGAGTGGGGAGATTTTCCAGTGCCCCTGCTGCAGTACCACCCACCCTGCTCTGGAAATCCCTTCACCCAGAACGCCGAGACCATGCCCCCGCCATGTTGTGCCCCACCCTGCTCCGTATGCGACTGTTTGAATCCCACCACTATCGGAATCTGTTGTTAAAATTTTTGAATCCCACCACTGGCTCCCATTGGAAACAATGGGGGATGGGGGTACTCCCTTTGGGAGTCCATAACTCATCAGGAGAGTCTCCCGAAAAATCCCTGAAATTTTGGTGCTGCTAGACTAAAAACTGCGCCCTCTGCAGGCCAAAAACGGAAAAACACCGAAAATACAAAAAAATCCCACAAACCTGGAGTTTTTGCGCCCCCCCCCCCCCACAAGGTGGCGCCGTGGGCAACTGCCCACTTTGCCCAATGGGAGGAATGCCTCTGACTGAACAGTCCAGGGGCACGACAGCTGCAAATAAGGCATTTTGGGAACCAAAGGGCTAAAAACGATGCGGAACTCCACAGAGGAAACATTTTATTTCTTGCCTCAAAATGTTTTAAAAGGTTTGAGCTGAAGGGCCAGTGAATAGAGGGTGCTTCAGCTGCATAGCTCCTGAGGCATGGCTGGGTGGGGGGAGCAGCTGTGCGTTTTCTTGGCATGCCCCCAGAACAGCTGTAGGCGGGTGGACAGGAGGGCTCCAGTCCCCGTTTATTTATGCACCTATGCACTTGTACCAAGCCTTTCTCACCACACCATCCTGGATTTCACGCCACTTGACCATGTTGGTTTACTGACTAAAAATTCCAATTGTCTGAGCCTGATTTTGAAGTCAGCTGGGGTGGGGAGGGAGGGTGGCTAGACACTTTCCTTCTCACTAGACACTTTCCTTCTCTTATGTATTTCTGAAAAGAAAAATAGAGTGAAAATGTTTGGATGCCTCAGGGTTTTAGTTTGTCTGACCCATAAAATAGGATTTTTGGTGCCTGAGGCAAACTGTGACATTTGTGTGTGTGTGTGCATGAACACAGACATACACACCCTTCAGTCTGGTTCAATGATGGGTAAAGGAATTGTGTTAAATCCTTAAATGAAGAAAAAAACCTTACCTCGGCAGGAGATGCGCGGTAATCCTAGGAATCTGAGTTGTGGGTTTTCCAGGTTGTATGGCAGTGTTTCCGTAGCATTTTCTCCTGATGTTTCACCTGCAACTGTAGCTGGCATCTTCAGAGGATCCTCTGAAGATGCCAGCCACAGTTGCAGGAGAAACGTCAGGAGAAAATGCTACGGAAACACGGCCATACAACCCCGGAAAACCCACAACACCCCAGTGATTCCAGCCATGAAAGCCTTTGACAATACAAATCCTAGAACTCTCCTGGCTGAAAGCCCCGCTAAATGATATTTCATTTCACTTCTTTTGGACACGAGACCTACTTGGGATTGCTCTCAAAGCCATTGCACCCCTCCCCCACTCTCCATTTCAATCTGAAATGTAAAAAGCAAAATACAGGTTCTTTTATTCTTTGCCTCTTCAAGCAAAATCACTAATTAACTGTTTTTGAAAAGCCAAGCTGTCACGACCCAGCCAGGATTAGCTGTGCCAGGGAACCCCAATGAGGGTCAAGCACTGGCCTCGCACCCTCTCCTCAGTCCCCAGCCGTGTAGGATGGAGCTGCGGGTCCTTATGAAGCCTCTCCACACGCCCATGTGCCTTTCCCGGTCACTGGGAGAATTTAATGCCATTTTCCTTGGACTAATAATACATACAATCGCAAAACTTGCAAATCGTGTATGGGGGAGGGAGATTGTGCCCCCTGCCCTGGTCTCTGGAGTAATAAATTGTAAATAAGCTTTAGATTTACAGATTATTCAGTCACTGTAAGCACAACCAGCAGGGCTCTCCTTGCTGCTGCTGCTGCTGCTGCTGCTGGAGCAGAGGCTGCTCTGTTCAGGGTGCACCGGCGCCCTCTGGCGGCTCACTTCGCAGGGTCCGCCGAAGCAAATGCTGGCCTTGTCAAAAGAGGAATCGTTGGTGTCGGTCTTGGATTGTTTTCCCGCTCTCCGTAGCCAGGAGCAAGAGGGAGAATCATTTGCTTCTCCTTCACTGGGACAAATCGGTGCGGCAGAACCCATAAAACTCGCTCTGAGGCTGCAGGTGCCATCTGGAGCAGCTGGGATCTCAGACCCTGAGAGATTCTATTTGAATGAGCTATTATTATTTAAAGTACACACATCCCACCTTTCTGCCCAGGGCAGCTAATAATCAACAGAAGAACATCATAAAAGTTGAAACCAAAGACCCTCTCCTCCATGACTCTGCTTAAAGCCACAATTGCTGAGCTGGGAAACCTCTTGCCTCACTCAAACAATTTAATAGCTTCCTTTTGTCCAACCCGGAATGCCCATTAACTTCACTAAGGGCCCCCACATTCTAGTGTTATGGGTAATGATGAAGTTCTCTCTGTCTACCTTCCCCCTTCCACATATAATTTTATAAAGTGACATCATGTCCCCCAGAACTTTCCTAAATTCAAACGTCACAAGCTCCTTTGCCTTTCCCCATAGGGAAGACACTCCAGTTCCTCAGGGCGATTTCCCACTGAAAATTAAAAGTAGATTAATCCAAGTTTCAAAATGAACCGCAACTTTTCATTGTGGATTCAACATCCTTACTGGACCATTTTTCCAGGGAAGACTTGTAGGCCTGCTTGGGATTCCAGAAATGCAACAATCCCCACTGCCGCACAATCGACTTGGTGGGTCTTGGCGGGTCACTCCTAATTGGCTGTCGTGACGTGTTGGGGCGGGAACTTTTCTTCACATCATCACATCAGCCAATGAAGATGTGAGACCATGAGCAAGGTAACCCCTCTGAGTTTAAACGTTATATCCAGCGTCCTCTTGCTCTCGTTCTCTCGTTAGAGAGTCTAAACATTAGACCGAAACAGAAGAAGCCGAGTGAAATGAAACCAAACGCGATGAAAACAAAAAGAAACAATTGCGCGAGCATCACGCATGGGCCGCCACGCTCTGATTGGCTGGCAGCATTTGCGGCACTGTGAATGGCAGGAAATTGAATTACATCAGGCCCCCGAACCTCCCCACCGATGCGGATTGGTAATGTCTTTTACCCAAAAGTTGCACAAGCAACCAGGTACAGGAGAGATGTGGGATAAAGGAGTGGGGAGTGACAGGGCCGGGATTTATCTGTGTCCCAAGGTTCGGCAGTGGGGAAAACGCAATGAAACCTCGATATTTCGAATTACTATCCTGGGATTAATCGCCAGTGAGGAATTCGCCTCAGACATTTTGGTTCCCCTTTTCTGCACATTTTCCAGAGCTACAATGTCCTTTGAACTTTGGTGACCAAAACTGTTCTCTCTCTCTCTCTCTCTCTCTCTCTCTCTCCATCCATCCATCCATCCATCCATCCATCCATCCATCCATCCATCCATCCATCCATCCATCCATCCATCCATCCATCCATCCATCCATCCATCCATCCATCCATCCATCCATCCATCCATCCATCCATCCATCCATCCATCCATCCATCTTTAATGAATCCAATCTGAGTTGTCTGGACCCAGCTCATTTTCCCCACAGCCTCACAGCAGCTCCAGGACTGAGCCCTCCGGGGGAGGGCGGTATAAAAATGCAATAATAAATAAAAATAAATAAATAAAATTTTCAAACTTGTAGTAGCCAGTTTCAGCTTGGAAAATGGCATGGGGTAGGAGCCCCTCCCCTCATGCCACTGTCTCAAGCAGAATTGGGCTTCTCTTGGCTTTAAAAATGGCATTCCCCGCACAGCCAGGGACATTTTTAATGGGGTGGGTTCGGGGGCAGAGCTCAGGGGGTGTGGCCACACCCCACCCACCCCTGGGGGCATGGTCCTGCCTCCCCAAGCCCCGCCTCCAGCCTGCAAGCCTGCCCTTCTTTCTCACACACACACACACACACACACACACACACACACACACACACACACACACACACACACACACGACTTTGTCTTATTTACAATGGCAAGACATAACAAATGGGGGGGGGGCTGATAACCTTGCTGGGGAGGGAGGATACTATTCCCAACCACAGATTTACACCCTATATCTCAGGCTGTCTCTCTTCCCCTTTCTTTTCCTTTTCTTCTTTTTTTTAAAAAATGTTTGTTTTGTTTTGCAATCCCCCCTCCCTTCTCAGCACGAGTCACATGCGAGGCGCCTCCACTGCCCGGGGAAGCAAGGGAAGGAGGAGGGGGCAATGGAGCTGGGGACAAGGGGCAGACAGAGAGAGAGGGAGAGAGAGAGAGAGAGAGAGACACTAGAATGGAGAGCGCAGTCGCAGATTGGCTGTTGCTAGGTGACGCAGCCTGCCCTCACGTGACCAGTGTTAAATGCCTGCCTGGCAGCATCCAGCTGCCACAGACAATTATAAAGTCGTGGTTGGGAGCAGAAGCAGCCCTAAGTGCCCCACCCTGCCCCGCCCCGCCCCGCCCCGCCAAGTTGGACGATGATGGAGACCACCCATCTGGTCCCTCTGGGGGCAACTGCAGCAGCCGCAGAGGCACAAAGGGATCCCCAGTGATCTCTCGGCTCTTCTGGCTTGGAGTTTCTAGCTTGCCCATCCAAGGGGGGTGGGAAGGGAGGAAAGCAAGCCAGCCGGAGCCCAGAAAAGAAAGTCCCAAGAAACACACACCCCCTTTACCTACATCCCTGTCCACTACAGCTGTGAAGATTAAGAACCCAGAAAAAACTAGTTAAAAACATTGTATAGTTTGGCTTTCATTGACCAGTTATACAGGAGGCCCCCAGGACGCACTGGCAACTGTACCGATGTACAAGGAAGTTGCCCCGTGCCTACTGCTCTTGCTCTCAGCTTTTCCCACAGAAAGCAGGGGCACTGATGCTGTGGTGGGGCAGAGAGGAGATAAGCTCCCCCATCTGCAATCGGCCCCTGTGTGTGCAGCATTCTCACTGAGCTATCCACCATGAACCCTAGTTCTCTACCCTGGTCAGCCACTGCCAGTTCAGGTACCATCAGCATACGTTTAAAGTTTTAGACTCAGTGTGTATCATGTCGCACTTCCAGTGACACTCAGTTGCCAGGTTGTCACCCACACCAGTCTGCAATGAACTCTTTGGAGTTCACCTCACCAGCTGCATTGCTTCTCACCAGCCTGAACAATTTGGTGCCATCTGCAGAAACAACAACTTTGCTGTTGTCCCTCATGTAGGAATACATTAAATAGCACCAGTCTTGGTACTAGACCCTGGGGTACCCCACTGTAGGGGTGAGCCCGCGAACCCAGCAGAACCGTAGAGAGAGCGCTTGGAATGCCAGTGCCGGCTACGGCCTTCTGGGCGCATACACTTCCCCAACCCCCGCTCCCCTGTGAGTCACGGGTCATGAACTACCTGACTCGTGGTCACCAGGTGTCCCATACAAAGGGACAAAAGGGCTCTTGCCCTCAGGTGAGGATTAGACCCAGACGCGGATGCTTCCTCCCGCAAGTAGCAGCCCGATGAGATCATGCATCACATGATGATCTCCCGTTCTCCCACTCTCCCAACCTCCCGCTCCCAAACCCTAATAAAAGGTGCGAGGGACGAGCACACGGCAGAGTTGCCAGGATCATGGGATCCCACGCTTCCTGCTACTGGCTCTCTCCACCAGATGAAATCTCCGCATCTCGTCTCTTCCTTGGGGCCTCGTGGGCAAGACTACAAGCTGGTGCCGAAACCCGGGAATCCTCAAACCTCCACCCTGCTTACCGTCGCCTGGGAAAGGGCTTCTTGGTACCGCAATCCGTCCAGCTGGATCGGGCGATCCCTCGAACTCCATCGCTTCGGGTTACCGACCATCCGCTGGATCGGCGTATCCTCGGACCCGCTGCCGGTCACCGGACACTCTCTCTCGATCTGGACTTATTTAACCACCGGTAAATGTATATGGGCGCTTTGCAAAAGCACGGCTTATGACAAGCACGTTAGTGAGCTTTCGCTGAAGGCCTTTAATAAAACGGCGGCAGAGTCCTGCAGTAAAGCAGAAGGGATCTTGGGCGCCAATTGGTTGAGGGAGATTGATAGGCAATGTCCATGGTAATTTGCCCAGAGAGGGGGACATTCAATCTTAAGGACTGGGAAAAACATTTCACGCACTTCTGCACAGAGAGTACTTGAGCGCTACCGTGTCGCTGCTACTGACGTGGAGACAATGTTATGTCACCATTACCAGCCTGCAGGTCCAATGGTTTCTCTGCCATGGATCTCCCTCCTTTTGATCTTCTTCACCTACCATCTCAAGCCCCGAATTTTCTCTATCCACTAAACTGGAAGCTCTGTCCCTCCTCCCGTTTCACTTGCTTCCTCTCCTCATTCAAAACTCTCTCCCGCTCGTACTTCATGCCCCTGTCGCCGCCTCCTTTCGCCTAAGCAAGGCCTTCTGTCTCCGCTACCCTCCCGAACTGGCTTCCGAAGCTTTCATCACACCTCGGCTACATGCCACATAATGGCTGCCAAGTTTTCGGTAAACTCTAGCAGAAGCTTTATTAACTACGATCTATCGCGGAGGAAGGAAACTCCTGGACGTGAAGACTCCATACCGAATTCTCCTATCCTCGCTGGTGTGCCCCGCCCACTTCCACTGACTCACGTGCGGGGGGAGGTATGAAACGCCATCCAGCTGGAAAGTTGTCAAGTATCGCTCATACATAGGTTATAACGTTCTCACTTCCAGGGAGCTCGCTAGGCAATACGGGACGCGGGAATCACCAGCCCCTATGTGAGATGGCATGTTGGAGGCGGATTAGCGCGCGGAATCATGTAATGGTTCCGGAGGGACTGGAAAAGACCACTTTCCACATGCTCTTGAACCTCCTGGCGCTAATATGTTTGTCTGGGAGAGGCCGAGTACCGCATCATCTAACAATGCATAAGCAGAGGAGTTAAGCCTCTGGCGGTGCCTATACTTCGTCAGCCAAGCAGCCTCTTATGGCTGCTGGTGGGTTTTGCCCCTGTCCCAATGCGCAGATTGTCCTGCCGTGGAGGAATCCTTAATTCCTTAAAGTCGCCCATCCGATTTCTTGCTACAAGGCATTCTTCTTGAGAGTGCCCGCTTCTGACGGACAGCCAACCCAAAGCTTTTCCTAACGTCCGCGCAGAAGCCTCAGGAGGAGCCTTATGCGCTGAATTCCTGAACAGGCTCCAGGAGGCCCTGCAGAGACAGGTCGACAACGACGTAGCCCAGCACGAGCTCCTCATGCGCCTTGCCAAGGAAAACGCCTCCGCCGAGTGCCACAGGGCGATCACGTGCTTAGGGAAGAACCCCAAACTGGCCGATATGCTTAAGGCTTGCCAGGATATCAGATCTTCCGCCCATCAGGCCAGCCTCCTAGCCGTGGCACTTTCCACCACCCGGGGACAGCCCCAAGACGAGTGCTTCAACTGCGGCAAGTGGGGACACTTCCGAAGGGATTTGTAAGGATGGCAGTTCTGCTTGGTTCTCTCCCAGCCAGCTGGCCTTGATGGAATGCCTCCAGCCGGGCGGCGGGCCAGAATCGGCGGCAGAATGGAACCTTTGGTGGACGGCTTTATCCTTTTAGTTGTCCAGGATGAGCATTCCGTTCCCATGAGATGGGCCTGGATGGCCCAGGGAGGGGGAAGGGATTGAGTACGTTAGTAACCTGAAGTTTGGGCGTGGAGGGTCTCATTCCACCAATGGTCATGGAATTGCGTGTGTGTGTGCTTTCCTAAGGAATGTTTGAATAAAGCTCCGTCTTCATATCCAAAAGCCTTTTATTTCTGCTCTTTGGAATCTCCTTACATTATGACAGGAATCACTTTTTAACCTTTACATCGAAGTGGATCTCTGGTGTTTCGACATGCAGAGATTGAGTACGGCTTGACCATGTGGAAGGCAACGATAGCCCCCCATAGAGGGCTTCGAGCCTTCCCTCCTCCAGATTCCGAGGATCTAGGAGATGGAGATGGCCCGATTTCTCTGGTGACTCTCTCCAGACCTAGAGACAGTATAAGCTTCGCCCTTGTTTCATTGGGATGAACAAGGCGGGTCCGACTCAGCGTGGAGATGCAATGATGAAGCGTTTGGTGCATTATCCATGGATCGGTAGGTGCCTGTCGACCGGTTCCGCTTTCCCCTCCGACTAAACCAGTGTGGAGTTACAAACCCTCTAAATGCAACCAGTCCCACTGGAAGGAACTGGGACTGACATAACCATCCATGCTGACACCCAGGAATCCATGGAAAGATTCCTAGACAAGTACTTTTGATGCATATTCCCAAGGAGCAGCAGTGGCATAGTACCGAGGTGCAAGTCCCTTAAGACTCACGGACTGAGGGCTGGAAACAAATGACGCTGGAGTCGGATCGATGATCGGTGTAGAGGGTCTCCATACTAAAAGCTGCAAGGACTCCAGAGCCGGGAGCAAGTGAACGGATGGAAGAGCTCCGTGGAGCGGTCGGAGGAATCGAAAAGAAGTCCGGCCTTGAAGTGGAACTTAATCCCCGACCCTGACCCGTTCCTGCTAAATGCCCTCCGGGCTGGAAAGTTGGGACGATGAAGAGTGGCCCTGCTGTGTGAAGCCAAACTTGGGCTCTGGGAGCTTAACGCTGAACTCTGGGAAGAGGAACGCGAAAATCTGCAAGCGGGACCGGAGAAGTAAGCCGCATGAAATCCAAATGGAGTTGGATCAGCGAAGCAGGAAGCCGCTATGCCGACAGTTCCAGCAGAATCCGACAATTCATGACAAAGTACTGGATCAATCAAAAAAACGGATTTCACAAACAGCCAAGCTGAAGCCGAGGGGCACTCAGGGCCATCCAAACACAGAATGAACTGACTACAGCCATACAACGAGATGAACGTGCTAGAATTGGATCGCAGGTGGCTGACCTTACATCGCGCTATCTACAGTGACGCCTTTAACACGTAAGGAAAGAGAGTTGGCCGACCCTAGAACAGGATTTTGGCGAAGACAGCTGGCTACGCTTCGGCAAGGGCTCCAGATAACGGCCTACGCAATACCGCCTTCTACCGGGCGACCTACAGCCCTCCTCCAATCACCGGAGGCAAGTACCGCATACTTCTGGAGGCCCGGATTCCAGCGGCCCCCCAACTCCAGGGCTTCAGCCACCTCCCTTCGTTCCTCCAGCCCTCGCCACTTTACCCCTTACAGCCACCAGCCCATACCTACAGCTTAACAACCTCAACACGCTAGGCTCGAAAGCTGTTGAGAGAGGATTTTAGCCAGTGACTCTCCCATCCCAGCGCTCGCTTTGACGTGGACTGCATCGAAACTCCCCTACTTCATCTTACAACTTCGATGCCCATATGCACAGAAGTATGATAATGATTTATATCGCTTCTGGAACATTGGAGAAAGTTCGGTGACATTACTGGATCAGTACTCGGATGGCTGTAAAGGTTTCTTTAATGAGTGTTGATTCTCAACGCACAGCCGCTTGGCCTTTGACTGGATCTCCAGGGCTACCGAGGCGATGGGGCCAGAATGCGGGCAGCAATTTTACTCTGGGTAGAGAGCCTTTATCTCACCAGAGAGGAGATGAGAATGCCGCTCCCATGGAGAATGGGACTGGGGAACCGGGAGGGGATGTGGACGGGAGAAGAGTTATAACCTTGTGGTTCTGGCGGAGACTTCATTCCTGCCACGCCGTGTAATGCGTGAGGCTTTCTAAGATGTCTGAATAAACGGCTCTTTCAACCAAGAAGCCTTTTATTTCTGCTCTATGGAATTCCTTAAGCATTGTGGCAGGAAAAATACTTCATCTTCTTTTTAAATAACAGTTGGATCTCTGGTGTGTTCCGGCATGCAGAGGTTGAATATTCCTGAAACTGTGGAAGGCTTACGGTAGCCCCCCCATAGAGGGTTCCGGAAGCTTTCCCCTTCTGGATTTGGAGGAATAACCGAAAGCGGGGAACGGGTCTCGGCTTGGTGACTCTCTCCCGCCCTCGCCTTCCAACACGGGTCTTCCCTTACTTCGTTTCGAGATGAGGGACGGCATTAAGGAAACGCATCATGTGGATTTGCATGAGCCGCTTGGCGCGGCTGTCTATGGATGCGTATAGCCTCGTGGGATCCGGATCTCTACTCGTTTTGGTGTGGATTACAAACCCTCAGATGCAGCCTGTCACGGAGGAGATGGAGTCTGATGACCACTTTTCATGCGGCAACTCCAGGAATCAATAAGTGAACGAGTTCCTGGACTCAGATATTCGGATGATGCTCCCAAAGAATCCACAGTGGCATAACACCGGGGCCCGTCCCCAAAACCGCAGATTGACACCGGGACTTTGTCGAGATGCGGGATCGATGATTTCGCGTAGGGGGTTCCGTGCTCGGCACCTAATCGGGCCCTCCAGATCCCGGACTAAGGGTAACTGGATGCACAAGAAGTTTCGCCCCGTGGAGCGATGCCGGTGGACTGCAAGTGAGGTGGAGTTGCCCTCGATGAAGGGGAACTCCGAGGAGAGCCTGAACCTCTATCCGGATTTATTCTTCACCTCCCGGCCCAAAGAAAAAACTGGGATAGTGAGGAAGTGGCCCTGGACTTCGTGGGATGCCCAAGAGGCATGGGCAGCGATGAACGCTTACAGCTATGGCGTGAGGAGGAACGGGAGAACAGCTGCAAAGGGGATGCTGAAAACCTGCAAAGAGAGCCGTCAGTGAACAACAAGCGCCAAAGACGTTCAACTTTGAACTGGACTCAAGCCAAAGATCGCTATAACGGCAATATATGCAGGATTTATTTTCCGATCCATGATAAGGTCCTAGGAACATCTCTAAAATGGACCTGGAACGCCAACGCTGAAGGCATTAAGGCCATCCGGACGAAAAGTGAAATTGACTGCGTGCAGCTATTCAACCCGAGAGGCGGTAACTTGACAAAACTGGAGCCGCAGAGAAGGTGAAGCTTTGCATGCGCATCAAGACGCCTTTGACTTCGCAAAGAGAGGGAGTTAGCTGCCTTGGAACAGGAGCTGAAGAAGCAGCGGGACAGGATGACCTCGAAGTTGGCGCCTACACCGCTACCCGAGCCGACATTAATAATTCACTGCCACGCCCCTATCGGGCTTATCCGCTTCTAGGTCCTGCTACTCGCAGCTCCTGCCTGCCTCCCAAAGCTGTCCTGGGTTATTCAACGGGGTCCAGCTGCAGGCCAGGCCCCGTGCCTCCAACGATTCCTTCTGCTCTTCCTGCTCCAATCGCTTCAACCTGCGCTACCGCAGTAGCCCCAGCGGGCTCCAAGGGCCGATGGAGAGAGGATACTACAGGCCCCCGATCCCTGCCCGCTTCGATGGGGACCGCTTCTAAACTCCTCTACTTCATCCTGCAACCTTTCGATGCACATATGGAGGAGGCGATGATGACTTATATCGATCTGAACATTGAAAAAATAATCGGGACATCGGGTCTGTCCTTGGATGGGGTGGCTGCTGACTGGTTTGCTTGACTCTTTTGAGCTGCAGGCGGATGATGCTACGCATTATGGCTGCATTTCTTCAAGCCTCCTAAGAGCTCAGCCTTTCCAAGCATCCCTGGATCGCTGAAAAATGAAACCATCCATTACTCCTATAAAAATTTGCATTATTCAGCAGGGCAACCGTTCTTTTGCCGAATTTGCTGCGTTGAGTTCCGTACGGCTGACTGCCTGCGACTTCCTCCTTGGGAGTGGCCTGAACGCATGAAATGTGAATACTTCTCTGATGCCATCGACGTAAAAAACTTCGGTAGAAACGGTGTTTCTCATCCGTGATCCCGCCGCGCATCTATCGGCTGAATGGATCGAATTGGGATGTCGCGGCAAGTATGCGGCTCTCGCTTTGACTTCACGCTTCGCTCGGGCGTCCACGCTCGAAACCTCGCTTCTTCACGCACTTCACCTCTGCGATTCTTCGCCAAGGCCAAGCTGCTTCCAGCTGTCTCTACCGAAACCACCTCAACGCCGTCCGACGCTTAGGGATTGTTACTTAGCGCCTTTTATTGCGGGAGGACCAGAGCCATCTGGCTGCCAACTGCCCGAAAAGCAGAAGTCCACCGCGCACCGATTCCCCACGCGACCCCCCTCTGCCCAAGCCACCACGGAGATCCGGTCCTCCTCCAACGGGCTGCGTCCTAAAGCTGTTACCCGAAGGTTGCGACTCCCTCGGTGGGAGGGGAAGTGGCGGTTTGCCTCTCATCAGCCACGCATGGATGTGGGTCCTACTCCAAGATCGCGGTGAGTGAAGGCAGCCTGATTACTGTTCAAAGCCGACTTCTACCAGGCCAACCCTGCGCTAAGCATACACGTAATTCTAGCCTCGAAGCTCCTCGGGCCAAAGGATTCTTGAAACTGCTGCTCCCCATTTAGCTTAATGCTGCCCCAAGTGGCTGAAGAGCTCGGTTCTTAGGACCGAGTTCCTCTAGCAGCTCCATACCGCTCACAATAATAAAATGGACGGGTAGCCCACCTCGGAGCCGAGGGGTCTCGGCCTCGATTCAAAAACGCTAACCTGTTCTTCTTCGCTTAAAACTGGACCCATTTGGGAGAAGATTAGTTTCCATACTTGCTCCAGTGGCCAAAGCTCTGATTCTATTGTCCTGGGCAAAGTACGCCATGGTTATTGCTACGCATGAGACCAAATTATTACATTTGGAAGGAACGGATTCTAGGAATCTTCACCTGATCCCCCCTGTGGAGAGCATATGAATTGGAGGGAAAACCCACCATCATCAATGACATAAATCCCTTTGGTTTCTTCCAGCGGTGCACATCCCAATGACTTCTTCAATTCCTACAGGCATCCCACCAGCTTACCAGGACTTAGCCACAGAGTGTTTCCAAGAACAAGGAATGTGGGATCAATTGCCCCCCCATGAGAGACATTAATACTCCGACTGCAAAATCATATTACAGCCCGGGGCTCAATCCGCCGTCCAAGAGGTAGGAGAATTCTCCCATCGTATGAGCTCCCAACGAAGAGAAGGAACTCGCGTGCTCTTCTTAGATAAAGAAAAACCTTTGCTTTCATGGATTCATCTGACCCGCTCATGCGCCCGACTCCCTGTCCTATTTGTAAAGAAAAAAGGACGGGTCTTTAAGACTTTGTACTGATTACCGAGGGATTAAAATGCTTTGTTTCCATGTCCAATAAATACCCTTTGCCCTTAATCAAGGACCTCCTTTAGATGCATTGGGCAAGGGACGGATTTTTACTAAGTTGGATTTTGAGAGAAAGCATACTACAGAGTCAGGATTGCAGAAGGCTCACTTAACATTTGACAGCGAATTCTTAATACTAAATTCGGACAGTATGAATACTTAATTATGCCATTCGAGGTTAGCTGGGGCACCCGCGCGATTCATGGCCCCTCATCAATGAAGGGTTTTTGCATGACTTTATTATATAAAAGGAGTAGTTGTGTACCTTAGATGATGTGTTTTAATTTACTTCCAGCAAACCATGTGGAGGGGAGCATGAGGCTTTTGGTTCGGGAAGCTATTTACTGGCAAACGCTTTGCTCCTCGACAACTCCTTCTTCGCAAAACTGTCTAAGTGCTAAGCTTTCCATCAATCCTCCATATGACTATTTGGGCTACAGGATCTCAATCCGAGGGTTTAAAAAATGGATCCTGCTAAGGTATTTGGAAGCCCAGTCCTCCAATGGCCAAGGCTTCCCTAACCAACCGGAAAGAGCTACAATCTTTTCCTAGGGTTTGCTTAATTTTTATCGCGTGGATTTTATACCCCAATTTGCTTGAATTAACCCTTCCACTCACGATGACCTATTACGCGACTAAGGGTAAGAGAGCTCACAAGCTGCCAAGCCCGGGGCTCCCTCCCTTGGTCTCAGGGAATGTCAAACAGCCTTCCAGCTTTTGAAATCGGCTTTCACTGCAATGAGCCTGTCTTAAAACACCCTCGACTCCAGACCTTCCTTTCGTGGTTCACGTGGATGCTTCGGACAAGGCGCAAGCATGCAGCCCTATTGCAGAGAAATAAAGATGGTAGGCTTGTTCCGCGGTGCTTATTTATCCAAAAAAATTCTCCGGCTCAGAACTCAACTGGACCGTGAGGGGATAAAGAGACTGCTGCCATCAAGGTAAAGCGCTTTCCACTTAAAGCTTCACTGGCTTGAGGGGGCTAAACTTACCCCTTCCAGGTTTGGTCGGATCACAAGAACTTACCGGTCCCTCCTCCACCCCCCTCCCAGAATTTCTGCAAAAACAACTACGTGGGGCAATGATTTCTTTTCCCGTTTTTCTAACTTTCACTGTCCGATTTTTCTCGGAAAAACTTTCAACAAACTGGCTGATGCGCCATGTCGGTACCTTCCTCCGGGAGGGTGGAGCTGCTTTACTGAGACAATCCCGCAAGACTGTCCTCTCCCCTCCCAACTGGGGCTGGCCGTCACTTTCGATCCCATAGACATCCGGCTTCCTCCTCCATCAGCCCGCTTCCTCAGCCTTGTCTCTCCCCTTCCTCGCGGGAACCTTCGAGGAGGCGGGTGCTTCGCGAGCTGCCAGCGGAGGAAGTTGCGTAATCTCCCAGCTACGCTTTAGTGAATGGTGTGTTTGGAAGCGGGGATTGTTGGTACGATGCCTCCCCTTCAGCCAAGCAGGTTCTCGGCTCTCGTCATGATGCCCTCCGCCGGGCTGGACATTTTGGCTTTCTCAAGACACCGTGCATTTAGCTCCGCCGTCAATTCTGGTGGCGCGCCATGCACAAAGCATTACATTGAGGCTTTATATCAAGTAAGGTGCTCTGTTTGTGCTGGAGGCCAAATCCATTCCGGGAAAGCCCCATGGACTGTTAAAACCTCTCCCGGTTGCCTCCCGTCCCTGGGAAGTTATCTCGATGGGATTTTTTATTACGGATTTACGTCAGAGAGCCAGGGAAACACAGTCTTGTGGGTGGTGGTGGACTCTATTCTCCAAACAAGCTTCCATTTCATCCCCTTGCACTCCTCCATTTCCTTCCAGCCAAATTCCTAAATTGGCGTGGCCACCTGTTCATTCAACATATATATCGTCTCCACACTCCGCCCCCCTCAAGGTGGTGTCCGACCGCTGGCCCCAATTCATTTCCAAAATTTTGGAAAGCTTTCACACCATGGGTTTGTTGGGGGCTACCCCGGCAGTTGCCGCCCTACCATCATCACTCAAAGTGACGGTGAGTCGAGGAGAGAACGGTAACAGAACTCTTGAACAGTATTTCACGCTTGTTACACCAACTATCACCAAGACAACTGGATGCGATGAATAATTTCCGTTTGCCATGGAATATGCCATATAACAATGCCGCTCATAGCAGTGATGCATAAAAGACCCAACCTTCGAAATTGTGTCTGGTCAGCTCTCTTCCTTGCCATATTGTTCCCTTTAAACGCTACCAGCTGGAGGCGCTTGCATCCTCCAGTGAATTCCAGCAGTGGATTTCATCCTCTGGCTGAGGGGTGGAAAAGCGGTTCAGGACGCTGCCTTGCAACAAGCTAAAGATTCTCAAAAGTTCCAGAAGCGGATAAACATCGCTCTGACTTTCCTTTATGCGTGTTGGGGCTTTTTCTGGGTCTACTTGTCTACTAAAAAAATCTCCCAGTGAGACGTGACATAAATTCCTCAAAACTGGGCAAAAGTTCGGTGGGACCTTTTAGAATTACTGAGAAAGTGATTTCAATATGATGTTACTGCCCGGTTAGATCTGCCTAATTCTTTGAAAGTAATATCCATCCCTGTCTTTTCATTCCAGTTTAATTAAGGAGGGCTCCCGCTTCCGATGCCTGGCAACGCACCCTCCTGAAATAATTCCCCCGCCGACTAATTGGCAATTGATGGCCATACAAGCATTATGAAATTGATCGCCATCCTGACTCTCGTTTTAATCGCCAATCAGCTTTGGCAATACTTTTGGTTTCCCTGGGTGGGAAGTATTCCTCTCTGGTTATAATCAATGGGTGTATTCAGAAAATATTGACGCCCCCTCCCTTTATTTCCCTGCTTTCCATCGCACCTTCCCCGCATGGAAACCAGGGGGAGTAGGAAGTTTTCCTTTAGGGGAGGCAAGAGTGTAAAGGTTTCCAATGGTGTTGGATTCTCTCAGCACAGCCGCTTCAGGCCTTGACTGGACTTCCAGGGCTCGGGCAATGGGCCAGAATGTCGGGCAGCACCATTACTCTGGTAGAGAGGCCTTATCTCACAGAGAGAGATGAGAATGCCGCTCCCATGAGAATGGGACTGAGGGAAACCGGGAGGGGGATGGGACAGGAGAGAAGAGATTTATAACTCTGCTAGTTCCAAGGGAGACTTCCCCCATTCCCGCCACGTCGCAATGCAGAGCTTTCTTAAGATGTCTGAATAAACGGGTCTTTCAACCAAAAAAAAAGCCTTTTATTTCTGCTCTTATGGAATTCCTTTACATTGGCATAGCAGCTGAATGGGTTCGCTACTCCTCTACTTAATTACAGGCTGACGACACTTCGCAGACAGTGGGGGTTCACTCCGAAGCGTTAAGCATCTTCGTTTCCAAGACCCTGATGCGGAAAAAACATTGCTATCATCGTGCAGTAGTAAAACCATCCAGCAAGGTAAATCAAGTTTCTTTCAGCTTGAATATGCCCGGGAATTTCGCGTTGCAGCCGGCCAGTAAACTTCCTCCAGACTGGCCGGAACGCGCATGTAAATGTGAGTACTTTTTTTCGAAGGCATGGACATCAAACTGCGGCGAAAGCGGTTATCCTCATCCGGATCCCGCGGACAGTAGCCGAATGGATCGAACTGGGATCACAAGTCGCTCGCCGTCGTCTTTGCGCTGCGCCAGCCTTCGGGCAAGAGATGGCCGTCCGTGCCCAAAACCCGCTTTACCAAGCAACACTACACAGCACCAAGTACTTTCGCAAGTCAACTCCTGCGCCGCTGTAACTTCGAAACCTAACTTCAGAACGCTTCGTCGCCCGGCTTTGGGATTGTGCCTTTACTATACTTGCGGGGGACCTGGCCACCTGGCTGCCAACTGCCCGAAGAAACAAAACCCCAAGTTCCGGACTACACGCACCGTGGCAGCCAAGCCTCCACGTGAAATCAGGTCCGCCCGCCTACCAGGGATGCGTCTTCAAAGCTGCTATCGAGGAAGATTTCTCGAAGGACGGAGATGTTTAGCGCTCTGCCTGTCAGCTAAGCACCGAGGCGACATTAACTCCTACTCCAAGATGCGGTGAGTGAAGGCAGTGCTCCCATTACCAATAGCCTTTAACCACGCGGCTTAGCCGCCAACCCAAGTATTAAACATATGGCAGCATTCTGGCCTCCCTCCTCGCGACTTGTGGACTCGGGCTGTTCCCACTGTCTCATGAAACAGGAGACCACAAGTGGCGATACGAACTTGGTTTAGACCGAAGTCCCCTTGCGGTGAAACCTGTATTCCTCTTCACCCAAATGGATGAGTAGCCCTCTATAGAGGGCGTGTGAAGGTCCGCACGCGTTTTAAAACCCAGCCAGGGTATTTCTCACGTTGTGCCGACCATTAATGGGAGAAAATAAGTTTCCATCCTTGCTCCTGTTGCTAAACACACTCATTGCCATGTTATTAGGGCATGCCCTTGGTTGCTCTTTACACGAAATCCAACCATCATATATGGAAAGAGCGGATCCTCCAATTCTCGGATCCCCCCTGTGGAGATCAAGCATGAACGGGGAGGAAAGCCCACCTCTCACTGAGAGAATCGAGCTCATGGGTCCTAAAGAAGCTTTAAAATGTATTGTTCTGTTTCCTGGTCCCGCGGAAATCCTACAGGAGTATTCGCGACTTATCCAGAGTGTTTTCCAAGAACAGGGAGTGCAACCAATTGCCCCCCCCATAGGGACATTACTGACTACGCAAAATTTTACTGCAACCCAGAGCTCAGTTTCACCTCCAAAGGTAGAATCTATCGCATGGAGTCCCACCGAGGAGAAGGAACTCCGCGCCTTCTTAGATAAAGCAACTCTGGCTCGCTGGAGTTCATAATGACGAGCGTTACACAAACATACCCATGCTGCCCCTCTGTTCTTTGTGGTTAAGAAAAAGGACGGTTCGTTAAGACTTTACGTACTTGATTACCGCTGTGGATTGAATGTGCAGTGTCCGTAGATCCGAACAAGTATCCTTTGCCCTTAATTAAAGAACCTCTTGGATGCATTGGGCAAAGGGCAGATCTTTACTAAATTGGACTTAAGAGAGGCTTATTACAGAGTCCGTATTTCGCGAGGAAGGCTATGGAACACTTGACAGCTTTCTAATACAAAGTTTGGACAATATGAATATTTAATAAATGCCAATATTCCGGATTAGCATTGGAGCTCCCAGGGAGCCTTCATGGCCCTTTAATCAACGAAGTTTTACAAGATCTGTTATACAAAGGGGTGAGTCGGTATATTTTAGATGAGATGTATTAATTTACTCTACAAAAACATTGAGGGAACATGAGAAGCTAGTACGCAGGAAGTCTTTACAACGCCTACTAGATAACTCCCTCTTTGTCAAGTTGTCAAAAATGCTGTTTCCAATCAGGCTCCTCCATAGACTATCTGGGTTATTGAATCTCTCATGAAGGACTTTGGAAATGGACTCCAGCAAAAAATAGCCGCGAGTAATTGAATGGCCTGCTCCCCACCAACAGGAACGCTGAACTTCGCAATCCTTCCTAGGCTTTCTGCGCAATTTCTATCGTGGACTTTATTCCCGACGATTTGCTGGGGAATTGCCTTTACCGGCTTCACCCATCTCCCCTCATAATGCACCAAAGGCAAAGACCTTTCGCGAGGCTTTCTAGAACCCGGGGCTCCCCTTCTCTGGTCTCTAAGTAAGAATGCCAGTCACGGCATTCCAGCAGCTAAAAACAGCTTTTACTACGGAACCAATTTTTAAGGCACCCTTTGGTGACTCCAGATCTTCCCTTTTCATGCAGTGTGCATGTGGATGCATCGGATAAGGCGCTTGTGGGCTTCGCCCCTCTTGCAGAAAAAATAAAAGATGAACAAATTGGTGTACCGCAGGCTTTACTTATCCAAAAAGTTTTCTGGGGCTGAATTAAATTGGACTGTGTGGGGATAAAGGAGACCACGGACTATCAAAGCTGCATTTCGAGTAAGTTACATCACTGGCTAGAAGGAGCCAAACACCCTTCCAGGTTTGGTCAGATCACAAAAATCTGGCTGCCCTATCCACACCACACTCAAAATGTTTTGCGCAAAACAATTCTGCGGTGGGCCGATTTTTTCTCCAGGTTCTCTTTTCACAGTCCATTACTTCTTTCCCTGGTAAAAGCAACAAACTGGCTGGATGCACTGTCTCAGCCTCCCCGGAGAGGGGGGGGTAAGCATCGCTACTTGGTGATATCCCGCTGCCAAGACAGTTCTCTCTCCCTCCCAGCTGGGATTAGCTACGTCACCCGATCACAAACTACGGCTGCTCCCCTCCGTACACCATCCCTAATACTGATTGGTATCTCTACCCTTCCTCCAGGGATTCACAGGAGGCGGGGCCATGAGCTTTAACTGTCGGGCAGTGAGGAAGGGGATTCACAACTGGCGCTTTAGGAGGGATGGTGTTTGGAAACGGGGAGGGTGTTGGTATCGCCCTCCCTCCCTCCCTCCGGAGGCAAGGTCTCCTCGAAATTTGTCAAGTGATGCCACCGGCCAAGCTGGGCACCTCTGGTTTTTGAAAACGCTGCATCTGGCCCGCCGACAGTCTCTGGTGGCACTCCATGCGCGATAAAGACATTGAAACGTTATATCAAAGGGTGTTGTTCTGTCTGTCAGCGGAAGCCAAGTTCGATATCGGGAAAAGCCGCATGGGTTATTAAAACCCCTCCCTTGTTGCATCCTCAATTCTGGCAGAGTCATTATTTCCCTATGGATTTTATAACCTGGATTTGCCGGAAAGCCACGGGAACACTGTTTTATGGGTGGTGGTGGATCTTTTCTAAACAGGCGCATTTTATTCCTTGCCACCACAATCCCGTCGGCACCTAAACTGGCCCGGTTGTTTGGCATCCAACATGTCTACTCGCTTCTACACTCCTCTCCCGACAAGGTGGTATCTCGACCGCATGGGTCCCCAAATTCATAATCTAAGTTTTGGAAGGCTTTCCTGGAGCTGTTGGGAACCACCCCAGCTCGGTAAGTCGCCCCCTACCGCGTTCAAAGTGATGGTGTCCGAATCGGAAACCCGACGAACAGAACGTTAGAACGGTATTTTACGTTGTTATACCTTAACTATCATCAGGACAATTGGTGCGATTTACTTCCTTTTGCATGAGTATGCGTATAACAATGCCATTCATAGTAGCACGCAAAAGACCCCGCTCGAGATTGTTTCGACAATGAATTAGGTCTAGTTTTTTCCACTGCCAGTTACTTGCCCCCAGCTGCCTGCAGAGGTACTGCAGCCTCCAGAATTCAAACAATCGGGATTTCTTCGCTTAGCCGAGGGTTGGAAAAACCGGTGGCAGTCTTCACTCTTACAGCAGGCCCAAGAATCACAAAAGGTTCGAGGGCGGACAAAGCCGCCACTTTCGGACTTCAACCTTATGCGTGTTGGGGCGTGGGTCTATTTTGTCCACTGTAATAAAACCTTAGAGACGTGCACAAATATTCAAAACTTGGCAAGAAATTCTGTAGGAAGCCAGAAATTCTTTTCAGATTACAAGCAGGTGATCAATGATGTTACTGCCTCAAGCTTAGGAACTGCACTTTAACTCATTAAGTAACATTCACCCTGTCTTTTCATCTCTAGCTTCTGCCTCAAAGGAGGCTTCCTCGCTCTGCTTCTTAGATGCCTGGCACGACCCTCCGGAGCCACTCCCGCGCCTAGTTATAATTGATGGCCACAAGCACTTTGAAATAAAGATTGCTATTCTGGACTCCGCTTCCTCCCCAAGTAATCGTCTACAGTATCTAGCGCTCTCATGCAGGTTGGCCATGAACAATCAATGGGTATATACAGAAAATATTGATGCCCCCTCTCCCTTTATTTCTGGCTTTTCACAAAGCCTTTCCTGAAAACAAGCCGGGGAGGTTTTGGGGAAGCAGAGTGTAAGTGCAGATGGCAGGTTCTGCTTTGGTTTCTCTCCCAGCCAGCTGGCCTTGACGGAATGCCTTCCAGCCGGGCGGCGGGCCAGAATCGGGCGGCAGCAACCAACCTTACGGTGGACGCTGTCTTGTTCCGTCCGGGATGAGCATCTACCGTCTTCCCATGAGATGGAGCCTGGATGGGCTCTCAGTGGAGGGGGGAAGGGATTGAGTATGTTATAACCTGAAGTTTGGGCGGGAGGTCTCATTCCTGTCATGTCGTGTGTGTGTGCTTTCTAAGATGTCTGAATAAACGGTCTTATATCCAAAAGCCTTTTATTTCTGCTCTTTGGAATTCCTTACAGGATTGCAGGTTGCCCGGTGGGGGGGGCTTACAACCCTGACGGAGGGGGGTCCTCCCCCAGGAGGCGAAGGCCCCCAGGAAAGCCCAGGACTAGGTGCCCCCAGTGTCAAGAGGGTTTTCACTGGAGAAGCGAGTGCCCGTCTGGAAACTCTTACCCGGGCCTCTCCCCAGCCCAGGACCACAAGGGGAGGAAAAATACTCGAATCGGATCCCAAGAACTGAAAGGTCTACCAAACCATCAAGGTGGCAGCATTTCTCTCACTCTGCACCTAACCTCTCTCCCTCAAGTTCCCCGCGAGGATCCTCAAGTTGCTCCAATCCAGGTAAGCATGCCGCATCCCATTCCCCTGGAGGCCAGCTCTTCGGGTTAGTGCTTTGCCTCCAGAAAGCTCCCTCGCGCTACTGTGGGCCGCAGCAGGGTTGTTTGTTGTTCCGGGGGTCATTGAAGCTCCACACACCAGGGGAGCCGCTCACATTCAGGTGTGGACAAACTTTATCCCGCAGGAGCGTTGCTCAGCGGGACCTCAAGCTGGCGCACAGCTGGATCCCTTCCACTGCCCCACCAGCCAGCTGCCTCGCCGGCTTGGAGCCAGCCGATAAAGGCCACGGCCCAAGTAACCATCCGGTGCAGCCGGCCGAGCCACCGTAGCAGCAGTGCAGAGCGCCCATCGGGTAGCTCCCTCCCCGCATACCTTTGGAGCTCTCACCAAGGTAGAAGCGAATTGTCCTCGCTCAAGGGAGCTTGTGGACACCGGCGCCGCACGTAACCGCCACTTCAGAGCAGCCGAAAGTGGCCTGGATCAGTGGGCTAACAGAGGCTCTTGCATCCACAGATCTGGTGGGGGAAAGCAGATCGGGTAGGAGACGCAAGCATCCGGGCCCTGCTACACTCACAGTCCGCAAGAGCCCGGGACTTGAGCGCCAGCTCTCACAGTCCGCACCGCATCGCCTTGAACATCCACGTTAACTTGTGGGGAAGGGATTTGATGAGCCAGGTCAAGAATGACCTTAGTCTGGGGATGCTGTATAGGCCTCCACTCCCACCGCTTCTTAAGGCCATGGACTCACCAAGACCGCCGTTGGAATGGAAGTGATGGTCGCTGCCCAGAAGAAGAACAACAGATAGCATGGCCTGTCACATTGAGAGATCTCCAGCCTCCCAACCCCGACTGTGTTCCCCTATCTCAAAGTCCCAAAAAACTTTCCTGCTCACAGCTCCCTCCCTCTCTTTCTTTCTTCCCTTTCTTATTTTTTTCAACCAACAAAGGCGGGAGGCCGCCGTTATTGGCATGACTGGCCCTCCCTGAATTCGGCAAAATCTCTGGGCTCGTCCTGGTACTGCAGCACTGCCAAGGACAGGCCCCAGTTGGTAAAGGGCATGTCAGCCATCTTGCCACTTCTTACTTTCCACAAATCCTGTTTGGATTGTGGTTGCCTCAGTGCATGGCAGGCAGCTTGCTCCGAAGCCGCATTGCCAACTTTCTTAATCCCACATGCTGGGCCAGGCGCTTGGCCGAAACCGCCCCTTAAGGAGTGGGTTTGGCGGGCGGCATTTCCACAAGATACTCCCAGGAGCCGCATCCCAAATTCGGCTAAGCCATGTTTGTTTTAACTCTTGCCGTGGTCACGGTAAGTACATTCACTCTAAGATGGAACTTCCCCACAGTCAGCTGTCCCAAAGCACTCAACCCTTCCAAGTGTGCGGATTTGTCACCATTGCCTTCCTGATGCATCCCCTTCTTTGAGTGCACTCCCCAAGTCCCTTTTTCCTGCGAATTAAGTTCATTGACACATGCAGAAGCAACTCCTCAATTTCCTCTTTGATGGTCCACTTCCAGTTCCTTTCCCGCCGCAGGCTCGGACCCATCGGCCTTGACGCATTTTTTTTTGATGATCGTTTTTGAAGCCAACTCCCCATAGGAGTTGCCTCGCCCTTCGTGCCTTCCCCCATCCAAGCAAGCCCAAAACAGAATTAAAGAGGGGAATAGGGTGGCCCCCTTGCCAGGGTGGCCCCCCTTTTTTGGCCGATCTCATCCAGCTGACTACATCAACAGTACTGCGCCCAAAGTTAAACCAGCTCCCCATGGAGAGTGCACTTCAGGGCAATCAGAGCTCCTCCTCCCACACGCCCAGGTCCACTACAGCTACCAGCAGCCAAGACCAAGCTTGGCGGGGCCCGGCCCCCTCATACTTACCTGGGGAAGGGGGTATGCTTCCTAATCTTCTCCCTACAGGTCCCCAGTGGGATTCCGATGCCAGCGGTCTCGGCCATGTCCGGCCAACTCCATGGAATGGCACCTCAGAAGGAAACCAACCCAATCCTGCCAGAAATGGAGCAGGATCTCCCTGGAAGACTCCTGCCTCCGCGGCCTGGACGGAATCGCCGCCAGCAGCCAGAACGATCCGGAGGGACTCCTGGATGACCAGGGGACGTCGAAAGCTAACGCACTCAGCCGAAAGCTTCGGGAGCTGGGTTGCAACAGAGGCTGCCCCGAGACACCCAGAGGATCTCTGTAAGCTGCCATCTTTAGCGATTATCTACTGCGTAACTCAAGAGTCACCATTATCATTTGGCCCTGCCTGCTTTACTGCTCTCCTCCTGACGGTGACACCTCGGGTCACCCCCTCTTGGAGCCTCAACTTCAAGCTACAACATCTGGGAGTGGTCTTCCTGGGCTGTCGCTTCGCCAATGTCTCATCCTTCTGCCTGGGCCGGAGAGGTATTTGGGGGGTGCGGGAAGTTTGCTAAGCTAAGCTCCTGCCTGCTTCCCTTAAGTCTGCAAAGCCCCTGGAGACTTCCTGGAGGAGTCTGGCACCTGAGCCCCTTCATGAATGCCTCGCCTATCAGGTACTCCATGAGCGACTGCATCAGGGAACCCAAGTTGTTCAAACCACTCCCAGCTGGCGGCGCTCTCTCTCTCATCACCCAAACTGTACCTTCCAACCACGAAGTCCCAACACTTGCGCTCGCATTTCGCTGATGTGAAGCGGGACAAGAAGCCGGCCCCAGCCCAGCTAGTCACCGCTCGGCCAAGCTGGAACTGCACACATGTGTAGGAGAGGACATTCCCCCCATATATGGGGAACATCAACCTTCTCCCTTTAAAGGTTGGTTCTGGACTTAAGTGGGAGAGAACTTTCAACTTCCACATCCCCACTCAGCCTCTCCGGCCAGAACTCTTTGTTGCCTGGTATTGCGGTCACTTTACCGTATCGCTCCTGCCTCAGGCTCCGCCCCGGGAGCCCAAACGCCACTCGCCAGCATCCACTTTTCCTCTAATTCTTCCTGTCGGAGCGACGCGGTTGCTCTCTCCAAAGCCGAAAGTATGTTTCCCTCGCGAACCTCTCCCTGGTGGGAGTCCCAGGACTCGGGCCGCCACCTACTAACGCTTAAGCAAGACTATTGGCCGGGCTGGCCTGTGCTCCCTATGCTTGAAGTCCATTAATCTCCACCCCTCCACTGCTCTGGATGCCCTGGCCTCCAAGCAACAAGGAACTTCGGCTGGCTTTACTTTAGATAATGCGATGCCACTATTGATTACTTGCTGTTACTGCATCACCAAGGTTGTGAAAATGTACATAATATGTGTTGTTTTAATCTCTCTGATAACTCCCATTTGATTCATGTGAAAGTGCGTGAGTTGCAAGATGTTGTATCTAATCTGAAATATGATGTGTTGCCCCGCTGGTGGTCAGCCCTTTGGAGTTGGCTGCCAGGGGGATGGTTAAGCGCTGTTGTACAATTCTTCATTGGTTTAATCATATGCCTCGTTGTTGGATCTTGCCTTGTTCAATGTGTATCTGCTTTTGCCTGTAACGTTTGTAAGAGACCCTTTGACTTTCCCCTACGTCGCAACCAGGTCCTCATGTTGCACAAACAGCTCAGCCAGCTCGAGCAAGTTCCTGGGGAGGCAAGCGTCCCCCTAAATTGCCCCAACTGATTCGGCTTCCTTCCTAAAACATTAGAAACAGGGAGATGTAGGGGTGAGCCAGCGAACCCAGCAGAACCGTAGAGAGAGCGCTTGGAATGCCGGTGCCGGCTACGGCCTTCTGGGCGCATACGCTTCCCCAACCCCCAACCCCCACCTTCTGGGCACATACGCTTCCCCAACCCCCGCTCCCCCGTGAGTCACGGGTCATGAACTACCTGACTCGCGGTCACCAGGTGTTCCATACAAAGGGACAAAAGGGCTCTTGCCCTCAGGTGAGGATTAGACCCAGATGCGGATGCTTCCTCCCGCACGTAGCAGCCCGATGAGATCATGCATCACATGATGATCTCCCGTTCTCCCGTTCTCCCGCTCTCCCGCTCTCCCGTCTGCCCGACCCCTTTACACGCCTGCAGTGAAACCCTAATAAAAGGTGCGAGGGGCGAGCACACGGCAGAGTTGCCAGGATCACGGGATCCCGCGCTTCCTGCTACTGGCTCTCTCCACCAGATGAAATCTCCGCGTCTTGTCTCTTCCTTGGGGCCTCGTGGCCAAGACTACACCCCACTGCTTTTTCCAGTGAAAGAACTGTTAAATGCACTCCATGCATCTTCCTCCTGCATTCCCCAGTTTCTAATTCATAAGAACACATCCCTTAGCTGACAGCTTGTTTCTTAAGTGAGCCCCGCTTGGCTCCAAAGTTGTCAGTTGCCAATTCTTACTTTTAGATAACAGGATAATCTGGCTGGTTCCTGAGTGAAATTTAAGGATTTTCTGTATTTATAGGAAGGAGGCAAGAAAATGGAAGGCAAGTACCTCCCATAGGAGTCTCCTGATCTGAGGAGCCTAATGCATAATTAGGAAATTAGATACACAGAGCTTGTGACATTAATGACACAGAAGTCAGGGATGTGCCTGGGGGAGGGAGCAGCTGGAAGCACCTTGGTTATCTTGACATCACCGGCATACTCAGTTCACTGTTCCACTAAGTCACTCTGAGTGCTCTTGCAGAAGTAACAGGAAGGAGGAGAAGTGATGGTCGGCATCCTCAGAGAGAGCTAGCCAGGCAGCAGGCAGCAGAGTGGAGGTGGCCCACTTTTTTTTTCTTCGTGGAAAATTTGGAGCTTCTTCTGGAGAACGTCTAGACTTGTCCTCCGCGGTGGGCTGCTCTGAAGTCTTCCTCTGCAACGCATGAATTTTCATGGTGCTAATTAAAAGGCTGAAGTCTCATCTTCTTTATGCTGACATATCTCTGTTGTTTTGACTTACTACTGGATTCAACCATACTCTGCATTTCCGCACACCTCATAGTATTGCATTGGAAACATCTCGATGAAGGACCTTCCATTACCCATTTACCCCGCCTGTCACACGAAGCGCTGTGAAGACTGTACATTTCAGCAGCATTCACGGTGTGTTCATGATTTCAACCAAACCGGGACAGGAGTCCAAGCTGGCTATCAGAGCTCTCATCGCAGGCCTTGGAGCTTTCAGAGGTAGGCCATGTGTGACAAACTTGATTTGAGAATTGTTCTGAGAAATGCTGGCTGCGTGTGCAAAGTCATCGAAGTTTGCATGGATCTGACAGTCTGAGAACTAAAGTAGTCATGAGTCAGAGTTTTGCAACCCTGAAATGAAAAGAAGCTTCAGTAGCGTCTGACCAGGTCTTCAAGGTTTTACGCATTCTCAGTTTCCTCCATCTGACTTCCTGGGGGTTTTTTTGCAGAGGGTGGGGGGAGGGGAGTCAGTTCTGCACATGTTTTGCTCCCTCAAGTGGTCAGTTTGATATAACACCAATTTTTATTAAGGGAAAAAATTTGCTGGTTTAAACTGTTGGGGGAAAATGCTTCATTTGAAGCTGTGTGATGTCTGACCATCAGAGGGAATGTGTGCAGCAGAACTGAATCACCCCACCCCTTGCCCAAGAAACAGGAAGTTAGATGTGAGACAACAAAAAATGCAAAAAAGCCCTAAGTTAGTACAGAAGGTTCTCCTGTCATATAGCAGGGTGATGAAAGAATCAACACCAAGCAGGAATCTTCCTGTCAGACTAGCCAATCTTTCTTATACAGAAACCTTTGGTTTGCCTGGCACTGACGGTTGTAAAAAATATCTCTACCTACACTGTCCTGATACAATCTAGATGTCTTTCATTTATTCAGTGTACTGTAATCTGATGAGATGCAATAGAAATGAATTTAACATCAGGAGAATCACTTGCAAGGTCATAGAAGGCAAAAAAAGATAGATCTTTCATGGAATAAGGAAGGAAAGGCTTCTGTACTTAAGATGCAGGAAACAAGATTTATCTGAGCATGTGAAATTTAGTGGGGGTGACAGCTGTCAACAGCAACATGAAGCTTGTCAACCCTCGGATCTGGAAATCAAGGAAACTGTAGATTTGTTCTAAAGCCTTTAATTCAGAGCATAGGTAACATCGTAAAAGAGGAATCTGGTGATTCCCGCGCAAACCCCTTACCTCTCTCCCGTTGCCCACTCCCACCGAGCCAAACGACTCCTACTCTCCTCTGCAAACTACAAAGCATTTACTACAAAGCATTGCGAGCCTGGGAACAGTTCACACCTTCCTTTGATAAGATCTGTGTCCAGAATACCCTGGGGCGCCGAGGGGAAGACCCCGGGCTTTTGCCCCAAATCAGAGGATGGTACTCCACCTCCCTCTGCCCTACCTGCCAGTTGGCTCTGACAGGCTCAGTCTTGACAAAGCTACAACTGCATTACGTTTTTCCCCTAGAGTCTGTACTCAGTCAAATCTACAGGGATGGAGCTGGCAACTTCCCTCACTGTCTGCGCACTGACTTTGCAGAGTTTGTGAGGCTGGATACACTGAAAACAGATAAATCTTTGGGAGGGGCGTGTGAAGTGTTGTCAAGTCACATTGGACTTATGGCAACCCCATGGGGTTTTCAAGGTTTTTCAAGACTAACAGAGGTGGTTTGCCATTGCCTGCCTCTGCATAACAACCCTGGAATTCCCCAGTGGTCTTCCACTAAGGTACAAACCAGGGACGACCCTGATTATTTTGCAGGATCTGACAAGATTGAGCTAGACTGGGCCATCCAGGTCAGGGCAACCCGTGTTTTAGGTCATTGTTTTAGGTAATCTGTGAACTCTCCACTGCTCCATTCTGAAAAGGTGTGCCTGGGGGAGCGGAACCCTGCCTGGAAGTGACAGTCTTGAGCTCTATTCCCTGATCCCAGCTGAGCATGGGCAGGCAGTAGTTAATCTTGCAGGAAGACACATCTGGATCCATTCAGAAGGGTTCTCCTGCTTTTAAACCATTTTTCTACTACTGGCTTGCAAAAGAGGATGTCGGGAAGAACTCTGGCACGGAATGAGGGCTGATGATTGTCCACTGAGTCTTCAGCCGCAATCCTGAGCGCGATTACTTGGAAATGTACTATTTCCATAAAAGAGAGCAAATGTATCCACAAGGGTGGTGAAATGAAAGGGATCTGATCCTGAACAGCAAATGAGTGTGACTGCAAAGCAAGAGGGGATGGGAGAAGTTACTGTTTCAAGGGGGGGGGCTGCTGATGCTTGGAGCAGGAACAGAAATGCAGAAGTTCTGATGGCTAAGAGCTTTTTCCAGGGAGGGGGAAAGCGAGCAGCTTCACATTAAGCAAAACGTGAACGAAGTGCTGACTTTTGCAGCCAGATTAAAAAAGACCCTGAGATTCACCTTTGCCTCCACTAAACTTTGGCCAGAGACTCCTGCACTTTTTATCTGTAACAACATGTACATATGTAAACCTGATCTGATTTGAAATTCATTGTGAAAGCAAAGGAGCAAATGCAATCTTGAATAATGAGGACTTTGTGGACTTTGTGTAATGAGGGAATCCCGCTGGCTTATCAGGCAATAAATCAAGGAAGCGTTTCAGTCGGAGGAGCTGCCAAAGGCAGATTTTCAGGGTGACTGTGAAGTTATGCCTCCAGTTTGTCCTCATATCTGATTCTCTGCATGGCGGGGGTTGGACTTGGTGGCCCTTCTGTTCTCTTCCAAATCTATGGTCCTATGAAAAGGATACTTTCTGTGAAAACTTTACATGTGGCTCAGTCCCCCAGAGATGGGACGCTCTGCCTGAGACCATGACAGTCTGTAATCTGCATACCCTGAGAGGGGGGATCTGCATGAGCCAGTATGTGTGTTTACTTGTTGAATGTAAAACAGTCCCCACCTCTAAATTTTCACAAAAACATACACCATGAGGAGGAGCTGTCAGATGTACTGCATTTACTCAAATACGAGGCTAAGGGTTTTTTTCAGTAAGCCATGGGGGGGAGGGCAGGCCCACAGAGGGTCAAAAGGGGGTGGTGACCCATCAATCATTTGTCATGATCCTCCAATCAGCACTAAGGGTGGTGTGAAATCTGTCACAAGTCTTTCAAGTGTAAATTCTCCCTAGGAAGGGAAAAGGAAAGAACTGAGGCACAAAGGCGTGGATCCTGACATAAATCTTTCCAAGTGTGAATAATACTCTAAGGGCTTTTTCGCACACATGGTTTATTCTTGAATTAAGGCAATCCACATAGACATCCTGACCTTTTTGTTGCTGTTTCATCGCTCAAGATCATTCACACATCACCAAGTTGTTGTGGATGTTCTTGTTGCTTCAGAAACCCCTTGGTTTTGCATTGCCCTGGAATGCAGTACAAATGAGAGTTCTGATTGGCTGTTGTGCCGTCCAGGGGCGTGTTCCGTGTGACGCTTGGCCCCCGTCATCACGAACTAATGAGCTAATGAGTCAGCGTGATTTCACTATCTCAGTGTACCACTGCGTTGAGAACTTGCTATCTCAAGATATCGGGGCGGCGTTGGAAACAATGCACTGCATGAGTGACCGCGAGGAGGGGCGGGAGGAGAGTGAGACGGAAACGAAACAGTGAAATGTGCACACGTAACTGGCAAGCTCTACCACATCCTGATTGGTTGGAGGAAATCACATCACACAGTGGGCGTGATCCCTCGCAGTTGCTTGTTCCAGTTGCTTTTGCACCTAGGCACCAGATTGTGGGGGGAATCTGTTTTATCCAAGAAAGTTGCACAATTATCGAGTGACAGGAAAAATGTGAGACAGGCTGAAATGAGCGACAGATTAGGGGTTGGGCCACATTACGGCTCAAGTGTGTGCGAAAAAAAGGCAGAAACCGTGACAACCTCATATATTAAATCAAGAACAAACCATGTGTGCGAAAAAGCCCTAAGAGACTGGCTTAAACAGAACAAATAGCAAGGAAGAAAAGTCCTGATTTTAAAAGCTTGCAAGCGGTGAAGTAAAATTATATTTGAGTAGAGAGAGAGATTAAGTAATGGAGGAGTAAAAATCATGTGGTGCCAGACTTTGAAATGCTTTCTTTCTCCTGCCCAAACCTCTTATTTTGTTTCTGCCACTTTGCGGCTGCCATTTTCTGTGCGGCAGCAGTTCTCTCTGAAAATTCCCCATGGAGGTTTCCTCCGTGAAAAGCATACACTGCTTTTCCCATGGAGCTTTATCATCTGTGCACAATTTCACTGTAAAAAGATGACAGATAATGTTTGTTTTGTCCAGCGATCCCATACATGTGTCATTTTTCCTTTGTTTTGTTTTGAGGGGGAATGTCTGTGAACCTACAGCATCACAAATATCCACATAGTGCAGCTTCTCTAATCATACCACCCTAAGCTTCACAGACCTTTCCCCCAAATCAAAAAAGGAAAAAACAACACATGCATGGGATTGCTAGGCAAAACAAACTTTATTCATCTACTTTTTATAGCAAAATCACATGTGGATGAGCTGCAAGCAGAGAAAACCTCTGTAGGGAATCTTCACGGAGAATCTGCAGTAGCTCCCGTGTGCCGCTGTAAAACTGGCAAGAGTTCTGCAAAGCAGGCGGAGAAAAAGATCCATTTTGGCTGGCAACGTTTGTATTCTCCTATGCTGTGGGAACACAAAATGCCAAAACAGATCTTTTTCAAATGTCCTAAAGACATTTTATTTCTGCTGTGAAGCCACCATAGTTTGCAGAATGTCACAAATGTAGGAGCTTTCCTGACATCCTCAGTGTAAAGGTTTCAATGGTGTTGATGGTAAGGGCAGCCGCCTAACCTTGAGTACATTCCACAGCCCGGGCGATGGGCCAGCTTCATCGGCGGAGACTTTATCTCTGCGCGGGAGATGAGGTCTCCGTTCCCATGGGAAGCAGGGAGGGGGATGGGATGAATAGAGTTATAACCTGTGCTTCTAGCGGGAAGTGTCATTCCTGCAAGTTAAATTGGCGCGGTAATTCTTCTGAGCAATTTCTAAGATGTCTGAATAAACGGTCTTTTCACCAAAGAGCGCTTTTTTATTTCTGCGTTTTTCTAAGCGGAATTCCTTACATTGTGGCAGGAATCCTTAATTCATCTATATCCCTAGTGCAGTGGACCTCTGGTGTCTCGGCATGGAGAGGTTGAATATTACTGCGGAAGGTGCGGTAGCCCCCAAAGAGGGCTCCGACCTTTCCCTTCTGGATCTGGAGGAACCGGCGGGAGAACGGGCCTCGCTGGTGACTCTTTCCCGTCCTCGTGATTTTCAGCACGAAGTCTTCGCTGCACTCACGTTGGAACGAGGGACGTGACGACCACTCATGGGGACTTTACATGAAGTGGATTTGGGGCGCTACGCGTCTATGGATCGAGCGCCTGTGGATCGGATCTCTCACCCGTTTCATTATGGGATTACAAACCTCAGATGCAACCTGTCATGGAGGAGACGGGCCTGACCTACCTTTCATGGCGGCAACCCAGGAGTCCATTGAACGATTCCTGGACTCAGATTTTGGTGATGCTCCCAAGAACCACCGTGGCTGCGACTGGGGCCCGTCCGAAGGACACTCGGGACTAAACCTGGGATTACGGAGGGTGTCCGTACCGCTTCTTCCCGATCCGGACCCCTGATCCCGGGTCAGCGGCTGCACTTTTCGAGGGAGCCACCCGGTGGCTACGGTTGTCTCCGATGTCTCGCTTCCAGACGCATCGAAGAGTCCGAAGAAAGCCTGCACTCCCAGCCGGATTCTGTTCCCTCTCCCATCGAAGAGAGAACTGGGATGAGGAAGTGGGCCGACCAAGCGTAGATGCCTAAGAAGCATGGACCCGTGAACTTAATAGCTTCATGGGAGGAGGAACGGGCACAGGTTGCAGCAAGAGCGCGAAAACCTGCAGAAGGGACCGGGAACAATAACGCAGAGCAGTCCAACTCGAAGGTTGGACCGTGCCTAAAAGATGCGCCTCCAACGATAATAATAATATGCGCCAGAACCTGTCCAGTCCATGATAAAGGATCCTGGAACTACCTCCAGACTGGATTTACAGCTGCAACGCGTGGAAAGCGTTCAGGCCTTATGCGCACGCAAAGTGAGCTTACTTCGCAGCTATTAAACGGGACGAACTGGCTAAATTCTTTGGAACGAGAAAAAGCAGCTCCTGCATGCTGGCATTTGTGATGCATTGACCCGCTAAGGAGAGAGAGCTGGCTTTCGCGCTGGAGAGGAACTGAGGGAGGCAGCAGACCAGGAAGCCCCAAGTTGGAGTCTATGCTGTTACTGATACTGCCGGGCGCCAGAGGGGCAACGTGGCTGGTCCTGCCACCTGAACGCCTTCAGCTGCACGTAAATTGATATCAGCTCGGCCCGATTCCAGGCCCCCCCAGTTGCAACCGCTGCCCGCCTACACCTGCTCAAGCCAAGGGTAACCGCCGCCATACCTGCCGGCTTAGAAAGAGCCGTGGAAAGGGGGTTACTATAGCGCCCCCCCCGACACCTGCTCCCGTTTTGATGGGACCGCTTTCAAGCTTCCCTACTTCATTTGCGGGTAACTTCGGCTGTTGCCCACATGGAGGACTATTGCGGATGATTTATACCGGTCTGAGCGCGAAAAAATACGGACATCGGCTCAGTCCTGGATGGGGGGCAGCAGCAACCGTACTGGTTTCGTGACCTTTTTGGATTTTGGCAAGATGAAGACTTTATCGCACGGTGCCTCGCATTCCTCCTTAAGCTCTTAAGCGAGCTGGGCTTCCAAGATCCGGGCGCCGAAAATGAGGCTATCCGCACCATCAAAATCTATCCAGTGCAGGGCAAACCGGCCCGCTTTGCAGAATTTGCCCGTGAATTTCCGCGGCGTGCGCTGCTCGACTCCCTCAAATTTGAGCAAGTGGCTATCTGAATCTTAGCATGAAATGCGACATAACTTCCTCAGTGATGCTGTTGAGGGCCAAGCCTTTCGCGTGAAAGCGGTAAGTGTTTTAATTCGGGTTCCTCGCACTGTTGCTGATTGGATCCAGTTGGGATCCCAGGTGAAGTGGCGCCTACGCTTTGGAATACGCCATATGCCGGAGGCCTGACGCCAGAAAGCCTGCTTACCACTGCGTCCACCAAGGCAAGCGCCAGGCCGCCCATTTCACCGAGACCATCTCACCTCTCGAGCGCCGTCGCCGACTTCGGGATTGTGCCTTTACTTCGGGCGAGGAGGACCAGGTCATCTAGCCGCCAACTGTCCGAAGAAACAAAAACCAACAGCGCTTCCAGCCACTGCCGCTATACCCCATCTCGCCGCTTTCACCACGCTAAGTTCCGGGGCCGCCTCCGACGGGCTCTTCTAAAGAAAAAGAAGCGGTCATCGAAGAAGCTGACACTCCAGGAGGAGGGGAAGCAGCTGTTTGCCTTTCTTCAGCCCCCCCTATGGATATGGGTCCGACTAGCTGACGCCGGGTGGAGTGAAGGCGCAGCGCTCTCCCATTACTGTCCAAGCGTTTTCGCCGCTTGGCCAACCCCGCTGCAAAACATAATACTCGCATTATAGCCTCGGCCCTTGTGGCTGATTCTTGGCTGCTCCCATTGCTTAATGCGCCCCCAGGTGGCAGAGGGAGCTGGAGTCTGGACCACAACCCTGGCTAAGCCGCCATTCCACTTTCACCCAAAATGGACGGCAGCCCTCTCGGAAACGTAAGGACCGACCCAGTTCAAAAACACAACTTGCGGTTCCTCCTCCGTTGCGCCGACTCATTGGGAGAAAAGAAATTAGTTTATCGATTATTTTGGCGCCCAGTAAGTGGCCAAACACTCCATAGTTTTAGGGCATGCCATGGTTATTGTTACATGAACCAAAAGTTCATTTGGAAAGAACGGATCTTTAGAATTCACTGACCCTCCCTGCGTGTGAACACATGAATTGGGAAAACCTCAACTTCTCCTGACACACACCCCCCCTCCCTGGCTTCATCAGCTTTATTGCTCCCGCATTCTATTGGCATCCCACCCGGCCGTACCAAGATTCAGCCAGCCAGTTTTTCAGGAGCAAGAATGCGATCAGTTGCCACCCCATAGAGACACTGGACTTGCAAAATCGTTATACAGCCAGGGGCGCAACTGCCCAAAAGGTAGGAATTCTACCGTGATGAGTCCTAAATGAGGAGAAGGAACTTCGATGCCTTCTTGGATCAAGAACCTCGCTTCATTAAGGTTCATCACGGCGGGCTACCAAACACACACATAACGCTTGCTCCCGCTTTTGGTTTGCGGTAAAAAAGAAAGATGGGTCTTTACCGGCTTTGCACAGATTATCGCAGGTTACCTCAATGCAGTCTCCCCTGTCCAATAAATATCCTTTGCCTTTTGATCAAGGACCTTTTAGATGCACTGGGCAAAGGGCTGCGATCTTTACTAAATTTAGACTTGAGGAGAAGCTTACTACAGGGTCAGAATTGCTGAAAGCTATGAATTCCACTTGATCATGCGTTTAACACAAAGTTTGGACAGTTTGAATACTTAATAATGTACCATCTCGGGTTAAGTGGGGCCCCCGGAGCTTTTATGGCCCCTTACATCAACGAAGTTCCTTCCATGGATTTATTGTACAAAGGGAGTTGTGGTATACTTTAGATGACGTTTTACATTTATTCACAACCATAGAAGAGCATGGAAGCATTGGTTCGGGAAGTATTGAAACGCTTTTGCTCAACAACTCTCTCTTTGCCAAACTCTCCAAATGCTGTTTCCACTCAGACCTCCATTGACTATTTGGGTTACCGGATCTCGCCTCGGTGGGGCTTAAAATGGATCCCTGCTAAAATTGACGCCGTCCTCCAATGGCTCGCCGTTCCCACCAACCGCAAAGAACTCTAATCTTTTTTCTGGGTTTTATTACTTTATCGTGGATTCTTTATACCCCAATTCGCTGAGCTGACTCTCCTCTCTTTACTAAGACCTCTTATTACGCGATCTAAGGGTAAAGATCCACTGTTCGTCCAAGCCCGGGCCCCCCTTTTCCTGGTCTGAAGAATGCTTCAAACAGCCTTTTCAGCTCCTTTAAAGTCTGCTTTTACCACCTTAACCTATCTCCTAAAGCACCCTGACCCAGAGATCTCCGCTTAGAATTCAACGAAAGCCTGGATGTTTTCGGACATTGTGCTTTGGGGCAGCCCTGTTGCAGAAAAATAAAGATGGTAGGCTGGTTCTTCGCGGTGCAAAATATGTTTTATCGTAAAGAAATTCTCCGGTGCTGAACTCAACTGACCGGTGGGGATAAAGAGATCTGCAGCCATCAAAGTAGCACTCTCCACTTGGCGCCATCTGAAGCTGGAGGGGGCTAAACACCCTTTCAGGTTTGGTCGGATCACAAAAACCTACCGCTTCTTCCACCCCCCTCAAGATGTGCCCCGCGAAACAACTCGGTCAGCTACCGATTTAGTTTCTCGTTTCTCTTTCACAGTCCATTTTTTCCCCAGGAAAACCAATAAACTGGCTGGACGCTGCGTCTCGCGCCTACCGGGAGGGGGGTGGAGTTGCCTTTACCAGGTGACAATTCCACGCACTGTTCTCTCCCCTTTCCCAGTTAGGACTGGCTGTCACCCGATTCCCAAATCGCCCCACTCCTCCTTCAACCGCCCATTCCTAGTCTTCAGAAGTCTCCTCCTTTCCTGCGGGAACTCCGAGGAGGCGGGTTGCACCGAGCTCCAGCGGGGAAAAGTGGACTCCACTGTATTTGGAGAATGGAGTTTGGCGGAGGGAGGAGTGTTGGTACGCGCCTCCCTCCGCAAGGGTTCTTTGAAGCCTGCCACGATTTGCCCGCTCAACAGTTCGGACATTTTGGCTTTCTTTTGAAAACTCTGCATTTGGGTCTCGCCGTGTTCTGGTGGCGCTGCGAATGCTAGCGACATTGTCGAGGGCGTATAGTTAAAGGCTGCTCTTGTTTGTGCAGAAGCCAAAACTATGTCCGGGAAAGCCCTATGTGGTTGTTTTCGAAATCCTCTCCCGGTGGCCTCCTGCCTCTGGGAAGTCATCTTCCATGGATTTTGCATTACGTTGATTCATGCCCGAAAGTCATGGCAACACGGTCTTGTGGGTGGTGGTGGATTTTATTCTTTCTAAACAAGCAGTTCATTTTATTCTCATGTGCTTCCATCCCTCCTCCCGCCTCCTGCTAGCACGGCTGTTCATTCAACCATGTTTACCGTCTACACCTCGCGTTCTTGTGGTCTCCTCACCCGCTGGCCCCCCAATTCATCACAAAGTTCTGGAAGGCGCTTTTGGGGTTAGTTAGGGGCCGCGCTTCCGGCGGTCGCCGCCCCCTACCACGCTCAAAGTGACGGTGAGTCGGGAGAGAAACGCCAATCTTGGAGAAATGTCCTAGAGCAGTATTTACGTTGTTACACCAACTACCACCAAGACAATTGGAAATGCGAAGCTCATTCTGTTGGTGCGGAGTAGCGCCTATAACAATGCCCGGTTCATAGCAGTACAAAGAAAACCCCCTTTGAACATTGTGTCTGGTCGCCGCTCCCGCCATTGCCGCGAACTACCCGCTGACGTATTAGCTTTGGATCCTCCAGGAGTTTCAACAATGGATTTCATCCCTAGCCGTAGTGGAAGTGGAAATCGTCCAGACCGCCTTTACAACAGGCTAAGGACTCCCAAAAAAGCTACAAGCGGATAAGCACCGCTCGGATTTTCCTCTGCGCGCGGGCTACGCTTTGGGTGTATTTGGTTCTACCAAAAAATCTCTAGACGGACGTGCATAAATTTTTCCTCCAAACTAGGCAAAAGTATTCGTGGGGACCTTTTCAGATTACTAAAAGGGATTAATGATGTCACTGCCCGGGATTGATTTGGCCTAACTCTCTTTAGCAGGTGCAACATTCTGTATCCTGTCTTCCATTCCAGTTTACTCGCGAGGCTCCCCGCTTCCGATGCCTGGCGCACGCAATTCGCCGGAGAGACCCCCTACTTCAATCTATTATTGATGCCGCCACTAAGCACTACGAATCATTGACGTCCATCCTGGACGTCTCAGGCTTTAATCGCAAAACGCTTGCAATATTTAGTCTCTTGGGTGGGATTATTCCTCTGGGTATAATCAATGGGTTTATTCCTAAAATATTGGTCTCGCCCCCACCCTTATTTCTTGCTTTCCACCGCTACTTTTCCGCGATAAAACCTGGGGAGGGGTCTTTAAGGGAGGCAGAGTGTAAAGCGTTTCCAATGGTGTTGATGGTGGCGCAAGCCGCCTAACCTTGAGTACATTCCCACAGTCTGGCGCGATGGCCAGGCTTCATCGTGGCGGAGACTTTATCTCTGGGCGCTGGGAGATGAGGTCTCCGGGTTCTCCATGGGGAAGCAGGTGGAGGGGTGGGGGGATGGGATGAATAGAGTTATAACCTGTGCTTCTGGCGGGAAGTGTCATTCCTGCCACTGCGTGTACTTGAGCTTTCTAAGATGTCTGAATAAACGGTCTTTTTTCACCAAAGAGCCTTTTATTTCTGCTTCTATGGAATTCCTTACACTCAGAAAGGCCATTTCACAGAAAATGCACACCTATGTGCAGGTGTTGATCTTATGCATCTGTTGGATGGCACCTTTAGAAGCCATGAGCTAATGGTTTTGTTTTGTGTTCAATTTGTAAATCATTTTTAAAGTTTTTATAACTGTGACTTACATATTGGGAGTCTCAATTGGCATCAGTTTAATCCTGTAGGAGAATGGACAGGTTCCCGACAATAGCTAAATTTCAAGCATGGAACTACAGCAGAGACCTAGAGTTTTTAGAGAACTAAATTCATTAGTTCTCCAGACTTAGGTACAGAAAATCACAACCTCAGCTTGTTTACTCCAAAACAAAACAAGAACACTTCGACAATACATTGAACACTGGACAGTTAGCTTCTGATGGTATGATAGGTGCTCTTGGTTTGAAAACTCTTGTTTGAGTGACAGAGCTTTCTGTTTCCTTTGCAGAAAATTTATGGAGAGAAGAGGGTTGTATTTGCAGCCTCGGGTGTCAATAACTGGAAGAAAGGCTCCGATGCCTCTTTAATTCTGCAAACTATGTAACCTAGTTGTTTGGGAGAGCATTTGTACAACACTAAGAAAGTACAGGACTGCAGTCTATGCCACAGTGTATGCTTTTCCATTGTGATCTTACAGCATTCTTTTCAATTTTTCTGATTCCTTTTTCTGCACTGCTTGGCATAGCATGTCTGGTACTTCCTTGCACTTTTTGAAGTTTTGTAACCCTAGTCCCGTTGCACTGCTTTAGAGATCTCTCATGCTACCCTGTTTCCCCAAATATAAGACATCCTCTGAAAATAAGACGTAGTAGAGGCTTTGCTGAAGTGCGAAATATAAGGCATCCCCCGAAAGTAAGACGTAGCAAAGTTTTTGTTTGGAAGCATGCCTGATGAACTGAACACAGAAAAATAAGACATCCCCTGAAAATAAGACATAGCGCATCTTTGGGAGCAAAAATTAATATAAGACACTGTCTTATTTTGAGGGAAACACGGTATTTGATTACATCTCTTTGTACCATGTAATCCACTTTGAGTCTCAAGTAGAAATTGGTCTATAAATATAGTAAACAAGCAGCAAAAGCCCATTGTGAGGGGGGCATGCAATGGGCTCTAGCAAGCACCCCCCCCCGGCAGTGGTTCAAATTGTTGGTGCCCTTTCCCACCCCCATAGCACTTACCTCTGCAGAGGCCAGCGTGGGTGCAGGATCAAAGTAAGTGTTGGAGGAGGTTGTGGCTGCTGGCTGTTGGGAGGGTGGGAGGAAGAGTTAAGTCTTGGAGGGGGGAGGCTGGCTGCTTTGGGGGTGGGTGGGTTTGTTCTGGAGGGCGGGGAAGTTGCTATGGAAAAGGTAAGGCAGCAGGCAGTCATCCGCTGCTGCTGCCTTGCTGGGGTGGGTGATTTCTGGAGTGGGGGGCAGCCAGGCAGTGTGTGGCCAGCCACTGCTGCAGCCTGGCCAGGTGGGATTCTTTGGGGGCGGGGGAGGCCTTCAATGAAGCTGGGCTTGCTGCTGTGACCCGGCTGAGGCTGGAGAGGGATGGCAGGGGTCCTGAGCAAGCTGACTCCAGGGCCCAGGATTGGGGCCACTGAGGGATGGAATGTGGGGAGGCGAACTTGCAGCCTATGACTGGGCAGGACACACTTCCTGAGTCTAGCCCACCCCTGGGCTGTGGGTTCAGCATCGCGACGTTCTAACCCTTAACTGATTATTATTTAGAAGATAGTGATGGATGCCATCCATATGCTCATTTCCCCAATTAAAATGTTCTGGCTATGGGCTCAGGGTGTGTGTGTGTGTCTCAAATTTGCATATGCATTACAGTAATAAAAGCATTTTTGTATAACACTGGGGGAGGGGTCATCTTACATCCAGAATCATCTTCTACATGTTCTGCACATTCATACTACATATAGAGTAAGTTTAAATTGCAATCCACAGAGGAGGAGGAATCCCTGGTATTGTTACATGACCCGCGGTGCCCTGATTGATTTGACCATATCTTGTTTGTGCTGCGTTGGGGCAAAAGTTGCGCTGCGATCTTTATTCCTGATAGAGACTCTATGTTAACAGTGCAGAACAAGAAAAATGGTCATGGGAAAATTTTTCCAGGCATGGATATGTGGGGATGAGGAACGATGTTCTAGGTCAATTTTCCACTGGAAAAATGAAAGTGGGTACAAACTGGTTTGGTTTGATTTGAGACCTTTTTGGCGTGGTTTCATGGTCCCCACTGCAGCCAAACGACCCCTGCTCCAGGAGACACAGCAGCCAGGCTGAATTCCCCACTGTTCGCGGATCTGCTGCGCGATTTGCTCAGGGGCTTCCTGATTGGCTGCTGCGTTGTGCTGGGGCATGATTTTTAAAAAAATTTCTGCACTTCAGATCCACGTGTGCACGAACATGCGCAGAAGAACTGCACGCAATGCCCCGTTTCTGTGCTGCTTTGTCTCCTCGTATCCACGTGGATACGAGGCATAGCGTTTCTTTGTGTGGCAGAAAATCAGAAAATTATTCTAAACAGCTCTATGTGGATTCTAGCTACATGGAGGGGGAGAAAGGGCTGCGCAGCCCACTGCGCCCTGATTGGATGGGAGGCTCCAAGTCACTTGCAAGGGCTGTTAGTTCAAATCCGGATTCACCCCCCCCCCAACTTCCCCACTGCTCCAGATTGACCACGCGTTTTTCAAAAAGGTCTACTTCCTTCCAGGTTCTAAAATAATGCGTGCTGAGGGAGGAGAGCAACAGAAATGGGGTGAATGCGCGTTCGGCGCTGGTGTAGTGGGGAGTTCTGCAGGAAACCTGGCTATTTGGAGTGACGAGCACGCATCTAATCATGAGTGGGGAATCAACCCTAGTTGAACTTTTGCTCATTGCAAAGCTATTAGGTTGGGGGATTCCCAGAGATATGGGAATGGAGGCTTTGGACAGCAGGGTTGGGGGAGCAGAAGGCCTCAGTAGGGTACAATGCCGTAGAGTCCACCCTCCAAAGTAGCCATTTTCTCCAGAGATACTGTGATCTGGAGACCAGCTGTAATTCTGGAGAATCTCCACACCCCATCTGGAGGCAGCAATCCTACAAAGATTTTAAATGAGTAGAAGCTGAGGGGAAGAAGGGAAAGGACGGTGGCCCTCTCGGTTCACTGCATCAACAAAAAAACAAAACAAAAAACCCTTTCCGTAGTGATTGGAGGTTCAGCATGTTTAACCACAAACCAGTTTTTCACTAACCAGAAACAGCACAAGTCTGGCAACTGTTTTTTTTTTTGGTTTGGTTTTTGCAAGCTGCAAGAAAAGGAAGACATGCTTTGCCCCACATTTGACCCCAGCTGACACACATTTTCTGTATTGGGTTCTGTATCCAGGTCCCCCCAAATTTCAGGAATTCCCCCATCCAGAATTATTCTGGATTGAGTCAGAGGGTTTTAGTCCCATTTTCCCCACAGCAACCAGAAGTTTCGACATCCAAGCTGGCAGCCCAGATACATCCAAGCAAGTTCCAACCTGTGCCACAATGTGAAGAGAACTTGATGAAAAGAATTTTGGGAATGACAGTTGCTAACTTTTTTCTGGATTGTATTTCCTACGTCAATAGCTACAGAAGGATCCTCAACCCCCACCCCCACCCCAAGACCCTAATGCCCTCAGGCTTGAGAAATTTCCCCTGCAGGATTTCTGTAAGGGCTGTTAATGTACTATGCCCCAATCCCCCCCCCCTCCAAAAAAATGTTGGCAAGTCCACAAGGAACAACTGAATTAAATGACAGGGAGTGGTGTATTGATTGGTTTTCTGAGAACAGGCAGCCAAATGCAGCTTCAATGGAGGAAGAGGAGAGAATGGGAATTCTCTGCAGCTATAGGGGCCATCAAACCCCCACAGCAACGCAAGCCACAGCCTGGACCCAGAGGGTGGGTGGAGCTGGTGAAGCAGAACAGCATGTACCCATCTGACTCTGTGGGTGGGTGGGTGAAAAGTGATAGCAACGGTTGTCTGGCAGGAAAAGTATCTGAAATGCAACTGAGTCCCCACACCTTTCTTTGGTTGCCTCAGATGCAACTCCAGATCACCTGCTTAAAATTACAAAGTGAACTGTTAAGATTGTGCAGCACAAGAGGCTCATTCTCATGGTGAAACAGATTTATCGTTTAAAACCTCTCAATTCCAGGGGTGCTCAATGAGGGGAGCTGGGAAAGCGCCCCTTTCTCCTGCCCCTTTCTCCTGCCCTCTGAAGTATTTACTGGTCTCTTGCCAGAAGAACACTCCTAGCATTGCCAGAGGTGATGCTTTAAGAACATAAGAACTAGCCTGCTGGATGAGACCAGAGTCCATCTAGTCCAGCACTCTGCTACTTGCAGTGGCCCACCAGGTGCCTTTGGGAGCTCACATGCAGGAGGTGAAAGCAATGGCCTTCTGCTGCTGCTGCTGCTCCTGAGCACCTGGTCTGCTAAGGCATTTGCAATCTCAGATCAAGGAGGATCAAGATTGGTAGCCATGGATCGACTTCTCCTCCATAAATCTGTCCGAGCCCCTTTTAAAGCTATCCAGGTTAGTGGCCATCGCCACCTCCTGTGGCAGCATATTCCAAACACCAATCACATGTTGCGTATTTGATATCATTCCTTTCCATAGTTGCTTAAAACATTTTTTAAAAATCCTATACTGCAGTGTCTGAGGACATGGGAACAGGACTGTGAGAATCTATTGGAGAAAAAAATTAATGCAAGATTGTTTTTGAAACATTCAATCCTTTTTCTATATGACAGTTTAATTCCTCATCTGGCTGAATGTAAGATCAAAATTCTAGACCTACCCTGTTTCCCCTAATATAAGACATCCCCGAAAAATAAGACATAGTAGAGGTTTTGCTGAAGTGCGAGATATAAGGCATCCCCCGAAAGTAAGACATAGCAAAGTTTTTGTTTGGAAGCATGCCCGACGAACAGAACACAGAAAAATAAGACATCTCCTGAAAATAAGACATAGCGCATCTTTGGGAGCAAAAATTAATATAAGACACTGTCTTATATTCGGGGAAACACGGTACCTCAGAAGTAATGCAGGTTATATTATCCTGGTTTCTTGTTTATTTTCATGCATTTCTTTAACAAAGGGAGAGAAAGCAAGAGAAACCAGTGGGGCCTGATGATGTTCTGCAGGAGCCCTGATGCGCCCGGACGCTATAACAGCAATCTTGCTAGGAACCCATAACACAGCCAAGGCCCAGTGACTGGGAATCTGACAACAGAACCAAAGGCAGCAAGCAACATACTGCTGAACTCTAAGGGAATTCACACAAGCACAAGTCATACTGTATTCATTGGGATTCCTTCAGGAATGCATCTTTGGCCCTTTTCACACAGATGCCCAAAAACATTTGCAAAACATTTTTGACACCCCCCCCCCCGCCCCTTTGTCCTCATTCACCCCATCGAAATTACTCCTGGCTGCCATTTTGTGATCGTTCTGGTTTTTTTAAAAAAATTCTCTAATGGATTTGATGTTACATTGCTACAAAACCTCATTCTGCAATTCCCGCAGGTTGTGTGCAGCTGTAATTTTCTCAGTGTACACAAGGTTTTGAAGAATCAGCCTGCCAAAATGTTTTTTTTAATGACGAAAATAAAGAGGCAAGTTGATGGAGCGATCTCAGAAAATGGCACTGAGGAGGAAGTCCAGGGACTGTGGAGCGGCGGCGGGAATGTTCTCGAGAGAGATGCACAGCAAGTGAAAATGCTATGAAATTGTTTCTACAAAAGAGTTGCTAAAGTAGAGGATGCAAATAAAACATTTTCAGGCTGAAAATAAAACATTTTTGGGGGAAATCATGTGGACTCCACTGAGGAAACATTTTATTTCCTGACTCGAAACGTTTTATTCTGGTTGTGTGGAAAGGGCCTTTGATGCAACATCAACATATCCAGCTTAAATGGCCATCATTTCTTTCTGAGTGGTTCTGGAAACCATGGTTTTCTGAGAGCTCCGAGAGCTCTTGTCAGCACTTTCTCCTTGTGGAGCTGGTCTTCCCAGCTTCCTGGCAGAAAGTCCTTCTTTCAAATGCCCTTCTTTAGAGGAGAAACCCTGACAACGGCAGAACAACCTATATGAAGCCAGATAACATTTACCAAATCTAGATTTCTGCTCACATTAAAGGGTTAATTAAAAAAGGATTTCCCCTCAGTGATTTTCCTTTTGTTTTCCTTGTACAGCTGTAATATTCTTGTGTTGATAAACCAACAAAAAGAATGAAGCTCAGAACACACATCTGTAAACAAGGACCGAATCAGCACTCCCTATCAGAGTTTCCAAGTCTTCCCCTAACCTCCCACGGCTCATGTAATCTTAAGGAGATATCCACAAATTACAGTTTCCATTCTAATGTTAACTGGTGTGCCAGCCAAGGGAGTGTCTCTAAATTATGAACTCTATCACTGCATCTTTCCCCTTAACCACCAAGCAAAAACAAAACAATTAAATGTGCATATTTACAATTTATATTATGTATGGAAAGGAAGTTATCTGGAAGAGCTTATTACCATGTCTTTTATCACCATTTTGAGGTTGGAGTCTTCTGGTTCAAGGTCTCATCATCATTTCTTTATGGGAATTCCACGGGCTTTTCAGAGCCTCGTCAGGCTCTTCTTAACTGGATGAATTGTCTCTCAGATAATGGAAGTGGAAGGCACCATATTCACAAAATGCTGAGATCCAAACACTGCAAAGGCTCTGGTGCCTTGAATTTTCCACTGTCAGTATGGATCGCTTACAAGTGTGGATATGGGCCTGCACCAGGAGGACCTCTTTGATACAACTAGCATCATTTTTCAACCCATAATTTTTGAAAAGTATTGCCAAATTGCTGATTTTTGAAAATCCTGGGATGAGGGGAATATCATGGGACAAACCCGTTTTAGGACTAGGAACTGTGCAAACTTCTTGGCCAAATCGGGATATTTTCCTTGCTCAATCCGAGGTATTTGGACCGTGCAGAAATGACCTATTATAGGTAAATTTGAAAACAGGTATAGAATTTTTGGTAAGATATTGATTTGTATTACTGATAATATTGATTTCAAAGCTCTTATTAACTAACTGACTGATTAATTAACTAATTAATTAACTAATTAATGCGGTCGTACCTTCGGGACCGCATTACTCCATATGTCCCTACTTGGCCTCTGCGGTCAGCAGAGGCCAACTTGCTGGTGGTCCCCGGCCCCTCAATGATGCGGCTGGCCTCCACACGGGCTACACAGGGATCTCTTTACAGCGCTTGGCTCCCGCCTGGTGGAACACCCTTCCTCCAACTGTCCAGGCCCTGCGGGACCTTGGTGAGTTCCGCAGGGCCTGTAAGACTGAGTTGTTCCACTGGGCCTTTGGAGTGCCCAGCCGCTGATATGGTGCCCCCTCCCTGCTCTTTGCCCTGGCACTGGTACATCAGAGTCCCTCATATTGAGGGGCCTGCCGTCCCCCCCTTTTTGGGGGGTGGGTTGAAATTGAGGCTGGACGCCTTTGTTTAAATGTTAATTATTAACTGCTGGTTTTAGAGATGTTAAGATGTTTTAGTGATGGAGCCTATGTATTGTGTTGTATTGAATTCGCTCCCGTTTAATGTTTTATATTATGTTGTTCACCGCCCGGAGCCCTTCGGGGATCGGGCGGTATAGAAATTGACATAATAAACAAACGAACAAACAAACAAACAAACAAACAAACAAACAAATAATAACCAGACGGTCAAGATGACTGCCGTGGGCTTTCTGCTGGACTCCTCCAGAAGCCAGTGAGGCTCCCCAGGGTGCTTCCCCTACAGACCACGCCTCCTGTCACGTTTACAGTTCCAACATTCCCAGACTTGCAGATCGTGGCTGTCTTCACTTTATGGCCTGCTCCCAGTTAAAGATCACATCCAGATGTGTAGTCACTGATCTTTATCTCTTTCTTCTTCATTAGACTTCTATCCTATGAGCTTCGAGTGACCTATAGCAACGTGCTGCGACTTCATATATACCACAGGCGGCAAAACTAATGCTATCCATGCAGTCTGGCTTTTCAGTTTCCAAGATCTGCTATGCTGGCTGTTTCTGAGAGGACATCCACAGTAAATAAAAACTCACCGGGTGTCCATGCAAGCGCCTAATTGTAGTTTTGCAGCTTGATTATCATGCACAGCATTCATGCGCTGCAGATGCTCAGTGACTTCATGAATGGGAATGTGGTTTGTTTCCACAGCCTCCCTAACTGATGAAATCTTTCATGAGGGAGCCGTATTTACAGAACTCCTTGTCTGTGCACAACTAGTTTCCACATGAGTTGACTGTTTGGATGCATGTGTTGCTGGTCACCAGCAGTTATGATGTTTTTTGCAAAAGCTCCCAATCCAGACTGTGCAGCATCAGTAGAAATCTTCATAGGCCTAATTGGAGCATAGAACTTTAATGCCTGTCGTATCAAGTATTAATTTGAGGCTTTTCAGCATTCATCCTGTTCTTCATCAACAGCTCAATCGCTATTTCCCATAGTAAGCTGGTCTCCCATTCTGAAGTTGAAGAAAGCCCCAAAACTGGCCACCAACTGTGTACTCAGGTATTAAGATCAAAATAACTTTCGAAATTTACTAAAGGCAAAGAAGACATAAGCTGATTTGATGAAGACCAGATATGCTTCAGAAAGTGGGAGGCAGGGATTGAAAGCCACCAAGTAGCAGTCAAAGCTGCAGTTCTCAAGATGTGAGTCAAGATTGCATAGCAGGAGGTCTGGAGGAGCAAGGAAGAGGAACAGCCTGAGCTGGAAGAGGAGGGTTTGGAAGTCTTCAGGGCAAATACCGGTTTGTCTCTGCAGGGTGCCTGCAGGGTGTCGTTTAGAAATGCTAAAAAAGAAAAGAAATAATACCTTGTTCAGTATTAGACAGTCAGAGATTCATGGGTTTCTACTGCAGGGCGGGGGGAGGGGGGGCTATGAGCAAGAAATTGCAAAGAGGTCCCAAACAGGCAGAACAAGCTTAGAAGCAGACCCTCTTTCAAAAAGTTTGAAAACCGTTAAGTTAAAGGGGGAAAGTGGCGTGTGCAAAAGAGCCTATTCGAGCAGATGAGGTTCTAAGGAATCTCAGAGTACAGATGGGGGAATCTCAAGAGTACAGATAGGTTCAGATTCCCTTCCTCCTCCCAAGATTCTTTGTTGGCTGATGACTTGGTTTTAATTTCTGCATCCTAACCCTACTACGTTTCCTAGTAGTAGCCGCATTCTATTGACCTACAACTACACTGGGCCTCACTGTGTAATCCGCTTTGAGTCTTGAGAAAGACGCACTGTAAACAAGAAACAAACAAAGAGCTGGAAACGTGTGAATCTGAACAGACATGGACCACCTAAAAGCATCTATGCAGGCCTTTCTCTGTGTGAGGTGGGGACTACATGCTGGCCCCATCTTGCTCTTGCTAATTTTCTAGAATTCTCTCCCCTCTCCCTCTCCCCAAGTTGTTTCTCCTATTCAGTAATGCCTTCAAGACCTTCCTAGTGGCCGCAGCTTGCAGATGTTTAATTTTTAATTGCTTTATGCTGTAGGCTACACTGTTCCCTTTGAAGGCTGCGTGGTTACTTTCATGCTTTTGCTAGCTCAAACTTGATGTGATTTGTTATATTTTACACTTTAATTAGTCCTGTTGCAATCTACTTTCTGCACCAATTGCAAAAGATAGCAGGATCTAAATATCTCACCGAAATAATGTTTCCTTTGTTATAGCCACAAATTCCCTGTGCAAAGGAGTGCCTCTAAATTATGAATTCTGTCTAGTACATTTTATTTGGCCCATCTAACATGGCAAACATAGTTCTTCCTTTCCAACTGTTTCCTCACAAGAACCCTGCAAGTTGGCTAAACCAAGGGACGCCCACCAGCACCTCTTCTGGAGCCTGCCAAGTGTTTTTACAAAGTAGGTGGGGCCACATAGGCCTTTGTCCCTCAGGGATCGTGATTGGCCATGGAAGATTTGATCAGCTAATCAGAAGTTGCTTTGGTAGCAGTTCCCATCATAGCATAGGGATCGTCATTGCGTGATTGAAAGTAAGCTGCAGATATGCAAGAAAATATGTTTAAAACAATATGTCAATTTTAAAAGGCATCCTGTTAAATAGAGGCCAATTATGCACAGCACATCCTGAGAATGGAAAAAAAAGGTGTCTCGGGAGGAAATCCGCACCAGAGGCGGAGCTACCAGCGGGATGGGGTGTGTGCGTTGCCCCGGGAGCGTGCCTGGGGGCAGAAAATCCCACTACACTGTGTCAGAATTCCAAAGGTGCCCTCAGGCTCAGAGGTGCTGGGGATTCCTGGGCTAATTAAGTGGCCCAAATTCACCCATGGCAGAATAGGCAGACTCCTCTGTTCTTGGTAGAGTCTGGGGTCTGTCCTTCATATAGATGCCTGGGTTGGACTGACTGACGGAGTCGCCTGTTTATTGAGGTATGAAATGGCTAGAGTACTTCTATATCACATAGAAAGTTCGATAAATGTGTAGTATATGACACGACAGTTAATAGAAAAATCTGGAACTAAGAAACGTTATCTCCCTCAGCTCAGCGGGGAATTTGAAGCATACTTCAAATTAAGGTATTTCCAAACTCCTGCTCCCCCTTTTGAAATTTGATAGGCATCCAGTCTGCCAAAAGAGCTGTGACAAAGATCATGAATTGTTGTGTATCTGCAAAAGGCAAATTGAAAGTGCACACAGTCTGATTGGGGCCATGCAGACCAGGTTGCCAGCTGCCCAGGAGGAAATGCCCTGCCCCACCTTCAAAAAAGGCTTGACGAGAAGTTACTAACTACTGGAGATATTATTTCCCCCCTTCCATGAAATCTTAATGGCCATTTCCCACACATCCAGTCTCTATGAAAGGGATAGAGCATTTTCCTCCAGGCCTACTGGCCAGCCCACAGGTGGAAAGAGAGATTCATTCTTCAGTATCAGCACCATTTTGCTCATCAGAACCAGCCTGCTGCTCCATTTTATCAGCACTTTAAAAAGGGGGAGGAAAAGACAGGTTTTTAAGGGCCCGTCCTTTCCCCCTTTAAAGCGTTCAATAGAAGTTCAATAGACTGCTAGAGAGGAGGACCATTTTAATTAGCAAAAGTCCCTCTTCCTCCTTCACTTGGCTGCAACCTGAACCAAGTCCACAGAAGCCTGTAATTTGCCCTTAACAGGGCACAGAGATCCATAAGCTTTGTCATGTTTTATTGGCATCAAGATACCCTGTGCAGTGTCTTTGAGGGCGTGGTGCTAAACTCCATCAGGCTGTCCTGGCTGAAACTGTCCGGCTTGGGACCTAATTTTGGTACTGAAACTGCTGTAGTTTACCTGGACTTTTGGCCTTCATCTGTGGACTCTCCTGAGTTTCTCAGTGGATTCTACCACCTGTAATGTTCTTTGGGACTGGCTGGCGAAGCCGAGCATTTGAGGCCCGGGGGTTTCATTCTTGTCTGACTGGTTCCTTCCAGAAAATGGTGCTGGGAGAGAGCTGTCTGGTCGTGTAGTTTGGTCACCATCCTGCTTAACTGCTGCATAATCAAGTGGGAAAGGCTGACCCAGAATTTGAAGAGCCATCTGCGTACAGGTGACACCTGTCACTGGTAGGCAGATGGCACCCTTTGCGACCTCTCATCTCCACAGAGGAGTCAGGTGAGACAATGCACGTTCTGAAGGAGTGTCTTGGGGATTAATATGCTGGATTGGGGCCAGGCAACTGATGGTTAATCCAAATGTAGCCAGTTGAGGACTGAGAATGGAGTCTGTTCTTCACTGTACTGGATTCCACCTAAAACACACACATTTGCAGTTTGGGGATCCATTTAGAGAAAGTTCTCACATCCCACTCACCAAACCTTCCTCAGACCCCAGTGAGGCGCAATTATACCCCACCCAGACACAGCCCGGATATTAATGAGGAAGAGATGCCTAAGGAGGGATGCCACAGCCTGGCCTAACCACCAGCCCCTCCAAGGAAAGGAACACTGGAGCCCCTGGAGACCCAGTAGCCCATGCCCGCTCTCAAACCCAGTCCCTCCCAATAGGCGTCATGGCCACCATCCCTGTGCCACATTCACTGGAGACAGAGAGGGCCCACCGGGCAGTGGCAGAGCACTGGTAGTGTGCCAAGACGACTCTTTAAGAAGCACTCTGTGCCCTGGGAGGGTGTGGCTTGGCTGTATCTCTCTGATCCTGCTGCAGTATTCATTTATTTAGATTATTTACACACCACTTTTATAGTACTGAGAACCACCCATTTTAATTGCTGCTGTAAAATCATAAGGGCAAGAGATTAAAATCCAATATCAATAAACCCACAAATTAAAATGAAAGTAGGAATTAGTTTTATGAGGCCTCCTAAATGAAAATGGTTTGAACTGTGTTCAAGCAGCCTGTTGTGTAGAGGCTAGGTGCAAAACATGAGGCAGGAAGCGACCAAAAAAATCCCCATGTGATGCAGGTCGGCTGTTGTGGGTTCCCGTTGCAGGACCTTCCTAAACAGCCTTACAGAGCCAGTGGGCACACATTGGTTGCCATCTCTGGGCTGGGAAATTCCTGGAGACTTTTTTTGGGGGGGAGCCTGAGGAGGGCAGGGTTTTGGGAGGGCAGAAGTCACAGCTGGACATAATGCCACTGAGTCCCCCTTCCAAAGCTGTCATTTTCTCCAGGAGGCAAACCAGCCTCAGCTAGTAAAATGCACTCAGTCCTTGAAATCATATGAAAAAAAAGGTATTGTCTAGTTTGGCTCAGTGGCCTCCCTCTGCATATTTAAGGTCCAAGACTGCAGGCACAGTCTCTGGAGGGGAGTGGAGGGAACCCCTCTCAAGGTAGACTGGACACTGGTTCTGGGGCTAGTTTTCATCCAAGTCCACATTACTTCCATTTTATCTACATCAAGCTTCAATTTTCCTGCCCTCATCGAGGCCCTCATGGAAGAACGAAGCACATCCTCTGCTCCTTTGGACTCATCTGGGAGGGCCAAATAAAGCTGAGGCTCATCAGCATACTAGTAACGAGGGGTGCCAGCCTCCAGGTAGCATCTGGAGATCTCCTGGAATTACACCTGATCTCCAGACAACGGAGATGAGTTCTCTTGGAGAAAATGGCTGCTTTGGAGGATGGACATTAGACCCAGCTGAGGTCCCTCTCCTCCCCAAACCCCACCCTGCCCAGGCCACACATCCCAAATCTCTAGGTGTTTCCCAACCCAGTGACAGCAACCCGACCAGTAATTATAGCTTTTTCTGCAAAGAACATTTAAAATGTTTTGCAAATGTTTGGAAAAGAACCATTTGGTGGTGGTGGTGTTTGTCTGCATACAGTGGAAAAATTCAGTGTTTCCGGTGAAAATAGTTCTTTTCATTTTTAAAATTTTTTGGTGAGGTATCTTTGAAGCTATGGAGACTCAAAATCTGTGCATACTGCTGATCCTTGATTAGTGTCTTCAAAGATACCTCACAGCATTTTTTTAAAAAAGAAAAAAAAGACACATTTGAGGTATTTGGCAGGCAGTTAAGATATTTTGATTAATGTACATTAATGACAGAAATGGCAGGCAGCCAAGATCCCAGATGACTAAATGTCCCTGCAAAACTTCATCAAAAGGTGGACAGAACAGAAAATCACGGAAGCAACAGAAAGTGGTGGGTGGTGATCAGCAGGGAAAAATGAAAGTGAGAGCTTCAAAATTGAGTGAGAGAAATAAAATATTTCCTGTTCTCCAACAGCAAGCAGGAAATTTTTTCAGAATGTTTTGGCAAAAAAGATTGCTAGTTTAGCGGATCCCAATAAAACATTTTAAGAAGGAAATAAAACATTTCCAAGACATTTTTTTTTGGGGGGGGGGAACTGTAAGGTTGTTTTGGTTAGCTCCACATTCCTGGTTCTGGGCATCTTGCCCGGAGCTACCGTTGTCTCTTGCTTAGCCTTGCCGCTTGCTTGCTACTGTCCTGTGTGAACCTGCTTCTGGGAATGTGAAGGTGGGAAAGAAGGTTTGTTTGTGTTGGGGTTTTGTGAACTTGCTCCTGGGAATCCTGTTGTTGGGGTTTTGTGAACTTGCTCCTGGGGTCCTGTGTGAACTTGCTCCTGAGAATAGTAAGGTGGGAAAGAAGGTTTGTTTGTGTTGGGGTTTTCATGGGAAAACTCAGCCCGTAAAAAGCGGCTGTTTGGGAGAGTCTGGTCAGAATTCGCATTGTCTGTAGAAGATCATGATTGCCAGATCAATAAAGAACTATTAAGGTTACTGTTGGCCTGGACTTTGCTGATTCCTTACAAAAACTATGCAGAACTCCTCTCCAAAATGCTTTTATTTCCATCCTAAAGACATGTTATTTGTGTTGTGCTGAATGGGCCATTGCCACTTGGCTGCCCATGACCTTCCAGGAGATGATGGGGAGGGAATCTTCTAGGGATTTAGCATTAGGTCTCAAGGGAAATGCTGTCCAGAACTGGAGGTGGGATCAGTGGGTGGGCCCTGGAGGGTACAGGGCCTCTTTCATCTCAGGCAGCAGCAGCAGTCTTTGAAAGTTTCTGTCCTCAGCAGCCCTTGGAATAAGTTGTCAGCTTTGGATCTGGGTGGGATCCGACTCCTCGCTGACAGACTCTGCAGGCGCACCAGCCTGGCTGACAGTGACTGACTCTGCTCCGTAGGGCCTATTTCCGCACAAACAGGCAGCAAGGACTCTTTAGAAAGACACTGAAAAAGAGAGAAGTGTCAGGCCCTTGTCTTTTGGGATCACCTGGGAAGGAATACATGGGAAGGGGAGGGGCAGGATGATCTGCAAGTCAGCTGGAGCCTTTCCCAACTACATCTATTCTCTTCCTCTCTGCCCTGTTGCCTTTCTTCTTCTTCTTCTTCTTCTTCTTCTTCTTCTTCTTCTTCTTCTTCTTCTTCTTCTTCTTCTTCTTCTTCTTCTTCTTCTTCTTCTTCTTCTTCTTCTTCTGTTCTTTAATGTTCATAGTGATAGGTGAGAATATTGAGCAAAACAACAGACTAAGAGTTATATACTTCCCAAGTAGAGTTGCCAACCTCCAGGTGGGACCTGGAGATCTCCCAGAATTATACTTGATCTCCAAACTATGGAGATCATTTCCGCTGGAAAAAATGTCTGCACGTATCAAAATGGCTGCACTTATCAATGCTTGGGTGAGTTATACTGAGGCCCAGATCCTAGCTCCTTTTTTTTCTTTTTATTTACCAAGAGTGTAAGGGTCTGGTACTTTGCTCAACAAACGAGACTCATGAAGATTTCAAGAGCTTTATTGGAACCGTGTCAGCCCAAGGCTCAGATAGCCAAAACTGAAGTTTGGCTCTCTGACCTCTGGTATACACCTGTAAGTTACAGTTTGGTTCAACCCATAGTTCCCCCACCCTCGCATTCCCATAATATTAGCATTATAAAGGATGGTGAGAACAGAAGCATTGTTTAAGAACAGGTGGTTCCATCCTTTGGAAGAAGCCAGGTAAGAGTGGACGGTTAAGCTCTGTTGACTAGTTACATGCGAGCGGGAGGGGGTAGGGGAGGCCTCCTTCGCCTCGGACAATGATAATGGCTGGCCCAGCTGTGGTGCTCTCGGTGCTCTGGTGCTCTCAGCTCCTGCCCTGGTACTTCGTGGGGTTGGCCGGTGGGGGCTTGGTAACCTGCGTTACTTGGCTCTTTGTACTTCCTCCAGGCGGGCCTCCACATCACCAGCTAGGCATATCCATCCCATTAGGGTGTCCAGATCACTGGACACCAGGGCCCATTTGTCAAACTCCCCGTTCAGACAATAACTCGTTTGATGGGTTCAAGGATTTTATTGAAAACATGAAAGTAACAGCAAAAGCCCTCCAGGGGTAGGGCGGTTTGACAAATCGAATGAATAAATAAATAAATAAATAAATAAAGACAGACAGACAGACAGACAGACAGACAGACAGACAGACAGACAGACAGACAGACGGACAGTCAGTCAGTTCTGGCAAAAGGGCACAAAAACTGTTGATAATATATTGTAGCAAATCCCCACCCCCACATGTGAACCAAGGCAGTAGCAACAGTCCAGTCTGAGAGCAATTCCAAGCCGTAGAGCTCCAAGGTCAGAGAAACGGATAAGCACCTGCAAAAGGTCTCCCCAACAGTTTTCCCTCTCAGCAAATAGCATCCTGACACCATTGCAGGATCTCAGGATTCAGGCCATCATTGAACATATGAATGAAGATGTCCTCGGGGCAGTTACGCAAGCGGCTTTCCAGGTGGTGGAACTCGGCCCCATTGTCAGCTACTGATGTCTCTGGCTGCCCCAGCCAGGATGTATCTTTTTTTAAAGTAACCAGCATGCCCATCCCCCCACCCACCATACAATTCCATAGCTGCACTACAGACCAAAGTATGTGGCCTTCACTAGCTGAGTAAAGGAGAGATAAGCAGTCAGGAAACAGCAGAAGAATAGTTCTACAGCAGATTCACACAGACCAGAGTTCCCATCCCCCAGTACTCAAGTCACCCCGACACAGCCGGGCCCTTGCTTTCTCCTCCAGGAAGGAGTTCTCGAAGCAGCGATGCAGGGAGACTATGAAGCAATCGAGGTCGCGGAGCTCAGGGGCTTCTTCTTCAAAGACACCCACCAGCCAGGCCGCCGCCTCCCCTTCGAAAACTGCTCAGATGTCGTACACATGTTCAGCATTGTTGGCATACTCGTCATCCATCATTCTCATGTATGCTCCTACTTGTACAAGAAAGTAGGGGAGGTTCTCTGGGTCTTTGTCGAAGGTCGCCTTCAATTCTCTTTTCCTCCGTGAGGCTGGAAGTACTGGTCCCAGCAGTGCCGCTCATCCACTGACCGCCTCACCTGCAGCGCCACCGCCTGTGGTGCCTGCTTGGGCTGGGGTTGATACTGGTGGATTCTGCCTGGCCATCAGGTTGGTCATCTGGTGCTGCATGGCTCGCATCTCACGCCACATCCGGTTGCGCTCTCGTTGGAAGTTGTCCCTCTCCCTACAGAGCATCTCAACGTCGCATCGCCACCATCCGGCCTCTCGCTCCAGCCCACGTTCAAACTGGGTTGGGGGCTCCCAGTGTCCACATGCCACGAGGGGTCCCTCATGCTCTCATTACCATTGTTGGGTGGGGGCTGCCGCCCCTAGCCATGAATCCCGGGCCTCCGGGGATCGACCGATCCGGTTCCAGCCATAGCCCCCAGCTGGGATTTCTAGGCCACGATCTGGAACGGGGCTGAAGATGTCTCTCAGGAGTGGCTGTGGACAGGCCCTGCCATTGGCCCCATTGTTGGTCTCTGACCCAGTGTCAGATGTAGCCATACCGCGAGTAGGTCTGGGTGTAGAAAAGGGAATCCAGAAGTTTCGGCTAAATGTCAGGGTCTGATACTTCTGTCAACAAATGAGACTCATGAAGATTTCAAGTGCTTTATTAAAACAGTGTCAGCCCAAGGCTCAGATAGCCAAAACTGAAGTTTGGCTCTCTGACCTCTGGTATACATCTGTAAGTTACAGTTTGGTTCAACCCATAATCCCCCCATCCTCGCATTCCCATAATATCAGCATTATAAAGGATGGTGAGAACAGAAGCATTGTTTAAGAACAGGCAGTTCCATCCTTTGGAAGAAGCCAGGTAAGAGTGGACGGTTAAGCTCTGTTGAACTAGTTACATGCAAGCGGGAGGGGGTAGGGGAAGCCTCCTTCGCCTTGGACAATGATAATGGCTGGCCCAGCTGTGGCCTTGGTGCAGACGTGCGAACTGCCAGGCAGAGAATGGTGTGGCCAGACCAGGGACATAAGTATAGATTTTTTATGGGGGGTTGGGGGCGGGGTCACATACCACCCGCCTCTGGGGGCATGGCCACACCTCCCCAAGCCCCGCCCCAGCCTCGGTACGTATAAAAGCATCTCTCTGAGGCCGGGGACGGCAGACTCCCCTGCCCCACCCTCCCCCACCAGCTGGCCTCCCAGCCAGCAGCCAGCAGCTCCTTCTGCCCTCCCCTCTGGGCAGAGGTGTAGCTAGGGAAAATGGAGCCTGGTGCAAAATTTGAGTTTTGCGCACCGCCCCATCGGCGGCCGCTGTGATGCTGGAATCCACCCCCAAACAGCATCACTTTCAATGGTGTTTCAACTTGAGAGCCCAAATTATCCTTTTAAATCCACCTTAAAGGGAGAATCTGGGGTCCCCAGTTAAAACAACTTTGAAAATAATGCTGTTTTGAGGTGGATTCTCCCCCACCCTGGAACAGCATCACTTTCAATGTTTAAACTGGGGACCTCAGATTCTCCTTTTAAATCCATGCCTAAGGGGGTGGATTTAAAAGGAGAATCTGTGGAAACTTGTGGGGGGGTGCCTGCTGTCAGGGGTGCAATTGTTAAGATAACAGCACCAAACTTTCAGAGTATCTTTAGGAGACTCTCCTAATGATACCACCCAGGTTTGGTGAAGTTTGGTGCTGTTTGAGACTCCATAACTTTGGACCCCCTAGACCAAACTTCACAAAACCGGGGTTGTATCAGTAAGAGACTCTCCTGATGATACCACCCAGGTTTGGTGAAGTTTGGTGCAGGTTTGGTCCAAAGTTATGGACCCTCAAAGGTGTAGCTTCCATCTCCTATTAACTCCCATTGGAAACAATGGGGGATGGGGCACCCCCTTTGGGAGTCCATAACTTTGGATCCCCTAAACTGAACCTCACCAAACCTGGGCAGTATTTATTTATTTATTATTTATTTATTATTGCATTTTTATACCGCCCTCCCCCGGAGGGCTCAGGGCGGTGTCATCAGAGGAGTCTCCCAAAACTCCCAACATTAAAATTGCGCCCCCTGCAGGCCAAAAACCAAAAACACTTTAAAATATTTTTAAAAACCACCAACGGGGGATGGCGCTTCGGACATGTAATGGGTTTTTTTTTAACCCGAGAACACCCCCCCCCCTTACCTGACAAGAGGACCCCTGTGCTGTGGGATGTAGTGGGGCAGTCAGGAACCTGTGTTGTGCAGGAGGGGGGAAATTCTGTGGGTTGATCCATCACAAACCTTTTCTCCCTTTTCCTATTCCTCATTCTCTCTGTGCGTGTGTTTGTGTAAATCAAGTCCTAATGGGAAAAGAGGCAAAGCAAACAGGTTGGTTGGCACATGTATCGCCAGATGCTTGGCATGTCCCAGGCAGGCAGCAACAGAGGACAGAAGGCTCATTTTGGCTTGTTATATGACAGATGGCTCAGACCTGCCTCACTTTCTTGTTAATTAAAAGCTTCCTGCCAAGACTGAGGAAATGCTACGTTCAGAGTCAGACTGCCTGCCTGCCAGTTCGAGTGGCATCCTCTCCCACTGCACCCCAGCAAAAGACAGAGATCTGCCCCAGCTGCCAAATCTGTGGAGACAAACCTCTATGTCCTGCAATAGTCCCCCACCCCACCCCCCGGCCACGTTTGCCTTTTGTGTTGGAAGAGGGAACTTTCAAATTAGCTTAACGCCTAAATAGAACTATCCTGGTAATTTATTTATTTATTTATTTACATTTATATCCTGCCCATTCCCAACGAGGGTTGGGCTCTGGGTGGTGTACAAGGATTAAAATATAATAATACTATACATACAATCAATAATATGATTAAAACCTAATGGTATCTAAAAATACATTCAGTAGGTAGTTACATGCCATGGTAAACATTCCAAATCCCAACTACCTATTAGATATTACTGGTTGACTTCATTATTGATTATATAATTTATTTAATTTTCTTCTGGGTTCCTAACGTAACCTTGTTGGTTCCTATCTTCCTGACAGCCATATAGTGGTTAAAAGTAGTGGGCATTAATCTAGACTAGGGAATGAGGTTTGATTCGCCACTCCTCCACTTGAGAATGGACTCCAATCTGGAGTACTGAGTCGGTTTCCCCACTCTTCCACATGTACTCTTGGGCCAGTCACAATTCTCTCAGAACTTTTTTAGTCCCACCTACCTGACAAGGTGTCTGCTGGGGAGGAGGGATGGAGGCAATTGTAAGATGCTTGGATGCAGAGAAAAGCAGGGTATAAAAAGATGTAGCACAACTTCATTGTGTTACATGATCAACTGCATGACTTTTCCTCTTCTCAGTCTCAGAAATAGTTCAAATAAAAAACAAGTTCCTCACATTTGTCTCTCCAACATTTCCAACACAAGGTTAAGGAAAATCAAGAGAAGCTAAGAAAAATCAAATGATCACTTGATTTTAAAGAGAGAATTATTTCACCAAATAAAGACCAAACAGGAGTTTTCCAACTACCTTTAAAACTCTTTTGGTCATTCATTGGTGCAAAAGTCTGGCAAATGTTCAGTGTAAAATATGAATTATAATTGTGCAGGTGCTTTTTACAAAAAATGTCAATGTAAAGGATACTTTTGAAAAAGAGTATAAATATTTAATTGAAAGGTCATAAAATTAAACTTTACCTTGCCAAAATTGACACATTTGTCACTCAGTGGTCTTGCATAAATTCCATTCATTTCAGTACAGCCTATGTCAAATATTTATTATTAATAAATCTTGTCCATCTTTCAGAAATCTTTCTGTAGACCCCATGTAGACACCATGGCCTAGGGCTTTAAGGGGTTCCAAATGAGATGGGAATTAGTGTCTTTTCTCTCTGCCTTTATAGTCTGTTATAAATGTAAGCATCAGATACTGAAGGTGAGGGCAAGGAATGCTTCACCCACAGCACCAAAGCCCTTTTGACTGGCCCTGCCCAATCAGACCCATAACAACTTTGTGGACATGGTTGCCAACCTCCAAGTGAGGTCTGGAGATCTCCCAGGATTACAGTGGATACCCAGATGACATAGATCAGTTCCCTTGGGGGAAATGGCTGCTTTGGAAGGTGGACTCAAAGGCATTTTACCTTCGCTGAAGTCCTTCCTCCCCAGCCCTGCTTTTCTGGGGGTCCACCCCCAAGTCTCCAGGAGATGGCAGCCTTCCTTGTGGGGTATTTGGGGCTAAGAGAAAGGCTCTGGCCCAAGGCTCTTTCTTGCCCTTCCTTTGACATGTATTTCCTCTTGGGCCTCCTAAGGAATGATAAGCATACTGCCTGCCTGAGATGTTAGTCCCAGACTCCATCCTTCTGTTCACATTCATCATTCAATCAATTCCACGATTTAATGGAGTTGGAATTCCAGCACTCCTCGTTAGAGACTGGTATGGCTGATAGAAATAATTTCATCTGGGATGTATGCTGAAGGCAGAAGAAATTACAAGAGTTCTTATGCAATGTAATCCAGAGAATCATTTTGCTGTCTTGCCTTTGTTCAGAGCACAGCTGTCAGCTGCAAGGCTACGACACTTTGAAGCATGGAAGATCGCTCTCATCATCCTGGCTATTGCATTTGCTGCCACCCTTGCCTTGGGCATTCTGGCCTACATGTTTCAAGACGGTAAATATAGTGTATCTATTGCATTTGAAGAGCTGCTCTTGCCCCTCCCCCTTCTGCAGCTCCCAGGCTTTGTGTTTATTTGCTCTTCACTCAGCATTCCTCTCCACCCCCCACTAATTGTGAACAGATTAGAGAACGCAGAACATGACTCCAATTTTGATCATGGAAACCAGGCCACTCATAAATGACCTGGCTGGTCTCTAGAGAGGCAGGGTCTACATTCCTAAATACACAGATAGATATTACACATTGCTAGGGGTTCTAATCTTACTATACAGTCCTAAGAACCCTTTTGTGAGAGTCAGCCCCGCTGCATAAACCTGGCCAACCTACTTAGAATGGCACTTCTGTAGGCTACATTCATTTAGTCTGCAGTTACCTCCCTTCTACCCTATTTGTTGTTCAGATTAGAGACATACTTAGCCTTGCCAGGTCTCCCACTTTCCACCTCCAGGCAAAATGGAGGACAAAATGAGATGCTGGAAGATCACTGATGGCATTGGCATGACATCCCACAATTCTCTAGAACAGCCATTCTCAACCAGGGTACCGTGGTACCCTGGGGTGCGTGAGCATGTCCCAGGGGTACCGCGGCAACACTACCCCCCCCCCTCATTTTTGTGGTGTCTCCCACCGGCGCCAGCAAGGACATGGAGCTGGCCCATGGGGCAGGGCCTGCCACAAGGTCAGCAGCCGCCACCACCCCCAGTGCTTCCCTTCACCCTGGGAGGGGAAGGTGGAGGGTGGCGGCAGGAGTACCGTGAGATATGAAGAGTGAGGTCAAGGGTACCCTGACCTCGAAAAGGTTGGGAAACACTGACCTAGAAGATCCCCAAATCTATTGGGAAATTGCTAGAGGATTGCACAACACTGACATCACTTCCAGGAAATGGCATCATGTAATGCGTAGCCCCACACCCAAGGCTCCCAGGAGTTGCTGCCTGAAGGCTAGTAATCCTTGGTATACTAATTTAACTAACCTCCAATATGCTACCTGCAGCAGTTCAAAATATACCTCAGCGGCTTCAATGTGTGAAATGGCAGCTGCATTAGTGTCCGTCTTCATGGAGATCAGCTGCTTAGGCCTCTGAGATCTATTTCCTCTCCAGAGTCTCATTTCCGTACAGTCTGGAAAGGAAGCTAAACTGTAAAACAAGCCTAACAACTCAAAAAGACACGTTCCCCCAAAGGGCCAAAAAAAGGGGGGGGGTACTTTGCTGAGGGCCCAAATGTGAAAATAGGGACTGTCTCTAGGAACGGCCTCGTCTAGTCTTCACATAATGACAGGCCTTTCTGAGGGGGATAATCTCAAATACATTTTTTTAATCCCAAAAGTTTTTCTTTATTTAGCAACAGATGGAGGATTACACCAGCTGCACATATAAAAGGCCTTGATGCCTGCTATTGTGTGTTGTTTATTAAACGGGACATTTTAGCTGCTGAAGAAAAAATGGTGGGGAGGGGAGGGGAAGACTCGCCCTTGAGGGCTTCTTGGAATTACCTGGCTGGCCAGGGTTAGCAAAAGCAGAATGGGAGGCAGTGCCAGCCTCCAGGTGGGACCTCAGGCTCAGGATCCCCCAGAATTTCATCTGGTCTCCAGATAACAGAGATCAGTTCTCCTGGAGAAAATGGCTGATTTGGAGGGGGGGCTCCGTGGCATTTTTGCCCCTCCTGTCGTCCCCCCCCCCCCCAGCCTCCATCCCCAAATCAGATCAGGAACCAAAAATATCAAGCAAGCAGAAATAAACAACATATGTATGCACAGATTCATAAAAAGGTTAAAAACCAAATCATCATAGAGGTGTTAAAACCATTTATATACGTAATACAGTGTGGTAACACACATAAAACCACTGCCAGATGCAATTTTACCCTAAGGCTACCTCAGTGGTCTCAGAAAATTTATATACACACACAAGGATCAATGTGTAGTTATTTTTCAAGTCAGAGCAGGTTGCCTGTAAAACCTGGACGTATAAAACAAAGAGCAGATAAGAGGATGTTATAAATTAGCTGACACAATTAACTAATCACTTAAAATCAAATAGGTAGCTGCTACTCACTTTATATTATGATAATAGTAAGGGCTCCAAAAGAAATTTTTATATCAGGCCTGAACTGATCTCCCCCAGAATCGATAGGACTTTTCTAGCCAGGATCTGGCAACTCTACTTCCCCACCCCTCAAACACAGGTGGCCGGGAGATGTCTGGTAGCCCGCGGTGACCTGAACCAGCAGGGCTCTTCTTATGTTCTTACAGCTAAAGAGACAGCTGACTGAGCATGTTCACTGGTTTTTCAGAAATTTTAGATATGAGGGTTTTTTAAAAAAAATATTATTTAGAAGTTGGGCACTGCCCTATTTGAACTACCTGAGCACAGGGAGTGCCCACGATGTCTTTTGATAGGCGAACCCCACGGGCACAGTCCTTGTACAATGCCTGTACTGCTTTTTTAACATTCTCAGTCACGAGGAGGGAAACTACAGCAGCACATCTTGCATGTGCACAGATGCTGAGTGCCTGCTGGGGAGAGTCTAGGGTTGCTACCCTTCAGGTGGTGGCTGGAGACCTCCCAGAATTGCGAGTGATCTCCAGAGAAGATGGCTGCTTTGGAGGGTGGGCATTGTCCCCTGCTGAAGCACTCCCCCCCCCGCAAACCTCAACCTTCCCACCCAGGCTCCTCTTCCAGAATCTCCAGGAATGTCCCAACCCAGAGCTAGAAACCCCAAGGACAGCACCTGTGATCACAGGGCAGGGCCAGCCTGATTGGTCCTCCTGGTCCTCAGTGTGTGTTGCCCTGAGCCTACAATGTCATGTGTATAGAAATCTAAATGTTTATGTCTAATTGGGAAGTCTGGGCCCCACCTACAGGAATCTGAAACTGTGGATCAGGGCCATACTGATGCTAAACAGATTTTTCTGCAAATTCAGAGGACACCCCCCCCCCTTTGTAAAAAATAATGTGAAATGTGTGGGGGTTTTAATTCATCTGTGTAGTCTGCTAAAGCACAGACAGCCCCCCACCCCCCTGCCTCCTCCTGTGTCAGAATGCTGCAAGAAGCCTCAGTGGCAGCTGGGAACTGTGTGGAACTTGCCAGCATCGTGGAGGGGCACCTGGGCAGGGCAGGCAGCAGGTACTAGACGCTACACAGGGCTCACCGCCAGCATCAGCAGTGGGGCCTTGGTGGAACCTGCACGTGTTGACGTGGGGAAGTAGCACTCACTGCTGCTCCCCTCCAGGCAAGGAGAGAGTTAGAGTGGCACAGGAGTTCTTTCTGCCCCCCTGCTAGAGTTACCAACCTCCAGGTGGCGGCTGGAGATCTCTTACTATTACAATGGATCAGTTCACCTGAAAAAAGGCCACGTTGAACGGTGAACTCTGTGGCATTATACCCTGTTGAAATCCCCTCCCTTCCCAAACTCTACCGTCCTCAGGCTCCACCTCCCAAATCTGCAGGTATTTCCCAACATGGAAATGGCAGCCTTTATGCCTAATAAAGGTTTTTGGATTGGATTGGATTGGAAATGGTAGCCTCAGACGGAGAACACCACCTGTTGAATTTCAGAGTACTCATTTTTATTTTGCAAATGCTTGTGCGTTAGGCCTAACTTTCAAGTTTAGGCCTGCCTAGAGGAATGATGGCCGTACATCATCATCCCTTCTCCCTTTCTCTCTTTTTCCTCACAGCAATGGTGAGGTGTTGATAGGGAACCTGCGGTTAGATGTGCAGGAATCCACCCCATCTGCTCTTCTGTCAGCATGGCCAATTGGCCATGCTGGTAGGGGCTGATGGGAATTGTAGTTCCTGAACATCTGGAGAGCCGCAGGTTCCCTACCCCTGCTGAGAGAATGACAGGCCCATATGGTCACCTTCTGGGTTTCATTTGGGGATTTCAGCCTGGGCCTCTCAGTCCCAGGCTGGGTTGCCAGCCTCCAGGTGAGAGGAGGGGCTAGAGATCTCTTGGAATTACATCTGATCTCCAGGCGACAGAGATCAGTTCTCCTGGAAAAAATGGCTGCTCTAGGGTGAGGACTCTATGGCATTTACCCTACTGAGGTCCCTCTCCTCTCAAGTTCCATTTCCCCACAGCTGTTGCTCCAAATCTCCAGGAATGTCTCATCCTGCAGCTGATAACCCTACACATCCTAACCACATTATAGGACCTTGAAAGATAAGGGGGTGCAAAGGGTAGTGGAAAATATTTTGTTGAACAGCCTACTTTCTTCTCTTTAACACTACTTCTGCTATGGAGATACCATTTATGGAGATACCACAGCTATGGAGATACCACAGCTAATGGGGTGAAGAAATCTAACAAATTCTCTCTTAAACAATCTAAGTTACTGGCCAGCATCACGTCTTGGGAGTGCACAGCCTGTAATTAGTTGTTGTTTGCATGGCGCTTTCTGTGATGTCCCTTCTTTTGCCTGAACTGGAATCTACTGCCCATCATGCCATTTGATGGCCAGAAGTGACAGGATTGTGGGAGGAGGAGAAAGAATTCTGTTTACTTTCTCCATAGAGATTGTGCTTTTACAAATCTGTCCCAAGGGTCCCTTAGTAATTAAAATGTACATGCAGTCACATGCAAGCAATCCTGCGACTATTCCGGTTTTAATCCATAACAGTCACCTGCTACTGGCATTCATTCATATTCTAAGGCATTCATTCATATTCTACTCTAAGGCATATTCTACTCTACTCGAAGGCATTCATTCATATTCTACTCTCTGTAAGGATACTGCTTGCTGGACTAATTACATCAGGAGAAATGTTGAGTGCTAACAAAGAGGTTTTTCCCCTTCCTTTCTTTTACAGATCAGAGATTATTCTATTACAATGGCAATTTCAAAATCAGAGGGCTCCAGTACAGCAGCTCTTTGGGCCGGCGGTCCTCAGACCGATTTAGAGATGTAGGAAACTGGATTGAAAAACTGGTAAGTCTGATGGTTTTTGCCCTGTTCCTCACTGCATAACTCTGTGAATTCTATGAAGAAAGAATCATAGATAAGCAGGGGACTTGCAAGGATTTTAAGGGGAGGGAAAATCCCCCTCCCTCCCCTACTTCCCTTACCCCCAAGTTTGCTCTCACTCCTTCACAATGTAAAAGTTACCTATTTTCATAGAATAGAACAGAATAGAATAGAATAATAGGCCCTTTCCGCACGGGCGATATACAGTGGCCCAGGGATGGCAAAAACGCCGTCCCTGGGCTGCTGTTCGCATCGCAGCAGCGCTGTCCTGGCCGCCTAAGAGCGGCATGAAGCTGCTGCTTTTAACCTCGCTAAACAAGCGAGGTTTTTGCAAAGCAGGGGCTTCCCATCAGCACGGTGCAAACCGCACCGCTGGGAAGACGCTGCTTTCCCCCTCCCCTCCACTCACCGTCCCGTCCAGCATCGCTCTAGAGGGCTGCAGAGACCCGCCCACGCTGCCCTCCGACCCCTGGAAGTTGGAAGGCAGCGTGGGCAGGTCCCTGCAGCCCTCCAGAGCGACGCTGGACGGGACGGTGAGTGGAGGGGGGCGACCAGAGGCAGCTCCATATGGAGCCGCCTCTCTGGCTGAGGGGAAAGTCAGGGCCGCTCGCACGATAGCATGCGAATGGTCCCCGAGCCTCCCCCGGCATAATTCATGCCAGTGGAGGTGCGCTTCCGCGCGTGTGCAGAAAGCGCCATAGAGTTGGAAGAAACAACAAGGGCCATCAAGTCCAGCCCCTGCAATGCAGGAACACACAGTCAAAGCACTCCTGACAGATGGCCATCCAGCCTCTCTTTAAAAACCGCTAAAGAAGGAGACTCTGCCACATTCCAAGGTCATGCATTCCACTGTCAAACAGCCCTTAATGTCAGGAAGTTTTTTCTGATGTCTAGGTGCAATCTCTTTTCCTTCACCTTGAACCCATTACTCCTGGTCCTAATGTTGCTTAGGGACATGAAAGGTGAGGGTAGGACTTCCTGGAATAGTTTGATTATATGTTGCACTCAGTCAGAAATCTAGTGACAACGGGATGACAGCGAGAGAATTTTCTGTATTTGTTTGTTTATTATTTTGTCTTCAAGGCCACCCTTCCCCATATGGGCTCCTCAGGGCAGCCTACAACAATCCCAATAAACCATTAAAACCAGCAGTAATAAATTCTGACTGCATCTGGAGGTTATTCAAATTGACTTGAGGGGATGGAACATCTCAATCCCCCCTCCAAACCAAACATTCATGTCATTCACAGGGGAGGGGGGAGGGAAAAGAAAACAAAAGGAAAACAGGGAAGGGGTTGGGAAAGGAATGGGGAAAGGGGGAAAATGGGGAAGGGGGACGAGCTAGTTGGGAACCATTTCAATCCTCAACCATAATGTTGGTGGAATAGTTCCATTCTACAGACCCTGAGAGGCTGCAATAGGTCCCACAGGGCCCTGGTCTCACTGGACAGAGCTCTAGCTCTGGTCAAGGACAGCTGGACAGCCGAGAGTGAGAGTAAAGAGAGAGAAATGGAACTGAATAGGCAAGTGTATTAATTGAGAGTTTAATAGAGAAAAAGAATTGGAAAAGGGAAGCATTTTTTATGCTGTCAGAATGTTTATGAGTAGCTTTTGACTGAGTCCTGCACTACATGTGTGGATGTGTGTTGCATGGAAGAGCTGACGCTTTCTCTGTGCAGCTTTAATGTTGAGGAAAAGAAATGTTCCTGCAGCAGAAGCCCAGCCTGGAGGGAAGAATGGGAAGGCATGTAGATACTGCTTTTCAGAAGCAAAGCAAATTGCATTTAATGTACCCTAAACGGATTGTGCTTCTTAGACATAAATGTTTTGGGCAATTCTGTCGTGAAGAGATTGTCACCCGGAATGTTAATATTTTTAGCCACATGAGGCTTGATATATCTATTTGCCACTTGGGTGTAGATTATGTTGATAAAGCTTAATTAGTTTCAGGGTTAGGACTATAATTACACTGTCTATGTGATGCATATCAGGGCACCATCTTTATCTGACTCCTTTGTTTTGAGGCCTACATACCTGTTTGACCACTAAAGTAATCAAATGTTCAATTTCCTGTTCTCCAAACATTGCTTGTTCTTTTTATTAGTGCTTCACATTGTCTAATTAGGGCACTTGATCTGTTTTCACAGCTCTGGGCTCCCTATCTTAAGAATATAAGACCTGCTGGATCAGATCAGTGGTTTATCTAGTCCAGCATTCTGTTTCACACAGTAGCTAACCAGTACTTCTGGAGGTCCAAAAATAGGGCGTAGAGGCTGAGGCCTTCCCCTGATAAGGGCCTAAGGAGAGCCCTGCTGGATCAGACCAGTGGTCTATCTAGGTCAGCATCTTTTCTCACACAGTGGCCAGCCACTTATTTTAGAGGCTGAGACTTTCCTCTGGTAAGACCATGAAAAGAACCCACCTGGATCAGACCCATGGTCCATCCAGTCCAGCATCCTGTTCCACAAAGTGGCCAACCAGTTCTGGAGAGCCAGCAACAGGGCATAGAGGCTGAGGTCTTCACTTGTTGCCACTTCCTGGCACAGGTATTCAGAAGTCTATTGCCTCTGAGTGTGGAGGTTCTCTCTAGCCACCTCGGCTAGTAGCCATTGATAGACCCCTTCTCCATTAATAGACCTCTTCTTCATAAATCTGTTTAGTTCCCTTTTGAAGCCAGACTGCCTGTTGCCATCTCTAGGTCCTCTGGTAGCGAATTTCAGATTTTAATTACTTGCTGTATAAAGTAATATTTCTTTGTGTCTGTTCTGAATCTACTGTACCGAATCTTCCTTTTGTATTTTAAGGGGCAGGAGTTATAAGATTGTCGTTGTTTACATAGTGCATTTTTAGTGTTCAAACAACTTAGTACCCTGTTTCTCCAAAAATAAGACATCCCCTGAAAATAAGATGTAGTAGAGATTTTGCTGAAGTACTAAATATAAAGCATCCCCCAAAAGTAAGATGTAGCAAAGTTTTTGTTTAAAAGCATGCCCAGCGAAAAAATAAGACATCCCCTGAAAATAAGACATAGCACATCTTTGGGAGCAAAAATTAATATAAGACATTGTCTTATTTTCAGAGAAACACAGTATACTTTATCACAATAATCCTTAGGAAATCCCTTCACATAATCTAGGACCATTATCTTCATTGTGTAGATGCTTAGGAAAGATTGCGGTTGACATAAATTGTGACTTGCCTACAGTAGTTTTGTGAGGACACTATGACTTTAAGTGGATGGTACTTAGTGTGACAGAGATGCTAGAGGTCAGAGAAGATGAGCAAAGTCATAGTTGAAGCATAGGGTTGCCAACTTCTGGGTGGTGGCTGAAGATCTCCCACAATCATAACTGATCTCCCGGCAGCAGAGATTAGTCCACCTGGAGAAAATGGCTGCTTTGGAAGGTGGTGTTATAACCCATTGAAGTCCCTCCTATCCCCAAATCCTGCCCTCCTCAGGCACCACCCCTAAAATCCCCAGGTATTTCCCATGCTGGAGCTGGTAAGCCTACTGGAGCAGCAAGCCAGTCTGCTCATTCTGATACTGATCTCTAAGTTATGTAAACAGTGAATAAAGTTAACCTTAGATTATAATGTGTTCTGTATCCTGAACATTATTAATGAAGAATGTGACATCTGTTCCTCTGAGCATATTAGTCTGGACTTGGTTGACACCAGCCAAGCGCTGTGGGAGTTGCCATTATGATTTAGTGTTCAACTGAGAGTAGCTTTTGTGCCTCTGCCCATTCAGCACTTTAGGTCAGGTCAATTCCTCACTTCAAAAATGAAAGTAGATTCAAACCAATTTGGTTAGATTCTGGACCTTTTGAGCACAGTTTCATGGTCCCCACTGCAGCTTATGCCCCCTTGTTCCCAGAAAAACCGCAGCCACGCAGGAGTCCCCACTGTTGGCGGATCAAATGCGCAATCTGCTCAGAGGCTATCCTGATTGGCTGCAGCGTTGTGCTAGGGCAGGATTTTTTTAAATTTTCAAACTGACGGATCCACGTCTGCGCGAGCATGCACAGAACGACTCTACACGGCGACAAAGAAACGGGCGATTAAAGCAAAGCCCTGTTTCCGCGCACCTCCATGTACTCGGATCCATGTGGATACAATGTGTAGCACAACTTTGTATTGCCTTCTATTCAGTCAATCTGTCAAAACTGGCCCCATGTTGCTTCGTATCCACGTGGATCTCTGGTCTGCAAAATTAAAAAAAAAAGGGCTGCGCGCGCATCGCGCACAACCCACTGCATCCTGATTGGATGGAAGGCTCCACGTCACTCACAAGGGCGGGTAGTTCAAATCTGGATTTGCTCCCCCAACTTCCCCACTGCTCCAGATGGACCACGCATTTTTTAAAAAGGTCCACTTTCTTCCAGGTTCTTAAAAAAACACGTGCTGAGGGGGATGGGGAGCGCCAGAAATGGGATTAAGGCGTTTTCGGCCCTCCTGCAGTGGGGAGTTCTGCTGGAAACTTGATATTTGGAGTGACGAGCACATATCTAACCGTGAGTGGGGAATCGACTGTGGTGAAATCTCTGGGCCTCATGGTTTTTCCCTACCTGAAATCCCATGGTCCCCTGCTTGGATATCTCCACCATGTCTGTGCAGGACACAGCAGTCTCTCCCTGACTGTGTCCCTCACTGTGGAGGCTGGTCTGCACTTCACTTTGCTCTCTCCTGAACTTTCTATGTGATGACCCCAAACAAAACTTTGCTCACAGCTGCTGACCTGCACCCTTACCACCCCTTTCTTTGTCTCTTGCCACTCCAGTTGGCTCAGAGTCTACTTGAGGGAGATTCCAGCTTTGTCGGCTGCTTATGCCCATTCTACCTGAGGCAGTCAGGATCCCAAAGAGGCCCCAGCAGGGCAGAAGGGTCCTTCCACTCTAGCAGGGCCAGGAGCAGGGTTTGGGGAAGCAAATCCAGCCTCCCAGGGCCATCAGGATCCACACAGAGGCAGTAAATACCTCCCTATTTGTTTCCCATAATGTGATGTTTTTAATATGAATAATTTGCACAGCACCAAATTGGGGGAATGCCTGAGGAACCCCAGTGGGTGGACTAAAATAGATGGGGTCAAGGGGTGAGGCTTAAGAATTTTATTAAAAAGTCCTCTGACTTTTCCCATTAACTAGGCACTGAAATGCACCCAGTGTTGTACACACACACACACACGTGTGCATACAGGGTTGTCAACTGCCAAAGGGAAGGCAGCCTCCCAGAATTGCCACTGATCTACCCAGATCAATTCCCCTGGAGAAAATGGGTGCTTTGGAGGAGGGCCTCTTCAGCATCCGACTCCACTGAGGTCTCTCCTCTTCCCACAGCCTGCCCTTCCCAGGCTCCACCCATAAGTCTCCAGGAATTTCCTAACCCAGAGCTGGCAACCCTCAATACACTTTCACTTTACTCAAAATAGTACCCCTGTCAGGGACTTCCTTCCTGGTTCAAACTGTTTGTCACGACACCACATATTTCTCTGCGTGGTTCTTGTGAGACAGCTTCATTTAAAAAAAAAAACATATTTGTGTTTCACTTTCACTTTTATCCCTGCTCTGATTGAACTAACATTGTTTGCGTCATAATTCTTTTAATTTCAGTTGTATGTGCAAAGACTTCCCAGTAATGTACTTATTCTATAGTCTGATGCAAAGCCTGGAGTTGAATATATTAATGATCTGTAGGAACATATTGATGATCTGTAGCTGCATCACATGTCAACCTGAAACCTGCCCATACCCTGCTCTGTTTTTTGTAGTGTGTGTGTGTGTGTGTGTGTGTTTTAAATAGGGGTGTGTCCTCTGTCAGGAGCTGTGCAGTACAAAAAGGGAATGCAGGCAGGAAGGGCTCTTTTTTAACCCACGCAGAGCAGAGTCGCTTGAATGCCTTTTTTTGCTCAGCACATTTCCCTGATGAAACACTTAAAGAGCATGAATAATGCTTCTGTAGTGTGCCAAAGGTGTGCAGGAATGTGTACCAATCAGCTTCCAGGGCCATACTGGAAAATCTGGAAACCAGGCTCCTTAGGTGGCTGAAACACAAGAAGGAGTTTGATTAAAACATTCCTATTTCCTAATCATTAGAGATCTGTAAGGTTAACTCAGACATACTTTTCACATTCCTTTCTAGGTGGCATTGTGTTGCTTTTGTGAACCTGGCTGTTCTGGATAAATATTCCTCCCTTTCCTAAATTCATCATCTTTAAAGGGAAGCTGTAAAACTGTTCATCTTTGTGAGATAGTTACATTAGATGAGAATCCAGATCTTGTTTTCTGCATGTTCATATTTGCCGGAGTAACAAATTCAAAACTTAAGTATTTTCTGTTGTTTTAAGGCTGCAATAAATCTGAAAGTCCAGTACCACCTTAGGAGTGTGAAGAAATGCATTTTTCTTTGGAGGTTTGAACTGAGCAAAATTTTCACTTTGCTTTTCAAAAGCTTTTCACCCTTGGCTGAGAACAGACAAGCATGGGGAAGCCAATTTATTTCCAGCCTCATCTCAGCCACCCTTTTAGATGGGATATCAATAGAGCTATTCCAAGTCACAGAAATGGAATCTATCAAAATCTTGACAAGAATATGCCAACAAACATGGAAAAAAAACATTGGTCCACAGATGGGAGATGGTCAATTTACATTCCACTTCCAATAGAAGAAGACATCAAAGACGGTAGCAACTATTGGACAATCACATACGTTTCTCATTTGAGTAAAATGATGCTCAAAATATTACAACAAAGACTGTTACTGAACATGAAACATGAAATGGCTGATGTTCAAGCTGGTTTTAGAAAAGGAAGAGGCACTAGAAAGTGGCCCTTTCTGCAGAAATCACTGAAAACGTTTTGAAAACATTTTGAAAATGTTGAAAACATTTTCACACATACACCCTTTACCACAATGTATGCCTGCCCTCCCTCCCTCCCTCCCTCCCTCCAAATGATTCCTGGATGCCATTTTGTGATTTCTCCCTTTCTTCTCCATTTTTGTTTTAGAACATTGCTTCTGGAAGCTATAGATAAATTAAATGCTATCAAAATCCCCTGGCCCAGATTGCATTCATCCAAGAGTTCTTAAAGAGCTCAAGCATGAAACTGCTGATCTTCTCACTTTAATATGCAACTTATCCCTGAAATCGGCCTCCATCCCTGAAGACTGGAAGATGGCCAATGTCACACCAATCTTTAAGAAAGGATCTGGGGGGACTCGGGAAATTACAGGCCAGTCAGTTTGACATCTGTTCCTGGTAAATTAGTAGAATCTATCATTAAAGATAAAATTATTAAACATGGTGAAAAGCAAGACCTGCTGAGGAAGAGTCAGCATGGCTTTTGCAGACGCAAGTCCTGCCTTACAAACTTACTAGAGCTCTTTGAGGGTGTAAACAGGCATGTGGATAAGGGGGAACCAGTGGACATTGTCTACTTGGATTTCCAAAAGGCTTTTGACAAAATTCTTCACCAGAGACTATTGAGAAAACTCAGCAATCAAGGAATAAGAGGGGAAGTCCTTCTATGGATTAAAATCTGGTTGAGCGGCTGCAGCGTTTAGGACTCTTTAGTTTGGAGAGGAGACGTCTGAAGGGGGATATAATTGAAGTCTACAAAATTATGCATGGGGTAGAAAATGTTGACAGTACTAGAACCCCCCTCCCTTCAAGCTAGTTAGATTGGAAAGAAAGCTAAGGGTAGGGCTTTCCTCTCCTCTCCCATCAAGCCAGTTGGCTAGCTGACTGGCTCTTTTTAACTTTTTCGACAGAAAGAAGTCACAAAGCCACACAAAAAGGAGGCCATGAGAATGTTTTTATGTGTTGGGGGGGGGGGGGTTGTTATTTTTTAAAGTTTTTTTAAAGATGGTTCCCCACCCAGGGAGTTTGGTGGTGGGGAGGAAATAAATATTCAGGAAATAATTAAATAAATAAAAGTGTAGCAGATCAAAGAAGTGACTTGAGCCAAGCCAGCGGGACAGAGGGAAACTGCTAAAACAAACACCAGCACATCTGCTGCATATAAAGTGAGTGCCAGCAGACATCCACGGGCGTACCTGTGCCATGTGTCACATGTTGGGGACTCCTGTCCTACTAGCTTGCCTTAAGTCAGCTGAGACAACAGTACTTTAGACACACATCTGAATGTGTGATACAATCCCAATCAAAATACATTGATTTCTGAGATTATTAGGCAAATTCCATCAGTCAGAACTTGATTTATAGAACTTACAGTTAACAAAATAGATAAAAGTCCACATGAGGTATAACTAACAAATAATTACCTACTAAGTCCTATCCTAAATGGCTCCAGCTAGCCCAATTTTGTCAGATCTCAGAAGAAATATCAGCTCTGATCACAATTTGGATGGGACATCTTTTTATATTTATATTTATTTATATATTAAATTTAATAGACCGCCCTACCCCCGGAGGGCTCAGGGCGGTGTACAATAAAACCAACAACAAGTAATAATAAAACATAGTACAACAATTGAAATCAAAAGTGCATTAAAATCAATTAAAACAGTAGCAACTTCATAATTCAGATAAACAATATTGGGGATGGCGTCCAACAAACTCTACCTCCTGCCCCCATGGGAGGGGATCAGCAGATCGCCGCAGATGGAAATCAGATGATACATGGGGGATCAGGAGGGGGCAGTCAGTTCGCAGCTAGCCTCCCCAAAGGCCCGGTGGAACAGCTCAGTTTTGCAGGCCCTTCAGAATTCACCAAGGTCCCACAGGGCCTTAACAGCTGGAGGAAGAGCATTCAACCAGGTAGGGGCCAGGCCCGAGAAAGCCCTGGCCTGGGTAGAGGCCAGCTGCATCATTGTGGGCCCGGGGACCACCAATAAATTTGCCTCTGCAGAACGCAGAGGCCAAACTGGGACATATGGGGCAAGGCAGTCTCGTAGGTATGAGGGCCCCAGGCCGCAAAGGGCCTTAAAGGTCAACACCAACACCTTGAAGATGATCCAGAATTCCACTGGGTGCCAATGCAAGCGGCGCAACACGAGGGAGATGTGATCCCGAACAGAGCCACCCGTGAGAAGGCAAGCCGCTGCATGTTGGACCAGCTTCAATTTCCAGATCAGCTGCAAGGGAAGGCCCACATAGAGCGAGTTACAATAGTCTAACCTGGAGGGGACCGTTGCATGGATCACTGTGGCCAGGTCAGCCTGGAAGAGGTAGGAGGCCAGCCGCCGGGCCTGACGAAGATGAAAGAAAGCAACCTGGGTAACATGGGCCATCTGGACCTCCATAGAGAGAGATGAGTCCAGGTGAACCCCCAGGTTGCGAGCTGAAGAGGTCGGTGTCAAAGAGACCTCTTCCAGCACCGTCCAGCAGCTGGAAATCCTCAAACCCCACCCCCACCCCCGCGATCCAGCTAGAGGATCTCCGTCTTTGATGGATTAAGTTTTAACCTGCTCTGCTTCAACCAACCAGCAACCGCCTCCAAACAATGCTGTAGAGCCGCAGGGGCGGAGGCCGCCCCCCGCATCAACAGAATGAGCTGAGTGTCATCTGCATAGTGATAGCAATGCAAAAAGGTGTGTGTACTACGTACTAATGTGTATACAACAAGAAGCGCGTAGCTGGCAACTTCTTAAACTGTACTGTATATACAGTCTCATTAGATTCTTTATTTATGTACAGTTTAAATACATGAAGTACAGTACAGTTTAAATACAGTACAGTTTAAATACATGAAGAAAGATATATGACAATACTATTGCGTATGAATATGTGAATAGGAGTATCAGAGTCTAATTATCAATAGCGTTTAAGAAGTTGCCAGCCAGTGTACCACGTGTTTCTTGTTGTATACACATCTGCATATTGATGATAGATCTTCAAAGAATACCGAGGTCGTGACACAGAGGCAGGCCATAGCAAACCACCTCTGAATATCTCTTGCCTTGAAAACCTCACCAGAGGTCATCATAAGTCAACTGTACGAAAAGCCCACTTTCAAAGTCTAGCTTTTCACAACTTCCATGTCAGCCTTCTTCAGAAATGCTTCTTCAGACATAGGAGGGGATTCCATAGGGAAGGATCAACTCCAGGAAAAAGGGTGACTCCCCTGCCCACATAATGGACATTCAACAAATTCTGATTGGAAGAGCGCGGTCGCTAAACATTGCACATGTATGCCAAGGCGGTCCTTTGTGTGTGTAGTTCTCAGAACAAGAAGGAATGGGGGCCCACGTATGTTTTTACTTGGTTTATCTGGATCTGTTATTAATGAAAAAACTGACAATTCTGTTATCTCAATCTCTGTTCATTCCAGGCTAAGTATTCAGTTCTTTGCTTCTGTTTTTTGAACAGTTTAGTGAAACTTCTGCCCACTCACAGACCTGACTAGGAGAACAGACATTCCTTTATAACATAATTAAATATTTAGTGATTTGTTTTGAATTTTATGACATCACACATCTTTGTAATAGTTTATGTGATGTTGGAGGAGAGTTTTACGGATACCATGAACAGCCAAAAAGTCAAATAGGTGAGTTTTAGATCAAATCAAGTCTGAGCTCTCCCTACAAGCTAAAATGACCAAATTGAGGCTATTTTATCAAATTATAAGACAAGAGTCAACAAAAAAGAGTCAACTAGGAAAAGTTGACGGCAGCAAGACCCAACATGAGAAGAATTGACTCAATCAAGGAAGCCCCGGCCCTCAGTCTGCAGACTTAAACAAGGCTGTTCACAATAGGTTGCTTTGGAGGTCATTCATTCATAGGGTTGCCATATGCCACAAGTGACCTGATGGCACTTAACAGACACAATAGCTAGCCAGGGGCCAGGCCCGAGAAGCAGAAAGTATTAACAGTGTCTTCAGAATTGAGAGACATCAAGGTGACAAGTAATTTTTGATTGACTTCAGTGATATGAAGACATTGAAAATACTCAAGCTTGGGCTGAACCATAACTTCGGCTCGCTTGATAGTCAGGGAAGATGGGTGAAGCAGCTGGACCGGAAGGACTGCTTCCAGAATCATCCTCAGGATGGGCCAGTAGAGGTGATCCAGTGGCTGAAATTGCTGTGGTGGGTAAGACAGGGAGGAGCAAGTCTGCATTGTTCTCTGGTGTTGATGAACTACAAGAAAATTAGTGTGTAGGAATCCTAAGGTATTTAAACTTACAGCATGTGTGGGACGAGAAACTCAAGGAAGAAGGCCTACTTTTCTGTCCACCTACCCTCTCACCGTACAGATGAGAGTGTTTCCAGCAGACTCAACAAACCAGACACTTAAAAACCACAGCAGGAGCAGGAACACATCACCACATGCGCTGGCCTTTGACCACCACCAATTATTGCTCTGGTGCCGGTTCTAGGCCCAGGCAGGCCGTTCTTTTTGAATGCTGATGTTCTGTATTTTAAAAAATATTTCCTTGCTGCTTTTTACTTTGAGTTCTGAGATGCCTGAGAACTATTTTATATTGAGAGTAAGATAAAAATGTTTTAATAGGGTTTAGAATGTTTAGAAAGGAAACTCATGAAGAATCAGAATAACAAATAAATAAAATTTACAATAAAAGAGGATCCTGTGAAAAAAATTGTTTTTTGTGTAATGCACAATGGATGAAAATTGATTTTTTTAAAAAAATTCATTCCCACCCCAATGTGTGAGGACAACCTCATTTACTGGGGGAAAAAAATCAATTGCATGTATTGCATTTTCATGCACTCATAGGCAGGGTCTCAATCCTACATGAATGAAATGCTTAGAGTTGGGTTGGGGCAAGAAAGGTCCAAAAATGAATTTTTAAAAATAATATATACACCAATAGTTTATGATAGAATCTGAGCCAGAAAAAAGAGAGGTCTGCAGGGTGATGGAGAACCATCCTCCTCCTCCTCCTCCTCCTCCTCCTCCTCCTCCTCCTCCTCCTCATCATCATTTTTGCTGCAAGAAACTAGTAAACTATTTGTCAACTATGAACACATTCTGCGAGTAGCTTTAGCTACATGAGTGTCAGGGTCTGTTCCCCTGCTGCGTTGGACAGTGAGGATGATAGCCTGTCATGCCAGTCTTTTGACTCCGCAACACCTCCTAGCCACAGTACCTCATTGGAGGAAGAGGACCCAGCTGCGGCCACACCGGCCTCTGATGGCCTTACAGACCTAGGGCCAGTTCGGCCATCTCAGCCAGCACCCCCAGAAGAGGCCCAGGGCTCACCTCCAGCCCCCCTAGCTTGCAGTCCTCCTAGTTCCCCTACCCTGCTAGAGCAGCGCCGGCAACGGCTGCGGCAGGACCTGACAGAGCACCGGCAATCAGCTAGACTGACTGCTCGCGAGATGTGAGTGCTCACAGACTTGGCTCCCTGAAGCTTGGCAATTAGTCCCACATGGATAAAGAGGGCTGGTTGCTGCTTCATGCTTTTGTAGACAACTGCAGCTCACATTGCTGGCTGTCCTGCTCTGAACCTTGTGGTAAACCTAACTTTATGGACTTTGCTGAACCTTGTGTTAAACCTGACTTTGTGGACTTTGCTGAACCTTGTGTTATACCTGACCTTATGGACTTTACTGAACTGGTTTTTGGGAACTGAGTTTGTGTGACCTTTGCTGCACCAATGGAGCGGTGAGCTTCTTTGATTATTTTGTTATCAGTAAAGCTGTGATCGTTCTACACTTTGCCTGCCTCCTTTGTGGCCAGCCTGTGACAATCAGACCATTTCTCGTGTGTGCCACACCTTTCTCTCAGCCACACAGGTGATGGGGAGAACTCCCTGTTGAAGTGTTCCACCACTCCATTCAGCTCGGGAGCTCTGCAAGGAGATAGGGTGGGTTTCAGGCTTCCTTCCTGAACTGGTTTTGCCATTGGAGATAGATTCTTTGACTTCATCAGATCAGGGAGACAGCATTCTCCTTATCTGAGCTTCAAGCCAGAGGTGGGAATAACACAAGTCATTTATGCATTCTGTTTTTGCCTTGCAGTTGTTTGTTTCGCAGTGGGTTTTTCCCATGATTTTTTTGTTTAAACAAGGAATTCTTCTGCTGCAAAGTGTCCCCAGCCCAGCCAGTTTTTTATTTCTCACCTCCCCTTTTCTTGTTCTAACTATGCAACCTCCAGTGGCTACCTGCTGCCTTTTTTGGGCGGGGTGTGGACCATCTTTGGTCTAGCATTAATTTGCTAGACCATGTAAGTTGTAGGCCAATTTCAATTAAATGAAAATTAAAAATTAAAAAGCAAAACAAAACAGCCCTTTCAATCCTGCGAAAGGAGAGGAAACACGGCACTTTCAGAGCTTCAGAAGCTGTGGCAATTCTCTTATCTGAGGTATCATGAAACAGATTCCCCCTCTGCGCTATTTTTAAAAAATGTTTAAATATTTATAACCTACTCTCCAACTAGGAACTTGTTCCTGAGGTGGTTAACAAAATAAATACAATTACGTGTTAATAATGTTGAAACTTAAAATCTCATCCCCCAAATATGGAACAGAATAAATTTTCAACAGTTAGAATAATTCAAATCAAGTCTGACAAACAAGAAACGTTAAAATCACAGTCAGTCATAACCACAAATCTAGCAAATCGGAGTATTTACAGAAGTAAGAACAGCAGACTCGGACACTGCTGGGCTACAGGGTGGTGGGGAGAGAAAAACCAAAGACCTTAACCAAAAAGGTTTGGAGCACAGATAAGTCTTCACCTTATGCCAGGTGAGCGTTGGCAAGGAGGGCATTCACAAATAGCTTTACATGAAAATGTTATGGCATGTCTGATAACATGGTTACTCTCTCACAACATGGTTAACCTGAACATTGTACCTGGCAAGTCTATTATATCCATAATGATACAATTTTAACCATCTATGAAGCTAGCCCAGTGTCTGCACAAAACAATTTGAACAGCATGGAAAATGAAGCTGAAACGGCACCTTTTGAATCAAATAGCAATTCTGCTGCACATGGTATTCCTTTATTGAATTCTTCCCACTTGTCTCATGTTGTTAATTGCTACATTTCCATCATTAGAAGCCAGTGTTGTGATGGGGCAGCACAACCGTGTGATGATATCATTCCATGGGGTGTTGAATATTAAAGAAGGTGAATGTGTCATGGAGATGCCATTTTGGGCAATTTCCCTGTGTCATGCAGAAGGTGTAGCTCTGACCTTGAAGCAAAGAGGGGGAAATCTTCTCACCTTGACTCATTTCTTCGTGATGTAAAGTTAATGACCATTGCTGTAAGAAATCACAAGAAGTAGGAGGAAAGAAACTAATTTATATGCAGGTATGGAGTAATTATGCAAAATAGAAGCAGAGGCATCACGTATGGGTTTGATCTGAATAAAACAGTGTGTTGGCAAGGTTTTGTAATTCTCAGTATCTTTCATAAGCATGATGACTGCCGTTACATCTGCCAGCTGTGTCATGCTGAAAAACCAGATGCTTCCTCTCCTCCCCATTTTGATCACTGCACTCAGGGGGCCAAGAAGGGAGGCTGAAACATTTTTGGGTTCATCTGTTCAGTCCAAAATTGTGGCATTTCAAATGGTTTCTTTTTGTGACATGATACAGAGGAAGCACAAGTTTGACTTACGTATTTGATTACTTGCCACATTCAGAGAAAGTATATTTATATTTATATCATGTTTTTGTTATCTGTTGTACTTTTGATGTTCATTTTTGCTAGTTTGTATTTTTATTCCTTGTTGTCTGTTTCATGTTCCTTTAAGGTTTTTCTCTTTGTGACCTCTTACGTCATTACCACCCCAATGCTTCCATATGTCCCTATGTTCTTTCCTACTGTTATCTGTAACAGTATTGTTGCAAATGTAATTTGATTACACCTTTGTTAGGCTAATGGTTCAAAATGGCTTATTGCCAATAGAAGTCAATTATTCAGCAGTAGCCCCGTGTGAGACTTGGGGGAGGGGATCCCTCCCCACCAAAGGGAGGAGGGAAAGTATCTGCTTCATTATCTTTCAGTTTTTACAAATATTGTTCCGTAAAAGTTATTTCCATGGAAAGCTTTGAATTTGCTTAAATATAATATTTAAACGACACTCAATTGATTTTTCTCCCATTTAAATACTTTCTGCTATCAAGAAAGCATAGCCAGGGATACTTTTGTTTACTGACAGTGTGATCCTAAGCACAGTTATGCCCATCTGAGCCCATTGTAGTCAATGAGCTCAGGAGCGTGTAATTATTCTTAGGATTGTGCTGTAAATATGCATCAAAATGTATGTGCTAAGTCAGATCATGTTCTATTTTGGGCATCAACATTTTCCAGAAACTTTTCTGATTCATATTTTTCCAGAAAACTCAGATCACTAGCTTTGCATGCCTAGAAATATTAATACCTCTCCCATCTGTCTGTGTCTGCCTACATGTATAGAGTCGCTGCACAAATTGAGATACCAACCAACTGATGAACTCCTGCCATATGTGATATGCATTTCAGATGCCTCGGAGGCTGCCTCTTCAGCAGCTGACTTCTGCATCTCTCTGTTGCACATGTTGAAGATCTCAGCCACTGAAGAACTATGTAAAGAGATGATAGATGCCTTCCAAGTAGAATCTTTGGATGAAGAACTTGCCATTTTAGAAAGAAGTAAAGGATGTACTCAAACCGATTGCAAGAGACAAAGCACCAGCAGTAGATAAGACATCAATCTAACTATTACTAGCTACAGAAACTGAGTCCATCAAAATCTTAACAAGAATATGGGCATATCACACCATCTGATTGTTATGATACACAACCAGTAGTCTGTACATGAGGCTACAGTTAGGATTGAATATGAGGAAACATAACTGTTTCCAAATTGCAAAGGTGTCAGACAATGTATTTTGTCTCCCGGTTTGTTTATACGCAGAGCATATCCTAAGGGAGGTGAGCTTAGATTTAGATGACAGTGGAGTGCAAATTAGAAGAAGAAGAGTTTGGATTTATATCCCGCCTTTCTCTCCTGCTGGAGGCTCAAAGGGATTTACAATCTCCTTGCCCTTCCCCCCTCACAACAAACACCCTGTGAGGTGGGTGGGGCTGAGAGAGCTCCGAGAAGCTGTGACTAGCCCAAGGTCACCCAGCTGGCGTGTGTGGGAGTGTACAGGCTAATCTGAATTCCCCAGATAAGCCTCCACAGCTCAGGCGGCAGAGCCGGGAATCAAACCCGGTTCCTCCAGATTAGATACATGAGCTCTTAACCTCCTACGCCACTGCTGCTCCTTCCCTTAGTGGAAGGAACCTTAATCATTTGTGATATGCAGGTGATATCACATTACCGGTCGAAAATAGTGAAGACCTGACATGACTGCTAATGAAGGCTAAAGAATGAAGTGCCAAAGCAGGAGTACAGAGCTGAACATCAAGAAGACAAAAGTAATGATTACAAATAATTTCAGTAAAGCTTTTGACAAGATGCCCCATAATATTCTCTCAAGTAAGCTAGTGAAATGTGGACTGGACAATGCTACTGTTAGATGGATTTGCAATTGGTTGACTGACCGAACTCAAAGGGTGCTCATTAATGGCTCATCTTCATCCCGGGGAGAAGTGACTAGTGGGGTGCCACAGGGTTCTGTCCTGGGCCCAGTGATAGTCAATATTTTTATCAATGACTTGGATGATGGAATAGAGGGCACACTAATCAAATTTGCAGATGACACCAAGTTAGGAGGGGTAGCTAATACCCCAGAGGACAGAGTCAGAATTCAAAATGACCTGGACAGATTAGCAAGCTCCACCCATTGAAAAGACCTCTGAGTGGCCACGATTCTCATAGCACATTTGCGTTTCTTCACAAGACACCTCACTGAAAATTGTAAAAAGAGGAAAACTATATATTGATGGAATTGGAAGAAAGAGCTGAGTACACCTATGTACTTGTCCTGGGCTGAAAAGGTGCACAGGATTGGAGCCTGCAAAGCAAATGTCCTTCAGCAAATGGCAGCGGGGAGAATCCCTTCAGCTGCACACAAAATGTTGGGCACAAGCAGAGGATGAGCTGACCAGAGAACAAAATGGCTGGGCAGGACACAGCCTCTTTTCCCCTCTGACGCTTTTGCTGTCTGGACAAAAAATGAGAGGCGGCTATTTTCAAGATGTCCCCAGGACATCTTATTTGTGCTGTGCAGAATGGACCAATAATTCTTGGAAATGTTGAAGTCTGTATGGGATGGGACAGATGGATGGGGCCCAAGGTCAACTACATATAGTACTTGACACTCCGCCTCCCTTAAGACCCCCCTTTCCCCGGCTAGTCAGGAAACACCTTATGATACGCTGTCACCAGCCAGGGGGCATGCACATCAGAAGTGTACATCCAGTGGTCATGCCCCACTGGAAACCCCACCCATGAAACAAGATATTGCAAACGATTGCGATGCATTCTGGAATCGAGTATAGCGTCAATTTTGTAGTGCTTCTCGCCAGCAATCAGAACTGGAGGAGGGCGATCTTGGGGGCTGTGCCAAACATTGAAAGCGGGATCCTGCTTGAGCAAACTAGAATGAAAAACAGAATGAATTTTGCTGAATGATTTAGGTAATTCCAACCGAGCAGTTACATTATTAATAACTTGTACAATCTTAAAAGCCCAATGAATTTTTGTCCCAGTTTGGAGTATTTGTGAATGTCCCTTAAGTTCTTGGTGGACAAGTAAACCCAATCATCCACTTTCAACGGAAATGGTTGGCGATGCTTATCAGCATACTTCTTCTGGGTATCCTTAGCTTTCTGGAGGGCAATGAGGATAGAACCCCAATCATCTACGATTGCCTGAATCCACTGCAATTCCAGTGGTTGCACTGGACCCTGCCCCAAAAAGGGAAGGGGTTTAGCAGAATAGCCGGAGACCACCTCAAAAGGAGTTTTATTGGTGCTACTGTGGACGGCATTATTATAAGTGTATTCCGCATAAGGTAACAATTCCGGCCAGTTATCTTGATGATAGTTAGAATAGCATCTCAAATATTGTTCCAGAGGCTGGTTTGTATGTTCAGATTGGCCATCAGATTGGGTGTGATACGGAGAAGATAAGACTGACTCCACCCCTAACAATGCCAAAAATGACTTCCAAAACTTTGACACAAATTGTGGGCCCTGATCCAAGATTATCTTATTAGGGGCCAAATGCAGACGGTAGACATGTTGGATAAACAACTTGGCCAATTTCGGGGCAGATAGAATGGTAGAACACGGAATAAAATGAGCCTGCTTAGAAAACAAGTCCACTACCATCCAAATAACAGTGTTCCCGTGACTTTCGGGCAAATCTGTAATCCGCCAAGGACAGTCGGCCACTGGAATGGACTGAAGGAGCCCATGGGGCTTGCCAGGCGACGGCTCAGCCTCAGCGCAGGTGGGGCAGCCTCTGACATATGCCTCTATGTCTTTATGCATAGAGCACCACCAAAACTGCGGCTGAAGCAAGTGCAAAGTTTTGAGAAAGCCGAAATGCCCCGCAGACTTTGAATCATGACCATAGCAAATAACCTCACTGCGCAAAGGGGGAGGAATGTAAAGGCAGTCCCCCTTTCTCCACAGTCCATCCTAACGAGAGATGGACGGCCCGCCCTCCTCTGCCGGAACCTCCTCCAAACCAGCATTACGAAAGCCATCAAAAAGGGAAGGAGGAAGGCCGGTCCAGGAAGAGCTAGGTGTAGCTGAAGTCCCTAGAGGTGGAATAGACAGAGTAACATCAGGTGAAGAGGGTGGTAGAAGGCGGGCCTGAGCGCAAGTTACAGCCATGCCCAACTGGGACGGAGTCAACACTGTATGAGGGGTGGAGCAGAGGGCGGAGTCACTGCCCGATCCATCCGGCAAATGGGAAAGAGCGTCAGCCAGCCGATTGGTTTTACCAGGGAAATAATGGACAGTGAAGTTGAAATGGGAAAAGAAATCAGCCCAACAAAGTTGTTTAGCAGACATTTTACTGGGGATGGACAAAGTAAAATGCAGCCAGATTTTTATGATCAGTCCAAACTTGGAAGGGGTGAGCCACCCCCTCTAACCAATGGCGCCATGTAATGAGGGCTTGTTTAATAGCTCCCGTTTCTTGTCCCCCACAGTCCAATTCAGTTCGGGGCCAGAAAACTTTTTTGATAGGTAGGCACAAGCATACAATTTGTTGTCGGAACCCCGTTGGAGTAAGGCGGATCGGTAAAGTCCACACTATGGGAAGACCACTGGATCAATGGGTTATGGTCCTCAAGCCAAGACATGCCCAACACAATGGGATGTCGTGCGATGGGGGCCTAGGGCTTTATCTGAAGCATCTACATGCAGTATAAATGGACGTGTCGGATCGGGGTGGATCGGGATGGGTTCTGAAGGTAGACTTCAAAGCCTGGAAAGCGGCCTGACAAGTAGGCGACCAAAGAAGAGGCGCACCCGGTTTGACTGCTGCAGGGTCTTTGTCTTTGGTACGTAACAAATCAGTTAAGGGCAGAGCCAATTGAGCCAATTGGGGAATGAAGTCACAATAAAAACGGGCAAAGCCCAAAAATGATTGCAATTGCTTGCGCGTGGTGGGCACTGGCCAATTGACAACCACCTCAACCTTAGCAGGACCCATTTCTATGCCTGCAGCCGACACACGATACCCAAGATAATCCAGTTTAGTTTGGTGAAAAGCACACTTTGAAAGTTTAACAAAGTGAATTGTCCAGGAGGCGTTGCAGGACTTTCCGCATCAATTGAACATGTTCAACCTCGTTTTTGGAATAAATAAGCACATTGTCCAAATAAACCACAACTTCTTGAAATAACAAGTCCTGAAGAACCTCATTGATCAAAGACATGAAAGCTCCGGAGGCTCCGCTTAACCCAAATGGCATGAAAAGATATTCATATTGGCCAAATTTCATATTAAATGCAGTTAAATGTTCATACCCCTCCACTATATGGACTCTATAATAGGCTTCACGTAAGTCCAATTTTGTGAACACCTTACCGGAACCCAGAGCATCGAGCAAATCCTGGATGAGGGGTAGCTGATATTTATTGGAAGCAGACACTGCATTAAGACCTGTATAGTCAGTGCACAATCTCAAAGATCCATCTTTCTTTTTGACAAACAAAACTGGGGCTGCATATGTGTTGTGGGTTGCTCTGCGAATAAAACCCCGGGCAAGATTTTTGTCCAAAAAGGCCTGCAATTCCACCTCCTCAGGTGGGCTCATGTGATAGAGATGACCCTTCCTCCCCGATGGGGGGCGGAAACTGATCACATTCAGTCTCCTCAAACACTCAAGAGAGATCCCAATACTGTTCTGGAACCTCTGGCATATCAGTGGCTGTTGCGATCGAAGATGCAATTGCAGGAAACTCAGGGGTTAGGGCGTTGGGTTACGCATGTGGTCACTGTAGGGTGGATCGGTAAAGCCCACAGTATGGGAAGACCACTGGATCAATGGGTTATGGTCCTCAAGCCAAGACATGCCCAACACAATGGGATGTTGTGCGATGGGGGCCAGGACAAAACTATGCTGTTTCCAATGCTCAGCGCAATGAAAGAGCACCAATTCAGTCTTAAAACATGCCGGTGCCCCTCCCAACAGACTGCCGTCCATTTGAGTGAAGGGAATGGGTTTGAGCAGAGGTATAATCTGTAATCTGCCGCTGATCTCTGGGTGCATAAGACAGTGGGAACACCCAGAATCAAGCAAAGGTTGAGCAATTACGCAAGTGTTCTTGGTGGGATTAGACAAGATAGTTATAAGAGTAATGGGGCGACTGTAAGGAATTCCGAAAGAAGCAGAAATAAAAGGCATTGATTCAAAGTCCGTTTATTCAGACACTTCAGAAAGCACACATACACGGGATGGCAAGACTGCCTGCTCCCGCCAAAACTACAGGTTATAACCGTTCCCCCCCCCCCCTACCACCCGGTCACATTCTCATGGGAACGGAATGCTAGTTTCACACATCTAAGATAAGGCCACAAACAAAGTTACTATGGAGGATTCTGGCTCCTCGCCCGGCCGAAGGAATTATGTCAAGGCCGGACGGCAATCAGAAGAGCGAGCTCAACCAGCATCTTTACAGCGACCAACTTCACTCACCCCATCTTTGGACAGGTCATTGGCATCCTTAGATGCGGTAGCTGTCAAGCTGACACTGAGATCTGTGTCTTCTGCATCAGCGAATTCAGAATCTTCTACTGCCAAAGCTTTGGAACTGCCACGTGTGGTTTTGGGGCCCTTGGGAACCTTGACCGCTGGAATCCGAGGTGCCGGCTTAACTGTCAAAGTTGTGGGCTTCAATTTCTTGGGACAGGATGCAGCCATATGAACTGCAGTAAAGACAGAGGCACAAGCGACATCTGCAATCCGAAACCGATTCACCAGGGGGTTGAGTAGCTGGCGGCTGGCAAGCAGCAATTGAAGGTTTCCTGGGAGGGGGAACTTTCAAATCCGCTGCCTTCGAATGGCCCAATTGGGCGGCAATTTCACTGCCCACTTAAATCCAATTGGCCATAGATTGGGGTTCAGCATTCATCATGGCCCATCTGCGAATTTCAGGGTTCACAGCATCATAAGACAATTCAGCAAACATGTGATCGGGCCAATCATTAATCTTCCCAGCCCAAGCTCTGAATTGATGGGCGAATTCCGTGAACGACTTGGTTCCTTGACGTAGGGCCTTGAGATCTTTCTTCACCTACGTGCCAGCATGGAGGTCTTCAAAAGGCAAGTGAAGTCCCTGAAGGAGGTTGGGCAAAGAAGCCAATTCTTCAGCATCTCTATTGAAGAGCTCCACAAACCATTCAGCCTCCTCACCATCCAACACGGATCCAACATCACAGATTTTTCATTTTCGGTATTATTATTATTATTTATTAAACTTGCTATACCACCCTATCCCCGAAGGGCTCGGTATGATACATATCATCATATTCTATCATATAGGCATCCAATTGAAGGAAGTAAGGGTGCTTAGTCGGATTCCCATCAAAATGGGCAGGAATCTTGGGTCTAGGAAAGCCCCTGCCAGCAGCGGGTGCCGGTGGTGGAGGTACAGGACATTGGACTGCTTCAGCACGATGAGCCATCCGTGGAGCTGGGATGCATTGGTCCATTCGAGGAGCTATTTGACCACAATGATCCATCTGTGGTGCTTGGGTGCATTGGGTCAACCCAGGATGTGCAGCTTGGTCCTGGTCAGCCCGCGGCAATGCTTCTCTGAGGCGAGTGCAATCAGCCTCAATCCGTTGGTGTTCAAAGCGTAGGTCAATGGCTTGTGCAGCTAGGTCTCGTTGTAATTGGTCTGCGGTAGCTCTCTTGCGCTCTTCAATGTCCTGCAAGGCCCGTTCCCTGTGCTGGAGGTCCTCACGTTCCTGTTGGAGCACTTCACGTTCCATCTGAAGTTGGTCAAGTTGGGTGGCGTGGGCAGTGTCTGCCTGACAGATAGCAGAACACTTGCTGGTTCTTCTCAGCTGCCAAAGACAGGTCTCTTTGTTGGCGGTCCTGTTTTTCCTGCAAACAGGCCCAATCCTGCTGGAGCTCCTGAAAAAGTGCTTGACACTCCTAATCAGAAGCCACTGCCAGGGCCCTGCGCTGCTGCTCCTTGTCCTCCAGTAGACGGTCTCGTGCCTGTAGATATTCCAACCGAGCTTGCTCCAGAGCAGCACCTTCTGTCTCGCGGAACTCTTGACGACCCAGGTCTTGGGCCTCCGCAACTGAGCTTTGATGTCAGATGGGACAGGATGTTGGGTAGTCTCGAGCTTCTCGTCTGCGAGGAGTTCCTGAAGATCCATTCATCTTTGCAGGACTTGATCACTTCCGATTCCCGCTCCATTTGGAGTCGGAGGTGATGTTCTAATTCTCCCTCAGCCTGCGACACACACACCTCAGTGCAGACATTCTTCAAGACTCCTGATGCGAACTTGTGGATTTGGGTGAATGGAATGGGTTTGACTAAGGGGATGAGTTCCAGTCCAAGTTCCTCTGCTATTTGCGGGCGCATGAGACAGTGGGAACAACCCAAGTCCACCAGGGCTCGTGCTAGAATAAGGGTGTTTTTTGCTGGATTAGTCAAGGTAGTCATTAAAGTAATGGGGGCGCCACTATCACTCACCACATCTTTTGGAGGCTCAGAGTTTCAGGAACCGCTGTAGAGAGTTCAACTTTGGCTGGATCTTCTCCCTCCTCAGGGAAATCTAATTCCTCTGCAGTTAGTGCTTTGGAAGCGCCTTGGGATGCCTTTGGAGTGGTTGAATGACGTGGTGGTTTGGCAGTTGCTTTTTTAGGCAGTGCCCCAGGTTTGGCTTTCTTTGGGCAGTTGGCAGCCATATGTCCAGGATCGCCACAGTACAGGCAGAGACCCAATCGGCGGCATCTCTCAGAGGTGGTTTCTGAAGCTGTAGTAGATGGAGTCGTGGAGGTGGGTGACACGGATGTTTGCTTAGCTGGTTGGGGTTTGGTCACTGTTCCTTTAGAGCGATTGAGCTGACCGGCGATGATACTTCCGACTTCGATCCATTCAGCTATGGTGCAGGGCTCGTTGTTCACGACAGCCCAACGACAAATCTCAGGGCCGACAGCTTCATAGACATATTCACTTTTCATGCGATCTGGCCAGTCGGGGATTTTACTGGCCGCAGCTCGAAATTGTCGGGCGAATTCGGCAAATGGTCTCTGTCCCTGCTGGATCGTCTTTAAGGTTTTCTTAGCCTTGTCAACAACATCTCTAGCCTCAAAATGGAGACTCAAGCCTTACAGTAATTCAGCCACCAAGTTCAGCTCCTCCGCGTCTAGTTCAAACAATTCCACAAACCATTCAGCCGCTTCTCCATCCAATACTGAACCAATGTCTCAAACCTTTTCTTGTTTGGAGCGATACATATCATCATATTCTTGCATGTGGGCATCCAGTTGAAGGATAAAATAAGGTAGCTTGCACGCTGTCCCATCAAAACGAGCTGGAATGCAAAGTCGGGGAAAATGCGACCTGGGGATGCTGGGGGGGATTGGGGCTGCTTGCTGCAGCGGTACTGTCAGGATATTGAAAATTGCAAGGTGGTCATATGCTGGTCTAGAATGACTGGAATGTAACAGTCAGCAGAATTGTAAAGGTCGGAGCCTCTCTGTCTGGGTCTGCAGTGATTGGCATGTAACAGTCAGCAGAATTGTAAAGGTCGGAGCCTCTCTGTCTGGGTCTGCAGTGATTGGCATGTAACAGTCAGCAGAAGTGAAAAGGTCACAGGCCAGGATGATTAGGATTCATCTAGCTAATGATTTGCTGGACAAAACTATATAAGAAGACTGCATACCCAATTCAGTACCTCTCCTTCACCTTCAGGTTCAGGCTCAGATTGTTGTCAGAGTAGAGAGTGGATAGTTATTGTTATTTTTGTTCCTTTGAGAAACAAGAGATAAAGTATTCCTGTTGGAACTAAATCTACTGTCTGAAGTGTTTCTTTTCTTTTCACAGATAAACAGGTAGCACTGCCGCAAGCCGTTACCTCCTGTTCCAGCAAGGGTGAGTTGGCCCCTAGTCCTTCCGCCGTGCACTAGGCCAACAACTTGGGCATGGGCCCAGTATCCTAACCACTGAAGCTAGAGAGTGTCGAGGTAGTGCACTCTATTTTATTATCCACCATGTGCAGCTTGCCTTTTGAACGGCTGACTGCAGGGAACTACTCAGCATGGAGTGTGAAAATGCAGAGCTTTCTCATAATGCGTGAAGATTTATGGGCTGTAGTCGAGACCCCACCGAATTCCCGGGCACAGCAGCAGAGCAGAGGGCAGATGCCAGAGCCAAGGCGTCCATACTGTTGGCTGTGGAAAACTCCCAGCTCATCTATCTACGGGCTAGCTGAGAAGGCTTCCTGACTGCTGGAAGGTGTTGAAGGACCTGTACTAGACGCGAGACTTGACTTGCTGGTTCCAAAGGTAATCTTGACCAGACGTTTATACAATTTGAAGCTGAAAGGAGGTGAAAATGTAATAACCATGCAATCCAACAGCTGCCGTACACTATTCGTTGAGTTGGAAGACAGAGGCATGACTTTCACTGAACAGCATAGGGCCTATATTATACTATCTTCCCTAGATGACACAGCTGGGACAATTTTGTCTATAGTATGCAGAGAGCATAAAAGGAAGATGATTTGACCTCTAGACTATGTGACTGCACGGCTTCTGGAGCTCCAGAAACAAAGAGAGTTTTGCCTTGAAGCCACAGCCAGAGAGAAGCCTGCGTTTTGTTTCCAGAGGCAAAGTGAAACCCAGCTTTCCTGAACTGTCCAAGGTCATATGTAGTTCGCCGTTGTTTCCGTTGTGGTTTCTACTAATCATCTTCTCCGAGAATGCCCACAGAAGGGGAGAAGAAGGGGCCAGCTAAAAAAGGACAACGGGGAAGAAGGAAAGAAGGAGCACTACTTGGACGGCATTGCTGAGAACCAATGTCCAGAGAAACCTAACTCCATCTGGCTCTTGGACTCTGCCTGCTCAGAGCATGTAAGTAAATGCTCATCACCTATTGACTGAGGAGTCCAAGGCAAGTTAATGAAGCATGTCAGCTTGGCCTGGATGGATCACCAGCTGCTGTTACGCTTCTGCAAGGAACTGCCACCACATACCATGCCTAGGTAAAAAGTTGCAAAATGTGTTGTGTGTGTTCCTGGACTGGATTTTTTGTTTGTTGAGCGTCCCAAGGTTTAGCTGGAACAAGGGTATACAAAACTATATTTGATAGACAGGGTTGTACAGTATGGCAGAATGACATAGAGTGTGCAAAAGGTACACTCTCGCGACAAAATGGCCAATAAGTTATGACTGATAAAGGGCAAAGTGAAAATGGTAATGAATGTTTCAAGTCTAGCTTAATAAGCCTATGCATGATGATTGTGTGCACTATCTTCACAGAAGAGTCCTAGGACATGCAAGTTTTGCCACCATCAAGCAGTTGGCAAAAGTATGTGATTTGAGTGTAAAGCCTTGCAAAGCATTCCTGAGACTGTTCCAGTCTGTAGTAGAGGTTAAGGTGAAATCCTATCCAATCCCCAAAAAAGAGCTGACAGACAAATGGAAAGCATCTTCATTTGAACTAGTCCATGCAGACTTAGCTGGTCCTTTCCAATCAAGCGAAGGGGGTGCACGATATATATTTCTGCTGATTGATGATTATAGCAGATATTCTTACTGCTTGCTGTTGAAATCTAAGGATGAAGCCTTTACAAGGTTTAAGGAAATGGGTCTCAATGATTGAACGGAGGTTCCCTCACAAAGGTGGTTTGCCTGCAATCTGACAGAGGCGGTGAGTTCATGAGGGGAACAAATTCCAAACATGGCTGACACAGAAAGGTATTAGCCACAGGAGAACTCTGCAAATCCGTTCAACCCGGCTGAAAATGGCGTGGCTGAGAGGGGCCTAGGCATTCTTCAAACAATGCGGGATTGCATGATAAATGATGCCAAGGTTCCATTCCATTTTCTGGGGAGAGGCTGTCTTAGCTACCACACCTGTAATAATCAGGTTGTGGAGTTCAAGTATCAATGGTACACCATTTTTTCAGAATGTTTGGCAAAAGGCCTTCCCTGAAACACCTTAGAATATTTGGGAGTTTTGCTAACGTCCTCATTCCCAGACAGCAATGGAAAAAAAGGACAAAAGAAATGGCAGAGACTGCGTTTTGTAGGATATGCGCAGAATACCAAAGGCTATGGATTTTCATTGGGTCATGGAAGAATTGCTATCTCACGCAGTGCCAACTGGCGCATGGGTTGGGAACATGTGCATCAAAACTCTGAAGTGTTCTTACCACCAGTAAGCGTGACGCAGTACCTAGTGACAGCACACAACCCCCACTCCCTGTTCAAGGTCACACATCTGCTCCGAGCCTTAAGCAACAACAGAACAGTGATAGTGATCAGGAAGGAAGCAGGGAGAGGAGGGGGCTGAGCAAACTGGAGAAATAACTATAGGTCGAAGATCAGAAACGGCAAATAAAGGCATACCACCAAAAAGGTTTATGGTACAAAAAGAAGTGAGAATGTGTTACCAATTAGGGACAGAACCACAAGGTTTCCATGATATGTTGAAATGTCCACCTGAGGAACAGGAAAAAATGGAATCAGGCTATGGACAATGAGTTTGAATCCTTAATTGAACTTAAAAGTGTTTAACATTGTTGATAAACCTACTGATAAGCCGATCATAGGTGCAAGATATGGGTATACAGGCGTAAACCTATGCCCGATGGGACTTACAAATATAAAGCAAGATTAAGTCATACAAGGCTTCTCTCAAACAAAGTTTGACAGTTATGATCGAACTTATGCACCCACTGCAAAGGCAGAATCCATGAGATTAGTGATTGCTCTGGCTGAGCAAAGAGACTTTAAAATGAGGCACTTTGATTTTGAAACAGCTTATTTAAATGCAGATTTGCAAGAGACCATATACATGAAGCAAGCACCAGGTTATGAGCATGAACAAGTTGATAAAGTTTATAAGCTCAACAAAGCTTTGTACGGGCTGAAACAGTCAGCCAGATGTTGGAACAGGTGCATACACAAAGCATTATGTGAAATGAAATTTGACCAAAGTGTGGCCGATGCCTGTATATATATACCAGAGGTACTGGTGATGAATGTATCATTTTGATGATTTATGTTGATGATCTCTGTGTGGTTGCAAAAACAGACAACCAAATCAAACAACTTTACACTGAGTTTAGTGAAACACTTTTAAGCTGAAAGACTTGGGGTATCTAAAGCAATACCTGGGTATTCAGAGTCAGTAAGTCTGAAGAAGGGGATGTGTTTCTGACACAAAGCTCTAAAGATAGAGGGTGTCATACAAAAAGCTGGTCTGCAAGATGCCAAAGTGGCACAAACCCCAATGGTGGCTGATTTTTTTTTGTAAGCAAGATAACAGCAAAGCATTTGAAAGGCAAGACCTATATGGTTCATTAATTGGCAGCCTGCTGCACATTTGCTAACTGGACAAGACCTGACGTAGCTTTTGCTGTAGGTTTATTAGGTAGAAGAGTTGCAAAACCTACTGAGAAAGACTGGCAGGGGGCTAAAAAGAGTAATTCGTTACTTGAAGGGAACTGCTATTATGGTTTTACACTTTTCTAGCCAAAACAACAAGGACTTAGTGGTGTATCGCGGACAGCTTGTTTGCAGAAGGACTCAGGATGTAAGTCAGTGAGTGGTTATTATATGCAATATGGCAGCCATCCGATTTGTTGGAGATCTCGGAAACAAACAGCAGTTCACCACTTCAACTGCTTACAAGGCAGAGTATGTGGCTCTTAATGAGAATACAATGAGCTACAATGGGTTATGCAGTTGCTAAAGGAACCTGGGTGAGAAATGTGAACAACCTATAACAGTTTTTAGAGACTCACAGACAAGTATAGCAATGACAGAGAAAGAAAACCTTAAAAGACGTAATAAACAAGTAACAGTGAAAATCAAAAATGTAAAACAACTGATACAGTCAAATATGATTAAGTTACAGTACTGTGAATCATCTGCAAACATAGCCGACACATCTTAACAAAGCCATTACCAATACAAAAACATAATGACTTGGTGTTTGGTTTTGGGTTTAGCAGATGTACTGTTGTGGCAAGGACTCTGTACAAAGTGAGTGAAATAAGTAACTCTGTGTACTGACTATGTACTAACTAGGTAATGAGTGTAAATAATGTAAAGGAATTTTGTTTGTAATTATTTGGTTTGTAAATATTATGTAATGAGGCAACATTCCAACCAGATATGAGAGGGGGTGTCAGGATATTGAAAATTGCAAGGTGGTCATATGCTGGTCTAGAATGACTGGAATGTAACAGTCAGCAGAATTGTAAAGGTCAGAGCCTCTCTGTCTGGGTCTGCAGTGATTGGCATGTAACAGTCAACAGAATTGTAAAGGTCGGAACCTCTCTGTCTGGGTCTGCAATGCTTGGCATGTAAAAGTGAGCAGCAGTTAAAAGGTCTCCGGCCAGGATGATAAGATCATCTAGCTCATGATTTGCTGGACAAAACTATATAAGAAAGACTGCATACCCACTTCAGTACCTCTCCTTCACCTTCAGGTTCAGGCTCAGATTGTTGTCAGAGTAGAGAGTGGATAGTTATTGTTATTTTTGTTCCTTTGAGAAACAAGAGATAAAGTATTCCTGTTGGAACTAAATCTACTGTCTGAGTGTTTCTTTTTCTTATACTGCAAGCAGTTACCTCCTGTTCTAGCAAGGGTGAGTTGGCACCTAGTCCTTCCGCTGTGCACTAGGCCAACAGGTACAGGTTGAGTGCAGTGCCCAGGCTGTGATCTGATGGGTCGGTCGTCCTTGGTTCGCGGGCGAGCCTGACTTGCCACATTGCGCCGGCGGTCTGACCTCATGGTAGCCTGAATGGTGAATTCCCATTGGAGATCAGCGGCAGTTACTCGTGCCCGTGCTTCCATGTCGATCAGGTCCCTTTCTTTCCAGATTAGTTCAGCCCGTTGTTTCTCTAGGGCCTCACGTTCATGTTGGATTTGGATGCGTTTAGCGCTTTGAGCGGCAGAACTTTCGGTTTGTTGCAGCTTCAAGGTCCGCAACTGTTGCACTTCCCAGAGCAGTTCTTGTTTGGACAGCTCTCTGCTGCCTGCAAAAGTTTGCGTTCCTGTTGCTCCCGATCCATTTAAAGTTGACGGTACAGCACTTCCCTTTCTCTGTCAAATTCTTCTCTCAGTTGAAACCAATGATGAACACGATCATCAATCAAGGCTTCATGGGCTTCCTGCCATTCACGCTTGGCCCGCTCCAGTGCTGCGTGGTGCCCATGAAGGGTGAATGGGTCTGGGTCATCTGCTTCTGGGTCATCTGCTTCTCCATGGTGCAATGAAGCGGCTCCTGGAGGGTTTAGAGGCTCCACCAGCTCATCCTCACCATAGGCACCTGGAGGAAGTGAGCCTGGGTTGGAAGCATCCAAGTTCACCAACTGTTTCCTTTCAACGTCCTTGTCTGGCCAACGGGCTTGCTCGCCCCTCTCTGGAGACTCAGAGTCAGAAGATTCTCGTTGGGGAAGCGTCATCTGGGTGGTTTTGGGTTGGGCCCCTGTGCTCTGCCAATGGCTGGTCACCACGGGGTCTTCAAAATAACGATCCAGGAACCTCTCCATCGAGTCGTGAGTCGTCCCGTGAATGGTGGATAAATCAATTTTCTCGGTCACCACTCTCATGACCGGTTCGTAATTCATGCAGCAGCGGGTGGTGAAATGCGTTTCCACTGGAACACAATTCATGGCAGCCCCACCACCAACATCATAGGATTCACGTTGCAATGGAATGCAACCTGTTGATATGGTTCGGCGGGTTGCCATCAAGGTAGCCTGTTCAACCAGCTCCTGCAACCTGAGGAAAGCAACACTCCGGCCGAGACGAGGTGGGGATAAGGCAACCAACGACAGAGACTCTGCTTCTGGGTCCAAGTCCCGTTCAGACTCCTCTGGAACAGCTGGGTCGGGGGAGAATAGACGGGACCCCTGGGGCACCAGAAGCCAGAAGCAACTTGATGGCCCATGACATGCACAGGGAATATTGCATGTTCAGAGGCTTCCTGGGGTCAGAATAAAAAGTGACAAAGCTCCAGGGCAGACTTAGATAGGCAGGCAGAGGCTGGAAAATACCACACAGCCCAGCACATGGGACAGAATACCACACATCCCACCATTACCTGTACCTAATTCTGGCACCTACCCAGTAATTAAGAGAACTGGAGACAAGATGCAAGATGAGAAAGGAAATAAAATGGGAGGCAAAAAAATGCTTATCTTTTTCTATGTTACTGAGTTACTCTGGTTCCATTGAGCCTTAGATTGTCTATGGCATAGACGGAGGTCTAAGGAGAGGTGCTTGGCAAGGAAACCTTAAAACATATTTAAAAACTGCATTAAAACAAATTCACCAGGATGTCCTGGGGGGTGGTAGTGGGCGGAGGGACCTGGATCTGTGCAAAATGCCCAGCAATCATTCTTCAATTGACAGAGTTTCCACCCCTCTGCTCTGCTACATTTCAAGATCATCTACAAGCTTTTCAATTTCACTATGATATAAACAACTGATTAAGTTAATATTCTGTATGTTTCCTTTCCTTTCCTTTCTGTTCTTTCTTTGTATTTAAACAAGAAAAAGAGCAGTAATATCACTCAAGTATTAAAAAATGACCCAATGGCTGGGGAAGATGCCTGGGGACTTTGATCTGGGGCCAGGGGCGTACTGCCCACAGGGACATGTGGGGTCACATGTTCCTGGGCTCAGGCCTTCTAGTCATGTGGGGGGTGGAGAATTGCCCACCCCACGGTAGCAATCAAGCCAGCTTCGGCGGCAGCAATTGTAGCTGCCGGCAGACCCGCAGGGTATAGTGCTCCCGCGCCTGCTGCGGGCCTGCCAGCGGCCGCAGTTGCTGCGGCCACTGCTGGCTTAATCTTTGGCCTGTCCATCGGCCCCTTCCCAGCCCTAGTGAGCGTGGGGTGGCCAGACCTGCCCTTGACACAAAATGGAGCCCAGGGCAGCGGGGGGGGGGCTCATTTCTTGCCCCAAGCTCCATGGAAGGGGGGGCAGAAAACTCATTTCCTGCCCCGGGCTCAATTTTGTGTCAGTACATCACTGTCTAGGGACTTGGCTGACACAATGACCTGTTACGCATACAGGGCTTACCCTGTGACTCTGTTCTTTGCAGTGGGATTTCCCTGCAATTTTCAGTTCAAACTGGGGATTCTGCTACTTCAAAGTTTGCCCAGCCCAGCCAGCTCTTACGTGGTGCTTCTCCTGTTACCTGCTGCTTCTCTCTCTCTCACTTAAAAAAAAGGCCCCAAAAAGAAACCTTTGAAGGTGCTCTGGGGGTTGAGCAAGCAAGGGAAGGGGGGGGGGGCAAGCAAAGCCAAGGTAAGGTGAATACACAACAAAGATCCTCACTTTCTCAGTGAAGAAAAAGGAAATGTTGCACTTTAGGATGTTTTGAAAGCTGCAGGATTTCTCTGATCTGTGGCACAGTGAATTTGGGGTGGCGGGTGGGGGTGGGGGAATTTGTGCACAACTAAGAATCTGACCCAAATAACATGTATGCTTACTGCAAGGTAGACCACGAATGCACACATGGCCACTGAATATACGCCATTTTGACAGGCACTTTGTGCTTTTTTGGAATTATATTGATACAATAATGTAAAAATGTAATTATTTATTAATAGTTCAAAGAGGTCAACATAATTTATTCTATATTATACACACAGGCGCACATAACAAAAGGGGAACATAAGAACAAGGCGTATCATTCTGTGTTTTTGTCCCCCTTCAAAGGCAAACCATTTCTGCTTAATCACTTGCCTTGAAAGCCCCTTACTGGAGTCATCATAAGTTAGCTGAGACTTGATGACACTTTATACACACAATGGTCTGCTCCACATGCTCAGCTTACCACAGATTTTCCCAGTGGTCAAACCTTGTGTTTTGGAAATGTTTTCTGTGAAATCTTGGAAATGTTTTCTGTGAAATCTTGGAAATGTTTTCTGTGAAATCTTTCCATGCACCTCCTTTACCCCTGTCGTTTTGAGTTTTTTCCCATTTATCTCTTCATTTATTCTACATGCTACTGCTGAAAATGTTTTTTTTCCTGATGGTGATGGGATGTCATCCGTGATGCAGAAAAACAACCCTCCCCGTTGCTTTCTTTTGTGCAGATGCTCTAGTGTTACTGCGCAATGACATTTTGAAGCAGCAATTCAAAAATGTCTCTGCCTCCATTTCTACTATTGAGAACTACCAACCCAATATGGAAGCCAAAGCAACTCCTGGGGCAGGGGCCATTACCTGAAGGAACAGAAATATGTATCCCACCCCCACAAAGAACCACATCTTCCAGCCAGATTTCACCTGAGGTAATTCACAGTTTTTACTGCAGCAGTCCAGATTACATATAGTGAATACTCCTAGAAATCTTTTTAATTGCTTCCAGGTTCAAAATTGCTCTCTGCCCTAACATTACATTGGTAGTTCAATATGAAATTGACAAAGCTGAGCCAATCAACCATGATAGCTTTTATCTCTGCCTCAGCGCTGCATTACTAGTTTGATATGACATTTCTACAGTCACTTAATCCAAGGCTTCTCCAGAACAATACTGATATTGCTTTTTGTCAGAATGTCTGTAAGGGGGGATGGGCTGTTACTGGGGTGCTTTGCAATGCCAAGCTCTGTCTGCTATTTTGCGACGCTTCTCTTCTGCAGCTGCGTTATCTCTAACATTGGGATGGAAGAACTGTTTCAGTGAATCTTGGTCTGTTTTGCTTCACATGTTTGGGGGGGAATACTGTTGAATATTATCAAACTGTTCTGAGCTGATGCCTCAGAACAGTCTTCTGCCTTTCACCTGACATTACCAATAAAATCTTTGAACCTTCAAATGCTTCATTGTCTATGCAGGGGAGTTCTGACATTAAGCCTGTTCTCCAAATGTTGCCAACCTCATGCTTCCTTCGCCAGCTGAAGTTGCGCATGTCTCATTGGTGATTCTAGCTTTTTTTCAAGGACTGATTGGGGGTTCTTTGCCTGAGCTCCCTAACCCTGCGATGGAATAGAGACTTTCAAAGCTTCTGGCTGTGGAGGAAGATGATGCTTTGAAGTCTGGAATGGCTTTGACAGCTCTTCTGATCAAGCAGACAGTACCATGCTGTACCACGTTTGGTTTTGGTGGGGGCACATCTGTGCACTTGTTGCCCTGGGGCAGTCAAGCGGTGAGTCAAAGGCCTGTGCATTACAAATCGATACCGTGGTCTGATCCAGGAGAGGATATTCCCGATGAATGGTATTGGGACTATGGTGAAAATCCTGTGGATTACAAATCTTCACATTTGACGTATCCCACGGGGGGGGGGACCCGCTCCAAGTGACCCTGGGAAGGGTCAGGCGGGTATAGTGGATATCAACCAGGAGACCCCCACAAAACCAGGTTGTATTGGGAGGATCAGGTCCAAATCGGGGATGAGAGCCTCCAGTAACCTGACTCCTGGAAAGAAAGATGCAGGGCCCAACGGTGGACATCCCTGACAGCGGGCATGGTGACAGCAAAGACTTTGGATGAAGCAAAAGAATCTGAGAAAGAGTCTGACAAGGAATCGAGTACCAATACTAGGGCAGCGAATCTCTGGGAACAAGAAAAACTTGAGTACAAGGAAAGGTTCCAACAAATGCAACATGAAATGGAACTTTTACACATGAGAGCCCAGTCTGTGGAAGTAAGGCCAGATGACCAACAAGCCAGCTGATGAAGCGGCGGGGGGAGGCGCGGGGCCTATCGGGACCATCCCGTCAGGAACCGGTACTCACGGACAGCTGGCAGGGGCAGCTCCCATCCTGCAGATCCAGATTGTACCTGTGCCAATGCCCCCTCCAGCACCTGCAAGAAGGTGGATGATGGTGCACTTTAACGGATCACCACAACTGCTCACATATTTCTTTATTCAGGTGGATGCCCATATGCAGGATTATGGCCAACAGTACCGAAGCGAAACAGAGCGGGTCCATGATGTTCAAGTGCTGCTAGAGGGACCCGTGGCTGATTGGTATGTGGATCTGTTCCAACAACAAGCAGGTGAACTCTGCACCCTACCCGGATTTCTGAGAGCTCTCTGCAGCCGATTCGAAAACCCCTTTTGGGGGGAGCAGGCCAAGCGAGAAATAATGAAGATGCGCCAGGGAAGAAGCCATTTGTGGAGTTTTCCAAACAGTTCCATACCCTGGCTAGCAGAATTCCAGACTGGCATGACCAAACCCTGGTGCATGCGTTTACAAAGGCATTGAACCCAGAGCTGCGAAAATGGGTCCTGATGAATGGAAACCTGACCAATTGGTGGGATTGGATTATGCATGCAGGGGACACCGATACCAGAATGTCGGTAATCAAATCATTCGAACCGAAGCCCTCTGGACCCCGTTACGCACTCCCAGGGCCCTCTGGATCCCATAAGCTTCCAGTCCGTGCAACAGCTGTTGAAGAAGAATCAATTTATGCTTGTCGGAGGCGCCTGGGCCTTTGCTTGTATTGTGGGGATAGTGGGCATCTGGCAGCCACTTGTCCAGCGAAAACAGCTCCAAAAGAGCCCACCACTCCTGTGCCAGTGAAGTACTGCAGTAGCAAATCAAGCAAACCCAAGAAAGGGAGCTCAAAAATGGAAACCGACCCCTCCTTTGCAGATTTGGAAGCGAAGGGACAGGGGTTGGTGTGGTTTCTTTAGCCCGACTTCCGGAGAATGTGCCTGCGAACAGTGACAGGGTGAATGCCAGGAGGAAACCCATAATACTATCCATTAACAACAACCAGCCTAAAAACACCAGAATGCTGGTACAAGTGCTGGTGGATTCTGGGTGTATGCATTGTTTTATGTACCCTAGTGTGGTGGAGGGGCTTGGGCTGGAAATGATTCCATTGAGACAGATTATTCAATTCATCCAAATGGCAGCCCTATGATGGGAACTCCAGCTCGTTTTAAAACAGAAAAAGTATTGATCCAGTGCGCCCAGCATTGGGAACTCCGCAGCTTTATTGTTGTTTGAACTTTCAAATACCCGGTGGTGCTGGGGATGCCTTGGCTGGTAGGGCATAACCCAACTATCCTATGGGCTGAGCGCATTGTTCATTTTACTGACCCCCCCATGCGGCAACCATGCGAGGGAAATCCTTCCAGAACCTCAGGAGTTGGGACAAGTTGAATGCCTTCAAGCTCAGAGTAATCCAGTGATTCCAGAACCCTACCGGGACTTAAGTATTGTTTTTGAGGAAAGGGAATGTGATTCTTTGCCCCAACATCGAGTCACGGATTGTAAAATAGAGTTGCTTCCCGGAGCTAAGTTACCTAAGGGGCAGCTCTACCCAATAAGCCCAGTAGAGGACATGGCACTGTGGGAGTTTTTGGACAAAAACTTGGCTAAAAACTTTATTCAGAAAGCTACCAGCAGCTACGCTTCTCTGTAAAAAAAGAAGGATGGTTCCCTCCACTTATGCACAGACTAAATCCAATTCGAACAAATACCCCCTTCCGCTAATCAAAGACCTGTTGGTGAGCCTAGGGAAGGGGCGCATTTTTACAAAATTGGACTTGAGGGAAGCCTCCTACTGGCTTCGCATTGCTGAAGGCTTTGAACATCTTACAGCTTTTAACACCCGCTATGGACAGTTTGAATACCAAGTCATGCCCTTCGAGTTAAGTGGCGCTCCTGGAGTGTTCATGAGTTTAATTAATGACAGCCATGTCATTGACAAGATTTTTTGTTTAAAGAAGTGGTGGTGTATTTGGATGACATTCTGATTTATTCTGAGGATGAGCAGTCCCATATTCACTTGGTGAGGGAGGTGCTCCAGAGACTGCTAGATAACTCGTTATTTGTTAAATTATCCAAATGTGCCTTTCATCAATCCAAGCTGGATTTTTTGGGCTATAGAGGAAATGGACCCAATGAAATGGACCCAGCAAAAGTTGAGGATGTACAGCGTTGCCCAGCCCCGACTACTAGGAAGCAGCTTCAATCCTTCTTGGGATTTGCTCATTTTTACCGTGACTTTATCCCAAACTTTGCTGAGCTGGGTTTGTCTTTAATGGATTTATTGAGAATGAAAAGCAGGGGACCTGAGGCTACCTGTCCTGGAGCGTCCTTACCATGGTTCCCAGCTTGTCAGCAAGCTTTTGATTCTTTAAAACAGGTTTTTACCACTGAACCTATTTTGAGACATGCAGACCCCTCCCTTTTGTTGTACATGTGGATGCCTCCGGTAAAGCCTATGGGGCTGCTCTCCTTCAGAGGGGCCCAGAGGACAGACTACACTCATGTGCATACTTGTCAAAAAATTATCTGGGCCCAAATTGAACTGGACTGTAGGAGATAAGGAAACTGGTGCCATTAAACAAGCTCTAGCTATGTGGGGGCATTGATTGGAAGGGGCAGAACATCCCTTTGAGGTCTGGACGGACCATAAAAACTTAGCTGCACTTAGCACGCCTGGCCACTTGTCCACCAAACAGATGCGCTGGGCTGACTTTTTTTCCCATTTCACGTCCACTGTGCATTTTTTTCCCTGGCAAAACCAGGGGCTCTCCCACCTCCCAGGCACTCTCCCACCTCCCAGATGGGGCAGCAGGAGAAGTGGGGTTACAAGCCTCTTGTTCTGTTCTCACGCCCTCCCAACTGGGCTTGACTCAGACACACCTTCCTGGTGACCCGCCGACTCCGACCCCACCTATCTCCAGTTGTGTTACGCCTCCCAGTTCATTGTTGTCTGATTTCTTGGAGGCGAGACAACACCCCGTGCCTGATGACGAAGGCAATCCTTCCCTGGTGCTTAGGGATGGGCTGTAGAGGAGGGGTGATTGCTTGTTTGTGCTGCCTGGGCTGCATAAGCTAATCATCCAGCAGTGGCATGATTCCAAATCAGCTGGTCATTTTGGCTTTGTAAAAACACTTCATCTTGTATGAAGGCAGTTTTGGTTTTTTCTATGAGAAAGGATATTGAGGCTTATGTGAAAGGATGTCCAGTCTCTGTACGGCCAAAAATCTTCTGGGAAAACCCCAGGGACTGTTGCAGGCTATTCCTTCCCCAGATGGTCCCTGGAAAGTGATTTCTATGGACTTCATAACTGATTTACCAGAAAGCCATGGCAAAACTGTAATTTGGATGGTAGTGGACTTGTTTTCTGAACAGGCTCATTTTATTCCTTGTTCTACCATCCCATCCACCCCAAAATTGGCTCAAATGTTCATCCAGCACATATACCATTTACATTCAGCTCCTGATAAAATAATTTCTGATAGGGGTCCCCAATTTGTTTCAAAGTTCTGGAGGGCTTTTCTGAAGCTTCTGGGTGTAGAACAATGTCTGACATCAGCGTACCACGCCCAATCTGACGGCCAGTCGGAATGCTCCAATCAAACCCTGGAGCAGTACCTCAGGTGCTACAGTAACTATCATCAGGATAGTTGGGTAGACCTGCTGCCCCATGCAGAGTACGCCTATAATAATGCTGTTCACAGTAGCACAGGAAAGACACCTTTTGAGGTGGTTTCTGGCCGGTCAGCTAAGCCCCTCCCATTCTTGGGGCAATCAGCAGTTGATCCTCCTGATTTGCAGAAATGGATACAACAGATTGTGGAGAGATGGGACCCTATTCTGCGTGTCCTACAGAAAGCCAAGGATTCTCAAAAGTAGCAGGCTGACAAGCATCACAGACGTTTGACTTTGACTGTGGACAACTTAGTGTACTTTTCTACTAAGAAATTGAGGGACATTCATAGGTACACTAAATTGGGCCATAAGTACAGTGGGCTGTTTAAAGTAACTCGAGTGATCAATGAGGTGATTGTTCAGCTTGAACTACCTAAGGCATTACGTAAAATATACCCTGTGTTTCATTGCAGCCTCCTCAAAAAGGCTCCGGCTCCCAATGTGTGACATCCTTCTCCTCCTAGGAGCAGCAGTGGCGTAGGAGGTTAAGAGCTCGTGTATCTAATCTGGAGGAACCGGGTTTGATTCCCCGCTCTGCCACCTGAGCTGTGGAGGCTTATCTGGGGAATTCAGATTAGCCTGTACACTCCCACACACGCCAGCTGGGTGACCTTGGGCTAGTCACAGCTTCTTGGAGCTCTCTCAGCCCCACCTACCTCACAGGGTGTTTGTTGTGAGGGGGGAAGGGCAAGGAGATTGTAAGCCCCTTTGAGTCTCCTACAGGAGAGAAAGGGGGGATATAAATCCAAACTACTCCTCCTCCTCAAAAAGGCTCCGGCTCCCGATGTGTGGCATCCTTCGCCTCCTCCTCCTCCTCCTCCTCCTCTGATGGTTGATGGAGGACAACACTTTGAAATCCAGGAAGTTCTGGACTCTCGCTTTTCCCGCAAACGCTTCCAATATTTGGTCTCTTGGAAAGGATTCACACCCGGGCATGATGAGTGGGTTTATGCTGAAGACGTCAGAGCTCCAAAGCTCATCAAGGCGTTCCACTGCATATGCCCAAGCAAACTGGGGGCGGGGGAGGGCCTTAAGGGAGGCAGAATGTCAGGACGTGTGTCGGAGGGGTTGGGTTGTTACTGGGATGCTTTGCTGTCCCAAGCTCTGTCTGCTATTTTGCTATGTTTCTCTCCTGCAGCTTCATTATCTCTGACCTTGGGATGGAAGAACTGTTTCAGTGAATCTTGGTCTGTTTTGTTTCACAGGTTGGGGGTGGGGGGGGACACTGTTGAATATTATCAAACTGTTCTGAGCTGATGCCTCAGAACAGGCTTCCGCCTTTCACCTGTCATCAGCAATAAAATCTTTGAACTTCCAAATACTTCATTGTCTATGCAAGGGAGTTCTGACACTTTTACACAAAAGATGTCAATATTATTGACTAGTGCTCCAAATGAAATCGTAGAATATGTGTTTTCTCTAGTTTTATATAAAGTAATAAAAATAACTAAGAAATCAACATTTTGTATGATCTTTTTACCAGAGGAAGCAAACTGAAATGGAAAAGGGAGTGGCTGAAGAGGAAAAGGTCGAGCCAAAGGGGAGGGGCCAAATAAAAGGAGTGTGGCTAGAGGTAAAAGGGGCTTACCACTGGGGAAAGGGGGCCCTGCTATATGCTATCGCCCAGGCCCACACAAACCTGGATCCAGCCCTGCCCCTCTTTACAGCTGGTGGGGTAGATGTGGGCAGATTGAATGGAACTGTAGGTTTTTAGGTTTGATGGAGAGTGCTGGGGAGCTTGGTGCTGTGATGCAGACCCCCGTCCTTGTGGCACCTGTCGTAAGAGAGGAGGCTCTTTGATTGACCCCAACTTTTCTTGCTAAAAATGCTTTCTTTTCTTCCAACAGATGCATGAGACATTCCACAATTCCATTTTAACCCAAAAGTACAGAGGTTCCCAACTGGTCAAAGTGAGGTATGTAAAACTACAGTCAAATGATTCAGCAAAACTCTGTTGTAACTCTGGCAGAGGGTGGATATCAACAACCCTACATGAAATGGGCATCTACTGTGTTGTGTGTTCACGTTAGAAACCTTTGAAAACACTTTTGCTAGGAAAAGAAGACAACTTCACTTGACTTGCTGCACAAACTGGATTGTGTATCTCTCAGTGGTCTTGTTTGTAAGCCTTTTGGAGATCTGTTCAGAAGTAGACTTTCTGAATTCAACAGTAGAACGAGACAGGAAATGTAAAATTATACACTAGCTTGTCATGTTTGATCAGTCAGAAAGAGAATGATAATGTGTTTCTATGTCACTTTCAGATTCATGAATCACTTTATCTGCATTGTTTCAAGACTGTTTCCAACTGACCAGGTCTCTCATTCCTGTGTTGTTGTGATAGGAATAGTTAAAGGCAATAGAGAGCAGCCAGCCTAAGAGCTGTATTACCTACTTTATTTTTATTTATTTATTTATTTATTTATTTATTTATTTATCCATCCATCCATCCATCCATCCATCCATCCATCCATCCATCCATCCATCCATCCATCCATCCATCCATCCATCCACCCATCCATTGATTGATTGATTGATTGATTGATTGATTGATTGTTTAGTTTTATATACCACCCTATCCCCGAAGGGCTCTGGGCGGTGTACAACAAAATTAAATCATAATACAACTAAACACAATCAAAACTAAACAATTAAATTTCAGTACAATTAAGTTACTAAATCCCCTTTTTAAAAACAGCAGTTAGTACAAAATTTAAAATCAAAGTCGAAGGCGCCCAGCACAACCCATATTTAAAACCCTCCCTAAACGGGAAGACTGCTGGTACCCTCAATAAAAGATGTAAACAGAGGCGAGAATAGATGCGAGAACAGATGGGGGCATCTGTTTACATTTGTGTCTGTCTTGTTCACTTTAAAGGCAGTTGGTAGGCTGATCACAACAACCAATGGGCTGTCCAGGATTAGGAGCTGGACCCTCCCCCCCAACCACCTTATGGTTTGCCATCAGCCCTTTTTCTTGGCCTCAGGCTCACTGGCCCCATTGGTTTCTGCTGGGGAGGGAAGCTCCTGAACCAACAGAGGCAGTGGCTGTAAGGAAGGAGGGAAGGATGAGTCTAGATCACATGTCTCTGCTCCCATTTTGATGCAGACACCAGGGTCTTCTCCCACTCCTCCCATTGTGTGTAAATTAAGTAGGTATCTGGATCTTCCAATGCTTGTTCACCCTCTAGGGAGTGTTGATTGGCTGAGGCTCCTTCAATGGACTCTCCGTGACACACACAGCAGTTTTTTCCTGTGTGAAGTGCATATTTAAGGAACTGAGGAGGGGTAGAGCAAAGATCAGTATTCATTCTGTCCCATATGATGAATCTGGGTACGATGTTTTAAAGTGTGATTCAGTGTTCAAAATCAATCATTTCTTGTATAGATAGTAGCCCTCCTTTCTTACCATCATGCATACACTGGGTATTTTGTTTTTTCACTTTCTTATTTTCACAATTTGGACAATGAGGCAGCATCTAATATAAGTAACTAATGGCTATATTTGACAAACAATTTTCTTGTCACCAGACATGACACAATCACAGCCTTTAATCTGGAAGGAGAATATTCCCTGACAGTAATGCCAAATCACCTGCAGACATCAAATGGTTTGACAGGAGCTTGCTTAGAAACCCTAAACGAGGTGACTATTACACCAGACATAACAAGATGAGGTTGCTGGCCCAAATCAGCTGAACGCTGCTTGTGGTTCTTACAGTGTGACTGGATTTGGGGCTTTCTTGAGATCCCATCTACTTCTGGTGATCTGTTTCTCTCAGTTGTTTGAGTGCACTTTCACTTCTCTTTCAAAAGTTGTATGTTCTTCATCAAAAGATTCTTCTTTGAAAGGATATGTTGTCCTTTCAACTGTTCTGTATAATTCTTTAGTATGTTGCTCTATACCTATATTTTCTTTATTTTGTCCCAATCAGATATTGTATTTCCATGCCGCTCTTTCACCGTCCTTAGGCATGGCTTAAATTTTCCTTTGAGTTTCTGGATCTTGTGGAACAGAGCTCTTGTTGTTCCTTCTTTTTAGTTCTCTTCCATCTCTTTGCACTGGCCATTTCCTAGTTCGCTTTGTGTGCAAGTTACTGAAAACTGCACTTACCCCTTTACTACTTACTTACCCCTTAATTTCTACTTTACTACTCTTACCCTTGCCTTACCTTGCCTTACTTACTTTACTATTCTGATTTGATAAAGCCGCATTCCTACCCCTGCGGCTAAGAGACACTTAGAATTCTAATTCTCTGTGTATTGTGGTTTATTTTTGCTCATTGTTTATCTTTAGCAATTTTAAGCATTTCATTGGTCATCCATTGTGACTTTATCTTTCTTTTAGTTACTGGAATAGTCTTTGTGCAGTTCTTCCTTAATTATGTTTCTGGTTTCAATCCAAAATTCTTCGGGTTCAAATCCAGTTGAATTTACTGAGCAAATTTATTATTTACATGCTCTTTGAACTCTTCAGGAATGTTATTTGCATTATATTTTGTCTCTGACAGTTGTGGTGTTTGTCTTCTGCTTTGTTCTAATGTTGATGTTATCAGTTCATGGGTTGTATCATAACCGGCTTCTGGTCTGGTTTTTGCAGAGGGAATAAAGCTTCTCTATCTTAGATTATATAATCTGCTTGATTTCTGTACTAGGAACCTGGTGATGTCCACACCTGTTTGGCTGCCAGAAGCAGGAGTTTGCAATGAACAGACTGTGGTCTTCACAGAATGCTATGAGTTGCTCTCCTTCTTCATTTCCTGCTCCCAGCAATATTTGATTCTGCTCTGTTTTCTACTTTTGCATTCCAATTACCGTACCTGGGAATATCAGCACCATCTTGTTAAGGTCAGTCTCTTTCTGGAGACTTGCACAAGAGTGTCCAATTTCATCCTGTTCAGCATCTGTAGCTATTTGAATGATGGCTGTGCTGATAGGCTGCCTGATTGACATTATTCGGTCAGACTTTTCATTGCCGTTCCTGACGGCCTGCACTATGTCTCAACTTATTCTAAGAGCCACGTTGATGCTTGTGGGTTTTTTGGGCCCAGAGTAAAGCATTTTGTAGTTTTCTGACTGAAAATGTCCTAATTCAGAACACTTTAGTTCACTCACAGCCAGGATCAGAATGCTAAAGCATTCAGTTTCTCTTGGTGGATGGGATTTATCTGAGGATCCTCTGAGGATGCCAGCCACAAATGCAGGTGAAATGTCAGGAGAGAATGCTGCTAGAACATGGCCATACACCTCAGAAACCACACAGCACCCCATTCAGTTTCTTGTTTTATGATGTTGGGCTTACTGTCCGAGTTCAAGCAGCCAGCATGGTCCCAGACCCAGCACACCAGTAGTCAGGAGTCCAAGCACCAAAACTGGAGGGCAAATCCAGAAAGCCCCAGCCAGATCACAATGCAAGGTCGGGGTAAAACCCAAGCATCAAAGCTCCAATCCCATCCAGCAGTCAAGCACACGGAGTTCTCAGGAGCATCACACAAAGACTGCAGACAAACTGCTCCCACGCTGGCTAACTCTGCTCTGGCTGCTTTTATCAGCACAACCCAGACTGGGAGCAGGTGCCACACAAGACTGGCCCAGCAGCCTCTGAGGTGGCGTGACAAGCTCACAGCCAGAAGGTGACTGCGCTGGGCTGCCGGCCATGCACTGCAACGCTGCTCCTGCACGTCCTTCCAAGTCCGCCTTCAACAGTGGTGCAAGAGCTCGGTGGGACCCTGGAGGTGAAGCAGGTGGTTGCAGCAAAATCCAGTTGCAAACAATTGCTGAAGTGCCTTTAATGCAGTGGTGGTGGGATTCAGCAGGTTCGCACCACTTCGGCAGAACCGGTTGTTAAAATGGTTCTTGTAAACAACCAGTTGTTAAATTATTTGAATCCCACCACTGCTTTAATGTGCATGATTCAGCATGTGTGAGAATTAGCCTGGTGTCTCAGCAGTGACCATTCTGCCCTGAGTGGCTCTGCTAGAGTTTAGACTCTTGACAGAGCCCAGAACCCTGGGACAGTTTTGCTCTCAGCTTCAGTGACACACGTAAATCCCATCCACCAAGAGAAGAATGAAATTACCAAAGCCAGTTAAGCCTGCTGTCTTTATTTCCGTTCCTCGTTTTTGAGTGGATGTTGGCTTTGTGTACTCTTATTGCTTGAGAAAGGGGTACACTTGAAACATACTGGGAATAAGCAACGTGGTCTTCTTTTATCCTGCTGTCTTTTGGGGTTTTCTTTTTTGCCTCAGTGACTTTACTAGTGCACATTGGCTCCTACAGAAAGCACCCTAGCTGTATTCTGTAGCAAAGCCATAAGTAACGCTTCATTGGCCCAGGCTCATTCCTAGCTACGCCACTGGGAAAGAGACGCATTAAATGGGGACAGGGTGTTGTGTGGTGCCTGCAAGGGCTGGCTTAATCTGTGTGGTGCAGTGCAGGAAATAAAAGTGGGGCAGAGGAGAGGGAGCACCTTGGAGAGTAGCACCCATCATAAAGGCAGCAAGATAATTACATGTGTAGATGCAGTGGTAATATTTACTTTAGTTGATAATTTGCTGACTGACAGTTCAGAAAACCACCTTTGGGAACAGATACTTGGAGCAGCCTTTTACGCTCCTCCTCATCAGCTGTGTCCCTGGTGCTGACCTGCAGTACTGCAGTGAGAGCTCTGCTCACCATCTGAGTTGGATTCTGACGGGGTGGGGTGGAGCTGGCGAATGTCGTGATGTGTCATCACCCCATGGGTGAGTAATGGCCTGTTTCTTGCACAGGGGACCAGCTTTACCTTTCACCCTTGTGGAGGCAACTGGCTGTTGCGTTCATGTGAATCTCTTAGTTCCTCCATTTTTGACTGCTCAGCGTGGCGTAGTGGTTAAGAGCAGGTGTACTCTAATCCAGAGAACCGAGTTTCATTCCTTGCTCTGCCACTTGAGCTGTGGAGACTTATCTGGCGAACTAGATTAGCTTGTGCACTCCCAACACACGCCAGCTGGGTGACCTTGGGCTAGTCACAGTTCTTCAGAGCTCACTCAGCCCCACCTACCTCATAGGGTGTTTGTTGTGGGGGGGGGGAGGGAAAGGAGTTTGTAAATCTCCTTACAGGACAGAAAGGGGGGGGCAATATAAATCCAACTCTTTGTCTTAGCAGAATGTGAGAACTGTCTCCTCTGATCATGGCCGGTCTGCACTGGTGTTAGCTAGCATGAAAGCTCTTTCCAAAAGGATTGATCTGTGAGGGTTCATCCATACATGCAACTCAGAATCTAATGCCGCAGTCAAGGGATTTCGAGTGTGTTATGTGTGTATTTGCCTAATGCCACTATTATTCATTTTACTACATTTATAGTCTGCATTTCTGGCAGAGAGTCAAAGTGGGTTACAAAATATGAGGGGAAAACCTCATTCAATCAGACACAGGCTGCCAAGTTCCTGCCGGGGGTGGGGAATCCAACGGCACCCCCCCTTTCCCTGCCCTGCCTCCACCTCCTGTCGGTTGCTGTTCTAATCAGCCAGCATGTGGCTTGCAGACTGAGCCAGTCTGTCCTGTGGAGGATCAGGCTTGCAATGAGGCCGCTGCTGGTTCCTGGTCTACAGTCTTCAGTGCAGCTTCAGGGCCATAATTGTCTCTCCCAGGTGGCCATAACATGCACAGCTGGAATTGGGAGGCTCTTTCCCCTGGCTGAGGTGTTCTGTCCTGTGCCTCATTTGCCTTTTAATGGAGTGCAGAGATAACAGGGGTAGTTTTATTTATTGCAGTCATAGACCATTCATAAAACTTAAAATAAGTCAATACAAATTCCAAGTCATAACAAATAATTTGTGTTTGAGGAGATCTTATTCACGTGACTTAAGAACTGGGAAATAAATATAACAATCCATTAAGAACTGTAAAGTAATTTGTGCAAACAATAACTAATCTCAAATACTAATGACATTTAGTGGTAAAATACATGATTAAAATAGTTATAAAATCAAAGCACTTTCATACTGATATAATACTATCAATTTAAATAAAACTATCTCAAACCAAATAAATAACATTACATTTCTCTATCAATTTGGTTAAAACAGTATTAAACCCACTTTAATGACAATACAATGTGCTATCAGTTGTCCCTTATATTCCTGATTTTGAATGCAATCCAAGCAAATTTAGCTACTTTAAGCATGATTTCAAAATTTGCACTAGAAAGCATAATTGCTATTAGAGTTTTCCTGTCCCTTCCTGGAAAATGGGCTAGTATAGGACTAATAAGAATCATTCTAATGCTACCATACCTCTTGCAATCGAATAGAATATGCACAAGCGACTCAAGAGATCCGACATTCAGACAAGATTCCTCTATATTTGCCATAAAGAAGGAGGAGTAGGAGGAGTAGTTTGGATTTATATCCCCCCTTTCTCTTCTGTAAGGAAACTCAAATGGGCTTACAATCTCCTTTCTCTTCCCACCCACCCACTCCCACAACAAACACCCTGTGAGGTGGGTGAGGCTGAAAGAGCTCCTAAGAACTGTGACTAGCTCAAGGTCACCCAGGTGGCATGTGTTGGAGTGCACAAGCTAATCTGGTTCACCAGATAAGCCTCCACAGCTTAAGTGACAGAGCAGGGAATCAAACCTGGTTCTCCAGATGAGTCCACCTGCTCCTAACTACTACACCACACTGGCTCTCATACTGGCTCTTAACCACTGCACCACACTGGACCACTGTGAGTAATGCATTGTATCTTAATAAGGTAAAAACTTCTATAATCAGAACAATCTAACAGTCTTACATACATTATCAATGCCACCTTATTAAATGTTTTAGGATCAAAAAGAAATGTCTTTAATTCTGCTCATGTCATGCTGTCTTTTGACATCCAGGATTCTCTGTTTAAGTATCTCCTTAGGATAGAGAGACAGAGAAGCATTCCCCTCCCCCGCCCCAGTAGTGGCAGCACTTCCTGTCTGAGGCTGTCTTCCCTGGCATGGCTGGCGTTAGCGAGTCTCACACAGGAAGCAGCCATCTTCTCTTCTGGGGCAGTCGTGACTTTTGTCAGCATCAGCTGCTGCCCAAGGCCAAGTTCCACAAGAAGCATCATTTGGCTCTGATGACATCCAGGCTAGATGAGAGTGAAGTGCTTTCCATGGGGCTGCCTCTGACAGCAATGCAGGAAGTTCAGCTTGTCCAAAATGCAGCACCCAGGCTCTAGGTGGAAGGGAGGGAGATGTCTGCACTGGCTGCTAATTGGTTTCAAGTATAATTCTAAGTGCTGGGAATGGCCCTAAATGGGTTGAGGCCAGGGTACTTGAAGGACCGCCTGGTTCCATAATGCCAAGTCTCTGCCTCACAAGCTATGCTCTTTGAGCCCCCACCTTCAGAGGCAAGGGAGGTGGCACTTCCTTAGCCGTGGCAACGCACTTGTGGCATGAGCTTCCCCTGGAGGCCAGTGAGCACTGGCGTGTCTTGCTCTTAGGTGCCCAGGCAAGACGCTTTGGTTCCCTCAAGGGGTTGATGTAGAACATGCACACCATTTTAGTCTGTTTCAGGTGGGTAGGCACGTTGGTCAGCAGCAGAAGAGCAAGATTCGAGTCCAGCAGTATCTTAGAGGTGAACAAACTTTCCAGGGTATAATCTTTCAAGAGTTATAATTCTGCTGCAGCAGACTCAAACAGGCGCCACTCCACCACTCTCCAAGGCAGCGAATTCCACTGTCGAACAGGCCTGACGGTCAGAAAGTTCTTCCTAATGTTTAGGTGGAATCTCTTTTCCTGCACCAGGTCTTGAGAAAAGCAAGACCTGCTGAGAAAAGCAAGACCTGCTGAGAAAGAGTCAGCATGGCTTTTGCAGAGGCAAATCCTGTCTTACAAACTTACTAGAGTTATTTGAGGGTGTAAACAGGCATGTGGACAGGGGTGAACCGGTGGACATTGTCTACTTGGATTTCCAAAAGGCTTTTGACAAAGTTCCTCACCAGAGACTATTGAGAAAACTCAGCAATGAAGGAATAAGAGGGGAAGTCCTCCTATGGATTAAAAACTGGTTGAGGAACAGGAAACAAAGAGTGGGTGTAAATGGGAAATTCTCACAATGGAGAGATGTAAGGAGTGGTGTCCCCCAAGGATCCGTTTTGGGATCAGTGCTCTTTAACCTATTCATAAATGACCTGGAAGTAGGGGTGGGTAGCGTGGTGGCCAAGTTTGCAGATGATACCAAATTATGTAGTGTGGTGAGAACCACAAAGGATTGCAAAGAGCTCCAAGCGGACCTTGATAAATTAGGTGAGTGGGCTAAGAAATGGCAAATGCAGTTCAATGTAGCAAAATGTAAAGTGATGCACATAGGGGCAAAAAATCCAAACTTCACATACACGCTACAGGGGTCAGTGCTATCAGTCACAGACCAGGAAAGGGATTTGGGCGTCTTAGTTGATAGTTCCATGGGAATGTCAACTCAATGCATGGCAGCTGTGAAAAAAGCAAACTCTATGCTGGGGATAATTAGGAAAGGAATTGAGAATAAAACTGCAAAGATTGTCATGCCCTTATATAAAGCCGTGGTACGACTGCACTTGGAGTACTGTGTTCAGTTCTGGTCACCGCATCTCAAAAAGGATATTGAAGAGATAGAAAAAGTGCAGAGAAGGGCAATGAGGATGATTGAGGGACTGGAGCACCTTCCTTATGAGGAGAGGCTGCAGCGTTTGGGACTCTTTAGTTTGGAGAGGAGATGTCTGAGGGGGGATATGATTGAAGTCTATAAAAGTATGCATGGGGTAGAAAATGTTGACAGAGAGAATTTTTTCTCTCTTTCTCACAATACTAGAACCAGGGGGCATCCATTGAAAATGCTGGGGGGAAGAATTAGGACTAATAAAAGGAACACTTCTTCACACAACGTGTGATTGGTGTTTGGAATATGCTGCCACAGGAGGTGGTGATGGCCACTAACCTGGATAGCTTTAAAAGGGGCTTGGACAGATTTATGGAGGAGAAGTCAATTTATGGCTACCAATCTTGATCCTCTTTGATCTGAGATTGCAAAAGCCTTAACAGTCCAGGTGCTCGGGAGCAACAGCCGCAGAAGGCCATTGCTTTCACCTCCTGCATGTGAGCTCCCAATGGCACCTGGTGGGCCACTGCGAGTAGCAGAGAGCTGGACTAGATGGACTCTGGTCTGATCCAGCTGGCTTGTTCTTATGTTCTTATGAATCCATTATTCCCTTCCACAGAAAACAAGCTTGCTCCCTCTTCAACATGACATCCCTTCAGATATCTAAACATAGCTGTCATGTCCCCCCTTAACCTTCGCTTCTCCAGATTAAACATCCCCAGTTCCCTAAGTCTCTTCTTGTAGGGCATGGATTCCAGACCTTTTACCATTTTGGTTGCCCTCCTCTGGACCCGTTCCAGCTTGTCAATATCCTTCTTAAATTTTGGTGCCCAGAACTGAACACAGTACTCTAGATGAGGTTTGACCAATGCAGAATAAAGGGGTACAATTATTGCCCTCAATCTAGGCATTGTACTCTTATTGATGCATCCCAGAATTGCATTGGCTTTCTTGGCTGCCATATCATACTGCTGACTCATGTTCAGTTTGTGGTCTGCTAAGACCCTGTAAGGGTCTGCTACTCCAGTCAGTAATTGAGACTCAGGAAAGGTTCAAGAGCTTTATTGAACTGTGTCAGGACCTTAGCTGCAGAAAGCCAAAGTTAGCACTCAAGCTTTTGTAGCAGGTATATATCTTCAAATGTCGCTCATTTGGGTGTTCCCCCTCTCACCGGTTCCCACAATAGCCTGCATAAGAAAAGGGTAGTTTGAAGACAGTATTGTTATGTGTTCACCCAAGGCCGGTGATAGAACTCATTCCCTTTACCAAGAGATGGGGGAAAGGGGGGAGGTTTGCATCCTTCACTAATTACAAGTATAGCCATAGAAAACAGAAAGGGCCCTCAGGCCACAGATCACAGCAAGTGCAGGTATGACCTTGGCTCCAGCCCATCGATGCCAGGCCCAGGTGGGAGCCAGGCCTGAGAGACCCCCAGGCCCCTTTCATATGTAGTGTTGTCAAGCCTGGTGGCACCCATCCTATATCTGTTAATTTTATGCCTAAGTGTAGAATCTTACATTTATCTCTGTTGAAATTCATTTTGTTAGTTTTGGCCCAGCTCTCTAAATCTGTCCAGATCATTTTGAATCCTGCCCCTGTCCTCCAGGGTATTAGCTGCCCCTCGTAATTTGGTATTGTCTGCAGATTTGATTAACATGCCCTCTATTTCATTATCCAAGTCACTGATAAAGCTTTTGCATATCACTGGGGCCAGGACAGAACCCTGTGGCACTTCACTACTCACTTCTCTGGAGGATGAAATATTCAAAAAGGGACAGCCCGTTGTGTTGTCATGACTGGAGTATAGAACCAGGATCTGGAAGACCAGGGTTCTGCCCTGGAGGTTTGCTGGGTGACTCTGGACGAATCACATACTCTCAGCCTAACAATGAAGGAGCAGAGAATAATATAAGCTGCTTTGGGTTCTCATTGGGGAGAAAAGTGGGGTATAAATGAAGTAGTAAAATGAAACAAAGCCTTCTGCTCATTGAACACCAGATGTCAAGGAGAAACGTTCTTGCTTATACATTGGTGCTGTGCTAGTCCCTCCCCCCCCCACGTTTGAATAAACTGGGGGGGGAGGCGAAAGAGTTTGAGGGAAACTGACACAAGCCAACAACTGTAGCAAAACATGTGCAACCCTTAAGTATACATTTATATTTTATTACTTGTCCTTGGAGACCATTACTTGTTATTACTTGTTCCTTGGAGATCAGGAACTCAGTAGTTTGGCTTTTCAGAAGCTACAAAATAGCTCTGCAAAGAAAACTTGAACCTATTATTGGCTTTGTTGAATTTCTACCTGCTGCATGGCCATTTAAAACACAGGACCAAATGGGAGGAAATTTGCCAACTGCCTGGTAAAATGGTCTTGTTCCTTCAATTGAGGCTTAATGTGATCTTATTTGGCTCCATGACATTAAAAGATTCAGTGACTCATTTCCACTCTGGGTCTCTTGAATTCTGTCCTTAGCGGTTCCACCTTCTGATACTCAGACCTGAGGACAATACCGATGGTTTTCTCACCACTTTCCAGGTTACCACAGAGATGCCTGGTAGCCCAAGCCCCAGTGGGCATTTGTCCTGTGACCAGACCTTGCAGGTAGAGTCCAGGACACTCTAAGGCAGTGGTGGCGAACCTTTGGCACTCCAGATGGTATGGACTACAATTCCCATCAGCCCCTGCCAGCATGGCCAATTGGCCATGCTGGCAGGGGCTGATGGGAATTGTAGTCCATACCATCTGGAGTGCCAAAGGTTCGCCACCACGGCTCTAAGGAGATTAACTAAAGAAGAGAATGGCCAACTATGACGTGCTTGGGCAGACTGTTCTGGTTAGGTATAAAATAACAGAAGAAAACATCCCACCAATGTTTTCAGTCCAAAACCATTAAAGAAATGCCAGCCCCTTTCCCCATGTGGGGTCAGACTCCAACTTCAGGCTGTCACAGGATATAGATGACCCCCTGTCCAGCCTGTGCCAAGACCTAGAACTGAGTGCTCACGTGTGCAGGACTGCCCCTCCTGGCAATTCCCCACCCCCGAGAGCATTATGCTCTTCTGGAAATAACTTTTGGGGAGTCCTTGACCTAACCAGATGTCATTGACCAGGGCCAAAGGCTTTTCAGATGTTGCCCCTGCTTGGTGGGCCTCTCTTTTGAGTGAGACCCATGCCCTGCAGAATGTAATTCAGTTCTACAGGGTACGTAAGACAGAGATGTTCTGGCAGGCAAATGGTTGAGGACAGCAGCGGTCATGTATATCATCTGGTTTCCCCTGCCTTCCCTTCCCCTTTCTTATCTCTTTCCTCACCCCACCCCCATTCCCATTCCCATTCCCATTCCTCCACTCCCGCTTCTGTTCCTTTGTGAACCTAAGAGCTTCTTGGAGGCTGTTGATCACCATTCTGAGACCAACTTCATCTATTGAGGATTGCACCATTTACATGAGGTGTTCACACAGTACAGAATGCCATCTTGTAGATTGAACTATGTTTTATGGTTTTTAATTATGTTTTAAATGTTACATTTGTGTGTTTAATATTGTTGGAAGCTGCCCTGAGCCCAGCCTTGCTAGGAAAGGGCAGGGTATAAATTTTTTTAAATGGAGATAGGCCCAGAGCAGTGGCGTAGCGCCAAGGGGATGGGGGGCATGATGCACCAGGCACGCACCGGTGCGGAGGCATGGCAGGGGCGTTCTGGGGGCACAGGGCACACGAGTGCCCTGGGTGCAGTTCCCCCTTGCTATGGCTCTGGCCCAGAGGGCTACCCTGGTCCTTCAAGTGGTATTGGAGAAAGAGACATGGCAAACAGTAACCACAGGACCAAGGAGCCAGGATGAGGTCCAACAGATCTGGTTGTACCTGAAGTACTGGCAGGAAATCTTGTGGAGGGAGCTGATGATCTTCCCTGGGCTGTACACCAGAGAGCTCTCCTTTTTGCCCTTGGCTCCTACCTGGCGGAACAGCCTCCCAAAGGAGATCAGGGCCCTGGGAGAGCTCATGGAGCTCCGCTAGGCATTCCGTTGAGGCCCGGCTGTTTCCACCTATCCTCATGGGTATGTGCCGCTCCACTGCAGTTGTGAAGTTTGTGATTGTTGTCATCATTTATTGGTCTACCATCAGATCTAGCCATAGCAGTTGGTTCAGTTAATGGTATTTATTAAATATTTATTAAAATGTTAATTGGATTGTTTTAGTTGTAGTTGAATTAATTTATCATAAATTTTAGACCGCTGCTCGGTTTCCCAATTTTACAGGTTTATGTATGCCGAGACACTTTTATTGTATTGTTGCTGATTTGTAAATCACCCTGAGCCAGTTCTGGGAGGGGTGATTAAGAAATTGAGAAATAGCTAAATAAATAAAACATTTTTCTTAACACAATAAGAACTCTGCCTGAGCATTGATGAGCTTCTTCACTCAGGTCTTTCTTAGGGGATACTGACAAGAGGGCTCCATTGAAGGCTGCTCTGATGGACTGCTCTGTCAGAAGACAGACATCTGTCAGATCTTCACCTCATTGTTCCACCTACAGGGTTGGTGGAATGCTCTACTAAGACGTTAACCACCTTGCTATAACAGTGAGCCAAAGAACCAGTGGGGCCTGTATTAGTAAGTGTTGTGATGTGATGTCACCCCATGGGTCAGTAATGACCTGGTGCTTTCATAGGGGGACTACCTTTATCTTTTACTTTATTCTCATTGCAAAAGGTTTCAGGTATGGTTGTTCCATTGGAATTTGTGTATGGGCTCTGGCCTAGGGGCAAACTCCAGTTAATGGATGTGGGTGGGTCGTTTGCAAACACAGGGGTGCCTCCCAGTCAGTCCGTTCAGCAGCAACAAAGAAGACTAAAGCTGTATATTTGTCCAGTGGGGAAACTGCAACCCTTCTGGTATCAATTTGGGTTGGGAAAACAGCAAGGTGTGGAAGGTTTAAAACCACAACCTTGGTCTACTTAAAAGCAAGGGGGAGATCTGGGTGCACTACTCCTGAGACTTCCAATGCTTCATCTGGCTTGGCTGTTCTTGTTTATAGGTGAAGGGGCTCTTCCTCATGGACTAGATGGCTTTTGTCACAATTATGACAGCGCATCTCTCTTTGCCCTGACCTGGATGCTAGCCTGGTCTTGTCAGATCTCAAAAGCTGAGCAGGGTTGGCCCTGGTTAGTACTTGGATGAGTGACCACCCAGGGATACCAGGGTTGCTACATGGAAGTAGGCAATAGCAAATCACTTTGGAATGGCTCGTGCCTTGAAAACCCCATGGGGGTTGCCATAAGTTGGTTGCAATTTGATGACATTTTACAAACACACACACAATCCCCCCCCCCTTTCCCTTGAGCAGTTTTTCAAGTATGTCATTTGAGGCTAAGAAGGTAGAGGAAAGCCAGCAGGAAAATGGCAATGCTGCCTACTAAGAGTAGTCGCGTCTGTGTGTAACTAAATTCATTTTGGTAGCACATATAACTGTGGAGTTAGTGATTTCTGTAAAACAGATCACAGTTTCCCCACCCACTGAACACACACAACCATTTTCCATTTGTTGACATTCCATTTGAATGATGACTGCTGGCCTGCAAAGTGTTTGCATCAAATACTTACAATCATAGATCCTTTTTCCTCTACAAAAGATAGTCCCTTCTTCCTGAGTGTAAAAAGCAAGATTCTCCCAAACTTCTTTGAGGTCGGACCAGGGATCTTCTGCATCACTTGGTGCTCATTCGTCCGTCGTTGGCCTCTGGAATGCTCTTCCAGTTGCCGTTCAGTCTGCTTCTTTTCCCCCTTGAATCCAGACATAATTTTTTCTGCACGTGCCCCTAGACTGGATTTCTTTTATTGCTGTTCTCCCTTTCCTTGAATTTTCTCTGTGATTCTCATACTCCCTTTCTTTGAATTGGTGATATTCTTTACTTTTTAAATCTTGAGTTAGGAACGTTATGTTTTCCCCTTTCTCATCATGAGACATGTTGTGAAGGTAAACTGTAGCATTGAGTCACAACTGATTCACGGCTCCACTGTCAAGGCAGAGGTGGTTTGACTTCCCTGGTGGTCTCCCTTTCAGGTACCGAAGTCTGATGAAATTGAGTTGTCGGAATTGCCATGAAGCCTCGTGTGGGGTGATTATTATTCAACCTCACTATTATTTTTCACAAAACTGGAATTATTTGTTTATGTAAAATACAGTCAAGCCTCAAGATGGCTACAATAAAATAAAAAGGAATAAAACCATATAAAATCACATAATTAAATGATAGAATAAAGTAAATACATTACAGCAAAATCAAATTTAAACCTATGCTTGCGAGTCCTCTCCTCTGCTGTCAACAGGAGCAGCTCCCTGCCCTCTTCTAAGTGACAGCCCTTCAAATACTGAAAGAGAGCCACCCGAGAGCCCCTCCTCCACCTGTCCCTCGGCCTTTCCTCCTCGCAGGGCTGGGGCTCCAGGCCCCTGGTTATCCTCACTGCTCTCCTCTGTGTCTGCTCCGTGATGCCAGGTGAGGCCTGACCCACACCTTGTACAGCAGGACTGTGGTACTTTGCCATTTGGATGTTATTCATTCCAAGAAATCTCCAAGCCCCACCTGGATGCTGACAACCCTAATGGGAGTACACAAGGAGAGGTGGTCTTTGGGCCTGTGCTCCCACTACCCCCTTTTTTGTGCCGTCCGTGGCAATCAAGTGGTTGAAAGGCTGGCTGTGTGTGCGTGAGCCATTCTGTTTAGGCTGAACTTGTGGTTTGGTTGTCTTTCAGCCCAGACACAGGGGGAGTGATGGTGCAAGTTGTGCTGATGTTCCTCTTCTCTTCTGCTGATAACGACCAGGTGCTTCGGCGGATGATCAGCAGGATTCTGCACCAGAGGCTGAGGTTGTACCGTGGCTCTGGGCGCATAGACCTCTCCTCTTCCTCCCTGCAAGGCAAGTCTCTTGAGTCTTTACCAATGATGGCCATTTGTCCCCATCCAGGGCTTGGCCAGTTTGCATATTGTGTTGGACATACCTGCCTCCTTACTTACATGATGTTGCTTAAACAGTCCAAAGGCCACAAGCAGCATTACACTGATATAATCCCCCAAACTAAACCCTTTTACAATTAATTACTGCTCACAAAAATTAGCTACTAGTAATGTAATTCTATTATCTTTGTTAGATAGTAGCCACTGAATTAAGCTTTATGAGGGAGATAAAATTTATGGGATATAAGTTGCCCTAAATGGCGATATCCCCACTGTTGATTAATCCCAGGATACTCACTCAAAATATCCAGGTTTCACGACTAATTCCCCACAGCTGAACCTCCGAACACAGATTCATCTCAGTTCTGGCAGTCCTCCCCCCTCTTATCCCGTGTTTTTGCCGAACCTACATGAATGTGAACCTTGAAAAAAACACGTCTCCAATCCAGATCGGTGGGGAGGTTCGGGGGTCTAATGTGGTTTCAAATTTCCCACTGTGGAGAGTGATGCAAATGCCTTCCAGCCAATCAGAGCACGGCGGGCTGTGCGATGCGCACACAGCCTTTTTTTTGTTTCGCTCGGCTGAGGCTATCGTTGAAACGTGGGAACGAGAGAATGGGAACCGCTCTAATGTGGGCACGAAAAAGCTGCACATCGCGTACACGATATGTTACAACATATTGTCGCGACAAAAAAGTTCCCGCCCCTACACCGCAAGACAGCCAATCAGGATAGACCCTCCAAGCCAATCGCGTGTGAGTGGTGATTGTCACATTCTTTGAAACTGAGTTAGGCATAGATGCCTTCACTAGAAACATGCTTCAGTGAGGAGGTTGAAACCTCGATGAAATGGTGCAGTTTATTTTGAAACCTGGTTGTATCTGTATTTAATTTTCAGTGGTGATTCGGCCAATCTTTCTGCCTCAGTTTGTCCCACTAGCAACAGAACAACAAAGTATGTTCCAGTGTCTCTACATGCCTCTTTAACGCTGCCAGCTTTGAAAAATCTTTGAGCAGATGAGAACTGTGGAGTGATCTCAGCAGAGCGATGCCCCTTGTGATGCTTCAGCTGCATTTTGTTCTGAATCTCATTCCCTGCTGTTGCTTCAGTAACACTAAGATGATTAAGACTGTTGTTTAAATGATCTCCCTGTCTTGCCCTATATGACAAGCTATACATCTGGGGGTGGTTTCTTATACAGGAAGCAGATTGGCTTTTTCTCGTAGGGGTTTTGCAGACAGTTTCAGTGAACAACTAACTGAAGGACAGTGAGCAGAGGACACCCACATCTGTTGAATATTGTAGACATTCCATAGTTTGCAGAATGCTTTTACTTGCTCTAAGTGCCGTTCTGCATGGGCCAATAAACACGGATGTAGGATGGTAAAAAAACCATTTGGGGGGGTTAAGGGTGATAAGACAAGTCATGTGGTTTATTTTCATAAGATTTTTGGGTCAGGCCAGGAAAGTGGGGGAGGGCAGAGAGAATCTTTTCCTGAGGGTATATGGTGACCATCTCAGAAGTTCTTCTGGCCACCTAAAGCCTGCCTTCTATCGATGTCCTGTAGATCCCAGTTGAGCTAAGAGCAGTGGCGTACCTGCCTAGGGGAAAGGGGTATCCTTTGTCCCCGGGCGCACCAATTTTTGTCATGTGTTTGGTCACGTGGGGGCACCAGCAAACTGGCTGCCTTAACCCCGCCCACTCTGGATGGTGGCCCACTGGGCCAATTCCACCTCTCAGCCCAAGCAAGCAAGCCACCAGAGCAGGATGGGGAGCTCCGCCTCCCTTTGACCCAGCATGCCCTGCCTCCTCTCCTGCTGACTGGCCAGGCAGTAGTACAGAAGGGAAGGAAAGACCAGGCCTGGGAGGAAGCAGCAGTGGGCAGGCAGCACAGGCACGTGGGGAAAGAAGTTGGCTCCGGCTTTTGCCTCCAAGTCCTGCTGCCAGCAGCCCATGTCCCTCGCAGCCGCCTCGTCACAGGACGAGAGAGGTTTGTTTTCGCTGGCCCTGCCCATCGCTCCCCCTTCCACCCCTGGCCCAAGAGCCACCGCTGCTCAGTGGCTTGAAAAAGTAAAAAAAAAACCCACCTCCTGAGACGAGACTCCTGAGTTCCAGTCTCAGTCCATGCCGCTGGCACACTGTGGCTTGAAAAAGTAAAAAAGTAAAAAGGGTGTGTGTGCAAGATTTCCTCTCCCTAAGCGGCTTGAAAAAGTTTTTTAAAAAACCAAACCGGAGACGTCACGATACTCTCTCTCTGCTGAAGCATGAGGCTTGAAAGGGGTTTTTTTAAAGGAAGGGGGAAACCCAAGATCTCCGCTCTCTGCCGGGTGCAGAGCAGCCTGAAAAAGTTTTTAAAAGGAGGAACAAAATGAGATCCCAATTCCCAAACACCCCCCACCAAAGGAAAATAGAAAAAAAAAACCTGCCCCTGGGATTCTCTTCCCTTACCCCCTGGGGTTGCCTCCCCCCCTTGCATTGCTGCCTCTGTTGAGGGGCTCTCTGTTGTGATGGGGGAAGCAGGAAAGATGTGTGGGAGTAAAGGAAAAGGACCTTTCGCCCACCTTGATTCTCCTGCACCTAGATCCTCCTTACAGGAGAGAAAGGAGGGGGAGGGGGAGGCATTCCAAACTGCTTAACAAACAGACTGTCTCCCTCTGAAGGAGCCCAGTCCTTGGATCAGCAAGCATCAGCAAAGACAGGCTCCCTCTGCATAGGTTGAGATAACATTATTTAGTTTTAAAAACTATAGTATCCTACCCCAAGAATCCCCTCCCCCCCAATACTAGTATTTACCTTGCATTGCCATATGTGCTTGGCAGCCTCTCTGATGTTGGGGGGCCAGCAAAGGTGTGGGGGAGGAAAGGAAAGGAACTTTAAGCCACCTTACAAGAGATAATGTGATTGGGGGTAGGGAGGCATTCCAAATCTTCTTGTTCTGTTTGTTTGAGTTGGCTTCAGGTCTGCGTCCATTGTTTTGTAAATTTGTGGCCAGCCCAGAAGGACAGAGGAGGAAGGAACAAACTAAATTAAACAGTCATTCGCATCTTTCCAGAGAGGTTTGTTCCTTTTAAGTATATGAGAGTTGAAAACAGTCATTCCTGCCTTTTGCAGCAAAGGCCAGTGGGAGTGGGGTGGGATCTCTTTATATTATTCAATTATTCTTAAAACTAAATTCCTTAATAAAGAGGATGTAAAATCTTAGCTAAGGTATAACTCAGTAGACTTAAAACTAATTTCTTAACTATGTGTTCACATAACTTCAGAACTTGTTGTGGGTTTTCAGGGCTGCGTGGCCGTGGTCTGGTAGATCTTGTTCCTAACGTTTCACCTGCATCTGTGGCTGGCATCTTCAGAGAGAGAAGTGTGTTACACACTGCGCCCAGTATTGTGATTTCATGATTTTACCTTGTTCTACTGTTAGTTTGGGTTTGAAATTTCTATATAGGTCTCTCCCAGTTTGTCCCCCCACCCCTGCTTTGTGGCTAGGCTGTTACTTGCTAACTTGCTTTGGTTCTACTTTTAAGTTTGTTGTCTTAGCTTTTAAAAAAAGAAAACAACCTTTTCTTTAGAAGTGGTTTGTTTTCCTGTAGTTCTTGCTGTGCCCTGGGCAGATCTGTGGGTCTCCCCACTTCAGTTTTTTTTTGGGGGGGGGGTTGTGTTTCTGCAGCTGTGGTGTAGTGCTGTGTGCATTTGGTAGGAGATTCAGGGCTTGCAAATATGCCCCCGCCCCTTGATGTGCGTAGTTCATTAGGTGTTGTTGTAGAGTGGCTTCATTTTAAAAGGGAGGTGTGTGGAAGGCAGTAGGGAAGGGGGGGTGTGCCTCTGTTCTTCTGGAGGGGGAAATGCTGCTATTTCTCCTCTATTTGGAGCAGTGAGAGGTGTGGGATTGGGTGAGGCTTGCTGTTATGCCAAGCTGTCTCAGTGGTAGAGATTTCAATGGCGGTGCTCTGCTAGGAGTCTTGCTCTGGGTAGGGGCACCAAATTTACCTCAGGGCTGCTGCTGAGTGTCCTGAAAGGAACCAGTCAACTTTGCTGAAGTTTGCTTTGGAGGGGCAAATGCTATGGGGGCACCCAGTTGAAGGTGAAGCTGATGCCCTCAGAATGAGTGCCCAGACATCCAAACTTCAGCAAAGCTGGCTGGTTCTATCTCTACAATGGAATAGTTCTGAACTGGGCTTCTTAGATAATCTGGGGTGCCTTCTTAGTGTCATAGATGAGTTTCTTACCTTCTAGGCTTTAAACATATTTCAGATGAAAAAGCAGTTATTCAAGGTTATTCTAAGACTATCTATATATATAAAAATCTAACAGTTCGTTTTTCTCCTGACAAGTGAACTCCCAAATTACTGGACCGATTGCTTTGAAATTTTCACACAACGTCGCACTCACGTGCGACCAGGTTTGCATACTGTTTCCACACATCCTGTTGTGTACATGTCACAACTGTGGCCGTTTTTGTGAATCTGCCACAACTGTGACAGTTGGAACCACAGTTCTGTTCCGCAACAGCGCCATCTGCTGGCTGTCAAAGCAACACCCTCTGATATAAGGGAAACAAACATGCCTTCTATTCCAGACTATTCCAGACTATTCCAGCCTTTCTCAAAGCAAAAAGGACTTTCAAATCTGCACAGGCTAACCGTATATATGACCGCCTGGAATGTGCATTAGTACATGAGAGAATTCACACCACCCGCAAAGAACTTGCAGCCATAGACAAGGTGTTACTACTTCTCCTCATCCACATCAGTCAAAAAATGAGAAGCCAGGACAGGGACAAAATTGACAACCTCACCTACAGAAAAATGGAGAAAGACATTGCCAGCCACACAAACAGCAGAGGAATTAAGAGGACAAACAGCAAGAATATTGCGAAAAGCAAAACTTTCCCCCACTAATATTACATGAAAGGAAAGAAATGCTATTAAGAATCTCAGCTCAGATCCAGAAATCATCATCCTTCCAGCAGACAAGGGAAATGCAACAGTAATCATGAAGACTGAAAGGAACAATATAAAGAAAAAAATCAGAGAACTCCTGGATCCCACAACATACAAAAAAAAAACTGGAAACAAGACTCCAACCAAGAAACTCACTCGCCAAACCATCACATTGATTAAGAGCTCTGCTCCATTCTAACCACAGACACATGCCAACGACTCTGCAGAAGTCAGAAGCTGGCTTCCACCCCGGGTTATATGGACTCCCCCACCAATCCACAAGGAATCCATCCCACTCAGACCTATTGTGAGCGCGATTGGTTACCCCACGTATGAACTGGCAAAATTCTTGACTTCACAGTTACAAAGCCACATTGGACACACAGCGCATTATGTTAAAGAACTCAGCCCACTTCGAAGCGAAAAAATTAGCTATCTCCATCTCAACCGGCTAGCGACAGACTTATCAGCTTTTAATGTTGTCTCACTGTTCACCAAAGTTCCAGTGAAAGACACATTTGCACTCATCAGCCAAATGTTTCCAGATGACATCACTGCTTAATTTCAACACTGCCTAACAACCAGCTACTTCCAAGGGGACAATGTGATTATTTATGAGCAGACCGATGGGGATTTGGCCATATGGGAAGCCCCCTCCCCCAGCCCAGTGGATAGCCAATTTTTTACATGGAACATTTTGAGAAAGAAACCCTCAACACAGCACCCAGGAAATCTGCAACTTGGTTCTTGGATTTGTAGGATGACGCACTTTTACAAATCTGGGAGCCATGGTGAGGGAGGGAACTGCTGGAATTTTCTTGAACCACCTTTAACAGCATCCACCCAAATGTACAATTTACCACCATAGAAACTGAAAAAGAAGGGAAACTGCCTTTTTTAGATGTTCCTTGGTCTTTGCAGACCCAACCACCAACTGGGCCTCACAGTATATAGAAAACCGACACACAGAGACTGGTGGTATCTACATAAAAAACTCCAACCATCATCCACACAACAGAAACAGGGCATAATCAAAACTCTGACAGATTGTGCAAAATGAATCTGTGAACCTCTATCTCCTCCCTCTGATGGGAAATCAACCATCTATACTCGGGCTCTGCAGGCTAATGGCTACTCCACAACAGAAATCAGGAAAGAGCTTTTAAGACCAAAGGTAGAAACCAAGAGGGACTAAGGGAGAAACAGTCTACCGCGAGGAAAAAATATTTATACCATACATCAAGGGAATCACAGATCAAATAGGGAAACTGATGAAAAAGGATTACCTACAAAAAAACCATTTTCAAACCCACTAGGACAGGGGTCCCAGGTAACCTGCGGCTCTCCAGATGTTCAGGAACTACAATTCCCATCAGCCTTCTGTCAGCATGGCCAATTGGCCATGCTGGTGAGGGGCTGATGGGAATATGGTAGTTCCTGAACATCTGAGAGCCGCAGGTTCTCCCTACCCCTGCACTAGGAAAAATACAGCAGATGCTACTGCCTCAGCAAAGCTGGACAAGAGAGACCCCTCACTTCTGTGCAGGAGTATATCGTGACATATTCCACTGTAGCTGTGGAAAGGGTCCTACATAGGGAACCTACAAAACACAGCATTCAGACCTGTATTAAGGAACACAGAAAGACACTGTTGGCTTAATCATCCTGAAAAATCTGGCAGTTGCAGAACATGTGTTAAGCAATTCTTAAATTCTGGACAATTCAGAAGCCTACTATGTCAGACTGCACAGGAAGCCATTGAGATTCACAAAACACCAGGACAATTCTTTCAATAAGAGAAGAAGAGACTTTGAAGATTAGGGCAGGGCCTGGCTCCCAGTACTTTCTAAAAAAAATGGACTGATAACCCCACCTGCAATACAATGCATCTCCAACCACACCTTTGCATAGCAAAGTTCCAATCTCCAAAACAGTTAATGATTGGTTCCCCCACCCTGGGACATGGACAATATACCACACTAAACTTTCCCTTCTCACTTAGACCCAGTAAGAAACAAACTTTTTTTCTCTGTGATACACCTCTGAAGATGCCAGCCACAGATGCAAGCGAAACATTGGGAAACAAAATCTACCAGACCACAGCCACACAGCCCGAGAAAACCCTCCAGAACCAACCATGCCTTCCTTGAAAATTGCTGCCATCTGGAGTGAAAGGGATGGGGCCCGCAATCTGGACATGACCCACCCACCCTAGCGGAGGAAGGGGAAGGTGAGGGAGGGTCTGGGGGATTTGCTGGACCAAACGCTCTCTGGACAAAACGTAGCTCATGCCTCCCCAGTGTGTGTTTTTTTTTAAGTTAGGTAATTCGCCTCTGCAAGGGAAGGGAGTGAAAGGGACAGGAGCCAGCCACTCTAGGGACATAGCCCACCCACTCCTAAAGCACAGGAAGGGAAAGCGTTAGGGAGGGATGGGCGGGGTGCCATGCAAGGGAACGGGAGAGAGGGAGGGGAGCAAGGGGCCCCTTGCCCCTCCCCTCCCTTGCAAGCATTGTGCAATGATACATGTTTGAACCGTTCGCTTTCCCTTTTCTTTCTTTTCCACCTCACCAAACTGAGCCACAGCAACGCGTGGCAGGGCCCACTAGTGTTTTCTAAGTTAAGTTATTTTCAGAAGACTGTGAGTTCATGTCAGTAAGTGCCTTTGTCAGTATTAAAATTCAATGTGTGCAACTACTGTGGAAAACATGACTTGAAATTTGTCCCTGTCCTCTCCCTCTCTCTCTCCCTCCCAGCACTGTGTTGTGTTTCCAATGCTGGGGTCAATTGGGGGTGCTGGATATAACACTGTAAATGTTTTCATAGCAGTGATAAAACATTTTGAAAGCATTTTGAAAAAATTGGCTAAATGTTTGACTTCTGCTGAGTGGTATGGACTATTGCTGCATTGAGGCATGTTCTATAATGTGATGGTGATTAGAAATGACCTGGTGCAAAAAAATCATTGTTTGGTCATGGTGGGGAGGGTGGCTGCCCATGGAGGGGGGCGCCAAACTCAACTTTTGTCCCCGGGCTCCAGTTTGCCTAGGTACGCCCCTGGCTAAGAGATGCAGTTGCTTCCTTTTTGGAACCTTTCTTGGGACTGGCTATACATACCTGTGTGGACTTCTCAGTTTACTTCTTCACTTCATTGACTGGAGATTGTTGTTTAAAGAATTCTTTTTGAGACCGAGTGCCCAAACTGCAACCCAAAACCCACTTATTTATCGCAAAATGCCAACACAGCAATTTAACCTGAATACCGAGGTTTTAGTTTAGAAGGTACGCATTACTTGGGAGTAAGCTTGGTGGTAGTTGGTGGCTTTGCTTTGAAGCAATCGTGCAACGCTTCGAATGGGTGAATCACGACCCTAGGAGGGTTTAGAAGCAAGCCCCATTGCCAGCAACCGATCTTACTCCCAGGAAAAGGATTGTCAGTTGGGAAAGAGAAGGCAGAAATTCTACAGCACCCACCAGTCATCTCAACTTGACTCCCAGGGAGCTTCAGAAATCTCAGTAGTCATGGTTAGGGATGCACACCTTGAAAAAACTGATATTTTTCAGATCTGGATATCATTAAGCTGAACAATATCTGTATTCCTGGTTTTCCAGGTTCCAAATACTGATTTGGTATTTGGAGCTGTTATTTTCTGGGATTCCAATCATACTTGGCTTCAGTGTTCCCTATGGAAAAATTTTCTGAAGAGCTGGAGATCTTCCTTGTCGAACAAATGGCACCAGGGTTGCAGGGAAACTGCTGATGTCTGTCCATTAAATATCCCCCAAGTTTAAAGTGAATTGGATAAAAAGATCCAGTTCTGTGAACTTCTGAAGAAGGTGCCTCCATTTATCCTCCATTGTCCCTGCTTTCTCCAGGGTAAAGAACAACCAGGACACAAGAACAAGCAAAGCTACCAGTGGCCAAACGTCTGTCAAACAAGATAGAACCTTTAGGCACAACCCCACCCCACCCCCCACCCCCCGAATACAGAATCAGGGAATTCCAGCAGACGCAGGGGATGATGTCACAACCCTAACAAAACAAATACACAACCAGAGAATTTAAGACAACATCAAACCAGAGAATCCTTCAAGCCAACCTAGTAGGACTGCTGTTATATTCCCAACAAATGTAAAATCAGAGAATCCACGCCAATGCACAACCTGAGAAATCAAGCAATGTCAAATCCTTGACTCCATTGTGCACTGCAAACCCAACACAAACCAACTCGAGCAAAAAACACAATGGTGAAGACTAACAAAACCAATTTCAAAAGACAGAACCAAAGCCAAAACAACATGGCAAATTGATACCAGAGCCCTGGGAGGACACATAAAATGAAAGAAAAAATAGTCCGGGTGGCTCATGATACCTGGTAGTCTTAAAACGCTATCCCCAATATTCCCTGTTAACTCATGAATATTTCCACAATTTTTAAGGATCCATACTATCCAGACACCCAAATATATCTGAAAAATACCAATAGGGTATATTTTTGATATATATTTGGATTGGATATATCTGAACACATATCTCTAGTCAGGGTTCTTCTGAGGTTACTTTTGATTTGACAATTCCTTTCGCGCCTAAACACATTTCTGTGCAAACTAACTCCACTGATTTCCACAAATGTCTTTTAGATTGCAGCCTATGGGCAAGCTTGGTTGTTGTAGGTTTCAAGATTTCTACTCTGAAATAACCTTTTCTATCAAGATGCATCTGTTCAGAAATGTCTGTGTAATATAGAGGATTCTGAGACATGTTCTTGTCAAACCTCAGATCTGGAAATCACAGAAACTGTAGATTTGTTCTAAAGCCTTTAATTTCAGAGCGTAGGTAACATCTACCCTGCCCTACTGCCATTTGGCACTGACAGGCTCAGTCCTGACATTCCTCCCTCTTTAAGACCTCCCCCCCTCCCCGGATAGTCAGGGTAAGCCCGGTGGAAAGCTTTCACTAAGCGGGGGGCTTGCACATATCCTGAGTCCACCCATTCGTTGTGTCCGGCTGGGAAATGGGTCCAGGCAATCAGGTACTGCAGGCGGTTGCGATGCACCCTGGAGTCCAGGATCGCTTCCACTTCATGGTGAGGCTCCCACTGCACTCGGACTGGAGCGGGCACCTTGCCCAGGGATGCCAGTTGTCTAGGAACACCTTCTTGAGGAGGCTGCAATGAAAAACCGGGTGTATGGCTCTCAGATTCTTAGGCAGCTGTAGCTCGGCAATCACATTGTTAATCACCCTAAGCACAGGAAAAGGTCCAATATATTTCTTCCCCTGCTTCCTACACCCCTGCAACCCCCTCAAGTTCCTGGTAGACAAATACATCCAATCCCCCACTGCGAGAGTGTTGGGGAGCCATTTCTTATCAGCTTGCCGCTTGTGCCCCAGTTTAGCCTTCTCCAGCGCCTTTTGCATGGGACCCCACGCTTACCGGATAGACTGCACCCATTCCTGGAGCTCCACCGGCCCCTGTTCCACCTCCCCCAGGAACAGAAAGTGTTAGCCAACTGGCCTGAAATGACCTTAAAGGGTTTTTTTCCTGTGCTACTATGCACTGCGTTGTTGTATGCAAACTCGGCGAAGGGGAGCAAGTCTGCCCAATTAATGTAACACCACATCCCATGCACCACACTCCAGGTTTGCTGGTAGACCAGGTGATGTGAGGGTCATACTCGCACAGCAAGGGCACCCTGTTCCAGGGTAGCATTCGTGCATTCACTTTGCCCATCTGTTGCTGCGTGGTACACCAAGGAAAGGGCTTGTTCCATGCCTAGCAGAGAAAATGGCACCAGAACTGCAAGACGAACTGGTTGTCTCGGTCTGAAATTATTTTGTCAGGGGCAGCATGAAGCCTATAAATGTGAGTCACAAACATTTGGGCCAGTTTGCTTTCTGTTGGGAGTGTGGTGCATGGGATAAAACGAGCCTGTTTCGAAAACAAGTCCACAACCATCCAAATCACAGACTTCCCTTTGCTGGATGGGAGGTCAGAGATGAAATCCATGGAGATCACTTTCCAGGGAGTGGGAGGCACTCCCTTTCCTCGAACACATGCTGGAGGACCTGATACAGGAGGGAGATGGCCGGGGTCTCCATCGAACCCCCACCAACCCCTGCAGCCCCCCTTCCTCCACTGGAGGGTTGCAGGGGCCAGCCGCTAGGTGATCCCTGGGGGGGGGGGTCAATGAATTGCAGTGTACTGGTAGACCAGGTGATGTGAGGGTCATACTCGCAGAGCAAGGGCACCCCTAGGACCAAGGCGTACTTGGCCACCGCAGCAACAATGAAACTCTGCCGCTCCCAATGCCCCCCGCAGCAAATCAAGGCGGGTTCCATCTTATGTGTGGCCGGGGCACCGCCCAGCACCCCACTGTCCATTTGCTCGAATTGGATGGGTCGATGTAGGGGGATTCACTTCAGACCCAATTGGCGCCCGAATTGACCAGCGCTTGGGTTTGGATTCTAGTCCCACAAGCCTGGTTAGAAACCTCTACAGGGAGGAGGAATGGTTTATTGGATCCACTCACTCGTGGGTTCACGCCCTTGAATGGGACCTGGCCGCAGGCGCGCTTCAGGCAACGTTGCTGTCATTTCCCGCCAACTCATCACTGGATTCCATGTTGCCCGCTTCCGCAGAGGCCGAGCTTGCTTCACACGGTTCCACTTGCAGCTCCATCCCTTTCTTGAAAGGAGGCTTCTTCACCACCCGACTGGCTGCACCTGCCTTCTTCACCTTGCCTGCGGGGGGGGGCAATGGGCCAGCTCGCTTGCTGGGGCACATGGCAGCCAGGCGCCCCTCCCCTCAGCAATGCAGGCAGAGCCCCAGCCAACGGTGGTAGGCATATAGGAACTCTGCTGCCTTGTCGCTGTGGCCGGGTGCCGTCCCACCGAGAGGGGAGCGGCGGGTAGGCGGCAGTGGAGACTTGTGTGACAGACTCCTCTGTCACTTGAGCAGCTGTACCTTGCGCAGTCGGATCTCTGCTTCCCCGGCCCGCGTGTACCACCTGCCAGGGAAGTCGGTTCTGCAGTCACTAAGGCCCACTGGGCCACCTTGGGGTGCAGCCATTCCTTGAAAAAGTGGATCTTTACCAGCTCCAGCCAGTCCTGGATCACTGCAGCCAGCTGTCGAAACTCAGACACAAAGTCGGCCACGGATCGGGTCCCCTGCCGGATCCACTGGGGGCACGCGGACCTTTTCCTCATGGAAAGGGTCCTCGAACTGCCACCATAGTGCCAGCAGTAAGCGGGGGAAGGAGCGCAACTCGTGTGACCGGCCTTTGTACAGTCCTACGTACCAGGTGGCCACCTCCCCTCCCAGGAGGGCCCCTACTTCATGCACCATCTCGATCTCGTCCTCATACTCATCTTCGTACTGTTCCATGTGCGCTTCCACCTGCATTTTAGTTGCTGGTGGTGGTGGTGGGCGTTCGGACAGCCCTGGCGGTGCTGGGAGGAGGGGGTGCCTCCAGCTGGTCGGCCAGCTGGTCGGCCGGCTCTGCACTGGCTGGCAGGACCAGCTGGGCCACCCCATCCGGCGACGGCGGCACCTGATGTTCCCTTTCTCCCACCTCGGGGCAGGCCAAGAGGAGTTCCATGTTGCGCTGTAAGAAGTAAGATCCTGCCGCATCTTATCTCGCTCGTGCTGCCAGGTGACCGCTCCTCGCTCAGGGGCCCACGTTCCCAATCATGCCGATTCCATACTCACATCCCTTCGGGCACCATACCCGCTTCCACCATGTGGATCGGACCGGTCAGGTGCACGGACATCCAAGTCTCCGTCCCCACCCCTGTCCCTGTCCCCACTGTTCAGCTCGTGGGGCACCCTGCTGGCCACCCTGTCAATTTCCTGGTCCCCCATGTTGCCCCGGTCAGGCTCAACTTTGAGGGGCTTGCCTGTAGCTCCATCCGTGTCAGACATGGGGCCGAGTGCAAGCTTGGTTGTGAGATTCCTCTTAATGTCAAATTGTCGGATCTGGAAATCAAGGAAACTATAGATTTGTTCTAAAGCCTTTAATTCAGAGCATAGGTAACATCGTAAAAAAGAGGAATCTGTACTTGAGGATTCCCGCTCAAACCCACTACCTATATCCCGTTGCCCCCTCCCACTGAGCCAAACGGCTCCTGCTATCCCTCTACAAACTACAAAGCATTCACTACAAAGCATTGCGAGCCTGGGAACAGTTCACATCTTCCTTTGATACGATCTGTGTCCGGGATACCCTGGGGCACCGAGGGGAAGACACCGGGCTTTCGCCCCACATCAGAGGATGGTACACCACCTCCCCCTACACCACCTCCTCTACCTGCCACACCCTACCTGCCCTACCTGCCATTTGGCACTGACAGGCTCAGTTCTGACAGTTCTACTGCCACATTTAAATCAAGATTGGGTACCGTCAAATGGCCTTCATTTGTAGCACCTGGACCTGGCGATCGATCAGATGTCTTCCATTATTGCTGTATTTCAATGAACTACAGCAAGTTTCTAGAAAATCTCTGGGTTCCTAGTAGTGTTATCTGAAATGATAGGATCTGTTCCTTTTAGGATGGAGAATTAGCTTGCTTTGTGAGAAGGGGTAACCATGAATCTTTTACACTGCATTTCATTTTCCCCCACAAGGCCCTCGCCACCTTTAAAGGGGCCCAGAGGAAACCTTTTAGGAGGCAGGAAGCGTGGCCACCCCAGAGGAAGAGCTGGACTGCTTTTGTGGCCCTCAGGGAGAGAAGCGAGGTTGGGAGAGGCGCGATAATGTAAGAGTACAGGCATGGCTTGAAATCTCATCTTCAGGGACTTAGTATAATACTGTCACCCTTACAATATCATTCAACAAGGTGCCTCACAAATAACAGGGCAGGATGCCATAGGAGCCTCTTTCATTATGAAGGGCAGATCTGGACGAGATGTGTGGGGGGAGCTGCATTTGTTTATTCATGTCCTGTTTGTGAATCAAGCACAGTCTTTGTTTATGGTCTTTGTTTATGATAGGAAGGAACCTGTGGCTTAGAAGTAGAGCCTCTGCTTGGCATGCAGACAGTCCCAGCTTCAATTACATTCCTAATTTCTAGAATGCCTATGATGAGATGCAAAGAGCCCAAACAGCTACTCCCACGGTCCAAACTGTGTCACCAAAGAAGGGGAAAGCAGGCAGCCAAAGAGGTACAGCAGAGGCTGTACTTGGACTTCTAGTTAAGTAGCCAAGCAGAGAAACCAATATTTGGAAAGGGGTTCCCCAACATCTACGCTGCCTATAGTTGAAGTGGTAAATACAAGGGGAAGATCAACAGAACCCATAACAACCCACTAGTTAGTTCTGTCCAGGATGAAGAACTGTTTGAAATTGTGCCTTCAAGATCTCCCTTTTAAGAAACTCACATCCATCATGCACACCTTTTCTTTCAGTATTCTTAACCATTGGATCACACCTAGCAAATTCCTGAAATCAGCTTGCTTAAAGTCTAGAATGTGTGTCTGACGATGCTTGGCATCCCCTTTCCACTGTACAACAAACTCCCACCGAAGGATCCTGCCACTTCCACCCCATTAACTGGGTCATCATTGTTGGTCAGGAGGAGATCTAAAAGAGTCAATCTCCTTGTTGTCTCTTTAACCTGGACCATGAAATTGTCTGCAAGGCAAGCGAGAAATTTTCAAATGGTATACACATTCATTAATCAATTTTGTGGCAAAATGTACATGCAAATGAGCTGTTTTGACCAGCAGTCTTCTCAAGAGCAAATTCACTTGTGAACATTCACCCAAATTTACAGCTACGATCGGCACATTTGTCTGGCGCTTGTCTCTGCCTCTTGCATTATCTTCTTTTACTGTAGTATATGGCCTCAAAAACAGCAAGGAACAAATGAGGGATAAGGAGACAAAATCAGAATTTAACAAAAGAGAGCTGGATTACCCATCAATGAACAACGGTGTAACCATAACATTATGTAGACGAGCAGTTGGTGTGAGATTTAATTTTTGACTGTGGCTTGTACTATCCTAGTTGATAACTGACAACATCAAAGATTAATTAGAAAACTCTTTCCATCAACACACAGAATTGTCCCTCCTCCTTACAGGAAGGCAGACGGGCCCTGATGTGACCAAGACAGCAGGAAACACACACCACCTGCAGCCCAGAGAGCAGCTTCACTCTACTTAAGAGGCTACTCGGATATGCAGAAAAATACCTTTTTTTTAATTAACAGAAGAAGTCCCAGAATATCCTCCAGACCCAGGACTTTGGAAAGTGTGAGTGGTGACAGAGTGTGCACCCTCATGGGCAACTGGCTGATAGGAAACAGTTGGTGACAGATAGAAGAGGCAGTTTGAAAATACGCAGTTATCTGCTTAGAGCTGTGTGGGGGCTGCCAGCTCCACCCTGGGAAGTCCTGGGAGATTTCAGGGCAGTGCCTGTTCAGGGGGGAATCTGGGGAAGCATTTTGCCTAGTTTGAGCCTGCAGGTGCCTTTGAAACTCTGACATCATCGCATGGTGAGTGCAGCTACAGGGTAGCTCCCCTGAAATGGCTGCTGCAGGAGGTGGAGCCAACTGCAAAATGGATGCCCCACCTTCCCTTTAGTCACACAGTGAAGATCTTTGTACTGAGCTGGCAGCTGCCACCAAAGCAATACTTTTAACAGTCTGCACAGCCAGTCAAATCTCAAGATGCCAATCAAATGTCTTGCTGGGCAAAAGCCTGCTATCTCCACCCCCTTTCTAAACACACTCGCTGGCTCCAGAAACAATGCTGTCTGGCACCACACTGGGGACCCCTGATCTGTGATATGCTGTAGAGTCTGTTTTGTGAACCTGCTGGAGGAATTGCTCCCTGTAGTCTAGAGATCAGTTAGGATCCCTGGAGAACTCCAGGCATCACCTGGAGGTTGGCAACCCTAGTTTTGCAAGAGGGAAGTGTTACAACGGAGTAACGTGTTTAATAAAAATTAGCTAATAAGCTTGAGCCGACAAGGAATAAAATTAAAGAAATAATTTTTATTCCAAACCAACAGAGGGTCTGTTAGAATCAGAGGAGTCGCCCTGATTATACAAATGTCACAGTTCTTATAGGGTAAAGACAGCTGATGCATCATAAGTGTTGCAAAGCCAAATCCTGTCAATTCATGACATTTCAATATTCTCATCATTGTTAATCATGGCAATACATTGTTAAATAGCATTCTTAAGAATATAGTTTCTCACATGGCTTGACACACACTTTGCTTTAATTCTGCTGATCAGTTCTTTTTCTTACACACACTTTCTCAGCTAGTTGCTAAGTGAAAGTATCTTTTCTTTGGAATGTGGGAAGAAACAATAGGGGCTGCTTAGAAAGCAAAGTGCCTTTGCTATATTTCTGAACAATAATTCTTAATACTAAAATGTCTTCAAGAAGACTTGCTTAAGTTACATATAAGTATGCTTTAGCTGAAATGTTTAAATGCTTTATTTCTATTTTCTAATTTCTAGGTCTGTGCTTTTAGATATGTTTTAGTTGAAGATATTATTTTAATGAGATTTGACTTGCATACAAGCATAAGTTAGCTGAGTATTTCAGCTAGTGCAACAAGTATCTTTTTCTGGAATGCAGGAACACTGAATGCTTTCTCCTAACAAAGACACTTTTTATGATTCTGTGCAATGACTTTAAGCTGTATTTTTACCAAAATCTTTTTCAGAGAGCTTGATTAAGGCCTATATGATTTTGCCTCAGTTAGAAAACCTTAAATAATGTTATTGCTCATTATAAATCCTTAGAGCTGTGCTTAACAAAATTGTCAAGGAGGGCTGAGTGCAAAAGGCCTACGTGATCTTCTGCCTTGCAACTTATGGCTGTCAGCACAGAGATGTAAAAGGCATTGACTGGCTAAATATAAAATAATTTTCCTGTTCTGTGCCTACAAAAGGAGCATTGCACACTCAATGGGCTACTTTTGCAGGGAATGTTTAGCTCTGAAATAATCTAACTTAGGCAGTATATTACTATAGCTATCAAACAGGGAGTAGAATGAATACAAATCACAAAAAGAGGAAAAAAAAGAAGAGGGAACCAAACTGTTAAAAAGACATTATTAACAGTCCAAAAGTAGGACATTAAGTGATGAGGGGAAAATAAAACAAATGCAGGGATTGATTTTAAAACCGACTGAAGAACGATGCTGTATAGTCCTAAAGATGGTGATGTCAGACCTTCGGGTCTGGAAATAACAAAGACTGTTGGATCGTTCCAAAGCTGTTTATTCCCGTGATGCGGAAGGTACATAAGAAAAGAGAGGCTCAGATCTGCCCCCTATATCTCTTGGTCCCCCTTCCACCCCACGCCCAATGGCTCTCCCCATTTTACACTTCAAAGCGAAACCAGTCCTGGGAACAGATCACACTTCCCTGGCAATAAGATCTTGTGTCTGGGGAACCCTGTGAAGAGAGGAAGAAGGGAGGCACCGGGCACCTACAAGTTGCCGTTGTAAAGTCAACCCACCCATATCTGTATCTCACTTTGCCCATCGGTCGCTGTGTGAAACCCAGAAGAAAGGGCCTGCTCGGTGCCAAGCAACTTAAGGAAGTGGCAACAGAACTGCGAGATGAACGTGCCCCCTCTGTCAGATATTATTTTGTCGGGGGCGGCATAATGGAGTCTGTAGATGTGGGTCACAAACAGCTGGGCCAGCTTGCTGGCCGTCAGCATCGAGGTGCAAGGGATAAAGTGAGCCTGCTTCGAAAACAAGTCCACAACCATCCAAATCACCAACTTCCCTCGGCTGGACATGAGACCCCTAAAGCGCCAGGAGGTGGGTGCGTGGGGGCACATAGAGCTTATCCCCTTTCCACCAGAACTTGCCTCGGTTCACCAACTCGTCGCTGCCCTCCTCCTGTGGCACCTCAACGGCTCCCGAAGCGGGCAAGGCAGGGGGGGGTCAGCATGCAGAGTGTTGACACCGCCAAGCCCAGTTGGAAGGGGGAGAACACAGTCACAAAAGGGGCAGGGGACCCTGGGGAGGGGTCGGGCAAGTGAGACAGGGCATCAGCTAGTCAATTAGACTTCCCCAGGAAGAAATGCAGGGAGAAGTTGAAACGGGGGAAAAAATCAGCCCAACGGAGCTGCTAGGAGGAAAGCTTCCCAGGTGCCCTAAGCACCGCCAGATTCCTATGGTCAGTCCACACCTCAAAGGGAAGGGAAGCGCCCTCCAACCAATGGTGCCAGGCAGACAAGGCACACTTGACAGCCCCCGTCTCCTTAACCCCAACAGTCCAATGCCGCTCTGCCCCTGAAAACTTGCAGGAGAGGTAGGCGCAGGGCTGCAGCTTCCCATCCTCCCCCCGCTGTAACAGGGCCGCGCCCATCACCTTGTCTGAGGCATCAACATGGACAACAAAAGGCTTGGAGGGGTCACCATGGTGCAGGATGGGCTCCGATGTGAAGGCAAGCTTGAGAGCCCAAAATGCCTACCCGCACTGGAAGGAAGCGGGGCCACCAGCCTCGCTGCCGCCTCCTCCTTTTCTTTAGTGCGCAGCAAGTCAGTGAGGGGGAGGGCCAGGCGGGCAAAGTCAGGGATAAAGTCATGATAGAAGTTGGCAAAGCCGAGGAATGACTGCAGCTGCCGTCTGGTGTGGGGCTCCTCCCAATGCAACACATCCTGCACTTTCCTCAGGTCCATCTCCAACCCCTGGGTGGAGATGCAGTATCCCAAAAAATCAAGTGTTTCCTTGTGAAACTCACACTTGGACAGCTTCACAAACAGCTCATTGTCCAGCAGCCGCTGTAGGACTGCCCGAACGGTTTTCACGTGCTCCTCCTCCGTCTGGGAGTAGATGAGGACATTGTCCAGATACACCACCACCCCCTTGAACAGAAAGTCTTGTAGCACTTCGTTGATCAAAAACATAAATGTCCCAGGAGCCCCACTGAGCCCAAATGGTAAAATTCTATAGGCAAACTGACCAAACTTCGTGTTAAAAGCCGTGAACTTCTCATAACCCTCAGCAATTCTCACATGGTAATAAGCCTCCCTCAAGTCCAACTTCGTGAAGATCTTGCCCTGCCCCAAACATTATGTTTATTATTGTATTTTTATTGTATTTTATTGTATTGTATTTATAAGATTTAGCTTTTACTGTTTTATCGCAGCTTTTAAAGATTTTGCCATTTTATTATGTTTATTGTTGTACACCGCCCGGAGCCCCTCGGGGATAGGGCGGTATAAAAATCTAATTAATAAAATAAAATAAAAATAAAAAAAATCCTTGATCAGCGGCAGGGGGTGCTTATTGCTCATGGAGACTGTGTAAGGAATTCCAACGAGGCAGAAATAAAAGGCTTTTGGTTGAAAGACCATTTATTCAGACATCTTAGAAAGCTCACACACACGACATGACAGGAATGGGCCTTCCCGCCCAGACCACAGGTTATAACCCCCCTCGTTCCATCCCCCTCCCTGAGTCTCCAGTCCCATTCTCATGGGAACGGAATTCTCATCTCGCTCTAAGAGATAAGCCCTCCAACAGTGTGGTTGCTGTGGATTCTGGCCCGTCGCCCGTGCCAGGAAACTCAGTCAAGGCCAAACGGCTGTGAAGAGATTCAGCACCACTGAGATCTTTACATTCTGCCTCTCCTAAGACAAAACCTTCCCCCCTGGTTTCAGTGGAAAAGCACGATGAAAAGCAGAAATAAGGGAGGGGGCATCGATATTTTCCGAATACACCCATTGATTCTCGCCGCACGAATATCCCACCCACGAAACTAAATACTGTAAGCGTGCCATGCATTAAAGCGAGAGTCCAGAATAGCATCAATTTCATAGTGCTTGTGGCCATCAATTATGGTCGGCGGGGGTCTCTCCGGAGGGCCGTGCCAGGCATCGAAAGCAGGAGCCTCCTTGAGCAAACTAGAATGAAAGACGGGATGGATATTACTTAAGGAATTAGGCAATTCTAAACAAGCAGTAACATCATTGATCACTTTTGTAATCCTAAACGGACCCACGAATTTCTTGCCTAGCTTTGAATATTTGTGAACGTCTCTAAGGTTCTTGGTAGACAAATAGACCCAAGCCCCTACACGTAAAGGAAAGTCAGAACGATGTTTATCCGCCTGAAACTTTTGAGAGTCCTTGGCTTGCTGTAGGGCAGTCTGGACCGTTTTCCACCCCTCAGCCAGGGATGAAATCCATTGATTGAACTCAGGAGGTTGCAGCGCCTCTGTGGGCAGTTGGGGCAGTGGTGGGAAAGAACGACCAGACACAATTTCAAAGGGAGTCTTCTGTGTGCTGCTATGAATGGCATTGTTGTAAGCGTGCATCCGCAAATGGAATTAAATCGCACCAATTGTCTTGATGGTAGTTAGTGTAACAACGTAAATACTGCTCTAGAGTTCTTGTTCGTCCTCTCTGACTCACCGTCACTTTGAACGTGGTAGGGGATGCAACCGCCGGGGTGGTTCCCAACAAGTCCAGGAAAGCCTTCCAAAATTTGGAAATGAATTGGGGCCCGCTGGTCGGACACCACCTTGGAGGGGGCGGAGTGCAGGCGATAGATATGTTGGATAAACAACCGCGCCAGTTTCGGGGCAGAGGGAATGGTGGTGCAGGGGATGAAATGCGCTTGTTTGGAGAACAGGTCTACCACCACCCATAAAACAGTGTTTCCCTGGCTTTCCGGCAAATCTGTAATAAAATCCATTGAAATAACCTCCCAGGGCCGGGAGGCGACGGGGAGAGGTTTTAAAAGGCCATGGGGTTTTCAGGATGGGCTTGGCCTCCGTGCAGACTGTGCATCCCTTGATATAAGTCTCAATGTCTTTGCGCATGGTGCGCCACCAGAACTGGCGGCGGGCCAGGTGTAGCGTTTTGAGGAAGCCAAAATGTCCAGCCGACCTGGCATCATGGCAGGCTTCGAGAACCTGCTTACGGATGGAAGGGAGGCATCGCACTCAACACCCCCCCCCCTTTCCAAACGCGATCCTCCAAGCGCACTTGGGAGTCTCCTTCCTCCGCTGGGAGTTCATGGAGCCCCGCCTCCTCGAAGTTCCCGCAGGAAGGGGGAGACGATGCTCGAACGGGCGAAGGGGGAGGGGGCGCGGAGGCTTGCGATCGAGTGACAGCTAATCCTAGTGGGGAGGAGAGAACGGTGCAGGATCTCCCGTAATGAAGAACCGCCCCCCTCCCCGGGAAGACGAGACAGCGATCAGCCAGTTTATTAGTTTTCCAGAAAAAAATGTACTGTGAAGGAGAAGCGGGAGAAAAAATCAGCCCAACGTAGTTGCTTGCGGACATTTTGAGGGGGGGTGGAGAGGGCGACCAGATTCTTGTGATCCGACCAAACTTGGAAGGGGTGTTTGGCCCCCTCAAGCCAGTGGCGCCAGGTGCATAGCGCCACCTTGATAGCAGCAGTCTCTTTATCCCCCACGGTCCAGTTGAGTTCAGGGCCAGAAAATTTTTTGGATAAGTAAGCACACGGCACAAGTTTTCCATCTTTATTTTTCTGCAAGAGGGCTGCGCCGAGCGCCTTGTCCGATGCATCCACGTGAACTACGAAAGGAAGGTCAGGGTCGGGGTGTTTCAAAATAGGCTCGGTAGTGAAAGCTGACTTCAGATGCTGGAATGCCGATTGACATTCCTGAGACCAAGGGAGGGGAGCCCCGGGCTTGGCAGCCTGTGAATCCTTGCCTTTGGTGCGTAAAAGATCTGTGAGCGGAAGGGCTAGTTTGGCAAATTGGGGTATAAAATCACGATAGAAATTGGCAAAGCCAAGGAAGGATTGTAATTCCTTTCTGTTAGTGGGGGCCGGCCATTGGAGTACTGCGTCTATTTTCGCAGGATCCATTTTTAAGCCTTCGGGTGAGATCCGATAGCCTAAATAGTCTATGGAGGACTGATGAAAACAGCACTTTGACAATTTCGCGAAGAGAGAGTTGTCAAGCAAACGTCGTAATACCTCCCGAACCAGGGTTTCATGCTCTTCCATAGTTTGTGAATAAATCAAAACATCATCTAAGTACACGACCACACCTTTATACAATAAATCTTGCAAAACCTCATTGATAAGGGCCATAAAAGCTCCAGGTGCTCCAGCCAAACCGAATGGCATTATTAAGTATTCATATTGTCCAAATTTGGTATTAAACGCTGTTAAATGTTCATAGCCCTCCGCAATTCTGACCCTGTAATAAGCCTCTCTTAAATCCAACTTAGTAAAAATCCGGCCCTTGCCCAGTGCATCTAGGAGGTCTTTGATTAAGGGCAAGGGATATTTATTAGACATGGAAACAGCATTTAATCCACGGTAATCGGTACAAAGTCTCAAAGAGCCATCTTTTTTCTTCACAAACAGAACAGGGGCGGCGTGGGTGTGTTTGGTGGCTCGTCGTATGAATCCTCGAGCCAGATTCTTATCTAAGAAAGCACGGAGCTCCTTTTCTTCGGTGGGGCTCATGCGATAGATTCTACCTTTGGGCAGTTGAGCTCCGGGCTGTAGGATGATTTTGCAATCGGTATCCCTATGGGGGGGCAACTGATCGCATTCCTGTTCCTGAAACACTCTGGCCAAGTCTTTATAAGCTTGTGGGACTTCGTTGGGATTAGGAGTCACCGACGTGTGCAATGCGCTGGAAGCCAATGGTTCAATGTCATTTGGAGGTGGAGTTTCCCCCCACTTCATGTGCTCCCCGCAGGGGGGGTCAGTGAATTCTATAATTTGCTCTTTCCAAATGATATTTGGCTCGTGTAATAACAACCATGGCATGCCCAAGACAATGGAGTGTTTGGCCACTGGAGCAAGAACGAAACTAATCTTTTCCCAATGGTCAGCGCAACGGAGAAAAACGGGTTGCGTTTTGAATCGGGCTGGACCCTCAGCCCCGAGTGGGCTGCCATCCATTTGGGTAAACGGAATGGGCTTCGCTAGGGGAATTTGGTCTAAGCCAAGCTCCTCAGCCACCTGCGGTCGCATTAAACAGTGGGAGCAGCCAGAGTCAACGAGGGCGGAGGCTAGGAGACGTGTATGCTTGGCAGGGTTGGCTAAAGAGGCTTGAATAGTAATGGGCGCTGCCTTCACTCACCGAATCCGGAGTAGGACCCATGTCCAAGGGCGCTGAAGATAGGCACACCGCCACTTCCCCCTCCTCAAAATCCTCCTCGATGGCGGCCTTGGACGAGCCAGTTGGGGGAGGACCAGACTTCCGTGGAGGCTTGGCAGCGGGGGTGCGGGAGACCGGAACAGCGGGCTTCTGTTTCTTGGGGCAGTTGGCAGCCAGATGGCCAGGACCACCACAATAGAAGCATAATCCCAAACGGCGGCGGCGCTCAGATGTGGTCTCGGTGGAGACGGGTGAGCTTGGCTTGCGAGTGGATGGGGCAACCGTAGTGGTCTTCGGACGCGGGCGTCCCAGCACGAGCGTAATCCAGACGGGCCGCAACTTGTGAACCCAGATCAATCCACTCAGCAACGGTGCGCGGAATGCGGATGAGGAGTACTGTTTCCCGAAGTTTGGTATTCATAGCCTCGAAGAAGTATTCACATTTCATGCGTTCAGGCCAGTCAGGAGGAAGTTTAGTAGCCGCCGCACGAAATTCACGGGCAAATTCGGCAAAAGAGCGGTTGCCCTGTTGAATGGACTTTATGGTACGAATGGCTTCGTTCTCAGCATCCGGATCTTGGAAGCGGGCACGTAAGGCTTGAAGAAAATGCAGCCACTGTCAATGCGAGTATCATCCGCTTGCAATTAGTAAAGAGTCACAAACCAGTCAGCAGCCACCCCATCCAAGACGGACCCGATATCCCGTATTTTTTCACGTTCAGAACGGTACAGATCATCAAACTCCTCCATATGTGCATCAAGTTGCAGAATGAAGTAAGGGAGTTTAGAGGCGGTACCGTCAAAGCGGGCGGCAGGATGGGAGGCCTATAATATCCTCTTTCAACAGCTCTTGGAGCTCGCTGGGGTTGTGGTTGCAATGGCTGGGGCGGTGGAGCTGGGAGAGCAGGAGCAGGTTGAAGTACCGCTGGTTGAGGAGGCAGAGCGGGGCCCAGCAGCGTCGTCCCTCCGGTGAGAAAGGAGGCAGCAGGAGCGTGGGGAGGGATTGAAGTAGGGCCTTGCAGCGCCGATCCCATGGCAGGGGGCGCGGTGGTGGGCGCTCTGGTAAAGTTGTAAGCACCGACTCGGGTTCGTGTCATCGTATCTCGCTGCCTCTTCAGCTCCTGCTCCAAGGCAGCCAATTCTCTCTCTTTGCGAGTTAAGGCATCTTGGTGCGCATGTAGGGCCGTTTTTTCATGATCCAGTTTTGCTTGTTCATCCCGCTGAATGGCCGCAGTCAGCTCGCTCTGCGTTTGGATGGCCCTAATGCTTTCGCGCTGGCGCTCCAGATCCATCTTGGAGTGATCCAGGACTTTGTCATGAATCGATAAGTTCTGCTGGTACTGCCGTTGCAACGCTTCCTTGGCCCGGTTTAACTCGAGTTGGACGACCTGACGTTGTTGTTCTCGGTCCCTTTGCAGGCATTCACGATCTTTTTGCAGCTGTTCGCGTTCCTCCTCCCAGAGCCTGCGTTCTCGGTCCCATGCTTCCTTGACATCGCACAGTCTGGCCACTTCATCGTCCCAGCTTTCTTTGGGACTATGACTGTTCTCATGGGGAGTGCTACATTATATTATCACTGGTTTTGGCACCAAATCCAAATCATTTATTTACGGTCATCGACTAGAACAGCAATAACAGAAATACACAATTCAGCAATAATGAATCAAAAATCAAGATGGTACATAGTACAAAATATATAGTCAATATTACTGACTGAGGGGATGTTTGCAGGAATTAAATAATTTATATAAACTTTTTTCTGTGACTTATGTTTAAAATCCCATTACAGCTAAATTGCGGTACAATGGATAAAAATACAAAGATTGGAACAGTGATAAAAATTTAGGTATAAAAGGCTCCTACAGTATTGCAAAAAGGAAGCCAATAAGGACTGGCTAAAAAACTGGACTTCCGGCTATGTCTAAATGGTTTTGGTGCCCTTTCACCAGAACTCTCTTTGCTGTTGCTCTTCTATCATGAATAAATTCCTTGGAATTTTAAGTGAGTTGTTACTGATCTGAGAGTCTGACATAGAGAATTCTGCAATAAAGTGTCCTACTTTATGCTCCCATCGCCGGCTGAAGTAGTGCATGTTGTTTCGGCCTTTTCAGCATTTTATCTAGTTGGGGCCCCTTCCAGCTGGTGGACATTGTTACACAGCAGATGGAGGATGAGTTGAGCCTTGAGGAGTCTAAATTGGATACAGCCTCAGCAGCCCCTGCAGCTCAACACTCCCTGGAGTTTCAGGGGAGTAAGTTTGACTTGGGCAAAGGGGCCTCATTAGGAGTATTAACTGGAGAGTCGCATGGCCTTGGAAAAGGCCCCCTGGATTACTTGGTGGAAGTCGAAAGTGGAACGGTGCAAAAGTGCTGTGTGGCTGACCGAACCCCTCGCTACCATTGGAGAGGATGACTGTCAGGATGATGTTGGTGTGTGCTCTGTCCTTGAGTTTTTCCCGCTTGTCAGCCTGGCTATCTGCCTAGACGGGGTTTTTTTGCTTTTATGTTATCTTGGCTTGACTGTGTGAAACTATTTGCTGTTGAATCTTTTGTGGCGGGAGAGAGGGTTGCTACTGTGTTAAAACTATTATCAAAGTTCTGAGGCTCTCAGAACTCGCATCGCCTGTATTCAACTATGTCTGCCAGTACAATAAAGAACTGAGAATGGTTACTTTTGCCTGGACTTTACTAGTTTGTTACATTATGCGAGTTCTCATCTCTCAGTGTAACTTTTGATGTGAAGTACAAGGTTACCTGATGTCTTGCCATAGTCTTGCCTCCACGGATCCTGATAAGCAGGGATTCAGGGGTCCTTTCAACTCTGAATATGAGGTTAGGACAGAGACCCCCATAGAGGGTCCTGTCCATCCTCCCCCTGTCCTGATTCACACAGAGGAGTCTGATCTGGAGCCGGATCCAGAACCAGACCCTCTGTCATTGGTTGCGCTGTCCCGACCTCACCTCAGCCGGAGCGTTACTTTCCTCGGTTTGCAGGAGCAGGTTGAACAGGCAACTCTGATGGTGACCCGCAGGGCCCTGTCAGCATGCTGCCTTCCCCTGACCTGGGAACAATGCGACATGGGCGGAGGAGCTGCCATGGACCATGGACCAGCAGCGATGCATTTCACCACTCGCCGCCAGATGGATTACAAATCCGTTATGAGGATAGTGACTGAGGAGATTGGTCTTTCTACTATACATGGTACTACTCACAAGTCGCTTGAACGATTCCTTGATCGACGCTTTGAGGAGACCATGGCTACCGGACACCAGCAAAGCACCGGCACCCGATCCAAAGTTCCCCAAGCAGCGCTTCCTCAACATGACTCAGGTGAAACCGAATCTCCCTGAGGGGAGGCTCAAAACCCTTGGCCCGATGAGGAAGTGGAATGGGATCAGTTGGTGAATCTGGACGCTTCACACCCGGGTTCGCTTCCCCTTGGAGCTTTCGGGGAAGAGGAACCAGTGGAGCCAATGGATCCTCCAGGTGTAGGTCCTTCATGTGAGGAGGACGTGCTGGGATGGCTGGGGCTCCAAGACAACCCATATCTGCATTCCCTACAAGTGCAACAGGCTGTGCTGGACTGGGCTAAACATGAATGGCAAGATGCCCGGGAAGCCTTGATTGACGAATGTGTTCGCCAGTGGCTTCAACTCAGGGAAGAGTATGACAAGGAACACGAAGCGTTATATCAGCAACTGCAAAAAGATAGAGAACAACAGGAATGCAAAGTTTTGCATGCTTCGGAGCAGTCCAAACAAGAATTGCTCCGGGAAGTACAACAACTGCACGCTCTGAAATTACAACAATCCAAAAATTCTGCAGCACACAGCACTGAACTTATTCAAATCCAGTGTGCGGCCCTGGAAAAGGAAAGGCCCAAACTGCTTCGGAAGGAGCGTGACTTGGTGGTCAATGAAGCTCACGAATGCGCTGCAGCAGCGGACCTCCAATACGAGCTGACAGCCCAGGCAGCGGAGATGTGGTTGGAGCGCCAACGTGTTGTCGCAAGTCAACTCCAAGGACAATCAGACATGTCTCACCCACAACCTGTGGACGATCGACCCACCCGGGCGCCACCAAGACGCCACATCCAGCCTGCTCCAGCCCAACACACTGCACCCCTTCCCCCTGGACCTCAGGGTCGTGGCTTCACCCATCCGCGTATTCCTGCACCTTTCGATGGTACGGCAGCCAAATTACCTCACTTCATCTTACAACTGGATGCCCATATGCAGGATGCCCATATGTTTTAACAGTCCAGGTGCTCGAGAGCAACAGCCGCAGAAGGCCATTGCTTTCACATCCTGCATGTGAGCTCCCAATGGCACCTGGTGGGCCACTGTGAGTAGCAGAGAGCTGGACTAGATGGACTCTGGTCTGATCCAGCTGGCTTGTTCTTATGTTCTTATGTTCTTAATATGACGACATGTATTGTTCCGAGAGGGAGGAGGTTCGTGACATCGGATCGGTTTTGGACGGGAAAGCAGCAGAATGGTTTGTGGAACTATTTGAACTTGATGCCGAGGAGCTTAACTCGGTGGCTGATTTCTTGCAAGGATTACGCCTGCGATTTGAGGATCAAGATGTCTGTGACAACGCTAAAAAAACACTGAAAACTATGCGGCAGAGCAACAAGCCATTTGCGGAGTTTGCTCGTCAATTCCGTGCAGTTGCCAGTAAAATTCCTGACTGGCCAGATCAAATGAAAGCCGAATGTTTCTATGAGGTTGTCGACCTCAAAATCCGGAGTTGGACTGTTATGAATAACGGGCCTCGTACAGTCACAGAGTGGATCGAAATCGGCAGTATGATCGCGGGCAGACTCAATCGTTCCAAAGGGTTGGGGATCAAAACCCAGCCAGCCAAACACCCTACACCCCAGGTGAAGAAAGCTCCTACCTCTACTGCGACCTCACCATCTACTACTGAAAGCATCTCTGAGCGACGTCATCGTTTAGGACTTTGTCTGTACTGTGGCGAAACTGGTCATATGGCTGCTACCTCTCCAAAGAAAAGCAAATCTACAGGTGGATTTCCTCCAAAAAAAGTCTACAGCTAAACCAGCAAGACGATCAGCGCCTCCTAAGTTGACCCAGGGCACGTCCAAAGCTTTGGATGCAGAAGAACTCGATTTCCCTGAGGAAGAGGAAAACTCCACTGGCATCGGACTCTACTACAGCAGTTCCCAAAACCACGAAGCCCCCAAAAGAAGCGGTGAGTGATGGTGGTGCCCCAGTTACCCTAGTGACTACACTCTCTAATCCGGCCAAGAATACTCGTATTTTGGCTCGGGCGCTTGTGGACTCAGGGTGTTCCCATTGCCTTATGCAATCGCAAATATCGGAGGAACTTGGATTACAATTGATCCCATTGGCCAAACCCATTCCATTTACACAAATGGATGGGAGCCCTCAGGGAGGGGGGGCAGCTCATTTTAAAACTGAACCCATCCTTTTATGATGTGAGGAGCATTGGGAATGCTGTAGTTTCATTTTGGCCCCAGTGGCAAGACACCCGATCGTTCTTGGAATGTCCTGGTTAGAGACACATGACCCCACAATCCAATGGGTGTCCCGCATAGTTCGTTTTACTGACCCACCCTGCGGGGATCACATACATGGAGGAGACCAACCCGAACCAAACACCCCTGCCTTGATTTCTGGCATTACCTTGCTGCCCGAAGGGTCCGGAGTGCCTAAGCACTACTGGGACCTCTCCACAGTTTTTGAGGAGCGGGAATGCGACTAGCTGCTCCCATAGAGACACGGATTGTAAGATTGAGTTGATTCCGAGAGCTAAGCTTCCGAAGGGCCGTGTTTATTGGATGAGCCCCACTGAAGAGACTAAGTTAAGGGTGTTTCTGGACAAGAACTTGGCTTGCGGGTTTATTTAGAAGGCGACTAGAAATACGTATGCTGCGCCAGTGTTGTTTGTCAAGAAAAAGGATGGCTCTTTGAGATTGTGCACTGACTATAGAGGGTTGAATGCAGTGTCCGCCTCCAACAAATATCCGTTACCTTTGATCAAAGACCTCTTGGATGCGTTGGGGTCGGGTTGGATTTTCACCAAGTTGGACTTGAGGGAGGCTTACTATAGAGTGTGTATTGCAGAGGGCTATGAGTATCTCACTGCATTCAACACTAAGATTGGACAGTATAAATATCTCATAATGCCATTCGGGTTACACGGAGCGCCCGGGGCTTTCATGTCTTTAATTAACGAGGTTTTGCAAGATTTATTGTTCAAAGGAGTGGTGGTGTACTTGGATGATGTCCTGATTTATTCCCGCACCGTAGAGGAGCATGTTGCTTTGGTTCGCACTGTTTTGCAGAGAGTTTTCGACAACTCTTTATTCATGAAACTGTCCAAATGTGCTTTCCATCAAGAAAAACTGGATTTTCTTGGATACCGTGTGTCAGCAGGGGGGTTGGAAAAGGATCCTGCTAAGGTGGAGGCAGTAGTAAATTGGCCCGTTCCTGCCACCCGCAGGGAGCTTCAATCATTTCTGGGATTTGCTAACTTCTATCATGATTTTATTTCGCAATTGTCCAGATAGCCTTGCCCTTGACTGATTTACTGCGTACGAAAGGCAAGGGGCCACAGGCAGCTAAGCCAGGTGCCTCCCTCAATTGGACTGACAGTTGCCAGCAGGCGTTCCAACAACTTAAGACTGCCTTTACTACTGAGCCTATTTTGACCCGATCCTGCCCTGCCTTTTATAGTACATGTGGACACTTCTGACAAAGCTTTAGGGGCAGCCCTGTTACAACGGGGTGTGGATGGAAAACTGTCTCCTTGTGTCTATCTTTCAAATACATTTTCTGGTCCCAAGCTAAACTGGACAGTAGGGAAAAAAGAAACTGCAGCCATTAAAGAAGCTCTCAGTACTTGGCGCCACTGGCTGGAAGGTGCTGCCTGTCCTTTTCAAGTTTGGTTGGATCATAAAAATTTGTCAGCCCTTTCCACCCCCAGTAAAATGTCGGCTAAGCAGCTGCAGTGGGCTGATTTCTTTCCAGTTTCCAGTGCATTTTTCCCCAGGGAAGACCAACCAGTTAGCAGACGCGCTCTCCTGCCTTCCCCAGGGGGCGGATACCTCCTCAGCGCCATTCCACATACTGTTGTTTCTCCATCGCAATTGGGTCTCACAGTCACCCAGGCCCAAACCCATGCACAAATCGATCCGCTTCTGGCCTCGTCACCCTCGGCCGCCACACACCCCAGTTGCCCTGACATGGTTTCCTCCCTTTTACAAGACTTTCTCATGGTGGGAGGGAGTCCCGTCCCGGAGGGTGAGGGTGGTCCATCCCTGGTGCTGCGGGATGGGGCGTGGTGGAAAGGAGACTGCTGGTATGTGCCGCCGCATCTCCAGAAAACTGTGGGCATTCACAGAAGCTGGGTGAATTACAACCCAGGCGAGAGGAGACTTGGGGTTGACAGTCTGAGATGAGTCTGGTGAGCGGGCGAGGCTTGTGGACTGAGGGCATCATCACTAATTCTGGTGGTGGAAAAAGGCCCTGCTGAGGGTATCTAACTCGTTCCATTTCTTTCTTCTAGATATGAAGAGGCAAACAGCTGAAAGTATCTTCAGAGACTGTAAGTTTAGAGATCTCATGTTTGAGGGTGTTCTTTATATTAATAGATTTCCTTAAAGAAGTTTCCAAACTTCTCACAATTATCAAGTCTTCTGGGCCAATATATGTGAATTTAAATGGGCTTCCACAACATTTGAGTTTCCTTTTGATTCTAACGTGAACATGGAAAACTGGACAGCAAGGTCCAACAATCATGTCTCGTCATAACTTATCATACTTGCTTTTCTCCCCAAGGATGCCCCAGAGTGACCTACCTTGTTCTCCTTTCCTTGGTTCTGTTCTCATAAGAACCCTGTGGGATAGGTTAGACTGAGAATGCATTATGGGTCCAACGTCTTCCAACAAGTGTCAATGGTGACCCATCTTGGTCTGACAAAGTTGCTCCAATCTCCAGAAAAAACCCTTCTGTGATAACACAGCCAAGTTTATCCTGAGTTTAGTCTGGTTTGACTCACAACAACCCACTTTAAAGCAAAAGCTTTATTGAAGAAATGAAAGAACATGGGTTTAAAAGCAATATAGTTCCAGTGACAGTCCCAAGTAGAAGAAGAAGAGTTTGGATTTATACCCTGCTTTTCTCTGCACTCAAGGAGTCTCAAAGTAGCTTACAAACTCCTTCCCTTCCTCTCCCCACAACAGATACCTTGTGAGGTAGGTGAGGCTGAGAGAGTTCTGAGAGAACTGTGACTGGCCCAAGGTCACCCAGCAGGCTTCATGTAGGGAGGAGTGTGGATACAATTCCAGTTCACCAGATCAGAGTCCACTGCTCATGGGGAGGAGTGGAGGATCAAACTCAGTTCTCCAGACTGGGCTCTTAATCACGATACCATGCTGGCTCTCACAGAATATAAAAAGACTAGCTCTCTAGATAGATATACAAAGCCTTGGAAATTGGAATAATAGAATCCTAGAGTTGTAAGAGACCCCCAGGGCCATTAAGTCCAACCCCCCGCCATGCAGGAACACACAATCCAAGCACTCCTGACAGATGATCATGCAGCCTCTCTTTAAAAACCTCCAAAGAAGGAGACTCCACCACTCTCCAAGGAAGTGAATTCCACTGTTGAACAGCCCCTGACTGTCAAGAAGTTCTTCCTAATGTTTAGGTGGAATCTCTTTTCTTGCACCTTGAATCCATTACTCTGTGTCCTAGTCTCTGAGGTAGCAGAAAACAAGCTCGCTCGCTCTTCGACATGACATCCCTTCAAATATTTAAACATAGCTGTCATGTCCCCCCCTTAACCTTTGCTTCGCCAGACTAAACATCCCCAGCTGTCTCTCCTCGTAGGGCATGGACTCCAGACCTTTTATCATTTTGATCACCCTCCTCTGGACACGTTCCAGTTTGTCCATATCCTTCTTAAATTGCGGTGCCCAGAAATTAACACAGTACTCTAGGTGAGGTCTGATCAGTGCAGAGTAGAGTGGTACAATTACTTCCCTTGATCTACGTAGACACTATACTCTTATTGATGCAACCCAGAATTGCATTGGCTTTCCTGGCTGCTATGTCGCACTGCTGATTCACTTTCAGTTCGTGGTCTACTAAGACTCTCAGATCTGTCTAGCCAGATGACACCCATCATATATTTAAGTTCTCATAACAAGTTCAGATTCATAGCAGGCAGCACCCTCCATGTAGATATCGCATATGCAAGGATGGTGCCAAGGATGGGAGAAGGGGGACTGGGATCAGGAAAAGTTCTGGCCCACAGCATAGACTATTCTGTAAAGAAATGTGGGCCATAGACTGACCCTCTTCAACCAATTGTTTGACTGTCTCTGAGGGAGATTCTGGAGGAAGCACAGGATTCTCTTCCCTCCACCCACCTGAAACTGAGCTAACCAGACGGCCTGAGAAATGGCCTGATGATCATTTGAGGGGGTCATCCAATCAGCTGCTAACAGATTGGGATGGGGGGAGGAGTGTTAACTGTAGCTTTCCTCAGAAGATGGCTTCTGTCTTGCCAGCGAGCTTCTGTGGCAGAGTGGGGAATCTGATCCTAGTTTTCCAGATCTCCCAGATCCTAATCAGATGCTAATCACTACACCACACTGCCTTGGACTTGTTGAGATTTTAATGATGCATTTTGACTACAAGAGCTGCTGCCAAATTAGCAGACTTACAAGAAGGGAAATAAATTTAGTGCTGGTCATAGACAAGAAAGGTGGAGAACTGTTGAATGCCACAAGATTTTGTTACAGCTCCATCCAAACCAGGAGATGGTGGGACACTGTGTCATTGTGGCAGCCCGCCCCCCCCGCTCCAAGGGAGCTTTCCAGTAGCATAGGGAGCAGGAAAAAAACCCAGAACCTCTCCTCCACCGAAAAGCCCCATAGGACATACAGGGCTGACTTCACCAAAAGGATGGCATAAGTCCAAGGACAGGGGAACTGTGCTCCTGACCTTCAAACCAGGTGGGAGTGGACTAATAACAGCTCCACCTTCGGCAATGCCCCTCACCCCCCCCCCCATGCTTGTGTCCAAGTAGGACACCAGCACAGCCCCACCACAGCCTGGATTTCTGTGGCGGGGGGGGGGGGGTTGTGGGACAGGTGGCCAATGGCGCATCTGCCCCCTCCACTGGAGCAAGTGTCCTGGTGCAAGCGCATCAGTGCGAGGCCATTGTCAGACTCTCAGTTCACAGAACAACACACTTGAGCATTTCATGGACTTTATTTGGGACAGTAGAGCAGAGCAATAGAAAAGACAGTTCTGGCCCTTTGGCACCAAAACTATTGGTAATATGGGGTGCTGTGTGGTTTCCGGGCTGTCTGGCCCTGTTCTAGCAGCATTCTCTCCTGAGGTTTCGCCTGCATCTGTGACTGGCATCTTCATGATGCAGGCGAAACGTCAGGAAAGAATGCTGCAAGACCATGGCCATACAGCCCGGAAACCACACAACACCCCAGTGATTCTGGCTGTGAAAGCCTTTGACAATATGTTGGTAATATGTTCAGGCAACCCCCACCCCCCACCCCCAACTCCCCATGTGAACCAGCAGATACAGAAAAGTCCAGCTTGTTCTCACCATACAGACTCAAGGGCACGGATATGATAAACACCTGCAAAGTAAAAACAGAGCAAAGCACAAGTACAGTCCATTCCCTTCTCCCATAGGAATGGCATCCTGACAGCCATGCCAATCCCACAAACCCTTTGGATGGGGCTGTTGTTGTGCTGGAGCTGGGAGTCTGAATTAGGGGCTCTTGTCAAAACTATCCCTGACTTTGTAGTTAATGGCAAGTATATAAAGTCCCTCTACAGTTTGTCTGTTTCAGAATTATCTCAATGCTATATTTTCTGTATATTCATAGAGATGTTAAGAGGCATATTAAATACTTTTTTTTGATGCAAACAGTCTGTGGACTGCGACATAACAGGTCGGCAGTAACCATGTCAAGAATCGCTGGAGGAGTCGGCAGTCTGGGGCCAGGCGAGTGGCCGTGGCAGGCAAGTCTGCAGCAGAATAATGTCCATCGCTGTGGTGCCACGTTGATCAGCAACACATGGCTGCTCTCTGCAGCGCATTGCTTCCAAGAGTAAGTTCTCAAATGGGTCCTGCTTGAGGGGCATTGCCTGAAGTTGAGCATGTGAGACTCTCTGATGCCAGTCTGGGGGACATCCCTCTGGCTCCTTTGAGTCAGCAAAGAAATGCAACAAATATCTTGAGTTTATGTAGAACAAAAGGGATGCTCTAAAGATATCAGCATTTAGACCCAAACTATGTATAACTCTCGGGGATGTGAATTTTTTTCTCATTTTTAAAAAATCAACAGCAGCCACAGAACCTAGTTTTGGGTGGCGAACATCTCCCACTCTAGCACATCTGTCTTTTGCTCACCAATGGAAAAGAGTTGTGAGGAGAAGGAGAAGTTGAGTGGGACAGTGACTAGATCAGGGGTAGGGAACCTGCGGCTCTCCAGATGTTCAGGAACTACAATTCCCATCAGCCCCTACCAGCATGGCCAATTGGCCATGCTGGTAGGGGCTGATGGGAATTGTAGTTCCTGAACATCTGGAGAGCCGCAGGTTCCCTACCCCTGGACTAGATCATGACAGTGATCATGAGGATCAGCAACATAAGACAAGTTGGTTTTTATACCCTACTTTTCTCAACCATAAGGAGACTTACAAGGCAGCTTACAAACTCTTTTCCCTTTCTCTCTCCACAACAAACACCCTGTGAGGTGAGTGTGGCTGAGAGAGCCCCGAAGAAACTGTAACTCGCCCAAGGTCACCCAGCTTTGTTGGAGTGCACAAGCTAATCTAGTTCACCAGATAAGCCTCCAAAGCTCAAGTGGCAGAGCGGGGAATCAAACCCTGTTCTCTAGATTAGAGTGCACCTGCTCTTAACCACTACACCATGCTGGCTCTCTTTTAGGCAGCGTAGTGTAGTGGTTAAGAATGGCAGACTCTGATTTGGAGAACTAGGTGGATTCCCTACTCCTGCACATGAATGGCAGACTCTTATCCGGTGAACTGGATTTGTTTCCCTGCTCTTCCTCATGAAGCCTGCTGGGTGACCTTGGGCCAGTCACAGTTTTCACAGAGCTCTCTCTGCCCCACATGCCTCACAAGTTGTCTGTTATGGGGAGAGAAAGGGAAAGGAGTTTGTAAGCTGCCTTAGTCTCCTTATGGTTGAGAAAAGTAGGGTATAAAAACCAACTTGTCTTATGTTGCTGATCCTCATGAAGTTTGGTGCCTAGGGTGCTAACACAAATTTAATTCTTTATTTACTTCATTTATACTCCACTTTTCTCCCCAATGGGGACCCAAGATGACTTACAAAATGTCTCAATTTTATCTGCACAACAACTCTGTGAGATGTAACTTGTTCAAAGTCAACCAGGAACTTCCATAGTAGAGTGGTTCACATCCTAATGTGACACTCTAGGCACTACACCATGCTGGCTCTCAGGAAATTAGGAAGTGCACCTAGTTACAAAACCATCTTTGCCCCATAATAGCAAACCGGGGAGTACATAAACAGTGGCAGGAGCTGCTCAGTGGGAGGGGATGTAGTCGACCCACGTGGTCAGCGTAAGAACGAGACGAGACGCGGAGATAACATCTGGTGGAGATCGCCAGCAGCGGGAGCCCGGAGGTCCGTGTTCCTAGCGAGTCTCCCGCATGCCGGTTCCTGGCACCTTTTATTGTTATTCTCTCGGGGGCGTGTAGGAGGGAGGACCGGGGGGAGTTCCGGGAGAGCGGGAGGCGGGAGGTCGGGAGATCATCATGTGATGCATGATCTCCTGCCTGGCTACGTATGAGAGGAGCGAAGCTGCTCAGAGCCTAATCCTCTCACCTGGGGCAAGACCATTGTCCCTGCGCCCGGTGACTGAGCCAGACAGTTCATGACCCGTGACTCGTAGGGGGATGAGGAGTGGGGGTGCGGTCCGACCCGAAGGCCGTAAGTCCGTTGGCGTCGCAACGTTCTACCACGGGGGTGCTGGGGCAGCAGTGCCTTACTACATCTCCTCCTTTTAATTTTAGAAAAAGGGGGGGCGAAATGCTAAGGGGGGATTTAAAGGGACGCTTGTCTCCTCCGCCGTCTGGTCAAGCTGACCGAGCTGCTTGTGTAACATTAGAACTTGGTTGCGGGGTAAGGGAAATTCGGGGGGCTTCTTACACACGTTACAGGCAATATTAGACACACACTGAACGAAACAAGATCCGATAACGAGGCACACAATTAAACCAATGCAGAGCTGTACAATAGCACTCAACCATCCTCCCGGCAGCCAGCTCCAGAGGGCTGACCACCAATGGGGCAAAACATCATATTTCAGGTTAGATACAACTTCTTGCAGTTCACGTACTTTCACATGAATCAATTGGGAATTATCAGAAAGATTAAAACAACACGTATTATATACATTCTCACAACCTTGGTGATGTAATAACAATAAGTAATCCATAGCGGCACGATTGTCTAGGGTCGCTTGACGAAGTTCCTGCTGCTCGGAGGCCAGCGCGTCCAGAGCAATGGTGGTAGAATTGAGGGACTTCGCAAGGGCACAGGCCAGCCGGCCAATAGTCTTGGTGTTACGGGAAACAAGTCCGGGGGCTCCCTCAAGGGAAGTTGCGAGGGAGACAGACTCCGCTTTGGAGAGGGCGACCGCGTCGTTTCGACAGGAGGGATCGAAAGGCAGAGCGGAGCGGCGGCGGCGGCGTCCGGGCTCCTGGGGTGGAGCCTGGGGTAGCAGAGAGTCCCGGCAGACAGACAGGCGGAATTGCAGCAATAACAAATAACATAACTTCAAAAATTAGGGCATGCAATAAATTTAAACAATAAAACATGGCTAAATGATGTACGGAAGGAAGGCAACCCGTGGCTGCGTAATTGTCCAATGCATGGCTCTTGCTGTTTGACTACCAAAACTATAGAATGATGGCGTTAGAGTCCATGGATTTCTCAAGATCGTAGAGAGAGCTACTGATAGTCTTTAGCATTGCAGGTTCAGTGATTCTCACGAGCAAGGTTGTGAGAGAAGGCGTGTTCCAGCAATATTCAAGCGGCTGAAAACCGCGGAGAGTTCCAAGGGTTAACCTATCAGGGATGTTCCCGGCTGTAAGTTCAAATTCCAGCCGGGGGGCGGTGGGGAGGAAAAAAGGATGGCGGTTGTAGATGAAGATCCTGCAGGGGGTGACCGATTGTCACCGGTGGGGGGTAGTTGTGTGAGTAGCTGCTGATGGCTGTAAAATCCGCAGCGATAGCCGCAGAGGCTGCAGCTTTGGGATTCTTGGGTGTCTAGAGGCGGGCCGGCTGCTGCGGGAGTCTTCGGGTTAGGCTGATCGTAGCTCTGGCGCCTCTGTGGATCCTCTGGATCTTCGGGTCGTTCCGATGCTGATTGTAAGTCTGCTGGAGCTATGGGACGGGGTACTCCGGGGGGCTGTTCCATGTGCGTGGTGTGGCCTGGGTTCGTTTGGCATCGTTCCTCGAGCTGGTCGGACATGTCGGGCTGGAATCCATAGAGGACCTGTAGGGAGAAGGACTGAAGCATACCCCCTTCCCCAGGTTATGAGGGGGGCCGGTCCCCGCCAGGTTCGATCTGGGAGCTGGCGGTAGTAAACCTTGGCATGGGGGAGGGGGTCTGACTGCCTGAAGTGTCTTTCTACGGGTGATCTGTTGCCCCTGATGGTAGGGCGAGCAGACTTAAATGATTGATGGTGAACAGTACTTTTGATACTGTCTGTTGTATATGGCCTAAATGGGGGGGGCTACCTCCCCTTTCTTTAGTTTTTTTGGCTAGAATTTCTTTGAAGTTGCGATTTGCTCTCTCAACGATCGCTTGCCCGGTGCTGTTGTAGGGAATTCCGTGCTAACACACGGAATTCCCCAGTTGGTGCAGAACTGGAGCATGGCTGCGGAAGAATATGCGGGTGCGTTGTCCGCTTAGGCGGAGGGCGCCCATGACGGTTATGCATGCAAAGAGGTGCTGGATGGCGTGATTGGTTGTTTCGCCTCGGAGTGGGGTGGCCCAGACGTATCCAGTAGGTATCTATAGTTACATGTAGGTGCTTCCAGGGCTAGGGCAGGGACCAGGGTTACGTCCATTTGCCACAAGTCATTTGCCAGGGCCCCCTCGGGTTTACCCGGGAGTCTGATGAGGGGCCAAGGCGTGAGCATTGAGCACGAGATTTAACGATAGATTGTGCCTGGTTGAGGGGGATGCTACAGGATCGGGCGAGTGCTTTTGCCCCTGGTGGAAGAAATCGTGTGACTGGAAGGGGTCGGAGAAGAGGGTGGAGATGTGGGTAAGCGTTGTCTGCGCTGGCTGGTTCCCCTCGCTGAGGGCCTGGGAGCGGCGTGTGGCTGCGCATATGGCCTACGGCATTGAGAGGTTCTGGATGCTAGTAGGTTCCGTGAATGTCAGGAAGAGACTCATGAGGTTTAAGTCGATTCGGGGAGCGGCGTAAGCTCCGGTAGGTGGGCGATCACGTGCGCCACGTATTGGGAATCGACCAAAAGGTTGAAAGGTTGGGGGAAAGTTTGAAAGGCCAGAATGGCTGCGGCGAGTTCGCTCCGTTGAGCGGAGGCTTGGGGCGGCGTGTAAGCGGTCTGCCATTGACCGTTTTGTTGAAATGCAATGGCGCCGACGCGCTTGCCCCCGTCCGGGCGAAGATGGTGGGGGCGCTTTGGAGTGGGACAGAGGGCGCTAGAGAGGCGAACGGGACAGGGGGTAGAGTGGAGGAGAGTGAGGCGAGGGTCTGGGGGAGGTGGAAGAGGATCTCCCCCACGAAATCCTCCAGGGCCAGCTGGAGGGGTGAAGAAGCGTTCAAGAGATGCTGGAATTCTGCTCTGTTTCGAGGCATGACGATTTTTTTAAGGGTCCCACCCCACCATCACCATAGTGCGCTGACGCCCTTGGTTGATGAGATCTGCATAAAGCTGGCCCGGGGTGGAGAGATTTTTTGCGGGCACATGAGGTAGGTAGAGCCACTTTCGACCAAGAAGGTTTGTGGCATGGGTCGAAAGTGTACCCTAGGACTCCCGGTTGGGAGAGGGGGTGTTCAAGAGGAAGAGAGAGAGAGGTTGATCCTTGAGGGGACCCGATCCACCCATCGGCGGGCTAGGACCTCCCTTACTGCTCGAAAGGCGTCCTTGTGCTTTTGGGTGAGTTGGATCCTGTCCCCTGGGTTTTGGCGAGCGGGAGTAGTGAGAACAGGGGAGGCTAAGCAAGGAGGTGGTGAGGGCAAAGAAGGGACGGACCCAGTTGAGGGTTCCGAGCAGCTGCTGCAGCTGGAGGCGTGGACCCGTGTCTGGGATTTGCATCTCTGGTATGACAGGGGCGGAGTAGGAGTGCAGGAGTGGATGCCCCAGATACAAGAATGGCTCGTTCTTTTGCACCTTTTTAGGAGCCGATGTATAGGCCTGACTGTCTTAATGTGTCGGCCAGCAGCGTTATCCACTGCGGGAGGATGGTCGGCGCGGCTACTAGGATATCATCCATGTAATGGATGATTATGGCTCCGGGCGCTTTGGAAGCGAAACGGGCTAGGGCGTGATGGACAAAAAACTGACACAAGGTGGGACTGTTGAGCATTCCCTGGGGCAATACTTTCCATTGGTATCTGGGTGGGCTGCTGATGATTAAGCACCGGTACCGTGGAAAGCCGAAATGTACTCGGTCTCGGAGAGAGGGGAATACAAAAGAAACAATCCTTCAGGTCAACAATCAGGACCTGGTAGTCCGAGGGGATAAGGTTGGGGTTGGGTAAAACCGCATTGAAGAGGGCCCATGGGTTGGATGCAGGCATTTACTGCTCTGAGATCCTGTAGCACCGCCATCGGCCACTCTTCTTTTTATCACAAAGACAGGCGTGTTCCATGGCGATGTCGAGGTCTCAATGTGGCCCGCAGCCAGTTGTTCCTCCACGAGTTGGTGCATGGCAGTCAATTTTCTCTGGGCAGTGGCCACTGTTCTACCCATACTGGGGTCTTCGTGGTCCATGTGGGGGGGGGGGCAGTGGGGGCGGGCCTACTCGCCTCGAGCTCTCCCATGGCAATGGGGAGGGCGATGAATTGCCGCCCGAGTCCTGGGGGGAGCTTCCGGTGTGGCCTGCTCCCTCCCTCTTCCCAGGTGCGCCAAATGCGCCAGCCGGCCACTGATCAGGCAGCCCGGCCACCCTCGCCGATGGCCGTGCTGGAGCTCTCTGCACCCTGGGGTTTACCTGGGCCTCTGAACTGTGTGAAGGGGGCGGCGGGATGCTCTTGGGGCGTAGGAGCCCGCGGCGTGCGGCTGCCCTCGTGAGGCCGTTCCTGCAGGATACCCGCCCACATTGGGGTGTATGAGGGCTCCGGCCCGCAAGCTGGTGATCAGTGGCCCCTGCAATAAGGGATAGTTCTTGTTTAAGGGTGGAGAAAGCCCGGGGGCCGGGCCTCCCTGGGGTCCTCTCCCCTTGGGAGACCCTCCCCGGCGCGGGTTGCGGGCCCCCCTACTGGGCAGCCTGCAATCTCTACGGAAGTGTCCGGACTGGTGGCAATTGAAACATCTGCCTCGGGGCTGTTTCCTAGCGATGGAGAGGGCTGCGGCCAGGAGGTCCGCGTAGTGGGCGAAGGACCCGATATCCTGGCAAGCCTTAAGCATGTCGGCCAGTTCAGGGTTCCTACCTATACCTGTGATTGCTTTGCGGCACTCAGCGGAGGCGTTCTCCTTGGCAAGACGGCTTAGAGCTCGCCCTGAGCCTCTCCTCGTTGTCAACCTGCCTTTTGAGAGCTTCCTGGAGCCTGCTCACAAACTCGGCATAGGGTTCTTGGGGTTTTTGCCGGATGGTGGAGAAGCTCTGGGTGGGCTGGCCGGCATTGGGAACCTTGACAAATGCCTTATAGGCGCACTCAGAGGCGACCGTAAGGGTGACCTCAGGCAGGACAATCTGATCGTTGGGGTTGGCGAAAGCATCGAAACCGTAAAGCTGAGCGGCTGTGTAGGCGCCGCCGGAGGCGGCTGCCTTGCTGAAGCACTGCTGGCGGAACTCGCTTTCCCAGATCACAAATTGTGCAGGGCTTAGGAGCATGCGGAAGGTGGTCTTCCAGTCGTCCGGAACCATTAAGTGATTCCTCGCGACCGCCTCTAGCATGCCTCTCACATAGGGACTGGTGACTCCTACGTCCCGCACCGCTTTGCGGAGCTCAGTGAGGATGTTATAGCTTAAAGGGCGATACTCGACAACCCGCCGAATGACGCCACCCTCCCCCTCGGTATCTGTGAAATGGACGGGGCACAATGCGAGAATATCGGCATCGTCTTCCGTCAGGGTTTCTTTCCTTTGCAGATCGTGGCTAATACGCTCTGCGAGAGTTTTGAAACCCGCGCCATTACGTGGCGCCGACGGAGGTGCAGTGGCTTCGGAAAATGAAGGCGGAGCAAGGGGAGGGGGCGGCTGAGCCGCGGGAGAGTTTGAAACGGGCGAAGGAGCAAGGGGGGCAGAAGGAGGACAGGCGTCCAATATAGTGGATAGAGAAAATTCCGGGGTTGAAATTGAAGGTGAAAGATCGAAAGGAGGGCGGCCTACAGCAAGGGAGCCATAGGTCTGCAGGCTGATGGCGACATAACATTGTCTCCACGTCAGTAGCAGCGACATCGGCGCGCGAGGCTCTGTGCGAAGAGTGCGCCCGATGTTTTCCCAGTCCTTAAGATTCAATGTCCCCCCCTCTGGGTACCATGGACACTGAGCTTCAATCTCCTCAACCAATTTGCGCAGCTCCCTTCTCTTTACGGGGACCCTGCCGCATTTCGCTAACGCTTTCAGTTCGTCAACGTGCTTGTCATAAGCCCTGCTTTTGCAAGCTCCCATACTCACCGGTGTTCCGTCGGACGAGAGAGTGTCCTAGGACGCGTGTCTCTGGATGCGCCGATCCAGAGGACAGGCGATACCGAAACGGTGGTCCCTGGATGCGCCGATCCAGCGGACTTCGGTATCGCGGCCCTTCCCCAGGCGACGGTGAGCAGGGTGGAGGTTCGAGGATTCCCGGGTTTCGGCACCAGCTTGTAGTCGACCCTCGTGGTCAGCGTAAGAACGAGACGCGGAGATAACATCTGGTGGAGATCGCCAGCAGCGGGAGCCCGGAGGTCCGTGTTCCTAGCGAGTCTCTCGTCTGCCGGTTCCTGGCACCTTTTATTGTTATTCTCTCGGGGGCGTGTAGGAGGGAGTACCGGGGGGAGTTCCGGGAGAGCGGGAGGCGGGAGGTCGGGAGATCATCATGTGATGCATGATCTCACCTGGCTACGTGCGGAGAGGAGCGTAAGCGTCTGAGCCTAATCCTCACCTGGGGGCAAGACCATTGTCCCTGCGCCCGGTGATTGAGCCAGACAGTTCATGACCCGTGACTCATAGAGGGATGAGGAGTGGGGGTGCGGTGCGACCAGAAGGCCGTAGGTCCGTTGGCGTCCCAACGTTCTACCACGGTGCTGCTGGGTCAGCAGTGCATTACTACAGGGGATGCATGTCCTTTCTCCCACCAATTGAGGCTCAACTGCAAAGAACATCCATCCATATTTATTCCCCTCCTGCCTCACCTGGATTCTAAAGCCCAGAGAGAGGAGAAATTTGCATGGGAGATTTGGCAAACATGGGGCAGTTTAAGCAACTCTGCTACCCACCCAAAAAGACATAAGAACATAAGAACTAGCCTGCTGGATGAGACCAGAGTCCATCTAGTCCAGCGCTCCGCTACTCGCAGTGGCCCACCAGGTGCCTTTGGGAGCTCACGTGCAGGATGTGAAAGCAATGGCCTTCTGCTGCTGCTGCTCTTGAGCACCTGGTCTGCCAAGGAGGATCAAGATTGGTAGCCAAAGATCGACTTCTCCATAAATCTATCCAAGCCCCAGGTTAGTGGCCTTCACCAGCTCCTGTGGCAGCATATTCCAATCACACCAATCACACGTTGCGTGAAGAAGTGTTTCCTTTTATTAGTCCTAATTCTTCCCCCCAGCATTTTCAATGGATGCCCCCTGGTTTTAGTATTGTGAGAAAGAGGGAGAAATTTCTCTCTGTCAACATTTTCTACCCCATGCATAATTTTATAGACTTCAATCATATCCCCCCTCAGACGTCTCCTCTCCAAACTAAAGAGTCTCAAACGCTGCAGCCTCTCCTCAAAACGAAGGTGCTCCAATCCCTCAATCATCCTCGTTGCCCTTCTTTGCACTTTTTCTATCTTTTTTATATCCTTTTTAAGATGTGGTGACTAGAACTGAACACAGTACTCCAAGTGCGGTCGCCATCTTAAATGCTTATAAGACCCCATCTTATATGCTCGTTTTATTTCAGCAGACTTTGTGTGGGGAGGACTTGGGGGGGGGGGTGTTACCAAGTTTTGCCCTTCAATTCTCAATAGAATTAAGATTCTTGAAATCAGTAGCAGTGAGAGAGAAAGAGCCGTGGGCCCAGAGAATTAAGAAATAGGAGTACTCTTGGCCAGGTCCTCTCAGACCCCATCATGAGGTTTATTAGCTTATTTGGGGGTGGGGGAGGGAAAGAAAGAGAGAGAGAGAGAAATCTTCGGAATTTCCAGATGGGCATCACTGTGGCACCAGCCTACAGCTTTTCTAGCACCCACTGAGTGCTTTTAGGCAGCAGATGGGGCCAAGTGGGGCTTTTGCCCAGCAATGCTTCAGATGAGTCTCATGAGATTTGATGGGTTGCACAGATTCTATTGGCAGTAGCTGTAACTACAGCACAAGGATATCCCCTGTACGATTGAAGGTAACCTGTGGCAGCCATTTTGTGGCTGACACCACCTCCTTCCGTAGCCATTTTGTGGCCATGCCCACCCCATTGTGCCAGAATTCCAAATTCCAGAGTTCTTTGAAAGATAGGTTTCACAGATACAAGGAACAAAGGCATTCTTGGTAGCACTACCTAACATTATAATGCATTATGGAGCTCATTATGGAGCTCCCTCTGATCAGGTATCTTTTTAATTATTTGTTTTGTTTATTTTAACGTATACACTGTAGTTCTCTTTCACAAGCAGTATTTATGACAGCTGATACCAAAAAAATAATCATCCAACAGGATAAAAGCTAAAGATACTATACAACGTATAACATTTGCATTCAGACCAGTTCACTCAAAGGCTTTCCTTTTCAGGGCAAGAGAGCCACAAAAATGGACCGTCACCTTTGGAACCTATTTAAACCCCCCTCTAATGGTACGGTTTGTGAAGAGCATTACAGTTCATGAGAAGTACCAATATCCAGCCTATGAACATGACATTGCTGTTGTAAAGTTGGCTGAACGTGTGGAGTTTACAAGGGCCGTTCACCATGTTTGCCTTCCAGATGCAACTGAGGTTGTCCCATATAATATAGATGCTGTTGTTACTGGATGGGGAGCCCTTAGTAATGATGGTAAGTAATTCCATTTAGAATATTGTAGTATTATCTTTCATCAGTGATAAGACTAACAGGGCCATGACCTAGTAGCTCATTCTTGTCAGATCTTGGAAGCTAAGCAGGGTTGGCCCTGATTAGGACTTGGATGCGAAACCACCAAGGAAGTTCAGGATTGCTACACAGAGACAGGTCTCTTGCCTTGAAAACCCTACTGGGTTAAATAGTGAAACACAGTAAGTTGGCCAGCCCTTTCCACCACAAGACTACCAGAAAAGAGGCATATTCTCTTTCGCACAAAGACTAGTTGGAAGTCTATGCTGAAAATTCATGTACCTACCTGTATGCAAACACTTCTGCCTTATCAGTACTACTTTGCCCCTCCAGGCACCTGCATCGTTTATCCTTTAGTTAGCATTAATTGGTTAGAAAGTTGTCCATATCAGGGGAGAGGGCAAGCTTTTGCTGGGTGATGTCCAAGCCGCACCCGGACAAAAAACCTCCTCCAGGCACTCCCAGGAGAGCAGAACATCCCAGCCTCACCTGCACAGGGTGTAATGTGCAGAGTTGGAGCTCCCTTAGCCCCACCCCCTGGCCAGCCTGGAGACCCAGGGCATAGCCTTATCTCATTGCTTTTAGTAGGCCTAGTCTTACTAAAGCATTTCAACAATAACTTGAAAAGATAGTCCAATGCAGAACTGGGTCTGCTAAAAGCAGGGAGATTGGGGCTACATTCCTGATCTCCAAGGTCAGTGCCTATGTTTTCAAGACATTTCAACAGCATACCCATGAGCCTTTGCTAAATATGCACATTAATTTTGGAATGTGGCCCCATCTCCCTGCTATTGTTAACATCTTAAGATTATCATGACAGCTTATGAGCTACGCTATATAAATAATAATGCAATTTAAAACAGAATGATAATGGCATTTTAATATATTCAGTCCAAAACAGAATTACACACTTCTGTTGACCTCCTTCATTTTATTAAAAACAGCCATAGGCCATCAAAAACAAAACAAAGCACAGTATTGTTAACAAACAGTTAACAACCAATTTCACATGACACCCATGATTTCCATATTCTGCTAGTAATGGAACTTTGCCACTGCATATAAAATGGTGGGATCCTTATCTTCAAGCAAAAACTCAGCAAGTCAGTCAGTGCCAGGTCCAGTGGCTTTATGTGTTTGATATTATTAATATATATGATTAAAACTTCTAAATTGTACTCAGATTAATAATGAGAATCAGTCACATGGCACTAGTACTTTCTTGATCACTTCCAAGGACCACTTAAAAGTGGCCAAGGTAGAACATGCACACATCTTGTGATAGATGTGTGCAAACATGCACCAAAGCCGCTGGGTCGGAAACATTCCCCATTTCCAGTTGTCCAGCTAAAATATCTGGCACAAACCACATCTGCCCTTCTGAAGCCACCTCCCATCCATGCGTTGGACAGAGCTTTACAGTCACTGTATCATTTGTGAAGTTTGCTGGTCTAGCAGGATTGTTAACAAAATGATAACTGCATTTGATCTTACACTGCACATGATGGGAGGGGCTTCTGTGCCTTGCTTTGGGTGTGGCAAATGCTTTGTAGATACTAACGAAGCGTTTGGGGTTTTTTTAAGGTGAAACCCCTAATATTCTTCAACAAGCCACAGTTGCGCTCATAGACTCCAACACGTGCAATAGAAAAGAAGTGTACAATGGAGCTATAACACCTGGAATGCTGTGTGCCGGATATCTGGAAGGAGGAGTTGATTCCTGCCAGGTAGGCCTGATGTGATCTGTCTCAGCAGGAGCAACGTACTACCACATGATTTGGGGCTTACTCTGGAGCAATCCTGGGTACTTGAGGCCTTCCTCATTCTCATGCTCCCTTGGCTGTCTCTTAGGCGGAGGTCCACACAGCGGGGCTCTAGGAGTCCTAAGCCTGCACTTCCATCCCAGGACACTTCCAGGACGGGAAGTTCTCATGCTCATGTCTCTTCTGCCATGGAGCCCTTATGTTTATGAACACTGCTTTTCACCTTCCTTCTCTCCTCTTTGGCTCCTGACTCGCTTTGGGATTGTAGGCAGATAAATCATTTGTTCCAGCTGTTTCTAGATAGGACTCTTCTAGTCCTGTCTACCTTAATATTGGAAATACTCGATAGGATGCAACAACCAAGGGTAAGCAGACATTCCTTTCTTACAAAGAACAAGTCAAGCAGGGGCGTAACGAGGCAGCCCTGGGCAAACTGTAGCCCTGGGCAAAACTTGAGTTGGATCCCCCCCAGTGGGCGGCCACTCCACCACGACCAGTGGGCGGCCACTCCACCACGACCAATTTTTTTTTGCACCAGGACATTGGTGCCTGCAGAGGGTGCATTTTTAGACATATCAGCACCGAAATTTCAGCATATCATCAGGAGACTGTCCTTATGCTACTCCCCAAGTCTAGTGAGGTTTGGTTCAAGGAGTCCAAAGTTATGGACTCCCAAAGGGGGTGCCCCATCCCCCATTGTTTCCAATGGGAGCCAATAGGAGATGGGGGCTACAGTTTTGAGGGTCCATAACTTTGGCCCCACTGCACCAAACCTGGGGGGTATCATCAGGGCAGTCTCCTGATGGGACTCTGAAAGTTTTGAGACTGTGCCTTCAGAAATGTGCCCCCCCCCCCCGCCTACAACCCCCATGGACAGCAATACAGAAAACTCAATGCAGAACAAAGATTCTTGGGCAAATTTCTGATATGTTCCTGCAGGGGGCGCATTTTTGGATGTATCTGCACCAAAATTTCAGGGTATCATCTGGAAACTGTCCTGATGGGACCCCCCAAGTTTGGTGCAGTTTGGTTTAGGGGGTGCCCCATCCCCCATTCTTTGCTAAGGAGATGGGGGCTACCCTTTTGAGGATCCATAACTTTGGACCCCCTGAACCAAACTGCACCAAACCTTGGGGGTACCATAATGACAGTCTCCAGATGATACCCTGATATTTTGGTGCTGATACGTCCAAGAATGCCCTCCCTGCAAGAACATCTCGAAATTTGCCCAAGAATCTTTGTTCTGCATAGTTTTCTGAATTGCTGTCAATGGGGGTTGCAGGCTGGGGGGGGGGCACATTTCTGAAGGCACAGTCTCATAACTGTCAGGGTCTCATCAGGAGACTGCTCTAATGATACCTCCCAGGTTTGGTGCAGTTTGGTTCAGGGGGGCCAAAGTTATGGACCCTCAAAACTGTAGCCCCCATCTCCTATTAGCTCCCATTGGAAACAATCGGGGATGGGGCACCCCCTTTGGGAGTCCATAACTTTGGACTCCCTGAACCAAACCTCACCAAACTTGGGGGGCATCATAAGGACAGTCTCCTGATGATACGCTGAGATTTTGGTGCCACTAGCCTAAAAACTGCGCCCTGCAGGCCAAGAATGGAAAACCACTAAAATACCCAAAAACGAACCCAGCATTTTGATGCCCCCCACAAGGTGATGCCCTGGGCAGCTGCCCACCTTGCCCAATGGGCATTACGCCAGTGAAGTCAAGAAATATATGTAAAATTCCATGAGGAGTTGTCTTTTTTAGCATGGCCCCACATAATGAAACTATTATGCGGCCATGTAGATGCTGAAAAATTAACTGATCCTTATCCAGGGTCATATTCTGTTTCATGGGGAGAACGAACATGGTGTAGTGATCAAGAGCTGTGGACTTTAAGCTGGAGAACCAGATCTGACTCTCCTCTCTTCTGCATGAAGCTTGCTGGGTGACCTTAGGCAATTCAAAGTTCTCTCAGGACTCTCTCAGCCTCATGTACCTCACAAGGGTCTGTTGTGGGGAGAGCAGAGGTGTAGCTGGGCCAGAGTGCGCCTGGTGCACACTCTGGCTTTTTCGCGCCCCCCCCCCCGCTCCGTTGTGGCACCCCTCCCCGCGGTGCCCCCCCCCCCACCACACACTTACTTTAGCAAACCGAGCAGGCTGGAGAAGAGCCCTGCCTGTTCCTTTCCAGGCTGCAAACGACCTGGTGGGAACTACGTTTCCCAGGGTCTCCTGGGAAATGTAGTTCCCACCAGGCTGTTAGCAGCCTAGAAAGGAACACAGGCAGGCCTCCTCTCTAGCCTGCTCCGTTTGTTAAAGTAAGTGGGGGGTGTCGTGGGGGGGCGGGGGTGAGCTGAGTGGCTGACCAACAAGGGGGGAAGGGGTCAGGGGGGATTTTCTGCCCCCAACGTGACCCAAAGCCGTGCGCTCAGTGCATGGTGCATCTCCCCCGCCCCCTGGTAGCCCCGCCACTGGGGGAGAGGAAAGGAAGTAATTTGTAAGCTGCCTTAAGATTCCTTAAAGGTAGAGAAAAATGCAGTATAAAAGCCAATTATTCTTGTTCATGAACTTTTTTAGCCTACCGTCACTTTCTACAAAATTCTCAAAAATGGGTGATCTTGCCACCCAAGTGACTCATGTTTTTATATATTAACTACGAACAAAGACAGTGTGCTCCAGAAAACTGTTGGTGGGTTAACGGCACCCATCGAGGGGGGCAGCCCCCGCTGCCTTTCCCCCTCCCTCAGCCCTGCATCACAAGCTCCCTCCTCAACTCCCTTCTCTTCCTGGATGCCTGCTTTGGCACACAGAGGCTAATGGCGGCCACAGAGTTGGGTGCCTTTCCTCCCGTGTCACCAGCTCCCTCCTCCTCTCCCCGGATGCAGTAGTGAATGGTGCAGTTGCAGCCACTGTGACCAATGCCTGCTCCTGCTCCTCCTCAGACAGTTGTAGACAGTACAGTGACTATCATTATTCAACATTATGGGAGAAGGGTGACTGCACGAGAGAGTGTTCATGTTGTATTTTATCCATTCTGTGGACGCCCCACACCCAAGCTGTGTGTTTGTGGCAATTGGCAGGAAGTGAGTCATCATCCCCATGGCTAGCCTTTAATATAATAGAATTAATTGTCTTTTATTCCTGTCACTTAGATGCTGCTGCCTTCATTTATCACCAAGTGTGAAATATACAGGTTTATACTCCAGTAGTTTGGTATTCATGGGGAATGATGAATGGACATGGAGATCCTATGAACCCAAATATAAGCAACTATTAGAAAAGATTTACTAATACTATAAACATAATAATGACTTAACAGGACATTTGTAGTGTATGCACATCTTCCCGGTTATTCTGTTAAAATAACTGTAGTTCTAGGAGGTGAGGATCTCCGTTGTAGTGCACTCCCATAATTAAATAGCCCGTTTCTCTCACAACTATCTAACCTAGCAGGGGACTAGCTAACCTCTTTGAAATCTTCTTTCTGGTCAGACTCTTCCCTGGCTGTTCTTAAGAACATAAGAAAGAGCCTGCTGGATCAGACCAGAGTCCATCTAGTCCAGCTCTCTGCTACTCGCAGTAGCCCACCAGGTGCCATTGGGAGCTCACATGCAGGATGTGAAAGCAATGGCTTTCTGTGGCTGTTGCTCCCGAGCACCTGGAGCTTGATACTGTTCTTGATACCACTGCTTCGGAAATGCATCAGGACTCTGGAACTAAGACACCCAAGCAGTTCTGGGAAGGTCCCATTGCCTCTCCTTGCAATCCCTGTGTGGTTCTTCTGTTCAGACAGCTCTTCTTCTGCTTTCCTTGTCTGCCTTCAGTTCAATCTCATTTACCTGCCATTGACTCAGAAAATCTAACCTGGATACACCTGGCTTTAGATCTTCTCAGCTGAACGTATCCCTTTGGTCAATCACCACCCTCTGCCTCTTGGGCCACAGACTTGTTGTTGTTGCCCAAGAGAATGGGTAGAATATCCACAAACTGATCGAGGGTTTGTGACTCCTTTCAGAGGCGTGGGTCCCCTATCTAAATTGAGGACTCCAGTAAATCTCCCTGGGTGGACTTGGCTATTTTGAAATTGGAGACAAGGCAGGGAGGAGGCACATCTGCAAACGGAGTTACTTTTCCAGTTCAGCAATTTCAGCTGCATCCAAAGCTCTGACTGAATGGCCATTGTCTGAGGCTACTGCGATTGTATTTCCTCACACTGAAAATGCCCTTTTTCTTCTCTAGGGTGACTCTGGTGGCCCGCTGGTTACTCCTGACACAAGAGGCATGTGGTACCTTGTCGGCATAGTCAGCTGGGGGGATGAATGTGGGAAACCCAACAAGCCAGGAGTCTACACTCGGGTGACTTACTATCGTGACTGGATTGCTGCCCGTACAGGACTCTGAGGCAAAAGTTCCACATCTTTGAAGCACACGGGCAGTATGCAGGTCATACTTGTGCCTCTGTATTACGAGTTTGTTTATGAATGCAACTGCCTGATTTCAAAAGCCATCAACTTTGCTCTGATATGTTCAGAAGAAAGTGAAGGATACAGAAAACTGAATACGGAGCAAGAGGGTGGGATTTTTCTTGCCAGGTTGTTGTCAACTAAACGTCAGCTAAAAATAATACTCCTCCTCTTGTTACAAGGAGCTTATTTGCTCTCCATTGGGTTAAGCATTTGCAGCTGCCTGACTTCACTAAAGTGTATGTCACAAGGACACTTTTACGGCACTTCTAATCTAAGCAGACCACTGACAGAAAAGCCAGCTCAGCAGCAAGATGCAGGTTCTAAACAATGCAAAGAAAAAACTTGTTACTCATAGAATTGCATAACAATTTTTGTTCATCCCTTTCTGATTGGCAACCAAATATAAAAACTACCATAATGAACAGATTTGGTATCAGTCAAGTTGTGGATTTATACCAACCAAAAGAAAACTCTTTCAAGGTTGTGAATAACCAAGCACCTTTCCCACCCCACATTACTGTGATCCAAACCATGTGACTAATTTTGTAATTTTATATTTCTACACACATACCAATGTAGGATGCATCTGAAAAATTGGGTTGCAGTTCACAAAAAAGTTTTTAACACAACAAATCTTTGGCAAGTAAATTAGTAAGAAATCTGTTTGCGTTTCCCCTTGTACCTTTACCTAGCAAAAAAGCATGGGCAAATTTGGATATGTAGTGGATGAGAAGTGTTTGGATCACTGGGAATGATTTTGCTGATGTATTTTCTAAACAGATTATGTCATTTGTCACAAGATATGAAGCTTCACATCTACAGAAGCAAAGCAGCAGTTCAAAGGGGGACATTAGATGTCCCACCAATAACGACAATCCACTGCCCTGCCTGCACGCTGCACTGAAAATGTAACTGAAGCCGAGGGAGGAAGCAGGAGATCCAACTTCTGTTCCAAGTGCAGCTCAAGGGTCCATTGCCGCATATGTGATGGGGACGCAGAGGCGTATCTAGGGAAAATGGAGCCTGGGGTAAAAATCTGAGTTTTTGCTTTCCCCCCCCCCAAATGGGCGGCCGCCCTCCCACACCGTGACCAAACAATGATTTTTTACACCAGGTCGTTTCAAAGTCACCATCACAGTATAGAACATGCCCCAACTCACAAATCTGAACACAGCAATGTGCCATGCCACACAGCAGAAATATTTTTGAAAACATTTTCAAAATGCTTTCAAAATGTTTTATTACTGCTATGAAAACATTTTATGGTGTTGTATCCAGCATCACTTTCAATGTTATTTAAACTGGGGACCCCAGATTTAAAAGGAGAATCTGGACTCCCTAGTTTAAACAAGAGATGCTGGAATCCACCCTCAAACAGCATCATTTCAATGGTGCTTAAACGAGGGAGCCCAGATTATCCTTTTAAATCCACCTTAAAGGGAGAATCTGGGATCCCCAGTTCAAACAACATTGAAAGTGATGCTGTTTTATGGTGGATTCTCCCCCACCCTGAAACAGCATCACCTTCAATGTTTAAACTGGGGTTTCAGATTCTCCCTTTAAATCCATGCCGAAGGGAGTAGATTTGAAAGGAAAATCTGGGGAAATTTGGGGGGTGCCTGCTGTCAGGGGTGCAATCGTTAAGCTAGCAGTACCAAACTTGCAGGGATTTTTCAGGAGACTCTCCTGATGATACCACCCAGGTTTGGTGAAGTTTGGTTCAGGGGGTCCAAAGTTATGGGGGATGGGGGCACCCCCTTTGGGAGTCCATAACTTTGGACCCCCTGAACCAAACTTCACCAAACCTGGGTGGTATCATCAGGAGAGTCTCCTGAAAAATCCCTGCAAGTTAGATGCTGCTATAAAAGCTGTGCCCCCTGCAGGCCAAAAACTAAAAAAAACACTTAAAAACCCACCAAGGGACCTGTACTTCTTGCAGCCCCCCCCCCTCCCCACAAGGGGGCGCCCAGGGACATTTGACTCCCCATGTCTGCATTGCGGAGACGCTGGTCACCATGGGCACAATAGCGCCCTCCCCCGTTCCTGTACGGCCGCCACATGACTCTGGGCCGCGTCCGACGCGCACAGCCACGGCGGGGCTGAGAAAGGCGAAGGGGCGGGGCTCGCCAGGGAAAGGCAGCGCGCCGGGAAAGGAAGGGGCCTCCGCGGGAGAGAGGAAAAGGCGCGCACCCGCGAAGCTCCGGCGGACGGGCGTGACGCAGAGCTGGAGGGGCGGGGCCTGCGCCGATGACGGCCACGTGGTCAACATCCAGGCACGTGCAGGAGACGCGATGGGGAGCACTGCATGACGGGACGTGTGGCTTCGGGCGGGGTCAGGTCACATGGAAAGCATTCTGCCCTGTGATTGGCGCAACTTAGCTCCTTTCCGGCCGCCGACGGGCCTTTTTCACACAGTCCGGCGGGGGAGGGGCGGTCCCTGAGCTCCGCCCGCCTCTCCCCGGCACCGGCGCGGCCTGGATGGGGAGCCGTCCCCTGCGGCCGGGATTCGGGACACCGGCGCGGCCCCCTCCCCCCAGCGGCACGTGCGAGGCGGCATCCCCGCCAGCTGCCCGCCCGGCTCCCCACGAAGCGGCCGCATCACCAAAAAGCCAGTCCGCCGTGCTCGGCTCTGGCCGGTTGCCCCGCCGCCACAAACGCGCCCCGGCCGCCGCGCGGACACCGCCCGCCCCCCCCCCCCCCGACACACACACCGGCGCCGCGGGCGGCTTTGAGAAACCCGGGGCGCGCGGAGGGGCAGGCGCTCTTGGGCCCGGGGGAGGAGGGGGAGGAAGGAGGGCCCGTCAGGACCCCCCCCCCCCCCGACTGCCGCGGCTCCGCACAAGCAGGAGTTCTGCTCCGGGGTCTGGAGCAGGAGAGCGCCCTGCACGCGGGGGGGGGGTGTGTGTGTGTGTGTTTCCAGCCCCGCATCTGCATCCTAATGCTCTGCTGAAGGTCCCTTCCACACTCCCCACGTGACACCCCCGTGGGCTCCGCTGTGCTGCTGACAGAGGCCAGGGCAGGTGTTCCTGTCAGTTCCAGGTGGGCGTCAGAAGTCAAACCTCGACTTCCTCACTGAACTTGCTGGACGGGAATGTTATTTTCAGGCAAATTTCAGGGGCTGGCAAGACTTTTTGTTTTGTATTTAGATTTTTTAGTGATGGCTACCCAAACAATTCCTATTGTAACTGGTATTAGGAAGTGTCATTTTCCAACTTATGTAATTTTCACAGCAGCATTTATCCTCGTACATTTAAGAAATGGGGAATCTTGATAACTGTAAGATGTGAATTGGGATTTTTACATTTGGAGAAAGTTTCTTGCTTCCCATTTGAAAGGTGGTCTTCCAGCATTGCAGTCTTGTGATTCACAGGATTCTGATGCTCCATCACCGCTTCCAGAGTCTGTTGCAACCAAAACAGAGGAGTATTGCATCACCATATCAGCACTTGGATCAGATTCTGGGCACAGTGGGAATCCCTCTGACGCCCACCCCCTGCCCTCCTTGGGCATGAGGGGCATTGCCTTGAACTGGTTCACTTCCTTTCTCCAGGGACGCACTTCAGAGGGTAGTTATTGGTGAAGAGAGCTTTGCCCCTCTGCCGCTTGATTGTGGTGTTCTCCAAAACCTGCCCAGGGACTTTGGTGATGCTAGATAAGAAGTATACAGATAAATGTACTGTAACCTGCCCTGAGCTTTGGAAAAGCGGTATAGAAACCTAATAAACAAATGAATGAATACCAACAAGAAACTGTCTTCATGCCATGCAAAGACTCATGAATTCTAGATGAACAGATCAAAGGTTGATCCGTTAGCAAATGGTGTAACAAGAACAAGACAGCATCGATATTGCAAGGAAGGATGGGTTCTTGGCCTCTGGATGAGGTCGTGTAGCAATGGCCATTTGTGTCCAGACTCCCCGCTGGCAACTCTTGGCAGAGAGGTGAGTGGCATCACAAGTCAGGTTTATTTGGCTACCCAGTCACCCTGCCACGTTCTTTATGTAGGTGAGGTTAAAACTCCTTGCAAGGTACTTTTATTGAGAAGATATCTGTTCTAAAATGCTGTGAAAGCCAAAACTCAGCCATGCTTACAGTATTTGTGTTCCATAATTCTAACATACTTCCCACTCCATGACACAGACTTTATTTAAAGACTATGTTGTGTGACAATGTCCAGTTCCAGTCCTTATATTTCACTCGTGGCAGGAAGATGGCCAGTTCCACTCTTACCCTAAACTACCTCACAGGATTGTTGTGAAGACAAAATGGGGCTGGAGAGTCTGATATAGGTGGCATCGGGTCCCTACTGGAAAAGGCAGCAGGCTATAAATAAAGGTAGTCCCCCGCACACGCGCTGGGTCATTAATGACCCTTGGGGTGACATCACCTCTTTCAGGAGGGTGGTTTGCCTGCACTTTGACCCCCGGCAGGCGCAGTGGTCCCGCCTGCCTGCCCGGGGAAGGCTGGACGGCGAGGCGACCTCGAGCAGCCTGCCCGGAAGCCTGGACTTCCGCTGGGGTTGAACTCGGGCCCTGACCAGAGCTTGGACCGCGGTTTTGCCGCTCTGCGCCACGGCGGGGCTTCGTGCAGAAAGACGTCACCAGAGGTGTGGGGGAGGGGAGTCCCTTGAGCGCCCCCGTCCCCCCCCCCCCATGGGGCTACTTGGCCAGCTTCAGTTTTCGTGCCAGAGGAGCGAGTCCCGCCGCCGCCCGCGCCTGCCGGGGGGGGGGTGTCTTCTGGGTCCCGCTCCGGGGGCTCAGCAGCCGGGAGCGCGGGCGGTGCCAGGACCGGGGGGGGGGGGCGGGTAGGGAAGCCTCCCCGTTTAAGACCCTCCCCCGTCCCCAGGCGGCCAGCCCCGCGGGGGGGGGGGTGGGGGTGGGGGTGTTCCAGCCGGAAGTCCTGCCCCCGCGGGAATCGCAGGCGCCCGCGCAGGGGGTTCCCAAGGTCCCGGTGGGGGCTGGAGACTGCCTCGGGGGCGCGCGGCCATTGCCCGGCCTGGAGTTGGGAGCGGCCCTCCCGCTCGGTTGGGGAAGGCGCCGACGGGCTGCGCGGGGGCGGCGGCAGAGAGGGAGGGAGGGAGGGAGGCGCCCGCGAGCGGCCTGGGCCCGGGCCTGCACTCCCGCCTTCCTGCGCCGGGCGGGAGGGCGGGGAGGAGGAGCGCCAGGAGGAGGAGGAGGAGGAGGAGGAGGGCCGGGCGGCAGTTTCCCGGCGGGGCCCGCGCGGAGAGGTGGGTCGGGGGCGCCGCGGGGGCGGGGTGGGGTCTCCCTCCTGCTGCTGCTGCTGCGGCCAGGCGGGGCGTCTCGGCGTGAGTCGCCGGCCTGTCCGTGGGGGTCAGTGGTGGTGATCCCCGCCCGGCGGTTCCTGCCTTTTCCTCGCTCCCGGCCGGGGCTCCCTGATCGCCCCACCCCCATTTTGCTGCTCCTGTTCCCCCGTGGGGGGGGGGGTGCTTTTTCCAGCGTCCTCTTGCAGAAAGCACCCCCTCCCCCCGCGAGTTCCTTCGCAGGGTTCTTACTTGTATCCCCCCCCCCCCCGGGTGGCGACGAAGCCGCCTTTCCTTTTCGCCCCCCTACTCTCTGTCCCACTCTCCCCCCTGCAGGGTAGGTCAGGCTGCGAGTGTGCCTGGCCCGCGCGGGGGGGGGGTGTCCCCGCAAGGTCCAGGCCGAGGGAGGGGCCTCGTTTCAGGCCGGGACGAAGCCCCGATCACTTCGGGGACGGAGGGCGACTCCCGAAGGGGGCTTCAGCCACAGCGCCCACGATGGGGGCGGGGGGATGGCTCTGGCCCGTTAGGCGCGCAAATCCCCGGCCCCCAACCAAGCCCCCTCCCCAAGGATGGCTGCAGTGCCTGGGAAACGGGCCGGGGCGGGGTGGGGTGGGGTGGGGTGGGGTGGGCTTTGGGGGTGCGGAAGAAGACGGGGGTGGGGGGGGGCGAGTTGAGGTTTGGGAGCAGGTAGGATAAGGGGCTGCAACCCTCCCGCTGTCACAGGCCTTTGGCCGGACACCTGAGCACCCAGCAGCACCCTGGCTGCACATGGGTGGCTGGCCTCTGGGGTGACCCCAGCGGGGTGGGATGTGCTGATGGCGGCCCAGCACAGAAACAGCCTCCAGCGCCTGCAGAATGGCTGCTCAGTGCCCAGGCCCTGTGGGGCAGAGGCTGCCTTGGGCCGTGTGGAGGGGCTTCTGTGGCTCCGCCAGGGGGCATCGTATCAAGCAGTCACATGCAGATTAACACCCTTCCGATGCAATTAAAGCTGTGAGTTGACCACCAGGTCGCATCCACTGCTCGGTAATGGTCAGTTATGGATCTTTGCAGGGCCCGGCCCTCCACCTCCAACTGAGGTCCTGAGTGTGGTTGGTCAATCCCACATTAAAAGTGTTTTCCTTAGGCCATCAATAAATATTTATTTATTTATTTATACTTTAAATTTCTATCCCGCCCCGTCCCCGAAGGGCTCTGGGCGGCGTACAGCATACAATGGATACAGTCATAAAATATCATAAATAGGCTAAAACTTATAAAAGCAGCGAAACTAGCTACACATTAACATATAAAATGTAGAATGAATAAAAGCATAGATATAGGTATAGGTGGCGCCCGATACCTAATATTAAATTCTTCCCCCTAGAGAGGAACGGCAGATCTTGATAGATGTTAAAGGCCCAGGCTTCAGATCTGACTAAATAAGATGTTAATGAAAACAGAATATTGGCCTTTCCCTCCCTCCAGTCCCATCTGACCTATGGCAACCTGGGGATTTTCTCAGGTGAGAGATGTTCAGAGATGGTGGCTGTTGCTTGCCACCATGTAGCCACGCTGGACCTCCCTGGTGGTCATCTGTCCAAACACTAACTGGCCCTGCCTAGCTTCTGAGATCGGATGACTGGCGCCATCAGGGTGGAGCACCAGAGAAATCCACGCTGCCTGAGCAGGCGGACCATTGTACTTTATCAAAGTTGACTTTAAGAAAAGCTTCTAACCTACAGCTTCACCCACGGAAACCAGATGTCACAGTTCCAGATCCGGGAGTCTCAGAAGTTATAGAATGTGGCTAGTTTACAACGTAGGACTTTACTAACCTTCTCTAAAGGCGTGATCCGCTGTTCAGGCAAGCTCTGACAGCCCCTGTTTTCATGATGGGATCCCCCCCCGCCCCCGGCATTGAATCGACTGTGGGGCATCGTTCTTTGTGTTGAGGGCTTGGCAGATGACCGACCTTTCATAACACAGTCTAACAATCAACCACACAGGTCTTCATTTTGACTAGCCTGTTCAAGGCTCAAGAAAGGAAGAATAACTCTTGCCAGAAGCCTGAAAAATTCTATATTCCAGATGCATTCCAACCTCACATATTCCGCGGCCGACCTACATAGCCTGCATGATGACTGCTACTTCCCATCATGCACCCAAGGTCTTCATGTGGAGAACCCAGCCCAGTTCTCCAGTTTACAGGCCACTGTTCTGACCCACTATGCCTTGCTGGCTCTTGCTGTGCACCTATTGGTCTGTAATATGTGTGCTTTATTTCCACCTTGTGTCCAAGCACAGTGCAACTATATGCAGAATTACTCCTGTCTGAAACTTGTTCTCGATGGACTGGAATAATTTTGCATAGGGTCGCACTGTGATGCTGGTGTCAGTGTTAAAAAACTTTTAGAGAGGAGTGTACTTTTGAACAGTATTGGTTTAACAAAAGCTCTTGGTCTTATTTAGCATCATCATGTGACGTGAACCTCGGAAAGTACTGCTGGTGCTGAGGACTGGAAACAAATCTGTAACAAATCTTGACCATCAGTTTCCTAGTGTTTCAAATTGACAACCATTGATACACTACCAGTTGGCATATGCCATTCCTTTCTAATCCTGTCTTTTTAGAGATGATACAGATTGAGTTCGCTAATGGTATTCTGTTGACTAATTTACCTACTTGTTTTGTGCTTGTCTTCCAGTCTAGGCAAATATATCATCATGGCAGCAGACTCTATGGAAATTGATGATTCTCTGTACAGGTAAGAGTCATGAAAACTTGATCCAGGTTGGACATGTTTTCTTAATGGTGCTCGTGGTGGGTGTGATTTGCTTTCCACTGAAATGGGGGTGTCCTGAGGGCTGAAGTGGCCACTGCAGCACATGCCCTTTTACAGGAGGAAGGTGGTGGTTCGGCATTAAGAGTGAGAGTCATCTAATTTGTTCATGTCGTTGAAATCGCCTGCATCGTGGAGGCTGAACGGCAGATTCATCGAACATCTGCAGTGGAAGGCCTGCTTGTGTTATTGTGACCGCAGACTCAGAGGCTTTGCTGAAGCAACCCCCCCTTTCTTTTTGGCTATCATCAGTGGTTTATTTTCTTCCTTAGAAATCTGGCCTACCCAGTCCTGTGCAGACATAATGTCTCTTGTCTCCTAACCATGGTTTGCTTGCACGTGGCTATCCTCCCGCTGCAGTTATGGGTGCTGAAGGAAGGGAGGAGCCGGGAGAGCTGGGCATTAATTCCTGGCATGTAGTCTCGAAGCCTGGCCGTTCCACGTGTGCACCCGCCCTGACGCTGGCTGAGTGGCTGTGATGTCGCAGCATGTATTTAAGGGAAAGGGATGAAGAGAAAGACACCCCCCCCCTCGGATGTTCTCACTGAAGGGGTTCCCTTGAATGGGTCATGCATGAGCCTGATCCAAGGGGCAGGTGGCTTCCCATTCTCTGATGTGCTCTCCCACTTGCTCTGGCATGACAGTTTTCCCTTATTGTGATCTTTCCCCAGAGGAGGTCTCCGTTGTGTTCACCATGAAATCTTTCCATATGCAATCCAAGGTATGTGATTGCTGCTGCTCTCTCTTGCCACTAGACAGCACTGTTCTTTGGAGCAGTCACGACTATTTTTGCTCTCAGGAAACTGTGGAAGATAAAGTTGTTTAGGAGGAAGTTAGTAGGAATGGAAATAGTCCCTTCTCGCCTGGGCTCTCTGTTTTTAGGTGCCTGTTCTTTGATTATTTATCTCTTTGTGAGCTGTTTTGGGTCCCCCTTGAGCATGAAGCTGCTAGAAACGTTTTAAATAAAAGAAATAATACTAATTTTACCTCCCATTGTTGTTCTTTTCTTGTTCTGTTCAGTTAAACAGAGCCAGTGGTGGTACATCTTGACATCTGCGCCAGTGTTTGTGCTAGGTATGGGTAGTTTCAAAGGAAAGTTTGCAGCCAGAGCGCAGATCCGTTTTGCATGTGTGGTTTCTAATGAACCAGGGGGACCGTTAATGCTGATGCAGCTTCCCAGACTCGCAGAATGAAGCTTCCGCAGATTGGTTGTGAGCCAGCAGGGTCTGGAGGTTAGAGTGTCCAACTGTTATGTGGGAGACATTCCACTCTGCCGTGGAGCTTGGTGGATGGATGCTCTTGGGCCACTCACGTGCTATCAACCTAACCTGCTTTGTAGGGTTGGTCTGGAGGGGTGGGAGCGTATGCCACCCTGAACTCCACGGATGAGCACGAGATAGTGATGTTGATGAACTGATCTACAAAGGTTTCGCTGCACCATTGTTAGCTCCTCTGTAGGGAAGGGGAGGATTTATGCATTAAGAGTCTGAGAAGGAAAGAGTCATCTGTCATGGTTAAAAGATCAGGACTATGATGTCTGCACTGGGCCGTTATGAGCTAAAATATGGAGGACATAAAATACTGAAATGGAAACTGGAGAGTGGTTGTTTGCATTGGACATTCTTTGCATTGGATATTCTTTGTAATTTGTATTTTATTGTTTTATGTAAAACAGTTGGCAAACCCAGTAGTAGTAGTAGTAGTAATAATAATAATAATTTCATTTTGTAAAATGGAAATGTTGTTAGAGCGACAGGTGAGTCTTTGGCCTTGCACCTTGTAAAAGGAATCTTGGTGGTATCAGGATGCCTTTGAGGCTGACAATGCGACAACTGAATCTTCTCAGAACGATCGTCCCTCTGCCTCTCCTGGACTCCCTCTTGCTCCTCAGCCACCCACATATCCCCGCTGGGGCCTTCAGCCTGACCTTGTGTGAAAGAGCTCTACCTGTCAAATGCTGCCCACTGTCATGTCTGTCTCCTCTTCTTTGTGGGAAGGGTGGGGGGATACTTTACTTTTAATCCAAAATGGCTGTGGGAAGCTGAGAGTTTGAACAAGGGAAGAGCAAGGAGGAGAGTCTGCTTGTGAGCCGGCAGGGTACAGTGATTAAAGTGTCAGACTAGGATCTGGGAGAAGCAGGTTCAAATCCCCACTCTGCCAAGGAAGCTGGCCGAGTGACCCCACTGGTAGCCTGACCTACCTCACAGAGTGGTTGTTGTAACAATAAAATGGAAGAGAGGAGAACATGACAATTGCATTTTGGGTCCCCGTTAAGGAAAAAAAGGTGGGCTGTAAATGAGGAAATAAAAATTATTTTTTTCCTCCAGTATACCTGGCACCAGAGGTGGGATCCAGCCGGTCCTCACAGGTTCCCAAGAGTAGGTGACTAATTATTTGTGTGTGCCGAGAGGAGGTTACTAATGGGTGATTTTGCCACCTGATTTTGGCCTTAGTTACGCCCCTCCTCTCAGCAGCAGCGCGCAGAACTTGAAACAGTCTAGCAGGAGGTGCACCGGCGTGCATGGCAGCCTGCGCCTGTGTGCATTCGTTTCCCGCCCAAGGACCGGCACAGCATCTGCGTCCTTGCCACAGCCCCACCCAGGAATGCCCCGCCCAGGAATGCCCGGCCACACCCCTGTTGTGCCCCACCCAGCCCCATTGGTGCTACGCCACAGTTTGAATCCCACCACTGTGGGAACTGTTACTAAAATTTTTGGATTCCACCACTGCCTGGCACCTTCTGTTTTTCTACCTGCAGAAGGAAAGATAGGGTGTATCTGATTGGATATCTGGCCTAGTTGGGACCACAGGTGTGGATTTAAAAATTATTAGTTCATCAGGACAGCTCTATCAAGGGCTGTGGGCCTTTATCATCTAGATGGAACCTCGTTAATCACAGGTGTTGCACTGGACTGGGGGTCAAGTGGCAGGGGTTGTCTGAGACCCAGAAATCCTGCTTATCGCTGCTGGAAATAGAGTTCTGGAGCAGGTGGACCTTTGACATGATTCTACCAGGTGCTTGTAAAAACTGGAGGAGTATCCCAGGCTGGCTGGAGCCTATTAAATCCTGGTGGCTTTAGGAAAGGGAAGAACTGTGGTTGTGAGGGATCTAGGATTGGTTTTCTGTTGGCCGTGATCATCATCCATTTTCTGATGAAGGATCTTCAGCAGCTGAGCCGTCCTTTCCACAGACCTGCAACTGAAGGTCTACACCTGAAGAGATACAGGCGTCAGAGGGGCCAGTCGAGGTCCATGAACTAATCTGAGTGCAGTCCTGCAAGCAGGCTGCTGAAATCCTGCTGGAGGCAGGAGAATCGGGGCAGCCGTAGCACAACTCAGCAGCTTTTATGCTTCGCACAGCAGCCACAGAGAGACTGAAAGCAGAAGGCAAATACTGTGAATTGTGTGTTATGATGTGCTACAGTTTGTCATGCTATTGCACACAGAAGGGATTTTTTTGTTCATTTTCATGCTGAATCTAAATAGCTTGCAACCCCCCCCCCCCCCCCCCCAAATCTCAAAGTGGCTTCATGTTGTCAGATTAGGTTTTTCCATTTGATCATCTTGGTTAAACATAAGCGATTAGTTGATGCCAATGAACAGTTCTTGCGAACGTTTTGTGACTGTCATGTTCTTATTTGCATGTAGCCGGCAGAGGTATGTTCTTGGAGACACAGCTATGCAGAAGATGGCCCAGTCCCACGTGTTTTTGAGTGGAGTGGGCGGTCTGGGAGTGGAGATCGGTAAGTCACAGGAACCCTTATTACATTTTCTTCTTAATGCATACTGTATGGGGAGCAGCATAGAAAAGATGGCATCACCTTAGATTTGCCGTGTCAAAGTGTATCAGCTTATTTCTGAAAACCACTTGCATCCTGCCTGGCCATCAAAAAACAGCTCCCCTGGTGTGCTTTGCAACAGCAGAGAATATGGAGGGCATCCATGTTAAAACCTATCAAACCAATTAACCATAATGAAAATCAAAATCCCAGTAGTGAAATCAACTTCCAGTTACAGACATCAGAAACACTTCAAATCTCGCAAACCATTTCCTAACAACAACTTCACAGCTTAGCCTCGTAACAAGTTTTGCAACTTCATGGTGACAGAGGAGATGCCCAGTTGAGGGGTCTGCTGTTGAGAAGACTGCGTTTCTCATGCCACCGTCACTGCTTCAGACTGTGAGGTCACGTGGAGGGAGACTCCCAGTGTTTGGTGCTTAAACATGACTTCCCAAGAGAAAGGTGGTTCTACAGCGACCTTCAGTGCAGCTCGATGCAGAGTCAGTTTGGTCTAAGAAGGAGTGGATTTAGGCTGGAGCAGGGGTAGGGAACCTGCGGCTCTCCAGATGTTCAGGAACTACAATTCCCATCAGCCCCTTTCAGCATGGCCAATTGAAAGGGGCTGATGGGAATTGTAGTTCCTGGACATCTGGAGAGCCGCAGGTTCCCTACCCCTGGGCTGGAGTAACTCTGCATAGGATTGCACTTTCTGTGCCCATGATCAGGCCTTCTTTGACAGCAGGAGGGGGCCCAAAAACTCAAAAGCCAAACTAATGTTCAGCCTTCAGAGTTGTGCATCTTAATGGCCACATCTTCTAATTATTTTTGTGCCACAAAACTGGTGAGTAAACAGACAGTGGAGCTATGAGGGGGAACGGTTCCCCTGCTGTCCAAGACCTAGCCCAGGGGTAGGGAACCTGCGGCTCTCCAGATGTTCAGGAACTACAATTCCCATCACCCCCTACCAGCATGGCCAATTGGCCATGCTGACAGGCTGATGGGAATTGTAGTTCCTGAACATCTGGAGAGCCGCAGGTTCCCTACCCCTGACCTAGCCTGACCCAGTCTTTGGAGTGGTAGCAATGCCCAGCTGTGAGCTCTGAACCAGAACTCCACACACAAAATATATTTTCACAATTTTATTGAAGAAAGGCGGTAAAACATAGGTTTAAAAACATGACAATGAACACAAAATCGAAGTACAATACAATTGCTCAGTAAAACAACAAAAGCTAAAGTCTACATATCAGAAAGAAATGTTTGCAGGCAAAAAGTACTAGGTATCTTCAGAACATGTGCAAAGTTCTAATACCATTTCAGAGCGGACGGCAAAGCAGAACAAAGAAAAAGAAAGTAACAGATAACATTGACAGAACTAATGTATATTTTAGGCTGGCCACATCAAGTGATCATTGATGATCCAGTCACAGTCTGGCTTGAGCTGAAAGTTCCTGATGAACAGTAAATCTACCCCTCCCTCCAAAATCGAACCCTTTCCAATTAGTCTCTCTAGTTGACCAGTTCCAGCTGGTTCAAATTAATGAAGATGACTGCATGCCTTCTAACAAAAGCTGTGACCTGGGAGAGATAGTACACTCATTCCTGCTTTCTGAACCCACTGAGCTCATGAGAAGAAGAAAGGATTTTTTACTAGGCCTTACAGCAAACAGAATGGATTCTCTCTTGGCCCTCTTCCCCACATATCTGACTCCTACTTCTGCAGCTCTCCTGTCTGCCTGATCCCCTTTTGCTCCAGCATCCCTCCCCTCCCTTCTGTGCCTGGCTGATTTGGGACCCGAAGCCCCAAGCGTGCTGCTTCCACTGCCTCCTCCACCTTCCTGCTCTCTGCCCTCAGACAGTTCAGGACTTTTTGTGTGTTTTTTTCAGCCTGTCACTGAAGTTTTTACTGAAGATGACAGCATTAGCATCAGTTCTTGTTTTCAGATTTTTATGGTTACTTAATAATTATGGTTACTTAATAATGGTTTTATGGTTACTTAATAATAACAGTAGAGTAATTGTGAGTTCAGACTTCTGGGATGAGGGCTAACAATTTGGAGACTTAACCCCAACCATTTGTTGCTGATGGTGGGAGGAAGAACTGGTCTGGGACTTGAGGGGTTCCCTGTTCTGTAGGGGGCTGCGCTCCCCTTGAAGAAGCCAGTGTATAGCTTAGTGGTGCTGCCGGATCTGGGCAGAGGATGGTGCCTTTCGTCAGCCTTGGCTGGTGAACCTCGCCTTGCTGACTCGCTTGACTAAAGGTCTCAAGTCAGGACACAGTAAATTATTTTATTTATTTGTTACAATCATATTGTTGGGGTCTGTTACTCCGGTCATCAAACGAGACTCAAGAAGGTTTCAAGAGCCTCTGGTATATATCTGTAAGTTACAGTAAGGCTCAACCCAAAATCCCCCCACCCTCGCATTCCCATAATACCAGCATGTGAAAGGATGGTGGGAATAGAGGCATTGTTTAGGACAGACAGTTCACTCCTTCAGGAAGGCAGATAAGGATGAACGGCCAAGCTCTCTTCACTAGTTACATGTGAGCAGGGGGAGGCCTCCATAGCCTTGAGCGATGGTAATGGCTGGGCCATGCGAACTGCCAGGCCCAGAATGGTGCGGGCCTGACATTCTGCTCCACTTAAGGCCCCTTCCCCCATGAGTGGTCAGGGTGCTCTTTGTGAAATACCTTTATTAAACGAGGAGTGCACACTTGAGAATGATGGACCCATTTGCTGAAACCGGGGGGCAAGGTGACTACAAGATATTGGAGATGGCCACGGTGCAGGCGGGAGTCCAGGATGTTGGCAACCTCATGGTGTAGCTCACACTTCATCAGGTGGGGCTCTGGAGGCTGTGGGGTTGGATGACAACCGTCGCTCGGGGCTGCTTTCTTGAGGAGGCCAGTATGAAAAACAGGATGCACACCTCGTAAGATCTTAGGCAGTTCAGGCTCCATTGCTACTGGATTGATTACTCGCACCACCTTAAAAGGTGCAATGAACTTATGTCCTAACTTGCGGTACTTGGCAGGCCCCTTAAGTTCTTCGTTGAAACATAGGCAAAATCCCCCACAGCATAGGACACAGGACATGGTTTACGGTCAGCCTGCTTCTTGAGGGGTTCCCTGAGGGGTTCCTGCTTCTGGCTTGTTCTTATGTCTGGCTTGTTCTTATGTTCTTATGTTCTTATAGTCCTCCTTGGTCTTCCGCAACGCCTGTTGTACTGAGTTCCAGGAGGATTGGATGGTTGCCACCCAGTCCTGGAGGTCTCCCGAATTGGGCGGGGCATCTCCTGTCAGAGGGAATGGTTTGCTCTCTTGACTGCAGACTACATGAAAAGGGCTCTTGCCCGTGCTGGAGTGCATGGCATTGTTGTAAGCGAACTCCGCAAAGAGGAGCAGGTCCACCCAGTCGTCATTATGGTGGTTCACATAACAGTGCAAGTACTGTTTTAGAACCCCATTGGTGCGTTGAGTCTGGCTGTCTGTGGCCGTGTGATACCCTGACGAAAGTCCCTGTTCAATGCCCAAAAGTTTCATAAATTGCCTCCAGAACCTAGACACAAATTGGCTGCCCCGGTCGAAAATGATCTTAGCCAGGGCAGCATGGAAGTGGTAGATATGCTGAACGAACAGTTTTGCCAGTTTTTGTGCTGATGGGATCCCCCCACAGGATACAAAGTGGGTTTGCTTGGAAAAAATGTCCACCACTACACAAATGACGTTCTTCCCCTTTCTGGAAGGGAGATCAGTGATGAAGTCCATTGAGATCACCTTCCAAGGGGCCTTGGGCGTGGGCTGGAGCAGGCTTGTCTGCCATGGTGCAAGTGGGGCAACCCTTCACATAAGCCTCAACATCCTTGCGGAGTGACTGCCACCAAAACTGTCACCAGGCCAGGTGCAAGGTCAAAGTGGCCTGCTGATTTCACATTGTGGCAACCAGCGAGAAACTTGGCCCTGAGGGGCTCGAGGATGTAGAGCTTGTCTCCCTTCCACCAACATCCCCCCCCCCCCCACTCTTCGAGAGCCTCCACCTTTTTTTCTTCCGTGGAGAGCAACCTGCCGAGAGCTTCCAGTTCCTCCTCCAGAGGGAGCGGGAGGTTAGGCTCGGCGGGGCCATGGCTCTGCTTCTCGTGACCACTTGGAGGCCAAGCTGTGTAGGTATAACTATGGTGCGTGAGGGGCAGTCGGGGCCATACCCTTTGTGTGGGAAGTGGGACAATACGTCTGCCAGGCAATTATGTTTACGAGGGAAAAAATGGAAGGTGAAGTCAAAGCGCACAAAAAAGTCCGCCCATTGGAGCTGCTTTGCGTTCAGTTTGCTCGGGGTTTTGATACCGCCAAATTCTTGTGGCCTCTCCAGACTTTGAACAGGTCCTGGGCGCCCTCTACTCAGTGGTGTTGTTTGGCTTGTTGGACTTCCTTCAGGCGAGCTTCTGCATCTCTGGCCAGGCAGATCCATCCCATCAGAGTGTTTGGGTCCCCCGATACCAAGGCCCAGTGTAAAATCTCTGGGTTCAGGCCATCCTTGAATATGTGGATGAAAATGCATTCAGGCCAGTTTCGTAGACAGCTCGCCAGCTGGCGGAATTCGGCCCTGTAGTCGGCTACCGATCTGGATCCTTGGCGTAGGCGCTGCAGTCAGGACCTCGCTTTCTGTTCCAGAAAGGGGTCCTCAAAGCAGCGGCAAAGGGAGACCATGAAGTGGTCAAGGTCTCGGAGCTCGGGGGCATCTTCTTCAAAGAGGCCCACCGGCCAGATGGCTGCCTCCCCCTCAAGGAGGGCTCCAATGTCATACACTCTCTTAGCATCATTGGCATACTCATTGTCCATCATTCTCATGTAAGCTCCCACTTGAACTAGGAAGCAGGGCAGGTTCTCGGGGTCCCAGTTGAAGGTCGCCTTCAGTTCCCTTCTCCTCCTTGGTCTCAGCTGGCCCTGCTGGAGCTGCCCCCCTCCACCGGGCACCACCCCAGCAGCAGTGGCACCGTTGGCGGCGCCTGCCCAGGCCAGAGTTTGGGTTGTGCGGTTTTGGGTTGCCATCAAGTCTGCCACCTTCCGTTGCATGGCACTCATCTCGTGGCACATCTGGTCGCGCTCCCTCTGGAGTTTGCCCTTCTGCTGGAGTGCCTCGACCTTGCGGCACCATCATCTGACCTCACGATCCTGGCCACGCTGGAACTGGAGGCCCCATTGGCTGCCCACTGCGAGGGTCCCCTCGCGCTCTTGATCCCATCATCTGGTGGGGCCCGCTACCCCCAGCCACAAATCCCGGGCCCCCGGGGATCGGCTGATGTGGTCCCATTCAAAACTCCCAACCAGGGTTTCTAGGCCACGGTCCGGGGCGGGGGTGAAGATGTCCCTCAAAGGCAGCATTGGTGTTGGCCCCATTGTTGGTGTCCGACCCATTGTCGGAGGGAGTGTGGTTCCCTTTTGGCCCAGCCATACTGCGAGTAGGTCTGGGCGTAGAGAAGGGGATCCAGAAGTTTTGGCTAAATGTTAGGGTCTCTTACTCCGGTGATAAAATGAGACTCAAGAAGATTTCAAGACCTTAATTGGAACTGTGTCAGTCCAAGGTTCAGACAGCCGAAACTGAAGTTTGGCTCTCTGACCTCTGGTATATACCTGTAAGTTGCAGAAAAGGTTCAACCCAAAATCCCCCCACCCTCGCATTCCCATAACATCAGCATGTGAAAGGATGGTGGGAATAGAGGCATTGTTTAGGACAGACAGTTCATTCCTTCAGGAAGGCAGATAAGGATGAACGGCCAAGCTCTCTTCACTAGTTACATGCAAGCAGGGAGAGGCCTTGAGCGATGATAATGGCTGGGCCATCTGCAGCTGGGTGTGGACGTGTGAACTGCCAGGCCGAGAACGGCATGGGCCTGACACATGTGCATATATTTCTATATATTTAGTTTCTAAATTTGGAACTGACACTTCAAACATTTTCTTAGCATCCACCTGGGCCAGAGCCTTTACAGCTCTGGCCCCTGCCTGGTGGAACGCTCTGCCTCCAGCTACGCGGGCCCTGCGGGACCTTAATGAATTTCGCAGGGCCTGCAAGACGGAGCTGTTCCACCGGGCCTTTGGGGAGCCCGGCCGCTGATGCCCCCCCTTTCTAAAATCTGTGGACCCTGCCAAAGTTCCTCCTCCCTCTTCTTTCCTCTCAGCTTCTTTCTGTAGGGGACTGTTTAGTAGGACGCCATTGGTAATTTTTTGATAGATGCTGCATTTTATCGGGGGCTTATTTTAACATATAGAGCCATATTTAATAACTATTTTTAAAAAATTGATTTTATTTGTGCTCTATCTATTTGTTTGTTCGCCGCCCTGAATTCCTTCGGAGGGCTAGTTTATAAATATAATAATAATAATAATAATAATAATAATAATAATAATAATAATAATAATAATAATAATAATAATAATAATAATAATAATAATAATAATAATAATAATAATAAACCCCATCATAAACATTAATCTTTTTCTTCTGCATAATCACCACCGAGAAGAATCTTGCCATGGCTAACGTAACCCTTAGATCCTCATCCATTAACAAAAATGGTGCTCTGCATGGGTCATACCGCAAGCGATATAAAATGATACGATTCAATGTTTCAAGCTCTCCCCATTCACATCCACGGTGCCAGTCCTAGAGTGCTCTCTTTATGCCGCAACTCCTCAGAACTGCTGATTGCGTTCACTCTGGCTAGAAAAAAGCCTTGACGGCTTTTCTGCGCATGTTTGACTCCAGATAAGTCACGCTTCGTGTTTCTGGCTGATTCACAGAAAAAACCCAGCAAAACGAAGAAAAAATAGACAATTCACAGTGGAATTTATATAAACTGAATTATAAAAGAATTCCGGTCAGCTGTGAAGGTCAAGAAAGCTGGTGAGTGTTTTAAATTCTTTTTTTTTAAAGCCAGATAAACAAGACTCATGGCACCGAAAGAAAATTTCGCCACCAAAACGGATCTCGCAGATTTTATTTCGGAGATCAAAGGCACAATTAATACTTTAGAACAAACAGTTCAGAAGAACTTACTGGCAATGGGCAATGTTATAAAAGCTGTTAAACAACAAACAACTTTGCTCTCTGAACAAGTTGATAAAGTTAAAAAGAGGGAGAAAAGAAATTCTCAGGAGATAGAAATGTTGAAGTCAAAAATAGCTGAGAAGTCAGACAGGCTTAGAAGATCTAATATTCGCCTGGTGGGAATCCCCACATTGAGAGATGAGAAGAATTTAATTCCTGAGATTGTGGAATGGCTTAAAGAAATGAAAATAGACGCTGATCCTAGCTGGTTTGAAAGAGCCCATAGAGCATTTAGAAGAATGGGCACCAGGCCAGTAGATACAGTGATTCAATGTGAGTCTGAATCTCGGAAGGAAGACGTGATGAAAAAATTAACGGCAGTTCCTGATTTGAAATACAAAGATCAAACAGTTATAATCAGGAATGATTTATCTCCTGAAACCCTCGAAATAAAGAAATTGTTACTCCCATATGCTAACGCATTATATCAAGCTGGGAAAAAGATTACATGGGTGCTCCCCATCGCAATTTTGCATTTTGATGGGGATCAGAAGTTGATTGCAAAGACTCCAAATCAAGCTGAACAACTCCTTCTAAAAGTTGGAGTCCCATTGCCAGCTCTGTCAACTCAAGAGCAGACTTCATCCTCAGAGGAAGATTCTCCAATGGAGGGAGCATCTAATCAAGCTCCAAGAAGGTCTTAACGTTCACGGAGGAGATGAAAAAGATGAAAATAAAGGCTTCTTCTAGCATGATGCTTTTAAATGGCTATACTAATTTTTCACTCTTTATATTAACTTTCAATTTAATTAACACATATAAATTAATATACTAACAGGATGTGTGTTCAGTTTTTATTTTCTTTCGTTTTATTAACAAGCTAATCAGAGAATAATACCAGCTGGTGTTTTGACTATTTGCAGGTTTTGGATGAAAGCCCAGAAAAGTAAAAGGATAAACAGGGCTGGAAAGAGAAGATTATATCCATGTGAATGTAAATAAAAACTATGAATGGTTTTGTCTATGTAACAATGATTTAAAGTTGTAACACAGCGCGCACCAACCGGACATGTTCCTCTTCTGTTTCTAAATAAATCAGTACATCATCCAAGTAAACCACCACTCCTTTGAAGAGAAAGTCTTGAAGGACATCATTAATCAACGACATAAAAGCCCCCGGAGCACCATTTAACCCGAATGGCATTACGAGATACTCATATTGGCCGAACTTGGTATTAAAGGCAGTGAGGTGTTCAAATCCATCTGCTATTCGCACTCTATAATAGGCTTCATGCAAATCCAATTTTGTGAAAAGTCGACCCGATCCCAGGGCAAATCCTTAATCAACGGCAAGGGATATTTATTTGATACAGAAACAGCATTTAATCCTCTATAGTCCGTACATAGTCTTAACAAACCATCTTTCTTCTTTACAAAAAGAACAGGCGCAGCATAGGTGCTCTTGGTTGCCCTGCGTATGAAACCTCTGGCTATGTTCTTATCCAAAAATGCACGCAATTCAACCTCCTCGGAGGGACTCATTTTGTAAATCCTTCCTTTTGGGAGTTTGGCCCCTGGAACTAGATTGATTTTGCAATCAGTGTCTCTATGGGGTGGCAACTGGTCACACTCCCCTTCTTCAAACACTCGGGAGAGATCCCAGTAAGGTTTGGGAATGCCGAGCAAGTCGGGTGAGGGGGCGACCTCCAAGGCCGAGGGTTCTGTCGCAGCGTGGGGCGGATCACCTTCATGCGTGTGGCTCCCACACAGTGGATCAGTAAAGTGTACAATGCGTGGAGCCCAGCGAATAGTGGGATCGTGGGTGACCATGACATTCCCAAAACGATGGGGTGGCGAGCCACCGGAGCCAGGATGAAGCTACATCTTTCCCAATGTTCAGCACAACGTAACAGGACTGGTTCAGTTTTAAAACGAGCCGGCCCTTCCCCCCAATGGGCTTCCATCCATCTGAGTAAATGGGATGGGTTTAGCAAGGGGGATGCGTTCCAAGCCCAATTCCTCCGCATGAGACAGTGAGAGCACCCAGAATCTACTAGGGCTCTGGCTAAGATGCGAGTATTTTTGATGGGTTGGTTAACAAGTCATAAGGGTAATGGAAGCACCCCCTTCACTCACCGCGTCTTTGAGAGGTCCAGGCTCCTCCAGAGCAGCAGTAGATAGACCAACCGCCGTGAAATCTTCTTCTTCTTCCACCTCTGGTTCGTCAGATTCTTCCACTGCTAAGGCTTTGGATGTGCCCTGACCTGCCCTAGTAGATGATCGCCGAGGTGGTTTCACAGTAGTTTTCTTTGGCGTGGAGCCCGCAGTCGGCTTGGGTTTCTTTGGGCAATTGGCAGCCATGGGGCCCGGTTCCCCGCAGTAGAGGCAAAGACCCAAACACCGTCGCTTTTCGGAGGTAGATTCAGGAGCTGCTACTGTAGCGGTTGGTTTCTTTGGGGGAACTCCAGCTTGTTTAGTCGGCTGGGGTTTTGTTGGGCCGCCCTTAGACCGTGTAAGTCGGCCAGAGATGAGGCTGCCCACTTCGATCCATTCAGCGACAGTGCAAGGTTCATTATGCATGACAGCCCATTTGCGGATTTCAGGATCCACCGCTTCGTAGAAGTACTCGCATTTCATGCGATCTGGCCAGTCGGGTATTTTGCTGGCAGCCGCCCGAAATTGGCGTGCAAAATCAGCGAACAAACGGCCTCCTTGCTTGATGGTTTTCAGGGTTTTTCTGGCCTTTTCAACCATGTCGTGATCTTCGAAGCGAAGCCAGAGACCTTGGAGAAGTTCAGCTACGGAATTCAATTCATCTGCCTCCAACTCAAATAATTCAACGAACCATTCAGCCGCCTCGCCGTCGAGCACTGAACTGATGTCCCTCACCTTCTCCCTCTCAGACCGATACAAGTCATCATACTCTTGCATGTGTGCATCCAGCTACAGGATGAAGTAGGGGAGTTTGGAAACCTTTCCATCAAAACGGGCAGCAATACGCGGACGTGGGTGAAGTCGGGCGAGCGGCACTGGAGGTGGTTGCGGCACTGGAGGTGGCGCCGGAGGCGGTTGGAGCCGTTGTGGAGCCGCACGAGGACCGCCGGACAGCTGCTGGGCAGGAGGCTACGGTCTGGCAGTAACTCGGGGTCCTGTTTGTCTGGCAGTTTGGATAGAGAGTCTGCGTTGAAGGTCCGCCGCAGCCGTCCGTTCTTGAGCCTCCAAGGCGATAAGTTCCCATTCCTTCTGTAGAAGGGCGGCCCGTTGTTTGTCTAACGCCTGGCGTTCACGTTGGAGTTGCTGTCGTTTGGCCTGCTGTGCCACCGCATCATCAGAGCCCTGTTGATGTAGGGATCGAAGGTGTTGCAACTCCTGGAGCAGCTCTTGTTTAGATTGCTCTGCCACCTGCAACAAGTCGCGTTCCTGTTGTTCGCGATCCTTCTTGAGTTGAAGATAGAGTGCTTCCCTTTCGCATTCGAACTCTTGGTGGAGTTGAAGCCATTGATACACCCGCTCATCAACCAGGGCTTCACGGGCCTGTTGCCAGTCTCGTTTGGCCCGTTGCAGCGCTTCATGCTGGGCATGAAGAGTCAAAGCATCCAAGTCTTCATCTAGGGTTTCCACATCACCATGCCTAGACAAGGTAGCCCCGGGAGGGTCAGGCGGCTCTTCCAGCACATCTTCCTCTGCCTCACGATAGCAAGAGGGGAGTCCGGGGCTTGAGGCACCTGGATTCAGCATCCCTTCATTCTCCTCGATGGCAGGCACGGCGACTAGGTTTCCTTGTAGGGAAACATCAGAGTCTGTAGAACCTCGACGGGATTTTGGTCGGGCTCCTGTACTTTGCCAGTAATCCGCAGAGCCAGGTTCCTCAAAATAGTGATCCAAAAACTTCTCCATCGATTCGCGGGTGGTGCCATGAATGGTAGACATCCCAATTTCCTCGGTCACCACCTTCATGACAGGTTTGTAATCCACACGACAGCGCGTAGTGATGTGAGTCTCCACAGGGGCATGATCCATAGCCGCACCACCGCATCCATAAAATCTTGATGCGATGCAATGCACCCCGCCGAGCCAGTGCAGCGAGTAGCCGTCAAGGTAGCTTGGTCGACCTGTTCTTGCAGTTGAAGAAAAGCGACACTTCGACTGAGTCGGGGCCAAGACAGTGCTACTAAAGACAGATGTTCAGTTTCCACAACCGAACTCTCTGGACTGGTGGATCCAGGGAGGTTACCGACTGGATCCTCTTTGGGGACCACAGCCGACACCTCATATTCTGAGTTGTACGGACCCTTGAATCCTAACCTCTTCATGTCTGCACACAGCAGAACACGAAAAGACGACAGACAACGTTTGGAAGTATCAAAACTTTGAGCAAAAAGTGTGAGTTCCCGCATAATGTAAGGAACTTGCAAAGTCCAGGCCAAAAGTAGCGTTTTAGTTCTTTATTGATCCGGCTTTCTTAGTCAAACACACGCAATGCGGGAACTGGCCTCCCAATGCAAGAGCAGCCGCTTTTACGGGCTCACCTCCCAGTTCCCGCCAAAGTTAAACACCTGCATTTCCCATCCGAAAGTTACATCAAAGCAGATTCACACAGACAGGCCTGAGAAATACAAAAGATAGCACTGCTAGCAGCTGCAGCTGCTATGATAAAATTAGATATATGTAAAGCATTTGATACAGTGGGACATGAGTATCTTTTAAAAACTTTACATAATTTTAGGTTTGGTGATGGATTTACAGGAGTATTAAAAGAATTATATAAGAATGGCAAGGCTAAGATAAGAGTAAATGAGGGTTTGCCAGAAATAGTCAACATTAGAAGGGGGGTTGAACAAGGTTGTCTGCTGTCTCCGTCTCTGTTTGCGATGGCAATGGAGTTTCTGGCCGATAGAAATAATTCTGGCCGATAGAATTAGAAATAATGGATGGATAAAAGGATATAAAATAAATCAAGAAGAAATAAGAATAAATATGTTTGCAGATGATGTGTTGTTGATAACAACTAATCCAGTTGACACAATGAAAGAGTTGAAAATAATTTTGGAAGACTTTAAGAAATATTCAGGTGTAACTGTCAATATGGACAAAACGGCAATATTGAGTGTAAATATAGAAAAGAAAGTGTTTGATAAAAGGATATTGAAGAGGAAAATTAAATATCTAGGCATCATAATCTCTAATAGAATAGAAAAGATGTTTAAATATAATTACGAAAATAGATGGAAAAAAATACCAAAACAGATTAAAGAATGGGAGTCAAGGACCCTATCTATAATGGGGAAAATTACAGCAGTAAAGATGTGTATATTACCTAAAATGTTTTATTTATTACCTATGAAGGTAATGAACATTACCTATGAAGATTGCTAAAAAACAATTTGAGGAATGGGATGGGAAACTGAAAGCATGGGTGTTTGATAGGAAAAATGCAAGAGTAATGAACAAAGTAGTATATATGCCAAATAAACTTCTAGGATGGGGAATACCGAAGACACAGGAATATTTTGAGGCATTCCAGATAAAAAGTTTCATGGACATAAAAGAAGATAATATAGAAAAAATGGATAAAGTTTGAAAATGAAGTAAATGAAGGAATAGGCAAATATGGTATTTATACAAATGATTATAAAAACGTAAAACAAAGAGTTATAGGCCCAAGAAAAGTGAATATGGAAATATGGGGAAAATGGAGAGGCAAATGGATGCCTGGCATCCTGGACAGTGCTCCAGTGGCAAGCGTGATTGGAAAAGAAGGATGGAAAACTATTTAAAAAAACCTGAAGGAAAAAGGAATACAAAAAGTGGCGGATCTAGTCCATGAAGGAGAAGCTTTACCATTACAAAATTTGATAGAAATTGGAGGGAAAGAGAACTGGCTGGTAGTAAGAGGGATTTGGGAAAGATTAAAGAAATTTAGATTAAAAGGTGATTGTATAATAATTCAATGGTTGAAGAGCCATGAAATACTAAAAGGAAAAATATTGGGATTAGTTTATAAATATATTTTGGAAGATAAGGACTTTATGTTGAGAATGTTGAAGCAAAAATGGGAGAAAGAAAAGCTCTTTGATGATGAAAAATGGAAAGAATCATGGATAGTATGAATAAGATAAAGATTAAAAAATATGTGGAACTGGAAAGAAAGGTAATACTTAAATGGTATAGAACCCCAATACAGCTAGCCTATATGATTAAGGGATTGAGCCCAAGATGTGGTGAACAGGGAGCCTACTACATATGTGGATAGAATGTAAAGAGGTAAAAAAGTTTTGGGAAAATTTTTTGAAGTATATAGAACAATTAGTAAGAGTGAAGATTGATATAAATAATGATCTATTAATGGTAGGAATAGTAGAAGATTAAAGGGTAAATAGAACTCTGGGACCAGTGTATAAAATTATGATTAGAGCTGCACATGCAGTGATAGCATTGGGCTGGAAATATAATAATGGACAATCTCAAAATGGTTGGAATATGTATGGGAACAAATACAGTTAGAAATTTTTGAGATGATGGCAAAAAATATGCTATGGCAAGAGAAATTAAGAGATATGGACAATGTTTGAGACCCGGATGAGAGAAGCCAGATTTAATGAAGAAATCTGGAAGAAGAAAACATGGAGAATGAACCTTCTGCTGCTTGCTTGAATAACAGGGAAAAAGAAATAGAAAAAATATATTGTATGTAATGGTTGTATAAACATTCTATACAATAAAAAAATTTAAAAAGAAAAAAGCCTTGACAATAGGTGGGGATTGCTAGAATTCTCAAACCAGCTGATGGGGCAGAATGGGGTCAGAGGCCAACTGAAAGCAGTGTGTGCTTGCTTGCTTGCTTGCTTGCTTGCTTGCTTGCTTGCTTGCTTGCTTGCTTTGTTTGTTTGTTTGTTTGTTTGTTTGTTTGTTTGTTTGTTTGTTTGTTTGTTTTATATACCGCCCTACCCCCAGAGGGCTCTGAGCGGTGTACAACATAATTTCCTCTTACAACCCATACAAACAAAACCCCATTAAAATTAAAACACAGCGATAAGATTAACAAAGATGACGTCACGCAATAACCCCAATTAAAACCCTCCCAGAGAGGGGGGAAGCAAAACAGAAAAGTGGGTCCCGTAGATGACACTGGGAACTCCGAACCGGAGGAATAAAAGGGGCACTTCAATCAGCGACTGGACACTCCAAAGGCCCGGCGGAACAACTCAGTCTTACAGGCCCTGCGGAATTCACCAAGATCCCACAGGGCCCGGACAGCTGGAGGGAGAGTGTTCCACCAGCCAGGGGCCAGGGCTGAAAAGGCCCTGGCCCAAGTGGAGGCCAGCCGCATCATTGAGAGGCCAGGAACCACCAGCAAATTGGTCTCTGCTGAGCACAGAGGCTGAGTAGGGACATATGGGGTAATGCAGTCCCGAAGGTATGAGGGTCCCAGGCCACGTAAGGCCTTAAAGGTCAACACCCTTTAAGGCCTATAGAAGATAAGCTCATTCTATCTGACTCTAGTATTCTCTTTTACTGAAGGGAGATACTGCAGCTTTCCCCAACCCCTGCAGGGCTCTCATTTCTATTTGTGGCATTCTTATATTCTTCATCCATAAGTTGGAACTCCATCCACACCCATAACGACCTTGTTTTACTCTGGCTAATAGCCCAAAGCCATCTATAGACAAGAGAATCTTTAATTGTGCACCTGAGTGTTGATGTGTTTTATTTTATTGTTTTTAATTGGTATACATGATAGAAAGCACATATTAATGTTTTCGGTTGTTTGCTGCCTTTTGGGCTCCAAGTTGCAAGGCATAAAAATGTTTTTAAAAAAGAAAAATGTATCAGGACTTCATATTGTTTATTTTTCTTTCCAGCTAAGAACATAGTCCTTGCAGGAATAAAGGTAAGGGAAGGGTTTCATTAGAAGAGATTAGTGACGTTCCCTTTGATAACAGAGTTTTACCTGAGTCTGAACAGCTGGGATCATTAAGAGTTGCTGGAGTTCACCAGACAAAGACCCACTTGTCGTCGTCGTCCCCCTGCATCCCTTAGGCCCACCACAAGCATCCTGGGAAGGCTGATGGTGTGTGTTGGGTAGCTCCACACCTGCCCCTCCCCCTCCGAGTGACCTGGCATTTTGTTCCACACAGTTCCCTGGACGACACTGCAAACAACTCTCATAGTCTCGTTAAAGTGTGTAATACAATTCATGTAACACTTATCAAGAGTGACTCAAGTAGTTTTGAGTTCACCAGAATTCTTTATCATTGTCAGGATCTTGCCTATATGTAACCTATAATCCAAGTTTGAATGTCTGTCATGTAACCAGCTTTGATATATGTAACCACTGCCAGCTGTGCATTGTTTCCTTGACCTGAGTTTTACGGTTAGAGAACTTGGCCTCCCCTGGCATTCCTGGCCCACAGGAAAGAGTTATTGTTGATATCGTGTTGTGGGCAGACTGCCAGGTGGCTCCAGTGTTATCGGCTGCTGACCTTGGTGCCGGGCACAATTGTAGTCCAGACATCATGAGCTTTCTATGGGAATCTGGGAGGGGGAACCTAAATGGGATATATGGGGCTAAATTGCCAGGTTCGACAGAATTGGCTTTTTCCAACTATCGTATATACTCGCATATAAGTCAAAATTTTCAGCACATTTTTTGTGCTGAAAAAGCCCCCCTCGACTTATACACAAGTCAGGTGTATTTTAAAAAATATTTTAGGGTTTTTACTTTTTTGGCCACCAAGGGGTGCAGTTTTTAGGCTAGCAGCACCAAAATTTCAGAGATTTTTCAAGAGACTCTCCTGATGATACCACCCAAGTTTGGTAAAGTTTGGTTTAGGGGGTACAAAGTTATGGATCCCCAAAGTGGGTGCCCCATCCCCCATTGTTTCCAATGGGAGCTAATAGTAGATGGGGCTACACCTTTGAGGGTCCATAACTTTGGACCCCCTGAACCAAACTTCACCAAACCTGGGTGGTATCATCAGGAGGGTCTCCTAAAGATACTCTGAAATGTTGGTACTGCTAACATAAACATTCCTCCCCTGACCAAAAATCCAGTTTTGAAGGATTTTAACTCTTGTGTTTTAGCTTTGGTTGCTGGTTGAGCCCTGCCACTTTTAAAGTTATTGTTGAGACCTTATTGTTTTTGTTGACCCTCTTTTCCACTTGCAGAGCTAATTTACTGTTTTTCTTTGAAATAAATATTCAAAAACATTTAACCTACTGATGCCTCAATTAATGTAATTTTATTGGTATCTATTTGTTTTAATTTACCAGTAGCTGCTGCATTTCCCACCCTCGGCTTATATGCGAGTCAATAAATTTTCCCATTTTTTTGTGGTAAAATTAGGTGCCTTGACTTACATGCGGGTCGACTTATACATGAGTATATACGGTATAACAGGTCCACCTCTACAATAAAGGCTACTGAGTAGTATACCAGACTCCATTTATTAAGCAACAATCCAATAATCTAACCATCAGGCTGGACGTTAGCAAATACTGGCCGAGGCCTTGGTCTGAAGACCCGTCCATGTGGGCAGCTGGTGTGAGGGAGCTATAAGACCAAGTCTTGGTTGCTGTTTTGCATGCGGGGGGAACTTTTTACCCCTCCTCACTCCAAGAAAGCTGGGTTTTTCTATCTGCTGCCAGCCCCCTTCAACAGGCCCGTCAGTGTCCGCCCTGTCTACTCAGACAGGCGATGGCTCCCCAGAGCCTCAGCCTGAGGCTTTCACGTCACCAACCACCTGATCCTTTCAACTGGAAATTCCAGGGATTGAACTTGAGACCTTCTGCATGCCTAGATGCCCTGCCACTGAGTCATAGGCCCCCCCCCCATCTGCTGCTCAGTGTTAAGCAGGCATCCCCCCCCCCCATTTTAATTTTTGTAATATCCAGACAGAGAGCCCTGGTGAGCTTGAAAGCCTGCACAATGCCTTGTGTCATTTTAACTGGTCCTAATAAAAGACCTTGTATGGACTGAGTTCTTGGTTTTGAATTTTGCTTTTGGACCCATATGACTGTCATTGGCTTTTTTGTCTACTTTGAGCATGTAATAGCAATAGGATAATATATGCTATTGAGATCTGAGTATTGATCAAAGATATGCTGTGTCCTGAATTATCTGGAGAAAGTCATAACATAAAATGGCAGCATGGAGAAGTATCTTTATAACAGAGGTGCTCCATCTCCCAATAATCACAGGGTTGAATCAGGTGTCACAGCTACGGCTGAACTAGTAAATGGTGGTTCTCATCCTTCCGTCCCTCTCAGTGACATCAAATTGAATTTACTGGTGTCTTCCATTTCCCCTCTCCTGTTGTACATCACTGGCTAAGAAGGGAGGGGAGAGATCGGGACACAGTTAAGTGCTGGTAAATATTATGCATTGGAAGAAAGGAGCTGACCTCAGCAGCTGTCACGCATTTAGCTAAATTGATCCTTGGGCCCCGTTCTGAGATGACTCGCTCTTTATAGTTTTTCTAAAAAGATGCAGGGCTGAATTGTTCAAGATGGGCTTTGACAGCAATTAAATATGGAGGAGGTTGGGGGTTAATCTGTTCATATGAACTTGGTATTTAGTATTTTTAACATTTCCTGTAAGCCTCTTAGGAGTACTTTAAAGGCAAAAAACAGGATAGAAATATTCTAAATAAGCAAAACAGGTAAATGCAGCAGCTGAAGCATAAGTCATACAGTCTGTACCAAACACACTTGTAATATTATTGCTACTTCAAATTGCTACTTCAAATTGTAATCTAGTTTTCCTGATACTTCCTGCAGGCTCTTACTATCCATGATTCCCAGCAATGCCAACCGTGGGATTTAGGAACAAATTTCTTTGTACATGAAGACAGTGTTCAAAATCACAGAAACAGGTTTGTTCAATTTTTGTGCTGCCATGTGGAGGCAGAGAACATGCCCACTTGTGTACTTAATGAAAAAAGAACAAGTGCCGTACCACCATAAATTGGTAGTGTTCCTCCTCCCCCACCTCTGATTTTCTACACTTTTGGCAGGGGGCTGAACTTTGGCCTATTTTGCATAATGAAATATTGCTGCAGCAAGTAGTTGTAATTAACACCATACTACTTTTGTTCAAAGGAGCCATGTGGCGTAGTGGTTAAGTGCTTGCACTGCTACTTACACGGTCAGGAGTTCAAGCTCCCTGTGGGTCAGATATCCTGGCAGCTTGCTCATGGTCAACAGCCATCCATCCATTCCTTGGTCGGTAAATAAGTACCTAGCTCAGTGGTGGTGAACCTATGGCACGGGTACCAGAGGTGGCACTCAGAGCCCTCTCTGTGGGCACGTGGGCACAGAGTTCATCATGTGGGGGGGATTGCCCCCCCACATCTAGGCTGGCCTGGTCTGCTGGACTTGATGTGCATGCACCTCAGTGAGCAGGGAGGACTCGGCTGGCAGGCCTGATGCCTGTGCTCCAGGTGGCTGCTGCCCCGGGGGGGGGGGTGGGGGGGAGCAGAGGCGGCAGAGATAATAGACAGGCGCAGAGCGGTGCATGTGGGACTTGCTGGAGGCTACAGCAGGCTGGCCCCTTCTCGAGGGGGTTATTCAGGTTAAATTGCCGTGTTGGCACTTAACGATAAATAAGTGGGTTTTGGGTTGCAGTTTGGGCCTTCGGTCTTGAAAAGGTTCGCCATCACTGACCTAGCACATAGCGAGGGGGTAAAGAATAGCAGGGGAAAACAATGGCAAACTACCCCACAAAAGTGGCCTGCCTATAAAATCACTGCTTTCAGTGGTACTCCAGGGTCGGATACGACTGAAGGGAAAACTTTGCCTTTACCTTTTACTTTAGTTCATGTTAGCAAAAACAAATAATAGAGTTCTACTTTATTATGCTTCTAGCATGTTCAGGTTTTTGAGCATCTCCAAGGGAATTTGGTCTTTAATTTTCTGAACAATTGGCAACCCCCCCATAGCACAACTTACTATGGGAAGCCCTGAGTTGCAGTTTTGTTTTATGGTGGCATGAGTTACGGTCAAGATGTGAGACCGCAGTCCCAGAATAAAGTGGCCTGTAGTTTTTCTTTAAAATACGTAAGACTGTATTGAGGACTGATTCATGCGAGGGATAGACGAATTCTGGGGAATATAGAAAGAACCAAACCTTAAATCCCTGGTGCCCTTGGCCTGCCCCCTTGCCGGGCCCAAGAGACACAGTTGCAGTGAGATAACAAAGGGAAGAATACCAACATTCAAATACAGAGTTAACATTACCTTGGAGAGCTGTAGCTGCATTTTAGCTTTCGTTTCCTGGAAGCCTGAAAGGGGGAGGGGGGATGAGCCAAGGGGCCCATCCTGACACAAGAAACACAAATCCAAAGCCTCACGTATGTGTGCAGCCTCACTCTTTGGATCCCAGCCTAGCCTTGGCATAGTTTTCCAGATCTGTGGTAGAGACAGAGTCTTGGACATTGAACCTCTGGGCAGATGTTTCTGTGATCAGAAGGAAGAACAGCAACCACAGAAGCTAGCATATTGGGTATGCAGCCTTTTTGGCCGAGTGCCAAAAAATTGCATCACTTACCTGTGAAGATGCTGGTGTGCCAGAAACAAAATGGGGACAGGAAGAGACAAAGACAGTACCTGGCTTGGAGATAGCCATGCCACTGCAGAGCTGCCAGCGGCTCATTGATTCACCTTAGACAGCTGTGTGGGTCTGGGGCAGGGGGTGATGGGCATAAGCTTTATTCCACCCTGCTGTCCGTGCCAGTGCTGCCTATGCCTCGGCTGCAGGGACAGAAATCTGGGTGAATAACATGGCCAGTTCATACCAATTGTGTTTAGCACACCAGATGTTTAATCCTATTCCAGAAAGGGACATTTTTGTAATCTGGGAGGTTTAAGGTTCCCCTCTCTCTCCCTCTTGTCATATGATTACCTTAAGCCAGCAGGTGAAATGTGAAGGTCTTTGGGTGTGCTTGCATGGTGGAGCCTGTGCATTGGACAGGTTGATCATCCCTGCGGGAACTGTATTTCAGAGCGGAGGCGGTGCTTCCTCACGTTGCAGAGCTGAACCCCTACGTCCAGGTGATGTCATCAACGATTCCACTGAATGAAACGACAGACCTCTCTTTCCTCAGACTGTACCAGGTACATCGGCAGCCTTTGTGGGATCTGTTGAGGCACGCCTTCCGAGTCGACGCCGCTCCTTGTGCTAACCTTGGTTGTCTGCCATTGCTTAGAGTTACCCTTGTGGCAGGTATCGCAGACTCAGGGAGAGCCTCCTTCCTGGGCATGTTTCTACTGTGACCTAGATGGCCCCGTCTTTTGCCTCCACTCTTCCTCAATAAAGCAGACTTGAGGGTTAGGGAAATCTGTTTTTATTGAGAACTCGCAATGGATACACAACTGGCTTTTGCCAGAACTGATATTCAACAAGAATCGCAGTAAATATAAGACTTCTCTAAAGCCCACCCTCTCCCTTTCTCCTTCAGCCAAAAGTGAAACTGTTCCTGGACACAACAGTCTCCCAGGTCAAAGGATCAGATAATTACATTCCCAGGCACAAGAGCAAAAGCAAAAAGCAGTGAGCAAAGTGCACCAAGCAGGACCTACAAGGTGCCAACATTATCTGGGAGACGTGGCAAGACTGTGGAGAGGACCTGGGCATCCAGGCTGCTCCGATATTGTCAGATCTTGGAACCGAAGCATCCTTCGCCCTGCTTACTTCCAGGATGGGAGACCTCCAAGAAAGTCCAGGGTTGCTACGCAGAGGCAAACCACTTCTGAATGTCTCTTGCCTTAGTCAGCTGCAACTTTTGCAGCTATTTCTACCACCACCACTTTGAATTTGGCCCTAAGGCTAAGCGAGGGGATCCCAGACTTGATAGCTAACATGTGTCTGGTGGTTAGGAGTAGTAGACTTTAATCTGGAGAAATGGGTTTGATTCCCCACTCCTTCATGTGAGTGGCACTCCCTGGGTAACTTTGGGCCAACCATAGTTTCCTCAGAACTCTCTCAGCTCCACCTGCTTCACAAGGTGTCTGTTGTGGGGAGGGGAAGGGAAAGAGTTTGTAAGCTGTTTTGAGACTCCTTACAGTAGTGAAAAGTGGCCAAAAACTTTTTAAGGAGAGCCACCTTGGTCTTATTCTTAAAAACTGTCTGGGAAGTTGCTTGATAGATTTTCTGAAGGACAAAGCTCCGTGGGTATCCGACTGTTGGAGAGAATGCTCAGTCCCAGCCAACCACACAACGTATTCCAGACAGCAAAGGTTACATGGACTGGGGCCTCCTAGGAACATCTTAATAAAGGAGTCCATGTGGACCTTCAGGTCTGAAGTCACGCTGTTGAGGGCATTGAAAGTTAAAACGGACACTTTAAAATGGATCTGTAAACCCATTAGGAGTCACTGAAGTTCTTATCTGTCCCAGTCAACCCTCTGGAATCCAAGTTTTACACAAATTGCAGTTTCTAAATTCAGATATAGTGTTCTTTATTACAGTCACTAAAGGCATAAATTAAGAGGATGAAAGCTTTCGCCCCTGGAAGCAGCACAGGTGGAGATGGAGTCCAAACTGGTAAAATGCTTTTGTGCCCGCAGTCTGCATCCAGGTGTAGGAAGGAATGTACCAAGAGCCCCTTTCCCCAAACTGTGAGCTTGAGTCTAACGTGGGCTGACCCCTGGATCAGAAGGCTTCCAAACCAGCAGTCTGTCACCGGGTCTGGTTTAAGCTTCAGTTTGTTTGTCCTCGTTGACCTGGTCACTGACACCCAGGACCGAGAGTTCGACTGAAAGGGATCTAGATCGTGTGTCTGGTCCGTCCAGCCTCACAGTCTCTTCCTAGTGTCCCCGATGGTCTTTTCAGTATGGAGCTCAGCATCTGCCTGCTTGGGCCTTTACTGGCTTGGGGCTTATGTTGACCTGAGGCTTATGTTGACCCTGGAGGAAGTCTGCTTCAGGCATGTGAGACCGGCAGAGAAATCAGAAGGGGAAGGTGGCGGAATTTGAGGGCGGTGGCGACGTATTGCCAACTGAATTGGGGTCGGTAATTCTTTTCAAACCTTTTTCACACTCCAGTCAGGGAACAGAAATGTTTGGCTAACACACTTCCTTCAAACTTTATGAAACTATCCACTTGAGTTGGGAGACATGAAAAATAGAGGAATGTCAATGGTTATTCATTAGACCTGGAAGCGTGATTTAAATCTGTTGTTTGTGAGATGTGGGTAAATCTCTGGCAGCCTAGGACTTATTTCTGGAACTTTTCTTTTTAAAAGTGTGTCATAGTAACTGAGATGAAGCTGTCGCTACAGAAGAAGATTAATGACTTTTGCCGCACGAGGCGCCCGCCGATTAAGGTAATGCTGAATAATAGGTATTTGATATTTTTTCCCAGGCCTGTCTCTTCTGAGAATTTTTTGTAATCCATATTATGTCTTTTTATTTCTTACCCACCAAATCAACAGGTACAAATGGTGGGGGTAGGGGAGGGCAGAGAGATCGCAGAAAAATGAGGGAATTCATTTTTCCATTTTCTTTCCAATGGCTTTTAAAATGTTTTCCTATTGAAAAACTGGAAATTTGACAAAGATTTGAAAAAAGATCATGACATTTGTCTTTTGATGTGTATGACATTCTTTTCACAACATGATTTTAAAATTTAAAGTTGTAATTGCTGTATGCTGCGAACAAGCACAGCACTTCAATCTTCTGGCTTGCTTCAGATTCCTCTGTCTGTAGCATTTGGAGAAACTGTTAGAAAATCGTTATACCAAATCAGTAAAGAGCTGACATGTGAAATTGGAGGAACATGTTACAATCCATGTAAAGCTTAAGTTTTCTGAAAGTTTTCTGGAAATGAAATTTCAGATTAGAAAAAGAGAACTGAGATGGTAGCAAGGACGAAGGTAAGGGGGGGCGGGTTCTTGGGTTCAAATCTGCCCATTACATGTCCAAAGCTCCGCCGCCCCCTCGCTTGTGGTTTTTTGATATTTTAAGTATTTTTTGTTTTTGGCCTGCAGGGGGTGCACTTTTTAGGATAGCAACACCAAAATTTCAGGGATTTTTTGGGAGACTTTCCTGATGATACTACCCAGGTTTGGTGAGATTTGGTTCAGGGGGCCCAAAGTTATGGACTCTCAAAGGGGTGCCCCATCCCCCATTGTTTCCAAAGGGAGCTATAGAAGATGGGGGCTACACCTTTGAGGGTCCATAACTTTGGACCCCCTGAACCAAACGTCACCAAACATGGGAGGTATCATCAGGAGAGTCTCTTACTGATACCACCCAGGTTTTGTGAAGTTTGGTCCAGGGGGTCCAAAGTTATGGACTCCCAAGGTGCCCCATCCCTCATTGTTTCCAAAGGGAGCTATAGAAGATGGGGGCTACACATTTGAGGGGCCATAACTTTGGCCCCCCTGAACCAAACTTCACCAGACCTGGGTGGTATCATTAGGAGAGTCTCCTAAAGATACACTGAAATGTTGGTTCTGCTGGCTTAACAATGGCACCCCTGACAGCAGCCACCCACCAAGTTTCCCCAGATTCTCCTTTTAAATCCACCCCCTTTGGCATGGATTTAAAGGGAGAATCTGGGGTCCCCAGTTAAAACAACATTGAAAGTGATGCTGTTTTAGAGTGGGGGATAATCCCCCAGATTCTCCCTTTAAGGTGGATTTAAAAGAAGAAACTGGACTCCCTAGTTTAAAACACAATTGAAAGTGATGCTGTTTTGGAGTGGATTCCAGCATCACAGTGGCTGCCAATGAGGGGGGACTCAGATTTTACACCAAGCTCCATTTTCCCTAGCTACGCCTCTGCCCAGAGGGGAGGGCAGAAGGGGCTGCCGGCTGGGAGCCCAGCTGGTGGAGTGGGGAGGGGAGGGGAGGGCAGGGGAGTCTGCCATCCCCGGCCTTGGAGAGCTGCTTTTATAAGCACAGAGGTCGGGGCGTGGCTTGGGGAGGCGTGGCCACACACACACACACACCCAGACTGGCAATTTGCCGCTCGCCTGCTCTGTTGCACCCGCCATTTTGTGAAGATCTCCTGGGACATTTGTGGTGCAGGCAACATGGCCTTCCTTTTTACGGCAAGAAGAGCAGAGTTTGATGGTGTACATTGTTAATAAAGTACACCATTGAACTCCGCTGTTCTTGCCAATTTCAGCAACATATAGTTTCTCTTTTTTTAAATGTTACATGAAGTGTCTTTGAAGCTTCACAGACTCAATATGTCAAGAAGTCTGTGAAGCTCTGAAGACACAGCATCTAAAATAAAAAGGGGGAAATGACATATTGCTGAAATTATCAAGAAGAGCTGAGTTCAATGATGCCTGAGTGCAGATGTCTTCACAAAATGTCAGGCGTGATGGAAGCAGAGAAGGGTGAGGATGTAGGGGTTGTCAGGGGAAAAGAAAGAAGATATATTGTGAGGAAGAAGATTCAAGGGAAACTGAGACCTTCCCCTGCAAGTTTTTGCAGGTTGCCCACTCTACAAACAGCACCTTGCAACTGGGCTATAGTTTTCCTGGGGTAGGGAAGAAGGGAAAACTTGAACACGGAGGAGTCTGAGAAAGGTAGGTGGGCTTGTGGGAGGGGAGGCAGGAAACAGGAAAGGCTGTGGGGACTTTCATGGAAGGAACAGAGGAAATAGCAGGGGAGGGAGAAATGAGATATTCTCCACGAGTCCTTGTGGGTTCCCTCATTTGAATTGTCAGGCAAGTGTGCTAGTGCACTCATTTTTTCTAGCAGAGTGATACTCTTAGTAGCTCAGGGGTCACTTGGGACTTTTCTGGCACTGTTCCCCAGTGTGGCATCTTCCCCCTGTTCCAAGGGGCCCCAGTGTGCATTGTGGTGATTAGGTGGTTCACACATACCAGAGGGACTGGGGAAGCTGCGAGCCTTCCTGAGCGGCAGGTCTTGTGCGCAGACAGGAGTAAAGGGCTGTTCCCTGCGTCTTCTGCTGTCCTACCCCAGCACCCAGGCGGCTGCTGGGAGGAGGTCAAGCTGACCACAGGGGGTAAAACCACCACTGCCACCACCATCACAGCAGCGACCACGGGAAAGAGCAAGTGGGCACTCCCCTTTCTCCATGACCACCTCACACACCTCTGGGACCCTTGATGGTGTCACCCTCTCGCCTGTGGTGCCTCATAAGAACATAAGAACTAGCCTGCTGGATCAGACCAGAGTCCATCTAGTCCAGCACTCTGCTACTCGCAGTGGCCCACCAGGTGCCTTTGGGAGCTCACATGCAGAATGTGAAAGCAATGGCCTTCTGCTGCTGCTGCTCCTGAGCACCTGGTCTCCTAAGGCATTTGCAATCTGAGATCAAGGAGGATCAAGATTGGTAGCCATAGATTGACTTCTCATCCATAAATCTGTCCAAGCCCTTTTTAAAGCTATCCAGGTGAGTGGCCATCACCACCTCCTGTGGCAGCATATTCCAAACACCAATCACACGTTGCGTGAAGAAGTGTTTCCTTTTATTAGTCCTAATTCTTCCCCCCAGCATTTTCAATGAATGCCCCCTGGTTCTAGTATTGTGGGAAAGAAAGAAAAATTTCTCTCTGTCAACATTTTCTACCCCATGCATAATTTCATATCCCCCCTCAGACGTCTCCTCTCCAAACTAAAGAGTCCCAAACGCTGCAGCCTCTCCTCATAAGGAAGGTGCTCCATTCCTTCAATCATCCTCGTTGCCCGTCTCTGCACTTTTTCTATCTCTTCGATATCCTTTTTGAGATGTGGCGACCAGAACTGAACACAGTACTCCAAGTGCGGTCGCACCACGGCTTAAGGGCATGACAATCCTTGTAGTTTTATTATCAACTCCTTTCCTAATGATCCCCAGCATAGAGTTTGCCTTTTTCACAGCTGCCGTGCATTGAGTTGACATTCCCATGGAACTATCAACTAAGACGCCTAAATTCCTTTCCTGGTCAGTGACTGATAGCACTGACCCCTGTAGTGTGTAAGTGAAGTTTGGATTTTTTGCCCCAATGTGCATCACTTTACATTTTGCTACATTGAACTGCATTTGCCATTTCTTAGCCCACTCACCTAATTTATTAAGGTCCACTTGGAGCTCTTCGCAATCCTTTGTGGTTCTCGCCACACTACATAATTTGGTATCATCTGCAAACTTGGCCACCACGCTACCCACCTCCACTTTCAGGTCATTTATGAATAAGTTAAAGAGCACTGATCCCAATACGGATCCTTGGGGGACACCACTCCCTACATCTCTCCATTGTGAGAACTTCCCATTTATACCCACCCTTTGTTTCCTGTTCCTCAACCAGTTTTTAATCCATAGGAGGACTTCCCCTCTTATTCCTTCATTGCTGAGTTTTCTCAACAGTCTCTGGTGAGGAACTTTGTCAAAAGCCTTTTGAAAATCCAAGTAGACAATATCCACTGGTTCCCCCTCATCCACATGCCTGTTTACACCCTCAAAGAACTCTAGTAAGTTTGTAAGACAGGACTTGCCTCTGCAAAAGCCATGCTGACTCTTCTTCAGCAGGTCTTGCTTTTCTACATGTTTAATAATTTTATCTTTAATGATAGATTCTACTAATTTACCAGGAACAGATGTCAAACTGACTAGCCTGTAATTTCCTGGGTCCCCCCTAGACCCTTTCTTAAAGATTGGTGTGACATTGGCCATCTTCCATTCTTCAGGGATGGAGGCAGATTTCAGGGATAAGTTGCATATTAAAGTGAGAAGATCAGCAATTTCATGCTTGAGCTCTTTAAGAACTCTTGGATGAATGCAATCTGGGCCAGGGGATTTGGTAGCATTTAGTTTATCAATGGCTGCCAGAACTTCTTCCTTGTGTACCACTATCTTCGCTAGTTCCTCGGATTCACCTCCTAAGCAGCTTGGTTCAGGTGCAGGAATTTTCCTCACTTCCTCTTGGGTGAAGACAGATGCAAGGAATTCATTCAGCTTCTCTGCAATCTCCCTGTCATCTTTTAGCACACCTTTTGTTCCTTCATCATCTAATGGGCCGACCGCTTCCCTAGCTGGCTTCCTGCTTTTGATGTACTTGAAGAACTGTTTGTTGCTGGTCTTGATGTTCAAGGCCATGCGTTCCTCATAATCTATTTTTGCCTCCCTTACAGCTAACTTGCTTCTCTTTTGCCACCATTTGTGTTCTCTCTGGTATTCTTAATCAGTTAAATTGGACTTCCATTTTCTAAAAGACATCTTTTTTTCCTAATAATTTCCTTAACCTCCCTTGTTAACCATGGTGGCTTTCTTTTGGACTGGGCACTGCCTTTCCTAACCTGCGGAATACATTCCAGCTGGGCTTTTAAGACTGTGTTTTTAAATAACCTCCAAGCATCTTGGACATTTTTGACTCTCTTGATTTTCCCTTTCAGCTTCCTGCGCACTATCCCCCTCATTTTTGAGAAATTTCCCTTTCTGAAGGCAAATGTAACTACATTAGTAGTTGTCACTTGTTCGCATGCAGAGATATTGAATCTGACAGCATTGTGGTCGCTGTTCCCTGTTGGCTCAACAACACTGACTTCCCGCACCAGGTCCTGGGTCCCACATAGAATTAGATCTAGGATCACATCTCCCCTGGTTGGTTCTACAACCATCTGCTCCAAGCCACAGTCATTTAGCATATCCAGGAATGTTCTCTCCTTACCTGAACATGCATTTTTCCAATTTATATGGGGATAGTTAAAATCGCCCATTACCACGACATTTATGCTTTTGTTGGCCTCTCTAATTTCTTTTTCCATCTCAGAATCCTCTTGTGCAATTTGTTCAGGGGGACGATAATATATCCCTAATATTAAACTATGCTTCACCCCTGGTATTGATATCCACAGTGCTTCTGTAGAGGAATCAGCTCCCTTTGCATTGTCTATTTTATGTGACACTATGTTCTCTTTGATGTAGAGGGCCACCCCACCCCCAATACGCCCTGTCCTATCCTTCCTGTAGAGCCTGTAACCTGGGATAACAGCATCCCACTGGTTCTCCTCATTCCACCATGTCTCTGTGATGCCCACTATATCAATGTCCTCCTGCAAAACTCTGTACTCCAGCTCCCCCATTTTAGGTCAAATGCTTCTACTATTAGCATAGAGACACTTGTATACTCTGTCTCTGTCCTTAACCTGGGATTTATTTGTTTTGCCCTCTAGCCTTTTGTAGACACTATCACTTATCACATTGCTATGTTCCTCGCTTGTATGTGGTTGATTTAGAAAAACCTCCCTCTCTGTCTGCATCCCCATGGACTCTGTATTCCGAACCGAAGTCACCTCAGCTCCTGTCAGCTTTCCCCCAAGGATCAGTTTAAAAGCTGTTCTGCCACCTTTTTAATGTTGAGAGCCAGCAGCCTGGTTCCTCTTTGGTTAAGATGAAGCGCGTCCCTTTTGTACAGGCCTGCCTTATCCCAAAAGGTTCCCCAGTTCCTGACAAATCTGAAACCCTCTGCCTTACACCACCTTCTCATCCACGCATTGAGACCCTGTATCTCCGCTTGCCTAGCTCGCCCTGCGTGTGGAACAGGTAGCATTTCTGAGAATGCCACCTTGGGGGTCCTGGATTTTAACCTGTTTCCTAGCAGCCTAAATTTAGCTTCCAGAACCTCCCGGCTACATTTCCCAATGTCATTGGTACCAATGTGGACCACACTGCTGATTCCACCCCAGCACTGTCTAACAGCCTATCTAGATGAAGCGTGACATCCACAACCTTCGCACCAGGCAGGCAAGTCACCATGCGGTCATCACGCCTCTCACAAACCCAACTCTCTATATTCCTAATGATCGAATCAGCCACTACAAGGAGCCCCTCTCCCCGAGGGATATCCTCAGTGCGAGAGGATATCTGACCACCAGCTAAGGAAGGGGTCCCAACTAAGGGAGCATCTTCCACCACCTCAGACTGGCACCCTCCGTCACCCAGACTCTCATTCTCAATGACATCAGAAGAGATGTCACCTTTGGAGTGGGACCTGGCTGTTAGGTCCCTGAAAGCCTCGTTTGTTGCCCTCTCTGCCTCTCTCAGCTTCTCCAGATCTGCCACCTTGGCTTCAAGAGAACGCACACGTTCCTCGAGTGCCAGGAGCTCATTGCAGCGAGGGCACACCCATGACTTCTGTCCTAGTGGCAGATAGTCATACATGTGACACTCAGTGCAAAACACTGGAAAGCCCCCATCCCCCTGCTGGCTTCCTGCCTTCATATCTAATTTTGTTTAGATATTCAAATACTGATTTTAATTAGTGCCTCCCTCTTAAGGTTTCTACACCTTCTACTATCCCTTAAAATATGTTCTTATTTAGTAAAACATCTGCGTGTGCCATTAGGCGCGCGCCGCTGGTTCCAGAGACTAACTGAAAAGATTTAAAAATTTGAGAAGCCCCACCCCTCAGCAGCTCCACCAATCAGCAGCTCCACCCCTCAGCAGCTCCACCAAACAGCAGCTTCAGCAGCTTCCACCAATCAGCAGCCCCAGGACAAGGAGAAAAAAAGAGAAAACCCCTGTTTAAAATACACTGTTTAAAAGATGTGGCTTTGAGAAAAGCCCTCTGTAAAGAAAATCCAGAGCTCACTCAGCCCTTTCTGGCCCACTCCTGTTCTCCACTGCTCCTCTTCTCTGCTGGTTCCAGAGACTAGTGCTAAGTGCCTCGTGCTAAGGAAAGAAGAAGAAGAGTTTGGATTTATACCGCCCTCCCCCTTCTCTCCTGTAAGGAGTCTCAAAGCAGCTTACAGTCTCCTCCACTTCCTCTCCCCACAACAGACCCCCTTGTGAGGTAGATGGGGCTGAGAGAGTTCAGAGAGAACCATGACTGGCCCAAGGTCATCCAGCAGGCTTCATGAGCGAAAAGGCCAAGAGGGAAGCAGAGACCCTTCCCCTTCCTTCAGATGTATAAGGGCTGGCTGAGGTTTCATAGTGGTGGGGAGAGGCTCCTAAATGTGTAGGTATGTTTGTCGCTGTATCTTACATAGTTGCATGTATGTGTTTGGGAGTCAGGTGGCTCTTTCAGTTGGACGTTGCACATGTGGCCCTGTGTGAGCAGCACAATGCTAAGGATCAATAGTCTAACTTGGGGGCCCCTGAAAATGTCATCTTCAGTTCTCTAGCTTTATTTGTTTGTATGCAAGCTTTCATTTCAGATTGAAGGGAATATGCACTAAAATTAACAAAATCAGCAAGTAGTTTTATGGCAGTTTTCAATATCGCCAAGGTTGTTTACAGCCTTACTTTATTAGTAGCTTTGGCATGAAAACATTATAGAAGAAAGTTGCAAATTATGGGAAGCAACATTTTGAACCGACTGTTCACTGTTTAGAACTATAAATTCAACACGTTCCCATTCTGCCTGAGGGAGCGCTCTGTGTAGCTCCAAATTGTTCATAGCTACACTGGTGAGCCTGAAGAGGATATTGCTGGATCATTTTTCCCCTTTTGAGTTCAACTATCAACAAGCCCCTGTGTAAGAACTTGATCATTATTTTTTTGGCTTTTTGACAGTTCATAAGTGCAGATGTGTATGGCATTTGGGCACGCCTGTTTTGCGACTTCGGAGAAGAATTTGAAGTCCTGGACACCACAGGAGAGGAACCAAAAGAAGTATTCATTTCAAACATAACTCAGGTAAGGAGACAGTTCAACACTCTGAAGACTTTATGGTTTTAGTTTTATATTTCATTTTTTAAAATAATTTTTATTGTATCATTTGAATATTACATTTTATATTAATGCTTTTCTTCATTTGTTTTCAAACAATACATTTTTCCCCCTCCCCCCTATATTTTTTCATAGTTTTATCAAACAGCAGTAAATTCATTCTTTGTAATCTCTTCTCCCATTTCTCCTCATTGACTCCAGCTTCTTTCATCCAGTCTGCATATATGGTCCATATCTTCAAGATTTCGCTCTGTTTATCTTGCCACAGTTTATTCTTTGTTATTATTTCGAAAATGTCCAGTGTCACTTGTTCCCAGATATATTCCAACCATTTCTGGATTGTCCATTTCTTCTTTTCTTTCCAGCCTGAAGCTATTGTTGCATGTGCTGCTTTGATCATTATTTTGTACATATAGCTATATATTTTTATCTACCCTCCTATCCTCCATTACACCCATGAACATTAAGTCATTATTTATCCCAATATTGATCTTCAGCAGTTTCTCGATATATAACATTACGGTTGTCCAAAATTTTTTCACTTCTATACATTCTGTCCACATATGACTACAATATGCCTCCTGATCACCGCAGTGCCAGCATTTAGGATTAAGTCCTTTAATCATATATGCTAGTTGTTTTGGTGTTCTATACCATTTCAATATCACTTTTCTTTCCAACTCCATATATTTCTCAATCTTTATGTTTTTCCAACTGTCTATTAAACTTTCAGTTTTCCCAGTGACTAGAAAACCTTCCTTCTCCCATTTTTGATTCAGTGTTCTTATCATAAAGTCTTTGTCATCAACCATATACTTATATATATATATGTCCCATAATTTTCCCTTTACATTTTTCATATAGTTCAAAACTAGTTTTATATTTCATGGCCTCCATTTTTCCATACGTGGAGCCCTATCCAAAGGGGGGTGGAAATCCACTCATGAGAACGGTGTGCCGCTGGATTCACCCTCCTTGGGGCACTTACCCTGGCGGAAGGGAGATTTTGCTGGGTGCTGCCATCCCCCCCCCCCCCCAGCAATGGCATGCAGGGTCTCTGCCACCACCTCTGGCATAGCAGGGGTGGGCTGGGGGCATGACCAGGGGAGCAGCTGACTTTAGTCACCTCCCTCCCAGCTTTTGCCAGCATTGTGCCAGGGGCCTGTTCTGTGGACTTAAGCCTTCCATTGGGGCAGTGTAAGTCCATTGAGGTCCATAAAGGCTTCTCAGCAGCAGGGATGAGGCCATCAGGAAGCCTCTTTGGGAGCCGTGACCAGGTGCCCGGCTCTGGGTTGGAATTGATGATCTCGCTTTAGAGTCAAACCAGAAGAGAAATCGGGAGGATTGTGTTTGAGCTGCCAAGTGTGAGCCCCCCTCACCCCCCCCCCTTGCCCTTAAGTAGCCAATATGTGAGATTCCAGGCATGAACGGGGACAAGGAAGGGCGCAAGGCCTTTTCCGCCAGGACGTTTTCCCTGCCATAAACCAGCCAGGCAGAGTTGCTGTTTTCCCTACTGAGTCACACGGGCCAGTTCTTGGCAGGAAATTTAATGTTTCTGTACTCATAACAAGCAGAACTGATATTCTATGTGACTATGTGCCCAGTGTGACTGGGCTACCTGGTATGCCTTGTGTTGTCTAATCCTGGGAAGACTAGGATGGTGTGCGGATAGTTGAATTGATGGCCTGAGAATGAGTGTTGCTGAGGTCTGGGAATGGTTTGTGTGGGATAATTCCCCTTTCCACTAAACCAAATTGGTTTTTTATTATTTGGCACAGAATCAAATTTTTAAATATAAAATATGATACATAAAACAAACATAGAGCTTCTTATAAAAGATAGGTATCGTCTCCAATCTGTCTAATCTGCATGGTAGGATACCTATTGCTGTATCATTTTGCTTTTAACTTGCTAAACAGATCTATTTTTATTGCAATTTTATATTGGATTGTATTTTTGCATTGATGTGTAGGGGTATTTGTTGTCGTTTGCTCTGGCTGTTTCTTTTAAAAAAAAGGAATCTGAAGTGATTTGAGCCCCTTGGGGTCAACCGTCAGGTTATGTGGTCTGTTTCCTTACTGCTGAACTATACTTGAGACTGAAGAATGTGTCTGTGTAAATCTTGATCTATTTATGCCTATTAAAGGTTAATAAAGATAAAGATAATTCCCCTTTCACTCTTCCCAATTTCAGTCCAATCCTGGTATCGTCACTTGCTTGGATAATAATCCACATAAACTTGAAACTGGACAGTGTGTAACTTTTCGGGAAATTAACGGCATGTCGTGTTTAAATGGATCTATGCATCAGATAACTGGTAAGTCATGTTTTGTGTCAGGTTTGTTTGTTTGGTTTGGGGTGCTTTTTTGCTTGTTTAAAAGAACTGCTGGACGAATGGAGAGCTGCTGTTTTCCTTTCCTTTCCTCTTGTGTTTTGCAATGCTCATCGTACTGCCCCATCTCTATTTCTGGAGACTTGAAAATTGTTCAGTTGAAAAGGCTGTGAAATGAAGGTCATTGACTCACATCAGATGGAAAGTGTGACAGTTGTGGGCTGTGGATGAGAATGTTCATTCTGACATTTAAGATTTGGCAGGGTGCTTCATGTCTTTCTTCCCTGCCTCCAGATAAGTAGTATGGGGGGCCGCTAATAATATGACCATCAGAAGCATACCAACAGATAAGGTAAAAAAGCACTGTGCTCCTGGAACAGCCTAGCCTGATGCTTGTGTTAGAGGTTTGAGCATTACTCCCATTGCCAGCCCTGTCTCAGGGGAAGACAGCATCTGTGTGTCAGGGCACAGTGGCTGATAAGTGGACTGTCAAAGGCAAGCACCTGCAGCCTGTCATCCAATGGCAGGAGTGATGCTCACATCGATCCCTCCACCTGCACCCACAGCAAGCTGTGCTCCACAGCGGCCCAGGCCCTTCCTGGGGACATCCTGGTGCCTGTTCTTTCCTGTCCCTTTGCCTGTTGTAGGGAAGAGATTGCCCAAGAAGCTGCATTCTGGTAACCCCACACTGGCCTCAGGCCCAGCGTCCCTAGCATCGGGGCATAGTGCTCCATGTGGCCTCTTTCCACTTTGTGGCCTGGAGGATTCAACTGACCAGTTGCTCTCTGAGTTGCTGAGAGAGAACCTGCTCATTGTGTGGAATTCTTCTACCAGATGGTCCTCTAAAGGAAGGCCATTCACCACCTCTGTTTCTCAGTGGGAAAGCGATCTATTGACCTGTGCACTGCTTACCATCCAGGAATTCCCTCTCAGTCTTCAGTCTCTAGGATTAGCAGCCCTGCTCCCTGTGAGCTGGCAGGGGGGCGGGGTTCTCCCAGGACCATTTTCAAACTGCTGTGCAGCATCAAGGGGACGCTCAGAGGAACATTGATTAGCAGGCGCCTCTCTCAAGGTTCACCTGGCAGTCATCTGCCTCCTTGTCTCTCAGCCAACGACATTCACTGTCTCCCCCCACCCCACCCAGCTATGCTAAAACTGTATTTCTGGGCCCATGGTCAGCTATTTGCAATCCAATTTCCAGCTCCTCCTTGGGATCTTCACCTTGTCCTAGTGCAACTAATGGGCAAGCTTTGTGAACTGATGGCTACTTTGGACTATCGTTTATTTTAATTTTATTTATTTTATTCGATTGTATAAGCCACCTCATCCCCGGAAGGCTCTAGGCGGCTCACAACAACCCCAAACAACCACATAACCAATCCAAAGCATTCCTCATGGTCTCAGAAGGGCACCTGAGTTAGCTCAGCTCTGATCCACCATTTCTGCACTTCTGGAAAGAAAAAGTGGTCCTCAGACCAGCCTCTGTTTCCTTCCGAATGTGATGTCCCAGCTCCATCTAAATCAGGACTGGGACCACACCATCGTTTTCCGACCCCTGTTTCTGACGTGGAAAGAGTGCCGTAGCACACCCTTGGCAGGCCCTTTCCTTGGGCCCAGCCACCCATATCTGTCCAGCAGGCGTGCCCCAGATGTTCATGCCAAGGCAGATTCCTCTGTCGGGAGGGCAGTCCTCCCCTCTCCTCACCTGAAGAACCTGCGTCTGCTTCCGGGTAGTTCAACTTGCTAATGTATATCCACCAGTTTGGTACATAAATTGAAGAGGTACCAGCAACAATTGTTCTTCAAGTGAGGTGGTCATTGTTCGCTCACACAACCTGCTTGCCTTCCCCACCACTCGTACTTCCACAGTGCTGTGCTCTTGCCCTTTCCTAGGAACCGAGAGGGAGTCGCGGCTGCTGACCCTGGGAGCAAGTGCGACCCAAACCTGCGTTTCTGAGTCTTTGTGCCGAGAAGTTTCCTCCAGAATGGGTCCTCAGCCACTTTGAGTTTGAGGGCACCTTTGGGATTCTGACATGGTAGCCACATGAGGCAGTACTGGCCACAAAATGGCTGCTGCAGCTTCCCTTCGGTCACGCAGTGAAGATGCTCGTGCTGTGCTGGCATCTGCTTGCAAAGTCCCCTTTTTAAAATAATCTGCACCGGCAATCAGAAGCCTGGCTGGGCCAAAGCCCCGTGTGGCCGTGGCCACTTCTAGAAACGTTTAGTGAACACCATGGCTCCTACAATGGCCGTGCTGTGCAGGGCATCCCAGCTCTAGAAACCTCTGCGCTGCTGCTCTGCCCACATGCATCAGTGCGAATGCGCAGCTAGCCACTTGCAGCTAATTTGGTCTTTCTTTTAAAGCCTAGAACAGTGATGGTGAACCTTTTCGAAACCGAGTGCCCAAAGACCCACTTATTTATCACAAAGTGCCAACACGGCAATTTAACCTGAATACTGACGTTTTCGTTTAGAAAAAACCGTTGGCTCCAAGGCGTTCATTACTCGGGAGTAAGCTTGGTGGTAGTCGGTGGCTTTGCTTTGAAGCAACTGTGCAACTCTTCCAACGGGTGAATCACGACCTTAGGAGAGTTTACTCAGAAGCAAGCCGCATTGCCAGCAACCGAGCTTACTCCCAGGTAAAGGGTCATACTTTAGTTCTTCACATGAAAATCAGTGGGGTTTAACAGCGCTTAATAGGGTTACCTACACTGCTTCCCCAAAACTAGGTCTTAGGTTTAATGTTAATAATTGAGCCCAGCGGCCCAGGCCAGCCTAGATGGGGGGGGGGGGCGTGCCCACAGAGAGGGCTCTGAATGCCACCTCTGGCACCCGTGCCATAGGTTTGCCACCACTGGCCTAGAATATGCACAGAACTCCAATTAGACTCTGTTCCTGTTGGCTGGTCACTGGGCCTTTATGAGGTTGGCCCAAAACAGACAGGTTAAAATTAAACCAGAAGCTTTTTTGACTGAACATGAGGAAGAACTACCTGACAGTTAGAGCAGTTCCTCGGTGGAATGGGATTCCTCGGGAGGCGGGAGGCCCTCCTTCTGTGGAGGTTTGAAGCAGAGACTGGATGGACCTGCCAGATGTGCTAATTCTGTGAACTTAGGCGGGGGGCAGGAAGGGTTTCGTTGGTGTTTGGCCCCCACTTTGGGGTCAGGAAGGAATTTTCCTCCAGGCCGGATTGGCCAGTGATCCTGGAGGGTTGTTGCCTTCCTCTGGGCAATCACCAGAGGTCACTGGGGGTGTGAGGGGAAGATAGTGGTGAATTTCCCATGTTGTGTGCAGGAGGTTGGGCTAGATGGGTTGGACTAAGAGGTCACTCCCAGATCTATGTTTCTAAGTCAGCTAGAATTGTAGACATTGTATAAAATAAAAGGGCATTTCGGATCTGTCCATAACATTGGTTGTGTATCAGAAATGCTAGTTTTCATCTTTGTTTCTGTTTTTCAGTGGTGTCGCCTCATTCTTTTAGTATTGGAGACACTACAGATATGGAACCTTACTTACATGGTGGCATAGCTCTGCAAGTAAAAACGCCTAAAACATTTCATTTTGTAAGTGTCCTGCCTCACAATGAAAGTTCTTAATGTTTGCATCCATGTATAGTTCTAGTTTCCAGTGAAGACTGCCAACTAGACCAGTTTGGACTTGATAATGTAAAAATATGCTCCAGCCTTGCATCTGTCCCTAAGAGTGTACGACAGATGATTGTCTTTCCAGCTTCACTGAAATATGTGGAGTGTGTAGAATCAGAACTTCCATCTAAACCAGTGGGTCTCCGTGGGATTAGGCTGGTGGGAGTCTGATGGGATGGCTCTTTCTTAGTGCTCTTTCTTAGTAGCTATTTTTCTTTTACAGGAATCTCTGGGGAAGCAGCTGATTAATCCAACATGCCTTGTGGCAGATTTCAGCAAACCTGAGGTGATTTTTTTCTTGAGGTAGTAGAATCATAGTTTGCATACCTGTTATAAGGCGGCCGTTTGGGCTCCGCCCTTCCCTCAAGAGGTGGTGTGTGTGGAGTTTCCAGGACAACTTTCACCTGCATAGTAAATTCTGAGGTGAAATTATGTCAGGCGTGTTCAGCTTAAGGCTTGGATTTAATTGTTTTTAAAATTAAGCTCGATGTCAGTGGAGCGAGAGTGTTTGCACAAATTAATCTCACTCTGTTGTAGTTGCATATGGTTATTCGTTAGAGGACTGCAGAATAATTTCTGGTTGTGACATGTGACAGCTGTGTTCAAATTGCCACTCTGTCATGAAACTCGGGGGCTGGGGGTGGTTACTTGCTGCCTAACCTACCTCACAGGTTGTTATGAGGATGAAATGGAAGATGGGGAATTGATGAACCTTAGCCTGAAGTGCCTTCTCCTGAAATAAGGAATGAAGGGAAGGTCTGCAGCAGGCCAGTCCTGTGCCTGTTTTCTGGGAAAGAGGTTCAGTTGGTTTGAGGGTCGAAAAAATCTGTTGAAATTACATGACTAGATGCCTAGATGTGTCTTTTAGCCCTAGAAAATAACAAGTAGTGGAGGTGTGAGTGCAAGCATGAGAAATATGCTCTGGGACTGTGGTAGGGGTAGGTCTCCCCCCTCTGCCTGCACTATGTTCCTGTTTGAAAATGGCCTCTTTGACCTGGGGTGGGGGAGAGCAGAGCCTCAGATTACATCTATCTGCCCCACCCCCCTTCCTACTGCAGTCAGGGTGGGGAAACTAGGGAAGCAGTCTAGAAATCTGGCTGTTGTGGGTTTTCCGGGCTGTGTGGCTGTGGTCCGGTAGTTTTTGCGTCAGATGCCAGCCATGGACACAGGCAACATGTTAGGAGCAAAATGCTCCTGTTCCACCCATGGCTTCAGCCATAGATGTGGGTGGAATATAAAAGTGTAGTCCCACCCTTTCTGTACTGGTGGAGTAGTTCAAGTGATTGGCTACATACCCTGTTTCCCCGAAAAATAAGACATAGTAGAGGTTTTGCTGAAGTGCGAAATATAAGACATCCCCCGAAAGTAAGACATAGCAAAGTTTTTGTTTGGAAGCATGCCCAACGACCAGACACAGAAAAATAAGACATCCCCTGAAAATAAGACATAGCGCATCTTTGGGAGCAAAAATTAATATAAGACACTGTCTTATATTCGGGGAAACATGGTAGAAGCGACTTAGGTAATTAACTAGGGGTAGTTAGATCATAGAATTTGGTATAGGATAGTGAAGGTAATTAGAATATATTGGCTAGTAGTTAGTTAATTTTGCAGTTAGCGGGACACAAGTTAGATATTTAAGCTAAGTTAGTTAAGTGGATCAAGGTTAGTGTAGTTAGTGTTTTATTCTTAGGTCCAAAGTTGCCACCGAATAGGTGACTGAGTGGCAGCTTAGGAACCACCTATACCTGGCTGGGTGGCAGTTGGCCAGGTGGGTGGTGGTATTCTGTGTTCTTTTCCTTGGCTGTTGAAGGGGGTGTCTGGATGCTGGGTGGCAGACAGGTCCAGGTTACCCCTCCTTTCTATCTTTCTCTTCTTTTTATCTCTTTCTTTTTCTTCTATGTGTTTTCTTCTGTGCAAACCGGCTTTGGAGGGAGTTTTCTACTAGCTAATATGTGGTGCTTCTGTCTGTGCTGTTCAACAGGCATGGCTACATATTTACCTTTGTGTGGTGAAACCATCGTGTCTATTGAATTATTGTTAATTTATGGTAAACTGGTCTCAATTGATTTAATTGTATATAAGATGTTTATATGTTCTATTATTACTGTATTGTATGGATTTTTATTGGTATTATAATGCTATGTCTATGTTGCTATGTTTATGATGTTATGATCCTATGTTTATTGACCCTATGTTTATTGATGGTTGTTGTGTGATGTTATGATTTATGATGCTATGTTATGATTTATGAGGTTATTGTCAGGATGATGTTGATGTGTGTTCTGCCCGTGAATCTTTCCCGCCCTGGCTCTCTGCCTGGACTGGGGATGTTTTGCTTTCACGTTATCTCGGCTTGACTGTGTGAAACTATGCACTATTGAATTTCATGCGGTGGAAAGGTTTTGGTACTGTGTTAAAACTATTAGCAAAGTTCTGAGGCTCTCAGAACTCACATTGCCTGTATTAGACTATGACTGCCAGTACAATAAAGAACTGAAAATGTTTACTTTTGCCTGGGCTTTACTAGTTTGTTACATTATGCGTGTTCTCATCTCTCAGTGTAACTTTCGACATGAAGTACAAAGTTACCTGATGTCTCGCCGTGGTCTCGCCTCCACGGATCCTGACAAGCAGGGATTCAGGGGTCCTTTCAACTCTGAATATGACGTTAGGACGGAGACCCCCATATTGGGTCCTGTCCATCCTCCCCCTGTCCTGGTTCACACAGAGGAGTCTGATCTGGAGCCTTCGGCATAGATTTAAAAGGGAGAATCTGAGGTCCCCAGATTAAACATTGAACATGATGCTGTTTCAGGGGGATAATCCACCCCAAAACAGCATCACTTTCAATGTTGTCTTAACTGGGGACCCCAGATTCTCCCTTTAAAATGGGTTTAAAAGGAGGATCTGGACTCCCTAATTTAAACACCATTGAAAGTGATGCTGTTTGGGGGTGGATTTCAGCATCACAGCCGCCGCCCATGGGGGCGGGGCGCAAACCTCAGGTTTTGCACTGGGCTCCATTTTCCCTAGCTACTCCTCTGCCTGGAGAGGAGGGAGAAGGGACTGCCGGCTAACAGCTGGGAGTCCAATCGGTGGGGGGCGGGGTTGAGGAGTCAGGGCAGGGGAGTCTGCTATCTCTGGTCTCGGATAACTGCTTTTATAAGCACTAAGGCCAGGGGCGTGGCTTGGTGAGGTGTGGCCATGCCCTTAGATAAAAAATCTATACCTACGTCACTGAAAAGGATCGAGAACAACAGGAACGAGATGTTTTGCAAGCTGCGGAGCAGTCCAAACAAGAATTGCTTCGGGAAGTACAATAACTACACGCTCAGAAATTACAACAATCCAAAGATTCTGCAGCACACAACGCTGAACTTCTTCAAATCCAGCATGAACGTGCAGCCCTGGAAAAAGAAAGGTCCGAACTGCTTCGGAAGGAGTGTGACTTGGTGGCCATTGAAGTTCGCGAATGCGCTGCAGCGGCGGATCTCCAACGCGAGCTGAATGCTCAGGTGGCGGAGATGCGGTCAGAGCGCCAACATGTTGCTGCAACCCAACTCCATGGACAACCAGATACGGCTCGCCCGTGGCCTGCAGACGTTCAACCCACCCAGCCACCACTAAGACGCCACCTCCAGCCCAGCACGCTGTGCCCCTTCTCCCCAGACCTCAGGGTTGCGGCTTCACCTGTCCACATATTCCGGCTCGCTTCGATGATACGGCGGCCAAATTACCGTATTTCATTTTGCAACTGGATGCCCATATGCAGGAATACGATGACATGTTGTCAGAATCCGAAGAACTGCAACAAACTCATGTAAAAGAGCAGTAGTTTACTGGTAAATGAGATCTTGCCTGGTCAATGCCAGGACTGAGATTTGCCCACGCAAACCCCTATAGTTAAAGCAGAGTGCACCCCCCATCATAGGAATGCGCGCCCAAAAGAACTGCAAATGAGATAACAGTGAAGACAGCCAGGCACTGACCTTGGGCAGCACCTGGTACAGTATAGCATCACACAGAAGACAGAGAAAAGTCAGTTAGAAATGCAATTAACCCATTCCACCACCCTCAGCAACCAGAAAGCAGCAAAAGCAAATCCCGTAATTAACATGCCTTCTGATTATCCGCTCCCTCTAGGGCCCTCCCCCGGGCTTGCTTGGGCAGCATCAATGAAAAGCTCTAACAAGGTGGGGGACTGTAACATTTTCAGCAAAGATCCATTGATTCTGCCCAGATAAACAACCTTTCCAAGAGACCAAATACTGCAAGCGGTTCCAATAGATGCGAGAGTCAAGAATGTCAGAAAGTTCATAATGTCTAGTCCCATTAATCAGAACCGGAGGAGGAACCGTCATCTCGGGATGCCAGACATCGGGCGAACTTATCTTCTTCAGTAAGCTGCAATGAAACACAGGGTATGTTTTATGCAATGCATTAGGCAGTTCCAGTTCAGCTGTCACCTTATTGATCACCCTGACAATCTTAAAGGGCCCTATATACTTGGCACTTAATTTTGAGGGCCTATGTATGCCCCAAATGTTTTTTGTGGAGAGGTGCACCATATCTCCTACCATTAGAGGGAAGTCACGTCTGTGTTTATCAGCCTGTCGCTTGTAGGAGTCTCTAGCTTCCTGAAGTGCTTGCACAATCTGGGGCCATTGGTCAGCAACGGACTGCATCCAGTCCTTAAGTTCCAGTGCAGGAGCATTCCCCAACTGGAGCATGGGCAAAGGGGGTGCCGAACGGCCATGAACCACCTCAAAAGGAGTCTTGCCTGTGCTACTATGTACAGAGTTATTGTAGGCATATTCTGCATAGGGCAAGAGGTCAACCCAATCATCCTGCTGATAGTTTACATAACACCTTAGATACTGTTCCAAAGTCTGTTGAGATCTCTCACTCTCTCCATCGATTGGGGGTGAAACTCCCAACAACTTCATGAACTTCATGCCCAACAACTTCATGAACGTCCTCCAAAAGCTGGAGACAAATTGGGAACCCCTGTCCGTGATTATTTTCTTGGGGGCAGAATGCAATCTGTAAATATGCAACATAAACAGTTCAGACAGTTTCTGGGCAGTGGGAATAGAAGCACACGAAAGAAAATGAGCCTGCTTAGAGAACAGATCAACCACAGTCCAAATCACTGTTTTGCCATGATTCAGAGGCAAGTCCGTAATAAAGTCCTTTGAGATCACCTGCCAGGGCTCATTGGGCAAAGTAATGTCCTGTAACAATCCATGGGGCTTTCCTGGAATTGTTTTCGCCATAGCACAAGTAGAACAGACTTTGATATAAGCCTCAATATCCTTACGCATAGACTTCCACCAAAACTGTCTGCGGAGCAAATGCAAAGTTTTCACAAAACCAAAATGACAGGCTGACTTGGAATCGTGCCCCTGGTGAAAGATTTGAGAACACAAATGGGGCGGTTCATACAACAGCAAACCACGGCACCAAACTCTGTCACGCAAAACCAACCCATCGCCCCCCTCCTCCAAAGGAACTGGGGACTTTCCAGCCTCCAAGAAAGCGGAGAGGAGGTGGCTGGGAGGAGAAACTGATGGCGGGGGCTCTGCCTTTGCCTGCGACCGGGTAACAGCCAAGCCCAAGTGGGAGGGGGAGAAAATAGTGCGGGAGAGCAAAGAATCCACCTTGCGCTCCTCCCCTGGCAAGCAGGAAAGGGCGTCAGCCAAATGGTTGGTTTTGCCCGGGAAGAAATGCAACGTAAAACGAAAGCGTGCGAAAAAGTCTGCCCAATGCAGTTGTTTGGCAGAGAGCCGGCCTGGGGAGCAGAGAGCAGCCAAATTTTTGTGATCAGTCCAGACCTCGAAGGGGTGCTCCGCTCCCTCTAAGAAACTCCTCCAGTGAGAGCAACCTTAATAGCACAGGTTTCCTTATCACCAACAGTCCAATTCAGTTCAGCACCTGAGAACTTGCGGGAGAGGTAAGCACAGGGGTGGAGACGACCATCTGACCCCTGCTGAAGTAAGGCAGCCCCCAAAGCTTTATCCGAAGCATCAACATGAACAATAAAAGGCAAGGAGGGATCGGGGTGGGCAAGAACAGGTTTGGATGTGAAAGCAGCTTTCAAGGCATCAAACGTGCTGGCAAGCAGGCTCCAAGTCAAAGGAGCACCAGGGCGGGAAGCCGCTGCACCCCCCCCCCCTTTGGTGCGCAGAAAATCCATCAGAGGCAGCACCAAAGAGGAAAAGTGAGGAATGGAATCACGGTAGAAATTTGCGAAACCTAGGAAAGACTGGAGTTGTTTGCGAGTTCTAGGAGGAGTCCAAGCTGCAACATCAGCCACCTTGGCAGGGTCCATTTCCAAACCAGCAGCCCAAAAAATCCAACTGAGGCTTATGAAAAGCACATTTAGAGAGTTTTACATACAGGGAGTTAGCCAACAACTGGGACAAAACCTCATGAACTAGAGCAAAGTGAGATTGTTCATCTTCGGAATAAATCAGTACATTGTCCAAGTAAACAACAATACCTTTAAACAACAAATCATCAAGAATTCCATTGATCAGGCTTTGGAACACAGACGGAACCCCTTGAAGCCCAAAGGGCATAATTAAATATTCACATTGTCCATAACGAGTATTAAACGCAGTCAAATGTTCATGGCCCTCAGCCATCCGCACCCAGTAATAAGCTTCACGTAAGTCCAACTTTGTAAAAATGCGCCCGGAACCAAGATTTGCAAGTGAATCCTTAATGAGGGGCAACGGGTATTTATTAGAGGCAGAAACCGCGTTGAGACCTCTGTAATCGGTACACAGCCATAAAGAACCGTCTTCTTAACAAACAGCACCGGGGCGGCAAAACTACTGCGCGCCCTCCAGATAAAGCCACGAGCCAAATTTTTATCCAAGAACGCCCACAGTTCAGCATCCTCAGCAGGACTCATAGGGTAAAGGTGTCCCTTGGGCAGCTTAGCTCCAGGAACCAGTTCAATTTTACAACCAGTCTCCCGGTGGGGTGGCAAGGTATTACACTCAGTCTCCTCAAAAACCTGCCACAAATCCCAGTACAGCAAGGGAATGTCAGGGTCAATAGAAGGTTGAGACACTGCACAAGCGAGCCCCTCAGGTGGATGAAGCAAGTGTTCAGGCAGATCGGGGCTCATGTGGTCTCCACAAGGAGGATCGGTAAAAGTCAAAACACGCTGAGACCATTTCACGGACAGGTCATAGTCCATGAGCCAAGGCAATCCTAATATCACGGGGTACTGAGATATGGGGGCAATTATAAAACTGCGGCGTTCCCAATGTCCCTCATAATTGGCAAGAATCTTTGGGGTGCGAGAAGTAATGGGGGTCAAACCGAATAGTCTCTGATAACAAAAAAGGCTGCAGACGAAGTGCTTCCACCAAATGGGGGTGTATTAAATAATGAGAGCAGCCGGTGTCAACTAGGGCTTGAACCATTAATTTAGGGCATCCACGCCCGTTAATCAGAACAAGGGGTAGGATGATAGCATCACTCACTCTATCCAGCATGGGAGGTTTCCAAGGAATCGGTCGCTCCCCTCCATCATCATGGGGAGCCGCTGCACGAGCACCCCCATCCGGCAGTGGCTTAGACGACTTGGCTGGTTTAGCCACCGCGGTGGAAGTAGCTGGGGTTGGAGTGCTTTTAGCAGGGCAAGATGCAGCAATATGGGCCTCCCCGCCACAATACAGGCAAAGGTTTAGGCGGCGGCAGGCATTTTCTTCTGGCAAGATCCGGCGCTTGGAAGAAGCAGGGCGTGCAGGTTTGAAACCCGGGGCACCTCCCCGATGCGGCTGGGCGAGTAGGGATCGACTGGCTGGAGCTCCCAACAAAGCCGCCTAACGCATCCTGGCTTCCGCAGTACCCGCAAGCACGAACCACTCCATCAGGGTCTGTGGACTGTCTCGAACAAGACCCCAGTTCAACAAGTCCAGGTGTAGTGCTTTCTTAAAGGCAAACACCTTCACAGGGTCATCCCAATCTGGGATCTTGCTGGCCACGGTGCGGAAGTTTTCTACAAACTCTGCAAAAGGAGTCTTGCCCTGGTGCATCTCCATAAGTTCCTGTTTAGCTTGCTCGTCCACAAATGGGCTCTCGAAGCGGCGCCGAAGGGCCATCATGAACTCTTGAAAATTGCGGAGTTCGGGAGTTTTGGCGTTGAAACAGTTTCACATACCAATTAGCGGCTGGGCCATCCAGCTTTGATCCGATCTCACACACCCGCTCAAAGTCGTTCAGGTACTGCCGCCCATACTGCAACATGTGGGCATTGGCCTGAACCAGGAAAGCCGGGAGTAAGTCCTGAGTACCATCAAAGTGCGTAGATAGCTGGATCCTGGGCATGAATGGAGGGTGAGCTACTCCATACAGAGGAAAGTTCGGCCACCCTCCACCCGGGGCTCCCCAACCGGGCGGGATGAATGGTGGCATCATGGGCAGAACCCCTCTGAGGCCGGCAGGACAGGCGACTGCCCTGGCGCCAGGGCAGGTCTCAGTTGAGCGGGCTGAGCTGGCACCGGCTGAGCGGGCTGTACGGGTACCGGAACTGGGGCCGGCTGAGCGGGCGCTGGCGGCAGAGCTGGAACTGGGGCCGGCGGGACTGGCGGAACAGGTACTGGTGCCAGGGCAGCGGCAGCCTCTTGTTGAGCCTGGGCGAGGGCCGCTTGCAAATGTTCTATATCCCATTCCCTCTGGCGCAAGGCCCGGCGATATTCCTCTCGCTCTGAAGCCCAGGCCTCCTCTGACACTTGCAATAGCCTCCAGGCTTCAGCTTCCGAGGAGTTGACCCCTTCCAACGGCCAGCCAGCGAACGATACATTTCCAGCCAAAGGTGCAGTAGCCCACGTCGCACTGCCAAAACCTGGTGGTTGAGATTCTTGAAGGTCCAAGCCCCGGTGATGGCGCACAGTAACTCCCATGTGAGCCATCTAATGGGGCAGTCAGTAACGGGTTGATGGAGCCCCAACTTCTACCTGAAGCAGGGGCTTCTCCTGCCGCGCTGCCAAGCAAGATCCGAGGTCCCTCTGGTGGGTCTGAGACTGAGTCTGATGTTCCTGTCACGTCATCAGGAATGGGGCGCCCCAAATCTGCGGCTGCAGAAGAACCCCTGGCTGGGACTCCGAAGCCTTGGTGATGGCAAGAAGAGTCTCTTAATAGTCTCTTGCAAAGTCTTAGGAGTCTCTTGCAAAGGAGAAGGTGAAATCCCACAATGCACAGCAGCATGGAAATCAGCCGAACGATGGGGGGGGGGTGCACTCTGCTTTAACTATAGGGGTTTGCACGGGCAAATCTCAGTCCTGGCATAATGTCAGAATCCCAAGAACTGCAACAAACTCATGTAAAAGAACATGTAGTTTATTGGTAAATGAGATCTTGCCTGGTCAATGCCAGGACTGAGATTTGCCCGCACAAACCCCTATAGTTAAAGCAGAGTGCACCCCGCCCCCCCATCATGGGAATGCGCACCCAAAAGAACTGCAAATGAGATAATAGTGAAGACAGCCAGGCACTGACCTTGGGCAGCACCTGGTACAGTATAGCATCACACAGAAGATAGAGAAAAGTCAGTTAGAAATGCAATTAACCCATTCCACCACCCTCAGCAACCAGAAAGCAGCAAAAGCAAATCCTGTAATTAACAGGCCTCCTGACACATGTATCATTCTGAGAGGGAGAAGGTTCATGACATTGGATCGGTTTTGGATGGAGAAGTGGCAGAATGGTTTGTGGAACTATTTGAACTCGACGCTGAGGAGCTTAACTCGGTGGCCGATTTCTTGCAAGGATTATGCCTGCGGTTCGAGGATTGAGATGCCTGTGATAACGTTAAAAAAACTCTAAAGACTATGTGGCAGGGCAACAAGCCATTTGCGGAGTTTGCTCGTCAATTCCATGAGCCAAATATTTCTATGAGGCTGTTGATCCAGAAATTCAGAGCTGGGCTGTTATGAACAACGAGCCTCGTACAGTCGCGGAATGGATCGAAATCGGCAGTGTGATTGCGGGCAGACTCAACCGTTCCAAGGGGGCAGGAACTAAAATTCAACCAGCCAAGCGCCTATCCCTCAGGTGAAGAAAACTCCTGCCTCAACTACCATCTCACTGTCTACTACTGAAAGTGTCTCTGAGCGACGTCATCATTTAGGACTTTGTACTGTGGCGAACCTGGTCATGTGGCTGCCATCTGTCCAAAGAAACCCAAATCTGCAGGTGGATTCCCTCCCAAGAAGTCTATGGCTAAACCTACAAGGAGATCAGCACCTCCCAAGTCAACCCAGGGCACGTCAAAAGCCTTGGATGTGGTGGAACTCAATTTCCCCGAAGACGAAGAAAACACCACCGGTATCGGACTCTGTATAGCAGTTCCCGAAACTATGGAGCCTCCTTAAGATGCAGTGGGTGATGTTGGCCTAATTACCCTAATGACTACATTATCTAATCCGGCCAAGCACACTTGTGTTTTGGCTCAGGCGCTTGTGGACTCAGGGTCTTCCCATTGCTTTATGCAACCACAAATAGTGGAGGAACTTGGATTACAATTAATCCCGTTGGCCAAACCCACGGAGTGCCCGGGGCTTTCATGTCTTTGATCAACAAATGGATGGTAGCCCCGGGGGGGGGGGTCCAGCTCATTTTAAAACTGAACCCGTCCTGTTGCAGTGTGAGGAGCATTGGGAACGCTTCAGTTTCAGTTTGGCCCCAGTGGTGAGACACCCTATCGTTCTTGGAATGTCCTTGTTAGAGACACATGATCTCACAATTCAATGGGTGTCCCGCATAGTTCGTTTTCTGACCCACCCTGTGGAGATCACATGCATGAAGGTGACTCACCTGAACCGAGCACCCCTGCGTTGGTTTCTGGCGTTTCCTTGTTTCCCGAACTGCCCGGAGTGCCTGAGCATTACTGGGACCTCTCCACAGTTTTTGAGGAGCGGGAATGCGACCAGCTCCCCCCCCCCCCGTAGGGACACCAATTGTAAGATTGAGTTGATTCCAGGAGCCAAACTTCCAAAGGGCCGTGTATATCGGATGAGCCCCACTGAAAAAACTGAGTTAAGGGCATTTTTGGACAAGAATCTGGCTCGCGGGTTTATTCGGAAGGCAACTAGGAACACGTCCGCTGCGCCTGTGTTCTTTGTCAAGAAAAAGGATGGCTCTTTGAGATTGTGCACTGACTATAGAGGGTTGAATGCAGTGTCGGCCTCCGTTACCCTTGATCAAAGACCTCTTAGATGCTTTGGGGTTGGGGCAGATTTTCACCAAGTTGGATTTGAGGGAGGCTTACTATAGAGTTCATATTGCAGAGGACTATGAGTATCTCACAGCCTTCAACACTAAGTTTGGACAGTATGAATATCTCGTAATGCTATTTGGATTACACGGAGCGCCCGGGGTTTTCATGTCTTTGATCAACAATGTTCTGCAAGATTTATTGTTCAGAGGAGTGGTGGTGTATTTGGATGATGTCCTAATTTATTCCCACACTGTGGAGGAGCATGTAGCTCTGGTTCGTAATGTTTTGCAGAGGCTTCTAGACAACTCTTTATTTGTGAAACTGTCCAAGTGTGCATCAGGAAAAGTTGGATTTTCTTGGATACCGTATGTCAGTGTGTGTGTGTGTGTGTGTGTGTGTGTGTGTGTGTGTGTGTGGAAATAGAACCTGCTAAGGTGGAAGCGGTAGTAAATTGACCCATCCCTACCACCCGCAGGGAACTCCAGTCGTTTTTGGGATTTGCTAACTTCTATCGTGATTTTATTCCGCAATTCACCCAAATAGCCTTGCCCTTGACTGATTTACTACGTATGAAAGGCAAAGGGCCGCAGGCAGCCAAGCCGGGTGCCCCCCTCAATTGGACTGACAGTTGCCAGCGGGCATTTAAACAACTTAAGACTGCCTTTACGACTGAGCCTATTTTGACCCATCCTGATCCTGCCTTGCCGTTTATAGCACATGTAGACGTGTCTGACAAAGCTTTAGGGGCAGCCCTGTTACAATGGGGTGCGGATGGCAAACTGTCTCCTTGCGCCTATCTTTCAAAGAAATTTTCTGGTCCTGAGCTCAATTGGACAGTAGGTGATAAGGAAACTTGGCGCCACTGGTTAGAAGGGGCTGCCCGTCCTTTCCAAGTTTGATCGGATCATAAAAACCTGTCAGCTCTGTCCACCCCCAGTAAAATGTTGGCTAAGCAATTGCGGTGGGCTGATTTCTTTTCCTGGTTTCAGTTTACAGTGCATTTTTCCCCCGGGAAAACCAACTGGTTAGCTGACGCGCTCTCCCGCCTTTCTCGGGGAGGGGGGCGGATACCTTCTTAAGTGCCATTCCACATACTGTACTCTCTCCATCACAATTGGGTCTCGCAGTCACCCAGTGACCACAGTTGCAGTCACCCGCGCGCAGTCCAATCCGCCCATGGTTTAATCACCCCCAGCTGATGCTCCTCCCAGGTGTCCTAATATGGTTTCCTCTCTCTTACAAGACTTTCTCACAGCGGGGAAAAGCCCCGTTCCAGAGAGTGAAGGCGCCCCGTCACTGTTACTGTGGAACGGGGCGTGGCGGAAAGGAGACTGTTGGTATGTGCTGTCACATCTCAGAAAAACTGTGCTTTTTGCTGGCCATCATGCTAAGCAAGTGGAGCATTTCGGATTTTTGAAAATGTTACATCTGCTATGCCGCCAATTTTGGTGGCGCACCATGCAAAAGGACGTTGAGGCTTATGTCAAAAGGTGTCCAATTTGCACTGAAGCCAAATCCATTCCGGGAAAAACCCATGGGTTGTTGCAGCCTATTCCTCCTCCCGACTGACCATGGCAGGTTATTTCCATGGATTTTATCACAGATCTCCCAGAAAGCCAAGGCAATACTGTCTTGTGGGTGGTGGTGGACCTGTTTTCTAAACAAGCGCATTTCATACTTTGTTCCACCATTCCCTCTGCCCCCAAGTTGGCAAGATTATTCATTCAGCACATCTATCGATTACACTCTGCCCCGTCAAAGATAATTTCGGACAGGGGCCCTCAATTTGTTTCTAAGTTTTGGAAGGCGTTTCTGGCCCTCTTGGGAGTTGAATCGGCTGTATTTTCTCCTTATCACGTGCAATCTGACGGCCAATCGGAACGTACGAATCAGACTTTGGAACAATATTTGCGATGCTACACTAACTATCATCAGAATAATTGGGCAGACTTGCTGCCTTTTGCTGAATATGCGTATAACAATGCTGTGCATACCAGCACCCAGAAAACTCCTTTTGAGATTGTCTCTGGACATTCTGTCCTACCATTTCCTCTTTTGGGCTCAGACCCATTACAGCCTCCTGAACTTAATGACTGGATCCAAACCATTGTAAAAGGTTGGGACTCAATCGGAATATCTCTGCGCAAAGCCCAGGAGTCCCAGAAAACACAAGCAGATAAGCATCGGATTTCTTTTCCTTTGCACGTGGATGACTGGGTGTATCTTTCCACAAAAAATCTCCGGGATGTACATAAATATTCCAAGCTTGGGAAAAAGTTTATTGGTCCCTTTAAGATTGTACAAGTTATCAATAATGTAACTGCTAAACTTGAGTTGCCTAAATCACTTAGCAATATTCATCCTGTATTTCATTCCAGCTTGCTCAAACGGGCTCCAGATTTTGATGCCTGGCACGGCCTCCCCGAACGCCCTCCACCGGTTCTGATTGATGGGCACAAGCATTACAAAATCGACACCATTCTGGATTCCCGCATGCGCCGCCAGCGGTTACAATGTCTGGTTTCATGGATGGGGTTTCCCACAGGTCATGATCAGTGGGTCTATGCTACATATGTCCACGCCCCTATTCTTGTTACTGCTTTTCACAAGGCATTTCCTGACAGACCCGGGGGGGAGGTTCTTAGGAGAGGCGGATTGTCAGGATGATGTTGATGTGTGTTCTGTCCTTGAATCTTTCCCGCCTGTCAGCGCTGGCTCTCTGCCTGGACTGGGGATGTTTTGCTTTCATGTTATCTCAGCTTGACTGTGTGAAACTATGCACTGTTGAATTTCATGTGGCAGGTAGGAGGTTTGCTACTGTGTTAAAACTATTATCAAAGTTCTGAGGCTCTCAGAACTCGCATCACCTGTATTCGACTATGACTGCCAATACAATAAAGAACTGAAAACAGTTACTTGTGCCTGGACTTTACTAGTTCGTTACAGTTATGTTTATTGACCCTATGTTATTGACGTGTTTGTTGGTGGTTGTTCTACGATGTTGTTTATTTATGTTGTTACTATGTTAACCCTAACCTGAGCCTTTCAAGGGAGGGCGGTATATAAATTAAAGATACCATACCAAACATTAGGAACAGAAACTACCAGACCAGGGCCAGAAAACCCACAACAGCCAGTTGATTCTGGCCATAAAAGCCTTTGACAAGACAAATTTAGAAATATACAGGTCTTTGAAGATGCCCCAAAACTTTGCTGCCGCAGCCTGACATTTCGCCATTATTTTGTGATCATTACCTGGAGTTGCGCCTGGAATATTCTCAGCAGCCCTTTCTGAAGCTGTGAGATTTCTTTTTTCTGCCATTCACTGACTCTCATCTCTTCAGTTTCCTCTGCAGATTCACATGGCCATGCTGGCCTTGGACCAATTTCAGGAGAGTTTTGCTCGCATGCCGAACATTGGGTAAGATGTCGTGTTGAGAACTCTGCATAGTTTACAGTTTAGTGGGCTGGATTGAGCTGGCTTTTCTGCTGGTGGGAAGGGAGGGGCCACCAGAACAGCAGCACTGGTTAACAGTTAACACAAGAGATATTGGCTACACTCAGAAGGAGACTGAGTGTGATTCAATGATAATACTGGCTGAATCCAACTCAGTGAATACCGTGTGACAACTGTTGGAGATAAAGATAAAGAGATAAACACCAGAAGGGACCGCCTTTTCCAATATACTCCCCAGAGAACCCCTCGCTCACCTGCGGGCAACTTGCTGCTGGTCCTTGGCCCAAAGGCCATCCAGCTGTTATCATCTCGGGCCAGACACCCTTTTGGCTGTGGTCCCGGCCTGGTGGAACTCTCTGTCGAAGGAGACCCAGCCATTAAAGGCTGAGATGTTCCACCAAGCCTTTGGTTGAGGACAGCAGTGGTTAAGTCGTCTCTATGGCAGATCTCCTGTAGAGATGGTCAAAGTTCAGCTACAGGTCAAGAATTTGGAGCTTCTTCTGACCATGTTTCTGTTGATATATGTTGCAGGGGATGGGGGGAATCATGTAGTCCATTATTTTAATGTTTTTATTTGTAAGTTTAAAACATTTATTAGCCACCTTTCCCCCTTTCAGAACTCAAGGCGGCCTGCAATGTCCATAAAACACTGAAAACACTTGCCACACTTTCCTCGTAGTTTCATTTTCGATGCCTGCTGGGGCACTGAGCCCCTTCTGTAGCTTTCCTGTAGCCCTGTTGGCAGCAGCACCTTTGGCAGCAATGGGCTAGAGGAGAGGCGTTTTTCAGTGGCCTCCCTCCCAGCGGGTCGCTGTTCCACTTCACCTTGGCTTTCTTTGTGCCAGATGGAAACAGATGCTTCGTGCCTTGTCTATGAGGCATGTTTACATTTCTATAAGCATGACATGACAGTTCAGTGCTCTTTGTGTGGCTCTCTAGGTCCCTCCAGGACGCCGAGGAGATGCTGAAGATCGCCACATCTTTAAGGGGAAAAATGGAAAGCAAAGTGAGTAGCCTGTTGCTGAATTAAGAGTATCTTCACGAGAGAATTTTCCTCCCCCATATTTATCCACCCTTTCTTCACGGAGCTCCAGGTACTGCATATGGCACTCCTTTTTATCCAAACAACCTCCATGTCTCCATAGGGCAAGTGAAGAAAGTAATTAGCCCAAGTCCAGCTCTGGGTCACAGCGGGATTTGAACCTGTGACTCCTCCACTGCCGCATGTGCTCTCCCCCTTTCCTGTGTTATTTCTCTCTTCAGAGCCCTGCCTGAGGCAGCTTGCCTTAAAAGTGTCGCAGTATTAGAAACATGTCATGGGATATAAACAGCATAAAAACTATAAAACAGATGCAGACCATTTGAAAAGCTGGTGAAATAAAATGCCTATGTAAAGGCTTGGATGAAACATGTATTTTAGTTTGGCTCCCAAAGAAAGTTAAGTTAAGTTCCAGGTGTCAGGACTATGCCTGTCAGTGCCTCGATGTCTCGCTGTGTGTGAAATGCAAAGTGGGAATTGCAAATGTTTCCCTGTTTCCATCTTCCCTTCCTTGGCAATCTCCTGGCACCAGCCCACCTTCAAAGATGTGTGAAAGGTTCCCAGGTTCTTTGAAGCTCTGTAGTGTAATTGTAGTAGAAACAGTAGTAGCCATTTGGTGTGGGGTGAAATGGGGGGGGGGGGTTAAAGGATATAGGCTAGAGAGCTCAGTTCCTACTTTACATTGTTAAAGGATATAGGTCTGATCCTGCTTTACATCGTTACTCTTCGTATTACCTGGAATAAACTGCTTTAGGACTTTCCTACGGTCTCTATTATTTCCACTTCCGAGAGTCTGACACTAAGCAGGAACTCCCAGTTTGACCCGCACTCCGATCCATGGCCGACACGGATGGAACCTGATGGGGGAACGGGGCAAGTCTCAGACAAGGATGAGACGCCCTGCGGCCCGGACTTAGGGAACGAGGAGGAGGATGCACCCGTGTCCGTGAGGGGAGAGCCTCACCACGAGGTGGAAGAGATCCTGGACTCTAGGGTGCATCATGGCCGGCTACACTATCTGATCTTGTGGACTCATTTCCCAGCTGGGGACAATGAATGGGTTGACTCCCAGCATGTTCGCGCCCCACGCCTCGTGGCGGCATTTCACCGAGCTCATCCCAATCGCCCGAAAGGGGGGGAGGTCTTAAGGGGGGCAGAATGTCAGGACTATGCCTGTCAGTGCCTCGATGTCTCGCTGTGTGTGAAATGCAAAGTGGGAATTGCAAATGTTTCCCTCTTCCCTTCCTTGGCAATCTCCTGGCGCCAGCCCACCTTCAAAGAGGTGTGAAAGGTTCCCAGGTTCTTTGAAGCTCTATAGTGTAATTGTAGTAGAAACAGTAGTAGCCATTTGGTGTGGGGTGAAACGGAGGGGGGTGTTATATAGGTCCTGGATCTGAGCTCTCTAGCTCAGATCCTACTTTACATTGTTACTCTTCGTATTACCTGGAATAAACTGCTTTAGGACTTTCCTACGGTCTCTGTTATTTCCACGTTTGAGAGTCTGACACCAGGAGGAGATGGTTTGAGAGGGGAGGTGCCACCACAGAAAACACTCCATCTTAGACTTGACCCATGGAGTGGGGGCTCAGAGAGTTTGGCTTCAGAGGCAGATTGTACGTAACTGGCAAGCTGGGTAGCCTGGGAGGAGAAGGTCTTTCAGGTTCCCTGGCCCCTAGTAGCCAATGCTGCTAATTTACATTGCTCATAAAGGCTACTATTCTGAACGTTCACTATCTTGTGAGCATCAGAGAGAGAGAAGGCAGGGTAATTAAGAATATGCAGGACTGTAATGACAACGGCTGAGTAACTCCCTCACGAATGAACAGGAGCCCAGCAGCGCTCAGCTGTGCATCAAGAGAGCATCCGCCGGAATAATCTTTAAAGCCTTCAAGGTGAGGCTTGACTTGTTTATTTGTGTGATATCCCCCCAGAGTGATCCCTGAAGGATGCTCATCTGCCGGTTTGTAACTGCAAATGTTAAAGATAGAAACTGAGAACTGAATTTATTTGGAGAATGAATTGCTATCCTGATATGACTGCTCGTGTCTGCTATTGTTTAGATAATGTTTTAATGAGAAAAGTACTTACATGAAGATTGAGAATAACTGAAAAGAGGTCGTTTTTGTTTTCAACTGCAGCCTCAAGTGAATGAGGACGTCGTGAAATGGCTGTCGAAAACAGCTCGGGGATCTTTGCCGCCACTCACTGCGGCCCTTGGTGGTGTTGCCAGTCAGGAAGTCTTGAAAGCCGTGACAGGGAAGTTTTCTCCGCTGCAACAGTGGGTCAGTTTCCTTTGCTTTGCATTCATGAGACAAGGGGGGGGGGGGGCTGCAGCTTGGAGGCCCCTTGGGAAAATGTCACTTCGCGACCTGAAGACACCAGCTCTTTGGAGCCTGCTGAAATTCTTTCACTGAGCCCGACTGCAAATATCAATCTCAGACAGGAACAAACCAGAGAACCCACAAGCTGCTGGGTGTGAAATGATACTCAAAAGTATACACACACCATAGTTAGCAATGCCACCAATTAATGCATATACAAACACCAGCACCTAGAGACAGTATTTTAATCATGTGGCACGCCAAAACCCTCTACCCTTAAGAACTGAACGGTTTCAGATCCAGGGGTACCTGGTGCCCAACCTGAAGAGACAGGAGATGGAGGTGACCAGTCAGTCTCAGCAGACTCCTTGTTTCATGGGGCCTTTAACCTACTTCATCCGCAGCTTTCTAGGGCATTGGATGTTGCCTGCATCCTTTCAGGAACTACAGCATTGAACAACAATTTAAAGTGAGCTGTTAAATTTTCTTATGATGTTAGTATTACACTGTGAGATTCAGTCCATATATACTAACCTTGATATGTAGGATGTATCATAAAATATCACAATCATTACAGTGCTGTGTGTTATTTATATATTTATATAAATTCAGTTTACTCTTATCCCGCTCCTAGGGACAGTTGAAAACATTAAGTACGACTCTGAAATGGCCAGGCTGGTCTACTATTGTATTGGCACAGGCATCCATCCGGGGCTGTCAGTTTTTTAGCACTGGGAAGTTTTCCTTGGGAAAACTAAAGGGCAGAAAAGTTTTCAGTTTCATAGCTCTGGGCAGGATGCGTTATTATCCTAGCTCTCTGTAGTGGAGAATTCTACCATGAAGGGTTTTTGCTCTAGGTACTGAAATGTGCTGTATCAAAGCCTGAGATGACAGCTTGGGGTGGGTGGGAAAGCATCTTCTGATGAGAAATAGTCGGTTCTGATAATCAGTGCCAAACTGGTGGAATGGCAGATTATAGAGTTACCTGTTTTGTCTCTTGGATGCCTATGAGAAGGTAGAACCAATGCATGTGGCACTTTAATGAAGTAGTGCGTGAAGGGGGAAACTTTTACATAGCTTTCTCCCAAGTACCAGTTTTTTATATGCAAGGAACTTCTTGTGTCTGAGTATTTCTGTGAGGGAGAAACACTGAAAGAAAGAAAGAAAGAAAGAAAGAAAGAAAGAAAGAAAGAAAGAAAGAAAGAAAGAAAGAAAGAAAGAAAGAAAGAAAGAAAGAAAGAAAGAAAGAAAGAAAGAAAGAACCTCCCCTTCTTTTGAAATGCTACAGCCCAGGGTTTTACTGCCCTAGACCTCTGCCTCATTCTTGTAAACCAGGGGTCTTCAAACTATGTTCATGGACTACAATTCCCATCAGCCCCTGCCACATGACTACAATTGATCAGCCCCCTAACTGCTGTTGAGTATATTTGATAGCTCTAAAGACAATGTCTCTGATTTTTTTCCCCCTTCAGCTGTACCTCGATGCCTTAGAATTGGTAACATCTCTAGAAAAGGCCAACCACGAAGAATTCCTTCCAAGGTAAAGGTTCAAAAATGCTTGGAACGTAAGGGCTTGGGAGTCGCCTTGCTGGATCAGGACCAGTGGTCCATCCCACCCAGCATCCTGTTTCCAACCTTGTCCAATCCAATGCTACAGAGGAGTCCGCTGGCCATCTCTAAGTTAGCAGCAGACATGTGATGTGATGAATGCAAATGGTCAGCCACATTTATTAAGGTGTTCCATTTTGCCTAAAAATGCTGCAATGCATTTATTGGGGCATAAACTATTGATCTGATTTTGTAGATTTAATATGCCACCTCTCCCTTTCCAGGCTCGGGGTGGCTCACAACATATATAAGACATTTGAAACATCTAGTAAAACATCCAATAAACTGTAAGAAAACATCTAACAATAAAGTATAATAAATATCTAAAAGTATAATAAACCCAAGTGGCATATTACATTTCAGTTCAGTAAAAAATTAAATGAATGCGCATAACACCAAAGGGTCCTAATGGAACTGAATAATAAGTTGATAGGCAGAGGTTGGAGGCCTGGATGGTTAACCGTGGCTTCCTCAACCGTATGCCTGGCAGGACAACTCTGTCTTACAGGCCCTGCGAACTGCATATGGTCCCACTGGGCCCTGGTCTCCTCGTTCTACCAGGCTGGGGCCAGAGCTGAAAAGGGCCTGGCTGAGGCCAGCCGGACTTCCCTTGGGCGGGGGACTGCCAGTGGGTTGGAATTAAATGAAAGGCCTGATCTTTGGGGGACATACCAGGAGAGACGGTCCAGCAGGTGTGCTGGTCCCAGACCCTTTAGAGCTTTGTACCTTAGTACAAGAACCGTGCGTCTGATTCAGTTCTCCAGCCAAAGCCAGTGCAGCTGGCAGAGCACAGGTTGGGTGTGCATTCATCATGAGGACCCTGTGAGGACTTGCCTCCCCATTCTGGATAAGCTGGAGCCTCTGGAACAGATCCAAGGGCTGCCCTGCAAATTAAGAACATAAGAACAAGCCAGCTGGATCAGACCAGAGTCTATCTAGTCCAGCTCTCTGCTACTCGCAGTGGCCCACCAGGTGCCATTGGGAGCTCACATGCAGGATGTGAAAGCAATGGCCATCTGCGGCTGTTGCTCCCGATCACCTGGTCTGTTAAGGCATTTGTAATCTCAGATCAAAGAGGATCAAGATTGGTAGCCATAAATCGACTTCTCCATAAATCTGTCCAAACCCCTTTTAAAGCTATCCAGGTGAGTGGCCATCACCACCTCCTGTGGCAGCATATTCCAAACACCAATCACAGGTTGCGGGAAGAAGTGTTTCCTTTTATTAGTCCTAATTCTTCCCCCAAGCATTTTCAATGGATGCCCCCTGGTTCTAGTATTGTGAGAAAGAGAGAAAAAATTATCTCTGTCAACATTTTCTACCCCATGCATAATTTTATAGACTTCAATCATATCCCGCCTCAGACGTCTCCTCTCCAAACTAAAGAGTCCCAAACGCTGCAGCCTCTCCTCATAGGGAAGGTGCTCCAGTCCCTCAATCATCCTTGTTGCCCTTCTCTGCACTTTTTCTATCTCCTCAATATCCTTTTTGAGATGTGGCAACCAGAACTGGACACAGTATTCCAAGTGCGGTTGCACCACTGCTTTATATAAGGGCATGACAATCTTTGCAGTTTTATTATCAATTCCTTTCCTAATAATCCCCAGCATAGAGTTTGCTTTTTTCACAGCTGCCATGCATTGAGTTGACATTCCCATGGAACTATCCACTAAGATGCCCAAATCCCTTTCCTGGTCTGTGATTGATAGCACTGACCCTTGTAGCTTGTATGTGAAGTTTGGATTTTTTGCCCCTATGTGCATCACTTTGCATTTTGCTACATTGAACTGCATTTGCCATTTCTTAGCCCACTCACCTAATTGATCAAGGTCCGCTTGGAGCTCTTCGCAATCCTTTGTGGCCTAGTTTAAAGGTGACCGTCGCATGGATCACAGTGGCTAGATCAGTCTGAGAAAGATAGGGCCAGGGTGTACTTTGTCAGAGGAATGGCTTGTATGTATGCATGGTGATAGGGCAGCATCATTGGACCCACCTTGCTGTGTGTGGCTTTGGTCCACACTCTGGGTCACCGCAGCTGTGCTCCTTTCTGTGGGGGAGGGGGAACCAAGCCTATGGCAAGAACTTGCCAATGACAGCCGTGGCCTTTGTGGGCCTGAAGTGCTTCAGAGTTTCTAAATGCATGCCAGGCTTGTTACAGTGAACTTCTTTTCAGTTATCACCTTTTCAAGAAGCCATGATAGGCTTTGCATACTTAGCTGTGGTTTCCTCAGCCACTACGGCTGACCTCAGCACTGACCTAGCTTGCCCTTGATGAGCCCGGAAGGCTTGTTCAGAAAACTTTGAACAGTTAGTCTGCCTTTGAGAACAGTGTCCTAATCTGTAATTTGCTAACCTTATCATTGCCTGCATGCATCCATAATGAATGTACAAGGTATTAAGTAATCCTGCAATCATTTCCTTTCTCCCTCTCTTCTCTTTTAACCGTGGCCTTTTTTCCTCCTGCCCTAAATGTGGTTGCTGCAGGGGAGACAGATACGATGCCTTGAGGACCTGCCTTGGCGAGACCTTGTGCCAGAAACTTCACAATCTGAATGTATTCTTAGTAAGTATTGGCTTGTAGGAAGAGTTTGGTAGGTTAGGGAATTAAAGTGTAGCTCTCTTAGTTGAAAAACAAAACAAAAAACAGCTTTTGGAAATTGCCACATTGTGTTTTGGTGAATTGGAAATCCACCCTTCCTGAAGGGATGTATTTATTCAAACTGACTCCTTCATGAAGGCTTGGAGCACAGAGCATGGGATTGTCCAGTTAAAGATTTGTAAAGGGTATGTTTGTTTGTTTATTTGCTTTCTAAATCGCCCGCCCCCTAGGGGCTCAGGGCAGTGAACAACAATGATAAAACAACTTAAAAACATAAAAACTGATTCGCAATAATAAGAATAAAAACCGGAACCATATCTCGTCAGATGGCTTCATCCTCCCCACTCCCTACCTTTATGCCCACAGGAGGCCAGATGAAATGGCAGCGATGTTTTTTTAGCCAGGCTGGCCAAATGCCTGGTGGAACAGATCCGTCTTACAGGTCCTGCGGAAACTCTGCAGGTCCCGCAGGGCCCTGATCTCCCTTGGAAGCCTGTTCCACCAGAGGCCAGCCTAATAGCTTTAGAGCCAGGGATCACCAGAAGGTCCTCCTCCGATTAACGGAGGGGCCTAGTGGGGCGATATGGGGAGAGGCAGTCTCGTAGGTATGCAGGCCGTGAATGGCTTTGAAGGTCAAGACCAACACTTTAAACATGACCCGGAACTCGATCGGTAGCCAGTGCAGCTAGTATAGGATCAGAGTAATCCGGTCCCTGCTCGACGGTCCCATAAGAAGCCTGGCTGCCGCGTTCTGTACGAGTTTCAAGGCAGGCCCGCGTAGAGTGAGTTACAGTAGTCTAACCTAGAGGTGACCGTTGCATGAATCACAGTGGTTAGATCAGGATGGGAGAGGTATGGGGCCAATAGCCGTGCCTGCCGCAGATGGAAAAAAGCTGACTGAGCCATTCGGGTGACCTGGGCCTCCATTGATAGTACTGGGTCCAGAATCACCCCCAGGCTTTTGGCGGATGAGGCCAGCTGTAAAGCCTCATCATGCAGTGTAGGCAGGTCAAAGGACACCGGACACTCTTCCCGACCCAGCCACAGGACTTCCGTCTTTGTAGGATTTAATTTCAGCCGACTCGCACTCAACCAACCAGCAACAGCGTCCAAACAACGCTGGAGAGCCTCAGGGACCAAAGACGGGCTGCCCTCCATCGTGAACACGAGCTGCATGTCATCCGCATATTGATGACACTGCAGTCCGAAACTCCAGACCAAACTTGCCAGGGGGTGCATGTAGATGTTAAAAAGCATCGGGGAGAGGATCGCTCCCTGCGGCACCCCACAGACTATGGGATGTCGCCTGGAGTTCTCTCCCCCCGACGCCACCTGCAGTCCCCAATCTCGGAGAAATGAGGCCAGTCAACACAGGGCTGACCTCCGAACCCCAACACCAGCGAGGCGGTGGACCAAAAGGTCATGATCTACAACATCCGGAGAGATGCTGCGGTGAGTGCAACCAGCACCTGCTGCACCGAACCGCCTCTGTCCAAGTGAAGCTGGAGTTCGTCCATGACGGTGACCAACACCGTCTCAGTCCCATGGCCAGCGCGGAAGCCAGACTGGAAGGGATCCAATACGTTTGCATCATCCAGGAACTGCTGGAGCTGATCCGCTACTGCTCGCTCAATTACCTTACCCAGAAACAGGAGGTTCGAAACTTGGCGGTAATTGGCCGGATCCCTAGGATCTAACAACGGTCTTTTCAGTAGCGGGTGGACCACTGCCTCTTTAAGCCGACCCGGGAAAACTCCTTGCTCAAGGGAGCTGTTGACTATCTCCAAAAGGTGGCTCCGTAGCTCCTTCCTGCCAGCTTTCACCAACCAGGAAGGCCACGGGTCAAAAGAACAAGTGATAGATTGTACAGCATCCAGCATCCTGTCCACACCCGTCGGGTCGAGTAGGCTGAAATGGTCCAGACAAGGACCCAAAGACGGCCAAGGGGCCTCTAGTTCACCCACTGTATCAATTATAGCGAGAAGGGATTGGCGGAGGGTCAAAACCTTGTGCATGAAGTAGTCCGCAAATGCCTCACAGCTTAATGCCAATTCATCATTTTTAGGACCCATAGCTGAGGTCGTAAGCGTCCGAATCACACTGAACAATTGCGCTGGGCGCGAACTAGCCATTGCGATAGTGGAAGTAAAATATGTCCACTTCGCTTCCTTCACCGCACTCTCATAGGATTTCATAAACGATCGATACGAGTGTCTTGACCCCTCGTCAAGAACCTGCCGCCACACTCGCTATAACCATCTCAGATCCCGTTTCATCCTCCTCAGCACCTCAGTATACCAAGGGGCAGGATTGGTACGGGTACGGAGAGGGGGCTTTGGAGCGATAACCTAAATGGCCTCAGACAGCCTGGTATCCCAGCTCTCTACCAGATCATCAAGGGTACCGCCAGTGGGTGGGGTCTCCCGCAGAGCATCTTAGAACCTCTCTGGGTCCATTAGTCTCTGCGGGCGGCCCAAAATACACCCGTTGCCTAGGTAGGGGGGTGTAGGAGCATCATTCCGAGCCTTCAGGACATAGTGGTCAGACCATGGCACTCTTTCAGTCGAGGATATGGCCACATGCACACCTGCCGCAAAGATCAGGTCTAGAGTGTGCCCCCCTTGATGGGTGGGATCCCCAGTGTTCACAAGAGAGAGGCCTAACGTCGCCATGGATGACACCAGATCAATGGCTACCAAAGAGGAGGCCAAATCAACATGGGCATTGAAGTCACCCAACACAATCAAGTGTGGGTGTTCCAGTGCCCACCCAGAGACGACCTCCATGAGCCGTGACAGGCTGTCTGCTGGTGCGCTAGGCAACCGGTACACTAGCAGAACAACCAGCCTCTTTGGGTGATCCCAGTGAAGGCCTAAACACTCCATGCCTGTAATCTCCGGGACGGGGGACATCCTGAAAGAGATAGTATCTCGAACAAGCATCGCCACACACCCACACACCAGCCCTTTGTCTGAGCCTGCTGGACTGCCACGGCGCCTTCCGGGGTGAGGCTATTGAGGGCAACTGTCTCGCTCTCCCTCACCCAGGTTTCCGTGACACATACGAGGTCAGCTGCTTCACCTCTAAGGTAGTCGCGGAGGGTAGCATACTTGTTGTTAATTGACCTCCCATTTATCAACAGCAGCCTAGGAGCAGAGTAAACAGCCCCTAACCCACAACCTGCATCCCTCAGTATAGGCCTCAGGTCAGACAGAGAGCGAGCAACACCATATCTCCCTCTATGTCTGGTATTCGGCCTGGGCCTACCGCCATGCCTCCCACGCCCCCACACAACAGGGATCCCTGACCCACCCTGGGCCTCCTCGTGGGCACAACTAAAAAACCCCATCCTTACCTAGACTAATATTTAACATATAGCTAGCTGTTAAAACCCCACTTCACTCTCTCAGCTGACACTAAACAATAAATATCTAACCCACTCACACTAGGCCCGTGGTGGCGAACCTTTGGCACTCCAGATGTTATGGACTACAATTCCCATCAGCCCCATCAATTGGCCATGCTGGCAGGGGCTGATGGGAATTGCAGTGCATAACATCTGGAGTGCCAAAGGTTCCCCACCACTGCACTAGGCTAATCCTATTGTACAGCTAAGCCTATCAACTAGCTAATATAATTTACTAACTACAGTTAATTACTAACCATAATATTATATTACAGTGTTGGAATACAGCTACACTCTTTCATCAAGGCAACAAGGAAACAGTATAGATTGCAATATACTGCTATTCTTATTGGCCCTCTGCTGCCACCCCGTGGGCCCACAGTATCATAGCAGTCAGATTTCAAAAGGCAATCTGTAAGTCCGATATGGCGCTCCCACCGCCACCTAGATCTAGTTGCCTGCTTCTTATTGTTCCCAGTTGTCAGTGTAGTTTCTAGCCCATGAAAAGATTGATAATGTGACCTAGCCAACAAGTTCAACTCCCACAATCCAGTTGTTTTAAATGTCAGTCTGCTGTTCCAGGAGACCTCTGCTGACAACTGGGAGTAATACGGAGATGTTCCATACCAACGGTGGAGAAGTAAACTGTTTCACTTTTAAAAAGCAGAGAAAACAGAGAGTCTGGCATCCAGCGGAAGCTTGCCTGTTGTTTGCAAGGGCTGCGAGGACGCCTTCTCTGGGTCCATAAGGGCTGCTAGAGTTTCAGGGGCTACAGCAGCGTTCTGGTGCAGCTCTCCACCACTTGCGGTCTCCGGAGGCGTTCCGCCACTCCTCGGGCTCGGGGCAATGTTCCAGAAATGCTCTACTACTCCTGGGACTAATCCACAGCCGCTGGTGTTGCTATGGGGTCCCTGCCACTGACCCCGCAGCTCAGCGCTCGCCACCGCTCGCCCACCGCTGGTGTTGCTGTGGGGTCCCTGCCGCTGACCCCGTGGCTCAGCGTTTGCTGCCGCTCGCCCCAGTGCTTGTCCTGCCGCTGCCGCGTCTCGGTGTTCGCTGCTGCTCGCCCCACCAACTCGGGGGACCCTCTCTCTTCCAACTTGGAGGGACGTAGCTTGGAGAGGCCGCCGCCGTCATTGCCAGCGCCACTGCAGCCACCTCCACCGTTGGTCCATTGCTCCCCAAGACAGTATACGGAGCACATACATCAAGTGCAACTCGTTGGTGTGGTGCCTTACCAGTTGTACCCCACTCTCTCGGGCTGTATGCTACTGCTGTAGACAGAACTTCTATCTAGGTAAAAAAACCTATATACCCCGGTTTTTTGGAGCTCCGCTCTCAGCAGGCTACTCCGGCCGCCATCTTGGTTCCTGTACTGCATGTTGCCCTCTCCTGGGTAGCCAAGGCTACCCTGACCAATCTCAGAAGCTAAGCAGGGCCAACCCTGGTGAGTAGTTGGATGGGGACTACCAAGGGAGGCAGGCAACGGCAAACCAGCTATGAATGTTTCTTGCCTCGAAAATCTTGTCGGCTGTAACTTGATGGCAAAAAAGTTGTGTGAATAGTTATTGATGTATTTAGTGCGCCACTCGTTAGCCTCTGATGCTGGAGGTAGCTGTCATTTCCTGCATAGGATGCCTTCTATCTTTTTATCATTCATACCTTGCAAAGTGGTCTAACATTTTTAACCAATGGAAATGATTTGTTGTTATGGCAGTTCATTGGAAACTCATCCATTCAGACTTTTATGAGAAATGTATATGTGCATTCTGCTGAGACTTGTCAGACAAAAATGCAGGATTACACGTTTAATTGTGCAGGGAGTGGATTTTATAATAAAATCTGCAATTTCACTTTAATTTTGTAGGTTGGTTGTGGTGCAATAGGCTGTGAAATGTTAAAAAATTTTGCACTCCTTGGTGTTGGCACCGGCCGGGAACGTGGCACGGTATGTTTTATGCTCCATATTGATTTTTTATTCCTTTGCTTGTTTGTTCTGCTGTGACTTTAGTGAAGGCATTTCTGATGCGTCTCTTATGTCAAGTGGAACCTGAATAGGGAATCCCACCCTGCTAATTTTTCTGTTAAGTCTGGCAAAGCTTGTATTAACTGAAGACATTTTTAGTCTGCCTTTTCTCCATGGAGCACTTAAGACCGCTGACAATAACTAAAAACAAATGAGCAAATTTAGCCTCACTTGAAAAGGAATGAAGCACCTGATATTGTTAGAAAAGGCACAGCAGGGGTGCCCAGCACAGCTCTCCTCCTCCTCCTTATGGGCATCGTGGCACCTGCCAACATCTTTCCTGGCCCCTGCCAAATGCTTGTAAAAAAAAGTGGATGAGGCTACCTGGGGCTTTTATCCCAGCAGAGCTTTTGATTGGTGATACAGATTAAAAGACATCCTTTTAAACAGAGCTCCTGCTGGAAGTGTTGAAAACTTGCTATACATAATTTTGCTCCCTGACATTTTGAGGTTGTGTCCATTTCAGCCAGTATTCTGCAACTGTGCCCACTCCCGTGTGTCAGAATTCCAAAGGTGCCTGCAGGCTTTAAAAGGTTGTGGGCCCCTGTGCTAAACAAATGCCACTTGAACAACCTTGCACTGTCTCCTAATAGAGAAGAGTGCCTTCTGCATTCAGCAAGACTGTTCCAACATGTGGGGGCCACTGCTGAGACGGACAGGGTGGTGGAAAATTTAACAAGCCTGTGAGAGGGGATAGGTGAAAGGCCCTCAGCAGGCCTTTGAAGCTGCTGCACGAGGTTGTGTTGGCAAAGAGTGGTCCTCTGCTAGTGCTACAAGTTGTTGGCTGGGGGATCCTTCTGGGCCAGCTGACTGGACTAGGTATTTGGTGGGCCCTGTGTTCTGCTTCTAGTTCTGCTTAATTTTATTTATTTATTTATTTATTTATTTATTTATTTATTTATTTATTTATCTATTTATTTATGTTATATACCTACAACCCCCCCCCCCCCCCAATGGCTCTGGGCGGTGCAAAACATAATAACAATTACAAATATAAATAAAATAGGCTCCATTCACCATAAATTAAAACCCCATTAAAATACAGCGATACAAAATTAATGGCGTCCAACATTAAAACCCTCGTAAAAACCTTCCCAAGAAGGGGAACAGTGGGCCCCATAGATGTTAAGGGACCCAAGATGTAAAGGAGAACAAGGACAAGAAGAGGGGGCGCACATCAGCGGCCGGCCCCCCCAAAGGCCACGTGGAACAACTCAGTCTTACAGGCCCTGCGGAACTCACCAAGATCCTGCAGGGCCCGGACAGCTGGAGGAAGAGTGTTCCACCAGGCAGGGGCCAGGGCTGCAAAGGCCCTGGCCCGAGTGGAGGCCAGCCACATCATCAAGGGGAGGGACAGCGTTTAATCATCTGAGGGGAGAGACAGCGTTTGCCTCCATGGCATTGAGCATTCTGTCCCCCACACATTTCATCCTCTGTGTGGATGAGGTAGTCATTCTGGGCTTTTAAAGCAAACATCAGTGTATAGGTGACACTTCTGATTCGAGCCTAGGAAGAGAGCTTTGACGTTCAAAAGCTTACACTCTGAAAATCCAACATGGCTGCCTTCTGAAATGCTTTCTCCTTCACCTCAGTCAGGCCAAGCAGAGGACATTCTGACCCAGCATTCGTGGGTCCCCAACTCTGAGGAGCTTGTGGGCCATTCTGGCTTTTTAAAGTAGGTGGCAGTGAGGTGCAGATTACCACAAAATCTGCATCATGGCCTGTCACAGAGAGTTGGAGGGACCCTTTTATGGCAGACTTACTGGTTCTGAGCTTCCTGTGGTCATAAAGGCGGGTCCTCCAGGGGTCCTCTGAAGCCCTTTCCATTCCAGTGAGGTGGCTCTTTGTTTTGGGGAACAGAAACTTTGGGGAAGAAGGATGTGGGCACCAGGGAATACATTGTCGTGGAGCCCATGGGCACACCATCAGGGATCACTGTTAGTGAGAAGTTTACCAGCCAGATTGCTCATCAATAATTAAAGTCTTCTGATAGCTGCACTGCCTGCCTGTGTGTTGACCTCTGAGCCCCGTTCAAACTGCTAGTTTATTACTTTTCAAGTCCTGCTGCCTACTTCTGTCCATACCTGTCTGTTAGTTAAGATCTTCATTGCTGTTCCCTTTCCCTTTATTAAGGGCAGTGAAGTGAGCAGTTTTGATTGCCACCTTGATTATGGGATGCTCTTATCTGTCTGCTTTCATCTTTCAGCTCAGGCATATTGAGTTACCCAGGCATTTTCTTGTCCCTTTCTGCTTGGATGACAGTGGGTCGTATTCCACCAGTCCCCTTTGCTAAATAGGGTCTTTTCAAGATATTATTTTTTAAAAATAAACAGTTGAGAGCTGTATAGTTTCCAATTTTTGAAGACTTCCAGGAGTTAGGGTTTTTTGATCCATGCATGTAGTTGCCACCAACATGCATTAGCAAGTTTGATACCCGCACAGATCAGCTGGTTAAGTCCTCCAAACCGCCTTTTGCATCACAATTTATTATGTGTAAAGTAAGTCTGAATATATGTCATTGCTTAGTTTTGATTGGAAAGGATTGTGTTTCCAAAAGGGACTTCAGCATGGGTCATCTGTTGAATTAATTATTTATTTATTTATTTATTTATTTATTTATTTATTTATTTATTTATTTATTTATTTATTTATTTATTTATTGTTTAGATTTGTAGACCGCCCTAATCCCCAAGGGGCTCTGGGCGGTGTACAACAGCATCAACATATATCCAGTTTATAACAAAATAAACAATTATTACATGTACTAAAATCCATTAAAACCATTAAAACATTATAGTGTTTCATTTTGAGTCATATTTTGGGCAAGATGACTACTGTGGTTTAGAGAAGATGGATGAATATATGTCCACTATTAGATCTAAGCACCATGCTGTGGGTTTGCTGTGGGTTCCATTGGAGCTCAGTCTGACTTTAAAAGTTTGACAGATTGAGTTATTTTTAGACTTCCAATATCTTGCTATTTGTCTGACTTACTTTAGGTTACAGTTACAGACCCGGACTTAATAGAAAAATCCAACCTAAACAGGCAGTTTCTTTTCCGGCCACATCACATAGAGGTAGGTCATAGTAATATGGATTATGTATGAGAACATAAACAAGTTGATGTATGTTGATTTTTAAAAACTTAGTGAAATGAACTCTTAAAGAGCTATTTTAGTATTCATGAGAAATTTCTCCATCAGGTATGCTGTTCATTTGTTTCCATTTTTTCAAAGCGTGCTTGGCTTCAGTCCTGTGTCCAACCATGTTGGGTCTCTTTTGGGAAGGGTGGGGCAGAGCTGGGAAGGGCACCTGTGGAGCGGCTGCCAGTCAGAGAGGGGGCTGTACTGAACTGGATTGGACGGTTGATCTGACTGACGGCACAAGGAAGCATATGAGTGAATTCTGAGTTTTCAGTAAGCGTTTTATTTTAATAAATGTTTGCATGAGTGGCAGTTTAGAATCACAGGCCATTTAGTCCAATCCCCTACCCAATATAGGACCCCTGACAAGTGTTTGTCCAGCCACTGCTTGAAGACTGCCAGTGAGGGGGAGCTCACCACCTGCTGGACAACTGATTCCACTACCAAACTACTCCCGTAAAAATTTGTTCCTAATATCCAGCTGGTATCTTTTCACCCACAATTTAAGGCCATTAATTGCGAGTCCTATCCCCTGCTGCCAACAGGAACATTTCCCTGCCCTCCTCAGTACTTCAAGAGAGCCATCGTGTCCTCCCTCCTCCTCCTCCTCCTCTGTAGACAGAGCATTTCCAGGTCCCTCAGCTTTTCCTTGTAGGGCAGGGCCGTCAGGCTGCTGATCATCTTGGTAAATTAACGAAGCCGTTGTGAGCACAGTTATGATGAAAGAAGTCCACTCAGCTTACTTCCAAGTAAACGTGCCTAGGATTGCTCTATGACTCTTACGGAGAATTATATAGAAAGCAACCCTTGTAATAGCAACTGCTAAGTAAGCTGAAAAAGGAAGGTAAGAATTTTAAGTTGCCTTTCAACTTTCCAGTGTGAAAGAACTTGTCACTGTAAAACAAAACATTTTACGCTGTATCTTTTCTAACAGTAAAGTTTGTACTGGTGCATGTTCTTTTTGCATAAGGTATATGGTACAGTTCATATCCCCATTCACTGAAGCGTTTATATTTGTGTACAGCCCCCCCCCCCCCCCCCCCCCCCGGTTAGTTTTTTGGTATGCCATAGTCTCCTTTCCAACATTCATTAACCAAAATGCAAATGTTTTAATTTCTGTAGAAGCCCAAAAGTTGTACCGCAGCAGCAGCAACAGCACGCATTAATGGTCAGATGAAGATAGAGCCACATCTTAACAAAGTGTGCCCTGCTACTGAGAATATATACAGTGATGACTTCTACATCAAACAAGATGTGGTAGTTACTGCTCTAGACAATGTGGAAGCACGGAGATATGTTGACAGGTTGGTGCATAATCGGAGGAGGGTTCTAAGAATCACAAATATGTAGAGTTTCATTTGCTCATTTCCTGTCCTGGCGTGGTAGAGGTATAATGCTGGATTGCCACAAAATAGGGAATTGTACAATATAACTATCTTGGCTAAAGAGCTAGAGAATTAAGCAGTCAAGTGATACCCAACACTAGAATGTCTGATTAAAAAAACGAGAAATCATGATAGAATCATAGAGTTGGAAGAGACCCCAAGGGCCATCAAGTCCAACCCACTGCCATGCATATGTTCATCCAGCCTCTGTTTAAAAATATCAAAAGAAGGTAATGAATTCCACTGTCCTGACAGTAAGAAAGTTTTTCCTAATCTCTTTTTCTGTACCTTGAATCCATTACTCCATGTTCTGGTCTCTGAGGCAGCAGAAAACAAGCTTGCTCCCTTTTCGGCATGGCATCCCTTCAAATATTTAAACATAGTGTCCAGGGATGGGCTGCATGCCCAGCCCCAACAGAGATGACAAACCGCCCAGAAACCCCAGGGGACTTACCAATGGCCCCAGCGTCCTCGAGGCAAGCCAGCAGGGCTCAGGAGGGAATGGGGTAGACCCAGGGGCTGACAGGGCAACCGGGCCCACAACCAACCGCAGGGGCCCGGGGACAGGCAGCACCGGTGAGGACGGAGCAGGCAGTGTCACTCCCTGTCACAGCGCCTTGGAGGCAACTGAGGCTGGCGCAGGTGTGACCGTGCCAGACAGATGCCCGGGCAGAAGATGGAACCGGCTGGAGAGAAGAAGCCGGTGCGCTGGTCGACTGAGGAGAAGGCTGCAGCCTCTCCCCTGATCCAGGGGCAAGCAGGAAGCCGGCCAGTACCAGGCCAGGGCAGGCCTGAAGGACGGCCCGTGGGGGGAGCATCGATTGGGAATGGGGGCTGTGTGGAATGAGGAGAGACAAGGGAGGGGATAGAAGGAGGAAGGAGGCCTTCGAAGGGGGTGGGTGTATGAAGGTTGGAGAGGAGCAGAGGCAAAGGAAGGGAAGAAAAGAGGCAGGGCAGCAGAGACAGAGGAAAGTTGGGCGAAATGATGGAACCGGCTGGAGAGAAGAAGGATTGAGGGAAAGGTGAGAACATTGGGAAACTCGGAAGAGTGGCGAGGAGGGCCTAGCAATAGGGCCAGTCATCCCTGGTTCCACTCTGTAGCTCAGAAGGCTTGCTACTGCCAGTCACTCCCCAGAGACTAGGGGAGACTAGGCCAAGCCGGACAGTGCTCGGGAAGGGCAAGGAGGGTTGGCACAAACCCCTTCAGAAGGGGTCGGGAAGCAAGAGCGCCACACACAGCTATCGTGTCCCCCCTTAACCTTTGCTTCTCTGGATTAAACATCCCCAGCTCCCTAAGCCTCTCTTCATAGGATTCCATGGATTCCAGATCTTTGCTCGTTTTGGTTGCCCTCCTCTGGACACGTCCCAGCTGGACTCGGTCGAGGCATCTCACGCTGGTCTTTCTCTTTTCCTGCTGCCTTCGCATTTCCCAGCTTTTTGTCTTTTCCACGGGCTCTTGTCTTATTATGATGTGATCAAAGTGCTATAACCTGTTCAGTCATTTTAGCTTCTAGGGAGAGCCAGCATGGTTTAGTGGTTAATAGTTGCAGACTCCAATCTGGAGAATGGGGCTTGATTCCCCACTCTTCACATGTGTGGCGGACTCTAATCTGGTGAACTAGATTTGTTTCCCACTCCTAAACATAAAGTCTGCTGGGTAACCTTGGGACAGTCACAGTTCTCTTCAGACTGTCCCAGCCCCATTTACCCCATAAGGTGTCTGTTGTGGGGCAGGGAAGGGAAGTGCTTGAAAGCTGCTTCCTCTCCTCTTGTAAGAATTACCACCATGGAGCAGCAGTGGCGTAGGAGGTTAAGAGCTCGTGTATCTAATCTGGAGGAACCGGGTCTGATTCCCAGCTCTGCCGCCTGAGCTGTGGAGGCTTCTCTGGGGAATTCAGATTAGCCTGTACCCTCCCACACACGCCAGCTGGGTGACCTTGGGCTAGTCACAGCTTCTCGGAGCTCTCTCAGCCCCACCTCACAGGGTGTTTGTTGTGAGGGGGGAAGGGCAAGGAGATTGTAAGCCCCTTTGAGTCTCCTGTAGGAGAGAATCCAAAATAAAAAAAATATATTGTATGTGAAGCTATTTGACTACAAAAAACTGTTAGTGTAAATTCTTTTATTTATTTTATATTGGATCCAGTATGTAAAGTTTACTTGTTCCCGTATGTTCAGTTCTCATTAAAGTTGATGTGTACATTATTCAGTGCTTTCTCCAGTATTCCACTGCAGTTCTAAGCTGAGCAGTTGTTGCCATCTTGCTTATCTGTATACCTGTTTTTATTCATATCTGACAAAACTGGTCTACACATCATTCTCTCCCCTCCTCCACTTGATCCTGATAACAATAATCTTATGAGATAGGTTTAGCTGAGATTGTGACAAGCCCAAGGCCACCCATGGCTAAGAAAGGGACTCAAACTTGGTCATCCCATATCCCAGTCTGAAGCTCTAACTATTACATCAACTCACAGCCCATGAATCTAATAGGTTGCAAAACAGGGGTGGGGGTGGGGGTGCTGAATTCACTTCTATAATGGAACGGGTATGTATTAGACATTAGACATTTACTTTTTAAATTTATTTTATTTATTGGTTGAACTTATATACCGCCCTCCCCCGAAGGGCTTTTGTTCCCTAACTCTGGATATGTGAGGCCACTTTGGTTTAATTTTAGGGTTCCTTTGTTTTAAAGTTGTTATGTTCAACAGAAGGCAATATGATGGCTTGTCTGTCTCCTAACCTGTCTTGGAGCCTGCCCAATATCTACTGCATCTCCTTCCGTTGGTGCTCATAACATTTTTCTTTCTCTCTTTATGTAGTCGCTGTGTAGCAAACCTCTGTCCGCTCTTAGATTCAGGAACCATGGGAACTAAAGGGCATACCGAAATTATTGTGCCTCAGCTGACAGAATCCTACAACAGTCATGTAAGTGCTTGAGTTGTGAGAACAAAAGAACTGGGAACAGTAATCCCAAACTCTTCCTTGATCACCATCTGAACTACAGAACTTCAGTGTCTGTCAAACCAATTCTGTTCCTTGGCCATTTTGTAGCTACCTTGACTGGGCTTCAAAGACCAACTTTAAGGGTAACCAGTGAGTTGGTCATCCCAATGGGATCTCTCCCCCCACCCCCCTACTTTTTTCGTTGTTTACCTTTGAATGAAGGATTCCCCTCCCCTCATATCACAAACTGCTTTCCAGTTTCCAGAGGGCCTTGACCCTTGGCAGAGCGTGAGCAGCACTTCTGTTCCAGAAAGGCAAGGCGGGAGTCCTCTAGGCTCACAGAACTGGCTGCAGAGTTTTTGCATCCCAGCCACAATGATTATGTGTGTAAACACTCACAGTCATCTGATTCAGCTCTCTGTTAGATGAATGCTGCTGGTTTGATCCATCCAGAAGTAAATGACAGAGGATGAGATCTGGTAGGTGGCCTTGTCTTGGAACAGAAGATGTTTAGTGCTTCATTTCATAGTTAGGGTTTTTGTTTGGAAGCCAAAATTGGAGCTGATGTCTTTTCCTGTGCTCAGTAGAAGATTGTAGTTTTTAAAAAACCACGTCACTGGGAAAAAGACATTCCAGCTGAGGTTATTATGACAACGAACTTTTGCCATATTAGTAGTTGCATAAACATTGTAACAAGATGATTTGTATGTTCTTATAAATATTGTCTTAAATCATATCTCATTGGAAATAACCTTATGAAAATAAATATATTTCTGTAAATAAAAATAGCCCTCTGCAAATATGCTGTACTAAGTAGCTGTTGAAAAATGGAACAGAAGAAAATCAGTCTGTTGAAAGAGATAAGATGAAAAGTAGGAAGCCCTTTACAAAGACAAGAGATATGATTAGCTGCTTCTTTTTTCTCTTTCCTCCATGTAGCGAGATCCACCGGAAGAAGAAATCCCATTTTGTACTTTGAAGTCTTTCCCAGCTGCCACTGAACACACTATACAGTGGGCAAGAGACAAGGTCAGTTGCTCTCACGCCTCGCTCCTGTTCATCGCGATGGGGGTTGTCTTGTAAAATGCATCTCTGGTGCAGGTAGGGGGCGGGTGAAGGAAGCAGTGGCCTTTCTCATCCCTTTTCTTTTTGTTTTAGTTTGAGAGTGCTTTTTCACACAAGCCTTCACTGTTTAACAAGTTTTGGCAAACCTATCAATCTGCAGAAGAGGTGTTGCAGGTAACTGATCCATATTTTGTATGAAGCTGCCATGTGGGTGTTTTTAATAAATCTGGCATACAATTGACAGTAATGATCAGCATCGTATCATCCTGTCTTTCCAGTTCTTTCAGTGGGCACAAAGGGATGAATTTGAATTGCTGTGAGAATTCCAGCTCAAATGAAAAGTCATCTCGCTTGCCGTGTCAGCAGAGCTGGTTGTAAATCTCTTCAAGGGCTGGAGCAAGTTTGTTTGCTGCTGCTCCAGAGACTAGGGCTGATTATGCACAATGTGTGAAAGTTCATCACAGCAAGGTTTCTTGTGTGGACCTGTTTCCTCAAGCCCCACTTTCACTTTCCATTCTCTCTGCGGCAAGCGAGACCACTTTTTAAATTTGCTGTGCTGCCAGTGAGCACAGATCATGCCCCCACTTACAGCCAGCCTTGCCTTCCCCTTCACCCCTCTTCCATGTGGCTACTACTTCAAGTAACAGAAAAGAAGCTCACTCACAGAACACCGACCTCCAATACGCTTGATATGTTGAGATATCAGTATAAAGAGAGCTTGGAATTAACAAGCCTCTCCTCCGGCAGCACCAGCAGCACCAAGTGTTGTGGGAGGGGAGGAAAGTGGGAGAGAATATCATTTCTAGGACATTCCTCTTCTTTTGCAGCCTGTGGTCCATTGCTTTGCCTCTTTCATTGCCGGGGGGTGGGGGGGGGATTACTTTTGGAACAGTAATATCAACATAAGTGAAGCTTAAAGGGCCAAACCAGCAGTCTTCACTATCAGGTATAATGAGGTCTGTGCCTTTAAGAATCACTTGATGGGGGGAGTTAAGAGAACCAGGCCTGGAGAGCTCTCTGCAGGAAAACTCGTGGGAAAGGAGAGGGAGCCTTCTTGCGTGAAAACAGAAACGTGAAGAGAGCCCTCTGCAAGCCCACTGCACAGAGAAGAGTCCTGAGGTAAACATTCCATGCGTAATGGGCCTAGGTTACAGAGTAATGGATTCAAACTATGAGAAAAGAGATTCTACCTAGACATTAGGAAGAATTTTCTGATGGTAAGGGCTGTTTGACTGTAGAAGATGCTGCCTCAGAGGATCATGGAGTGTCCTTCTTTGGAAGTTTTTAAGCAGAGGCTGGATAGTCATCTGTTGGGAGTTCTTTGATTGTGTGATTGTGCATGGCAGGGGGTTGGACTGAACCGTTCTTGTGGTCTTTTCTGATTCTGTTATTCACATCTAGGTTCTTGACTTGCATTCTCTTGTTGGCAGCAATACTCATGGTTGTGTGCTTGACTACAAGGGGAAATGTTTCTTTGAAATCTTCTCCAAATTTCTGAGAGTCTTCTTTTGCTACTAGTCTTTAAAGCACTGGATTTCTGCCTCTGCATCTTGCTTTATCCTGAAAACCCATTTGCATACCCCACAACGTTTTTGTCAGGAGATGGTTCTGTGAGTGTCTAGGTCTTGATTTTGAGTAGAGCCTTCAGCTTCCTTTGTGCCAATTATTTTCACTTTTCAGCTTTGTCTGCAGGTATCTTGGCTAGTTTCTCCCATGTTTTTGGCTTGTGCACTTCTAGTAACCTTGCAAGGTAGGACAGTCGCTTTGTAGATACACCTCTGGTTGAGTTGAGTGCCTCACCTCTGCTTCTTCCACTTGCTTCTCAGGGTCAGGTATCACAGATGGCATGCTAGATTTTGCTTAGTCCACCCGATCATATCTAAATCTGATTCCTTTTCCTTCAAGCAGTTCACATCAGGATACCGTCACTGGCTTCATCCCTCTGGATGTGGTGGTGTCTCCCTTTCATCGAAGCCGATAGCCCTGTGTGTGTAGACCCTCAATTCTGTAGCCTTTGCATTTAGCAGAGTAGCCCACCTTCTGAAGCTCTGTCATGTAGTTGTGGCCTTTGGGATGTAAGCATAAGCCTTGCAGCCCAGTGCTCTCAGGTGCTCTACACTTGGCTTTTACCCATATCAGAGTTCATATGGCGTGGCACTTGTGACCTTTGCAGGAGGCCTGTTCTGCATGTATGTATGTGGCGGCCTTCGCTGTTTCTCCCCAGAAGTAGTGGGGGGGGGGGGGGGGGGCATTCAGCATCCTCCTTACTACATCAAGAAGAGCTCTATTCTTCCTTTCTGCAACTCCGTTTTGCTGGGCAGAATAGACAGCAGTTGTATGGTGCTCAATGTCCTGTTCTCTCAGATACTGCTGGGTAGCTGTAACTGTGTACTTGGTGCCTTTTGTGTGTTTGCGAGACCTGGGGCCTTCTCCCAAACATTTTGTTCACAGTGTATTCCTTCAGCTTGATATTTTTGATTAGCACTTGGGTTGCTGAATAACATGAATACGCCCAAAAGTCTCTAAAATGAACTGGGGGCCTGTGTGGGTAGGGGTCCACAGATGTCACTGGGACTTTTCTGTAGAGGTTTTCTGGTTTTCCTCTTGCTCTGTTTGGGAAATCATGTTGTCCTTCAGTGGGACTGCATCATTCATACACAGTTTGGTCACGACTCCTACTGTCTGAGCAGGGCTGTAGAAAACAGGCTCCTTCCAGAACTACAGGGGCAGTCCTTCCCCTTTTCCCACCTCGGGGTGGGAAAAATGTGAATGACTTTGCCCCATTGAGGAAAAGACACCTTCATTGTAAGTTCCAACCTGTCTTTCTCTTTCAGAGGGACTGTGTCATTCACACACAGTTATATGCCTAGAGTTATGACCTAGGGTGGGAAACCCCAGTTAGCCATGATTCCATCCAAATATATATTGCTACCTCAAGAATCTGGAAAGACCACCTGCTGAAGGACTCTCCGCTCAAAAGCTTCTTCTGCTGACACCTTTCCATCAAGCCTGTGTTGCCGCATGAACGTTGAAAAGGATGACCAAGTGGTGGCCCAGCATATCTCTTCACCCGGAGCTCTGGTGGCAAAGGCTGCAGATGCTGCTGCTGCTGCTGCCGCTGCTGCCGCCGCCGCCGCCACTCTAGTGGAATGGACAGGGATGCTTCCAGGAGTGTGCAGACCTTGTGCCTCGTATGCCAGCTTTATGCAGAGAGTCTCCCACCGAGCTACGGACAATCTCGAGGCCTTTTTCCCCCTTTATTTTGTCTCCCATAAAGAACAAGCAGTGCATCTGTCTTCCTGAAAACTTCAGTTCTAGTCAAATAAAGCATTAATGCCCAAAGCACATCTAGGGTGTGCCATTCTTTTTTCCTTTTCATGGATAAGATGGGCGCAGAAGCCTTTGCCTGAATACAACACACATAGTCATTAGAAAAGTTGCATCTTTTGAAATTGGTGCTAGTGGCCAAACCTTGCTTCTCCCACCATCTATAGAATTGCTAGAAAATTGTGATGCATGAATCAAAAGTAATTTACCATTTTAACTTCTTTTTTTCATTGTAGAGAATAAAGTCTGGGGAGAGCTTGGAAGGTTCTTTTCAAGTGATCAAATGCCTCAGCAGAAGACCAAGAAACTGGCAGCAGTGTGTTGAATTAGCAAGATTAAAATTCGAGAAGTATTTTAATCACAAGGTGAGGATGTGAGATCAACCAGACTTAGAGTTCATTTGAGAACTGGGTTCTTTATTTAGTAACTTCACACAAACGTGGCTCTTCCTAGTTCTCTCAGCAAAAAGAGAACTGTATTTCTGTTTCTAGTTTAGTTAAGAATCTACAACTTCTTAAACATTTAGGTGAAGCAGTGCTGACCCTTTCACCTTGGCTTGCATTAGTATATCAATGGTTGAATGCCGGCTAATGCCGTGGCTGAAGAGTTTGTGTGGGTACTTGGGGAAGGGGAGGTGGTGTCCATCTTACCCACCACTGAACCTCTTGTGAATCCTTCACTGTGGGAAGAGGCTGGGGAACCTGGAGCTGCAGGTGGGAGGCAGCTGTCGTTCTTACTACAAGAATGGAGAAAGGTTAGAGGAAAAGAAAATCCAGATTTTTTTGCTGTCTGAGTTGCCCTTTGATGGTTCAATTTAACTTTCTGGGCAGAGTTCGTTGCCCAGTTGTTTGACTGTTGATGTCTGTTTTGTATTATCCTATGTTAATTTTCTTTTTATGGTTACCCTTGTGAAAAGTGACATGCATGTTAAATGAAATAAAGGCCGATGGCCCTCTTTTGCATCTATCTGAGAATGTAAAGGCCACGCTCAGAGTGTAAAGGATTCAATGGTGTTGATGAGAAGGGCAGCCGCCTGGCCTTGAGTACATTCCACAGCCCAGGCGATGGGCCAGCTTCTTCGGCGGAGACCTTATCTCTGCGAGGGAGATGAGACCTCCGTTCCCATGGGAATCCGGGAGGGGGGATGGGATGGACAGAGTTATAACCTGTGTTTCTGGCGGGAGATCTTATTCCTGCCACTGCGTGTACTTGAGCTTTCTAAGATGTCTGAATAAACGGTCTTTTACACCAAGGAGCCTTTTATTTTCTTAGCTTCTATGGAATTCCTTACATTGTGGCAGGAATCCCTACCAAAATCATCTATATTCCTAGTGCAGTGGACCTCCTTGGTGCCTCCCGGGCATGGGATGAGGTTGCGGATGTTTCGTGGGGAAGGTGCGGTAGCCCCAAAGCAGGGCTCCGACCTGCAACCCCTTCATGGATCTGGAGGAACCGAGGGCGGGAGAAGCTGGGTCTTCGCTTGGTGACTCTTTCCCGTCCTACGATATCAGCACGCAAGTCTTCCTTTACTTACGGCTGGAACGTAGGGACGTGAAAGAGCGCACCATGGGGACCCCGCTGAGTCGATTTGGGGCAAGTTCTATGGATCGGCCGGCCTGTGGATGGAGTATCTACGTTTTACGTTATGGGATTACAAACCCTCAGATGCAACCTGTCACCCGGAGGAGGCGGGCCTGACCTGCCACCTTTTCATGCGGCAGCAGGAGTCCATATTGAGCGCATTCCTGGATTTCGTATTTTGGTGGATGCTCCCAAAAAAAAGAACCACCGTGGCACAGCACTGGGGCCCGTCCGAAGAACACCACCGGTGACACTGGACGACTATACCAGGGGACTGGGAGGGGTATCCGTGCGATCTTCCCGATCGGACCCCCCCTGATCCCGGACCAAAGCGGCTGCACCTGAGATGCCCCGTGGGAGCCACCCGGTGGTACACGATGCCTCAGCGTCCAGGCGGCGCAGGAGTCTGAGAGGAGAAAGCCTTCCGCCCTCCCAGCGGATCTGTTCCCTCTCCCATCCGAAGAAGAGAGCTGGGATGAGGAAAGTGGGCCGACTTCGCGAGATGCCCAAGAAGCATGGAGCCCGTGAGCCAGCTATGGGAAGAGGAAGCGGGAACAGCTGCAGCAAATGATGAAAACCTGCAGAGGGCCGGGGCAGCAGGCAGCGAAGTCCAACTCTCGAATTGGACCGTGCCAAGGATCGCGGCTCCAGCGGGCAATATCGCCCAGAATCTATCAGTCCATGATAAAGTCCTGGAACACTCCAAGCTGAACTTACAGCGTCCAGCGTGAGAGTGTTCAGAGCCTTTGCGCTTGCTCAAAGTGAACTTACTGCAGCTGTTCCAGCGGGGCGAACTGGCTAAATTAAGAGCCCAGGGTTCCAGAGAGAAAGCAGCTTTGCATGCGCATTTCAGGATGCATTGACTGCGCAAGGAGAGAGAAGGCTGGCTGCTCCTGAGAGGGGAACTGAGGAAGCAGCAGACCAGAGACAGCCCAAGTTGGAGTTGCAGCTGTCCACGGGTACAGGCGGCGCCGAGGCGCTACGCGGCAAGTCAAGCCACCTTCCAGAGACCGACTCCCACGGAACACCAGCGGCACCGGCTGATACTTCCTCTCACCGATTCCGGCCCCCCTGGCGCTAGAATCCCACGCTGCCTCAGCTCAGCTCAACTCTGGCGCGCGCCCCTGTACGTCGCCAAAGAACGTGAAAGGGGTTACTGAACCTCCGACACCTGCCCGTTTGGATGGGACCGCTTTCTCAAACTTCCCTACTTCATCTTACAGGTAACTCGATGCCCACATGGAGGACTAAGTGATGATTTATACCGGTCTGGCCAGCGAAAAATATCAGGACATCGGCTCAGTCCTGGATAGAGCAGCAGCAAAACTGGTTTGTGACTCTTTTGAACCTGTGGCAAGATGAAGACTTCGACGCCTGATGCCGCATTCCTCAAGCCTTGAGGGCTGCGCTTTCTCAAGATCCAGGTGCGGAAAATGAAACTATCCGCCACTATCAAAGCCTCCAGCAAGGCAACATTTCGTTTGCAGGAATTTGCCCGTGAATTTGCAGTCGGCGGGTTGCTGGAAATCCCTCAAGAGTGGCCTGAGCGCGATGAAATCACGAATGCTTCTCAGATGCCAATGTCGACAGCAAGCTTCGTGAAACAGTGTTTTGGTCGGGTCCCCAGCATCTATTACTGAATTGGATTACATTGGGATCCTGCCAAGTAGCGTCTGCGGCTTTGAGTATCGCCAGGCTTCGTGCGAGGCATGCATGAAACCCGACCTGCCACTGCGTCCGCAAGCCAGATCCAGCACGCTTCTACCGGGAATACCTCCGAGCGCCGTGCCGCCGGCTGGGATTGTGTCTTTCATCGCGGAGGTCCGGTCACCTAGCGCCAACTGTCCGAAAAAAACAGAAGCAATCCACTCCGGCACAAGGCGCAATTCCCATCTGCAAGCCACCACGCGCCAGAATCTGGGCAGCCCCAGCGGGCTCATCTAAAGCAGTCCATCGAGGCGACCGGAGGAGGGGCGATTTAGCAGTTTGCCTTTCTTCAGCGCCCCATAATGGACATGGGTTACCGACTCCAGGCGTGTGAGTGAAGGCGGCGCTCATTACAATCAAGCGTTTCTGGCCAGCAACTCGCTAAGCATACTGCGTGATTATAGCCTCAGCCCTTGTGGATCTCTGGCTGCTCCAATTGTTTATCACGGCCCAGGTGGCCCGGAGCTAGGTCTAGACCAAATCCCTTTGGCTAAGCTCCATGCCCTTCACCCAAATGGGCGGCGATCCTCGGGGAATGAGGACCCGGCCAGTTCAGCAACGGGGTTCTGCTCCGCTCGCCCGACCTCATTGGGAGAAAAATTAGTTTTATTCTGGCCAGTGGCTATAAACCTCCATGGATTCTGGGCATGCCATGGTTGTTATTACATGAACCAAAAAATTCCTTTGGGAAAAGAAAGGATCTTGGAATTCACTGGCCAGCCCTCCTCTGGGAACACATGAATTGGGGAAAACTGGAAAACTTCTCCTGATTACCACACCCCCCCTGGCTTCATCAGCGATTGCTCGATTCTCTACCGGGCATCCCACCGTACGCATCAAGATCTAGCCAGGGTATTTCAGGAGCAAGGGAGAATGCAATCAGTTGCCACCCCATGAGAGACACTGACTGCAAAATCGTAATACAGCCAGAGCTTAACTGCCTTTAAGGTAGAATCTAACGTATGAGTCCCAATGAGGAAAGAAGGACCGTGCCTTCTCTTTGGAACAAGAACTTCCTTCCTTGGGTTCATCTCGTATGGAGCTACCAAACACACACATGCTGCTCCTGTTTTGTTTGTAAAAAAGAAGATGGGTCTTCTGGCTCTGCACAGATGCAGGAATCTCAATACAGTTCTCCTGTCCAATAAATACCCTTTGCCTTTGATCAAGGACCTTTTAGGCGATTGGGCAAGAGGGCAGCATCTTTACTAAGTTGGACTTGAGAAGCTTACTACAGGGTCAGAATTGCTGAAGGCTATATGGTACACCTGGACTGCATTTAACACAAGAAGTTTGGACAGTTTGAATACTTAATAATGCCATTAGGTTAAGTATTAGGGCCCCAGGCTTTTATATGGCCCATTATCAGCGAAGTTCTCCCATGATTTATTGGTACAAGGGAGTAGTGGTATGCTTAGATGGCGCTTTTAATTTATTCACAAACCATGGAAAGAGCATGAAGCATTGGTGTAGGAAGTATTGGCACGCTTTGCTCAACAACTCCTCTCTTGCCAAACTTCTCCAAGTGCTGTTTTCACCAAACCTCTATTGACTATTTGGGTTGCCGAATCTAAGCCCGGAGGGCCTGCAAATGGATCCTGCTAAGATTGATGCAGTCCCTCCAATGGTCGGGTTCCCTGCTTGAACCGGGGTAAGAACTCCAATCTTTTCTAGGTTTTGCCTAATTTCTATCGTGGATCTTTATACCCCAATTAAGCTGAGCTAACTCTCCCTCTCCACAGACCTCTTAAGCACTAAGGGGTAAAAGATCCACTGTCCGGCCAAGCCCGGAATTTTACTTTCCTGGTCTGAAGAGTGTCAAACAGCCTTTCAGCTCTTAAAGTCTGCTTCTACCACGAACCTATCCTAAAGCACCCTGACCCAGATCTCCGTTTGTGGTTCGCGTGGATGCCTCGGACAAAGCGCTTGGAGCAGCCCTGTTGCAGAGAAATAAAAGATGATAGGCTGGTTCGTGTGCTTATTTATCAAAGAAATTCTCTGGTGCTGAACTCAACTGGACTGTGGGGATAAAGAGACTTCCGCGGCCATTAAAATTAGCCCTCTCCACCTGGCGCTTACTCGGCTGAGGAGGGCTAAACACCCTACTTCAGAAGTTTGGTGGACCACCCCCCTCAAGATGTCCATAAAAGCAACCGTTGGGTACCGATTTCTTTTCGTTTCTCTTTCACGGGTCCATTTTTTTTCCGGAAAAACCAATAAACTGGCTGGATGCGCTCCGGCCCTACCAATTCGAGGTAGAGCCGACTTGGGACACATTCCACGCACTGTTCTCTCCCCTCCCAATTGGGCTGGCTGTCACCGATCTCAGACATCCAATTCTCCTCCTTTACTCCGCCTTCATTCCCAGCCCTGGTCTCTCCTTTCCTCACGGGAACTTTTGAGGAGGCCGGTTAGCGGCCTCGGCGGAGGAAGCTTCGCAGTCCCCAGTTTAGGAGAATATATGGCGTTTAGCGGGCGTGAAGTTGATTGGTATCAATGCCTCCCTCCGGGCAAGCAGGTTCCTGAGGCCTGCCAATGCATGCCAGCTTCGGCTGGACGGCATTTTGGCTTTCTAAAAACTCTGCATTTGTACGCCCGTCAATTCTGGTGAAAGCTAGCCATGCGATCATGGGACATTGGGACGATATATTAAAGGTTGCTCTGTTTGTGCAGAAGCCAAGACCGTTCGAGAGAAAGCCCTATGGTCTGTTGAAACCTCTCGGTGGCCTCCCGCCTCCTGGGGAAGTCATCTCCATGGATTTTATTACAGATTTGCCAGAAAGTCATGGCAACACGGTCTTGTGGGTGGTGGTAGGACTTATTTTCTAAACGGCCCATTTTCATTCCATAGCTGCCCATCCCTCCGGCTCCTAAGTTGGCTTCGTCTGTTCATTCAGCATATTGTTACCGTCCTTACACTCCGCCCCGTTAAAGGTGGTCTCCGACCGCTGACCCTCAATTCATTTCAAAGTTTGGAAGCTTTTCTAGGGTTGTTAGGGGCGCCCGGGCTGCCGCTTCACCACGCGTTCAAAGTGGCCGGTGAGTCGGAGAGAGCGAACAGAACCCTAGAGCAGTATTTACGCTTGTTACCACCAACTACCACCAAGACAATTGGTGCGAGCTCATTCGTTCGCGAATCGAGTACCTATAACAATGCGGTTCATAGCAGTACAAAACTCCCTTTGAAATTGTGTCTGGTCATCGCTTCCACGTTGCGCAAGAACTACCGGCTGGAAGCATTGGATCCTCCAGAGTTTCAACAATGGATTTCCATCCCTAGCCGAGGGTGGAAATCGGGTCGAGACTGCCAACCCACAACAGGCTAAGGACTCCCAAAACTTCCTGTAAGCCGGATAAGCTACCGGCTCGGATTTCCCTCTGCGTGTGGTAGCAGGTGTGTTTGTCTACCAAAATCTCTAGAGACGTCCCTAAATTTTCCAAATCTAGGCAAAAGATTAGGTAAGGACCTTTTCAGATTACTAAAGTGATTAATGATGTCACTGCCGATTGGATTTGCTCTAACTCTCTTAGTAACATTCATCCTGTCTCTCTCCATTTCCAGTTTACTCTAAGGGAGGCTCCGTTAAGCCCGATGCCTGGCACTAATGCGACCAGGAGAGACCCCCCACTGCACTATTATTATTAGCCTTCAGCATTCTGAATTGATTAGCCATCCTCGGACTCTAAACTGTCATAGCAAACGCTTGTGTAATATTTAGTCTCTTAGGTGGGATATTCCTCTGGGTATAATCAATGGGTTTATTCCAAAATATTGGCCCCGCCTCTTATTTCTACTTTCCAATCACGGCCTTTCATAAACCTGGGGAGGGTCTTCTTTAAGGAAGGCAGAGCCATAAAGGGATTCAATGGTGTTGATGAGGAAGGGCAGCCATACAGCCTTGGAAGTACATCTCCACAGCCAGGGCGATGGGCCCAGCTTCTTCAGTGGAGACCTTATCTCTGCGTAGGGAGATGAGACCTCCTGTTCCCCATAGGAATCCGGGAGAGGGATGGGATGGACAGAGTTATAACCTGTGTTTCTGGCGGGGAGATCTTATTCCTGCCACTGCGTGTACTTGAGCTTTCTAAGATGTCTGAATAAACGGTCTTTTACACCAAAGAGCCTTTTATTTCTGCTTCTATGGAATTCCTTACACAGAGTGCCCATGGCCTGGCCTGTTGGCATTCTGTTTGATGGGCATCTTGTAGGAATGGGGCTCTAGTTCCCAATATGGTGAGTCGTGCCAACCAACATACATGATGTGCCATTTTGCCAGCGTTGATGCTGCAAAACCTAGAAAAGTGTGCCTGGAACATATTTTGAGGGTTTCATTGAGCTTGGTTCCAGCATCTGTAGTGTGTGTTCAGGTGCTGTCCTCAAAAGGTGTCTGTTCGAGTGCCTGGGTATGTATTCCTAGTGCTGCATCTGCATCCATGTGCTGGATTATACAGCATAGGCCTCTCCAAAGCATCTGACGGAAGGGTAGGGGAACGTGGTTCATTTACAGTTGTGCAGGTGACATGTTCAGTAAGTGCAGGTGAGGTACCCGAACAGACGGTTTGCCTTGCCAGAATAGGCTACAATCTGTCTCACTCAGGTGCTTCTGGAAGGACTCTTCTCAGTACCTGAATGGCCCTTCTCAGTACCTGAAGCATTCCAAGGAGACTTCTGTCTCTCCAAGGAACTCAACAACACAGCTAATGCATTTTTAGTAAGGAATGTGATACCTTGTGCTTCATTGGAATTAGATACCTTTTTTCTGTTGAAATTATGTCAGTAGAAGAAGGAGGAGGAGGAGTAGTTTGGATTTATATCCCCCTTTCTCTCCTGCAGGAGACTCAAAGGGGCTTACAATCTCCTTGCCCTCCCCCCCCCACCACAACAAACACCCTGTGAGGTGGGTGGGGCTGAGAGACCTCCGAGAAGCTGTGACTAGCCCAAGGTCACCCAGCTGGCGTGTGTGGGAGTGCCCAGGCTAATCTGAATTCCCCAGATAAGCCTCCACAGCTCAGGCGGCAGAGCGGGGAATCAAGCCTGGTTCCTCCAGAGCTCTTAACCTCCTACACCTGCTGCTCTGTCAGTGCAGTACTGTCAGGATTCTTGTGTTCTTAAACATGTTTTTGTTTCTTGAACTCTGGGATTCTGAATTCATGATGGCTTCTTGCAGGGAAGAATTTTAAAATCAGCTCAGTAGAGCAGAATGTTCAGGGCTGTGATTAGTGGACTCACAATGTTTCTGTCTTCTCTAGGCCCTCCAGTTACTTCACTCATTTCCGCTCGATACCCGATTAAAAGATGGCAGTAAGTAAACACTGAAACTCATTTTGATGGAATGGACGTGTCTATTTCACTTGGTTGCTGTTAAGAGTCAATCTGCTTTCTTTCCAATGGCAGGTCTGTTTTGGCAGTCACCGAAGAGGCCGCCCTTTCCAATACTATTTGATTTCAATGATTCTTTGTGAGTAAATGTCTCTCTTTCTTTTTTTTTAAATTGCCATTTTGCAGAAGGGGACCCTAAGAGTTGCATGGCCTTCAGAGCCACTGCTGGATTGGTGTTTGGAGATGGACAAGCTACCCGTTTTCTCCAAACTGCAACAGAACAGAACAGACTTTATTATGGTCAAAGACCTGACCAATGTGGTGCAAGAACTGCTGACCCAGTTCTATGAATCCCACACAGAGTACACCTGTGACAGGAGAGGAGTGGCAGCAGGGCAGATGAAGCAGATACCCTGGCCAGAACTCATAGCAATCCAGAAGGCCTGCATCAGTTTGGAGGAAGACTAGAGACCAGGAATCACTTACATTGTTGTGCAGAAAAGGCATCACACAAGACTTTTCTGTGCTGACAAGACAGAAAGGGTTGGGAAAAGCAGAAATGTTCCAGCAGGGACTACTGTAGACCCCTCTGGATTTGACTTTTACCTCTGTAGCCATGCAGGGATTTAGAGAGCCAGCCACCCTTCTCATTATCAGACTGTATCATCTTGAAATGATGCGCCACTTAGTATGAACAAATTTCGCTGCACAAAATCACATAATCCTCTGTGGTCTTTCTCTTGACTGCAGTTTCCTAGGATGCAATTTGAAGGGATACAGTGCACATGAAATTTATATCAGACATTTCTTTTTTCATCGAATTTCTATACTGCATCAAATTTCTGCACTGCTGCTTAACTCCACAAATCAGTAAAAGTATTTTTTTCACAAGGATTGCCAGGAGCGTCTAGTATTAATATGAACAGCGCTGGGCGATAGATATCAGACATGAAAATATGTACAACTCTGTATCATAGTCATTGTCTTTCAAAGCCAAATTGAGAGCTTTATTTTCTGGGTCAGAATTTCTGCTGGCTGGGGGTGGGATTCTTCAGAATTCTGTGTAGCTTTGCGATGCTGAAATAGATGTCCATGGGCTGCTTGAAAGAAAGACAAGTTCCAGTCCTGTGGACAGCTGAGCTGGCCTTCTTCGAAGAAGAGCCTTCCGTGACAGAGGCGGGACTCAGTATTCTTCCCTCCCATACATCTTGCTGCTGTTGGCGTCAGGCGTTTCCATTCAGCCGCCCAGTGAGGGGCTGTGGCTCAGTGGAAGAAGGTCCCAGGTTCAGTCCCTGGCATCTTCAGATAACCAGTTAGCAGATGGTGTGAAAGGCCCAAGACCCTGGACAGCGGCTACCTGTCTGTGTGGACCCCGCTCGCCTTGATGGAACAATGGTGTGATTCACTACAAGGCAACTCCCACGTGTGAAAATAGCTGTTGGTAATTGTTGTAGTTGACTAACGAGGGAACATATTTAATTGGGGCTTGCAGGCTGATTATCCACTGCAAGCTGACCCCTGCCTCTTGCCCCACAAGAAACACAGTGCGGGGCAAGAGAAAGCACATCGGGGCAAGAAATCTTTCCTCCACGTGCTTCCTCTCTCAGCATGCTGCAAAGAGGAAGTGCATCAGGACAAGATTTCTTGCCCCACCGCGCCTCCAGTCCCACCATGTGCCCCAGTGCTGGTGGGTCATCGGCCATAAAGGTCACAACTGAATATTTCACTTTGGTCCATCAAGGAATTCAGAACTCTCTCTGTCATTCTGTTCCCATTTCATATTCCTTCTGTTAAAACCTACCTTAGACCAGGACTCAACAACTCTCAGGTGCCAAATCACCACGTGGCCAGAAATGTCAACATGGTGCTTTGTAGTTTCAGCTGTGATGTCCTTGTAGCACCTGCTGGGCACTTTGGGCTTTGGGGGGATGGGAATGCTGTTCTGTATTTCATTTCTTACAGCTCTTACCACCAAGTGCTGGCCAAGGTCAGCTCCCACGGACTTTTGCTCTTATCAAACTGCCTGCATATTTCACTGTCTGTTCACATTGCCCGGGGGGGGGGGGGGGGGGCTTCCTCACTTCTTATTACTGATGTTTGCTCACGGAAAAGCCAATTCTGGCTTTTTCCAAGCTGTCCTCTGAATGTATGAATAAACCTCTGTTCTCTACAAGGTGTTGTTTCTATTACTGGGGACAGCTGACCCCAAAGATCCAAGCAGCCCCAGCACCCACAAAGCATCCTGACAACTGGTTGCTTTCTTTCCTGACTCTGATATTTAATTTAAAAAATTTAGTAGTAACTAGCGGACCCGGCCACGCTTCACTGTGGCTTACCAGCAACGCAGCCACCGCCACATCTGGCTCCTGCTGGAGGAGGGAGGTCTGGCAGCACCAGCTCCACTGATGTCCCCGGTCGCAGCCTCCCTGCAGAGCGGCTGCAGGGCCCTTGCTGCCCACTGCTGGCCCGGTCTCGACAGGAGAACGCCCTCGGCCCACGCAACGCGCACCCTTCAGACCACGGCAGCCCTCCAAATGCATCAGCTCTGCCCTGCCCCAGGATGTGCACAGCTGCTGTGGTCTGCCGTGTTGCGTGGGCCGAGGGCGTTCTCCTGCTGAGACCAGGCCAGCAGTGCGCGGTGAGGGCCCTGTAGGCGCTCCGCAGGGAGGCCGCGACCAGGGACGTCGGCGGAGCTGGTGCCGCCAGACCTCCCTCCTCCAGCAGGGGCCGGATGTGGCGGTGGTTGCGTTGTGGCCAGGGTGTGGCCAGACAGAGGTCCCGGAAAATTGCAGCCGATTTGGTCCAGGCGTTTCGGCATTAGGGTTGTGACTAACAAAGTCATGGTTAGCTTTTTAAATATATAGATATAATTATGAGAAAATATTACCTTTTGATCACATTCATGACATATAGTTGTATTGGAATTTGTTGTTCCACATTAGTAGAGCAGGAGAGAGCTGTGCTGTCCCACCCCGACACAACCCAGCAGGATTTACAAGGATCCCTGGATTGCCTTTTAGGATGGAAAAAGGATCTTCTACTGCATCCAATTTTCATTGATAAGGCGAGAGCCCTCCTCAGGCCAGTGAGTCAACCTGAGGAGATGTCATTTCTTTTGGATTGCTGACCTTCCTGAGATTAAACAAGGTTGATTTTTGGTTGGTTCGGTTATGAAAGCCCGTTCCTTATCTCATCTGAGTCCACTATTAAAAATGAACAATTACGGTAATTAAACCAGGGAATGCTTTAGACAAAGGGTGGGTTGCCCCCTGCCTGCCCTCCTAGCTTCTGTGATCCTGGCAGGTGCTGGCTAGGGTGTGGCCAGACAGACTAGAGCCCAGGTGGGCAGCAAGTGAGAAGCATGGTCCAAAACATCCCAGGGTCAGGGCAGGCAAAGATATGGTCAATTCAGTCCAGAGTCAAGGCACAGGCAGAGCTGGAGGCCAGAGGAAGAGTTTATAGAGGGAGTTCTGGTTACTGAGGCTGTGATCCTGCAAGGACTCAGTCCTCCTCAGATGCAGATGCCTCCATTTTGCAGAGCCTTCTGCCAGACCTAGCAGCTGTGCGAGCACTTTCCCTTTTACCCTAAAACTGTAGCCTCTGCCTTAGTCTCCTTTGTGCATCTGGCTGGTTACTTGGCTCTTCTGAGATCCCTGATGGTTCTCCCAGGCTCTGCCTTGGCTTGCTTGCCTTGGGAAGGGGTTGGAGCCTGCACCTCCTCGCGAGGAGCCAGCTCTGACTCTACCATGTCTTCAGGCTCTGCAGCAGAGTCCTCAGTGTCCAGGACCAGTGTCTCATGACAGCCCCTGTCCCTGGGGCAGACTTCTTCACTCACATGGTCTCAGATTTTCTATCTTCGTTTGCACTGTTCATGAATGCAGGGAAATGGAGGAACAAGCAGCTAACATTTTTGTTTTTCTTCTAGGCACTACAACTTCATAGTGAGTACAGCAAAACTATTTGCAACAATTTACTGTATTCCATTTACAGAAAAGGTGAGCTTCCAATTTGAGGACGGGCATTTCATGCTTGTCCTGACATTTTCTGTTAATATTCTGAAACCTGATAAGGAACCAAATGTATTTATGAGTGTTAGAGGAAAGTGACAGTTCAGAATCCAGCCTTTAATCAATGGTTGAAGTCTTTGCTCTGCTCTTTGTAGCATGTTGGTCACATGAAAATTATGTTAGTCTTTAAGGTTCCATGGGATTCAAATCTAACTGTTGAACTGCAGAACAACATGAGTGCTGTGATTGTGTGTTCCTGAATTGCAGGGGGTTGAACTTGGTGGCCCTTGTGGTCTCTTCCTACCCTATGATTCTGTGAATACCCTTTGAAACTATTATTTATGTACATTCTTTGAAAAATTGAATGTGATTTGCTGTGTTTACAACATGGATGAGATGGTGTAGAAATGTCTATTGCAAATGCCTATTTACTGTGTTATAATGCTATGTAGTCCTTCTCAAAACAAGAAGAGTGTCTTGTATTAGGGTATTGTAAATCTTACTGGAATATTGTTGGGTTGAATTTCAGTTGTATGAGGTCTAATGACAGAGATGAACTGCTTGGTCTCTATCATTCATATGTGACCCTTGGTCCTGTTGGCTTCTTAAATCTAGCTGGAGAGAATTGTTGGGGTAGATCCTGGAGACAGTAAACAAAGCGGGGAAGGACCAGATGCCTCTAAGGAGGGTGTTGAGAAAACCCTTTGAAAGAAGCAGATCTGGAAAAGCTTACTAGCTCTTGATCCATGGCATAAATCCATTTGGGGGGGGGGGGCGGTCAGGCACCCATGAGGTAACAGCTGGACAAAGTCAGGCTTTCTTGAAGGAGCTGGATATCCAGTCCAGCTTTAACCTTGTGTCAGGATGCCTAGTAGTTGGATTGCTTTTGGGGCTGCTTCTTGCCTCCAGTGGGTGGGGGATGGGATGTCTTTCTCTGCTCTGTATTGCCAGGTGCTGACCAAAGCCAAGCACAGTGGTTTCAGTTTGTGCTATCACCCTGTCTGCATATTTTCTCAGTGCTGTTCTCATGTGGGGGGAATGTGGAAACATATTACTGTCTACTCCAAGCTGTTCTCCAGATCATGAATAAACCTCTGTTCTTGTTGTGGAGTTCGTTTCAGTTTTTGGGGATCTGACACCTTGGTTGTGGGACTGAAATGGCTTTGACCAACCTCATCTTCCCCAGGAGAAAGGCACCTGAACTATACAATGCCCTCTCTGCATCTCTCCATCTGGCAATGAGCTTGCTTTTGATCCTCAGCTAACATGCATTTATTTCTTTGCCCAAGCACTTTGTTGAATGTAGACTTTTTCTGATATTAGGATGGTCTTATTGTTCTATTTGGATGTAATTTTTAAACCAAAGACAGTGTTTTGTGATTGTCAAACTGCCTGATGCCCATGTTGGATGAAGAGCGAGGGACATCAAGTTTTTAAACCAAAACATATTTGAATTCATGTCATTTTGCTAATTGATACCTTCTTGTTTGGCTTCCTGCTAAAAGAGAGAGAGAGAGAGAGAGAGAGAGAGAGAGAGAGAGAGAGCTTTGCTCACCTCATGATACCTCTTGGTGTAACTTGTGCCATTGCTTGTCGCCAAAACACAGGACATGTCAGAAGAAACCATTTTTAAAATAACTTCTGGGATGAAGATTCAAGAGTTCCGACCTTCTAACAAAGTAAGTCCAGCCGTGAGGAGGCTCCTTCCCTCTCCCCCTTTCTCTTTGTGCCCAGAGGTGGCTTGGCCCCATGCCAGCTGCACTTTTGGCAGAGATCCTGAAGCCCAGCATTTAGTGTGGTGCCTGTGAATGGGGAAAGTCACTGGAATTTAACGTCTGCCCTTTAGGGCATTAGGCCAGTTACTGCTTCAGCTGGGCAGCTGGAATCCCTGCCAGGAGTGAACTGGTGCCGACTGTGACTCATTGCAGCAGTCAAACTGATGGGTGCGACTTCCAGTGACTTTCAAAGGGGACCTCGCAAGTTTGCGGAGGAGAGGTCCATCCGTGGGTGAGTGAGAGGTCCATCCTCCATGACCAGAGGAAGCCAGTCTCTGCCTGGCAGTGGCTGGAGGACAAAGGCTCTGGCCTCTTGCTTCCACTTGTGGGCCCTCCCGGCTATCTGGTTGGCCCCTGTGAGCAGATGGGGTGTTAGCTGGATTATTAGCAGCGTTTTCGATACAAATGCAGAGTATTCTTTGGAAGTTTGTTTCCCAAATTATGGCCAATGTACACTTTCAGTGCACACGGAATCCAATACCACAGTTGAACATTCAAGTCTTTAAGAGTGAAGCAGATTTATAAATGCCTGGGATAAACACACCATTGCAGCTCTGTTTTGTTCCTGAGTTGAACCTGCAAGATGGTGTTACTGGTGCTGCAGTGCAGGGATGCCCCATTCAACAAAGTGTGGGAGGAGGATGGCAGGATCACACAGAGGAGTGATTTTCTTCCCGTGATTGCAGGTGGTGCAAACGGACGAAACGCTGAGGAAGCCAGATCCCATCCCAGTAAGCAGCGAGGATGAGAGGAATGCTGTCCTTCAGCTGGAGAATGCCATCCTGGCCAGCCAAGCTGCCCAGAGTGAGTAGAGGTTGAGGCACTTGGTTAGATTTGGGGGGTGGGGACGCTGGAGAAGGATGTCATGACCCAGGGTGGGTGGTCCTTTGTGCCACCTCCCAACGAGAGAAGAAACAAACGACCACAGGGGAAGGGCTTTATTTCTCTTTAGAGGTCCATCTCAGTTGTCTCCTTGCACCTTCTAGGCCTTCATTCTGAATTCTTTCCATTTTGTTCTCCATCCATGGAGATAACTTTTATCACAAGGGCTTCTCATCCGCAGACCGGAAGGGCAGGACATCCAGCAAACAGTTCCAAGTAGGTTTGGATGACAGAAGTCTGGAAGCAAAGCTGGAACGAACCTGATCACATTTAAACATGACACGATGTCATTTCAGCATTGCGGGAGCCGAAGCGCAGAACAGGCAGATCACAGCGGTCGAGTCTCCTCCCCCTGCCCCTTTCTCGGCACAGCTTCCTGAACTGTTTTCTGCCATTCCAGGCCTGTTACCTGGACAAAAAATGGCCCTTCCAACAGTTCAGATTTGCAGTTTGTGGGAGACAAGGAGAGCAGGATGCCCCCCCCCCCCCTTCAGGCAGGCTCTTCCATGAGGCCGCAGCAGAGAAGTCTCATGTCTGGGCAGTTCCACGTAGCTCCTGTCATCAACGTCGCAGACTCTCATGTCCTCCTGATATGACGTCAGGATCATGTGACCTTCAGCTGCAAAACAGTTATCTTAGGTAGGGGGTTTCCTGTCTGCGGTTTATTTACTGCTATTAGTTTGCTGTGATGAGCTGCTGCATTAGCATTAGACTCTTGTGCTTTGAAGCTGGGGAGAGAGGCTTTTTTTTCTTTTGCTGTGTGTTAATGGAAGCTCCCTGTTCTCCTTCAGTGGGGCTCAGTCATCCAGGCTGGTTCGGTCACACCTTCAACTGTCCAGGCAGGGCTATGCAAACTTTTTGTAAACTCCCTCGGACGGTGGGGGGGGGGGGGGGGCAGTCCCCTTCCAGTCTGAGTAGCCCTGCTGTTTGGGCAAGTGCTGGCTCTCTAGTTAGCTTTAGTCCTGTCAGCTTCGATAGGCCAATTTCCTTCCCGTGGATTCGGGAAAATCTTCAGAACAATCCTCTTCATCTGGTTCTGCCAGTCCTTCGGGATCTGGGACCACAAAGAGACAAGGGACCTTGAAAGAAATCTCCTCCTCCAGGGAGCCAGGGTCAGAGAGAGGAGTCTCTGGAAGAGCCTCCAGGACTTATCTGGCCAGGACTGCCGGAGCCGGAGCCCAGCTTGGTGGCAGAGCCATCCACAGCTTCAAGAGTCTCAGGGGCGGGCGCCAAGTCCCTCTGACCCTGCTGGGCCAAACAGGCAGCAGGCTCAGATGGTGGCTCCAGAGGTTGAAAACCACCAGATGGTACCAGTGCCTCCGTCAGTGAACTGGGGCTCGGTCTCTCCTGCTTGTGGGCAGATTCCAGCACCAGTTTGAGGGCCTGTGGATGGCGACTTGCAAGGAGGCCTCCTCGCTCAGCCAGTAAGCACACTGACAATGGCAGCTGTGCATCAGCCCGCTCCTGCCACTCCTGAAGGGGTATCCCTGGGGCCTATCTTGCTTTCAGCAGAGCCTTCCCAGTAATTTCCCCTCTGGGGGTTCTGCTGCCTTTCCTACCCCTCTCTGCAAGCGCCCTGATCATGACAGGCCACAAAAAGAGCCTCTCAAGATGGCTCCAGCTCCCTTGCAAAGGAGCAGCTCATGCAACAAGCCTGCCAAGAGCATTCGTTCCCACCCAGGGGACTCGGAGGAGGAGGGAGAGATCCAATCCCAGCAGTCCTCGCCACATCAGCGCAGTTCCGAGGCCGGCAGGGGAGGTGGTGCTGAGATTGCTCACAGCACGAGGAGATTTAGATGACTCCACTTCAGACTGTTCTTTTGAGCTGATCTCTGAAAAGGACAGAGGAGCCGGGTCCGGGAGGGAAGAGGACTCGGGGGACAAATCAGTTCATTTGTTGCAGCCTGAGCACCTCTCCAGTCTGTTTATTTGAACCTTTTTTCAGGTGGTGGCTACATTGGGCTGTAAGGAAGGCGGGGCCAGGTCTGATCCGGAGGCTAACTCTGCCTCCTGCAAACGTGAAGCAAGAGCTTTGTTGAAACAGCCTTCCCTTCCAGTTGTATTCTGCTTCTTGCCTGAGCAGTTGGACAAGATCTTCAGGACTCAGCGGGCGACCCCGGGCATGCTCCCTCTAAAACATTTTACTCCTTAACCAGACATGCAATTCAGGATTGACGGTCCCATTGGTGGATGCCCCGTAGTGACTTTGCATTCAGGGGCAATTCTTTCTTAAAGTTGTAGAAAATTTCCTTAAAAAATCAAGTCGATTGAAAAAACGAAGCAGCCCTTAAGAAGCACATGAGTCCAGTTCACTGGCTATACGTGCAGCAGGGGTTGACTCAGACCTGTTAAAAGTCTTAGAAGTGGATTCAGTGACCATTAGAAGGTCACTCCTGAAGATTCAGGGGTTTTTACAGTTTGTAGCTGACACTTCGCTGGACAACATGCAGCTGTCAGCCTGTCCTTGTCCACCAAAATCTTTGGATGAAGAAGTGGAAGGTGGACTTGTTGACAAAAGCAAACCTGGTTTCAGAGAAGTTTCAAGGCAGAGGCTACGCTGGATAAAATTCTCCTCAAAAGAAAAGAAGGAAGGTGTTCCTTCCTCCTCCTCGTCCACAGCAAAAGATAAATCAGGCAGAGGCAAAGAGGCAGTCACTCCTTTTGCCCCTTTGCTCCAAGAGACCAGAAGGGGAACCACTCAGCAAAAAACTATTCCTTCCAGGGGAAAAATCAAGAAAAGTCCTTCCCTTCTAAAAGGCCAGCCAGAGGGCCCAACAAGTCCCGCTCCACCTGACTGCCATGTTGGAAGTCGTCTGACTGTCTTCTCCCAGGCCAGTGGATTCCGAACATTGTCAACGTGGGTTGCAAAATAGATTTCCTATTTCCCCCACTCCCACAATTTTTCCAGTCCCCCACTCCCAAGGGGAAACAGAGGGCCAGTATTCTCCAGGAAGCAGTTTTACATCTCATAGAGACAGAGGAAGTGCCTATAGAGGACCACAAGAAAGGGGTTTACTCTCCCCTCTTTGCGGTGCCCAAAAAATCTGGGGAGTGGAGAGCCATTCTCAACTTTAAAAGTCTAGGCCGGTGGGTAAGAAAGAAAAAATTCAGGATGGAATCTCTTGGGTCGATTCTACAGGCTCTTCACCTGGAGGACTTCCTGATGTCCTTGGGCCTCAAGGGAGCTTGCCTCCATGTGTCCCTATTCAGCAGGCTTCACAGAAGTTCCTTCAGTTTTATATAGAAAGCATCCATGACTAGTTCAAGGCCCTTCCTTTTGGCCTTTGTTTGGCACCCAGAGATTTTCTGAAGGTTTTGGTTGGGGTGGCGGCCCACCTCCATGTTTACCCATACCTGGACTATTTACTGATCAGCGCACCGTCGCAGGAAATGCTGTTCAACCACACGCAGTGAACTGTCCAGATGCTGAGCCAATGTGGATTCCTTGCGAACAGAGAAAAGAGTAGCCTGATTTTGCATTTGGGAGCCAAACAAACACTTCCAGGGGCCAGGTCTTCCCACCTGCAGACAAGCAGCAAAAGATTATAGACCTCACAGTGAAGCCGTGTCACAAACACTCGGGAGGACTCACGGCCTCGGCAGCCTCGCTTGGCCTCGTTTCGCCAACGGTAGATGTGGTGACGAGGGGTAGGCGGGCTTCATGCCAGGTCATTGCAGTGGATTCTGATACCTTTTCAGAAAGACATTGCAGGGAGAAGGCAATGGTCAGTCCCTCTTTCACTTAGTCTCAAGCCTCAGCTGAGAGAGTGGATTCAGGCCGCTCATGTGAACAAGAGTGTTCCCTTTGTACAGGTACACCAAGTTATGGTAAGGGTGCTTGGGGTGCTCAAATCCGGGGGAAAGTGACTCAAGACAAATGGACAGCAGCACAGGAGGATGCAAACAGCTTAAGTGGTCTAGAGCTATGTGCTGTCAAGAATGCCCTTTTGGTGTTTAGTGATCTGATCAAAGGACACCACTTTATGGTGCAGACAGATAACAGCACAGTAAAGGCCTACATTCATCGCCAGGTTAATACTAGGACCCGCCGTTTGCACCAGGAAGTTTTGTCTGTTTTGTCAAGGGCAGAGAGCAACCTTTTATCTATTAGGGCAAAATACATAAGTGGTATCTGAAATGTCACATGCGAAAGGGATCCTGGGAGTCTTAGTAGACCACAAACTGAACATGAGTCAGCAGTGTGATGCAGCAGCCAAGAAAGCCAATGCGATTCTGGACTGTATCAATAGGAATATAGTGTCTAGATCAAGGGATGTTATTGTACCTCTCTATTCTACATTGGTTAGACCTCACCTGGAATATTGTGTACAGTTCTAAGCACCGCAATTCAAGAAGGATATTGACAAGCTTAATGGGTCCAGAGGAGGGCAACCAAAATGGTAAAAGGTCTGGAATCCATGCCCTACAAGGAGAAGACTTAGGAAGCTGGGGATGTTTAGTTTGATGAAGAGAGGGTTAAGAGGTGACATGGTAGCCATGTATAGATATTTGAAGGGATGTCATGTTGGTGAAGGAGCAAGCTTGTTTTCTGCTTCTCCAGAGACTAGGACCAGGAGTCATGGGTTCAAGGTGAAGGAAAAGAGATTCCACCTAAACATTAGGAAGAACTTCCTGACAGTCAGGGGCTGTTCAACAGTGGAATGCACGACCTCGGAGTGTGGTGGAGTGTCCTTCTTTGGAGGTTTTTAAAGAGGCTGGATGGCCATCTGTCAGGAGTGCTTTGATTGGGTGTTCCTGCATGGCAGGGGGTTGGACTAGATGGCCCTTGGGGTCTCTTCCAACTCTGCGATTCTATGACTGGCTCAGCCGTGCAGAAACAGGCCAGGGGGAGTGGTCCCTTCATCCTTCTGTTTTTCAATCTAAACAGGTTTGGGGAATCTATCATGGACTTGCAAAGTGGGTTGTTCTATGATTTCCAGGATGCCCAGGCAGAGGGAACAGACCCCCTAAGACAAGAGAGGCCACGGGGGCTACTGTTCACCTTCCCTTCCATATCCATTCTGGGGCGGATGTCTCAGAAAATCAGGGCGGAGAAAGCACAGTCCTCCTGGTGGCTCCGCACTGGCCCAGGAGGCCCTGGTTATCCGACCGGACAGAGCTGACTCCGGGAAGACCACAGCAGCTGCCGCTTCGTCCAGCCCTCCTCAGCCAGGGACCGATTTTCCACCCAAACCCCTGCTGGCTGCATCTGACTCTGTGGCCATTGAATGGTCGGACCTGGAAAGGTTGGGATTCCCTGGTGAGGCCTTTGAAGTGATGATTCAGGGCTGCAGGGAGTCAACCAGGCATATATGTGACCACGCCTGGGAGACTTTCAGGAGCTGGGCATTAAAAAAAAGGATGTGCACCCCTTGAGGCCATCTTGCAGGGACATTGTTTTTATTCCTGATTGCTGGGTGGAAAATGGGGTTAAAGCCAGATATACTCAGGTGGCGGCTGTTGCGGCCACACTGGGACACAGAGGGTACAGACATACATCATCAAACAGCCTTAAACGTTTTCCACTGCCCTCCTCCCCACCCCCCAGCATGCCACAGATTCCTGACATGAAGCCTGAGAAGGGTGCTAAAAACCATAGCTAAGAGACCCTTTGAGCCCTCAAAGCGCTCTGTGGACTTGAGCCTCCTGACATGGAAGGTAGCCTTCTGAGTGGCCATTACATTGGCCAAGTGGGTTTCTGAGCTAGGGGCTCTATCGATTAGACGGGAGCTTTGGATCATCCAGGGAAATTCAGTTACCTTGAGGTTAGACCCTTCATTTGTGCCCATAGTCCGTTTTGAATTTCACACGTCTCAGGTGATAACGTTTCCTTCCTTTTGCCCCAAACCCAAACATTTGAAGGAAGAGGAACGACGTCAGCTGGCTGTGAGGCAGGCCCTGCGCATCTACATGGATAGGATGAAAGGGCTCACAAAGCACTGACTCCTCGTTTATCTTCAGTGGAGAAAACTGTGTTGGACTTCTAAGCTTCTAAGGCTGCTGTCACCAGGAGGCTAAAAAGCTACATGAAGGATGGCTGCGGGAGGAGCCTGGGGGAATTGCAGCCCGTTCCACCAGGTCAGCGGCCACCTTAGCTGCGTTGGCAGCCAGAGCATCTCTTGATGAAATTTATAGAGCAGCTTCCTGGTCCTCCTTCTCAGCCTTCACGAGGCATTACCTCTCGGACCAGTGTGAATTGGCAGAAGCGAGTGCTTTGGTAGGCAAGTGCTGCAGCAGCTCGCACAACCCCAATTAAGGTAGTATGTTTTTTCTTACTTTCAAAAATTGTGTGTTTCTTTGAGATGTCCCACCCTAGTCTGGTGGCTGGGACATATCACCAGCCTGGATGAGTGAGCCACACTGTAGGAGAACAACACACCGGAATTACCCTGAAGGCGCCTTCTCCGGTGGGACGAAGTCATCCACTGCCCGCCCTCGGGTCTTGAGTTGTAGCAAAGCTAACGTTTCAAGGGAAGCAAGGGCTTTTGCATGGCCGGGAGTGGGTGGCTCCCTACAGTCCAGGAGAGCATGCCAAAATTTTGCACAGCCCTGCCTGAACAGTTGGAGGTGTGACCTAACCAGCTTGGATGACTTTGCTCCACTGGAAGAGAAGACCCCTTCACGGTGTGTCCAGTGCATCGCTCAGCACCATCGCTGGGAGTGACGCCCTGACTTGAGGCCATGGAGGACACTGACTGCATCCACCTAACAGTCTGGTCTTTATGCCAGTGCTCAGGCGTCATTGGCAGCACCCTGCCTGAAGTCTCTTGTGCCAGGAGACCATGAAGAGTCACCAGGGCAAGAGGACCAGGGCAGTGAGCATCCTACATCTCTCCAGCTGGCTAAATGAAATATTTGTGGGAAAATAAAGCTAAATACATGATAATTCTGCATAGTGACCTTGTGTCTGAACAGGTGATCTGCAGATGAAGGAGCTTGCCTTTGAAAAGGACGATGACAGTAATGGGCACATAGATTTTATAACAGCTGCATCTAATCTGCGAGCCAGAATGTATAACATCGAACCAGCAGACCGGCTCAAAACGAAGCGGATTGCTGGAAAGATCATCCCTGCCATTGCAACTTCCACAGCTGCTGTCGCTGGTTTGGTGAGTGCTCTTTTGTTTTTGCATTTGTACTTCTGGGTCAGCCCCAATCAGGCAGAGAACGATTCTGGCCTGAAAAGGCCGGAGTCACTACAAGACTTGGAGGCAGCTGCATTTTTAACCTTGTCAGAAATAGATCATCTCTGAGAAAGAGGTGTTAGAAGACACCCCCTGTGAGGTCATGTTAAAGTGTAATATGGGGGGAATCTCAGAGTCTGGAAGAAATTTTTTAGAATATCTCAATTGGTAAAATTTGAATGAGGTCCCTTCCATTATAGCCATGTACCTGGATTGCTCCATTATAACTTGGTGAGCTTCTAGAAGGAAAAGGGTGCTGTGCTGTATAGAGATACTTCAATCTCAGCCCACTGAGTGGACAGACTGGAGTAACTCTACATAAGATCGCACTGGCATTTGGCTTCTGTGAAAGACTCTTGTGGCACTCTAAAAATGCACAGATTAACTGTAGCGCAAATTGCCATGTCCTCGAGCCCACTAAGTCATATGCATGAAGAAGGGCCTCAGCTAGCAAGTGCATTTTCATAAAGAAAAAACCGTAAACAGTGGAGTCAAAAGATAATGAGAGCAAGCAGTCCTTCTGGATCAGTCAGAAGAAACTTGCTCAAGGCAGAATTATTGATCATACAGAGAAGCAAATCCTGATGTAAGAACACTGTAAGATACTGTTTCTGCAATGGAGAATCCAATCCTACCAACCATTTGGAGTGCTTTGAGAAAGTTAGCAAACATGGATAAGATTGCTCTGGCAGACATTATATACCTTGACATTCAAATAGGTCTTGAAAAGACAAGATTCCCCACCAGTCGTGGGACAAGAGGATGGGTCCTCCTGTGGACTAAAAATTGGCTAATTGACAGGAAGCAGCGAGTAGGACCCCATGGCCCGTTCTCTCAATGGAGGGAAGTAAGTAGTGGGGTCCCACAAGGATTGGTCTTGTGGCAAGTGGTACAGAACTGGTTCATATATGACCTGGAACCATGGCGAGTAGAGTTGTGGTGAAATACACAGGTAGCATGTCAAGATGGTGGAAACTGAAGTAGATTGTGAAGAGCTCCAAAGGGATCTCTCTGACTGGATAGATGGACGGACAACAACATGGCAGATAAGTTCAGTGTTGGTTGGTGTAAAGTGACGTGCGTTGGAACAGAAAACCCTATCTGTAAATATGTGCAGTTGGAGTCTATGCTTGCCATGGCTGACAGGGAAAGAAATCTTGCAGTTCTAAATGGACAGCTCAGTGAACATGTCGGCTCTGCATGGCCAAGGTGGACAAAAGCAATCTCTTCATAGGAGCTTGTTTCTCTTTTCTCTTTTAAATGGAAATAATTTGTATGCCATTAAAGGTTGAAATGAAATGAAATGAAATAAAACAGCCAGTATTACAATGCCCCTGTTTGGGTCCAGGTGTGGCTTTATTTGGGATACTGTGTCACTTCATCCCAGAGGCAAAATTGCAGAACTGGACAAAAAGGGATCACTGAGATGATGAAGGGATTTTGTATCAGAGAAGGGTAAAGAATCTGACCTCATGTTGGGTGCTTGTGTGGTTTCCGGGCTGTATGGCCGTGTTCTAGCAGCATTCTCTCCTGACATTTCGCCTGCATCTGTGGCTGGCATCTTCAGAGGATCTGATGTTGGGAAAGCAAGTGGGGTATATATATCTGTTGGAGTGTCCAGGGTGGGTGGAGAAACATTGTCTCTGAGTAACAAAGAAGGCAACCAGGTCAATAGTTGAGGGCATCTGAATAGAAGTATGAGTAACAATGAAGACTCCTTACATGGCTTACCACACTAAAAGGCAGAAACAAAAATTCTACAAATGCCAAAAACATCAGGTGAAACCTGTACTGGACACATCACGGACCATCATCAATCTGACTGAGAGGCAACTCTCTGAGGCTGAAGTATCCATCTTAGCAAAAGGAGGCAACTTTGCTGTTACCACCACCAGAATTCCAGTAGAAAACATCATTGCTAATGTGGAATCAGCGATTTATCATCTCCCTGAGGAAGAAGCGGAGGAAGTAAGAGGGGAAACAGCAAGGATTCTGAGAAAGGCAAAACTTCCCTCCAGTAACACATAACAAGGAAAGAAAGAAAAGCCATCAGGGAAGATCTCAATCTCTGATTCCTAGAAATCATCATTCTACCAGTAGTAGATAAAGGTAATGCCAATGGGTTATCATGGAAACAGACTCCAATACAAAGAAAAAAATCAGACAACAACTTTGGGACCCCACAACATACAAAAAAGTTAAAACAGGGACTCCAACCAACAAAGATCACCAGGAAAAAAACCAACACCTTTGATTAAAAAACTTCCTCAATCTGGATCCAATCATTCAGCCAGCATCTCTGCAAATCTGAAGCTCACCCCTCCTAGACTGTATATGGACCTCCCAAAAAATCCACAAGGACTCTAATCACTCCACTCAGACCTATTGTGAGTGCAATTGGATCTCCTACATATGGATTTGGCAAAGTTTCTGGCACACACAACTACAAATCCATATTGGACTCTTACTTCACACATTACATTAAGGACTCCAACGCACTTCATTGAAAAAAAATCAGCAAACTCAAACTCCAACCCCCCCCAAATGACAAACTGATCAGCTCTTTTGATGTGGTTTCCCTATTCACCAAGGTCCCCTATAAGTAGCAGACACCATGACACACTCTATTAACCAGAAATTCCCAAAAAAGACTTCTACATGTTCCCAGTTTCAGCATACTTGTCTCACTACTAGCTACTTCCCAGTGGGACAGGGAATAGGATGAACAGAAAGAGGGGGTAGCCATGGGTAGCTCCTCTTATTAGCCCTGTAATAGCTAATTTTTATATGGAACATTTTGGAGGAACAAGCCCCTGCAAAAAAACAGCAATCTCAAAAAAAAGCTCCACTCATATGGTTCATATGATAGATGGATGACACATTCACCATTTGGAGCTAATGGAGAAGGAAGAACTAAAACAAGTTCCTGGACCATATCAACAACAAGATCCACCCAAACATCCAATTTACTATGGAAAAAGAAAATGAAGGAAAACTGCCATTTTTAGATGTTTTAGTCATCCGCAAACCAAACCAGCAATTGGGACACACAGTATACAAAAAACCTACGCACACGGATAGATATCTACACAAAAACTCCAATCACCATCCAGGGCAAAAAAGGAGCACCATAAAAACTTTGGTACATCGCGCAAACAGAATCTGTGAACCTCACCTCCTTCAAGATGAATTGAATCACCTAAACAGGGCTCTACAGGCTAATGGTTACTCTAATACAGAAATCAGAAGGGCTGCAAGACCAAGAACAAGCCACATGAACAAAGATAAAGAGCCATCTAGAGGGAAAGTGTTCTTACCATACATCAAGGGAACCACTGATCGCATAGGAAAACTGATGAAGAAGCACAACCTACAAACAATCTACAGACCCACTAAGAAAATTCAACAGATGCTACATTCAGCAAAGGATAAGAGGGATCCTTTAGCTACTGCAGGAGTCTACCGCATACCATGCAGCTGTGGACAAGTCTACATAGGAACCACCAAACGCAGCGCGCAGACACGTATCAAAGAACACGAAAGGCACTGCAGACTATTTCAGCCAGAAAAATCAGCAATAGCAGAACACATGATAAACCAACCTGGACATAGAATATTATTTGAAAAAAACAGACATTCTGGACCACTCTGAAAGCCACTACGTCAGACTACACAGAGAAGCAATTGAAATCCATAAGCACATGGACAACTTTAACAGAAAGGAAGAAACTATGAAAATGAACAGAACTTGGCTGCCAGTGTTGAAAAATACTAGAGTCAAGACAGTGTCTAACCAGCTCCACACAAACACAGGATGACCATAGACAAAAGAAACAAAGGCCAGGATACTTCTATTCAGATGCTCCCACCAGTGACCTTGCTATCTCCTGTGTTACTCCCATGCTATAGTCTTCATTGTTACTCATACTTCTATTCAGATGCCCTCAACTATTGACCTGGTTGCCTTCTTTGTTACTCAGAGACAATGTTTCTCCACCCACCCTGGACACTCCAACAGATATATATACCCCACTTGCTTTCCCAACATCAGATCCTCTGAAGATGCCAGCCACAGATGCAGGCGAAATGTCAGGAGAGAATGCTGCTAGAACACGGCCATACAGCCCGGAAACCACACAGCACCCAAGTGATTCCGGCCATGAAAGCCTTCGACAATATAATCTGACCTCAGTTTAGAGGAAAAAATTGCCAAGGGGGAACATGCTAGAAATTGCATTGTGCCGTCGACTGCCAGTGGACATGGTGATGAGCATCGATGGAGGGAAAATGGCTGCTTGCCCTGATGGCTCCGGGGGTCTCTGAACACTGGTGATAGGAGTGTTTTTTTAAATAATTTTTATTGTATCATTTGAATATTACATTTTATATTAATGCTTTTCTTCATTCGTTTTCAAACAATACATTTCCCCCTTTTTCCCCCTCCCCCCTATATTTTTTCATAGTTTTATCAAACAGCAGTAAGTTCATTCTTTGTAATCTCTTCTCCCATTTCTCCTCATTGATTCCAGCTTCTTTCATCCAGTCCGCATATATGGTCCATATCTTCAAGATTTCACTCTGTTTATCTTGCCACAGTTTATTCTTTATTATTTTTTTGAAAATGTCCAGTGTCACTTGTTCCCAGATATATTCCAACCATTTCTGGATTGTCCATTTTTTCTTTCCAGCCTAAAGCTATTGTTGCATGTGCTGCTTTGATCATTATTTTATACATATAGCTATATTTTTAATCTACCCTTCTATCCTCCATTACACCCATGAACGTTAAATCATTATTTATCCCAATATTGATCTTCACCAGTTTCTCGATATATAACATTACGGTTGTCCAAAATTTTTTCACTTCTATACATTCTGTCCACATATGGCTATAATATGCCTCCTGATCTCTGCAGTGCCAGCATTTAAGGACTAAGTCCTTTAACCATATATGCTAGTTGTTTTGGTGTTCTATACCATTTCAATATCACTTTTCTTTCCAATTCCATATATTTCTCAATCTTTATATTTTTCCAACTGTCTATTAAATTTTCAGTTTTCCCAGTGTCTAGAGAACCTTCCCTCTCCCATTTTTGATTCAATGTTCTTATCATAAAGTCTTTATCATCAACCATATACTTATATATATGTCCCAAAATTTTCCCTTTACATTTTTCATATAGTTCAAAACATTTAGCCATTATACATTCTCCTCTTATTCATGAAACCTTTATCCTTTCCCAAATGCCCCTCAAGACCAACCAATTCTCATTATCTCCTAACTCTATAAAATTTTGTAAGGTCATAATTTCTCCTCCTTCTCTTATCAGATTTGCAACAGTCTGAATCCCTTGTCTTTTCAATATTTTTATTGCTTTTTTTCCATCTTTTCCGGCCACACTTGCCAATGGTGCCACATCCAGAGTACCGGGCATACATTTACCTCTCCATATTTCCCATATATATAACACCTTTCTTGGCCCTATTGAAGAAGAAGAAGAGTTTAGATTTATATCCCCCCTTTCTCTCCTGCAGGAGACTCAAAGGGGCTTACAACCTCTTTGCCCTTCCCCCCTCACAACAAACACCCTGTGAGGTAGGTGGGGCTGAGAGAGCTCCGAGAAGCTGTGACTAGCCCAAGGTCACCCAGCTGGCGTGTGTGGGAGTGTACAGGCTCATCTGAATTCCCCAGATAAGCCTCCACAGCTCAGGCGGCAGAGCGCGGAATCAAACCCGGTTCCTCCAGATTAGATACACGAGCTCTTAACCTCCTACGCCACTGCTGCTCCATTGCTGTTTGGTTCCCTCTCTTCAACTCATTATTAAATATTCCATGGGCACCAATCCCTTCATTTATTTCATTTTCAAATTTAGCCCATCCTTCAATGTTTTCTTCATTTATGTTCATCAGACTTTTAATCTGGAATGCTTCATAGTACTCTTGCATTTTAGGTATCCCCCATCCTAAATAATTTTTCGTCATGTATATTATCTTGTTCATAATTCTTGGATTTTTTTGATTAAACACCCAAGCTTTTAACTTTCTGTCCCATTCCTCAAATTGCTTCTTCTTGATTTCTAAAGGAAGAGTTCAAAATAGATAAAACATTTTCGGCATTATACACATTTTTAGTGCTTTGATTTTCCCTGTAATCGATAAAGTCTTCTTATCCCATTCTTTTAATTGTTTTAATATTTTTCCATCTTGCCTCATAATTATATTTAAACATCTTCTCCTTTCTATGTGTTATTATAATACCTAAATATTTAATTTTCTTTGTTACTAGTTTTCTATCTAATTGTCTTTTTTCCACATTAACCCCCATTATTTCTGTTTTTTCCATATTAACTTTTAATCCAGAGTATTTAGTATATAATCCAGAGTATCTAGGATAATTTTTAATTCTTTCATTGTATCTACCGGGTTTGCCGTTATTATTAATATATCATCTGCAAATAAGTTCAATCTTATTTCTTCATGTTTTACTTTATATCCTTTTATCCTTCCATTATTATTAATCCTTTCTGCCAGGAATTCCATTGCCATTATAAACAGATGTGGCGATAGTGGGCATCCTTGTTTTACCCCTCTTTCAATATTTATTATTCCTTTCCATCCATCATTTATTCTTATCTTTGCCTTTCCTCTTTGATATATCTCTCGTAGAGTATTTATAAATTGTTTTCCAAAGCCAAAATTTTCCAAAGTTTGAAATAAATAATTGTGACTAACTATACCAAACGCTTTATATATATCTAACTTTATCATTGCATATTTTTTATTGTTACCATGTTCTATTACGTTTAATACGTTCCTTAGTGGGTTGCTAATATCTCTACCTCTTATAAACCCATGTTGCTCTTGTCCTATTAATTTCGGAAGAACATTTTAAAAACTATTTGCAAATACTTTCGCAAAGATCTTGTAATCTTGATTTAATAAACTTATTGGTCTATATGACTCCACTTGCTCTGGATTCCGTCCTGGTTCCACAATTGTTATTATTTCCGTTTCTCTCCATGTCTCTGGCACCTTCTGTCCTTTTAGAATTTGATTAAACAATATTTGCATCTCAGGAATTAATACTTCTGACATTTCCTTGTAATATTCCGCTGTAAATCCATCTAAACCTGGGGATTTTTTGTTTTTCAACTCTTTAATTACGTTAGCTATTTCTACTTGTGAAATTGGCTCTTCCATTTGATCTCTCTGTTCCTGTGTTATAACCTTTTTTGGTTTGTCATCAAATTTTTCATTCTGGACATGACTAAATAATTCCTTATAAAATTCTTCTAATGTCTTCCTTATTTCTTTATTTTCTATTATAAATTTATTATTTTTATCTTTTATCCCTCTTATTCTCTGTTTCTCCTTTCTCTTTTTCAAATAGTTTGCTAATCTTTTCATTGAGTTTATGTTTGTTCTTTGAAATTCATTTTTAATCCATATTTCCTTTTTCCACATCTCTGCTTTATCTAACTCATCTAACTGTGCTTGTAACTTATTTAATTCATTTTTCATTATAATATCATATTTAGTCTGGAGTTGAAACCTTTTATCTTTAATCTCTTCTACTAACTTTTTTCTTTCCAGAGTTACTATTTTATTCCATCTTGCTTCTCTAGCTAAACAATAACCTCTGATTACTGCTTTGGATGCGTCCCACAGTATTTCATCTGAGACCGTTCCTTTGTCTTCTGTGCCCTTCTGATCCTCCAAAGCAACTGCTTAGTTGGGTGACAAGATGAACCACAGCTCTGCCCCAACAGGGATGTTGCTGTTTTCCCTGGCCACATCTCCACTGCTAATTCAATATTCCCAACTTGTTAAACCATTTAAATTGTTAAATTGTCAAGAGAAGTCTAGGAAGATTGTCATAGTGCTTAGTACTGTGGATGGCCATTGCTTATCTTTGCATAGTAGGATCACGGACCAGACCTCTTCCATTTCATGTTTATCCTTGCGAGTTTGTCTTCCTTTACATGATGGTGAACTCTAGTCTACGTATGAAATCTCATGGTTCAGTACATTGGTTGGGTGTCTCCATCATGTGCAGTAGTCCCTCTAAGGCTTCCATACCGCTATGCAGAAGCTCACTCTCACTGAATAGGAATGGAGTCGCCACCGAGAGCACCCCCTGCTGGGTGGCCCTCCAACTTGCCCAGGACCAGTATGGTGCCTGCCCAGCTCATGTGTGAAGTGGCCCTTTGGTCTTTCCTCTCTCTGGAGACTTAAGTGACCTATATATTCATGTTATGGAAACTGAGGATCACTTTAGTACCTCGTACTAAACACGTTTCCTGTTCCTTCTCCAAAGTGCTTTGCAATCTGTGATTCCTGTGGTTCCTCTTCTGCTGCAGTCCATCTTGTTCTAAGTTACTCACAGGGCATATCAATGTTCATTGGTGCAATGAATAATCTCAGCATCTTCTCTCGTAGGTTGCTTTGGAATTGATCAAAGTTGTGGGTGGTTATCCTTTCCAAGCGTATAAGAACTGTTTTTTCAACTTGGCCATTCCAGTAATTGTCTTTACAGAAACAGCTGAAGTGAGAAAAACAGCTATAAGGTAAATAGGACAAATCAAATGAAAGATTGGGATGCATTCCTTGTAATTACTGTCCTGTGGATCGTCTCAATTATTTTTCTCAGATCAGGAAATTCAAAACCTCTGGATATGTTGGAAGGGGCAACGTCAATATTGTTCACCGGCCATTCTTCTGTAAATGTCATGTTGTTCTGTTTAACTCTTTGAAAACCTGGCTCACCTTTCCAGTTTTTTTGTGCTTGAAAGATGCACCTCAGCCCTTCCAATGTCCATTTGGTATATTTTAATTTTTTATGTTTTTACAAGTGAGAGTCCCAGGAAGACTTGTGGGGTATGTATGGGTGTGTGGGTGTGTCTGTCAGTCAGTTTTTATTTTTTGATTGACTAACATATATAAATAAAACATACCTTATGTCACATGAACATTTTTAACAACCTGTACTACTGGGGACCCTCTGTTATTCTGTTACCCATGTGGAAGAACTTTGCCACTGTGTGTGGAATATTAAAACTTGGTCTTCAAGCAAAAAATTAACTAACAAATCAGTAGGGCAGTTAGAATAGTGGGGGTCATCAAAGTGTTGTCTTAGGAACGGCACTATTAGATGTTTTCTGACCTCTTTGTATATTTGACACTGCTGTAAAATATGCAAACATAGAATCATAGAGTTGGAAGAAACCCCAAGGCCATCAAGTCCAACCTCCTGCAATGCAGGGACACATAATCAAAGCACTCCTGTCAGAGTAAGCTTTTGTTCTTTGCGTTTGTGTTTTGTGGCAGAAATGGGATATCATTTACAATCTGGGACAGATGGACAGTTTTTGGGAAAGACGATTTCACACTCTTGGACTTCATAAATGCCGTCAAAGTAAGACATTTGTGTTAAATTTTCTGTAGAAACTGTTCTGGAAAAGAGGTTTTTCTTGACTTGCCTGTTTGCGTTGCAGTGTAGTGACTACGTGATTGTCCGCCCTGGTCTCAAGGTGCAGTCAGTCCTCTTGCTCAGATTCGTGGCAAATACAGCATTAAAAAAGACCATACAAATTGGAAATCTTTTTGAAAACTACATTTTGTTTTTTGATACAAAAAGGTTACAGACCTGTCATGCCCGTCGACCTCCTCCCAATAACCAGATTCAGGTTTACCTAAATCAGTTTATTGAATCAGACTTAAAAACAGGCAAACTCCAGGAGGTTTTGCTGGATTTAAAGTTCCCACCGTAAGCAGCAGCAGCCCCTGTCCCCTGACAGCTTTCCCAAAAGCAAAAGTGTTCACAGGTCGTGCCGTTCCTACAAGGCCAGAACCCGTGGGAAAGGCCAGGTGCTGCCTGGCTAGGGAGGGAAACAGGTACTGCAAAGCCTCTGAACAAGCTAAGCTCAGAGGTGTAGCTGGCCCAAATGCACCCAGTGCACACTCTGTTTCCCCCCAATTCCCCCCTGTTGTGCCCCCCCCCCACGACACCCTCAGTCCTAGTGCCTACCTAGTCTCCTCGCAGGGAAGGGAAGCAGACGCCCATGTCTGGAACTGCAGCAGCAGCCCCTGACCTTCCTTGCAAGTAGGCAGCCAGTCTCCTCACAGGGAAGGGAAGCAGGCACTCATGCCTGGAGCTCCAGCGATGGCCCCTTCCCTTCCCTGCGAACACACTGGCTGCCTGATTGCAGGGAAGGGAAAGGGGCTGTGGCTGCAGCTCCAAGTGCAGGCGCCCCACTTTCCTTCCTTGCGAGTGGACTGGCTGCCTGCTCGCAGGGGAGGGGAAGGCAGCGGGCACACCACTTCCCTTATCTCCGAGCAGGCAGCCTGCGAGGGGGAGGGGTGATTTTCCGCCCCCCACGTGACCCACCAGCACGCGCCCAGTGCGTGGCGCACCCCCAGGCTCCCTTATAGCTATGCCTGTGGCTAGGCTGTGTCCCAGGCAGGGATCCTTTAATGCCACTGTCTCCGAGACTCCCCTGGGCAAGCCTGGCAAGACCCTTCTGGGGGAGGGGCCTTGACGATGGGATGGGTAGAATGTTTGTTGTTATCCTGTTTAATCTGTAATTGGATTTGCCGCGTGGCTTTCTGGATAGCGCAGCATAAAATATTGTTGCATTTGTGTGTTTCAGGAGAAATATGGGATTGAGCCAACTATGGTAGTTCAGGGGGTTAAAATGCTGTATGTCCCAGTAATGCCTGGGCATGTGAAAAGGCTGAAGCTGACGTAAGTATTAACCCCATAGACCCCGGGTGGGTCTGAAGGTTTGATCAAAGCTCCCATTGTTTTCCTGGAGCATAGAGGCAGCTTATTCTTACAGCAGAAAATGGTATATGGCGTCTTTGTTAATGAATCTATTATTCATTCAGACATTTATTTAACATGATTGATTGATTGATTGATTGATTGATTGATTGATTGATTGATTGATATCCTGCTTATCCTCATGATTCAAGGGGGCATACAATAATAGTTTACAAAGCATTTCCAAGTAAAACAAAAAATAAAATGACAAACTCAAGTCACTCCCCCCCGCCCCCGTCCTGCCTTGCTTTAGAAGGTGCCTTCTTCCATCAAAACCCTCTCAAAAGGTTCTGGGCAAACAGGCAGGAACTGCAGCACCTCCTGAAGATCTCCAAGGAGAGGGCCCTTTCCTCCCCCCCTTCAGGGTGCCTGTTCCCCAGAGCTGGATGGAAAAGACTGGGGCTCTGGGTGATGCACGATGGGCCACCCTAAGTGGTGGGACAGCCAACAGATGGCTGCCTGGCGACTGTAACCAGTAGACTAGGACGTATGGAAAGAGGTAGTCCTTCAGCTACACTGGTCCCAGATCATGAAGGACTTTAAAGCTCATAATAAACAGCTGGGTCAGATATCTGAGGAAGGGTGCTTTTATTCTTAGCTTACATCCTGGAAATCTTGCTGGTATCTAAGGACTTAAATCCAGCCCTCTGAAGCTGCAGTGTGATGTTTCCATAGCATCCTAAATCTGTTGGTTTAGAAACTGATTTCTCTGTTAACTTATTTTATCAACTGTCAGATTTTTCTTTGCTTAGGTTGGCTCTTACTGTTGGATGCCTGCTGTGTGTTTATAACATTGGAAATATACGTTAGAGCCGGTATCTAGAGTTCAGGAAAGGCGAACACTTTCTGTTTCAATTACTGCTTCTTAACTTTTGATTCCTGTCTTATAGGATGCAAAAACTTATGAAACCATCTGTGGATAAGAAGTATGCAGATCTCACAGTGTCCTTTGCGCCAGAAATGGATGGTGAAGAAGACTTGGCGGGGCCCCCAGTTCGATACTATTTTGCCCACAAAAACAACTGATGTAGACATACTCCTCATATTATAAAGGACTATATGAATGGTGTGTGGTGTCTATCCATTAAAAATATGGTACTACATACTTGGTTGAAGCCTTAATTCAGAAGTGAATAGTGGCAGTCAGTTAATTGCAGTGAGGAGTGGTATAGGAAACCTGATAGATTGTTGAGCCTGTCTTTTCCTAAGAAGGACCTAAAACTTGTTGGAAAGTATCACTCTTTTTTGAGAACCTCTGTCAGAAGCCAAGAACTGTGGCAACTTGCGTGGCACAAGTGGAACTTTAAATGAGCAAGTGATAGAGATTCAGAAAAACGCATTTCTTTTCCCACAGTGTTCTTCTGAATCTTCACCCTGAGGCAGACAGTCCTAGCGGTGCTCTGTAAAAATAATATGTTCTTTCCTTTGGGTTTTTTTGTCGGGAAGGGGGATTGTTCCCTTCAGATCAAGATTCACTGTGATTTGCTGCACAGCTGATGCAAAGGCTCTGGATTGAGAGGAAGCCATGCTGGGATTTCAAATGTTTTATCCAGCTTCTTGTAGTCAAGGCAGAGAGTATTTTGAAGTGAACAAATGCAGGGGTCCCTCTGTGTGTTTTGGGAGGGAGCTATACACAACATCCCCTTTCCCTTCATGATGAGACCTAGGTGTTTTCCAAAGACATGGGCTGGTGTTTAGTTTGGTCCAGAGTCTGAAAACAATTTGCATATTTTAAATTCAGGGCACTGTCCTAAGGGTTAATGTTTGACATTTCATATAGAATAAAGGCAGGTGTGTGACTCCCTTTTTACTTACATAGAACCATTCGCCAATGGTACTGATTTCCTGTGAGATGTGTTCTCCTACTTCAGTAGTCCGAAAGTCCAAAATAGGATGCATTTTGAGAAATACCTTGGTTGTAGAATCATAGAGCTGGAAGAGACCACAAAGGCCATCAAGTCCAACCCCCTGCCATGCAGGAACACCCAATCAAAGCACTCCTGACAGATGGCAATCCAGCCTTTGTTTAAAAACCTCCAAAGAAGGAGACTCAACTACACTCTGAGGAAGTGTATTCCACTGTCCAACAGCCCTAACTCCAGAAGTTTTTTCTGATGTTTAGGTGGAATCTTTTTCCTTCACCTGGAACCCATTACTCCTGGTCCTAGTCTCTAGAGTAGCATAAAACAAGCTTGCTCCCTCACCAACATGACATCCCAACAAATATTTAAACATAGCTACCATGTTCCCCCTTAACCATCTCTTTTCCAAACTAAACATAGCCAGCTCCCTAAGTCTCTCCCCCAGGGCATGGATTCCAAACCTTTTTCCATTTTGGTCACCCTCCTCTGGACCCATACCAGCTTGTCAATATGCTTCTTGAATTGCAGTGCCCAGAACTGAACACAGTGTTCCAGGTAAGATTTGGCCAATGCAGAATAGAGAATATTGATGCATCCCAGAATTGCATTGGCTTTCCTGGTTGATGCATCACACTGCTGACTCATGTTCAGCTTGTGGTCTACTAGGACTCCAAGATCCCTTTCACATGTAGTATTGTAAAGCCAGGTGTCACCCATCTTATATCTATGCATTTCATTTTTTTCTGCCTAAGTGGAGTATCTTTCATTTATCTCTGTTGAAGTTCATTTTCTTAGCTTTGGCCCATCTCTCTAACCTATCCAGGTAATTTTGAATCCTGCTTCTGTACTCTGGGGTATTAGCTACTCCCCCCAGTTTGGTGTCATCTGCAAATTTGATTAGCGTGCCCTCTATTCCATCATCCAAGATAAAAATACTGAATAGCACTGGGCCCAGGACATGGTCCTGTGGCACCTCACTAGTCACTTCTCTCCAGGATGAAGTTGAGCCATTGATGAGCACTCTTTGGGTTCGGTAAGTCAACCAATTGCAAATCCATCTAACAGTAGCATTGTCCAGTCCACATTTTACTAGCTTAGTTGCAAGAATGTCATGAGGCACCTTATCCAAGGCTTTACTAAAATTTGGGTATACTACATCAACAGCATTCCCTTCGTCTACCAAGTGTGTCACTCTATCAAAAAAAGATGAGATTAGTCTGGCATAATTTGGTTTTGAGAAACCCATGTTGACTTAGTGATCACACTCTTCCCTTCTAAGTGCTTACACACTAATGAACTGCTCCAGAATCTTTCCTGGCATTGATGTCAGACTGACTGGACAGTAATTGTTTGGGTCCTCTTTTTCCCCCTTTTTTGAAGATGGGAATGACATTAGCCCTCCTCCAGTCCACTGGGACTTCTCCTGTTATCCAGGAGTTCTCAAAGATCATAGCAAGTGGTTCTGAGATTACTTCTTCCAGTTCTTTTAATACCCTGGGTTGTAGCTCATCAGGGCCTGGAAATTTGAATTCATTTAAAGTAGCTAGATATTGCTGTACCACCTCTTTATTCTATGCTGAATTCCCCCTACTGTATCTTCTGTTCCATTTTCCCCTGGATGAGCACTGTTTTCTTTTTGAAAAAAGACTGTGGCAAAAAAAGGCGTTCTCCATCCCTTGTTAGCATTTTGCCATCTTCTCCATGCAGTGACTCTGTCCTATCTTTTTTCTTCTGTTTTCTACAGACATACCCAAAAAGGCCTTTTTTGTTGTTTTTAACCTCTCTGGTTGTTTCTAACCTCATTGTGAGCTGTAGCTTTTCTGATTTTCTCCCTACACATCCTGGTTATTTGTTTGAATTCCTCTTTGGTGATTTCACCCCTTTTCCATTTCTTCTACATGTCCTTTTTAAATCTTAGCTCAGTTGAAAGTCCTTTAGACATCCACCCTGGTTTCCTTAGACACCTCCCATTTTTCCTCCTCATTGGAACTGTTAGAAATTGTGTTAGTATTTTTAACCACGGCACCACACCCAGTAGTTTCCTAAGCTTCGGGGATGGGGCGGTATAGAAATCCAAGAAATAAATAAATAAGCTTACTGAAGTCTGCTTTCTTAAAGTCAAGGATGTGTGCCTGGCTACACTTTGGCCCTTTCTGTATGGGCCAATAAATGTGGGGTGAAACCAGGGTACATGAGCCCAGTGGAACCCCAGGCTGTTCGCATGACTCCATGTGGGCGGCCCCAGAGCTAGTGCAGGCCACCAACACACCTTCACATGGAGGTGCGTCCGTTTTTCCTGTACCCCCTTCTCACCATTGAACGGCTACATAGGCAGGCAGAGCTGCACCCCCAGAGGCTTGCTGACGCCAGAGGTGCCTGCCTGCCTCTGCAGATGAAACCCAGGAGCTAAAGAAATGGGAAAATGCAGTTGCATAACACGTCTCCTGTCCAGCCATTTGCTTGGCCGCGGCTGTGAGGTGTGTTAAAAGTATTGCAGATAGTGCAATTCTTGAATCACCCATGTTGGGGGGTGGGGGACACAGGACAGATTCACATTAGGAGCACGATCCATGTGAAATCTGTTCGCCACCGCCACCAAACCCGGGTTTTATCCCACCCTTAACCCATGTTTATTGGCCCGTGCGGAAAGGGCCTTGGTATCCCTTTCCACTGTATAACAAACATGATCACCCCCACCTAAGGATCCTGCCACTTCCACTCCACTTATCCACTCATCATTATTGGTTAGAAGCAGATCTAAAATAGCTGTTCCCCTTGTTGCTTCTCCCACCTTCTGGACCATGAAACTGTCTGCAAGGCAAGTGAGAAATTTGTTGGACCTGGAAGAGTTTGACTCCCAGCAAATATCCGGTGTGGCGTTCCCCCTCCTCGCCCGGACCCTTCCCTCCCTACCCTAACCTGGGGGTTGGTCTCCCAAGATGGTGACTCTCCCAATTGGCTCGAGGGGCCAAGAAACAGCTGCGCCCACAAGGCGCCTGGTCTACGTGGTAGCCCTTGCCCACGCCACCCTCCTCCTAGCAGGTGTCTCTGCCTTCCTTCCCCTGGTTGACTTGAGAGTTCGCACCCTCCCTCTCTCTCTCTCTCTTGTTGCTTCACAGGGAGAGGAGTTTCCAGCCTGTGTGAAAGCCTCTCACCCTGTTACTGCACAGGGTTGGGACCAGCCTAAACCGTGCCCTAGGTTCTGGCAGGGGGTCTGGACTCCAGGGTCCTCTTCCCTCCTTCCTACTTCCCACCATTGAGCTGTCCCCTTCCCTTGTCTGTTCACATCGCCACCCACATTCCCTGCTGCTGCGACGGCTCCTGACTCTCCCTTTCCCACTTCCTTATTTCCCTTTTGCCCTCTCATTTCTCTCCCTCGTCCCAGCTGCTTCCCCAGCCCATCTCCTACATTCGCCTCAGCTGTGGGTGGGCAGGTCCTGCTGGGCCTTAAACTCCTCTCTTCCTTGTCTTTCTCATTGAACAAGGCCTCTAAGGCCTCCACTGTCCCTGCAAAAGGCTCCTCTGCAGCCTTCCCATCACCCACGGTGCCAGCTCGTGCATGACCCAGCGGGGCAAGTTCGGGTGCTGCGGCTGAGCCCGGACATCCGGATAATTGAAATCTCCCTACTATTTCTCTCTGTGAAAGTTTGGTAAGCTATGTCCTTCAATGGGGGAGTAGAGATGAAATGACCACCTATGCATACAGATCCTTCCTTCCCAGAGCCTCAAAATCCCTTCTGATGTCCTAAAAGCTACGTCTTACAGTGTCATTTGTTCCTATGTGGATCCAAAGGGAGGGGTAACAGTCAGTGGGCTCAACAAGTCATCTCAGCCTCTCTGTGACATCTCTGATTTTTGCCCCAGGGAGATAGCACACCTCTCAATACGTCTTGTCAGCCTGCAAATGACTGTTTCTGTTCCCCTCAACCAGGAGTCCCCTACCACCACCACACGACTTTTCGGGGGTTTTGCAGGTGCGTTTGTCTGTGTCCGGGAAGCTTTCCAGATCTGAGACCACATCAACGGCTAAGTCCACACAACTCTGGTCAATGATGCTTACCTTTACTGGAGTGTTGTGTTTGTGTATTCTTGTAGTGCAAAGCTTGTAAAGGCAAAAAACAACACAAAGCCCTCTTGATGCAGCATACCATACTTGGCCTGAAATTGGTCTAACTAAAGCTGAAACAACACATTTTAAATCGAGTCCAATGTTACAGAAAGAAGAAGTAAGATATATATTTGGCTCTGGAAGTTTTTAATGCAATGGTGATGCACGGCTGACACATCCTTGATGAGGTACATCATTGCCTTTAGATATTTTTTTAGCTCTTGGCTAGGACAGAAGTCAGACCCACATCAGAGATGCTTGGCCTTTGAAATCCAGTGGTTTCCAGTTTCCAGCATCAGAGAAGTGGTTATTTTCCCTCTTTTTCTGACTTTACCGGGCATGGTGCAGAGCATCCCATCCATGTTGTCTGTTTTCCAGCTTGTAGGTATTTGGGAACCAAAGTAGTATTTGCTGTATGAACGGAAACTCCTACCAAAATTATTTCACTGTTAGCGCATCAGTCGTACAATGTAGCAGCTCTTCGTACATTTTTTGTAGTCAGGCCTCCATTTGTTAAAATGTCTTACAATTTAATGGTTTGAATTTGGAAAGAACTTCTTAGTTGTTTTGCTATCAAGGTAGAGCTGACTTATGGTGACCCTTCATGGGGTTTTCAGGGCAAGAGACATTCAGAGGTGGTTTGCCATGGCCTGCCTTCGCTAATCACAACTCTGGCAATTCCTTGGAGGTCTCCCATAACCAGGGTCAGGGCTGTGGGTGTGACTGGCCCAAAATCACCCAGCAAGTGTCCATGGCAGAGTGGGGATTCAAACCTGGCTTTCCCAGATCCTCGTCAGACACCACAGCCACAATGCCACACTGAGACCCAGAAATTAGGGTGGAGTGGAGAAGCACTGCAGACTTAATGTCAGTTTCAAATCAGTTTTTTTGTTATTTAAATTATGTTTTGGATAAGGCAAGCTACTGTGATGCAGAAAGAGATGTACGATAAGAGTAGTAGGGCCAGGACAGCTGCTGTGAAGTTCCTGCAAGAAACTGGGCCTTTTTGACCACTGGCTGTAATGGCATCTTGCATTTCTTAGCTTCAGAGAATTGCAAAAGAAGTAGCAATTTGACTAATAATACAAATGGCAGATTTTTCCTATGTGATACTAGAGGCAGAATCAACTCCTGACGCAGATTATGATACCAGTTGCAGAACAAAAGAATGAGTTCCGTAGATTCTGTGCCATTGCAGGGACAGACGCTTGCTGGTTAAGGAGTTCTCATACAGCGGCCCTGAAGGGCCTCAGATGGAAACACATTCAGCCCAGCCATACCAAACAACTTCCAAGATCTTACCACTGTTAGATTTTTTTAGGTAATTAGCCATACCAATTTAGGCCAAATTCAGTAGGGAAGCATAGAGGTAGATACAAGCCACAAGGTTGCTGGGCGTACATCCTTAAATCTTTGTATCACAGCTTCAAGAGCCATGTCTGGGGCAAGCAAAGCAAGCAAGGATGGTGCAAGGGCATAAGAGGTTTTGTGTTCAGCGAACATACGCCAACAGCTAACATACTCCTCTCCTGTATGTCCTCCTGACAGTTCCATCAATCAAAGAAGCTTGTTTGGGGGGTACATAAGACAGGGCCTCTTGGGTGGCAGCCCCATATTTATGGCACACTCTCCTTGGGCAGGTGCCCCCTCGCTTGCAATCTTTAGGAGGCTGTTGAAGATGGCTTTATTAAGGTTCAATTTGGTTAAGTGTAGTAGCAGTCCTGAACAGAGCTTTTAAATTTTGGTTTTATGTTTTCTGATGCAGTTTATTTGCTATGTTTTACCTCTTTTGGGGAAGGTGAGGAAAACCGAAGCTAACAAGTGTCTTAAACCAATAGTCTGCTATGGAACAGCGTGTCCCAGTTTCATAATGGGAGCTACGGCAAGGAAATGCTATTCGTTGGGATGGTGTGAATTGGGGCAAGGAAATTTTGCCTGTTCAGTCTTAGGGGGGTTGTTTTTAAACGCAATATACATCCTGCCCTGCAAGAGCACGAGAAAAACAGAGGAGAAAACCAGTGTAAGCCACAACTCAAATAAGCACCCGTACAAACACCGACAGGACACGTGAAGCCCCAGGCAGAATTTTTTGCGGGGTGGGAACGCCCCAGCAGGGGTCTGCAACCTGCGGCTCTCCAGATGTTCATGGACTACAGTTCCCATCAGCCCCATGGGAATTGTAGTCCATGAACACCTGGAGAGCCGCAGGTTGCAGACACCTGCCCCACGGAAACAAGGCTGACGCAAGGGGGTAGGCCACTCTCCGGGGGCGGGGGAGCTGCACGCGGGTCTTCTGGAGAAATGACGCGGCCACATGGTACGCAGGACAGGACATCCAGCGCGGGCACACTCTGACCCGGCCCATGGAGGCGGCCGGGGGGGGGGGGGCGTCTGTAGGAAGCGAAGTGGGTCCAAATGACTGCGACGAAGTCTGGCCACGCAGGTTCCCGCTCGGGCCACGAAAGCTCCTGGCTGCCCAATGCGGGGCTCCGCTGCCTGCCGGGCTCCTCCCCAGCGGGGCCGCCGAGGGAACGGGAGGCTCATCGGAATCTGCGGTCCGGCGCGGAAAAGAGGCGCGCGGCCCGGATCCGGCTTCCTGCTGCGCTCGGGGAGAGGGGGTCACGTGGGGTGGGCTTCCGCCTTCCCTGCGCGGCCGAGGGGGCGTCCATGCGGGCGGTGGAATCGAGCGCGGGCTCCGATTGGCCAGCGTCGCTCGGCGGGTCTTGCTCCGCCAACGGGAGGCGGGAGCGGCGTGGGCGGGGCCGCGCTGCGTGTGTGCCCGAGGGGGCGGGCCCAGCCAATCCGCGCCCTCCTTCCTGCCGGCGGCGGGCGCTTCGAAGAGGGCCGCCGCGGCGCCGAGCGGGATGGAGCGGCGGGTGAGGCGCGGCCCCTCTCCAGCCGCCCCCGGGAGAAGGTGGCACCCGGAGAGGCGCGGGAGCTGTGCGCGGGCTTTGGGCGGCCTCGGAGGGGGGGGGAGGGCGGGGCGCTTGGGAGGGAGGGAGGGGTCCCGCCCCCGGAGGAGGGGAGCGGCCTCGGGGCCCGGAGCGGGGGCGCGGGAGGGGTCGTTTTCCTCATGGAGCGTTTTCCTACGCGCCTGCCCCCCCCCCCCCCCCCCGGAATCTGCGCGGCGTCAGAGCCGTTCTCTGCCTCGGCCCGTCCGGTCTCTCTGGGTCGGGGACGACGACGTCACTCCCCAGGAACAGGCTCAGCGGGCCCCGCAGGCGGCTGCAATGGGAGGCTTCTTAAAAGCGGGCAAAGCCGCCCCCCCCCCGGCCCCCCCCCCCGGCCCAAGCGCCGCGTTTCTCCTGTGAGGGCGGGACGGCGCTCCCACCCTGCCGGCGTGGCCAGTCGATGCAGCCCCCCCACGGCCACAGTGCCGGGGCTGCCCGGCTCTCTGCTTCTCGGGCGCATTCCCTCCCGGGGACCTCCGCGCCGGCACCCCTGGGATTCCAGGCGTCGGGCCATTTTTGGGCCGGCAGAGGACCAGGCCATTCCTGGTTGGAGTCAGCCAGGGCTCTTTGGATCATCGTTGAGTCTCCTTGGAAGAATCTCGGTCCTTCCTGGTCAGGAGGGGATTCTGTACATTCTCAGAAGTGCCTGTTCAAGATGCTAAAAACTTTGAAAAGAGACACGGACAATCCAGACACTTTCCCTTGGTAAATAATTGATTTACTGACAAAAACTTCAGTGTACTTCTCCACCATGCAAGCATAAGCAATTCTTGTGAAGATCTTTGGTGTTAAGAAAAGGAAGCGAACAGTTTGTGTAGATATATACATGAGCATCTTTATAATAACGATTCTTTATCAGCAGCGTTTCAATTACTGGCCAAGATACTTCAATACAGAAAGGTAATTAAATTTTAAACTATAAGTTTTAAAAAATGCTTTGGGACTCTGTTCCAAAATTCCACAACTTGGTATTCACGTTTATTTGTAGTTGAACATATGAAGTTGCCAAGGGGCTTGCCAGTAAACTTTATGCAGTTCTTGACAAAGAGCTTAATATGCGACCTCAGAAAACAAAGAGCCAGCCATTTATCAGGATCACAGGATAACTTGGATCTCAGGGTGTGAAGAAGAATGGCAGGTCCTTGGATTAGTCTTCCTTTAATTATATTGAGAGCAGTGGCATAAATCTGCAGTTGGATTCCAGGGGACTGGCAGACAGGTCAGAAAAGGTGAGATGACTATGAGCAACTTGGACTGCATAGGAGGCCAACAATACCATGAGGATTTAAATCAGCGAACAAGTCTAAATTCGAATAATAAAGTCTAAATTCTGACTGAGAAATTTCAAAACTGAGTTTGCAGAAAACTCTGCCGTCCTGTTTTTCCATTGTAGAGTGTGTCATAGTACATATATATAGGGCCTCCATATTTCAGCCATGAGTGGTGGTGGAAGGTACTGTCAAGATGCAGCTGACTTCTGGTGACCCCCTGGGATTTTGAAGGGAAGAGACAAACAGAGGTGGTTTGCCATTACCTGTTTCTGTGTAGCAATCCTGCACTTCCTTGCTGGTGCCCCATCCAGTTACTAACCAGGGCCAATCCTGCTAGCTTCTGAGATCTGATGAGACGGGGCTAGCTTGGACCAGCCATGAACACTCACCATTATTTGTGAAACAGTGTTGAATTCCCATGGAAAGTACAACCAATTGGAAATCTTGAGAGAATCTCATCCATGCCACTGTGAATGTCAAGTCTCCCCTTTACCCCAACAGACAATGTCCCTGATGAAGCAGCCACGTCTCTAGCCACCAGAGATTGCTGATTGGTCCTTCTGTGCAATTATCTTCAGATGTGGGAAGTGCTGTTGTGTGCAGCCGGCTTTAGATTATGAGGCAATACTACAGCATCTTTCATTGGAAGATGCAGTTCACAGATAATTGTAATCTGTCACTTTTCTGTGCCTCACCAGTAGCATTCTGTCTCTGAATGCCAATCTGGCACTGCCATTCTGTCGTTCCATGCCTTGGATGGGTACTGTACATATAAGAAAGCCCAACAATAGAGATAATATTTATTTTAAAAACACAATAGAAGCAGCTATTACAGAACCCATAAAGGTGATAGTTTAAAAGCACCAATTAGGACTGCCAATAATCAAAGCTAAATCAATCAAACTGCAGTCCTCAATAAATCTGCCTTCAGCTGCCTCCTGAAGATTGACAGGGCCAGGGGAATATCCCTAAGGAGGTTGTGGGTCTGCAACAGAAAAAGCACCAAACGAACCTCTTTAATGGGTGGGACAGTTGGGAGGACGTCTGAATTCCTGACAGGGACGTATGGGAGAAGTGATCCTTCTGAGACCCTGGTCCTGAACCGTGAAGGACTTGTCATCTGTAGAGGAGATAATGGATCAGGTGTTTTTGGTTTCATTGCTTGTTACGGAAGTATTACCTGATATATTTTCTATTTTGCCAGTAAATACCGGTTGGAAGTAGTTGTTAAGTGGCTTATTCCATGATTTTTTTTTTCCTCAAAGGCAGGCGATTGACATACAACCAGGAGAGAATGTTGCAAAATATATCCGAGATTTCTTTGATAGTAAGTCCGTTATTTTATATGTAGTTTACGGTGCAGTGTATAACCCTAAAACTCCTCTGGTAGAGCAGTTAGGCATTTGGTTGAAGGGAGTAGTTATATTCGATCTATACAAAAGAATAAGAGTTTGGATTTATATCCCCTCTTTCTCTCCTGTAAGGAGCCTCAAAGATGCTTACAAACTCCTTTCCCTTCCCCCTCACAACAAACACCCTGTGAGGTCGGTGGGGCTGAGAGAACTCAGAAGAACTCATTAGCCCAAGGTCACCCAGCTGGTGTGTGTTGGAGTGTACAGGCTAATATAAATTCCCCAGATAAGCCTCCACAGCTCAAATGGCAGAGCGGGGAATCAAACCCGGTTCCTCCAGATTAGAGGCACTTGTTTCTAACCACTACGCCACTGCTGCTTTTTTAACAGGAGTATATTAGACTTTGTCTCTTAACACAGTGTCACTCTCCTTTAGCTTCTATCAAGGACCATCTGATATCCTGTCCGTCACTTAGCTCATCAAGTTCATCCCCTGATTTGACCCGAAATCGATTTCTGCTTCCTACTGAGCAGGTGAGCCATTTCTGCTGGTCATTGAAGGGGTGAGCCCTCCTGCTTGTGTGCTGGGTAATCCCACTCGGAAAATACAGGGGCAGCTCCTCCAGTCTTCAGTATGAAGTGGGAAGCTGTCCCTGCTAATGGTGCTCATTATTACGGAGGATGCAGCATCACTCACCCGCTGAGGAGGGCATAGGACTGGTCTTCATCCTTGGAAGATACCTGTGGTGTGCTCAGGTGCTCAAAGTCTGCTGAGGCACTTCACAGAATTGAAGGAATGGACGTGAACTTCCAGGTCATGGGAAATACTCAAAAGATACCTATTGCCTTCTGGTGCTGCATTGTGTTGAAGAATCCTCGCACCCGCGTAGTGCCTGTCACTTGCTGTGATGGCTTGTTCTAGTGGGAGCTCTGGATAGCTGCCCCTCGTGCAGATTATTGTACAGTGATCTGGGAACAGAACCCATAATGAACACCTTAGTTGAAGGGAGAGAAACCCCCAGATGGCCTGGCTGGTATTTCCCTGCACTACCTAAGATCTTTCGATTAAAACTCTGTCTGCAGGGGGGAAGTTCATTGTGTGTGCGCCATAATCGGTGCAGCTGCAGATTGGGTTTCCTGACTTGTCGTAATTTGTACTTCTGCTGCACTTCAGTATGAAGCACCTGCATTTTCCCAGGCCAGAAAGGAGCTCTCTGTGGAAAAACCAAGTCTTCTCTGAACCAGCCCTTAGTCCAGTCACAGCTCACATTTAGTTGGCTGCCTGTATTTCAGAAGCAGCGTTTAGCTTCTTTTTTTCAAGTGTGCCTTTACAGTCTCTCTTTTTCCCCCCTTTGAATGTCAGAGAACGCCGGTTGACTCTGATTTGATTAATTCCGTCAGCAGTGCCTTTTCGGCCGGCTGTTCACCACCACGACATGGGGAAGCCAGCAGTTCAGGTGGGCTTTATGGAATTGCTCTTCAGTTTGATTCTAATCTTGTAATGTTGATGTCTTTTAAATACTTCCATTGCTTTCTCCAGTTATGTGGAAATGGGGTGGAGGTGGGGGGCAGTTTGCATATGATGTTAAGGTTTCTGTTGTCCAATTCCTGCACTCCTGGAGGAACACCTTACTGCTGGCACAGTGATGGCAATTTCTGTATTTCATGTAAGCCAAACCAGGGTGCTGTGACGGAGTTGTCAGCACTGCTACACCTGAAACTCACCTTTAAGTCCTAAGTGGCAGGATGAGATGTGCTGAATTGCTAGCATGTGACAGGAAATCTCTTCTTCTTCCATAATCATCATCATCATCATCATCATCATATTTTAGAATTTCCCTCCATAGCAGCGTTTTCGTGATCTGTCTTGCTTCCCATAAAATTCCAAAGTGTCCTCAGGCTCAACAAAATGAAGGATCCCTGGTAGGCTCTAATTTGGTTATCACTTCGGACAGTTGCTGGCTCAGTGGTCACAACGGCAATAAATGTAGGGGGGGACACGGCAACAGGATTCATTTTGACGCAGTGATGTCACTTCCAGTGCAACTGCAGAAGTCACGTAATTGCAGTGCTGAAGCAGACTGAGACCTTGCAGCTCCCAAGTTAGCTCCCTCCTCCACCCCAGCACCTCCTCTCAGCAAAATCAGCTTCTGTGGCTTCTGTAGTGACATTCCTGGACTTGTGTGTGACTGACCAAAGTTTAGCAGCTTCCCCAACAGAAGGTTCGCATTTATGGTGTTTTAATTGGCATATTGTTTTCATCATCTTTCTAACCCACCTGGAGGTCCAGTGTGAGAGAAGGGCCTCTTTCTGGAGGAGGAGGAGGCTGCCATTGGGGCTGAGCTTTCCCACCTGCACAGCCCCACCCTTGGGCCCCTGATTCTGGGGGAGGAGCTGCAGGGCAGATGCTGCTGTGCCTTTGAGCCCCTCCCGAAGTCGGACAAGAGCGGCTTCAAGAGCTGCCTGGGTTACTGCCTCACATTCCAAACATTCAAATACAAGACCTTTATAAGCATGGAAAAAGTCTCCAATGAATTACAATATTAATAGAATAAAATCAGGTCAGTAAAATTCAAAGTTTAGGCATTGAGTGATATGTTACATTCACGACTATCTCATTGCTTGCTGCAAGAACTTAGCAACAGATTCTATTATATTCATATCTTGGGCAGTCATAAGGAAGAATACCGTATGCTCATCAGGGCACCATTTGTTACTCCCAAGCAACAGGGTTATAAGCTTGGTTGAATGAGCAGAACAGGAAAACATGCGCCACTAATTCTATGTAGTGCTGGCCACAAGGACATAGCCTTGTTGCAAGTGGAATTTTCTGGAATCTCCCATCTAATATGGCCGAGGTTAGCACATTCAATCTTGCTAGCGCATACGCCCTGTGTTGTGGATCAGTCAGGTAGTAAAAATAGGTTGCCAACAACTAACTCTTGAAATCCTTCAGCTCCAGGCGGAAGTATTTCTGGCTTGACTGCCAAGTGCTCAAATAAGCTCAATGTTGAATAATTTGTGTTTAATTGTATCAAAAGGCAATATAGGATGTGAGATCCTATTGATTTGATTTCATTTTCAGTACATCTAAGCCATACCAATGATTGAGAATTGGCTAGCATAGCTGCAGTAAGGCTGTAGGGGTCAGATTTGTAATGCAACCTAAGCCAAAGCTTAATCATTAGCAGCCATGATTTTGTTATTAATAGTCTTTGATTTGTTTCTAGACATAGAACTATGTGGGTGACACATTTTGGAATTCCAAGAATTTTGCACAGAAAACACAATCAAAGTCTTTCAGCTGCTTGGTTAAAGGCATTTATGTAGACGGGGATACCATAAAGTAGCTGTGTACTTAATTTGACGTTAAACACCATAAGGGCTGCAAGAACCTACTGATTGCCCTTCGTGTAGCAGATGTGAGAACTGTGACCTTACCACAGTTGATGCTGGTATGGTGGGCAGCAGAACCAGAGTCGGAGAGGAAGAGGAAGTCCAGTATAAATCAGCCAGATATCATGACTGTGGGGGAGTTCTCTGCACCATTTTGCTCAAGCAGATGGGCTCAGCCGACACAGATGATTGTCCTGTGTTTGCTCTGTGGGACCCTGAGGCTTGTTTGTTTGCCCCACTGAGTGTTTGGTCCCCATCTGGGTGCTGTGTGAGCAATTACCCCTCAGCTCTTGAGCACTGGTTCCTGGAGCTTCACTGACACCCTGGCATCTGGGTCCAACGGGCTACCTTCTATGCAGATGTGTCTCTCTGTACAGATTGCCTTCTCAGGATGGCTCAAATGGAGTTGTAAACTTTCCAGGGCTTTTGAAACCACTGAAAACGGACACAATTTCCCCGTTTCTACTTCTGGTGTGGGGGGAGGAAGAGATTTTCGAGAAATCTCATGTCGTGTTGAAGACATATATTAGCTGCCTTTCTTCTGTACTGAGCTTGATTAATTCTTGGTAAATAGGGTCTAAGTTTATATAATTTTACCTGTGGTTAGCAAATAAATTGGGCTGTGTGGCATATTTATGAAACCAAACTGCCTTGGTTTTCTATGGGAAATATAGTGAGTATATCCAGTGTTGAAGAGAGTGACCAGTGGTTTCAGTTCATGCCACCTTAGGCATAATCTGTGTTTTTGCCAACTGAGTTAAAGCTGAAAATGGACATTTTACTATTAAAAAGTTGAATTTGGCTGGGACCCTGCAGTCCCCAGAGGACTAGCAATACATTTGGACATTGAGTTAAACATTGTATTGGAAAGACTGAATTCGTCAAAAGTGCACAAGACACATTGCAGTGTGTTTATGAATGAAGCTGGTCACATTTAAACAACATGCATATTTTAATATATCCACTATACACAGGACTTATCTTTTTCTAATGCTGTAGGTGGTTTTATATTAAAATCTTTATACTACTTGATCTAATGAATAAAATGTCTTAAAGCTCGTGAGACGTGGCATCCCCTGCCCCCACCCTTCCCATGACTGGGCTCAAATTAAGATGGGGGTCTTGATGACATTTTTCTCTGCGGAGTTACTGAAACTCAAAAAATTTTATAAAAGGAAGTTTTTTGTCATTTTATTGATTTTTTTAAAATATCAAAGTAGGTGATGATGTATTCCTTGAAGATCCCCTGACGACTCTTCCCAAGAGGGTGCGGGGTTCTCCTGCTCTCCTCGCTGAGGAACCAAATGTACCAAGGGACCAGGTTGTGGCTCCCCCTGATCGAAAGGACAGCGTGTCACGGTGCATATCATTCCACGGGTACGTGGTCAGTTGTACTTTCTGTGTGACTGTTGGGTGGGTCGTGTTCCTTCTCAGTCAGTGGTTCCCAACCTGGGGCAGGGGTGTGCTCCGCAGCATTTGAGGATTACATATTAAGTTTGCTAATATAGGTGTACAATTTGGGGAAATGGCTTGCCCAGGTTGGGAATGGTTGTTGTAGCTTCTATCCTTCGGGGATAGGACGGTATATTAAATCTAATTAATTAATTAATTAATATAATCAGAAAAAGAAACTGGAGTCCTTGAAATCGTTAGATTATGAGACACTGAATTTGTAGGCCATGTGTTTTCACGCAATGTATTTACAACTGGAAGCTGAGCCATTTCACTTCTGTTTAAAGTACCAAACTGGGAGCTGTACAGGCCTCTCTTTGGTTTGCCCAGGTGCCACTCCCAGCACTTTCCTGCGTGGAAACCTGCCCTGCCCCGCCCCGCAACATGCATCACGTGTAGCCCTGAGGAGAGTCAGAAGCCACCTGCTGTTTCTTCCCTGTGGACACAGCTTTAAACCCTGAAGCTTTGTATGATTTTTCTTTGGTTGCAGAATCTGATTGAGAAACGTTTGCAAACTCCTTGGCTTTATCTATGGGGAATCCAATTATTGTTTTCCAAAGGGTAGTTAAAAACATTGAGCCCCTTGTTCAAATACGCAGGCCTCACCTTGATGATCTTGAGTCCGCAACTTCATGGGCATCAACCCTTTAGGATATTTTTATCTTGTCTGATTACCTGAGTTTTTAAGAGGTTTTAATAGTCTCATTTGCATGTTATTGGCGAGGGGCTATTTTTGAGGTAAGGAAAAGAAGTTGCAGTTCTGTAATCAATAGCTGCCATTTATTTTTAGAGAGCTCTTCTTTCACTTCCTTTTATAGAAATGCCAATACCAAAACGACTTCAGAAATTCCTTTTGGTATCAGCCTTATTTAACTAAATTATTTTTAAAGAAAAATTTAACACATGTAAATCGAGGCTTGAAGATTTCCTATACATTTTTTGTTTCGACAGCAAGAATGAGCACTGTTTCCAGGCATGGAAGGTATTAAGGAAAATATTTGTACTTAGAACTTACTATAGAGTTGTCTGTATGATCAAAAGTCTGCAAGGTGATACATAAATGGATAGGTGAGCGATCAGTATGAATTCCGTGTGACTTTAAAACATTGTTTAGAAGAAGAAGAAGAGTTGACTTTTATAACTCACTTTTCTTAACCATAAGTAGTCTTAAAGCAGCTTACGAACTCCTTCTCTTCCCCTCCCCACAATAGACACCTTGTGAGGCAGTTGGGGCTGAGAGAATTTGGAGAGAACTGTGACTAGCCCAAGTTCACCTAGCAGTTTTCATGTGGAGGAGTGAGGAAACAAACCTGGTTCATCAGATTAGATTCTGCTGCTAATGTGGAGGAGTGGTGAATCCAGCTTGGTTCTCCAGATTAGAGTCCGCCACTCTTAACCATGACACCACACTGGCTCATAGTGTGAACATTAAACCACCTTAAGTCCTGGGGAGAAAAGTAGGCTGGTATTGTTAGATCTGACCGCAGCGTTTGATGTGGTCGACCACAACCTTTTGACCCACTGCCTGGCGGCTTCCGGGGTGTGGGGCACTGTCCTTCAATGGATTGTCTCGTTTCTCCGGGATCGGAATCAGCAAGTGTGGTGCGGGGACCAAGCCTCCTGGAAGTGCCCGCTTCATTGTGGAGTGCCTTAGGGGGCGCTATTATCCCCGCTGTTGTTTAACATCTATATGCGACCCCTTGCTCAGTTGGTACGGAGCTTTGGGCTGATCTGTCATCAGTATGCCGATGACACTCAGCTCATTCTGTTGATGGAGGGGGGAGCCAGCTCTACAGCATTGTTTGGAGGCGGTCGCTGGCTGGTTGCAGCAGAGCAGGTTAAAGCTGAACCCATTGAAAACGGAGATCCTTTGGCTTGGCCACAGGGGAGAGGTTGGGGATTTCCAGCTGCCGGTGTGGGAGGGGGTCTCATTGGCGCCAACCTCCGTACGCAGCCTGGGGGTCCACCTGGATTCGTCTCTTTCAGTGGAGACCCAGGTGGCCCATACGACCCAGGTTGCGTTTTTCCATCTTTGTCAGGCCCCTGCGGCTGGCTCCCTTCCTCTGCCACGTGGATTTAGTCCCTGTGATCCATGCAACGGTCACCTTGCGTTTGATCCAGAGGTTAAAGCTGGTCCAACATGCGGCGGCTCACGGGGGGCACCTTTCGTGATCATATTCAACCCGTGTTGCGTCACCTGCCTTGGCTTCCAGTTGAATTCCGAATCATCTTCAAGGTTAGGGTGTTGACCTTTAAGGCCTTATTTGGCCTGGGACCCTCGTACCTACGGGATCGCATTACCCCATATGTCCGTACTTGGCCTCTGTGCTCAGCAGAGGCTAATTTGCTGGTGGTTCCCGGCCCCTCAATGATGTGGCTGGCCTCCACTCGGGCCAGGGCCTTTATGGCCCTGGCCCCCTTGCCCTGAAATGGGAACACTCTCTTCCTCCCGGCTGTCTGGGCCCTGGGCGGGAATCTTGAAGTGATTTCGCTTATGGGGCCTGTAAGACCGAGTTGTTCCCCCGGGCGTTTAGAGTGCCCAGCCGCTGATAGTGCCCCCCCTTATTCTCCTGTGTTGGGGTCCCTTTACCATCTAAGGGCCCCCCCCCCCCCCCCCCCCCCCCGCTCTTTGGGAGGGTTTTAATAAGGGTTTTTATTGTTGGATGCCACTTATTGTATTGACCGCTGTGTTTTAATTTAATGGATTTTCGTTGTGTCTGTTGTAAAGTTCTGTTGTGCACTGCCCAGAGCCCTTCGGGGGTAGGGTGGTATATGAAACCCAATAATAAATGAAGAAAAAATTATACGACCAAGCCTTCTTAATAAATTCAAATGCAAAATTATCAATTCTCTTATATAAATGCACAGTTTGTCACGTAAATCAGCCTTTATGGCAGCAAGTGCAATGTCGCTATTTAAAGAGACATCCAGGAAACTACCACCTCCCCACCCCCACCCCGTTAACTCTAAGATCCATTTTTAGTAATTTAGGAAAGTACAAGATGAAGAAGGGAATGATAGATGAAGGGAATGCAGTGGACGTAGCATACCTGGATTTTAGTAAAGCTTTTGACAAAGTGCCCCATAATATTCTTCCAACTAAGTTAGTGAAATGTGGATGCTACTGTTAGATGGATTTGTAATTGGTTGACTGATCAAACTCATTAATGGCTCACCTTCATCCTGGAAAGAAGTGACTACTGGGGTGCCACAGGGTTCTGTCCTGAACCCAGTGATATTCAGTATTTTTATCAACGACTTGGATGATGGAATAGAGGACATGCTAATCAAATTTGCAGATGATATTAAATTAGGAGGGGTAGCTAATACGCCAGAGGGCATGGTCAGAATTCAAAATGACCTGGACAGATTAGAGAGCTGGGCCGAAACAAACAAAATGAGTTTCAGTAGAGATAAATGTAAGATACTACACTTAGGCAGGAAAAAAATGAAATGCACAGATATAGGATGGGTGACACCTGGCTTGACAACAGTACATTCGAAAGGGATCTGGGAGTCTTAGTAGACCATAAACTAAATGAGTCAGCAGTGTGATGTGGCGGCCAAGAAAGCCAATGCAATTCTGGGCTGTATCTGTTATTAATGAATAGATTTTATATTGGATTTTATACTTTTAATTTTTGTACAAATAGAATGCTATGTATTTATATGTATTCTGACTTTAAATTATTGTTTGGCCTTAAATTATTGGTTGGCCTAAAAACTTCTACTAGTACTACTCTGGGCTGTATCAATAGGAGTATAGTGTCTAGATCGAGGGATGTAATTGTAATTGCCAAAAGCACCTGGTCTGGTTACTGAGAGACAGACAGGAGCTCCTGATTGACGCTGACCTTTAGGTAAAGCCAACAACTTAAAAAGATTTCTTAGGTTATTATAATGTGGAAATTTATGCTGCTTTTTTCAGGTAATTTTTTGGAAATACTTGAGCTCATTTCCAGTGATGTGGGAATTTCTTTTCTTTTTGTCCCTTAGTTCAACTTCTCAGGTTCCGCCGTCTCCCTTTCCTTGGGATCCAGTAAGTTCAGAGTCAGAGAATGAGGACGAATTTTTGATAGCTGAATCATTTGGGGACCCCTTTACATCTTGGCTTTCGCAGCCCAAAAAGAACAGCCTACCCACAGAAAGGAGTTTACCTTCTCCACCTCTTGAAAGCAACCAGGCAACCCAAGAGCCCAGCATAGGTAATGAATGCGATAGGGATCAGAGTCCAGTCGTAGATCCAGGACTTTTCAAAGCAGTCACAGTCTGTTTTTCAAAGCAGTCACAGTCTGTTGGACCTCCAGCCCTGCAGTCGTCCACTGGTAAACAAGTTAAGAAAGCTAAGTGTCCAAAAAATGTGCCTTTGAAAAATCAGGCAGAAAGGAAAAGTTCTGTTAGAGACGTTGGGAGGAAACTTGGAGTGCTAATTTTGGAGGAGGATGTTGAAAGCAAAGCCAAAGAACTGGGTGATAAATGTGCTGGAATTCCTCCTGGAGACAGATTAATTCCTTCAGGGAAGAGGAGGGCACCTCTCAGTCCTGAAGACGAGTGTGGCAGAGCATCACCCCAAGAGGGATCATGTGAGGCAGAAAAAGCACTTTCATCCATGGAAGGGCAAAATAGCAGGACTCTTTCAGTGTGGTAAGCACATTCATGTTTTTTGATTATATGCCAATCTGAGTTGGTAAGCTGTTCACCATTTTTGTTGTTGTAGAAAATGGCTTGAATCCAGCAATCTGTTGATGTCAGGATCGTGGATCTTTCTCTTTCCCTTCCCCCAGAAAAGTGGACTCCTTGGACTGGCTGACCCACATGAATCACAGTGCTCATGGGCTGCAGGGTGGAACAAGGAAGAAGACCAAACTGGTAGATCTTGGTAGATCTTGCTCCTAATGTTTCACCTGCATCTGTGGCTGGTATCTTCAGAGGTGTATCACAGAGAGAAGTCTGTTATACCCTGTGTCCAGACTTCTCTCTGTGATACACCTCCGAAGATGCCAGCCACAGATGCAGGCGAAACGTTAGGAACAAGATCTACCAGACCACGGCCACACAGCCTGTAAAACCCACAACAACCAGTTGAATCTGGTTGTGAAAGCCTTCAACAATACTTTCAATTTTTTAAAATCTAGGGAGCCCAGATTCTCCCTTTAAATCCACTCCAAAGGGGGTGGATTTAAAGAGAGAACCTGGGGAAAATTGAGGGTGCCGGCCAGGAGAGCAATGTTTAAGCTAACAGTACCAAAATTTTAGGCCATCTTCAGGAGACTCTCCTGATGAAACCACCCAGGTTTAGTGAATTTTGGTTCAGGGGGTCCAAAGTTATGGACCCTCAAAAGGGTAACCCCATCTACCACTAGCTCCCATTGGAAACAATGGGGGATGGGGCACCCCTTTTGGAGGTCCATAACTTTGGACCCCCTGAACCAACCTTCACCAAACCTGGGTGGTATCAGCAGGAGACTCTCCCGATGAAACCACCCAGGTTTAGTGAAGTTTGATTCAGAGGGTCCAAAGTTATGGGTCCTCAAAATGGTAGCCCCATCTACTATTATCTCCCATTGGAAACAATGGAGGATGGGTTCACCCTCTTTGGGGGTCCATAACCTTGGACCCCCTGAACCAAACTTCACCAAACTTGGCTGGTATAATTAGGAGAGTCACCTGACGATAGCCTGACATTTTTGTGCCACTAGCCTAAAAACTAAAAAAGCCTAAAAACTGTGCCCCCTGCAAGCCAAAATTGAAAAAACAGTTAAAAATACAGAAAGCCACAAACGAACCTGCAATTTTTGCGCCCACCACAAGGTGGCGCCCAGGTCACTCATCCCCGGATGTCCCCATGGTAGCTACAACTCTGCCTGCACCTCCTCCACAGCCAGAGCAGGGCAAGTGTTCCTCTGCTCAATGCTGCAGCCCTGACCTAAGTGGCTGCTAATCTATGTGGGTCCTTTCGCCCCAGAAAACATCTGTCCCAGAGTTAGAAAGGAGCAAGAGGAGAAACTGGGAAAATCCGTGACCATCCAGTTGCCAGACCCTTTTCCCTGCAGGCTGGTCCTTTCTAGAAACAGGAGGCCAGGACGAGTCTCTTTCTCCAAGCAAGAGGCCAAGCCCTCCGTCCATCTAAATACTCTGGCCTCAGGATTGCATGAGACTTGTGCATTGAAACCTCTGCAAGCAGAGCAGTTCTTTGAAACACCTTCTGAAGTGTTTCCCACTCTTTCCTCACCATGCTCCCCATCCGCAGCTTCCTCCTGGCTCCTGCTTTTCCTTTTGGAAGGTTGGGCTGCAGTGAGTTCCCCACAGTTTTCCTTTTCTCTTAGATCAAGGTCGTGAGCACTTCCGACACCAGCCCTGAAATGTGAATGTGAAAGCTGTAGAGTGTTGACAGGTTTAATGTGGCGGAGCTTGTTCCGCCTGAGAATTTGCCCCACAGCAAATATAAGGGTGCACTGCAGCAGAAAAGGGGGGATGACATTCACTGCAAACAGACTGACTGCATCCTGTGCCCTTTCTGCCAAATATGCAGCTTGGCTTGGCACTGGTGGGGGACGGGCCTCCTCTCACTTGGAGGAGTAGCCAGGGAATGGGGGACCCTCCGTCAGTTGGGCAGGCAGACCTTGCAAGTGGAACTCGCCGGCTGGCTCTTTCTCATGGCTGTGAGAAAGTCATGAGCCAGCCGTTGCAGTGCCCCAAGTTCGAGGCCTCCGTGATGAGGGGTGGCGCTCGCCATGGGCACAAGAGGCTGTTGGTCAATGGGGTGTCCTAACTGGGATCCGTTACCAAACTGCAGCAAGTTTAACCTTGTGAATCTCTCTTAGGGGTTCTTCTGTGCGAGCTATAAGTGTGAACGACCTGAGGTGAGTGTCCTTCATCTAAGTAGATCATCTATTGGGCAGAAGGGTCTTTGATGTAGGACGAGAGATGTCGTCATCAGGATTGGCTTTATTCCTCAGATGTGTGTAACCACACTTTGCTTTTCAGTACACTGGGGGTTAGAGCTGGAGGTTTTTGATTGCAATTTTTGTCGTGACCCTTGAGTAGTATAGCTTGGGGGCACCACCAGGCAGATGGTGTGCAGGCATCCTAAGATCTAAAAACAAGCTTTTGGAAATGATGCTCACTAGAACTTGTTTCAAAGTGCACTGTTTCTTTGTAGTTGAACAACCTGAACACTTGATAGTTCATGTGCCATGAAGTAGCCCTATTGCTCCAGAAATTTGACTGTGTCAGCTGCCTACAATTGGATATCTGGCCACAACACTCCAGGCTAGAAAGCACAGCATGTTGATCAGCGTGAAGTGTTGAAATATAAGGAAAATATTATCTTTTTATAGCAAAGTTGTTGCAAGGGAGCAGCAGTGGCGTAGTGGTTAAGAGCAGGTGTACTCTAATCTGGAGGAACCGTGTTTGATTCCCCACTCTGTGGAGTTGTGGAGGCTTATCTGGGGAATTCAGATTAGCCTGTACACTCCCACACACACCAGCTGGGTGACCTTGGGCTAGTCCCAGCTCTTCTGAGCTCTCTCAGCCCCACATACCTCACAGGGTGTTTGTTGTGAGGGGGGAAGGGTAAGGAGTTTGAGTCTCCTATAGGAGAGAAAGCCCCTTTGAGTCTCCTATAGGAGAGAAAGGGGCGATATAAATCCAACTCTTCTTCTTCTTCATTGGCCATGCTGGCAGGCGCTGATGGGAGTTGTAGTCCATGAACATCTGGAGAGCCACAGGTTGCAGACCCCTGGACTAGCCCAAGGTCACCCACAGGAATGTAGGAGTGAGGAAACAAATATGATTCACTAGATAAAAGTTTGCCACTCATGTAGAGGAGTGGGGAATCAAATCCGGTTCTCCAGATTAGGGTTAGTCCAATTGCTGTAGTACATGTAAACAGCTGTTTAGCATTCATTTCACTCTGTTTCCTCTGACTTAGCCTTGTGGCAAGGAAAAGGTAAGTGTGGACGATCTTCAGTTTGAGACCTCAGCTGGTTGGGACTTAATCAGTATAAACAGCAGCGACAAATCAGTGGCCAAGTTGCTAACTGAAGGAGTGAGGTCTAGGTTACCTGGGGTCAATTTCTACTTGTTTATAGTGACCTGTTGTAGGCTACCATAGTTCTTGGCTGGAAAGGAATGAGGTGCGAGATAATGGATTTTGGAGATAGCTGTGTCCAAGTAAAATGTTTATAAGAAACATCTGTTCGGTTATTTAACATCTATATACGCCTTCTTGCTGAGTTAGTCCAGAGTTTCGGGCTGGAATGTCGTCAGTATGCTATGTCCCCTATAATTTGGCTAGGTGTGTGGAGGCCATGATTGAATGGTTTCAACAGAGCCAACTGGAACTAAATCCATTGAAGACTGTGGCTGGGTCGGGGTGGCGCAGATGCACATGGCCAGCTTCCGACTCCTGGTTGCGTGCAACTCACATCTGCCCCCACTGCCAAGAGTCTTGGAGAGATTCTGCCTACCTGTCTGTGGCAGCCCAGGTCACAAATGCAGCCTGCCCGGTGTCTCATCACCTGTGCCGGGCGTGCCTGCGGTGCTCCGTGCTAGGCTAGACTGGTGCCACTCATTCTGCACAAGGCTACCTCTGAGGCTGCTTTGAAGCTGGGGCAGAACGTGGTGGCACGAGTACGGATGGGGACGCCCCAGCAGGCACAGATCCTACCAGTGCCCTGCCAGCTGCATTGGCTCCAGGTGGAGTACTGAACCAGATTCAGAATGTTGGTGCTCAGAGCCCTTAAGAGTCTGGGGTCATCGTACCTGCAGGACTGATACACTCCCCAAAGAGCCTCACACTCAGGAAATAACAACCTCCTGGTGTTCCCAGAGCAGTCCGGCTGTCCTTGGCCAGGGCTTTTTCACCCCTGACCCCAGCCTGGGGGGATGCTCTGCTGAGTTAGAACAGTTCTGAGTTAGAACAGGGTCCTGCAGGACTTGGCACAGTTCTGCAGGGCTGTGCAGGGGAGTTTTGCCACCAGGCCTGTGGTTTTAAAACAACAGTGGCATTCTGTCGGCTTGTCTTCCCCTTTCCTTTCCCCTGTCTTTTACTGTTCCTATCCCCTTCCTTCTGAGTTTATCTTTTCTCTTTCCCCAAGCCAGTAAGAATGGGGTTGCAAGTATGGTCTTATTATCCTTTACCTTAGGATGCTGTGTTATGAAAGTGAATTTATATGATTTTAATGTATTTTTAAAACGTTTTATGATACCTTGAGCCCACAATAAATTAGGATAAATAATAAATAAATCAGTCTTTCATTGCATTGGAAGGCCAGCACTAAGGAACCTCTTCCTCTGAGGTTTTGCAAGGATAACTCTTGAATTAGGAATACATGTTTGTGGCAAAGGAACAGCGGCCCCACATGCTGGAGTCCCTTTCCATGTGTTCTAAGGTTCATCTCTGGTGAGTGGTGTCCATATGGAGGAATATGTGCTGCTTGTTGCTGTGTTGCCTTGTTTGATCTCCTCTAAACATGGGCCTCTTTTTGAAAGTGGTCCCGTCTGCAAGGCGAAGGAGACCATTCCCTGCTCAAAGAAAGCTTTGATTAGCAGCAACATGGAAGTTTCACTTTCAGGTAAGGTTACCTCTTTTTATTGTATGTTCTCATGGAAAGAGATTGATGAGGCCTTTCTATTATAAGCTGGTAAATGAATAAGTCTAATTCACATCCTGGAAATAAACCATTCTCTTTCTCTCCTCCAAGATTGAATCCAGAAGAGGCAGAGGAATGTCCAGACCCCACGATTCTGTCAAACATTTCCATTTTCAGTGTTTGCTAGCAATCAGTTTGTCTTCGCTAATGGTTACAAAGCTCCATTTTCTGGGTTGTGCAGAAGTAAATTTTAAGACCAGTGCACATTTTTAGAAAGGAAGACATGTTTAATTTTAGATTTTTAAAGATAACTTAGGATCAGGTCTGTCACTTAGAAAAATATTCTGACAATTTTGATGTTTTTATGAATAAATCAATAACTGATGCCCGAATTTCCCACAAAGTATTAATTTTGCATGCAGGATGCCTGTTCTGTTGCTTCCCACAATCAAATCTGATATGTTGAAACTGGAAGGGTTTTCAGGGTTTGAAATATTTTGCACATGATGAGGTGGCACAGGGCAAGAGGAGATGTTTGCCTCAGTTTTTTCCCTGAAAAAGAGAACAGGCTTATCTAGAGATAATAAGCACCCAAAAGCGTTCAGAGAATTTTAATGAGACCTTTGGCATCTCAAAGGAGTCAGCCCAGATTTGTCCCCGACAGATCCTACCAACGAACCTCATTTCCTTTGATGGGTTGATGACCTCACTGGATCAATGTTGTTTACCTAGATGTCAGGAAAAGCCTTTGACAGGGTGTTGTGATGTTTTCTTTTGACATGATGTTCTGATGGGTCAAGCGGAGGACTGCAGTTTGGACTCTAGGATAGGGAATTGACTAGAGAATCACAGTCAAAGAGTTGTCGCTGGCGCCATTCCACCTGATTGGAGGGAGGTGTCCAGTGGGGTGCCGCAGGGCTCAGTTCTGAGCCCCATACTTTTGAATACTTCTGTAAATGATCTGGAAGAGGGTTAGGAGAAACTACTCAAAATTGTCCCAGCACTGGAAGAAAATCGAGGCAGAGGAAAGGATTAACACAATTAAAACTGCAGGGGATGTGAGGGAGGGACGAATGGAGCAGGTAGAGAGGGAGGCTGGCTGGCTGGCTGAGGAAATGGGAAAGGTTTTTCCCACTCAGGCAACTGGGTGGAAAGAGTGATGGACTCCGTTCAGTGTAATTAGTGCCCAGGGACATACATCACGTCAGAAAGTCAAAACTTCAAATAAGAAAAGTAAGGTTGAAATATGGTTGCAGACACCATATATAGAAAGCCCTGGGCTCATGATTTATGGCAAGGGAACAAGCAGATTTAATAATGGAAGGGGCTCCTTGGATTGATACGAGGACCTGCAGCCCCTTTGCACTTCCCTCTCCCACAAATTCTGTCAATCATGTTTTTGAAAGAAAAGGCCAGCCTTGTTCTAAAAGGCATGTTTGGAAAATGTGGGTGGGCTACCAGTAATGGAGGGCTGCCACCTTAGTAGATTTTACTCCCTGTAGAATACACTTCATTGTCACTCGTAACTCCATTTCCTGTTCTGATTGCTGGTCTGTAAAGAAGCTCTAGCATTTTTACGTTGCTTTATGTGCAGTGTTTGAATGGAGGGAGAAGGAGTTAAAAGCACCTGAAATCTCTGTGTGGTTTAAAGTGCTGCTGTGATCGCCGTGGGGTGAGGCAGCCTCTAGAGGAAGCAGAAGTGGGCGTGGGTATTGTGCCTCATCTGGCTCTCATGCCAAACTGTGGGACACAGAATGGAGTGCAGATTTAGAAGTGGGCCTCTATGAAAGGGCTCTGTGACCTTTCTGTATCAGTTGGTTCAGGTCTATGACTGAAGAGGAAAACCCGTTTCTGGGACTGCAATTAGTTGGAGACCCCAGTGTGTGGAGCTTTTAGTTGAAATGTGTTACTAAGAAGTGGTCCTTAGCATGGCCTCTGTTTGTCTTTTTTGATGTCACAAGGATTTAACATATGTTGATCCACTTATTTCTTTCTTAGTGAGGCCACCTGATGATACAGCCAGTCTTCGTCGGAGCAGGCGGCTGCGGCTTAAACCTTTAGAGTACTGGCGTGGAGAGCGTGTGATGTATAATATGGACCCTTCAGGTATCAGAGAATGCATTCCTGTGTTATGTACATGAGACATCGGTTCTGCCTGACTGCCTAATGCAGTGCAACCTACACTTTGAAAAAGCATGTTAACAACCGAAAGCCCAGATCCTCCTTAAAGGCTAACAACATGTATTTCCATATGCACTTTTTGTTTGTGAGTCACTGCTCGCTTCTTCAGCTATGCATGGAAGTCCAGCTGAGAATCCTTTGTATGGGACCAGTCAATGGTGTACCGCTAATGGGGACATGGGGTGTACCATGTCACTGGGGCACGCTGTTCCGTCACATGGGGGGGGGCGCCACGTGCCAGCTGAGTTGCTCACCGCAGCCAAAGGCCAGCTCCTGCCCCCCCTTCCCTGCCGTGGCGCCCGCCCCAGCCACCCACTGCCAAACCCTCCCCCCGGTCTTTCTTCAGCGTTGAGGCTAAAACCAGCCTTCATGCCAGCAAAATGGAAAGTATGATAAAGCCACGTATGATGTCTCCCTCACAGCTGTGCCCGTCACTTGAAGCTTGTTTAGCTCCTGGTACCAAGCAAAGTTCTGTTTTGTCCAGGCTTTTGGCGTATATTCTTGTGTTTGGTTTTTCCTTCCACCTCTCATTTGTTGCAAGACACAAAATGTTTAACTGTTGCAGTTTTTTACTTCTGTGCTGGCTTTTAACGGCTTGTTGTAATGGTAGTGCCTTAATTTTATATAGAGAGATATACTTGTTTGGTTATTTTTATCTTGTCAGCCACCTCAAGAGCAATTAGCCGAGAGATGTGATAACATAAATAAGACAGCTTTTGCTCTCCGGTTCTATAGAGCCCAAAATGTTTGGTCAGTTGTTGCATATGTTGTTGTTGTTAATACTACGTTGTTGTGTTCTTCATTAACAAAAGTTTTTAGAGGTATTCATGCACAAGTGATTCTATAACATCTTTTTTTTTGTTTCAGGAGAGCTTGTAGCCAGTGGAATCATATCACCTAAAGAGAAGAGACCCTGTAAACTTAGGAGGATAAAAGAGCCTGGGAAGTCAGACATAGGTATGGAAATATCTGCATCTATTTGGAATTTCTCCTTTACTACTGCAAAGGTTTGAAATTATTCATTTGGAGTTAACTAATTTTGTAGAAAACAGCATAGTCAGTGTGCTGGCTGGGTGAGGCTGGTGTGCTGCCACAGCAACATGCAGTACTGAGGAGGCTCAGGGCTGGGCTGCTGGCAGTTCAACAGAGAATCAACTACAAGATTACCAAGTCTGTGGGAGAGGCCAAAGAGAAGGCTATCAAGCCAGGAATATGTACAGCAGCCAGGAGAATCCAGGAATCAAGGTCAGAAGCTGGTCCATTGTCAGTCAGGTCTGGAGACAGTAGTGGTATACAGACAAGGGCAGGTAGAATCCACTTTGCAACCACAACTGCAGTTCCCGCCCAAAGGCTTTTTATTCCCCAGAGCTACTTGCCTGGGACTTCTCCTGCAAAGACTCTCAGTCTTGCTGAGAGGTCCCTCTCCTTTGAGGCCACTCTCAATCTCTGTCTGCAGCGCTGACTTATATCTGGAGACCCAGAGCTGCTAGAATCTTCCTTAGCCCTGCTAATTAGCTCTGGGCCAGAAGCCTGTGCTGGTTCAGGCTCTGCTGATTCAGCTGGCATCTCTCTTCCTTGGACAAGCTGTCAGCTGCAGCAGGAGGGGCCGTGGCACTCAGTTGGATAGTCGGAGGTCCTCAATTTGCACATCTGCTTCTTTACTTTCCCTAGAGAAGAGACAAACAGCATAAAAGATCGACTAGAACAGCTGAATTGTCTATTTTGCAAATAAAGGATCTCTTTCCTTTTGTGGCACCTGATCCAGGCCGGGCTGTGAGGTTGAGCTGGGAAATAGCAAGTAGCTGCTTGGCTTCTGTGTGCCTCCTAAGCTCAGCTTGACTGCAGGGACAAGCCCGACTTGTCAAAAGAGCAGAGGTTTGTCCTTGAATCTGCTCTGAGAAGTGGACACACATTTTTGCTCGATATCCAGGGTAGCCAAGATTTGCTACCCATTGGCAATGCAATATGGTACAATGGGTCTCCTAACATGGGTATTCTAGTGAGGTGGCTTTGAGTCTGCCCTCAACTTGGGACTTCCAGTGGCCCTTTGGCACGCCTTTTGTAGAGAGCTGTGCGTGCATGAGTTGCAGTCGGATGTTTATCTGCATCCAGAAATGAATCCGTCTCTTCTCCTTCAGTGGGGCTGCAGTCATCCAGGCTGGTTAAGTCACGCTTCCTTTGTTCAGTCAGAGCTATGCAAATTTTGCGAGGGCTGCTGGATGAAAGGAGGCTGGAACTCTCCGGTATGAATAGCCCTGGTGTTCAAGACTTGTGCTATTGCCATGGCTACTAAAGTTTTGTAAAGATAATTACTCCAAAAATGATGAAGCAAGAAAGATTTTCTGCCTTACAAACATGGAGGAGGACAGGTCTTCTAGGCAGTCCAGAGGATCTTCTCAGGTCCTGGAAAAGGAAAAAGAAAATAAGGAAAAATCTTTCCATCCCGGCGACTCAGCGGGTGAATGAGCAGGCTCTCTGCAGTCCAGCACCAGCACCCAGCCAAATTGGCCACAGAAAACACCAGCCATGGCAAGGCCACAACCATCAGGCTCGGGGTGCTGAGGACATATCTCTGGTGAGTCTTCCGGGTTTTCTGACTGGCGAGGGTGTGGAGATGGCCTCACCCAGCAAGGACCAGGCCTAACTATTCCGCTGCCATCTTTCGGCTTTCAGCAGCCAGCAGCAGCGATGGGTGTGGGTTGCTTTCCCGTCCTTTTACTCCCCGGGCCTCGCCTAAGGCATCGACAGGGACAATGGTGGCCAGGATTGGCTCCTCTCGTCTGCACCAACACAACGGCAGAAATTAGCAGGAACTCATGTCTGCCCGGCTATCCCCCCACCCTGCAGAGAGAATTTTTGCCGCTTGGAGGAGCTCATGACTCATTCCTCCAGGGACGCAGTTCGCCATCAGCCTCCGGGGAGCAAAAGAGAGTAGAATGACGAGGCAGCTTCTTTTCCTTCCAATAAGGAGGGCAGAAATTTTTAAAAAGCTTTGGCCAAAAGACCAACCTGGTGGGTTCACAGGGCCTGGGACACGGGGGACTCTGTGCCAGTGAGATCATCTACTCTCGTGGGGTCTCACAGGGAAGAAAAGTGAATAATCTGCAAGGACTGAGACGCCCAGGATGACTCTACCACGCGGTTTCAGTGTGAACATTTTCAGAGGCTTCTGGAAAAAGTCATCACTAAGTTAAACTATCAGGCTACTGATGTAGACAAGCCAGCCCCAGCAACCTCCAGGCCAGACAGCAGGGGTTTCAAGCAGCCTGCTGAACTCATTGACGGATGTCCCTTCCCAGAGGCATTCAGTGAAGTCCTTAAGGAGGAGTAGGCTTTGCCAGGTGGAAGCAATAACCTGGTCTCCATTGCCAAAAGGTTTCTCAGAAAATGATGGAAGACCCCCAAGTTTCACTGCTGGATACACCAGTAGCAGCCTTGCGCCGTACGGGGCCATACGCTCCAGGGACAGGGACAGTGCCCTGCAAGAATCCTCTTGAAAGGACAAACAAGGTTGCCCTCAGAAGATCCCATGAAGCCGCCTCCCTTGCCGTCAGAGCATCTCCAGTGGTCTCCTAATGTCACAAGAGCCATTGTTATTTGGACAGATGATTTACTTCAAGACATTTCAGTGAACAGTTGCATCAAATGTTTCTGTTGCTGAAAACATCTATTTTTTCAAAGACTTGGACAAGTTGTTTAGAAGTAGTCAAACTGCTGCAGAATCACAGATTTTAACTGACAAGAACTTTTTTCCTAAATTGCACTACTGTAGTATTTGCTTCTATTGTTTGGGCCTTGTGGACTGTTAGGTCTCGAACCTGAAGCCAATAAACAGACTCTGGATTGTTGATCAGTAGCATTTATTGTTAAGTCTCAGAGCACCAAAACTTGGCAAAGCCAGTTCTGAAAAACCTGGCCTTTGCCATCCCCTTCATTCCCATGGTCAATCACCTCTCCTGTTTCCCAAAAAATGTGAAAAGGAGTTTGTGGAGCCAAGGCGCTCCAAGATCGGTGACAGATAGTTATAGAGAGCCAGCTGGCTTCCTGCCTAAACGGAATAATGGAAACAACACTGTTTCTCATGGGACCAGAGTGTCGGGGTGGGGGGCTAGTTATCTTCAAATTGTGTGAAGCCATAAAGTAAAGATCAAGAAAAGAATGCCCCAGATGGCAGTGGTAACATATAGCAGGCTGATTACATATATCTTGTAGCAGCATTGATTTGTAGTTACAAGCAGTTACATTAAGTTAGGAATGCACCTCAATCCAGGGGCGTACCTAGGCAAACTGGAGCCCTGGGCAAAACCTGAGTTTGATGCCCCTCCCCCATGGGCGGCCAACCTCTCCCACGGTAACCAAACAATGATTTTTTCCACCAGGTTGTTTCAAAGTCACAATCACATTATAGAACATGCCCCAACTCACAAATCTGAACACAGCAGAAATATTTTTTGAAAACATTTTCAAAATGCTTTCAAAATGTTTTATTACTGCTATGAAAACATTTTATGGTGTTGTATCCAGTCCCCCCAATTGGGGAAAACAGCATCACTTTCAATGTTATTTAAACAGGGGACCCCAGATTCTCCCTTTAAGGTGAATTTAAAAGGAGAATCTGGGCTCCCCAGTTTAAACAAGTGATGCTGGAATCCACCCACAAACAGTATGATTTTAAATGGTGTTTAAAACCAGGGAGCCCAGATTCTCCTTTTAAATCCCACCTTAAAGTGGGAGGAATCACAGGGGTCCCCAGACTGAAGCAACATATTGGAAAAGTGGATGTTGTTATTTGGGGTGGATTCTCCCCTACCTATGAAACAGAGCACTCACTTTTCAATGTTTACGAAACCGGGAACCTCAGGATTATCCCTTTAAATCCATGCCCGAAGGGATTGGATTTAATAATAATGATAGGTAATAATATGTAACCTCCTTTATTAGGCATACTTTGAGGAGAATAAAAAAGAAGAAAGAAAACAAGCATTTGGCAGGAAGGGGTTGGATTTAGGGAGGAGAATCTCTGGGGAAATTGGGGGAGGTGTCCTGCTGTCAGGGTGGTGCAATTATTAAAGATAGCAGCACCCAAAATTTCTTGAGTATCCTCTTATGAGACCCTACTGATTATTCACCCATAAGTTTGGTGAAGGATTTGGTTCAGTGATGGGTCCAAAGTTATGGACCCCTCAAAGGTGTAGCCCCTATCTCCTATTAGCTCGGCCATTGGAGAACAATGGGGGATGGGGGGTTACTTCCCTTTGGGAGTCCATAACTTTTGGACTCTCTAAAACCAGAGACCTCTTTCACCAAACCTCAGTGATATCATCAGGAGCCTCCCAAAGAATCCCTGAAATTTTGGTGCTGCTATAGCCTAAAACTGCACCTCCTTTGCGAGGCCAAAAAGCGAGGAAAAAAAAACACTAAAGGCATACACAAAAAATCCTTACAAACAAACCTCACAGCCCCTCATCCAAGGCTGCGCCCTGGGCAACTGCCCACTTTGCCCAATGGGAGGAACGCCTCTGCCTCAATCACCTAGACATGGACAGAAGACATATCCTTGTCCATAAAACAGCTAGCTCTTCAGTATTTCACCAGTCTTTGTCCATATCCACTTCCCTGTTTCTCTCCATGCTTGTGGAAATCACAGTTTCATGTCCAGTTTTCCTGATTGGGGCTTCTGTCTTGCAGAGAAAGTGCTGGAAAACACAAACACTACCTTAAAAGATGTCTTGGAGCCAGCTCTTGTGTTTGATGCAGCCTCAAAGCAAGAAGTTCTTCAAGGTAAGGGATGTGGGCTTTTTTAAAGGGTTGGTTTTCTCTTATATACCGTTCCTGGATCATTTGGAACCTGTGGTGACCATGCAGATAGATCCTTTTATGGCTTGCTGCAGTGTTCTTCTCCCAAATAATACAGTCCCCTCTTTCTAATCACAGTAGGAGCAGCAGTGGCGTAGTGATTAAGAGCAGGTGTGCTCTAATCTGGAGGAACCGGATTTGATTCCCCACTCTGCCGCCTGAGCTGTGGAGGCTTATCTGGGGAATTCAGATTAGCCTGTGCACTCCCACACATGCCAGCTGGGTGACCTTGGGCTAGTCACAGTTCTTCTGAGCTCTCTCAGCCCTACCCACCTCACTGGGTGTTTGTTATGAGGGGGAAGGGAAAGGAGTTTGTTAGGCCCTTTGAGTCTCCTTGCAGGAGAGAAAGGACAGATATAAATCCAACTCTTCTTCTTCTTCATCTTCTTCTTCTGTTGCCTGTGACATTCCCTTTTGGGGTGCTGCTGGATCTTTTGTGGCAACATGATAAAGTGGACGCTTGATCTATTGTGGGTAATTACTTGCTTGTCTAATCTGTATGTATGTCTGATCTAGAATACCTTGAATATTTGTTTTCCAATTTTGTAACAGAATGTGTAAGCAGCGGCCATTCGCATTTGCTTTTCTTCAGTAATGAAGACATGTCCATATATAAATATTTTTCTACTCCCCTGTTTTCTGCTGGCAAACTGATACTGAAGCCATTCAAAGAGAAGGGATCTCAATATTCCCCTGCAGATACATTGGTAAGTATGTAAGATGCCATACCCTTCTCAGCATATCTTGCAGTGTCAGCAAGTTCTTCTCATTGGTGTTTATATTCAAATAAGCATTTCACTCTTATAACAGTTCTGTTAGTGGTTGGGGGACCTCTGCAGGCTGGAAGCAATTACTTTTTTTTTATTTTTGCTTTGCCATATATTTGTGGTGCCGTGTGCAAAGGGCAGCAATTCTCATCCTATTTGCTTGAGAAATTTATTTTATTTAGGTTGAAATTATTAAAAAGTTCCCGAGTCTCCAAACCACCCCTGGTTCTATCTTCTTTCCTTGGTTCTTTCTAACTGGCTGATCCGGAGGGTTGCCCTGCTATGCGTTTATCAGTTGTGATTTCCAGTGAAAGAGCAATGGCGTAACTACCTGTCCTTGAAAGATGCTGCCTGCTGCATAGCTAAATAAATCATTACTCTCCACTTTACACTTTCTGGTTAGGAAATACTCCTGGTAGGATTGTTGAAGTGTGGTGGGCGGTACAAGAAAAGCGTGCTTCTACTTGAGAAAAATGTGTCTTGGAAATCAGAGGTTTGAGAACCACTGATCATTTCCTGTGCCCAAGAATAACCCTTTCCTTTCAGCTGAATGAAATTCTGACTTGGGCTATCCAATTCTAGTGAAGGTACACATGCAGTCAGCATCAGGCTCAAGGTGGGGGTGGGGGAGAGTGGAGCATCTGCTCACAAAGGTCTTGAAATGCGCAGCGTCATGGGGGAGTCTGAGCTGAGCAACCAAGGCCTAGCTCGTAGCAAAACGTACCAAGTCGTTTGAACCAAAATGTAGTAAGAGGTGCAGAGGAAGTTTTAAACTATGGAAGCTCTCAGACCAAACTCTTCTAGTTGATCAACCTGTTATCAGACTGAGTTTAAAAATATCTCTGAAATAACTTGTACAAATTTTTGCAGGTTTTTCATATTGTCAAAGGCAGACTTCTTTTCACTCTGTACGGTCAATGTTACTCTCTGCGTGCTGGAAATTATTTCTATGTTCCAGCTGGTAAGTGATCTCAGCTCAGCTGCTTTCCCTGAGTGAACGGGGCCAAGGCCTAAGAGCACTCGTGCATATCTAAAACAACAGTTTTGGGGCATGTAGCTGAGGTGCAGAGGAAGGAGTAGAGCCCACTTCCTGTGTTCCTTTGGAGCAGCAAGGGCAAAAGAAAGGCTGCCTCTCATCATTGATTTGGGCCTCCTGTAGAGGCTCTGAATGTGCCCCAAGTTGCTCCCACGTGAGGAGAATGTGCATCGCTCCCCCACCCTGCATAAGAACTGAAGGAGGAGGCCAGTGCTAGCCGTGTTAACCTGCCCCTCTGTGGAATCCTTCACCATCTCTCTGCTGTTCAGAAGACAGATAACTTATTGCACCTTCCGGAGGAGTTAGCTTTTTTGTTTATGTTTTAGATTGGAAATTGAGAAGTTCATGTGAATATCTTTTCTTTTTTTGATGCTAACTGTTTGTGGATCAAATAATTTCAAGCCTAATTTATCAAACTTGCCAGCCTCACTTCTTGCTGATTTCTAGCAAGTGTCACACTTCTAAAAACCTAAGTGGTATGAGGTCAGATTGAGAGCAGTAAAATTCTCATGAGATCTTAAGCCTCCTAGCAGTGCTGTTTTCCATGTTTTTTTTAAAAAATGAATGCTTTGATTTCAGTTTATGGAGCAAGCTTATGTAATTTCTCTTTTTGACTGACATCAGTGTTCCTGATTGTGGGGGAAAGCACTGTAGACCATTTGTAGCCACAGGTAATTTTGTTTTACTGTCCCTCTGTTTTTTGAGGCCCACTGTCAAGTTTAAAAACGTTTATTTTTATTTAAAACTCCAGCATAGTTTCAGTCAGCCTTACAAATTAGCAAGTCACCATAACTCTGAATTGGGAAAGGAAGAAGGGATGTTGGACGTTCCCTTGTGAGGAGCCTTCTTCCGCATTCAAGCAGTAAGAACAGGCTGTGTTCATGTGTCCTGCTTAGAACCGTAGAAGAAGTAAACATCACGGAAGAAAAACTGGGGCTTGTGTGGTTTGTGGAAGAGGCCTGACCCTGACATTCTTGCTGGGTGAAATCCCTGTGATTTCTTCTAACATTGTCAACTTCTGAAGGTTAATATTACCATTGTTGAAATGTCATACGAATTCACAAAGCAGCAGGGCTGTTTATATAACAGATGCTGTTTGTGTCTGATTTCAGGGAATATATACAACATACAGAATACCTTGAATGAAGAATGCATCATGGTTTTCACGCAGATAAAAGGAAACAGGTAGGAAAAGAGTTGTTGAATTCCTTATGTCTTTTACTGTTGTTTTTTTCTCCTTCTCATGTGTAACTCCTGTCCCTCTAGTAAAGGAAGATGTTCTTATTGCCAGTGTGCTATAAAATTGCATACAAGGCAGGACTTGAGACTGTCAGGGCTCTTTTTCTAGACTCAAGGCTTGCTGAGAAATACATGACAGATGATCAATTTGTGCTGATAACATCTACTATGTTTTATCCTGTCCTGCCAAAGAACTCAAGGTGATAAATGTGGTTCTCCCACTGAGCAAGGATGACATCTATAGGTGATTTCCACCAATCAGAAGGGAGACAGGAAATTAAAATTTAACTTCCTGGGTACTATGGGAGTCGCCCCTTCCTTACTCAATTTCTTTCCGGCCTCGTAGGGGGAAACACTTTATTAGCTGCCTGCCATTTTTTCCTGATATCTGTCTGACTTTCCTCTGTTTTTTTCTCATTTTTGTCTTTTATCTTTTTTTTTAATCTATCTACCATCTCCATGTGTGCTCCCTCCCTCCTTCCAGTGGGCAGTGGAAAATTCTTAGAGCCCCTTGGCTTGCCTGGGTGTCTTCTTTGTGGCCTTTTTGGATCCTTGCCACTTGGGAAACTTGGACATCAACCTGGGGAATTCTGCAGCTGCTTGGAAGGGACCATACAGACCATCTAGACCAACCCCCTACTCAATTCAGGATCAGTCTAGAGCATTCCTGAAAAGTATTTGTCCAGCCACTGCTTAAAGACCACCAGCGAGGAGGAACTTACAACTTTTTCTGGTGGGTTTTCCGGGCTGTGTGGCCGTGGTCTGGTGGATTTTGTTCCTAACATTTCGCCTGCATCTGTGGCTGGCATCTTCAGAAGTGTATCACAGAGAAAAGTCTGTTTCACACTTTTCTCTGTGATACACCTCTGAAGATGCCAGCCACAGATGCAGGCGAAACATTACGAACAAAATCTACCAGACCACGGCCACACAGCCCGGAAAACCCACCAGAACCAGTTGAATCCGGCCGTGAAAGCCTTCGACAAAACTTACAACTTTCTTAGGCAGCTGATTCCACTACTGAATAACTCTGACTGCTCTTTCAGTCTCCATCTCCTTTACATTTCTTGATTGTGGTTTATTTCCTGGTTGATGATGGAACCAAGGAAAAGAAAATCTTGAACCATTTCAGTTTCTTCATCATTGATCATAAAAGTTGCATGATTCCCCAGTAATCATTACTTTTGTCTTCTTGATATTCAGCTGTAGTCCTGCTTTGGTCCTTTCTTCTTTAAGCTTCATCAGTAGTCATTTCAATTCTTAACTATTTTTTGCCAGTAATGTGGTATCACTGGCATATCTAAAATTGTTAATGCTCCTTTCACCAAATTTCACTCTGCCTTCCTCTAAATCTAATCTAGCTTTCCTCATTATATGTTCTGGATATAGATTGAAGAGATAGGGAGATAAAATACTTGTCTGACACCTTTGTTGATTGGAAAATAGCAACATTCAAAAACCAGTGGAAGAACCTTTTAATCTGCAAGGTTGCTGACCTAAGAGTGGTTGTCCTCAAACAAGGAACTCTCAGAGGGAAATTACAGTACAAGATTGCTGAAATTGAGTTAATTCACAAGTTTAGAACAGGGCTGAATAGGGTCACAGGATTTTTAAAATCTCCCTACAGATGCTAATTTTCTTTCTCCAAGAATTCCCCCTCTGCTCTGACCAAGCTGATTAGAATATATATTGTACCTTTGCATTTTTACAAGCATTCTTTACAACTGGTTGTGGTGGGTTTTCCGGGCTGTGTGGCTGTGGTCTGGTGGATCTTGTTCCTAACGTTTCGCCTGCATCTGTGGCTGGCATCTTCAGAGGTGTATCACAGAGGAAAGTCTGTTACACAGTGTCCACCACACAGCCCAGAAAATCCACCAGAACCAGTTGAATCCGGTCGTGAAAGCCTTCAACAATACATTCTTTACAATAATTCCCCATCCCATTTTCCAATAGAAGAACTCAAATCTCTTCTTCTGTTCTACTGTGTCTGATGAAGGGACCTTCTTAAAAGCTTGTACCCTGAAACTCTTGTTTCCTAGTGGACTCAAATCTAACTGTGCTTCTGATTCTGTAACCCATTTGATTCCTATGTTGGCCAGTTATATCCAGTTATTTCCATGTAGATGACTTTCTGCTCTGTTGCCTGAAACTTGTGTTTGCAATGAACAAATTGTTGCCATCTCAGAAATGTATGAGTTGCTCTCCTGCTTCATTTTGTGCTCCTAGCCAAAATCTCTCAACAATATTTGATTCTGCTTTGTTTCCCACTTTTGCTTTCCAATCATGTATGATTTTCAGCACATCCTGTTTAGGTGTGTGATCAATTTCTTCCTGGATGCTTTCATGAAAGCTTTCAATTTCTTCCTCAGTAGCATCTATAATCTGAATGTAAACCTGAATGATGGTGATGCTGACATGTTTCCCTTGTAGCCTTTGTCTGATAGCCCCTGACCACCTGTGTGACATCTCACCTCACTAGTAGAGCAACTCTATTTCTTCTAGGTTTGTCATTTCCTGAGTAAAACACTTCGCAATTTTTTGACTGAAAATGGCCTAACGCAATGCACTTTAGCTCACTCGCTCCCAGGAATGCAGTGTGTAAACATCCCATTTCTTTTATTGTCGAAGGCTTTCATGGACACAGTGTGTAACAGACTTCTCTCTGTGATACAGCTCTGAAGATGCCAGCCACAGATGCAGGCGAAACGTTAGGAACAAGATCCACTAGACCATGGGCATACAGCCCGGAAAACCCACCAGAACCAATCCCATTTCTTGTTTTATGGTTTTGAGCTTACCTTGAGTAGTACTTCTCAAATTCAATGGTCCTATTATATGTGTCATCTAATTACTAAAGGAAAACAATTAAGTAGAAGTTTAAAAAATGAGGCAGGAGTGTTTCCTGAGCACTTTGAGGCATTGACACGTGAAGGGGGTTCACCACAGCAGCCATCTACCAGCTGCACAGCCAGAGGAGGTTAAAGGTCAGCATACTTCTGTGCAGGAAATAAATAAATAAATACATGAGGTACTGTGAATTTCTTTTTTTAAAGAGAAAGGGAGAAAAGTATGGAATGTGGCCAAGTTCTTCACGGAAACTTTGAAAATCTCCAGGATAAAGCCAAATAACAGCCCAGAGCCAGTGGTTACAGACCCTTAATTTTAACATAGTAGAAAAACAATATTTTAATAGAAGATTGAATTAAATAAAAATTTTATGTCATTTTATAGATTATTGCACTTTATTGTTTTTCTTATGCCATTAAAGGTTTTGGAAATTGGAATTGGAAGAGAAAAGGGAGATCAGTGCGCTAAGCAAATCTCAAGAGGGAGGGCATTCCAAAGGTTACGTGCCACCGCTAAAAAAGCCCTGATCTCTGGGCTCCACCCATTAGACACTAGTGACACAGCCTTGATTGTTGGATTGTTCAGTATGCCCTGATAACTCTAAGATGGGTGTAGTTCAGTTTCCCCCGTGCCCTGCTTGCTGGCATTGATGGCGGAGTCCAGCGTGTGCTTCAGTGAGTGCTAATGGAATGGACTCGGGGAGAAAAGAAGCACAGCTCAACCTGCCAGTTCTTCTGTAGCAATAAATGAAAAGGTTTGGGGGTTATTCTGAACTGCCCCCTTTTACATACCAGACTCTGTGCTCTCTTGACACAACCGACCAGGGCCCCCCCCCCCACACACACACACACACACTTTCTAAAAACACTCGCCAGGCACGGCGTTGACTGTAGCTGACCTGGAGCCAGTTGTTGCCTCTGGCTGTTTCCGCATGGGCAGGATACAGCGTCCCAGGGATGCTAAAAACAGCATCCCTGGGGAGGGGTTCGCACGGCCTCGCAACCCCCGAGTGGCGCGAAGCCGCTGTTTCTGAACCTCGCTCCCTGAGCGAGGTATTTCGGAAACAGCAGCTTCCAACCACTGCCATGCGAACAGCAGCGGCTGGAAGGCGCCATCCCCCCCTCTTTCCCAAACGCCTGCCTTGTCTCCTGGCTTCCGGCTTGTTGCAGAGGCTAGGGGACACACACCCCTGGCCTGCGACTCCAGAGCCGCTGCTCCAGGCTGTGGGGGCGTGTCCCCTGGCTATCTTGCCCCAGCTTCTGTTTATGCTGACGCACCCCCACACCATTGCGGTGTGGAAAGGGCCTCTCAGTCTATCCTACCCCACAGAGCTATTAGGATAAAACAGGCCTGTTTCCTGAACTGCTTGGAGGAAGATGGTTTATTTCAAACATTTAAAATTTCAAAGTATAACGTATTTCACATTGGCAGACCACCCTAAATAAAAGAAAGCAAAAGAGGTCAGCAACAATTGAGAGGGATAGAAAAATCCCCTGGGGAGGGAATGCTGTGATTTTAATGCCATGAGCATAAAGGCCCTTCCTCTGGTGGCCACCTGTCTTGCCTCAGGTGACCGGGTCACCTGAAGCAGTGTATGCCCACCCTCAGGACAGCAGCAGCACCTTGAATTGGGCCTGGAAGCTAATCGGGAGCCAGTGCAGGTGGAAGAAGACCAGAGTGATCTCTGTGACCTGCTCCAGGCAGCATTCTGGCTGCAGCACTAGACAGACAGGGCTGGCCTGGGGGACTGATTCTGCACAGGTCTGCACAGGCCTCTTGCTTGCTTCCCCTGCCCTTCGCCTTCTGTTGGGGGCAGGGAGGGGTCATCCTTTGGCTTCAGCTGTGTCTGGATATGTATTCAGTATATGTTGCAGAATATATTGTCAAAGGATTCATGGCCACAATCAATGGGCTATTGGAGGTTTTCTGGGCTGCATGATCACGGTCTGGTAGTGGGAGCAAAAATTACCGGACCACAACCACACAGCCCAGAAGACCCACAACAGATTACTTGCATGGCTGCAAATCAAAGTGACAAAGCAGTGGATTATGTACAAATGGCTATTTTGACCTTGTAGTGTTAGCCTTATTGTCTAGCATATTTTCAAGCATTTCTGTTACAAATCACACTGAAATTTGGATGAAGTGTCATCTATCTATTCTATCTTATCTAATCTATCTATCTATCTATGCAGAAATAGGCTAGTCCACAAAGTCATTACATAATTTTGTCCCATAATTTTGACTGGAGGTAACTTGAATATAATATTTTCCCCTCCCCCCCAAATCCATGCATTACAGTATTTATTTTCCACATATGTAAAACTTTGTTACTTTCTTGTGACTTCTTCTGACTTTGCTTTATCTGGTATAAAGTGTTATGGAACAAAACCCATCACTCCTGTTTCATTTCAGCCCAGAAGATGAATGAGATATCCTCAGATCCAGGTTCTAAAAAGTGGAGATAAAACTTTGAAAAGCTACAAGGATTTTTGAAAAAATGTTCTGGGTGTGTTGCTGTTAGAACTTTTCTGTCTATATTATCGTTCGTTTGAAAATATTAAAAGTTAAATCATATGTTGTGTCTTCATAAGGTGTGTGGTGTGAGATGTACTAGAGTGTGGGCTGGAGCAGCTTGCTTCTTCATTGAGGGTGCCATTCATGGGATCAAAGCACTTGCTGGGCTATGTGGCCTGTTTGGAAACAGTTCAGACAGCTATTGACAGGGGAATGGTCACATCTTTGCACACATTTTCATCACCATCAGTTGCTTAAATCAAGAATCATAAAGTTGAGTTTGAAGCACAGGATTTCATAAAAAGGTGCTAAGATATGCCATAAAGAGTGATCCTCACCATTAAAGTCTTGGTCTTCAAGGTGTGCGGTGGGCGGTACTGACTGGTCAGAGGCTCGACGGGCTGGGCAGGGGGGGAGTGCCGACAAGTGCAGTGCTGGCTGTATTGTGATCGTGCACCTCATCATTGTTCCAGCGTGTACCATGCCGGCACCATTTTTCACATTGTTTCATAAACTGTCAACACTGTTTTGAATTATCTGCCCCCCACTTTGTGGACCTTCTTCTTTGTAGAATGCTCTCGTTGGGTCCTGGTGCCCGCTGATCCAAATGCCTTGTGGGGTCCAGCAACAGTCTCCCCATCCCCCCTCCCACCGTTCCCCACCCCAAGCACCAAGCCAGGCCCAGCAAAGTGCCACAGCTGTCCCACTGGGCCCAGCAACAGCCTCCCCATTCCCCCGCTCACTTTCCTCCAGCCCAAACACCAAGCGGGGCCCAGTGGGGCTACTTTGTACTGTGGATGCTACTCTTCTGCTGTACCACTACAGAGCACACTTAGAACTTTCAGTGGAAATTTCACACTAATTAAAAAAAACCCCATCCTAACCTGTTCCTGGTGTGGCTCAGGAAACAGCAGCAGCAAAACCAAATTCTGCTGCCAAACATGATGTTGAGATCCCCCCTACTCTGTCATTCACAGGAGGTCCAGGCAGATCTATGGAAAACTTCTGTTCCTCCCGGGATTTTCAGGAGACTGTCTTCCTCCTTCCTTCCAGTTTCCATAGCCCTCTGGAGAAGCTCCACTGTGGAAAGGTTTAGGATGACCAAGGAAAATAGTAGTCCTCCATGGCTGTGGAGCCTAAATCGAAGAAGGGGACAAAGAGAAGTCACCTTGTGCTGGAAGATCTCCGGGCTCCAAGGGAGCTGGGCTGGGTTGAGCTTGCCTGAAGGGACGAGGACCGGGCGCCCGCTCCACCAGAGCTGCCCCAACCCACGGCTGCCTTGTTGCAGGGATTAGTGGGAGCATCATGCGATCTCCCCGGCCCACTGATTCTGATTCCAGCTGTTGATCTGGTCGCCTGAATCTGTGGCCAGAGTGGGGGTGAGCCAGCCCCTTTAATTTTGTGGAGTTCTTCTAATCTGGCTGGTGGAGATTGGGGCCCTTAAGCACTGGGAATGGTGTTCCAAGGACCCACTCTGCAGCCACGAGCCATAAATCCACTCAGTGCACTTTTGGTGGGGAGCCTTAAGTTTTCTGCTCCTCAGATTCTGGTGGCACCATTTTCCGCCCCTCAAGTTCCCACACATATGGCAAATTTGGCGGAAACGTTTCCCTGGACCCTAATTCAGTTCCTTTTGGGGCAGCAGTTTAAAGGGAGAGCTAGATAGGGCTCAGAAACCACCAGGAGCCCTGAATCACCAATGCCCACATTGAAGGATGTCATCCCCCCCACCCCCTCGCAAATTCCTGTGAGCCCCAGACAACAAGGACCAGCGGGGCAAATTAGAACCAAATAACATGGTGCTCCAACAAAAAGGGCAAGGCGATTCCCTACTCCCGAGTATGGTACTGAAGAGGAGGAAAATTCAATGTATTTTGTTCCCTCCCCCATCCCCAGGGTTGGGAGGCACTTAAAAAACTCACCATCTTCATGACAGAGGGTGGGATGGACCTGGAAGAATCATTTTTGGGTAATTTGACTTTTTTCCCAGTAAATGTGTCAAGCATTTATTGTGTAAAGTCAGTAACACATTAAGCTACCAGGTTAAGCATCTCAGGCACCACCTGAACAAGCTGAACAATATGACACCAGAGCCTTTCAACAACCGGCTGACCCCATCCCAGGATGCCTTTTTCCAAAGTGCCTCCTTGAAATGATTAGAAGAGAGTGGGCCACTGCCGGGTGTGGAAGTACCCTGCATGCCATTGCCAAACATCATGATGCCTTGACGAAGGAGGCCATGGATGAGTTAAAAGTCGGTCCTATGACTGCCCTGAATACAGGAGCGAAATTACCTGAGGAGGCTGAGAATGCTCTCAAGAAAGGCTCCTTTGACAGTATGAAATGAGGTAGCTCTTGAGAAGGTCTGCAGAGCGGCATCTTTGACCACCGGGTCCTTGGGAGTCCTCTCGTTCCCTTTAGAAGGGAAACTGAATGGATGTGAGGAAGTCACCTTGAGTAATTATCCCGATTAAGATCGAAGAATTGTAATCTGAAGAAGAATCTATCGAAAACGGTTACAGTAGCGCAACCCGTTTATTATTGGATATTTAATTGACGGACTTGGCTCAGACTGGTCCACATTGCCATATAGACCTACTTCTACTGACTGGAATGCAGTATATGCAGCTATTGATAAGTGATTGATTATCTTCAAAGAAGAGGTCCCGTCCAAGTACCTATACCAGTGGTGGCGAACCTTTGGCACTCCAGATGTTATGGACTACAATTCCCATCAGCCCCTGCCATCATGGCCAATTGGCTATGCTGGAAGGGGTTGATGGGAATTTAGTCCATAACATCTGGAGTGCCAAAGGTTCGCCACCACGGACCTATACGGACGAAGACACAGGACCGAGTGAAGAAGACATCGTTTAGTCACCTTGACTATGTTGTAGAGTGATGTGATATGTGTAGTATTGTAAGAGTCTAGGCTCTGATGTTGTTTGCACTTTTCACTGGTTGCACTTTATGTATTGCACTTTATATGTGGGCTTAGCGCAATTGATAAAGTAGCAGTTGATGCAGCTTGTTTGTTGTTTGTGGAGTCCTCTCGTTTTCCCAGAGCATCTGTCACCTGGATGGACAACCTTGCAAAGGAACCTGAAGTGTATGCACTAACAGTTCAGCGGTTCCTCTTAAAGAAGCAGCATACCTCCAGTTCATTGTTGATGCTTTGGGTTCTACATTAGCACGTTCACTTTACGCACTGAAGTAAAGCCATGATTAATAAGCTTTTTATCAAGTAATCACCCTACACATCAGACATCCTCATTTGGGCAGCTGCTGTATTCTTCCATTGGTTCTTTGTCGGTGGTTTTAGGAAGGTTCCAAGGAGAACAAGTTGAATTTGCCCTGAAAAAGAAAAAAGAACAGAAACGTTCACGGGGAGGAAACATTTTTGAAATATTTTTTTCCTTGAGAACATTTTCCCCCTTTTGGAATGAGTGGAATGCTTCTTTACACGAAGTTTCTCTTCCTCAGTAGTTACAATATGAAAAAGTATGATGACTTCTTCCATTTATTAAGTTAAAGTTGGAAACATGGGGATATTGTCCTTCCTTTTTCCTTTTTGAATGAGTGAAATGTTCATGAAGACAATGTTTTTATGAGTCCTATGAAACTTTGTATACTACACAATCTCCAGATGAGAGATCATTCCTTTGAATAGGGCAGACTGTGGCCACAGAGGAATGAGGGAATCAGTGGCTACTCTGGATGCCCAGCTGCTCGGCCACAACCTGGCTGCTCTTCCTCCGGCCCCGCTTTTATCAGGACACCACCACCACCACCCCCGCCAGCTGCAGATTGAGTCTCAGAGGATCTGCCCGTACTCAGACTCTTCGTTTTTCTAAGAAAAAATTAAGACATGAAGGACAGGCCTATCCAGTGCTTCTCAATGGGAGGTAAAGCAGTCCTCAGAGTGGCTGTTCTTTTATGTGTGCCTGCTTAGCTAAGAAGATAGCTCCTCGAAAATAATTTAAAAATAGGAAAACTATATTGTCAGAGTCAACAGAGCCAGCTGAGTCCAACTACGTACATTTTGGGCTGAAAAGGTGCGCAGGATTGGAGCTTGCAGAGCAAACGTCCTGGGAAAACCTTCAGCAAATGGCAGCAGGGAGAATCCCTTCAGCTGCATACAAAATGTTGGGCACAAGCCAGGGGCAGAGTGAGGAGGAACTGCACCCCAGAGTACGTGCACACCCCACCATACCCCAGAACACTGGCTACACCCTGGCCACATCCCCGCCCTGGGGCATGCCCAGGGTGTTGCGCCTGCCCTATGGGCACTGTGCCACTGGGACAAGCAGAGGGGTAAAACTGACCAGAGAGCAAAACAGTCGGGCAGGAAACACCCTCTTTTCCCCTCTGACACCTTTGCTGTCTTTAAAGCATACCAGGAGCCACCTCTTTTTAAGATGTTCCCCAGATGTCTTATTTTGGGTGTGCAGAGCAAAAAGTGGCAGCCGCCTCTCTTTAAGGTTTCCCCACAGACTTTTTTTTTGTTTTGGTGTTGTGTGAAACGGACCATCATCTATCACTCCAGCAGCAGACCTTCAGTGTTAAAATAAAACAAAAAGAAGGCCCTTCTGATTATTATGAAATGGGAGGAACTGCTGTAGTGTGGGGAGGAAAAAGGAAACCCAGAGAAAGTGCAACACATGGTTCCCCACTTGATCCTCCGTGCCCACACACAGCTTCCTTGCACTGAGCTCCTTCTACACCAAGGTTTATCACACACATGCACAATTTCCACCAGAAGTGAAGTTCACCAAGCAACAAGGTCCTTTTCAAATAGTAACAAATACTGTTAACATACCGTAACTCAATGGGATCTGCTCAAGACTCTACCTAGTGTTTGTCCATGATGAGTAGGAGCAGTTTGACCCATGAGGAAACTTCCATTCAACACATTTGGGGTCTTACACGTACTTACTATTTCAGCCAAATTTGTGTTTTGCAATCCTGAGCAAATGCTGTTAACTTATCAAAGGTTAATGGGATCTGCTCTAGAACCCACCTGGTGTTTGTCCATGATGCCTAGGAGCAGTTTGACCCATGAAGAAACTTGCATTCAACACAATTGGGGTTTTACAGGCACTTACTATTTCAGCCAATTTCGTGATTTGCAATCCTGAGCAAATGCAGGTAACTTATAATAGGTTGATGGGGTCTGCTCAAGACTCCACCTAGTGTTTGTTCATGATAGGTAGGAGCAGTTTCACCCGTGAGGAAACTTGCATTCAACACATTTGGGGTTTTACAGGCACTTACTATTTCAGCCAAATTTGTGTTTTGCAATCCTGAGCAAATGCACTTAACTTATCATAGGTTAATGGAATCTGCTCAAGACGGAACCTAGTGTTTGTCCATGATACGTATGAGCAGTTTCACCCGTGAGGAAACTTGTATTCAACACATTTGGGGTCTTACACGTACTAACTATTTCAGCCAAATTCGTGTTTTGCAATCCTGAGAAAATGCAGGTAACTTATAATATGGTTAATGGATCTGCTCAAGACTCAACCTAGTTTTTGTCCATGATGCCTAGGAGCAGTTCGACCCGTGAGGAAACTTGCATTCAACACATTTGGGGTCTTACACGTATTTACTATTTTAGCCAAATTCGTGTTTTGCAATCCTGAGCAAATGCACTTAACTTATCATAGCTTAATGGGATCTGCTCAAGACTCTACCTAGTGTTTGTCCAATATGAGTAGAACAAGTTTGACCCGTGAGGAAACTTGCATTCAACACATTTGGGTTTTTACACGTACTAACTATTGCAGCCAAATTCGTGTTTTGCAATCCTGAGCAAATACTGTTAACATACCGTAACTCAATGGGATCTGCTCAAGACTCTACCTAGTGTTTCTCCATGATGAGTAGGAGCAGTTTGACCCATGAGGAAACTTCCATTCAACACCTTCGGGGTCTTACACGTACTTACTATTTCAGCCAAATTGGTGTTTTGCAATCCTGAGCAAATGCTGTTAACTTATCATAGGTTAATGGGATCTGCTCTAGAACCCACCTGGTGTTTGTCCATGATGCCTAGGAGCAGTTTGACCCGTGAGGAAACTTGCATTCAACACATTTGGGGTTTTACAGGCACTTACTATTACAGCCAAATTCGTGATTTGCAATCCTGAGCAAATGCAGTTAACTTATCATAGATTAATAGGATCTGCTCAAGACTCCACCTAGTGTTGGTCCATGATACGTAGGAGCAGTTTCACCCGTGAGGAAACGTGCATTCAACACATTTGGGCTTTTACAGGCACTTAGTATTTCAGCCAATTTCGTGTTTTGCAATCCTGAGCAAATGCAGTTAACTTATCATAGGTTGATGGGGTCTGCTCAAGACGCCACCTACTGTTTGTCCATGATGCGTAAGATCAGTTTGACCCGTGAGGAAACAAGTATTCAACACATTTGGGCTTTTACAGGCACTTAGTATTTCAGCCAATTTCGTGATTTGCAATCCTGAGCAAATGCAGGTAACTAATAATAGGTTGATGGGGTCTGCTCAAGACTCCACCTAGTGTTTGTTCATGATAGGTAGGAGCAGTTTCACCCACGAGGAAACGTGCATTCAAAACATTTGGGCTTTTACAGGCACTTAGTATTTTAGCCAATTTCGTGTTTTGCAATCCTGAGCAAATGCAGTTAACTTATAATAGGATGATGGGATCCACGCAAGACTCCACGTAGTGTTTGTCCATGATGAGTAGGAGCAGTTTCACCTATGAGGAAACTTCTATTCAACACATTTGGGGTCTTACACGTACTTACTATTTCAGCCAAATTTGTGTTTTGCTATCCTGAGCAAATGCTGTTAATTTATCAAAAGTTAATGGGATCTGCTCTAGAACCCACCTGGTGTTTGTCCATGATGCCTAGGAGCAGTTTCACCCACGAGGAAACTTGCATTCAACACATTTGGGGTTTTAAAGGCACTTACTATTTCAGCCAAATTTGTGTTTTTCAATCCTGAGCAAATGCACTTAACTTATCATAGGTTAATGGGAGTTGCTCAAGACGGAACCTAGTGTTTGTCCATGATATGTATGAGCAGTTTGACCCATGAGGAAACTTGTATTGAAAACATTTGGGGTCTTACACTATTTCAGCCAAATTCGTGTTTTGCAATCCTGAGAAAATGCAGGTAACTTATAATATGGTTAATGGGATCTGCTCAAGACTCCACCTAGTTTTTGTCCAGGATACGTAGGAGCAGTTCGATTCGTGAGGAAACTTGCATTCAACACATTTGGGGTTCTACAGGCACTTACTATTTTAGCCAAATTCGTGTTTTGCAATCCTGAGCAAATGCACTTAACTTACCATAGGTTAATGGGATCTGCTCTAGAACCCACCTGGTGTTTGTCCATGATGCCTAGGAGCAGTTTGACCCGTGAGGAAACTTGCATTCAACACATTTGGGGGTTTACAGGCACTTAGTATTTCAGCCAAATTCGTGTTTTGCAATCCTGAGCGAATGCAGTTAACTTATCAGAGGTTGATGGGGTCTGCTCAAGACTCCACCTTGTGTTTGTCCATGATACGTAGGAGCAGTTTCAGCCGCGAGGAAACGTGCATTCAACACATTTGGGCTTTTACAGGCACTTAGTATTTCAGCCAATTTCGTGTTTTGCAATACTGAGCAAATGCTGTTAACTTATAATAGGATGATGGGATCCATGCAAGACTCCACCTAGTGTTTGTCCATGATGAGTAGGAGCAGTTTGACCCGTGAGTAAACTTGCATTCAACACATTGGGTGTTTTACAGGCACTTACTTTTTCAGCCAAATTCGTGTTTTGCAATCCTGAGCAAATACTGTTAACATACCGTAACTCAATGGGATCTGCTCAAGACTCTACCTAGTGTTTGTCCATGATGAGTAGGAGCAGTTTGACCCATGAGGAAACTTCCATTCAGCCTTACATTTACCCGGGTCTTTACACGTACTTACTATTTCAGCCAAATTTGTGTTTTGCAATCCTGAGCAAATGATGTTAACACATCAAAGGTTAAGGGGATCTGCTCTAGAACCCACCTGGTGTTTGTCCATGATGCCGTAGGACAAGTTTGACCCGTGAAGAAACTTGCATTCAACACAGTGGGGGTTTTACGAGGCACTATACTATTACAGCCAAATTAAGTGATTTGCAATCCCTGAAAACCAAATGCAGGTAACTTATAATAGGTTGATGCAAGGTCTGCTCAAGACTCCACCTGGAGTAGTGTTGTTTCTGCATGATAAGGTAGGATTGCGAGTTTCACGCCACGTGAGGAACCTTGCATTCAACACATTTGGGGTCTTACACATACTTACTATTTAAGCGAAATTCGTGTTTTGCAATCCTGAGCAAATGCACTTAACTTATCATAGGTGATCTGCTGAAGACTCTACCTAGTGTTTGTCCATGATGAGTAGGAGCAGTTTGACCCATGAGGAAACTTGCATTCAACACATTTGGGGTTTTACAGGCACTTACTATTTCAGCCAAAATCGTGTTTTGCAATCCTGAGCAAATGCACTTAACTTACCATAGGTTAATGGGATCTGCTCTAGAACCCACCTGGTGTTTGTCCATGATGCCTAGGAGCCGTTTGACCCATGAGGAAACTTGCATTCAACACATTTGGGGTTTTAAAGGCACTTACTATTACAGCCAAATTCATGTTTTGCAATCCTGAGCAAATGCAGTTAACTTATCATATGTTGATGGGGTCTGCTCAAGACTCCACCTAGTGTTTGTCCATGATATGTAGGAGCAGTTTCACCCATGAGGAAATGTGCATTCAACACATTTGGGCTTTTACAGGCACTTAGTATTTCAGCCAATTTCATGTTTTGCAATCCTGAGCAAATGCAGTTAACTTATAACAGGATGATGGGAGCAGCGCAAGACTCCACGTAGTGTTTGTCCATGATGAGTAGGAGCAGTTTGACCCGTGAGGAAACTTGCATTCAACACATTTGGGGTTTTACAGGCACTTACTATTTCAGCCAAATTTGTGTTTTGCAATCCTGAGCCATATCATAGGTTAATGGGATCTGCTCAAGACGCCACCTAGTGTTTGTTCATGATAGGTAGGAGCAGTTTCACCTGTGAGGAAACTTGCATTCAACACATTTGGGGTTTTACAGGCACTTACTATTTCAGCCAAATTTGTGTTTTGCAATCCTGAGCCATATCATAGGTTAATGGGATCTGCCGCTCTAAAGGCAGCCACCCTGGTGTATTGTCCGATGATGAGTAGGACAAGTTTGACCCATGAGGAAACTTCCATTCAATATATTTGGGGTCTTACACGTACTTACTATTTCAGCTTTTAATTTATCAAAGGTTAATGGGATCTGCTCTGGAACCCACCTGGTGTTTGTCCATGATGCCTAGGAGCAGTTTGACCCGTGAGCACTTACTATTACAGCCAAATTCGTGTTTTGCAATCCTGAGCAAATGCACTTAACTTATCATAGGTTGATGGGGTCTGCTCAAGACGCCACCTACTGTTTGTCCATGATGCGTAAGATCAGTTTGACCCGTGAGGAAACGAGTATTCAACACATTTGGGCTTTTACAGGCACTTAGTATTTCAGCCAATTTCGTGATTTGCAATCCTGAGCATATGCAGGTAACTTATAATAGGTTGATGGGGTCTGCTCAAGACTCCACCTAGTGTTTGTTCATGATAGGTAGGAGCAGTTTCAACACATTTGGGGTTTTACAGGCACTTACTATTTCAGCCAAATTGGTGTTTTGCAATCCTGAGCAAATGCTGTTAACTTATCATAGATTAATGGGATCTGCTCAAGACTCTACCTAGTGTTTGTCCATGATGAGTAGGACAAGTTTTAACCTTGAGAAAACTTGATTTCAACACATTTGGGGTTTTACTGGCACTTACTATTTCAGCCAAATTGGTGTTTTGCAATCCTGAGCAAATGCTGTTAACATATCATAGGTTAATGGGATCTGCTCAAGACGCCACCTAGTGTTTGTCCATGATGAGTAGGACAAGTTTGACCCATGAGGAAACTTCCATTCAATATATTTGGGGTCTTACACGTACTTACTATTTCAGCTATTCCAACACCACAGCAGTGAGAGATCTAGTCCGATTCTCCTCACTCTGTCATCAAAAAGTACCCTAGGGCACACAAGCTCAGTCAGAGCCACAAAGTCTGAAGACTCCAAAAAGAAGAACCCCTCAGCTCTAGCGCTGACAGTTTATATAGACACTGCCTTTTTCCTCTGGCCAATCAGGGTTGGCCAGGGCTTAACTCTTTAAGGGGCGGGTCCACCCTGTAACCTGAATGCAGGCTGAATGCATTCGTCACACTTGCATTCAACACATTTGGGGTTTTACACATACTTACTATTTCAGCCAAGTTCATGTTTTGCAATCCTGAACTAATGCTGTTAACTTATCAGAGATTAATAGGATCTGCTCAAGACGCCACCTAGTGTTTGTCCATGATGAGTAGGACAAGTTTGACCCGTGAGGAAACTTGCATTCAACACATTTGGGGTTTTATACATACTTATTATTTCAGCCAAATTCGTGTTTTGCAATCCTGAGCAAATGCTGTTAACTTATCATAGGTAAATGGTATCTGCTCAAGACGCCACCTAGTGTTTGTCCATGATGATTAGAACAAGTTTGACCCAGGAGGAAACTTGCATTCAACACACTTGGGGTTTTACACGTACTTAATTTTTCACCCAAATTCGTGTTTGGCAATCTTGAGCAAATGCTGTTAACTTATCATAGGTTAATAGGATCTGCTCAAGACTCTACCTAGTGTTTGTTCATGATGGGTAGAAGAAGTTTGACCCATGAGGAAACTTGCATTCAACACGCGGGGTTTTACTGCGTGCCTTACTATTTCAGCCAAATTGGTGTTTTGAGAATCTTGGTAAAATGCTGTTAACATCATAGGTTAATGGGATCTGCTCAAGGCATACCTAGTGTTTGTCCGCTGATGGGTGGGACAAGAGTTTGGCCAGCGTGAGGAAACTTCCGGTGTTGATCCAACACATTTGGGGTTTACCGTGCTTGAAGTATTTCAGCCAAATTAGGTGTTTGCAATCTGGAGCAAAATGCCATTAACTTATCATGAGTTAATAGAAGTCTGCTCAAGACTCTCCCTGGTGTATGTCCATACGATGAGTAGGACAAGTTTGACCAGTGAACTGTTTAAGGAGGGTTTCGCTGGCACTTACTATTTCCAGCCAAATTGGTGTTTTGAAATCCTAAGCAAATGATGTTAACTTATCATGGAGTTAATGGTATCTGCATGCTCAAGACTCTACCTAATAGTGTTTGTCCATGATGAGTAGTTGGAAAAGTTTGACCCATGAGGAAACTTGCATTCAACACATTTTGGGGTTTTACACGTGCTTACTATTTCAATGGAAATTTGATTGGTTTTGCAATCCTGAGCAAATGCTGTTAACTTATCATAGGTTAATGGGATCTGCTCAAGACGCCACCTAGTGTTTGTCCATGATGAGTAGAACAAGTTTGACCGATGAAACTTGCATTCAACACATTTGGAGGAGGGTTTCACTGGCTTACTTACTATTTCAACAACCATATTGGTGTTTTGCAATCCCTGAGCAAATGCTGTTAACTTATCATTAGATTAATAGTATCTGCTCCAAGACTCTACCACCTAGTGTTTGTCCATATGATGAGTAGAACAAGTTTGACCCATGAGGAAACTTGCATTCCAACACTTGGGGTTTTACGCGTTACTTACTATTTCAGTGATAATTGGTGAGTTTTGAAATCCTGAGCAAATGCTGTTAACTTATCATAGAGTTAATGGGATCTCTGCTCAAAGGAACGCCACCTAGTGTTTGTTGTCCATGATGGAGTAGGACAAGTTTGACCAGCGATGAGGAAACTTCCATTCAACACATTTGGGGTTTTACTGCGTTACTTAGTATTTCAGCCAAATTGAGTGTTTTGCAATCCTGGAGCAAGTGCTGTTAACTTATCATATGGCCGTTAATAGGATCTGCTTGGGTCTCTACCAGGTCTTGTGTCCATGATGGTAAAGGTAGGATAAGAAATTTTGACCGATGAAGAAACTTTACATTTCGGCATTTGGGGTTTTACTGCGCACTTAGTATTTCATTGCCCATGATTAGCGGGGTGCCATTGAAGGCATGTGTCCCCAGAGGGGTAGGCGGCACCTTTTCCCGCCCCCCTCATTTTTTGCTGGTGTCTCCCACCGGTGCCAGCGGGACTGGAGCAGCCGCTTGGGGCGGAGGCCTGCCACATGCTCAGCAGCCACCACCTTCCCCGGTGCTACCCTTGCCTAGCAGGGGAAGGTGGAGGGTAGCTTAGGGAAGTGCCATGAGATCTCAGAAGTGAAGTCAAAGGGCACCCTGACCTCTCAGGGTTGGACAGAAACTTTGGCTTTCTCCAGGCATTACGCTTCCTCTACGGTTTCTCACCTCCTCAAGGCCCTCATCTCTCACCCAGAGCATAGCAGCACGAGAGGGTGGGAGTTCAGAGGGGGATTTAAGAAGGTTCTGTAGAACCTGTTGTCCAAATTCCAGAAAATATCACTTTTTTAATACTTGCGAAATATTTTTTAAATATTCAAATGCAATACTTAAAATAAAAAGTGATTTGATGCGTATTACAAAATACTTTTTTAACAGTCATTGTTTGAATCCTACCATCGGAATGTTTGTTGTTAAATCGATGCTTGAGTCTACAGATAAAACATAAATACCAAGAATTTCCTAGCCCAGAGTTGGCAACCATCTCCTGTTATCTCTTGGCAGTGGATTTTCATGGTTATCTGCTGTGTTAGGAACCAATTTTGCCTGCAAATAAAACAAGTGAACAGAGGCCGTGTAGATTTCCGGGTCAGAGCAAGCACAACTCACATATTATTTTTTTTAAAGAAATATTTATTATAACATTTAAAAACACATTTCTTCAATTTAGTATAAATAGTATAAAAATAATTGAAAGAGCAACATGTATACAAAAATATTTAGAATAATACTTTAACAATAAATATATAAATAAATGTGGGATTCAGGGGGCATTTGCTTTGCTGTAAGAAATTCTCCATTCCAGGAAAGTCCAAACTCTTATGTGACAATATAAATAAATAAATATTTTCTTCAACTGCAACAGCCAGAAAAGTTTTCTAGAACGGCCATGGTAATAAATAATAGGTTAGGAAGGGGATTCACAGGTCGCATGATTATTCCGATGGGCCCCAGCAAGGTGGACTCCCGAGGTCTCCTGGTGTCAACAGAGTCTTGCGAAGCACTTCTGGCCTGCCAGCAGGCCCTCACGTCTGCCTTGGCTCTTCTGGGATATGTTAGAGCTCTACGAATGCTGCTTTCTGCCAGAGCGGCTGCCGCAAAGAGATACCAACAAAAAAGGCTCCTTGTCAATGATCGAGGCTTCGTTTGTCGGGAGCAGCAGAATCGGAGGCCTACTGAGAAATATAAGCGGAAGGCTTGTAGGGAGCACGTGCCTTGGCCCTGGAACACAGGAAAGGAACAGAGATAGTATTATTATTATTATTTATTTAATTTAATATACCGCCGCATCCCCGGAGGGCTCTGGGCGGTGTACAACATAAAATCACATAGTAGAAGCAAGTCCATGGAATGGCTCAGAACTACTCAGACCCAAGTAAGCGAGGAGTTTGTACAACGGTTCAGCATTCCTCAATGGAAGCACATATGTGCGGTGTTGTCTGCCCATTGCTGCTTGGGTGTGATGTGTTCCTGAAGCACTGAACTGCTTTCTAGACCAGGTTTCGTTTGTGTTTGCTGATTATCCCGGTGGTCTTGGATGGCCCAGGCTGGCCAAAGCGAAGGAGGGCCGGGCCTGCTGTGCTCGTGGATGGGAGATAAGCAGGGAAGTCCAGGGCTGCTAGGCAGAGGCAGGTCATGGCAAACCGTCTCTGACCATCTCTTGCCTTGAAAACCTCATGAGGGGCTACCCTAAGTTGGCTGTAACCCGATGACCCCTCCCACCTATCAATCATACCAAGGAGAATGGTAAAGTGAATGCATTTTTACAAGTACACAACTCAGAAAAAATTGACTAGTGTAAGGACAGCCATGTGACTCTACCAAGGACCCCTCCGGTCACCAACTGAATGAGCAGAGATGGATTGTGGGCATGGTGTGCTGGCCCTGGCTCCACCTATGCACAATGCCTGGTGGTCTATATGGTGCAAACAAGTGGAGGAAGCGCTCATCCTCAGGGCACTGCTTTTCAAAGTTTGCTGATGATGGATGCTTCCTCTGCCCGCAGGCACCACACTGATGAGCTGAAATCACCCGGGTGTGTGTGTGTGTGTGTGTGTGTGACGGGGGAGGGCCACTGCCTCTCTATGCACTCAATCCATGTGTGAAGGCTTATGAAGCAATGTGGGAGGGTTGGCTTTGATGGATGCTACTAAATGAGCAGAGTGAAAGACAGACAAATGTAATTTGTACAGGCTGAGTGGCCGTGGTCTGGTGGATCTTGTTCCTAGCGTTTTGCCTGCATCTGTGGCTGGCATCTTCAGAGGTGTATCACAGAGGGAAGTCTAATACAGCCACTGATGATATCGGCGAATGCAAAATGTTAGGAACAAGATCCCATCGGAATATTACAACACAGCTCTAACAACCGAAGTTGAATCTCGGCGTGAAAGCTAACCGATAATACACACTAATTAGACCAATTTTTCTAAACAAGCTGTACGTGAACTGAATGTTTAAAGCCTTATTCTGGGAAGAGGGCAACAACTCACTTGTCCAGTATGGCCTTGACGATCGTCTTTACCCAGGGAGCAGTAGGCTCTAGACACACTTCTCTACCGTCCTTAAGAGTAGCACTGCAGAAAAAGCAAACAAATATGGTCAAGCATCTACTCTGGAATATAGCTACTTGGTAGCATCTAGTGGATGAAGAAAATACAGGGTGCAAACAGTTCCATTTCCAGGGACTGTGAGATTGAACAATTCATGGCGGATGGATTTTGTGTTACTACTTCATACATGACAAAAGCACAGCCCACCCAGGCTAGACTTCAGTCCAGGAGCTCCTTTGCGACCGGCAAGATTTTCAGTGTGTGAGCTTTCAAGAGTAAAAACTCAAAAAAAACCCTCAAATGTTTATACCCCAAAAATCATGTTGTTCTCTAAGATGCTACTAGACTCAAATCAACCAGTTCTGGATTGAAGTGCTGCTTAATGTTATCTTTATGGCTTGTTTTCTTATTGATAATTTAATATGTTTTAATGGTATTATTATTATTGCAGTTGTTTTCACTTTGTAGTCCACCTCAAGCAGGCCTCTGGAGATGTCCCATTCACATTATCTGGGATAAATGATTGCACTCACATGACTTCCACGTTCTTGCAGTGGGGCCCACTTGGAGTCAGCGTCACATCTTGGATGTTTCTGGGGTGGATGAATTTGGAATACGTGTTTATGCACTGGCACCGCAGTTCACCTCCCATCCGAGCCAGTGAGAATCCTGCAGGAAGAGAGACGGATAGCCGTTGGTCTCAACAGATCACACCCTTGGGACATCTTCAGCTCCCCCGAGAAAGAGGGAAGCCTCCGTGGATTTCACCTTAGGCAAAGCTCTCCCTAGCAAAGCTCTGTTGACCATTTATTTGACGAGTATTCACTATTAATTAATATACCAACTTTATTTGATGTATCAAGAGAACTGCTTATTTCAGACAAGAAAAAATATTATGTCTAAAAACTGCCCCCTGGATCAATATTCTGTTTACTTCAATGGATCACAAGCCACGAATTGTAGCCAGGATCATTCCTCGTGGTTTAGCTTCCCCGGCATCTGCCGTTCAGAAACCTGATGCCTCTGAACAAGGATATGCGTTTTAGCTGCGAGTCATGGATATCCTTATTTTCCATGCATTTATTTAATATCACTCTAAAGAAGAGGAGAAATACATGCCAGGTACCAAAATGAAAGGGGAGACACACAAAAGCATGAAAAACTGAACATTTTCTATGGGAAAATGTGTCTATTGACAAGCTGAAATGGGTTCAGAGGAGGACCACCAAACTGGTAAAAGATCCAGAATTCGTGTCCTACAAGGAGAGACTTAGGGAGCTGGTGATGTTTTGTCTGGAGAAGTGAAGGTGAAGGGGTGACATGATAGCCCAGTGTAAATATTTGAAGGGATGTCATGTTGAAGATGGAGCAAGCTTGTTTTCTGCTGCTCCAGAGACTAGGACACAGTGTAATGGACTCAAGGTACAGGAAAAGAGATTCCACCTAAATGCTAGGAAGAACTTCCTGACAGCAAGGGCTGTTTGACAGTGGAATACACTGCCCCGTAGTGTGGTGGAGTCTCCTTCTTTGGAGGTTTTTAAAGAGGGGCTGGATGGCCATCTGACAAGAGTGCTTTGATTGTATGTTCCTGCATGGCAGGGGGTTGGACTGGATGGCCCTGGTTGGTCTCTTCCAGCTCTATGATTCTATGAAACAGAAGAATTTAATAATGCTCGCTACAATATGCTGGCTGCCTTTTGGTGCTATAGCTTCCTAAACAAAATAAAAGCTTAAAAACTGTTCTAGTAAGCAATTATTTCCTATAACTCTAATATTTGAATTGCAATGTTTGTAGCTATAATCTTAGCATGCTTCTCCGATAATCCTTAATCAAGTCTGAAAGATCCAAACATCACATTACTTACCTTCTGTCTCAGTCGCAGTGAAGAGGAAAAGAGTGAGAAGAAAGGCAGCTGCGGCAACCGCGGTGCTCCTTGGGAGGTGAGGCATGTCTTCGCTGGTTGCTCCTGAAAGGCAAGAGGCTTCTTTGCTTTAGCAAGTTTGTGCTTGACTGAAGCCCTGCTACCCTCTTTTATACTCTTCTAACTTTTGCCTGCCCTGAAGTACCGTCTGGATTGTGTCAGAGGAAATTCCCAGAGCAGACAAAAACGTTGTCACAAAATGAGTCATACTGATAAATAAGTGTGGGTAAAATCCCTCTCTGTGTCATGTGGTTCCTCTGTGGGGCAGAGTTCAAATCAAAACCTTTAAAATCATGAATATTTAATCTTCTAAATATTGTGAATATATTAAATGCCTTCATAATCAATTGAATTTCATTTCTTCATTATTAAAAAAAATCAACATCCTTCGAATTTCTTTTTTTTTGCTAACAAAAAATTAAGAAACTTTTAAAACTTTGGCAGGGGAAGCATTTGAGACACAAGCTGATCATAAGTAACGTCTTGAAGGATTACCACTAGAGTTGCAAACCTTTTGGTGGAGCCTGAGGATCTCCTGGAATTACCTGCTGCTCTCCAGATGATGGCAATGAGTTCCTCTGGAGGAATGGCTGCTCTGGAAAACGGACTCCATGGCATTGTATCCCACTGAGACCACCACCCAAAAGCCCCTCCAACCTCAGTCTTCACCCCACATCTTCAGGAACTCCCCTAACTCAGGAGTCATCAACCCTTACTGCATACGTGGTGGCTTTTTGGTTTTATTTCTAGCAAGTTTCCCCTAATTGTCATCCCACACAAGAGCACTCACGAAGCCTCCTTCTCCTGAAGGCAACCACTGGTCTATCAAGGGCTGCATTGTCCACATGGACTGGCAGCTGCTGTCCAGTATCTCAGGCAGGGAAAGGTCTTTCACATCACCTATGGTGGCCTGTTGCTTTGAACTGGAGATGCCAGGGTAGCACCAGTGACCTCCTGCATGTAAAAGGGGGTTCTATGGAGGGTGGGGGGTGGGGAGGTCTGATCTGGAAAATGGGTGATATCCTGTTCTGGATGGGGTTGCGCTCCCCGTAAAGTAGCAGGTTAGTTGCTTGGGAGTTCCTCTGGATCTTGGCCTCCTGATGGATAAACCTGTGGCAGTTATGGCCATGGGTGGGTTTCAGCCCTTCCTGAGTGGGAAAGATCTTGCTGCTGTGCTTTGTGATTTGATAATATCTAAACTAGATTAGCTGCCCTTGAAGACTGTTTGGAAACTACAATTGGTGTAGAAAGCTGAAGCCAGAGTGCTGGCTTTGTAGTATTCTTGCCAGGGGGATGCTATCTATGTCAGAGGGATGTTATCTAGTTGATTGAGATGCATTCCCGGAACTGTGTACCTGCTTAAAATAACACATTGTGGCTGCTATTAATATATATGTAACCAGCCTGCTATATGTATCCAGTGCCATCTGCACATTCTTTCCTTGATCTTTGCTTTATTGCTTCACATACTCATAGACAACTAGGCTTCCCCTGGCCCTCTTGTCCCATGGGAACAATGTTGCTTTCATTATCTTATGGGGGAAGAAGCCAGGTGGCTTTCTCTCGCTATCTGCTTGAGACTTTAGGGCGCCTTAGCTCCAAAGGCTGGTTTTGACAAACTCTTGGGGAAATGGGAGGGGGGGTGCTCGGGGGATAAAGGGGGAGTGCCGGCTTCATCAGAACTGGCTTTGCCAGTGTGGTGCTTTGATGCCTACTCAATAAACGCTAACATTTGTGCCCGTTAACTTCTTCCCGGTAATCAGACTCAAGGTTGCTGAAATAAGTTTATTGCATCAGAGTAAACAAACAGGTACATTCCAGAAGGCTTTTGCTGAATTTACAGTTCCCACACTAAGCAGCAGACTATATCCTCTGCTATGCGCCCCTAATGGTTTTGCCCCAAAGCAAATGTGTTTACAAGCTGTGCAATTCTTCCAAGGTCGAAACCCTGATCAGGGCTAGGAGCTCTCTGGCTAGAGCGGGAAAACCATTTCTACAAGCCCCTAAATGAGCCAAGCAGATCACAAGCAAGGATCCTCTTGGGCCACTGTCTCCTGGACTTCCCTCAGTCCCTGGGCAAGCATGGCAAGGCCCTCGGGATCTTGGCACATGGATACCACATCGCCGCAGTCTTGGTTCATCTATCCTGGCTCCCAGTTTGCTTCTAGGCCCAATTCAAGGCCTTTAAAGCCTTATAAGGCTCAGGAACAAGATAATTGAAGAATTGCTCCACCATGCACCTCCCCCTGCTCACCTGTGGCGGCTTTACTTGGGGTGCCCCTGCCTGCCTGCCATCTGAAGGGGCTTTCTGAGAAAGGCCTTCTTGGCTGTGGGGCCAAAACTTTGGAACTCCCTCCTCAAGGAGATTCATTTGTCCCCCTTGATTGTGTCTTTGACCTGGGGCTGAAAACTGTTCAGTACCAGCGGGGCCGGGCCACGCGTTGCTGTAGCTTCTTGTGGTGAAATGGGAAAGGAACAGTAGCAGCAAATCAATTGCAGAGGCAAGCAGTACGTGCTCATGCAAACATGCAGCCTGATACTGTGCGATGTCAGTGATGTGTGTGCCCGCATTGCTTGGGGGAGCAATGGAAAGGCACCCCTCACACACATCTAGTCTGGCTGGTCATGATCCTTTACCTGGGAGTAAGTTTGGTTGGTGGCAATGGGTGTCGCTTCTAAGGAAACCCTCTGAGGGGCACGATGCAGCCATGCAAAGTATGTCACGGTTGCTTTACCGAGCTTACTCCTGAGTAATGCGTGCCTGGTTTTCTTAACTGTAACCGCAGTATTCAGGGAATCTAGGGTGCCTGGCCCCTCCCTCCCGTCCCTTGCATGTCGCCCCTCCCCCTCCCTCCCTTCCTTCCCTTTGTTTGTGGGTCATATCAAGATGCTGGGCCCCCTGCCTCCCCTCCCCCGCATGCCACCCCTCACTCTCTCCCCTCTCTCATTTTTCTTCCCTTGCATGCCTTTCCCTCCATCCCTTCCCTCTCCCTCCCTCTCTTCCCTTGCATGCCACCCCTCCCTCCCTCTCCCTTCCTTCCCTTCCCTCTCCCTCGTGTGTATGTGTGTGTATGTGTTTCACTTCCACTCGAGTTACTGCCTATGTACTGTTTCCACTGCCTGTTCAAAAAAAAAACTATCTGGCCATCTGTGAGGAACATCTCTAAGCAGCCCACCCGTAACATTCTAAGGCAGCTGCATGTCCTTCACCAGGGAGCGCCAGGAAAAGGGCGTTTTACCTGGGCCAGGTGTGAAATTTCAGGTATATGAACATCTAAGAACACTCTCGCCTGGCTGACTATAGGGGCTGGGAATTTTCATAGGAATTGGCCCAGCAGTTACTGAGGTATACTGTCATCAACAAAAACACTGTTAGCTTTTGTGTGTGTGTGTGTGTGCGCGCGCGCGCGCGCGCTTAAAGGCTACTTTAATGTTCACCACCTTGGGATGTTCGCCAGCTTGGGGACCCTAATTGGGTGAAAAGGCCACATTAAAAACTTTTAGATAAATAAAAATATAAACAGCTGCTCTAGCAGCACTTGACTAGCTGTGGGTGGAGGGAGAGACAGGGAGCCCCAGCTAAGGTGAAGGCAACCTTTGTGCTGAAGGAAGACCCCACCCTTCGCTAGTCAGAGGGACTGGATAGAACCCCAAGCTATGACGTTGTGGTTGAGGGGGAGGCAACCTTCTTGACCAAAGTGACCCACAATGATCAGTCTTCTTGTGAAAATTGGGGGGAGGGGGCCTCATACTTCTCCAGACACTTCACCAGCATAAAGGGTGATATACAGTGGTGGGATTCAGATAATTTAACAACTGGTTGTTTACAAGCACCGTTTTAACAACCGGTTCTGCCGAAGTGGTGCGAACCTGCTGAATCCCACCAGTGGTGATATAGTACTATCATCTAGGCAATAATATAAATATAGTGCATGCTTTTGAAATCCAAGTGGGCATTCATATAGTAGAATATAGTTCTAGATTTTTTAAAAGCTTAAATACCTTAAATAGCTTAAAACTCAAATTAAACCCAAAGACAAACAATTTTCCTTTTAAATCCCGGCTGCCAAGATGTAAAAAGACAGAAGCTGAGGTGAGTGGAACGTGGCTGGTCTGACTCAAGGACCTCTTAGGGTTGTCGTCACTATAAAATAGAGGAAAAGAAGAAGAAGAAGAGGAGGAGGAGGAGGAGTTTGGATTTATATCCCCCTTTCTCTCCTGTAGGAGACTCAAAGGGCCTTACAAACTCATTTCCCTTCCCCCTCACAACAAACACCCTGTGAGGTGGGTGGGGCTGAGAGAGCTCCGAAAAGCTGTGACTAGCCCAAGGTCACCCAGCTGGCATGTGTGGGAGTGCACAGGCTAATCTGAATTCCCCAGATAAGTCTCCACAGCTCAAGCGGCAGAGCTGGGAATCAAACCTGGTCCCTCCAGATTAGAATGCACCTGCTCTTAACCATTGCGCCACTGCTGCAGTGACATCAGCCATTTTGAATCTCTGAAGTAGAGTGAGGTGGGATATAAATTAAGTATGAAGATAAATAAACATAGGCAAAGCTCAAAAGATCAGTTATGAAATAGCAATAAAGTATGTCAGTATACTAATGCACAGTTTGAAAATACTGAGACCCAAGATTTGATATTGGCAGATGTTTATAAACTGCAGTGGAAGTTTTTCCAGTATAACCGGATTTATTCCCTTCAATTAAAGAGAAATCTTAAATTCTTGATTGATAGATTTCATAATAAACAAGCTACACACAAGTATGTGTGCTAGTTAAACTGATATCTAAATGATAATAAATAATACTAATTGTAATAATTGTAAGCACTAAGGGAGAGGGGATATGGGTTATTGTAGAGTTAGTGAATAAAACATGCCAGATACTTTCAATTCTGTGAAATCCACCACCTAATGTAAATGAAATACTTAAACCCATTTAAGATTTCATTGAAAGCTTCAAAAGGAGAGAACCACACTATTTTTATGCAGGAAACACATATAAGAAAATGCAGTCAACGTTTTCAGGAAAACAAGGGTTTATTTGCAGTTAATACTAATGCTAAGAAAGTGGTTATTTATATGAAGAATATTTTGTGTGATATCAAGGATGTATTGAGAGTTAAAGACCATATGTCTAGTTCTCAGTGTGACCATATCTGTGGATACTTAAATCAGAGATTGAATCCATGAACAGTAAAGATACATCTTTCTATATAAATCTGACACAAGCTCCAGCTTTCCAACCGCCCCCCAAATTAAAAATCAAAACAAAGAACCACTAGGAAGTCTCCTCCCCAACTGAAGCAGCACCTGCAACTTTACGAAGTGGGAATTTGTCAGGGTGGGTTTTTTTGCAGTGTTGTTAGACATTATGACGACTGAGACTGAGATTAAGCTTGGGAGAGCCACCCTTATCTCACCTCGGTCCTGGATCCTTTTCCCTCCTAATAACTCCAGGCCAGCTGATTTCTCAAAGATTTATTGTAAAAGTTCAAAACAAAGAAATAAAACATAAATGCATTTAGAGAAATTGACCAGCTGAATGCTTCTTGTGGATCTCTTGGGACCTCCAGCCAAGAGGTGCTTCTCTTAGCTTAGCCCATGATAGAGTCACCTAGGCTTTGTTCCCTCACTCTCCAAGAAAACTTTTCCCGCTCGCCATGAGGTTTCCAAAACCTTTGAAGTTTCATCCTAGCACCTCTTGCATAGTTTCCTGTCCTCCCTCCAGGAGATCAAAACAAGCAAAGATGCTTTTCACAGTCATATGTGACTTCCCTTTACTGTAGCGATAGCATCTTCCATGACACGCCCCCTTTTGGAGAGGAAATCTGTAGTCTAATGGCTACATATTTCATCTATCCATATAGAAAAGATTACATGTGTTACTTCCACATCAGTCATCTCTAACTAATACAGAGATCTGCTAACTACAATTCCTTTCATGCATAACATAGTCCTTATGATAGAATAACAATACAGAATGAAGAAAATCATGTCAACACAAAACACAATTTCAGACTAATACATACTTTCAGACTAATAAGCAATGCAATACTCTTGAGCATTGAACTACAAGACTCATGCTCACTTCAACCATAGTCTGATACCTTCTTCTCTGGAGAAAACACTATAGTATCTCTCCCTTTGGAATTTCTCTTCCTGGTTACTGCGTGATGCAACATCATTGTGTAGGACATCACTTCAATAGGCAAATTCCCGCCCATATCAATGTAATGTGAAATCAAGTCAGTGTAACCTGGCTTGCTGCAGAACATACCTTTCCCTTCAGCCAGTATTTCTGCCACTTGAGCCTGCTGCTCTGGTGTGATACCTTTAGCACTTTGCATATCAAACCAAACAATTTCATCCTCAAAGTTTGCATTCAAAAGGACTTCCTCTTCATCCCCCTTAACTTGAAAAGAAATGCTGCTGCTCTTGGCAGTTATAGGATCTGCCACGTCAATATAGACTGCTTTGACTGGTTGTGTAATTACAGTTGTATCACCTTGTGGAAAGTCCACACTCTCTTTCAAGAGGCCTACCTGCATCTCCAGGTATCCTGCTGTGATAGGCTTTTCGCTAACTTCTGGCTCCTGTTTCAAATCACTGTCAGGTAGAGAAGTTAACCCTTCAGTAACATTGCCCTCCCCCTCTAGCTCACTACAATTGGGCAAAGGCAATTCACTAAGAGCATCTGCACTCTGTTCAGGACTCCCTTCTGGCAAAGCTGTTTCACACATCCCCTCCTGCTGCTCCTCTGGAGGACTGGCAGCCAGAGTTAACCCTTTCTCCTCTCCCTGTTCACACAATATTTCATCTTCCACAACCCCATCACAAAAAACACTTTCCTGGGAGTTAGTGGAAACATTCATTTGTTCATTTCTAAAGAGCAAGTCAGTACCAATTATGAAATCCTTATTACCTTTCTCATGGGTCAAAACACGAACTTTCCCATTAAACTTTTTAAAACTTACATGTAATTCCACCAAATCCATTAATTTTATTGACCAACTTCACAAGGCAATTCTAACATACATCTGCCCTCAAGTAATGTTTGTGTATGGGATTTCCTTCAGGTAGATTCATCTTGATGGAGGGTGTGATAGATCTCTCTATTGAGCCACACACTTGAATGGACTGTCCCAGAATCACTGGCTCACGTCTCATTCTCTCTGCCCAGAGTCTCTGTTCCTGGGAAATGACTTCCTTCCCACCGACTCTCTGCTGCTTGATGACTGCCATGGAGCCCATTTTAACTGCTGACTCCTGTGAAGTCACACGCTCCTGAAACACTCCAGGCTGGCGATTTTCTCTCTCCTCCACCCCAGCACGATGCACACTGCTTGCTTCAGGGCTAAACTGCATCCCAGCTGTAGGTTTTTCTATCTCCCCCCTTTTGGGTTGGATGCTGTTCGTTCTCTCCCGCTTTCTCCCGACCAGACACATAGCTTGCATCTGAATGGAACTGCATTCCAGCCATCGGCTTGGCTCTCTCTCTCCTGAGAGGTTTTTCCCCTCCAGCCTCAAACTTTGGGGATTGTTTTTCCTGGCCCAATTCTTCATGTGCCATCAAGAGATTCCAAAAAAGCTGTTGATCCAGCATAAAGCTTCTTAGGAGCGCTGCCCAGCTATCCTCACTTTCCGGGAACTGCTCTGGTGGGGCCACCTGCTCAAGCCTAGACCCCTGGTCCCTCCGCTTTCCCCCATAGGATGCTGCCGGCTCACCTCCTCTCCAAGCATTCATGCTGTCCTGGTAATCCATCCCGGCCTCTGAAAGATCCTCAGAGCCTCTGGTTACCAGCTTGCACACCGGAGTATTGAAGATCCCTCAGAAAGCTGCCACCATATCATGAAAGCAAGCCTGGGAGAGCCACGCTTGTTTCATTAAAATCTGGGTTCTTTTCTCCAATAACTCCAACCAGCTGAGGTCTCAACGATTTTTATTGAAAAACAAAAATAAAAGAAATAAAACATGATTGCGGTTAAGGGATTGCTTAGGTGGTCATATCCCTTTTGGTTCTTTGTCCCCATTCCGGGAACCCATGGCCCAGAGATCCTTTCTCTGGACCAATGCCTCAAGATGGAATTCCAAAACCTTTGTTTTCCCCTTCCCAGGAAAACCCTGTTCAGGCCATGAGGTAACTTAGGCCTTTGAAGTTGCCTCCTAGCACCTCTGCATAGTTTCCTGTCCTCCCTCCAGGAGATCAAAAGGCAAAGATGCTTTTCACAGTCATATGTGACTTCCCTTTACTGTAGCGATAGCATCTTCCATGACAGACATCCTCTACAGTATCGCCAGTCTTCAATCCTTGGTTTCTGTCAAATGAAGCGGGGGGGGGGGGGGGGCAAGACCCCTTCCAGAGCTGTTTTGAAGGAGGGCTCATTGGTCCAGAAACCACCACAATGCTTGAAGCCACCTGAGTTGCAGGACTCACCCAGGTCTGGCTTCTGGCTGCTGCTCAGCCCCAGGGCCCCCAAGTAAGCCAGTGTGGTATAACAGTTACACTTCAGACTGTGCTCTGAGAGACCCGGTTCAGATCCCCCATTCTGGGGGGAGGCTCACTGGATGATTTTAGGCCAGTCACAAACGCTCAACCTATCCTCCCTCACAGGGTTGTTGTGAAGATAAGAACATAAGAACTAGCCTGCTGGATCAGACCAGAGTCCATCTAGTCCAGCACTCTGCTACTTGCAGTGGCCCACCAGGTACCTTTGGGAGCTCACATGCAGGATGTGAAAGCAATGACCTGCTGCTGCTGCTGCTCCTGAGCACCTGGTCTGCTAAGGCATTTGCAATCTGAGACCAAGGAGGATCAAGATTGGTAGCCATAGATTGACTTCTCCTCCATTAATCTGTCCAAGCCCCAGATAGCTATCCAGGTGAGTGGCCATCACCACCTCCTGTGGCAGCATATTCCAAACACCAATCACACTTTTATTAGTCCTAATTCCCCCCCCCCCCCGCCGCCGCCCAGCATTTTCAATGGATGCCCCCTGGTTCTAGTATTGTGAGAAAGAGAGAAAAATTTCTCTCTGTCAACATTTTCTACCCCATGCATACTTTTATAGACTTCAATCATATCCCCCCTCAGACGTCTCCTCTCCAAACTAGAGTCCCAAACGCTGCAGCCTCTCCTCATAAGGAAGGTGCTCCAGTCCTCAATCATCCTCATTGCCCTTTTCTGCACTTTTTCTATCTCTTCAATATCCTTTTTGAGATGTGGCGACCAGAACTGAACACAGTACTCCAAGTGCGGTTGCACCACTGCTTTATATAAGGGCATGACAATCCTTGCAGTTTTATTATATCAACTCCTTTCCTAATGATCCCCAGCATAGAGTCTGCCTTTTTCACAGCTGCCATGCATTGAGTTGACATTCCCATGGAACTATCAACTAAGACGCCCAAATCCCTTTCCTGGTCTGTGACTGATAGCACTGACCCCTGTAGCGTGTATGTGAAGTTTGGATTTTTTGCCCCTATGTGCATCACTTTACATTTTGCTACATTGAACTGGATTTGCCATTTCTTAGCCCACTCACCTCATTGATCAAGGTCCGCTTGGAGCTCTTCGCAATCCTTTGTGGTTCTCACCACCCCACATAATTTGGTATCATCTGCAAACTTCGCTACCATGCTACCCACCCCTACTTCCAGGTCATTTATGAAATAGAGTGAATGATGTAAGCTGCACTGGATCCCCATTGTGGAGAAAGGCAAAGGGCACATGATGTGGCTGAATAATGAATATGGGGGATGACGTGGGGGGAGGGAGCAACCGAGAGACAGGTTTGTTGGTGGGAGGAGGAGAGAAGGAAACAGGGAAAGGAGAGAAGCTGTAAGGGTTGCCAGGAGGAGGGAAAGGGGAATAATGGGATGGGATAATGATCAGAAACAGTGGGCAGGCAGTTGAATCTTGCTGATTTTAATGTCATTTTTCTCCCACAGAATAACCACAAACCAATGCAAAACTACTGAAATAAATTTCATTAACAAATTCAAGAAAATGTACACACACACACACACACACACACACACACACACACACACACACACACACACACACACACGTAACCCATTCCATTTTAGTATTTTTTGGTTTTGTTGGATCTTAGGGCCCTGGGGATAAAAGCTCACTGAGCATGTGCAGTTGGTAAACTTGCTTGCTTATTACCAACTGCAAGAGCCCACCCTCCTCAGTTGATCTGGCCTGCAGCTCCATTGAGGGAATGACTTATTTTTTTACAGGCCCAAATTGAGGGAAGACCGGCAGCAGCTACATCAGATGCAGAAGGCCAGATGAGAGAAAGAAGCCCTGCTTGATTAATAGTTTGGACTTTCCTGCTATTCTTTCATTACTGGACACTGTTCGTGGTGGAAACTGTTCTGAGTGCTTTTTCTTAAAACAGCACTGAAGATTTTTTACGATTGAGTTGTGCTGTGTATATATACTCACTATATATTCACTATTATTTATCCTTAAATGATAGAAAGTTGTGTTAAGATTAAAAGTTTGTTAATTTGTTCAAGCAATTTCATATTTGTTTGTTAAGCCACAGGGTACTGCCATATATTATTTCCTAAGTCTCCAATGGAGATTGATGTGGCCAAGGGTAAGTAGGTCACACACCCACGTATACACCCAGCAGTGAGTCAGCACAGACTTTCTTTCCTAATTCACTGTTGGTGGATATCTCACCCTATATAGATTTAAATTACTTCAACTATAGTCCAGTAACATCTTGTTATATAGTCCAGTAACACCCTGCATGAGGGCTCCTGGCTCCAGAGTGCAGGGCCATGAAGTCTAACCTTTGGTACAGCCATTTTATCCTAGGGAGCCGATCTCTGTAGTCTAAGGTGACCAGCTGTCCCGCTTTTGGCGGGACACTCACGCTTTTCCGCAATGTGTCCCACGTCCCGTGGGGTTTTAAAATTGTCCCGATTAGGCAATGCGCTCCTGCGGCCGCGGGGGTGTGCGTGCACACCCCGCATTACAGGAGTAAAAATCTGGTCACCTTACTGTAGTCTGAAGATAAGCTGCAATTCCTGAAGACCTCCAGGCAGTGGTGCAGCACCCACGAGGACATATGGGGTCACATGTCCCAGGCGGAGACCATTTGGGTCGCGTGGGAGCAGAAAATCACCCCACACCCCTCCTCCCCCCCTGCTGCACCACAGACAGGGGCTCCCAGCCAAGGGGAAGGCTCAGCTGGTGCGCCCAGGGCAGGGAGCAGTGTGGCTGGCACAGTGGGGGTGCACTGGCCAGGGAGAGGGCCTTCCCATTTGGGCGTGCCAGGGAGGGAGGCGCTGCCGGGGCCGGCCTCTCCCCAGCCAGCGTGCCCTCCACAGCACCAGCCACGCCACTCCCGGGTTGACATGGGGGAGGAGGGATGTACCACGTGGGGGGTGATTTTGCACACACATCCCACACCTCCCCTGTGCTGACTTGGCTCGTCCGAGGGGATGGCACCCCTCAGCCCCACCCCACCAGGCTGCCCAGGACAGCCACTGGATCAAGTAAGTGGGACGTGGGGGGTGTAGCTACCATGGGACGTGGGGGGCACAGGGGCGCTATTTTGCCTGGGGAGCCATTTTGCCCTGCTTTCTCCAGGTCCCACCTGGTGGCTGTCAACCCTAAGTTTTCTATTTTACCCGTCTAATAGTGCTCATGTTGAGTGAATTGATAATGCTTTGATGGAATAAATCTTGTTAGTCTCTCAGGTGCCACTGGACTCTTGTTTATTCAGCTACTACCGGCTAGCCTCTGCAACAGGCTATTCATAGCACACAATATAATTAAACTTCTAAGAAATATTTTTTAAGGAGTGAATCAGTCTTGGTTTATATATTATTCATGAATTTAAAACACAAGCTGATTGATACTTCAGATTGATACTGTTGTTCTCGACCAAGGGAGCTTTGACTCATGAGTTCATAACTGGGGGCATTTTGTTGGTCTCTTCGGGGCTCAAGGGCTGTTCTGCTGAGACAGACTAAAACATCTCCCACCCTGAAACTATTTTGCCCCACGGCTCTTTCTTGTGCTGCTTGGCCCTGCACTCAACTTGCCTGTTTCTCTCCTGCAGAGAGGCTCTCCTTAACGGCATCTCCGTGATTGCCAGCAGAGCAAAGAGAAGCGAGCTCAGCACCCGAGAAGCAGCGCCCGAGAAGCAGGCTCAGAGCCAGGCAGCGCAGGCCACCTTTTGGAACACACAGCTGCCTTCGACGCCGTCATCATGCCCAGGAGCAGGTGCCGGACACTGGCCAAAAAGGGAAGAAAATCATCCTAATTCTGAATTCTCGGGCTGGTGTTTGGTCTCTTTGTGGCCAAACAAAGAAGCAGGACAGTAATAGCAGCAGTCATCATCTCCACAAAAATTTTGGATGCTTGAAATTTTTTAATTTTTTACTATTATTGGGATTTATCCCACTTTTCTATTTTCACAAGCAATCAAAGCAACGTATAACACCATGAATAATAATAACAATATTATTAAGAATGAAACATCATTAGAATCATAAGTAAAATTCAGAACTGAACTCATAAATCTGATCCACTCAGACAAAAACAGAGACAAAAATGTCACCTTCTCTAGATGCCAGCTTGAGCCTCAAGAGAACAAACCTGTTCCCTGAGAACCAAGATCCTCCGGCTTCAAGGGCATCCCCACAGCTTTGGTCTGTGGGCAGATCACAGAACTTCTGGCATGCTTTTGAAAGATCGGTTAGATCTCTGCACTCCTGTGACCCTAAGTAGGCAGCCCGGCCCCACTTTGGTTGGGGGAATTAGCTGGAGGCAGAGAAACTGGGATAGATAAGCTATGTGTAACAGAATAAAACTCCCAAATGAAAGCTACGAAATGAGCAAGCAGTTGTATAATTAAATTTTGGTTTTATTAAAGAATAAAAATAGCAAAACAAGAATTATATTTTAAGCAATAAACATATACCCACAGAACATAAAAGAGCTGGTTAAGAGAAAAGGGAGAAAGTTGAAAAGGGTTTTGTTAGGTCTTGGAACCTTAAACCAATTAACAGACTCTGAAGTATCAATCAGCAGTGTTTATTGATGAGGTATCAAAGCACCACACTTGGCAAAAGCCAGCTCTAGCGAAGGTGGCATTCCCCGCTGAAAGCCCCCCTCCCAATTTCCCACGAATTCATGAAAAACAGTCTTTGGAGCGGAGATGGCCCCAAGGTCAGCAGCAGATAGCAAAAGAGCCACCTGGCTTCCTGCCCCTATGAGATAACAGATGTAATTCTTTTCCCATGGGACAAAGGTGTCAAGAGAAGCCTAGTTTTCTACAAAGCATGTGAAGCCATAAAGTAAAGATCAAGGAAAGAATGCGCAGAGGACAGTGGTTACATATAGCAGGCTGGTTACATAGATCTCAGAGCAGCGTTGGTTTATTTCAGTCAATTACATGGAATTAGGAATGCATCTTAATCACCCAGATAACACCCCCCTGACAGGTTTCAGGGATGGGCCAAAGTTACCAGTCTTGACATTTTGTCCAGGGAAAGCCGAGCTGAAAAGGAAATGACCAGCATTCCAGGAGCAAAGGAAACAAAAAGATAGGAGAGGCCTGGTGAGTTCTCAGGGCCCAAGAGAATGACTGAATGATTTGCTTGGAGCACTGATTAAATCACCTCAGGGCAGATATTAGCTAGCCCCATTGCCCAGCCAAGATCAGGGGAAGAGTTCAACGGCCAAACTTGACACACAAGATGGATCCCAAATCTCTCTGAGAGGCATCCATTGTGTGGGGAGCAGCGTCTTGCTCTGGTGCCAGCCATCACAGTCCATCTGAGCAGGAGGCGGGACTTGACGCTTATGTAACCCCTGTGTCAGAATGGGATGACCCAGAAAGGGGTGGAGTCTGAAAAGAAGCAGAATGCTGCAGAACTCATGAGGTTGGAGGAAGCAAGGCTACCAGGCTGGGACCTTCATTGGTTTTATTAAGCCCTTCACACCTTGTTTAAGGTAACTGCAATGTTGTGGGGAACTAGTGGGAAGGGAGTTTATTAATGTGCTGATATGTCTCATAAAACTTAGCTTTCAGTTCAGAAACTGAGACAATATTGCCATATGCAATTTCCAAAATAGCAAAACATTGTTTTGCAGGAGCATCCTTCCCTGCTCCCAAAGCTAAGTGGAGCAATGGCAGGGAGGCAGCAAAGCTCTCTATAATTTTCTCTCTTCTTCTTTAATATTTTCAGGAACACTGTCATCACTTGCTGCAATTAATTCTCCTTTGCATGAACTCACCAAACTAGAGTATTCTATTTCCCCTGCTGGTTTAGGTAAAATACCAGAAAATGTTTTTAATTGCAACTCCAGATCTACTGCTGGAAACTTAGCTGTACTGGCAGTTTGCAAAACTCTTTCTAGCAGCTGTTGCAATCCAGAGGATGAGCTTGCAAAAGGGGTAGAGGTTGCAACTGGAATCCCTTCCTTCATGGAACTGCCAAACAGTGTTCCTTTTTCTCCCTGTGCACAGGTTTTGCTTCTTCCCAACTAACTGTTGCAAACTCTGCATCAATAGGGATTACATCCCATTTCCCTTGCAACTTACAGTTTATACATTGGTTGACTATCTTTGCAAACAGAGATTATGTGTTTCAAATTCACACACAGCAACATGTCTCTTTCCCTCTGCCCTTTATCCTGTGCATTTTAGCAATTGCACCTATAAGTTTCCACAGTATGTTGAATATCCTCATTAACATCCCTTGAACTTATGTCACATAACAAGACAGTTTTATGGGGATCAAACCCCAACTTATTGCACACTTCCATTGCAAGCAATTTATATTTGCAATCTCACTTCCAAGCCCCACGCTGGTTGGGCGCCAATTTGTAACCTCAGCTTGTGGGTTCTGTGGGGCAGTACTTGGAAGGAGTTGCAAAGAACCAAATTTAAACAAAACAGTTTACTTCTCTTAACAAATAACACTTTTAAAACATTTAACATTTACACTTTACAGTCCTGTTAAGTTTGCATTTTCAAGTCCTTATATTTACAGTCTACTGATATTGCCAAGTCCAATTCTTCTTTGCTGGTGTGGTTGGTTTTGAAGACTTCAAAGGCTTGGTGAACGGGATTCAAGATGATGAAGGTTCCCAGAAAACTCTCACCATTTACATACACAAAAACCCTGAAACAATAAATTCTAACATTTAAAATATAGCAAAAAAAAATAAACTCCCTTCCCACTAGTTCCCCACAACATTGCAGTTACCTTAAACAAGGTGTGAAGGGCTTAATAAAATCAATCAAGGTCCCAGCCTGGTAGCCTTGCTTCCTCCAACCTCATGAGTTCTGCAGCATTCTGCTTCTTTTCAGACTCCACCCCTTTCTGGGTCATCCCATTCTGACACAGGGGTTACACTTACACCTTGGTTGTCTTTCCATCTTTTTTTTGATAATATTTTTATTGCAATTTCACAATAGGCATTAAGGAATATTTCATACATTTATAGGTGAGAGCATTTGTCCGCACATGAAATAAAAGAGTTTCCCATATAGAGTTTTACAAAAAATCAAAGCTTTACTACTCACATTTAATATTTGTCCTTAATCCCTTAAACAAACCCTTCCCTCCTCCCCCTCCCACTGAATACCCCTCTGACTTCCCCTCTATCGGTTTGCGACTAGTATTATTAACTTTTACAAAATTTTATATACAGTAATTTCTTCTTAACTATGCGGTATAGAGAGAGCAAAAGAAAATTTAAACTGAAACACTTAGCAAATTCGGTGAAACTTTATTAACTCTAGCTAAGTAATTGATCCATGGGTGCCATACTTTATAATATTCCTCAGTCTTTTAAATTAAAAGAAATTCTGTCCATCATATACAGTTGCTGAACCTTACTTCTCCATTCCTCCACACTCGGTATCTTCTTGGTCTTCCAGGATCGGGCTAGCACTATCTTTGCTGCGGAGAACATATGGAACAATAGGTGCTTACTGTCAAAAGATATGTTTTCATTCATCATTGCTGGCCCCAAAAGATAAGTAATACTTAATTTTTTAAATTTCATATATAGTTATAGGTTGTCTTTCCATCTTGAGTGGTTTGGTTGTTGAATGCTTTTAAGCATAGGTGTCAAATTTGCTGCCCTCCAGATGCTATGGACTACAGATCCTATGGACTGCCAGCATCATGCTGGCAGGGGATTATGGGAACTGTAGTCTATAACATCTGGAGGGCCGCGAATTTGACACCTGTGCTTTTAAGGTTAGAGATTGGGTGCTTTCCCCAAATGATGTAGATTGCTGCCCTGCTGAACTAGTAGAGGAGGCTTACTGGTCAGGCCTTTTCCTCCCACCCCGCCCCCGCCCCCGCCCCCGCCCCCACCCCCTGTCCGTCTTCTCCACTAAAATCTCATAGTTACAAGCAGACCACGGCCACACAGCCCGGAAAACACACCACAATCAGTTGAATCCAGTCGTGAGAGCCTTCAACAATACAGTGCAGTTGGAGTGTATTCCATAGCTTTTCCTGAAAAGCCATTGATCTTTTAATAAGGGCATTAAACATCATCATTTCACACCCCACCTGAAAAGGCCACAGCTAAAGATATTCCAGTGAACTGATTTTACATTTATGTCCTGCCTTTCTGCCCTTGCCAGGCCGCCAAGTCAGCTAACAAATTAAACCAGACACCATAAAACCACATGTTAAAATAAAGTCAACCAAACAGCAACATCATTAAAACATTTAAAACTAGAGCTTCAAAACATACAAATATGTAAAACAGTTAAAGGGACAAAGAGAGGGGTTAATGTAAGAGCTGGCTAATGGGCTGGGTGCTTGCAGCGGCAGGATAAAATCAGTGTTTTAGAAGGTGAAGTTGATGAAAAAACAGCTTCCAGATAAAACCAATCTGTGATCTTAGGAGAGGTTAGTCAGGAAGCTGAAAATGTGATCAGTATTTTGAAATAAATATCAGGCAGGAGCTTCACTGTTTTGCAAAAGCATTGCCTAAGCGGCAGGGCTGAGACTTGGGAGTTGTCTCCCAGGTTGGAAGGCATTGTTCCTCTTAAGTCATTCAAGACGAGGTACTCTCTTTTGCATTGTTGATATGGGCCAGGGGAATTCCACACTAGCTGGCTGTCCTTATAGGATTCACTGGCAAATGCAAGGGATGGGTTTCCCATCTTGGCCAAGCATTTCCAGGAACACTCTACTAGGTTGGTGGCACAGGTAGCAACACTGTCCCCAAAACATGTCACCCTCATCCACCCTATATAAGCCTGGTAATAGAGATGCCTCACAGTGGCCGGGACTTTTTTGCCTAGGAAAGGCCACAACTGGCTAATTAGTTAAAGCTGCTGCCTGCTTATCCAACAGTAGGACTGGGTTGGAAAATCCAAACACGCCCATTCCCCGACGAGCAAACCTCCTTTGACTTCAGGCTTTCAGGAAAGGAAGCAGGTTTGAGAGAAAAGCAGGTGGAAGAAGAACCTGCAGAAAGTAAACAGTTGCAGGCCCACGACATTTGGAGCCTCCACAAAAGAGGTCAGATGGAACCAAATGGCTTTGAGGAAACAGCCAGTAATTCTCCAGTGAGGACTGCCAGTAGTGAGAATCCCCTGTGGAGAGGCTGTCAAGTTTGGTCTCTTTTTGGGGTTGCCCTAAAATATTCACCATCTCAAGCTGCCGTGCCACGCAAGGAAGGAGGTGGGAGCGCACCAGCCCCAGCAGGCTCAACATGCAGTGTTCATGCGTTGCCATCCTGGCTTGTGGTGGGACTTCTCATTGGCTGATTCCACACAGTGCAAACAAACATGGGGTGTGGGGTGCTACAAACCCCATTGGGGGGGGGGACTTCGGACAGGTCCCGCCCCGAAAATGAGTCTGCCCTGTTTTATTTGCAATGTATTGTCTGGATGAAATAACACCCCCTGCCACATAGATAGCATTACTGGTTCAGTTCTGCCTCGGATTGCCATTGGAGCACCATCTGGCCCTAACTGTATGCATGTCATTGATTTATTTATTGTTTCATCTTTCTCCCCAAGGGAGACCTAAGACATAGCTTATAGCTGGAGAGGCCAGATGTGGAGGTCAAGCTGGCCCCGAACACTCGTGCTCCCCAAGTCTCACATCACGCTGCTCTCCTCAACTGGCCATATCCACACATGAATGGAGTCAAACCTTTTCTTCCAAGCTTGTTGGCAATCCAAGATGCAAGTTGTACCGGCTGAAGTCCAAAGTGTCCTTACAATCCCAGCTTTGTACTAAAGGAACTGAAACTAACTCAGTGGAATTTTGGCTCTTTCCTCTTTAAAAAGTAGATTCTTAGAGAAAACGGTTCTCAGCACTTCTCAGTTTCAGCAGTCATTTCCTATATGATGAGGGATGGCATCGTTCTCCTAGAAAAACAAGTCAAAAACTCCACTTAGGGGCCTCTGATTTGTTCCACTATTTTTTGGATCCTGGCCAATATGTGATCATGGAAAGCCTTTTTTTTAAAAGTACCATTTATCTGTGCATTATATGTATTTCATGAAGAATCTAAGAGCTACAAAGCAATGCAAGCTTTATAATACATCAGTATTTTGGTATTTATATGCCTCAGAGAGCCAGCATAGTTAGAAGTGTCTGCAGGACCCAAGTTCAAGCCCTTACTCATGCCACAGAAGCTGGCTGGGTGACCTCGGACCAGTTACACACTCTCAGCCCCGCTAAGCTGCTTTGGGGCCCCACTGGGGAGAAAGGAGGTGGATAACTAAGTACACGGAGTCACGGGATACGTAGACCTTCCCGTCCTTTAACCGTTTCCTGAAGTCAGTCTGATACCCAACAAAAAGCAGATGCGAATAACAGCGGCCACCGTTGCTGGCCGGGAGGGGCTAGGCAAAGGGGAAGCCGGGAGGCTATGCCTGAGCCGCAGGCATGCCAGGTCAGGTGTAGCGTGGTCGCGACATTGTGTCAAAAAAGGTGCAAGCAGGCCCACTTTATAAGGAGCCGCCCAGTCCTCCAAGCACCCATTTCTTCCAGCAGTAACGAGCAGTTTCCCACCCACCTCTCCCATGATGTTGATGATGTTAATGCCTGTGTTCTTTGCCATAGCCAGACGGGGTGGGTTGCGCATGGGAACTGAGCTGTTGGGTGGGGAGCCGGGGAGGTACCCCTCTTGGGGGAACCTCCATGAGAGGTTTTATGGGGTGGAGCAAGCCACTCGGGGAGCGCTACTGAGGCTTGTGCCCAGTGGGGGGATTCAGCCGGTTCGCACCACTTTGGCAGAACCGGTTGTTAAGATGGTGCTAGTAAACAACTAGCTGTCAAATTATGTGAATCCCGCCACCATAACTGGTTGTTAAATTATTTGAATCCCACCACTGCTTGTGCCTCTAGCAATAAAAAGGATATTCAGCATGTGGTCGTCCGCCCAGCTGAGTTCCACGACTGCAGGAAAAGGTTTACGTCTTCCTCCAACAGGCAGGTGGGAGGAAAGGCTCACTGGGGGACAGCACTTGGGCTGCCCAGAGCACAGGCCAGATCCCACGCTGCACTGCAGGCTTCTACGGCCACCATATTTTCCTATGGTTATGGGTGCTGAGTGTTTTGTGTCGGGGGACCCTGAGCAAGGCCAGACCCATCCTCAGGTGGCAATGAACTGCTCACAGTTGTGCAAAAGTGGAATTCTTGCCTGTGTCAGACCCCAGGAATCATAGTGGAATCATAGTGCATTTGCGGTGTGAGAAGGAAGGGCAGGCACAACCTTCACTTCCTCATTTCCTCCAAGGATTTTAGATCAAAGAAGTGACTAAAGATTAGTGTGGGAATTCTAGAATGTCTTAACTAATGAATCACTAACTGGGACAGAGGAGTTGGCTTGGTTTCAGCAGTCACATGATCATCCTCCAAAAGAATGTGTGTTTTCATGGTGTTAGTGAATGACGCTTCAGTGTGTTAGTGTGTTAGCAACAATGTTTCAGTGTGTTAGTGAATGATGCTTCCACACTGTTGGAAGAGAAGAGCTGTGCAAGGCCTCCTGTGCCCAGTTCCTGAGGAGCGAGTCGGGCAGACAGGTCAGATCTCTCCATCTCCTCCGTCTGGCCTGTCCTGCTGCTGGCTCTTTGTTGCCCCTCTTGTGTCCTCGTGGCGGCCTCCTCCTCCTCCTCCTCCTCCTCCTCCTGCTTCATTGCCCAGCTGCTGTCAGGGCGAGGGGGGCTCCTAGCACCCGTCTCTGTCCTACGGCCCAGATATCTGTCCTTCCTGTTTTATCATAGTACGCAGTTCCTTGGCAATAAAGGCCATCCATTTCTTGCCTAAAGCAACAAGCTCTGTGTGGGCTTTATTCTGTAGAGGAGCCCCCCCCTTCCCGCTGTCCTTTCTCTGCGCAAACTAAAGCCCTCCCAGATGAAGAAGGCGTCACGCTCTCCAGATCACACACACCCCTCGACACACACAAGAGAGTCAGGGAGGTTTGCAGGACTGTCTGCTCACACCTCATGTGGCTCGAAGGAAGCTTTTGCTTTAGTGCATTTGGGGTTGCCAGCTCTGGGTTGGGAAATAGCTGGAGATTTGCAGGGGGGGGGAGCTTGAAAGGAGTGGGGCTGGGGAGCGAGGGGAGGAACTTCCATGAGGTCCACCTTCCGAAGCAGCCCTTCTCTCCAGGTGAGCTGACCTCTGTTGCCTGGAGATCAGGAGCAATCTTGAGAGATCTCCACCCACCCCCTGGAGGTTGGCCACCCCCGCTGCACTGCCTGCCTTCTCCAGAGACAACATCATGATCCAGTGGGGTTGCCTGGCTGGTGAGGAGTGCATCGGAGTCTGCAGGCTTTGCCAAATTACCCCCCTGCCCACACTGGCAGAGGTCGCTGGCTTCTCAACACTGACACGAGGTCAAGGCAGCCCCACTCACCCCCAAAGTAGGCCCAGTTGACACAAGGATCCATGGGAAACTCCAGCTGGGTCAGAAGGCAGCTGCCTGGCCCCTCACTGGAACATGGTGGTGGGAGTGCATCCACCCAGCGCTCCACCAGCTGCACTGGATACCACTGAAGTCCCGTTGTCACTTAACTGCCAATCAAGGCACTGGAGTCCCAGATCAGGTTCAAGGTTCTGGTGCTGAACTTTCAAAGCCCTGAGCAATTTGGGACCTTTGTCCTGGGAGACCGTCTCTCCCGACACAGCCCCAAGAGAGCATTTTGTTCTACGGAGAACAACTTATTGGTGATCCCCAGCCCGAAAGACTGTTCGTCCTTTCTTATCACCCTGGTCTGGTGGAAAGACCTGGGCCCTGCAGAACTTAACACAGAGCTGTTCCATCAGGCATTCAGCTGAGGGCAGCGCTGGCATTTCCTCATAGCCAGAGGCGTAGGGGGGCCAAATGGCACCCAGAGGCAAACCCCACTCCAGGCGCCACCCTGTGCAGAGCTCTGCTTACTCGCAAGTAAGCCCCGCTTACTTGTGAGTCGGGCTACAGTCCCTCTTCCCAGCCCAATAGCCAGAGCGCCAGTTTCCCTCGCGTCCCAGCTGCTGGGCGGGAAGAGAAGCCAAGGTCAGCCCCTCTTCCCAGCCCAGCAGCAGGAAGGCATCTGGTCACGTGAGGGTTGATTTTGCGCCCCCCCCCATGGGGCCAGATTAGTTGCGTCCAGGGTTACCCCATGTCCCTGGGCAAATACGCCACTGCTCATAGCTGCCCTCCTTCCCTTCCCTGTCTCCCTCCTTTTGTTTAATTCGTTCCCCTTCGTTTAATGAGAGTTTAATTCTATGGCACCCTCATCAGGTGTTGTTGCTGACGTCCACCTGGGACTTTTAAGGGGAGGGCCGGCCTAGAAATCCAATTTGAAACAAAAGGGTAAATAAGTGCCCTTGCTGCAGCCCCAGCTCTTAGGGACCGTAGTAGATGATCTGTCCATTTCCTCCTCCCGGTGCCACCCATCTGCACAAGCACTGGAGAGAAGAACCTTCTTTTGCAAAAACTGGAGTACGGATTAAAAGTCTGCGGATTAGGATTCAATCTGATGAGCAGTCTGAAGACAGAAAGATCCTGGTCTGGTTGTAAAACTCATTCTGATCAGATGTTGCAATTATCCTTGTTACATTTAAATGAGGGAATTTGCCAGTTTGCTTATTACATTATTTGTTCATTACTTTTACACCCTAGTTTTCTCCCTAATGAGAACCAAAATAGCATATAGCATTGTCCTCTCCCACATATTTCATCCTCACAACAACCCTGTGAGGTAGGTGTGGTTGAAAGTTGGCCAAATTCACCCAGCCAGATTCCATGGCAGAGTGGGGATTTGAGCCTGGGTCTCCCAGACTGAAGACCACGACGCCACACCAGATCCTCTCTGTCCTGCATAGCAGGCTGTCCACGTGTTTGGGCCCAGGACAGGGAGCCTTGGGCTTATTGCGTACCTCCCCAAAGCAACACGTTAGAGAAGAGACATCCTGCTTTTTCCTGAAGCTGCCAGGGTTGGATTTGGGGGAGAAGAAAATAATGTCTTTGCCCTAACCCCCATCACCTCCCTGCCACGTCTCCTTCAATCCTTGCAACAAACACATTTGCCCACTCCTGTGATCAGGCTACTATCCAAGAGCTGAAAGAACTCCAATAAAAGTGCCTCTCAAGGTTGAGCCTTCCCAGAGGGAGGGTGGGGCTGGCCTCCCCCCCCTCTTCCTCTCCTCTGACCGGTCCGTGAGGTCATGCACATCCCAGCAGCAGCAGCAGCAGCAGCCCCTGCAGCTGACTGTAGGATGTTTCTGATAAGCGACACAATGAACACGGGGGCTTCAGGAGGCTCCTGACATTCTCTGAGTGACGCTTGTCACAATAATGACACAAATGTTAGCGAGACTGAAACAGAGAGACTGTGTAACTCCAACTCCCCAGGAAATGATGACCCCAGAAGGAAATTATTGCCCAAAAAACCACAGTCCATACGCTAAAGTCTTGTGGTAGAAAAGCAAAGCAACCCTCCAAGACTGGTCAACCGGAAGCAGATGAAGAAACAGGAAGACAAACTTTTGATTGTCCTAGGCTTTGTGCCAGGACAACAGGAAATACTTGCTTCAGATTGTGTCATGGTTTACCAATAGTTCGTTGGGACAATCTCCTAGTCTTAATCACCATTTGTTCACTCTTAGATTCATCTCTCCCAAAGTGCTGCATTTTGGGGTTTCCCTGTTTTCTTACAAGGGTGACTTACGATGATTTCAGAGCAGAATTACCCTTTCAGGTGTGAACTGAGTGCTATTTCCACACCTGCTTGAGAAGATAGGCAGGTGAGCCAGCTTTCCCTTCCCTCCCACTTATATGAGATTGCTTCCACGTACTCTATCGCTGAATTAGAAAAGCTATTCACGGAGCTGCCAGATGCCTGGAGGGAAAGTGACGTTTCCCTTTGTGGCAGTTATTTGCCTGTTGATCCATACTGTGAAAAGCTTCGCCTGCTCATGCCCACACCTTAAAGGGTAGGGGACGGACACACACACACAGGACACACGCACGCACGCACGCACGCACGCACGCACGCACGCACGCCTGGTTGTTTGCCAGTCTCATCAATGTCTTTTTTCTTTTTAAAATAAATTGAGATATTGATTCCCACATTTGCAGTGATGTGCATGGCACCATTTGGAAGGCAAAACCTCCCCCAGGACAGCAGCAGGTCACCTTGTAGCTCCTCCCAGCTCTTCCAGGTCTCCCCCTCAGTGTGGAAGAGACCCCCACTCTAGTTTGCTGCCACCTCCTCCCAACCATGAGGGCCTCTCTGTCGGATGACCTCAAGAGACCTACCTCTGCCATTTGCCCATTCCAGGAGTAGGAATGTTCTGGGGGTCCCACTCCGGAGGGATGCTGCTACGGCCTCTGCTGGCCGCCCACTGGCCATGGAGGTGTCTAGCGTGGGTTTCTGTTCTGTGTTCCCAGAGGCCCAACTATCCATGCAAATGGTTTATTGAAATTGAGATCTATTAAAACATTTATATCCTACTTTTCGCCTTGGTTCAGGTTTCTACACGCAAAGCCAAGAAGAAGAAATTGCTTAAATGAGGAGTATGGATGGAGAAGCAGTGTGGGGGAGTGGTTAGAATATCAGACTCATCTAAACCTTGGGCTAGTCAAACACTCTCAGCCCAGCCTACCTCACTGGGTCGCTGTGAGGATAACATGGAGGAGAATGACGTGAGCTACTTCGGGTCCCCACCCAAAGGCAGGGTAGAAATGAAGTCATTACCCAAATAGATAAATGTAAAGAAGCAGCAATTCTGTGTTTGATGATACTGGAGACCATTCTAGTTCTTATCAGTGTTGTCAAAATGCTTTTTTCAGATACTTAGGCAAAGGTTTCATGTTCTTCATTTTGTACTGCATATAGTTGAGACAATATATCTGTTGCATAATACATGTGAAAGGAAAATGAGTTGTGGAGGTCTCTAGCAGCAAGCGAGCAGCACGCGTGTCAGGCTTCCACACAACAAAGGAGATAAGTGAGCAGCAACAGATGAGGGGCCTTTCCCCACTTTCGTCCTTCCCCTCTATGCCGCGCGCTGCTCTCAGCGCGCAGCATCCCAGGCGCGCGCCCGGCCGTCCCCACAGAACGCGGGGCCATCAAAAGGCGCCGTTGAGAAGAGCGCCTGGGATGCTGCGCGCTGAGAAGCGCAACAGCAGCAGCTTTGGGGCGGCTGTGCTGTCGCCGCCCCTCTCAGTGGGGAGTGCCGAGGGACCCTGCGCTACTCTCCTCAAGTAGCGCGGGGCTTAAGGGAAGTGGGGAAAGGCCCGAGATCTCACCCAGCCGAAAACCTCATCCCGTCCAGTGCAAGCTCTCAGGCCACGTGTTCAGTTCATCTATGAAACCCTGGTTTAAGCTGACTGCTCCTTTTACATCACCTGTTGAATCCTGTGAGCCAAACTGCATGATACAATTTCTAACAAGGTCTGCAGGGGCCTGATTTAATGTGCGACCTCAGGATGTTGTGGTGGAGGAGAAGCAGGAGCCACCCCCCACCCCCCCACCCCCGCCATACACAACCTGGACCAAGGTTGAACTAGGCTCCACAGACTTCTAAACCACTGATTCCTACAGATGCGGAGTACGCAGAGCCCGTTTGTTTTCGTGCTGTGTGGTTTGGCCCTGAGACAAATCTCTCTCACAGGACGTGTGACTTTGCAGGGCCCAGAGTGCATTTGGCACACAGATGGATATGAACTGCAGTTCCTTCTCACGCAGCTCACTGTTTACAAAGGGAATCAGGAATCCGCCACCTTTGGCCTGGCCCTTTCCTGTCAGGATCGCAGGTCTGGCTGAACGACCTGTGTGTTTGGGGAGTGGGGGACTCTTCACCTGGCCCACCGGCACGTGTGCCGCTGGGGGACTCCTCTGCTGTGGTGCCTGTTTCTTCCAGAGGATTGTCAGTACTCTGAGAGGGGAAAGGGGCCTTCAGCCTCCCGGCCCCCACGGGAACATGCACGGAATCAGTGCCTTGGCCCACCAAGGCCGGCCTTCTCTGCTCAGACCAGCAGCAGCTCTTTCACGTAGGCTTACCAACCACCTGCAATTACAATTGATCTCCAGGCTACGGGGATCAGTTCACCTGGAGCAAGTGGTCGTTCTGGTAGGTGACCTCTTTGACACCATACCCTGCTGAGGTCCCTTCCCTCCCCAAAGCCTGCCCTCAACGTGTCTTGGTATTTCCTAACCTGCCAGAGCATGGAGGAGTGGTGCGTAGGGATGGGGGCAACATATCAGCAGCTCCGGACTACATTCTGGTGGCTCCAGTGGTGCCTTTTCTGGCAGATCCCCCACTTCACACCAATCCCCCCCCTCCCCCCACGGAACATATTCTAGCTCCAGTTAGTGAGTTTCAACAAGGGGACATTTTATCTTAAAAGCTTTATTCATTATCATGAGAGATGGTTACAGCAATAATAACTTCATTCCCTTTGAATCAGGAAATGGATACGTACGGGAGAGCGACGGCGCCCGCTGGGCTTTGCTCCCACACAGTGTCTTCCGTTGCACAACTAGAAGGAGGTGAAAACAGCAGAAACAGCAAACTGTTACTCGAACAGGTACGTGAATGTGATCTGAAGATAACAAGCAAAACACTTTGGAGAAGAGAAATGAACTTCTAATGGCCAATTCATTAGGATCTGCGGTCGTTCGACGTAAATGGGGGAGGCGGGACAGAGGAGTGCCAGCCTCCTGCACAATGGAAATGTGACGGGGGTCCCTGCTGTGCTGTGAAGTACTTTGGTAATGCAAATTATTCTGAAAGCCATTCTGTTTTCAATCAAATTTAACTTTTAGATGCTACATAAAAGGCAATACAAATAAAAGGTCTAGTGCCGTGGTGGCGAACCTTTGGCACTCCAGATGTTATGGACTACAATTCCCATCAGCCCCTGCCAGCATGGCCAATTGTAGGGGCTGATGGGAATTGTAGTCCATAACATCTGGAGTGCCAAAGGTTTGCCACCACTGGTCTAGTGGGAAGGAGCATTTCAATTTCTGCAGCATAACTTCAGATGCATTAACTACAGATGATTATTACATGACTGTAAACAATTATTGTTACCCTCACAGAGCAACAAGGATGATCCAGGGTCTGGATCCAGGGCCTACAAGGAAAGGTTGAGGGACTTGGGGGTGTTCAGCCTGGAGAAGAGGAGGTGGGCGGGGGGTGGATGATTGCACTCTTTAACTATTTGAAAGGCTGTCACTTAGAAGAGAAGAGGGAACTGTTCCTGTTGGAAGCAGAGGATAAGATTTACAATGGGGTGCTGTGTGGTTTCCGGGCTGTATGGCCGTGTTCTAGCAGCATTCTCTCCTGACGTTTCGCCTGCATCTGTGGCTGGCATCTTCAGAGGATCTGAAGGCCAACAAGCATCTTCAGATCCTCTGAAGATGCCAGCCACAGATGCAGGCGAAACGTCAGGAGAGAATGCTGCTAGAACACGGCCATACAGCCTGGAAACCACACAGCACCCCAGTGATTCTGGCCGTGAAAGCCTTCGACAAGATTTACAATAATGGGTGCAAATTACAGGTGGGAAGGTACTGGCTGGAAATTAGGGAAAAAACTACAGTAAGACAAATTCAGCAGCACCGTCAGATGCCTTGCAGCTGGATGGAGGGACACTTGTCCGGAATGCTAGACTAACCCTGCATTGAGCAGGGGTTGAACTAGATGTTCGGTGTGACTCTGTAATCAGTGAACTGGTTTACCTGATTAACTAGATTATTATTAACTGGATGCTTAGGCAGAAACCACACATTAGGAGTCTTAATTTTTCATTCATTGCTGCCGTGAACGTAGAGACCTGTGTGTTGGCAAAGGGATGTTGTCATGCAAGTCACCTGAAAAGGCGTGGTGGTGGTCGTAAAATAGTAACTGCTAGGTTTTTTTGTAACTAGCCACGAGGGGCCGCCTGAAAGACAAAGGGGTCTATATGGGTGGGACCTTTGAAAACATGGCCTGTCCCAGCCTGATGGTGTGATAATGTCTGTGGTCGGCATCCTTTTCAAAAAGAGCATGGCCAAGCAGGTCTGAGAAAAGAGGGCTGAGGATGGGGCGAAATAGAAAGTAAAGTGACTCATTGGGTCATGTGGATGTTCCAATAAACAGATCTCTCCAGTTTGGAAGCAAAGGTACAGAAAATTTTTTACCTGGAAGCAACCAGTTAAATTAATGTGAATAAAACTCTGTCCTCCTGGTCGCTTGGACACAGTAACTTGACACCCAAAACCCACATCCCTGATTCGGAGATTATATTTTTTTGAGAAGCTGGAAAACTGGGAGGAAAAAAGACACCTCGCTGGGCTGCGGCATAAAATTTTAACTATCCTTTCTCTTTGCGAACAGATGCAGCAGCAGGTCCACTAGCAGCCCTCTCTCGAGGCTGACCTGGAAGGGGCGGGGGAATCCAGGTGCACTGATATGTAGGGCAGGTGAGTAACCTGAACTCTACTCCCCCACTGCCCTTCCCTGTTTGAAGCAGTGTTGTTCCCAGTCCTGTCCTGCTAATAGAAATGAGCCAGGATACAGGAAAAGCTCTTCGAACAACAGAGCTCAGGGCTCCTTGTCTGCCAAAAGAACCAGAAACCACAGTCCCCTTTAGAGGTGAATAGGCACACTATACGCTTGTGTGCTTCTATCACATTTATTTTGGCCCTCATTTTGTGAGGTAGACATTTGGTCAGGTTTGAAAATCTGAGCTTAGACGGCCAACAAGCATTTGTGGGGATTTTAATGGGAAACCTTTGTGAGGGAGGCCCACAGTTCTGTTTCAGTACCTATTTGGGACTACTGAATATGGATGGTTGAGGGTGTTGCTGCCTTTGCCTGCAACAGCTGTGGGATGTTTGTTTTCTTGCCAGAGGATTTTGGTAACTACACCTGCAGCGAGTGCAAGTTGGTTGCCCTCTTGGAAGAGGAGCTCCTTGTGGTACTTTTGCATTGTTTGCAGTTTTGGACACTTATTATACTTATAACAAGGCCACCTGACAGCAGATAGCAATTGCTGCGAGCAGAGGCAGAGCTACCAGGGGGAGGGGGGGCGTGTTGTGGAAAATCGCCCCCAGCCCCCCCGTGACACCCACACACACACTTACCTTATTGAAACAGTGCAGGCTGGAGAAGCGGCCTGTTCCCTTCAGGCTGAAAATGGCCTGGTGGGAACTACTTGTGAGCCCCAAGGTCTCCTGGGAAGTGTAGTTCCCACCACTCCATTTTCAGCCTGAAGGGAACAGGCCGCTTCTCCAGCCTGCACTGTTTCAATAAGGTAAGTGGGGGAGGGGGGAGAGGGGCAGGGCATCGCAGAAAACACAGAGTGAGCACTGGGCGCACTCTGGCCCAGCTACGCCTCTGGCTGAGAGCCTTCTTCAGTGTGATTTCTATTGGGTTGTACTGTGAGCACTGATCCCCACTTTATTCAAATGCTGGATGAGGAACCGACAGGGGATGTTTCTGAGGAGGAGGGCAGTTCCCAAACATGGGAAGTGGACATTTGGAAGAATATGGCACATAGAAGTACAAGGACCGGGGATCATCCTGTGAGTTTAAAGCTACAAAACTGATTTGACGTTCTTCCCCTTCCCCTCTGCCAAGGCCATAAAGTCCCACAAATCCGTCACTTCCCTTGCAGACACTTTCATTTCCAGAGGGGGATAAGCTATTTTAGATCTGATTCTAACCAATAGTGGTGACCTGGTGATAAGGGTGGGATCCTTAGGTGGGAATTACCATGTTCTGCTGGAGTTTTTAAAGCTTCGCAGGAAGGCTAAGCAAATGTGGCCACACACGCATTCTAGATTTTAAGAAAGCTGATTTCAGTGAACTTACTGGGTGTGATCCCATCGTTAATTACACTAAAAGAGTGCACAATTGATGGGAGTTTCTTAAAAGTGAGATACTAAAAGTACAATTGCAAACAGTTCCAATGAGGAGGAAGAATGGGAGGTGTCTAAAGGAACCAGGATGAATGTCTAATGAACTTTCAACTGAGCTAAGATTTAAAATGGACATGTAAAGGAAATGGAAAAGGGGGGAAATCACCAAAGAGGAATTCAAACAAATAGCCAACCCATGTAGGAAGAAAGTCAGAAAAGCTAAAGCGCAGAATGAGCTCAGAGAGGTTAAAAACAATAGAAAAAAACTTCTTTGGTTATGTCTGTAGTAAATGGAATTACAAGAAATGGTAGGATCACCTGGTAGAGAAGATGGCAAAATGCTAACAAGGGATGGGTAAAAGGCAGAACTACTCAATGCCTTCTTCATCTCAGTCTTCTTCTGAAAGGAAAATGGTGCTCAACCTGGGGAAAATGGCATAAATGATACTGTAGGGGAAATCTGGCACAGAATAGATGGCTAGAACTGGAATATCTGATTACTGTGAATGAATTCAAGTCTCCAGGGCCTGATTAACTACATCCAAAGGCAGAAAATAAAAGAACTGGCAGAAGTAATCTCAGGACCTCTGGAAATAAGCTTCCATGATTCCTGGAGAACTGGAGAAGCCCCAACAGACTGGAGGACAGCAAATGTCTTCATCTTCAAAATGGGGAAAAAAGAAGTCTTGAATAATAACCACCCAGTCAGCCTGACATTAATATTTCTAGAGCAGATCATTAAACAGACAGTCTGTAAGCAATTAGAAGGGAATATTGTGATCACTAAAAGTCAACAGGGTTTTTTCAAAATAAGGTCAGGCCAGACTGATCTTATCTCTCTCTTTTGTTTTTGATTGAGTGGCCAGTTTGGTAAATGAAGGAAAATACTGTGGATGAAGCATACTTTGATTTTAGTAAGACCTTTGAAATGGTCCCCCATGATATTCTTGCCAAAAAAAGCTTGACAATGCTATTAGATGGATTTGTAAATAGATGATTGACTGAACCCAAAGGTTGCTCATCAATAGCACATCTTCTTCCTAGAGAGAACTGACTATTGGGTGCCCCAAGGTTTTGTCCTGGGCCCAGAGCTATTCAATATTTTTATAAATGACTAGCGGGGCCCAGCCATGCGTTGCTGTGGCAATTGTCCTTCTCATCACAGCCTGCAACCCACACAGATGTCCATGCAGGTCCAATGATCCGCAGCATAGCCTTTTGGGGTGGTCAAATGGAATCCCTCTTTCCCTTTTCAATGCACATCATTATATGGTGCTGTCTTGTTTTTTTAGTACAAGGTAACCCTTTCCATTCCACAATGGAACTGTCCAGAGTGCGAATCCCGCTGTCCATGAGGCTGGTTGACACGCACAGTCCTGGCTTGGGGAAGGCAGAACTGGGGCAAGCAGGCTATCCCAGTCAGGCAGCAGAGGCTGGGTGGTGAGGCGCTCAGATCGAGGCCAGCTCCCTGGGTTCGTAAAGGGCCATGTGCAAAAGAAGCAGAGCAGGTAGTGTAGGTTTGCCCCCACCCCACGGATTTTCTTAGAAGAAAAAGGCAAACTCCAGCTCACCTTTAGTAAAAGAGAGCTGTGGCGAATATGGGTGAGGAAGTGGGTAAGTGGTGGTTGGATGTGAGGGAGGGCAGAGTGAGGTGTGTGAGGATGAAGTGGATGTGTGTTGTGTGGTAGCAGTGGGTGAGGCACAGAGAGTGAAAGTTACCTGCGTGTGAGGGGGGGAACCCCACCTGACGTCTCACATGGCAAAGTGTGTATGTGTTTCACTTCCACTTGTATTACCTAACAGTGTTACCTATTTACTGTTTTCACTGCTCATCTCTGCCCATCTGCGCGAACATCCTAAGCCCTCAGGCCACAGACAGACAGGCTGCACGAACATTCTAAGGGTGACAGTTAAACACAGCCAGCTTCATGGCCTGGTGCGCCAGGAAAAAGAAGTTTTACCTGGCTCAGGTATGGACTTTCGGCGATTTGAAGGTCTGATTACCTGCCCGCAACAGGGAGGAACGTCATGTGAAAATTCGGGGGCAATCCGTCCAGCCGTTTCGGCGTTAGGGAGTGACTAACAAAGTCACTGTTTGCTTTTTATATATATAGATTTGGATGATGGCATAGAGGACATGCTAATCACATTTGCAGATGACATCAAATTAGGAAGACTCAGAATTCAAAATGATCTTGAAAGTTTAAAAAGCTGGGTCAAAACTAACAAAATTACATTCAAAAGGGTATGCTAGTGAATAAAATTCTGCTAGTGAATAAAATTCAACTAGCATATTGACAACCACAATTGAAAAAGGATATTGACAAGCTGGAGCCTGTCCAGAAGAGAGCAAAATGGTAAAAGGTCTGAAATCCATGCCCTACGAGGAGAGATTTAGAGAGCTGGGCATGTTTAGTCCAGAGAAGTGAAGCCTAAGGTGTGACATGACAGCCATGCTTAAACATTTGAAGGGATGTCACGTTGAAGAGGGAGCAAGCTTGGTTTCTGCTGTGTGAGAGAGTAGGACAAAGAGTAATGGGCAATGACAAAGAGTAATGGATTCAAGGGGCAGGAAAAGATATCCCACCTAAACATTAGGAAGAACTTCCTGACAGTCAGGGCTGTTCGAGAGAGCAATGCGGTGGTGTCTCCTTCTTTGGAGATTTTTGAATGGAGGCTGGGTGGCCATCCGTCAGGAGTTCTTTGACTGTGTCTTCCTGCAGGGCAGGGGGTTGGACTGGATAATCCTTGTGGTCTTTCCCAACTCTATGATTATGAAGTCAATGCAACAATAACGTTAATTAAGGCTCCAGCGATACCTCCCCAGCAATATAGGGAATCATCTGAGATGATAAAAACAGACCGCTTCAGGCTAAATGCACACTACTAAAATGGTGTTAAAAGATCAACTGCTTAATTAAGAGCCTGAGTGTACAGAAAAATTTTGCCTGGTGCAAAAAGAAAGCCCCGCAGAGGCACCAGGAAAGGCTGCAGGGAAAGGACATTCCAGAGGCGAGGGGCCATTGCTGGAAGAGCTTTGTCTCTGGTTGCCATCCCCCTCCCCTCTGAAGGCCCAGACACAGGAAGCAAGGCTGCGGAGGCCAAGCTTCACTGACAGACTGGACGATATGGGATTGCTGCGATGTGCTCACTCTTCTTGAATTCACAGCTTTCTTTATTCAAGGGAAAAGTATCTCCCTGCCTTTTTATCTCTGCAATGAAAAAGACTTACTTAAAAAAATGAATATTGGTAGTTCAAGAAAGCACAAAGATCATGGCAACCCACTGGTACAGTGCAATAATGTTTTTCTATCCATTTCCACTGCCCAGTAGCATAGGGCACTGGGGCAAGCAACGAGAGTGTCTCAGGAACAACAGCGTCTGAATTTTTAGCTTACCTTTTCAGTTCAATGCAGCTTGAGCCCGTTCAATCAGTTTTGGACCCTAAAAGAAAAGAGACACTCAGACGTTGCAGGTGAAAGATGAGCCAGACACATCTCTCCAGCAGATCATTTAATCTGGCAGATTCGATTAGCTGTCATGATTTTCAGTTAAGTTCTAGGAAGTACCCTGTTAAAACATAACTATGGATCGGCCCATGTAAACTGCCATTTTATAATTCCAAATAGAGTTGCCAACTCCTACTTAAGTAATTCCTAGAAATTTGGGGGTGAAGTCTGGGGCGGGCAGAGTTTGGGTTAGGGATGGGATGGGATAGAGTCCCCCCTCCAAACATCAGTTATAATTTTGGGAGAAATTCAGACCCACCCAGAGGTTAGTGAACGTACTTCCCAAATGCTGCACCCAAGCAGAAATACATTGTTTTGAGCCACAGTCCCTGCGCCCCGCGCCGAGAGCCCTGCCTGGGGTGGCTGCGCATCACTCTGTGTTTGAGAGGATAGATTGCAGAAGAAGGGCTGGCAACCCTCGAAAAGACTGTGGGGGGGAGGGAGCAGCAGAGCAGACCGTGCCTTGCCTTCCCCTCCTCTCCTAGCAGCGTGTCTGGGGGCCATCATGGAAATTAAGAGCCCCGCAACACAAGGGCCTGCAGCAAGTGAGGAGAATCAGAGGCAGACCAGCTATGTAAGATGTGGATAGCAGATCTATAAGCATAAGCATTTTATTATCGTTGTTTACAGCACAACGAAATTTACCTGGGTCTACCGAAATCAGTTCCCCCAGAGAATCGCTCAGAACCAGGACTGAGGCAAAAGTGGTTACAATTTTATTAAGGGGTCAAAATAATTAAAGTTCACAGCACACGGAATTAGGAGGCCTAAGAAATAAGGGAAGAAGTCCGGGAGAGACCGAGAGAAATGGTCAGTATTTCTTATAGGGAGCAATGATGGGTGCAAGGAGGAAGGCCTAAGTGCAAAGAATTGTGGACTTGGGGGCTCCAGACACAGGGAAAACTGACCCTCTGGCAGTGATGGCAACACTAAGCTCCATTCCCAGGCATGTTGGGACTGAGTCGAGATTCAACTTGCCCAAGACTTGATGAGTTTTTGGCAGTGCTGATGAGATTAAAAGCAAAGAAACTCAGGAAGTTTGATGACCCTTAATAGCCAAACAGGAGATTGCTGAGACGGTTGATGCCAGGGGAAAGGGTGCAGGGCAGCACAGGAGGGTCTCCGATGAGATTAGGGCAGGGACCTTTGCAAGACCACAGCCAAGTCTGCTTTCTCAAGATTATGAGTAGCTGGGCATGGTCTGAAACTAAGAACATAAGAACATAAGAACTAGCCTGCTGGATCAGACCAGAGTCCATCTAGTCCAGCATTCTGCTACTTGCAGTGGCCCACCAGGCGCCTTTGGGAGCTCACATGCAGGATGTGAAAGCAATGGCCTTCTGCGGCTGCTGCTCCTGAGCACCTGGTCTCCTAAGGCATTTGCAATCTCAGATCAAGGAGGATCAAGATTGGTAGCCATAGATTGACTTCTCCTCCATCAATCTGTCCAAGCCCCTTTTAAAGCTATCCAGGTTAGTGGCCATCACCACCTCCTGTGGCAGCATATTCCAAACACCAATCACATGTTGTGTGAAGAAGTGTTTCCTTTTATTAGTCCTAATTCTTCCCCCCAGCATTTTCAATGGATGCCCCCTGGTTCTAGTATTGTGAGAAAGAGAGAAAAATGTCTCTCTGTCAACATTTTCTACCCCATGCATAATTTTATAGACTTCAATCATATCCCCCCGCAGACGTCTCCTCTCCAAACTAAAGAGTCCCAAACGCTGCAGCCTCTCCTCATAAGGAAGGTGCTCCAATCCTTCAATCATCCTCGTTGCCCTTCTCTGCACTTTTTCTATCTCTTCGATATCCTTTTTGAGATGTGGCAACTAGAACTGAACACAGTACTCCAAGTGCGGTCGCACCACAGCTTTATATAAGGGCATGACAATCCTTGCAGTTTTATTATCAACTCCTTTCCTAATTATCCCCAGCATAGAGTTTGCTTTTTTCACAGCTGCCATGCATTGAGTTGACATTCCCATGGAACTATCAACTAAGACGCCCAAATCCCTTTCCTGGTCTGTGACTGATAGCGCTGACCCTTGTAGCATGTATGTGAAGTTTGGATTTTTTGCCCCTATGTGCATCACTTTACATTTTGCTACATTGAACTGCATTTGCCATTTCTTAGCCCACTCACCTAATTTATCAAGGTCTGCTTGGAGCTCTTCGCAATCCTTTGTGGTTCTCACCACCCTACATAATTTGGTATCGTCTGAAAACTTGGCCACCACGCTACCCACCCCTACTTCCAGGTCATTTATGAATAGGTTAAAGCGCACTGGTCCCAAAACGGATCCTTGGGGGACACCACTCCCTACATCTCTCCATTGTGAGAATTTCCCATTTATACCCACCCTTTGTTTCCTGTTCCTCAACCAGTTTTTAATCCATAGGAGGACTTCCCCTCTTATTCCTTCATTGCTGAGTTTTCTCAACAGAGTTTTCTCAAACTCTGCTTTCTTCATTTGCGGGGTGGGGGGGGGGGTGGGGGATGTCACGTGCCAGGCAGACTCTTGCTTAATTCTTGAATGAAGGCTGGCATCCATCTTACCCTTGTTCTGCTTCATGAGGCTGGGCTGATATCAAGGCTATGAGTGGCACTGCAGTTGATCCCAGCATGAAATCCCCCCTCCCCATTGGATGATAGGCCCCTAAACAGGTTGATTTTCATCCAACTGAGGTTTTTTTTAAATGACTATTGCTATTTTATTAATGTGTACGCGCATTCCAACCATCAGTTGGCTCAAAGTGCCGTTTTCCTCATAGACTTCATTTAAAAAATAAAAGCAGGCAATGAAAACATTCTGGGGTTTGTGTGTGTGTGTGCGTGTGCGTGTGCGCGCTGTCAAGTCACAGCTGACATATAGTGACCCAACAGGGTTTTCAAGGCAAGAGATGTGCAGAGGCGGCTAACCGTTGCCTGCCTCCATGGCATCACCCTGGTATTCCCTGCAGACCTCCCATCCAATTAGTAACAAGGGCTTCTGAGATCTGACAAGATCTGGGGTCATCCAGGTGAGGACCAAGAGATGCTGGTAGATCACAATAATAGATGGTTAGAATGGGATTGTGCAGCAGCAATTGCCTATTATTGAAAAAGTGCAAACAAATCCCTCTAAATATGTGGGGAGATGCATAGACAGGTAAATGTTAAAATCATGTAAATCAGATATAAATAAAATGTAGTGTTGTTTTTTTAATCAAACTGTTCAGTTCTCCTATAACCTTTCATGGGCAACCCATAGGAAGACCGCTCTCCTAGATACATCTAATAGTATGTCAGCATTACTACGTTTCTCCTACAGCTGTGGCCACTCCTTTATCCCTCCTTTCCTCAAATTTTTCAATGCCAACGTCGCCTCGAGATTGCTTCATGGAGTCCCAATTTGGGTTCAAACTATTAACCACTCCTTGAATTCCCTTCAATCCAATTTTTTTCACAAGATAACTGGACTCCCAAATTGCGTGCCCTATGCAGCCCTTTGTCTGGAGTTAGGTCAAAACTCCTTGGAATCAGCCGCTTGGCTGAGGGCTTTTAGATTCTGGCTGCAAATTCATTTTCTCTCGGACTGTAATTCCCTGGTCCACCATCTGCTCTCTGACACCCATTCCAACCCCTGGTTTTCCATAATCGAAGAAAAGATGGCTTCTATTGGACTGTCAGTGGATTCACTTTGCCCTTTGTCCTATTCAGAAGCCTATAGAAAATTAAAAGGTCAACTATTGGATAGAGAGTTCTCTACCCTAATCACCGCAGCCAAGAAAATGTGCTCCCCCCTGTATTTTTCTCTCCCATTTGAACAGGGCCACTTGGCACACTACCTGTACTGTTTAATAAACCCTGCTCAAAGGAGAGCCATAATGCTCGCCAGGTTTAATGTTATGCCTTCTGCCTTGTTACAGGGCAGATTTAACAAGCAAGAAAAGGCTAATAGATTGTGCCCGTGTTATGATGGCTCAATTGAATCTCTGGCCCAACAATTACTACACTGTTTCAGATTCAAGGAAATCAGATCCAAGTATGTGAATCTTACTCCTTTACATTTACCCGATCTCCCTGATTTATTTAGATTACACTACTTGCTGGACAATTCTGATCCTTCTCTCTGTATGATAGTGGCAGACTTTCTTCTGGAAATTACTAAATGCCAGTAGATTTCCCTCCACTTAACATTTATTTCCTGTACTGTACATGTCTTTTAATCAGTTTTTTTTACTATTGTTGTACTGTTGTCTATGCCTGTAAAGGCTTGCTACTACAAACTGTTCAGTGTTCATTCAACAGTTTGGGCCACTCCCCACTTACCTCATCTGAGTGCAACCCCGCAGCGACCCCTCGTAGAAAAGCCTCCGTGGCTTTTGACCATGGAGACATTTGTTCCCCACTCATTTTCCATTCAGGAAATAGCGCGGGGTTCCACATCAGGAGTCAAAGAGGCAATCGAGCGTTCTGATTGGCTGGCACGCGTGTGCATCATTTACACGTGGGAGTTGCAGCCAGCCGAAGGCGGGGCTCCATTTTGATTGGCTGACCCGAAAAGTTGGTTTGGATAAGCTGAACGCATTGTTTTGAGACGTCTGCACATGCTGACGTCACTACCCGTTGCAAATAGCTTGGGCAGAAAAACGAAAGTAAAAATCGGTTTCGGTTCACACCGCCGACAACCCTGTGCTCAGCAGCACTTTGCCAAGCTGCAAAACCGTGGAGCTCGAGCAAAAAAGAGCAAAAAAGAGCAATGTTGGCACGTCTTGTTGTGCACACGTCTCAATTTCCGAGCACTTTCTGACGGGGACACTCTCCCTAAACAAAATGGCGGTTCCTGTTTCCTGATTGGCCGGAAGCTGCGGATCAGAGCAAATCAGCCGCGCGTAAACAGCCGAGGTTCCCCACCCCCTCATGGCACCCGCGGGGTTTTTGAAAATGTTGCTCTTTGCAGAGGACCTAATTTGCCGCGCGACAAGGAGGTGGGAGAGCGGCAAATTAAGGGCAGCTGCGCAGTGGGCGCTGGTGACATGGGGAACGTCCATCCTCCTCTTGTCTTTTAAAGAGGTGACCCCGCGGCTTATGGGGAGTGGGGAGTGGCCCATAGTCCTTAGAGGTGTTAATGGCTGGGTTGGTAGCATTTTAGTTCATGTGCAGTTTTGAAAAGATGATGCAAACCTGCTTAGCAGGTATTCACTTGGTGCCAAATAGGACACTGCTGGTGATCAGCTCACTTCTGATTGCCACAGAACAAGGTAAGCGCAGCACTCGAACAGGCATCCCTATTTCCGTGTACTTGTTTGCCAGTGCAAAAGGTAAGCAGGCCAATGTTTTGCTTAATGAGCAATGGCTTAGAACTGGAGTCTTTTTTAAAAAGTAGAAGTTGAATGAGTGTTGAATAGCATTGTGGGGGTGGGGCTCCCTATGTCCTCATTCGAATCCCATGGGACAGACTGCCTTTTAAGGAAACATATACACTGGATTGTTGTTCCTTTTTTTAAGCATACCTCTTCTTGAAAGCATTGCTCGTGGTTTTCAGCTTGGCAGCATTTGCCCACTAATCCATAAAAATCGGTGATGATAGCCTTCAGTTGTTCCCCTGTGATGGTTGGCTTGCATTTAACCAAGTTGACGAGCAACCTGAAGAGAGATTAAAAGTTAGTTGAATTTCAATCATGGTGCCCCACTGACCACATCCTCATGGGGTTAGAGAACGTGAACGATCTCTGAAATACTGTAAATCAAGGGTTTGCCAAGTTCACAAGAAAATGGATTCTTCTACCTCAAAGAGTTACACAGAAGGGAAAATGTGCCGGGGGGGGGGGGGTTTCCCCCCTCCTGACAGTGTGTGGAACCGTTTCTTTCACTGCATGAAGTTGGGGGCCTTCCCTTGGCCTAGAGTTCTGTTTCCCGGAAGCCCCCTTTGAAGCTGTCCAGGTTCCTTCTCCCCTGAAATCCACTCTGCTGCCAGCCAGGGTTCCTTGGCCTCAGCCTGGCTGATCTTATCTCTGTTGCTACCAGGGGTGCCAACTCTGCGTGGGAAATTCCTGGAGTTTTGGGGGGTGGGACCTGGGGAGGGCTGGGTTTGGGGAGGACCTGCAGCAGAGTGTCGTGACACAGAGTCTACCTTCCAAAGCGGCCATTTTCTCCAGGGAAACTGATCTTGGTTGTCTGCAGATGCAATGTAATAGGGGAAGATCTCCAGACCCCACCTGGAGGTTGGAACCCCTAGTTGCTTCTCAGTCCTTAAAGGAAGAGCTTGCCTTAGTGTGAGAGCTTTCGATTCCTCTCTTCCTTATTCCCAAGGACACAGTTTACATCCAACCAAAGCTTGACCAAAGGAGCAAAACTGATTCTTGTAACCATGTACATCAATTCAATGAAGTAGCCATGTGAGGCTCAAATGTTCCATTCTCAACTACATATAAGCTTTCCTTTGTTATGGTTAAGGATAGGTCTCATTGTATCACTGATTTAGTGCCATTTAATACACCTATTTTAAAAGAAGACTTAAAACAACATTCAAGGTTCCTGGTGACCAACACAATACCGTTGGAATAAGCGACTTCTGCATGCCTGGACACTGGAGGGTGCTGTGTATCTCACTCTAACTGTGATGTTGCCTCTCTTGTTTGCCCTCCTTGTCTGGGCCAGGAGACCGCCCACTAACTTCCTTTCTTCCCCATGCTGGTTTCACTTCTGTCCTAGCCTTTGACCTGAGTGCATGGTCAATGGCAGCCTGCTCAGTGGGGCTTTCCCACTGTAACATTCTCTCACCTGCACACACGTGATAGAGTGCCCACTTGTCCATAGGGAAAGTATTCTCTTAGACCAGTGGTGGCGAACCTATGGCACACATGCCAGAGGTGACACTCAGAGCCCTCTCTGTGGGCACATGCGCACAGAGTTTGTCATGTAGGGGGAGCGGAAAATCACACACACACCCCACACACACATCTAGGCTGGTCTTGTTTCTGAGTACACCCCCCTAGGGTTGTGATTCACCCATTCAAAGTGTTGCACAGTTGCTTCACCAAGCTTACTCCCGAGTAACGTGCACCTCAGAGCCAACCGTTTTTTCTAAACTAAAACCTCAGTATTCAGGTTAAATTGCCATGTCGGCACTTAGCGATGAATAAGTGGGTTTTGGGTTGCAATTTGGGCACTCGGTCTTGAAAAGGTTTGCCATCACTGTCTTAGACTAGGGTTTCTTTCCCTTTGTCCTGGAACAAAGCTCTGAACTGGAGATGCTTGAATAAATGTAAGTTTTACCTTTTGCATTTTATCTCTTGAGAAGTTTCTATAAACTGCACTCACACACACTACTGGTCAGATCCATAATTAGAAACAAAATCTAACAAGTACAACCTCTGGCAAATGGCTCTCCCTCAAAAGGTAGCAAAGTCCCTACTGCAAAACAAAAACAAAAAAAACGCCATCATTAGATGGTCCTGATGTAGGCCCAGTTCCAAACCAAACTTTTGGGGCCAAAGCATTTGAAAGTGCTCACAGGTCAGCTCCAGTCACTCCATGATATAGTGAATTACCGTATGTGGATCTATTTTATGGGGGCTGAGAGCCAGACCCAGGCAATGTGGGCATGAAGAAGCAACAGCCCTGGAGGGGGAGGCAGGACACGAAGAGCAGGCCAAGGACAACGGAAGGAGTTCCAACATGTGCCAGGGTGGCAAGTTAGGATCAGTCACGGCCGCCCAGGCTGTGTCACCACCTCCCCAGCCCGATCCCTGCCCAGGCCGCAGGTCTCACCTGGGCTTCCTTTTTTCCGCGTCAGCATTGGCTGTGCACAAATCTTCATGGAAGGAGAACATTTCTGGAGCGCAGGGGGCGGGGGCGTATCCGTCATCGACTTCTATGGCACTGAAGCATTCCCGTCGGAAAGCATAGTTGTTACTGCAGCACTGGCAGATTTGGGAGTTTATGGGGTGTTCTTGATGTTCCAGGCACACGCTCCCCAGCACAAGGTCCGTCTTGACCGAAAGAGAGAGAACACGTGGACGCGTTCACGGCAGGACTAGCAGACAGATGGACAGACTTTTCATAGGCAAACAGTAACCGTTCTTAATCTTCCTTCATGCAGTATTGGTAACATTGCTTTATTATGATGTCTTATTGTTTTTAACCTTGTGTAAAATGCCTAGAGACTTTGGTATGAGGCGGGGCATAAATAGATAAACGAACAAACAAAGCACGTCTTCTATTAAGAATAGTGTAAAAACACAATGAGAAAAACACAGCACTGCAGGGGAAATGAAGAGACGCTCAGTGACAGCCCCCAGGCGCAGCTTGGGGCAGAACCCCCCTTGCAGGGTGGACGCGGGGACTCCCTGCAGGCGCTGGGCTGGGCTGAGTGTTTCCTGTGGTTCATGCAAGAAGAGGCTTGCCCGGTGAGGCTGCAGGAGGCTGCATCAGACAGCACGACTCACCTCTCTACCATCTGAACAGAGAGGCATTTGCCAGCAGCGCTTTTTGGAGCTGAGCAGGGCTAGGAGGGGCTCCCTGCCACTTGGCTCTCACCTGCTCCACGTGACTGGCAGAGTGGGGCTGATAACTAAGCCTGGTTGGGCTCTCTCTGGGGATGGCAGGACAGTGGGGGGGGGGTGGCAGATACCTGACCTCAGTGGGTAGGATTACCAACTGCCAGGTGGGGGCTGGAAATCACCTGGAATTACAAAAGATCTCCAGACTACACAGATCTCTTATTTGTTCATTTAATTTATTTATTCCCCTTCCCCTGGAGAAAATGGCTTTTTTGGAAGGAGGGCTGGGGTGTCATCTTTGAGGAAAGAAAATGACAACTACAAATCCACTGTTTTATTGTACAATATATTTATACTTTGAATTTTTGCACAAATGGAATGCTATGTATTTATATGTATTCTGATTTTAAATTATTGGCTGGCCCAAAGGCCATAATAATAAACTACTTACTACTACTGCTGCTGCTGCTGCTGCTGCTACTACTATTACTATTGCACAGTATAAATTTGGACTGTTTTACTCTTTCCAGATTGTGGATTGGAAAGAATAAAACAGTGCATTTGTAGTTGTCATTTTCTTTCCTTAAAGATGACACCACAGTATTATACCCTAGCCAGGTTGCTCCCCTCCCCTCTCTAAGCCCCACTGTCCCAGGCTCCACCCCCAAACCTCCAGGTATTCCTGACACTGTGCATGAACTCTGCTGTGCAGATTGAGGAGGCGGCACTTCGGCTTCTGCAGCACTAACTGCCCGTCTCCTTCCTCCTTTTTCTTGCAATGTGCCAGCATTGCTGGTCTCCCACAGAGGTGGCTTTTAATGCAAGTTTTATAGGATTTTAAGAGGTTTTAGCAGAGCTAACAGATTTTAACTCCCCCCTTCTAGGACCGTTTTCAAGATGGCGACGGGACTGGACTGGTGATAACACAGTTCCCTCAGATACTTTCTCTGGAGTGATACGAGTGACTCCAGCAAGGAACATAGGACTGCCTAAACACAGCTGGGGAATTACAAACACTTCCTGACTTGCAACAACATTGAAGGCTTCTTTGTCAACACTGAGGAGTTTCTTTCTATTTTGGAAATAGGCTGTGATAGTAGGGTCATAAGTTAAGTTCAAGGTTTTAAAGACTACTGTTAAATTTTAATTGTGATTTTCGGGTACTCCCTTGTTGTGGGATAGAACTGAGTGGGGGCGGCTGGAAATAGTTGCAAACTGCCAGCAGGCGTTGGAAGGATTTGTAAATGACTTCCGGCAAGAGGCAGCGAGAGATTGAAGACAGCTGCTCCCCACCGGCCAGCAAACAACTTAAGATAAATGATTATTTTACGACCAGGAATGTAAGAGATGTTTCAAGTGATGAGTTTAACGTGCCAGTGTCAAATCGCTATGCTCTATTTGATCAAAGAGCTTACGGAGGAAGGGGCAAATGCAATGGAAGATACTGCTCCTACCCCCTACCCCTTCGAAAGCAGAGAACAAACAGAGCAACTACCTGACAGCATAACGGACCCCTCAAGGCTTTGCAATCTGATAGCAGTCTCCCTCCAAGAGATATTTAAGTGCCTAAATTACCTTAACAACAGAGTGAACTCGTTGATGGACTTAATTAAGGGGGAGAACACAAGAGGTAGCAAGCAAATCCTAAGCGGCCCCAGCGAACCAGAGAACCGGGAGAAAGGAGGTTACTGCAAGCAGAGCCGAGGAGGTTACTGCAAGCAGAGCCGGGCACTCCCTTCGGTAAAAGAGACCCAGAAGCCCTTCACTCCAAGGATCAAATATGCAACCAAGCTAGGAAATGCTTGATCAGGATGGCCACACAGCTTAACCTGTTCTGGCTAAATGGGCTCATTCCGTTTCCAAACTCCGGAGAATACACCTTCACTTCATCAAGGGGATCCAGCGTAATAGACTACATTTTGATCTCACCCCTCACAGCAAGCTGCATCGATTCATTTGTTGTAGACAATTACTTGCTGAGCGATCATCTACCCCTTCTCCTTACCCTGGATCTGGATAGAAGCAACACGTCCTCACTTGAACAAATTTACCCACAATACATTAGATTGAAGTGGAGTGCAAGGATGGAGGTGGTGTGCCTAGATATACTTGGCTCTCAAGAAGCGTTGACTTTGAAAGATAAGGTAATTGAGAACTCAGTCCTGGAGGAGGCGATCACTGGGTTTGAATCTCTTGTACAATCTATTTTCTCAATACTGCATGATTGGCAAAGAATGACGAGAAAATCCAGTGCCAGGCCCAAAAGCTGGTTTGATAAAGAGTGCATAATAATAAACAAGCAGATCTGCTCTCTCTACAAGGACTATCGCTACACACATAACGACCTCCTCCTCATAAAAATTGGAGAATCCAAACAACAACTCCAATTACTTATGGGCCAAAAACATAAATCTTGCATCATAGCTGACTGGGAACTGCTGCTAGAGGCATCCCAAACAAATGATGCAAGGAAATTCTGGTCAATAGTAAACAGGACAAACTACCCCCAGGGACCATCCAGGGTAGATATCACCCTAGAGAGATGGGGTGAGTACTTTTCGAAAGTGTTTGCCGAAACAAATCCCACCCAAGCAAATAGTGATAGCGAAAGCCCAGTGGGACCAAGCTGGGATCCGGTGACTTACCAAGAGATCATCCCCTTGATACAAAACTTGAAGTCAAATAAGGCCCCAGGCAGCGATGCCATCATCCCCGAAATTCTGAAAGCAAACCCTCTATGGTGGGCAAATTTACTAGCCAATCTTTTTACAAGGATCAATGAAAAGGGGATAATGCCGAAGGCATGGACTTCCTCCGTGCTGGTCCCAATATTCAAAAAAGGAGACCAAAGTGAACCAGCAAATTATCGATCCATTAGCCTGCTTTCTATCATTGGGAAGATTTATGCCAAACTTCTCCAAATCAGACTAGAGACATGGGTAAAGCAAAACAATATTATTGGTCCCGAACAAGTGGGTTTCTCCAAGGGGAAATCAACACTAGACCAAGTTCATGTCCTGGCCCACTTAGCCAACAAATACTCCAAAAACAGCTCTACTAAATTAAGTGTGGCCTTTTTGGATCTTAAGGGGGCATTTGACTCTGTGAACCGAAAAAAGCTCTGGGGAAAACTTGCTGCCCTCAATATTGATTCAAGACTTCTTTTTCTGATAAAACAACTGCACACGCAAAACTCATGCCAGGTAAAAGACCACAGGGGATTTTTGTCGAACCCGGTCCAGGTAAAAAAGGGAGTCAAACAAGGCTGTGTACTAGCCCCCTTATTATTTAACATCTTCTTACATGACCTCCCCATAGCCCTGGCCCGAGTGGATGGGCACAGCCCTAAGATCGGCCCAAAGCATGTCCCTCTCCTGTTATTTGCGGACGATGCAGCCCTATTATCCCTTTCTCGTGTGGGTCTAACAAGACTCCTGCATGGATTCATTGACTTTTGTGAGACAAATGATCTGCAGGTGAATTATGACAAAACTAAGATCCTGGTTTTTGGAAAAAGCAGTAAAAAACAAGTCTGGAAGATAAAGGGCCACTACATTGAGCAAGTGAAAAATTTCAAATATCTAGGACTCTGGTTTAGCAATAACTTGTCGTGGTCCACTCATCAAAAATATATATTGGCTCGGGCCCAGTCAAATGCAAATGCCACTAGGAGGTTTTATCATTCTAGGGGCAACCAATATATTCCTCCAGCTCTGCAAGTGTTCAAAGCAAGGGCGAGAGCACAACTGCTTTATGGAGCGTCCATTTGGCTAACACCCAACAACAGTACCATCAGATCATTCCATTCTAAATTTCTGCATAAATTATTTGGGGTGCCAAACTGCGTCCCATATGCAGAATCTGGCCAATACTCTATAGAGGCCACTATCTGGTTAAACATCATAAAATTTTGGCTGCATATTCACTATCAAAGCTCCGACAACTCACTGATGCAACTCACCTTGAGAGAACTCCATCATTCTAAATGGTGCACAACAGTTATAACAAAGATTGCGGAATTGGGCTATGATAGTGACTCTCTGAACATGCCAACCAGTACTGAGACATTTGCCCTCATCAAAGAGCGGCTACTAGCAATGGATTATCAACAACTGCAGAGCTTGGCCAACAAATCCTGCTCGCCAATGAACGTGGCAATTCCATTTGTGCAGGGAAACCCAGCCTACTATATCGCAGCGCTTACCAACCCTATAAATATAGGAGAGCCTACATGCTGGCTAGGTTTAATATTATGCCATCCCCACTCCATAGAGGAAGACTCAAGGGTCTACCTAATGATAAGAGGCTTTGCCCCTGCAGCCCAGGGCAGTTGGATTCCATTCCGCACATCCTCCTCCACTGCCCACTTTACCAGAAACCAAGATCCAGCTTATTAGTACAAATCATTGACTCTATGAAAACCCTGACAGAGCTTGATAAAGTAAATATGCTCTTAAACTGCAATGACCTTGACTGTTGTCTCGCAGTGGCAAAGTTTCTGGCTGAGGTATGCGAGCTGAACTTATGATCCAGTGTGAAGTTTTACCTAGTAATTTTAACTGTATTTATATTGTATGTTCTGTATGCCAATAAAGGCTTATTGAAATTGAAATTAATGCAAGTGTCGCCTCGTGCGGACCCAGCTCTCTGCGCCTCCTTCAGTGTGCAGTGATCAGGGATAAGACAAAGGGGGGAAATTCTACTCACATATCCTTCAGCACAGACCAGCTTCTTATCCTCCCCCAGTTGGCAACATTTGGCAGCAACGGCACGCAGTTGTTCTGCGTACTGGTCCAGTTTCTCAAAGGACAGCTGTGGGGCTTTCTTGGTGTAGCGAACAAGAAGCCTGCAAAGCAAAGTCCGGGTGAGTTCCAGGCAGAACAGATTCGACATGAGCATTCGTGAGGCCAGGCTGGAGACCACAGTGAGACGATCACATCAGCCGGCCCAAGATGAGGGCAAGCAGACAGGAAGAACGTACGCATTTTTGAACTTGTAGTCTCCCAGGCTTGCATAAAGTTCACAGTTGGTCCTTATCACTTCCATGGCATCGGCAAAGGTTTTGTTGAGGTCAGGTTTCTGAAAGAAAGTTGAAATGTTGCTGAATGGGCTGGAAAGAGCACAGCATCCAGGAAGACCGGAGCGCTGCCTTTTTTTGAGAGGAAGCATTCAGGAAAACCCAAGAGCAGAATCTATAATGACATGACCTTCACTGAAGCCTGAACGTGGGATGGCAGAGAATTCATTCTATTCAGTGCACCCTAATTTCTTTTGTAGGGTTGCCACCCCTTCACTGGCAATCAGTGGGAGGCTGGGGAGGGGAGAAACTGGCAAAAACAGTATCACACAACACCGCAACATCACTGCAACAAGGGAAAGACATGGTAATACGACATTATGCAACCCCGTCAAAGCAGGCCATCCAATAGGCTGGCCTCCTCCTGGCTCCGCTGAATGTCACTCGGCAAACAGGCCCTCCTTCTCCCCATGCCGTTTTTCACCCTCCCCCACCCCTGCTCATCACCCCTGTAATGCATCTGGCTGACATCATTCCACTGAGCATTTATCTGCTCCCCACTGTGGCACCACTGGTTGTCAGCAGAGGCAAATCTAGGCAAACTGGAGCCCGGGGACAAAACCTGAGCTGGCGCCCTCCCCTCCCTGTATGGGCGGCCACCCTCCCCCACCATGACCAACAATGATTTTTTGCACCAGCTCACAAAACACCTCCCACCACCAGCAAAACATATATGGTTCTCCCCCACCAACTCTAATTTTGTCCTCACACCAACCCTATGAGGTAGGTTGTTAGCCTGAGAAACAGCTCCAAGCCAGTGCAAGTGGGAATTAAGCATGTAAATCTCTCACAAATCACCACCAGCAAAACATTTACCAAACAAATGTCAGGATCATCTTTCACAGAACACCTCCAGTGGAATCCACCCCCAAACAGCATCACTTTTAATGGTGTTTAAACCAGGGAGCTCAGATTCTTCTTCTAAATCCACCTTAAAGGGAGAATCTGGGGTCCTCGGTTAAAAAAATTTGAAAGTGATGCTATTTGGGGGTGGATCCCCCCCCCCCCCGAAAAAGCATCACTTTCTAGGGTTGGAGATTCGGATGAAACAAATACCAGATTTGGACAGAATCTGGGCAAATTTGGGCATATTCGGACAAAAATTGTCTGAATATGTCCTGCCCAAATATGAACGAATCCAAATGCAAGGTATTTGGACTTTTTGTGGGTATTTTTGATGTTTTCGGCCTGCAGGGGGCGCATTTTTTAATCAAGCAGTACCAAAATTACAAGATGTCATACGGAGACTGTCCTGATGATACCACCCAAGTTTGGTGAGGTTTGGTTCAGGGGGGGCAAAGTTATGGACACCTAAAGGGGTGCCCCATCCCCCATTGTTTCCAATGGGAGCTAACAGGAGATGGGGCTACCCATTTGAGAGTCCATAACGCTGGCCCCCCTGAACCTAACTTCACCAAACTTGGATGGTATCATAAGAATAGTTAACAGGTGATACCCTGAAATTTTGGTGTCACTAGCTTTAAAAATACACCTCTGACACGCACCCCAAGAAATTTGCCCAAGATTCTTTGTTTTGCAATGCCTTGGCTTCATTGTAGCCAATGGGGAATTTATGAGAGTGTGAGCAGGCTGCAAATTTTTGAAGATAGAGACACCAGACTTTCAAGGTGGCTCAGGAGGCCCTCCTTGTAATAGCATCCAGGCTTGGAGACCTTTGCTTCTGGGGGTTCAATTTTATGCCCCCCTCCATGTGCTCCTGCACATGAAGCTTGCTGGCTGAGTTCTCTCAGAACTCTCTCAACTTGCGCCCCCCCACCCCCAAAAGCAATGCTCACCAAGCTTGGATGCTATTACCAGGAGGTCTCTTGGAGCGAGAGTCTGGCGCCTCTATCTTCAAAAATGTGAAGCCAGTGCTTACCCACCCAGAAATTCCCCAGAATCTGCCAGGCTCTTCAGCAAGTTCTATGGTGGGAAAAAGTACTTTTCCTACCATAGATTTCAATGGGACTTTCTGTTATGCTCAGCTGGCTCTGTGGTAGAGGTTTCAACAGGAGGCACTGTGGCAGGGGTCTTGAAAAAATGGAAAAAAACACTAAAAAATGGAAAAAACACACAAACAACCCTGAAATTTTGGCGCCCCCCCACATGACCAAATGGGGGCTCCCAGGGACATGGGGTACCCCTTGTTCCTAGGCAAATATGCCACTGGTTGTCAGTCGTGAGGGTGTGGAAATGCTCACAATGTGACCACATGGTCTGACACAGGGCTGGATTTTGGAATGTGAACTCATAATTTTTATAGCATCTAGTTCTATCCTTAGAAAAGGCACCCAGAAGCTGCCTTGTGACTGCTACCTCCCCCCCATTAATTTCATAAGACCCACCTCTTTGCTGACGCACTCCTCGGTACTCTCAATTTTGCAGCACTTGTCCAACATCTCCTGATACTTTGTCCCAAATCTGTTCAGCAACTGTGGTGAGAGTTCTGGGTGTCTCCGCGAATACTCGTACAAAACCCTATGAATATTAGAGAACAACAAATGAATATTTCAAGTGTTGGCAGTGCTCAACTTGCTGAACTTGAATAAAATCACAGATTCAGAGCAATGCACACACATGCGCGCGCGCGCACACACACACACGGCTGAATAGGGACTCAGGGTTTTCATCTCATTATAGGTGATACTTTTCTGCATTCCTCCCTGCTCTAATCAAGCTGACTGCATTTTGGATCACTTTGCTGCAATACCCTTCCCACCTCCTGACTGGGTTAAAAGGACGCGGAGGTCTCAATTCTGACTCATACTTGACCAAGTGAGGTTTAGTCTCAAATGCTCATACCACAAAAATCTTGTTGGCCCCTAAGGTGTTTCTGGACTCAAATCTGACTCTTCTACTGGAAATTAAAATTGCTATTCTCTGAAATGTATAATATAAGTAACCTGTACAAAAAATCTTCAAAGGAAGTATTGGTAAAGTATTACTTCCCCTTTAATGAAAGCTCATAAGAGTTGCAAGAATTGAAATCTAAAATCAGGATTGTATTTTCAAAATTGATCTCCTTAAATGAAGGGATAACACAATATCGATGGAAGTTTCAGCTCAGTCTTTCTCGCCCAGTTCATTTTTGAAAGAGCTAAAAACAGAAAAGTCTTTAGCCGGACAACACATTTGAGAACGTAATTGCATCATTTGCTGGGCCTTCTCCACAAACAAATACCACAGCAGTTCCTGTAAGAAATCAGTACGTTAGTCTTGCAGACATTTAGGCTGACATCAGGGTTTTCTGCATCCTCATTTTCCTCTCATCTTCCTGTTTCTTGGGCTGGGTGGTGGTTCCTCTAGTGGTCAGTTCAACATTATACCTTTTAAAATAGACCATTAAAAACCTGTGTTTGAATCTGCAGGGAGATACGCTTCAGTGAAAGCCGTGTGCCGTCAAATCAACTACTAGAGGGACCAAAACACGCAGAACTGACACACCAGCCCAAAGAAACAGAAAATTAGACATGAGGAACATGAGACTGTGGAAAAGTCCTTCGTCCCGCTTTCCCTCTAATGTTGATTTCCTCTACTGGGGTAAACAGAGGATAGTTGAAATGCTGAATGCTATCTTCTGAGATTAAAAACATAGATCTAGTTGAAACTGACAGGCTTCAAAGTACTCCACTTAAGAGGTATGTTTAAAACCCAAGGGTTAATTTATAGCAACTGGACAAAACTATATAATGGACGGATCTCTTCAAGGATATTTAGTAATACTTTGAGGGAGCCTCTGCAGTACTCTGGTGTCCTGCTTCAAAAATCTTGGGATCATATCAAGTGGGCAGGAACCTCGAGGCCTCCCAGAAGATCTGATTAATTTGGAAGGACCTACAGCTAACGCAGAATCCATCAATTGCCTCCCACTTTATCAGCCTCAGAAACACAGATTACTTCAGCTATTGGTTGCTGCTTGGAATCTGAGCAAGAAAATCTTCTGTTTTTCAATTCATCTCTTCCTCAAACAGAACAAAGGTCATCAGAGACAGATTACCAACACCAAAGGGTTAACTCCAGGCACAATTATTTAACTTTTATTCAAGTGATCTCCGTTCCAATCTAAAAAACAGTCTTCCCATTCTCCAGAGCTAAGTATAATTGTCCCTTGGATGGCCATCTGCCGGAACAGCTGCTGACCAATAAGGGTTTGGGCACAGTGACTCTTCCTTCTGGCAATGGACTGCATGTCTGCAGCACGCCCAAGTGAACACTGCGTGATCAGCTAGACCAGGGGTCGGGAACCTTTAAGATCCAAAGGGCCATTTGGACCCATTTTCCACGGATAAGAAAACACTTGGAGCCGCAAGAGAGTGGGTGGGGACAAGCGACTGGGCTCCGAGGCCCCTTGCGAGGGGAGAGACATGGCTTGGGCTGTCAGGATGCTGAGCAGTGCTGCCACAGGTGGGGGAACTGTAGTGCAGCTTGCTGCATGTCGGGGCTTTGGAGCGTGTCGAAGAGCCCCGCGGAGCCCAACAAGGGCAGACGCCGCGGAGCTTGGTCGAAAGCCCCCCCCCCCATAGCTCCACACTTCTTCCACACTTCTTCTCGAGGCACCCGCAGGGCTGCAAGCATTGCCGGGCTGTCTCTCAGATCGCGGCACCTCCTTTCTCTCTCCTCAACCCACATTGCTTGGAGCCCTGCAAGTGATCCCGAGGGCGCACTCGTCCGTCCTTGCTGGGAGGTCGGCCGGGAAGGGCTGAGCAGGGATAGAGAGGCTGCCTGCGCCTCCTGCTTTCGCGACCAGTGGGGCTTCGCCCGGGGAGGACCTGCGGAGGAAGCTTGGCCGGTGCGGCGAGCCCTCTTTCCCCTTCCCGCTGACCTTGCGTGCACAGGGCTGGAGGTTGCCCTGCTCATCTGGCTTCTCCTCCTGCTCTGGCCCCCTCCCTCTTGATCTGGAGTATGGTAGCTGAAGGGTGGGCTGGTGGTGGAGGAGAGGAGGAGGTGCCCCAGAAGCGGCGGCAGCACTTGCCATGTGAAGGGCCGAGGCTGGGCCGAGGCGTCTCCATGCCAGCCTGCCCACCTTTGCTGCCTCGCCTCCCCTCGGCTAGAGCCTCGGGCCAGCGGAGCAGACCTGCCAGGAACCTCTCTTTTTCTGCCCGCCCCCTCGGCGGCATGCTGAGAGTGGTGTCGCACCCTCCCTTCCTTCTGCACAACCGAGCACTGCCCCAGGAGCCAGTTGTGGGGCTCGGCGTTGGCCACGCTGGGGACGCGCGGCCGCCTCTCCCTGGTCCCCTCGTGTTGAGTGGCTAGCCGCTAGCCGCTAGGGTCCCAAGGAGCCATAGAACAAGAACAAAAGAGCCGCATGCGGCTCGAGAGCCGCACGTTCCCGACCCCTGAGCTAGACCAATCACTTGATTCTATGCTGCAGTTCATGCATACAGGACCAGCAGTGCCTCTATGGATGACAGCTATAATCCATGAAATGCAGGTAGGACTAGATTTTCCATCCCTATTGTAACTGTTTTACAATTGCAGAATGCTTGGGAACCGGACAGACAAGGGATGCATGTATATCCCGAGATGATATTAATGCCCCCCCCCCCCCCACATACACACACATAGATGGGACACTTTAACTTCTGCCATCATCACCATCACCATCACCATCATCATTCTCTAGCAGTCATGGGGCTGGCACTGTTCCAGTCCCTAAAGTAGCTAAATGGGGCAGTTCATGCAGAAGAGACAGGGTTCTGCACACTTTGGGAAAACTGAGAAAAATACAGGGGAAAATGTCTTTCCCCCACACCACTCCCCACTTCAAAGTTGGGGTGTCCCATTTAATTTTTGTCTTTGATTAGTTTGGGGAAGAGAACTGGTCCCTGTTCCAGGAAGAGCAGCCACAGGGCTTCCGTCTGCTCTTCTCCCCTCCAGGACAGTGGCAGCCGGGCAGCCTCCTCTGTGCCCGGGGATAAAACATTTGAGAGGCCAGAATGGAGGGCGCAGGGGCAGCTTTAGGGTTGCCCAGCCTATGTGACGTGGGGCGCTCCAGTTGTCCCTGCTTGCCCCCTGGTCCTGCCCTTTGGCTTCCTGACTTCATGAAGCCTCTTCCACCCCCATTCTAGACAGGGCTGCCAGTCAGGCAGATCTGTGCAGAGGCAGGAATGCCCGTGCCATACCCTTCCATGTGGTCATCCTGGTTCTCCGCATAGTGCCGGCACATTTCTCTGCTATCCCCAAACTCCTGGACTGCTGGAGACAAATCTGCAGGTGGGTCGTCATTGTCCATGGTCACAAGGCAGTATGGTCTCTCCAGCAGCGGCCTCTTGCAGCACTCGCTCACTTTAGGAGATATAACGTCTTGGTGTCCACAGATGAACTTTGTCAGTGCTATCTGTGTGAGCAGAGGGTCACAAAAGTAAATGTTGTGTTTCCAAAGCTGTGTTGGAGGGGGTGGGGGGCAGGGGGGGCCGGGTCTCCCTGGGAAGCATGACGGGGTTTCTGAATAAGCAAAGGAGCATTTTTTAGCCAAGCTTCCCTGCAAGACCAAGAGGCGTGACCTGCTCAGCTAAAAAAAGTGGGAAGGAGGAAAGAGCGGTCCAGAAGACTTAGACAATCTGAAGAGGAACCAGAGTGTAACATTCAGGTGTTTTCCAGTCTGATATTATCAAATAAATGCACATGTAGCTTTAGTGTCTGGTGAGGGATGTGCATTTAGAGGGTGGTCAGCAGGTCCCCCAGAACTATAATTGATGTCCAGATTTCAAAGATCAGCCCCACTGCAGAATACAGAGGGTGGCCTCAACGGTGTTTTAACATATTGAGGTCCCTCCCTGTCTCTTCTCACCCCCCAGGCTCCACCCCCAAATCTCCAGGAGTTTGGCAGCTCTAGCAGAGACGGCCGGCCAGCTTCTTGGGTGCCGTTTCCTTCCACTGGTTTGGGGGAGGGCTTTGATTCCACGCCAGCAGTGTGACGTCCGTCCACTTCCTGTGCTGGCCCTGGTGGTGTTGTGCCTCCTGTGCAAGGGGGAACTGTTTTGCCTGAGCACAAGCTAAGGGGGGGTTGGGTTACAGCAACAATACTACACCCCCCTCCCCACCAAACGCCAGGTGGAACTGGCAACGCCATCTTCTCTGAGTAATTTACTGCAATTAATAACACAGTTAAAGAAACCAGAGGAGAGACACCCATAATCTCTCAATGTGTTTAATTTTCAGCACAAGCTCCCCTGGGTGGTGCCAGTTTGGATTGAGGAAGAGGTCTTAACCTGAGGCTGCAGGTCGCTCCCATCAGAGGGTCTGGCTAGACAGAAGTCAGGACAGACCAAGACCTGGCTGGTTTGCTTGAGCACAACAGGCCCAACCTGTTAATGGGAATTGTCCTTTTCCATACTTGATGGTTGTTCTATATATGTTATTTCTTATGAAAAAAGGAAAGGACAAATTTGAAGTCTCTTTATTGTTTTTGCCGTGAACGTTAAGTGTCACAAGATGGGATCACGCTGTCAAAGATGTGGACTCCTTCAGTTCTTACTTGAAAACAACATTTGCTTCTATTAAATAGGAGCTACACTGGCACTAACACCTGGGACAGTGGTGGCGAACCTTTGGCACTCCAGATGTTATGGACTACAATTCCCATCAGCTGGCCCATTTGGCCATGCTGGCAGAGGCTGATGAATTGTAGTCCATAACATCTGAGTGCCAAAGGTTCGCCACCGACCTGGGGATCTGTGGTTAGGGTTTCGCTTTGCCAACCTCCAGGGGCACCTGGAAATCTCCACTATAACGAGCAACCATGATCAGTTGGAGAAAATGCCTATTTTCAGGGTAGCCTCTGTGGCATTCATGCCCCGTTTCCTCAAAGCCCTGCCCTCCCCAGATTCTACCCCCACCCCAGCCTGGAGCTGGCAGCCCTAGCCTCAGCCAAGGGTGAATGTGGGTTGCTGCTTCAGGCACAACTCTGGGGGGCCTTTCAAAGTGGTTTTCAGGAGTAGCCAGGAGGACATGGCATGAGTATGGCCAGTGGGTTGGAGCAGGGCTGGAAGGCTTGAAGGCCTCCACTGCAGAGAATCAAGAAAAATGACACGAAAGCAACACAGAAGTACATGACTCAAGAGGAACAAGGCACCTTTGCATTTACCTGTGGCTTTCTTTGCAAAAAAAATCCTAGTTTAGGTAGAGTCCCCAGTAGTCCAGCCACAGAATTGTGTTTCAACTGAGATCAGTGGGTAGCGTTCCTGGCTGGCAACCCCATGTCCAGCCAAGAGATCTTGCCACTTGTAATGATTATCACTGCAGGCAATACTATTGGGTCTCCCTGACCTCCCCACTCTAAAAAGGTTTCATATGGTAGCATGAATCATCTAAAGATTAGAACAAAAAGTAAAGCAAGCAAAAACAAACAGTAGAATGTGTGAAGTGTAAACACAAACCTCACTCAAGTGGATTCCGCTTAAGCAAATGTATAATGGGTTGTAGCAGAGTATGCACCAGGGGACAGGGGGGTGGGGACTGGTGCAGGCGGGCCTTAGGGTCCCACATGGGGTGCGTCAGCCCCACACCTCCTCCTCCTCCTCGCTGACCTGCAGCCCCAACCATAGACCTCTCTGTGCCCTTGCAGGACAACTGAGGAAATGGGAAGAGGAATATGTATCGTTCCACATTGAACACTTGTGAAGCTTGAGATAGAATTGGCTGATCATCCCTAACTTAAGGAGAAAATGGCAACTTTATATGGCAGATATAGTGTGGGTATGGGTGTGGGGAAAGGTGTATGTGTGGGTATGGGTGTGGGTATGGGTGTGGGGAAGGTAGTATGGATCCTTCATGGAACAAAAGTGACAATGGAAGAGATGGAAGAGAAAGTGACTATTCTCAGGTAATTTACAAAATATTTCAGCTGAATTTTATTTAAAAAAAGTCAGTGAAAAAACATAAGAACAGCCCTGCAGGATTAGACCAGTCGCCCATCTAGTCCTAGAATCTTGTCACACACATTGGCCAGCCAGTTACTTTCACAGCAGTAATAAAACATTTTGACAGCATTTAAGCAATATGACACTTAAAACACTTTAAAAGTGTTATAACAGTGTTAAACATTTTAAAAGTATTTTGGAAATGTCAAAAAATTTTTCTGATGTATGGCATGGCCCATTGCTGTGTTACGAGTTAGGGCACATTCTATAATATTATGGTGACTTTGAGACAACTTGGTGCAAAATCATTCTTTGAGGTCATAGTGGGAGGGGCCTTTGAATGTAGTGGGGAGGCTGCAGCCACGGCAGGGGAGGGTGTGTGCAAAACTCAGATTTTGCCCTGGACTCCATTTTCTAGCTATGCCTCTGGGTTACAGCTATTAAAAAGAAACCCATTTTTCTTTTCCCATTCACATGTGTGCCGTGCAGGCAATGACTGCGGAGCCCATGGAAAGAATCCGGGCTCCCTTTGGCCTTTACCGCGGAGATGCTTCTCTTTGAAAAATCCTGCAACACGGTGTTAGCCAGCTGTGCAGGCATACAAGAGAAATGAACCACACGCGAGCCATGCCAGTTAGCCCTCAATCCGCCGGCTGCACCTCGTAGCTGCACCTGTGCAACACGCAAAGAAGAAGGAAGGGAAAGGGGCCACCCTGCAATGGCCGGCAATAATGAGCGTGCTGCCGTAGATCGGCCGCCACTGCGCTGCCACGGGAGAAAACCAGCTTGATGGACTTTGCACCTGTGGGGTCCTCAAAGAATCTGCCGACAACCTGCTGGGTGACCTGCACAGAATGGCAGGAGGAGCAGATTCTCCTGGCCGGCGGATGGCACAGAACTTTACAGTGAATGGGTGGAAGGGGAAATAAAGCGCCTCCTCCCTGGAGTTTTTTGCAAGAATGAAACGTTTAGCGCTTTCAAAAATCCCGCGTGAGAGAACTTCAGCGGACCAGACTTCGTTTTGGAATGGGACCTGTGCTAAATCCTTCCCCCCCACCCCCAGCGGTTTGTATTGCACCGGCGTTAGATTATATGTGGTCTGTGTGGAATCCACCACAGTGAACAATAAAGTTTCACACAGGTATTCTGGAGGAACTTCTGGAGCACACACAAGAATGTGAGGAATCATAATTATTTTCTGTGGCTTGATATTAGACAATAATGCCCAGGTGGATGGATACTCCTGTAAACATTGGTACAAATATTTAAAATGTAGGTAGGATAAAAGCTCACATTAAATCATCACAAACACATTGAGCTGGACACCTCAGGTAGCAAGCCAGCCAGCAAGTCAACATGCCAAGAAACGCGTATGGTGCATTTTACAAATGAACCAGAACATCACATGAAAAAAATACGTAGCAAATTGAGACTTTGGACTACTAGACCCAAGTTGAATAACTAAACGAACAGCTTGAATTTAACAAAACTCAAGTTTTTTAAAAATAAACCAGTCTCTGTTTTCTCACTAATAGAGCACAGAGATCGGAAATGTGTCAAAGCAGCAATACAAAATAATTCTGAAAAAAAAACACCACATCTTGAAAAGGGTCATAAATGCGCAGACATATTGATGGTTGGATGTTAGCTTAACTTTAAATGAATTGGTAGTACCTGAGTGCGTAGTAACTCTCCACCGCGTGTAGCAGCGCTCTTCATGAATATGGACAACCTCTCGAAATATTGTGCAGGACAGAGGCGGTCAGCTGGGGAATTTCTGGGCTGCCTGAACAAGTTTCCTGTCAAGAAAATCCCAAATAAGCCTTCAAACTGATTCTTTATAGACTTTATTCTCATTAAGATACTCTTACTCACTGACCTGGCAGAAGCTGAAATGTTGCCTAAGGGGAAATTCTGAGGGGGTTCTGTTGTTTTTTAGATCAGGTAGGCATTTCAGGGAGGACAAACTTAGAAGGGACTGGCAAAGGGACTAGCTGAGCAATAAAGCCTTTCAGAAGGCCTCCGGTTCCATTCCAGTCAAACAGAATTCGGCGATGAGGTTAGGAAGCGGTGGGCAAAAATCTCACTTGGAGATCTCCCCACTCCAGCAATAATAATCTTTGCCTGATTCTGCACAACACAAATAAAGTGTCTTGAGGATGTTAAAAGAAGCATTTTGGGAGGAGTTCTGCACAGCTTTCCCCCAAAACAACTTCAGGATGTTTTATTTTAGCTCAACCCATTTTATTTTGAATAAAGCTAAACTAGCAATCTTTTTTCCCCACCCTGTTTTCCCTTGCGCACCGTATGCGCGTTAAAAGGAAGCCAGACATATACGCTCTGACTTTCATTTTCTCCTGCCTACCATTTTCCAGCAGCTTGAGTGATTCTTCCTGCAGCCCAACATTTGCTGAAGGTCCACCTAGGATGTCTGCAAGCTGGCATGCGGTATTTAATCCGCTTTTCAGTGACTAAAGGTACGTATCGAACTCAGTTTTCCTGCTGATTAAAATGTATCATTTCCACATTTTTTTGAAAAAATTGGTGAAATATCTTTGAAGCTATGAAGATTTGATCTCATATCAAGTTCATAGTTTCAAAAGATACCATGTTCAACAGGAAAAACTGAGCTCGTTTATTATTACTTTGACCACTGGAAAGGCAGGCAGCTGCACTGCCGACTGAGGAGACGTCCCAGGGGACTTCAGCAAATAATCTAACGCTGGAAGGACTCAAATGGCAGGAAAAAAAACCTACTGTCTCCTCAAACCCTTTATTTGTCAATGCTGCCCTGCCAAAAAAATGAGAGGAGATGCTTTTAAAGATATTGATGGCGTCTCATTATGGTTGTGTGGAAAAAGGCCGTTGTAACCCCTTTCTTGGTTTTGTAAGTGATGCCCAAAGTTCTCTTTGTTCACAAGAAAAAAGGTTTGACAGAGTGTGCAGCTGATAATTTGAGCGGCAGCCCGGCTTACAGTGTTTGCAGGTGTTTTGGTCCAAACTTCTTCAAGAGGAAACAGTTCTGCTTCTCCACCAAAACAAATAGTTTCACTTCATCTTTTACAGGTGTTGCCTGTTATAAACAAGATCAATAAAAGAAGTCACAACCTTTAGGGCAAAAGATTAAACTGAAATAAAAAAGCAGAATAAACTTCTTCTGATAACACCTCAGAAATGGAACATGATCTAGACAAAATTAAAATTACTTTATAGTTGCCTCCAGAAGAAGAGAAGCTAGGCAGGGTCCCATGAGGGATCCGAGGCAATTAAATGATTAACTTGGGGGGGGGGGGGGGGGGCGGCTGTGTACTGCACAGTGTACCCTAGAAAGTCGCGGCAGAATGTGGGATCTCGGTTCTCAGGGCAGTCAGCCTCCTGGCACAAGCAACCTAAACTGTGGACCTCCTGCCATGCCATGTAGATGCTCTTGCCACTGAAATATACCTGCACACTGAACATTTCCAGCAAACCAGCCAGGTGCAGTCTGAGGGTGTACCTACCATGAGATCTTTTGCAGTGCCAAACTGTGCCTGGGCTGCGCGCGGTTGCCCATCCCTTGCCCTCCCTCAAGGGAGGCTGAGGCCATCTGCTGATAGTAGCCAAGTGTGTGTATCTACAGCCACTATGTTTAAGCAGGGCATCTGATTCACTAAAACAAATGCACTGTTTGCTGTGAACAGGGAGTATATATTTATTTCATTTAACAAGAAAGTTGTCACGTTGATTTTTGTTATCATCAGCATAGCAAAGAGGCTAAAGGCCAGTCTAGATATGGTTGAAATTTTGAATGGATCTCCCTCTGGGGTTTTCAAAGTAGTTACCCCACCCCACCCACCCCAATGGGGCTCTGATTCAGTTTGGTGTGTAGCACAGGAGGGGAGGCGCATCTCTCCCTGGTGCCATCTTCTCAACCTCAGTGGGTCTGCTCATGAGGCAAATAGCAGCTCTTGGAAAGACAGAGGTGAGAGAAATAGTGAAGAAAGGGTTAGCCCACCTCTACCCACCTCTACCTTTGCTAGTGGCTCCCTGGATGTTGCTGACTTGTTTAAAAACTACAGGAAATCATTTATAAATCTCCTGATAGCACATCTAGTTTGATGGCTCAGAAAAAGTGAGCTATGATCAAAGACCTGCTCCACACATGTGATTTTTTTTGTCAGTGTTGGCCCTGAACAACTTCCACTGTTCTTTATTTTCTGTATGTGTTTAACAGATTTTCCTTCTGCTTTCTGGCTTTTAAGGACTGCTTTTACTATGCATTTTTTTCTCCAAGCTGATTCTGAGTGGGCTTCACTCAACATGTGGAAAATGCTCCATTTTGAGGGATTTCTCCACCACCACTCATCTCCACATCTAATCTCCCGATTGATTTCACTCTCCCCCACCTTCCTTCCCTCTACCCTCCACGGGGCTTCCTCTCCTTTTTTTAAAAAAAATCAAACATGCCTGATTAAAATTTGCCTAAGCACCGTCGAATCACTTTTGGACAACCTCACTGCAATGAGCCTGGTCAGAAAGTAGCCAAAAGTATTACTGTTCTGTGCTAAAAAATGACTGAAATTCTAGCAGCAACACATGTATTGTTTGCAGCTGAAGAGCTCAATAAATGCTCCAGTGGCTCTTTTGATCTTCAATTCACCTTTGAAAACTGAAACAAAACAACAGCTGCTGAAATACTCAACACTGCTTTGGACACAGCACTGGCTTTGGTTCATAGAATCGAAGTGGAGTTGGAAGAGACCACAAGGGACATCCAGTCAACCCCTGCCAGGCAGGAATATCATCAAAAGGACTCCCAGCAGGTTGCCACCCAGCCTCTGTTTAAAAACCTCCAAAGGAGACTCCATCACACTCTGAGGCAGCACATTCTGCGTCAAATGGCCCTTACCATCGGAAGTTCTTCCAAATGCTTAGGTTGGAATCAATTCATCAAAGCACTCCAGACAGATGGCCATCCAGTCTCTGTTTAAAAACTTTTAAGGAAGACTCCATGCCACCCTTTGAGGAAGCATATTCCACTGTCAAGCAGCTCTTACCATCAGGAAATTCTTCCCTCTAATGTTTAGGTGTAAACTTTTCCTTGTAGTTTGGATGCATTTCACCTTGTCCTAGTCTCTGGAGCAGCAGAAAACAAGTTTGCTCCATCTTCAATATCACACCCTTCAAATATTTAAACAGGGCTATTGTGGGAATTGGACCAGAATGTCTATAAATTGTATGTTGATTAAAGAATATGGAAATTCATATGAACCAAAGATATGAAGAATCAAATATGGTGCTTCTGTATAAGTGACCAGAAGCCTGCATTTTTTCAGGCAGGTCAAAAGGCATTTTAGAAGCTTGTCAGTGACTATGCGAGGCAAGCAAAGATAACATCTTTAAGATCTTGTCACTAAAGGCCAACGTGACAGCAGACACACACATTTTATAACTCTTTGTTTTGTTAGAATAGCTACATATGAATGTGATTAGTTAAATGAAAAGTGTTTTTTTCTATATAGTTAAATGAACACAGAAATGATAATGAGAGATTCACATGTATTAGTATTTCATTATAATTCTATAATTGTTAGAATCAATATTTGTATAATCTTTTAAAAGTTTAAAATCATGTTTTAACATTTCAAACTGGGGAATCGAAGGGAAGTTTTATGATCTCAAAGAATGTAGATTCAGACCTGCATGCCCTAAGGGATACATCTCTCTCTTTGGGAGCAAACTATGAAAACAGGTTTTTCTTGGAGGCAGAGGCTAGTTTTTTATTGCCCTTTGCGCTTGCATATTTAGAGAACCTGGCCGAACAGCATGCAGCGTTTGAATAACAGAAGGAATCAAACACGTAGAATACAGGCTGTCTTGATGTGACAACGAGACAGAACCATCCAATGGGATTTTAAGGTTCATGCTCATAGCACGTGAAAGAGGTATGGATCATGTACGTGAAACTTAAGGGGATGAACTGTATGACGTCTGTATTTCTGTATCTATAAAAACTAAGGTTCTTCCTATGATGGGCGTGTCTCTTTCGAGAGCCACCCGGAAGGGTTTACCTTCTGTAACTTTCTAAATTCTGTGTCTATAAAATTGGTCCCTTTGTATGAAGTGGGGGGTGCCTCTTACTTAAGGGGACACGCTGGTCAGATACTTATGCTGTCCAGTAAACTTATCTTCTGTTTCAAAACTGCTTCTTGGGTGTTTTCTAACTTAGTCTTAAACTAATTCAGCTGTGTAGGACCAGAGACGCGGTCCTGGCCCCACACTATCATGTCACTCCTTAACCTTCTCTTCTAAAAACTAAACATAGTTGCTTCATAGGGCATAGATTCCTGACCTTTACGATTTTAGTTGCCCTCCTCTGGACATGCTCCAACTTGTAAATATCCGTCTTGAATTGTAGTACCCAGAACTGGACACAGTATTCCAGGTGAGATCTGACCAACGCAGAATAGAGTGGTACAGTTACTTCCCTCAGTCTAGACACTATACTTCTATATGCAGTTTCCACTTATATTGTCAAATGGTACCCCTCTCCTTGGCGTTATGGGGGACAATGTCTCAGACTCTCAAGATAGGACTGGGATTAAGTGAGGTACCTTTTCAGTGAAACAGGCATCCTTGTCCTCTGCTTGGCAGCAGGTCACCATAACCTCTTCAAACTTGGGAGCTGCATGATGGAGGGTGAGGAAATTTGCATTTTTGATCTTCTTGGCCAACTTAAACATGTAACTACAAGAAAGATACCTCGTATAAATATGTGATGCAAAGTTTCACCACAAAGGGTGTGGTGGTGATAATCCTCAGTTGCTGCACTTCTATTAAAACTGTTGCCTAGCAGCAATCAGCAATGAAAAATATCTACCAGGTTATCGGGCAACAGGTGACTGCTGAGATACAGCTGGCATGACAAGTTGGTGTTTGATTTTCAGCTGTTTGATTTTCAACAGAAAGTAGCATGTTTCATACTAATGCTATTGAACTGTAAGAGGTGAAGCAGCACTTCCGAGTATAGCATTAAGTCTACTTACTGTTGATGAAATCCATGTCTGTCGTCCTGAAATGCTTTGCAGCTTGATTCAGCATCTGGTCGTTGATATGGGGTAATGGATTCTGAAGTTGCATTTTTATGGGACAACAAACATTCATGTCTTTCCTGATCAACTTTACCACAACACTCAGAAAATTCATAACGTTCAGCAATATTTTGTTCATGACAAAGCTCTTCCAGAATAAGACTATCCTAAAGGACAGAAGCAAAATATTACTTTATTACATTAGCTGCACAACAGCATGTTGTGGAATTGCACCGAATGCTGATTTTGTTGGATTTTGAAGCAGGATTGTAGCAGCAGGAGGGCCCGTGGATTCTGGGCACCCATTTGAAATTACTGGGTGTCTGACATATGGCCAAAACAATCTGAAAAGATTCCAAAATAATCTGGAACAATGCTCACAGGAACAAACAGCACTTTCTGAATCCCAACTGAATTGTGACCAAAAGGAGCACTCATAGTTTTAATAAATGAATGCCCTCTCCAGAGAACCGCAACAGTGTCAGCAGACCTCAAGCCTTAGTTTCTGTCAGCAAAAGGCAGGGGTGGGGTGGGAGTGGAGCAGAGTGGGTCCCTTTCCTGTTTCAGCCTTGGAGAGAGGACATTGGGGCCACAGGCAACCTGCACGGCTTACCCAGGCCAGACTGTTCAACAGCAGCCAAACCAAGACAGCTGGTGTGGTGTGGCAGTTACAGCCCCCCTTCTTCTGTGGAAGTTCTTATATGACCTAGGGCCAGTCACACAATCTCAGCCTAAAATTGGTTGCCAGTCTCCAGGTGGGGCCTGGAGATCTCTTGGAATTACAGTTGATCTCCAGATATCAGTTCTCCTGGAGAAAATGTCATTCTATAACATTGAACCCCACTGAAGTCTCTTCCCCTGAACCTCGGCCCTCCTCAGGCCACCCCCCAACTCTCCAGAAATTTCCCAAACTGGAGCTGGCAACTCTAGCAGAACATACCTCACAGGATTGTTAGGAAGACAGGAAGGTGATGTGACCTGCTTTGAGTCCCATTGCGTAGCAGAAACAAATGAAAGGGTTGTTTGGTGAATATAAAAGATAGAAGGAAGCAGGGAAAGGGAAGAGGAGGAGAGAAAGAGAACATCGTATGGGGAAGAGGATACAGTCGGAAATAGAGTAGCCCCTAACAAGTCCCTGCAGATTCTCTATTTGTATACGTCTGTTTTCTGGCCAGGGCTGCAAAACCAGGAGTGGGAGAGTGAGTGGAAGACGGGTTTACAAGTCACAGGTTCTTCAGGCTGCCTCTGCCTGATAAGCTCTGGGATCAGTACATTAATTGACACCAAAATGTCAATATTTTAACATCCATGTGTGATGACAAATGTATATTATCTATGGCACTTAAATGTAAAAATGCCCTTGAAGACAGTTTGGAAGCTGCAGCTAGTGCAGAATACAGCAGCAAGACTGCTAAAAGCTACTGCTAGCCAGATGCACATCACGCCAGTCTTAGAAGAACTGCAAGGGTTGCCAGTTCGCTAACAAGCTCAATTCAAGGTGTTACCTTTGACTTGTCCTGGATGGCTTAGGCCCCAGATATCTAAAGGAACACCTTCTGCCCGGGCCCCAAGATCAGCAGGTGAAGCCCTTCTGGTGGTACCTGCACCTTCTGTGATAAAAAAGGTGGAGACCTGAAATAGGACTTTTTCAGTATTGACTAGAGATGGTGGTTCGGGAGCTCTGACCCAGCGGTGCGGCCCAAGCTGGGTGTGGCTTAGGTGAGCTCGGGGGCCGCTGGGATGAGCCAAGGCCCTCCGAACATCAGCCGCTCCAAATCCATGAGGTTCGGAGCGGCGGGTCCCCCGAACTGCAGCTCACCTCGAGCCTGGGAAAAAATCCTCTTGCACACATGACAAGCCCTGCAAGAGCAGCGCAGAATCCCCCCCCCCAAGAAAAAACCTCCCCTGCGCACATGCAGACAAACCCTGCAAGGGCAGCATGGGATTCCTGCCCCGGCAAAAGAAAAAATCCTTCCTGGCGCACACAGCTGAGCCCTGCAAAAAAGAAAAAACCTCCCAGCCGGCAGTTTAAAAATGTAAACGAACACTCCCAGCTGGCAAGGTTCGGCTGGACACACACACACACACACACACACACACACACACACACACACACACACACACACACACACACACACACACACACACACCTGTGGCACAAAACTCCAGCACCCCAACCCAAAATAACCCCCCTGCCACCCCCCAAATTCCCCCAGCAAACTCCATTCATTCAACAACAAAAAACAAGCCGGGGAAAAGTGAGACACCAGCAGATCCCACTAGCCGGCAAGGATCGCTGGTGGGACACACACACACACACACACACACACACACACACACACACACACACACACACACACACACACACACACACACACACACACACACACACACACACACACACACACACACACCCCTGCGGCAATACAACTCCAACACCCCAACCCAAAATAACCCCCCTGCAACCCCCCAAAATGACCCCACTCACACACTCGTTGCTGCTGCTGCTTCCCAGTCCGACGACTGGATGATGAATGGATAGAGCAGGCTAGCACAAGGCTGGGCTGCCGTATTGTGCTACTGCTGCAAAACTGGGGATGGGGCACCCCATTTGAGGGCCCATAACTTTGGCCCCCCTGAACCAAACTGCACCAAACTTGGGGGGTATCATCGGGACAGTCTCCTGGTGATACCCTGCAATTTTGGTGCCAATACACCCAAAAATGCGCCCCCTGCAGGCCAAAACGTGAAAACACAACAAAAAATAAAAATGCATGCGAATTTCTCAGATGTTCCTGCAGGATCGGATGCATCCAAACCTGGTAGGCTCGGAGCTCGACCAATCCAAGCTCCTCTATCCAAGGCTGGCCCGAATCTGAACTGGGGCCAAATTTTTTGCTCATCTACCAACCCTAGTATTGACCCCGAAACTGTGGACAGATCTCCCGCTTGAGGTGCATCCAGCATCATCTTTATATGCTAGAAAACTAGCAAAGGTGCTCTGGTCTTTGGCTGAAGAGATGGTTTTCCCATCTGTTAATATGAATTTTAAATAGGTTTTATAATTTTTTAATGGTTTTTTAAAATTAATTTTAATTAGTTTTGTGAATTTTGATAGGTTTTAATACATTTTATGGATTTTAAGTAAGTTTTATTGTTATAGAACTTGTAATATATAACTTATGTTATATATTGTAATTATTTTTGGGTTTATTGATAGGTTATTACTTTTATCTTGTGTTGTAACCCACCCTGAGACCTTTGGGGATATGCTAAAAATAGATGTAAATAAATAAATATCATCCAAGGGTACTCTGGGCAAGATTGTTTTTGTGGACATTTCGGAGAGCTTGCTAAGTCCACAGGAACATTTGTTTGACAAGGTACAGAATATGAAAGAGTAACTCCTCAGGAGCAGGGATGGCAGGAAGTTGGAACAAATGTCTTCTCAAAAAGTCTAACCTGGCAGTTCTCTACATGCATTTTGTTATAATGGCCTATGGCTCCTCAGGGTCTTTGTCCCTCAGGCTGATTGGTCACAGTGAGACCACAACTCAACAGGCCCCAGGGGACACCATGTGTCCTTGTTTGACGTATACTGATAAATAGAGTTATGGTGTTATGAGGTATAAAAAAAGAAAATAACCACACAAAATACTGCATATTTGTAATTTATCTTGATGTAAGCCTTTGAATCTTTATGTGAATCACCCACCCCCAATCTCTGTGGCATTCCATCTGCTGAAATCTGTACTATACACCCACTTTGAGACCAGCCTCCACCATCAAAGGGTTTTTAAAGTTCCAAATATGCACCTGTTCCCACCTGTTCCTTTGGACAGGAAAATACAGATTTTGTGTTTTTAAAACAGACATGGCTCCTGCTTAGAGCTTTAAATTGCTGTCTAAACAGGGTTAAGTGGATAACGTTTCCCTTCAATCTACAGTTTATCTACTCCGTTTTCAGTTACTTAAAGGCCCAGGGATGCCGTGGCAGCCATTATAACAAAATGTGCATTGTATGAATGTTTCAACTCTATTCCAAAACTTTAGTTCCCAGCAACTTACAGTAGATTTTGCACATTCCGGGACGGCGTGCTCATCAGCGGCACATTTCTTTCCAAGCTCTGTGATGTCTTTTGATAGTTTTTCTGCATCTTCAAATGTGATCTTCGGTACATAGTGAACAAATGAGATTAGGGCGCTAAAAAGGAAAACATGCAATTAAAAAAACAGTTACCTCTTTACCAAGGTGCTCTGGGCAAGATAGTTTTTGTAGACATTTTGGAGAGCTACCAGCATAAGAAAGGAGCTTAATGGAGACTGAAAATATGAGAGTTAGACCTACAAAAAGAGTCAGAGCTGCCTCATTTAAACATTTTGCTGGAGAATGCCTCCTCCATGTGACTGGTATGCCAGTCTGCAATCTGCATGCTAAAAGGGGCAGGTCCAATGTTCTTTAGGGAGGCACAACCAAAGACACTAAAAACTGTTACTGGAAGTTACCTTTCAGAATGACACTGCTTTGAGGACTGAAGACAATTCAAAATTTCAATGTTTGCTAAGGCTGACACTCAGTTATAGGACTAATCATATATGTTGTAATCAACTCATCTGCATTGATATGCATTTGAACAGAAATATAGCTCAGAAGGAAAAATGTGTTATCTTTACTTTTTGATGATGGAAATTCTCTTTGCAGCATGCACCTCTAGAGGACTCAAGTATGCCATGGGGAAGATGGTAGTAGTCATAATGCCATCTGCTTTAAAAAATAATTTTCCAAAACAGGTTGCCTCTGAGAAGGAACATTTCAGCTGAGCTAGAGAGTTCATTTGTTCCACAGGTTTCTTTTAATCTACTAATAATCCATTAGGTAAATATTGCAGCCTTTTTCATTCGACATCATTTGGTGCCCATTTTATAATTCTGTTCTGTATTGAGTATGATACTGCTAACCCCTTTTGATTTTGAGATCAGGTCACCTCCAGCCTGTGTTTTGGATCAGGTCAACTGAATCAAATCAAGCAAATGATGACTTACACGTCTTGGAAAGACTCCTCTGGTATTTCACTGTAGCAGTGCCCGATGGAGTTACTGGGCCCTGTAAAGCAGACAGTTAGCAATTATTCACTCAATGCTTTTCATGACAGGTTTCAAGACAATACACTGCTTTTGTGCTTTCAAAAGGAAAGACAGTGGTACAGTTGGTACCTCCGCGTACACATGGCCTGTCATGTAGCTGGGAATGACATACATTTGTGGCAATTAGCCAGAATTAATCAGATTAACTCAGAACTACATCACAGGGATCACTCTGCAATCATATAGTTTCATTCACCCTGGTCCGAAAACAGAAGGCCCCTGTTCAAAAAGAGACCCCCTTTCTTCAGGTGGAGAGAGCACAGACTGTGTGGCAATAATAATGAGCTCATTTGTCAGCTCACTTGTCTCTTATTGTCTTCAATTTGGGCCCATTGCCGTTTTAAATTGCCACACATATTGCATTATCTCCAGGACTCACAAGACCTTGGGGCTGGTTTCCTCAATAAATGACTTTGTCTCTACATGCAGGCAGACATGACTGCTTGGGAAGTTGTAGAAATTATTGTTAAATGCTCCCAGCTCACACCTCATCTGTACCTCTTGTCCACTTCATGGGAAAATAAGGAAATGTTATTGTGTTCAAGGGCTGTGTTGCTTGAAGCATTAAAATGAGGTCACTAGTAGGAAAAGTTAGCTGGACTTGTGTGAAATGTGACCAATGAGAGTTGCACATTAAAATGGCTAGAAGGTCATACAAGCCAAAAAAGGAAATGGGACAGGTCTTAAATTTTAAAAAAGCAGATTGAAAAGAAGAGACAGGACAGAAATATATTAGACAAGTTGTACCATTTATGATATGATATAAAAACATGCTACATTTTAAAGTTTCTCCATCTAGAGTGAGAAGAAAAATTTACAGTACATAATTCCTCCCCTCACTCTCTGCAGTGTCCAGGACAAGTTGCCCATGTCTGACAACCCACTGCTGCGCCTTTCACTGCCCTCCACTTGCTTGGAAACACAGGGGTGAACACACGGCTGCAATTTGCAAGGACAGCTGCTAGTCTAGTACCAACCCAAGTCCCAGTGCCCTGGACCACTTTCTCCATCAATTCTTGAGTCCCACAAATAGCAATGCAAATCCAACATATGTTTGAGATATTATTATTATTTAATTTTGTTTGATATCACAGTTGCCAGTTCGTTAGCTAGCTGTTGCCCCAGTGTATTCAGAATCGCGATTACTATTATTATATTTATATTACTATATTTATATTTATTTAATATCACAGCTGCCAGTTCTTTAGCTGGCTGTTGGCCTTTTCATTACAATTTGAGCCACACCCAGGGCTGCCTTCTGAATCTGACATTCAGATTTTTTCTCGATTTGAAGATATTATTATTATTATTTCAATTTATTTCCTGTCCTTTACAATAGTCTAAGGCAAGTCACAGTGAATAGCTTTGCAGCACTTCTTACCTACATCCCGTGATCTTCTGAGCAGGTGTTTTGATTCAGTAAAACTTAACAAGAAAATCAAAGAAATTATTGTTACCCACTTCATGGTTTCAAATTGTTTGGGGTCTGGAATGTGCAAGGCAGAAAGAACAAAGGAGCAGGCAGAACTTTTATACTCCACTGATATGCATGTTGGGTTAATCTCAACCCATTTTACTGTCATGGGTCTTGAGAGAGACTCCTGCTAATAATTAAATGGATAAATATTTGCTCATTATGTTTGTTAAGTGGACATCTTGTAACAGAAAGACCTTGTAATTTCATTCTTTCTGAATCTGGACAAATAGACATTGTATGTTCCTTTATCATACTGCAAATAAGGGAGTTAAGCAAATGGCTTTCTTCATGCTCATAACCTGTATTCCAGCCTTCCCAACAAAAGATAAGTACAAAGGTGAATGGAGCTGATGCGAGTGAGCAGGCTGCTCTGGCAAGTGAAAAACCTCCGGTTCAGGGAGGAAGCCAAGGCTGCTGAAGAGTAAACAGTGGATCCTTAGCCAGGGAAGCTGATGTTTTTGGTTGGCTTTTATCCATGCTCATCAAATATCCAGCCATTCTGATAAAAATGAAATATGCTGTCATTTAATACAGTCTGAACAGTGAGGTGTTGCAGAGCAGCAATTGACTCAAGGATCAACCCCACTGCACTAATTACCTCAAATAAATTAAAAGTAAAACTCATTTCACCCCCAGTGGTGACAGAATTCAGTTTTGGTTGCATCACAAAACCTTGCAATGAATTGAGGGCAGTGAACTTTCCCCCTTCCTTGGCTTTGTTCTCTAGCAGATGTAAGCCTTTGCAAGGCACTGGACTGCGAGAGAAAGAACAGCTCCAGCCTCCTAAGGCATAGTTTGCAAAGACATTTTCTTGTATCATAAAGGGTTTTTTGCTATGTCCATAGCAAAAGAGGGGAAAGGGGATATGGTAGGGTCGCTGCATGGAGAAGATGGTGAAATTCTAACGGGATGGAGAAAAGGCAGAACTATGCAACACCTTCTGGACCATATTAACAATATCCACCTAAACATCCAATTTACTGTGGAAAAAGAAAACGAGGGAAAACTACCATTTCTATATGTCTTCGTCATCTTCAAACCGAACCAACAATTGGGCCACACAGTATACAGAAAGCCTAAACACACTGATAGACATCTACCGGTACATAAAAACTCCCAATAATCACCCAGGACAAAAAAGGAGCACCATAAACATTCTGGTAGATGGTGCAAAAAAAAAAATCCATGAACCGCACCTCCTTCAAGATGAACTGAATCACCTAAACTGGGCTCTACAGGCTAATGGTGACTCCACTACAGACATCAAAAGAGCTGCAAGACCAAAAACAAACCACAGGGATGAAGATAAACAGCCACCCAGAGGAAGGTGTTCTTATCATACATCAAGGGAATCACTTGATCATATAGGGCAGGGGTAGGGAACCTGCGGCTCTCCAGATGTTCAGGAACTACAATTCCCATCAGCCCCTACCAGCATGGCCAATTGGCCATGCTGACAGAGGCTGATGGGAATTGTAGTTCCTGAACATCTGGAGAACCGCAGGTTCCCTACCCCTGATATAGGGAAACTGATGAAGAAACATAACCTCCAAGCAATCTACAGACCCACTAAGAAAATTCAACAAATGCTTCGTTCAGCAAAGGATAAGAGGGATCCTCTAACCTCTGCAGGAGTCTACCACATACTGTGCAGCTGTGGACAAGTCTACATAGTGCCCAGACATGAATCACAGAATATGAAAGACATTGCAGACTAATTCAGTCAGAAAATCAGCAATAGCGGAACATGTGATAAACTAAGCTGGACTCAGTATGTTATTTGAAAACACAGAAATTCTGGACTACTCTGGCAACCACTACGTCAGACTACACAGAGAAGCCATTGAAATCCACAAGCACGTAGACAACTTCAACATAAAGGAAGACACCATGAAAATGAACAAAGTTTGGCTGCCAGTATATAAAAACACTAGAATCAAAACAATGGTTAGTGAACCTCAGCCAGGATATCTCCAGGCAGGAAGCGATCAAAGGGATCAAAGGCCAGACCACTACTATCCAGATGCCCTCACTAACTGATTATGCAACTTCATTGTTACTTACATATGCTAAAATGGGTGGATTCCACTCAACGCATGCAAATCACACTTGCTAATTGCACCCAATGCAAATTTTTGCATTCCAGTCACCTATGAATATCAACACATCTTGTTTAAATGAGTAATCAATTTCTTCTTTGACACTTGCATAGCAGCTTTCAATTTTTTCCTCATCAGCATCTGTAGCACCTGAATGATGTTGATAGGCTCTCCTTGAAGTCTGATTGATATTGTTTGATCAGATTACATTATAGCCCCTGACTGGTTATACTACATTTCACCTCACTATTAAAGCAACTCTGACAGCCCCGTCCGAGAGGCCAGGTGGCTGGCTGCAGTGCCATAGCCGTGCCGCCCCACCGCTCCCATAGGGACTTCCTGGCGGTGTGATGACATCACTTCTGGTGAGCACTGGAAATTACATTGGCATGTCACTGACAATGTGGGGACTTGGCCTCATTAGCACTTATTAAAACCCCTGACAGCCAGCTGGACAGCGTTGGGGGAGGGGCTCCAAAACAGGGCCCCCCCAGTGGGAGTATGGCAACGGAATCTAGTACAGCATCCCAATTCACAGGTTGAGTGTCTAGTTTTTGTTTTTGTTCTCTTTTAATAATAAAATAATAAAATAAAGCTGTTTCCAGTTCACAGAGTGGCCAATCGATTGTCCCAGAGAGCCAACCAACAGGCCAAGGAGCCCAAGGCCCTCCCTTGGTGTTGCCTCCTCGCACTGAGTGTCAGAGTTAAGGATTTTTTTCTCAATGTGCTTAATAATTATCTCTTTAATAAGAGGCCCCTTCCGCACACGCAAAATAATGCGTTTTCAGACCACTTTCACAACTGTTTGCAATTCTGCACAGCTTCAAAGAGCACTGAAAGCAGTTTGAAAGTGCATTATTCTGCATGTGCGGAATGAGCCAGAGTTTCAACTAATTTAACCAGAACAGATATCCATCTAAATAGCTTATGCTTCTCTTGATCCCCTCTGGACCTCTTTTTAAAAATTGGTGTGACAGCTGGTATTTTCCAGTCCTCTGGCAGAGAGTCTGATTTTGGCAGTAAATGTTTGAGTTGCAGAACAGTCCTCAGGTGTGTGCGATATGGATCTCTAGATGTATTAATCTGGCCTAGGGACCCCACCCCTGAGTGGAGCCAGGATATCCTCTGCCCCCGGTCCCTTCTTTAAAAGCTGCAGTATTGCACACAGAATGACATCTCTTCCAGCGAAAAGAAGAAAGTGACACAGGGCAGTTCTAGGAACTGCTGGGTTCAATGGTTTTTCTTTGTCACTTCTGGTTTTATACGGGAAGACATGGAACACTAAACTGTGGAAACCCTCATGTCGCCACATGCACCAGATGCCAAGCACTGCCTGACAGCCCTGGACTTTACCTGAAGCTCAGACAGACCACTAGTTGATCCAGCAGTGCTCTTCTTAAGTTTTTATTAAGTATTAATTTTTGGTTACTTGCAAAACTATCCAACACACAACTTAGTAAGATAGAATATTATTCTGATGCGAAAGGGCTTCTCCCTGGCTGCATTGTGCAGTGTTAGCAAGAACATGGTTTGTCCCCTTAGGTAAATATGTTCATTTGTAAATTCAGAGTTCATGTTTGTTTCCAGATAACGTTTGTTTTTTGTCCTATACTTTGTGTCAGCATTTCTTATAATTGCTGAGAAAGGATTTTGAGCTTCACCGTGGAAGCTTCTTTGAAGGCAGTGTGTCATTCCTAACCTAGAGCTTTGAAGGTAAATTTGCAGCAAAGGCATTCTTCTCCTGGATGCAGAAGTGCACGCACACACCGCTGTCACAGTACATGTCTGAGTTGCTCCCCTCCATCTGAGGGCTTCTACTGCCAGGGCCCTCAGTAAGACTTGACAGAACCTGCTGTGAGAGTTCTGTCTCTTGCACCTTCTTCCTTATCTCACAAAATGCTTGCTGAAGCAAATTGGTGGGATTCACTTTGTTTCGCTCAGGGGCCTGCAACCTGTGGCTCTCCAGATGTTCATAGACTACAATTCCCATCAGCCCAGCCCAGGCTACTGCACTGCTCTGGAACAATCCACTAATTTAGGGGCTTTGGCAGGCTCTAGACTAAAACCTGTGGCCAGAATGGTGGCAGTTGGTGTCCAACGGCTGTTCCACAGAAGGACAGAAACACTCCTTGCCAGTGCTGCACATGGAGTTCTCCAGTATCCAGAGCAACTTCATGGACATCCACGAATCACGTAGGAGCTGCCATGGATACTTCAGCGATTGGCACTTGGTAGATGCAGCCAACCAACACATGCCAGCCTAGCCATGTCTCCCTGATGTTAAGTAGTTGGCACCTTTAGACAAGTACACCAAGGAAGAGGAAAAAAAGGAAATGCATCTCCTCCACTGGAAGATGCATGAGTGGCAGGAGCCCCAGAGGGAACACAGTCCAGGGAGGTCTGCAGATGGGGATCTGAGTCAACCCTTCTCTCTCACACATACAACCAAGTTTCCTTTTGCCAGGAGTGCACCCAGGAAAGGAGACCTGATCCTTCCACTGGAAGCTTCTCATGCTCTTGTACAGAGGTGTCAAACTCAGGCCCTCCAGGTGCTCATGGACTGCAATTCCCATCAGTCCATGCCAGCAGGGACAATTGGCTGGGAATCGTAGTCCATGAACATCTGGAGGGCCTGAGTTTGACACCTCTGCTCTTGTAGCTCACACATTAGTGGCAGCTAGAAAAGAACAAGCCAGATTTTGGGAGTTGGGAGCAGCAGCCTTTTGCCAGGCCAGGGGGCACGGAGGCAGCAAGGGGGAAATATAGGAGTGCACCTTCTGCAAAGGCAATCGGTCCTCCCCAATAGCTCCACTGGTTAAATGGGAGGTCCCAGAAAGCAGATGCTGACCAGAAAGCCAAGCGTGCACAGAGACTAGACTAGAACTCACATTTTCAGGAAGCAACTTAGCCAACTGGTGCAAAGTAAGAGCGTGTAAAGCAAATCTCCCCCCCCCCCCACACAGCCCTGAGACTGACATGTAGAGCAGAGCGGGCATACCTGTAGAGAAAGGCACAGGTAGAGTACTTCCAGGGGCTCATAAGTATTAATTGCCTGCTCAGGATGAGCTCAGACCATTATTAATCTGTCAGTGACTTGGCTGGTAGGGAGCACTCCAAAGTCCTCTTCCCCTGATTCCATTCAAAATCCTTTGGACTTTATCCCTGAGATTCAAGAGTCAAGCAGGTGCTCTGGCCGGCCTTAACCAGGGCCAGGGATTTTTCAGCCCTGGCTCCAGTCTGGTGGAACATTGTCTGAGGAGAGTAGGGCTCTGCAGGACCTCATCCAGTTCTGCAGGGCCTGCAAGACAGAGCTCTTCCACCAGACATATGGCTGGGGCAGCTACGGTTGACATCTGGAGGCCTCCTCCCTCCCTTGACTTTTAGAAACTGCTAGTAATATCTTAGCTATCACTGTGTTAACAGCATTGGTATCATCCTGACCACGGTCCCTTGATTTACAGGTTCTAAACTGACTGAAATTATGATGACTTAGAATTAATCACCACTAGATAATTTTATAATTATCTGGGAGGTGTTTCATTGTTGTAATTTTTTAAAAAATTGTTTATAATTGTGGGGTGCCACACTGAGCCCAAAATGGGAGGGGTGAGATGGGGAAGGGGCTTGTGTACTTCGATGACTTTGTTACTGGCCTAACAGGGGTAAGGGCTTTATTAAAGGGAATCTCCACCAGCTGCTAAAAGTGTAACAGCACACATATGGTTTTAAAAGTAGCAAAGGGGAATGAGCACTCACTTTGGCAGCAAGAGGGGCCAAGAGGAGATCTTTTAGACTGTATAATACGGGGAAGGAATTCTGGCAATGAATATTCCACAGAGTAATGCAAGAGTCCAAATTGAGTTTAAAATATTTATATAAATTTGGTTCAAAAATACATACACACAATAAGACAAAAGAGTACATACATTCAAGTTTCCTAGGATATAAGCAGGTTTGAAAGATAGATTGGATGATAGAGAAGGGAATGGGGGTTGTTGCGGGGTAATACGTTACCTAACGATTCTTAGAAGAGTAGAAGTAGAAGGCAGGGATTCCATGCCAGCACAGAAACCCGATGAAGGACGAAATCGTGTCTCAAACTGACCAGACCAAGGGAGGTACAGGCTAGTAAGAGCAAACTGTTGCAGGTGAAGTAAACTTTTATAAGGTGGGTCGTTCCTTGGTGGGAAAGGAACCAATCACACTAAGTTTCACATCTGTGCTGGATTTGGGGGTGCTGAGGTAATTAGTCAGCTCATCTACTACTAAACCCGGGACAATGGGGCCAAAATTGCTTTGTTAAGCTAAACGAGGAAACGCTGAAAGGCTTCCATGCCTTGAGAGTCACTGTCCAGGATATTCAGATTTGACAGAGACATTAGATCAGGATAAGGTAAGTGGTTTTAGGAGAGTCATGACAAAGGGAAGGAAATGCAAAGGAACAACTATTTGTTGCTGACCTGGGTTCCCAGAAGAGATAGGAAGTGCAGTGTTTGATAGCAAGTTGGCTTTCCATATTCTTTATCTTTAACAGTTTCTATAGCAAAGTGTGGTAATCAAGGATTCTAGTGACTCAAATGAGACCTCCAGGTTATGCTGGAGTAACTCATTATCTTAGCTTTTGTTAAAGTAGTTTTGACCTTTTGGCTGTGGTCAGGTGATTATGCGGCTACCTACACCCATAGGAGTGCTTTTGGCAACTGGCTTTTGCCAATATGATTTTTAAAGGAAAATATACTGCTATGAGAAATATATATATTTTATAGGATTGGTCAGAGGGCTTACAACTTTGAGAGCTATGCTGGAGGTAGACTACCAGAAGGGGATCCCAAGCTGGACAGGTCTCAACCGAGAAACCAGACTAAGAGTATCCACCAACCCATACAACATGGTGATACAAATGAAAAATAATTCCATACCACATCGGTCATCACCTGGGTTAACAAGGGCCACATCGCATGTTGGGGTTCCTGGGCATGTGTCGATGAATGGGCTACAAGTGGACCAACCATCCAAAAGAAATAAGTATAGTGCACAAGTATAGTACTCTGCTGCGTCCTTGGTGTTGATTAATGCCGGGTCCATCACTGATAAGACCGTGATGCTCCAGGATTACCTCAGAGCTTTGGAGGTGGACCTGGCATGTATCACAATTTTGTGCGAAGCTGCACCCCCAGGTTTCATGTGTGTCCAACAGTCACGAACACAGGATGGGGGGGGGGGGCGGGGAGGAACGATGTTCATCTGTGAGTCGATCCCTTTCAGGGCATTCCCTGTTCCAAGGATCTCCGGTATGGAGTGTGCAGGTTTTGTGTGAGAGACCATGAAGAAGTTGACTGTCCTGATCATGTACCGGTCACTTAGAACACCAGCAGACAGCCTGCCACAGCTTCTGGAGGTGGCCGCCAACTGGGCATTGCAGTTTCCCAGAGTTATTGTTTTGGGGGACTTCAATGTCCATGTGGATACCACCTTGTGTTCAGCTGCTGTTGACCTGGTGTCATCCATGGCAATGCAATCCCTCATCAACTCTGGCCCCACACATGAAGCTGGTAACATTCTGGATTTGGTTTTCAGTTCAGGTATTGATATGGACCGTGTAGACAGAGTGCCATGATCTGACCATTATGCCCTGAAGGTCCAGATGGAATTGCCACACCAACTCTATCTAGGCGACGGGCCAATTTTTGCCTGTCTGCAGAGACTTATGGATCCAGTTGGTTTCCTGAATGCTCTACGGGACCCTGAGCCTGCTGGCTCCCTTGATGACTAGGTCAGGGACTGGAATTCCAGGCTCTTTGAGGCCATCGAGGTTGTTGCTCCCTGGTGTCCTTTGTGCCCCTGTTCATGGCTTGCCCCTTGGCATACTGAGGAGCTACGTCAGATGAAACAGGAGCTCAGACATCTAGAGTGAGTGTGGAGGAAGTTTCGTGACGAAGCTACTTGAGCACATTATAGGACATTTATGAAATGGCAATGAAGGGGGGGGGGAGAAAGAGAATACTTTTCATCTTCTCTCACATCTGCTAGCTCCCACCTGGCACAATTATTCTGTATAATTTGGTCCTTATCTCATTGAACGAGGGCTCCAAAAATGTGCAATTGACACATAGCTGTGACACTGTCAAACTCCATTTCAGACAATAACACGTTTGATGGGTTCAAGGATTTTATTGAAGATCAGAAGAGTAACAGCAGAAGACTGTTCTGATGAAAGCGCACCAGAACAGTTGACAGTATGTTTCAGTGTATCCCCATACCCCATGTGAACCAAAGTAGTAACGGAATTCCAGCTTAAAGTGTCTCTCAGCCAGTAGAGCTCCAAGGACAGAAAGTCAGATAAGCACCTGCAGAAGCACAAAGCAGAAAGCCACAATTCCCCAACAGTGCCCCCTCCCAACAGAAACAGTATTCTGACATTTCCGCCTCCCCTAGGGCCCTCCCCCTGGTTTGCTTGGACAGGCACAATGAAAAGCTTTAATGAGTTGGGGGGCTCTGATGTCATAGACATTAAGCCACTCATTCTTCCAGGACACCAGATATTGCAAGCGTTTTCGGTAGATGCAAGAGTCCACTATTTCTCGCAGCTCATAATGCTTGGCACCATCAATCAGAACTGGAGGAGGAGGAGATGGTGCGGGATGCCAGGTATTGGGAGAGGTGGCTTTCTAAGCTGCAATGGAAACAGGATGGATTTTACACAAAGCTTTGGGCAGATCAAGTTGGGCAGTCACCACATTAATCATATGAGTAACTTTAAAAGGACCAATATGTACTTACGAATGTCTCTGAGATTCTGAGTGGAAAGGTAGACCATATCCCCCACTGCCAAAGAGAGGGGGTGGCGATGCTTGTCAACCTTTTGAGAGTCTTTGACTTTCTGAAGTGCCTGGAGGATAGGATCCCAACCATCCACCACATGTTGGATCCATTCTTGTAGCTCTGGTGGATCAACAGCAGACTGACCTAGAAAGGGGAGTGGCTGTGCGGATCTACCTAACACCACTTCAAAGGGTTTTTTGCCAGTGCTACTATGCATGGCGTTGTTATACGCATATTCTGCATACGGCAACAAGTCAACCCAATTCTTGGTGGTAGTTACTATAACACCTGAGATATTGTTTCAATGTTTGATTTGTGCCCTCAGACTGGCCGTCTGATTGGGTGTGGTAAGCAGAAGATAACACTTGCTCCACCCCCAAAAACTGTAGGAACGCCCTCCAGAATTTGGAGACAAACTGACTGCCCCTATCAGATATGATTTTATCAGGGGTGGTTGATAATATGTTTCAGTGTATTCCCCCCGTCCCATGTGAACCAGAGTAGTAACAACATTCCAGCTCAAAGTGTATCTTGGCCAGTAGAGCTCCAAGGACAGAAAGTCAGATAAGCACCCACAGAAGCACAAAGCAGAAAGCCATAATTCCCCAACAACTCCCCCTCCCAACAGAAACAGCATCTTGGCAGAGGCTTTTATGAGCTTTTTTGCAGATAAAGTCACGTTGCTCCGCCACGACCTTCCTGTCACTCTTGAGATAATAAACAAACTGGAGGCTCCGTTGCCGTCTTTGGGTCCTGTATTGGACCGGTTTTCCCTGCTGGCCGAAGCCAATGTTGACAGAGTCCTAGCTGCTGTTAGACCTACAACCTGCCCTCTGGATCCTTTGGGGGGTGGGGGGGGGGGGGGGTGGGGGGGGGGGGGGGTGGGGGGGGGGGGGGGTGGGGGGGGGGGGGGGTGGGGGGGGGGGGGGGTGGGGGGGGGGGGGGGTGGGGGGGGGGGGGGGTGGGGGGGGGGGGGGGTGGGGGGGGGGGGGGGTGGGGGGGGGGGGGGGTGGGGGGGGGGGGGGGTGGGGGGGGGGGGGGGTGGGGGGGGGGGGGGGTGGGGGGGGGGGGGGGTGGGGGGGGGGGGGGGTGGGGGGGGGGGGGGGTGGGGGGGGGGGGGGGTGGGGGGGGGGGGGGGTGGGGGGGGGGGGGGGTGGGGGGGGGGGGGGGTGGGGGGGGGGGGGGGTGGGGGGGGGGGGGGGTGGGGGGGGGGGGGGGTGGGGGGGGGGGGGGGTGGGGGGGGGGGGGGGTGGGGGGGGGGGGGGGTGGGGGGGGGGGGGGGTGGGGGGGGGGGGGGGTGGGGGGGGGGGGGGGTGGGGGGGGGGGGGGGTGGGGGGGGGGGGGGGTGGGGGGGGGGGGGGGTGGGGGGGGGGGGGGGTGGGGGGGGGGGGGGGTGGGGGGGGGGGGGGGTGGGGGGGGGGGGGGGTGGGGGGGGGGGGGGGTGGGGGGGGGGGGGGGTGGGGGGGGGGGGGGGTGGGGGGGGGGGGGGGTGGGGGGGGGGGGGGGTGGGGGGGGGGGGGGGTGGGGGGGGGGGGGGGTGGGGGGGGGGGGGGGTGGGGGGGGGGGGGGGTGGGGGGGGGGGGGGGTGGGGGGGGGGGGGGGTGGGGGGGGGGGGGGGTGGGGGGGGGGGGGGGTGGGGGGGGGGGGGGGTGGGGGGGGGGGGGGGTGGGGGGGGGGGGGGGTGGGGGGGGGGGGGGGTGGGGGGGGGGGGGGGTGGGGGGGGGGGGGGGTGGGGGGGGGGGGGGGTGGGGGGGGGGGGGGGTGGGGGGGGGGGGGGGTGGGGGGGGGGGGGGGTGGGGGGGGGGGGGGGTGGGGGGGGGGGGGGGTGGGGGGGGGGGGGGGTGGGGGGGGGGGGGGGTGGGGGGGGGGGGGGGTGGGGGGGGGGGGGGGTGGGGGGGGGGGGGGGTGGGGGGGGGGGGGGGTGGGGGGGGGGGGGGGTGGGGGGGGGGGGGGGTGGGGGGGGGGGGGGGTGGGGGGGGGGGGGGGTGGGGGGGGGGGGGGGTGGGGGGGGGGGGGGGTGGGGGGGGGGGGGGGTGGGGGGGGGGGGGGGTGGGGGGGGGGGGGGGTGGGGGGGGGGGGGGGTGGGGGGGGGGGGGGGTGGGGGGGGGGGGGGGTGGGGGGGGGGGGGGGTGGGGGGGGGGGGGGGTGGGGGGGGGGGGGGGTGGGGGGGGGGGGGGGTGGGGGGGGGGGGGGGTGGGGGGGGGGGGGGGTGGGGGGGGGGGGGGGTGGGGGGGGGGGGGGGTGGGGGGGGGGGGGGGTGGGGGGGGGGGGGGGTGGGGGGGGGGGGGGGTGGGGGGGGGGGGGGGTGGGGGGGGGGGGGGGTGGGGGGGGGGGGGGGTGGGGGGGGGGGGGGGTGGGGGGGGGGGGGGGTGGGGGGGGGGGGGGGTGGGGGGGGGGGGGGGTGGGGGGGGGGGGGGGTGGGGGGGGGGGGGGGTGGGGGGGGGGGGGGGTGGGGGGGGGGGGGGGTGGGGGGGGGGGGGGGTGGGGGGGGGGGGGGGTGGGGGGGGGGGGGGGTGGGGGGGGGGGGGGGTGGGGGGGGGGGGGGGTGGGGGGGGGGGGGGGTGGGGGGGGGGGGGGGTGGGGGGGGGGGGGGGTGGGGGGGGGGGGGGGTGGGGGGGGGGGGGGGTGGGGGGGGGGGGGGGTGGGGGGGGGGGGGGGTGGGGGGGGGGGGGGGTGGGGGGGGGGGGGGGTGGGGGGGGGGGGGGGTGGGGGGGGGGGGGGGTGGGGGGGGGGGGGGGTGGGGGGGGGGGGGGGTGGGGGGGGGGGGGGGTGGGGGGGGGGGGGGGTGGGGGGGGGGGGGGGTGGGGGGGGGGGGGGGTGGGGGGGGGGGGGGGTGGGGGGGGGGGGGGGTGGGGGGGGGGGGGGGTGGGGGGGGGGGGGGGTGGGGGGGGGGGGGGGTGGGGGGGGGGGGGGGTGGGGGGGGGGGGGGGTGGGGGGGGGGGGGGGTGGGGGGGGGGGGGGGTGGGGGGGGGGGGGGGTGGGGGGGGGGGGGGGTGGGGGGGGGGGGGGGTGGGGGGGGGGGGGGGTGGGGGGGGGGGGGGGTGGGGGGGGGGGGGGGTGGGGGGGGGGGGGGGTGGGGGGGGGGGGGGGTGGGGGGGGGGGGGGGTGGGGGGGGGGGGGGGTGGGGGGGGGGGGGGGTGGGGGGGGGGGGGGGTGGGGGGGGGGGGGGGTGGGGGGGGGGGGGGGTGGGGGGGGGGGGGGGTGGGGGGGGGGGGGGGTGGGGGGGGGGGGGGGTGGGGGGGGGGGGGGGTGGGGGGGGGGGGGGGTGGGGGGGGGGGGGGGTGGGGGGGGGGGGGGGTGGGGGGGGGGGGGGGTGGGGGGGGGGGGGGGTGGGGGGGGGGGGGGGTGGGGGGGGGGGGGGGTGGGGGGGGGGGGGGGTGGGGGGGGGGGGGGGTGGGGGGGGGGGGGGGTGGGGGGGGGGGGGGGTGGGGGGGGGGGGGGGTGGGGGGGGGGGGGGGTGGGGGGGGGGGGGGGTGGGGGGGGGGGGGGGTGGGGGGGGGGGGGGGTGGGGGGGGGGGGGGGTGGGGGGGGGGGGGGGTGGGGGGGGGGGGGGGTGGGGGGGGGGGGGGGTGGGGGGGGGGGGGGGTGGGGGGGGGGGGGGGTGGGGGGGGGGGGGGGTGGGGGGGGGGGGGGGTGGGGGGGGGGGGGGGTGGGGGGGGGGGGGGGTGGGGGGGGGGGGGGGTGGGGGGGGGGGGGGGTGGGGGGGGGGGGGGGTGGGGGGGGGGGGGGGTGGGGGGGGGGGGGGGTGGGGGGGGGGGGGGGTGGGGGGGGGGGGGGGTGGGGGGGGGGGGGGGTGGGGGGGGGGGGGGGTGGGGGGGGGGGGGGGTGGGGGGGGGGGGGGGTGGGGGGGGGGGGGGGTGGGGGGGGGGGGGGGTGGGGGGGGGGGGGGGTGGGGGGGGGGGGGGGTGGGGGGGGGGGGGGGTGGGGGGGGGGGGGGGTGGGGGGGGGGGGGGGTGGGGGGGGGGGGGGGTGGGGGGGGGGGGGGGTGGGGGGGGGGGGGGGTGGGGGGGGGGGGGGGTGGGGGGGGGGGGGGGTGGGGGGGGGGGGGGGTGGGGGGGGGGGGGGGTGGGGGGGGGGGGGGGTGGGGGGGGGGGGGGGTGGGGGGGGGGGGGGGTGGGGGGGGGGGGGGGTGGGGGGGGGGGGGGGTGGGGGGGGGGGGGGGTGGGGGGGGGGGGGGGTGGGGGGGGGGGGGGGTGGGGGGGGGGGGGGGTGGGGGGGGGGGGGGGTGGGGGGGGGGGGGGGTGGGGGGGGGGGGGGGTGGGGGGGGGGGGGGGTGGGGGGGGGGGGGGGTGGGGGGGGGGGGGGGTGGGGGGGGGGGGGGGTGGGGGGGGGGGGGGGTGGGGGGGGGGGGGGGTGGGGGGGGGGGGGGGTGGGGGGGGGGGGGGGTGGGGGGGGGGGGGGGTGGGGGGGGGGGGGGGTGGGGGGGGGGGGGGGTGGGGGGGGGGGGGGGTGGGGGGGGGGGGGGGTGGGGGGGGGGGGGGGTGGGGGGGGGGGGGGGTGGGGGGGGGGGGGGGTGGGGGGGGGGGGGGGTGGGGGGGGGGGGGGGTGGGGGGGGGGGGGGGTGGGGGGGGGGGGGGGTGGGGGGGGGGGGGGGTGGGGGGGGGGGGGGGTGGGGGGGGGGGGGGGTGGGGGGGGGGGGGGGTGGGGGGGGGGGGGGGTGGGGGGGGGGGGGGGTGGGGGGGGGGGGGGGTGGGGGGGGGGGGGGGTGGGGGGGGGGGGGGGTGGGGGGGGGGGGGGGTGGGGGGGGGGGGGGGTGGGGGGGGGGGGGGGTGGGGGGGGGGGGGGGTGGGGGGGGGGGGGGGTGGGGGGGGGGGGGGGTGGGGGGGGGGGGGGGTGGGGGGGGGGGGGGGTGGGGGGGGGGGGGGGTGGGGGGGGGGGGGGGTGGGGGGGGGGGGGGGTGGGGGGGGGGGGGGGTGGGGGGGGGGGGGGGTGGGGGGGGGGGGGGGTGGGGGGGGGGGGGGGTGGGGGGGGGGGGGGGTGGGGGGGGGGGGGGGTGGGGGGGGGGGGGGGTGGGGGGGGGGGGGGGTGGGGGGGGGGGGGGGTGGGGGGGGGGGGGGGTGGGGGGGGGGGGGGGTGGGGGGGGGGGGGGGTGGGGGGGGGGGGGGGTGGGGGGGGGGGGGGGTGGGGGGGGGGGGGGGTGGGGGGGGGGGGGGGTGGGGGGGGGGGGGGGTGGGGGGGGGGGGGGGTGGGGGGGGGGGGGGGTGGGGGGGGGGGGGGGTGGGGGGGGGGGGGGGTGGGGGGGGGGGGGGGTGGGGGGGGGGGGGGGTGGGGGGGGGGGGGGGTGGGGGGGGGGGGGGGTGGGGGGGGGGGGGGGTGGGGGGGGGGGGGGGTGGGGGGGGGGGGGGGTGGGGGGGGGGGGGGGTGGGGGGGGGGGGGGGTGGGGGGGGGGGGGGGTGGGGGGGGGGGGGGGTGGGGGGGGGGGGGGGTGGGGGGGGGGGGGGGTGGGGGGGGGGGGGGGTGGGGGGGGGGGGGGGTGGGGGGGGGGGGGGGTGGGGGGGGGGGGGGGTGGGGGGGGGGGGGGGTGGGGGGGGGGGGGGGTGGGGGGGGGGGGGGGTGGGGGGGGGGGGGGGTGGGGGGGGGGGGGGGTGGGGGGGGGGGGGGGTGGGGGGGGGGGGGGGTGGGGGGGGGGGGGGGTGGGGGGGGGGGGGGGTGGGGGGGGGGGGGGGTGGGGGGGGGGGGGGGTGGGGGGGGGGGGGGGTGGGGGGGGGGGGGGGTGGGGGGGGGGGGGGGTGGGGGGGGGGGGGGGTGGGGGGGGGGGGGGGTGGGGGGGGGGGGGGGTGGGGGGGGGGGGGGGTGGGGGGGGGGGGGGGTGGGGGGGGGGGGGGGTGGGGGGGGGGGGGGGTGTTACTCCCAAAAGCCTTTTATTTCTGCTTCTATGGAATTCCTTTACATTGTGGCAGGAATCTTAATTCATCTATATTCCTGCGTAGTGGACCTCTTTGTCTTGCGGCGATGGAGAGGCAGGTTGGAATTTTACTGCGGAAGGTGCGCGTAGCCCCCAAAGAGGGCTCTACCCTTCCCTTCTGGATCTGGAGGAACCGGCAGGAGAACGGGCCTCGCTGGTGGTTCTTCCCGGCCCTCGTGATTGCACGCAGTCTTCCTTTAATCTGCTGGAACGCAGGGACGCGACGATTTTACGCACTCATGGGGACTTCCATGAGTCGCTTTGGGGCTTTGCTCCATGGATCGAAGCGCCTGTGGATCGGATCTCTACCCGCTGTCGTGTGGATTAAGCAAAACCCCAGATGCAACCTGCTCGCGGAGGAGACGGGCTTGACCACCTTTCTTGCGCGGCAACCCAGGAATCCATTGAATCCATTCCTGATCTCAGATTTTTGGTGATGCTCCTAAGGAACCACCGTGGTACAGCACTGGGGTCCATTCCAAAGGACTGGACTAAAACCTGGAATTGGGAGGGGTATCATCTGCATCATTTCTGGAATCGGACCCCCCTAATCCTCGGCCAGCGAATCGCACCTGAGGTGCCTCGGGGAGCCACCGGTGGCTACGGGCGCGGCTACGTTCCTTTGGCGTCTCGGCCTAGACGATGAAGAGTCCGAAGAAAGCCTGCATTCCCAGCTGGACTGGCTTCCTCCTCGCATCGAGAGTAATTCGGGGATGAGGAAGCGGGGCGATTTCGCGACGCCCAAGCTGCATGGAACCGTGAATCGCCAGCTATGGGAGGAGGAACGGGTACAGTTGCAGCAAGAGCGCGAAAACCTGCAGAGGGACCGGGAATATAAACGGAAAGAAGTCCAGGTCGAGTTGGACCGTGCCAAAGACGCTGCCTCCACGATGACATTATGCCTCCAGAATCTGTCAGTCCATTAGGATAAAAGTCCTGGAACATCCCAGACTGGATTTCATAACGTACGCGAAAGCGTTTCAGGTTCTGGCGCGACGCAAAGCGAAATTTCACTGAAGCTTCCTTTAAACGGGACCTAACTGGCCAAATTGGAACGAGAAAAAGCTGTTTTGCATGCGCACTCAGGATGCATTGACTCGTTAGCGAGAGGGAGCTGGCTGGCGCTGGAGAGGGAACTAAGGAGGCAGCAGACCAGGAAGCCCCAAGTTGAGCGCCCATGCTGTTACTGATCATGCCGGTGCCAGGGGGGCTACGCATCTGGGTCCTGCCAATTCAAACGCCTGGGAAGCTGCACCACGCCAGCGCTCTGGATTCCTCGCCCCAGTACAACTGCCGCTCGCCTAACCTGCTCAACCCGCGCAACCACCTCCCCAGCAGGCGCTAAGAGTCATTTAACGGGGCTACTATCGGCCCCCGACACCAGCCTTCGCTTTGATGTGGGACCGCTTCCAAACTTCCCTTGCATTTCCATCTTAAAACCCAATGCCCACTTGGAAGCATCTTCTGCGATGATTTATACCGGGTCTGAGCGCCGAAAAAATACGTATAATCGCCTCAGTCCTGGATGTGGGCAGCAGTGTTTCCATCTGGTTCCGACTCTTTTGGATTTGCAGGATGAGGACTCTCGCACAGTGCCCGCATTCCTCCAAGCCTTAAGAGCGCGCTTTCAAGATCCAGGTGGGCGCCGTAGAATGAAGCTTTATCCGCATCTTCAAAACCATCTGGCAAGGCAACCGCCTAAGCTGGTGAATTTGCCCGTGAATTTCGTGCGGCGCGCTGCTCGCTGAATTTCCTCCTGGAGTGGCCTGAACGCATGAAATGCCTAATACTTCTCGGATGCTGTGGACGGTAAGCTACGCGGAAACGGTGTTTTTAATTCGGGTTCCTCGTACTATTGTAGATTGGATCCAGTTAGGGTCCCAAGTGGCGCTCCCTCGCTGCTTGGAATAACACGCCAATAAGGAGGTCACTTTTAATGCCTAAAACTAATTAATACTGTGTCCACCAAGTCAGTTTTTCTCCAGCTTCCCCTAACGAAACTATTACCTTCTGAACTGCCGCCGCCGATTGGGATTGTGTCTTTACTGCGGAGGGCCAGGCTATCTAGCCGCTTAACTGTCCTAAGAAACAAAAACTAACTCGGCCCAGCTCCGCGCACTGGCTCTGCTAAACTAATTATCAAGAGGGTCAGGTCAGCTTCCTACAGGCTTCCAAGGTTTAAAGCGGCAAGCATCAAGGCGTAATTCCAGAGGAGGGGGAAGCAGCTGTTTGCCTTTCTTCTTCAGCCCTCTATGGACATGGGTTCAATTCCTGACGCGGTGAGTGAAGGCAGCGCTCCGACATTTCATGGTTGTTCAAGCATTCTCTTGGCCAACCTCAAGCTTAAACACACTCCGCATTATAGCCCTCGGCTCCTTGTGGATTCCGTCTGCTCCCACTGCTTAATGCGCGGCCCCAGGTGGCAGAGGAGCCAGGTCTGGACCGAATTCCCCTGGCTAAGCTTCCATACCATTCACCCAAATGGACGGCAGCCCCCTCGGGAACGGCGACCGGCCTAGTACAAAAACACAGCCGGTTCTCCTCCGTTTACTCATTGGGAGAAAATTAGTTTTATTTTGGCTTGTACAAATACTCTATAGTTTTGGGCATGCCTTTGGTTATTGTTGGCATGAACCAAAGTTCATATTTGGAAAGAACGGATCCTAGAATTCACTCGACCCTCCCTGCGGTGAACACATGAATTGGGGAGAAAACCTAACGGCTCCTGACACACACCCCTCCCTGGCTTCCTCAGTGATTGCTCCCGCATTCTATTGGCATCCCACCTGCATATCATGATGATCTGAAGCCAGAGTTTTTCAGGAGCAGGAATGCTATCAGTTGCCACCCTACAGAGAGACACTGGACTGTAAAATTGTCATACAACTAGGGGCACAATCTAAGCACTAAAGGTAGAATCTACCGCGATGAGTCCTAATGAGGAGAAGGAACTTCGTGTCTTCTTGGACAAGAACCTTGCTCGCTGGTTCATACGGCGTATACTAAAACACACAATACTACACGCTGCTCCTGCTTTGTTTGTCAAAAAGAAAGATGGGTCTTTACGGCTTTGCACAGATTATCGAGGTCTCAATGCGGTCTCCCTGTCCAATAAATATCCTTTGCCTTTGATCAAGGACCTTTTAGATGCACTCGGCAACTGGACGCATTTCTTTACTAAATTGGACTTGAGAGAAGCTTACTACAGAGTCAGAATTGCTGGAAGGCTAAGGAACACCTGACGACTGCGTTTAACACAAAGTTTGGACAGCTCTAATATCATCAATGCCATTCAAGTAAATTTCGGAGCTTTGTATGTGGCCCTTATCAACGAAGTTCTCCATGATTTACTTCGTACAAGGGAGTTGCTTGTATACTTAGATGACGTGCTGAATTCTACTCACAAACCATAGAAGAGCATGAAACATTGGTTCGAGAGGCATTGGAAACGCTATTTTGACAACTCTCTCTTTGCCAAACTCTCCAAACGCCGTTTCTTAATCAGACTTCCATTGACTATTTGGGTTACCGGATTCCCGCCTCGAGTATTTAAAAATGGATCCTCGCTAAAATTGACGCAGTCCCCTCCAATGGCTCTGCCCCTACTCAACGTTCCAGTTAGAACTCCAGTCGCTTCTTTGGTTTTGCTAATTTCTATCGCGGACTTTATACCCCAATTTGCTGAACTGACTCTCCCTCTCTACAGACCTCTTACGCACTAAGGGTAAAGATCCGACTGTCCGCCAAGCCCGGGGCCCCCCTTTCCTGGTCTGAGGAATGTCAAACAGCCTTTCAACTATTAAAATCTGCGTTTACTACCGAACCTATCCTCAAGCACCCTGACCCAGATCTCCCGTTTGTGGTTCACGTGGATGCCTCGGATAAAGCACTTGGGGCAGCCCTGTTGCAGAAAAATAAAGATGGTAGGCTGGTTCCGTGTGCTTATTTGTCTAAAAAAATTCTCTGGTGCTGAACTCAACTGGACTGTGGGAGACAAAAAGAGACTGGCGCCATCAAAGCAGAACTCTCCACTTGGCGCTTACTGGCTGGAGGGGGCTAAGCACCCCTTTCAAGTTCTGGTCGGATCATAAAAACCTGGCAGCCTCTTTCCACCCCCCTCAAGATGTCCGCAAGAAACAACTCCCTAAGGCCGAATGCATTTCTCGTTTCTCTTTTACAGTCCATTTTTTCCCTGGGAAAACTAACAACAAACTGGCTGACGCGGCTTCCTTCGCGCCTACCTGGGGAGGGGGGTGGAGCTGCCCACGGTGACATTCCACGCGACCGTTCTTTCCCCCTCCCAGCCAGGGTTGGCTGTCACCCGATCTCAAACGCCCACTTCTCCTCCACCCCCCATTCCCAGTCTCGCCTCTCCTTTCCTGCGGGAACTGGAGGAGGCGCGGCTGCACGAGCCCGGAAGCGGCCGAAGGTGACTCCTGCACTTGCGCTTTTGAGAATGGAGTTTGGCGGAGGGGGGAACGGAAGCGCGGCTCTCCTCCGCCGCTAGCAGGTTCCTTTTGAAGCTTGCCACGATGCCCGCTCGGCTGGATATCTTGGCTATTTTTTGAAAACTCTTCCATTTGAACTTGTTTCCAGTGGCGCTGCAATGCGCGAAAGACATTGGAGAGGCATACATTAAAGGCTGCTCGGTTTGTGCAGAAGCTTTCAAAACCATATCCTGGAAAGCTCCCGCGGCTATTGAAATCTCTCCCGGTGGCCTCCCGCTCTTGGGAAGCCAATTTTATGGATTTTATCACAGATTTGCCCGAAAGTCATGGTAAACACGGGTTTTATGGGTGGTGGTAGACTTATTCTCTAAGCATGCCCATTTTATTCCATGTGCTTCCATCCTCTCATTCTTGGTTATAATGGCTGTTTATTCAACATGCTTACCGCCTCCATTCCGGCCTCAAGTTAAGGTGGTCTCCGATCGCTGCCCTAATTCATCCTTCAAAGTTCTGCCAAAGCGTTTTTGGGGTTGTTAAAGGCCGCCCCTGCCGTCGCCGCCACTTCTACCACGCCTTCACAGCGGACGGTACGAGACGGAGAGAGAACGCAATAATAGAACCCTAGAGCAGGCATTTACGTTGTTACACCAACTACCACCAAGACAATTGGTGCGAGCTTATTCCGTTTGCCGAGTACGCCTACAACACTGCAGTTCCTAGTCGTACAAAGAAAACCCCCTTTGAGAAATTATTGTGTCTGGTCGCTCCTTTCCGCCATACAAATTCAACTACCCGCCGCAGCTTTGGACCCCCCCAGAATTTCAACAATTGATTTCTGCATCCCTAGCCGAGGGATGGAAGTCGGTCCAGACCGCCTTCGGCAACAAGCGCTGTGCTGACTGCCAAAAACTGCAAGCTGATAAACACCGGGCTCGGATTTTCCTCTTCGCGTAGGCTCTTGCATTTATCTAGCAAAAATCTCAGAGACGTGCATAAATATTCCAAACTTGGCAAGAGATTTGTGGGACCTTTTCAGATTTACTTTCAAGTGATTAATGATGTCACCGCCCGCTTTTAGATTTGCCTTTAACTCTCTTAGTAACATCCATCCTGTCTTCCATTCCCAGCTTGCCTGGCGAGGCTCCTTCGCTTCCGATGCTCGGTACCTAATCTACCGGAGAGGCCCTCTACCGACTATTATTGATGGCCACAAGCACTACGAAATTGACGCTTATCCTTGACTCTCGCTTTAATCGCAAACGCTTTTGCAATATTTAGTCTCTTGCGTGGGATATCCTTCCGGGTATAATCAATGGGTTTTATTCCGAAAATATTGAAGCCCCCACCCTTTATTTCTAAGTGTTTTCCAATCGCTTCTTCCGCATGTTCCTGTGGGGAAGGGGTCTTCTTTAGGGGAGGCAGAGTGTAAAGGATTCAATGGTGTTGATGGGCGGAAGCAATCTTGAGTGCATCCCACAGCCCAAGGAGCGATGGGCCGTATTTTACGGGCGGAGACTTTATCTTTTCGTGAGAGATGGTAGAAAGACACCGCTCCCGCGGGAAGCAGGAAGGGGACATGGGGTGAAATGGTGTTATAACCTGTGCTTCCAAGGAAGTGCTGCATTCCTGCTAATGCGTGTACTTGCCTCTTCTAAGACATCTTAATAAATGGACTTTTACTCCCAAAAGCCTTTTATTTCTGCTTCTATGGAATTCCTTACAGGGTCCACCTGGATTCGTCTCTTTCTATGGAGACCCAGGTGTGCCCGCGGCACCCGGGCTGCCTTTTTTCCACCTTCGCCAGCCGTCCGGCGGCTGGCCCCCTTCCTCTCCTCCTTAAGCGGACCTTAGCTACTCGTGGATCCACCGAACGGTCAACACCTCCCAGGCTAGACCATTGTAATTCGGGCTACGCTGGCATTGCCTTGCGCTCGATCCGGAGACTCTGAAACTGGTCCAACATGCGGGCGGCGCGCTTCCTGCCTACAGGCAGCGCCAGTTGGGGCCCTATTCCAGCCCAGCTGCGCTCACCAAGCACTGGCTCCTGCAGTAGAGTTCCGGATCGCTTTCTGCGTTGGTGCCGGTCTTTAAGGCCCCACGCTGCCTGGGACCCCCCTCGTGATCTTCCTGACCGCATTCCCCATATGTTCCTACACGGCCTCTTCGCTCGGTAGAGGCCAATCTACTGGTGGTCCCCTGCCCCTCGGCGATGCGGCTGGCCTCCACACGGCTGCCAGGGCCTTTACAGCCCTGGCCCCGGCCTGCGGAACGCTTCTCCCATCAGCTGTTCGGCCCACCGCGGGACTCCTTGGTGAGTTCCGCCAGGGGGCCTGCAAGACGGAGGCGCGTTGTTCCGAGCTGAGCCTTTGGGAGAGTCCAAGCTGCTGATGGTGCCCCTCTGCATTTCCGCTGGCCCCCTTCCGCTGGCCCCTTCCGCTGGCCCTTTCGCTCACGACACTCTACATCTGGGCCTCATAACATCTATCTACAGACCTACAGTTCTCCCTGGGGTGGAAGAATTTAATATTAGGCACCGGTCCACCTACATGTACCTATGCCCTATATTTATCTTTACATTTAAAATGCTAATGTTTAGCTAGTTTTCGCTGCTTTTATAAGTTTTAGCCCTATTTATGATGTGTTTTTTTAAGAATTGTATTTATTATCTGCTGTGTACACCGCCCAGAGCCCCTCGGGGATGGGGCGGTCTAGAAGCCCAAAGTATAAATAAATAAAATAAATAAATAAATATCAGGCAGGACTTCGGCAAGGGCATCCCTGCCAGAGGGACATTGGGTAACCTGGCGGCCGTCCCTAAGCGCCACCTATTCATACTGGCACAAAGTGCTGCAGCCTCCCCACAAACTCTAAGCTCTTCAAGGGCCTGCCAGCTCGGCACTCCTCGACCCACAAGAGGCCAGTGATGAGGGAAGACAGGGCCAAGTTCAATGGAGACTGAGGGGGCCAGCAGCAGTGGGTGGGTCTTGGCAAGCTGCGGCCCGCCAGCTGCTGCTGCCCTCCCCCTGCTCAAGTGCAGGGGTTGCACAGAGCAAGTGTTGCCCCTGGGCGCCATTTTCCCCAATACGCCTCTGGACTTCGGCATAGTGGAACATAAAATCAGAAGTCAGTGGGCCACTCTTCTTCTCTACTGCCACATCCCCCTTTTCTCCCCTTTCTAGGAGCCAACGTGGTGTAGTGGTTAAGAGCAGATGCACTCTAATCTGGAGGACCGCGTTTGATTCCCCACTCCTCCACCTGAGTGGCAGAGGCTTATCTGGTGAACCAGATTAGCTTGTGCACTCCAACACATGCCAGCTGGGTGACCTTGGGCTAGTCACAGTTCTTTGGAGCTCCCTAAGGGGGTTTGTTGTGGGGGGAAGGGAATGGAGGCTGTAAGCCCCTTTGAATCACAGGAGAGAACCAGGGGGGGCGGGATATAAATCCAAACTCTTCTCTTCTTCTTCTTTCTGGCCAGTTATGCCACAGCACCTAGTAGCTATTTACAGTTGTATGGTTATAACTTCCTTATTCTGCCACAACTTGTTCTAGTGGCAATGAAGTTGTGAAATAAGACCAGGTAAAATTGGGTTGCACTTACCAGTAAATGATGATGATATCATTCATGGAGGTATTCTATGCAGGCACACGCTGGGACTGTGCAGGCCAAGCCATGGTGGAGTTCTTGAGTTTCAGCTCTAGAGAGCATCCAGTGGCCACTGGTCGTGTACATGTTTCCTCCTAACAGTTCTAAGAGACCAATGACCCAATACCCACACCTTCAGCTCCACCTGAACTGCCACAAGAACCACTTCCCCAGCAAGAACTCACAGGCGGTGAGGGCAGGAGGAGAATGATGATGCCTGTACAGAAGACCTGGAAGAAACACCACTCTCAGGTTAAGTGCAATCCTGTCTTCATCTTTGGTCTTCTGTACACTCCCACACTGAGATTCTAGCAAGCTACATCTTACCAGAAGGTGGGTAGAGTTCATGAGAACATTGAACGCAGCACTACTTCTCCCATTGCTGTCTCTTTTCGTCCTTGCAGGTCCAGAGCATAGTATCTTACGAACAAATCCGCCGATGACCACGTTGCCACATTGCAGACCTCCTGGATTATAACTCCACTCCTAAATGCTGCAGGTGAAGCTTGTGCTCTAGTGGAATGAGCGTGGATCAGCCAGTTTATAGCACAACTTTATTTTTTTTTCAATTCCAAAGCCTTTATTGGCATTATAAATTACAGAGTTAGTAAAAAGGGGCATTTATCTACTAACTGAGACATTAAAATATTAAAGTACATTAAAACAGCGTTGAACATTCACAACATTCACGCACACATAAAATGTTTAACGCTACTATGGCAGGCAATGATTTAGCCTGACCAAGTAGTTCCTCAAAAAAAGCTTTGCAACGATCTTCTCACATGCGAGATCACCGGGAGGAACCGTTGAGTAGAAGGCTTATGACAGATGGTAGCCTGACATCGTTTGAGCTCTCTATCGTTGGGACGGGCTATATAGAGCGTAATGCGGCTTCATTGCATTGGACATTCCAATAGAACATGTTGAACGGTCTCAGCATTGGCATAACCTGTTCTATCATATGGAGTGTCATTATACCTGCCGGGGAGTCATGGCGTTGAGCGGAGCAAAAAAACGAGCTCTGCGTTGTTTGGGATTGCACAAAATGTACAAATAGCACAACTTTATTGTAGTTACTATCCATCTAGTGAAGATGCTGTTCTCCCTTTAAATTGTCATGAATGACCGACAAATAGTCTTGAGCAAAAACTGAAATATGTGGTAAAGTTCAGATTTGGGTTTTTCTGGCTTTAAAATTATTGAAAACCCTGAATATCTGATTCTGAAAACCCAAAAACATTTGGGTTCCCCCCCCCCAAAAAAAAACTAAAAAAAATCAGACCCATTTAACATTATGGGGAATTTTTTGCGGGCTTTTTGTTTTCTGCCAGTAGGAGGCACATTTTAAGATAGCAACACCAAACTTGTAGGGTAGCTTCAGGAGATTCTGTTGATGAGACCACTCAAGTTTGGTTCAGCTGGTCCAATTTCATGGACTGCCAAAGGAACATGCCCCCATCTCCCATTGTTTCCAATGGTTTCTAATAGGAGATGGCGGTTACCCATTAGGTAAAATTGGATCCCCTGAACCAAACTTCACCAAACCCTGGTGATCTTATCAGGAGGATCTTCTAAAGCTACCCTTTGGTGCCTCTACATTGAAAAATTCACCCTCTACAGACACTTTCAGAAATCACCCAGATTCTCCGATTGAACTGACTTGGTTCCATTGCAGCCAATGGGGAATTTCTGGGGGTGTCTGTAGGGGTGCATTTTTCAAGACAGAGGCACCAAACTTTTAGGATGGCTTTAGGAGACCCTCCTGGTAAAAGCATCAAGGTTCAGTGAAGTTTGATTCAAGGAGTCCAATTTTATGGACCCCCAAAGGGCTAGCCCCCATCTCCCAATGTCCCATGAAGCAAACTTCACCAAACCTTGGTACTTTTACCAAGAGTGTTTCCTGAATCTAAACCATGAGTGACATCTCAGTATTATTGCTGTCACCACAGTGTGTCACAATGTCAACACAATGCCTATTGGCAGTATTCTGTTTTTGTTTTGTTTTTGGACAGTATAACTTCCTCTCCATAGGCCTCCATATAACAGATCTTGCTTGTTCTGGCAACCCATGGAACTGCCTGTTCACCTTGTCTCATAATGCCAAAAGGTACCCAGCCATTATAGCCATGTAGATTAAGGACCATAGATTAGAGCCATTATAGCAATATGCAGTTTCAGGGCTGCTGAGGTATACATATTGTATTGTCGAAGGCTTTCACGGCCGGATTCAACTGGTTGTGGTGGGTTTTCCGGGCTGTTTGGCCGTGGTCTGGTGGATCTTGTTCCTAATGTTTCACCTGCATCTGCAGCTGGCATCTTCAGAGGTGTATCACAGTGTTACACACAGTGTCCAGAAAGAAGGGAATGTTTGGGGTATATAATGTCCATGTCCCAGGGTGGGAAACCAATCAGTGTTTGGGTAGAACTTGTTATGCAAAGATGTGCTGCTGCAGGGCATGAAAAGGTGAATCCCTCACTGGACCGATAAGCCCCACCCGCAATACAATACTATCAACCACAACTTTGCATAACAAGTTCTACCCAAACACTTACTGATTGGTTCCCCACCCTGGGACATGGACACTATATACCCCAAACATTTCCTTCTCTCTGGACACAATGTGTAACAGACTCCCTCTGTGATACACCTCTGAAGATGCCAGCCGCAGATGCAGGCAAAACGTTAGGGACAAGATCTACCAGACCACGGCCACACAGCCCAGAAAAACCAACAGAATGTTGTGCCCCAATGCATCTAATTTCCTACACTCTTTATCAGTTGGTGCTGAATGCCTCTGTTGCTCACTCCTTGGTTGCATTACCTCTGTAACCAGAGGTGAAGGGGGAGGGTGAATCCCTAGAAAATGGTAATTGCCCTGTCTAACCTTATAATAGTTCTCTATCTTTTTAGACGTAGCCAGAATTGTTGAAGGCTTAGCCTACATATCAGATAGCATCCAAAAATGGAAATGCCTCCACCCCTGCTGATTTTGCATAAAGAACAGTAGCTTGTTCTTGGGCTTCTATGCCTAATACCTTTGCCATATGCAACATCTGTTCCACATGTAGCCTGAGGTCTTTCGATGGTGAAGCTGCTGGAGCTTCTGCCACCTTCTCATCTGGAGGAGTGTCCAGCACCTGCTCAGAATCCTCCATTGAGTGCACTTTCTCCTTCCATATTGCACTCAAAAAAGGTGTCTCCACAGTCCCTTGCCAGCCTGTTTCCATTAGTCTGCTGTCAGTCCTCAGTTCAAAAGCAGATATATTTTGAGCCAGTTGTGCCACCTGGTGTTGAAAAAATGGTGCTGCCAGTAATTGTATTAAGTTCTATCTCAGCCGCACACTCGTCTCTGCAGCTCTTTGCAACACAGGCTCCCTGTTTGGTTCCATCCTTGGTTCCCACAAAACTCTCAGTTCCGAAGGCTACAGACATGGAAAGTGCTGCTGACAGCAATTTCACTGGAGATGTCCTAATCAGGTTCTCCTGCTCCTATCAAGGACTGCCTGCTGACTGCTTGGTCTTCTATTTGTTCTTCACTGTTTGTTTTGCCTTCTTGGTTGGAGGCTCTGAGTACCTTTCCAGAATGGAAGCCTCTTTTTGTCATCTATGTGATGTCTCCGGATCTGGTCACCATCCCATTGGAACCAAAACAGCCAACCTTCCAGAGGACACTTTCGATTTTGGTCCCTCTGACACAGGCAGCTTTCCCATCATATCCACAGCCCACAACAACTTCTCATACAAGGCTGCTTTTAATCACAAACCTTCGTAGTGAACTGGTGATCAATTTTGCAGGCCCGCACAAAGAGCGTGTTTGTCAGTTTGGGTCGTTTTTGCCCTGCACTCCGTACATTTTTTAAATAAACAGCGCTGGGTCATGCCAGCTGCTCTGTCAAACCACTGTCTATCTTACGAAGGGGGGAGAAAACAGCCTCATTCTTAGTTGAAAAGCGAATGAAGCTTGACAGGATCATCCTCCATAGTGGCAAAGAAGGAACTGAGGGACAGGGCATTGGACCGCTCGTCTAGTGCCATTAGGAGGGAATGTGCATGTCATCAGCAGCCACTAGAGGGAGCGCCCTCTAGTGTTGAAGCTCAGGAACTTGTTTGTGGCTTGGCCTGCGCCTGCGCAGTCCCATTGTGGAAGAGCATAGAAGACTGCAGATGAAGGATTTGGCTCCAGGCCTTATTACTGTCCAGCAGATGGCACTTTGGGTTATGTTAAGTAAGCTGAATCCAATGTCACTCTTAGAAAAGTTGGAGAAACAGCTAGGAGCGCTTTCTGCTGCAGGTTTATCATTTAATTCCATTTTTAAAGGTTGGGATGGGTATGATTATTATTTTCATTAACTGTTGAAAATATACCCCATAGAGAACATTACACTCAGCAACAACTTGTTTTTCTGCTTCTTTTACTTGTTGTAGGTATACTGCCCACCCTCTTAAGAGTTTGCTTGGTGCCATATGGAGTTATGGAGAGGCTTTTACTGTTTGTATTTATTGTTTACTTGTTGATTTACTGTTGGGGGAGGGTGGCCAAGAAATCAAATAATTCATAAATACAATATTGTTCTTGTTTTGAAAAATCGAGTTGGGAAAAATCTGTTTTAATTAATATTGGAACAATACTTCTGTTTGAGTAAAAATGATATTCATGCCCTTCTTGAAATTACCAAAAGAAATTAGAAAGGAAATTTCTGCAGTGCCTCCAGAGGAACAGGGAAAGGAAGCAGCTGTTTAAAAGGGGTAGATGAGGCCATGGGACTCTAGAGGCCATGTCTGGTGCCCACTGAAAATAATGGCCCCCTAAAGTTAAAGGGACCATGCGCCATGGCACAGCTGGGTGCATTGGCTCCTCCCTATGCTACGGTTGTTGCCTTCCCAATACAATTCCCAATAGTTCCCAGTTTTTAACAGGAGCCACATATCAGAATGAGGACTAACAGGAGGTGACCCCATTTCAGAAATGCCTGGCATTTTATTGGGTCAGTAATATCCACTTGCAGCTCCTACTTTTTAATTATCTATATTGAAGAACCATCCGCAGCCCCATCTTGATTCATTCCAGTGTCCTTCCGGGGACTTCATGGCCCTGCTCCTCCACTTCGACTCACCTAACAGCGTTCATTTTTAGTTTAGTACAGGAGAAGTTTAGTTAAGTACAAGAATTTTTAGTTTAGTACAAGAAATGGCAGTCCGGATATTTGATGCTGTGCTTCCTCCTTCTTCCAGTCCAGGAATTGTTACCGCCAGGAAAATTTAAAAAAAATTTCCTAAGGCTATCACTAGACTACACTGGCTAAGGACAAAAGCATAGAGACCAGTGTTGCCCAAAAGTCTCCAGGGGGCCTGGAGGGGACGTGAATATATGGTTGTGCTAATGTTTCACATGGTTTTCTTCCTGCTTTTATTTCTTTTAAGACTTAATATAATCCCCTCAGTGTTGGATTTATTGTTTGCCTAATGTTTATGCTTATGTCTTAGCTAGGTTTTCCAGTCGATTCAAGGTTTATTAATGTTTTTTAAGGATATTCTTGTTCACATATATAAGGTGCTTTTTATGATACCGTAAGATCTGTAGGATTGCATCTAATGTTTAAATTTAAAAAGTTACTTTAGATATTTGTATCTATTAGCAAAAACAATAGCTTGTAGCAGCTGATATTAAGACCCAAGGAAGTTAGTCCTGGAATTCCCAGGATTTGGAGCCCAACACCGGTGAAATCTCTTTAGCAAAACAAAGACCACTTTTGCGGAAATTACAAGAATTGCCAGATCTGATGACGGCACCCCAGAGGTCCCAGCCATTGAAGAATGCACCAAGATCACCATTGGACCATTTGAACTTTTTTTTGTTACGGGACTGAGGTGCGGGAGCACTCAGGACATAACTTTTCAAGGAAGTAGCCCATCTGATAACCAGATACTTGGGTGCGTTAACAGCCTCACCCAGTTTTATGAATGGACACTCTTCACCCCTTTCTGCACTATCATAAAGTCTTGCGGGAAGACACCTGACAGTGAGATCTCTTGGTCCCATTCACAAAGTTGTAACTGTACCTTCCTTTTATTGTGTTGATATTTCTTTATTGTTGCAGGGTAAGGGGCCTGCCCCTTACCTCTTACTCTCTCTCTTTTACGATGCTTTGTGTATAAAAGGTCCTGTGCTTGGCTACGGCGGCGCGATTCCCCTGCCTGAGCTGTATCAATCACTTTTGAATAAAAATATTTTGCTTTCCGAATGTAATGTAACATAATGTAACAATAATGTACAAATAATGTAACATAATGTAACATACGAGTAAAGTCCAGTCAAAAGCAACCGTGATAAGTTCTTTATTGAGCTGGCATTCTTAGACAGATACAGGCAATGCGAGAACTAACCCCCAGATCTCAAACAGCCACTTATATGGGCTTCAGACAAGCTCCCACCAAAAGAAGATAAACAATTCAGGTTCTCACCCAGAAGCTCACACAGACAGTTTCACACAGGCAAGCGAGCGAAAGCAAGATAAGAAATTCCCCTTCCCGGGCGGGCGTTCCGCCAGAATCCCCAGCAGGAACTTTTCCAAGGTTGAACTGCAACCTTACACCAGTGAGCTGGACACTCAATTAAAGAATAAGGTTGGTTTGGCAGGTCCTGTCAGGGACAAATTGGTGCTGCCGCCCTTGGACCACCAAGTTGTCCTTCAAATGCTTGCAGACGGATCCCTTCAAAATCTGCTTTAGCATCCTGCCTGGGGCAGAGGCCAGACTGAGTTGCTGTAGTTTCCTGGGTCATCCCGCCACCCTTCTGTAAAACTGGGGTTTGCCCCCCTCCAGCCTCGTGGCACAGCTCCAGGCTGTCGCCCAGGCGACCTAGAAGACGAAGGACGAAGGGCCTGGAGCTTTCATCTGCGGGGGTGTCCTTGCGGGGTTGTGCAGATCCGTCAGCCAGATCGTGGTGCTGTGCTGCTGTGCTGCGATCAAGGGATGCTGCTGCTGCTGCTGCTGCTGCTGCGGGGGGGGGGGGGGGGGCACTCTGGAGCCGCATCTTCCCCAGCAGCTTCTGAGCAGTGAGCAGTGAGCAGCCCCTGAAAGAGCCAGGGGTGGAGGGCCCAGCCGCCCGCCCTCGGGAGGCGACAGGACGAGGCGCCTAAACGGACCCTCCAGCAGACGCGCCGGGCGAGCGACGGCTCCCCAAAGGGGAAGGGGAGGGCCAGAGCCGCCAGGTAGGTGCGAGCGTGGGTCAGGAGACGCCGCCGCCGCCGCCTCCTCCCTGAAGGGGGCGCCCCAGGCCCTGCGCCTCTCCCGGGCGGACGGACGGAGGCGAAACAGGAAGTCCCGGCGCGGCGCCGCGAAAGCCCCGCCTTCGTTTCCGGCCGGGGTGCCGGCGAGGCGAGGCCAGAAGGGCCCCGGAAGCGCCGAGATGCTGCGGGTCGCGGCCGCGCGGCGGGAGGCAGGCGATCGAGGCGTCGTGCTCCGGGGATCCGGCGTCGCCTGCCGCGGGGGGGCCCGCGCGCTGAGTGCGCCTGCGCCCGAGGCCTTGTCGGCGTGGGCGCCCGTGGCGTGGGCCGAGGCGGGGCTGGCGGGGCTGCAGGCCGCCTCGGGGCTGCCCTGGTGGGCCACCGTGGTGGCCGCCGCCGCCCTGCTTCGCACGGGCCTCACCCTGCCGCTGTCCGCCCAGCAGGGCCGCGTCCTGGCCAAGGTAGGCGCCCGCCCCACGCCTCCTCCCCCGCGCATGCGCACAGCGGCGTCGCCCCGGTAACCGGCCCGTGCGTCTCTCTCCCTCCCTCCCTCCCTCCGCCCGCCAGCTGGAGAACCTGCAGCCCGAGATCCACGGCCTGGCGCGGCGGCTCCGCCTGGAGGTCTCGGCCGCCGCCCAGCAGCGCGGGTGGTCCCCGCGGACGGCCGGGTAAGAGGGGCAAGAGGGGCGGGCGGGCGGGCGGGGCGGCGGTGCCGGCGCGGGGATCCGTGTCAGCGGCGCTTCTCTCCCTGTCCCGGCAGGTGCTGCTTCCGGAGGCGCCTGCGGGGCCTGGTGGCGGCGCTGTACGTGCGCGAGAACTGCCACCCGGCCAAGGCCAGCCTGCTGCTCTGGGTGCAGCTGCCCGCCTGGGCCCTCGTCTCCCTCGCCCTCCGCGACCTCGCCGGCACCGCCCACCCCCAGCACGGTGAGTCACGCAGGGATGGAGGAGGGGCGGGGGGGCCTCCAGAGGGGCCTTCCTCGCCGGGGCGTTGTGTGTCCGGAGTCCCGCAGCTGAACAGTTAAAGCCCCGCAGGGTGAGGCGTCGTCGATGGATCAGCCGGGGGCCTCCCTGCGGGACTGGGCCAAAATCCGGCCCGGGACCCATCCGACAGAGCCGCCTCCTGAATGTGGGGTGGGCGTGGCGCCTGTGCCCGTCTTGTGCTGCTGGCCCACCGTCATCCTTGCTGAAGGACTTGCGGGGGGGGGGGGGTATTCTCCCCCCCGCCAAAGGCTCTTTAAAACAAGCCCGCCCCTGGCCATTGCCCTTCCCAGCTCCAAAGAAGCCAGGTAAGGCCGGCACATGCGCAGGTCAGGTGTCAGGAGGAGGGGGGCAGGGGGCAGGGGTCTGGCGTTGGGGGCGGCACTGAAGCCCCTGTTTTCTTCCATTGGGGTGCCTGGCAAAGGCCTGCAAGGGCAGCAGCCTCAAAGGCGGCTCAAGGGAACGGACCCCTCTTGGGGGACTTACACAAAAAACCTAGCAGAGATCATGTGGAGGGGTTCAGTTTTGAGTACAGTAGAGGAACCTTCCCCATCCAGGGCCTGACCGGGAGACACCCCCCTCCCCTCCCCTCCCCTCCCCCCCCAACCTTCTCAGCTCTCCCTTATGGAGGCTGCTTCCAGCTAAAAACAGCAACTTAATCTAGGGCAAGTTTTTCCCCCATCCGAGATGGTCATCCAAGAATACAACGTTCTGAGGAACTGAAAAAGAAACAAAAGTTGGAGGCAAAAAAAATCTCAACATTAAGAGATAGAAACAGGAGGGGGAAAATCAGAGTTGTGAGCTTTGAAAGTGAGCCCTTCACTTAGCTTTTACTCACCTTTTTGCCTTTAAGGGGAAAAGTTTTGTTGCTTCTTTCCTGGCCTCAAAGGAGTTGACTAACCTGCTTCATGGAGTCTCATGAACCTCCATTCTTGTGTTTCTGTCCTGCTTTTTGCAGAAAGTGCTGTAGTTTTGACCAGCACCAGAGTGGGACCAAAACACACAATTCACACTATGACAAACTTTTGGTATTTCAAAAGTCAGGCCCTTTGTACAAGTTCTAAATTCACTTGTATTATCAAGCATGTACATTCTTTTGGGGATACCGTTTTCAGTTATCTAATATTATCTACTGTTCTCATGACTGCACATTATAATTACATGCTTGAGAGAATTAAAATTCACCTGTCTGCAATTTCAAGGTTTTTAATAAAATGTTTGGCCAATATATTCCCATGGCTCTTGCAGTGTATTGCACTAAAGTTTTGTGTTTTTTTTGCTCTATGGGAGCTCCTTTTTAGATATCTGCAGTTTCGGCTAAAGCACAGGTCTGTTTTCACCCTGTTGCAGGCCTCAAAATGCATTTCAAATATCAGTTTGCTTTTGGAAGCAGAATGTAGTTCTGTTTCATTGAATCCTTGGACTGGTCCAGTTGAATTTAGAATCTTTTTGTTAGATCATTATTCATTGCCAGATTTACTAGAGTGGTCACAGCAAGATTCCCACCTGTTGCTTTGGAACATCTTAGTAGATGTGAAGTTAAGAAGCATTGAAGTAGCTTTAACATCCTCTTCTGTAGATATCCCTGGCATCAGGCAAAGAACTTCTGAATTGTTAAGGGAGTAAGATTAGAATAGAATTAACCAGGACACTAAAAATGTTTGTTCTACATTTTATTGCAGCTTTTTAACCCCTTGATTTTCTGTCCTGCAACAATATTTTAATTTTCTTAGAATCCCAATATAGTGCCAGCTTTGTTTTTTATCCAGGTAAATGCATCACCGTTAGCAGAAACAGTGGGCAGTTGTGCTGGAGTTTTTCTAGCCCAGAGATCCTCCTGTCCATGTGGAAAAGCAGGCAGTGAATCATAACTCATTTTTATTTTAATTGTTGTTCATATTCTACTCAAAGCGCTTGCTTTATAACAGCTCTTGTTGACAAAGTTTTCTGTCTTGTATGAATTTCACTTTTTATTTTCTTGTCTGGTAGCAATAAAGGGATCCCAACCTCTGTAGTTTCTGCTTTTAAAAGTAGGACCTTGAATTTATCTAAACTCAGGGATTGGACTTTAAAAAAATATTTGGAACTTTTTTTGCCCATGTTCCTTGGCACATAGGTGTTTAAATTTCTGAACAAGAATACATAATTATACTATATTTAAACATAATAAATCTTAAAACAACAAAAAATGTGCTAATTTTCTGTGTCTTCAACAGGGTTTTTGATTCGGGAACAGCTTTCTGTGGGAGGTGCCCTCTGGTTTATGGATCTCACTGCACCTGATCACACACTGATTTTGCCCATAATGCTTGGACTTCTGAATCTGCTGATAGTGGAAGTATGTAAAGGGTAGAGCTGAGGCTACTGTCAATGTACTGCATCTAGCACATGTGCCTCCTCCCTTTTCCCTATGTCACTCTGTGTGAAATGCATAGGTTTCCCCTTTTCTGCTTAGCTTACAGTTCTTCACCTGCCTGGATTTCTTCCATTACAGATAGTAAACCAGTTTTTCAGTGGCAGCACCATGTGTAGCAGCTGGAAAAGGAACTTTGTCTTCACTGTCAGAATAAATTGTTTTTTTGTTCCAGCATGTTGACAGGTTATGACTAAACAAAAAAACCCACGTGTAATTCTGTTGTCTTTGATTAATGGAGCCCCTACATCTGACGTCGGAGATGCTTGAGCAACTCAAAAAGTAGTGAAATATCAGACACACCATCTGTAACTTTCTGTATATGGTATATACAATTAAGAATCTACTAAAGAGTCATAAAATATGTTTTCAAATAATATGTTTAGAAGTAGTACTACAATAATATCTCTACTTTTGTGAATTGCCACTGTGCTTATCTTGTACACATTTGAGGTTTGACATCATTTTTTGAATTTTCCTTCTGTGTCTCTGTGCATTGAGGACACATTTCTTTAGTCTAATGAAGTGAACTCAAGACCACAAGAGTTTAACGGCTCAATAAATCTGTGTGTCTTTAATTTGCCATGGGTCTCCCCATGTGTTTTCACTGTTTTCCCCATCAAACATGTTTCAATTAGCAATGTCTGTGAATAATAGTATGATTCTAAAAGGATGTTTGGTATAGAGCAGAAGTTATTTTCCAGATTGGAAACCTGGAGGGGAATGTAAAGACACAGATAATGAGTTTGTCTTGCATCATCTCAGCTGGCATTTTCCGTATTTCTTCAAAATGAACTTTATCTCTTCAGATTTTTGTCTTGCAAAAAACCAGACTGTCACGGTTTCAGAAGTACACCACTCACTTCTTTCGAGGGTTGTCTGTGCTTATGGTCCCTGTTGCTGCAACCGTTCCATCAGTAAGTACTGTAGTGGAAAAGGGGGTCAATGTCTTCTTGCAGGTCTTGGGGTCTGCACGATTGACACTATAAGCACATGTCTGGCAGAGTTGGAAGCCTAGAGATGGTCTCATGTAAATACCTGGCTCTGCATCTCCAGCGCTCCTTTTTAGGATAAATGTGTGTCTGAAGCATTTGAACAGTTGTTCCAGATGATCTGTTGTGGCGTTCCCCCTCCTCGCCTGGGCCCTTTGGGCAGTGTATCCTTCTCTCCTACCCTAACCTGGGAGTTGGTCTCCCCAGATGGTGACTCTCCCAATTGGCCCAAGGGGCCAAGAATCAGCCGCGCCCACAGGGCGCCCTGGTGTGGCAGCCACTTTGCCCAAGCCACCTCACTCCTAGCGGAGTCTCTCTGCCTTCACTTCCCTGGCTGACTTGGAGGAGTTTGCACCCTCCCTGCTCTTTCTGCCCTTTGTTTGGCGCTTCACAGGGAGAGGAGTTTCCAGGGGTTTGTCTCTCACCTGTGGCCTCACAGGGAGAGGAGGTTTCCAGCCTGTTACTTCACAGGGTTGGGACCAGTCTAAACCGTGCTCTAGGTTCTGGCAGGGGGTCTTGGCTCCAGGGTCCTCTTCCCTCCTCCCTACCATTGAGCTGTCCGCTTCCCTTGTCTGTTTACACCACCACTCACATTCCCTGCTGCTGCGACAGCTCCTGACTCTCCTTTCCCACTTCCATATATCCCTTCTTGCCCTCTCATTTCTCTCCCTCGGTCCCAGCTGCTTCCCCAGCCCATCTCCCTACATTACTCAGCTGTGGGATATTCGCCTGCTGGGCCTAAAACGCCTATCTCCCCTGCCTTCCTCTTTGAATAAGGCCTCTAAGGCCTCCACCGTCCCTGCAAGAGGCCCCTCTGCAGCCTTCCTGTCCCCCGCGGTGCCAGCTCCTGTGTGCCCCAGTGGGGCAAGTCCGGGCGCTGCGGCTGAGCCCAGACATCTGTGAATGTCCTGTGAAGTTGCTCTCAGCAGCTATGAGGGGGCCACTGCTGTAGCTTCTTAAATAGATCACATCTCTTTGCTGCTGTTGCAGGCCATGTCCTTGTACTGGGTGTCCTCAAGCTTCGTGGGACTTTCACACAACCTTCTGCTCCGCTCTCCTGCTTTCCGTAGGCTTTGCCGGATACCTCGGACCACGTCTGATTCAGACACTCCTTATAGAGACATCATTGCTGCCTTCAGTGCTAAATATTTCTTGAAGTGAGATGTTTACCATTAGAAACAGACTGTTTTTGGTCAATGCGATTGCTGAGGCTTGACACCAAGTAACAGTGTATTGGCTCTTACTGTGTATGGAACTCATCGGTACTGTGGTGCTGTGTTCTGTTTGTTGAGAAGAACAAACCAGACTGTGATGCACTGAAAGAGTCAGGCTGTCAAGTATTAGGACTGTCGTGATGAAATGTGTGGGGACTTTGCTGGGCATTTTGTCTGATAGCGAATTGGTGCACCCATGACACTGCCAGTCCTGAGATACCTGCGTGGCATGCATGTCAAGCTACCTGGGAATTTCTTGAAATAACGCATATTTTGTTTTTTTAAATTTATTTCCCAAGCGTTCAGGAATATAAGTAAGCTTGGAAGTATTCTTGTGTCCTGAAAGTACAGAAACTAGAATAAAAGTAACTCTATGGTTAAGAAATCCCAATAATTAATTATCTAGTCTAAGCATAGTTGGGTTTGGACAGCTTCTGAAATGTAAGAACTTCTGTGTGTTTTTATTTCTATCAGAATTAAAAATGCTTTTCCCAGTAAATTTTGAAAATCCTAGCTTTGTCATGAAATAATATTTCAAGTAGTTACGCAAAAAAACACCACCCCTTGTTATGTGATCATTGGGTTTATGTCTTCTGCTTAAGCCCAGACTGCCCTTCTGAAAGGAGGCTGAAGCTGGTCCCCAGTTACTTCTGTGCACTTCCTAGTTCCTTACTGAAAATGTAAACAAAATGTTGAGGATTCTTTAAAAGTTCTGAACTTCAAAAATAAGGGTTTTGACTCCTACTTCACTAAGTGGCATTCAGGAATTTCTGCTCTGCAAGTGGACCTGTGCTGTTTTCTGGCCCAAATAGCAGCTCCTACACACACTTGGGATTGCCTCCTCCCGCAGGACATACGCTGGTGCCAGGCCCAAAACCTGGTTTTGGTACCAAGGCCTTGGGATGCCTTTGAGAAGTTTGTATTCAGAAAAAAGTTGAATAAGGAACAAGGACAGTTGCATGTCATCTGGACCTCAAAACAAGCGTTGGGCCCCCGTGCTGCAGAGGATCTGTACTTCGTCCTTGTCCAAAGACTAGTTTCTCTACTCTGAAGAGGGACGGCCCCCCCCAGGACAAATGCATCTTCAGAAACTTCTCTTACTAATGGGTGCCAGCCATGCAGTGCAGCACAGCCTTTCTGTGTGAAATGGGCAATGTCTGGGGAAGTGAGTTTCACTTCAGGGATCACGGTGGGCCTGATCAAGCCATTTTGAGAACCTGAAACAAAATGGATGTTTATATCAGGACTGAATTTTCAAAGCCATTCCACCTGTTTGTTCGAATACTTTACATTGCTCTTGGTATGTTGTTATTGTAAATTGCAGTCTAAAACATAATTTTGACATCACTCTGTCATTGGATTGCTAATCTTCAAGTGAGACCTCAAGATCTGGAGGTACAATTGATCTCCAGACTGCAGAGATCAGTTCCCCAGAGACTGGTAACATCAGAGGGCACTTTCTGTGTCATCACAGTGCAGCCTAGTGGTTTAAATGTGGCAGACTCTAATCCAGTGGCTCTTAACCTGGGGGTCGAACGACCCTTTCACAGGGGTCGCCTAAGACCATCGGAAAATGGTCTTTTTATATTTTATATATACCAATTTTATGGTTGGGGGTCACCACAATATGAGGAACTGTATTAAAGGGTCACAGCATTAGGAAGGTTGAGAACCACTGCTCTAATCTGATGAACTGAGTTTATTCCCTTCTCCTACACATGAAGCCTGCTGCGTGACCATGGGCAAGTGACAGTTCTCTCGGAACTAAGCTTCCCCTGGTCCCATGGGAAATGGAGTTGCATCCATTATCTCATGAGGTCAGGAAGCCACGTGACTTTCTCTTACTATCTGCCACTGACCTTGGGGCACCTCAGCTCTGGGGACTGTTTTTCACAATCTCTTGCAACGGGATAAAGGGGGGTGCTTAAAAAAGCCAGAGTTTGTCAGGAACTTCCAGCACTTAAAGCTTTGGTATTACTTCAAAATTTGCCCCTCATTAATAAATGCTACTGATCAACACTACAGATTCTGTTTATTGGTTCAAGACCTAACAAAGAGGGGATTCAGTTCTGCCCAGCAGAGGTTGACATGTCAGCAGTCATGTGTGGGTTGCTCATCAAGGGCAGGATTGCTGAGTGGGCTGACCAGCTCATTCACTGGAGAGATGAGCTCTTCTGGTGCATGGAACACCTGCTGCCAAGAGGGGCAGACGGACTCTGCTGCTATTCTCTCCCCTTCTCCCACATTCTAGGCAGCATCCCCTCCCCCTGCAACAACCACCACGAAGACCTTAAAGACACTGGGCCCTCTGTGACTGAGAGGCACAGGAGACATTATATGGCAGCTGCAATAATGAAGGAGTATTTTGCTGAGGTGTAGGCCACCAAACCACTGAGCTGTTGGGCCACGACAGAGGTGGTCTCATCATAATTCCTGTGCTCTCCAAGAAGTAGGCAGAGCAGGTGTGTCTTCTCCCCCACACACACACAGTTGTCACCCCCACATTTCATGCCTGCTCTCCTGGAGGTCATTATCCAGCTCTGAAGTGACCATGTGCTTGTGACTTCTTTCAGTCCCCAATGCCATTCCAAATCCGGAACACATCTATTGAACCTGAGCAGCTGTGCAGCACAGGGAGATACTGAAGACGGTGCTTACTCAGACATCAGCCACCCCAAACCTAAACTACATGTTGAAAATAATATAGTTGCATCAAAACTGTTTTTCACCTTGTGGGAGATGAAGGGGTTCAAGAAGAGGAGGGATCTACAGGAGCACCACAATCTGATCTGCACATATGTAACATCTGGAAGGGGGAGCAACCTTGACTAGTATTTGGAAGGGAGACCTTCAAGAAATATCAGGGTTGCTTTGAAGGCAGGCCATGGCAAACAACCTCCAAACGTCCAGGGTTGCCATAAGTCAGCTGGGACTTGACAGCACTTTCCCCCAGCAGTTTATGGATGGATGCTAGGATGTATGGGATGGGCGCAATTTAACAAAACAAAAAAAAATACAAAGAACGTTTGGCAGTTTTTTATTTTATCACTTGTAACAATTCTGAGCCTTTTATGCAAAGCGTTTACCAAAAGAAATAACCAAGTACTTAGAAATGCAACATGAGAAATTTAAAAAGTGCCTTGCTCCTGCTACATTTTGATGACTGGGAGGAAGCTCAATCATTCTTTGTATTTAGAATATATGTTCTGTGAAACATCAACATGTGAGAAAGTGAACCAGTAAGAGAAAATGAACCACCGCAAAGCAGAATTAGGCTCTACACTGAACTTTGTGTTAACTATTCAAGTGGCTCTGAAAATAAACAATGCTTTTGGTAAAGAAATCAGAATATGAACACCCACACTCCTCCAGTGGGAAAGGAGCCAGCAAAAGACTGAAACACTGTTTAAGCACCAAGGTGAGCCCAAATCTATCCTTTACTCAAGGAGCGCGGGAGACCCTCCGGCACAGTTATTCTCATGCAACCTCAGGAAAGCCCAAAGGCAGGACCTGCGTGTTTTGAGCCAGTGGCATGTTGAGCTTTGCATGCCAGTGCTGGCTGCAGCTAGCCCGGGATGCAAACACATTTTTCATCCTTTTCACATATGTTATGAGAACAACATAGAACAACCAGAGCACTGCCGGAAATACAATAATTAGTCATAAATAAAACTTCACACTATGATCTCTCACAGAGCAGATATTATAGCAAAATTAGACCGGCTGCATTATTAAAACATTGCAAATTATTAAAAACATTATGAAAAATTATTTTAAAAAACAGAACCAAGTGGCTCCAAGAAGGCATCTGTGAGTTCCAATGAAATAAGAATCGTCTGTCTTTAGAGGCGTATTAACACCAAAAGCGCCAGTTACCACAACCCCACCCGACACTGTCGTTGTAGATGGTTAGTAACCACTTTGGAAGCTTCGTTGAATTTTATTAAACATTTTAAATGCCTAATAAAGGTTGTGTGGTCGTTTGGTAAACATTTTGTTTAAACAGCAAATGAAAAAAGCTTAAAATAAATTTTATTCAACATTGATAACTGCCTTTTAAAAAGATACAAACATTCATGAAAAAGTAAAAAAATAGATTTAAAAAAATTCATTTCAGCTAAATCTGCAGGACTTTTCGCTCATTCACTGATTCTGCGCACACACACACTAAGGCAAGATGTCAATGGCACCCTCATGATAATCAAGTGAAGGCCAGGTGCAGGAGGGTTGGTCAGTGGGCTGGCTTTTCATGGATGCTGACTGAGCCATCTTCCATACCAAAATAAACTCGCTCGGCCATGTCAATAAAGAGACCAGTTTCCACCACTCCTAGAACAAAAAAAACCTCAGTTATTGTTCACTACTATTAAAATGCTGTAAATCATATGTTTAGACCATCTTATGAGGATCTGGAAAGAACAGCAGTGCAATCCCATGAAGTCTGATTTTTTAGCAGTTCGATCCTGCATAGGAAGTATAATAAAGCAACTGATGTGCTCTATTAGGCAAAACTCTGTCCCACTGCCCTCACCCTTCCAGGGCCACTGACAGCGTGACAGAAGAAAGAGGCATCAGGGTGGAAGTTCCTTTCTTGCCCTGCCCTCCCCACTGCTGGAACCTCCTTGTAATCACAGCACGAGAGCATCCACTTGTATCCCCTCTTGTGCAATTTGATACCAATCCCTAGAAAAATATCCACAGTTTTAATGGCAAAATGCAGAGAAGCGGCTTTACAAAATGTTCCCAAAGTGCAGCCAGTTTCCGTTCTGAACAGCAATTAAAGTTAACACATTAATACAAATCTATTGTGTTTGTCACATGGGGCACACCACCTCCCCCACCAATATTATGCACTAGGACAAAAAGGGTCCTGTTAATTTTTGTCTACCAACGGGTACACAAAAAGGACTTCAATGGATATCCTCCACCCGCCACAGAAGGACCAGGCATAGAGAAATCACTCCCGGACACAAACATCATTTGTGAGCAATGATGAACATTTCCTTTCCCAAATGAATATGCCTCCAGACTGTAGGCAGTGGCCCTATTGCTGCCACATGCATTTGCCTGCTGACAGCTAGAAGGTGTAAAAATAGGTTTTTCCCTGGGAGTCGATTAATGCGAGGAAGCTCACTTGTGCCATTTTAAGAAGGTTGGACAAAGCACGCGGAAAACATCCAAGGCAGCTGCAAAAGTAGTCTGGTTGCTGTGTGTCAGCGTGCTCCAGCGCCCTTGCATACGTCTCTAGGTGCCTGCGCTCTTTGCATCAGACGGTGTACACCTTTTTGAGAGAGGCATGGACTTGTGGCTTGGGGCCGTATGGCAAGCCCTGTTTGATTGGCTGGCATTCCAGCGTGGTGAGTAGGGTGGGCTGGGGCTCACAGCTGTGAGTTCCCACACCTGCTCACATCAGTAAGTGACTGGGCCCTTCTTCCAACTGAATGGTGAACACCGGTTGGGATGCTACGGAGGCTGGGAATTTCCTGCCGGATGACAGTTCTGGGGGGCTTCGGCTTGGTTGCTGCAGAGCTGTGGCAGGAGCTGACGGGTCAGCTTTGTGGTGGTTTGGGCAGAGGAGCGCATCGTTTTGGGGGAGACCGAGCTTGCATGCCGGACCTCCCCGCCTTTGGGGGCCTCCATAAGAGGCTTGGAGAAGAAGGAGCAAGGCTTTCGAGGAGCATGCCTCCTAAAGAGACACAGAACCTCTGCCAGAAGCCGAGCCCGACACCCAGATGAGTGGGCCACAAAAGAATGGGGCAAATGCCCCATGGGCCAGGAACTCTGTCCTCCCCAATAAAATGGGGTGAAGCTGGGATCAGCCAGGGAGGCTGATCGGCTGAGAAAGATCTTGCTCCCTCTTACGATCAGCCCAGCTTAAGCTTTTAAGAATTATGTAAATAAAAAGGACTGCGGCCCTATTTCAATCCAAGCTGTGTCTGTGATTACTTGAGTAACCTCTGCACATCTGGCCGCAAATGGGGGATACACCTTTGAGGGGCCATAACTTTGGACCCCCTGAACCAAACTTCACTAAACCTGGGTGGTATCATCAGGAGAGTCTCCTAAAGATTCCTGGAAATTTTGGTGCTGCTAGCTTAACAATTGTACCCCTGACAGCAGGCACATCCCAAATTTCCCCAGATTCTCCTTTTAAATCCACCAGCATGGATTTAAAGGGAGAATCTGAGGTCCCCAGTTTAAACATTGAAAGTGATGCAGTTTCAGGGTGGGGGAGAATCCACCCCAAAACAGCATCGCACTTTCAATGTTGTTTATTTAACCTGGAGACCCCCAGATTCTCCCCTTTAAGGTGGATTTAAAAGGAGGCCAAAGACTCCCTAGTTTAAACACCATTAGAAAGTGGTGTTGTTTGGGGGGTGGATTCAGCATCACGGCAACTTGCCCGCCCACATGGGGGGGGGGAGGCAGAGGCGCCAAAACTTCCACAGATCTGCACAGGGCTCCATTTTCCCTAACTACGCCTCTGGCTGGGCCTCATGCTTAAATATATGAGCAATCTGACCACTCTCCATCTTTGCAGATTTTTTATGCTTGCTCATCTAAACGTTCTACCCACCGCCCAAACAATATTCCACACAAGAACAGAGTTTGTTCCTGCACAGCCAGTGTACCTGAGACGACAGAACACATGCTGCTTCATTGTAATGATTCAGCGGATCTCCGCTCACTTTTTCTCGAAGTCAGTTTGAAGAAGATTCCAGCAAGGTCAGATAGGGACAATGTATCATATTTGTTGAGTGATAACTACACTTACATTACAGAGATGGTTGCCAAGTTTTTATATAAGGTCCAGGAAGTGCCCACTCAGAATTTGGAGGGGAAAATATGCCAGGAAACATTGCTGAGGGTGCCATATTAGTGAAGCCTGGGCACTGCCCTGCCCCTTCCAAAAGGGTATTTGTGGGGAAAAGATCAGGCTTTTCTTGGGGCTTCACTACTCTGGCCAGATTTTTGGCCATTTGTTGGCCCCATACCCAACCCCAAAAGTACTCAGTCGGGGGTACTTCTTGCTTTGTCTAGAAGGATTGGACAGCTTGGGTGGAATTTTGCTTCCCATTTTTTGTTCTTATCCTGATCTGTAGTGGAGCAATCTTGTCAGGCACCCAACTGCAGCAGCACGGCCCCCAGTCGCCCAGGAGAGCTTGCAAAAAATGTACATAGCCCTGCCTGTGGCAACTTGGGGGAGTGACCTAACTAGTCTGGATGACTGAGGCACCACTGAACTAGAACAGAGATCATCAAGGAGAAAATCCTTTTGCATTTCTAGGAAACTGACTGAGCATTCAATTTTTTAAGCCTTCTTCTAATTAAACCAGCAATCCTCAAAATACGAGTGAAACGAGCAACAGAGAGGACCCAGGAACGTTTCCAAGGAATAGTTTGTCTCAAACAAGGCAGCATTTATCCAACACACTCTGAAGCTACAAATTCTAGCCCAACATAAAGCTTATTCTGAGTAAGCCTGCCAGGTTGGCCTATTCCTCATGAGTTCTTTATGTGTCATGCCACCAAATGCTACTTTTTTAAAAAATTTCATTTTTTCCTCCATTTGGTCCTGGAATGTTCTCCTTTCACTTTTCTACTGTTGTTTCCCAGTTTCCAATCCATTTCAGAGCCAGCATGCAATCATGTTGAAATGATCTTTATTTCTCCACCCCACCAAACATGTGGCCTTTATCCATGCCCTGATGTAGTTGCCCAATCTCCTCTTCAGTCATTTTCTCTTCTCTCTCTCCTTCCATTTTTGAAACATTTTTTTAAAAAAATCTCTACTGCATTAGTGATGTAATGTAAGGGCAGAGATACAAGTCAGGTTAATTGCATCTGCTCTACCAATTTCATTCCAAATGAGCAAAGTCATATTAAGGCAAATATATAACTCATCCACAATTAGGAGCAAGTAAAATTGACAGTGAGAGTTGGCTTTGCAGGAGGAAACCGACAAAGGCCTGCTGCAGTAACAATGGTGCTTTCCTGCAGAAGTGCCTTGTCAATTTCCTCTTGCAAAAGCACCTTCCCTTGTCAATTTCACTTACTATTAACTGCAGGCATGTTGTATCTTTGCCTTAAAGTGACACTGCTCATTTGAAATGAAATTGACAAATTGGATACAATTAACTTGGCTTGCATCTTTGCTCTTAGGTTACATTGCTAATATGATACAGAAATCCCATCACCATGAGGAGTAATGCTATAAATGCAACCCAAGAAACAAGAGGAAAAACAATAGGGGGAGTGTGGAATGATTTTCACATAAAATGTTTCTAAGACACAAGGTCTGACCACAGGGAAATATCGGTGATAAGTTGTGCATGTGAAAAGGGTCTTTGTTTTACTTCACCTGCAGCCCACATTTCCTGCCCTCACATATCTTTTCATAATCAAGACTCGGGGACCCAGCCTAAGCAGGTTTACTCAGAAGTTCCAATCTAATTCAGTGGGACTGATGCCCAGGAAAGTGTTCGTAAGACTGCAGCATTAATCTTGGAAATTTCAAAACACCAGTGGAAATGTAAGGGTTTCAATGGTGTCGATGTTCAGAATAGCCGCCTGGCCTTGACTGAATTCCAAAATCCGGGCGATGGGCCAGCATCTGCAGCGGAGACTCTGGTGGAGGCCTTATCTCATCGAGAGAGATGAGAACACCGTTCCCATGAGAAACCGGGAGGGGGGATGGGATGGACAGAGTTATAACCCTGTATTAGCTTCATGGCCGGGGAGGAGACTCTTATTCCTGCCACTGCACGTAGTGTCATGCGATGAGCTTTCTAGGAGATGTCTGAATAAAACTGCCGAGTCTTTACACCAAAAAGCCTTTTATTTCTGCTTCTATGGAATTCCTTACATTGTGGCAGGAATAAAGTCTCTTTACCTTTAGTGCGTAAGAGGTCTGTGAGTGGGAGAGTCAGTTCAGCGGGTGAATTGGGGAATTTATAAAGTCCACCGATAGAAATTAGCAAAACCCCAGGGAAAGACTGGGAGTTGCTTTCCGATTGGTGAGAGCAGGCCATTGGATGGACTGCTTCGATCTTAGCCAGGATCCATTTTAACCCCTCGGAAGAGATCCGTAGCCCAAATAGTCTATATGGAGGATTGGTAGAAAACAACATTTAGAAAAGTTTTTTGCAAAGAGGGAGTTGTTGAGCAAAGCGTTTTTAATACTTCCCGAGACCAAGGCTTCATGCTCCACTCCATGGTTTGTAGAATAAATTAAAAACATCATCTAAGTTACACAAACTACTCCCTTGTATAGTAAGTTGATGTCATTAATATATCTTCTATCTCTGCCTCATGTAGAACTTCGGTTTGATGAGGGCCATAAAAGCTCCGGGGCCCCCACTTAACGAATGGCATTACTATTAAGTATTCATACTGTCCAAATTTTGTGTTAAAATGCAGTCAAATGTTCATAGCCTTCTGCATAATCCTGACTCCTGTAGTATGCTTCTCTTTAAATCCAACTTAGTAAAAATACGTCCCTTGCCCAAATGCATCTAAAAAGGTCCTATTGATCAAAGGCAAAGGGTATTTATTGGACAGGGAAACCGCATTGAGTCCTCGGTAATCCGTGACAGAGCCTTAAAGACCCGATCCTTTTTTTTAACAAATAATAGCCAGGAGCAGCATATGTGTGTTTGGTAGCTTCAAATTAAGTGATGAATCCATGCGTAGCAAAGGTTCTTCGTCTAAGAAGGCACGAAGTTCCTTCTCCTCATTGGGACTCATCGTGGTAGAATTCTACCCTTGGGCAGTTGGAGCCCCTGGCTGTATATACGATTTTGCAGTCCAGTGTCTCTATGGGGGGTGGCAATTGATCGCGATTCTTGCTCCTGAAATACTCTGGCTAAATCCTGGTAAGCTTAGCGGTGGAATGCCTGTGGATTCGGGAGCAATTGGAGGGCGATGCACAGCTAGCCGAAGCTTTCAGGGGTGTATGTCATTAGGAGGTGAGTTATCCCCCCAATTCATGTGTTTCCTCCACAGGGGGGGTCAGTAAATTCTAAAGATCCGTTCTTTCCAAATGATATTTGGTTCATGCAACAACAACCATGGCATGCCCAGGACAATCGGAGTGTTTGGCCACTGGGGCCAGAATAAAACTAATTTTCTCCCAATGGTCCAGAAGCGCGAAGCGGAGGAGAACCGGTCGCGTTTTGAACTGGGCGGTCCTTCGGCCCCGAGGGGTTGCTGCCGTCCGGCTATTGTTAATGAGCGGTATGGAAGGCTTAGCTAGGGGAACTCGGTCTAATCCAAGTTCTTCAGCCACTTGGGGTCGCATTAAGCAAATGATAGGAGCACCCAGAATCTACTAAGGGCTGAAAAGGGCTATAATCACGAAAGGTGTGCTTAGGCGGGGAGTTTGGCCAGAATAAAGCTTGAACCGTAATGGGAAGCGCTACCTTCACTCACCAGCATCTGGAGTCGAACCCATATCCATGGGCGTTGATGAGAGGTGAAACTCCGCCCACTTCCCCCTCTTCTGGGTCGCCGGTAGCTTGCCGCCATTAGACGAGCCCGTCCGGAGGGGCGCCCGGATCTACGTGGTGGCTTGGCAGGATGGGGTGCTTGGAGCGGCGGAGCGGATTGGCTTTCTGTTTTTTCGGGCAGTTGGCAGCTAGATGACCCGGTCCTCCGCGAGTAAAAGGGCACAATCCCAAAGCGGCGCACGGCGCTCGGAGGTGGTTTCAGTAGAGACTGCTGGAAGCAGACTTCTGCGAGTGCCGCCCAGAGGTGGTCGTAACTTGGCGGAACAAAAGTTTGGTAAAGCGGGTTCCCGGCGGCGTAATCCAAACGAGACGCTTCATACTTGAGATCCCAATTGGATCCATTCAGCAATAGTCGCGTGGGATCGAATCACGCACGAACACCGTTTCGCGCAGTTTGCCGTCCAGGTCGGCATCGAAAGGGCATTCACATTTCATGCGCTCCAGGCCCACTCAGGAGTGGAGCTTCGAGCAGCCGCCGCGACGCGAAATTCACGGGCAGAATCTCGGCAAAAGAGCGGTTGCCTTGCTGAATAAGATTTAATGAATGCGGATGGCTTTCATTTTCAGCATCCGGATCTTGGAAGCGAAGCCCGCTTTAAGGCTTGGAGGAACTGCCATGAGGCACCGTGGCGAAAGTATCATCCCCTTTGCCCAGGTCAAAAAGAGTCACAAACCAGTGCGGCTGCCGCTCGATCCAAAGGCGGAACCGATGGTCCCGTATTTTTTCTGCGTTCAGACCGGGTTACAAATCGTCAATAGTCCTCCATGTGGGCATCGAGAGTTGCAGGATGAAGTAAGGAAGTTTGGAAGCGCGTCCCACGCCCCGGTAAGCGTGGCAGAGTATCGGAGGAGTCCTGTAGTATCCTCTCTCCATCGGACCCTCGGGCTTCAAGCAATGGGGCGGCCCAGAGTTGCGCAGGTTGAGGCGGCGGCGCAAGGAGAGGCGGAATCGGTGGAGGTGGAAGGCACAGGTGCGGGCGCCAGCTGGTGTTCTGGTGGGAGCAGCGGCCTTTGGAAGGTGGCAGATCACAGCGAGTAGCAGGACCCAGAAGCGTCGCCCCTCTGGCGTTGGCTGTACCGGTAACGGCGTATTAGACTCCAGCAGGGCACTGCTTGTCCCGCTGCTTCCTCAGCTCCTTTTCAAAGGCGGCTAAGTCTCTCTCTTTCCTTACTTGAAGTCAAAGGCATCTTGAGTCGCGCATGCAAAGCTGCTTTCTCTCGTTCCAGATCTTGGCCAGTTACGTCTTTCGTTGAATGGCTGCGAGTTAAGTTCACTTTTGTGCACGCGATGGCCTTAACGTTGCTTCCAGCGTTGACGCTTCTAAGTCCATTTTGGAGTGTTCCAGGACCTTATCATGGACCCGATAGATCCCTGCATATAATATTGCCCGTTGCTGCTTAACGCGTCTTTGGCACAGTCCAGTTTTCGAGTTGGATTTCTTTGGCGCCTGCTGTTCCCCGGTCCTTTTGCGGGTTTTCACTGCTTCTCTTTCGCTGCAGCTGCTCGCCGTTCCTCTTCCCATAGCTGGCGATTCCACGGGCCCATGCTTCTTGGGCATCTCGCTTAGTCCGGGCCACTTCCTCATCCCAGCTCTCTCTTTTGACGGGAGGGGAAATAAGGTCAGGATGAGAAGAGCAGGCTTTCTTCGGATTCCTCCCTCAAGCCGGAATTCAGCACCTGCAAGTGATGTCCACCGGCGGACTCCACGGGCGACCTCTGGTGCAGCTGCTGATCCGGGATCCTGGGGAGAGTCCGATTGGGAAGCTGGTATGCGGATACCCTCCCAATCCCTCGATAGGAGTCCCGGGTTTCAAGCGGTGGTCTTTAGGGCGGAGGCCCCGAGTCGCTATGCCCACGGCGGTGGATTCTTGGGAGCATCATCCAAATACGAAGTCCAGGTAATCGATTCAATTGAGCTCCTGGGTTGCGCGCCGATAAAGAAAAGTGGTCAGGCCCATCTCCTCCGTGACAGGTTGCATCTGAGGTTTGTAATCCACACGCGGAAAGCGGGTAGGTATCGATCCACAGGCGCTTATCTAGATCCATGGACAGCCAGCCCCATTTAAGCGACTCATGCAGGAGTCCACATGATCGATTCCCTGCGTCCTCTCGTCTGCCAACGAAGTAAGGGAAGACTTCAAAGTGTTGATCACGAGTACGGGAAAAGAGTTACCAAAGCGAGACCCGTTCTCCCGCCGGTTCCTGCCAAAATCCAGAAGGGAAAGCTCGGGCCCTCTTTGGGGCTACCGGCGCCCTTCCTCAGTTTCAGGAATATTCAACCCCTCCATGCCGAGACACCAGAGCTCCACTACACTGGAAATATAGATCAACTAGGAATCCTTCCACAATTTAATGAATTCCATAAAAGCAGAAATAAAAGGCTTTTGGAGTGTAAGGCCGTTTATTCAGACATCCTAGAAAGCTCACGTACACGACGTGGCAGGAATAAAGTCTCCCGCCAGAAGCACAGGTTATAACTCTGTCCATCCCATCCCCCCTCCCGGTTTCTCATGGGAACGGTGTTCTCATCTCTCTCGATGAGATAAGGCCTCCACCAGAGTCTCCGCCGCAGATGCTGGCCCATCGCCCGGATTTTGGAATTCAGTCAAGGCCAGGCGGCTATTCTGAACATCAACACCATTGAAACCCTTACACGAAACTGTGAACCTCAAATATCACACACCTATTAATAAAAAGAGTTTCAGAAAAAAAGCTGCAATGCCTCAGTCATATCTAGATGTTCTAGAACAGCACAATGACTTGTTGAATGATTGGCACCTGGTATCATCTTGATTGCCATGTTCACATCATTCCAGTTATGAACTTTGTCAAATTTCCAATCCAACAGAAAATTCCCATTGTCTGTCACCACTGGACCCTAATAAACAAAAGAAAAAACAATAGTATTGGTCCATAAAAATCTTATTATTTTTTAAGGCATCAACAAAATTAGCCAAAACAAGTGGGGCCCTGCAAAACATGTGCAGGGCAGAGAGGGGAGGATCTAATCTCCCCCAGAGTTCACCAGTTGCTTCTGGGCTCTGGTGTTGCAGTGGGGCCACCACCACCTCATCCTGGCAGCTCACCTGCACTACTCCAGGTAGGCACATCAATCCCTCTGCCAGAAGCCACCTTTCCCCCTCTCTCACACAGCAACATACCTGGACTTCTCTGGGCAGGCACACGGAGAGTCCTGCCAGGATCTCACTTTCTCTTCCTCTATGCTTTGGTGGCGAACCTTTGGCACTCCAGATGTTATGGACTACATTTCCCATCAGCCCCTGCCAGCATGGTCAATTGGCCATGCTGGCAGGGGCTGATGGGAATTGTAGTCCGTAACATCTGGAGTGCCAAAGGTTCGCCACCACTGCTCTATGGCGACTAGCTGTCAGTCCCCCACTCAAACAATAAAATGCTTATAGGTTTTCAAGGATTTTATTGAAGACATATCAGAGACAGAAGAAGATAGTTCTGGCGAAAAGGCGTTAAACAGTTGATAATATGGATAGCATAATCCTCACCCCCACATGGGAACAGAGAGAGTCAGAAGTGTCCAGTTTGGAGGCCCATCCCAGTCGCAGAACTTTAAGGCCAGTACTGTTGATAGCATTGCACTTGCAAAAGCACTCCCAGACATACCCCCCCCCCACAACAGCATCCTGACATTTTTGCCCCCCTTAAGACTCCTTCCCCAGTTTGCTTGGACAGGCACGATGGAATGCTTTAATAAGTTGGGGTGCCTGAATGCAATCTGCATTCACCCTATAATTCTGCCCAGGTAAAGAACTTTTCCATGAAGCCAAATACCGCAAGTGGTTCTGATAGATGTGAGAGTCCAGCACATCCTAGATTTCATAATGTTTGGCACCATCAATCAGAACTGAAGGAGGATGAGACGGGGCAGGGGGCCAGACGTCGGGGGAAGCAGCTCTTTTGAGGAGGCTGCAATGGAAAACAGGGTGTATTCTGCACAGTCACCTCATTGATTTTGCTAATGATCTGAAAAGGGCCAATATATTTGTGACCCAACTTCCTGTATTTATGAACGTCTCTAAGGTTCTTGGTGGATAGATACACCATATCACCTACTGCCAGGGTGATGGGACGGTGATGCTTATCTGCCTGTGTTTTCTGAGTCCTTGGCCTTTTGTAATGCTTGAAGAATGGGGTCCCAGCCATTAACAATCTGCTGAATCCATTCCTGCAACTCAGCAGGATCGACAGCAGGTTGTCCCAAGAAGGAAAGGGGCTTGGCTGATTGTCCTGAAACTGCTTCAAAGGGGGTCTGTCCTGTGCTGGTATGCACTGCATTATTATAAGCGTATTCAGCATGTGGCAACAGATCCACCCAATTATCCTGATGCTAGTTGCTGAAGCATCTAAGATACTGTTCCAGGGTCGGATTGGTGCGTTCCGACTGGCCAAAGATAACTCTTGCTCCTCCCCCAGAAGCTTCAGGAACGCCCTCCAGAACTTCGAAACAAACTGACTGTCCCTATCCAAAATTATTTTGTCCAGGAAAGAGTGTAGGCGATTGATATGCCGAATGAACATTTTGGCCAGTTTGGGAGAACTTGGAATGGGCAAACAGGGAATAAAATGCGCCTGTTTGGAGAACAAATCCACCACCATCCAAATTACAGTTTTACCATGGCTGGCAGGCAGATCGGTGATTCCCTTTAGTCATGGAACAACCCCTGACATAGGCATCTATATCTTTGCACACAGTGCCCCCCAGAATTGATGCCTAAGGAGGTGGAGAGTTTTTACAAAGCCAAAGTGTCCGGCAGCTTTGGAATCATACCCCTGCTGGATGATTGCACTGCGAAGAGAGGGCAGTACAAACTGCAGGTCGCCCCTCCACCACAGTCCGTAAGCTCAAGCAATGACCACCCTCCTCTGGTAGAAGGGGCTGTTTACTTGCCTCCAGAAAGGCGGAGAGAAGTTCGGAAGGTTCAATTTTACACTGAACTTCTTCCCGGGGAAAAGCAACCCGCTGGCGGACGCACTCTCCCGCCTCCCTGACTCCTCTCTGGCTGAGGAGTGACCCATAGGGACTATGTTTTCCCCCTCCCAGCTGGGCTTCCAAGCGGTCACCAGGTCTAGCACTTGGGCGCAAGGTACGACTACTGGCGTCCCACTGGCCCTCCCACGGGCTCTCGAATCGGACCTCCGCACACACTCGGTCCACATTCCCGATGGGGATCGGGCGGCTGGTGTCCTCACCGAGCGGGGAGGTCTTTGGTGGAGGGGGGACAAAGTCTACGTCCCGGGAGAACTCCGCGGGAGGGTCCTGGCAGGCTGCCACGATGCCAAGACAGCTGGGCATGGTGGATTCGTGAAAACAGTTCTGGTGGCCGTCCCTCCGCAAGGATGTGGCTGACTACATGGCAGGGTGCCTGATCTGTGCTGCTGCAAAGAATGTAACGGGGAAGCAGCTGCTTCCCAGCCCCAAGGCCCCGTGGCGGCACATCTCGATGGACTTTATTACGAACCTCCCAGTCAGTGGTGAGAAGTCGTGCATCTGGGTAGTAGTGGATCTTTTCTCTAAACAGGCTCACTTTGTCCCCTGCCATGGGACCCTGTCAGCTCAGAAGATGGCCCGCATGTTCCTCACCCACATCTACCGCCTTCACGGGCCCCCCCGCAAAATCATCTCCGACCAGGGCCCACAGTTTATCTCCCGATTCTGGCAAGCGTTCATGAAACTTTTGGGGATAGAATTAGGACTTTCATTGGCGTACCACGCAGCAACGGACGGCCAGACCAAACACGTAGACGGAATTCTGGAGCAGTACCTCTGCTGCTACGTGAATCAACATAACGACTGGGCTTCCCTGCTCCTGTTCACGGAATATGCCTACAACAATGCAGTTCACTCGAGCACAGGCCAAAGCCCTTTCAAGGTAATCTATGGACATGACAATTCCCCTTTTCCCCTGTAGGGGGAGCCTACAGACGGGCCGCCGGACCTACAAGACTGGGTCACTTCCCTGCGCGAGACTTGGAATACTGCACTAGACTCTTTGAATAAAGCCAAGGCGGATTACAAGTGCTTCGCGGACCGCATAAGGGTGTAATAAGCCGCCTCCGTGGATTACAAGAGTGGGTGACGGCGCGATACCTATCTACAAGGAACCTCTGCTGGGGCCTCGCCGGGGACCTCGCGAAATCTTGGGGCGTTTTCAGTTCGCTTCGGACCGCTTCACTGTCAGCCTCTCGAAGTTATCAACACGGTTGTGGTTGAACTTGAGCTCCCGAAAACCCTCGCCCGTGTACACCCGGTGTTCCACATCAGCCTCCTGAAGAAGGCTGCCCCCTGCGACAACTGGCATCCAGACGCCCCCCCCCCCCCACTGGAAGTGGTCAATGGCGAGATCCATCAGGAGGTCGCTGCCATTGTGGACTCACGTATGCACAGAGGGACTTTACAATACTTAGTCGAGTGGAAGAACCCTCCCCCCAGTTACAACGAGTGGGTGGCAGTCCAACACATTGCTGCACCGCACCTCCTCCGGGCTTACCCCGACAAACCAGGTGGGAGGGGGGCTTAAGGGGAGCGGGATGTCAGGGCCAAGGCCTTTCCAGTAAGTTTCAGTTTCCTTTTCCCCAGCAACTCCCATTTCTGCCACCACTAAGGACCGTCTACTGCACACCGTATATATACTGAACCCTCAGTTCCAGCACCCTGTACCTAGGGCTACACAAATCAATAAAGTTTGTTCCTTTAATATAAAGTCAACTGGTTTGAGTGTGTTCCGCCTTACAGTCAGTAAGAGGTTCTGGGAGCAGGCAGAGACTTTTTCAGGGTTTTGTTGGCCTTTGAAGGAAGACACATCAGGTCAGGCTGGGCAGAAGCCACCAGGCGCCTTACCCAAGCCCAACTGCTTGGAATTGTTCGACTGCAGCCAAACTCTCATCCAAACTCATCTCACAAGCTTGTTGTGAAGACAAAATGAAGGTGGGGAGAATGATGTAATGGGGAGAAAGTTGAAGTACCTTTGAAGTAAGCAGACAACACCTAGCTGCAGGGGGGGTGGGAATGAAAGCCAGCTTGGTGGGCGAGCGGGAGATGAAGCCAGAGGAAAGCAGAGCATAGGAGGGTTGCCAGGAGGGACGTTTATCTCTCTTTCTTTCTACTTCACACTATTCAGTTCAGTTTTATTGCATAGGGTCAAATGCCTTTACAAAGCACTGACAACAGAAAATAAACTACAGTAAAACTGGATTAAAACTCTATAAAATTAATTTTTTAAACAAATGTAAGACTCATTCATGAGAGAGGCTCCCATACCTCATACTGCTTAGCTTATTAGTTTTAAGCAGATTACTAAAATATTAGCACAACTAGACCACATGTGAATGGCTGGGAAAATCAATCACAAGAGCATAGCATCTCACAACTGGAAGAGTGATAGGTCTATTGTCTTCTAATAAAAGAGGAAATGTCTACACTTGATCTGTTCAATAGTTTAATGGCAAATGAACCTCAGATGAATAAAAGAAATTACAAATTATATTTCTTGCTGCTATAGCCAATCTTCTAACATCAGCAACTTCCATTGACCAAGTTAAGTCTGGTCAGACCAACCCTCTGTGTATTTAAAACATGGACCACTTATGGTGTACATGAGATTTTTTTGCCCAAAACAACAACCTTGTAAGAGACAAATGCCTTTCTCAGAGAGGACAGTCCAGAGGTTGCTCTTAGAACATAAGAACTAGCCTGCTGGGTAGAGATTTGTTCAATATATAAACTGAAGAGTAAGGGGGCCAGCACACACCCCTGGCGTACAATAGGAAGTTGTCCATCTAACCAAACTCATTTGTTACAAGGGCTGGATATGACATAAACGTGACTTGGTCAGGCTGTGCTGGGGGCTGGTGGGGTGGCTGCCTTGGCTTTCAAATGTAATGCTTTAGTGTATATTCAGGATGGTAAAACTGAAGATAAATAAAGGGCTCTTTGGTCCTCATGACTCAAACTTGGGATTCATTCCACAAATAGCAAGTCGATTGTACTTAAATTCTGGCTCAAAAAAAAGCTGAATGCTGCTTTGTTTCCCATTTGTTGTTTGAAGAGATAAATGTACCAAAACTGGAGGTCTTAAATTCAAAGAATTAGCAAAAAAAAAAAAAAAGGTTTTCTTTGACTTAGACTTTGTAGCAGCAGAGTTAGCTAGTATTATATACTGAAGTTGACAGTGAACTGTTTGATTTCTCATTTAACTTCCTATCAATGTCTGAATCAACTCATTTTGAAAAAATCACCCTCCCTTGAAGATTTAGAATGAAAACAGGAATTTTTTTGGGAACTGATCTGTCAATTTGTTAAGTTTGTGACACCCTTGCTTATACTTACCGCTTTATTGACAGCCATCCTCAGCTCTGCTACACCACCAAACCTTTTGCTCAGGGCCCTGGTAACTGGTCTATAGGCCATAGGGATTACTTCTATAGGGATCCCGTTCTTCCATTGCTCTCCAAGGCTTTTAGACTTCTTTCTATAGGAACATAGGTTGACATGAAAGTTGCATTAATATTATGATAAATGGCACACTTTTTCTAGATTTACTTTTTAATCTATATTTATATGCTGCCTTTCTGCCAAAGCATTCAGGTGGACTACAGCTTAGAATATAAGAAACACAACAGAAAAAAGTGGGAAGAGACAAAGAGGAAAGTAAATAAACTCAAAATATCAGCTCCTCCGTGATGTTCTCCAGAGGAGAACAAAGATTTTCTACAAAAGTGATATTAATCAGGAGTGTCTCTAAACAGGGTCAGGTCTTCTTACTGCTAAGTATGCCAACAGGACAGATGGAAAAACAAAGGCTTCTCACTGGCCGGCTTTAGAGCGATGGTTGAATACAGTTACACAAGACTATGCTGTTGCTCTGCAAGGGTCCAGAAGTAGCACACAAACTCCCAATAAGAAAGCTGTACTAGACTTTCTTAAAAAACAACAACAGCACCTTTGGTAGCATTTGGAAAATTGCCCAGATTGCTAGGTGTTAGGCCTCGAAGCTTAAGCCCATAAGCAGACTCTGGTTTGCTGATCAGTAGTGTTTATTGATGATGCATCGAAGAACCAAAGCTTGGCAAAGCCAGTTCTGACAAACATGGCCTTTGCCACCTCCTTTATCCCATTGCAGGTCCCCCCTCCAGCTTTCCCAAGAATTTGTGAAAAAATCCCCCGGAGCTGGGGCGCCCCAAGGTCAGCAACAGATACTGAGGCCCCTTCCGCACACACAAAATAATGCGTTTTCAAACCACTTTCACAACTGTTTGCAAGTGGATTTTGCCATTCCGCACAGCTTCAAAGAGCATTGAAAGCAGTTTGAAAGTGCATTATTCTGCATGTGCGGAATGAGCCTGAGAGAAATCACGTATCTTCCTGCCTCCATGGGACAACAGATATAGCTCTGTCTCCCACAGGACCAGGGTGTGAGGGGAGCCGAGTTATCTACAAAGTGTGTGAAACCATAAAGTAAAGATCAAGGAAAGGATGCCCCAAATAGCAGTGATAACATATAGCATGGTGGTTACATATATCTTTTAGTAGAACTGATTTGTAGATTTAAGCAGTTACATTGAGGTAGGAATGCATCTCAATCCAGTGAAGTTGATGGGCAATAGATTTAGGTGGGACGAAAGTAAATGCTTCTTTACTCAACAAGCAACTCAATTGTGGAATTGGCTGACAGTGAATGTAGGGCAGATTCAGTTAGACAGATTCATGGGGGATAGCTCCATCGATGGCTACTAGCTGAGCCATCCCAGTGGCAGGAGGCTACACCAGGGGAAAGTATTGGCCATCTGGGGGAGCTGACTGGCTGCTGTGTGGCTCCTCTGATCTCCTCCTCTTGTGTAATACCACCTAGTTAATAAATCACTGAAATTCAAAAGGTATAAGTGTTCAAAGACAAATATACATCACAGCCAGCAAAATTCAACACAACCTGCCAGAAAAAAGACAACACTGAACATGTGAAGTTTCGACAAGCCATTTTCTGGTGAAAAAGTTATAACTTAGCTAGGACATGGAAGCAGCAAAAAGCACAGAATAAAGTGGATTCTACACAGCAGATTTATAATGAGTTACAATCATTAATAGAAAACAATTTGTTTTCCATTAATAAAAAGGGAAAATGAGTTCATTTATAGCAACTGCAACTTGTTATAAATATGCTGTGTGGAATGAGCTTAAGAAGAAGAAGAAGAGTTTGGATTTATATCCCCCCTTTCTCTCCTGCAGGAGACTCAAAGGGGCTTACAATCTCCTTGGCCTTCCCCCCTCACAACAAACACCCTGTGAGGTAGGTGGGGCTGAGAGAGCTTCGAGAGAAGCTGTGACTAGCCCAAGGTCACCCAGCTGGCGTGTGTGGGAGTGCACAGGTTAATCTGAATTCCCCAGATAAGCCTCCACAGCTCAGGCAGCAGAGCTGGGAATCAAACCCGGTTCCTCCAGATTAGATACACGAGCTCTTAACCTCCTACTGATGAAAAGGAGGCAGATACTGACCAATATGTGGATTGTAAACATAACAAAACACAAATGTTATTATACGCTGATTATTACTTTACTCCTCACTCTTCACCTTCTCAAAAAAACCAGCAACAACTGAAGGCAGGGTCTCTTACCTGTAATCAGCAATAATAACCAAGCATTTTGCATAACCAGCAACAATCTTCTCCTGCGTCAGGCAGCCCCTAGAAGGAGGAGAACCAAAACAAGCCCAATAGAACATTAATTTCTATTTAATTTATCTGAATATACCAATTTTCAGTAACTGACAAGTGTTTTGGGTGGTTCAATAAAAATGGCAATGAAATCTTGCTGCCAGGAGGGCTTGGAAGAGGCAGCTACAAAGAAGGAAGATAGTGAGATAATGGTGGTGTCACTAGGGCAGAGATCACAGGAACTATGAATTACTTTTAGTGAATGAACTCACAAAAGGTACTATTTTGTGAACAGCTTCAGTTGATTTTCAGTCAAGTCAGTTTCTACTAACAGAATATTAGTTAGGAGTGATCTAGTGAGCTGTGAACAGTTAATTTACGTAAACTCCTAACATTTCAATTTTGTGGTATCCTGGTGAATGTCAAATGGTGTGAACCATCTTTTATGACATCTGTGAATTATTTCAAATGCTTGATGCACCCCATGGGCTGAAGGTTGAGACTCAGAAGACTCAGGACTCCCATGAAATTTGAGCAGATGGACGGGAGCCCCATGGATGGGTCCTGATCCACCTACAAAACTGAAACTGTTTTAGTTCAATGCGGCCCCCACTGGGAAAGGAGGCAATTCATTGTGGCAAATCTGGGTCATTACCCAGTGATCCTGGGCATGTCTTGGCTCTCCAGGCATGACTGGAGATCCGCTGGCAGGACAGGGTGATCCGCTTCACGGAGCCCCCTTGCAGCAATCACCTCAAGCCGGGGTCCTCCAAATTCATTCACACTCCACCGTTGGAGCAACTGCCCCTGAACCCCTTGGCAGCCCAAGGAGAGCCGTCTCTGGTAATCCCGAAGGCGTGCCGAGACTTGAGTAAAGTGTTTGAGGAACGAGAGTGCAACAAATTACCCCTTATAGACGAGATTACGTAGAAGATTTAGTTAGTCCATTAACAGATTACGGTCTTTAAAACTAATAGAATTGACACTGGTGTGGTTATTTACTTGTTCTCCCTGAAGGGAATAATATATTGCCTTCTTACCCTCCTCCTTTAATAAGATTGAGATCCCAGTCAACTTCATCAGCTCCATCAATGGCAACATCCAGCTATACAGATACAAAGCAGATTCATTAACATTTCCTACTTCTGTCAGGGAATCAAAGAGGATCAGAATATAAAGAGTGGCCCTTCTTATCCAGCACAGTGTTTCACTCAGCAGTTCACTGATTACCCCAGTGGGCCAACAAATAGGCAGAGTCTGGTCTTTCACCACAGAACTGCTATTTGGAGACTGACTGCCTCTGAAGATTCCCTTTAATCACCAGGGACAGCTACTGATGGACTTCTCCCTCCAGGAAGCCTGAAGGCCAGTAATGCTTGAGGCCATCACTATACCCACTGGCAGTGAGTTCCGCAGCTTAATCACTTGTTGACTAAAGTATTTCCCTCTGTTGTCTGGACGGAACCTGTTGCCCCTTAACCTTGATGGATACCTATGAGTATGGGGTATCTCATTTTGAGGGACATGCATAGCATCCAAGAAAGAAAACCAACCTATTTACCTCAGGGTGTCGGTCCAGGTCACTTAAGGTTAAGCCATTCTGCAGAATCAATTGGCGAGCCTAGAGGAAAAATTAAAAACCAGAATTCTTTCTCAATGTCTAAAAAAACAAATCAATTCAGCAACAATCAGAGATTTTGCCTGGTTGAGAATTAGATATATTGAGAAGGATTGTCCAGCTTGACCAATACATATTTTTAATTTCAAATACCTTTAATGGCATATAAATAGTTTAACATTAACATTGCAAGATAACCACAGCCTCTACAACTTCTGGCGAGTTAAAAAAAACACCATTTAAAAATTTAGCCACCGCTTCCAACAGCTCGTAGTTGTGGCTGTTTAAAAGATATATAACCTTCTGTTTATCTGTAATGCCTTCACTTCCATGCAGGAAGGGGATTATGTGCTTATTCCTATCTATCTCATAGAAAGGACAATTCAACAGCATATGAGATACTGTTTCCACAGAACCCATGCCACACGGGCATTTCCTTTCTTTATGTGGAATTCCAAGGTGGCGTCCAAGGTTAAAGGAAGAAGGCAGGGCATTACACCTAGCGAAGGTGATTGCTCTACGCCACCGGGTACAAGAGACTATGTCACTAACCTTCCTAAAGAAACATATATTCTGATATAAAAATTGAACCAGAAAGATAAGAAGAACAAACAAATGAATCTGGTGGTATTGTCCTAATCTGCTGCACTCTTGTCAGTAAAAGTATCTACACACAGACACAATACTTTGTTGAAGATTGAGGATTTATTCTGTGAGAGTGTTACGTACCATCAAGTTGTTTCCGAATCACAGTGATCTTATTAATTACTATCCTCCAATATGTCCTATTATTAACAGCCTTGCTCAGGTGTGAACGCCCGGGATGGGAATACTTTCGCCCTCCCTCATTTTTGTGGTGTCTCCCACCGGCGCCAGCAAGGACATGGAGCTGGCCCATGGGGCAGGGCCTGCCACAAGGTCAGCAGTCACCACCACCCCCAGTGCTTCCCTTCACTCTTGGAGGGGAAGGTGGGGTGTGTGGCAAGCAGGGGCAATGGGAGGGGTAGGTGAAGGGTGGCGGCAGGGGTACCGTGAGATATGAAGAGTGAGGTCAAGGGTACCCTGACCTCGAAAAGGTTGGGAAACACTGGTGTAGAGGATAGTACCAGTATTTGGCATACATGAATTGTTCACATTTTTGTAATACACATAAATTATTTCAGTGCTATATTGTTTATTATAGCAACCACCTAATATATAAATTCAGAGAGGGTTGGATCCAAGCTTTCTGCAAACTATCTCAGTTCACTTTTGTACAAAAGGTCTTTAATATTTTTTTCTCTTTGCAGTTTGGCCTCTGTATCCCCCTCCCCCGCCACTCCAGAACGTCAGAGGAATGCCAGGAATAGAATGAGATGTGGCATGGGGGATTGCTTCCCCAAGGAAAAATCAGCAGTAATCTCGTTTTACTTGAGCTTTCCCTTTGCTCATGTAATGGGTGCTCAAGGTGGGGGAGGATTTCTGCCAACTCCCCCTCTTCATGCAGGAAGTTGCTACAAGATTGCTTCTGGAACTGAAGCATCCCACAAAGCACACAAAATATTTTATTTTTAACTTTCATGGAGGGAAGAAGGTCATCTTTTAAACTTACCCGGGCAGTTTTGAGAAGGGCATGCTGCCTGCAAGCTCTGTTCTCCCAGCTAGCTCCATCCCAGTCCTTTCGTCAGTATTCTAGCCCATCCCCCCTTTCTCTCCTGTAGGAGACTCAAAGGGGCTGACAATCTCCTTGCCCTTCCCCCCTCACAACAAACACCCTGTGAGGTGGGTGGGGCTGAGAGAGCTCCGAAAAGCTGTCACTAGCTCAAGGTCACCCAGCTGGCGTGTGTGGGAGTGTACAGGCTAATCTGAATTCCCCAGATAAGCCTCCACAGCTCAGGCGGCAGAGCTGGGAATCAAACCCGGTTCCTCCAGATCAGAGTGAACCTGCTCTTAGCCACTGCGCCATTGCTGATCCTTGGACCTGAACAGATTGGGCTCCAAAAGGGTAAGTCTACCCTAGACCACTGCCTTGTCCTGAATACTTTAATTTCTAAATACAAGGCTAATGAGACCCATCTCTATGCAGCCTTTATCGATCTGCATGGGGCCTTCGATTCAGTCTCTAGAGCTCTTCTTTGGGCCAAATTGGAAAAAATGGGGATCAGTAATAGATTATTGTATCTAATCCAAGTTCTCCATTCTAACACATTCTGTCAAATCAAGTGCGATTCAGATGGTATGCTAACCTCTAAAAGTCCAGTCCTTAAAGGTGTCAAACAGGGCTGTGTTTTGGTCCCGACCCTCTTCAAGCTTTTTTTGAATGATTTGGCCCCCACCCTTACAAAGTTGAACTCTCGCTGCCCCACTTTAGCTAGGAGGAAAACTCCTTTGTCCCCAGTAGGGAGAAAAGTGGGGTATAAATGTAGTAAATAAAGAATTCAAAAGCAGAGATCTAATCAGGGCCCAAAATGAAGTGCATCCTGAACAGTTCGGAGACATCCATTAACAAACCCATCTTCATTCAGGCATTGCCAGGCCCCCAGAGACACCCTCGCTATTTTCCTTATTTAAGCTCAGTTATGGACTTAGGTTTTTTTGTATAGTATTCTTTGGGAGGGAACCTTAGTTAGGTCCTGTTCCTTTAAGAAGCCCTCAAGAGGCAAAGCACTATAGCATTCTTATTAGTTAGCAGTTCCTGCTTCACAGTCTGTTAACGGTAGTTCAGGTGTCTGGAGAAGGCTGGAGACAGCAATATCTCAGAAGTTTAAGGTGTAAAAGATCCATGATATTTTCAGTAATCCAGTTCCAACAGAATTACAAAGAAACAGAGTCCAGTTAGAGGACACTGGGGGAACTCAGAATAAGAAGCAAGCAGCACAGACTTCCTTAGAAGCAGTTAAAGAAAGAATTGATGTCTGCAAATTCTTCAAACCATCTCCAAATGTTGCCAGCTTTGCAAGTATTCTTTTATTTAGATAGACTTCTTGGGAGAAGTCAGAGCCCTAAACTTTCAATATTATTAAACCGTTCTTGAACTGTTACTTATTTGTCTGTGGGTTCTGTCCGGCCAAGTGTAAAGAACCTGAATTTTAGTTTGCTTGGGGAACAGAACAGGCACTGACAGACTAGGACACTGCCCTGTCATTCTCAAGCGACTGATGGATTGTAAACGATTAATCTGCATTTTAAGAAGAAAGGGTTAAGAACACACCTGAAAAGATGTAGGTATACAAGTAATGGTGAGATTCTCTTGCTTCACTCTTGCTGCTGTGTAAAGAGAAATCCTGAATGTAACATACAACCATATTAAAAAGAATCATGCAAGACAAAACATCTCTGCTTATTCTCTTTCAAGCGCTCAGGTTACTGGGGCTGCTCTCTGGCTGCACAGAATAAAAGGGCTGAAGTATAGAAACAACTGGGAATATGAACATTTACAGTTTATTTACTTAAAGCATCGCTATGCCATCTTTCCACTCAATAGAATCCCCAAGTTGATAAACATAAAAACATTAAAAGATTTCAGCATTAAAACAGTATTTAAAACTATATTAAAATAATTAAATAGAACATAAACACATATAATAAGATTTATTTACAGCTTTTCGCCAGCTAAAAACATAACAAAACCTAAACCCAGGAAATATGTTACAATAAAGTGAAAACAAGTAAAATGGGAAATTTACAGGATTAATTTGTTGGAGATACAATAAGTTGTCAGGCCTTAAGCAATACTGTACACTATTTTACAACCTGGACCATAAATGGGGAATTAACATATGAAACTTTTAATTAACTTCTCTTCATAGCTACTATGCAAACTTTCAATTAAATGCTCAGTAATCTTCAAGCAAGCTGTCTTATAAAAAGAACATGTGAAAAATACCCGCTCAACAGTTTCCAACTTCCCAGGTTCGCAAGGATAAAATCTGTCCACCCCAGGAGACTTATTAAATTTCCCTTCTAAACAGGCGAAAGGCAGGGCTGGACACCTAGCAAGTGAATAAGCAGCCCTCTTGTGGCTATTTATTTCCAGGGGCTAAGAGTAGGCAGTTGGTGCTGGAATGTATCACCAAAAATGAAGAGAGTGGGGGACTGTTAGATCTCGGAACGTTCAGCCAACAAACGGACTCTGAAGTATCAATCAGCAGTGTTTACTGATGAGGTATTCAAGCACCACACTTGGCAAAGCCAGTTCTAACGAAGTTGGAATCTACAGTCCCATATATCCCCCAAAACATCCCCTTTCCCAGAGGCAGCCTCTGGAACCAAAACTGCCCCAAGGTCAGCAACAGATAACAGTGGAGTCACCTGGTCTCCTGCCCACAACAAGGTAACAGCTGTAACTCTTTTCTCATGGGACAGGGGAGGCATAGTTCACTACAAAGCATGCAAAGGCATAAAGTGTGGGCCAAGGAAAGAATGCATGTATTGCAGTGATGACATATAACAGAGCTGGTTACGTATATGGATGGCTGCAGGAATTTGATAAGCATCCTCCTGACAGGGATCCAGGTGTATTCCTTAGAGTATCCAAGCTAATGTTTTTGCCTTGGACAAAAAACACCCTTTCGCCTAAGGCTGGTCAGGACAAAATGAACCCCCTTTGATTGAAGAAATCTAATTATGGAATAAACTGATCTCTCACCTAGGTTAGCAACATGTATACTGAGGGCCAGCTTTGAACCCGATGCCTATATGATCATCCCTTAATATTTATTAGTGCCAACAGATATTCCAATTCCTATATACAGTTTGTTTACCAATGGCCACCACTCTTGTTTAATCATTACTGATTGTCAAACATTCACTCTCACAGTACTCGGTCACTCTTCCAAGTACTCTGCTGAAACCAACTGGGGTCCTCTATGCACAGCAGCATAGAGTAATACATAAAAGTGGGGAAACACGAAACAAAAGAATTACTCTTTGCAGTTTCTGAAGGATGACAAGATTTTCTGGCTTCATCCATCAAATTTTCTAAGTGCAAAAATGCTATTCAGTTACTAACATTCAGCAAAAATGCTATTTAGAACTTTTTCAAATCCTAACTTCAGCTTTTGTCATCTCTTTCCAGGAGTCCACAACATCTGGACACCATTATTGAAGTTTGGTCATCACCACCTTTTCTCCTCCCCCAAACTTTTGGGGTGTGCAGACTGCTTATGAGAAGGGGGAAATTGGCCTTTTATGCAAAACCAAGCTTTATAGGGAAAGTGGGAAGCAGCCAACGAAAGTGGCATTGCATAGCACCCTCTTCTCTCCATACTAATAGGTATACTTGAAATTTTTAAACAAGTCTAGGTCATATACACCTTAATGCTGTATACATACACCAAAAATCACAATTCTGTTTACTGTCAAAGTTATGAATGATGCATCTTATGTTCTCTTAAGTTGAACAGATGACAATTCCACCCCCTCTATGGCTTAAATATTTCACGAAAAATTAGAACACTACTATATGCAATTTGGTAGAGGAGTTGCATTGAATCACTAGACATGCCAAAATGGACATAACTGGACATTATATGGGCCCACGCGGATGAAGCCTAGAGCCAGGATCATCACATCTAAAACTTAGTTTCCTAGCTTGGGCCTGCACATGCTGGGCTTTAGAGACATACACATGATCAATATAAGTAGTAAGCCCCAGTGGCAAACGCCCTTTGGCAGGACTGGTGTGAGCGAAGACACCCACCACTCACAACCTAGATCCTACCAAAAACTTCCAGTGAGAGGACTATTCCGATCAGCAGAGCGTGACTTTTCCCTCTACCCGCCCCTGCTACAGCTGCAAAGGCACCCTGACATGCTGCTGGTGGGGACCCCCCAGAAGAACACGAGGAAGGATTCAGTCTGCAGGTGGGAGGGGTGAAATCAGCAAAAGGCACCAGCCTCTCTCTAGCGCAGGATCCAACGTAATGGCCTCTATACACACAAATATTCAGGTGAACAAAATCCAGCACCCCAGACATTACTTCACATCGAAGGGACGCTGAAAATACATACCCAGCCGATTTACGGCATGCACGATGGTGGAGCCGCTTCCAATTCCAAGAACGTGATTATTCTATCGATTGAAAGATTCACATTAACATTTTGCATTCAAACTTAATGCTGTTTTGCAGCGCCTCTGCTAGACCCCCCCCCCCCCCCCCCCCCGGTACCAGAGCGGAGAAGCGGGTGCAACCGGCACGTCCCCCACCCCCACCCGGAACGGGATGATCGCGTGGCTTGGCCGGCACCCGGCGTGTGGAGACTTGACGGACTTCTCCGCATTCGTATCCCCGGGACTGATTCAATCACGGGCTTCATGCGGCATCGCGCGGGGAAAGGCGGTAGTAAGAAACGTGGGGCTTCACGGTCGCGGGGCCCGTTCTGGACGTGGGCAGCCAGCCGTGCCTTGACCGGGCCTGCTTCCTCCTGCCCCAGACTGACCGGCCGGTGGGAAGGGGGGAGGAGGAAGCAGCGGAGGGGAAAGGACATTACGGGGGAAAGGGGCGGGGGAAAGGCACCCCGCCGGCGAGCCCACGGGAGACTTCCGCTGGGACTCTGCCAAGCTCCGCGAACCCGCCCGCCCGCCCGCCCGCGCGCGGAAGGAAGAGGCGACCGGCCCGACGCCACCATCGCCTCTCCGGCTGGGCCCGCGCTGCTGCTGCTGCTGCTGCCGAGTGAAGGTCGGCCGGAAAGCGCCTCGTCGTCGGTGGCAGCGCCGACACTCTCCGCGGGCAGCGAAGCCGGCCAAACGACCAGGCCGGGCCGCGCTCTCCTACCTGCACGTGGGCCTCGACGGCGGCCCAGGCGGCCCGCCGCTTCGCCTCCTCGGCCAGGGCCATGCCGCTCGCCGCCCTCCCTCGCAGCGCCCACAGCGCCCTGCCGGACTCGCCCCAGCCCCAGCGCGGCATCCCTTCTGGGGCCGCCTTCGCGCGGGGGCTCGCGGGAATCGTAGTGCTGGCTGCGTGCCCGCAGTGCCACGGCTGCCGCCAGGGAACTACAACGCCCACAATGCGCTGGCCTTGAACGCCAAGGGGCGGGGTTGTGGTGAGAGGCGGGTGTCCCCCACCCGCCTCTTCGGCGGCATTGATCTGAGCATGCGCAGAACTGGCCCCGAAGCTGATGGCGCTCCCGCCCCCCTCTTCGCTGACTCTGGCCGCCAGAAGGCGGGGGAGGGCAGGGCTTCCTCCGCGCGGGCCGCGCCTCCTGCCGCTCTCAGAATCGGCCACGTCGGACGCGCGGGAGAAGCCCAATCAGGAAGAGGCGGGCGAAACGGCGGGAGCCAATCCCGCCTCTGGGGCGCCCGACGGCCGCGTCCCCGACCTCCCGGCCTTGGCACGAGGCACCACCCCACCGAGCGTTTCCATTGGGAACGGCGTTCCGGAGCGCTCCTTTGATAGGCTGTGGGGGGCTTGGCTGGCCGGCCGCGAATCCGAGCAGGGCCGCCGGGCAGGTGAGGCGCCCGCCCGCCCGCCCGCCCGTCCCCTCGCATCCTCCCCGCTGCCTCATGAGGTGACGGCGCGGGCAGGCAGGCAGGCAGGCAGGCAGGCAGGCAGGGGCGCCCATGCCGGGGCGGCGAGGCTCGGGAGCCCGGCCTGACCCCGCAGCCGCCCTCCTCCTGCCGCTGCTTCTGGCGGCGCTCGGGCCCCTCTGCGTGGGGCTGAGGGCGGCGGCGGCGGCGGCGGGCGAGGCAAGGCGGGCCGGGCTGGGCGGCGCCGCGGCGGCCGCGCTCCCGCTGGCTGCAGACGTGACGGTGGAGGACGACGAGAGCGGCGGCGGCGGCAGCGCGGCCCAGGAGGAGACGCCCGAAGCGCCCGCCCGCAGGCGCCGCGGCAGGTGAGTCGGGGGCGGGGCTCCGGGCGGGGGGGAGGGTCTGTGTGCCCAGCTCTTCTTCTGCCTCGGCGCGGGCGCCCTTCCCAGGGCTCGGAGGAGCCGAGCGGCTGGCCTGCCCTTCACGCGCGGGAGGCTCCGGGGACGAAAGGGGTCCTGGAGTCAAACCTGGAAACTGCCGGGTAACCCGGGAGAGCGGGAGCGACAGGCAGGCAGGCGGCGGTCAGGTCGCCTGACAACAGGGGTGTAGCTGCTGTGGGGATGTCCCGGGCAGTTAGGGCGCTATCGCAGTCACATGTCAGGGGTGGGAGGGGGGCACCAGGGACGTAGGTACAGATTTTTAAGGGGGGGGGGTTCAGGGGGTGGGGCCATGCCTCCCCAAGCCCCGCCTCCAGCCCCAGTGCTTATAAACCTTTTAAATCAACCTTAAAGGGAGAATCTGGGGTCACAAGTCAAAACAAAATTGAAACTAATGCTGTTTTGGAGTGGATAATCCCCCACCCTGAAGCAGCATCATTTTCAATGTTTAAACTGGGGACCTCAGATTCTCCCTTTAAATCCATGCTTAAGGGGGTGGATTTAAAAGAAGAATCTAGGGAAATTTGGGTGGTGCCTGCTGTCAGGGGTGCAATTATTAAGCTAGTAGCATCAAACTTTCAGGGTATCTGTAGGCAACTCTCCTGATGATACCTCCCAGGTTTGGTGAAGTTTGGTTCAGGGGGTCCAAAGTTATGGACCCTCAAAGGTGTAGCCCCCATTGGAAACAATGGGGGTGGGGCACTCCCTTTGGGAGTCCAAAGTTTTGGACCCCCTGGTCCACACTTCACAAAACCTGGGTAGTATCAGTAAGAGACTCTTCTGATGATATCACCCAGGTTTGGTGAAGTTTAGTTCAAGAGGTCCAAAGTTATGGACCCTCAAAGGTGTAGCCCCCATCTTCTATTAGCTCCCATTGGAATCAATGGGGGATGGGGGCACCCCCTTTGGGAGTCCATAACTTTGGACCCCCTGAACCAAACCTCACCACACCTAGGAAGTATCATCAGGAGAGTCTCCCAAACAATCCTTGAAACTTTGGTGCTGCTATCCCAGAGGTCTGCAACCTGCGGCTCTCCAGATGTTTATGGACTACATTTCCCATCAGCCCCTGCCAGCATGGGATTTGTAGTCCATGAACATCTGGAGAGCCGCAGGTTGCAGACCGCTGTGCTAGCCCAAAAACCACGCCCCCTGCAGGCTAAAAACCGAAAAACACTAAAAATACAAGAAACAGAAACAGAGGGTGGAGCTTTGGACATGCAATGGGGGGGGTTTGGACCCGAGAACCCCCCTTGCCTACATCCTTGGGGGGCATGCTGGCATTTCATGCCTGGGGTACACTGGGTCGCCAGCTGGAATTTCCGGGGTGTCTTTCAGGGCAAGCTGATGATCCATGCAGCCTGATATTCCAACTGGTTGGTTTATTTTATGCTCAATAGTGCGTGTGCCTTGTATCGGTCTGGTCTCTCTACGACTGACCAAAGGACCCCCAGTGCACTTCCATGGAGCAGTGGTTCAAACCACTTTCAGAATAGCCATATCCAGTGACAGGAGGAATCCATATAGTATGCCTTTCTTTGCAGGTGTGTTATCTTGCTTTTCTTTCAAAAACCATGTAATGTTCAGATTCTATTCAGCTAGTATGTACACAGGGTATATCAAATGCTTGTGGAGTTTGTTTCAGTTGCACAAGTTTCAGTGTCTTAGATAGTATGATACTGGTGGTGATTGGCAAATGTATGATCAAAGAGCTGCAATCAGGAGCCTAAGGAAGAAATCAGGGACAAATTGCAATAATTTCAGTGGCGCTTTGGGTACATGGATGTGCTTGTTAGCCCTAAATATTTTTTTTTAATATTTTTATTGGAGATTTAAAAGGAGTGTTATACAGAGTTCTAGCAAACAACATAGAATGCCATGTACACAATATTTGCTATATTGGTCCAAGGTCTTAAGGCTCTGTTGTTTGGGAAAAGGAAGTTAAGGAAGGGGGGAGAAAGGGATAAGAGTGAGAGAATTTACATAAAATAACATCTCGCAAAAGCCTAAATAAAGAAAAGAGATAGGGACGATTAGGATTGAATAAGGGAAAGAAGAAAAAGAGAGTTTAATACAAATTAATATTAGTAACTAAAATCCAAGATAAATAAAAAAAAGTTAAGCTAAGCTTAACTGTTAGAAACATAAAATTCACGCGTTGCGTTTTAACCAGATAATTAATTCCAGCTTGGCTTCCTGGTCTTTGTGAGATTTACATTTTTTCTTGTGTTCACCATTTTCATATTAAGTCTATGGACTTAACCGTCCGTATACTATTGTATCACCTTTTAAATCAGGATGATATTTGGTGTAATACCCAGTAAGTTTGCATAAGGGTTGTTGCAGAACTTAGGTTCGGCAACCGTTTAACATATGGATCTAACAATACAATTTAAATAGCTTATAAAGTTCTGAAATAGTGTCTAATGGTCCATATCTTGTATAATCCAATACCTGTAGTTATATTATGCTATTAGCATCTGAAAGCAAGAGACAGCAGTGTATTTCTGATATTAACAAAATAAAAATAATTGTTTTATCTTCTCTTTGACAAGTATTGATCCAGAGGTTTCCATGTCGAGTCATATTTTTTCCTGGTTATTCCTTTTAGGATGGAAGATAATCTGTCCGTATTTCTTAATTCTAGTACAGTGTCCAAACAGTCTTTGCATCTTGGGCTTTTGGTATTTTTCCACTTTCTCGCTACCTGTAGTCTCGCAGCCGTGGAAAGATTAAAAAATAGATTAATATTGGGTGGAGCAATATTGTCCTGAAATATTCCCAAGAGATAGTTTTCTGGGAGCATCTGGAATTTATGTCCCAGAATCACTTGTGAAATCTTGTGAATTTTTTTCCAATATTTTTTAAGTTTGGGGCATGACCACCACATATGAAAGTATGTACCCTGGCTTTTCCCACAGTTCCAGCATAATGGTGAATGTTTTTTATCCATATGAGCTTTTTTTGTGGTGTTATATACCATCTGTGGAATATTTTTTGATAATTTTCTTTTAAGTCCATACAAAGGGTGAATCTGTTGGCTCTTTTCCAAGCTTCCTCCCACTTTTCATAATATATGTTTTTTCCTAGATCCTGCGCCCATTTAACCATTACATCTTTTATTACTTCATGCTCCAATTCTATCTGGAGCAGGAATTTATAGATTTTACTAATCAATTTTTTATCATTTATGTCCCATATTAGTTTGTCGAAACTGTTATGAGCTTTTTCTATACCACCATTTTGCATGTCTTTCAAGAATTCTTCTCTTAACTGTAAATACAAGAACCAGTGACAGTCTTCAGCACCAATTTTTATTAGGTTTCTAGGTTTAAGGGTCGGTTTGCTATTATCCCATGAAAGAGTATCAGAATATCTTAACCAAAGTCTATCTTCTTTGCCCTGGTATCCTTGTAAAGCTTCATGCCTTGAAACCCATACCGGAGTTTTAAAGTAAAGTTTCATCTTATATTTATTCCAGGTATTTAATAGTGATTTTCCTATTATATGATCCTTAAAGTTGTTAATTGTTTTTTTTTTATTTGGCCACAAATAGTCATGCCACCCCCAGGCATTTTCTGGTCCCTCTAGTTTTAACAGTTGCTCATTTTCTAAGGAGATCCATTCCTTAATCCATGTTAAGGCACATGAATCATGATAGAGCTTGAGGTCAGGAAGAGTAAGACTTCCTCTCTCTTTGGTGTCGATTAGGGATAAGTATTTAATTCTAGCTTTCTTTTTCCCCCATATAAATTGTAATATTGTCTGTCTCCAATTCTGAAAAGTTTTAGCTGTTATAATGATTGGTATATTTTGGAACAGATACAACATTTTTGGTAGCACCATCATTTTAATTAGAGCTATTCGACCCATTAACGAAATTGATAATTTTTCCCACTTTTTAAGATCTGCTTTAATTTTGTTCCAAATTTTTTCATAGTTGTTAGAATAGAGGTTCCTGTTTGTTTTTTCCAAGACTATTCCTAGGTATTTTACCTTATTGGCAGTTTGAATTCCTGTTTGGGTGGTTAGATCTTGAATTCTTTCTCTGGATAAATTCCATATAAGCATTCTGGTTTTATTTTTGTTAAGCTTAAAGCCTGCTAACTGTCCATATCCCGATATAGTTTCTAGTAATGGATTCAGCAAATTCTCAGGGTTGTTTACAAAAAGGACCACGTCATCCGCATAAGCTTGTAGTTTAATTTTATTACGTCCCACTTTAAAACCATCCAAAGTTTTATCATTTCTTATTGTATTCAGTAGAACTTCTAGGACAATATTAAATAGCAAAGGCTAAATAGGACACCCCTGTCTAGTCCCTTTCTCTACATTAAAGCTTTCTGTCAGTTTTCCATTGATTTTCAGTTTGGTGTTTTGGTTTTTATACACACCCTCTATTACATTTAAGAAGGAGTCCCCGACTTTCATTTTAATTAACAGCGATTTCATAAAGTCCCAGTTGACATTGTCGAACGCCTTTTCAGCGTCGACAAACATCATTGCAAACGCATCTCCTGGGGTTTTCCTCAATCTTTCTATAATATTTATCACTGTCCTGACATTTTTTGAACCCTTTCTTCCTGGGATAAAGCCTGCTTGATCACTGTCTATATAATCTTGGGTTATAATTTGCAGTCTTTTGGCCAAAATGGCCATAAAAATTTTGTAATCATTATTAAGGAGAGCTATTGGCCGAAAATCACTGGTTTGAGGAATCGAAATTAGGTTTTTCGGTATTAATGTAATATGAGTTTCCTCCCTGGATGTTGGTATTATGCTTTCCTTTAATATATTATTATAGATTTTTGTTAATTGAGGTGCTAGGACATCTAAAAATGTTTTATAATATAATATAGAAAGTCCGTCTGGTCCTGGTGCGTGTCTCTTTTAAGCTGCTTTTTTAATTGCCCAGATTACTTCTTCTGTTGTAATTATATTGTTTAATCTTTCTCTTTGTTCTTCAGAGAAGTTCATTATTTTACTGTTATCTAAATAACTTGTAATCTTTTCTTTGGGAATAGTGTCTTGTTTGTATAGCTTTGAGAAGTAATCTCTTAGCTCTTTTGAAATTCTGTCTGGGTCTGACACTATTTCCTCTTTTATTTTTATTTTATTTATAATTCTAGAATCCTTCTCTTTTTTAATCTGAGCCACCAGCCATTTTCCTGGCTTATTAGCCTGAACAAAATGTTTCTGTTTTACAAATTTTAAATTACCTGCTATTTTTTCCCATATATTATTTTGTAATTCTTTCCTTTTGTGATCTAATTGTTCCTTAAGTTGTCTATTTCTGGGTTTTCTTTGCAACTGTTTCTCCAGGTTTTTTAAGACCTTCACTGAATTTTCTGTCTCCTTTCTTTTCTCTTTTTTCATGGTGCTCTCCTTTTGCATAAGTATACCTCTAGCGAAAGCTTTACTGGCTTCCCAGATTATATTATGGTCCTTTACCGAATTAATGTTATTTCTAAAATACTCTACTAATTCTTCTCTAATTTTTTGTACTGTTTCTGTTTTTTCTAGCGACCAATCCTTTAACCTCCATGGTCCTCGTGTGTTTCTATATTCAAGTTCCCACATAATGGGATTATGATCTGATATTGAGGGCCTATATGTATGTACTTTGTTTTTTCAAGAATATGCCCATTGGCCCAGGCCATATCAATTCTTGAAAAGGATTTGTGTCTGTTGGAAAAAAAAGTATACTCTCTAGAATTTCCATTTTTTTCTCTCCAGATATCTTTAAGACATAATAACTCTGTGCAGTCTCTGAATGATCTCGGTAATAAACAGGCTTTCCTATTTTTATAGTTTTGTCTTTTTTTGTTTGTATTTGTTTGTCTTTATTGTAATTTAATACACCATTAAAGTCTCCTATAAGTATAATGTTATCATTGTGATAATCCAGCAGTTGGTCAGAGAGTTTTTTATAAAAATCTGCTTTTCCATTATTTGGGGCATAAATACCAACGACTAATATGGAGATACCTTCCCAATTTATTTCCACCCCTAATAATCTCGTTTCTGAATCTCGGAATATTTCTTTTGGGGTTAACTTTTGTTTTATATACATAGATACCCCTCTCTTTTTCCTTCTATAACAATTATGGAAGCCTAGACCTAAAGTTTCTTTGTCTAAATATTTCTCTTCACCTTTTTTTATATGCGTCTCCTGAAGGCATATCACGTCGTTATTCTGCTTACGTAAAAATTCATAGCTTGTCTTTCTTTTTTTTGGATTGTTTAGACCATTGATATTGTTAGAGTAAATTTTTAAACTCATCTTTCCCTACGTAATCAGGTTTCTATATTATGTTAGAATTTTTTAAAGATGTAACCCCAATCAAAAAGAACCTTTTCAGAGGGGAGGTTTTTAAATCCAACACGGTCATTGTGTCACGTGGCGATATAGTTAACGATAGAAAAACGCAATGGAGAAAGACTTGGTTTGCTTGACTGTGAGGAGAGAAAAGAGCAAAAAAATTGTTATTTTAGGTATTATTTAATATCTACGTCTCATCCTTTGTGTATGAACAACGTCAATGTCATTTAACTGCTGAGTTAGAAACATTCCAGGAACATCTCTATATGATTCAAAGAATCCCCATAATACCTCTGGCTTATTTAATCCCTTGCTTTAATGAATGAATAAGTGAACAAAACTAATATTAAAGTGTCCTAAATAAGACAAAACTGACCTACTCGGGGGGGGGGGGGATTTTCCCTTAAAGAGTTACGTGTTCCTAATAATAAAAAATTAATAATGGTAAGGATGTCATATCTTACCCTTTCTCCCAGTTTGAGGCGATATAGGGTATTAAACCAGTCCAAGGTCTTTCTTTGCCCTCTTCATGAAGTCATCCATTTTTAATACTGTGTCGATGTCCAGGTCTTTTCCCTTCCAGGTAAAGGTGATGCCCTCGATCATATTCCATTTGTAGCAAATCCCCTTTCTCTTTAAGGTGTCTGTCAGTGGGCGATAGTCTTGACGTATTTTTAGGATAGTCTGTGGCAGTTCTTTCAGGAGCAATATTTGCTGACCATCGATCTGTATTTTTTGCTTGGCTTGTCTATAAAGAATTTCATCTTTTATGGATTTTTTTGTTAAGATTATTATAATATCCTTAGGATATTTTCTTTGCTTAGCCACACGTGTGTTGATCCTAAACAGTTGATCTATTTCTAAGTTCAGGTCTTTTTCTTCCATTGAGATGAGCTCAGCCAAAGCTGGGATAATTATCCCTTTTAAATTTTCTTTTTCAGTTTCTTTCAGACCTTTTAGTCTAATAATGCGCTCCTTTTGTCTCATTTCTATAAGTAACATTTTATATTCCAGGTCACTCAGTCTTCTCCCTTGCCTGGCTTGTCTTCCACTCCAGCTAATTGTTCTTTAGTGTCTTTTATGTCTGATCTCATTTGCAAAATGACTTCTTCCAGTTTTTTGACTGAAGTAAGTTCTTCCTCTATCTTTCCTAGTCTTTCTTGGGTGGCTTCTTGGATAGCCATGATTTTTTCAAACATTTGTTCCACTTTAGATGTGGGTTCTAAGACACTTTTATCAGGGGTTTTCCCTTCTCCATTTCCTGCTTTTGTGTTGGCACGTCTTGAAGCCATAATGCACTGTCTTTTGTCTTTCCTGGAGTGGCAGGTCTTCCTTAACTATACCTTAAGATTCAAAGTGACACCATTAAACTTGCCTCCCCCCTTTTTTGGTTCTGCTTAGGGGAACATATATTGTGGGTGTTCTGTATTAAGAGAAATACGATATTTCCCCTCTACTTCAGTTTTTTTTTCCTGGCTCTGTTCTTACGTTTTACATTAAAGCTTTGAATGCAGTGAGAGCCGATCCTCCCCCGTGATGCTGCAATTCACCTCTGTTTACCCAGGATTTAAAGCTATAGAGCTATAAAACCGTCACAGACCTCATATATAATGTGCAAACGAAGCTGGAGTGCACTAAGGAGGGTAATTAAGTAATCACTTCTTTGTTTACTCACTGCGCTCTGTATTTTATGCCGTTTGCTTTTACCACGTTTGTTTTAGGTCCTCTCTGCTACTGCCGCTGCTGTTGCTTTCTTTCCTTTATGTATTCAGTTGTAATTCACGTCTGTTTTTAACCTTATGTCTTCCTGTGTTGATATTTTACTTACTTGGGAAGTATTCTCGCTTCTGTTTAGATTATATTGGAGAAAGCTTTGCTGCTTCCTCCCTTTGTCTTTGAAGTTTAGTGTTGAGCTGTAGGGCTAAAGGGTGCGTTCTAATGGCGGGCGCCCCTCTCTCCTTTACCGCACAGGAACTACTGTTTTCAGCTTGCTCAGTTTCTTCTTTACCAGTAGCTCCCGGTTTTGTTTGAAAAGCTTCTCCCCACTTTCATATGTGAGGATGGGGTCTTCCAGAACTTCTGGGACCCTTGTTGCTAGTCAAAGGAGAGATAAAAGTTGCGAGCGGCTTGTGAAGCTGCTGCTGCCCCGTTCAGCGTGGCATCGGAAGTCCACCTTGTTAGCCCTAAATATTGTTTAACCTGTTCAATCTCTTGTCCAGCAATTTTCCACATTTGTTTTTTCCAGGACTTAGCAAAAACCATTATTTTTTATTTTTCAAAATTGATTTCCAATTTATTTGGTTTGCAGTAATCAACACATCTAACAGTCGTATAAGTTCAATTCTCGAGTGTGACAGAATGCATCATCTGGGTAGAGCAATACAGGTATACAGACATTACACAGTTTTGGGATATGTCCATTTATTTCTGCCAAAGTTGTTGCCAAATCATTGATAAATATATTAAATAGAATTGGAGCCAGGATGCATCCCTGTTTCACACCTTAATTTATTATTATTATTATTGTAGACTTCACAGCTGCCAGATCTTTAGCTAGTTGTTGGCCTTCATTACAATTCGAGCCTCACCCAGAAGCCTAGGAAGTTGTAATGTATTGGCATAGTATTCGTGCGGATCCCAGCAGGGCTGCCTTCTGAATTTGACAGATGTTAATTTTGTCAATTCGAAGATGTTTCAAGTGCTGCCCTAGTGTTTTTGGGATGGCGCCCAGCGTGCCGATTACCACTGGGACAACCTCAGCTGGTTTGTGCCACAGACACTGAAGCTCGATTTTCAAATCGCAGTATCTAGTGACCTTGTGTTCTTTTTCAATGACCCTGCTGTCACCGGGGACTGCTATGTCGATGATGCTCACTTTCTTGTCCTCGATCACGGTGATGTCTGGTGTATTGTGTTTCAACACTTTGTCCGTTTGGATTCTATTATTGTTGTTGTTATTGTTATTATTATACACATAGCAACACAGCACAAGTGCCTGGAATTCATCTCTGAATATCGAGTCCTTCCCAAGGACCTAGGATATTAGAGGTATTTGCGTAGAATATGTGCAGTTCCTAGAAGTGCTGCTTTCTGCAGCATGTGGACTGATGTTCTGTCCAAGTTCAGGCTTTCCAGATGTTTTTCAAGATTTCTTGGGATTCCTCCTAGAGCACTGACTACTGGTGGGATTACTGTTGTTCTTTTTTGCCACAATAGTTCAACTTCAATTTGTAGGTCCTTGTATTTTGTGATCTTTTCCAGCTCTTTGTCCTCTCCCCTTCTGTCAACTGGCACTGCAACATCTATGATCCAAACATGTTTTTTCTCTACCACTGTTATGTCTGGGGTGTTGTGTGCCAGGTGTCTGTCTGTCTGTATTCTAAAGTCCCAGAGTATTTTTGCTTCTTCATTTTCTATGGTCTTCTCTGGCTTGTGCTTGTACCAGGTCTTGCTACAGGGCAGGCTGTACTTTTTGCAAAGGTTCCAGTGCACCATTGCTGCTAGCCTATTGTGACGTTCGAGATAGTTAGTTTGGGCTATTTTCTTACAACAGCAGATGATGTGCTCCACAGTTTCATCACCCTCTTTGCAGAGACGGCACTTTGGGTCATTGTAGGACTTTTCAATTCGTGTCTTTATTGCATTTGTTCGTAATGCTTGCTCCTGGGCAGCAAAAATCAGGCCTTCAGTTTCCTTCTTTAGAGTTCCCCTTCTGAGCCACTCCCATGTTTTCTTGCTGTCAACCTTTCCTTCAGTGTTCTTAAAGTACTGCCCATGGAATGGCTTGTTTAGCCACTGTTCTTTTCGTGTTTTAAACTGTTGGACTCTATACTCTTTTGAGTTTTTGGCTTTCAGCATCTCAAACTTGTGGACTTCTTTCAATTCTGGCTCTTGACTTTCTTGGATGTATTCTTTCAGGCCTCTTTTCTCGTCCTCTGCTGATTGCTTGACGTGGAGCAGTCCTCTTCCTCCTTCTGACTTTGCTAGGTAGAGTCTGTCTACATCACTTCTTGGATGCAGTGCTCGATTGATGGTCATAATTTTCCTTGTTTTTCTGTCCAGGATGTCCAATTCGGTTTGTTAATTCTGCCAGCAGTGTAGCGTACTACAGGCACCACCCAAGTATTAATTGCCTTTATTGTATTTCCTCCATTTAGCTTTGATTTCAAAAATTTTCTTACCCTTTTAAGATATTCCTTCCTAATTGCGCCTTTTTCTGCATGCTTGATGTTCTCTGCTTGCAGTATCCCCAAGTATTTGTAGCTTTCATTCACTGGTAAGCTCTTTATTTCTATGGCATTTGGCATATTCACACCTTCACATGTTGCAAGTTTACCGTTACTGAGTTCCAAAGTTGCACACTTGTCGAGTCCAAAATCCATTGCAATGTCAGTGCTAAAGACTCTCACTGTGTTCAGTAGTGACTCAATCTCTGCTTTTGATTTTCCATAGAGCTTTAGGTCATCCATGTATAGAAGGTGTGAAAGTTTTGGTGAGTTTCTTGCTGTCTGATATCCTTGACCTGTTTTCTTCAGAATTATAGACAGCGGAATCATTGCAATGATGAAGAGTAGTGGGGACAGGGAGTCTCCTTGGAATATTCTCCTTCGGATGTTGACTTCCCCTATTCCTGCTCCATTGACTATTCTGTTTCTGCCACAATTACTTTACGGAGCTCCAATCTGGGGAGCAAAAACCGCTGAGAAATTAGAGAGTGTTCAATCTTTGTTTCTTCGTCGTTTATTGGGTCTTCCAAACTCAGTCACGTATCAAGTTCTTTGTTTAGAAACCGGAGCCAAGACAATTTTTTCCCGGGTTTGGCTCTCTTTGTTTAAATACTGGCTTCGCCTTCATTATAGAGCCCTCCCGGGCAGTCTCACATATTTTCTGTTAAGCGACCACTTCCACTCCACCTGGCACACCAAAATTATCAAGCAAATAAACAACATAGGTGTATCTTTTGACCAACTCCTACTGATGGACGAAAGACAGGCTTTCGGAGTTTTGAAACAACGTACTCTTGACATTGAAGGGCAGCTTCTCACAGCTGGAGCCTGCAGAACTTGTTCCCCACATTTTATGGCATTTCACCACCATTGCCGGGTTTTATGGCTAAATATATGAGTAATTTAATCAATCCACATCTCCGCAGATATTTTATGCTTGCTCGGCTAAATGTGTTACCGACTGCCCAAACAAGAGGCAGATATCATGGCATCCCACAGGAGAACAGGACTTGTTCCTGTGCAGCGGGCCTACCCGAAACAACTGAACACGTGCTCCTTCATTGCAAAGATTTGGCAGTCTATCGGTTGCTTTTTCTCGAGGCCATCTTGAAGAAATTTTCAGTGAGATCAGACAAGGAAATAGTTTCACACCTGCTTAGTGACCATCATCCCCACACTACTGAATCAGTTGCCAGGTTTTTAACAAAGGCACTTGGATCAAGAGTGAAACCTTTGTGTAAATTTTAGTCAATTGGTTTTAACATAATCTGTATTTTACCACTCTTTATATGCCATTAAAGGTTTTGTATTTGTATTTGACTATTCTGTTTTCCAAGTGTGCATTGCATTCTTGACCAATTTCTTGATGTTTTCACTGACTCCAATTATCTCCAGGCAGTGAAGTATCCAACTGTGTCGCAGTGAATCGAATGCTTTCCTGTAATCAATCCAAGCTACATGCAAGTTGGTTTTCCTTCTTTTGCAATTCTCAAGGATAATTTTATCTATGAGCAGTTGATCTTTTGTTCCCCTACTGTTTCGTTTGTTTCCTTTTTGTTCTGGGGGATGCAAGTTCTTTCCTTCCAGGTGGTCTTGTATTGCATCAGCTAATATGCCAGTAAAAATAAAAATAAAAAGAATTTGTTGTTATTATTATTATTATCATTATTATTATTTCAATTTGGTATACCGCCCCATCCCGTGAGGGCTCTGGGCAATGAACAACATGATCAGCATAAAATACAAATAATAAGAGGAGTGAGTAAATAACAACCAATAAATAATACCTAACATTAAGAACTCAGCCCCATAAACTCTAAAATATCAATTTAAAACAGCGATTGCTACATTAAATTGGCGTCCCGCAAAAACCTTTTACAGGGATGTCATCAATAAGGCTGATTCCGCACGGGCCAAAAACAGCAGTGTGAAAACGATGTGAAAACAGTATAAAACCTTTTACACCATTTTAAACCCTTTTACACCATTTTCACACTGTTTTCACACTACTTTTGGCCCATGCGGAATCAGCCTAAGATGGCCTTCATTTGAGTATTTGCCCTGACTGCTTGTGTTAAAGTTGTTTGATCAATAATAAGAGTCTGGCATCTATATTTAAACATATCAACTTTCTAGAAGTAAACTTCTAGAAACTGTATCAAAAGCTGCCTTCAGATCTAAAAAGGCCGTAAATAGCTTAGTTGCACCTTTTAAAAAACTTCTTTCTGCTAAATGCATGGTCCAAAGTTAATTTCTCCTTACAGAACCTAATTTGTTCTGGACCCAAAATGTTTGCATCTTGCAGCCACTTAATCAATTTTACTTGTAAAAATTTGAAATATAACTTACCAATAACAGATAATAAACTGATAGGTCGATAACTTGCTGGATTCAGGTTGTCTCCTTTTTTATAAATTGGCACAATTATTGCCTTTAGCCATGATTTTCAGATTAAATCTATTGAATTTACCTGAGTAAATAATGCAGCTAATGCTTGTATTGCCTTCGACAACACAGTGCAGCTAATTCTTGAGACCACCAAGTTGTATTTGCTTTGATCGTTTCTGGGATAATTAGATCTTCTCCAGGTGCTTTCCTCTGTTTTAATCCCACAATCCATGTGGATTTCATGTGATGTTACTGGGGGCCATTCTACCTCCTTACTATTGATGTTTTTCTCATAACACATTACTAAAATAAACTACCATATATTCAGGGAAATATATTATAAAAGTGGTTGAGTTAACTCAGATGATCTATGTATACTTTGCCAGTACATTTCAGGGTTGTTATTTCTTATGGATTGGATCAGCAAGTTCCGTTCATTCTCGACCTTGATGTTTTTCTTTCATAATCTCTTTGAGGTGACATCTCCAAATTTGTAAGAGGTCATAGACTTGTTTATCAAAATTACTTTGATAGGAACTATACAGCTTCTATTATCTTCAGACCCGGGGTCTGACAATCAGCTACTTGGACAAAGGTGTTTTTTTTTTAATTTATGATGCTTCAGGCATCAAATTTTGGCAGCTCTTTATTTCTCTTCGTTGCCAGGTTGACTGATAACAAAAGCATATTGAAAGCAGGGGAAACGTGGGTAAAAGGTGCCTGCTTTTTCAGTCTCAAAAGTGGTGTTGGTTCTTGTACATATCAACCTACTCCTGAATTCTTTAGAAAAGAAAAAAAATGTGGATTTGTTTTTTTTGTTCCAACTCATGTTATAGTTTCTTGACAATGTGATTAAAAGTGCCAAGGTAGTAAGTTTCTTTGATGGTTTCTTGAAAGGTGGACCAGTTCCTCAAATGTATAGTTAAGGCCCCAAATGGATTGGGGCTGCATCTTTCACTACTTTCAAGCTTGCCAGTAAGATTCTCATTACAAGCCCTGCTTTCTGTTGCTCAGTCTGCAGAGGTGTGACAGAACTTTTCCAGTGATGTCATCTTGCCTGAAGGTTGTTCTTCTCCTCATAATCTACCCTGTCCTCATTCATGTGCTAGATTTCTAATTAAGGTTTTGATCTAGACTGAGAAGGGGTTTATGAGGCCGTTTTATTCTGTGTTTTTAATGTGTAAAAGTGTGCTGCTGATAGCTTACCATTCAAAAAATGTGAGGGTTGTATGGTAGTTTTACACTTAAGTGACACCTTTGGACTATCTACAGTGCCATTTTTACATGCCAGTCTGGACCCAAAAATGCTAGTGAATATACGTAACATGGAGAACAAACAACTGATGTATAAAAGTATGTGTTAGTAATTCACTTAGTTGTTGCAATCTAGGTAGACAATTAAGAATACCCTGCTACTGTGAATTCTTTTTTCCCAAGTAATGAGTAATATCTTTGGGGGAGGGGAGGGGAGGGGATCTATATTCTTGAAGTTTGAACATTTGTTCTTTAGTGTTTGCGACTGTGGAGGCTCTAAGTAGGAGACTGGAGCAAAAGTCTCCAAGGAATTGGTCTGTTCCTTTTTTGTGGATACAAGCTCGCTTGCCATGCTGAGTTGCAGAGCATAAGAATCAATGTAGTGAAGAGCTGTTATTTGGTGGGTTTGTGATCAGATCTGCTGACATTTTCTTCACATGGAAAGCCTGGATTTGAGTGCAGCTAAATATCTTTTTTAATTCTGGAGAAAATTGAGTGGAGATGGAACCTTCTGAAATATCATCTTCCAGAATGATGAGTTAAATGGTCTTTTAAAAGCAGTGAGTTGGAACAATATTGTTGCAGCCAGTTGACCTTGCAGTAAATCCAGCAACTGAAGAATTACAGTAATATAATTGGTACTCCTCTGTCAGTTGCTTGTTCAGGAGTCCAATAAAGGGAGCTGACAGTACAGCAATGGCTTGGATCCCTTGGAGGTTTTCCAAGGTTGAATTATTAACGTCATTTATAGTTCACTTTTCTCACCAATACTCAAAGTGGATTACAAAATTTGAAAACATAATGATTCAAAACAAACAGCAAGTGGGTTATAAATATAGAAAATAGAAAAGCAACAATTTCTTATAATATAGGCAAAGAATGAAGGTAACAAAGCAATCTAGAGTTGATGTACCATGCTGAAAACTGGGTTACAAGAAAAGCTACTGTAAAAGAAAAGGTCACGTCCGTACAGGGCAGAGGGGAAGTCCAAGAGGAGCAGGCACTTGATATCTGCCAGGAGCATGGGAAAGCATTGGTACACCAGTTGTGTCTGGTAGATCAAGTTCATATTCCATATAAAGTTTCTACTTCTTTGTCTCGTTGAGTTTTAGCCATCTAGCTGTAGTTTTCTGTCTTGTTCAGCTGACATTCTTCCAGTTATCTCTTTTTTTGTACTTTATTTGGCCCTTTCTGTTTATGTTTGTACTTTCTGTTTATGTTCACCACATTCATTATCTTCTGCTTGTATTTTGTTAGGCTAATGAAGCTGCTTGCTGGTTAAGCAGACCCCATCAAATGCAGCTTTGCTGCTGATTAATCAAACTTAGCAGAAATTCAATAAATGGGGGAGTAGGGAATTTTTTTATCCCCCTCCCTCTAAAATGAATAATGTGTGCATGCCAATATCACTATGAAATGTGCTGAGTGAAATGAAAGATGAATCTGTGTAATCAAACCTTTTACTGGATCTACTTGCATATAGTAGATAATGAATGTGGAAATTCCTGAACATTTTCTGTAGAGGTTTATCAGTCACTGTTGTATTGTATCTAAATTTAGCATATCACACTTAATGTTTCTCAAGGTTTTGAGCTTCAAAACGAGGCCTTAGTGCAATCTGAGTTTTATAGAACTGCCATGTAGAAATCTCAGCATTACAGAATGTGTTGACCACATCACGTTATCTTGTTTACTTCTCCTTCTCATATCTTTCATCTATAGATCTTTGGTGATTATAAGTACTTTGGATGGGCGGATCGCTGCGCTCGACCCAGAGAACAGAGGTAGAAAACAGTGGGACCTCGATGTGGGATCCGGCTCTCTTGTCTCATCCAGCCTCAGCAAACCAGAGGTAAGAGAACTAGTTCTAATCTCCTCACTTGATGTGCAAATTTTTTGTTCTTTTAGCAAGACTTGATTTAAATCATGGTTTTCAATAGAAAGACTCATGGAAGTTGTGCAGTCAAGCATAAGCGGAACCTCTAAAGTTTTCTAACTCTTTTGGTAGAGTGAGGAGTTCCCACATCTCACTTGGATGCTAGAATTTTGCTCCCTTCAATTCCTCCTTTGCCACTGTGAAGTTAGGTTTATTTTCTCTCTTCTGTGAACGGGCCTGAGAAAAATGTTGTTGCCTTTGTTGAAGTGTTTAACAGCTTTGAACTTACCATGGGTGTTCTGTGTGCAGTTCCTGCTGCACTTGGAACTCTATTTCCTGCCCCAGTATGGCGTAACAGGTGCTTTTCAAGAAATGTATTGGTTATGTTCATCAGTCTGGACCATCTTTGTACTACAGCCTCTGTCTTGTGTGTCTCAGGGAATCTTGTAATATGATGGTAAGTACTACATGGAAGAGGTGTACACTTAAGGCACATAGCAACAGGGTGTTTTGAAGATTCCTGCAAAACTATTCACTGTGTGGATCATGAAGGAGAAGATGTAGAAAATATATATTCTCTCTGTTAAAACGAAACCAGAACTGATTGTGGTACAGTTCATGAATGGTTCATATTAAAGGTATAAAGCTGAAGAAAAAAGCCCCAAACCTAAGCAACATTTCTAAAAAGTTTTAAAAACCTGATAAAGATAGGCTTCATTGCCAAATGAATGGGAACTGGAAGAATTGCAGCTTGAAATCCAAGATAGCAATGAAGAATACGTAAAGGCTATTCTTGCAGCCAAAAAACCCTGAAAAGCCTTGATGGAGTACTAATGGAACTCTTCAAATTGCTAAAGATTGGCAAAATGCAAAAACAGAAGGTGACAATGGAATCAGAAGTCTAAATGGAGTGTTCCAATGACTTGCACACTGACACAGAGAAATATTATAACCAGCATAAAGATATATTGGTTCACTTTTTATTACTGCCCACAGACCATTCAGAAACAGAATAAAACAGATAAAAAGCACTCACTAATATAAAATTAATTGCATAAAACATGTCTCTTCACATTTGGTGTAAAGAAATAGAGAATAAGAAGAAAGGAAGAATGAGAGTTCTGTTCCACAAGGTCCAAAAAGACAAATGAGTGGGTTCTAGATCAAATCAAGCCTGAACTATCTGTAGAAGTTAAAGTGACTAAACTGAGGCTATCATACTTTGGTCCCATTATGGGAAGACAGGAACCACTGGAAAAAATACAGTAATGTTGGGAGAAGTAGAAGGTAGCTGGAAAAGAGGAAATGAGCTGGATTGCCTCTATGAAGGAAGCCGTGGCCCTCAATTTGCAAGACCTGTGCAAGGCTTTTTATGATAGAAAACTTAGGAGGACATTAATTCATAGGGTTGCCATGAACCGAAAGTGACTTGACAGCACTTAACACACAGCTGCCAATTTGTGAATTTTACATAACTTTCCTAATTTACTGTATTTTGTTTGTGTGTGTTTGTGTATATAAAAGTGTCATCAAGTCACAGCTGACATTCGGCAACCCCTCATAGGGTTTTCAAGGCAAAAAATGTTCAGAGGTGTTTTGCGGTTGCCTGCCTATTCAGCAACCTTAGACTTTCTTGGTGGCCTCCCATATACTTGCTAACCGAGGCAGACCTTGCTTACCTTCTGAGATCTGATGATATCGGTCAGCTCTGATGGGATAGTTTTTAGGGCCCCTTCCAAAGTGGGCTGGGGAATCTGCCTGTAGGAGCGGTGTGCGGGCACACCAGTGGATCTGCCTTCCCCCGGGCACTTGCCCCCGCAGAGGGGTGAGTCTGCCAGCATGCATCTGCCGCAGCCCTACTAGTGCTGGAACACTGTCCCAGACTCTGCACTAGCATCCCAGTGCCCCTGCCAGTGTAGTAGGGGAGGGCTGGGGGCATGGCCAGGGGAGGAGCCAACATTAGTCAGCTTCCTCCCATCTATTCGCTGCCTTACACCGGCAGCTGATACTTTAGACTTAAGCCATTGAAAAAGTGGCATAAGTCTGTCAAGCGCCATGGGGACTTCTCGGCAGTAAGGAGGGTTTTTTCCCACTTTGCAAGCTTCCCTATCCTGCCAGGAAGCCTCTATGGAAGTGGCAAGAGGACCTGGCCACTTGGATGGGGCTTCCTGTGATGCATTTTACTGTATCTTGCACTGTATACATCATAGTGGGCCACATAATTTAAAAAAAATCTAATTAAAGATAGAAGATTTAATGTGTTTTTAAGTATGTGTGGGGTGCTGTTGGGAAATGTGAAAGAATAGGAAACAATTTAAGACAACCTTTTGATGGTGACTTTTAAACCACTATGTAGCCTACATCTAATGTTCAGAGTAGCTTGTATAAATCAGTGAGAAATCCTTGTGAGGCTTGTTACTACATTGTAACCTTGTTTTCTCTCTTTCTGACCCGGCTCAGAACTACAATTCAGACGTTTATAGAGCTAAGTGCAACCTGGCATTAAGGTGCAATCTCCATTCCCAGCGCAGCTTCAGTATCTGCATCTCCCTGCTCAATATTGCTGCAGCAGAGTTTAGGAGCTTCTCATGAGTTCTTTCTGGAGAGCTGGTTTTCCTCCTCATTTTTAAGCAATCTTTTCTGTCTAGTCATCTTTTCATTTTCTGTCTTTTCTGATCAGTCATCTTTTCCTTTTACTGTAGTCCATAGGTGTCAAACTCGCGGCCCTCCAGATGTTATGGACTACAGTTCCCATCATCCCCTGCCAGCATCATGGAGGGCCGCGAGTTTGACACCTGTTCTGTAGTCGTTCTATAATAGTTTTTGTCACTGGGTGTCTGCCTCTTTTTAAAAATTGTAGTTCTTTGGAAGGAAATTCCCCTTGATGGACAGCCAGAGCTGCTGTCTGTTGTGTCTTGGCTAGATTTAAAAGTTAGACTTCTTTGCTGCAAAGAGACCATGTCAAGAACAAATGTAAGATGTGTTGTGGAAGAGCACCTGTCAACTTCTGGTGACCCTGGCTCATAGTTATGCTTTAGTTTCTGTGCCTCAGAGGCCCTGTGCAGGAGATGAAAGTGGAAGGAAAACTCTCTGGATTAGATTTAAACCAGTAATGAACAGAAATGTTATAAAGAAGCTGTTAGAATTCTGTATCTGTTCAGGATGTCAAGGTGCTTGAACTCATACTAGAGCTGGAATTGATTTCAAAGATGCCTCTCTTGGCAATCCTGAGAACTACTTCTTTGCATCTTGATATGGCTCCTCTGCACAGGGCCACGTGGAGGATTCCCCCAAGACACATTCCACGTGCTTACTATTATATGTTCTGGGGCCCCATCTTGCTCCCCTCATCCTCAGTACTGAGGCCCATCCTGTCACTCTTCACCAGGCTCTCCATGAAGTCTGTAGAGACCCGCAATACGAGGAAGATCACCGTGATGCCCCTTTCAGTTCACGCAGAGTGCCTACCACTCTCTTTCTCAGGTTTAGGATTACAAGTAGGCCAAGCTGTCACACATTGCAGCCATTTCTTGTCACCTTTTAAAATCTCTTGGTAGCCATGACCATTTCACCTCTCAGGTTCTTTCTCCCACTCTAAGGCCCTTTCCGCACGGGGCCAAAAACAGCAGCCCAAGGATGGAAAAACACCGGTCCCTGGGCAGCCGTTCGCACAGGCAGCCGTCCTGTGCGGCCCCCGAGTGGCGTGAAGGCACCGCTTTCCACCTCCCTTCCCAAGGGAGGTTTTTGGAAAGCGGTGCCTTCCCATCGGCATGGTGCAAACCACACCACACCGCAGGCACTGCTTTCCCGTCCCCCCCACTCACCTCGTCCTCCAGCGTCGGTCTGGAGGGCTACTGAGACCCGCCCATGCTGCCCTCCGACCCCTGGAGGTCTGAGGGCAGCAAGGGCAGGGTCCCTGCAGCCCTGCAGATCAACGCTGGAGGACGAGGTGAGTGGGGGGGACGCAGAAGAGGAGCCGCCTCTTCTGTGCTGGCGTCTGCGGGGGCCGTTCGCATGCTCCCGTGTGAACGGCCCCCTCCCCTCCACCAGCATAATTCCTGCCGGTGGAGGAGCGCCCTTTCCGTTGTGCGGAAAGGGCCTGAGAGACATCAGCCAACAGAGCAAGCAGCCCAGAATAGCAAGCCTTCACTCAACACATTTCACTGAGGTTATGGGGGTTGGGGCTCATGCACTGTTTCACTGACAAGCTGCTCCCATGTATTCATATCTTAAAATACATATAGACTAAAATCTTCAATTGTTTGTGTTTCTTTCCCTGAGATATGCAGCCCACATTGTTAAACAAACAAGGGGTCAACTTTGATTTATGGTTTGAGCATAACACTAAGGTTTCAGTGTTTTGATACGTTTGAACTGTTTCCCTCTTCCAACAGTTGGGGTCCGTTGTTACAAATTGACTTCACATTTTGCTTTAAACTGATCTTCACCTGTGCTTCAGTCAGGCCCTCTTCCTGCTAGCTGCCACTCCCCAATTTCTCTCTCAACTGCTGTTTTCCAGCAGCCTCTCCTCAACATTCCATCAGCTTTACTTGGTCACTTCTAGGGGGAGCTGGAATCTACCTTCTCAGTTGCAATCACTTTCCTTTTAAATCATCTTAATTAGGTACCCCGCCAAGCTTGTATCCACATGGATAGATTAGATAAAGTCCAGGCCAAGAGTTACTTTCTCTTACTGTTGTATACAAAGCTATGGTTTCTCCCATGTACAATCAGGAATGGGAAATGAAATTGTGGCCTGCAGTATAGCTACTAAAGCTGAAGAGCTAGGCCCATGTGATAAAAATGGCTGTTGGGGCGAAACAAAGGCTACAAGAAAGCATTTTTGCAGATGTATTTACTTTGCAGCAATAATGATGAATCCAGAATAAACCCTAGACTCTTGACTATCAGCAAGACCCCACGCCAAATTGGGTCCATTCCTAGATTTTAGTTGCTATAATGTATTTTTGTTTTGTCTTTTAACAATACTTAGGAATTTGATTCTTTCTAGGTATTTGGGAACAAGATGATAATTCCTTCCTTGGATGGAGACCTTTTCCAGTGGGATCGTGACAGAGAAAGCATGGAAGCTGTTCCTTTCACTGTTGAATCTCTTCTTGAGTCATCCTACAGGTTTGGAGATGACATTGTTTTGGTTGGAGGAAAATCCCTGACAACATATGGGCTGAGTTCATGCTCGGGAAAGGTAAAATGATAATCTTAGAGCGGTAAAACTTTTCCATTATTTGTGAAAGCTGAAGTTAATTTTAAATTTGAGACCCCCATATCAGACAGAGCTATCAAGCACAGCTAGTTTTCTGGTTTTCTTAGCTGGAGAACAAGGTCTTTTATGATTTTCATGTAAATTAAAATCTTACACTGATTTCTGTATTTAAGGATGGCACTTACAGTAAGTTTTATCTTAGTGAGTTATAGTTTTAAATCTATTGAGTTCAGGTGAAAATAGGCACATGTTTCATTGGAGACTTGGTTTGTTGCAAATGCAACAGATCCTTTTGTGTGTGTGGTGTAATTTTCTACAGCCCAAGAGTCCTCTTTGCTGAATGTTTGGTTTGCTGTGTAATAAACATAGATGAGTACAGGTGGAATTGTGGTAGAAGGGTAAAACTAATTCTGGCTATAAATGAGGTAGCTGTCAACAGGCCAGTCTTGAATGTACCTTTTCTAGGGAAGGAGATCGATGTGGTGGCACATCAACTCCTGGGTTTCCTGGATTACACATCTGGATTACCTTGACCATTTCCAGTCCATTTTCAGAGCTGGGTTTGGTGCCATGTCAGCTTTATTTGCACTGCTGGACAGTCTTTCTTTGAAGGTGAATGGGGACAGCCCTCCTTATTGATACTGTTGGTTCTTTTCTATCTGATTGAACACAAAGAGTCACCACTGGGGGCGCAGAATCAACTCAGGTGGGACTTGTCTTGTTGAGTACCCCAAATCTCTCCCCCATTCCCTGTATGAGACTGCTGGATGAGATTGTTCAGAGCCTTGGGATTGGGAGTCATCAATATGCAGATGACTCCCAACTCTGCATCTCATTTGGTCCTACAGAGACACCCATCTTTGTTTTAAACTGGAGCGTTGAGGTTGTCATCAGGTGACTAAAGCAGAATAAAGCAAAGCTGAATCCAGACAAGACAGAGGTAATGCTAGTCAGGAAACCTGACATTCTAGAACAGGGATGTCAAACTCATTTGTTACAAGGGCTGGATGTGTCATAAATGTGATTTAGTTGGGCTGAGCCTGGGGCGGGGGTACTGCCTCGGCAGATGAGCCCCCTGCAGGCTCCTCTTCCCTGATCAGCTCTGTGGTGAGGGTTGGATGCGGCAGCTGGTGAGCCCGCAGTAACCTTGCCAGCCCAGAACGGCCCTGGGGGAGGGTGGCTGCTGTAGTGGAGAGCCTGCAGCAACCTTGCCAGCCCAGATCAGATCAGAATGGAGGTGGGGGTGGGGGTAGCTGCCTGGATTGGCATGCCTGCAGAGGGCTTTCCAGGCCAGATTGGGAGTGGGGTGGTAGCTGCTTGGATCGCATGCCCACAGTGGACTTACCAGGCTGGAGTGGGAGGGTGGCTGTCTGGACTGTTGTGCCTGTAGAGAGCTCACCAGGCCAGATCAAGGGTGGGGGAAAGGTGAGTGCCTGGAGTGATGAGCCAGCAGCAGGCTCACCAGACCAGATCTGGAGCAGTTGGGGGCAGGGGGTTGCTCCAGCCAGGTACAGCGCCTGGGCCACATCCTGGACACCCCTGGTCATGGGCTGAATCCAGTTTGTCATAGATGGAACTGGTCTAAGCTGACCAACCTGCTGTGAGCTTGACAGCCAATACAGCTTCCACTTCTCCCACAATGGGCTGATCTGGCCTGGGGAGCCTGGCAGGGGCTTGTCAGACAAGGCAGCATCCCCACCCAGGCCCAGCCCAACTAAGTCACATGTATGCCATATCCAGCCCTCGTAACAAATGTGTATGACACCCCTGCTGTAGTTCCTAGCATCCTCTTGGTCTGTGGGGTGGCAGGCAGCTCTTCCTGTTACTGGGAAGGCTCAACAACAGCTGGAGAAGAGGTAACCTCAGCAGCAGACCTCTGCCCAGTATCTGCAGTTGCAGTCATCTGTGCAGGTGGTGCACCAGCAGCTGTCTCAACAAAGAGTGCTTTGCAGAGCTTATTCAATGCAACAATCCAGCCAGAGGTGGATGAGGTCTTCCTAGGTTGAGGGGGGGGGGGGAGCGGTAGCTGCCCTTCTCTCCTCCACCTCCTAGTCTTCTTTTTCACCCCTTAATCTTATTTCTCCTTTCTCCCAACGCCCCACTGTGGTCCTTTAACAATGCTTATTGTTCCCCTAAGCCAAACTCTGTCTAACTAACACAGGGGTCTGCAACCTGTGGCTCTCCAGGTGTTCATGGACCACAAGTCCCATCAGCCCCTGCCATCATGGCCAATTGTAGTCCGTGAACATCTGGAGAGCCACAGGTTGCAGACCCCTGAACTAACACAACCTAGTTATCTCTCCTGCACTGCAGCCTAACAACACTTGAAAGCTTTTTAAAGAACCTTCCTTCAGAAAAACGAAGGCTTTGTTTTGTAAAAAGTTGCCTAACCTAACCTTGCTTCAAAGTGTGGTATTCCTTTTCTTTAAAAAAAACCCCTATAATTACCTAGTGATTTCCTATTTTAAAACCTGTCTAAGATTAACCTGCAACTATCCTGGAGATCGAATGTCAACGCTTTTTAAAAGGTCAAAAGTAATTGCATAAAATTTGTCCTGACTCCTCCACTGCAATCTCCCCAATTCCAAATAAAGGAATTGAGAAGAGCTCCTCTACAGCCTGAACTGATGAACTGGTTATCTAAGGCTGCTGCACGCCTTAGTGTTAGAATATTATGGGTTAAAATTTTTGATATTGTATACAGCTTGAAAGAATGGTGGCCAGAAACTATTGGTAATAATTGTATGTCAACGTTTATTTTTATCAATATACTGAATTATTAGAATTTGGTTGTTACTTTACAGAATATCACTTATATAAATATGTTGGTGTCTGAGTGCTTAGAATTGTATCATAGACAAGATCCACTTTCCATTTTTCCATTTTTCTTTTTCTATTGTTTTTATTGTCTCCTTTATTTTCTGTTGTTGAGATTTTTTAAAGAAGTTTTTAAGGCAACCTAACAAATTATTTCCAAGCTCAGAGCACACACTGAAAAGGTAGGCTATCCACTGGTGCATTAGGCAGCCAGTACACCAGCAGTATTGCCATACTGTCTATGGTATTCCATACTAGGCCTATACAATCAATGACAGCGTTCATTGGGGCAGGGGCTGCTCTGAAGGAAAAAGTCTCTCAATTAAGCATTGCCTCAGCCCCGGGCTGGTGGATGACCAAGAAGCCTGGCAGTGTAAGCTCTTTCAGGGCAATTGTTTCACCCTCCCTGACCTAAGTCTTCGTCATGCTCACCTGGTACACAATCTGTGCCACGAGATAATCCCATAATGTAATGGTCCTATTATTTATGGATCTGACATTACATTAGTCCTTGGAGAAGGATACAACTTCCCAGGCTTCCCAGGCAATGAGAAGTATGTATAAGACTTGTCTCTTTGCAATAAAATCCCATGTCATGGGATGGGATGAAGGTGAGATGGGGGCAGACTTGTCTATATCTCTCCCTCCTTATCTCATTAGGTCTTCTAGCACCAAGAAGTCTCCTTCTGAGCCTGGCAGGCTGACTGTATCTGGGAGAAGGTCAGGCACCCGCAGAAGGCAGGGATGTGGGGGTGGTGAGTGTCACATATGTGTGGTGGCCATATATATTAGGGGTCATGGGGTTCCAGGCTTTTCACTTCACTGTTGGTCCACTCGTTTACTCCTTTCTTTGGGGTTAGCTTCTGATCCATGCCTGAGTTTTCTGTTGGTTAACTTTGTCTCTTGCTGTGGCATGGGGTCACGGGTGGCTCTTTGTGACACTAGGAAAATGAACTTTACGGTGCCCAGCTTTCTGCTTTGTAGTTGTAATTTTGAAAATTACTAGAATAACAGATAACAGAAATAAAAGCTACTTTTAAGTTTGTTTAGGATAATTTCACTTAGTCCAGTTTCTCCGGCCTGTGCTGGTTTCCGTTCTTCCCTTTTACTGCCAGGACAACCCTGTGAGAGAGAGGTCAGGCTCAAGGCCACCCGGGAAGCTTAAGGGCACAAGGGGGATTTGAACCAAGGTGTCCAACCCTTTCACCAATGTCCCAAGCTGGCTGGTCTAGTGTCGTGGTTGCCAATGTCCGACATGATCTTGGAAATCCCCAGTTCAAATCTTGCCTTGTCCTTATGGTCTCTCACTAGGTGGCCTTAAGTAAGCCATTGTCTTTTCAACATTTCATCTGTAAAAGAATATAAAAATGTTGTTCTATTGCATGATTTTATAAAGATTACCAAGACTTGTTAACAAAGCCTATCCTGCTTCCCAGGTACAACTTTAAAAGTGGCTTATAATAACAATGCAAGTGCTCAGCAGGGTGAACTGTACTGGGCACTCCAAAGTTCAGTATCATTTCAGTGGTTGTTATCTTAGAAAGAAAGAGAAATCTAGAACACTTTGCAGAATCCATCTCTACTTGTGCGGTAAAATGAAAAAAATGTTTCTGCATAATCTGTAAAGCTGTACTTCTTAACCAAGATCTGAGAAAACTAAGGTGATCATTTACTTCCTAGGTGAAGTACATATGCTCAGCGATGGGCTGTCGCCGCTGGGAGGATGATGAGGTAGAACAGGAAGACATTCTTCTCCTGCATCGGACACAGAAAACAGTTCGAGCTGTTGGGCCCCGCAGTGGCAATGAGAAGTATGTATAAGACTTGTCTCTTTGCAATAAAATGTAAAAGCAGCATTTATGGCTTTAAACATTCGATTTAAATTTTTGTTCTTTGAATATTTGTTTATCTGTGACTAGAATCTAGATTAATTGATATTGGATATCAATACCAGGTATGAAGGACAGTTTAATATTAGGAATATATTATCGTCCCCCTGACCAAAGTGCACAAGAGGATTTTGAGATGGAAAAGGAAATTAGAGAGGCCAACAAAAACAAAAATGTAGTGGTAATGGGTGATTTTAACTATCCCCATATAAACTGGAAAAATTCATGTTCAGGTCATAGTAAGGAGAGAGCTTTCCTGGATATACTAAATGACTGTGGCTTAGAGCAGATGGTTGTGGAACCAACTCGGGGAGAGGTGATCCTAGATCTAATTCTATGTGGGACCCAGGACCTGATGCAGAAGTCAGTGTTGTTGAGCTGATAGGGAACAGCGACCACAATGCTGTCAGATTCAGTATCTCTGCATGCGAACAAGTGACAACTACTAATGTAGTTACATTCGCCTTCAGAAAGGGAAATTTCTCAAAAGATGAGGGTGATAGTGCGCAGGAAGCTGAAAGGGAAAATCAAAAGAGTCAAAACTGTCCAAGATGCCTGGAGGTTATTTAAAAACACAGTAATAAAAGCTCAGCTGGAATGTGTTCCGCAGGTTAGGAAAGGCAGCACCCAGTCCAAAAGAAAGCCACCATGGTTAACAAGAGAGGTTGAAGAAATTATCAGAAAAAAGAAAATGTCTTTTAGAAAATGGAAGTCCAGTTTGACTGATGAAGAATATGAGAGGGAACACAAATGGTGGCAAAAGAGAAGCAAGTTAGCTGTAAGGGAGGCAAAAAAGGATTATGAGGAACGTATGGCTGCGAACATCAAGACCAGCAACAAACAGTTCTTCAAATACATCAAAAGTAGGAAGCCAGCGGTAGGCCCGTTAGATGACAAAGGAACAAAGGGTGTGCTGAAAGATGACAGGGAGATTGCAGAGAAGCTGAATGAATTCTTTGCATCTATCTTCACCCAAGAGGAGGTGAGGAAAATTCCTGCACCTGAACCAAGCTTCTTAGGAGGCGAATCCGAGGAACTAGCAAAGATAGTGGTAGACAAGGAAGAAGTTCTGGCAGCCATTGATAAACTAAATGCTACCAAATCCCCTGACCCAGATTGCATTCACCCAAGAGTGAAGCTCAAGCATGAAATTGCTGATCTTCTCACATTATTATGCAATTTATCCCTGAAATCAGGCTCCATCCCCGAAGACTGGAAGATGGCCAATGTCACATCAATCTTTAAGAAAGGATCTAGGGGGGACCCGGGAAATTACAGGCCAGTCAGTTTGACATCTGTTCCTGGTAAATTAGTAGAATCTATCATTAAAGATAAAATTATAAAACATGTAGAAAAGCAAGACCTGCTGAGGAAGAGTCAGCATGGCTTTTGCAGAGGCAAATTGTAAGGAATTCCAAAGAGCAGAAATAAAAAGGCTTTTGATTATAAGTCCGTTTATTCAGACATCCTGGAAAGCACACACACACGACATGGCAGGAATGAGCAACCCCGCTCAAACAACAGGTTATAATGCTGACTAACCCATCCCCCCGGCTCCGTTCTCATGAGAACGGAATTCTACTATGCAAAAGCGAGATAAGCATTCTCACAAGGTTGGTGCAGGTCCTGGCCAGACGCCCGGCCAAAAGAATCTCCGTCAAGGCCAGGTTAGGCTGTAAGGGAAACAAGAACGACTGAGATCCTTACACAAATCCTGTCTTACAAACTTACTAGAGTTATTTGAGGGTGTAAACAGGCATGTGGATAAGGGGGAACCAGTGGACATTGTCTACTTGGATTTCCAAAAGGCTTTTGACAAAGTTCCTCACCAGAGACTATTGAGAAAACTCAGCAATGAAGGAATAAGAGGGGAAGTCCTCCTATGGATTAAAAACTGGTTGAGAAACAGGAAGCAAATTGTGGGTGTAAATGGGAAATTCTCACAATGGAGAAATGTAGGGAGTGGAATTGTCCCAAAAGGATCTGTTTTGGGACCAGTGCTTAACTTTGAAAGCGTATATTCATAAATATTGACCATAGAAGTAGGGAGTACCGCCGTAGCTTATGGTGGCCCAAGTTTGCAGATGATACCAAAATTATGTGAGTGTGTTGAGAACCGCCAAAGAATTGCAGAAAGAGGCTCCAAGTGGACCTTGATAAATTGGGTGATGGTGGGCTAAGAAATGCCAAAATGCAGTTCAATGTAGCAAAATGTAAAAGTGATGCACATAGGGGCAAAAAATCCAAACTTCACATACACGCTACAGAGGGTCAGTGCTATCAGTCACAGACCAGGAAGGGATTTGGGCGTCTTAGTTGATAGTTCCATGGGAATAATGTCAGCCAACTCAATGCCATGGCAGCTGTAGAAAAAAGGCAGACTCTATGCCAGGGGATAATTAGGAAAGGAATTGATAATAATAAAAGGCTTCTGCAAAGATTGTCATGCCCTTGCCATATAGAAGCAGTGGTGCGAGCCACACTTGGAGTACTGTGTTCCAGTTCTGAGTAGCCACATCTCAAAAAGGAATATTGAAGAGATAGAAAAAAGAAGTGTCAGAGAGAGGGACACGAGGATGATTGAGGGACTGGAGCACCTTCCCTTATGAGGAGAGGCTGCAGCGTTTGGGACGGGGTTTTCTTTAGTTTGGAGAGGGAGGCGTCTGAAAGCTGGCTATGATTAGAGAGATCCTATAAAATTATGCATGGGGTAGAAAATGTTGATAGAGAGAAATTTTTCTCTCTTTCTCACAATACTAGAACCAGGGGGCATCCATTGAAAATGCTGGGGGGAAGAATTAGGACTAATAAAAGGAAACACTTGCTTCTTCGCATAGCGTGTGATTGAGTATTTGGAATATGCGTCTGCCACAGGAGGTGAGAGTGGATGGCCACTAACCTGGATAGCTTTAAAAAGGGCTTGGACAGATTTATGGAGGAGAAGTCGATCTATGGCTACCAATCTTGATCCTCCTTGATCTCAGATTGCAAATGCCTTAGCAGACCAGGTGCTCAGGAGCAGCAGCAGCAGCAGAAGGCCATTGCTTTCACCTCCTGCACGTGAGCTCCCAAAGGCACCTGGTGGGCCACTGCGAGTAGCAGAGAGCTGGACTAGATGGACTCTGATCTGATCCAGATGGCTTGTTCTTATGTTCTTAATTTAAAGTCAGAAAACTGATCAGTTAGTTTAATTATGTGAGAGCCAGCATGGTGTGGTGGTTAAGGTGCTGGAGTGAGAACTGGGAAACCCAGGTTCGAATTCCCACTTGCACCATGGAAGCTTGCTGGGTATCATTGGACCAGTCATACACTCTCAGGCTTGACCCTGGCTACTGTTTGGATGGGAGACCTCCAAGAAATACCAGAGGTGAGATGCAGAGGCAAACAATGGCAAACTGCCCCCAGCCACACGCAGCCAATGTGATTCAGCAACAAAAAGGCCAATGCAAACTTGGGGTGTATCGCAGAGGCATAACATCCAAATTGCAAGATGTCAGAGTTCCACTGTACACTGCGTTGGTCAGGCCTCCCCTGGAGAACTGTGTACAGTTCTGAAGGCCTCACTTCAAAAAGGGTGTTGATAGAATGGAATGCAGGAAAGATCAGCAATAATAATCAGGAGCCTGGAGACCCTGTGAGGAAAGGCTGAGGGACTTGGGACTGTTTAGTCTGGAGAAGAAGGACATGATTGCTCTCTTTAAAGGATTTGAAGGGCTGTCACTTAGAGGAGGGGAGGGAGCTGTATCCATGGCAGCAGAGGAGAGGACTCTCAATAATGGGTATACATTCTGGGGAGGATGTTAGGAAATGTTTTTTACAGTTGTGCAATGTGGGATCAGCTACCTAGGGTGGTAGTGATCCCCCTGACTGGAAGTCTTTAAGCAGTGACTGGACGAATCCTTGTCTGGGATGCTCTAAGCTTATTTTTGGGGTAGGTCTTATGTAAGTTGACTTGTCATGAAAGTTAAGAAACTGGATTGATTTTGGTCCAGAATTTTTTATACTAGTGTTATTTTCTTTTTTTAATTTTAAAGGTGGAATTTTAGTGTTGGTCATTTTGAACTGCGCTACATTCCAGACATTGAAACACGAGTGGGATTTATTGAAGGCAATTTGAAATCAAATCTGAACAAAGAAGATTCTAAAATCATTTCGGATGTGGAAGAGCAGGAAGCTGTAACAAAGGATACTGTGATAAAGGTCTCAGTAGCTGACTGGAAGATTATGGCATTTAGTAAACAAGGAGGACATCTGGAATGGGAATACCAGGTACTGGAGATGATAATGTAGTAACCAAGGACGTAGGTAAGGGGGGGTTTCTCAGGTTCAAACCCCCCCCCCCATTACATGTCCGAAGCGCCACCCCGTTTTGTGGGGTTTTTGTATTTTTTAGTGTTTTTTATTTTTGGCCTGCAGGGGGCGCTGGTTTCAGGCTAGACGCACCAAAATTTCAGGGATTTGTTGGAAGACTCTCCTGATGATATCACACAGGTTTGGTGAGGTTTGGTCCAGGGGGTCCAAAGCTATGGACTCCCAAAGGGGGTGCCCTCACTCCCCATTGTTTCCAATGGGAGCTAATAGGAGATGAGGGCTACACATTTGAGGGTCCATAACTTTGGCCCCCATGAACCAAACTTCACCAAACCTGGGTGGTATAAGCAGGAGGGTCCCCTAAAGATACCCTGAAAGTTTGGTGCTGCTAGCTTAACAATTGCACCCCCCCAAATTTCCCCAGATTCTCCTTTTAAATCCACCCCCTTGGCATGGATTTAAAGGAAGAATCTGAGGTCCCCAGTTTAAACATTGAAAGTGATTCTGTTTAAGGGTGGGGGATAACCCCAAAACAGCATCACTTTAAATTTTGTTTTAACTGTGGACCTCAGATTCTACCTTTAAGGTGGATTTAGAAGGAGAACCTGGGCTTCCTAGTTTAAACACCATTAAAAATGATGCTGTTTGTGTAACTGAACTTGGAAAGTCCAGTCAAAAACCAAGGATGATGAATACACACACATATTTCTGACAGTTTGGGGATGGGTTCCAGCATCACAGCAGCCGTGATGGTGGTGAGAGTGCAAAACTCAGATTTTTTGCACCCAGGCTCCGATTGCTCATAACTCACATCCCCCCCCAGAGTGGAGGGCAGAAAGAAGACTGCTGTGGCAGGGAGCCCAGCTGGTGGAGATGGGGGAGAGAGTCTGCAGCCCCTGGCCTCGGGAAGGAGGCTAGCTTTTATAAGCACTGATGCTTTAGAGTGCCTTGGGGCTCCGGGAGAGGCGTGGCCTTTAGAACCCCCATAAAAATCTATACCTACGTCCCTGGTAGTAACACTCAAGAACAGTGGTCCCCATCCAATATTTTGTATTGTCTTACACTGCTTCTGTTGAACTACTACTATCTACACACATCTCAAAATTTCATCCTGGAATTATATATAATGGACAAAAACCCCACAAGTATAGTGTACTATATCCTCCGGTATAAATTCTCAGCATACGCAAAAGCAAAAGCATCCTTGTGTTTTAATTTAGAGGTAGAGCAGGACGTGGGATGGGGAGTTATTTTGATGTGCATTTGATCTTGACCTTTTAATCTGACGTGTTTCATTTTAATTTCTTAATTATATGCTGTGTTGTGTTCTTTAGATTATTTAGTATTTTGTTTTTGTTTATATATGTTATTTATAGTCTGCCTTTCTCTCCGAGACTCAAGGCATGTGAATCAGTCTAAGTTAATACAATATATTGGATGGGGCATCTAACAAGCAATGTAATAGGATTGTTGTTATTTTGTTGCCTTTTTGAAAGCTGACTTGAATATAGTTTCTCTAGAGGTATGGGACAAAAAGTCTTAGGAAAAATAGTTTAATTCATAGTGAAAAAATTAACCTGTTATTTTCTCTGCAGTTTTGCACTCCTGTTGCTTCTGCTTGGCTGGTTAAAGATGGCAAGGTAATTCCAATTAGTCTCTTTGATGATACAAGTTACACCTTGAATAATGATATCTTAGAAGATGAAGATCTTGTGGAAGCTGCCCGAGGAGCTACAGAGTCCAGTGTCTATTTAGGTATGTTGTCATGGCTGTTTTCTTTCCCAACCTCAGTAGCTTTTCTGGATTTTCTGTTTTCCAGTAGGTGGTTCCACCATCTTAATATCTAGGGGTCAGTGTAACAATGTATATTCCAGAAGAATTAGACTATTCCAGCTCACAGCAATAGCTATCCAATTTAAATAAATCATTCCAACAATGAAAACAGATAGATTCCATGGTCTTATTTCTTTGCATTTCTTTGGAATTATTTAACAATCTGCCTAGATATTTGCTTTCCTGCATCATATTTAGTACATAGACCATTTTAAGTGTTCATTTTGCAGTAGTTTTAAAAGGTCATCAGAATGCTTTTGGAAATTCTAGATGTCACCGAAATAACATTGCAAAGTAAGGTAATCCTAATTTGGCTTTTGCTTTATTATGCAGGAATGTACAGGGGTCAGCTATATCTTCAGTCATCTGTCAGAGTTTCTGAAAAGTTTCCAACCAACTCTAAGGCTTTAGAGTCTAGAAAGGATAATGCTGTTATCCCGTTGCCTATGATCAAATGGAAACCGTTGATTCGTAAGTGACTGTTATTGTCATTAATGCAACTTTTTCAAATGGGAAGTTAACCATGTATCTTCTTTTTTATATTATAATTTTTTTTAATTTTCATTAATAACAAATAGAAATATCTATATATGATAATGTGACACTGGAATGAGAATAATAAGAACAGAAAGTGTATCTAAACTTGATTTCTGGAAACTTAAAAAGCCAACATAATTATATAAATGATATTCTATAAAAATATAAGATAGTAGGAAGATAAGAATTTAAAAACTATTACTTTATTATTATGTTTAATATCACAACTTCCAGTTCTTTAGCTCATCTAGCTAAAGAGCTCATTGAGCCTTATCTAGAGGCCTAGGACGTCGTAATGTATCAATGCAGTATTCTTGCAGATCCCAGCAGGGCTTCCTTCTGAATCTGACCAGTGTTGATTTTGTCAATTTCAAGATGTTTCAAGTGCCACCCTGGTGTTTTCAGAATGGCATCCAGGGTGCCGATTGCCACTGGGACGACCTCAGCTGGTTTGTGCCATAGTCACTGTATCTCAATGTTCAAATTGTGGTATTTAGTGACCTTCTCATGTTCTTTTTCAACGACCCTGCTGTCACCAGGTACCACAATGTTGATGATGTTCACTTTCTTGTCGTCCATCATTATGATGTTCCCAATTCTCTAAGCTAGGGCAATTCTGCCTTCCATTTTGTTGCATATACCACTCTAGCGGTTGTTATCAAATATTAAAACAGTTTTGAGTTTCTTGAAATGTTTTCTGGTAATACAGCTAGTTAGCTTAGTCTTGGCATCTGTAGCAAATATAATCTTTACAATTTTTTTATTTCTGCCTGTATCTTTCTCCAATTTTTTTCCACTTTTCTCCATGGCCACTGGATGTGTGTCAGACTCTTGAGCGTGGAAATAACAGAGACCGTAGGAAAGTCCAAAAACAGTTTATTCCAGGTGATCCGAAGAGTAACAATATACAGCAGGATCTGAGCTAAAGAGCTCAGATCCAGGACTTATATCTTATAATCCCCCCCCCCCCCGTTTCGCCCCACACCAAATGTCCATTACAGTTTCTACTACAAAGCTACAAAGGACGTGGGAACCTTTCACACCTCTTTGAGTATAGGCTGGCGCCAGAAGATTGCTAACAGGAGATTGCTAGGAAGGGAAGAGGGAAACAGGAAAACAATTGCAAATCACACACAGTAAGACATCAAGATACTGACAGGCATGGTCCTGACATTCCGCTCCCCTTAAGACCTCCCCCCCATTTTGGCCGATCGGGGTAAGCCCGGTGAAATGCCTTCACCAAGCGAGGGGCTTGGACATGTACGGAATTGACCCATTCATTGTCCCCAGCCGGGAAATGGGTCCAAGCATATCTGAATTATTAATCCTCCACCTATCTTCTAATTGAAGCAGTTCCATGTATGTAAAAACATTTTGGGGAAGTCTACCTCAGTTGGTCTTTTTAGTTCTATCTTTTTAAAAATCCATTATCCCATTCATGTCTCCTAAAATCATTATCTGCTCTTACTAAAAATCCAAAATCTTGTAAAAGCTTTCTGAATTTTTCTTCAAAATCTAATTTCCCAAAGTCCCCAGGAACCCCTCTGAATCTAAATAATTGCTTCTGTCTCTTACTTCCAGGACTTCGTTTGTTCTGCTTTTTCCATCCACTAATCTTGTCCTTCCAAATGGAATTCGATTCCTTTCTGTTTTTCTTTAATTCTCACTATTTTGTGGGTGTTCTCTTTTTTTTTTATATTTCTATCAAGCCTGAAGAAATTGTATCTTGTATTTCTTTTTAAGATGTTTCTTCTGATTTCTTAATTAGATTTTATACTCTCATCCATTTTCTTCTGATTATTTATTTAGATCTGGCACTGATTGTAGTTGTGTATGTAATTGCTGCCACAATATTTCTGATAATTTGTCTATGCTTTTTACAACATCTTGCTGTTCTTCATCTGCTTTTTAAAAGGGTTTTGGTGAATTCCTGCTGCCATAATCTTTAATCCCTTATTTCTTCTTCTTGGAATGATTTTGTATAATCACTACTTACTACCTCCTGTCAAATATAAAATTCAAAAATATTTGGCGCTATTTAAGCAAGTGATACTATTTTATTGAATAGCCATCATAACAATAACTACTATTCAACATATACTGTTTTAAGATCAAATATAGAGCACTTAAACCAATAGTTTAGAATCAAAACAACTCATATATATCAAGTTAACCCAAATTAACTTTTAATTATCAAATATCAATAAAAATCTAATTAATAAAAGGTCATAAAAAGAAAAAACAAAAGGAAACTTGATTAGCATAAATCAAAAGGGAGAGAAATATATGACTAACATAGTAGTATATTAAATTAGTATTAAATAATATTTAATTTTGTTATATATTTTGTTATATATTTTGTTATATATTTGGTTATAAAATGCAAAATACTGTATATTTCAAACAAATCAACTGAGTCCCCCCCAAATATGCTAAAAAACAATTAAATCTCCAAGTCTCTCAGCAAACTTGAAGAAAAAAGAAGTCTGTGTCTCCTTCTGTTGCTCAGTTCATTTGTTAAAAGGGAAATGTGCTGAAAATCCACCAGATGGCGCCACCTTCTTTCTTCCCTCTTCATATACGTAACTTAAAATTGTTCCCAACTTGCAGGCTTTTCTCCTACTGAGCTGGAGGAATTCTTCTGAGTAATTCCCACCATTCACTGAGAGGCAGGAACCAAATCTTTTGTTTCCTGCTTCTTGTGAGGGTTACCCAGAATACCTCAGTCCTTTTCCTGCCTTAGAGGAGAGCAGTAGCTAGGACTTTTTTGTGTAAATCTTTTCTTTAGCCTTCATTCCTACTTTTGCTCAACGCTTGGGTTCTTTCCTTCATCGCCTCTTGCTTCGTGACTATACTTGCTATATTTTCCTTTCTGTTTCTCCTTTCCTGTTTCATTATCTGTGAGTGGAAGAAGGCTCAGCCCTTGTTCGTTTGTTCTGCCACCTCTCCAGAATCACTTTCTGCAACAGCCATTTGCCTCTGTGATTATGGATGGTGAAGTCAGAGAAGTTACCTTGCTCGTAGAAGATGATGAGGAATTGCTCAATGCGCTTCACTAGCCTTGGTGAATCAAGGGGAGCTGCCATTTTCTAGCATTGTGAAGCGCACCAAAATCTTGAAAGAAGGCAGGATGGCTAATGTAGAGCCTGAATCGGCACAGTGGGTGCCCCCTCTTTCCAAAGATGCCACAAGCTGGGGAGACTCCAGCCAGACTCCTCCAGACTCCTGGAAAGAGACCCCTGTTGCCATTGGTCACCACAGACTTGGCCAATTTTATTAAGTCCACTATGTGGGAGAAATGTTCTGTTTTATTGAAAAAGGCCACTCCCATTCTTACAAAGGCCATCAGGGCTGAGACTCATGGCCTGTCTGACTCCAGGGGACACTCCAATAAGGATGGGGAGCTTCTACCTGGCTCACCAAGGCAGCCAAGAAGCAGGTCTGCATCAGTCCCATCAGGGGATTTGTGGATTCCTCAGATAGTGAGGACTATCTGGAAGGAGGGAGAATTTCTATCAGAAGACGAGCCTGATGAGGAAGACCCACCAGATTCCTTAATGGGGAAGATTATTAGTATTTGCTTTCCAGGTCTTTAACTGCCCTAGATCTCAAAAAGTCTCAAGGGTGAGACCAGACAGCTAAACTTGATTTAAGATCCGCACACATGAGCAAAGAGGAAATTTTTTCCTGATGTCAACCCTACTAAGAACGTTGTTCCTTTCCCCCCACCTTTGAGACATTATTCAAGCATTCTTGAATGAGCTAAACCTATGGCCAACAAGCAGTTTTCTGGTCTGACCAAAAAGTGTTATGGCTTGCCTCCCAAGGCTTCTGAAGTCTTGCCGATGGTGTCAATGGTAGATGCCCCAGTCATTCCTCTGATACTATACAGTTCCTTTAAATTTCCTTTCTGTGATTGACCAGAGAACATAATTTGTGAATGCCTAATAACACAGAAATCCCTATTGGCCACTCTCCTGCTTTCCTGCCCCACATTCCTCAGCTCTTAGCCAGCGAGGCGGAGTGCCCATCCCCTGATGTGGGGTGGGGGTTCTACCTCCCAGCACTGCGTCTTGTTTAATTTTGGATTGTCTCAGCCTAGGTTTTTGAAGTACAAGTTGGTCAGAAGTGGTTTACCATTGCCTTTTTCTGTGCAGTTCTAACCAGGGTTAGCTGTAGTCTGCTGCTGTTTAGAAAAGATCTTCTTCCAGTGTCACCTTCTTCCAGTGTCACCTGCCTTTCAAAGATTTGTCTACACCCATCACCATTGGAACGATCAATTCTCTTCTGCTGAAGTAGCTATTGATTCATGAAGGGGCTGCCTGATCGTAGGCTGGGTGTCTCAGCTGCTACTATTCCACCTTGAGTAATTCTGTTTAGCCAGTTGACAGAATATAGTATATAGAATATAGAATATATACTAGAGTATATAGTATATAGAGTATAGAGTATATATAGAGTATATAGTATATAGAATATAGAATATAGTATATAGATGTACGTAAAATAACAAATATAGTATATAGAAATGATTATTAAAAGTAATTTCCATCTTTGAATACAAGAATCTCATAGGTTGAAGAAAATATTGTTTAACAGACGTGAGTCAATAGGAGCTGTATGCCGGAAAAGTATAGTAAATAATGAAACCTAAGGATGAATGGAGGGAAGTCACCTCCTATTTATATATGTTCTTAACTTTTTTCTTTTTAATATATATTTTTCTTTTTTCTTCTTCTTAATATATCCATTTTCGTTTATTTGTTTGTTTCACGTTTTCTCCATTTTTTGTCTCTCCAAGTCCTTTCTATATGGTAGCAAAATTCAGAAAATAGATTTCCTTTGTTTAGACTGGCATGTAGTATTTGTCCTCTCTTCTACTGTGCTTTTTTCTTTTATTATACTAAATGTCTATGCAAGGTATAAAATGTATTATACACACCTTGTAAAATCCTTTTTTTCATTTTATTGCACAAAATTAATAAATATATTATTGAGAAAAAAAGATACTCTGGAAAGTTGGTACTGCTAACATAAACATTCCTCCCCTGACAGGCATCCTCAAGTTTCCCCCAGATTCTCCCTTTAAATCACCGCCCTTTCTGAGTGGATTTAAAGGGGGAATCAGGGCTTACAGAGCTAGTTTACTGTTTTTCTTTGGAAATAAAATGATTCAAAACATTTAACCATACTGATGCCTTTCAATTAATGTATGAATTTTATTGGTATCTAATTTTTATTTTAAGGGATTTACCTGTAGCTGCTGCATTTCCCACCCTCCAACTTATACCACTTGAGTCAATAAGTTTTCCCAGTTTTTTGTGGTAAAATTAGGTTCCTTGACTTACATGCGGGTCGACTTACACACGAGTATATCACGTTATATATGTTCACTGCTCTGAGTCTGGCCTTGGTTGGGAAGAGTGGGATATAAATTAATTAAATAAATAAATAGCCTGCATTATGCATGGATATGGCCTTTAGCATATTAGTATTGAAAAGCAGGAAACCTCCAGGCATGTGTAGGGGTTACTTTTTTCCCTTCTATTATTCTCCCAACACTATTTTCCCTTTCTGTTCTCCTGACAGCCCCAGTTTCCTCATCTCCTTCCCATCCACTAGCCAGCCTACCTTTTGTTTGCCTCCCCATCTTCAGTTGTATTTATTATTTGCTATATTTATACACCACCTTTCTCTGCAATAGGGACCAAAGCAGCTTTCAACATCATTCTGCCCTCTTCCATTTTATTCTCACAACTACCTTGCAACATAGACTAGGCCAGGGGTAGGGAACCTGCGGCTCTCCAGATGTTCAGGAACTACAATTCCCATCAGCCCCTACCAGCATGGCCAATTGGCCATGCTGACAGAGGCTGATGGGAATTGTAGTTCCTGAACATCTGGAGAGCCGCAGGTTCCCTACCCCTGGACTAGGCTAAAGAATGATGACTGACCCAATAAGCTTCCACAGCAGAGGATTCTAAACTGGATCTCCCAAATCCAAGTCTGTGACCTCAACAACTACAGAACATTGCCTTTGTTAAGACTTGTGAAGTTTATTAATGCATAGCTTTAACTTCCCCTTTACGATTATTTTGTTTTTCCTATCTAGATTCTCCTTCCCGGACTCCTGTGTTGGTGGGATCTGATGAATTTGATAAGTGTCTCAGCAATGATAAGTTTTCTCATGAAGAGTACAGTAATGGTGCCCTTTCAGTCCTGCAGTATCCATATGGTATGAATAAACTGCACTTCCGGTGTCAGCCATTACTTTATTGCAACTTGGAATGTGCTATCAGAAGCTAGGATTTTTCACTTATACAAATATACTTTAGATCTGTGGAATTCTGATTTTTATTGTGTAAGTCAACTGAAAGCTGAGCACTGTAAGAATGTGCTTGCTTACAGAGAGCCTACATAATTAATTGTCTCAATTAGACCCACGAGTAACCAAATAAACTGCAGTGTCTTTTCCACCAGGAGCCATGGCCAGGATCCAGGCAAGTTCCTGCCGAGTGAGTTCTGTGTGCTCTCAGGGCGATCCTGAGGCAGTCCTCAGTCCCCAGGGGCAACAAGGAAAAGCTTTCCAAATTGACTCATAATTAGGTCTGAAAGGGGAGGGAAGCAGTTTTGACCGTGTGTGTAAAGCTGGAAAAAGTTATTTGAATGTGGCCTGAGACTTTCTCTGTTTAACAGCTTTAAAAAGACAAACTTCTTTAGCTGTTAGTAGATAATAATATTCTTTTTTTTTTCAAACAAAGATAATGGTTACTATTTACCCTACTACAAGAGGGAGAGGAACAAACGAAGCACTCAGATTACTGTCAGATTTTTTGACAACATGAACTACAAGAACACCCGAAAAAAAGACCCAGTTCTTCTTCTGCACTGGTGGAAGGAAATTGTTAGTACCATCATATTGTGCATTGTAGTCACAACTTGTATTGTGTACCGACTTTTCCATCTGCGTGTTCACAATCGAGTAAGTATGTTGCTCTACAGAATATGAAGTCTTAAGTATGTCATTCTAGGGCTGCTCATTTTCTTTTGGGGGGCATCCCTGTGACAATAATTCTAAGAACACTTTCCTGGGAACAAGTCCTATTGAATAGAAGTGAGTAGGCCTTAATTCTTGTGCAAGATTTTCATTAATTTTTCAGTTTTCACTATAGAATTAGTTGAAAAAACTTATGCATTTTGAGTCAGTTTTATATACAGTAAGTCTAGGCTTACAAATGTATCAGTGGTAAAGAAGGTAGCTTGAGAGGGTATTTGGGAAGGTGTGCGAATGGTAGGAGGCACAGATGGTAGGGGGAAGCTCCAGGCTGTTTGGATGAAGAAAGGTGGTGGTACCACCCCATCCCTGTTTTAAATCTTTTTTGCTGCCCGCTGCAAGGGGACAAAGGAAGCGAGGAGGAGGGAGGGGCCAGAGAAGAAGCATGGTGCCGCCCACCTTCACCCTGTGCCATCCCAGCAAGGAGAAGCACAAAAATGATGGCACTCAGGTTTTTTAGGTGAAGCCTGGCATTCCTGTGCCCATGGTCTTCCTTGCTGGCTGCACCCTGCTCAGGTTGGCATAGGGGGAAGCTGGACCTTGCTGTTCTCCCTCTGACCAGTTGTATGGCTTCAAGATTGGTGGAACATATTTGAGTGTTATTCTGGCAAGGAGGAGTGCAGTGGTGCTTGGCTTTGCACTGCTAGCAAAGACTGCTCCTCCTTGAAGAGAAGAAGAGCTTGGAGTTATAGCCTGCCTTTCTCTCCTGTAAGGAGTTTCAAAGCAGCTTGCAAACTCTTTCCCTTCCTCTCCCCATAACAAACACCTTGTGGGGTAGGTGGGGCTGGAAGAGTTCTGAGAATAGGGACTGGCTCAAGGGCACCCAGTGGGCTTCAAGTCATAAACAAATCCAGTTCACAAGATAAGAGTCTGCCGCTCATGTAAAGGTGTACAGAATCAAACTGGTTCTCCAGATTAGAGCCCGCCGCTCTTAACCTCTACACCACGCTGAATGTCCTGTACTGCACCTTGGTCAGTGAGCAACTTTGTCCTGTGCCAGCCCAGGCATAAGTGCAGCCAGTATCTCCACCAGCCCACTCCCTTTAGGTGAGAGTTCAGACCCTCTTTTAGGTGCCCCCCCCCCCCCCCCCCGCATCTGTACCTGCTGATGTTTAGGTGCTTCTTGAAGATTTTGGTTTCAGGTAAAGAAATATACCCCATTCTTTTCTCATGGCCTAAACTGTTTTGTTAAACTTTAGCCTTTTCTAATGATAAAATTATTGCCTGAGAAATTGTGGTTCCAGGTATATTGTGATTTCCATGCCAAATCCAGATGAATGGAGCCACGTCTCCCTCTCTCGGTGGCATGCTGTGACTTCTTACAGTTATATTAAATGTTAATATTTGTGGGGAATCTCTTGCTCTGTCAATCCAGGGAAGTTCAGCTCCTCTAGCTGTAAAAAGGGGGAAAGACCAGCCAACGCTTTTTTTCACCTGAAGCAACAGGCTCTCATGTCATGCATTTCTGCTTTGACAATGTATCGTTTCTAAAAACAGTTGATCCCTCTGTGTCTCACCTTATGGTCCACATGTATCTCCATCCTTGTGGTCTACATATACAATATTGCTTGGAAGAGTCGTCATAGTGTAAAATATAATTGTAACATATAGAGAAATCCAGTAAGCTTTCTGTCTTCTATAATTCTTAATGTAATTGGTCACAGTGTTAGCTAGTTGTGAATGATTTGTTCTTGTCTATAGCAGCGAAAGGAGTCTGAAACACAGTGTCAGACTGATAATAAATATGAGCCTGTTGCTGGACAAACCAAAAATAACAAGTGGTCTGATTTCAACAATTCAGGATATGTGTCAAGGTAAGATTTGTTGTGTTTCATCAAAATGTATGTAGTGACGTACACCCCATGGAGCCCTAGCTGTTGAGAGTCAGAGGATGACTGTTGAGTAAGATTTAGTTCTCATAAAATGTAATCATGATCAGATTTTAGACTTGGAACAGGCTTTGTAGCACAACTCTCTCCAAAAGGAGTTCCTTGTACAATCAGCAGTCTATCTCCCAAACTCACAGCATCTTTAAAAAAAACATTGTTTTATTAAGCAAGTGCTATAATTGTAGCTGAAAATCCCTTATTTATGCTTGATTAAGTGTTCTGATTCTGACTGTAGTATCAGAAGGTAATGTTAATTTTCCCAGTTAGAAATGAACCGTCATACCTAGAAAGGGCCCTTTCCATTAAAGAGGATTAACATGTTTCATGCAGTTATTTTTCTAGCAAAAATGATTTTGTACCACGTTACTACCAGCCACTAACTGAAAGCAGCTGAGAGAGGATGGGGCGGGGGTGGGGGGTGGGTATATGGAAAGAGCCATTTTTTTTAATGATTCATGTCATCACCAGTGATGCTGGGAAGAAAAGTCATGTGTTTCTGGAGGAAAATTTTAACAGATCCAACTGTTGGACTTTGGCACAAAGTCCTGGGTTGATACTGTCTGTGTGGACTCAGCCAGCCTTGACAGCTGCAGGAAAAGCATCCTTTTGTGCTTTCCTCTCTAGGCCTTGAGGCCACTGACAACATGACCTCCATTTGCTACATTGGCCTCTCCTGTAAGTTAGATCCATCCAGTGCATCATCGCTCCTGTTGCCATCTTCGTTGCAGGTGACCACAGCACTCAGGTGGCTCCTAAATGGTGCACAAATCCTCTCTGAGTTTGACCTTTCGCCACCTCGAGCAACATCCGTTGTTCTTGCTTCTGTTGCAGGGCAGGTGCTTTCTGTCTGTTTATGGGGAATGCTTTTCTCCAGATCTGCTCAAGATACCTGTCTGTGCTAACCCTAACCCTCCTATCCCCTTTGTAACTGAGCTCAGTGAGGGATAGTGGTGGAAATTTCCACATGGATGCAAAGTCCCTCTGTAGGTGAAGGTGCAAAGTCCCTCTGTAGGAATGCACAGATTACCACTCAGGGAACACCAATTACATGGAAACAACTGAACTTTCTTTACAAAAACAAAAAATACTTGTGGGCCATCTTGAAAGGAAAGATATAATCTAAGCAGAAAGTGACATCTTTAAAAGAAGGGCAAAGAAAGTAATTCAGTTTAAGGTTAAGATGGTGTTTAATGTTTTTAAAACTGCTTAATAAAATACTTTTTCTTGGGGTTTTTTCCAAGAGTCTCTTGGGCATTGATAGTTTTCACTTCTGACCACTATTTGAAAGGATATTTTCCTTGTAAAACAAAATCATTATATATTATGTGTTTAACTTTTTTTTAATTGGCAAGGGTTGAAACAAATTGGCAGAAACAAAGTAATTGTGTTGGTATAAGAAAATAATTATTGTACCAGAAAATTTCAAGAAATGTGCAATGATTTAATCTTGTAATCAAGAACAAGAGGAAAAAATTTAGACCCAGCCATCCAAGGATGCCTCAGACAAATTTACAAATTAATTGATAGCACAAACCATAGGTGTGGGCCAGACATTAGGAGCAAAAACTACCAGACTACATCCTCTCAGCCCAGAAAACCCATAATAGCCAGTTGATTCCAACCACAGATGCCGGCTTTTTAGCTTAGAGAAGTGATGTCTTAAGGGAGTCTGGTCAGGGTTCAATCATAAAATGGTTTGTGGAGTAGAGAATACTTGTGGAGAGAATTTGCTCTCTCATAATGATTGAACTTGTAACCAGTGAAGCTTATGGAAAGTATATTTAGGGCAGAGTACTTCTATATTCTTCTAAAAATTAATACTCTCGGGTTGTATGCTGGGCAGTAGTTATGTTGATTTTAAAATGGGATTCAGCAAATTCATCGAAGATAGAGCCTTGAATGGTTCTGAAATAAATGAAGCTACATGTTCAGAGAAAATAACTCTTAGAATATGAGTGTTTGGGGACAGTTAACATCACTGCAAGCTTTCTGGATGCATCTAGGTAGCTATTGTATGGAACAAAGTGCTGGGCGAGGTTGGGCAGTCATTCTGATCTAGTGTTACTGCTCTTTTAAGACAATGTGGGCTGTGTGCATTTAAACAAGCTGTTGTGGGTGCACGTAAGCAAAGAAACTTTGTAATATTTTAAATGCTAACTATCAAGTTTTGATTCTCTCTGTCTCCCCACCCATACCAGATATTTAACAGATTTTGAGCCGATCCAGTGTCTAGGTCATGGAGGATTTGGGGTAGTTTTTGAAGCTAGAAACAAAGTAGATGATTGCAACTATGCTATCAAAAGAATACATCTACCAAATAGGTATGTAAAGGTCTTTCTAAATTTGAACAAGGGACTTCAGTATTGTTGGACAAAACCTAGTTAATATATGTCAATGTTATTGTGGTATGCTGTGTGTATTTATTGTGTTGATAAGCTGCTTTATATGTAAAGTAGCATTTTTGAAATCACAACACAGAATCTAACAACCAAAGAAATGTTAATTTTGTGGAATACCGTATATACTTGTGTATAAGTTGACTTTTTCAGCACATTTTTAATGCTGAAAAAGCCTCCCTCGACTTATATTCGGGTCTTATACTCAACATATACAGTAACTGTATGTAGCTAAGCTCTGTTTGTGTAACCCTGGGTCCATTAGGGGGAGCTAAAGAGTTCAGATTTTCCATACAAGTAAGGAAGGAAAGGCTCCATTTCCTCAGAATTGTTAACAGGCCTATATTTCAGGTATGAGAATGTTTGTATTAATTGTTGAGAAGGGGATATTGTGTTTATATTGATTGACTCCTCTCGCGCTGAGGATACCCCTCAGGAAGGGGGGGGGCTCCTTGTAGTGGATGATTCGATCATTAGGAATATAGAGAGTTGGGTTTGTGAGAGGTGTGATGACCGCATGGTGACTTGCCTGCCTGGTGCGAAGGTTGTGGATGTCACGCTTCGTCTAGATAGGCTGTTAGACAGTGCTGGGGTGGAATCAGCAGTTGTGGTCCACATTGGTACCAATGACATTGGGAAACGTAGCCGGGAGGTTCTGGAAGCTAAATTTAGGCTGGCTAGGAAACAGGTTAAAATCCAGGTGGACCCTAAAGGTGGCATTCTCTGAAATGCTACCTGTTGACATTCCACGCCAAGAGGGCCGAGCTAGGCAAGTGCTGGGAGATACAGGGTCTCAATGCGTGTGGATGAGGAAAGGTGTAAGGTGTAAAGAGCCAGAGGGTTTCAGATTTGTCCCAGGGAACTGGGAACCTTTGGGACAAAGCGCAGGCCCTTCATCTTAACCAAAGAGGAACCAGGCTGCTGAGTGCTCAAGCATTGTAGGGCAAAAAGGTGGCAGAACAGCTGTTAAGAGCTGATTCTTAAGGGGAGAAAGCCACGACAGGTGGAGCTAGAGGAGTGACAGGTTACAGGAATACATGGGAGTCCTAAGCTGGGGATGCAGACAGAGAGGGAGGTTTTTCTAAATCAACCCACATACAAGCGAGGAGCATAGCAATGTGATGAGAGTGATCCAGTGTCTACAAAGGAAAGGCTGGAGAGGGCAAAACACATAAATCCCAGCTTAGGGACAGGAGACAGAGTATACAAAGTGTCTCACCTATGCTAATAGAAGAAGCCTTCGACCTAAAATGGGGGAGCCTGGGAGTACAGAGTTTGTTTTTGCAGGAGGAGGACATTGATATAGTGGGCAATTTACAGAGACATGGTGGAATGAGGGAGAACCAAAGTGGGATGCTGTTATCCCAGGTTACAGGCTCTACAGGAAGGATCACAGGACAGAGTACGTGTGGGGGTGGGGTGGCCCTACATCAAAGAGAGCATAGTTGCTCACATAAAAGTGCTTAGACAATAATGCAAGGAAGGAGCTGATTCCTCTACAAGGAATGCACTTAGCTGGAATATCAATACCAGGTTTGAAAAGGGACGAGATTTTAATATTAGGAAGGAATATTATCCCTAAAGCTATCCCCTGACCAGAAAGCTCCCAGCAGGAGGATTCTGAGATGGAAAAAGAAAAATTAGAGAGGCCAGCAAAGAAACAAAATTTAAGAGTGGTAATGGAGCAGATTTACAACTATCCCCATATACACTTCTGGAGAAAAAAATGCATGTTCAAGGTCACTTAGTAAAGGAGAGGAGCAATTCCTGGATCTATGCTAAATGACTGTGGCTTAAGAGCAGATGGTTGTAGAACCAACCAGGGGAGAGGTGATCCTAGATCTAATTCTATGTGGGACCCAGGACCTGGTGTGGGAAGTCAGTGTTGTTGAGCCGATAAAAAACAGCGACCACAATGCTGTCAGATTCAGTATCTCTGCATGTGAACAAATTGACAACTACTAATGTAGTTGTTGCCTTCGGAAAGGGAAATTTCTCAAAGATGAGGGGGATAGTGCGCAGGAAGCTGAAAGGGAAAATCAAGAGTCAAAACTGTCCGAGATGCTTGGAGGTTATTTAAAAACACAGTCTTAAAAGCTCAGCTGGAATGTGTTCCGCAGGTTAGGAAAGGCAGCACCCAGTCCAAAAAAAAGCCACCATGGTTAACAAGGGAGGTTGAGGAAATTATTAGGAAAAAAAAAATGTCTTTTAGAAAATGGAAGTCCCACTTAACTGAAGAATACCAGAGAGAACACAATGGTATGAAGAATACCAGAGAGAACACAAATGGTGGCAAAAGAGAAGCAAGTTAGCTGTAAGGGAGGCAAAAAAGGATTATGAGGAACGTATGGCTGCGAACATCAAGACCAGCAACAAACAGTTCTTCAAATACATCAAAAGCAGGAAGCCAGCTAGGGAAGCGGTAGGCCCTTTAGATGACAAAGGAACAAAAGGTGTGCTAAAAGATGACAGGGAGATTGCAGAGAAGCTGAATGAATTCTTTGCATCTGTCTTCACTTCAGTAGATGTGGCCTTTGGACAAGTCCTGTAGCAGATTGTCTAATTGATGCAGTAACAAAAGAAGCGGTACTGACTGCAATTAATAACACCAAAAATAAAGCTCCTGGAATGGACAGCCTTACCACTGCCTGTTACAAAAATTATGCAGAAATATTAGCTCCATATTTGGTCACTCTAATGAATAAAATAATGAAGGGTGATTCAATACCACACTCTTGGAAACAATCTAACATTACATTGATCCATAAAGGTAGAAATATATAACTTTAAAGACTTTAGACCTATTGCTTTACTGAATGTTGATTATAAATTATTTGCAAACATATTAGCCAATAGATTGAAGCAAGTATTAAACAAATATATAACAAGGTAATAAACTGGTATATTTACCCAATAGACAAATAAGAAGTAATGTTAGAATAGCTCTAAATGTAATCAAATACTTAAACTTAAACCTAGGCTCCCCTATGGCATTAATGTTTCTGGATGCAGAGAAAGCTTTTGATCAAGTTCATCGGTTGATTTTATTAATGACCCTTCTGAGGATGGGCATAAAGTGAAATTTTTGGCATGCAATAAATAATACCTACACTGCTCAAACAGCGAAACTAAAAATTAACGAAGAATACTCAAATAATTCCTTTATGAGTAGAGGAACCAGACAAGGATGCCCCTTTGTTATTCATTACAGTAATCAAAATACTATTAAATAAGATTAATTTAGATGAAACCATTGAAGGTCTCAAAACTAAAGGGAATACCTATAAACTAAGGGCCAATGCAGATGATGCAGTTATTTTTGTAGCCAACCCACTAAATGAGATACCTAGGCTAGTGAAAATAATTCAAGAATTTGGAAAAGTTGCAGGTTTCGGGATAAATTATGATAAAACTGCACTGCTGACCAAAAACATAACATCAAAGGAAAAGAAAGTACTCACAAAGAGATATAACTTAAAAATGGCTAAGAAGGTCAAATATTTGGGGATCTTGATAGAAAACAATAACAGCACATTAATAAAAAACAATTATGACAGGACATGAAATGAGATAAAAATGATTTTAATAATTGGAAAAACTTAAACTTATCTGTCCTAAGTAGAATAGGGTTGGTAAAAATGGTTACATTACCTAAATTAATTGATCTTTTTCAAAATATTTCATTCATTACTTCAATGAAAAAATTTAATATGTGGAAATCAGAATTGACCAAATTTATTTGGGCTGGAAGGAAGCCAAGAATTAAATATAAAAACATGATACAAAACTTATAGGAGGTTTATCAGTACCAGACATGAGACTATATCATGATGCAGCAGCAATTATGTGGATTAAAGAATGGGTAGTATTAAAAATAACCTTCTACTAAAATTGGATGGTTTCAACCTGAATAAAGGCTGGCACAGTTACCTTTGGACCAATAGCCCGGGGAAAATAGAAGGGGAGATAATATTAAAAAAACCTCACCATTAGGAATGCCCTACTAAAAATATGGGTGAAATACAAGAACATATTTTATCATATCATATTTTATCATAACATATCGATGGATGCTAAATTTGATGCTGTTCGACCATGTGCCAAATGATGACATACGGCAAAGACTTAAAATAACACCAATTGACCAGTACATGAGGCAGGCATGGCTAAGGTGGTATGGCCACGTCATGTGCCATGAGGAAACATCTGTAGCAAAGACAGCCCTGCACCTTGAACCTGGTGGATGCCGCCCACGTGGTAGACCCAAAAAACAGTGGATGGACACAATCAATGAAGATCTGCAGGCAAAGAACCTTACCCCAGAAGACACTCAAAATCGTGACCTTTGGAAGAGACAGTTACAAAACTGACCCTGAACATGCAGGAAACCAGTTCGGAAAGAAGAAAACAAGAACATATTTTATACCAAAATTCCCCCGTGGCTCTTTAGAACGGAAGCCCTCCAGATACAGGATAATATAAATTTTAAAAATTGGTTAACATATAATGAGATATTATGGTGGAAAGAAAATATTATTACTATTATTATTATTATTATTATTATTATTATTATTATTATTATTATTATTATTTATTAGATTTAATATACCGCCCTATCCCAAAAATAATCCTGAATTTAAACCCAGAACACTAATAAAAGCAGAAGATTACCAATGTCATTGGTTCACATACTTGCAAGCAAAAGACAACTGTATAAAAGACCAAAAAAGGGGATATAAAAATATATAATTAATTTGATAAGGGATTGTTACATGGAGGACCAAAAGAATTAAGTAAGCTATATCAAATCTTGTTGAAACAAAGTACAGAAACTGAAATAGTGAAATACGCAATGATTAAATGGGCAGAAAATACAGGTAGGACAATAACTTTAGAGCAACGGGAAACATTTTGGGAAAAACATATATAAACACTCTCCAAGCACGAACATTTGGGAGAATAACATAAAGATGTTCAACAGAACGTACTTGACACCTATGAAACTCTTAAAATGTCAAAAAAGGATACTGACCTTATTGTTGGAAATGTAGAAAAGAATATGGTACCTTTTTCCATATGTGGTGGTCCTGCAAAAAGGTTAAACGTTATTGGAATATTATACATGGACAAATTAAACAAATATTAATGATCAAATTTTAAAAAACAGCTTTAACTTCCCTATTGAACCCCACACTTGAAGGAGCGACAAAGTTGAAGCCACATTTACATCTGTTCTTATACATGATTAAAGTGGCAAGGATTCAACCAGCAAAGCATTGGAAGTCTGAAAACCTACCATCTTTGGAAGACGAAGGTTCTATACTTTGCCACTATGGACTGATTTTCACACCAGTTGAAACACCTACTATCAGACAACTATTCATCAAAGTGGCAGCTGTGGTTTGTGTATATTTCAAAGACAGATGAAATTAAAATATATTAATATTAAGTTTCAATAACCATATTTTTTTCTTTTTTGTACTTGTAAAAACTACAAAACTAAAGCAGGTCTTAGTTTAATAAACACTGTTATATATAGCTAGAAAGATATAAATAACTATAATTATGTGCTTGACTGTTTCTTCTTTTTAGTTTTGTATTTTGGATAAGATTATGATTCTACTTTTTCTTCCTCTATTAACCAAATGCTCAGTACAAAATAATTATAAACTACAATATATACTTAACTATCAGGAATTCTGTAGGGTTATTGAGGTGGGTTTGGGGTGGGATAGGGGAGATTGATTTTAATCCTACGGTGATCTTTATCTGCTATGTTTAATTTTAGCTGGGTAATCAGCTTAGTGGGGATAGTATTTTGGATAGCATTAATCTATAAGTTACGGTATATCTTTCTTTTCTTTATAGTTTGCTATTAGATAATTTAAAACTGAAAACTAAATTGATAACACAGAATATTTGCTAAGCTACTTATACCAATAAGTTAATGAGATAAGTGAATCACTCTATAATACTCAAATTATTTTCTTGTCTGTTTTGTATGTATGTCTTTTATACCAATATTTTTTTTAAAAAATTAAAAAATAAGTCAAATTTAGTTTTATCCTGCACAGTGTCTTATATAGCAAAAAATTATTGGGATCATCATAATACTTGTCTTGTATTCTTTCTTCTTCTCCCAAGGGAATAGAAAAATGCTAATTGTTGCATTATTGATTTAGAAAGCAGTCACTGAGGCTTAAGTCATCAGCCGTCATAAAATCAGAGACTGGTCTTTAATCCATTACTGCTCCAGAAATACACAGTGTTAACAATGAATGCCCCTTCATTCATTCATTGTTTGTGATGCATCATTTTTCTAGTGACTAAAAATTAGGGGAAAAATGGCCTACAGTGGGCAATTTTTTAAACAAAAAAGACACACACACCCTTTTCTTAAAAATACAAGCCCCTTATGAAATTAAGTAGAAATGCCCACCTGAAAAGATAGATCTGTTGCATGGATATGACATTCACATCTCAGGTATACATTTCTTGAGGAATAATATGCATGGGGAGAACAGACTGCCGAAATGCCCGCTTTTGTCCTTTCCAAAGACTTTGTAGATCATTCTGGACCTGGTGCATTTCAGTATTTTATCTTAATGAGGGCTAGGATGTGTGCCCACTCATTAAATTTGCAGGTGTCACCAAATTGAAAAGTGTAGCAAATGTCAGAGGCGTAGTGCCAATGGGGCCGGGTGGGGTGTGACGCCCCAAGGGCGGGGCATTCCGGGGTGGGGGCAGATGACACCACAGCAGAGGCACACACGCGTCCTGGGCAGAGCTCCCCCTTGCTCCACCCTGGCCAACATACCAGAAGATAGAGTTCAACAAGATCTGAACATATTGGTAAAGTGGGTAGATGTGAATTAGATTCCATTCAACAAGGATAAGTGCCAGGTTCCACTTCTGGGTAACAAGTGTGATACAGCAGTGTGATACAGCAGCAAAGAAGACTAATGTGGTCTTGGGGTATATCAACAGAGGTATAACATCCAAATTACAAGATGTCATTGTCTGGAGAAGAGGAAGCTTAGGGGCACATGATTACTCTATTAAAGTATTTGAAGAGCTATCATTTAGAGGAGGGTAGTTAGCTGTTCCTGTTGGCAGCAGCGGTTAAGACTTGCAGTAATGGATATAGATTAGAGGCAAAAAGGTACCATCTGGGCATTAGGAGAAAAATTTTTATAGTGGGAATTGTTCAGTAATGGCTGTGTAGGGAGGTGGTGAGCTCCCCCTCTAGCAATCTTCAAGCAACAGCTTGTCTGGAATGCTCTAGGCTGATCCTGCATTGAGCAGATGACCTGTATGGCTCCTTCCAATTCTATGATTCTGTGATCCTGTGGGAGACTGTAAGCCCCCCTTTAAAAATTGTACCAGTGGTGTGTGATACCTAATGCCATTATTTCTCTTTTATACTCAGAAATACCATGTCAGGTAATCAGACTCCCAATTTGTCTTCTAATGCAGTGTGTGTTTTTTTCTTTGCTATTTTTTCAAATTCTAGAGAATTGGCTCGTGAAAAAGTAATGCGTGAAGTCAAAGCATTAGCAAAACTTGAACACCCTGGTATTGTTCGGTATTTCAATGCATGGCTAGAAGCACCGCCGGAGGGTTGGCAGGAACAAATGGATGAACTTTGGGTTAAAGATGAAAGGTATACCTGTTGGTTTGTTGAAAAGGTCTGTGTTTATTTAAAAGTTTCTGGAGGTATAGTATTTGTAACGGATTGAAGCTTCTGGTAGAAAGGATTCCTGGTAGCTGTTTTCAGGAACCTTCCTTTTAATTAACTTTTCGCTGCCACCATTTAATTCAGATAACTAGAGAACCCCACACTGTTACTAGTCACCAAGGCTTTAAGGATTCCCACCTCTCTCCCACTCTGACTTGAGGGGAAATTACTTCAGAGTCCCTTTAACTGTTTTGGAGGGAACTCCTAATGGCTGGGGTTTCTAGCCAGTCACCCACTCTAAAGACACGCACACACAGACTCTCACAGGCACGAGGGAATTTGAACACGGTAATTGAAATTTATTTTTAAAACAAAAGAAAGGCTTCTTTAAAACTGTCTCAAAGAGGTACTAATGCTTGATGGTTTCAGAGAGGTTAAGATGTTACTTCAGATTCATATGCACACAGACACATGCAGGTGTCTCAAGGGAAGATTTAGCTTTGAACTAATAAATTCCCTTACACACACAGACACTATTCTTTACTGCTCTAACACCCACTGATCACACTTAAACACACAGTCCAAGCCCAGGAGATTCTGGCACACTTGGCCTCCCTCTCTCCCACTAGTCCTAATATGGCTTCACTGCCTCTGGACCGGCTTCTCCCAGACTGGTGATTCTGGTGATACACACAGGGGCAAGGCAGACTAGATAGGTCTGGGCAGTTTTAAAACCGCCAAGCTCCTGAAGGGCACTTCAATCCTCACCCCATTCTCAGGGAGGCAGGAACATGTTTTCTGCAACTTCCTGTCTTGAGGGTCGACGGCCATCTTCCCTCAGTATTTTGGTTTCTTCAGGTTACAGGCCTTGATGGAGATTTAGCTGTTTCAATCGTTTCTACTATATTAATAGGTTTGGCTAGGATTGGTTTTCTTTTTTTCTAACTTTGGGCAGTTGTAATTGCCAGAAAGATGGATACATAAAATACAATAATCTCCCCTTAAGTTGGCTCCTGAGTGTTTTGCCTTGCAGAGTTGCTTTTCGTGGGCTCAGTTTTCCCTGAGGGGCCCCACACTTTATTTTTCTTGCTGTTGGTTTAGAAAATATATCCTCCCAAATCCCCTTCTATTTCAACTAATAGAATATCAGTCCCCTCTACGGTTTTTAATGTCTTGTCTCTCAGGTGCCACTTTAACTCTGAGGGAACTTGATTATAAAACTTCTTGAGTCCAATTAATTGATTCACATCTTGAAATAACCTTTGATTCCCTCAACCCATCTGGTTAAGGCTGTGTCTGACACCTGGCGAAGACCTGCCCTGGCCTTTGGGGTGGCAGCAGTGTCCAGCCGTGGACTCTGTACCAGAACTCCAGACAAAACTGTAATTTAAAAAAATTATTAAAGGAAAGGTTGTAAAACAAAGTTTAAAGATAAAACAGTGAACACGAAATCAGAGGAGCAGTTCAGATACACAATAAAACAACAACAATAAAGTATACTCGCTAGAAAGAAATACTTGCAGGCAAAGTATACGAAGGCCTCGGTACATGTGCAAAGTTCTTGAAATATCTTCAGGCAAAATAGATGCACAAGCTTAAGAACATAAGAACTAGCCTGCTGGATCAGACCATCTAGTCCAGTGCTCTGCTACTCGCAGTGGCCCACCAGGTGCCTTTGGGAGCTCACATGCAAGATGTGAAAGCAATGGCCTGCTGCTGCTGCTGCTGCTCCCGAGCACCTGGTCTGCTAAGGCATTTGCAATCTGAGATCAAGGAGGATCAAGATTGGTAGCCAAGCTTAGACAAAGGCAGAGTAAAGTAAAGACAACAGATGACTACTAACTGAAAGTAGCTAATTTATGGTTTAGACTGGCCACACCATTGGATTATCAACCGACCAATGGGGTTACACTTTAATCAGAATTTTCTCCACAATAAGCATACTTACCCCTCCTTAAACAAAACTTATCCAATTAGCCTTCTTCAAACCACTGAGACCTGCTTCCTGAACTTTGTAAACATAAGAGAGGAAAAAGATTTTTTATTAGGCTTTTTAGCAATTCTGAGGAAAAAAATGGATTCTCTCTTGACTATGCCCTAGCTGGGTATATGTTTCCCCTTATTTCCTTTTAATTTCTCTGAAGGATTTTCAGCTTTGTTCTGCTGTTAATTTATACCTGACTCTCAATCCTTCTTTGAAAAGTAAATAATTAGACGTTTTCTCATCTCTCATTTTAAGTAAATTTCATTCATTCTTCCAAAATTTGTGGGTACAAGATTATCATCTTGTCCTCTGCTTGCACTCTGAAGACCCTACAAGCTAGTTCAAAACTGACATACCATGTTCCACATCATCCTTTTTTTGATATCTGGGAAATGTGTTTTCCAAGGTATTTTCTCCAGTCTTTGGTGTAATCCTGCCCTTAACTGCATTTCCTTCATCTTTAGTACGTACATTTATTTTTCATGTTCTCTCTTGGTTCCCCTCTTTTTCTAGCTGTGCCATTTTACTTTTTTCTGATTCCTTTTCTTCCTCAATCCTGTTTTTTCCTGTCCCTGTTTAGCCAGTTCATTTTTCATTCTCATAATTTCCACTTCCTGCCTAATTGTGTGCCAATAGTATGACTGTAGAAGGGACACAAATAGATGCCCTTCTTGTAACTAGTGTTCTTCAAGGGGTCTCCTGTGCCTGTTGCCAGTTTGTTGTTCAGAAGGTCTGATTGTGAAAGTCCAGCCCCGGCCCTTTAAAGCTGCATGTTGGCACCTCAGATCTTAGCTCTGGAGAATTCTGAATCATTCTTGGCACAAGCAGAAAGCTGGTGGTGTGACTGCCACTAGACCAGGGGATGTTTCCCGATACTTATGGGGAAATACTTGTGAAAATTAGTAGTATTAAAGATGTTTGCAGTGGGAAAGTGGCCCCTTAAGCTCCAAAACCTCGGCCCCCACAGGTTCTGTATCAAGGGAAACAGTGAGAAACAAGGCACAGGCCTTGCCAGAAACTGGAACATGTGCCTCACCCAGACAGTAGAGGTGCTCCTTATGACCATCTGTTTGGGCTGTTTTAGAGCCACCGGTCAACATTTATTGAAAAGGGCAACACCTTTCTTAATTCCCTTGGTGAATCACAACACATCTCACAATTTCTCATGGAAGAAGTGCTTCACAGGACCTGAGGCCTGTTGTGAGGTAGAGAAACAGCAGAGCTAAAGCACAAACTTCTTTCCTCTGTGGCACTGAAAGAACTGAGGGAAGAGCACTCCTGCCCCTCCCATCACGGGACCATGGGGGTGGGTGGGGAGTCAGTGAGTGCTCCCCAGAGCTGCAGAGCAGGCAGAATGCTTGTCAGTCTTTCTGTGGCAGGCCTGCACAAGCACGGTCGCTACTGTCAGACTGCACAGAATATTCACTTGATGAACTGCAGTTACACAGGTAAGAGCAACACTGCATAAACAATTAGAAACATGATTTGACCGCATAACTGTATGCACATTTCTTTCCCTCACATCTTTCCTATAATGTTTTGTCAACATTTGGGAGATGGTTACATGCAAAATGACTCCTACACGTCACTACATGCAACTGTGGAACTCTCTTCCTTCTAAGATTCCCCAGAATCTAACACAAGCATTTTCGGGTGTGTGTATGTGTGTGTGACTGATTCCTTTTCCTTGGTTATAGTTAATACAGGGCAGCTTGAATTAACTTCTGCATATTGTTGATTTTATTAGGATGTTGATGTTTATTTTATTAGGATTTTGGGCATTTTAAGTGATGTTTTTCATGCTTTTTGAAGAGGGCTAGAAAGTAGATGAAAGCATTCTGTGCTGTCCTTCATTCTTTTGACTCCTCCAGTATCAGGCATGGGATTTTTTGTTAGCTATTTTGCTAGGAATGCAGTCTTACAGGAAATCTAGAAACGTTACCCATGAAAATAGTACAAACAGAATGTGTATATACTGACTGTTGTGTATTTTCCAGGCTGTGTGGCTTTGGTCTGGAAAACCCACAGCAACCTATCAATTCTGGCCATGAAATTGTATCTATACTTTGAAAGACAAGTTAATGTGAAAACTATGTGTAAAAATGGATCCCAGTTAAAATATATTCTCTCTCCCCTCTGCTTCTTTTTTTAAGTACTGGCTGGCCACTCAGTTCTCCCAGTCCAATGGAAGCAACATCATTTAAAATCAGAACTGACCTATTATCTGCCAAGGAACACATAGCAGTTATTACTTCCTCTCCGGAAAAGAAGACTTTGCTTCCTGTTGGGATGCCTTCAGACCAGTCGGATTCATTAGAGAGCCATTTTCCCCCACTAGAATTTGCTGCCATTGATAATAAAGACCTGAACCATTCAAGAGATCACAAAACAAACATTCAAGACAGCTTCCTCTCTGACTGTGATGTAGAAGATGGTACCATTGATGAAAATCATCCTGAACACTCTTTTGAACTTTTCCCTCCAGTCACACCAACAATCAGGGTGAGGGAGAGAACTTCATCGTCAATTGTCTTTGAGGATTCTGGTTGTGATAATACTTCCAATAAAGAAGGTGACAAAACTGATTATTCATTTACTTACAGTTCCTGTGAAGGTAAACTAATAAGCAGAAAAGCGTCTGATCATAGGAAGTTGTCCTCAGAGAGCCTTTCTTCTGTTTCTATACAAAGACTAACAACCTTCAGCAACCCGAGCATCTCTAAAAACACTGCACAGAATGTCAAACCTGCCTCTCCAAAAGTGTACCTTTATATCCAAATGCAACTCTGTAGAAAGGAAAACCTTAAGGACTGGATGAACAGAAGATGTACAATAGAGGAGCGAGACAGGGTAGAGTGCCTATTGATCTTTTTGCAGATAGCAGAAGCTGTACAGTTTCTGCACATTAAAGGATTAATGCACCGAGACCTCAAGGTTTGTATTAAAATCTTCACTGATCTTTCAGCTTTTTTGTACAAGCTTTCATCATATGAGTGTGCATATTTGGAAAAGTTGGGGTTTTTTTCTGTTGTGCTCCTTGTGTGAGTATGAGCAAGTATCACATTCTGAAGGATTAGGGTGCTTCCAAATAAAAGGCATTAAATATGATATATGTTGATTGTGCATGTCTATGATCTATATTGACAGCTGTACTGCAATACATTAGCTGGTTCCTTTCCTCTGAGACACTTTCTGTCTGAGCAGTTTCGTTTCTGCAGGACACAGCTGTTAGGATATAACCATAAGAAGTAATTTTTCTCACTTCGTGCTGCTGAAGGAGAGAGGCTTGTTATTTCCAAGTTCTCTTTATATTGATATCTCAAAATATTAAACCAATTAGAGGTCAATGTTATGTGAATAAGCTTCTTTTCTGTTACTTGAAGCAGCCAACAACATGGAAGGGGGAGCAAGGGGGAAAGTGTGCAAAGTAGCATGAGGAAGAGGGAAGACTGGCCATGGGTAGAGATATGATTTCTGGGACAAAGCTGTGCTCACTGGCAAATCTGTCCCACTCCACTGGCAAAGCAAATGAAAAACTGTGCTAGAAGTGGTTTTGCTTGCCATGGAGAGAATGGAAAGTGAAAGTGGAGCTTGAGGAAACGTCGTACAAGGTACCTTGCTGCAACTGATATTGGTTCCCATCACACAGCAATGGAGCCACTGCAGAGCGTAGAATCTGCCTGGCTCTTCAGCAGGTTCTATGGAGGGAAAAATTAATTAGCTTTTCCCACCATAGACTTCAATGGGGCTTGCTGTTATGCCACTGGCTCTGTGTTGGAAATTTGGTGTGTGGGGGGTGGTTTCGGGGGGGGGGGGGGTCTTAATTTTCTGCAGGGCTGCTAGTGTGAGTCTCCTGAAAGGAACCAGCCAACTTTGCTAAAGTTTGGATGACTGGGCACTCGTTCTGAGGGCATCAGGTTCTCCTTCAACTGGGTACCCACAGCATTTGCCTCTTCCAAGCAACTTTAGCAACGTTGGCTGGTTCCTTTCAGGAGACTCACACCAGCAGCCCTGCAGGAAATTAGACACCCCTACCCGGAACAACCTCCACACCAAATCTCCAACACAGAGCCATCTGGACATAACAGCAAGCCCCACTGAAGTCTATGGTGGGAAAAGTTAATTAATTTTTCCCACCATAGAACTTGCTGAAGAGCCTGGCAGCTTCTGTGCTCTGCAGTGGCTCCATTGTACCCAATGGGGAATTTCTGGGCAGGCTGCACATTTTTAAGATAGAGACAAGGTGGCTCCAGGAGGCCTTCCTGGTAACAGCATCCAGTCTTGGTGAACTTTGCTTCTGGGGCGGTGGGGGGAGGGGGGGTTGAGAGAGTTCTGAGAAAACTCAGCCAGCAGGCTTCATGTGTAGGAGCGGAAAAACAAAATAAGCTTTCTAGGGCCCTAAAATTGAACTCCCAGAAGCAAAGTTCATTTTGGGTGCCTGTCAGGGATGCATGTTTAAAGCTATTGGCACCAAAATTTCAGGGTCTCATCCGAAGACTGTCCTGATTATACCACCTGAGTTTGGTGAAGTTTGATTCAGGGGGTCCAAAGTTATGGACCCTCAAAAGGGTAGCCCCACCACACTTCGGTGACATCATCAGAACAGTCTCTGGATGAGACTGAAATTTTGGTGCCATTAGCTTTAAAAATGCGCCCCCTGCAGGCACAAATGCAAAAAAACCACTTAAAAAGTCAGACGGACCCAAATATGTTATTTGTCTTATTCAGGCATACAGATAATTTTATTCCCGAATAAATTCGAATTTTACCGAATTTCTAGGGTATTGACCAAGCCTAAGCCAGTCTCTGCAGTTCACAGCTTTAGGGTTTTTTTCCCAATACGGTATATGGCCTGTTCTAGCCACCTGTCTACTTGCTGCTTTTTATTTTATTGCAGGTTTAGGTTTTTTTCCCCTTTTTACTCACTGCTAAGAAGAGTTGGGAGCTGGTGACAAGCCCTGCCCTGTAGCACATGCATCGAGACTGATGCTGGTTTCCTGGTCCCATAGATGAGAACCTAACTTTGAATGCAGTTGGTGAAGAAAGTTCACCGGATAAGAACTCTAATTTCTGTTGAAAGTTTTAAATATAGTTATAAATAATATATATAGTTATAAATAAAGTTTTAAATAAAAGTTAAAACATCTTAAAAACTTATTTCCTATGGTGTTGTTCACTTCAAGACCAAAATTGTCTCTGAAATTTGCACAAAAGAACATGTTAGAAGGACATTGTGTGACTCAGGAAAATCTCATCGCTTTCCCATTAGAAAATCTCACGAGGCAACCATCTATACTGTCAAATTTTCCATTTAGGGAAAGAAAGCCATCCACAGTTTTGAAAAATGAAGAATGGTAGATAAATTAACCAGTTCAGATGATGTATGCATGCTAAATAATCCTATTTGTATTTTTCCAGCCTTCCAACATATTTTTCACAATGGATGATGTGGTAAAAGTTGGGGATTTTGGTCTAGTAACTGCAACAGATCAAGATGAGGAGGAACAATCTGTTGCAAGACCACTGCCAGCTTATGCCCGTCATACAGGGCAAGTTGGGACCAAGCTTTACATGAGTCCAGAACAGGTAAGTTCTGTGTCTTAGTCTTTCTCATTCAGCACAGTTCTCAAAAATTCCACTCATGCTTTAAAAGCCCAGGTTGTGATGTAGAGGAAGGGCTAACAGAATAACCTTGGTAATAAACAGCCTAGCTGGCTGTAAGCAAGTTGCTGACTTACAAACTCTGCCCCGTAAATGATAAAAGGGCTTCCTTACCTCAGAATGTATTTGTATGAATTGTGAGCAAACATGAAACCCTTTAAATATTCTAAAAGTGTATTTATACACTGAACACATTTTTCCTAATGTAATGAATATATTATTCTTAGGAAGAGTCACTGGGGAAAAAGTTAACAATGACTTTGAACTGCTTATGTTACTAATTAATTACGTTACTAGTTGTGTGAATATATGTATACATAAAGAACTGAAATGAGATAAGGTTAAACTTTAAAAAGCTGCAGTTCATCTTCAGTGCAGCCCTACATTGGGATTGCATCTGCATGCAGGCCTGCTGTTCAGCAGAATTTTCTAGCCTCCAGACTAAGGAGGAAGCACATGTCCCCTCTGGAGAGAATGTGACGGTTCTTCCCACCTAAACCATCACGTGCTCTATAGAAGCACAAGCCCTCTCCTTCAGTTCTCCTCTTCCCACTGCCATGAGCAGAAGCTTCTCAGTGCCTTCATGTTATTTTTTTCTTTTGCAACTTTCTCCAAAACTGTTTCCTTTATCAATTTATATCTCTTCTACCCCCTGAGTGATCTTTTGTGGTTGGTGAGATAGCTTTTGCTGTGAGATAGCTATCCTGCCCCCCCCCCCCCCCCATGTCTGAGGGATCGACCCTTCTCCCTTTGCAGTGTGGAATCCCAGAGTGTAGATCTCCCCTGATGACCTCCAAGGCACTATTTAAGAGGTGCTCCCAATATTGTTTGACTATTGTTTGCTGATCTGGGGGAAGCCCATCATGTGCAAGCTTGCAGGATTTGCCAAAGATTTACTGCAAAGACCAGATTGGACAGAACCTTCAGACTCAAGGCAGTGCCGTGAGGAAAAGCCCTGGTATCTTTTTTGCCCCATTGAGACTTCCAGATCCACTGCAACCATCTTCATTTTAGTTGGTTCCATCAGTTTCATTCCCTATCTCTGATCTGAGCTCCTTGGATTTTCGCCCTCCATTTACGGTTCCAACAAAAAATTTGGTGTTGGACCAGAAGAGGGGAGGTCAAGTCCTTCCTCTACAGGGACAATCTGAGACCAGAAAACTTTTCAAAGCCCCCATCCCCTTCAAGTAAACAATATGTAATGATTTGGATCAAGAACAAGAAGGAGAAATTTAGACCCAGTCATCCAAGGATGCCTCAGACAAATTTGCAAATTGATTTAAGAAAATAATCATCTTTAAAATGCTATGCATAATCTGCTTACCTGTCCATAAGAACATAAGAACTAGCCTGCTGGATCAAACCAGAGTCCATCTAGTCCAGCACTCTGCTACTCTCAGTGGCCCACCAGGTGCCTTTGGGAGCTCACATGCAGAATGTGAAAGCAATGGCCTTCTGCTGCTGCTTGCTCCTGAGCACCTGGTCTGCTAAGGCATTTGCAATCTGAGATCAAGGAGGATCAAGATTGGTAGCCATAGATCGACTTCTCCTCCATAAATCTGTCCAACCCCCTTTTAAAGCTATCCAGGTTAGTGGCCATCACCACCTCCTGTGGCAGCATATGCCAAACACCAATCACACATTGTGTGATGAAGTGTTTCCTTTTATTAGTCCTAATTCTTCCCCCCAGCATTTTCAATGAATGCCCCCTGGCTATGAGTTCAAGAGGTAACATCCAGTGAAGGATTCATTGCACAGTTTGGTAACTAGTAGCAATTATGCTTGACTGGTTGAAAACTAGTAATACTGCAACAATCTTACACTGATGAAGACCTGCGAAAACACACTTTAGCGCATAGGCGTTCTGCTGTATTGCTTTGCACGTTGCATTAAGAGTCTGCTGTTTGCTGCTTTGCACGTCACGTTAAGAGACTTTCCTTGCCGCTCCGCATCTTCAACCTGCTCAGCTGTTCTCCTGGCTATTTGCACAATTTGGTAGCGTGGTGAGTGGACCGAGGTCCCAGCACGCTTTGACTTGTTCTTTCAATGGACTATGAATGAGTAGAAACGGACTATGTGTTAATAATAGTTATTGGACATTTCACATGATTTCTGTTCATTGATTACTGGCTAGTACATGAGTAATAGTGATTACAGTTTATTAATTTATTACGCTTCCTTGTGTCGTGGCAAGTTATTGTTGGGGTTGGCTAACCCTGTTCCTGTTTCCCTTCCACTTTTGCTATCTTGCCTTTTTCCCAAAAAATGTTTCTAGTCCTTGCCTTTTTATGTCCCTTTTTAAAGTTCCATTCTGATTTCTAATTCCGAGATAAAAGAATTGCTAACTCCTCAGTGCAGATAAAATCTCTCTTTATCTGTATGATTAACTATCCATCATTAGTAAAGAAATGGAAGGTTTAAAGTAATTTATTTTGCATACGGCTGTGAGCTGAAGATCATCCATACAGCCTCTGAGCCTTCAGCCCCAGAGTTAACCTCCATTTCCACCAATTACTCAGGAGGAGAGCTTCTTAGGGCATCATGAATTACCTCCCGACCATTTTTTAGCCAGAGTGATTATTTAGGTCAGGGGTCTGCAACCTGAGGCTCTGGAGCCGTATGCGGCTCTTTTGTCCTTGTACTGTTGCTCTGTGTGGCTTGGGACCGGAGCAACCTGAGGACCACACTTTGCCATAATAAGCAAGCGCACAACTACCCTGGGCCATCTATGGAGGACGCCCCCAGCTGGGCAGGTGACAGCAGGCACCAGATGAGAGAAGAAGGGGAAAGGACGCTGGAGGGAGGGAGGGAGGAAGGGTGGGGAGGGAGGGAGGGAGGGAGGCGCATTCGCTGTGTCCCAAGTGCAACTTGCCATTGTTGGCGTCGCTGTTGCCGCCTATCCCGCCAAGGGAAGGAGGGGAAAGGACGCTGGAGGAAGGAAGACAGGAAGGAAGGAAGGAAGGAAGGGTGGGGAGGGAGAGAGGGAGGGAGGGAGGGAGGGAGGTACAACAACAACAACAACCTTTATTTGGCATTTAAAAATAGGTTCTGGAGCATTGCCAGACATTTTTGAAATACAAATCAAGAGTACATTCAAAGCGCAGACAGGAAGACTATATAGCAGTATACATTACTTAGAAAGTTCGGTCACTTGTAAAAGAAATTTTGCTACTTTTTCCAAGAGCATGACATCTGTGTTGTTTAACAGAAGCTCCACAACAGAAACTCCACAGTCAGAGTCACGTTCAGATTTGTCTAGGGCCAGCCTGGGAGAGAAATTCCTAATGCCCACATATCTCCACAACAGAAGCTCCACAGAAGCTCCACAGAAGCTCCACAACAGAAGCTCCACAGTCAGAGTCACGTTCAGATTTGTCTAGGGCCAGCCTGGGAGAGAAATTCCTAATGCCCACATATCTCGGACAGTCAAGAATAATGTGAGCAAGAGTCTCCACTTGATTTTTACAGTGTGGACAAACCTGATCCTGAAGGGGTATGGATAAGTAGCAACCCTTTGTAATGGCCGATGGGAAGGTATTGGATCTGGCCCTTGTGATAATCCATCTCTGTTGTGGTTCAGTTAATAATTCAAGATATTTGGCTATGTTCCCCTGTTCCGGTATTATTCCAACAGAGAGGGGTGAGCATGATTTGTTTGCTTGCCCCAGCAAGATATGATATTCCTGTTCTAGAAGTTTACTTTTCAAGGTTTGGAAAATTTCTCTGGGTGTCAGCATACAGAGATCTTCCAGTAATAAACCTATTGAGTAAATTTTTGATTTGAGAAGTTGATACCATTCGGAGGCAAATAGGTCTGGGCGGGCTGTGTATATTAAACTGCGCACATCAGAGTTAAAACATAATTTGATCCAATACTTGAATGTATTCAGCCATGCTCTTGTTTCAAGTAGGTTCTGACCAGTTTCTAAGCATAGTACAGCATGTGGTACAAAATGTGGTAATCCGAGTATTTTATAGAGGAAGCCAGATTGTATTCTTTATTTTATTTATTTATTTATACTTTGAACTTTTATACCGCCCCATCCCCAAAGGGCTCTGGGCGGTGTACAGCATATAATAAATACAATCATAAAACCATCATAAATTAGCTAAAACCTATAAAAGCAGCGAAAACTAACTAAACATTAACACTTAAATAGAAGTATAAGTATAAGCGTAGGTGGCGCCCGATAACCTGACATTAAATCCTTCCCCCAAGGGAGGAACGGCAGGTCCCGTCAGATGATACAGGCCCAGATGTAGGAGCCAGAAAGGGGGGGGCACTATCAGCAGCTGGTCCCTCCAAAGGCCCGGCGGAACAGTTCCGTCTTACAGGCCCTGCGGAACTCACCGAGATCCCGCAGGGCCCGGACAGCTGGTGGGAGAGCGTTTCACCAGGCTGGGGCCAGAGCCGTAAAGGCCCTGGCCCGTGTGGAGGCCAGCCGCATCATCGAGGGGCCAGGGACCACCAGTAAATTGGCCTCCACTGAACGAAGAGGCCGTGTGGGGACATATGGGGTGATGCGGTCTTGAAGATACGAGGGTCCCAGGCCATGTAAAGCCTTAAAGGTCAATACCAACACCTTGAAGACGATCCGGAACTCTACTGGGAGCCAATGTAGCCGGCGCAACACAGGCTGGATGTGATCCCAACTGGCGCTGCCCGTGAGCAAGCGCGCTGCCGCATGTTGGACCAGTTTCAGTCTCCGGATCGAACGCAAGGGAAGGCCCGCATAGAGCGAGTTACAATAGTCTAGCCTGGAGGTGACCGTTGCATGGATCACAGTGTCTAGGTCCGCTCGGTAGAGGAAGGGGGCCAGCCGCTGGGCCTGGCGGAGATGGAAAAAAGCAACCCGGGTTATATGGGCCACCTGGGTCTCCATGGAAAGAGACGAATCCAGGTGGACCCCCAGGTTGTGCACGGAGGGGGTCGGCGCCAATGTGACCCCCTCCCACACCGGCGGCTGAAAAGTCCCCCCCCCCCTCGCGGCCAAGCCAAAGGATCTTCAACAGAATTGTTGCATGCAGTTATCCATAAGGGAACTCCATAGAGAAGTTGCTGAACTACCTTGGAGTTGAAAACCTTTAGAGCTGCTGGGACATATCCCCTTCCCCTGGTGTGAAAAAACTTTGCCACTGCTGAAGCAGTGTGATAACTTCCTTTTACAGCAATATCTCTATGTCTGGCCCATGTGGCTTTATGATGGAAGGTTAGGCCTAGATATTTAAAGGACTTGGAGTGTTCGACCTTAACCCCATTAATAAGCCATCTAGAAGGCTTAAATACATTAGAAAAGATTATAATTTTTGATTTTTCTGGGTTTAAGGACAGGAAGTTAGATGTACAGTACTCCATAGTTTTTCTAAGGAAGCTATCCCGCCAAAGGAAGGAGGGGAAAGGACGCTGGAGGGAGGGAGGGGTGGTGGTGAGGGAAGCACGTTCGCTGTGTCCCAAGTGCAACTTGCCGTTGTTGGTGTCGCCACCACTGTCTATCCCGCCCACTTGGATGATGGCTCATGGCATTTTTTGTTTGCTACATGGATAATTTAAGTTCAGCTTTTTAATTCATTTGAATGAAACCTTCAACTCACCATGTTTTTTGGTTATTATTTTTTAAGAGTTCAAAATGTGTTTTTTACATAAATAACATATAATTTTCTCTGTAGCACTTCATGGATTCCATAAGAAACACACTATAATTGTTTATACAAAGCGTAAAGGTAAAAAAAAAATAGTGTTATCTTCATTTTAAATGTCAAAAAGTAGAAAACGGGTCCAAATGGCTCTTTGGGTGTTAAAGGTCGCTGACCCCTGATTTAGGTGGTGATTTATACCAGCCCTGAATTCTAGCTTTACAAAGCTCAGAAGCAACAACATGACATCAGTCCTCCCACCATGCATATGATGTGAGCCATCCCAAGCCCTTTAGGCTATATTAAAGTCAATAAATAAATAATCCAGAAGCCCATTTTCAGACATTTCTAGCAATGTAGAAACATGTACATGTATCAAATTTCATTTTTTAAAATATATCTTGTTTCTTACTATAAGCCTGCTGGTAATTCATTAAAATTCATTTAAGAAATTTTTTCCATTCCAATACCACTGCTGAGTCTTTGTTTAGAAAATATTATGATTTTTGACAAAAATGAGAGTAAGAAGAAGTTGTTGCTAAAGATGCATTTGTTCATTGCTTTCTTGTTGAATTTTCTAGGTGTATGGAAAAATTTATTCACACAAAGTGGATATATTTTCTTTGGGCCTGATCTTGTTTGAACTTCTTTACCCATTCACCACCCAAATGGAGAGAGTAAGGGTAGGTATGCTGTTGCTAGAATTGCATTCTTTCTGCCACCTTATTTCCAAGCAGGGGCCAGGAGATCATGGAGTACCACATGTCCCAGGGTGCATGCCATCTAATCTCGCGGGGGGGGGGGGGGGGCCAGGCCTGGGCCACGCTTGCTGGCTCCAGGTAGTAGACCTGGGCACCTCGCCAGCTCCGGGTGGTAGACCTGGGCTCCGGAAAATTCAGATGTTGCCCCTGGGCTCCATTTTCCCTAGATATGCCTCTGTTTCCAAGGCATTGCGTTAAATATGTTTTGTACAGCTCAGCAAAACAGCTGGATTTACCCCAGTGTGTCAGCATCTGTGGCAGGGAAGGAGCAGCTACCACCCTGAAGATGGGCTAGAGGCTCGGCCGCCAGATCTTGTTAAAGTTGCGTCTGAGAAAAGGCCATGCCCAAAGCTAAAAGCTGCAGATGGATAGCACAATGCTACATGTGATGGGCACTTTGTCATTGGGGGCAGAAGAGCTGCAAAATCCTTTCCTCATCTGGAAACACCTGTCTGATTAGCTCTGAGGAAAGGCAGTGGTCTCCAATTTGCCTTGTGCTTTTGCGGGGGGAAGACTTACGATGGCACCTTTCTGTTCATCCCCTTTTCCCCTTTTGAAGACTGGAATCAAGTTGGGTATAGATAAATGTGTGGATGTGTTATGGAAGTTTTTACCCATTGAAAACTCCACACAAGGATGGCTAATAGCAAGCTAGGTTTATTGACATGTCTGCAGACATGGAGAGAACAATACCGTGGTACCAACTCTCTGAAGTCTGCATCGCAATACAGCCCATTTTAAGACATTTCTGAACAGACCCTCCTGACCACTTCTGGCCAATCCTGGCCGGCTGTCCACACAGGCTCACAATCTTGACTGGTTGCAAATCAGCACATTCCCAATATATATTTTTAAAAGAATACATTCAGCGTTAAAAGCATACATTCAGCATCATCTGACTTGGTTACGTATGGGGCTACTTATAGTTTCTGTCCAGTAAGCATAATCAGCAAAAAGCCTAACCAGTTGGGTGAACCATCTTCACATGCTTCAAACCCCTAGGTCAGTGTTCACTGTTGCCCTTTCACTCATGAGGAAGTATCTGCTGGTTCTTGCAAAATAGCAAACGCAGCGGTTCAAGTAGCACCCAGACACTGATTTCCTGAGAGCAACCACAAAATGTATTTTTAACTATGAATATATCTCAACTGTGATCTTGCAACAAGCATATCTTTATAATTTTTATATCAACTCCCCCATTTTTCTTTTTACTAATCTTGCAAGACCACACTAAAAGGTCCAGAGCTTTCAGGCTCTGGCCTCGGCATCTCCACAATTATGCCACATTTATGCCATTCTTATACTCCTGTATGTATGCGGCTCTCTTGACTGTTCTCTACACCTTTCGCTCTGGTGTAGCCTGTACTATGGCTAAACGATGTATCAGTGTTTAACAGGGGTCAATATAACATAACATAATTCTGGTGTGTAGTTATGTACGCACCATACAATATACAAAACTTGATGTGGAAAAACAAACTGTCTGGATTTTTACACATACTTGCAAATTACTTTCCCAAAAGGGGAAACAAAATACACTTTTAACTAAAAACAGAGTTCTTTGTAAAGAAACACAATTCTCCCAGTGATTTCACTGCCCACTGAGAAATAGTCTCTCTCTTGATACATGATTTACTTTCTTCTTGCATTCTGGAGAGATGGATCCGATCTTCCCACCTTCCATGTTGCATCTGTGGTTCTGAGTTCCACTTCAGGAGGTAAACTTTCCTGCATGTACCTAAAAAGAGAACACAAGAAAACACACCACACCACAACACATGTTCTGACAAAAACTGATTCATGTTTATACACACTCTCTATTCTCAGAATCTGAATTCAGTCCCATGCTCCAAATTCTACCATTGATCAATTCCAAAGAACTAAACCCAGAGTTCCTGAGAAGGTTGGTGTAAAACAAAGCTATCAGAGGAGAATCAGTCCCTGTTTATCTAAATATTTTGTCTCTCACCTTTCTACAATGCCCCAGTTTTGTATATAAATATACATAGTTAACTGCTTGGTTGAAACGCACAAAATAACATGAAAAATGCAATTCCTGTAACATTTATAAAAAGTATGAAAAATGAAAACTTCTGTAACATTTATAACCATCAGATATATTCATTAATTTGCTAAAGGTATGTTGAAATAATTCTGTTGTGCGCCTGTATAGAAAAATGAGATTGGGCATCTTCATTCCTCATTTCACAAGCTGTTCTAAAATGGGGGTATGGCTGTGAAGAGCTTTGAGAGCTTCTAACAAAAGCTGTGGCACGAGATTTCCTTTATCAGCTTTTGGACTGGGGGATGGAGTTGAGTTAAGGACTACTGATAGCAACTTAACAAAAATTTAAAAAGTTAATTGGAACTGCAGGTATTTATGTGTTGACTTTGTATTGGGAAGAAAGATATAGTCTTCCTATAATGGTATCAATGGGCGGGAGGATTGGTGATGAGGGAATCATAGAATTGGAAGGGGCGTACAGGCCATCTAGCCCAAACCTCTGCTAATGCAGGATCCGCCTAGAGCATTCCTGACAAGTGTTCATCCAGGGGGTTGGACTAGATGGTCTTTATGGTTCTGTGATTCTATGAAATGGAATTTTGGGCTCTGCTGCAAACTCTGAAGAGGATAAGCTTGTTTGTCATAAAAACATAAGGATCTGTCTGTATTGACACTGGTAGAACTACCCCTGTTTCTCCGAAAATAAGACAGTGTCTTATATTGATTTTTGCTCCCAAAGATGCGCTACGTCTTATTTTCAGGGGATGTCTTATTTTTCCATGAAGAATTCACATTTATTGTTGAACAAAAAAAATGAACATTTATGATATACTGTGCAGTAGTTGTCATCACAAACCAGTCTGTGGGGGTGGGGCCAGGCGAGGCAGGAAGGGGGAGGGGTTTGGGGGCGCACGTGCTTCCAAACAAAAACTTTGCTACCGGTACGTCTTACTTTTGGGGGATGCCTTCTATTTAGCACGTCATCAAAACCTCTGGTTTATTTTCAGGGGATGTCTTATTTTCGGAGAAACAGGGTAGTAATGAGGAGTGATTTGTATAATAAGGTTCTATGTTATTACTGAAAGTTTGTAAGAGAGGCAGATTTTGCCTGGATCTGTAGAAGCAGAGTTTGGGAGTTACGTGGGATGCCGTAAATGTCAGTACTAGTTTAATAAGTATAGTTTAATAATGTTGTTACAGACACTGAGTGAAGTACGGAGCTTGACGTTTCCACCACTGTTCATTCAGAAATATGCACAGGAGGTAATATATGTTCATATTCTAGACTAATGTTTTAATTTATTAAATTGTTAAATTGCTTCTACTCTGTGAAGTTAGCCCTCTGACTACTCTGAAGTACACTAAAACAGTAATGTTTATAAAACTGTAGGATAAAATAACCAAAAAATAGGCATCAGATTTTTCTGGAAGTTAGACTAAATCATTTTCAGCAGTAATTCAGTTTTAGCAACATCTCTCTACAACTGAGACCGCTCTCAAAAAACATTGAGGACAAATAAAAATATTTTCATTGATGCCCATTTAAATGATTAGACATGCTGCAAATCTCTGCCTGGGTCTGGTGAAGTAGCCTGTCTGGAAAGTTTGTCCCAGGTTCCCTCCATACTTCAGAATTCTTGTGCATTCTTAACTATCAGTTCTTGTGCATCTTAACTATCAGTTAAGGGAGCTCTCATTCTCTGCTTCACCAAGCCTCTTCCCTGCTGATTTACCAGCATGTCTACAATCTCCATGGCTTGGGGGGGTGGGGTGGGGGGAGCAGTGGTGTCTCCCACTCCTTCGCTCCCTTGCCTACCTGCCTGTAGCGCTTCAGGTGTCTGCAGCAGTAAGGAAAGTGGCAGAGGTTCCAAGTCTTGCTCACAACACTACTTATTATTTATCTGTGGAAGTATTTATCTTCCTACCTTCCCACACTCAAGGTGATTTACAATATAAATCCACAGTTATAAAGAGGACATTCTGCATGACACTGAGTATTGAAGTCTGTGTCTTACATCAGCCTGCATCCACACATTTGGCATGTCCCAGAGTGTTTTGAGTTTTTCCACAGTAAAAAATTAATTGGATACCTAATTCTAGTATTGGTGTTCACATCCGTCATTGTTAAGTGTTTTCCCACAGTTTGTTTAAAAGTTACTTTTATATCCCTTTTATCCATTTAATGGATGGGGCATTTATATATTTACATTCTTTATCGTTCATCTTTGCCACTGAGACTCAGGGCAGGTTGCACAGGTCAGTTAACATGGTCAACAGAGTGGGTTTAGAACTGCAGGAATCTGAACTACATGGAATCAGATTTTAAATATTAACATGATACATTAAATGAGGCAGAAAATATATAGTAGGATTATACATACAACAACTTTGTCATGCCCCTGGACTGTTCAATAAAGAGACTCTGTGCTCAGATGATTTCTTATGAAACAGCATCATTTAGATTTCTATTGCCATAACTAAGCACAACCAGCAAAGCACCCATGTCACACCCCACATCACCTAATGCCACCCCTGACTATCAGTGCCCAAAGGGAGATGGCACCCCTCCAGTCCCATGATCCAGAGACAATGCAGCCTCCCTCTGGGTCAAAACAACCTACATTTCACACTACTGACAGAAGTCCAACAGCAGCTGTCTATTAAGCTGATCAGGCATTGCTGGGAAAGCAAAGTACAAAGAGTGAGAAAATACAACCACGGCAAATAAGGGGAAGGGGGAATGAGGAGAGAAAGGATCCCACATCTGGGCAGGAGACAGGAGACATGGCAGGATTAAACATACCTTGATCATGACAAACTAGTGGTATGTACGGTATGCAGTCCCTATTCTTTAATTAAAGCATCTTTCTGAACCATTGCTTTATAGTGCATCCCTGTTATCTGAGTGAACCATTCAGCTTTATATAGTTTGTAGAATGCCAGGGGAGCAGGAGCCTTCCAGGGCCCCTTGAGGCAGACCATTCTACAAGATAGAACGCATGTGGACACTGTTAGATATTTTGCTCATTTGCATGGTGGCACTTTCAGAAGCCCTGGCTCAGGTAAGCAAAGCCGTTGAGGTGTAGCATGAGAGTCCAAGGCCATGAAGGGTCTTGTATGTGATAACGCATTTATTGGCCTGAACCAGATCACTGATGGGCAGCCAGTGACTCCTCGCCGATTCTGAGAATACATCAGAAGTTTCTTTAGTACTGCAGAATGCAATTTTTTCTGGCCTAGATTACTTGAGATAATTTAAGTTTGTTAATTTAATGACCATCTTTCTGAAGTTGCCACTATGCTGGTATGTGTTACACAGATGACCACTTGAAGTGTACCAGTAAGATACCTGCTCATTTGAATATTTCATATTGCTATTTTTTCCAGTTTGTATTGTTTAAAATTTTTATTTGTAACATATGGACAACTTAATGTATATGATGTTCAGGTGCTAAAAATACTGTTTTCTATTTAGCACATGATGGTGAAGCACATGCTCTCCCCAAAGCCCATGGACAGACCAGAAGCTGCAGATGTTATAGACAGTGCTTTATTTGAAGACCTTGAATTGTCAGCAAAACCAGTGGTCAGACAACGGTCACGGACAATAAGTTCTTCTGGAACAAAGTATTCAAGATAGCCAAGAATTGGACACTGAACAGTCTTGTTGCTGAGAAGAAGTATCCAGAATCAAACGTCTCTCAAGGTTATACTCTAAACCAGGGGTAGGGAACCTGCGGCTCTCCAGATGTTCAGGAACTACAATTCCCATCAGCCTCTGTCAGCATGGCCAATTGGCCATGCTGGTAGGGGCTGATGGGAATTGTAGTTCCTGAACATCTGGAGAGCCGCAGGCTCCCTACCCCTGCTCTAAACCATCATTGTCTGAAGCTAAACCACTTTTAATGTTCACAGTCTTCTGGAATCAAATAATTTACACATTACACATTACTAGCCATTAAGTTGACCTACTTGATTTGTAATACACTGTTCTGTGTTTGGATCATGTAAATATGTTTTAAGAAATTGGAAATTGTTATGTAATTTTTTTGAGAACATAGTCTGAGCTTTATACCTGTTTACTTTAAATCCAAGTCAACTTAAAGCAAACAAGTTTTTGGAAATCCTCTTTTTAAAGAGGCAGGAGATAACTTGCAAAAGTTAGTTTGAGCAGCTAGCTCAGACTGGAGGTTGCTTCTATGCAGCTGAGTTTACTAAGAAATTTTGCATAAAGATTACCGGGTCTGATAATAAAAATTGAGTGGATATGATTTCTGTTCCTGCTTGTTCAAAACCTTGTAATTTCTGAAACATAAGCCTAATTTGGTATGAAATCTTGTAGATTTATAGTAAATTTAGTCCTGTGCATTTATTTAATAAGATATGTTGATCACAGAATACCTTTTATCTTTCAATGTAAATATTTTATTTTTGCAAACATAAAATCAATCCATTTGGGTTGGTGGTGTACAGCATGCACTTCGGACAGTTGTCAGGTGCATTTAATTACTGTGACTTCTTTCAAGTCTTAAATGATTGAATAAAATCTTTGTATATTTCAATGTGGTTGTCTTGTCCAAAAGCTGCAAGATAACTTATAGGAAAGCTGCACTTCCTTGTGTGTGTTTGTGTGCGTGTATCCATATGCATGTGTGGAGAAAAGGCTCCCCAGGACAAGACTTTCTAGTCTGAATTCCTGAGGAGCATCTTCTTGCCTCGTCGGTGACAGACAGGTGCCCGTCTTCCTGAAGGTTTGGCATATCATAATCTTCTCAGCTTGGTGGATGCAGTCGTGTTTCCTGAGTTTTCAGTCTGTTTTTAATTCTTTTAGCAACATGAAAAATAAGTCTGTGTTATGCTTAATGCTGACGATCAGGATTACTTGGACTTCTTGGAGAAGAGTGGAAAGAGATCTTTGTTGGGAAAGAAATCTGGAGAGGGTTGAACTGCAGTTGAATTATGCCTGAAATTTATGCTGCCATTCTAATACAGTAAACTTTAAAAGGACATTTTCTTGAACCCAGTTAATTCTGCCAGAAAATGTTCTTATTTATTAGTGTCTCCTGATGACTTGGTCTGTGTAGTACATCCAGATAATCAAGTTTCCTCCATGTCTGACCACAGAAAGTTATGTGGCATAGCACCACAGATGGCACCTCCTGAAACTTCTTCTAAGCAAAAGACTCTCCCAGAACAATGTGCCGCTTTCTCATTATATCTGTCATGATCAGCCCCTGTCTGATCCTGCCATGAGTTTTGTCTCCTGCCCAGGATGTGGGAGCCTGTCTCTTCTCAGTCCCCCTCCCTTCTGGGTTCCTCTTTTCCCTCTTTGCTTCTTCTCAAGCCTTATCAGCTCATTAGACATCTGCTGTTGTAGCTCTGCCAGTCGTGTGGAATGTAGGTTGCTTTGACTCTGGTAGGGGAGGAGATGGTTTCTTCTTCCAGCTGACGGTGGGACAGGAGGGGTGTCTTCCCCCTTGGGAACTGGAAGGGGGGGTGGGGCAACGTGAGGGGGATGATGTGGGGTATAATGGTGGCTATGATTAGTTCTGGCCGTAGACATCTAAATGCTTATTCCTGATGTTGTTTCATAATAAAGCAACTGGATACAGAGTCTTGTTATTAAATAGTCCAGGGGCAGGATACTATCCAAGCCAAAAATAACTAGCAAGTTTGAAGATAAGCAAGACTATCTCATAGAACTGACACATGGAAATCGTGGCACTGCAATGAGACACCATGAGAATGTCGTACTTTCATATTGAGGATGAAGATGAAAGACCCTGTGGGTTCATTTACAATGGTCTTATGATGTCATTGATTCAGAAAGAGAATGCAACTATTGGACCAGTATTTGTGCAGGTAATGCACCTAGCAATTGAGATCTGAAGTCTTGGCTCAGTGACTTCTCAGTAATTATGACAGACAGTTGTATATTTTACAAAAAAATAGCTCCTGAGCCAAAAGTGTATCTGATGACTGTCTTTAAAGCAAATGTCTGTGTACCGGTCAGGAAGGAACACTCTTAATGGAACGGAGGTTAATGGGATTTGCTCAAGTCTCTACCTAGTGTCTCTCTGAGATGCTTAACACTAGTCTAACACACAAACACACACCCCTCTAACACCTATGAGTTGGGACTGGGCCTGTCTTATTTAAATAACGGCACTAGAGTCAACTAGGCCGTAATTGCAGCTGGGGGCAGGGCACATGGTGAGCTCCTGAGCAGTGAGCATGCGTGCCCTGGGCCGGCTGCACAGCCAAGCCACACCAGGCCTGATTGTGTGATTTGTACGAGTTTGAGGGGTGGTGCACACTCCCTATTTATTAGGCAGCATGCGGTTGCTCCAGCCTTCTTCGACGCCTGGAGCAAACTGAACTAGTGCTTGTTGCTATTTCAGGGAGCTAGGCCTTGGGGAGTGCGAGGTTAAGGCTTGCTTGGTGTGAGTCGGAGCAGCCATAGTTTCATTGAGGGGGGTGGTAGCAGTCCGTTTCCCTTGCAGAACAGGAGTAAAGCCCCCCCACTTTTGGTCAGCATATGGCACTGAAGAAGCGCACTGGGGGCCCGTTTGGTAACCCAAGCAGCGCAGGCGTTAGCAGGCGTGGAAGCAGTGAGCAGATTCCTGGGCATTCGGTGTAAGGATCTCAGTCGTTCTTGTTTCCCTTACAGCCTAAACCTGACCTTGAAGGAGATTCTTTTGGCCGGGCGTCCGGCCAGGACCTGCACCAACCTTGTGAGAATGCTTATCTCGCTGTTGCATAGTAGAATTCCGTTCTCATGAGAACGGGGCAGGGGGGATGGGTTAGTCAGCATTATAACCTGTTGTTTGAGCGGGGATGCTCATTCCTGCCATGTCGTGTGTGTGTGCTTTCCAGGATGTCTGAATAAACGGACTTATAATCAAAAGCCTTTTTATTTCTGCTCTTTGGAATTCCTTACATTATGGCAGGAATCTAACTCATTTTTTTTTTGACTGTGTTTGGATCTCTGGTGTTCTAACATGCAGAGATTGAGTACTCTTGACCATGTGGAAGGCACGATATAGCCCCATAGAGGGTTTGAGTGCCCTTCAAGACTCGAAGGATCCGGGGAGATGATCGGTTTTAGCTGGTGCCTCTCTCCCGACTTCGGTCCAGTTGAAGTCTGCCTCTCTTCCCTTGGAGACGATCGACATGGTTCAGATCATTATGGAGATGCATGAGACTTTTGGAAACTATCTATGGATGCAGCCTGTTGACGGTCCGTTCCACCCGCCGGCAGCGATGTGGATTACAAACCCAGATGCAGCCAGTCCCTGAGGAGTTTGGATTATCTACCATTCATGCTGACACCCAAGAATCCATTGAAAGGTTCCTGGACAAACGCCGAGGACATTCCCAGAGATCAGCAGTGGCATAGTACCGAGCTTCGTCCCAAAGTTACAGCGGAAGCAGGGAGGGCGATGGCGAGGTTGGATCGATGATGGAAGAGGGTTCCACACCACCTCGGCCAGCACCAAACCAGGAGGCGAAACGAGCCGAATGGAGTCGAAATCCTTGGAGCAGTTGGAGGCGTGGAGGAAAAACCATCAGAGGAGGAACTGGATCCCGATCGAATCGGTTACCCCTCGAAGAAAATTGGGACAGTCGCGGTAGCCACCATGCGGGGCGCCAAACTTGCCTGGGAGCTTGAACTGTGGGAGGAAGGCCGAGAGTCGCCAGCGGGACACGTGAAAGAGTCTGCAGCGGGGACCGTGAAAGCAACGCCAGGAAATCCAAATGGAGTTGGACCGTGAAAGAGAAGCGTTGCGTCAACAGTATCAACAGAATCTAACGATTCATGACAAAGTGCTGGATCAGTCCAAACTGGATTTACAGAAAGCCAGTAGCGACAACATCAAAGCCATCCAAACCCAGAATGAACTGGACTTTAGCCGTTCAATGAGGCGAAAGAGCTAAATTGGATCGAGAGGGCAGCTTTGCACGCCAGCGCGCAAGATGCCTTAACGCAGAAGGGAATTGTGGCTGAACGGGGAGCAAACTCACAGCGGTAGCGTGAAGGCGTTGGTTAGAGCCCCAGTTGGTGCCTACACCTTCACCCCGCGACCGGCTGACCCTCCCTCCTGCCGGTGGCCCTGACCCGGCCGGTTCCAGCTTTTCAACAGGGCACCTCCTCAACCCCTGCTCCTCCAGCCCCACCTATCCAGTACAACAACCAGGTTACATCGCGACAGCAACCCCAACCGCAGCACCCTAGAGCGATTGAAAGAGGGTTCTGAAGACCCCCCCATCCCAGCTTCGTTTTGATGGTGCAGCGTCCAAACTTCCTTACTTTATTCTGCAACCTTCGATGCTCCATATGCAAAGAATTTCATGATCTATATATCGTTCTGAGCAGCGAAAAAATCTGAGACATTGGGTCGGTGTTGGATGGGAGTAGCACGCTGAGTGGTTTGTTTCTCTTTATGAATTGCAGGGGGGCTGATACCGCTGCGGTGGCGGGCTTCCTCAAGCATTGGCATTCGATTCAAAGATCCCAATGCTGAAAGCGATGCCATCCATACAGTAAAACCATCCAACAGGGCAACCGCTCCTTTGCTGATTTTGCCCGCGATGAATCCATAGCGATGGTAAACTTCCACGGACTGGCGGCGCGCATGAAATCACCGGTATTTTTTGAGCAATGGATATTAAACCGTGAAACAGTGATCCTTATTGACCAGGATCCCATAAGCGGCTAGCGGATTGGATCGGCTTCGACTCGCTTCAGGTTGCTGCCTGTCTTGCCTATGCCAGCTGGAGGGCATGCGCTTGAAACCAGCCAACATGCCGAGCCGACGCTAAAGAAACCAAGCCTGGCGTGGCGGCGAGACCCGCGTCGAACGCCCGTCGCCGTTTGGATTGTTGCCTCTATTGTAGGAGGTCCTGGCCACCTGGCTGCCAACTGCCGAAGAAGCGAAGCCTCCCTCGGGGGCCCCTCCGTCTGCCAAGCCTCCCGCATAAAATCCAGCCTGCCAACTCAAGGATCGTCCAAAGCTACTTTTGATGAGGATGTCGAAGAGGAAGAAACTGCGCTTAGTCTTTCAGCGGCACCCGTGGGATCTGAAATCCTTCTCTGATCGGTGAGTGAAGGCAGCCAGCCATTACTATTTTGACTATGAAAGCCAGCCCCAGTAAACATCTTGGCCGCATTTTGGCCTCTGCACTTGTGGACTCAGGTTGCTCCACTGTCTTATGGAGCCGCCAGAGTGGCGAGGGAACTTCGGTTTAGACCGAAGTTCCCTTGGTGAAGCCCATTCCCTTTCACCCAAATGAATGATGTAGCCCACTGGGTGGTGAGGGTCGGCCGGTTCAAAACCCAACCGGTACTTCTCTGTTGCAGCGATCATTGGGAAAAGATTAGTTTCATTCTTGCTCCAGTTGCAAAAGCACTCCATTGTTTTAGGTATGCCATGGCTACTTTACCGCGAACCAACCTTCGTTTGGAAGGAGGCGAATCCTTCAATTCTCAGATCCCCCCCCTCGGAGATCACATGGATGGGGAAGATCCATCGGTAGGGAGGGGAAGCAACCATCGCTACAGCTTTCAATGTACTGTCGGCTTCCCTTGCTGTAGAAATCCCCAAGACCTATCTAGAGTTTTTCCAGGAACAGGAGTGCGGTGAAAGCTTCCCCATAGAGATACCGATTGCAAGATCCTGCTACAACCGGAGCCCAATTACCTAAGGGTAGGATCTATCGTATGAGTCCCACCGAGGAAAAGGAGCTCAGCGCCTTCTTAGATAAAAGTTTAGCCCGCAGTTTCATCTGGCCGAGGCCACAAAACACTTATGCAAAGCCCTGTTTTATTTGTTAAGAAAAGGGCGGGTTCGTTAAAGACTGTGTACTGATTGTCGGGGACTAAATGCTGTTTCCATCTCCACCAAATATGCTTTGCCCACCAATAAAGGACCTCTTTGGATGCCCTAGGCAAAGGCCGGATTTTTACCAAATTGGATTCGCGGAAGCTTATTATCGTGTTAGCATCGTGAAGTCTGAGGAAACATTTAACAGCATTTAATACAAAATTGAGGGCAATATGAATATTTAATAATGCCCTTCGGATTAGCTGAGGCCCAGGGGCTTTCATTGGCCCTCATTAGCAGTATTACATGATTTATTGTACAAAGGGGTAGTGGTATATTTGGATGATGTTTTGATTTACTCACAGACCCTGGAAGAGCATAGGAGGCTTTGAATTAAGGGAAGTTTTACAACGCTTACTTAATAACTCTCTCTTTGCCAAGTTCTCAAAATGCTGTTTTCACCAAAGCTCCATACACTACCTGGGCTATCGAATATCCTCTGATGGTCTAGAAATGGACCCAGCTAAAGTGGCGCAGTGGTTGACTGGCCTGCCCCACCAATAGAAGGGATTGCCATCTTTCTTAGGCTTTGCTAACTTCTATAAGTGACTTCATTCCCCATTTTGCCAAACTTGCCTTACGGCTCACTGATCTTTCGCACTAAAGGGAAAAGGGCCTTTAGCGGTACAGCCGAGGCCCCCCCCTCCCTGGTCGCAGGAATGCCAATTAAGCGTTCCAGCAGCTGAAAACAACTTTCACAACTGAGCCAATTCTGACACATCCCGACCCTGAGCTTCCTTTCGCCGTTCCGTGGATGCTTCGGACAAAGGCTGAAACTGCCCTCTTACCAGAAAAATAAAGACAATAAATTGGTACCGTGTGCTTATTTATCCAAAAATTTTCTGGTTCGAACTAAACTGGACTGTCGGAGATAAGAGGAAAACCGCTGCCATCAAACTTAGCGTTGAGCACTTGGCAAGCCATTGGTTAGAAGGAGCCAAGCACCCCTTTCAAGTCTGGTTGGATCATAAAATTTGGGTTGCTTTCCACCCCTCAAAATGTCCAGCTAAACAATTACGTTGGGCTGATTTTCTCTCGCTTTTCCTTCACGGTCCATTTTTCCCCAGTAAAAGCAATAAGCTGGCTGATGCATTGTCCGCCTCCCGAGCCTCTGAGGATATTCCACGACCGTTCTCTCCTCCCAGCTAGGATTTGGCTGTCACCCAGCTCCACAATCCTCACGTCCTTACGCCGTCAGCCATGCGTCTCCCCTTCCTTCAAGAACTCAAGGAATTTGAGGATTGAGCTGCCAACAGAGGAAAAGATGCACAGCTTCGGCAGGAGGATGGTGTCTGGAAAGGGGAAGTTGGTACGTTCCTCCTCCCTCCAGCAGGTTCTTCAAGCATGCCATGATGCTTTCGTCAGGCTGGGCACCGAGGTTTGTTGAAAACCCTTCATCTAATACGCCCGCCAGTTTTGAGTGGCTCTATGCGCAAGGGCGTTGAGTCTTACATTAAAGGGTGTTCCATAAATGCGGAGGCCAAGTCAATACGGGGAAAGCCTCATGAGTTACTGAAACCTATCCCGTTGCCTCCGACCCTGGCGAGTTGGCTCAATGGAATTTTATCACTGACTTACCGAACAGTCAGGGGAACACTGTGTTGCAATGGAAGTGGTGGTGGATCTCTCTTCTCCAAACCGTATTTCATTCCTTGCACCCACCATACCTTCAGCTCCCCAAACTAGCCGGTTGTTCATTCAACACATCTACCGCCTGCATTCCTCTCCTGAGAAGGTGGTGTCCGGATAAGTAGCCCTCAATTTCATTTCGATTTTTGGAAGGCTTTCCTGGAGTTGTTGGGAACCACACCAGCAGTCGCCCGCCCTACCCGCGTTCAAAGTGGCCCCGGGCAAAGTGAGCAGGGCAGACAGAACACTAGAGCAATATTTACGTTGTTATACAAACTACCATCAGGACCAGCTAGGGTGTGAATTGCTTCCCACCGCTTGAGTATGCTTACAATAATGCACTATAGCTTGATGCTGAGAAAACTCCCATTGAAGTAGTCTCTGGGCGATCCTTCCACGCCGTTGCCCCAGCTGCAGTGAGTATTGCAGCCACCAGAATTCAATCAATGGATTTTGTCACTAGCTGAAGGCTGAGTCGAGTTCAGTCTACCTTAAAACAGGCTCAAGAAGCCCAAAAGTTTCAGGCAGATAAACACGAAACAGAATTCCCGTGTTGGAGCTTGGGTTTATTTGTCCACTTCCAGACGTGCATAAATACTCAAAACTTGGCAAGAAATTTGTGGGTCCCTTCCAGATTACAAAAGTGATCAATGATGTTACTGCTAGCTTAGATCTGCCCTAATTCACTAAGTAACATTCATCCGTCTTTCCATTTCCAGCTTGCTCCAAAAGGAGGCTCCCGCTTCAGATGCCTGTACGACCCTCGGAGACACCCCCGCCAGTTATAATTGATGGACATAAGCATTATGAAATAAGAGCAGCTATCCCTGGACTCTACTTCGCTGCTAGGCATCTACCGTAACTCTGGTGTCATGGGTTGGCTAATTCTTCACAGGCCATAATCAATGGGTATGTATAAGGGGAGGGAATATCGATGCCCCCCTCTTTAATTGCTGCATTTCACCAAGCTTTTTCGGACAAACCGGGAGGAGGAAAAGGGGGAGACTGCCCAAGGGGAGGCAAGAGTGTAAGGATCTCAGTCGTTCTTGTTCCCTTTACAGCCTAAACCTGACCTTGAAGGAGATTCTAATCAAGGCGTCCGGCCAGGTCTTGCACCAACCTTGTGAGAATGCTTATCTACGGCTGTTGCATAGTAGAATTCCGTTCTCATGAGAGCGGGGCAGGGGATAGGTTAGTCAGCATTACCAACCTGTTGTTTGAGCTGAGGATGCTCATTCCTATACATGTCATGTGTGTGTGCTTTCCAGGATGTCTGAATAAAAGCGGACTCTATAATCAAAAAGCCTTTTCATTTCTGCTCTTTGGAATTCCTTACATTCGGATTGAATTTTGGGGAATCCAGGCCTCGCACTAGGCGATATGTTTCGGGGCGTGGGGTGCGGCCAGTGCCAGATCCCTCCCCCACACTGTCAAAGGACACACAGCTCATGGAGGGGGACCCCTACATAAGCCCAGTGGAAGCTCCTGTACTGGTCCTGCAAGCATGAGTAACTTCCAGCTGCAGCCCTACCTGGTTGTGCTGTGGCGGGGTTGTAGTACACTACCTTTTTATTTCTGCTCTTTGGAATTCCTTACATTCGGATTGGTGGGGAATCCAGGCCTCGCACTAGGCGATATGTTTCGGGGCGTGGGGTGCGGCCAGTGCCAGATCCCTCCCCCACTGTCCAAAGGGACACAGCTCAGCAGGAGGGGGGACCCCCTACATGGCTTGGTCGACTCCTGTGCCGGTCACAGCGCAATTAACTTCCAGCTTCACAGCCCTACCACTGGTTGTGCTGTGGCCGGGTTGTAGTACACCTGCGCACTCGATGCAGTGCTTAGGAAGCCCGGGTCCAGCCATTCTGGGTCAACCTGCCCTGGTGGGTGGCCCCTTTTCCTATTTTATCCCCTAGAATGGGGCTTTTGGCAGCGGGATGGCAACACCTGGGACCTCAAGGGACACCTCCCCCCATAGGCTACTTCCTTGCAGAGTTATAAAAGCTAGAAATGCAGAGATCATGCTGGAAGATCTTTGGAACATTAGTACACATGTTCAAAATTTTTAACAATTTTAAGAACAAAAATAAAGCAACAGAAACCAGTGTTATCCGAAGCAAATGCAGAGCTGACCTGTAGCGTTTCCTAAATATAATTATTTCCCACTTACATAAATAAGTATGAAGGGTGAATGCAGCCACCCAATGCCAAAGTGCTAATTTACTTTCCACAAACAACCATTGTTTTTTCCTGTCCCTTCCCCAACACTTCTGCACCAGATCCCACCTATCAAAATAATCAAAATAATCTAGAAAAATGGCAAAAACAATACAAGTTCAGTCTCTGGAACCAGCAGAGAGGAGTAGCAGTGGAGAAGAAGACTGGGCCAGGAAGAGCAGAGTGCGCTCTGGTGTTCATTTTGGAGGGCTTTTCTCAAAGCCACATCTTTTAAAACAGTGTATTTTAACAGGGGTTAGTAGGGGTTATCTCTTTTTCTCCTTGTAAGGCTGCTGAGAGTTGAGGCTGCTGAGAGGTGGGGGTTAACAGAGGTTCCTCTTTGTCCTGGGCTGCTGAGAGGTGGGGCTGCTGAGTCAGTCTTTGGTTCAGTCTCTGGAACCAGCAGAGAGGAGTAGCAGTAGAGAAGAAGACTGGGCCAGGAAGAGCAGAGTGAGCTCTGGTGTTCATTTTGGAGGGCTTTTCTCAAAGCCACATCTTTTAAAACAGTGTATTTTAACAGGGGTTAGTAGGGGTTATCTCTTTTTCTCCTTGTAAGGCTGCTGAGAGTTGAGGCTGCTGAGAGGTGGGGGTTAACAGAGGTTCCTCTTTGTCCTGGGCTGCTGAGAGGTGGGGCTGCTGAGTCAGTCTTTGGTTCAGTCTCTGGAACCAGCAGAGAGGAGTAGCAGTGGAGAAGAAGACTGGGCCAGGAAGAGCAGAGTGAGCTCTGGTGTTCATTTTGGAGGGCTTTTCTCAAAGCCACATCTTTTAAAACAGTGTATTTTAGCAGGGGTTATCTCTTTTTCTCCTTGCAAGGCTGCCTAACGGCGTGTGCAATTTTTTTTAAAAAAAATTAATACGGACATTTTCTGAGGGATAGTAGGTACAGATATCTCCAGGGGGGACTGACTAAAAGTTTAATATTTAAATATCTAAACAAAATCAGATATGAAGGCAGGAAGCCAGCAGGGGGATGCGGGCTTTCCAGTGTTTTGCACTGAGTGTCCCATGTACGACTATCTTCCACTAGGACAGAAGTTGTGGGTGTGCCCTCGCTGCAATGAGCTCCTGGCACTCAAGGAATGTGTGCATTCTCTTGAAGCCAAGGTGGCAGACCTGGAGAAGCTGAAAGAGGCAAAGAAGGTGACAGACGACGCTTTTAGGGACCTAACAGCCGGGTCCCACTCCCAAGGTGACATCTCTTCCAGGATCTCAAGTGGGAGAAATAGGAAGGTCTTGGGGACGGAGGGTGCCAGCCTGAGGTGGGGGAAGATGCTCCCTTAGATGGGACCCCTTCCTTAGCTGGTGATCAGCTATCCTCTCACACTGAGAAATGTAGAGAGTATGGTTTGTGAGAGGCGTGATGACCACATGGTGACTTGCCTCCCTGGTGCGAAGGTTGCGGATGTCATGCTTCGTCTAGATAGGCTTTTAGACAGTGCTGGGGTGGAGTCAGCAGTTGTGGTCCACATTGGCACCAACGACATTGGGAAATGTAGCCGGGAGGTTCTGGCGGAAGCCTAAATTCTAGGGCTGCTAGGGAAACGAGGCGTTTGGAAGTCCAGGACCCCCCCAAGGTGGCATTCTCAGAAATGCTACCCGCTCCACGCACAGGGCGAACTAGGTGCAAAGCCGGAGATACAGGGTTTCCACAATGCGTGGGATGAGAAGGTGGTGTAAGGCAGAGGGTTTCAGATTTGTCAGGAAAACTGGGGAACCTTTTTGGGACAAAGGCAGGCCTGTGTACACACATAAGGGAATGAGGGCTTCATCTTAACCAAAGAGGAAAACCAACCAGGCTGCTGGCGCCTCAACATTAAAAAGTGTGGCAGGAACAGCTTTTAAACTGGAGCCCTGGGGAGAAAGCCGACAGGAGCTGAGGTGGATTTCGGTTCTAGAAATACAGAGTCCATGGGGATGCAGACAGAGAGGGAGGTTTTTCTAAATCAACCACATACAAGCGAGGAACATAGCAATGTACATGTGGATAAAGTGGATGAGAGTGTCTACAAAGAGACTCATAAGGAGTAACATTAACTTAAATCCCAGGTCAAGGACAGAGACAGGGTATATAGGTGTCTATGCTAATAGTAGAAGCCTTCGACCTAAAATGGGGGAGCTGGAGTACAGAGTTTTGAAGGAGGACTTTGATATAGTGGGCATTACAGAGACATGGTGGAATGAGGAGAACCAGTGGTGTAGAGAGAGTGGCTATGTTAGCTTAACCATCGCCATTTTGTATGCAGTTATTAATGTAACCGTTATTGGTGAACTTTATAATAGTTCAACATCACTACCACGGTCTTGCTGGCCTTAATAGTTCTTGAAATTAATTGCCTGGTTCTTGGCAGCTTTCACCAGCTTCTCCCAGGGTCCTGGTAAATCGAGTAACAGTTAATTGAAGGTCTTGGCCCAGCTGCACAATGTTTTGCTAACGGTTGGAACTTCAATAAACTTTCAGCCACAACACCTGATAAGAATGAAGAGTTACATCACCTACTTTAGTTAATTGGCACTAAGTTGTGATTGGTTTATTAAGATCACCTGATGTACAATTTCCCTATATCTGCCTTCCTTCCATATTGTAAAGAGAGCGCACCCCTTCTTTCAGCTCTCCTCCCTCCTTTTTTTCCTCCCTAATATGCAATGCTACCTCACATGCTGACTAGAAGCTGGTCCTATTATTGAGTTATGAGGAGCTGATCTACATTTTTTCCTTTCACCTGCTGGATAAATGGAGTAAAGTTTCTTACATTTTGATTTTAGTGGTAGGTGGTTCAGTGATTTTGTCCCTGCTTTGCTTTTATTCAATTGATTTGTATGTATAGTATGCCATCTGACTATCGCTTTGTTGAATCGATGCTAAGTTCAATAAACTTTTAAGAACTTGTTTAAAGGAAACAGTTCCTCCTTTTCCTTTTCGAGTTGTGGTGAATGTTCAAAATCCCTAACTCCACGCTTTGAGGAGAGTAGAGTCACTCTTCCTCTACCATAGTTGTAGCTGCTGGTGGATTTTGAAACTAGCAGCTCAGTATTTTTGATTTTTTTTTTTGATTGGCAAAGAGCAGAGACCATCTGATAGACAGTCTTCTAGCATTAGCGAAGATCAAGGTTTTGCTTACGGATGAACCAGTGATTGGACCTGCGCCTGGGGCGAAAGTAGCTGGAGTTACAGGTCACACCTCGGAGAATTCCAGGAGAAGCTGCGGATATTACATCAGCCCGAAAGCCTGGAGTAAGCAGCAGAATGGCAAACCCCCAGAGGTCTGGAGCCGAAGAACAGCTGTTGGATGGCTGGGGCTGGGATGAGGATCGCACTCCAGGGGATGCCAGTGCGATGCGCTCCAGAGAGTTTATCCTGGACGCCAGTGCAAATCCAGACGAGACAGTTTGGAGACAGATGACTCTCTCAGTACCGAAATTGCCAGCACACAGAAGGGTGGATGAAAATGATGCAAGCATTTATGCGAGTGCTCAAGAAACCAATCATGCAGTCTGCTAATACAAGATCGACGCGAGAGATCCATCTGCTTTGACCTGGCAGAAAAGGTAATTCCAGCTACCAGCAGGAGGTGAGTCTGGTGGAGAGTTTTTTAGCCCTGTTTTGAAGCTGCCCTAAGAGAGAATAGAGTTCCTGAGAAAGGATACATATGTGCAGGCCCTATGGTCGTGCATATCTGGAGATTTGGGCTCCAATTGCTGTGTGGGAACTCACTCTTTGGGGAGTGGAAGCCGAGTTTTGAAAGGTTTTTTTTACAGAAAGAGGCAAGCACCTAGCCAGATTTAGGAAGACAGAGGGTCAGCTGAGGAGAAGAATTAAAGGGAAAGCCTTCCCAAAAAGAATAAAAGAGACTTATGTCATGCCTTTTATGGCTAGGCTGAAGCACCACAGTTCAGCAATGGTTCAGATCTGCGAATGTTAGAGACTGTGGAGGAAGCTATTGGCCATTTGATTGTTCTCGAGATCCAATTTGCTGGAAATCCTCCCTGGAGATATCTCGGCTATGGTCCAAGCCAAGAGAAACCCTTGATTTATCTTTTGGAATTAGCTGCTCTATTGCCGCATCAGGATGGCTACCATCAAGAATAAGGAGAAAAAAAAGCTCTGGAACTTTCTTCACCGGGAAAAGAGGCAGTTCTGGGAATTAACCCCAGAGATGTGAGTTCAGCTGGCAAAGTGAGGGGAGTTAAGGCTCCGTTCCAGAGAAAAAGAAACTCCAGCAAAGCCTCCAACAAGCCGGTCGAAGCCTCTACGCCTAAAGAGCGTTACATGCTTCTTCTCTGCAAGGGAAAAGAGGGCCACTATAAAACCAGTGTATGGAGTCGAAAAAAAGCAAAGGTCCAAGGCGAAGTTGGAGGTGACCGAGGTCCTCATGCACGCACTGAAGATTGGGAAGGAAGCAGCGGATCGACTTAGTAGCTCCGTGCATTCCAGTGAGGGAGGAAAGAGCCAGTTACTACTATGGCATCAAGCATTCCAAAAGCCGTAGTCTGACCCTGAACTATTGGCTCGGAGACATGCCAGCAACGTGAGAGAAACTCGGCCTACTGACTCAAACCCGATGGTGAGAATGGGAAAATTACGGCTTGTTGATATAGACTGGGTGGAACTTTCAAAGACCAGTGAGACGTGGGTGGGGAGCCTTTTCGAGGCCATGAGAGTCTTGCTTGGAGGCAAAACTTTGGGTGGAGGGTTCGGTTGGCTTACGGAGGTGCTGATATGAAACTCCATTAATAATAGAAAATTGTTGGAGCAGATAGATCACTAAGTTAATTAAGGGAAAATTCAGCCCGGTGACTCCCTATAGAAGGTCCTTCTATGTATTTAGATCTAGCCATGTTACATGTTCAGACCCCTAGAGTAAAAAGAAATATGTATGTTATAATACATGACACATCTGAAACACCCTTCATAGTGAGGGAGCCGAGACTTACTCTTTCAGTCCAGCCGGATGAAAGCTGTAGTTACTAGATCAAAGGCAAAAGAATAGAGAGTCTACTTAATGCTAGGAAGGGAATAAAAGATGGACTAAAGCAGCAGTCTCACTTTAAAAGAGTCGGAGAGTAAGGAGTGAAGAAGTCTCAAACTATGACTGTCAGCTAGCTAAGAAGAAAGAAGTTTGTTATCAGAGGGAGAAATCCGGAAATGGGTTGGGGAAGCGAGGCAGACTGGAAGGCTCTGCTCCAGAAGAGTTAAATTTGCGAAGCTGGAGGAGGAGCATAATGACGCTCCTAGTTTTAGTTTCCCCGGCAAATAGAGAGGTTGAGACTGTGTTCACCCTGAATCTGACCACGCTATAACTCATGGAGTGTCTGAAGAGTTTAAAATGAACAAAAAAACTCTGCTACTTTGGAAGAGAGTTACGTGACAAGGCCATAGTTAACTCTGAAAAATGTGTCCAAGGAGAATCCTGAGAGATTTATATGGCATAATGGTTTGTTGTATAGGGAACGTTGGCTGCCAGGTTATTCAAAGGAAGGAGAAGTTAATTTGCAGTTAGTCGTGCCGAAGAAACATCGAGAGGAAATTTTGGAGTTGGCTCATAGTGTGCCGTTATCTGAGTGTTTAGGGTGTAAAAAGGACTATGGCATTAGAATGCAGAAGCAGTTTTTCGGTTTGGCCTATTGACTAGAGCAGTGAAGGATTTTTGTCGTAACATGCTGATGTTTGCCACAGCTGAGTCTCGGTCATGCCACTGATAGAGACTCGATGCGAGCCATGACTTTACCTGCAGTAATTAGTGAACCTTTTAGACGGGTCAGTTTGGATATCCTGGGCCCCTCTGCCTAAAAGATGCTCTAGAAAAGAGATACACCAATACGTCATGTGGTTGATCATGCCAATGCGGGTATCCGCTCTGTGCATTCTGTTTGAGAAATATCACTTCTTTATCCATTACCAAGGAGCTTTGATGGAATTCATATATCCATCGTATGGGATTATGAAAATCTTAACAACAGATCAAGCCCCAAATTTGATGTCTCAAGTGATTCAGTAAAGTTTTTTGTGAACTAGCTGAGGTCAACATGTCCCAGTAATTAAGCATACAACCCCCAATCCAATGGGTTGGTAGAAAGATATTAATACCAAAGCTTTGGTAAGGTTGTTGAAATCGTATGTGATCACTCATTTCCAATTCTTGGGATCAAGCTATTCCCTTACCTGACTTTTTGCCTTAGTGATCTCAGTGCAGGAAAGTTTGGGATTTGGCCAGAATCAGTTGTTGTTCGGCAGAGATGTCAGAGGGTCCCCTGAGTTTAGCTAGAGCAAATTGGGAAGCGCATGGACTGATGACTCTTGTCCCAAAGATGTGAATGGTTATTTTTTGTGACCTTCAGCGTACACGCTACAGGATGTTAGGTCAGTTGCTGCTGCAGACAATCTGAAGCGAAAGGCACAGAAAAGGCAGAAGGCTTACTTTGATGCAAAAGCCAGACCGCTACCCTTCTTTGGAATTGGCGATAAAGTGTTGTTGTTGGTTCTGTGGACAGTCCCAGATCAAATTAAGGTTGTTTTGGAAGGGCCATATGCTGTAATTGCAGTGTTGCCCAAATGATAGTATGTGATCAGATAGAGGATGTACATCAGTACCGTGCATGCAAAATAGGTTGAAAACCTTATTGGGAAAAGGGCTGCTGTGACTTTCCCTGTACAGGTCCAAAGTTCAGATGCTGGAAATTTTCAGAATGGTGTTTGATAGAAAAGGCATTGGCGTCAGTATAAGTGCAATTTCTGATCGTTTGTCTGCTGGAACAAGCGTGATCAAATAATATCACTTATTGTAGAAGTTTGATTCACTGTTATTCACTGAAGGCAGCCCGGTTTAACTCATCTAATCTCACATCATATTGATTAGGAGGAGTTGCCCCCTATTAAGACTACTCCTTATCCATTGAATAATCATATGGAAGCAAGTTGTGGAGAAAGGAGAAATCAAGCGGAAGATGTTGAAATGGGGTGTTGTGAACCTAGCCAGGGAGATGCGTGGGGAAGTATCCTATTGTATTGGTGAAGAAAAGCAAGTGTCTGAAGGTGACCCTGAGTTCTGTAGACTTTGTGTGAATTTCAGAAAAGTCAGCGCAGTGACAGGGTCTGATCCATTACTTGTGATACTAGAGGCATTTAGTAAGAGAAATTAGCCAGTGCCAAATATATCAGCACTTTAGATTGTTCAAAGTGGATATTGGCAGATCCTTTGACTAGGGGAAACTTCTGAAAAAAGCTGACTTTTGTGTGTCATTCTGGTCATTTTCAGTTTAAAGGATGGCTTTTGGGCTAAATGGAGCCTCAAAAAAAAACTTTCAAACTGACTTCAGTTGATAGAGTTCTCGTTGGTTTAGAATTATATGCTTTTAGATTGTCAGGGATGATATTGCCATTATGTCTGATTCATGGGATTCTCATTTTGGAACATGTGTGCGGAGTGGTCCTACCATAAAATCCAAGAGGCTGGCTTGACTTTAAGCAACTGACAAAGATGTCAATTTGGATGGAAGAAGTGGTGTACCTTGGTCATAATGTTGGCAATGGGTCAAAATCAGGCCTTTAGGCTAAAGTTGCAAGTATAACAAACTGGCCCCAAAACCCACTACAAAAGGAAGTTCAATCCTTTTAGGATTGGTTGGATTTTATAGGCGGTTTGTGCCTAAGTTGAGTGGAGATTGCTGCTCCCTTAACAGACTTGTGCAAAAAAGCAAAGCTCCTCTGAAAATTATTTGGAGTGACAAATGTCAGCGGGCTTTTGATGGGAGTAAAGCGGCTGTGCAAATGCCCAGTTTTTAGTCGGCCTCCTGACTTTGATAAGCCTTTTGAAGTATACACGGATGCTTCGGAAAGAGGAATCTTGGTGCCACCCCACTGTTCAAAGGGTGATGATTTACAAATGCATCGGTCATCTTTCTTAGTAGAGAAATTACTGCCTCGAATGTGCCTGTTGCTACGATAGAAAAGGAATGTCTGGCCATCGATATTGGGCAGTGAAAAAACTTCATCCATGCCAATAGGTTCTGTAAGTTCACAGTAACGGTCACAGATCACAATCCTTTGGCATTTTGAATAAAATGAAGAATAACAATGCTCGCATCTCCAAGGTGGTCGTTAGCTCTGAGACTACGGGTTTGAGGAAGTTAAAACATGTCAAGGGCAAAGAACAATGTTATTGCTTCGATACTTTAAGTCGTTGTCATTAAATTAATTTTCTTTTCTCTGAGTATAGCTGTTCATTGTAATCGTCTTTTGCTTTCGCTGTTGTATATATACATTGTAAAAGAATGCATAGTAGTACGCTTCTATTAGCTGTATATAGTTGCTTGGGCAAAAAAAAATTTCTGAGTTTTTTACCGAGGAATTTCTGTAAAGGCGTCTTAAAGAGAGGAAGTGGCTATGTTAGTAATCCATAAGCCATTTTGTATGCAGTTATTAATGTAACCCGTTATTGAGTAGACATATATGATTCAACATCACTACCACAGTCTTGCTGGCCTTCAATAGTTCTTTTGGAAATTAATTGCCTGTCTTTGGCTTTTCATAGCTTCCCGATCCTGAAATTGCCGAGTAACAGTTAATTGAAGGTCTTGGCCCAGCTGCTGCAATGTTTCAAGCTAACGGTTGGAACTTCAATAAACTTTTGGCCACACACACCTGATAAGAATGAAGAGTTACATCACCTACTTTAGTTAGTTGGCACTAAGTTGTGATTGGTTTATTAAGACTCACCTGATGTTACAATTTCCCTATATCTGCCTTTTCCATATTGTAAAGGGGCGCTGCCGCTCTCCCCTCCCTTTTTTTCCTCCCATAATATGCAATGCTACCCCTCACGCTGACTAGAAGCTGTCTATTGAGTTATGAGAGCTGATTCATTTTCCCTTTTCACCTGCTAAGCAATGGAAGCCGAAGTTTACATTTTGATTTTAGTAGGTTGAGTGATTTTTGTCCCTGCCTTGCTGTTTTTATTCCAGCTAATTGATTGTATGCTTATGGTATGCCCATCTGACTTGATTACAGTTTGTTGAATGATGCTAAGTTCAATAAACTTTAAGAACTTGTTTTAAAGAAACAGTCTCCTTTTTTCTGAGCTGTGTGAATGTTCAAAATCCTAACCCACGTTTGAGGAGAGTAGGTCACTCTTCCTCTACAAGTGGGATCCTGTTATCCCAGGTTACAGGCTCTATAGGAAGGATAGGACAGGGCATATTGGGGGTGGGGTGGCCCTTTATATAAAAGAGAGCATAGTGTCACATAAAATAGACAATGCAAGGGGAGCTGGTTCCCCTACAGAATCACTGTGGATATCAATACCAGGTTTGAAGGACAGTTTAATATTAGGAATATATTATCGTCTCCCTGACCAAAGCGCACAAGAGGATTCTGAGATGGAAAAAGAAATTAGAGAGGCCAACGAAAGCAAAAATGTAGTGGTAATGGGTGGTTTTAACTATCCCCATATAAGCTGGAATAATGCATGGTCAGGGCCTAGTAAGGAGAGAGCATTCCTGGATATGCTAAATGACTGTGGCTTAGAGCAGATGGTTGTGGAACCAACCAGGGGAGAGGTGATCCTAGATCTAATTCTATGTGGGACCCAGGACCTGGTGCAGGAAGTCAGTGTTGTTGAACCGATAGGGAACAGCGACCACAATGCTGTCAGATTCAGTATCTCTGCATGCAAACAAGTGACAACTAGCTGAGCGGAGGAGAAATAATGTAATGAACTAGCAAAGTCCAGGCCAAAGTAACTGTTCTCAGTTCTTTATTGTGCTGGCAGTCATAGTCAGATACAGGCAATGTGAGGTCTGAGGCCAATAGATTTTACACAGTGGCATTTCATGTTCCCGCCAATACAGAATAAACAAAGCAAATACTCAAAGCAATACAGAATAAACAAAGCACAGTTTCACACAGGCAAGTAGAGAGAACCTACAAGCAAAAATCCCCATCCTAGGCAGAAAGCCTGTCTGTCTGTGGAGGGTGGGGTGGGGGGTGGGGGTGGAATCTGAGAAAGGAAAAGCTGTTTGCATAGTTAGGGGAGCCAGTCTGTATGCGTATAAGGGGCGGAGCAGGGGTCAGAATCATAGGATTGTTATTTTCATTGAATAATTAGGCTAAGTTTCTGTTATCCATGGTAAATCGTGGGGCCAAGTGAGGAGGAAAGGCAGGAGGGGTTGGTTCCCTCAGTGGGCACCAGTAACCCACCAACAGTTTTATAGAGTCTGTTGCATTTATTCGCACACTGGGTTTTATTGCTAGTTTCATTGTAATCTTCTCAACAGCCCTGTAAGGCAGGTCTGTCTGATTGTCTCTTCATTGCAGTTGGTGTGTTGAAATAGTCTGAAATCATTTGGGGAGCCTGTGCCTGAGGCAATACTAGAACCAGGGGCCCCCTGGATTGCGGCTCATTCTCCTCACTGCCATAGAACGCCGGTTTCTTCACCATCCCTACCCCCACCTTTGGTGCTTTTGCCATGTTTAAGATCTTACAATAAACCAACACAGTTTTAAAACAAAGATGCCCAAAGCTGGTTTGCTGCGGCATCTGGAAGCTTCGAAAGAGGCAAGTGCCTTGGCTGATCTCTACTCAACAAGGATGGGCGAACACACCTGGCTCTTTCTCCTCCTACACAACTGCCTGATGAGGGTGTGAGGGGCGGACCAAGGTTGATTCAAGGGCGACTATCAATCAGACTCATCACAGCAGGAAAGGAGATTTAATTGGAGAATCACTGAACCTTTAATTATTTGACAGATAAAAATAAAGGGGGTGGAGAGGGAAAGCAATATAGCCAAAGGGCTCTGTTGTGATTGTTTCTGTCTCTGACAGGAAGGCCGGTCAAATGTGAGCTGAGTGCTTGGAGACATTTTCTATTGTGATGTGAACTGAAATACAAGTGTTGAAAGACCTTTGCAGCTCAAAATCCTGACCTACCAAGCAACTTTCTCAAGGCAATAATATGCAGTGCCTTGATGTGGACGCTACTGTGGACACACTCCGAAGGATGCTTCGGTGCTTGCTCTCTCATGCAATCCACCCACTTGGATCCTCTATGAGCCTCTCTGGCTTATTTGGGTCTTTCCCTTTTGTCCAAACTGGAGGGAAGCATATGTTTGTTAGCAGCCACCCTGGTAACTTTTAAAGTGATTTTTGAGTGATTTCAGTGTGTCTCGAAAACTTACAGGTTAAAAAAAAAGGTAAAAATCCTTCCCAAGACAGCAAGTGCTGCAAGTGTTTGCGAAAGTACCGAGAGTCCCGTCTCCTGGATTTCAAAAGCTTTGTGCCTTCAGAAATGTGCCCCCCCCCCACAGGCTGCATCAGAAATTCCCCATTGACATCCATGGAAAAAAAATCAATGCAGAAGTAAGATTCTTGGGCAAATTTCTGGGGGTGTCTGCTGTCAGGGGTGCAATTGTTAAGCTATCAGCACCAAAATTTCAGGGTATCTTCAGGAGACTGTCCTGATGACACCCCAAGGTTTGGTGACGTTTGTACCCTCAAAGTTATGTACCCTCAAAGGTGCAGCCCCATCTCCTTAGCTCCCATTGGAAACAATGGGGGATAGGGGCTACCCCTTTGGAGGTCCATAACTATGGACCCCCTGCACCAAACTGCACCAGTATCCTCAAGACAGTCTCCTGATGATATTCTGAAACTTTGGTGCCGATATCTCTAAAAATGCACCCCTGCAGGCCAAAACACAAAAAACACCAAAAAATAAAAACGCATCCAAGAATCTCGGATGCTACTGCAAGTTCGGATCGCACAGGGTTCGGAGGGGGCGGGCTCAGGCCCTTAGCCCTCTGAGCACCTCCAAATTGGCTCATCTTGGCCCTATCTGTGGATCAGGCTAAGCCGAACCGCCAAGCCTTGCTGCCTGTGCTCCGCCTCTTGCCAGCCCTGCTGAATCCTCGGATGGATCTTTGTGGGGTGGCAGGACTAGCAGTCAGGGGTGCACGTGCACCTGGCTGACCCACTGACTGTGCCGCTCTCCCCTGGATGCTGCCGCTGCCCGCCCGCCTCCTGCATCTCTCACCCTTTCTCCAGTAAGGGGGGCGCCTAAGTTCAGCCGGCAGGGAGGGGGGAAGCCATAAGCCACCAGGGGAGGAGGATGGGGGAGCTCCGCCACCCATGGGGGCACATCAAACGCAGGTTTTGCCCAGGGCTCCAGTTTGCCTCATTACGCCCCTGGTCCGGAGAGCCCGTAACTCCACCCCCACCCCCGACACCCCGTCCAGGAGGCGGGAGAGCGCGTTCGCAAGGTGGATAGACTTGCCTGGAAAAAAGTGAAGTGTAAACTTGAAGCGAGAGAAAAAATCAGCCCAGTGCAACTGTTTCACAGAGAAATGACTGGAGGTGCTAAGGGCAGCCAGATTCTTGTGACCTGTCTAGACCTCAAAGGGATATTTCTCCCCCTCCAACCAATGTCTTCAAGTTGCCAAAGCCTGTTTAGTGGCACCAGTCTCTTTATCATCCACTGTCCAGTTCAACTCCGAGCCAGAAAGCTTTTTGAAGAGATATGCACAAGGATGCAATCTGCCCTCCAGATCCTTTGGGGGGAGAGCTGCTCCCAAGGCTTTATTGGAAGCATCCACATGAACAACAAACGGAAGGGACAGGCTTGCATGCTGCAGTACTGGCTCAGTGGCCAACACCTTTTTTAGAGAATAGCCTGTTGGCAGGTGTCTGACTACCACAAGGAGGCCCCAGGGTTGGCAGCCTCGGGTCCCTTGCCTGTGGTTTTCAGCAGGTCAGTCAAAGGGAGGGCCAGCTCAGCAAAGTCAGGAATAAAATCATGGTAAAAATTGGCAAACCCTAAAAAGGATTGCAATTGCTTACAAGTGGGAGGCGGTGGCCAGAGAATCACATCCTCCACCTTTGCCGGGTCCATTTCCAAACTGGTGGCCCAAACTCTATAGCCCCCAAAACCCAACTTGTTCTGATGGGAAGCACATTTGGATAGTTTTACAAACAAAGAATTGTCCAGAGTCTCTGGAGCATTTCCCTAATGAACTGAATGTGGGATTGCTCCTTTTTAGAGTAAATCAGGATGTCATCCAAATACACCACTACTCCTTTGAACAGCAGATCTTGTAACATGTCATTAAACAAACCCATGAAAACTCTTGGAAGTCTGCTTCACCCAAAGGGCATCACCTGGTACTCAAATTGTCCATAACGGGTGTTAAGCGCTATCAAATGTTCACAGTCCTCAGCAATGTAAACTCGATAGTAAGCTTCACGTGAATTGAATTTGATAAATATACACCCCTTTCCCAAGCTGGCTAATAAGTCCTTGATTAAGGGTAGGGGGCATTTGTTGGAATTGGAAATTGTGTTTAGACATCTATAAAGCGTACATAAACAAAGAGAGCCATTTTTTTCCTTAACAAAGAGTACCGGGGCTGCAAAGCTGCTGGTGGCCTTCTGAATAAAGTTCCTAGCCAGGTTCTTATCCAGAAACTCCCGCAAAGCAGCATCCTCTACTGGACTCATAGGGTGGAGGTGACCCTTGCGTAATTTGGCTCCCGGAATCAATTCAATTGTACAGTCTGGGGGCAAGGCATCGCATTCTGTTTCCTCAAACACACTACTTAAGTTCTGATAAGGATCCGGGATCCTGGAAAAGTTCATATTGAGCAAGCTCTGCATAGTTCCTGGCTTGGGGGAGGGGGGGGGGGGCTGGAGGAATATCTTGCACTTGGCTGCTGCATGGGGGATCAGTAAAGCGAATAATGCATTCAGCCCATTGTATAGAATCATAGTGTTGGAAGAGACTCCAAGGGCCATCAAGTCCAACCCCCTGCAGGAACACACAATCAAAGCACTCTTGCCATATGCTCATCCAGCCTTTGTTTAAAAACCTCCAAAGAAGGAAAGTCCACCACTCTCTGAGACAGTGAATTCCACTGATGAACAGCCCTGACAGTCAGGAAGTTCTTCCTAATATTTAGGTGGAATCTCTTTTCCTTCACCTTAAATCCATTACTCCGTGTCCTAGTCTCTGAAGCAGCAGAAAACAAGCTTGCTCCCTCTTTGACATGACATCCCTTCAAATATTTAAACATGGCTATCATGTCGCGCAACCTACGCTTCTCCAGACTAAACATCCCCAGCTCCCAAAGCCTCTCTTTGTAGGGCATGGATTCCAGACCCTTTACCATTTTGGTTGCCCTCCTCTGGACCTGTTCCAGCCGGTCAATATCTCTCCTGAACTGTGGTGCCCAGAACTGTACACAATATTCAAGGTGAGGTCTAACCAATGTAGAATAGAGAGGCACAATTACATCCCTCGATCTTGACACCATACTCCTATTGATACAACCAAGAATTGCATTGGCTTTCTTGGCCGCCGCATCACACTGCTGACTTATATTTAGTTTATGGTCTACTAAGACTCCCAGATCTCTTTTGCATTTAGTGTTGTCAAGCCAGGTGTCATCCATCCTGTATCTGTGCATTTCATTTTTTCTGCCTAAGTGTAGTATCTTACACTGGCTGCCACGATGTTAAGTCAGCGGGCCACTTCGTCAAAACTTTGCACCTGGCCTGTTGGCAGTTCTGGCGGTGGTCTCTCCACAAGGATGCTGAGGCTTATGTAAAGGGTTGCCCCATGTATGCCATGGCAAAGCACATCGCAGGCAGGCCTACCCACACCTGAGGCCCCTTGGAAGGCGATCTCAATGGATTTCATCTCTGATCTCCCCTCCAGCAGGGGGAAGACTGTCATTTGGGTAGTGGTGGACCTCTTTTCCAAGCAAGCACACTTCGTTCCCTGTGGGGGGATCCCATCAGCACAGAAACTGGCCAAGTAGTTTATCCAGCGTATCTACCACCTCCATGCTGCTCTGGCTACGATAATTTCTGACTGGGACAGCCAGTTTGTGTCTAGGTTCTGGAGGCAGTTTATGAAGCTCTTGGGCCTCTTGTTGGTGTACCATGCTGCTACTGACGACCAGACCGAACGCACCAATGGGCTCCTTGAGCAATACTTGCGCTGCTATGTGAACCACCATAATGATGACTGGGCGGACTTGCTCCCTTTCTCTGAGCTGACCTACAACAATGCCGTGCACTCCAACATGGGTAGAAGCCCTTTCCACGTGGTCTACGGGCAGGAGAGCAAACCTTTCCCTATTACGGGGGATCTCCCGCCCGAACTGGGAGACCTCCAGGAATGGATGGCAACCCTCCAGACCTCCTGGAAATCAGTGCAGAAGGCATTGTGGAAGGCCAAGAGGATGATAAGAAATAGCCAACCGCAAACGCCACCCCATTTCTTATGTGGCTGGGGACTATGCCTACGTTTCCACCAAAAACAAGGGGGCTTCCGGGCAAGTTGGAACACAAGTTCATTGGACCCTTTAGGGTGGTGCGAGTGATAAACCCAGTAGAGATGGAAGTCAAATTACCTCAGAACTTACGAGGCATGCACCCTGTTTTTCATTCTAGCCTGCTCAAGAAGGTGGCCCCGAACAATGGTTGGCATCCCACCCTGAGGCCTCCAGAACCCCACCTGATCAAAGACGAGTTGCATCAAGAGGTGGCCAATATCCTGGACTCCCGTCTCCACCGTGGTCATCTCCAGTATCTAGTAGCCTGGACTGACTTGTCTCCCAGGTTCAATGAGTGGGTACATCATTCTCACATGCGTATTCTGTGTTTGAGAAAGGCATTCCACAAAGTGCACCCTGACCGCCTAGGGGGGAGGGGGCCCTAAGGGGAGCAGAATGCCAGGCCTGTGCCGTTCTTGGCCTGGCAGCTTGCACGTCCACTCCAAGGCCACAGATGACTTTGCCATTTTCATTGCCCCAAGTTAAGGCGGCCTCCCCATGTTTGTGCGAAACTAGTCAATAGCGCTTCCCGTTGGTTCTTATCTGCCTTCTTCGAGGGAGTGAACTATCTGTCCTAAACAAAGCTAGCAAGAAAGTTCTCCACCATCCTTTCAAATGCTGATATTATGGGAATGCGAGGGTGGGGGGAGTGTGGGCTGAACCTTTCTGTAACTTACAGGTATATACCAGGGCCAGAGAGCCAAACTTTGGTTTCAGCTATCTGAGCCTTGGGATGACATGGTTCCAATAAAGCTCTTGAAACCTTCTTGAGTCTCGACTGATGACCGGAGCAACAACCCCTTACACATATGCATCTCCAATAGACAGTGTAGTGTAGTGGTTAAGAGCAGGTGGACTCCAATCTGGAGAACTGAGTTTGATTCCGCACTCCTCCACATGATTAAAGGACTCTAATCTGGTGAACTGGTTTTGTTTCCCTGCTTCTACATATGAAGCCTGCTGGGTGACCTTGGGCCAGTCCCAGTTCTCTCAGAACTCTCTCATCCCCACCTACCTCACAAGGTGTCTGTTGTGGGAAGCAGAAGGGAAGGAGTTTGTAAGCTGCTTTGAGATTCTTTGCATGAGAGAAAGGCAAGTATAAAAATCAACTCTTCTTCAATTTTTGTATGAAAATTAACTGTATTGGCTCTGGGAGGGAATTCTCACTTCCCAGTTTTAGTTAATTATGAGTTGCGCTTTTGTTGTGGTTAGGTTTTCCTCCCCTTAGTGTACAATTTCTGTATTTCATGCTTGTTGACCCAGCACAAGCTTCGGGAATATAATTTCATATACAAGAGCAGCCCCAACCCCAGACAAGGTCAGCTGCTAAAAGGACTATTCATAATCTAAATGGATGGAAGGTGGGCTTTCTCATAGAGGGACAGCAAATGCAGGGCATATGAGCTGTTGTCTTGCAATAATTATATTGCAACAGAAGATCATTGCTATGCAAGTAACTGAAAAACTAGATAATTTAAGAATAGTTTTGCTGATTACTAATAAGATCCGGTGACACAGAGGGATATGAATTATTCATGAAGAGCTGAAATGGTGGGTAATTCATTTTGCTCACTTCTCTGCAACTAATTTGAAGATCATTTGTCATTTCCCCCCTTCACAACCTGCCTTCCCAATGTTCTTCTGGACTACTAACATTTGAAATAAATTCAGGTGATAATTCCAGTGTTTGTGAACAATGGAATAGGAAGAACAAAAAAGAATCCAGGAAGATGTTTTTCAGTTTGCCCTGCACTTTCCAAGAATGCTAAGTTTTGGAGAGATTTATTGATTGATTTGGGTGCTAGACTCTCAGTTAAATTGACCTTCAATCAAGGAATATGTTAATAGCAAGGGTATTTAGCAAAACATCTGGAGAATACATTATAATATATAAACTAAAGTTAAAAGCGGTAAAAGATAAAAATAACAGCAGTGGAAAGAATAAGGCAGCAGAGAAATTATCTCAAATTGCAGCAATAATACTTAACCAGTAAAATACTCAAAACATTCATAAAACAGAATCTATCATTAAAATAGCATATATTTAGGAAGGGACAGCAAGACTCTTTTGACTTGGACACAACATTGGGACTGATTCCATAGCTAAGGATCCACCAAAGACGTCTAATTTCTAGTAGCTACCTGCCTCACTTCTGAAGGATCAGTTACACTTTGATAAAGATTTTAACTAAAAAGAAAGTTCTCCACACCCTTGGGCTGCAACAGCTGACTTCATCCAAACATCAACTCTCAGATTTTCAAAGCCTGAACTTCAAGACAAGAGACCTATAAATCAGCAAACAAGTCACTTTGGCTGTTCTGCTGTCAACCTCCTCCCAATAACCAGACACAGGGCCACTGAAATCCGTTTATTGCATCAGTGTAAATGAACAGGTACACTCCAGAGATTTTGCTGGATCTGACATTTCTTTTCTAAGCAGCAATCCATATCCTCTGCTATGCACCCTGTGATGGATTTGCCCACTCTGAAGGGTTGGTTTGTGTTTTTTGTTAGGCCCAGTGAGACAGGCCTTGGCAGAAGACAGAGAGAGAGAGTCAACAGCACACTCCATATAAAGAGGTCCTACCTGATTGGCTGGCAGAAGGCACAGTTCGCTCAGTGCCTAAGGTAGGGGGAGCCATAATGAAATCTTCAGGGGGAGCTGAATATGAAATTTGTAAATTGTTTTTAACTTAAATTGTTTTTAATTTAATTTATTTTATGGTGTACAATGTTGTTTTTGGCCTATTGTATGTAATATTGTTTTTGGCCTGTTGTACACTGCCCAGAGCCCTCCGGAGGTGGGTGGTTTAAAATAAAATATAAAATTTAAAATATAAAATATAAAATATAAAATATAAAATATAAAATAATATAAAATAATATAAAATAATATAAAATAATATAAAATAATATAAAATATAAAATATATCTGTGACAGAGATTCTGATCTTTCTTTTGCTGTTGGATCTGACTCAGCTGGTGTGCTGACAGGAGTCAGACAGCTCTATTAAGTTGAGGTTTGTTAGAGCGTGGTGGCCCTGAATTTGGTGAAAAGTGACCTGCCCGTCAGTGGCTAGACAGCTTGTCTGTCCAGACCTAGTGTCTAAGCAACCCCAGTTCCAAATCCAGTCTGGGAAGTCTAGTCCAAAGGGGCAGTGAGGCCTATCAGGGGACTATAGGAAGGACTATAGCTTAAGGTTTTGTTATTGTTAGATTTAAGAAAAAGCCATGCCAATAAGTATTTGTGAAGTCTTGCCTATAAGTATAAGTACATGTGTTATCCTTTAAGGTTTCCCTAATGTTTAAGTTAGAAATGTTATTTTTGAAATTTGTGTCTGTTAGTAAAAGCAATAGCCAGTTAAGGTCTGATATTAAGGGACAAGGAAGTTGGCTCTGGAATGCAGCTTAGACCAACGCCCAGACGACTCTTTGATAAGGACAACGACCCTGTTTGGATTTACAAATCAAATCTGTGGCCAGCACCCAAAGGTCTCCCAGCTGTTGGAAGACGTGCAGGAACCACCATTGGACAGTTTGAACTTTTCTTTGTTACAGCAGAGGGAGCCGGGAGCCTGAGGGCATCACTGAAGGAAACAGTCAGCTGATAATAAGACCAGCTAAGTGCGATAGCAAGCCACCTACAATGGATGGTTATTGGCTCTCCTTCAGCACCATTGCGAGATCTCGCGGGAAGATGCCTGACAGCGGGATTTGGGAATCCCATTCAGAAAAGTGTAATTGTATCCTGTATGTAAACTGTCTTGTTTTACGATTGGTGTTTTGGGTGAGGGACTTGCCCCCTCCTCCCTCCCTCCCTTTGCCCCGGAAGTTTGGGAATACAAAGAGTTCTTGCACTTAGATTTTGCAAAATGCGTGATTCTCTCCTCACCGAGCTGTGACCACCATCTGCAATAAAATCCTTTTTGCTTGAATAACGCCTGCTTCCTGTGCCTCATTAAGTTGCTGAGCTGAAATCACCCAATCAGCCCAAGCTGTAGCGGTAACATCCTCATAAGGAAGGTGCTCTAATCCCTCAATCATCCTCGTTGCCCTTCTCTGCACTTTTTCTATCTCTTCGATATCCTTTTTGAGATGTGGCGACCAGAACTGAACACAGTACTCCAAGTGCGGTCGCACCACGGCATAACAATCCTTGCAGTTTTATTATCAACTCCTTTCCTAATTATCCACAGGAGTTGCCCTTTTTCACTTGGCTGCCATGCATTGAGTTGACATTCCCATGGAACTATCAACTAAGAAGCCCAAATCCCTTTCCTGGTCTGTGACTGATAGCACTGACCCCTGTAGCGTGTATGTGAAGTTTGGATTTTTTTGCCCCTATGTCATCACTTTGCATTTTGCTACATTGAACTGGATTTGCCATTTCTTAGCCCACTCACCTAATTTATCAAGGTACGCTTGGAGCTCTTCGCAATCCTTTGTGGTTCTCACCATCCTACATAATTTGGTATCATCTGCAAACTTGGCCACCACGCTACCCACCCCTACTTCCAGGTCATTTATGAATAGGTTAAAGAGAACTGGTCCCAAAACGGATCCTTGGGGGACACCACTCCCTACATCTCTCCATTGAGGGAACTTCCCATTTACATCCACCCTTTGTTTCCTGTTTCTCAACCAGTTTTTAATCCATAGGAGGACTTCCCCTCTTTGCTGAGTTTTCCTTCATTGCTGAGTTTTCTCAATAGGAACTTTGTCAAAAGCCTTTTGGAAATCCAAGTAGACAATGTCCACTGGTTCCCCCTTATCCACATGCCTGTTTACACCCTCAAAGAAAGTTTGTAAGGCAGGACTTGCCTCTGCAAAAGCCATGCTGACTCTTCCTCAGCAGGTCTTGCTTTTCTACATGTTTTATAATGTTATCTTTAATGATAGATTCTACTAATTTACCAGGAACAGATGTCAAACTGACTGGCCTGTAATTTCCTGGGTCCCCCCTAGATCCTTTCTTAAAGATTGGTGTGACATTGGCCATCTTCCAGTCTTCAGGGATGGAGCCTGATTTCAGGGATAAGTTGCATATTAAAGTAAGAAGATCAGCAATTTCATGCTCGAGCTCTTTAAGAACTCTTGGGTGAATGCAATCTGGGTCAGGGGATTTGATAGCATTTAGTTTATCAATGGCTGCCAGAACTTTTTCCTTGTCTACCACTATCTTCACTAGTTCCTCGGATTCACCTCCTAAGAAGCTTGGTTCAGGTGCAGGAATGTTCCTCATCTCCTCTTGGGTGAAGACAGATGCAAAGAATTCATTCAGCTTCTCTGCAATCTCCCTCTCATCTTTTAGCACACCTTTTGTTCCTTCGTCATCTAATGGGCCCTACCACTTCCCTAGCTGGCTTCCTGCTTTTGATGTACTTGAAGAACTGTTTGTTGCTGGTCTTGATGTTCGCAGCCATTCATTCCTCGTGATCCTTTTTTGCCTCCCTTACAGCCAACTTGCTTCTCTTTTGCCACCATTAGTGTTCTCTCTGGTATTCTTCATCAATTAAGTTGGACTTCCATTTTCTAAAAGACATCTTTTTTTCCTAATAATTTCCTCAACCTCCCTTGTTAACCATGGTGGCTTTCTTTTGGAGGTAGAAGTGGCTGCCTTTCCTAACCTCGCAAGTGGAACACATTTCCAGCCTGAGCTTTTAAGACCGTGTTTTTAAAATAACTCTCCTAAGCATCTTGGACAGTTTTGACTCTCTTGATTTTGCCCTTTTCAGCTTCCTGCGCATCTATCCCCCTCTATCTTCTTTGAGAAATTTCCCTTTCTGAAGGCAAATGTAGCTTCACATTTAAGTGGCTGCCACTTGTTCTATCATGTAGAAGATACTGAATCCTAACAGGAATCTACCTGATAGGCACTGTGGTTTGCTGCTGTTCCCTATCGGCTCAACAAACATACTGACTTCCCTTTGACCAAGGTCCTGGGTGCCACATAGAATTAGATCTAGGATCACCTCTCCCCTGGTTGGTTCTACAACCATCCGCACCAGGTCCTGGGTGCCACATAGAATTAGATCTAGGATCACCTCTCCCCTGGTTGGTTCTACAACCATCTGCTCTAAGCCACAGTCATTTAGCATATCCAGGAATGCTCTCTCCTTACTATGACCTGAACATGCATTTTTCCAGTTTATATGGGGATAGTTAAAATCGCCCATTACCACTACATTTTTGCTTTTGTTGAGCTCACGGTACCCCAGGGTACCACGGAACCCTGGTTGGGAATCACTGCTCCACATTTTCATGTAGTGTGCATCACCAAAACTGCTGCCGCCCCAGCTGCAAGGGCTTTTGCCGAGATCCAAGGGGCTCAGCTGCCCTAAGCTATATCATGGCGCCCTATGCAAGACTCCTTTTGCTGGGAAGCTTCTAGAGGGGGAGCATAAGCAATTTGCAGGTCTTGCCACTCAGAAGCTCCCCCCACTTCTGTCAGCTCCCCCCCCCCCAGCATGAGTCCAGCTCTTGGTTGCTTGTCACCGCAGTCCACAGCTCCATCTCCAAATCACCCCCCAAAGGAGGGACTGATGGTCTGGATGCCCCCTGGGACCCACTGTGCATGGTCACAGCCAGACCCAGTGTAGTCACGGTCAATTATTTATGAACAGGAGGCTGCGGTAATCAGGAGAGGACATCTGCCAGGAAGGTTTTCTTCCCCGGGAAAAAAATGCAATGTGAAGTTGAACTTCAAAGAGAAATCCCCCCAGCGTAACTGCTTAGCGTTTAGCTTACTGGGGGTCTTTAGTGCAGCCACGTTCTTATGGTCAGTCCATACCTCAAAGGGGTGTTTGGCCCCCTCCAACCAATGCCTCCAGGTGGCCATAGCCTTTTGGATTGCCTCAGCCTCCTTCTCTCCCACAGTCCAATTAAGTTCAGTCTCTGAAAACGTTTAAGACAAATAGACACATGGATGGAGACTACTGTCCTCCCCACTCTGGAGGAGTGCTGCCCCCATGCCTAGATCCAAAGAATCCACACGCACCATGAAAGGCTTCTCAGGGTTAGTGTGCCTAAGTACTGGCTCCATGGTGAAGCCAACTGACATTTTTCAGACCAATTCAGGTGGCACCCCAGGATGTTGACTTGGGACCCTTTCCCCTTGGTTTTCAACAAGTCCATGAGGGGAATGTTAGGTCTTGAACCCTTAAGCCAATAAACAGACTCTGAAGTATTGATCAGTGGCATTTATTGAGCAGGCATCGAAGCACCACACTAGTAAAGTCAGTTCTGACAAAGTTGGCATTCAGAGTTCCCTTTATCCCCCAAGGGAGGCCCCTCCCATTTTCCCAAGAATTTGTGAAAAACAGCCTTGGGAGCTAAGATGCCCCAAGGTATCAAGCAGTTAGCAAGAGAAAGCCACCTGGCTTCCTGCCCTACGAGATAACAGATATACACAATTCCCATGGAACAAGAGGGCCAAGGGAAGCCTAGTTGTCTACAAGCTTGTGAAGCCATAAAACAAAGATCAAGGAAAGAATGTGCAGATGGCACTGGATACATATAGCAGGCTGGTTACATATATCTTAAAAGCAGCAGCAATTTGTTATTTTAAGCAGGTACACAGTTCTGGGAATGCATCTCAATCAACTAAATAGCATCCCCTGGCATAACTAGATAACAACCCCCTCACAAAGGGCAAATTGGGCAAGTTCTGATAAAAATGGGTGAACCCTAGGAAAGACTGCAATTGCCTGTGGGTTCATGGAGGTTCCCAACCCATCCCATCAAGCATCTTTTGGGGTCCATTTCAATGCCCTCCTGGGACACCTGGTACAGCAGGAAATTCAGTTTGTCCTGATGGAACTCCCATTTAGATAGCTTAGCAAAGAGTTGGTTGTCCCTAAACCATTGGAGCATTCCCTAACCAAACGCACATGCTCCTCTATTGTCTCTGAGTAAATCAACACATCATCCAAGTACACCACGACTCCACGGAACAGGAGATCATGCATGATCTCATTGATTACATTCATGAATACCTCCGGTGCCCTCCTAGGTCCAAATGACATAACCAACTTTTCCAAATTTTGTGTTAAAAGCCGTTTCCCACTCCTTGTCCTCTTGTATGTGTACATGGTAATAGGCTTCTCACAAGTCCAGCTTCCTGAAAATTTTACCTCGGGACAGGCTCCCAATGAATCTTTTATTAATGGGAGCGAGTACTTGGTTATGGAGATGGCATTCAGACTCCGGTCATCTGTACTCAGTCTTAAAAGTGCCGTCCTTCTTCTGAAATAAGATTGGTGCTGCCAATTGAGATGAGGCAGGACGAATGAAACCCCAGGCCAAATTCTTATCCAAGAACTCCCAGAATTCCTCAGACTCTCAGGGGCTCATAGTGTATAAATGTACTCTGGAAGGTGGTCAGTGTCAGGAGTGGTATCTGCCGCCTCCCAACCTCAGACCAAGAGGCACCAGGAGGCACATCTGGGTTAAGGGGAATTGGTTTGGCTGGGGAAAGAGTGCAAATGCTGACCCTTTATATACCCACACCTGTCATATGTTAGTGGGCCCTTTGTTCTGTTTCAACGCGCTTAGTAATATAATTAGTGCACCCCTCTGGAAGGGAAGAGGGAGGAACGGAGGCCGTGAGTGCTACCCGACAGAAGTCTATTGCTGTGGCCTTGGGAGGCCTGCTTTCAAAAAATAAATCTTTCATACCTCGTTGTTCCCACATTCCCTGAGGAGATGGGAGGAGGGATTTCAATGTTCTGCAAGGGATAAATATTACTGCAAAAGCCAGGACCAACAGAACTGGCTTTCTGAAGCTGAGTGCCTGTTGCCAACCCAATAAAATCAAGAGTGTTCTTATTGACCACTGGTTCAGGACCTAACAGGCAGAGATGTGAGATGGAAATAACTGCTTGTGGGTGTTCTTCTGCCAGTGGCCACCAGAATCCTGTGAGGAAGAAGAAGGTGGATGAGTGTATTTGTTGTGTGTGACAGTGTGACAGCTGAATGTTTCTGATAACATTCTGTAAGAGGCAGAAGGACTGGTCTCCTGTTGAGACTTGCACCCCAGGGGTTGTCTAGCACACTTCTCATTTGGATCTTGAAGGAAAGTTCTGTTTTTGGCACATTACTCTGCAAATTTGGAAAGGTATCTTGCCAACCTGCACGTAGTGTACCTTGAGAGACCCTAGGCCTGGCATTTATGTTCTCCACATTTGTCAGTTGAAGTGACACTGTACACTTTGCATGTGTATATTACTTGTGCAATCTTTTCCCCTCTCTGCCCTTGTTTTCTATACACTATTTGGCATGCCAAATACTGTGGTTTAGGACAATCCCATCTAAAATAGAATTGTACTGTAGGAGATAACATTACATTTGCAGTGGAATGAGCCCCTTTACCATTGCATGAATTTGGACTACTGTGTTATTGTTGGTCAAGTTGGGTTGCCAGCTCAGGGTTGGGAAGTCCCTGGGGATGCGTCCTGTGGAAGAGACCCCAACAGAGCCCAATGCCATAGTGGATTAAAGTACTGATGAAGGCAGTCACTCCTACCTACTTGATTTTTCCTGCATCACTGATCAAATGAAGGGGCTCTCCCTTGTTTTAGAACAGACAAGCAGAACTTGCAGGAGGCATCTCGTTTTCCCTTCCTGCAGTAGTTTCTCTCTCCCTGCCCTGAAAACCTCTGTAGCTTTCACATTTTTCCTGCTTTCTTATTTCATTCCCACCCCACATCCAACAATATCTGCATCTCCCTCCCACCCTCCTTTTGAGCTGCAGGGGCTGCCCTGTTTGACAATATTGCTATTTGGGGGAAATTTAAATGCCCTGTGTATTTTATTTTCCAGACCTTCCTGCCCGAGTTTGCAGAACTATCTGTTTTCTGTCAGTGTGGATCCAAACCACGGATTTAGATATCTGCAGTTCAGTCTACACTTGGCTGTTAGAATATATGTGGCAACTACACATTCTATACTCTTTGGAGACAAAGCAATTAATAAAGGTGAGAGATTGGCAAGTGTCCCCTTGGATTCACATGGTGTTAAAGCATGGGTCGCTTATCATTTTTATTTGTACTCACCTGTTCTTATGCTTTATACCATCACCTGTTATGTGTAAATTCCCATCTGTACCCAAAAGGGGGTTTAATTGCCATGCCATGTTGGTTCCCCAGTTCTTTATCTTGAAAATTACAGTGTGTTTACAGAAATGTCATTCCAAGCCATTTTTATGGGTAGCTATTGGTAGATATTCTGTTATGAAATTAGGTTTTATGAGAAAATGTCACACAGGGTGGATTAGCTTATAAAAATAAATGAGAATGGGGCCGTTGGCATTTTCTTTCAGAGGTTATTTTTTAAAAATAAAATGTCCTCCACCCCTCTGAGCTTCAGTGTCTGTCTGCTGCCACCTCTGCTAATGCTATTTGTTAATGGCATTGTTGGGGGGAAGGGTGGAGGAGCCCTGGGAAGTTGAGAGGAGTGGGGAGGCAACTGACTGTCCTGCGGATCTTGGAATCTTCTATTTAGGAGCAGTTCAAGCAAGAACCCTCTTGGAACTATGCAGAGGAATACCATTGCTCAGTTCACTGAATCTGTGGCATCCCCAGGCATTGGCACTGGTGTATATCACACATATCCCAACACAGTTCAGTTTCCAGGATGAGTAATCCAAGGCCCAGGACTGCTCAGCAGATCACAAAGGTGAAGAATGAATGGCAATACTCTCTGAAGAGCTTGGCTGTGACTGCATCACGGTATGGGCTAAAGTGTATGTGGGAGGAACTGAAGCCTTAAACAAAAGGGAGGTTGTGCTTCTTTAGGACTTGTCTTGTGGCACCTTGTAGATGTCAAACATTTTATTCCATAGAAATTGGGCAAATTCCAAGGAGGGGGGGGGGAGGAAGAGTGGTGTGACTTTTGGGTGAGTGACACACCTCATCCCCAGGCTCTGCCCCCAACAGCTCTTGGGCGTTGCTGGCTGCCGTGCCCCCAACGTCCTTTAAAGTGTTGAATGTTTTGGAACAGAAATCAGTTGGTGATGGTTGGGTTTTTAAAATTTTGTTACAAAATCATCTGTTAGGAGTCATGCAGGCACGAATATGCATTCAAAAATTATCTGCCACTTCATGATAGCCAATGTTGTTGCTGTTCTCTGCACCACAGTTACTGTCTCTTAAATGGCACATTTTGGTGCAAATGTCATTTTGTTTGCTCAGTGGTGTGATTGCTGGTCACTTACTATTCCCTTGAAATGTTTAATAATCCACAGAAAGGTCCCAAAGAATTACTGCTAATGGCAGCCTTGGCAGTCTGCTTGACAAGTCCCAGAAGAACCCTGTTCACATCTGCTTTTTCTTCAATAACTTTGGGAAACAACAGTTCCAATTTTACCATCATCCAGGACTCCCCCGCCCCGTTTTCTATCCCATCCCAAAGCTTCACTGATGAAAATGAAATCAATACCTGTGGAGCCTGCACTGGGAGAGCATTTAATGGGCTCTGTTATGAATTCTGAAAGCTGGCAGTTCCTCAGCAAACTCCATTTCATGGACTGGAGATGACTGGGTGGCTGGCCAAATTTTGGCAGTCCTGCTGCAATCTACTACATTGCTACTAATCTGGTCATAGAGTGGGAATGTATTGGCAAAATGTTCCTCAGAGGGAATTTTTAATTAGTGCCCCTTTTTGAATGGCCCCAGAAGAGAAATGCCCTGAGAGCAGGGGTCCCCAAACTTTCTGAGACTGTGAGCACCTTTGAAATTTTGACATAGCATGCTTTTTGCATCCACAAAATGGTAGCCATAGAGAGAAGGGGCACAAAATAGCTGCCGCAGCTCACCTTCAGTCAGACGTTGGTGATCCCTGTGTTGCAATTCCCAAAGGCCAATGGCTGCACCTGGCCCTGTCCCCTTCTAAAACACTTGGCACGTGTGCAAAGAGGTGTTAGCAGGCCCATGATCATCACCAAATCCCCTGGCCCAGATTGCAGTCATTCAAGAGTTCTTAAAGAGCTCAAGCATGAAATTGCTGATGTTCTCACTTTAATATGCAACTTATCCCTGAAATCGGCCTCCATCCCTGAAGACTGGAAGATGGCCAATGTCACACCAATCTTTAAGAAAGGGTCTAGGGGGGACCCAGGAAATTACAGGCCAGTCAGTTTGACATCTGTTCCTGGTAAATTAGTAGAATCTATCATTAAAGATAACATTATTAAACATAGCCAAGAGAAAGCACAGACCTGCTAGCGAGGAAGGAGTCAGCATGGCTTTTGCAGAGGCAAGTCCTGTCTTACAAACTTACTAGAGTTCTTTGAGGGTGTAAACAGGCATGTGGATAAGGGGGAACCAGTGGACATTGTCTACTTGGATTTCCAAAAGGCTTTTGACAAAGTTCCTCACCAGAGAAAACTGTTGAGAAAACTCAGCAATGAAGGAATAAGAGGGGAAGTCCTCCTATGGATTAAAAACTGGTTGAGGAACAGGAAACAAAGGTTGGGTATAAATGGGAAGTTCTCACAATGGAGAGATGTAGGGAGTGGTGTCCCCCAAGGATCAGTTTTGGGACCAGTGCTCTTTAACCTATTCATAAATGACCTGGAAGTAGGGGTGGGTAGCGTGGTGGCCAAGTTTGCAGATGATACCAAATTATGTAGGATGGTGAGAACCACAAAGGATTGCAAAGAGCTCCAAGCGGGCCTTGATAAATTAGGTGAGTGGGCTAAGAAATGGCAAATGCAGTTCAATGTAGCAAAATGCAAAGTGATGACATAGGGGCAAAAAAATCCAAACTTCACATACACGCTACAGGGGTCAGTGCTATCAGTCACAGACAGAGAAAGGGATTTAAAGTCTTAGTTGATAGTTCCATGGGAATGTCAACTCCAGTGCATGGCAGCTTCTGAAAAAGGCAAACTCTATGCTGGGGATAATTAGAAAGGAAAGAGGAGTTGATAATAAAACTGCAAGGTTGTCATGCCCTTATGTAAAGAGCCATTGAATTTGACCATGCACTTGCAAATTACTGTGTTCAGTTCTGGTAAAACCATACATCTCAAAAAGAATATCCAGAAGAGATAAGAAAAAGGGTCTGCAGAGAGAGGGGAAACGAGGATGATTGAAGGGATTAGAGCACCTTCCTTATATGAGGAGAGGCTGCAGCGTTTGGGGCTCTTTTAGCAGTTGGAAGGAGGAAGACGTCTCTGAGGGGGGGATATGATTGCAAGTCTATAAAATTGCATGAATGGGAAATTTTTCTCTCTTTCTCACAATACTAGAACCAGGGGGCATTCATTGAAAATGCTGGGGGGAAGAATTAGGACTAATAAAAGGAAACACTTCTTCACACAACGTGTGATTGGTGTTTGGAATATGCTGCCACAGGAGGTGGTGATGGTCACTAACTTGGATAGCTTTGAAAAGGGCTTGGACAGATTTATGGAGGAGAAGTCGATCTAAGGCTACCAATCTTGATCCTCCTTGATCTGAGATTGCAAATGCCTTAGCAGACCAGGTGCTCAGGAGCAGCAGCAGCAGAAGGCCATTGCTTTCACATCCTGCATGTGAGCTCCCAAAGGCACCTGGTGAGCCACTGCAAGTAGCAGAGTGCTGGACTAGATGGACTCTGGTCTGATCCAGCTGGCTTGTTCTTATGTTCTTATGTTGGGGACCCTCATCTAGAGGAAAGCGTGAAACAAAACATTCCAAGAGTTTGCCTGGCCTTTGGTCTGTTTCTGCCACACCCAGATGTTGCACGGGGAGGCAAGGTCAGGAGAGATGCTTATTTGGATGTATGTAGAGCTAGATCAGTATGTATTTTTTTAGTTTCCACTTTCTTCACACTTGCCTGTAGATTTTTCTCAGATATTCACACTTACTGCACATGCTTGATAATAAAAACTGTAAAACCTGATATATTGTGTGGAGGAGAATGACTGAAGAAACTTGCTGACTGCTCAGACACGTTTTGCATTTGAAGTCTTGTCAGAAAAAGGTGACTGGAGAAACTGAGACTTGCTCCTCCCCTCTTCCCACATGTAAGTCTAACATATCTGGACTTAGAGCAGTCTTATTCCTTTATTTACTTATTTGGGTTTTAATGCCACTTCTGTAGAGCGTTGCCAACCTCCAGGTGGTAGCTGGAGATCTCCCTCTATTACAGTTGATCTCCAGGCAATGTAGATGGGTTCACTTGGACAAAATTGCTACATTGGAAAGTGCACTCCATGGCATCAGGCCCCAGTGAAGTCCCTCCCTTCCCCAAACCTCCTCCTCAAGCTTCAAGTCAAAATCTCCTGGTGCTTCTCAACCTGGAGCTGGCAGCTCCAGTCCTGATCAAGGGGACTTACAAGGGACATGTTAAAACAATATCGGGGACACAAGAACAGCAGGAAACTGTCCACAAAGCAGACCAAAGGCAGCCCATAAAACAGCTGGGAATGTAAGACCCAATATTAAATAGTGTTCCAAATCTCTCTATATAAAAAGCTAACCATCCGTTTGTTGGTGACTCCCTAACGCCGAAACGGCTGAATGGATCGCCCCAAAATTTTCACATGACGTCCCTCCCTGTTGAGGGCAGGTAATTGGACCTTCAAATCGCCAAAAGTCAATACCTGAGCCAGGTAAAATGTCTTTTTCCTGGCGCACCAGGCCATGAAGCTGGCTGTGTTTAACTGTCACCCTTCGATTGTTCGTGCAGCCTGTCTGTGGCCTGAGGGCTTGGAATGAGGGCTTAGGATGTTTGTGCAGATGGGCAGAGATGAGCAGTGAAAACAGTATAAAGGTAACACTGTTAGGTAATACGGGTGGAAGTGAAACACATACACACTTTGCCGTGTGAGACATCAGGTGGGGTTCCCCCCCACACACATGCAGGTAACTTTCACTCTCTATGCCTCACCCACTAATCCTCCCCGACTCAAGCTGCAGAGCTGGAAATCAAACCCAGTTCCTCCATATCAGAGTGCACCTGCTCTTAGCCACTATGCCACTGCTGCTCCCAAAAGGCTATGCTGGGGATCACTGGACCTGCATGGACATCTGTGTGGGTTGCGGACTGTGATGAGAAGGACAATTGCCACAGCAACGCGTGGCCGGGCCCCGCTAGTATTGACATGAAATATTAATCACTCCAAGTGGAGACAGAGGAATACCAGAATCTCTTGGATTTCTGGGAATTCCTGGACATTTAGGGTGCAATTGCACAGTGTCAAAGGAGAGCTAAAGTGCACAATGGGTTAGAAATTATTGCAGCGTCATTTGAATATTTCAAGTATCAGATGCCTGTCAGGTCTTGGACCTTTGGTCAATAAACAGACTCTGGATTGGTTGTTGTGGGCTTTCTGGGCTGCATGACTGTGGTCTGGTAGATCTTGTTCCTCACATTTTGCCTGATCCCAACATTTCACCTGAACTACCAGACCACGACCACAGCCACATGGCCCAGAAAGCCCACAACAACCAGTTGAGTCTGGCCATGACAGCTTTTGACAATACATTAGGCTCTGGATTCTTGATCAGTAGCATTTATTGAAAGGCAACGAAGCACCCAGCTTGAGAAAGCCAGTTCTGCCAGACCTGGCTTTCTCAATTCCTTTTATTCCCAGTTTGTTCTTCCCTCCCATTTTCCCAGAGAAAGGGTGAAAAGAGTTATTTTGGAGCCAGGTACCTCAAGGTTGCAACAGGGATAGATACAGCCACCTGGCTTGCCTCCCCACACTGGGCAACAGGCACATCTTGTTTCTCTGGAGAGTAACTCGCTAGGGTCACTATGTGAAGCCACAAAGATCAAGAGAGAGAGGAAAATCCCTTCACATATAGCAGGCAGGTTGCATATATCTTGCAGCAATTACATTGAAGTGAAAGTACCCCTCTGTCACCCAATACTATCTCGAGCAATATAAATTGTTGCAATTCATCAAGCTAGGAGCGCCCCTCAATCACCAGGCACAGCTCCTGACAGTGCCAGACCTTGATCATGAACCAACATCCGCACCTTGGATGTGCACTTTTCTGTACATATCACAAAGTGTCATTGCAAACAAAAGGATGGTGAAGAAGCTGGAGGAGAGGAATGTTAGAGAAGACATTGACTGCCCCCAAGCACATGCAGAGTGAAATTCTGAAATTTAGCAGGGCTTCTCTTCCTGCTCCTCCTCTCCACGAATTTCTCTTTTAATCAAAATGGAATTCTGAAAACAAGCAAAGAAATGGAAATGGAAAGATACTGTGATACTGAGGTAGGAAGGAGATTTATCCCAGGCCAAAGGGGGAATTGTTAAGAGCAGGTGAACTCTCATCTGGGGAACGAGGCTTGATTCCCCACTCCTCCCCATGAAGCCTGCTGGGTGACCTTGGGCCAGTCACAGTTAGGTCCCTCTCAGAAGGGAAGGAGTTTGTAAGAAAGGAGTTGATAATAAAACTGCAAGGATTGTCATGCCCTTATATAAAGCTGTGGTGCGACCACACTTGGAGTACTGTGTTCAGTTCTGGTCGCCACATCTCAAAAAGGATATTGAAGAGATAGAAAAGATGCAAAGAAGGGCAACGAGGATGATTGAAGGATTAGAGCACCTTCCTTATGAGGAGAGGCTGCAGCGTTTGGGATTCTTCAGTTTGGAGAAGAGACGTCTGAGGGGGGATATGATTGAAGTCTATAAAATTATGCATGGGGTAGAAAATGTTGACAGAGAGAAATTTTTCTCTCTTTCTCACAATACTAGAACCAGGGGGCATTCATTGAAAATGCTGGGGGGAAGAATTAGGACTAATAAAAGGAAACTCTTTTATTTGGTGTTTGGAATATGCTGCCACAGGAGGTGGTGATGGCCACTAACCTGGATAGCTTTAAAAGGGGCTTGGACAGATTTATGGAGGAGAAGTCGTTCTATGGCTACCAATCTTGATCCTCCTTGATCTCAGATTGCAAATACCTTAGCAGACCAGGTGCTCAGGAGCAGCAGCAGCAGCAGGCCATTGCTTTCACCTCCTGCACGTGAGCTCCCAGGGGCACCTGGTGGGCCACTGCAAGTAGCAGAGTGCTGGACTAGATGGACTCTGGTCTGATCCAGCAGGCTAGTTCTTATGTTCTTATGTTCTTCTCTACACCCACCATTCATATACCCAATGCGAGGATGACTCAAAAACAGTCTCATCGTAAAAAAAATGTTAAGTAAGCCATGTAGATCTCACAACAGAAAACACCCCACTTTGGGATCTTCTTAGGTACCTTTCTTGATTATGGTGTATATGTTTAAATGCACCTGCTGGGGCCCATGTTACTTCTCCTGAAAATGAACACAATAGCCATGATCACAGTATTTCAAGGCAGTCATCCCTGGTAAAATCTGGGCTCCTTACTGAATTTTAAACTGCACTTGCTTTTTATCAGCTGTTGAAAAACAGTTTGTAGTTGTCTTCCCAAATAGGTCATTACCAAAGTTAATGGCCTGTTTATTAGAACATCAACCCTGGCTTTACTGTGTGCTGCTAATTAAACAAGTCTGTTATTAGCAATGGATAGTCATGAAATTGGAGGAAAGGAATAGGTATCGATAATTATGAAGACAGAAAAAGTGTTAGTCTTAGCATATTAGTGAGTCAATCTAATCTGGTCCCGTTTTAAAAGCACAGTAGAAGCAATGATTCGCAGGCCTGACAAGATGTCTTGAGGGGTGTGCTGTCTTCCGGGCAAAACTCCATGATGTCATAGAGAGGCTGACAAGACTTGTACAGTCCACTGACCTTTACTCCTTCCTTTGATCCATGTGGAAAGCAAGAGTTTGGTTTTGGGACATCATAAGGAATTTTATGGCTCTGGGAAAGAATCTGAAAGCACAGGTGGTCATTTAATCTCTACTCCCAGTGGAAGGACATGGCCCAAGGTGGAAAAGAAGAATTGTGGAAGTGAACAACTAGCTTTGGAGACTTATGGCAACCCCTGGTGGAGTTTTAAGGCAAAAGTCGAGCAGAGGTGGTTTGCCATTTCCTTCCTTGGTGTGATGATCCTGAATTTCCTTTGTAATTTCTCATCCAAAGTCTAGTCTGGGCTGACCTTGCTTAACTTCTATGATCTGACAAGATCGGACTAGCCTGGCACAACCAGATGAGGGCAAAGTAGATTTACCATTACTTTAAAAATTACTTGAATTATATATGGATTCATCACCAGCTCAATAGCCTCTTTTGAAATTATCCAGCTGTGAACTTGAACGGTTACAAATAGCATTGTGTGAAATTTCAGTTGATTAGTCAATTGTAATTAATAGCAGGGTGGGGGAAAGGATCTCATTCCTTGTGGGGGAAGGATCTCATTTTCACTCCCCAACGATTTCCTCTTTCCCTTTCCTGAAAGTTCCCACATGATCCTCCCCCTTTTCCTGCTTCCATTTCTCATTTCCACCCAACTGCCAGACTACATTTATCTCTATCTGAAGCTTTCCCTGCCCCATCCCCCGCCATATTTTGGCTGTCTCTGCAAAGGAAATCTCTAGGAGGGAACCCTGGAGCTGCTCTCCGGCCTCATTTTGTGCTCCCAGCCCAAACCTCTCAACAATATTTGATTGTGCATTTGTGTTCCAGTCATGTATGTTTCAGAGCATCTTGCTAAGGTTGGTGATCAATTTCATCCTGGCCATAAAAGCTTTCAGAGAATCACAGCATCCTAGAGTTGGAAGAGATGCCATGGACCATCAAGTCCAACCCCTTGCAATGCAGGAACACACAATCAAAGAATTCCTGTCAGATGGCCATCCAGCCTCTCTTTAAAATCCTCCAAAGAAGGAGAGTGCACCACACTCCGAGGTAGTGAATTCCTGTACCTTGAACCCATTACTCCTGGTCTTGGTCTTTGGAGCAGCAGAAAACAAGATCGCTCCCTCACCAACATGACATCCCTTCAAATATCTAAACATGGCTATCATGTCACCTCTTAACCTTCTCTTTACCAAACTTTACCAATCCCTGACACTAGGCTGCCAGCAATCATCCCAGCTGGTGTCGTAGGCGGGGGCCAAGATACCTGGCTAGGAATGATGAAAAGTGAGGGATCCATATACTGTCACTCTTGCTAAGTGACTAAACTAACCACTTGCCCCTGGGCTTCCAAGCTCCAGGTGGGGCCTGAGGAGTGGGAATGGCAACTAATCTCCAGATGACAGGGATCAGCTTCCCTGGAGAAAATGACTGCTTTGGAGGATGGGCTCGATGGCATTGTAACCCACTGAAGTCCCCCCTTTCCATAAGCCCCCCTCCCCAAACTGCACACCCAAAATTCTCAGGTATTTCCCAACCCAGAACTGGCAACACTACCCTGAGTGTTTTTCTGCATTTTCCCATTACCAAATGGCCAAGTATATTCTCAGTCATCCACACACCTTAACAGTATAATCCTAAAAACATTTTCCTGAGAGCAAATATCACTGAGTAGGATTTTGAGCAGGGTTTTCAGTAGATCCACCTAGGAGTGCTTCTAAATTTAAAAAAGTATGCCTTCTAGACAAGTCTAAAGAATATAAACTCTATTTTGAGATCTTAAACAGGTCCAGAAAATGAAGATCAGGAGTGATCACTGGAGAATCTTCCTTTTGGAAGAGATACCTACAGGTGGCATGCAGGACCACACTGTTTGGGGGTTCCTGGGAGAGCCAGTCAGAACTTAGTTCATTCATAATAGGCAAAGTATTCCCTGTGGGTGCTTATAAACAAAATCCATCTTGGCTAATGACTGAAGCAATAAATTTAGCCCTCTGTCAGCTTTTACCCAGTTGCTGCTCTGACAGGGAATTATAGAATTTACCCATTCAAAGTTGTAAATTACTATGAAAATGCTGAATCTTGCATTCTGGGATGGTTTTAAGCTGAAGAAATATTGGTAATACTTTCACAAAGCATACTATTAAAATAAATAAGCAGTACTTATTGCTGCAGCTGGAGGAAGAAATACAGGGTGTCCCTTTGTCTCACACAACTCTTATTTCCCTAATATTTGCCCAAATGGAGGTTTTAAAAAAAGAAACTTATTTCTGATGTGGTGCCTCTTCAGTTTGTATAGCTAAGAAGAAAAGAGACACAAATGAGGCACTTGATATGAATGGTCATTATGCCCACAGAGTGGACACTGATGGAACAGCATTTGTTACTGGAGGAGGGAAGGTAATTGTTGCCACTTGCGCTCCCTCTCATTATGACCCTCCTCGATTGTGTTTCTAGGGTCCCCTGGCCCTCAAAGTCCCAATTCTGGATAGCACAGAAAGCTGCAGTGGGAAGGTGGGTAGAGTCAGGAATTGGACTCTGTTGCAAGACCTTGTTAAGTACAAGTGGCTGGCTACAAGTTTCTGTGCAGGTGTTCTTCTGTTGCAGAATTAGATGAAGAGGACATTGAGGGGAGGGTGCTATTTACCAGTCTAAAAGAAGGTCCAAGAAAGTGAAATCCAGCCCTAATGCTGTTTTCCAGAGGACGGACGATGTCAGGAACTAGCACCAGATCCAAAGGTGATGGCCTCTCATTTGCAAGGACTAGTTATAGGGAAAAGTATGTTTTCTCTTTCAGTTTAAGTAAAGTTCTGCTTATGTTTTTATGAACTTCTGAGATGAAATGGCTGGTGTTTTGAGAGATGAACTATTCTAATTTGATGTGCCGCACAATCCACATTTCCGCTCATTACTTTGCTTGATAGGATTATATATACTAAATATACCTGTTGCCCATAAGGTTATGGGCCCAGCCAACCCTGCAGGGTAGTCCAGATGTGCATTGTGTAGCCAAGTGAAGCACAGTCTGACCAAACAAAAGCCAGCCAGTGAAGTTCAAATACTAAATAGAGAAAATAAACATTATTAGAAACAGGTTTTAACTGAGAGAAATATAAAAGCTGAGCTGCAGAAAGACTGAATTTTAAAAGGCAATCATAATGTTTCTTGTAGAGGACAAAACAAAGGGAACTATGCACCGAATTCCCACACTAACTACTAGTAATTATCAACAGTGGAGAAAAAGAATAATTGTGTCTTTAAAGGCAGAACAATGTTATAAATGTATTGAAAGTCCTAAGCCTGACCAAAGTGGAGAAGAAATTAGAAAATAGGATTTGCAGGATGCAGTTGCTACTAAAATAATTTATGCAAGTTTAGATGATACTCAGTTAATATATGTAAATGAATGTGAAACTGTAAAAGAAATGTTACAAAAATTAGAAAATACATTTTCTCAGAATAGTTACAAAACACAGAATAGATTGATTAAGCAACTAGTGAAAATAAGATTAGAAGAAAGAGAAACTTGTGCAAAATATTGACAGTATTTGATAAACTAAAGTTAACAGGACTAGAATTTAATGAACAACAGAAAATTGTCTTTTTAATGGGAACTCTTGGTGAAAGATTTGATGCATTTGTCTCAGTCTAAGAGGGAAAAGAAAGCTTAACTTTCGATGAAGCAATTTCAAAAGTCAGATAAGAGTGTGAGATGATTGAGAGTTCAGATCTCTGTAAGAGATTGAATCAAAAGGATTCAAGTTACACTGTGAAGCAATACAGGGAGAAATAAATTTAGAAGTCAAGCATCAAGATGCTTTAACTGTGGAAAATATGGTCATATTGCTAGAAACTGTATGTTAAAGAGAAATGAGTCACTATATAACATACTGGCAATCATATAACAAATATGTAAGCAGAAAGATAGAGCTAAATAATGATTCAAAATGAAGTCAGAGCAAACAGAAGAATTTCAGAGAGCCTTCACAAGGGGAGGGGGGCGCGCCAAGCTCAGGTTTGTCCCCAGGCTCCAGTTTGCCTAGATAGGCCTCTGCTTAGGAGTTCAAGCAGTAGGATTCACAGAAAATGGAGATACTATTTTTTTAACCACAAATTTCAGCCAGAATCTTCCAGCAGAAAGGGAACTTTCCAGTCTGTCATCCAAGTAATATGAGATTGATGGTGATATAGACTACAACATCCCAATAAAAGACAAATAATTTAATTCAGTCTATCAAAGTGATAATGTTTTTGTCATTCATGGAGAATTTGCTATGCCCATTGAGATGCTCTTTTTCATGAGGAAAAGAAGATGGACAAACTCTATCCACAATTTCCCCACACATTCAACACAAAGCACCTGAAATATGGACAAAGCATATGAATAATGAGGAGGCAGCTACCCTACTCAGATGGCACATCTACTTTGTCATCTATCCTAAGGCAGCCTGAGAAAATTAACATAATATCATAACATCTGTAGATGTGCACAGCATTACATTTCATAAAACAATAAGATGCATTCTTATCCTGATGGGGAGCTGCAAGACCTGCCTCTGTTAATTTTCCATGCCTTATTAGCAAAATCATAACAAAGTATGTTATTTATTCAGCATGTATTCAGAGATTTATCTTCTTGGTAATATATGAAATTAGAGCCACGGCATTCGAGATGGAGATGAACACATTAGCATTTCTCCTTCAGCTTCAGGTCAGGATTACCTAACAAAAGAAATTAGTTTCGTGGTCTCCTCATTATAGTGCACGCCCGGTTCTGCTCTTCCTCCTCGAAAGGAGGGGCTTCTGCTTGTGACAGCTCTCAATCTTATAGGCACAGCTATTTTTTTAAAATAAGGCATCAGGAATGTCAACATTTGGCAAAGCCTTTTTTTAAAAAAAGCCAAAAAACAAAACAAAAACAAAACAAAACCCTCAGATGGTCGTCCAGCTTTGGCTCGAAGACTTGTAGTGAGGGAAAGCCTATCTATCTGTCTTGCCCCTGGACTGTTCAACAATGAAGCTCTTTGTTCAGATGGTTTCTTTACTATGAAACTGCACCAGGGAAAAAAGCGTTTAGACTTCTCTTGCCAGAAGTAAAGTACAAGCAACAAAATGCCCTCCATTATGCTCCACATCATGCCCCCATGTCACACAACACCACCTCTGACTACCAGTTCCAAGGGGGAATGGAGTCCTACCAGTCCCATGGTCCAGAGACAGTACAGCCTCCCCCAGGGTCAAGACAACCTATGTTCCACACTACTGTAAGTACAACAGGAAATTACAACTGTGGTTGTATTTTCTCACTCTTTGCACTTTTGCTTTCCGGGCAGTGCCTGATCACCTCATTAGATGCCTGATGAGGCACCCCTAAGCCTCTGCAATAGCCAATTGCAGAGCGTTGTCCTCCCTGGTATTTTGGCATTTTTTCTCCTTTATAAAATAATCAAATTGTTACTGGTTGAATGCTATAATTACAACTATTTGCTTATTTATTGTAGATTGAAATATTATTGTACTTTGAAAAATCTTGACCTGCCTTTGTAAGTATTTTTATGTTTTGGAAATCAGTTTCACATGTAAATTGTAATTCTTTGTAACAAGTCTTTATTTTGTTTCTTTTCAGAACAGCCGTGAAGTTTAACGAGGCCAGTTGGTTAATTATCTAGACTCTGGCTAGCTGTTATATTTATATTTATATTTAGATTACATTGCCGTGCCGTTCTAACTTGTGTTTATATATATTACCCTAATGGGAGAATGTAAACAATTTTTCCAAAACATTTGGTTACTGTTTGTAAAATTATAAAATTATTTTGGTTACTTAAAAGTAAATTGCTACTCCAGTGGGAGAACTAATTTTTTGAAGTCATTATTGTAGCCTGTTGGTACAAGTTTTCTTCATTTTCACTTTGGTGTGTACCTTCCCCTTTTGCTTAGCATGGAGGAATCCTCATTTAATAAAGACATTCCACAACCCAGGGGAGAGAGGGCCTTACGGGGAGCAGAATGTCAGGGCTGCGCCATCCTCGGCCTGGCATCTCGCACATCCACACCAAGGTCACACATGGAACTGCCATTATCATCGTCTGAGGCTAAAGAGGCCTCCCACTGCTATTAAAAACCTGTAAGCTGAAGATTGGGAGTTTCTGAAACCTGGTGACTTCTCCAGTTCAGCAGGAGGATGCTTTTGCCACAAAGATTGAGATGAGTGGGTAGAAGAAGAAGAAGAGTTTGGATTTATATCCCCCCTTTCTCTCCTGCAGAAGACTCAAAGGGGCTGACAACCTCCTTGCCCTTCCCCCCTCACAACAGACACCCTGTGAGGTAGGTGGGGCTAAGAGAGCTCCGAGAAGCTGTGACTAGTCCAAGGTCACCCAGCTGGCATGTGTGGGAGTGCACAGGATAATCTGAATTCCCCAGATAAGCCTCCACAGCTCAGGCGGCAGAGCTGGGAATCAAACCCGGTTCCTCCAGATTAGATACATGAGCTCTCAACCTCCTACGCCACTGCTGCTCCTAGGTAGGAACTGCCAGGGTCCAGATCCAGCTCTCTGCAAGCCAGCAGACCAGAAGTTTAGTATGAGGTGTGTGACGGGAGATCTTTCCCCTCTACCTATCACAGGAAAAAGCAAAGCAAAGAGGAAACAAACACAAAACCACAAAACTACTCATTCCACTCCATACCTCATTTGATACCTATTAGGTATGGAATGAGGTTGCCTCTCCCCACTTTGGGGGGCTGTTTGGGGAATATATTTTTTCTGCATACCTTGGGATTTCCCCAGACTGGGTATACACTTAGGCCAGTTTGTACTGTCATAGGCTGCATATGGAGGGTTGGCTTTGTGGAGAGCCAGACTTATCTTCCACACTTTCCATCATCTGCAGAATTTGGTCAGCCAGGCAAAGCTGATGTTTTCACCCTTGGAATGTTCAAAGCATGCCACACACATCTTGCCGTCTATCTTTGACTGCACTGATTGAAAGAAAAAACAACCTGTGGAATGAATATTGGTCAACTGTACATATAGTCAATAAGGCCTTATTTGCATTTAAAATTTAAATATTAGCAATCTGCCTAGAATTAATAATTGTTCTGATTTATTGAAGGGTAAAATGTGCTAAATAGTAAATGTCAATTAGTCAACATTTCGGAGACAGAAACAACTGCACATTTGGCACATGGGCTGTATATCCGTGATCTGGTAGTTTTTGCTCACATTTGTGGCTGCCATCTTCAGAGGTATGCCATAGACAGAGAAACACATCTTACCATGACATGCCTCTTAAGGTGCCAGCCATGAATGTGGCCACAACATTAGGAGCAAAAATGTTAGCAGCAAAAACAGCCACTCTGGAAAACCCACTCTGGAAAACTCACAATAGCCGGATGATTCTGGCCATGAAAACCTTTGACAAATGCACATTTCCTCATAATGCAGAATGTATCCAGATAACCCTTTTTTTTGGGGGGGGGGGATATAATCATGGTTACCCTTCTAGACATGGATGTCACCCTTTGATTCATACACAAGTGGTTCATTTCACCCGATCAGCAGGGAGTGCGGCTACTTGTTCCCTGGGGGAATCCCCACAGTCAAAAAATCACATGATACTTGTGGTAAAAGTCCTGGTTTGGGCGAGGAGTCCCCATGGCTCCAGTGCCCAACTCAGCTCCATCCTGGCCCTGGCGCATGCTCTCCCCCTCATCCCATGTTTTCCAAAAACTGGCAAGGAGGTTTACCTTTTTGAAAAATGCAGGCCAAGGCTGCATCGGTGGGGAGGCAGCAGAAAAACATTTCGGTTTATTTTTCCCACCCTAGGAGAGGCACACACTAGTCAGAGAGCAGTGGGCTGGGCGCAGAGCTAGTGAAGGGTTTTTTGTTTTGTTTTGTGCTGGTCGTGGCTTCGTAGGCATGAACCTATAAAGAGAAGGAGAGCTAGTGCAGAGTGTGTGTACCAACGAAGCTGCACAGCCAACAAGTTAAAAAATTGTCATCCTATGTTTCTACGAAGCTGCGCAGACAGATTTTTAAAAAAACTTCCTCAAGCAGGGGGGAGGGGCCAAGGGCTCATGTTCCTGCCCCAACACAACAGCCAATCGGAAAGAGCCACAGAGCAGATTGCGGGCTCATGGAAATATTTACAGTTTTTGATCCTGGGATTAACTTTGACCCCCCCCCCCTTAACAGATGCACACTGCGGTGGGGAGGCAGAGACCTGGATGAAAGGGTGCTGTATCTTATGGAACTGGGGGGAACATGGTTTATTTTCCCAGTGGGGATTTGCCCCGTCTCCCACTTATGCTCTGCTCCACAAAATATAAACAATCCTACTTAATGTGGACTATGAATAGTGTGGAAAGAGTAGATACTGGACTGAAGAGGGCCTTTTGTCATCTTTCATAACATCAGAACGCAGGGTCATCTGGTAAACTGGGTTACCACGACAGGGAAAAGGAAGCCCTTATTCCAACAACACTCTGTGAAGTGAAGGAAATCAGAAGTTGATGGTGCAAGATAGGGTGGTGGCCACTGGCCTAGACTGAAAATGAGATTATTGTATATTCACACAGGGGAACGGGGAGAGACAATTGTTCAGTGGAAAAGTCCATGTTCAAAAGCCATGCACATCTGGATGCCAGGCGCTGGGAGGCGAGCCATTGCTTTCATTCCTGCTTGTAAGCTTTCTGGAGGCTTCTAGCTGGCCACTGTGGCTCCCTTCTTATTAGCAGGCCACATCCCATTTCTGCCCATTACCCTGGAATTGATTGTATCACCAATTTTTCTGCTTGTGTTGCCTGGTGATAACCATAAGACTTCCCAATCCACTCTTTGCCTGTTGAAATATGATCATCTTCTGCCTGTTTAAATTGAAATACAGACTTTCTGCTGGAGATATCCTTTCGTTAGTGCAGCAAATTTGCCCCAACCCAGATAGCCCAGGCTACCCTGATCTCTTTGAATTTCAAATGCTAAGCAGGGTTAGTTCTTGAATGTGAGACCACTGAAAAAGTCCAGGGTTGTTATGCAGAGGTAGGCAACAGGAAATCGCCTCTGAACATCTCTCATCTTGAAAACCTATGAGGTTGCCATAAATAGGCTGCAAATTGAGGACAAATAAATGAACAACAAAGTTGCACAATCATTTGAACCATTTCCAAGCCAGCTGTTCTTAGGAGCATGCAAATTCCAAGATAGGAAAATAAATTGATTGTTAGATTGATGAGTACAGAAGAATTAAGAGAAGTTCTCTTAGCAATACTGTACCTAAGGCAGCCTCCTTAACCTACTGTTTGGGTCCACTTCCTTCTCAGACATCAACTTTTTTACTCCATCTTTCCCCATGCCTTTCTGGATGCCTCTTTTTTTCTTCCCTAAACATAGGAACATTCTGCTTTAAAAAACCCTCAAAAAAAGCAACTTCCAAACAGAAGAATATAATCTCTCTAGGACCTGGACCATTTGGCCAGTGGAGGGCAGAAAAACTTCTATTTCTCAGCTCCTCTGAAGCTCAGCCAATCAGTGGCAGCTCCTTCACCAGCATCCTCACCACAAAATCTTCTAGTGTAGTTCTGGTTCGAACACCTTTTTTGTAACTGAGCATGATACACGGCTGCTGACAGCAATGATTTCTAGTAACTGATCTTTGAAATGCAGGAGTCTCCATCTCTTTCTCTCTCCAAATTTATGGGAATTTCAATCTCCTTTCTGTCTAAACAAATTCCCACAGGTAGAGACAAGTCTCAAACCATACTACCGGTATGCAAGTGGATAGCTCAATTCCTGTGGAGGCCAACTGCCTGCTGCTGTGGTCAACTCCTGGCATTCGATCAACTCCTTTAACACTGCAAGGTGCTGGAAAACAACACCTACCCACCCCAGAAAGCACAATAACAAATCCTGTGAAATGCACACAAGTGACTGTGCCACTTGAAATCTGAGACATGTGAGTTTTGAGTAATGGATTCAAGGTGCAGGAAAAGAGATTCCACCTAAACATTAGGAAGAACTTTCTGACTGTCAGGGCTGTTCAAAAATGGAATTCACAGCCTCAGAGAGTGGTGGAGTCTCCTTCTTTGGAGGTTTTTAAACAGAGGCTGGATGATCATATGTGAGGAGTGCTTTGATTGTGTGTTCATGCATGGCAGGGGTTTGGACTTGATGGCCCTTGTGGTCTCTTCCAATTATGATTTTATGATTTGGCCTTGGACCACAAATAAGGCCCTTGGTAAGTTTGGAGCTGTTGTTTATAGCACAGTTTTTGACTGTGGATCATGAAAAGCAATGGATGGTTTTGGAAGAAACGGGTGTCCGCAACATCTGATTGTTTTGATGCACAGTCTGTACTCGGGACAAGAGGCTACTATTAGGTAAGAATATGTATAAACAGAACATTTTCCAATTCACAAAGGTGTCAGGCAAGGATGTGTTTTATCTCCTTATCTGTTCAATCTATATGCAGAACATAAGGAAAACTGGGTTAGATTTAGATGAAGATGGAGTGAAAATTAGCAGAAGGAACACCATTTTGTTAGTTTTGGCCCAGCTCTCTAATCTGTCCAGGTCATTTTGAATCCTGCCCCTGTCCTCCAGGGTATTAGCTACCCCTCCTAAATGGTTTTCCTGGTGAAACACCTTAATTGTACTTGCATCCTCATGAGTATGTATGTATGTATGTATGTATGTATGTATGTATGTATGTATGTATGCATGCATGCATGCTTGTTTGTTTGTTTGTTTGGGCGACTTCATTCTCCCAATCCCAACCCCGCCCACGGGAGGCCTAGATGATATGGGGTCTGATAGTTATTGTGCAAAACGAACAGGTCCATTTTGCAGGCCCTGCGGAAACTCTGTAGGTCCTGCAGGGCCCTGGTCTCCTTGGGGAGCCTGTTCCACAAGGTAGGAGGAGGCCAGCTGGATCTTTTTTGGGGACTTCAAAACAGAAATCCTAAGAGCAAAATTTTATAATTCCAACAGTATCAAGCTAATCTATAATTTCAAGGAGATCATGGGTGGGGCTGTAAAGTCTTCCAAAGTTGGCCTCTGTCCTTCCAGGAGAAAATCAAGGGTTAGCTTCAGGTTGTGTTGGCTATTGGCTTTGTAATTAAAAGAAAGTGACTTACAAGACTTACAAGAACCTTATTCATGTGCTTTATAATCTCTCTTGTGGTCATTTAATTGACTGATTTGGACAGCCCAGACAACAAATGGGAACCAGGCCTCCTCTTCTCCTACAACCCTGTAAACACAATCTCCAATTGATTGGCCTCTAATACATCAGGCCTAAATGAAAAATTAATCAGATTGGCTGCTGCTCCAAAAGCAAGCACTTTCGCATTCTCTTCTTTTGGACACTGGATCCTTTGATTTACGGATAAAGTGACAGATGTGGGTGGGTGGGGAGAGCACCAGCTGCTCTCAGGCTCCAGCAAGCTTGCTGGAAATGAAGTGTCTCTGTATCAGGTGAAGCGTGGGGGTGGGGGTGGAAGTGGGGGAAACCCTTCTAAAAATCAGAAAGTGCTTTCTGTAGCTCAGAGCTAAACGTGTCCCAGGTTTGTTTTCTGCCTCAGAAGCCATGGCTGATTCCGCATGGGCCAAAAACAGCAGTGTGAAAATGGTGTGAAAAGGGTGTGAAAGGGTTTAAAACGATGTAAAAGGGTTTATACTGTTTTTTGACCCATGCGGAATCAGCCCATGAGTCCCATTTGCCTAAGAATCCACTTCTTGTAGCTGAAAAAAAGTGCCACCAACTTCACAAAATCTTAAAATTTATCAGTCCTTAAGAAGCTGTGAGACTGTTGTTGATTTTTGCTGTGACAGACTAACTTAGCTGCCTGCCCCTCTGGAATTAATACTATTTTAATGTTGATAATGGCAGTGTCATTGGCCCTTTATGCACAAGCCTTTTGAGGCAGGAAATAAAACATCTCCTCCATGAAGTTCCACATTGTTTTTATCCCCAGAAAATTTATTTGCCACCTCAAAATATTTTAAATGAATCCCCTTTTGAAACGATTCCCTGATGAAATGGTTTGAAAACACCTCCAGTTGCTGTGCAACCCATTGGCTGTGTTTCCCATGCTCCTCTGCTTCCCTGAACTTCCTCCTGCCATTTTCCACGCTCACTCCATCCCCCCTGGCCAGTTTATCTGCAGCATTTATCTGCTTGCTCTTTTATTTGGGAAGGGGGCAATCTTCAAAGCATCGAGTATATGAGGCGTAGAGAATGGCAGCCCGAGTGTCAGACGTAGCTCCATTCAGAGTCAGACCACTGTTAGTAGCGGCGAAAATAGTTATAGCTAAAAAGTGGAAATCAAAAGAAATTCTTACAGTCGAAGAATGGAAACAAAAAGTCCGTAACCTTTATTTGATTGACAGAATAAGTCATCAAATCTGGAACTTACCATTTGAAACTTATGAAAAGAACGGGGTCATATGGGTTTATTATATAAAGGAAGATAAGGATATCCGTGTCTTACCTATAGACTATTAACATTCTATACACATTTGAATAGATTATAGAAATCTGATTGGTTCATGTAATGTTGATGTGGCAATAAGTGTGAATTTGTGATGTTTCATTGTAATTGATGTGTGTTATTTTATTGATGTAATTAGAAAATACATAATAAAAATTATTCTAAAAAAGAAAGACCACACCTGGCCAGATAACCATTGCTGGCTGCCTTTTCTGTAGCTTGCTTGTAACTTAGTAAATTAGGAGGAGGAGGGGGTAGACTGTCATGCTGAAGTACCATAACTGTGCTGCTTCCCACTGTCCTTTCTCATGCAGATTGTTTTGGGAATGAATGGAAGGGGGGATTGCTTGGGTGAGCAAATGTTTCACGATATATATCGGGGCAAGAGACAGAGCCTTCAGCTCTGGCTTTTTGAACCCTGGGTCCTGACGGAGTTCAATAAATCTCTTGAAATATTCCTGAGTCTCAATTATTGACTGGAGGAACAGACCGTTACAACAAGGTTGGAAGCTTTGAAGCATCGATTCAATACATAACTCAAAAAAAGGGGGGGGGGAATCACATCATGGTGGCCAGCAATTGTTTCAAGGGAATGAGTGTGGACATAGATTGTTGTAAAGAAGGAAGGGGACTGAAAATGTTAGGGAATTGTGCAAAAAAGGGGCACTTTTTCTTCCATGAGGCCATCGGCTCTTAAGTCTGCATGGTTTTCCACACAGGAAAGTACAAACGGTCTCAAGATCATGGCTTGGTACCTGACCTCCCCCTCACCAAATCCAACCTGACAGAGAGTTCTGGAGAACTTGAAAGGTTGGGAAAGGTAATGTGTCATTTAGCTGTTACATGAATTTTGTTTTTGGACCATCAGAGAGTCCCAGCTACTTCAGAAGTGGATTCCACACAGCACATTTACTGTTGGTTATCTCTCTGGGAAGAGATACCATTACGAGCAGAGGGCACAGAGGCAATGCACAGCGGAGCATCCCCCAAGCCTGCATGTGTGTGATTGGCATTAAAAAAAGTCGGAATCAGTCTCAGTTTCTAAACTTAAGGATACAAAAGTGGAGAGAGAGGTCCTCCATTCTAATCTGTCTGGCTAGGTGGGGATGGACGCACATGTATCCCTCTGCACACATGGTGCAAGAGGGAAAGGTAAGGGAAGAGTGGTGTGGAGAGGAGGAGGAAGAAGCGGGAAGGAAGGAAGTTCCCTAAGAGTATCAGTGTACACATCACACCAACAGAAAAGAGTACGTGGAGAAAACGTTAACTGTGATGAAGCATAAGTGTGAACCTGAACATATAAAAGACAGAATTAACAGTAGTAAAACAAGAACCTAGAAAGACCAAATTATCAGTAGTAAAACAAGAACCCAGATGCTGGTAAGACAGAACTTAGTCATGTCACCAAGCTAGATATGTGACTGGCAAATACAGGGGGAGGAGGGAAGAAAGGTCTGCTTGCACAATTCTTTTTTGCTGCCAGATGTGATGACTGGAAACTTTGGGTGTCAGCTTGCCTTTCAGGCTTTCTATCCCTCCTTCTCTCTGTTCCTGCCAATCTGAACTCTCCAGACTGTTAGGCTCATTCCACACGTGGAGAATAATGCACTTTCAAACTGCTTTCAGTGCTCTTTGAAGCTGTGCGGAATAGCAAAATCCACTTGCAAACGTTGTGAAAGTGGTTTGAAAAGGCATTATTTTGTGTGTGCGGAAGGGGCTTTAGCCAGCCATCAGCAAAAAGGAAAAAAAAATAGGTGGAAATTAATGTTTTAATTTTTTTAAATTATTGCCTAATTTTTCATTTGTTTTAAAAGGAAGACACATGGCACTCAGATTGCAAACCTGATACTGCATTGTACATTGTAAATGCTAAGTGATCACCTGATTTAAGCCAGAACTCTGTATTATTCTGTATATTTTACATTTGTGACCCACCAAGACAACATACAATGTCATCATCACTGGGGGTGGGGGTGGGGGAGCTTGATGAATCTCAGGGTTTTGCTGCCAGCTAGAGATGGGAAAATTGGGACAGGGGTGAAGTCAGAGGACGGACACATCTGGTGGCAGGTCTGCCAACTCCAGGTTGAGAAATTCCTGGAGAATTGGGCGTGGAGCTGGGAGAGAGTGATGTTTGGAGAGGGGAGGGACCTCAGTCATATATAATGCCCTAAAGCTGCAATTTTCTCCAGGGAAAACTCATCTCTGCAATCTGGAGATCACTTGTGATTCTTGGGAAATTCCAGCTCCTCTCCCCGGAAGTTGGCAAGCCTCAGCAGAATCAATTGCGCACAGCTGTGCCAGAGTTCTGTTAGCATGGCCTCCATCCCCTGCCTTATGAAATATTGGATTTCATATTATTTCTCATACTGTGTGCTACAAAATGCCAGTTTCCATGTTTGTATGGGCGGATAGCAGAGTGTCCAAGCTGAAAGCAAGCCTAAGGCAAAACAGTCTGTTTGCAGAGATTAGATCTATGAGTTACTCCAGTGATACAAGGACATGCATTTTTGATTATCCCACCCTGCCAGAGTACTCCGTTAACATAATGGAATCTGTAGAACTCCTGAACACCACACCTCGCTAAGCTATTTTTTGGAAGCCCCTGACACTGTGCTCTTGAGAAAACATTTCTCCAAACAATTGCCTCCTCCCTGCATTTCCCCCACCTCTCAGATACGATCTCCCTAACAACAAGATCACTTCCTGATTCACTCAAGCCTCAGCCAAATTGGAATACTTAAGGCAGAGACTTTAGGAAGCACCTCTGCATAAACCATTCAAGATATCACTGATATAATCTAGGACCAATTGACCCAATTGTCCCGGGGAGTAGAGACAATAGATAGAGCTGTTAATTAGCTCAACCCTGCAAGTCCAGCAAGGAAACCCCAAGCAGTTGCAAAGAAACGAAACCTAAGTTTGAATTTCCTGCCTTACCTGTGCAAAGGGGTATAGAAGGTCTGCTCACCAGAGCCTCAGTGCTCATTTCTAACCTGAACCTCCCTTGGTCAAGTTGGTGTGAGACACAATATATCATCCTTCGCTTGGGTCCCTATGCTGGCATAGAGATCCTTGCCTTCTTCTGGAACTTCTCTGCAGATTTTAGGTAACGTATAAGTCCGCTGCTTCCCCAACTCCCATTCTATCATCCAACCTATCTTTTCCTCCCTGTTTATATACTTAGGAACTGCGGGTATGTGCCTTAACATCTCACTGTGTGATTGCGTGCAACCAAAACTTATATAAAAATATTTAAACTGCAATTTGGTCTCTTGTGAAGTCTCTGCAGATACGTTTCAAGCCATTTCTGGTATAGTTATCTAAAAAGATCCTCTCCCGGCATTGTCAAGCCGAGTAATTCTCCATTGCTATGTACCTGGTGGGCCGCTGCGAGTAGCAGAGAGCTGGACTAGATGGACTCTGGTCTGATCCAGCTGGCTTGTTCTTATGTTCTTAAAAATAAGTTCGTATACTGTTAAGCTGGGTAACAGTTCCATGGGGGGGAGGGGCCCTCAGATTCTTCACTGGCGATGGGGAGTGATTTCAGTTTTCCTACCCCGTTGCCAGTTTTCAGGGAAGCAGAGGGTGAGCTGGTAGTCACTGTTTGCACATCTGAGCTGAGCAATCCTTACAGTGTGGCACCATTAGGGACTCTCGGTTCGGCCTGCTCTGGGCCCACTTCCCAGTCTGTTCTTGGATCCAAACATAAACTCAGCCACTAAGCATGAAAATGTTTTGAAGTTCCACCAGATCTCCTTCCCCCTTCAAAGGGGAAGGGACTCACAGCACTGCATGCAAAGGCCCTGGCTTTAGTTTATGGCATCTCCAGTTACATGATCTCCGCTAGCAGGGAGAAGAAAGGTCTTGCCAAACTCTGCTCAGGTAAGCAGAATTGGGGCTACACCAGGGATGCCCAGCTGTTTTGACCCTGCAACACCTTTGGGAGTGGGAACAGCCACAAATAACTGTAGGAAGCGAAGCCAGCCACAAAATGTCAGGGTGCAGGGCTGTATAAATTCTAGTAGAAACTCTGCAGCATTTCAGGTCAAAGCTGGGTTTGACAGGATGCCTTTTAATCTGCACAGAAACCCTGCTAGGCAAAAGGCCCACCTAGCTCCATTCACTTTCTAAAACTACTTGGCAGGTACCAGCAAAGGTATTGGCAGGATGCCCATTAGGACCACTGGGCTGGATAAACCAAGTGCCTGGCTTAGTACAATGCAACGTCCCACATGGAGCCTGTGTATGGATGAGCTGACCACTTGGGAGGGGGAAATATAGGAATTCTTTCTGGGTACATCATTTGCAAGACATTCCTGCCCCAGTCATGAACCAAATACATTTGCCCTGTGACCTAATTAGGATTAAACTAAGTTCACAGGAGGCAAATGATACTGAATGACTTGCTAGACCACCATCTGTTGGTGAAACAGGCTAATTAGCTTCTTTGGGGGGGGGGAGGAAGCACTTTCCCTTCAAGTTCCTGACAGTTCTGAGTGGATACCAATTTGTTTTTCTCGTGCCGCTGATAGTTGTTTTCCTCTTTCCAGCTAGGAGTGAGGAGCTAATGAAATCAACTCACCCAGGACAGATAACAGCAGAAGGTACCTTGGCAGACCACCCAGAGGTTATTCTTCCAGCTGCCTCCCATCAATAATTTTTAAGGCTGCTACGATGAACCAGGAACAGGAAGGGTTGATGTGATTCTTAATTCTTGGGACAAGGCAGGCCTGTACAAAAGGGACGGGCTTCATCTTAACCAAAGAGGAACCAGGCTGCTGGCACTCAACATTAAAAAGGTGGCAGAACAGCTTTTAAACTGAGCCCTGGCGGAAAGCCGACAAGAGCTAAGGTGACTTCGGTTCAGAATACAGTATCCATGGGGATGCAGGCAGAGAGGGAGGTTTATCTAAATCAACCACATACAAGCAAGGAGTATAGCAATGTGCATGTGATAAGGGATAGTGTCTACAAAAGACTTAAGGGTAAAGCACATAAATCCCAGGTCAAGGACAGAGACAGGGTATACAGGTGTCTCTATGCTAATAGTAGAAGCCTTTGACCTACAAAATCACCGGGAACTGGCTAGTACAAGAGTTTTTTGAGAAGGAGGACTTTTGATATAGTGGGCATTACAGGAGAACATTTGGTGGAATGAGGAGAACCAGTGAGCTGCTGTTATCCCAGGTTACACACTCTACAGGAAGGATAGGACAGGGTGCATTGGGGGTGGAGTTGTCCTTTACATAAAAGAGAGCATAGTGTCACATAAAATAGACAATACAAGGGGAATGGCCCAGTTACCCTACAGAAAGATGGGAGGTTACACACACCAGGGATGAAGGATAGTTCAATATTAGGAATATATTATCGTCCTCCTGACCAAAGCGCACAAGAGGATTCTGAGATGGAAAAAGAAATTAGAGAGGCCAACAAAAACAAAGTGGTAATGGGCGATTTTAACTATCCCCACATAAACTGGAAAAATGCATGTTCATAGTAAGGAGTGTATGCATAGTATGCATAGTATGCATAGTATGCAAAATGCATAGTAAGGAGAGAGCATTCCTGGATATGAGCAGATGGTTGTAGAACCAACCAGGGGAGAGGTGATCCTAGATCTAATTCTATGTGGGACCCAGGACCTGGTGCGGGAAGTCAGTGTTGTTGAGCCGATAGGGAACAGAGACAACATTTCTTTCAGATTCAGTATCTCTGCATGCGAACAAGTGACAACTACTAATGTAGTTACATTTGCCTTCAGAAAGGGAAATTTCTCAAAGATGAGGGGGATAGTTCATGGGAAGCTGAAAGGGAAAATCAAGAGAGTCAAAACTGTCCAAGATTATTTAAAAACACAGTAATAAAAGCTCAGCTGGAATGTGTTCCGCAGGTTAGGAAAGGCAGCACCCAGTCCAAAAGAAAGCCACCATGGTTAACAAGAGAGGTTGAGGAAATTATCAGAAAAAAGAAGATGTCTTTTAGAAAATGGAATTGGACTGATGAAGAATATGAGAGGGAACACAAATGGTGGCAAAAGAGAAGCAAGTTAGCTGTAAGGGAGGCCAAAAAGGATTATGAGGATCGCATGGCTGCGAACATCAAGACCAGCAACAAACAGTTCTTCAAGTATATCAAAAGTAGGAAGCCAGCAAGGGCAGTGGTAGGCCTGTTAGATGACAAAGGAACAAAAGGTGTGCTAAAAGATGAGAGGGAAATTGCAGAAAAGCTGAATGAATTCTTTGCATCTGTCTTCACCCAAGAGGAGATGAGGAAAATTCCTGCACCTGAACCATGCTTCTTAGGAGGTGAATCCAAGGAACTAGCAAAGATAGTGGTAGACAAGGAAGAAGTTCTGGCAGCCATTGATAAACTAAATGCTACCAAATCCCCTGGCCCAGATTGCATTCACCCAAGAGTTCTTAAAGAGCTCAAGCATGAAATTGCTGATCTCACTTTAATATGCAACTTATCCCTGAAATCGGCCTCCATCCCTGAAGACTGGAAGATGGCCAATGTCACACCAATCTTTAAGAAAGGATCTAGGGGAGACCCGGGAAATTACAGGCCAGTCAGTTTGACATCTGTTCCTGGTAAATTAGTAGAATCTATCATTAAAGATAACATTATTAAATATGTAGGAAGAGTCAGCATGGCTTTTGCAGAGGCAAGTCCTGTCTTACAAACTTACTAGAGTTCTTTGAGGGTGTAAACAGGCATGTGGATAAGGGGGAACCAGTGGACATTGTCTATTTGGATTTCCAAAAGGCTTTTGACAAAGTTCCTCACCAGAGACTATTGAGAAAACTCAGCAATGAAGGAATAAGAGGGGAAGTCCTCCTATGGATTAAAAACTGGTTGAGAAACAGGAAGCAAAGAGTGGGTGTAAATGGGAAATTCTCTCAATGGAGAGATGTAGGGAGTGGTGTCCCCCAAGGATCCGTTTTGGGACCAGTGCTCTTTAACCTATTCATAAATGACCTGGAAGTAGGGGTGGATAGCGTGGTGGCCAAGTTTGCAGATGATACCAAATTATGTAGGATGGTGAGAACCGCAAAAGATTTTGAAGAGCTCCAAGCTGACCTTGATAAATTAGGTGAGTGGGATAGGCACGATGAAAGGATTTCACTAGGTGGGGTGCATTAACATGTTGAGCATCCACCCGTTCATTAAACCCAGCCAGGTGGTTAGTCCAGGAAACCAGGAACTGCTACTTCTTGTGGTGCAAACGAGAATCCAGAATGGCATCGAGTTCCTGATGCCATTCACCCTGTATTGGGATGGCTGGTGGAGCTTCGACCAGTGGGTGCCACTAGTCGGGGGTGGGTGGAGCCTTTTTTTAGTCAGCTGCAATGAAACACAGGGTGGATTTTTCGTAAGTTCTTAGGCAAGTTCAATTCTACAGTAGCCCATTAATCTTACAAATGATTTCAAACGGTCCAATAAATCTATGTACTAGTTTTTTGCACCTTGCAACCCTCTCAAGTTCTTGGTAGACAAATATACATGCTCCCACACTTCCAAAGTGACAGCACTCCTTTTCTTATCCGCTTGCGCTTTCTGAGCTACTTTGGCCCGCTGCAAAGCTTTCTAGATGGGGGACCATGCTTGACAGATAGAAGCCACCTACTCTTGCAGCTCCTTGGGCCCCAATACTTCCTGGCCCCAAAAGGGGAAGGATTTAGCCAATTGACCAGACACGATCTGAAAAGGGCCCTGGTCTGTGCTGCTATGAACCACAGTATTGTAGGCATACTCCCCAAATGACAAAAGATCTACCCAATCATCCTGGTGGTAATTTATATAGCAATGCAAGTACTGTTCCAGGGTAGCATTGGTCCTCTTGGACTGACCATCTGTTGCCACATGGTAAGACAAGGATAAGGCTTGCTCCAACTTCAAAAAGTGTCTCCAAAACTGAGAAATGAACCGGTTACCCCTATAAGAGATAATCTTCTCGGGAACTGAGTGTAGCCAATATATATGTGTTACAAATATGTGGGCCAATTTGGCTGCCGAAGGGAGAGAAGAACAGGGGATGAAATGGGCCTGCTTAGAGAAAGGATCCACAAAAACCCAAATCACCAATTTACAAGCAGGCTTCCCCAATGCCAGGCTCCCGTCTGACACCCACTCGAAGATGGAACTCTCACCTCTGTCATCATCCATTATGGGGAACCGGTAAGTCAGACCTTCTGTTTTCTTTTCAAACTTCACTGCCTCTTCCCCCTCATCCATTTCCCCCCTCATATATCAGTTAAGCACTTCTGGTGCATCTGAACATCCTAGGCTCCATCCAGTCCCTCCCAAATACAGATAAAAAGTTCACAGTGCATTACATGAACCACCACCACCCATCTTGAAATCATCAAATTAACTTTAAATAAATGATTATCCAAGCAGCCACGCTAAATAATTTTCAGTTGTTCTTCCCTTAGTATCTTGGACTTAAACTTGCTAATGAACACTGCAAATAACCGATGTACTGCTTGTATAAATAGCTTCATTTGGACCCCCAAGAGCCTCATCTCCTCAGCTCATCTGCTTGAATGGTTCTGGGGTCTCTATGTCACTCTTGTTACTTTTCTAACACTTTCCCATCAGTATTTAATTTATACACATCAGTATTTAATTTACTCACATCAGTATTTAATTTATACATTTATCAGCTATTTTTTCAAATCAGCACAATATTTAAAGCTACATAAAAACCAATTCTTAATACCTGAAGATGAAATTAAATGTACCTGGAAATGGAAAGTTAGCCTGAAAGTCCAGTGCTTGATTCTGAAAGGAAGCACTTTTAAAAAGGTTCTTTAGGATGCTTGGAAGACAACTGTAGCCGTGATAGAATGTATTTCACACATTAGAAAGGATTCAAAAGTCCAGGAGGCTCCAGTGTGGTGAGTGGAGAAAAATTAGAAGCCTTCTTTCAAATAGTGGGATTCTTGCCCAAATAAATTGGGGAATTCGCGTAGGCAATAAGGCAACGGGGGAATGGTGAGCTTATTGCTAAAAGGATTTGGACATGCAATTAAAAATTCTTGAAATGCATCAGAGCCTGGAGTCCATCCATGGAGGCAGCTGGTCTGTCTGTGGAGAAAGCATGCAAAAGAAAGCAGCAAGGCTGCAGAGGAGCAGAGCCGGGTTTGGGGTTGGCCTTCACTGCAGAAGAAGCTGGATAGAGCCATGCCTGAGTAGTTTCTGGAAGCAGGTCTGAACTTAAGAGGAAATGCTTGATCTAATTGGCAAATTAAAAATTTAGAAGTCACCTGGTCCAAATGGCATACATCTGAGGGTTCTCAAGGAACTCAGACATGAAATTACTTTCCACCAGATGCACATACTTAATTTACAAAAACCAATATCACTTTAAACTGCAGAGAGCACAGCAAGACGACAAGGGACAGAAGCAAAACCAGACACCCTTTACTTATAATGCCATATGCCAAGGGCACCCCATGTATGGAAGGAACTGAACCAATCAGATCAACCAATCAGATTAACCAATCAGATCAAACCCCCCCATGTGTCAACCTACCCCAACCCAGAGATAGGATGCAACCCAGAAGGCACAAATCACAGCACCATTCCCAAAAACCTTTTGGAATCCTCATGGTGTGCAAAGCCTAGACAGGACTGAGAAATGCATAGGGACACACAAGCAACAGAAGACCACAATGCCCTGTCCAGGCAGCTTCAGGGTTAATTTCAGAGGGAGCCAGCCACTTGTCCCAGAAGGCTTTGCTCCCGATTGCATAGTTTTGCATAGGTGAGTGGGCTAAGAAGTGGCAAATGCAGTTCAATATAGCAAAATGTAAAGTGATGCACATAGGGGCTGGCGGTCACCAGATCTCAAACGAAACCCGATCCAGCTCCACCTCCCGTGCACCCCTCTACCCATCCTGACATTGTCACACCATTTTTGCAACTCCTCCGGGAGGCGGGGAGCCAACCCATCCCAGAGGATGACGTTGACCCTGTGTTGGTCCTGAAGGATGGGGTATGGAGAAAGGGTGACTGCTGGTACGTTCCGCCCTCCCTCTGCAGGAATGTGTTAGTGGCGGGCCATGATGCCAAGCCGGCAGGACATTTTGGATTTTTAAAAACCCTGCATCTCTTACGCAGACAGTTCTGGTGGCGCTCAATGCACAAGGACATTGAGGCTTATGTGAAAAGGTGCCCAAAATGTGCAGAAGCTAAACCGATCACTGGAAAACCGCATGGTCTTTTGCAGCCAATCCCACCCGCTGCCAGTTCGTGGCAGATTATCTCGATGGACTTTTTCACGGATCTCCCGAAGAGCCATGGCAACATGGCATTGTGGGTGGTGGTAGATCTTTTCTCCAAACAAGCACATTTTATACTGTGCCCCACCATTCCGTCAGCTCCCAAATTAGCAAAGTTATTCGTGCAACACATCTATCGTTTGCATTCCGCCCCGTCTAAGATGATTTCAGATCGCGGGCCCCAATTCATTTCGAAATTTTGGAAAGCGTTTTTGGGGTTGTTGGGAGTCGAACCTGCAGTGGCCGCCCCATACCACGTGCAAACAGACAGGGAGTCGGAACGCACGAACAGAACATTAGAACAATATTTGCGCTGCTATACTAATTACCACCAGAACAATTGGACTGATTTATTGCCATTTGTGGAATATGCCTATAATAATGCCGTCCATAGCAGCACGAAAAAAACGCCTTTTGAAGTGGTCACAGGGCGCTCCTTCCCTCCGTATCCCTTATTGGGATCTTAGCCGCTCCACCCTCCGGAATTCAATGAATGGATACAAACTCTTGTAGAGGGTTGGAACTCCATCAGTACAAGTCTCCGTCAAGCACAAGAATCCCAAAAAATACAGGGTGATAAACATCGCACAGACTTTCCACTACAAGTTGGGGAATGGGTTTATTTGTCCACTAAGAATCTTAGGGATGTGCACAAATATTCCAAGCTTGGCAAGAAATTAATTGGGCCCTTTAGGATTGTGCTAAATGATGTTACTGCTAAACTTGACTTGCCTAATTCGTTAAGCAATATCCACCCCGTTTTTCATTCCAGCTTCCTCAAGTGGGCTCCAGATTCCGATGCCTGGCACGACCCTCCGGAACGCCCCCCTCCGGTTATGATTGATGGACACAAACATTACGAGATTGATGCTGTCCTGGATTCTCGTTTGTCTTGGAATCATCTGCAATACCTTGTCTCATGGGTGGGATACCAGTCGGGCCATAACCAATGGGTTAACGCTACTGATATTATTGCTCCTACTTTAATTGCTGCCTTTCATAAAGCTTTTCCTTTCAAGCCGGGGGGGAATGTTTCTTAAGGGAGGCGGAGTGTAAAGTTGCTGTTTAGCCTTGGAAGGTTTTCGTCTGACAAGGTTGGCGGGACGCCCAGATTGGGGAGTGTTTCTAGTATCTGTAGTTTCTAGTATCTGTATCTCCTGCTTCTTTTGCCTGTCTGTGTGAAACTGTTTCAATGTGGTTTTCGGATGGGAACTACAGGTGTTTATCTAACTTTGGCGGGAACTGGTGGGGAGCCCGTAAAAGAGGCTGTTCGAATGGTGGGAGGTCAGTTCCCGCATTGCTTGTGATCGACTTAGAATGCCAGCTCAATAAAGAACTTGAAAAGTTACTTTTGGCCTGGACTTTACTGGTTCCTTACACCTACAGATCGCCAAGAGTTTCCCAACCTGGATCTGGCAACCTTATACTCAACCTTATACCCACGGTCTGGCATTTAATACAGTAAACTGGACTCAGTCTGAAGATCCAGGGTTTTTTGCAATAGCTTTACAAATGGGATCAGTGTCCTGTTCTGAACATATCCTGTCATTTCATTGATACACGAAAGACCCTCTGATCTCTCAGCCTGAAGGGCCTTTCCACTGCACTGATTGGTTTGTATAAAATGACAGGAATGCTTTGCTTTGTTTTCTGTTCTCTCTCTTTTCCTCTGTCCTCTTTCAGACTGGAGAAGTTCCTCGCCTGGTTGCCTTTCCTTACGTCAGGGTCACTGGATGACAGTGCCTTACGCCATTTTCGGCTTGCATGCCCGCCGCAGCCCCTAAATATGTGCTTAATGTATCCTTTCAGAGCCCAGCCTGGGGCCCACTGAGACCAGATTTCAAGGCATATCCATGTTAGCTTATTGTGATGTTTTTATCTGTCAGCAATTGGGAAGCATTCTCTGCAGCCAAAACAGACACTTCTCTGAGGGCACTGAGTGAATTTTTAGCTCTCCTCTGAGGAGCTAGCTTCAATAAAACATTAGTTCTCTACCCGAAGCTGATGGCTCTGAGTGATGTAACATCTCATGCGCTTCATGCATTTCTCTGTACGTTTACACTCATGTGAACATTAGCCTCACTGGCTTGTGCTGCTGTGAGTGAAGGCTCGCACGCAAACATGGCCTCCACAAGAGTTACCTCAGGCTAAAGCACTCCCATCATTGACAAAACCCAGCATTACCCGGAGTCTCTGGGGGGTGATGTGGCCCGTGATTTGACCATCTCTCATGGTTTATTCAAAGGGTGAGATTGTCCTTTTATTTCCAGCTTCCCACAGCAGGTGAGCTTGTCATATCCACTAAAGGAAAACCAGAGCAGATTGCTAGCCGTTTGCGCCAATTGTTTCCACAGTTCTTAATTTCTGTTGAGTGGCACGCAATATAAACAAAGTTTTGCTTAAGTGCTGAACATTTGTCTTGGGATTGATACAGGGAAGCCTTCTTTTCAACATCATGAAAACACAGCCATTTCCTCTTATATTAACCCAGTGAGTGCTGAAGTCAATTTGCTGGCATCATAATAAACTGATTTTTCTAAATCCTCAGGACAACTTCCTCCCCCCAGTTCTGAACAGTGAAGAGGATGTGCAGGAGCTGGTGGAGCAGAGCTGTTATGAGACTGAGCTGTGGACGAGGATGTCCCTGGCTGGCATTTTTCCTCAGCTGTGACCTCAATAGAGAGAATAGAGAGCAAAAAGCTCTCAGCTCCTCATCTGTAATAAAGGACTAATAACTTCAAACACAAGAACAAAATGCAAGTATGGCACAGGAGCCAATACCTCACAGTTGATTGTTCCATCCACTTCCCTTCTTCAGGCACCTACCTACCCAGGACTTATACATACCTCCCTCCTCCAACTAAGTTGTTAAGAAGAAATTGAGCTGAGTGTCACCGACATATTACTGACATGGTTACTCCAGATCCCCAGACAGTGTGGTAGAGTGGTTAACAGCAGGTGCACTCTTATCTGGAGAACTGGGTTTGATTCCCTGCTCTGTTGCTTGAGCTGGGAAGGCTTACCTAGGGAACCAGATTAGCTTGTGCACTCCCACACATGCCAGCTGAATGACCTTGGGCTAGTCATAGTTCTTTGGAGCTCTCTCAGCCCCACCCACTTCACAGGGTGTTGGTTGGGGGTGGGAAGGAAAGGAGATTGTAAGCCCCTTTGAGTTTCCTTACTGGAGAGAAAGGGGGATATAAATACAAACTCTTCTTCTTCCTGATGGTTTCATGTAGATATTTAGTACCATGGGGAATAGGATGGATCCTGGTGGTACCCATGCAATAAATCCCACCAATTCCTCCAACATCACCTCTGGTCCTGGCTGGCCACATGGAACCACAAAAGCATTGTGCTCCCTCCCTGTAGTTCAGCCAGTCTCACCAAAAGAGTACCATAAGTTGATGGCATCAGAAGCTGCCAAGAGATCCAAAGGCATCAATGGAGAAAGAATTTCCCCCATCACTCTTCCTCTCTAGCCTTGTCTCAAGACTTAGTAAGTAAAATGTGCATGTAAAGTGTCTGCAAAGTATTATCAAGTCACAGCCCACTTATAGTGACCCCAGCAAGAGCTTTCAAAGTAAGTGAGAAGCAGAGGTGGTTTGGCATTGCCTGCCTCTCTTGGTGGTTTTCCTTACAAGTACCTATTCTTCTTAGCTTCAGAGATCAGGCTATGCCGTGTTACCAGATAGGACAAGGGGGTCTGTTTTTTTTAGGTCAGAGCTTTACCCATCCCCTCTAAAGGTGCCAGGGACAGTACAAGCTAAAATAGATGCCCTATCCTGGGCCTGGACTTCGGTGCCAATAGCAAGGACCTGTCTGGGCAAGTCCCTCCATCTCACATTAGTATGCATACCTGCCAGCTACACCTTTTCTGCAGCCTCCGTTGCGTTATTTGAGTGACAATAGTCACAGCCATGGGAAATGTCCATAGCCCTGAAACCAGCACACTTGCTCTCCAGCTCACAAAAGAAATGCTAAGTGCCAGCCAGCCTAATCCAATCAGTTTTCCTGCCAGCTATTCTTACCTTGCTAATCCTATGACACCCTTCCTGCCCTGCTCCTGGGAACCATTCCATCTCACTTTTCAATCGGAATAGCTCCTGAGTTGTGATTTCATCAACTCCACCTAAAGTCCAATCAACCACTGGATCTTCCCTGACTTTGACTCATCAAGCCATCATCCACTGCAATGTTCTCCTTGGAGGACAGGAACTCTACTTTGTTCAGGACGAACAAATTAGGAGGGGTAGCTAATACCCCAGAGGACAAGGTAAAAATTCAAAATGACCTGGACAGATTAGAGAGCTGGGTCAAAACTTATAAAATGATTTTCAATAGAGATAAATGTAGGAGACTACACTTAGGAAGAAAAATGAAATGCACAGATATAGGATGGGTGACATCTGACTTGACAACAGTACATGTTAAAGGAAACTGGGAGTCTTCATAGACCACAAACTGAAAATGAGTCAGCAGTGTGATGTGGCAGCCAAGAAAGCCAATATGATTCTGGGCTGCATTAATGGGAGTATAGTGTTTAACTCAAGGGGTGTAATAGTACCACTGTATTCGGCACTGGTCAGATCTCACCTGAAATATTGTGTCCAGTTCTGGGCACCATAATTCCAGAAGGACAAGCTGGAATTGGTTCAGAGGAGGGAGACCAAAATGGTAAAAGCTCTGGATTGTATTCCCTATGAGGAGCGGCTTACGGAGCTAGCTATGTTTAGTCTGGAGAAGAGAAGGTTAAGGGATGACACAATGACCATCTTTAAATATTTTAAGGGATGTCATATTGAAGAGGGAACAAGCTTGTTTTCTGCTGCTCCAGACACTAGGTCAAGGAGTAATGGATTCAAGGTGCAGGAAAAGAGATTCCATCAAACCTTAGGAAGAACTTTCTGACAGTAAGTGCTGTTTGTGGAATACACAGCCTCGAAGGGTGGTAAGTCTCCTTCTTTGGAGGTTTTTAAGCAGAGGCTGGATGGCCATCTGTCATGAGTGCTTTGACTGTGTCTTCATGTATAGCAGGGGGTTGGACGATGGTCCTTGTGGTCTCTTCCGTCTCTATGATTCCAACATTAGCTCTGATCAGCGATGATTCTTAGATAAGCTAGAGGGTCAAATTTTCCTATATCTAGGCTGCCTGAACAATAGTCAGTGCCCAGCATTTCCTGAGCTGCCTTTGGTTCGGTTACACTGTGAGCCCAGTATTCTTTGTACTAAACTCTGGTTCAGTTGTACTGTGCCCAGTGCTGCTCCATCCCTCTCTTGGACTTTAAAGCAGTCATTGGACTCTGTCCCCTTTGGACCTTATCCTCTTCTGGACAAGTAGCTATCACCCTCCCCACAATGACCTGCTCTTTTCCAACCCTATCTTTCCTCTCTTTTTAAATCTTAGGTCTCTTCCAAACTCTCTCTCTCTCTCTGGCTGTTTCCGCACAGCCCAATAGTAGTGCCCAGGGATGGTAAAAATACCCTGGGGTGCTGTTCACACAGCAGCATCGCAGCAGTGCTGTGCTCGTGCTGGCCAAACGACATGAAAATGCTGCTTTTGAACCTCACTCAATGAGCGAGATTTTTCAAAAGTGGCGTCTTCCACCTGCTGCCATGCGAACAGCAGCGGGTGGAAGCCAGCATTTTCTCCCCACCTTCCCCAAATGGCTCTTACCTTCTCCTGGCTTCCATTGTGTTGTGGAGGCCAGGGGACATGCCTCTTGGCCTCTGACTCCAGGGCCGTCACGCTGGCCACGGGGCCTTTCCCCTGGCCTCCACAACACGACAGAAGGCAGGAGGAAGTAAGAGCCATTTAGGGACGGTGCAGCCTGTGTGAAGGCTGCACCGTCGGCTGCGCACCCAGCAGGACCACCCATGCAAATGGTCCCAGGGGGTGCATCGGCATAAAGTATGCCGATGCACTGCCGCTCAGCTGACCATGAAGAAATGGCCTCTGTGTGTATTTACCATTTATGTATGTAAGTTTAGTATTTTACTTTTTCTAATAAAAATAATTAAACATTATTTCTGGCCTCCTGTGGTTTTCTAAGGAGAAAAACCTCCATAAAGGTAGGTGGGTAAGATCTTGGTTACCCCCTCTTGCAATTTAAGTCCTGTTCCCTGCTAAGTCCCCATTTAAAAAGGGACAGACCCTACCACTTCAGCTAATTTCCATGTTGCCTTCCCTCCTAAGAAAACTCCATATGGACAAAATAGTATTCCATTGTCACCAGAAGACAGTGATGGAAGAAGACATCCCTGAGGAGGGAGTTTCCCAGATTTGATGCCACAAATGAGAAGGCCCTACCTTAGGTTGCTCCTCCCTAAACTCAGGTGGAGTCACCTGAAGGTGATTGTAGTGGTCAGAGGGTGGCCAGCTATGGATAGGGAGATTTCTGGAGACTTGGGGGTGGAGTCTGGAGAAGGTGGAATTTGGTGAGGGGAACAAGTACAGAGTGATGTGTTGGAATGCTTGGAGTAAACTCCCCACAGTAAACTCCCTGAAGTTCAACAAAAAGGCATAGAGGCCAAAGTTTGATGTTGCCTCTTGGCACTGATATTCAGACATTTACTGCCTCTGAATGTGGAAATTCTGCACACTTTTAGCACTCAAGACAGATTTTTCAAGAGCAAGTCAAGAAAGTAGATTGTGAGTTTGTGCCCAAGCAGCCCACAGTAGCTTCTGGCCTCGACTACCCAGGCTGATGAATGCTCACCATATAAATTCAAAAGAATGCATAAGCCCCCCCCCCCTCCTGGGAAGAACCTTTGGGTCATCCAGGGGTTACTTTGGGCTGCACCCTTAGCAATTAGAGGACTAATCTGCAGTGCTTGGAGTTCTTGAAGATACAAGTGTGAAATACACATTCAGAGGAAGAGATGGAAATTCAGGCTTGCTTGTACTGTGGCTTATTTGGGCAGGTTTGATATTAATCCAAATTGACTATTATTTCTGGCCATGCTTGGGAGAAATGCAAAGGAATGAGTGGAGGGTAATAAAACATTATTCACAGCAGTAATAAAACATTTTGAAAGCATTTTAAGTCATATGACACTTAAAATACTTTTAAGTGTTGTTAACAGTTGTTAATCATTTTGAAAGCATTTTGAAAATGTTGTCAAAATTTTTAATCTCTGCTGTGTGCCATGGCCCATTGCTGTGTTCAGATTTGTGAGTTGAGAAATGTTCTATAATATGATGGTGGCTTTGAAATGCGCTGGTGCAAAAATTGTTCTTTGTAGTGGGGGATGGTGGCCTTTGGTCCTGGTGGGGGAAGGGGGCTGCCCATGGGGGGGGGGGCGTGCAAAACTCAGATTTTGCCCCAGGCTCCATTTTCCCTAGCTACGCCTCTGCTCTGGGCACCTCTACTTGGTTGCCTAGGCAAAGTGAAAATAGGAGAGAATGCTGCTAGAACACGGCCATACAGCCCGGAAACCAGACAGCACCCAAGTGATTCCGGCCATGAAAGCCTTCGACAATAAAGTGAAAATAATTGTCCCTCAGCCTACTCAACCCCCCCTCCTCTTGGTGCTCTCTTGCTTGATGCCGGGCTGCCACCTGACACCTTGGTGGTCTCCCACCCCAGTACTGACCAGGGCCAACCTTGCTTAGCTTACCAGATCTGATGAGATCAGGCTGGCTGGGTTGGGGAAGACTGACTGTACCATGTGGAGTAGCAATTGTAAACAAAGATGCGTACATTTAGTGGCAAATCAGTCAGTGCAGAGGACGTGAACACGCAGGGTCTTGAGGAAAGAATCTTCCCACCCCCTACAACCCAGTGTTCCTCAAATGAGGATGATTCTTCCCCTGCCTGCAACTGGCTCTTCTTTCAAAATGCTAATGGTGTATCTACCAGAGGCATTAGTGATTTATGCAGGGCATTAGTGACTTAATCAAATATGTGAATAAGCAGTTTGCTGGTGCTTTGTCATCTTCTCCAACTTGCTGTGGGAGAGAACTGGAGTCCTGCTAGCAGGCAGAGAAGGAGGGCAAACAAGGACAGACAGGGAGAAAGGACTGAAAGAAAACTGTGATCAAATTGTTCTCTGAAGCATTTGCAACAGAAGCACATCTCTTGGTTGCAATTTGGCAACAGCATGGGCATCTTGCTCGGAACCCCCCCCCCCCCAAAAAAAAACTGATTCTAAGCAGAACCAGTGTGAGGAAGCAAAGTTGCCAACTTTTCAACCAGTGCCTGTAGTTTGACATGTGCTGAACAGCTTTCACCTACTGATTTCTGCACCTCAAGCAGCAGTGGCGTAGGAGGTTAAGAGCTCGTGTATCTAATCTGGAGGAACCGGGTTTGATTCCCCGCTCTGCCACCTGAGCTGTGGAGGCTTATCTGGGGAATTCAGATTAGCCTGTACACTCCCACACACGCCAGCTGGGTGACCTTGGGCTAGTCACAGCTTTCCGGAGCTCTCTCAGGCCCACCTACCTCACAGGGTGTTTGTTGTGAGGGGGGAAGGGCAAGGAGATTGTCAGCCCCTTTGAGTCTCCTGCAGGAGAAAAAGGGGGGATATAAATCCAAACTCTTCTTCTTCTTCTTCTTCAATTAAAGGCAGGCGAACAGGAAATCTGTTTCTTCTCCTTCTGGCCAGTTGACACCCTGCAGGGAAGTAGCAACAGCAGAAGGAAAACACGGCAGATGATGCCACTGAACGCTGGCTATTTCGTTCATATTTGTTGCTGTTTCCACAGTCAGTCCACAGGATATCAGAGCTGCACTGCAAATATCATTTTTTGTCACCATGTCAAGGGTTTTCCTCCTTGGTGTATTCTGCATGCACAACTTACCACAGATTTGTCCAGTGGTCAGACCTTGAGTTTTGGAATCATTCTTTGAGAAATCATTCCACACATCTCCTTTCCTCCTCTCATTTTGGACCCCCCCCCGTTTGTGTCGCAGTTAGCGACTGGGTGGGTTAGTCGAGAGTCGGCCGTCGTGCGGTGATATTCGAGGCTTTTCCTCGCCGAGTGTCGGTAGACTTCTGCGCAGCCAGCGATCTTGATCAACATTTCGCAGTCGCAGTGCAGGTTTGTAAAACTTTTGGTAGATTGCTGGCAGATTGACCCCTGCTACGAGAGCGAGGTCAGATGGGTGGGGAACGACAGTGAAAGTCCATATTAGAGCGGGTTTGAAGGCGCACTCTGTCCGTGGGAGCCTATCAGTCGGACTGTAACTATGGCCGGTTTTGTCGGACAGGCATACCAGAGCTATACCGGCAGCCATGGGTGCGGCTCAGCCGCCATTTTGTGAAGGGAATGGCGTCGACTGAGTTTTCCAAGGGCGAGGAAGTGAGGGCGCATGCGTAACCCGTTGCCAGCGTAGCGGTGCAAATATGGCTGTTGGCGTGTTATCACAAAAGGAGGCGCGGTCCGTATTCCGGATTGGCTGAGAGAGGGTGGTCCTTCGTCCCCAGTTCCAATTGGAACCGTAGGGGCGGGTCAGTTCGGCGCTCAGCCCGTGCTGATGTCAACAGGCAGGAAAGGCGGAGCCGGGACTGCGGCAAAGTCGTAAATAGTGGGCGACGCCAGAGCGGCGCTGACCCATTTTGCGGCGGGCCAATTCCAGCCCTTTGCCTGGCGGAGGCGGAGAGCGTGTCCGTGTAGCTTTCTCAACCCTTTGCCGTTTTCTGCAGCTGGATCGATCCTAAGTGACCATGAGCGGCTGCCGTGTGTTCATCGGGAGGTTGAATCCAGCAGCCAGAGAGAAGGACGTGGAAAGGTTTTTCAAGGGTTATGGACGGATTCGAGACATTGACCTGAAAAGAGGCTTTGGATTTGTGGTAAGTGGAAGTGCCTGGCTGTGGGTGGAAAGCACAAGCGGTGTTTGAGTGCTTCAAATAATTTTTCTTTAACATGTCGCTTTGTGGGATATGGTTAGCGGCTAAGTTTCATATTGTACCGTTCTTTCAAGAGCCAGTGCGCTTTCTTTACTGTTAAATGTAGTCAATGCTGTATTAATTTGTTTATATAAAATTGTATTTAAGTTGCAGTTCAATATAATTGGAATGCATTTTTTTTCTGTTGCACAGGAGTTTGAAGATCCAAGGGATGCTGAAGATGCAGTGTATGAGTTGGATGGAAAAGAACTTTGTAGTGAACGGTAAACCTTGAGACTATTTTTTCTCTGCTGCAGAAAATGTTTAGCATATACAAGCACATTCAAGAAGGACTCTTCAAAATGAAGCCTTACCAGCCAAGTAACTTGCATTTGTTCTAAATTTTGTGGATAGGTTTCGTATCCACTATTCATTGAAGTTTGAGCAATGAAATTCAGTTACTGATTTTTTTCCTCTCTAGAGTTACGATTGAACATGCCAGGGCCCGTTCTAGAGGTGGATCTAGGCAGAGGGCTTATTACTCTGATCCAAGCTTTAGTAGCCTACCTAATCACCTAAATGATAGAAGGTATGTGCCTGTTGCTAGATTTAGTAGCGTGGCTGCATTCAGGTGCTTCAGCACTTTGGGGTCTGTGACAGATACAAGCTTAGCTTGCTCTCATTCTTGTGCAATCTCTGCTAGTCCGCTCCATGACTAGTTTCAGATGCCTTTTTTTCAAGCTCAAGTTTGTAAGGCCTAATGCATGTGCCAGGTCAGACCAAGATTTGTTTCGTACACAAACTTGCTTTCTAAACCATGGCTTAATTCAGATTCAGAATGGATTTTGGGGTAGGGGATGGATGTTGCAGCAGAATTGATCTTGAGTCTGAAACTAGGAGACCTTCAGTCACATTCTGTGCAGAAAGTGGTGTGCAGGCATTTGTACAAATGAACAAAGTTTGTCATTTTGTCTGAATGAGGCTTGTTTAGAGGAAGTTGCACTCGATTCATGTAATTATAATTTTTATCCCACTCAGAAATGCTCCACCTGTAAGGACAGAAAATCGACTTATTGTAGAAAATTTGTCATCCAGAGTCAGCTGGCAGGTTTGTTATCTCTCTTTAGACTTCGATTAACGGGTATGTAATATATGCAATATTTTACTAAAGTTAAATTTATCTTAAGTTAAAATTTTAATCAAAATTATTAATATTTAAATTCTTGAATATATTTTCAAAAGTAGTTTTAATAATAATATTTTAATGTAATTTTATCTTGTTTTCAAAATCCATTTTAACCACTTTAAAAATCCATTTTATTTAAGCGCCCATTCAATGTTGGCCTTATGACGAGGAGTGCCTGTGGGTTATCCTAATCGTTCTGTCTTGGTCACTCTTGGTTGGGCCTGGTTGACTTATCCAGTCAGCTCCTCCAGTGTATCAGTTGGCCACCTCTAGATCTGTGTTTGCCGGTCTAGACGTAATCGATGCACTTCCTTAAAGTGCCGGGTTGCGGCGATCCCCGAGAGTTAACGAGATCTGATTCCTAAGTTGAGAACTGTTCCTCCTGTAACGCTTCGAAATAAGAGATCCTGATCAAGAGAGTTGAAAGATACGCATTAGGTGGTCGTTGGAATCCTGATCGCAGTAAAGTGGTCCTTGGTGTAACTGCTCAAGAGTAGAAAATGTCTGGATCTGCAAGTAGTCTGCTAATAGGGAGGGCTGTGCGATTAAAGGCTTCCATCGACTGGGTAGTGTTCTACAAATGGTTGGCGAAGAGCCAGTCGGGCATATATCATGACGGTATCTTCGGTCGCTTAATGCAGTTTGCTGCTTGGCTAGCCTAGGGAAATTTTAATGAAGGTAAAGTAAACTATATTTTTAATGGCATATGGGGCACAAAATAATTGGTGCTTTTGTAAATGTAATATTTAATCATAAAACATTGTTTCAGAATGCTTTGTTACAATAAGCTGTCTTTCATTCTATTCAGTAAAGTGCATAGAAAAATAACTTAATGTTAAAATGGAGCATGTTGCTTAAAGCAATTTGCTGTTTTCATTTATTCTCAGGTTCCGATGAATTCTGTCAAATAGATCTCTAGTTCACAAGTGTGGCATCTGCCACACATTTTACCCCAACATCTTCACAGTACTTTTAATATTATACATCAGTACTGTCTGTTTCTTTGTGTAATATATTTGATCTCATGTTAGGACCTCAAAGACTTCATGAGGCAAGCTGGGGAGGTAACCTTTGCAGATGCACATAGACCTAAATTAAATGAAGGGTGAGTGTCTCAGCGTAGATCTTAATATGTGCTGCAATTAAGCTGATGTGTAGAATGTTTTTTATTCCTGTGTCAAGCTGATTTGTGTATCCTTTCTTAATTAGGGTGGTTGAGTTCGCCTCTTATAGTGATTTAAAGAATGCCATTGAAAAACTTTCTGGGAAAGAAATCAATGGAAGGAAAATTAAACTAATTGAAGGCAGCAAAAGGCACAGGTAAGTATGCTGGAATGATAACATAAGCCTTGATTACTACCTTTGGTGTAGTCAGGATCTGTGTCTGTAGGAATCCCAGTGGGATCTTCCATTAGGAACTACACCTGTTTGGGTCAGCATGGCCAATTGGCCATGCTGGTAGGGGCTGATGGGAATTGTAGTTCCTGAACATCTGGAGAGCCGCAGGTTCCCTACCCCTGGTATAGAGCCTGAATGTTGTGTATTTTAACTTATCAGTAGGTCAAGGAGCAGGTCTCACTCTCGTAGTAGGAGCTCCTCACGGTCTTCCATCTTCACCGGCACCTGCCCTGCATCCAGTCGCAGTCGTAGCAAAGTCACGCTCAGCAGTAGACTTCCGTCCCCGAGAAAAGAGCCAGAAACGTACTTCTTCAAGTAGATCCAAGTCTCCAGCTTCTGTTGACCGACAGAGATCTCGCTCAAGGTCGAGGTCTGTGGACAGTGGCAACTGAACCATAAGTTGTCCTGGGGACTCTTAAAACCATACTTGCTAAAGTTATGGTAAGGATGTGACTTCTGGGGCAGAGAATGAGTGGGGGAGGGAGTGGGAGTTAACAGCCTTGTATATGTGGACCACAAGTTATTGAACTAATTGTATTGTCTTTTTGATAATCTTTTTCCTGCTCACTTCATTAAGTCAGAAGTGTATAGCTTTGTGTATATTGGTAGAGCTCTTTATAAAGAACTAATATTTTGTACTTTAAAAAACCTGACTTCTGAACTTTTAGTTCTATGTGTATTCTAGTAATTGGCATTTCAGGGTGTTCAATGTTTGAAACTGATTACAGAGCTCTATACAGGCTGTTAATAAAGCTTTATTTCAGAATTTTTGTTTGATGCATTGTTTGCCTTTTTAACCAAATCCTCAGTTGTTAATAAATTTATTCAAAAACTTGCGTGCCTTTCTTTCACAAAGTATTACATGCTAACTGCATATTTTTTGCAGGCCCTTTTAACTAGGCTGGTTGCTTTAACAGTCCCACTCTACTGATTGTGTCTGGTACCTTGTAAAGTGTTAAGCAAAGAATTAGGATATCACTTTTCCAAACCAAAATTCCAGTTGGATACATGACGTAGATCATGTCATACTGGAGTTTGAAGGGAAGGTTGCTGGCATGGGCAAGTACGATGCAGCATCTCAAGTCTTTAAAAAATTTCTTCACTAGTTCTACCACTCATTTGAATTTGTAGAATATGATGTAACAAGAAATGCTACCCCTTTTAAAAATATTTCTCAACCACTGTAGTGAAAATTACACATTTCTTCCCACATTCCATTCATTGTCTCACCAAAAAAAAAAAAAAAAAAGATCGTAACTGCATTCACCACATGCTTTGTCTTTGTTTTAAAATGTTCTGTTTGGGTACTAGTCCCTGCCTATCTAACAGTCTCTAGGATTCAAATTCAGCACTTTACAAAGACACCCTATCATGTGGTGAATGATGTTACAGTTTTGGATTTTCTTTTAATGAGACTGTATAGTTGTTCTTCGAGTGGACTAACTGCTGAAGCATAGCTGGTGTTTTCTGAGTTGCAGTAGAGGGCAACAGTATAATAGGTTAGGTTCATTTACTAAAATAAACTTTCAGTGGGGCCTCAAGTCATCCAGAATGGTTAAGTCACCCCAACCCCCAAGTTGCTTTGGGTGTGTTTCTAGCACTAGGCTCTGATATATTTAATAGCTTTGGGAAGCAGGAAAAGTTTTCCAATACTACAAATGGATTATACTGACAAGTGCACTTCAGCATACTGAATATGTCTAGAATGGCTTTCCCATTACACCTATACGTTGATGTGTTTATGCATACAATTTGGTCTACATTAACATTCTGACCCCACCACAAAGCAAATTTTGGCAAGATTACCCTTATCATTTTATGTACCAAATTCAGGTATGGGATGAAGAATTTACAAACCAGTATACTGGAAGAATGCATTGCAGAGAAGTCATATTTCAGTGCAGAAAAAACTAATTGTTCAAAACACAAAAATCTAGAATGAGCAGGTACCATTTAAATAAAATTTTTATTACAAAATAGTTTGATGTGTACCAGCCAGTATTCTATGACACAGCTTGGAGTAGCCCTGAACCCCGATGATAAACTTTCTGGTAAGCATTATATACTGTGAAACTTCCCTCAAGTTGTAATCATTCTTTTACGTCTTCTGTCTTTGATGCAGAAATTGTCCCTTAGATTTGTTCAGATGGCCCCTGTACTACATGTGTTAGAGAGTTACAGTCTGAAACACTAGGAAAAGTATCTGTACAACATTCATTTCCCCCCTACCAGAATACAAATGCGCTAGAATAAATTCCTGCCATGCACTTTGTATGCTTTAGCTTTTGTGCCTCATTGATTCCTGACCCTGTGGCAGAAGTAGTCTGAATTAGATGGTTAATAAGTGGAATAATGTAAATATTAGCTTGAATCTGCAATCTGTCCAGTCTAGTAAATTTGATTAGTGATAGTCATATTTCTCACCCACCTACTTCACACGGTGTCTGTTGTGGGGAGAGGAAGGGAAAGGTGAGAGATAAATCCAAACTCTTATTGAAAAGATTATTGCTGAGCAAAGACTTGTGTCCTGAATTGTCCACAGCAACCTTCAATAGCCCTTACTCTACAGTCATCCAGATGGTATTCCTTTTATACACAGGTCCTTGTGTTTGGCAAATTTCAGGGACAGGTAACCTAAGAATATTCGGAGGCGGGTTTTTTTTTAGTATTCGCTTCCTTTACTATGACTTCCGCTGCATGACTGATTTCCAATTCAGCGTTGTCCACAACTTTGTCAATACTTTTTGCTGAATCTGAAACAATGAGATTCAAATGGAACTGTAATCTGTTTCCTCATCACTTGAAAACTAGCACTCTACGTAATGTGAGAAACTCTTTAAAGACAAGTTGGAATCTAAGAGGAATTGCAATGATTAGGATAAACATTTGGAACATTTTCCATTGTGTAATTATTTAAGAGTGCTGAACTCTGGGGATAAAATAAGCGTTGAGTGTCTGAATAATGGTTTCCAACTTCTTAATCAGTCACTGCATGATTTACCCAAAGTTAGTCTTCGGGCATAGCAGATGTTTGTATGCCCTGACTTGGATGGCCCAGGCTAGCCCAATCTCATGACTGATTAGCCATAATTAGTACTTGAATGGGAGACCACCAAGGAATTCCATGGTTGTTGTTCAGAGGAAAGCAATGGCAAACCACCTCTGTTAGTCTCGCCTTGAAAATCCTACAGGGTCTCCTTAAGTTAGCTTTGACTGGGCAGCACTTTACACACACAAAAATTGTATCCATGTTGTGAGAAGTTTCCAGGCCATGCACAGTTGAAAAGTCTAAATCCATTGCCAGTTTCAGCTGCATCCATATTCTAACATGAAACTCACAGCGCTGAATTCCAGAAACAAAACTGTGTGTGATGCAATGGATATGTAAAGTGTTTAGGAAATATGGGGATTTACAATAAAAGATAATGAAGCAAGAGATGCTTTCTCAAGATTGTTCTCACCCTTCTGTTGCTTTGTATTTGCGTAACTTCTGATGATCACAACAAGGAGGAGTCCTTCCAGCTGAAATGTGACATAGAAGAGGAAAGAAGAAGAGAGGCCCAATGACTTCAGGGGCAAAGGCCAGCTTGAGAATGATGGAACAGAGCTGCACGTTTTGGCAGCCAGTCTCCATGCAGATTGTCTGCCTACACCTATCCAGGAACAGTCACAGTCTTGTATTAAACAGGGATATGTTCTTGCACCACTGTTTCCATATTGTAACCAGTTTTCAGAGTTGTTCAAGCAGATTTTTGTTTGTAGTAATGAAATGATTAAGTTGCTATTTTTCTTTTAATCAGGTAGAATTGAGAATGGGAGCAATGCTTTGTGGCTGTAAGGAGGCCTTTAAACATAGGGTGACATCAGAGGAAGGATACAGTTGCAGCTTTAAAGCCAGGGGAAATTTGCTAGGTAGCATCATTTGTCGTATTACTGAATGTTATCAGGGAGCCCTGTAAACATCAAGACGCTAGTCCTCATGATTCTGAAGGAAATTTGATTAAAACACGCCTGATGAAGGGATTCAGATACTAAAATCTGAATCTGGATGCCTAGTGAGTTTTCATGCTATAAAATATTTTTATATTGAATATAATGTTTTATAAGACCTTAGAACTCCTGGAAGCTTTTAAATTACTACCAATTGCTTTTATTTCATAGGTGTTGGTCCCACTTTCCCTGTTGAAACATCCTAAGTTATATGAAAACCAGATGTTTATTGTTGCACACAAAATAAGATCAATCTGATCAGCATCATTTTTATTTTGCCCCACAAAACAATAATAATAATACACACACACACACACACATACATATTATTAGTATAGGGCATTTCAAGCAGAGCTCTTTTGTGTAGCTAATGACAATATCAAAACAGCTAAACAGAACTCACAATAAAACATTATTAACCACAAAATTAAACATTAAAAGCAAACTGATGTAATTAAAATTCTCCTTACTTCAGCCCCAAATACCTTGTAGAATCAACCAGGTTTTACCTTTTAAAAAAACAAACGAGGAATAAGCTTAGCTGTTAAGCATCCTTGGCAGGAAATTCCATGGAAGGACCCTCTGTGTCGAGAAAATCCTGTTAATCTAATGTCCAGAAAGATAAGCGGTGACACATCAGAGCATGACGTCCAAGTTTCTTAAGGCATTTGTGGGAGGAGGTTATACAGCCACACACTTGTTCAGATAGTCTGATATCTTCATTTTCACTTAGGGGTCTGATAGTTAAGAATGACAATTTGAATAGCTGCCATGAGCTGATCCAATAGTCACTGCCTTTCCTTTGTTTTGTTATATGTAAGCAGAGACTCCATGCTGCTGACACAAAGAATGTTGCATTTTGAAATGACATTTCCCAGCAGTTCTGAAAAGTAAGAGTAGCTGCCAACTGGACTACTGACACCAAGGTATTCAATATGGTGACCAGGTCTGCTTCCTGCTTTTCTAGGACTAATGACAGAATCTGAAACACCTGCATAATAAATGGTTTTAAGGCAGGAAATTCTGCCACACAATACACAGGAGAATTATCACCATCCAAAACAACCAGACTTCCCACTGCTAACATGTGGCTTGAATAGAGACCTCACTTCCTTTTATTCACTCATGAGCTGATTCCGCATGGGCCAAAAAAAAAGTGGTGTGAAAATGGTGTGACAACAGTATAAACCCTTTTACACCATTTTAAACCCTTTTACACCATTTTCACACTGTTTTCACACTGCTGTTTTTGGCCCATGCGGAATCAGCCATGGAGTTCATTGAGACTTACAGCACATTTCTGCTGACAAAAGGAGAAACAGAGCAATCATAAATGTCAAAACCTCACTCTAGATGACTTCCAATAATTTCAGATAGAATCTATGGGTCCTAAAAAGCAAGAGGAACAAGACTGAACTTATAGAAGAAATATAGGTGGAAGAGGAGCAGTCTTTCAGCATTAGTCTCCCAGCAGTCTGTCTGATTAGTACAATTGTTTTCATCACATGGTGTTTCCACTTCCAGACAGCCAGATATTGTTGCAGCTGAAGCTCAATTCATCAGCATGGCCAATTGGCCATGCTGGTAGGGCTGATGGGAATTGTAGTTCCTGAACATCTGAGACAAGTAGGTTCTCACCCTGGGCCACAGGGATTCTATGACCGATGGTACTGAAAGGTCCAGTGGGTCATACCTCTTAAGGCACCCAGATCTGGGGGGGAACAGGGATCGGGTGCCCTGGGTGGCAGAGGGAGTGCTGGCACAGATAAGATGTTGAAGCAGTGGTTACCTCACTGCCCAGAAGAGATGGTTTGTCTTGCTGCATGCCCTGTTCCCTGATTAGCTGCTGCTAGAGGGTGGAGGGGAGACCCCACCGAGTGGAGCCCCAGCCCTTGGTAAGGAGTGGTGCTGCAGCCTAGTTGGGCACAAGGAGAACAGAGAAGAGGTTGAGCTAATGAGTGCTAAGGAGAGTTGAAAGATGCCAAGCTCCCATGCAGTGAGAGACCCCAGGTGACTGTCCTTGGCCTTGTTATCTCCCCTTCCGGCCAAAGCTATCAGACCACTTCTTCACCCGTAGACCTTCCAGCCTTCTTCTTCTCACCCTGCCACCCTTTCAAGGACTGCCCATTGACAGTGGCTCAGTGGGCATAGGTTTTGGTTGTGTGAGACTTTGGGAGGGCCTTTAGGGCGTTGCCCCAAGCATTCACAAGGAGAGAAGAGTTTTGGGGTCAGTGATGATTGATGGCTGAGAGTGCCTGATGCACCACCTTTCCCCGGCCCCTCATCTGTGTTCTCCGAGGTGCCGCAAGCCTGGAGCGGCTCGGTCAAATTGAATGGAGGGGAAGAGGTTGGGCACTTTCCCCACACCCAACTCTAAAACTGGGAGCTGTGTTGTGCCTGACTTTGCCAAAGCGTCATAGACCTGTCCCCTCATCTGTCCCCCCTTGGCTCACTCCCGAAGAGTCTGATTTTATACCCTGGTGGGATGGCTTAATAATGTGCATTATGTGCATTAGCAACCTCCAAAATATCTTACAATATCTATTCCAACTGAGGATCCTTCATGACTTTAAACTGAATTCGTCTCATGATGGATGCCTGCTAATGAATTCTCCGATGAATCTACAAAACACAAAATTACAAACCCGAGGTATGAATTATTATCCGGGTTGCATGGTTTGTTCTAGCAGCATTCTTCTCCTGACGCTTTCATTGCATCTGTGGTTGGCATCCATCCTTCAGATCCTCAGGAGAGAATAATGCCAAGCAGAACACTCCACATACAACCCTCGAAATCACACACAGCACCCCAGTGATTCTGACCATGAAAGCCTTTGACAATACAAAACAGCACAGCTCCACTTATTAGCCAAAGTGTCTGGAAGCAGCTATTAAACTCATGCAGTTCCATACACTGCAGCCCCAGAACAGCGAGTGGCTGGCTCAAGGTCACCTAGTGAGCTACATAACTGAATGTGTTTGAACTCACATTTTCTCAGCGTCCTAAACAGACATTCTTAACTATAACAGCACAAGGCTCATAAGAGATTTGCTGTCCATAATCTGAAACTTTCCCGTACGCACAAACCAACAATTCAAAAGGATAATTATGGATCAAGTCTTACATTAATTTGTTATATATAGATACAGAAGGACCAGCAGTCTGGACTTGACTGCTGTTCTGCTACAGATGAAAATGGTTGAAATTTTCCCATAACTTCCGAAGCTTTTTAACCAACTTTGCCGTGGTACATTTTCTCAATCCATGTTTGAGGTGAGATAACATCAATAAATCATTTTATACTGTGCTTCTCTTTATAGAATAAATTTGAAGGCAACTTTTTAATTAGATTCACTCTTTGCCATGGAGATTGTCATTCTTAGATCCTCCGTAATATTATAAAAAAGGGTCTTCTTTGTTTAGTTAGATTTGAGTCCAATAGCACTTAACATAAGACTTTTGGAGTAAGGAACTTTTGAGAGTCAAGTCTTTTCTAGATACCTTGAAAATCTTATTGGTCTCTTAAGGTGTTGGCTTAGAGTCTAATCTGCTGTTCTACTGCAGATCAATGAGCTATCCTCTGAAATATTATTTTGTCTGCTTTGTTTATTATTTAAGCTACCACATCACAAATTGAATTAAGTACCTTGACAAAAAAATCCAACTTTGTGTTGAAAGTGCCTTTATCTGGTGATCTTGGGTTGGATCCCATGAAAAAAATCCCACTGCTGGTAGAGGGAGTTGATGTTTGCTGATTACCTTCACTGAAATCCTACGACACTTCCCCATGCTGTTTCTGTGGAAGGGTGGAGGAAGTTCCACTTGCCAGCAGTGGAAATTCCAAGCACAGATTTTACTACAGGATCCAAGCATAAGTATCATGGGTGGGGGGGAAGAGAGAGAGATAGGAGCCCTGAGTATCGCTTCTGTAGTTCATGTGGGAGCATGTTTGGTCACTTTCCCCACCCCCCCAAGAGTGAGAGGAGCTGGAGGAACATTGTGCTGCTTATGACTTCCTCCTCTGGTGTCCCTCACCACCTTCCCTTGGTGCCCACTGACTCCACCAATAATCGGACTCCGAGCATGCTTACCACAGTTTTTTCCTCACTGAGAAGGGCTGTGGAGGCAACACTGGGTGGATTCCCCTATCCAGACCTGGTGCCCTGTGTGTGGCCTCTACAGTCTCTTCTGAGGCCACTCTAGGGTGGTGGAACCTGGGTGGGGATTTCTCCCCCCCACTAGTATCCATCTCCCCAGCTGACTTCTGTGCCCTTCCTCAGTGAGACACCTCCTGTGGGGTGGAGAATCCTTAGCTGCTGAGGATTCCACCATCAGAATCTACAATTTAGAGATGCCTGTGTAGCCCTTCTTCTCGCTGAGGAGCAACTGTGGGACTGCACTGTGGTGATGGATGGTTTCTCAGCCTGTTTCCCCACTTGCAGACTCAGCCATACTTTCCCAACATGGCTTTCACAGCTCACAGCTTGGTTTCCTCACTGAGGAAGGGCTGCAGAAGCCACACTGCAGCGGGGAGGCGGAGCCCTGTCTCCAGGCGGGGGGGGGGGGGGTTTGAACCCAGGAACCCCTACCTATTTCTTGATCATTAACATGTGCCCAGCTTACCTGAGGTTCATGTCACCTTTGATGCCAGACTGAAGATATTGGAGATTTCCTCCGGCAGCAGTCACAGATGAGTACAGCCAATGCCTCAATAGGGACCAGCTGAAAGGATTCACCAGGGCAAATGCTGTCAAGGGCATGATTGCATACTGGGCTACCACAGCAATAGCCAGCCCTTTGGGTTTCCAGAAATGAGCCTTGATCTTGGACATGATATCATGACAATGATGAGAACAATAATCCGAACACCATTTAGTGCATAGTCAGTAGCTCTTTGGCCAAAGGCAAAAGAAAAAAGTGAAATTAGGTAGAGAGACATGGCTGATGGTATTAGTGTCCTGTATTCTGATGTGTCATAGATATCAATTAGCACCAGCAGCTGAGATCGATCTTAGCCATCTTTGCCCAGTAGAAGTTGACAAAGGAAGGAACTAGTTGAAAATCTTGAAGGTATACACAAGATTGTGCCTGCAGTCATTGCGGTACCCTTGAGTAAGGAAAGCTCTTTGCATGTGCTCAAAAAGACTCTAGTATGATTCAATTCTTCAACAGGTGGTATGTTGGTATGAAAAACAAATTTTTAATAAATGCCTACCTATTATGTAAGAGTCTAGGAGTTTCAAAGGTGTCATCACCAAGCATAATGGGCGTAATTGAGTCTCAGGTGTTTCCATCCCTAGTAACAAATGTATGTTACAATGTATGTGCATATATTAGTGCACACAGTATACTCACAAAGCCCCCTATAAGAAAATGGAAAACATTTTCTAGGTTATTTAACTGATTTGCATAGATTAAAGGTTATGGATAAGAACATCTCTACATTTGTGGAAAGCAGTTATTCCAATAGTGAATTAAAAAACAACAACATTAATGAAATGCATATCCCTGCTCTATTTTGAATTCTTGGATATTGCAATGCAATATGATTGCACCAATCCTATTGGTCAATGTATTAATATATGCATCTGAAATATTAATCACTTGATGAGAAGTTCACTGTCTGAGATGATTAAAATATTTTATCTAGGCTTAGATTCGCTGAGAATGAATGATCTTCAATTTTCCCTGATGAAGAACTGAAAGTTTGAATAACCTTATATTAATGGAAGTTCATTCATTGGTACTTTTCTGCTAGAATGATAGCCTCAGTTTTTCACACACACTCATTCTTGCACACTAATACATTAAATTATACATTTCTCATAAATTAATATACCCATGACTAAAGTCTACTTACAAGGATTGATAATGTGTTTACATTTTCAGGGAAGCTACATCTTGCTTGACCTGTTCATCAATGAATTCTTCAAGAGGTGAAACTTTGACATCTCAGACTGGAAGAATCCTTCCTCTGTTTTCCAATGCCTCATTATCTTAGTTCACTGTGTACAGTGTAGCTCCTGGAAAAGAGAAACTTAGAAGCTTTGTCATGGAGCTATGGTCTTCTTGTTCTCTAATTCCAACTGATTCCTTTGGTGTTGGTTATCTCTTCCCCCTGTCCTGGAGTCCTGGTGTTGGAAAAAGTTATGGAGCACTCTCTTCCCTGGAATTGCTTAATGTTCTTTTCTCATAGGACAATGCTCAAGCTCTAAACCTCAACTGCACTAATTTATTCATTTCTATTGAAACCGGACCATACCAGCAAGCCAACATTTCAGATGAATTGCTCTGGAAACTTTACTACTAAGAGGAAGGAATGTGATAAGCCTTTCTTCTTTGCCAGTTTGCCTTCTTTCCATCACCGCACAGCAGATTTTAAACAATTCTCAATACACAGAGGATAGGAAGAAGTTTGGTGTATAAATAATGCTTGCCAAAATTAGAGCTTGGAATAAGACTTTGGAAGCTCTTCCTATGAGTTCATGAAAATAAAAAAAAATGTTGTACTTACTTGTAACTGTTGTTCATTGAGTGCTCTTCTGTGCTCTCTCCTCTTCCCCCTTGAAGCTGTAGGTGGGAAAATTTCCCACTAAAAAGGTCATGACTGGGTAATTTCGGTTTTCCATCCACTGCCATGGACATGCTCCCTTGAGAGGAAAGTGAACCTGACATATTAGTACCAGAGTGGTGAAGGAACAGTCCACAGCAGGGAAGAATGTGCACCTGCACAGAAGACCACTCGATGAACCACAGTTACAGGTAAATGCAATGTTGTTTTCACTGTACCCACGGACAGTCCCACATGGGAGAGTAGTGTTAACCACCTTGGGGGTGGAATGAGACTGTGAAAGAAGCTGCTCTCACTTTAAACATAGAACCTGACTAGTGTAACAACATAGAATCATAGAATTGGAAGAGACCCCAAGGGCCATCAAGTCCAACCCCCTTTTACGTATAATGCTACTCCTCCTTTACTATTTGATCTGTTTCTCTGAAATAGGTTATATCCTTCCATTCTTATGTTCCAATCATGAAACTCATCCCACCAGGTGATGCCTATAATATCATATTTCAGTGATGCCTATAATATCATATTTGTTTTGCTGTGTTAAAAATTAGGGTAATGGTTCCCTATATTACATCTGATATGATACCCCCTCTCCCACCAAACTGGCTCCTTTGCAGATCAGGTGAAGCTGACTAAACTGAACAAAAATGTTAGGAAGGTAGACATACAGACAAAACTCATGGAAAATGACTGGATTGACAACACCTCATATATGGGGTAAATGCAGTGTGCGGAAAAGGCCTAAGTGGAACTGGTAGAGTGCTTTTTTTTTGCAGCTGATTACGCATAATATTAGAAATATATATACTTAAAAAGAAACTTAAAATGATACAGCCAAATTTAGGCATACTGATTTACTTAGAAAGGAGTTAAAAGCATACTTAATACTCCTGTGGACCTAAAACTTCTGAATTTTGGCTGCTTCCACATGTCGGTTTATTCGAGTAAAAAAATAACACCGAGGGCAACTCATAAATGATGTGATCTCTCATACATCCCCCCCCCCCCATGCACCAAAATGCAGAGAAACCCATTAAATCTGTTTCACTGGGAAACCTAGATTGACTGTGGTGGCTTTCGTCCAAAGGGGAGTGTGGTGGAAAGTTAGTGCCCACTACTCTTCTGCACTTCTCTTTTCTAAACCTATGATGGGCATTTTCTGATTCACACCTGAACCATAGATGCTTTATTATGAATGTTGGGGCTTCTGTGCCAATGTGGACAGAGGAAAGGGAAAGGAAAGGTGGTGCTGCAAGAACATAAGAACATAAGAACAAAGCTGTTGATCAGACCAAAGTCCACTAGTCCAGCTCTCTGCTACTCGCAGTGGCCCACCAGGTGCCTTTGGGAGCTCACATGTAGGATGTGAACGCAATGGCCTCTGCTGTTGCTCCCTGACAATTAGTTCGTTAAGCAGACAATCTCAGATCAAAGAGGATCAAGATTGGTAGCCATAAATCAACTTCCATAAATCTGTCCAAGCCCCTTTAGCTATCCGTTAGTGGTCACCACCTCCCGTGGCAGCATTGTTTCCAAACACCAATCACACGCTAAGTGAAGAAGTGTTTCCTTTATTAGTCCACTCTCTCAGCATTTCACGAATGCCCCTGGTTCTAGAGTTGTGAGAAAGAGAGAAAAATTCTCTCGTCAACATTTTTCTACCCCATGCATAATTTTAGACTTCAATCATATCCCCTCAGTCAGCTTCCTCTCCAAATCCAAAGAGTCCCAAGCTGCAGCCTCCCTCATAGGAAGGTGCTCCAGTCCCTCATCATCCTGTCTCTGCATCTCTTTTCTATCTCCTCAATATCCTTGAGATGCGGCTACCAGAACTGGACACAGTACTCCGCGTCAAAGACCACTGCTTTTATATATGGGCATGACAATCTTTGCAGTTTTATTATCACCTCTTTTCTAATGATCCCCAGCATAGAGTTTTACCTTTTCACAGCTGCTATGCATTGAGTTGACATTCCCATGGAACTATCAACCAAGACTTAAATCCCTTTCCTGGTCTGTGACTGATAGCACTGACCCCCGTAGCGCAGTAAGGTGAAGTTTGGATTTTTGCCCCTCATGTGCATCAATTTTACATTTGCTACATTGAACTGCATTTGCCATTTCTGAGCCCACTCTCACCTAATTTATCAAGGTCTGCTTGGAGTTTCAAGAATCCTTGTGGTTCTCACCACCCTACATAATTTGCATCATCTGCAAACTTGGCCACCACGCTACTCCACCCCTACTTCCAGGTCATTTATGAATAGGTTAAAGAGCACTGGTCCCAAACGGGATCCTTTTTGGGACACCACTCCCTGCTAGCATCTCCATTGTGAGAACTTCCCATTTACACCCACTTCTTGTTTCCTGTTTCTCAACCAGTTTTTAATCCATAGGAGTGATCTCCTCTTATTCCTTCATTGCTGAGTTTTCAACAGTCTCTGGTGAGGAACTTTGTCAAAAGCCTTTTGGAAATCCAAGTAGACAATGTCCACTGGTTCACCGCTGTCCACAAGCCTGTTTACACCCTCAAAGAACTCTAGTAAGTTTGTAAGACAGGATTGCTCTCTGCAAAGTTTCATGCTGACTCTTTCGCAGGTCTTGCTTTTCTGTACTGTTTTATAATTTATCTTTTAATGATAGATTCACTAATTTACTAGAACAGATGTCAAACTGACTGGCCTGTAATTTCCTGTAATCTCCCCAGATCCTTTTCTGCAAAGATTGGTGTGACATTGGCCATCTTCCAGTCTTCAGGGATGGAGCCTGATTTCAGGGATAAGTTGCATATTAAAGTGAGAAGATCAGCAATTTCATGCTTGAGCTCTTTAAGAACTCTTGGGTGAATGCAATCTGGGCCAGGGGATTTGGTAACATTTAGTTTATCAATGGCTGCCAGAACTTCTTCCTTGTCTACCAAGAAACATGCCAGGGTTAGAATTGTGGATATTATCCTTGCCCATTCCCATGCCATTTGCTGCCACTGTAGCCTCAGGAGTGTGTTTTTATATCTTCACATGGAAGCAGCATTTGATTGGGTTTTTGTCCCACGTAAAGTAAGGCAGACACACAGAGAGAACAGTCATAGAATACATATTTTTAAAGGAAATACTGAAAAATTATAAGAAAGCCCTAAAAAAGAACAGATAGTACACCCAGCATTTTATGTTAAAACCTTCTGAAATGCCAAGTGTGCATATGATAGAAATGCACTTAGAATAAATATAAGAGCCACCTAATGTAATCCTCATACTCAAGGGTCTGTAAATGTTAAATGAATTTGCAAAGCATTTGTGTTTTCTACCACCCCTTTTGTTTTTACTTTTTCAATACCTACTGTCACTATTTGGATCCTGGAGAATGATTATGTGAGACAAAAAAACTTCCTCATGTGCTGGTGAAACAAACAATATAAATTCATGATGTGCCTCTTTCACTTTGTAGGATCAACACTGCAAGAATTATTCTGGAGATGGAAAAATGCTTTATACCTGATACTGGAATTATTGCTTTCCAGTCCCCACTGTAAAATATGCATTTTCATTCTTGACAATTTAAGGATTCTTTCCAAATCCAAACCCCAACAGTTGTTTTTGAATTTTGTTAGGTTTTCTCGCAAGTCCCAGGTCAAAATTACCATCTTGCACTAAGATCTGTTTTTGTTTCTTCAGATTGGTTTCAGGTTTGGCAACAGTTTACACAACTCCCAACACCAGTTTCTTTTTTTTTTTTAATAATTTTATTAACAAGTCAACATAAATCACACATACATTGTTTAAGTGCTTTTTTAAAAAAAAAAATATTACAATGCCATTCTATCTCAGAAAGTAAATCATATCTACTTCCTCTTTTTTCCCTGATACCTTTTATCATTAAGTATAACATAACGATCATCTTTAAAAAAAGAAAACTTATATAACATTTCTTCCACTATTCTGCTAGCTTCTTTATATATTTTTCCCCTGTCCCATATTATTTAAGCAGCATCTTATTCTAACTTCCTACTAGCTTCATTCCTATAGTGTAGAAATTATATTTTGCCTTTACTCAAAACTTACTCTTCTCTTAACTTCAAAATATTTCTACATAATCCAACTCATATTTATATTTTTTTACATTTATGTTCCACATTCATTTACATTAAAAATAAAATATATAAATAACTAATCTTTACACATTTGGGTCTTTGCCTTTTAATGTTAGAACAGTAACTCAAAATCTCTTTTACATTCTTTCCTAATTTTTCATATATTTTAAGAACGGAGACCAGTCTTCAATAAGTCCTTATTCTCCTTATTTTTCAATAAGGATGAGTTATCATTTGCTGCATAGTCCTGTAAGGGCATTCAACCAGTCTTCTAAACTGCAGTACCTGTTCACACTTCCAGTTCTTGGCTATCAGTATCCTCGCTGTAGCCATATATAACAAGTAACTCCCAACACCAGTTTCATGGAACATGAAGCAACTCACTCAGATGAACGTGACGAGCTAAAAAATGTGTTTCAGGTAAAAACACAGATTAGTACCTTCCACTTTAATTTTTATACTTCTTTTAAAGAGTTTTAAAACTGCTGTTATGTACTGCAATGTCAGATCACTTATAATAATACTAGCAGTAAAATCTATTAAGTTAAACAATACAACAGAAGCTCTAGACAGCTGTTATGGCGGTGCAGCAGCAAAGCATCTGTTTAAATCAGTAGTGAACACTGTAAGATTTCTTGCCACACACAATGCTACAGCAGGGTTTAAAAGGAGAAAATTCTCAGTAGGTTGTGTAAGCTGTAGGGTCAACCTCCAAAGCAGCCATTTTTTCTAGGGGAACGGATTTTTTGTGATTTGATACCAGTTCTAATTCCAGATCACCAGGTCTCACCTGGATGCTGGCAAGCCTAGTACCGAATGTTTGCTTGTTTGTATGTGACTTTTGATGAAGGGATTCAAACCATGCTGCACAGATGTGAAGTGGGTGGTGGTGAGGAGAATGATTTGGTTTCCTCTCAAGTGGAAATTGGTTGTGGAACCAATTTTGGACAAGTAACAATATTTTTAGGTACTGTTTTATTGAGGAGGGGGGGTTGCTAGAAAATTAAGTCCTTTTCAATTTCGATCTCAGCTTAAGTATTTGTTTTGTCCCCATTGAGTGATCTTTAAACCCCTGTAAAGAATAAAGGTCTTTATATGCCCTATGGCACCACTTGTAATGTATGGCTAGGCTGAGTGAGTGGGTTGAATAATAACTCAAGTTTTTTTCAGGAGATCCTGTCAGCCTTATTCTAACTGCCATCTCTTAGATATATTGGATAGTTCTGTGAGGGTTTTTTTACTTTTTCCCTCCAAAACTGACTGCTCTTATCAGGGTTGGATTGGGCACTCTTTAAATGACTTTTATAATTTATTAACAAGCAAAACAAAGATGGAACATTTATTTATAGATTTCATTTCAGAAAATAAGTCACAGAGATAATTAAACTTTTCTTTTCTCTCTGGCAAGAATACTTGGATAACCCTCTAGTTAATCAATTTTAACAAACATCCTTCAAACTTCTTTCAATAGGGAAAATCTTCTTTCACAAATTCGGTGGACAAATGCTTAAATCTCCAACTCCTTCCTACTAAAAGAGGGCACACTGGGACTTTACAGAGCAGGTTTGGTATTCCACCTGGAAATCCACCCCCTGACTCTGCCACTAAATAACACACACCCTCATAGATTTCTAATTGTCCCATATCTAGGTGTGATTCTCCACAGAGACCCATATAAACAAGCCCTCTGTATGTTTTTTAAGTATTGCCCTGTGATTTTGTTTCCCTTGACCTAGGCTCAAGTTTCACACACAGCCCGGCCCTTTCTTGGTCCTTTATAAAAACTGGCTATCCAGGCTCTTGAGAAGTAAAGGTTTTCTCTGCTCTGAGAACTCTCCTCATGAACACCCACCCTTCTGGCCTTTATAGACAGCTGCAGTGCCAGTCAATCAGGTGGAGCTCTGGGTTAATTCATTCAATTTCCTTTCTTTGACAGAACTGTGCTTTAAAATTAACCTTTCTTCAGCAGTCCACCACAATCCATACTCCAGTATTTTCAAAGTCTGTCCCAACTTTAGAGTAAACTGCCTGCTTATGCTATGTACCACACTCTGCCATCCTGTTTCCTCACCAAAAGTCCAGGGCAGCTTTTCCAGCCTCACAGTTAATTCCTCGCTAGCAATAAATACATACATTGGACAAACGCTGTCTCTATACCCGCAAAATCTTCAGTATTAGAAGACAACCCAGCTGCATCTTCCAGCCTTCCCACTTTTCAAACAAACCCCAGCCTTCCCAGTTTTCCAGGTTCCAAAGACCATGGATATTCACAGCTAATCCAGAATATTTCCAGAAATGAAGTTTTGGGCATATTTTCCGGTATTCCGAAAATCTCAGAAACATTGAGAACCCAAACATATCCAACAAACATTTACATATTTCACATATATCCAACACTGCCTGACTCTCAGTGCTTTGTTTACTAAACAAACTAATGTATTTAGATAGATAAGTTGGCAATAAACTCATGGTATTCAAGGAAATACAAATTAAATAGATAACGAGGGGGAAGTTGCGATGTGCTCATTAGTATCCTAACGCATTAATATAAAGGATGCAACATTTATCTTCTTCGGTGGAAATGCCCCGTTAGGATAATCCTGAGAAGTGGGACACCTTTCTAAGTCCACTGAAGTCAATTGGGTTAGAAAATGTAACTTGTTAAGGATTGTGAAAAAAGATTTTATTTCAACACAAAAGTCTAAAATCTCAGATGCATTCAGAAGGATGTCAATACTTAGCATGTAACTTCTTTAGAAATGAATGGGACTTGAGCCCCTGGCAGATCATGACTGTGGTGATTCACCTCAATTCCACAATCACTCTTCCCTTTGCCATGAAGAGAAACCCTACCGCCAACATGCCTCTGAGGATGCCACACAGATGTGGGTGGAAACGTTAGGAGCAAAACTACTAGACCATGACTAAGATAGCTTCAGAAGTCCTCACAGCATCCAACTGTATTTTTGTTCAAGCTTCTTTTGACTGTCTACTGCTGGAATGATTGCACTCCTGGCAATCTTAACTCTCTACTACTGAACAATTGCATCCCAGGAAATCTTGAAGAACAGGTAAGATCAGCAGATAACAACTGCATGTTCAGCAGAATGAGGAGCATTTTGAGAGGCATTCCCGAGGTAGGAACTTCTAAAACACTGAGGAAAATCCAGCCTATGTAACCCCCTAATATACAAGTTGTGTTTTGCCTCCCAAAACCATCTTGCTTACCTCACCCCAGAAAGGTATATTGTTAGAACATGGTTAATTCCCATGTTCTCCTTCTGATGGCAAATGAGGAGCAACTGAGCACAAAGGAGTCATGCTGTGTTCAAGAGAGAACACAGGAAGTTTTACTCGTGAACAGAACTTTAACAAGATTATTGCAAATAAGAGTAGCATATTCTGTCAGCCAGCAGAGATCAATAATAAGCCCGTAAACCAATAAGGCCAGGCGGCTGCCCCTCTCATCAACACCATTGAATCCTTTACAAACAGGAGCGGTCGTACAAATATAAACACATAGGCTCCATCCCATAAAATAGCTTAAAACTCATAAAACAGCAAAAAACCATAATACATAATAAAAGGCGTCTGACTCCAATTTAAAACCTACCCCCATGGGGGGGGGATGGCAGGACCCCTCAATATGAGGGGACCCTGATGTAACTGCCCTAGGGGCAGGGCAGTAAGGGGGCACCATGTCAGCAGCTGGACACTCCAAAGGCCCGGTGGAACAACACAGTCTTACAGGCCCTGTGGAACTCACCCAGGTCCCGCAGGGCCCGGACAGCTGGAGGAAGGGTGTTCCACCAGGCCGGGGCCAGTGCCATAAAGGTCCTGGCCCGTGTGGAGGCCAGCCGCATCATAGAGGGGCCGGGGGCCACCAGTAAGTTGGCCTCTGCAGAGCGCAGAGGCCGAGTTGGGACATATGGGGTGATGCGGTCCCGAAGGTACGAGGGTCCCAGGCCGCGCAAAGCCTTAAAGGTCAAAACCCACACCTTGAAGATGATTCGGAATTCAACCGGGAGCCAATGCAGCTGTCGCAACACAGGCTGGATGTGTTCTCTGAAGGCGCCTCCTGTGAGCAGGCGTGCTGCCGCATGTTGGACCAGTTTTAACTTCCGAATCAAACGCAAGGGAAGGCCGGCGTACAGCGAGTTACAATAGTCCAGCCTGGAGGTGACCGTTGCATGGATCACAGTGGCCAGATCCGCCTGGGAGAGGAAGGGAGCCAACCGCCGGGCCTGGCGAAGATGGAAAAATGCAGTCCGGGTTGTATGGGCCACCTGGGTCTCCATTGAGAGAGACGAATCCAGGTGGACCCCCAGGTTACGCACAGAGGGGGTCGGCGCCAATGAGACCCCCTCCCACACCGGCGGCTGGAAATCCCTAACCTCACCCCTGCGGTCTAGCCAGAGGATCTCCGTCTTCGATGGATTCAGTTGCAACCTGCTCTGCCGCAACCAACCAGCTACCGCCTCCAAACAATGCTGGAGAGCCGCAGGGGCGGCAACCGCTCCCCCCTCCATCAACAGAATGAGCTGAGTATCATCAGCATATTGATGACAGATCAGCCCAAAGCTCCGCACCAACTGAGCAAGTGGTCGCATATAGATGTTTAATAATAGCGGGGATAGCAGCGCTCCCTGCGGTACTCCGCACTGAAGCGGGCACCTCCGGGAGGCTTCATCCCCGCACCACACTTGCTGACTCCGGTCCCGGAGAAACGAGGCAATCCACTGAAGGACAGTGCCCCGTACCCCGGAAGCGGCCAGGCGGTGGGTCAAAAGGTCGTGATCGACCATATCAAACGCTGCGGTAAGATCTAACAAAACCAGCAGCGCCGATCCGCCCCGGTCGAGTTGCATACGGAGCGTGTCTGTGATGGTGACAAGAGCGGTCTCCGTCCCATGCCCAGCACGGAAGCCGGACTGGAAGGGGTCGAAAGCCGATGCGTCATCCAGGAAACCCTGAAGCTGCTCCAACACCACTCTCTCAATTACCTTCCCCAGAAACGAAAGATTCGAGACGGGGCGGTAATTGGCCAGATCACCTGGATCTAACGATGGTCTTTTCAAGAGTGGGCGGACCACTGCCTCCTTCAACCCATCCGGAAAGACCCCTTGCTCAAGGGAGCCATTGATGATGTTCAACAGATGGGGTCGTAGCTCTGCCCGGCAAGCTTTTATAAGCCAGGAGGGGCACGGATCCAGAGGACAGGTAGTAGGTCTAACAGCAGCCAAGGCCCTGTCAACAGCGGCTTTGGAGAGCAGGGAGAACTGGGCCAAACTTGGGCCCGAAGACGGCAAGGGAGCCTCCAGTTCACTAATTGTAGATAACGTGGCGGGAAGGTCCCGGCGAAGCAACGTGACTTTATCTGCAAAAAAGCTCATGAATGCCTCACAGCTAATAGCCAATCGATGATTTGTAGACCCTTCCGATAAGGAGGTCAAAGACCGAATTATACGAAATAATTGCGCCGGGCGGGAGCTAGCAGACGCAAGAGAGGAGGAGAAGAAAGCCCTCTTCGCCTCCTTCGTTGCCATCTCATAGGCCTTCATAAACGTCCTATAAGATGTTCGCGCAGCGCCGTCGCGAGATTTCCGCCACACTCGCTCTAGTCATCTAAGCATCCGTTTCATATGGCGCAGCTCCTCGGTATACCAAGGAGCCTGCCGAACACGGGGGCGAAGAGGACGCCGGGGAGCAACAATCTCGATGGCATCGGAGAGCCGGGAGTTCCAGTCCTCCACCTGCTCATCAAGTGTGCCGGCGGGTTCAGGGTCCCGCAGAGCATTCAGGAAACCAATCGGATCCATAAGTCTCCGCGGGCGGGCATAAATCAGCCCCTCGCCTAGACGGGTTTGGCGTGGCAGGGCCATCCGAACCTTCAAGGCGTAATGGTCAGACCATGGCATTCTATCCGTAGAGGATATGACCATATTAACCCCCAAACCAAAGACCAAATCCAGCGTGTGGCCGGCCTCATGAGTGGGGCCAGAACTTACCAAGGAGAGGCCTAGTGCCGCCATGGATGACACCAGGTCCGCAGCCACTGTACATGAGGCGGTGTCGGCATGGACATTAAAGTCCCCCAGAACAATAAGACTGGGGAACCGCAATGCCCAGTCCGCCACCACCTCCAGCAGCCGCAGCAGGCTGTCCCCTGGTGCGCTAGGCGACCGGTACACCAGGAGGACCGCCATCCTCTCCACGGCCAACCACTCTAGGCCGACACACTCCATGCCAGCAATCTCTGGGATGGGGGCCGCCCTGAAGGGAATGGTATCACGGATGAACATCGCCACACCTCCCCCCCGGCCCTGTGTTCGTGGCTGGTGGAGGCACGCGAACCCGGGTGGCGTGACTTCGCCTAAGGCGACGGTTTCACCCTCACGCACCCAGGTTTCAGTGATACAAGCCAGGTCCATCTGTTGGGCTTCGAGATAATCTCGGAGCACAGCGGTTTTATTGTTGATGGACCTGGCATTGATCAGCACCAGCGACGAAGCAGAGTAACCCTGAACTCTGCCACCGTCGTCTCTTGGGATAGGTCGGAGGTCAGAAGGCGAACGAGCATGACCGTATCTTGTTCGTCTTCTATCATATGGCCGCCGCCTACTGCTATATCTACCCCGTCCCATCAATACCGGGATCCCCTGCCCCAAAGTAGGTGCCCCCATTGTTCAGCCGCTCTCCCCAAAACCTATAGCCTCGCTAACTACTACCACACCAAGCAGGCAGACCAACAGGAGGGTCTGTCCCAGGCAGGGCTGAGCAGGCTGGCTGCCTTGGGCTGCTGGTGGAACTCCTGTTGTAGCGGCCAGGCCCCACCCCCTGCAGGTGTTCCCAATGGGGTGGGTGGGGAAGGACTCTCACTCCTTCCCAGTGGCAGCAGGCGGCAGCTCACCCGGTGGACTTCTGCTTGGCAGGCAGGCAGGCAGGCAGACCAACAGGAGGGTCTGTCCCAGGCAGGGCTGAGCAGGCTGGCTGCCTTGGGCTGCTGGTGTCTCCTGTTGTAGCTGCTGTGTCTCCACCCCCCTGCAGGTGTTCCCAATGGGGTGGGTGGTGGGGAAGGACTCTCACTCCTTCCCAGTGGCAGCAGGCTGCAGCTCTACCCGGTGGACTTCTGCTTGGCAGGCAGGCAGGCAGGAAGGCAGACCAACAGGAGGGTTCGTCCCAGGCAGGGGCTGAGCAGGCTGGCTGCCTTGGGCCGCTGGTGGAACCCCACAGCTGCCAGGCCCCACCCCCTGCAGGTGTTCCCAATGGGGTGGGTGGGGAAGGACTCTCACTCCTTCCCAGTGGCAGCAGGCGGCAGCTCACCCGGTGGACTTCTGCTTGGCAGGCAGGCAGGCAGGCAGGCAGGCAGACCAACAGGAGGGTCTGTCCCAGGCAGGGCTGAGCAGGCTGGCTGCCTTGGGCTGCTGGTGGAACTCCTGTTGTAGCTGCCAGGCCCCACCCCCTGCAGGTGTTCCCAATGGGGTGGGTGGGGAAGGACTCTCACTCCTTCCCAGTGGCAGGCAGCATGCAGCTCACCCGGGTGGGACTTCTGCTTGGCAGGCAGGCAGGCAGGCAGGCAGGCAGACCAACAGGAGGGTCTGTCCCAGGCAGGGCTGAGCAGGCTGGCTGCCTTGGGCTGCTGGTGGAACTCCTGTTGTAGCTGCCAGGCCCCACCCCCTGCAGGTGTTCCCAATGGGGTGGGTGGGGAAGGACTCTCACTCCTTCCCAGTGGCAGCAGGCGGCAGCTCACCCGGTGGACTTCTGCTTGGCAGGCAGGCAGGCAGGAAGGCAGACCAACAGGAGGGTCTGTCCCAGGCAGGGCTGAACAGGCTGGCTCTAGTACCCTTTGCCTGCAAGTATTTCTTTTTGGTATGTAGAGTTCAGCTTTTTTTTGTTTTATTGTGTGACTGTATCACACCTTTGATCTTGTGTTCACTGTTACATTTTAAAACCAATATTTTACTTTCTTTAATAAAAATTTAAAATATATTTTGTGTTTGAAGTTCTGATTCAGAGCCCACAGCTCAATGTTTCTACCATCCCAAAGGCTGGGTCAGGTCTTTCATAGGAGTCCCACAAGGTTTCATCTCCCACACTTTTCACCATCTATGTATAGCTGCTGGGAGAGGTCATCTGGAGCTTTGGACTGAGTTGCCAGCAATATGTAGATGGCATTTCCAGCAGATCCCAGAGATGCTGTGGAAATTGCAATCAGGTGCCTGGGGGCAGTTTTGGGCTAGATTAACTTAATTCCAGCATAAAAGAACTGCTACTGGTAGAGGGAAAATTTGACCCAGGTATAGGGGTATCTCCTGTTCTGGATGGGATTACCCTCCCATAAAGATGCAGGCTTGTAGCTTAGTGTTGATGCTGGACCGGAGTCTCATGTTAGATAAATAGGTAGCATCAGTGACAGGGGGTGGGGGTGGGGTGGGCTGGGGTGGGCTGGGCTGGGTGGGGGCTTCACTAGCTTCAGTTAGGGCTGAGTTGCAGTTCTTTTTGGGTGGGAAAGATCTTGCCATTGTGATACATGCCCTAGAAAAATCTAGACAAGATTGCTGCATTGTGCTGTATGTGGCAATGTTTTTGCAGACTGTTGATACAGAATGCTGGGGCCACAATGTTGACTGGAGTGCCTTGTAAGGACCACATTGCTCCAGCCGTGTTTCATCTACACTGGCTCCCACTTCACTTCTAAGCTAAACTCAAGCCCTCAGGGCTTGGTGCCAGCCTACCTTAAGGACTGTCTTCTCCCACATGAACCTACTGACCCGCTTTTCATCATCATAACCCCTGCTTAGGATTCACCCGGCGTCTGAGGCTAGACAGAAAGGACTTTCTTGGTTGTGGCGCCAAAACTTTGGAACTCCCTTTCTATCATTGTGTTCTGCCAGCAGATGAAGACTTTTCAGTTTGGCATACCACCAGTAACTCTCATTCACCCTTCTTCCGGTTTTGTATATTTCTGTGTTTATAAGGTTTATTTGTTTTAAATATTATATATGCGTTTTAAACACTATTTAAACACTTCAAATGTTTTAATGTTTTAAATGATGTAATTAAATAAATATATCTCACTGACATGTCAACTCAAATTCTACAGAAAGGCCTAGAAGGCCAGAGGAAGGGGATGGGGGAGAAATGGGGCAGCGCAGGGAACAGTGGATTTGTTTATTCTCAGGCGAGATGTGAGGCTGTTCTGCCTTCTGCTGGGTGTCCAGGATCAGGACTTGCCCCCCTGGCATCTCCCTTGTAATCCTCGGGTTTTAGGCAACAATAGATGGGACTTTGCAAGGCTGTCAAAAAGTACTTTAGGGAGGAAGTGGCGGGGTGGGGGTGGGGGAAGTGATTAACCTTTTACCTGCTGGCTGGTTATATTTTCTTGTTGTTGTTCAGTTGTCGCCCTGCTAGGTTCAGAAGTGTGTTTACAAGGATAATTGTGATCCCCTGGAAACTCTGAGAAAGGAGGCTGGGTAGAATAATGGTTGGCAGGAACAGTATTCCAAACATGCACAAAACTTCCCAGAGGTTCATTTCTCTCAAACAGAAGGGGTTTCATATGTAAAATAATGTGCTTTATATAACAATGGTGTGATGCATGTTGTGTTCAGTTTCACTGTAGGAAATGTTTGACGGAGAGGAATGACCTGACCTTGTCTTGTGGAGACTCCTTTCAAATCTTTCTTCCATAAGACATTTCAAGATCTGAAAGGATTTTTGGTGGCTCAGCTGTGGTTGTTAAACTCTTAGAATATTTCCACAAGACCTTTGTTTCAAGCATGACTATTAATAGGAAATTGGTTCATATAATAATGACAATTCAACTTTAGCAGCTAGAAGAGGGGTGGGGATGGGAGCTGTCTGGTTGTTGACTAAGCCACACAAAGTCTGTTTACCCAAAATGTCAAGTGCTTATCACTGAGTTTTTGAGCTGCTTCTGGCTTGATGAGTGGTGTTAACATTCTGTCAGCAATTCTGTCTGAGGGATTATGGCAACTTGCAAATATGTACAAAGGGAAAGTCTGCAGAAAAGAGCACAAAGAGGAAGGCTTATATTTTTCCAAGAAAAAGTAAGAAAGAACCTGTTGGAATAAGCGACTTCTGCATGCCTGGACACTGGGGGGTGATGTGTATCTAACTGTGATGTTGCCTCTCTTGTTTGCCCTCCTTGTCTGGGCCAGGAGACCGCCCACTAACTTCCTTTCTTCCCCATGTTGGTCTCACTTCTGTCCTAGCTTTTGACCTGAGTGCATGGTCAATGGCAGCCTGCTCAGTGGGGCTTTCCCACTGTAATATTCTCTCACCTGCAGACACGTGATGGCGCGTTAGAGTGCCCACTTGTCCATAGGGAAAGTATTTCTTTAGACTAGGGTTTCTTTCTATCTACCTTTTTCCTGGAACAAAGCTGTGAACTGGAGATGCTTGAATAAATGTAAGTTTTACCTTTTACATTTATCTCTTGAGAAGTTTCTATAAACTACACTCTCACACACTACTGGGCAGATCCATGACTCTAAACTAAATCTAACATGGTAGCAGTGAATGATGGTTGTTTTGGAGCCCAGATGTTTTAAAGTTGTTTTAAAGTTGGAGCAGATGTTTTTTCCTTGCATGGCTTAGCAGCCATTGCCTTGCTGTGTTTTCTTTCTCACCATGGGCCACTCCCCACTCACCATAAGCCGCGGGGTCACCTCTTTAAAAGACACGAGGAGGATGGACGTTCCCCACGTCACCAGCGCCCACTGCGCAGCTGCCCTTAATTTGCCGCTCTCCCACCTCCTTGTCGCGCGGCAAATTAGGTCCTCTGCAAAGAGCAACATTTTCAAAAACCCCGCGGGTGCCGTGGTAAACTCGGCTGTTTATGCGCCGGCTGCTGATTCGCTCTGACGCGCAGCTTCCGGCCAATCAGGAAACAGGAACCGCCATTTTGTTTAGGGAGGGTGTCCCCGTCAGAAAGTGCTCGGAAATTGAGACGTGTGCACAACAAGACGTGCCAACATTGCTCTTTTTTGCTCTTTTTTTGCTCGAAGCTCCACGGTTTTGCAGCTTGGCAAAGTGCCGCTGGAGCATTGGTGGGTTGGTGTCGGCGGTGTAAACCTAAACCCATTTTTACTTTCGTTTTTCTGCCCAAGCAATTTGGTAACGGGTAGTGATCGCCAGCATGTGCAGACGCCTCAAAACAATGCGCCCAGCTTATCCAAAACCAACTTTTCGGGTCAGCCAATCAAAATGGAGCCCCGCCTTCGGCTGGCTGCAACTCCCACGTGTAAATGACGCACACGCGTGCCAGCCAATCAGAACGCTCGATTGCCTCTTTGACTCTTGATGTGGAACCCCGCGCTATTTCCTGAATGGAAAATGAGTGGGGAACAAATGTCTCCGTGGTCAAAAGCCACGGAGGCTTTTCTACGAGGGGTCGCTGCAGGGTTGCACTCAGACGAGGTAAGTGGGGAGTGGCCCCTAGTTTTAACAGGCCAGCGAATAACAAAAGGGTGCATAGCCTGAAGACTTGTTTCCTCTTTCTTTTGTGTGTGATCTTTTAGAGAGTGCAGAAAACTCCCAGTCCTTTTTTTGGATGAGAAATGGCTCAGCTCAAAGCAATTCTTTTGTCTCTACTCTGAATGGCAAAGATTGCACATTTGAAGAAATTCTAGGACTAACTAGGTCTGAATTTCGTAAACAGCAAGAGTATCTCTCTGAGACCAAAGGGAGGAATGGCTCAAGTTACATTGCCCAAGAAGCCAGAGGCAAGGGGGCGGGAACTAAATCATTTGAATGCAGAAAATCCAATCCCACAGGGGAAAAGAGGAGCCCACCCTCTGTTTCAATTACAATAAACCTGGCCACCTCCAGAGGGAGTGTCGAGGCAATTCTCTCACCTGCACTCACGTGATGTGCCCACTTATCCACTTATCCATAGGGAAAGTATTTCTTTAGACTAGGGTTTCTTTCTAGCTACCTTTTTCCTGGAACAAAGCTGTGAACTGGAGATAAGAACATAAGAACATAAGAACTAGCCTGCTGGATCAGACCAGAGTCCATCTAGTCCAGCACTCTGCTCTCGCAGTGGCCCACCAGGTGCCTTTGGGAGCTCACATGCAGGAGGTGAAAGCAATGGCCTTCTGCGGCTGCTGTTCCCGAGCACCTGGTCTGCTAAGGCATTTGCAATCTGAGATCAAGGAGGATCAAGATTGGTAGCCAGAGATCGACTTCATAAGTCTGTCCAAGCCCTTTTTAAAGCTACGTGGACCTATCAAACCAGATCCTCCAGATCAGAGTGCACCTGCTCTTAGCCACTGCTCTTAGCCACTACGCGACTGCTGCTTTAATAGGCATGCTACTCTATGGCCATGGAACTTTTCATAACAGAACACAGTGTAATCTATCTATATTTACTTCAGCTTAAAAATATTAGTTGCCTTAAAGAGTTTTTTCTCCATGGAAAATAATTACCATTTTACTGAGCAGCTGTAGTAGTGAATTAGAGCTAATTTCTGCCAGCAGATGCACAGGTTATTGGGTTCATGTAACCCATGCAAATTATTTATATATATACTTCATACAATGGACTTCCACACAAAGGTCATCACATAATGGTTAATATTTAATTAATAATTAAAGCAAAATGTAATGTCATTTAGAGATGTGCTTGTTTAAATATTATAGGAGCTTCTTTCAGGAAGAAATTACTAAATTCTTATTCATTTGGGTTCAGTTTCGCATATTTGCTTTAAACCACAGGTTATTAGCAAAACAATTCAGTGGTTCATCATCACTGTATCAAAAATGTTGCGTATGAATGAGCTGACAAGCATGTCCTCCTAATTAGCTAATTTCAAGCACTGTATTTGCAGACCAGAAAAGGCATAAGAGCCTCTTAAATCTGGATATTTCAGGCTTTTAAACTGAGTGATTCTGTCTACAAACAAACAAAATTAGGGTGTACATACTGGGCTTTGATTTCCCTGCTGTTACAACAAATATGGGTGTGAGGAGGAGGTTTTTTTTCAGATCAGAAAGAAAGTTACGATTTCTCTTTTCATAGCCTGGCGAACTTCCTAAATAAGCCTTAGCAAATATTCCCCAGGATCTTGACTAGAAACAACTGCATAGGATGTAATAAGTGAAATTTTGAACTGTCCGATGAATTGCTGTAAGGGTCAAGTGACAAAAGTACCAAATATTATAGGCAAAATATGGCGTTGGACTGCAGTATTGTTTCAGTTGTTCCACTTAGCTCTTTCAAGACTGCTAGACAATTTCTACAGTTTGGTGCATGGAATGCCCAGATCAGCTTGATACCTGCTAATCTATAATCGTAAAAAGGATCAATATCCCGTAAAGCAAGTGGAGGTGGTGGAAAATTGCTAAGTCACATCCAACTTGTGGTGACCCCATTGGGGTTCAAAGGCAAGAGGCATTCAGAGAGGGCTTACTGAGAAGTGACCCTGGACTTCCATCGTGGCCTCTTATCCAAATACTAACCAGAACCATCATTGCTTAGCTTTGAAGATCTGATGAGGTTGGACTAGCTCGGGCCGTACAGGTCAGAGCCCTTAAAACAAGTAAAAGTCAAAAGGTCATTATTATAGAAGTAACATAGATACCGATAACACTAAAGCACAAACCACTGTGCAGCCAGCCGGGTGAAATGGAAAGCACACGTTCTGGTCTGTTCAGATGATACGTTGTCCAAAAGGCCTTCTGTTGCGGAACAGAAGTTTTGTGATGCTGCCCATCCTTCCTTCCTGGAATCCCTTCCATTGTATCTCTAATGGAACTCCTTCACTGTGTTGCCAGGCCTCCCAGGGTGCCATTAGCTGTTCTAAAGCTGGAGCTACAATTGCTTTTTTAAACACACACACAGAGAGATTCTAGTCATGTTTTATTAATCACATACAACTTGGTCTTTACATTCTGACTTCTAGACTGTCTTAAAATCACAGGTAAGCTTTCTGAAGAGGCCAGTGCTATTACTAGCATTGAGAAACCACAGTAGTGTCACAGCTAATTTAATTGAGATCCTGGAAATGGGTCAAAAGACTGGCTGTACTTCAGCCATTATTTGTCCTATTCACTTCTGAGGCCCTTTAGACCTATCAGTCGTATTGCAATAATCAGACTTTGTAATGGCCTTTCATTTTTAGCGAACTTGAGGACCAGATCCTCTAATGTTTTAAAATGTTTTTTTTTCCAGGGGACTGTCTGCAAAGTTAAGGCAACCCAAATATGTGCACATCACAGCTTCTACAGTCATGTTGCCTTAGCTTCGCAGACAGCCCCCTCAAAAAGGGGAAAAAGAGATGTGCATGGGATTGCTAGGCCAAACAAACTTTATTCCTCTACTTTTGACAATAAAATAGCACATGAATGAGCTGCAAACAGAGGAAACCTCCATGGGGAATCTCCATGCTGCAGCACACAAAAGGGCGGATGTGCACAGCGGGAGAAATAAAGGGTGGGAGAAATAAAGTGTTTCCTGCCTGCTGGCATTCACTCAGCAGGCAGGAATCGTCTTCAACTTGGGTTGGGGGAAAAAGTTTGCTAGCTTAGCAATCTTTGAAAAACCTGGGTTGAGAGAAATATAATGAGCTGAACCCATTTTGGGAAAGATTAGTGTGCAAAATTCTTCCCCCAAACGTTATTTATAATTTCATTTCATTTTATTTGACTTTTATTGGCATAAGAGAGATTATCGCAAAATATATGCATGTGAAGTCATTTAAAATCTCTAAAACTTAGATATTTAAAATATTTTCCAAATACTTGGCCACTGCCAAAGTAATTAGCGAGCTACTATCACTTACCAAAAAGCGAGTAGCCTGAAAACTAGAGTGGGTGATCTTTGAGTTCAGCAGAGGATGAATCAAAGGCCCCTTCCGCACACGCAAAATAATGCGTTTTCAAACTACTTTCACAACTGTTTGCAAGTGGATTTTGCCATTCTGCACAGCTTCAAAGAGCACTGAAAGCAGTTTGAAAGTGCATTATTCTGCATGTGCGGAATGAGCCAGAGACGCACGCAAGTTGCTATGAAGATGGCACTCCAAAAGGACATGGGATATGGTGTCAGGTAATCCGCATCCACATCAACATAGTCTTTGATGTTTGGGAATTCGAAGGTGTCTCCCAGAGGTGATGGCTGATGGAAAGCTGTTGAAGCGTGCTAGCATGAACGCTCGGCGTTGTTTAGTAGATGACAAGGATGTCAGGTGTTTAGCTCTGGATCTGCAAATTGGCTGTACTCCAAGGGAACGAGGGGAACTTGTGGCTGCCTTTGTTGGATAGAAGAAATGATGCTCCTGGTCCCTCAGTCTGTCACGGATTAGATTGAAGTTATACAATTCACTGTTAGTCCCTGTGCTGTCCAAATTGATCCCTATGGATCTGATTTTGTCCACGATGACTTTGAACCAACAGAATTGGGACTGATCTTTGAAAAGATTTATATTTAGGTCCTAAAGACATTATATTTGTGCTGTGCAGAATCCTCCCTCTTCTCTCTCTCTCTCTCTCTCTCCTTCTCTCTCCAAAATGCTCTTTGTTGTTTCCCAGGCTGCAAAACTGCTGGCATGGAATCACATAAAAAGAGCAGACTTTTTGCATGGCTTGGGTCAGTGATTTGCTGAATATTTTGCATCTCCGACAAATAAACATTTTGTGGTAAATGCCACAAAAACCTATCTGCTTGGTGCTCCAGCCTAATTATTTCTGTCAAGCATCACAATGTTTGACCTAAAAGCCTATGGGAAGTGTGTGTGTGTGTGTGTGTGTGTGGGGGGGTGCTGCTGTTCAAAGGCCCCTTTGCCTCAAGTACAAGGGCAAGATCTCTAACAGTTGCAGGTGTAGAGGTACTGACAATTACTAGCTCTGGGTTGGGAAATTCCTAGAGATTTAGGGGTGCATCCTGGGGAGGGCGTGGCTTGGACATCCTTCGGCATGTGGACCCCACCTTGCCTTTCGTTATTCATGGGGTGCCTCTGATAAAGCCCTGGGGGCAGCCCTCCTCCAGTGGGGGGGGCATGGTGTTCTTCATGCCTGTGCTTACCTTTCCAAAAAGTGTACTGGTTCAGAAGTGAATTGGACTGTGGGAGATAAAGAGACTGGGGCTATTGAGCAGGCTCTTTCCACTTGGAGACACTGACCGGAGGGGGCAGAAACTCCATTCAAAGTGTGGACTGATCATAAAAATCTGGCTGCTTTGAGTACCCCCTGGGGCTTATCAGTCCTTGAAGCTCTACTGGCTAGGATGAGCTCTAGGAATGTATTCTGTCACTGTTTGGATTCACATGAGGGGTGGGGATATTTATTTATTTATTTATTTATTTATTTATTTATTTATTTATTTATTTAGTTAGTTAGTTAGTTAGTTAGTTAGTTAGTTAGTTAGTTAGTTAGTTAGTTAGTTTATATACCGCCCTCCCCCGGAGGGCTCAGGGTTTATCCTTGGAGAAAAGGATTGGGGATCCAAGGGTTGGGGATTTTCAGCCGCTGGTGTGGGAGGGGGCCTCATTGGCACCGGCCTCCTCCGCTCACAGCCTGGGGTCCACCTGGATTAGTCTCTTTCAATGGAGACCCAGGTGGCCCATGTAACCCGGGTTGTGTTTTTCCATCTTCGCCAGGCCCAGCGGCTGGCCCCCTTCCTCTCCCAGGCAGACTTGGCCACTGTGATCCATGCAACGGTCACCTCCATGTTAGACTATTGTAACTCGCTCTATGCGGGCCTGCCTTTGCGCCTGATCCGGAGATTAAAACTGGTCCAAACATTAAAATGGAGATTAAAACTGGTCCAACATGCAGCGGCTCGTCTGCTTACAGGGAGTGCCTGTCGTGATCATATTCAGCCTGTGCTGTGCCGTCTGCATTGGCTCCCAGTGGAATTCCAGATCATGCACAAGGTATGGGTGTTAACCTTTAAGGCCTTATGCGGCCTGGGGCCTTCATATCTTCAGGACCGCCTTACGCCATACCCTACACGGCCTCTGCATTCGGCAAAGGCCAATTTGCTGGTGGTCCCCTGCCCCTTGATGATGCGGCTGGCTTCCACCCGGGCCAGGGCCTTTACAGCCATGGCCCCTGCCTGGTGGAACACTCTTCCTCCATCTCTCCAGGCCCTACGGGATCTTGGTGAGTTCCGCAGGGCCTGTAAGACTGAATTGTTCCACTGGGCTTTTGAGGGAGCCGGCCGTTGATTGGTGTGCCCCCCCTTTTGTCCTGCCTACATCTTGGGACTTTTACCATCTATGCAAACCACCGTTCCCCCCCCCTCTTTGGGGAGGGTTTTTTAACTGAAAATTTAATGTCGGACGCTGGGAAGTTGTATGCAGTGTTGTATTTATTGGGGTTTAATGATTTTATGACTTATGGAGCCTATTATTTATTTGTAATGTTGTTCTATTTTGTGCTCCATCTGTCTGTTTACTCTGTTGTTCACCGCTCAGAGCCCTTCGGAGGAAGAGCGGTATATAAATCTGACAATAAATAAAATAAATAAATCTAAGTAGTCCAGGGATTATTTGTAATTCTGGGAGATCTCCAGGCCCTACCTAGAGGTTGGTAAGAATGAGGACTTCAGTTGGCATCTATGTCTAATCTTTGCTTGCACTTATAGATTCAGTGGCTTGAGCCATGGACACTGCCCAGCCCTGGGTACCGAGATATGGGGGGCAGCGTTTGCCTGTAGTCACATGGAAGTATCTGACAAATCTGTGCTTTGCCTGCATTGATTACATCTCCCAGCCCCAATCTACATATGGGTAAAAGACAAAATCCCTGAGTAGCAGGGGCGTACCTAGGCAAACTGGCGCCCGGAGATAAATCCAGACCCCGAAGAAATTTGCCCAAGATTCTTTGTTTTGCAGTGACTTTACTCCATTGTAGCTAATGAGGAATTTCTGAGGCAGGCTGCACATTTTTGAAGATAGAGGTGCCAGACTTTCAAGGTGGCTCCAAGAGGCCTTGAGTAATAGCATCCAAGCTTGGTGAGCTTTGCTTCTGGAGTGGGGGGGGGAGTTGAGAGAGATCTGAGCAAACTCATCCCACAGGCACCCCTTCATATATGCAGGAGCTGAAACAAAGAGAATAATAAACCTTTTGGGGCCCTGCATAAATTGAACCCCAGAAGCAAAGGTCTCTGCCCAAACCCTGGATGCATACTACCAGGGAGGAGGGCCCCTCCTGGAGCCACCCTGAAAGATCCTGGTGCCTCTATCTTCAAAAAAATGTGCAGCCTGCCTATATACACACACTCAGAAATTCCCCATTGGCTAGCAATGGAGCAAAGTCACTGCCAAAACAAGAATCTTGGGCCAACCCTCGGGTGCCTGGAAGGGGTGTATTTTTAAAGCTAATGACACCAAAATTTCAGGGTATCATCCTGTTAACTATTATTATGATTCCACCCAAGTTTGGTGAAGGTATGTTCAGGGGGACCAAAGTTATGGTCCCTCAAATGGGTAGCCCCCATCTCAGGTTAGCTCCCATTGAAAACAATGGGGATGGGGGCACCCCCTTTGGGGGTCAATAACTTTGCTGCCCCTGAACCAAACGTCACCAAATTTGGGTGGTATCATCAGGACACTCTCCGGTGCCGCTAGCCTTAAAAATGCGCCCTCTGCAGGCCACAACGTGAAAAACCACTTAAAACATTTAAAAACACACAAACAACCCTGAAATGTTGGCGCCCCCCCACATGACCAAATGGGGGGCGCCCGGGGACATAGGGTACCCCCTGTCCCTAGGCAGGAACACCACTGCTGAGTAGTGTCTTTTATTGCTTCCAAACCAATGTGGTATAGTCGTTAAGAGCAGGTGCACTCTAATCTGGAGAACTGGGTTTGATTCCCTGCTCAGCAACTTGAGCTGTGGAGGCTTATCTGGTGAACTAGATTAGCTTGTGCACTCCAACACATGCCAGCTGGGTGACCTTGGGCTAGTCACAGTTCTTTGGAGTTCTCTCAGTTGCACCTATCTCACAGGGTGTTTGTTGTGAGGGGAAAAGGGCAAGGAGTGTGTAAGTCTCTTTAAGTCTCCTTACAGGAGAGAAATGGGGATATAAATCTAAACTCCCCCTCCTCCTCCTCCCCCTCCTCCCCCTCCTCCACCTCTTCTTCTTCTTCTAGAGGTGACTGAGGACATTGGCAGGGCCACACCCAGTTGACAAATGTGATATCACCTGGCCAAAGTCAAAAAGAGAAGGCAGCCCACTTAACCACGGCAGTGATCAGAGCCTTCAAATATGGTTAGAACTGATAAATAGTCCATGAGTCAGACATTTTGTTCTCTTTTAATCAAAATGTCTAGCCTGCTAAATTAATCAACACCCCCCCTCCCCCGGCTGCAGAAGGAGATTTCCAATTTAGCTGCAGAGCTTTTAAATAATGAAATGTTCTGGAAGGCACTTTCTCAGTTCAAGCATCCTATTGTTGTTCTGGAAGGTTTAAAGTGATAGGCTGGGTTGAGGGGCTGGCTGCAGTCCCTTTGGGGCATTGCTAATAAATATAAACTAGTTCTTGAAGCTAGTTCATGTCTCTCTTTATCAAACATGACAATAAGCATTGCCAGCCAGTTAGCTTGACTGTGTAATTTCCCCCTAAAATTTTTAACCACGTGGAAGCTGAAATGAACTACAAGACAATAAACCTGTAATTCCCAAAGAATAAAGGCCCAGCAGGGATTCCAAATAATCAGATTAGGTCAAAACTATCTTTAACTTCATTTGTGTGAGTGTGAGAATTAGGTTTCATGCAAGTTAAAACTGGTATCATCCAGGAGACTGTACAGCGGAGCATTTAAAGTTCATATACTTCAGGTCAGGTCAAGAAGTCCTCAGGCATGCAGATCCTAGTCCAGTGATGGCGAATCTTTTTGAGACCGAGTGCCCAAATTGCAACCCAAAACCCACTTATTTATCGCAGTGCCAATATGGCAATTTAACCTGAATACTGAGATTTTAGTTTACAAAAAACAGTTGGCTCCGAGGCACGCGTTACTCAGGAGTAAGCTTGGTGAAGCAACCGTGCAACACTTCGGATGGGTGAATCATTACCCTAGGAAGGTTTACTCAGAAGCAAGCCCCATTGCCAGCAACCGAGCTTACTCCCAGGTAAAGTATCATGGCCAGGCCAGCCTAGATGTGTGTGTGGGGGTGTGATTTTCCGCCCCCCTTACATGATGTACTCTGTGCACGCGTGCCCACAGAAAGGGCTCTGAGTGGCACCTCTGGCACCCGTGCCATAGGTTCGCCACCACTGTCCTAGTCTGACACTCTAAACCAGGGATGTGGAACTCCTTTGCTACAAGGGCCTGATATAGCACACATGTGACTTGGTTGGGCTGGGCCCCTAGGTGGGAGGTGGCTACCTTGGTTGGCCTCAGAATGGCACTGGGGGGGGGGGGTTCCTTGACTGGTGACCCCACAGTGGGTTGCCAGCTGAGGCCACCCACCCTACTGATAAGCCTCCTCAAGGATTCAGTCAAAAGCTTGGGGGTTATGTTGGATTCAGGCCTCCCATAATATGATAGCTAACATTGCATTTCTTCCCCCGCTGCATTTAGTTGTCCTCATCTCTGCAGCCTGATTGAGTCCTGCTGATCCATGAGATGGAAACCCAAGGCTAGATTACTGTAATAGGCTGTGTATGGGGCTGTCCTTGGATGACCTGGAAACTTCAGCTGATTCTTGGAGAGGATAATTTAAAAATGTAACATGTAGTTTGGCCCTGAGTACAGTCAAGGCAGAGCTGATGCTGGGCTGAGACTGGCATGGCCGTAGCTGGATCATTAGGATATTGATCAGCTGTATTTGGAGTTTGAAGCACCCAGTGATGATAATAAATAAATAAATAAATAAATAATAGTAACAGCAAACTGTGGTTTTAAAAAATCTTAATTTACAGTTGTGTGCACCTAGATTGGATCAGGAACATGGTGTTTAAGGAGGGAGGGAGTTAAGCCTTCCTCCACACTATTTTCCTGACCTGATAAGGTTGTAAAGAGCTGCGGTATGCTCTGGTGGGCTAACCTTATGGGCACAATGTCTGAGGCTTGCTCATACCACACCAGTGGTCTCTTCAATAGATGGGTGATCTGAGTCTTCCTCATCAATTATCCTTATTGTGTATTCTACTGAAATAAGGGCTTCAGAATAGGTTATCTCTTTTCCAGCAAGCAACTCTTCTTCTTTCCCCTCTGAAGTGTAAAACCAATACCATCTTAGCACAAGAGAACAATCTGAATTCAATGTATTATTGAATCAACTGGTTATTGTGAGTTTTCCAGACTGATATGATTTCCAGGCTGTTATCTAGTAGTTTTTGCTCCTATATGCAAGCCAAACACTAGGGTGCTGCAGCAATCCAGGGGGGTGGTGATGGCCACAGGTAGAAACATTAATACATATATCTTTCTGTTTAATTGCTATTAAAATTTTAAAAAAATTAATTTCCATGGGGAAATTTGAAAACACTATATGCAAGCCAAACATCATGCAAGCCAAACACTCTTGGACTTAGCATAATTGAGAGTCAGGTTGTTGATGTTGCAGTACTCTGCACAAATATAGTGTGAGAGAGCAAAATCATTGTCTGCGTAGAGCAGTGGTTCCCAAACTTATTTGGCCTACCGCACCCTTTCCAGAAAAAATATTACTTTGCGCCCCATGGAAATTAATTTTTTTAAATTTTAATAGCAATTAAACAGAAAGATATATGTATTAATGTTTCTACCTGTGGCCATCACCGCCCCCCTGCATCGCTGCAGCACCCACCAGGGGGCGGTAGCGCCCACTTTGGGAATCACTGGCATAGAGTAAGAGAGGGACTCTCGTGTTTCTGATAGTAGAACAGTGTGAGTCTACTTTTTGCAGGGCTGGGTACAGATAATTAAGAAAGAGGTTCAATAGTGTGGGAGCCAACACACACCCCTGTTTAACCTCTCTTTCTGTTGGGATCTTGGGGGTGACAGTCCATCATTAATGTACTTAACTTGACAAAAGTGTTGCTGTGGAGAGCCATTATCAGAGAAAGCAATCTTTTGTCCATGTCCAACCCCCTTCGTTTCCTCCATAGAAGATCTCTAGAAACTGTCAAAAGCTGCCTTAAGGTCAAGAAAGGCAGCGGAAAGTTTTGATCTGTTTTTCTTTGTGTATTTATAGATCAGGCTATTCAGGACTAAACAGTGGTCCAGGGCAGTCTTACCTGCTTTGAATCCAATCTGTTCTGGACCAATTATATTGTTCTCTGAGATCCATTTCAGCAACTCATCAAGCAGATGTTTTGTGTAGAGCTTCCCCGTAATTGAGAGAAGACTTATTGGACGATAATTTGCTGGGAGTGCATTGTCACCTTTCATAAAAATTGGAACTATAACTGCCCCTGTCCTTGCAGCAGGTATAATTCCAGTATTATCAGTAAAAGTAAATAGATGTGTCAAAATAAGAAATACAATCAATTTTGTGTCGCTCAAATGAAACCGGAAGTTTTCCTCTCAATTTTAAGTGCAGTTTTTTTTCATGAGCGGGTCTGTCTCTGTGATGTCCAGGTCATTCTTCAGTTGTATGTACAGATGGCCTTTTCCAGTGCTTTGCTCAAGTTTTCTGGGCTGCTAGGTAGAGGTTTGCTATTAAAAATATAATATTAAGCTGAACGTCACATAAATATGATGCCCTAGGATCAATACAGGGTCCATTGGTAATCTAAGCACCCTACTTGCTTGGATAACTGCTATAAGTTGTGACCGATACAGATATACTTCTAAACAAGGTCACCAAAGGAGGTAAAAATCTGCATATGACAATAGAATATCTCAAAAATTTGAACCTATTCATTCCAAAAAATCCTTTTTTTTTCCTTGGTGGAGTTAGTCACACTGATAGAATCTTCAAGAAAAGTTTAAATACAGTGCTCTGTACCCAGCTAGTTGCACATTCAGAATACATTTATTTTGTTTTGGCGAGAACAGAGGTGATGGTGCTTGTTTTTCATCCTAGGGTGCCCTGCTGTCTTTGCTTGCCCTGATGCTCCTTTCCACCTGGTTTGATGCCTTTTCTGTTCGTTGGTGATTCACTCTTCCAGGCTGAAAGTGCTCATCTTTGCTGTGTGACCTCTGGGCAGATAGATTTTTCCAACTTCAATAGGCTGCTAGATGGAAAATTAAAGCAATCAGTTCCCTTCAGATCTGCTAAAAAGCAAAGAAAGCTGCAGCAGCCACTGACCTATTAAGGCTTTTTCTTTAATTGTAAACTATTATTGTTGTGGGCAAAAAGGGCGTTACTGTGTTACAAAGCCCCAAAAAGACAGCTTTTAACTAGCAAGTGTGAAAACTGTGCAAGCTGGCCACTTAGCAAGTATGAAAGCTGCATGACCTGGCTGTTCACTAGCAGGTATGAAGCTGTACAATCTGGCTGTCTGAAAGGGAAGCAGTATAGCTTTGCCCCACTCAATTTGTGCCTCCTTACCTTTGTCCTGCTGTATCAGATGGCTCCTTGCATGTACGAAAGCATCGTCATAGATCAAAGGACACCAACAGAAGCTCTGCCAGCAAACCCAATGAGTTGTCCATGAAACCAGTTCACACCTCCTACTGCCAGTTCTCTCTTGAAAAATGAAAGGTTGAGTAACCAAGTGATGTGTGAAGCCCTCTGCCCTACTAAATGGTAGGTTTAGCAACCTTGGAAAATCAGCAAGGTTATGCAGCTGCAAATCCAACATGGTTGAAACACGGGCCCACCAGCTTCTGCCTTCATCAGATTTGTTAAAATCAGATCCAAATATACTAATTTATGCCCTCTTTTTCAGTCTGAGTTACCAGATCTGATTAGATTATCCCTACTGTTGAACAACTCTGACTCTGGTTTTTGTGAAGAGGTTGCTAATTTTATTATGGAGATAGTTGAGAGTATGTAATAGCATGTATGTATTATGGTTCTTCCTTGATCTTCGCTCCTATTACTGTTGTATTTTATATTTGTTGTTGATTATGCCAGTAAAGGCTAATGATGATTAAAAAATAGCTTAGGGTATTTGGAGGGTGATAATTACTATTCCAGAAGAAAAGAGATCCAGAAAGAGCAAGCATTTCTCAAAGGGAGCTACACTGGGCACAAGGAGGAAGTCCAAGTGCGGCGAACTATGGATTTTTGGGCTCTAGGAAAAATCGACTCTCTCAAAATGATACAAGAGCCAATTTATTGGGACAATATAAAAATTCTCATGTGTGATTTGACGAGATTAAACCTGGGAGATCCCAAGACTTGATGAATTTTGGGCAGTGCTGATGAGATTCAAAGTCAGGAAGTTTGGTGACCCTGAATCGTTGAAGAGCAGGTTCTTTCTTTCCTGTTCCATAATATAGGCCAGATCCAAACATTTTAAGGTCACTTCCCAACCTGATCAGGTTCCTAAGAGTGACACATAAAAACACAAAGACATCTGAACAAAAACATTTAAAATGATAAAATATATCAATAAAAGCACATAAACAAAGAGCCAGGGGGAGGGGCCAGTAACCTTGATGGGGATTTGTCAGACATGCACCAAAAAATTCCTTCACCCACTGGCAGGAAACACCAGCAGAAAAAGGGTGCAGGCCAGCACCAGAGGTTCATGGATGAAGTTAGAGTGTAGACATTTGCTAGGCTATTGAAGTATAAGCATAAGCATTTTATTGTCATTGTGCACGCACAACGAAATTTACAGCAGCATTCCTCGATGCACACAATTTCAGACTCATACCACATCCGCACTTTCCCCTCCCTCCACCCATCCCTACACAGCCCCAAACACTTCAACACGAAACCGCAGAGTTCAGCATAGCCACAGCTCTAGAGTAGAAGCTGTCTCTAAGCCTCCTTGTCCTAGTTTTGATAGACCTGTATCGTCTGCCGGATGGTAACAGTTCAAAAAGAGAGTGTGCTGGATGAGACGGGTCTCTCAGAATATTTTGGGCTTTTTTAATTATTATTTATTTTATTTTTATTTATTAAACTTTTATACCGCCCCATCCTCTAGGGGCTCTTATAGAGTTCTTCCAAGGAGGGGAGAGGGCAGCCGATAATCCTCTGAGCAGTAGTGATCACCCTTTGGAGTGCCTTCCTATCTGCCACTGTGCAACTGGAGAACCATACACAGATGCAGTAGGTTAAGACACTCTCTATAGCGCAGTGGTAAAAGGACACCAGGAGTTTTCCATCCAGTTGTTGTTTCCTTAAAAGTCTCAGATAGTACAGTATCAGATCCAGGTGTGCTTTCTCAAGGCTTGGCTGTTGTTAACCAGATGTTGGTGGCTGGGCCCTCAGGAGGGGCATTGTCTGGAGCTCTCCATTCCTAATTTGGGAGGGAGGGAAATGATGTCATGTGCCAGGCAGATCCTCCAGATATCAAACTCTTGCTTAATTCTTGAACAAAGACTGGCATCCACTTTACCCTTGCTCTGCTTCATGAGGTCAGGCTGTGCATGATACCAGGGTATTATGGGTAGGGCCCTGTATCTGACCCCAGCATAAATGCCACCCCCATTTGACAATAGGTCTGCCTGGTACCGCAACCCCCCCACTGATTTTTTTCTTTTTGAAAAATTGTTCAATTTCTGCATTTTTAGTACTATTATCAATCTATTTTTTGCATTTCCCCCCTGCCACAGTGGCTCACTGGGAGGCTTCCATCAGTGAATATACAAACATTACAACAATTAAAATAATTCATGGAACAGCTAAAATCAAATCAGAAATAAACATTCACACTATTTGAAGTAATGAAATGACTCACGCTGTTCAAAAATATTTGTTAAATAAAATTATCATTTGGGGAGAGTCAGGAAGACTAGAGAGGCTCATGAAGAGCTCCTAAGCAGTGAGCGGCAGTGGCATAGGGGTTAAGAGCAGGTGCACTCTAATTTGGAGGAACCGGGTTTGATTCCCCGCTCTGCCGCTTGAGCTGTGGAGGCTTATTTGGGGAATTCAGATTAGCCTGTGCACTCCCACACACGCCAGCTGGGTGACCTTGGGCTAGTCACAGTTCTTCTGAGCTCTCTCAGCCCCATCTACTTCACAGGATGTTTGTTGTGGGGGGGGGGAAGGGAAAGGAGATTGTCAGCCCCTTTGAGTCTTCTTACCGGAGAGAAAGGGGGGATATAAATCCAACTCCTCCTCCTCCTCCTCCTCCTCCTTCTGTTTTCCAGGTGAGTTCAAACCTGTACCTGGGTACACATTGAAGCACTCAGCCAAATAATTGATAACTCGTTGAGATTTCTTTTCAGTCCACACATGCACACATCATTTCTTACCATTCAGTGATTTCCACCTCCTGAAGACAAAGGTAGAATTCAACTAAGTCTGAACACACTAAAAAGGGGGTGGATGTGAACCTGATGCAGTTCAACAAGGAGAAATTCATAGTTCTACATCTGAGTAACAAAAATGAGAAGCATGTATGCTGGATCACTTCAAGGTAGCAATGTGTGTGAACAAGATCTTGGGGGTACAGGTGAACCATGAGCTAAATATGAGCAATCAGTGTGAGATAGCAGCAAAACAGGCTAATGTGGTCTTGGAGTGTGTCAACAGAGGCATAAATCCAAATCACAAGAGGATGTAGCTCTGCTGTAAACTGGATTAGTCAGGCTGCAGCTGTAGTGCTGTGTGCCCTGGGAGGAAAGGCTGAGGGACTCGGGAATGTTTTGTCTGGAGAAGAGGAGATTGAAGGGGACGTGGTTGCTCTCTTGAAGTAATTGAAGGGCTGTTGCTTCAAGGATGACAGAGAGCAGTTCCTGTTGGCGGCAGAGAATAGGACTCACAGTAATGGGTTTAATTATGGGGGCAAGGTGCCGTCTGGATATTAAGGGAAAAAATACTGTTAGATTAGTTCAGCAGCCAGTAGCTCAGAGAGCCTGCATGATACAGTGGTTGAAAGCAGTGGACTACAATCTGGAGAACCTGCCATTCTCCACCTCTCAACATGAAGTCTACTGGCTGAGCCTGAGCCAATCTCAATTCTCTCAGAACTTTGTCGGACCAAAAGTGAGGACAACAAAGTCCTTCAAGATCTCGTCCCATAACTGTGGTGGGTACACATTTCTTCTTTCAGCAAACGAGATGATTTCATTTGCTTACTGAGCAAGCTGAAATTGATTTGTTATTTATTTACCCAGCCTGTTAGCATGAGTGTTTTTTAATGCTATTTGCTATTTGCATGGGGTAGGCACAAGTGCATGAAGTTGCATATATGCACATAAAGGAGCAAACAGACATCCCCAACTGAGCCTTCTGCTCCTCTCCACAAGGGTTATTCAAGTTCATTTAAAGTTGTTCAGAAACATAAATCTTTTTAAGACAGATGGGAACATATCAGCTCAGCGAGGTATGGCTCTTTCTTAGTAATTATTCATGATAAACATTCTGATTTGTTATAAGACATCTCATTCAAAGACACAGTGTGATCTTACTGAGCCAGGCTGTTTCTGAAACTTTCCAGAAGGGAGCGAATTTTTTTCTTCTTAGGGGCTTTCCGCTTTCCACAGAAGGGAGCCTTCAAAAGGTCGACACCGCGGTTTCCCTTCAGTGGGGAGTCGATTCCAGAGCTATCATAACAACTTACTTGGCCCCCTGGAACCGAGCTAAGTGGGCGGGATCATTTTGGTGCCTGTTTCACTCCTCAATGGATGATTGGAGCTTGTGTTACCACGAGGAAGCCGGGGTAGATTCGTTCTTTTTTTTAAACAGTTTTACAGTTTACAGTTTACAGTTACATGCCCGCCACGACTCTCCCATTCTGCGCATGCCACAAAAGCGGCTCCTGATTGGTTGAACAGATGAGGTGTCGTTTCGATGCGTCCGCACTTCGAAGCTTCCAAGCGGTATCGACCTTGTTTCCAGCAGAAAGGTGCAGTTCATAACTGCGACAAGGATGTCGCAGTTCTGAAGGGGAACTGAGACAAAACAACGTTGAGCTCAGTTGCAGTGCGGATACACTGAGGAGAACCTAGATAGAAACCAGTACAACTCTGTCAGTGCAGAAAGCCCCTTTTTATACTTTTTCAAAATACTTGATGGAGATGCATTTTGAATATGGAGACGGTCATTTATATTCAGTCACGAGTTGCAGCCTCCTCTTCTTGATGTAAATCCTAAGCCCCCAGAAAGTGTTTGTGGCCAGGGGGACACGGGTTCTTGTGAAAGATGCCTGCTTTCCAGTTAGGCCCCTATCAGGATCTGGGCTAGATGTGACCTGGATGTAAACTGAGGGCGAATATCTGTAACCAGCTTTGATACCTGTAGCCACTGAGACATGTAACCAGCTCGACATATGTAACCAGCTGAGATATGTAACTGCTGCCATCTATGCATTCTTTCCTTGACCTGAATTTCATCGTTTTGCTACGCTTGTTAGAGAAGTAGCCCCCCGCCCTCTCTCCCGGCATGCCTGGCCCACAGGAAAGAACTATTGATGTTATCCTTTCGTGGGCCAGGTGGCTCCAGTGTTATTGCTGCTGACCTTGATGCCGGGCACAATTGTAGTCGAGGCACCAGATGCTTGCTAAGGGAATCTGGGAGGGGAACCTAGGGGAATATATGGGGCTAACTTTGCAAGTTCAGAACTGGCTTTCTTCAAGCTGTACCTGATCTACCTCTACAATAAAGGTTGCTGCATAATATGCCAGAGTCCGTTTAATGAGCAAAGATCCAGGCCCCACCCCAAGCCCCGCCCCTGTGCTTATAAAAGCAAAGAAGCTGAGGATGGAGCCTTTTAGTTGCTAATGCTCTCTTCAGAGGGGAGGGCAGAAGGGACTGCCAGCTGGGAGCCAGGAGGGGGGGGCGAGGCTTGGAGGGTGGTGTTCTCTGTCTTCCTTGGCTCCACCCACATTGATGATGACATGGGCGGGACTGAGGCCGCCCGAAGATTACGAGGTAGCAGGACTTCCTTCTACCTTGCCGTCTTCCTGGTTACGTGGGGGGGGGGCAACCCCACCTGACCAGATTAGTGGCACCTGGAGACAGAGGGTACTCCCCATCCCTAGGCAGCCATGCCACTGCTTATTGTCCCTCGGCTGCTATAAATGGGAACATTGTCCTCAGAATGAAGCATCTCTGGGTGTTTCTGGCACAGACTTGATCTGAAGTGGGATTTTCTGGTTTCCAGATTAGTCTCTTGCAGGCCACTTAAAGCCCTTTCTAATATCAGCTGCCATTGCAGAATGTCCTTGATGGTTTCAAAACTGGCCGCTGTGGGTTTTCCAGGGTGTGTGGCCTCTGAAGATGTCAGACGTAGATGTTGGCAAAACATTAAGAGCTAACACTACCAGACCATGGCCACACAGCTCAGAAAACCCACAACAGCCAGAAGAGATTCCATCTGTGGAAGCCTTTGACAATACATTTTTGAGGCTGTTCACGTGCATTAGCTCAATTATCCTTATAATCCTGTAAGACAGACCAGTCTTCACACATATTTGTGAAGAATGTTTCTTCTCCTTGAGTTTCAGCCTATTTACTGGACAACCCTCTTCTGCCTTGTCCAAGCACAGCACTTGACCATCTTCAGTTTGCTTTATGCAGCTGTTGTATCTTGGCCAACCGGTGGATCTTTTGCTTTCTGCTTCCCTTCACCCATGTGTTGAAGAAGGTCTCCATTTCTCAGCATGTGCTCCAGCATCCCTAATTGCTTACCTTAGCTCATGTATTAGCTCATGTATTAAGCAACCTTAGCTCATGTATTAAGTATTTATTGGGGGGAGGGAGGGGAGAGGTGAAGAGCACGGAAATTCAGCGTCGTGTCAAAACATCCTTTTGGTACCAGTTGCAGGAGTGCACCTGGATTTGTGTACTTCGCAGCAGATGTCAGTACATGCCTGCATTATGCTTGGACGGGCCAAAGCCCCTGCCCTGTGGCTCTTTAGTTTAATTTGAGAACTATTTTTCAGCCAAGATAGAAATACCCTGGAGAATGAAAGACAAAAATAGCCATCCTAAAAGGTTTTCTAATCTAGATCTATTGGAGAAGAGACACTGAGAATTAGCAAAAATCCGATGTGATGGATGCATTTTGGTGTTGATAGGGCTGTGCAATTTCCTACTCTCATGAGGGTTTAAGAGGTGAAAATTATGGAGCAGGAGGAAGGGAAGAAACTTGCTGATCGCAGCATTTGCATTCATCTTATTTGAGAGTTGATTTGCTCTGAACAAAGTCAGATCTGGTCATTGTAGGAAGGTGCACGTGGGGGGAGAACATATGGATGCCCTGCCTTGTCTCATGGGGAGAAAAGAGGGGAACATTAACTGGAATAACAGCCACCGGATCACACACACTCACTATTTGCATCTGTCTGGAATCAGGAGTCAGATGCCGGACTGTGCTCAGCTGGGATAGAAAGGAGGTGATGTCGCCCTCTCCTGGTGAGGCAGCCGGGGCACATGCCCACATGCTTCCATGGGGCAGAGGAGTGAGAGGAAGCATTTGAGTGACTCTTCTGGACAGAATAGGAGAAGCAATGGAGCCCCACCTGCACAAGGGAAGTAGCAGAATGGAGCAATGGGAAGTGGGGTGAGGGAAGAACCTGCCAAAGGAGGAGGTGACTGAGTCCTTGATGATGCTCAACTCAGCCAGATCACCAAGCCCCAGGAGCATTGATGGAGACAACTTGTGCTCCCTGTGGCCCCAAATCATGACTGATGTCCCTTCCCAATTATCACAAAGAGGGTTTGGTGTATATAGGTAGGCACTAGGGCTGTGCATCTGGATAAAGCCACTGAAAACAAACAATTTCGGCTTTTTCCAGGTTTTTTTTTCAACTCAAAAATTGTGGTAATTTAAGGGATCAGAAAAGTGGATCCTGAAAAATTCAGACGTTTCTCAGCAGTTTTGAGCCGCTTCATTCCTGCTACTATTTTTAAAAGGGGGAACACTCTCCCCTTCCCTTACCTGGCGAATGCCACCTCCCACATCCACGTGGGCCTGGAGGCAGCAGGCAGGAGAGAGCTGAATGGCGAGCTTAGCTCAGCCAGGCCCAGCATTCAGCCTGGCGCTGCCGCCTCCAAAGTACATTTGGACTTCCAAGGCGGCAAAGGCTCAGAGCTGAATGCTGCCCTTGGCTCAACTTAGCCCCCCCCCCCACTCCCGAATCCAGCTCTGTGACTTGGAAGTACTCAAAAAAAATTTAAAAGCCCATAAAAGTAGGGAAAAACCACCAGACCTGTTGGGGAGTTCAGATTTTTCTGGCTTTTTAAAAAAAAATGTCTGGGTTTTTAAAACCTGAATCCAAAATGAAGTCTCTGCTTGAGAACTTCATTGTCTGTAATGCTTAGGGATATTTTTTATTTTGGATTAGTAACATTGTTTTTATAGAATGTCTTGCTGGGCTTTTCAACGAGGAATGGAGCAGCACTTATGCAAGATCCCCTTGACAGCTTTTTTTTTGGGGGGGGGGGACCTTTCCTTTATATTGTAAGTGTGTACTGCATATATGCAGTATTCGTTTGATCAGTATTAGCGTATTACAAGAAAGACGGCAGCAAAAACAGTTGTTCGCCCAGTAGCACTGTACAGAGCCGAATGCTGGCCAGCAACAAGAAAACATGAACAAGCCCTTCCTGTCCTGGAAATGAGGATGCTTCGATGGATGCTAAATCTGACGCTGTTCGACCATGCACCTAATGATGACATACGGCAAAGATTTATAAAATAGCATGAGTTGACCCAGTACCTTGAGGCAACACGGCTAAGATGGTATGGCCACGTGTGCATGGTGGCTATCTGTAGCAAAGACAGCCCTGCACCTTGAACCTGGTGGTTGCCGCCCACGTGGCAGACCCAAAAAACAGTAGATGGACACAATTAATGAAGACCTGCGGGCAAAGAACCTTACCCCAGAAGACACTCAAAATTGTGACCTTTGGAAGAGACAGTTACAAAACTGACCCTGCATGTGCAGGAAATCAGTCCGGAAAGAAGCGTATTACAAGAAAAGTATACCTAGAAGGTTAAAAATGAACATAACAAAATCTTTTGAATAAATTGAGTTCTATTCTTAACAATCATTTTAATTATTGATACCTCCAACAAAAAAACTGAGGATTTTCCACTTACTTTGAAACTAACAACAAAGAGATATAAAGAAACATATACAGACACCAGAAGTAAACAAAAACAAATTGGGATATTGGAGGAATAAAATAACAAAAATGTTAGGGAATGTACAATGAATAGAATGGATTGGATTATAATGGAGTGTATCTGTTGCTGAGACCTCTGACATATTTCCAAGTACAAGTTCCTTTCATGGGCAACTCCGTGTGCAAACAAAAGGTATAACCATGGATTCTCTAATGGAACCAAAGGTGGCCAACCATTGCAAGAAGAAATGCCATAGATCACAGGTGTCAAACTCGTGGCCCTCCAGATGTTATGGACTACATCATCAGTTCACGGAGGCCAAGGTATGGACCACCTCAAAGGTGTAGCCCCATCTCCTATTAGCTCCCATTGGAAACAATGGGGATGGGGGAGCACCCATGCGAGAGTCCATAACTTTAGACTCCATGGTAAACTGCATCAGGGGGTAACATGGAAAGTATCTCCTGATGATATATCTTAGTGCCGCTTAACTAAAACTGCGCCCCCTGCAGACCAAAATGGAAAACCACTAAAATGCCCGAAACGAACCCTGCATTTTGGTGCCCCGCAAGATGATGCCCTGGACGGCTGCCCAGCAGTTTTCTCCTGACGTTTCTCCACTGCATCTGTTTGGCATCTTCAGAGTATTTATTATACCTGTGGAACGTCTAGGGTGGGAGAAAGAACCATTTGAACTTGCAAACTGCACCCTTAACACTTTTAACCATTGCAAATGGTTCTTTCTCCACCTGGGCGTTCCACGGGGTATATATACTCCACTTCTTTACTACCATCCGATCCTCTGAGAGCGCCAGCCGCAGATGCGGCGTCAGGAGAGAGAATGCTACTGGAGTTCTGACCATGCAGCCGAAACCCACAACATCCTATTGATTGGGCCGTGAAGCCTTCAACAACACATATCCTTGCACCATTTGCCTTCCTGACCTTCCCCTCAAAAAAAATCTTTGTTTCCTTTTCTCAAGGGTTTTGAGAGGGCTGATTCTGACCCAGGGGAGGGTCAAAGGGCTCAGTGGCAGAGCATCCATTTTGGTACCAGGTACCAAAAGGTACCAGGTTCAATCCCCAACAGCTCCAGTTAAAATTACCAGATAGCAGCTGATTAAAAAAAAACCCGACAAGCCTGCTGCAGTGGTGTAGGAGGTTAAGAGCTCGTGTATCTAATCTGGAGGAACCGGGTTTGATTCCCAGCTCTGCCGCCTGAGCTGTGGAGGCTTATCTGGGGAATTCAGATTAGCCTGTGCACTCCACCACCATCAGCACAAAGGTGACTATGGGCTAATCACCTTCTCGGAGCTCTCAGCCCCCACCACCTCACGGGGGTGTTTGTTGTGAGGGGAAGGGGCAAAGAAATTATGCGTACTGAGTCTCCTGCAGGAGAGAAGGGAGATAAATCCAAGCTCTTCTTCTTCTTCAAAATTGTAAAGCCCCTTTTGAGTGTCCTTACACAGGTGAGAAAGGGGAGATAAATCAAACTCTTCTTCTTCTGCTGCTGCTGTGACCTGCGAGGAATGCTGCCAATCGGTCAGTATCGAACAGAATCATGTGGTCAGTTTCCAGTTGTGAGCCTCCTGCAAATTTCTCCCCATCCAAGACCATTTTGTCTTTCAAGGAGGTTTACAGCAGCGTGGTGTGGTGGTTAAAACGAAGATTGCGCTCTAATCTGGAGAGCAGGGTTTGCGTTCCCTGCTCCGGCACTTGAGCACCAATGGAGGCTTATCTGGGGAACAAGATTGGCAATGGCAGCTCCAGCACCTTGACGGTGACCTTGGGCTAGTCACAGTTCTTGAGACTCTCTCAGCCCACCGCTGAAGGGTGTTTGTTGTGGGGAGGGAAAGAGGAGATTTTAAGCCCCTTTGGGTCTCCTTATAGGAGAGAAAGGGGGGATATAAATCCCCAGCAGTAGGACACACGAGGCCAGTGACATTTATTTATTTATTTGGAACATTCACAGGCCACATTTCAACCCAAATATGGTCCCCAAGGTGGCAAGTGATGGGTGACAGGGCTTGGCAAATTGTTCTAAAAATGTTCCGGGTAGAGAGGGTGCATGTTTGTTTCTTAAATTTGTTACCCCGCCCTTTCCTGCACGCTCCCACACATGCCAGCTGGGTGACCTTGGAGTTGTTGTTGTGAGGGGAAGGGAGCAGAAGATTATCCATTGCTGAGTCTCCTGCAAGGGGGGATATAAAATCAAACTCCTCCTCCTCCTCCTCCTCCTCCTCTCCTCCTCCTCTTCTTCTTCTTCTTCTTCTTCTTCTTCTCTTCTTCTTCTTCTTCTTCTTCTTCTTCTTCTTCTTCTTCTTCTTCTTCTTCTTCTTCCCAGCCAAAGACTGGGCTCAGGGAGGCTTCCGCGCTGATTTCAACAACATCAATAGATCAAATTCCAATAGAATCAACAATGATAAAAAGCAATAACGTCACAATCCATGTTAAAAACAATTCCTTAAATTTCAACTGTAATGGCGACTAAGGTTAAAACTATTCTCAAAGGCTTTCATGGCTGGAATCACTGGAGAGTTGTGGGGTTTTCCGAGGGCTGTGGCTTCGTGTCCCAGTAACATTTTCTCTGGCCGTTTTGCCTGCATCTGTGAAGCTGGCATCTTCAGAGGATCTGATGGTAGTAAAGCAAATTAGAGTATATACTACAGTCAGATCCTTTGAAGATGCCAGCCACAGATGCAGGAGAGAATGCTACTGGAACACGGCCATATATCCTGCAAACCCCACAATGCCCCTAAGAATTAAAATTCCATTAGGTTACCCATCAAGGGTCCCACTATGGCCTAAAGAATTCCACCATCCTTCCCCCCAAGCATTTTTCTTCAGCAGCTGGGGCACCGGTGGGGGGAGCTGAGTGATGAGGCGAGAAGGGGAAATAGTAGAGGGGGGTGGAGGGAAGCAAAGTTGAAAGAGACTCCAGCAGAGAGCAGTGGAAGATCTGAAGTTGTTTGAAACAGCTCTCAACAGCTCAGAGAAGCAAAAACTCTTTTGGGCGTTCAGATCTGGATCCTCAGTTTTGAAGTGAAGAGAGACCAGCAGCTGACGGTGCCCTACCCCCCTCTGCTTACAAGGGTCTTTAACACCATTGAGACCCACATTGTTCTTAGAGTGAGAGGGTTGTATTTGGGTTTAATATGTGGGTTTGTGGGCTACTATTTTAGAATGTAACTGTTTTTAAATTGTCTGTTTTTATATGATGCTTTATATTGTTCACCACCATGAGCCCTGCTAGATAAGTGATATACAAAATCAATAAATAATAATAATAATAATAATAATAATAATAATAATAATAATAATAATAATAATAATATTCTACGTAAATACCTCTAATATCCTAGGTCCTTGGGAAGGACTCGATATTCAGAGATGAATTCCAGACACTTGTGCTGTGTTATGTGTATAATAATAATAATAATAATAATAATAATAATAATAGTAATAATAATAATAATAATGAGGAGGAGGAGGAGGAGGAGGAGGTGGGTGACTGGAGAGTCTTGCTGCAGGGTTGCTCCTCCGTCACAGGCACAAGAAGGTGGCACCAACAGCCCTTTTAGGTGGAACAAGGATTTTACTCTGCACATTAAATACAAGAGTTTATCGAATGCAGGCAAATCCTCCTGGCTGTAACACAAACCAGGCCCGGGGGAAAGGCGGTGGGAAATGCCCCTCCACCTTTGGAGTCGCTCCTCCTGTCTTAAGGCTCATTCCGCACATGCAGAATAATGCACTTTCAAACTGCTTTCAGTGCTCTTTGAAGCTGTGCGGAATGGCGACATCCACTGGCAAACCGTTGTGAAAGAGTGGTTTGGCATTGGCCCGGCGTGTCGCGAGGAAGACAGTAGCTCTTTGGCAGCTCTCCGCTCAGCCCTAAACTGTTGCTCTTGAGCATCTCTTCAGAGCTGGAAAGGGAAGGGGGGGGGCCAACCACTGGACGGGAGACCACCAAGGAAGTCTAGGGTTGCAATGGAAAGGCAGACCATGGTAAACACCCCCTCTTCCTTCTTTCCGCCAGAGAGCCAGCTGCGCCCCCCAGGCGAGCGGGCAGCCAAAGCCCCCTCCCCCCCCCCCACGCCCGGACAAAGACTTGATCCCACCGGCCCACCTTGCGGGGGGGGAGGCTCTCGGAGCAGGCGCGCCCGGAAGCTCTGCCTCCGCAGCCAGGCGCGCCGCTCGCCTCCTCCGGCCGCCCCGCCTGCCCCGGGAGCCCCGCGCATCGCCGCCCGGCTGCGCGTCGGTGAGTTCCGCCGAACCGTCCCCAACCGGCACCCGGGCACTGCCCGCCCCCGGGCCGCCCGCCCGCCCGCGCCCGCCCGGAGGGAGGTCTCCCCAGCACGCCCCCTCCCGCCCTCCCTTAGGGCAGCATTTTCCTGGGACCCCCCCCCCCCCGCCCTTAGGGATCCCGGACGGCTGGGTTCGGCGGGGAGGGAGGAGGGAGGGAGGGAGGGAGGAAGGAGGAAGGAGGGGGGGAGGGAGGGAGGAGGGAAGGAAGAGAAAAGAAAAGGAGGGGAGGAGGAAGGGAGGGAGGAGAAAGAAGAAGAAGAGAAAGAAGAAAGAAAGGAGGGAGGAGGAGGGGGGGAGGGAGGAGAAGAAGAAGAAAGAAAGGAGGAGGAGGGGAGGAGAGAAAGGAGGAGGAGGAGGAGGAGGAGGAGGAGGAGGAGGAGCAGAAGAAGAAGAAAAGGAGGAGAAGAAGAAGAAAAGAAGGAGGAGGAGAAGAAGGAGGAGGAGAAGAAGAAGAGAGAGGCGGCGGCGGGGTTAGGATTTATACCCCTTTCTCTGTAAGAACTCAAAGGCTGACTGACAAGCTCCTTTCCCTTCCTCTCCCACAACAGACCCCTTGCGAGGTAGCTGGGGCTGAGAGGTTGAGGAGAGAACTGGGACGACCCAAGCAAGGAATGTAGAGAGATGCTTGAGGAAGCTGCGTCTGGTTCACCGGATAAGCCTCTGCCACTCAGGTGGAGGAGTGGGGAATCAAACCCGGTTCTCCAGATTAGAATCCACCTGCTCTTAACCACTACACCATGCTGTCTCTCCAGGCGGCTGACAAGCTCCTTTCCCTTCCTCTCCCCACAACAGACCCCTTGCGAGGTAGCTGGGGCTGAGAGAGTTCTGAGAGAACTGGGGCCCGGCCCAAGCAGGAATGTAGAGATGCCGAGCCGTCCTGGTTCACAGATAGCCTACGACCATTCAGGTGGAGGTGGGAATCAAACCCAGTTTTCCAGATTAGAGTCCACCTGCTCTTAACTACTACACCACGCTAACCCCTAGCCCTTGCTAGTCACCCCATCCCCAAACCCCAAAGATTTGGCCCATTATGGGTTAGGTAAATCCTGGAGGTTTGGGGAGGAAGTTATGGGAGGACAGGTTGAAGAAGGGGGCTTCAGCAGGTACAGCTGCCATAGAGCCCCCTGGCTCCAAAGCTTCCAGCCCCCCCAGGTGAGGCGGTTCTGTCACCCACCTGGGAGACAGGTTGGTGTTCTAATCCTGCAGGTCTCCAGCCCACACCTGGTGGTTTGCAGTGCCAAGAGGATTGAGTCCAACCACCACACTTCCCTTCGATAAGCCCAGGACAGCGACGCAGCGGCAGCATGGTGTAGTGGTTAGGAGTGGCAGAGAACTCTGATCTGGTGAACTGGATCTGTTTCCCCGCTCCTCCCCATGAAGCCTGCTGGGCGACCTTGGGCCAGTCACAGTTCTCTCTGAACTCTCTCAGCCCCACCTGCCTCACCAGGTGTCTGTTGTGGGGAGAGGGAGGGAGACTTGTCGAAGCCATATGAGTCTCCTGCCACAGGAGAGAGGGGTAGAAATCCTAACTCCTCCTCTTCCTCTTCTTCTTCTCCTCCTCGTTGAATCAGCCGTGGTCCGGTTCGTTTTTCTCCTAACGTTCCACCCACATCCGTGCCTTAATCGCGCCAGCGTCGGATGCAACCAAAACAGAGCTTCGGGCCAAGCCACCGCGGCCCCGAAAACACCTGGCAACCCCTTTATAAAAACCGACTCTAACCCTTCAACTCTTCTTCCAAATCTGGGAGCCATCCCTGCAACCGTTTCAGGACTGGATGGGCTGCAAGAAAGTGGGGCTCTCCCCTCTCCTTCCTGTGGGGCACAGAGACTGCAGCGTCCATTTCGAGAGAGGGCGACTCCGTGCCCACCAAGAAGAAACTGTACATGTCGGGACACGAGCTGGACCTCTCGTGGGGGCAGGAGGGGCCCATCAGAACTACACCCTAACCCTAACCCTCCTCCTGCGCTCTCTCTGCTGCCAAGTGATCCTGGCAGGAAATCCCCTTTGTGGCACGAGCATCCTAATGGGGCCTACCTTGCAGGGGTAGCCAGTGTTGCCGTGACCACTGAACACTCCGCAGTGCGATGCGCTTTGGATCGGTTGCGCTTTGCAGCCTTCTCTGGGGTTGATTCTCTTGATATTTTGCAGTTTGGAAATGATGAGCAGCGAACATAGACCAGTGATATTCAAATGGAGGAGCACTTTTGTGGTATTAAATAACACCCAGCCACAAGCACACAGCGAACGCAGGCGTGCGTGACTGGAATGGACGAGGAAGAAACTTCCCCTGTTACCCTCCCCGCCTCTCCCGGCCTCCAGTTCCCTCATTTCCCTTTCGCCTCTCTCTCATGTCAACTATTAGATTGTAATCTCCTGGGGGCAGGGACCACTCTTTGTAAAAACACCACGTGGCGTCCAGTCACTTGACTCTTGGGGACCCAAAATGGCTGACATTGCTTGGCTCTCTTCCATGTTACCCTCACCACAGCCCTGCCAAGTAGGTTAGGCTGGGAGCATGTAAGGGACCCGAAGTTTCCCAGTAAGTTTCCATGGCATGAATGGGGATTCGAACCATGGACGTAGGTAGGGGGGGGGGTTCCTCGGGTTTGAACCCCCCCATTCATGTCTGAAGCTCCGCCCACCCGTTTGTGGGTTTTTAAAACATCTTAGTCCTTTTTCGGTTTTCGGCCTGCAGGGGGCGCATTGTTTGGGCTAGCAGCACCAAACTTTCAGGGATTGTTTGGGGGACTCTCCTGATGATACTACCTGGGTTTGGCGAGGTTTGGTTCAGGGGGTCCAAAGTTATGGACTCCCAAAGGGGGTGCCCCCATTCGAATCTGGATCTCCCAGACACTAGTTCTATACCCTTAACCACTACACCATGCTGCTGGCTCTCTTCATAAATGTATAAATGGCCTTTAATATGTACTCTCTGGGAGGCTGACATGGGGTTAAAAACCCAATGGAGCTGTGTTGGGATCCAGGCAGAAAGATGCCCCCACCCACCCCAAATTCATTGCTACTGAAGGGCAACAGGCATATTTACAATGTATAATCCTGTCAAGCAGAGTAACAAGCAGAAATGTGGTTTATGTGGCACGTTTAAATTAGAGTAGTTATCTTTCAAAAGACCGGCTGTTTTACCTCAGAAGTTCATAAATATGAAGAGAACTTTACTTTAACTGAGAGAGAGAGAAATAAACAGTACATATTCATATCAGCGAAGTATCACATAGATATTGTTACGTTCATGGCCCACCGTCCGTTACGATTTGTTTGTGACAGCAAGCTTATACAGTATCTTAGTCAAAAAGCACTTTTACATAGCATTGGTTAGCAATACACAGAGAAACCTCTTTTCTGTCAGTCAGGGAACGACAGACCTACCAACGTTTTTTTAACTGTCACCTTTAGAATGTTCGTGCAGCTTCCCAGAATTCCCTGCTGCTGCTGCTGCTGCTGCTGCTGCATGCAAGCAAGGCTGGAAATTCCAACAGCTTCTGCCCAAGATGCCCCCAAATACCCACAGGGTGATTTGCCTTTCAGATGCTGGGTGGGGTTGGAGCAGCCGAGAGTGGCGCATATTGCCGAAGCACAAATAACCTGGGAAGCAAAGGAAATACCTCAGGAACTTCCCCCTCCTGCTCGCAAAAGCGTGACAGCTCGGGAGGCCCCTGTCCCCCATCCCCAGCCAGACAAATTTCAGTTTCTGGGGTCAGCGGCTTGGGTGGCGTCGCTAGTGCACTTCTCCGTTTGCCCATTCGGAATGAGAACGGGGAAGCGGAATTAATGAAAGTCGGGCCTTCATCGACCTCCGATTGCGGGATGAGTGTTCACATACCTCCCCTGCAAACGCAGGGTTTGGGGCAGGGGCTGCCTTCAGTGGTGGGATCCAAACATTTTAGTAACAGGTTCCCATGGTGGTGGGATTCAAACTGTGGCGTAGTGCCAATGGGGCTGGCTAGGCCGGAGACGCTGACGAGTGGCTGGGCATTCGAGGCGGGGCTGGCAAGGGCGCGGCATGCGCGGTCCTTAGGCCGAGAAAGCGAATGCCGCGAAGCAGGCTGCCGCGCCTTGAGTGCACCTCCTGCTAGACTGCTTCCAGTTCTGCGCGCTACTGCTGAGAGGAGGGGCGTAACTAAGGCAAAAATCACGTGGCAAAATCACCGATTAGCAACCCCCTCTCGGCACACGCAAATAATGAGTCACCTACTCTCGGGAACCTGCGAGAACCTGCTGGATCCCACCTCTGGCTGCCTTCCTTTCGAAAAGAGGATCATACCACTGTTTTGTGGGATCTCCTCAGGATAGACCCTGCTGACACCTTCCCAAAACAGTCGGGCTTCCCACGGGCACAGTAAGCCTTCCCCTTCTGCGGAAGCCTCGTTCTGCCCACGGAAAACTTGGCCATGTAGGGAAGAGATCCCAGAGAGCCGACCCATCACTCCCAGACCTATTTATTTACCTAGCCTGCTTCTATGTCCCTTTTCGGAGGCAGGTGACTATTAAAGGCCACAGTAGGTAGTTTCAAAAGCTGTCTTAAAAAAAAAGCAAGCTATTAAAAAAAATACAAGCCCATCAGAGGGAAATAGCATCAAATCCAGAGGTGGGATCCAGCAGGTTCTCACAGGTTCCCAGAGATGTCCCAGAATTACAAATGGCTTATTTATTTAATTTAAGAACATAAGAGCATAAGAACTAGCCTGCTGGATCAGACCAGAGTCCATCTAGTCCAGCTCTCTGCTACTCGCAGTGGCCCACCAGGTGCCTTTGGGAGCTCACCTGCAGGATGTGAAAGCAATGGCCTTCTGCTGCTGCTGCTCCTGAGCACCTGGTCTGCTAAGGCATTTGCAATCTCAGATCAAGGAGGGTCAAGATTGGTAGCCATATACTGACTTCTCCTCCATCAATCTGTCCAAGCCCCTTTTAAAGCTATCCAGGTGAGTGGCCATCACCACCTCCTGTGGCAGCATATTCCAAACACCAATCACACGTTGCGTGAAGAAGTGTTTCCTTTTATTAGTCCTAATTCTTCCCCCAGCATTTTCAATAGATACACATGGTTCTAGTATTGTGAGAAGAAAAAAATGTCTCTCTGTCGACATTTTCTACCCCATGCATAATTTTATAGACTTCAATCCTATCCCCCCTCAGACGTCTCCTCTCCAAACTGAAGAGTCCCAAACGCTGCAGCCTCTCCTCATAAGGGAGGTGCTCCAGTCCCTCAATCATCATCGTTGCCCTTCTCTGCACTTTTTCTATCTCCTCAATATCCTTTTTGAGATGTGGCGATAGGGCAACTGAACCTACCAGGGCTCAAAGTGCGGTGCACCACGTGTCTTTATAACAAGGGCATGACAATCCTTGCAGTTTAATATCTCCCCTTCCCGGCTCAGGGTGGTATACAACAGTCAGATAAACAGTAATGTTAAAAACCTTTAAACATCCGATAAAACAACATTTTCTGAGTGGTGATTAGGTTTGATCAGCTTTCAGCACAACAGACAGTATTGCCACACGGAGGGAATCTTGACCATGGCAAAACAATGAGTCCAGAATGACATGAAGGGTTAACAGTTTGTTGGATGGTTGGTTAGGGTCCTCCAGACCAGAGATATCCAGCTCTCCTGGGCACTGGCATGAGTGAGGGGTGCGTCGCGGGGATGTAAATCCACAACATCTTCCATGGAATCTCGGGGTGCTGAGGAGCGTGACCCTTTCGGGCGTGCTCCAGTGCTCTGCCAGTGATGTTCAGGAGGGGGCTCTTCGAGGTATTGATCCAGGAATTTCTCCAGAGATTCCTGGGTGTCTCCATGGATGGTCAATACTCCGACTTCCTCAGTGACCGTTCGCATCACTGGTTTGTAATCCACATGTTGGCGGGTGGTGAAGTGCCACTCTTGGGGGGCATGATCCATCGACACCCCGCCACCTGGATCATAGAACTCCTGATGCACCTCTAGACGTTCGGCCGAGACCGTGCGTCGGGCCATCAGGGGAGCTTCATCCACTTGCTCGTGCAGTTGGAGGAAGGCTAAGCTTCGGCTGAGCCGAGGCTTGGAGAGGGTCACCAGGGAGATGGATTCCGCTGGCTCCACAGAAGCAGGCTCAATGGAGTGCCAAAGGTTCGCCACCATGGGTCTATAACATCTGCAATGGAAGGCAGAGCTGAGCCAGACAAGGAAATACAAACTCAAAATATATCTCTTGACATCCTTAGCCTGGTGCCCGTGGACTCCATTGAGCCTGCTGACAACTGTTTTGTCCAGCAAGGGCCTCTTACTGGCTATTGGAGATCTGACTGGCTGTGCAGGTTTTCAAAAAGTAGTTCCCATACAGTATACTCAAGGAATATTTTACCATATGGGCATTGGACAGTTGTTTAAAATGAAAAGAATGAACTGTGGCTATCAGGATGTCAGATGAATTCAAGATCTCAGAGTTCAAGATTATGTTTAAAAGGTAAGTCAGAAATCAGGGGTGAAAGTTTAAAAAGGGCCAGAAGACTCAAATGTCACCAGAGAAACATAACAAACAGGTTATTTGCCAGCTCTTTATATCATTTTTAATCCAGCTGTTTCTTTGCAGCTTTAGATCTACTAATTGTTTCCCTGGCATTGGCAATATTGCATCTCTGGCATGGCCCTTCCCCCCCTCAAATGTACACTAGAAATTTCTACTGTCCGTCTTGCATCAGATTTGTAATAAACCATTCCTTGTTTATTCAAGTGAACAGTTCTGCCAGTTTTGCTCCAGCTCTGAAACTTGATTAACTGGCAGCTTTGAAGTCCTAAAAAGCAGACAGATGTAAAGACACAAATTGGCATTGGCCCTGCATGCAAATTCCTGCACCTCTTTCTAAGAGAGAATAATGGTGCTCATACAATAGTTTGGGGAAAATTAGAGGCTTAACGAAAGAAGCCATTCAGATGAGAAAATTATAGCTGCATGTTAGCACATCTGCACCCTGACAATCAAATACACGAGTGCATGATAATGTCCATGAATTATGCAACATGCTAATTAAAAATCTACTAATCATCTCTCCGGCTCATAACTGGAACTGAATTTTATTAGGGACAGATTTCTGAAGGGTTCGAGCTTCCTGCACGTCGATCAGGGAGGGAGAGGCAGATGGGCCCCCTCACTTGGCAGCACTGGACCAAACAGGGCCGTGGGAGGAAGCTTTGCAAACCCCTTGAAATGTGCCCCCCCTTTGAATTGATTTTGAGAGGGCACAAAGAGATGAAAAAAAGAAAAGGAAATAAAAATGGATTCACATCGCACTTTTCTCAACCATAAGAAGTCTTCAAGCAGCTTTCCCTTCCTCTCCCCACAACAGGCACCTTGTGAGGCAGGTGGGGCTGAGAGCAGAGAGCCCAAGGTCGCCCAGCAGGCTTCATGTGGAGGAACGGGGAAGCAAATCAGAGAACGGTCTGAACAGAAGACGGCACATGAGATAGAGGCTGTACTTGGGGTGCCTGTCAGTTTGGCTTCGATTTGAGCTAAAGCTTCTCCAGGTGGGAGCGGGTGCGTAACCCTTTGGCTCAGTCTTATGCCTCACTGCACCTCCAGACAAGCTGTAGCCAATTGGTGATGGACGCTTATTTGCTCCTCACCTTGAAATCAACAAATGCTATCCAAAAAGCAGCATAGGATCTGGGGGCTACAAGCTTTTCCAGAAACACTGTCTGTCAGTTTTGTATCAATCGGCTGGCCTCTCCAAAGCAGACCACAGAGAACAAGCAATCCACTCCAATGGTGCAGTCATGTGCATGCAAATGTATCTTCACCCACAGTGCAGGAGAGGATCTCAGCATTCCTGTAGCTCCTACAGCAAAGCCAACAATGGAAGTGATGTGTTGCCTCCCCCCATATCAGCCATTTTAGTTTTAGTCCTGAAATGGCAAAGTACGCCCTCCGGTTTGAAAGGTGCGTACTCCTCATTAGCAGTTTTGAAACTTTGAGCACCCTAACGGAGGAGAGTGGTGGGGCCACCTCCTCTTTTTGCCAGAAGACACCTGTGGTGAGATTTATTGGCATGTTTGAAGCCTCGGAAACTCAAAAGGATGCAGAAAGCTCGCAACATTTTCACAGATAAGATCACAAGAACTATTGACTAGGAAGTTCATAACAGAAGATGACATGTCAATATTTAACCTCTCTATCAAGGGATGAATATACATGGAGCGTGGGAGATCATATATAGAACACTCTAAAAGTACATGTTGGACAGTCTCAACAGCCACTTTACACGGGCATAGCCTATTCTCATAGGGAATATTATTGTATCTGTCAAACGTCATAGCATTAGGTAAAGCATTGAAACGAGCTAGTGAGTATGCTGTGTGTTGTTTGGGATCGCTCAAGATATACAAATAGTTGGCACAATAATCTGACCTGTCAATTCCCAAGGACTGAGGAGAACAACTCCTCTCCGTAAGGCATCATTCCCTGTTTCTCTTGTTCTATTCATGCAGATTTGATTTCATTATAGATTCTGGTGGCAGACATGTTTGGGAATTGGCCAGTTGTTAGACCTATGTTGTTGAGCTTCTTATGTATGTCTGCTAGTCATTTTACAAACAGAGATTCTGACAGAAGTTGATATAAAGGACTGGTAGGACTAGTCTCAAAATGAATTCGTGTCCAGTATCTGAAAGCTCTTGTCCATGCCATCAGTTCCCTGTTATTTTGCCCAGTTTCTCTACAGCGGCAAGGTGACATATATGGAAACACACCTTGATGCGACCCTGCAGGAATTTCTTTTGTGTTAGCGAAATATGGATTTGTACAGTGACTGGAGGCGCATTGGCCTTTTAGCTCTGGGTGATCCTTCGTATTGGAGCTCCAGTATGCCACTAGTAACTGAGGGATGATCTCAGGGCATTAAAAAATTCTCAAAGTGCAGCCCGAGGAACAAACTGATGCCTTTTAGAGTAAAGAAAAACCAGGAGAGAATCGGCCACAGCTGTTCACCTTAGCTTTGTTTCCACTCATTAAATCTCTCTTACAAATGGGGGAGCCCAAGATAGGTTGGAGCAGAATAGGAGCCCTAAGTATCTAAACTGGCTTACTTGCTCCAAGACATGATTGTTCACTTTCCAACTTGGTTTACACCTAGATTTTGCAAAAATCATGACTTTCGATTTGTCATCATTGAGAGTCAATCTATTTGCCTGACAGTAGTCTGCACTGCCATTTAGTGGGCGTTTCAAGCCTACTTGAGAAGATGACAGAAGAACAGCATCGTCAGCGTAAGGCAGGGTAGAGATGTGTAGGGAGCCCAGTCGTGGGGGGTGGCCATCTGTTTCAGTTAAGGTTGCAGGGAGATCGTAGAGAAATAGACAGAATAGACTGGGTGCCAATGGGCAGCCCTGCTTGACCCCTCTACTGACCTTAATTGCTTCTGTTAATGTGCCATGACTTTGCAGTGCTGGTTGGGTGTTGTTTGTTCTGATTATATTTTGGGGGGGGGTGGTGGTTGCTGGGTCTGCTGTTTGTGCAGGCGGAGTGGGGTGTTGGTGGGGGTGTTTGAGCATGGGATTGTGTTCCCTTTTCCCCTAATAAAGTTTTGACTGTTCTTTCAGCAACCTGTGTCCTTTGTTTATTTAGGTGCCAGACATGCACACACATGCACAGTTACCCACAATGCCACCCTGGTGGTGGCCTGACCCTACTGCCCAGGCGACATGGACTCACCCTTACTCACCTTCCCTGGTGGCTCCCCCTCCCACAGGGATCCCCCCTTGCAGGTGGTGGGGATGCTGGTGGGGCACTGTGGGTTTGCTTTGGGGGGGGGGAAGTGGCAGCAGCTGTCCTCCTGTTAGTGTCACTCCAGGGGGGCTTCCAGTGATATGGCCACCTGTTCTTGGGGTGGGCCAGGGGGGAAGTAGGGGGTGGTTGCCTGCCACCTATCCTTGGATGGGCCAGTGGGGAGGGGGAGGGCACCTGCCACCTCTCTTTGGTGTGCCCCAGGGGGACCAGCCAGGTCAGTAGAGGGGTCAAGCAGGGCTGCCCATTGGCACCCAGTCTATTCTGCCTATTTCTCTACAATCTCCCTGCAACCTTAACTCCTGCCAGGCTGCCTCTGCTCCCTGTGCCTCCCTCTGGCCATTGCTTTGGGGATGTTGTCATCCCAGGTAACTCAGAAGGGCCACCCGTTGGACCAAACACCAGCTTTTCCCTCTTTTCCGCTGGCTGGACAAATGTGGCATGACCCTTGCAAGAGTAGAGGATCGGCATAGCAACATTCACACATGGGAACGTCACATCATTATCTCCTTCTGTTGTGAGACTTATAAAGCAGAGTTTACATAATAATGAGACAGAGGCAGCTGCTTACTAAAATACAGAGTTTACTTACTATAAAATAAGGGAAGGGTAACTGGGAAAGCAAAACAAGAAATATCTTTCTAACTGGCTAACTCAATTAGCTAGCTCCTGCTTGGCTATTACATGGCTAACAAGCTACTAGAGACACTGAACACATGCAGAGAGCAACAAAGAATATATGCCCATTGTCTATGTTCAGACCTGGCACGTATCTCATGCCGGGTCTTCCTGACCAACAGGGATCAATCACCTGATCAGTGACTTCACTAACTAATTAGCATGTACAAACATTAACTATTTCACTACTGGATTGTGTGACTGGCAATTGCCAAATCCCGACACCCTCCCATCTCCCATCTGCAGATGTCTGGGTCCGATGCTCAGTGCCAGTCCTTACTGTTGCCTGCAGGGACCCCCGGTCGACTGGCAACTGGAAAAGCAGCCGTGTTCCACACTCAAGTCTGAAAGGTGTTACATAGATCAAGCTTGCAATAATCATTTCCTAAGAGCTCACCACCCACCCTGCTGTGTAGAACCGAACCTAGTAAATTGAAACCGATTGGATGCAGAATCCAACGGCATAGGAGAGTATGTGTTTGCGAATCAGGGGAAGTGGACTATTGCATTGTGAGGTACATAATGGGAAAAGGGAAATCTGCAATTCAACCAGTGGTAACTTACCATACACATTAAGTCACATTCAATCCTGTTTCAGTTCCTGTAAGCTTTTCTATGGAAGGAGTCCCCCTTATAGTGCATGATAGTGATTACAATACTGTTATTAGCTGATGGTTTTGTTGTGTATAGGTTTGAACCATTGATGTCTACACACGTGTATAATTTGATTTGTTTTTGTTCTGTTTTTGCTGACCTAATGGCTGTCATAAAACTGTCCGTGTGATGCAGAATGCAGGGAAATCCCCCTCCTGGAGTGCAACTGAGAATGCCACGCTCACGCCCTCCTCTTGGTAGGTGTAAAGCTGCTGTCTACCCTTGGAAGGTTCCCTCCTGACAGGGTTGGCGGGAAGCCCAGACTGAGGAGTGTTTCTATTATCTATATCGCTTGTTTCTTTTGCCTGTCTGTGTGAAACTGTGTGAAACTGTCTCAAGGAGGTTTTTGGATGAGAACTAAAGGTGTTTATCTAACTTTGGCGGGAACTGGTGGGAAGCCTGTAAAAGAGGCTGTTTGAAAGTTGGGGGGTCAGTTCCCGTATTGCTTGTGATCACTTAGAATGCCAACTCAATAAAGAACTTGAAAAGTTACTTTTGGCCTGGACTTTACTGGTTCCTTACAGTAGGCAAAGTTAACTTGTAAGAATAACACAAAAGATCAGGCGTGAACATTGAACGTAACATGATTTTATCAACTGATTAACTGTAAACTTTTGAAATAACTATGTACATGTGGACCACTGAATCATGTGAAATTGGGGAGCAATGAGGAATGCAACCACAGCCATGTCACTCAGTGGTCAAGCCTGCCGTAAAGGAACCTTGCCAGAGCCTCTCTCACCGCTTTACCTTCAGTGAGGTTGTTCTCATCATGCAGTGCATTCTCCCTTCCTTCCTGGGGTGGGAGAACAATGTCCCAGTGCTCCTCCATGTCTGTGAGGAGTGGACCAGGCCTCCTCTCACTTTCTGGAGGATCATGCCCATTGCTCTTATAAATATTGTGGAGCACAACGCAAGCCCTGACAAGTCCATTTATGCTCTTGGGCAGAACCTGCTACAGGGCCAGGAGGGACTTCCACCTTGCCTTCAGTCTCCTGAAAGCACGCTCCACCACACACCTGACCCATGACAGTCGGTTGAACTTCTGTCATCAGGCATTGTTGGTTGGAGCATATGGCTTCATTCGCAAGGACAACAGGGGGAACAGCAACACCATCCAGAACCATTGTTGGAGCCACTTGGAAAAAGGTCCCTCTGTCCATTGTGTGGGTGAAGTGGCACCCACAGAGTATATGGGCATCATGACTCTTTCCCGGTGACCAATCTCAATGGCGTAGAAGCATCCCTTGTGGTCACAGGTGGCCATGAGGACAATTGAGGCAAATTTCTTCCTGTTGAAATACTCCCCTGCAGAGTCTGATGGATTACGGATGGGGATGTGGCATTTGTTGACAGCCCCAATGCACTGTGGGAAGCCCAGCTGGCCGAATCCCGCCATCACCTGTTGTGAGAATGTAAGCAGAGATTACAGGAAATCTTGCTATCAGAAGAACCTTATTTCATTGGAGAAGCTCTGGATTATAAATCAAGGACAACCCATTGCTTGAACAGTCTTTTTTTGTTCATTGTGTGGTTCCCAGTGTTAAATGGATTCATATGCCAATTCCAGAACCACCCATGCACACACTTGGGAAACAATGGCCACCTGCTCATACACACATGATGGGAGCAGTGAAATAGTCATTGGGGCCAGTTTTGCATTCAATGTATGAGCATGGTACGGCAGTTGCCACAAGGTTGGCCATGACACCTCCAGCCGAAAATGGGCTGTGTACATGTATGGAAAAAGATAGCATCTGTGGTGTCAGGAGCCCGTAAACACAGCTTGATAATCACACCTGAAAGTGGGGTGTTGGCGTTTGGACAGCCTACCTGCTCAATTGGATCTGTGAATTTAACCACCCTGCAGAAGAGTGTGATGCTCATTCAATCCAGCTGGCTAGAAGGAAAAACCTGGTGGAACAGCCACGTCTTGCAGACCCTGTGGGATTCTGATAGTTCCCGTAGGGCTCTGACATCACTCGGAAGCTTGTTCCACCAGGCTGGAAGCCAGCCGGACGTCTCTCAGGCCGGGATCTTCAAGAGAGGTGCCTTTGAGGGCAATATGGGGAGATAAGGTCTCAAAGATATGAGGGTTCAACACCACTCACGGAACTCCTCTGGCAGCCAGTGCAGTTCTTTAAGGACCAGTAAGCATAGCCCTGTTTGAGAAAATCAAATATTAATAGAAACAAATCTCCTACTTACTGGCAGGCCTGATATGCTTCCTGAGCTGACAGTATTTTAATTTGAGACTCTCCTACTACAGTAGTTCATTGATTATTAGTTACCATGTATTAGTATGGAGGCAGAAGAATCCATTATGTCTGTCAAAGGATTTAATGTAAGACTCATCTGGAAGCCCAATGACATTTTGCAGCATTCTGGGCTGATGGATAAATAAATTGTCTGTGTTCAAGACAGCTGGGTGAACATGGAATAAAAAAAGAGGAACTTTAAGTTGCCAGCAGCCCTAGGGCCAGGCTAGAGGCTACAGAGTGTTCGTGGCTATTACAAGGATGACAACAACATTTTGAAGTCACTTTAAATTGCCACAAGGGCCCAGAGGTGGAGTTGCTAACCTCCAGGTGGTGGCTAGAGATCTCCTGCGATCTCCATACTATAGAGATCTGTTCTCCTGGAGAAAACAGCTGCATTGGAATGTGGACTCTATGGCACTATGCGTTAGGTCTTGGACCCTGAATCAATAAACAAACTCTGTGTTGTTGATCAGCGGCATTTATTGGAAGGCAAGGAAGCACCCAGCTTGTTAAAGCAACTTCTGGTGAACCTGGCTAAGAGCAGTGGCTAAGAGCAGGTGCACTCTGATCTGGAGGAACCGGGTTTGATTCCCAGCTCTGCCACTTGAGTTGTGGAGGCTTCTCTGGGGAATTCAGATTAGCCTGTACACTCCCACACACGCCAGCTGGGTGACCTTGGACTAGTCACAGCTTCTCGGAGCTCTCTCAGCTCCACCTACCTCACAGGGTGTTTGTTGTGAGGGAGGAAGGGCAAGGAAATTGTAAGCCCCTTTGAGTCTCCTACAGGAGAGAAAGGGGGGATATAAATCCAAACTCTTCTTCTTCTTCTCTCTCTTTCTCTTCTTCTTCTCTCTCTTTCTCTTTCTTCTTCTTCTCTTCTTCTTTCCTTCTCTCTCTCTCTCTTCTCTTCTTCTTCTTCTTCTTCTTCTTCTTCTTCTTCTTCTTCTTCTTCTTCTTCTTCTTCTTCTTCTTCTTCTTCTTCTTCTTCTTCTTTTGCTATCCCCTTTATTCAGAAGTAATCCCCCCTAATGTTTTCCCAGAGAATGTGGGAGAGAGATATTCTGGAGCACAGAGCCTAGCGACAGATAGAGATAAAGCCACCTGGCCTCCTGCCCCCACAGGACAATGGAAACGTCCTGTTTCCCATGAGCCTGGAGGTGTCAGAGGTAAGCCTATTTATCTACATAGCATGTGAAGCCATAAAGAAAAGACCAAGGAAAGATTGTCCCATTTACAGCAGTGGTAACATATAGCAGGCTGATTACATATATCTTGTAGCGATTGCATTGAAGTAGGAATGCATCTCAATCAAGCAGGTGGAATCCATGACACTCTGCCCTGCTGAAGTCCCTGCCCTTTCCACATGTCCTTTGGTCTCCCTCCTGGGCTCTAAAATTAGCCCCCACGACAGTTTTACCATCTTCAACATTGCCTGATCGCTGATACCATCCATTTTCGGGCAATGCTGGCCCTCCTGGCCTTTGGGTTGGGCGCCATCTGTGCATGCCTCTGGGCATGTATTTTTATTTGTAATTTTTGGAATTGCTGCTATAATGTATTTTAATGAATTTTAATGTTTTATTGTTATATTGTAATTATGAGACCTTATATTGTATTTGTTTTATGTCTCATTGTACACCGCCCAGAGCCCTTTGGGGGTTGGGCGGTTTATTAAGTCTAATAAAATAATAATAATAATAATAAAATTAAGGAATAGGGTGAGGAACTTTAAGCAGAAGAAGACTATGTCTAATGTCAGCTTGTTCCTCAAGAAGATCGATAACATGTGCGTTAAATAGAATATAAGGAATTTAATTTAATATAATTTGGGATTTATATGCCACCTGTCCCAGGGTGGTTTTCAACGTCTAATATGCAAAGCAATACAATATAAATAGATTAAAGCCACCATTTAAAAATAAATGTAAGAGTAAGATTAAAATAACATCACTATAAATTTAAAATCTAGATATCAGGCCCCCTTCCCCCTCAGTACTCTTTGCCCCAGAGTGGATAGATAATGACCAGATGATGGGCCCTCCCCCTCCCTGGAGGTGGGCTTGGAAGAGTTCTTATCACAAAATTGCAAGCACTTTGTAGGAATGCCCTCTTTTGGGTGGGACTCTGGAGCCCCCCAGAATTACAGTTTGTCTCTAGACTACAGTTTCCCTGCAGACAAGGGAGGCTTTGGGAGGTAGGCACTATGGCCTGGTACCCCTGAGGTTCTTGTGCTCTCCAGGCTCTATCCACAAATCTCTAGGAGTTTCACAGTGTGGATCTGGCAACCCTACCCCCATCCCCCGGTGATGCCTGGGGGGGGGGTCCCAGCAACCCTACGCTGGGAAATGTAGTATGGCGGTAGGATAGAAACAGGAAGTATATGCGTGGAGGTTTGGTTTGGACTTTGTTTTTGCTGAGTGTTGTAGCAGTGTTGTTGTTATGCCTGTTTAAGATGTGTAATAACTTTATCTTTGGAACTTAAATTGAACTTGCTTGGTACAACAGAAAACATACCACAGAAACCTCAACTGATGAATAGATATGGCCCAGATTGCATTCATCCAAGAGTTCTTAAAGAGCTCAAGCATGAAATTGCTGATCTTCTCACTTTAATATGCAACTTATCCCTGAAATCGGCCTCCATCCCTAAAGACTGGAAGATGGCCAATGTCACACCAATCTTTAAGAAAGGGTCTGGGGGGAACCAGGAAATTGCAGGCCAGTCAGTTTGACATCTGTTCCTGGTAAATTAGTAGAATCTATCAGGAAGAGTCTGCATGGCTTTTGCAGAGGCAAGTCCTGTCTTACAAACTTACTAGAGTTCTTTGAGGGTGTAAACAGGCATGTGGATAAGGGGGAACCAGTGGACATTGTCTACTTGGATTTCCAAAAGGCTTTTGACAAAGTTCCTCACCAGAGACTATTGAGAAAACTCAGCAATGAAGGAATAAGAGGGGAAGTCCTCCTATGGATTAAAAACTGGTTGAGAAACAGGAAGCAAAGAGTGGGTGTAAATGGGAAATTCTCTCAATGGAGAGATGTAGGGAGTGGTGTCCCCCAAGGATCCGTTTTGGGACCAGTGCTCTTTAACCTATTCATAAATGACCTGGAAGTAGGGGTGGGTAGCGTGGTGGCCAAGTTTGCAGATGATACCAAATTATGTAGGGTGGTGAGAACCACAAAGGATTGCGAAGAGGTCCAAGCGGATCTTGATAAATTAGGTGATTGGGCTAAGAAATGGCAAATGCAGTTCAATGTAGCAAAATGTAAAGTGATGCACATAGGGGCAAAAAATCCAAACTTCACATACACGCTACAAGGGTCAGTGCTATCAGTCACAGACCAGGAAAGGGATTTTGGCGTCTTAGTTGATAGTTCCATGGGAGATGTCAACTCAATGCATTGGCAGCTGTGAAAAAGGCAAACTCTATGCTGGGGATAATTAGGGAAGGAGTTGATAATAAAACTGCAAGGATTGGTCATGTCCTTCTATAAAGCACACACGGATGCGGTAGCGACTTGGGAGTACTGTAGGTTCAGTTCTGGTCGCCACATCTCGAAAAGGATATCGAAGAGATAGAAAAAGTGCAGAGAAGGGCAACGAGGATGGTTGAAGGATTGGAGCACCTTCCTTATGAGGAGAGGCTGCAGCGTTTGGGACTCTTTAGTTTGGAGAGGAGACGTCTGAGGGGGGATATGATTGAAGTCTATAAAAGTATGCATGGGGTAGAAAATGTTGACAGAGAGAAAAATTTCTCTCTTTCTCACAATACTAGAACCAGGGGGGCATTCATTGAAAATGCTGGGGAAGAATTAGGACTAATAAAAGGAAACACTTCTTCACGCAACGTGTGATTGGTGTTTGGAATATGCTGCCACAGGAGGTGGTGATGGCCACTAACCTGGATAGCTTTAAAAGGGGCTTGGACAGATTTATGGAGGAGAAGTCAATCTATGGTTACCAATCTCGATCCTCTTTGATCTCAGATTGCAAATGCCTTAGCAGACCAGGTGCTCAGGAGCAGCAGCAGCAGAAGGCCATTGCTTTCACATCCTTCATGTGAGCTCCCAAAGGCACCTGGTGGGCCACTGCGAGTAGCAGAGTGCTGGACTAGATGGACTCTGGTCTGATCCAGCTGGCTTGTTCTTATGTTCTTATGTTCTTTTTTGCATGCAGGGTAACTGAACTCTGTTGTCTGGAGATCAGGTCTAATTCTCGGTGATCTCTATGCTTCACCTGGAGGTTGGCAACCCTTCTTCCAGGTGGGGCCTGAAGATCTTCCAGAATTACAACTGATCCCCAGAACAGAGAGATCAGTTCCCGGGGGGGGGGGGGCGCAACTGCTTTGGAGGATGAACTGCATGGCATTATTCCCTGATGAGCCAGTGGTGTAAGGGTCTGGTACTCCAGTCAATGACAAGACTCAAGAAAGGTTCAAGAGCTTTAATCAGAACTGTGTCAGCCCAACAGCCAGGTAGCTGAATCTGAGATCCAAGCTCCCTGGCCCCAGTATATACCTTAAGGTTACAGTTTGGTTCAACCCATAAAGCCCCCCAAATCAGCATCAGAAAGACACAGAAAGGCAGTACTGCAGATTCATTGTTTTGGGAAAGGCGAGTTACTCCCTGTGAAAGAAAGATAAGAAGTACTCGGTGAGCTCTATTGAACTAGTTACATGCAAACGAAGGAAAGAGGCTCCATGGCCTTGGGGAAATGGAATGCCCAGATGTTGCTGGTCTGGAGACGTGCGCTTTGGCAGGCCCATCATGGGACGGCCTAACATTCTGTTCCCTCTAAGGCCCCCTCCCACCTGGCTGGTCAGGGTGCGCCTTGTGGAAAGCCTTTATTAAACGGGGCGCACACACGTGCGAATTGGGACCCCATTCATTCAACCCAGGGGGCAAGTTAGTCCAGGCCACCAAGTGTTGGAGATGGCCACGGTGCAGGTGGGAGTCCAAGATGCTGGCGACTTCGTGGTGGAGTTTGCCCTTCACCAGGTGGGGCTCTGGGGATGGCGGTGTTGGATGCCACTTGTCGTCCGGAACGACTTTCTTTAAGAGGCTGGAATAAAAGACAGGGTGCACACCACGTAAGTTCTTAGGCAGTTCAAGTTCCATTGCCACCGGGTTGATGACCCAGATCACCTTAAAAGGGCCAATGATCCTATGTCCCTGTTTGCGAGTGCTGGGCACCCCCCTCAAGTTTTTTGTGGAGACATACGCCAAGTCCCCCACTGAGTAAGGCATGAGATGGCACTTGCGATCCGCAAACTTTTTGTAATCCTCTTTGGCCTTGTGCAGCATGAGTTTTGGATGCTCGCCACCCATTCCTGGAGATCTCCCGGTTCAGGCGGGAGATCTCCTGTCAAGGGGAACGGTTTGTGTTCCCAGCCAGAGACGATGTGGAAAGGGGTTTTGCCTGCACTTGAATGCACGGAGTTGTTGTACGCGAACTCTGGATAATGCAAGAGCCCCACCCAATTGTCATTGTGATGGTTCACAATGAACCCCATTTGTGCGTTTGGTTTGGTGGTAAGCAGAGGAGAGGCCCTGTTCCACTCCCAACAGTTTCAAAAACTGCCTCCAAAACAGGGAGATGAATTGACTGACCCGGTTGGAGATTATCTTACGCGGGGCGGCGTGCAGGCAGTAGACATGTTGGATGAACAATATCGCCAGTTTCTGGGCAGAGGGGAAGCTGCTGCAAGGAGCGAAATGGGCCTGTTTTAGAAAACAAGTCTACCACCACCCAAATGACAGTCTTCCCCTGGCTTGCGGGGAGATCGGTGATGAAGTCCATGGAGATCACCTGCCAGGGCGCCTCTGGGGAGGGCAGGGGTTGGAGGAGGCCCGGTTGTTTGCCTGGGATGTGCTTAGGCATGGCACAGATGGGGCAGTTTTTCACATAGGCCTCCACATCCTTGCAGAGGGACAGCCCCCAGAACTGCCGGTGGGCCAGGTGGAGAGTTTTGATGAAGCCAAAATGGCCCACCAGCTTGACATCATGGCAGCCAGCAAGGACCCTGGGGCAGAGGGGGTCCGGGACGAACAGTCTGTCCCCCTTCCACCATAAACCCTCCTCCTCTAAGAGGGCCTCCCCCTTCATGAAGGCGGAGGGGAGCGAAGCGGAGAGCGAGTGAATCTCCTCCTTTAGCGAGAGAGGGAGAGGCAGTTTAGGAGGGGGCTGAGTGTTGCAACATGCCTTATTGCGCATGACCACTTGGAGACCCAACTGGTGGGGGGAGAAGATCGTGCGCGAAGGGCAGTCTGGGCATCGCCCTGGCTGGGTTGGAGGGACAGGGCATCAGCGAGGAAGTTGTGTTTGCCCGGGAAAAAATGGAGAGTGAAGTTGAAGCTTACGAAAAAGTCCGCCCACTGAGCTGCTTTGCATTCACCTTGCTAGGGGCGGTGGAGATGGCTTGCCCAGCTGTTGCTGGTCTGGAAACGTGCGCTCTGGCAGGCCGATAATGGTGCAGCCTGACAAGTGGTGGGATTCAGCCGGTTTGCACCACTTCGGCAGAACCAGTTCCTAAATAGTGCTTGCAATCAAACAGTTTTAAATTATTTGAATCTCACCACCGGAACCGGTTGTTAAATTATATGAATCCTACCATTGCTGAGGGCCCTTCCTTCTCCAAATCCAGCTCTCTATAAGATCCATGCATCCCCCAATCTCCATGGATTTCTCAACCCAGAATTGGCAACTCTTATTATGTTACAGCGAATTGCCAGTAACAATAAGTGATTTCAGCTCAGCAACTTAATGAGGCGCAGGAAGCAGGCGTTTCTTCAAAGCAGGAAGGATTTTATTGCAAGTGATTTCTTGGCACAGCTCAACATGGCTGTGCATCAGCCCCTTTTATACCTTTCCCAGTAACCCAGAAAGGGGGTGTAGGGCAGTCCCACCCCCATAGTGCAAAACCCAGGAAGGGGGGCAGTCTCCTTCCATCTAATACAGAGAAAATATCCTAGAACACCAAAGGGAGAAAACAATCTCTTTGCACATGCTGATGAGATCAAATCCCAGAAGAAAAGCTTGCAACTTCTTGCCTGAGGTGGTTCCTTGGGAGTGTTAGACAAACACAAGTTTAAATGATCCAATGAATTCTTGGACCCTGAAAGTAAGGATGTGAACAGTCCAATGAGCTTCTGGATCCTGAGAGTAAAACTTCAAACAATCCAATAGCAAAACAGGGTGACATCTTCCAACGGCTGGGTGACCCTTGGAGTTGCCTAACAACCAGATTCTATTAGCAAGTCCAAAGAGATTAGATTGTTCTTATCAAAGGGTTCGGCTGGGCGTTGGTCTAAGCTTCATTTCAGAATAACTTCCCTGGTTCTTTAATATCAGACCTTAACTGGCTATTGCTTCTATTCTCAGACACAAATTTCAAAAATAACATTTCTAACTTAAACATTAGGAAAACCTTAAAGGATAAACACACATACTTATACTTATAGGCAGGACTGTACATCTACCTACTGGCAGGGCTCGCTTAAAACTAATAGAACCTTAACCTAGCTGAAGAACCTTATTAAACTAAAATCCTAAACTGCAGGCATAAACTTAACTAAGAGGAGCTTTTACTACATCCTAGAATGACACAAACACAAGGGAAATCATATAGCATTGGCACAATCATGCATATACATTCTTTGTGAACCTTATGAAGGCTTCTGAACCACACAGGCCTCTGTATCCGGGCAGGGAGCCAGTGTAGCCAGGCAACCTGACTTCAGGAAAATATTTTGTTTATTTTCCCATCGGTAACAATTATGCCTATGATTTTATGGGTGTGAATTTGTTGAGCAGCTTTTGATTTCATCTGTATCAAACGCTTTTTGAGATGGTGATGAAAAGTAGTTACAAACCCACACAAGAGAGAAATTCTCACCCTTCTGAATATGGCTCAGTGTCCCTGGGAAAGTGCATGGCAAATCCCATCTTCAAGCCTGGAGCTGTGACTTACACCAGCTGAGTACCCCCCCCCCCCGGTAATGTTAATCTTTTTTCCTCTCATAGAATGGACATTTTTAAAACCTGTTAATTTATTTCATTTCATTTATTTCATCCCATTTCTATACTGCCCTCCCCCGAAGGGCTCAGTGGGAAGTATGTCCCCACTGTTTAGAGTGGGAAGTATGTTCATCTCTGACCCATGCACATTTACAAGGGATTCATCTGGCTTCATGTGCTTTTTTTTGCCACATCTGTCAGCTAAAACAGAAATCCCGACGCAAAATGTAGTGCTCTGGAAAATTGTGTGAGTTTGTCACACTCCCTGGAGGGCTTTGGGCCCATAAAGCAATGAATGGCGGATAATGAGACATAAATATAGTACTTCCATCTGTGACAGATAATCTTGCTGTCCTATTCATGTAATGTAAAGAATAACTTTGACGTTTTTCTACAGCCCAGCAATCTGGAATTTCAAAAGTCTGGGCGGGGGCTATGGGTGGGGGAGGCAGCTTCCTTAAAAATGAAAAAGAGACAATGAGTTTGGCAATTTTAAAAAATTCCTTGGTGAATAAAATGGGACCCATCTTTAGAACTGTTTCTTAACCACATATATTGGCAAACACAACAGGGTAGAACAGCGTTTATTCAAAAGAAGTGGTTTTTTAAAGGCTTTCTGTTACTATTTGAAAATGCAAGCAAATTTGAAAGCTGATCAGATGAAGCCAGATCTGTTTTTTTTTAAATCTTGAACACTATCATTCAGCAGGTGTAAATTGTCTTTTTCATGGCATTAAAACATGATGCTGAGTTTGCACGCAGTAGCGTGAGCTCTACGTTTATCTTTCACTTGTTTTTTAGTTTTGTTTTAGTACTTTTGCAGGAACTTTCAGCATGGTTAGCTCAGGTTCCCATGGAACACTACCATAAAGGCACAGAAAAATAATTACTACTGACAGGGTCCCGGTGTTTTAAGTTGGGAAATGCAGAGACAAGAGGTGCTGAGTTGAGGAGGGGACAGAGATTTGGAGAGCCTTGGCCCAGCTGGATGTTTGGTGAGCTCAGAAACTGGGACAGACAGTGCAAAGGTGAAGGTGGAGATGGCCAGCTGTGGGGCACTGACGGACCTGACAAGAGGCCAGAATTCCAGGGGTGCTGCAGGAGGTGAAGCCAGGCACAAAATGGCTGTCACAGCATACCTTCAGTCTCACACCAAAAACCCTTGTGTTGTATTGGAAGCTGCTGCTAAAGCAACATTTTTAGAAAGCTGCACAGCCAGCGAACTTGCCAGTGGCAGATCAGATGCCTGACTGAACAAAAGGCCCACCTGGCCCTGGCCACATTCAAAAAACACTTGATGGGCATCAGGTAAGGTGCTGGTGGGCACCGTATTGGGGAGCACTGGCAGGGATCCCTCATCTTTCTGAGCCTGCCGGCACCTTCCGAATTCTGATACAGTGTGGTAGGCACTCTGCCTCAAAATGGCTGCCTCAGCTTACTTTCAGTCCCACTGTGAAGATCCTTGTATTGTGATAGCAGCTGCTGCCAGAGCAACATTCTGTATAAATCAGCACAGCCAGTCAGAACCCTTCCTGCCCATTTGGCTCTGCCCATTCCTAAAATCACTTGGCAAGCAGCAGGAGAAGTGTTGGCGGGCACCTGCCATATAGTTTAGAATTTGTTTAAAAACTGAGGGTATTTTAATATATAGACAGAAATAGAACACTTTGAATCAGATGTGATGATACTAGCATGGGTCACAGAGTCCTTCTTTCCCTTACAACTCATAGTGAAGGCTGCTGCAGCATTGCATGTGCAATAAAGGCACATGCAAAAGCCTCCCCTGTAGACTTCAAACACCTGGCAGTGGCAAAGCACCCAGGCCCAATGCTCCAGGTTTGGCTTTAATAAAGCTGTCAAGGTTGACGTGTCTGGGATTTGTGCCTCCTCCCCCGGCCCCTCCCCAGCCTCACACATCAAGCAAGTAGTGTGGATTATGCAGAGAAGCTTTCTTTTGTGTCTGGCTTGGGAGCCTTGGCATGCCTCAGATTCCCTTTCTATAGCCTTGAATGCCCCCACTCTCACTGCCTCAAAGGGATAAACACCTTAACAAAGCTGTTGAATGGGCACCCTAAATGATTCTGGCAGGCACAAACCTGATCACAAATGAGAGAGAAGCATTTTTCCTTCCCACCTATTTTCTCTTCCCCCTCCCCGCATCTGAAGCTTCATCTTGATCCATGCTCAGACAGGAGCTTAAGGCTCTCCACTGAAGGCTTGAGGTTCCTTAAATTTACATGTACCAAGCCACCAATTGCAGCCACTGTTACAAAGCTGTCTCTATTTCCCAAATGCATTCAGGGGTTTTCTCAGGCTGTTATGTTAGTACCACCGAAACAGATGCATATTTTTTTCTGGCTCTAGTTGGGCATCTCCATTTCTCTGCCTAGATGAATTATGATTGGTCATCTACTAGTTCAGTTAGTGATTCATATACAAACTACTGATCATGTTATTTCTATTGGATTATGATCCACATATATCTTTGGTTTTATTTCCATCTTTTCTAAATTGATCAATAAGGTTTTCAAAATCAAGCACATCTTATTCTTGAATATGATTGATGTCTATCAGAGTAAAATGTATAGTCCTTTACTTTTGCATTTTTTACGTGCCATGAATCCACTAGATTCGATAGTTTCACATATGAAAACACATTTTTGGGAGGTTTGCCTCCTTTGACTTTTTTTTAATCTGTTCTTATTAGGATCTACAACCGCGTTCATATCTGCAATTGTAATCACTTCACCTTCTTGAAAGTCCAATATTGATTGGAAAAGTTTTTCAAAAAAAATTCTTTAAAATGGTTGGGTGCATATACATTTTCAATCATGTAAGTTTTGTCATCAGGCAATTTAATTTTCAATACATAAATCTGCCATCCAAATCTTTAATTCCATCAAGAACTGTTATCTGCTGGTTTCTTAAATAAATGACTACTCTTTTTTAAAAATGAGAATATACACATAATTTCAATTTTTTATTGTTCAGTATATGTTGGTGTTTGTCTTTTATATGCAGTTCTTGTATATTTATGATGGTCTCTATCTTGATTTTGCAGTCGATTAATTTTTTTGTTATCTTTGAAGGGGAATTCAATCCATTTACATTAACTGATAAAATCTTCATTTTACTTTTTAGGCATGAGCACCACAGCTTGGTCCAGTTTTTCTTCTTAGTTTGTTGACCCTTTTAGCTTGTCAACTAGTATGTTCTTAATAGGGTCTTTCTTCAGGCTTGATGGTGAGCTGCTATCCTGGGTGGTACTTTCTGTGAAGCTTTATGAGTATTTCTCACCCGTAATTTGTTCTGCTAGCTGTTGTGCTTGCTTCAGTGTTGAGATTATTTTCTGACTGGTGGGTAAAATAACCTCTAGAGCAAAAGGGATCCTCCAATAGCATTTTATTTCTCTCTTTAGCAAGATCTGCTGTGGGAAATTAAATTCATTTATTTTCCTCAATAATGTATTTGATTGGTCTTGAAATATTTTTCTGTGCTGCCTACCGCCAGAGGATCTTCCTGAGGTTTCTTCAATATCTTTTTTAATGCACACATTTACCAGAACATCTCTTGGAACTTCATTCTTATATGCAAATTTTGGGTTGATTCTATATATTTGCTCAATCTTTAGGAGTTTTTCATTCATTTTTAAGTAGTTTTGTTTCAGTTTATGGAAATCTTCTAAATCTGATTTTCCAAATTGTTCAGGGATTCCTCTGAACCACTGATAATTACTTCTTCCTTGGATTTCTAGGACTTCAATTCTGTCCTCTGCTTTTTGCAACCATTTTTCTTGATCTTTTATTTTGATGATTTCTTGAGTATTTTCTTGTGTATTTTTCTTAATTCCCACAAATTCTTTTACAATATCTGATTTCACGTTTTTCAGTTCTTTTGTGTTTTGCTCTGATTGTGTTTTGCTCTGATACTTAGGCAGGACACTGGTGAGGTGACATAAACATCTTCTAAATAAATAATAAATAAATCTTAGATTACACCACTGTTTTGCAATTTAAGCTGAATATATCCTAGAACATGGTGGTGAATGTGGCTTGGGGAACAGGACTGGGTTCTGAGAGACCCAGCTCAGATCCCCACTTGGCCCTGGAAGATGGCCACTGACTCTCAGCCCAACCTATCTTCCATGGCGTCATCTGGGAACAAATGCCCTGGCAGTCGCCATCCAGTCATGTGAGGGGTGGGGGGTGGCAGGTGCCAGCTGGGTCCTTGTGCCCAGCCTCTCCTGCTGCCTGGCAGGCTCAAAGCTGGTGAGTGCAGCCCCGGCATGGGTGCCACACTGCAGGAGATGCTGGGTGCAAGGACCCGACCATTGACCGGCAACTCCCTCCCTCCCTGCCAGGGCACCACTCGCTGGCCAAGCTGCCTGCTGCAGCCACAGGCCTCCTGCCCTCCATGGCTTCCATGGTGTGGGAACTGTCCTCGGGCCTGATAAGGAGGCTGGGGATGTCAAGAGGCCTGTGGCTGCGGCAGGCAGCTAGACCGGTGAGGGGCCCCTCAGCAGGTGGCTCAGGCGCAAGATTTGCATTTTGCTGGAAAGACATGAAGATTTTCTGATCTACACCACTGTTTGCTCATCCCGTTTCTTCCCCTTGACTCTCAGCATTTATTTTAGGTGTTGCCTGCTGTGCCTCTGGGTCCCTTTGGGCTGGCCATCAATATCCACCATATGTCCATCACCTTTTAATTCCTCTCCAAATAGGCACCGAGCACTGAGGCAAAGGATGGAGGCCTCTGGCGTTGATACTGTGAAGCTGTAATAGGTTTTGAATCATTGGGCTGCCATTCTGCAAAGTGATGTTCCTTTTGCCTTTACCTGCACAGGACACCTGGACCTTGGCCAGTGCTGGGATTCAAATAATTTAACAACTGATTGTTTACAAGCACCATTTTAACAACCAGTTCTGCTGAAGTGGTGCGAACTGGCTGAATCCCACCACTGGCCTTGGTGTACAAAATGCAAAGCATGAGATTAGCCGGCAATTTTGGGCAGGAATATTGGATCCAAAAATGGAGACACAGGTGGTTTTGAATTGCTTTTTGGTGCTCGCAGTAGCATAGTTCAAATTACTGCTGCTGCAATTGAACAGGAGCTCACCGGCCCTCTAGTCAATTAACTGGGCACTCAGCACTTAGAGCAGCAAGAACTGGCTGTTACAAAACCCAGGGGAGAGGGGAAATCATCATTCCTGGTATACTCCTATCAGACACTTTTGTGTAGAAGGCAGACATCGATAACACAGTGCCCCTTCCTTCCCTGTGCCTTGGGTCTGCCTTTCCTTAGGGCCCTTGATGGCAAATGGGTATTTTCAAAAGAAATGCAGATTAGAGGGGGTAGAACAGAACCTCTACCCATGGACCACCCGAAGCAGTTGGGAAGAGCTCCATTTTAGGGAGCTGCTATGTCAGATCTTCCTCATGTTCTCAGGAAGCCCAATCCAAAGCTCAGGGTCAGTCAGCTACAAAGCTCAAGGATGAAAAATGATGTTTGTTACTGACCAGAGTGGAGGACCTGCTAACATCAGTGGTGTACTACCCACGGGGACATGTGGGGTCACATGTCTACAGGTGCTGGCCATTTGATCATTGGGCGGGCGTGTGGCACGAGCCCGACCCACCCGGCTGAGTGTCACCCCGGTCGCCCTTCAGCCACAGCCCCCGTGCCTCACCCAGCTGCACCTGCACCTGCACCTGCCTTTCTGACTATGTGGGCCCCCGCCAGGGCCCTCTACTGCCCCCACCATCCCCAGCAGGCTCATGGCTGTAGCCAACCCAGCCCAGCCCAACATGGCTTCTCTGGCTGGCCGATGCTGCCTCCTGCTGCTGCTGCAAAGCCCAGGTAGGTGGGTGGGCAGGCAGCAAAGTTGCTGGGCCCTGTGGCACCAGCAAGCCAGCAGCACAGCTACACTCACTCACTTGCCCACCCATGCCCCCACCCTCAAAAGGCCCTGCCCCCTCTCCGCCCCCTTCTAACCCTGTGCCCGGCTGGCAGTGTTGGTGGTGAAGTGATGCTGCTGGATCAAAGGGCCCCTGTGCCCTCCTCACCTCCTTCTCTGCCCCACGGTCTCAGGAAGGGGCCACACCCAGCCTCTGCCTGGAGGGCCCCCTTCTCTGGCGGAGCTTCGGAGCCGGGGAGCAGCAGCAGGCAGCAGCTTCCCTGTCTTGCTTTGCCTGGCCCCTGTGGCTGATGCCTGCCTGCTTCTCCAGCGCACCAGTGGGAGGTGGGGGGGGATTGGGGTGGCCGTGGCCCATCCAGCTGCTGCCCCGCAGAGAGCCTAGGCGAGCCAGGCCCCGGCCCAAAAGCTGCCACAATCTGCAGGTACCTGCCAGAACACTAGAGTTTCAGGGAGTAAAGTTGTAGGCTAGTCTTTCCCCTCACATCTATTTTTCTAGCAACTCAATTCAGACAGTGTGGGGGAGCACAGAGGTTGGGTTAACCCACCATCTGGAATTGCTGGGGGGAGGGCGTAAAACTCAGATTTTGCTCCAGGCTCCATTTCCCCTAGATATGCCTCTGGCTAATATAATCCCTGCTGTGATGATGGGAGCTTCCTGGCGAATGTGTGTGGGTAAAGCAGCGCCACACAAGGCCAGGCCGGGCACCTGGTGTTTGGCAAATAAGACCAACATGTAATCCAGAAGGAAATAGTAGGTGGGACTTAGCAGGTGTGCCCAGAAAGAGTGCCTCCGTAGTTATACGAAGACAGGTGGCTTAGAGTCATCCTGAAGGATGCTCAGTAATGGCAGAAGCCCAGGTGTCCACGTTAGTTCAGTGGAGGGAATTATATCATTTCTTTACTGAGGACCAAAATACACAATGCACCCAATACAGGTGGGTCACAGGTGTCCACCAGACTTGCAGTCAGGTGTTGTCAGGTCCCCTGGTCTGTTCAAGAAAAGCACTCTTGTGTGAGTGAAAGTCTTTGTCCAGAAACGGCAGTCCAACGGAAGATGTGGCATCAGACCTTTATTGACAGAACTGGCAAACCTCCCCAACCCCCCCCCCCATCAGATAGGAAAGAGGACTCGCTTCCCTACCCTCAGCCACACCACCTTTCCCAAAGAAACCGGACTTTTCCCTCTCAGCAGGAAAGGAATGTGTCTGGCCTCTCCTTATCATATTCTACTCCAGTGGTGGCGAACCTTTGGCACTCCAGATGTTATGGACTGCAATTCCCATCAGCCCCTGCCAGCATGGCCAATTGGCCATGCTGGTGAAACTGATGAAGTATTGACAGTCCATAACATCTGGAGATATAAGGTCCTCATGAACTACTCCATCCAAACCAACACAAGGAATAACTCCAGCTATATCATGAGAACAACAGGCTGTGGATTGCCATGACTGCATTGGAGGTAGGAGGGGGGAACACAACCACACCCATCTCCCACCAGGAGGGGAATTGTGGTCAGCCGCAATATATGACTGCGCACAACATGCAGGCATGCATTCTGGGCAGTTCACCTGAAACAACAGTTTTTTGCTTGATGCTGTGAGGGGGGAAAGGGAAGATTTTGGTTTCTCTTCTATCCCGAATGCCTCCCATCCATTTGTGATGGACACAAGGAGAAATGGAGCTGGAGCTGGAGAAAAGAGACATTTCAGGTAAGAGGGAAACCTCCTCCTCCTTTGCTTTAACTAAGCTAACCAGCTTTGCTAAAGGTAAACTGCCCAGACGTCTATTCACCTGGGACCCCAGCTGAGCATTCCCCAGCCTGTGATCATGTGGTTGGAACCGGGTTTGATTCCCAGCTCTGCCGCCTGAGCTGTGGAGGCTTCTCTGGGGAATTCAGATTAGCCTGTACGCTCCCACACACGCCAGCTGGGTGACCTTGGGCTAGTCACAGCTTCTCGGGGCTCTCTGAGCCCCACCTACCTCACAGGGTGTTTGTTGTGAGGGGGGAAGGGCAAGGAGATTGTAAGCCCCTTTGAGTCTCCTACAGGAGAGAAAGGGGGGATATAAATCCAAACTCCTCCTGCTCCTGCTCCTGCTCCTGCTCCTGCTCCTGCTCCTGCTCCTGCTCCTGCTCCTGCTCCTGCTCCTGCTCCTGCTCCTGCTCCTGCTCCTCCTCCTCCTCCTCCTCCTCCTCCTCCTCCTCCTTCTTCTTCTTCTTCTTCTTCTTCTTCTTCTTCTTCTTCTTCTTCTTCTTCTTCTTCTTCTTCTTCTTCTTCTTCTTCTTCTTCTTCTTCTTCTTCTTCTTCTTCTTCTTCTTCTTCTTCTTGTGCCCTCAATCCTTCCATCTTCGTCCTTTCTCCAGCAGGTAACAAAACTGCTAGAACAAACTGCAGAGGGAAAAAAGCAGGTGCTGGGGGCGGGGCTGAGGTCAGCACATCCCACAAGGTGCCAAAATTAAGCACATTTATGCACACAAAGCTGATCTGAATAGCTGAAGTTGCTGGACTTGTTTTTTTCTTTTTAAAGTGTACAATTTAAGCCCGCATATGCTGTCAAATTATGAGACTTATTTGGGGCCAGGCATTCTGCAACGGGTATATTAATTCATCAGGGAGAGCAGCGGGGTGGGATTGAGATTGTTTAATCAAGCTGAGTAGTTGACGGTAAGATGACACACTGCTGCAATATAAATATATTAAATTAAAGCACCATTACTTAATAGTAGCACGGTGCCTGGGCACATTTAATTATGCACCCAACGGCCCGGCTCTTTTGCTGTGGTGCTTAGAGGATTACTGTAGCTATGATTCAAACAGTCACTCATTTTTTTGTGTAGCGCTCCAATAACATGCTATGCTTCCTGAAGACAAGAGGCAATAATGGTTTGATTCAGCAGGGCTCAAATGCTTGCTTAATCGCTCTGCAGCGGGCTTATCTAGTCAGACAAAGAGTCCCCCTTTCATGTCTGTTCAATTAGCGATAATAGTTGAGGCGTGATTCAGTCTCCCTCCGCCCGGCCCCTTCGCAACGGAACTTCCCTCAGCTGAGAGACCCTTGCCAAGGAGACAGCCCAGTGCACATCCGCCACTTTGTGTTGCTGCGGCTTTGGCACTGCTGGGCCCTTGAAAGGCAGGATACAATCAGCTCAGAGACAATAGCTGGATTTTCATATTTAGTGGGACAGGGTGTTGGGAATTTTAATGTCTGGGGCTGCAAACTCAACGGCAGCAACCTTTGCCTGACCTTCCCTTGGCTTCAGCGCTGCAACAAGCAGGAAGGCTCTAATTCTGGGAATTCTGGGTGGTGAAAAGAAAAAAGCGGCAGATCTTCCGAACATTTATTCATTAGAAAGAAAATCCAGGTGTCGCACCTGACAACAAATGGTTTCCCATGAGCCATTTACTCATGTTTCTTGGGACAGCTTCTGGCCCACATCTGAGTCCTTGTTGACCAGAGGAACCTATCTCAGGTCTTCTCCTCCAGCCCTGCACCCTATTTAAACAAACTAAGGAACACATCCCCTCTAATAAGTTTGCATGCTTTCTTTGGTCTGTCCTGAATCTACTGCCAGTAGGCTTGTTGACTCTGGGTGGGGAAATTCCTACAGATTTGGGAATGGTGGGGTTGGGGAGGTGAGAGACCTTAGTGGTGTGATGCTACGCAGATCATCCTCCAAAGCAGCCATTTTCTCCCTGGAGATCATTTGCAATTCAGGGAGATCTCCAGGCCCCAGGGTTGGCAAGCCTAACTTCTAATCTCCTTCTTGAGTAGGATAAGATTTGTTCAGATGGAAATGGGACCAAGAACACCGGACTGAGCATGTACAGACTGGGTCCTCAGGCTGTTGCCTGAAGGAAGGCTCATCAATGTAGGTGAGTCCACATGCACGGGGCTGTGTGCTTGTAGACTCTGGCCATATGATCTTGCCCGCAGGTGCTGAAACAAGGGTGAACAGTTGGCTTGGATAGAAATGTGGGACCCATTTGTGGGACCAAAATTGTTATTTGTTCCAATTTTATTGTGTTTTATCATGTTTTATCTATTGTATACCATCCAGAGCCCTCCGCGGGTGGGCTGTCTATTAAATCATCATCATCACCATCATCATCACCACCACCACCACCACCACCACCACCACCACCACCACCACCACAACAACAACAACAACAACAAAACTTTCATCAGTATTTCAAGCAGCAAACTTCTTCTGCTTCTTCCCCAGTGGGAGGAAATTCAAAGGATTTTTGTGCAAATATCAGGCCCAAGCAAGGTTACTTCAGAGTTTTCTGCTTCTTATCAGCTCTCTGACTATTGCTCTTGCCTCAGTCAGGGACCCATCCAAATGTCAGAGCCGCAGTGGAAAATTGCCACTCATCCATTCATTTAATTGTGACAATTACTGATCACACAGTGGCCATCCAGAAAGAACATAATTGCTTTATAATGTTTTGGTAGGAGATGAAATGGGTCATTAGCATGACCAGCAAAAGCATTCCAGATAGCACTGAAAACATGAAGGGGCATTCAAAAGACAAAGGCCTGGCCTTTCTCCAAGCCTGCTGTCAAACCTCAGATCTGGAAATCATGCAAACTGTAGATTTGTTCTAAAGCCTTTATTTCAGAGCGTGAGTAACATAGTCAAAAGAGGAATCTGGCGATTCCTGCTCAAACCCCTTACCTCTATTTTGTTGCCTCCTCCCACCTAGCCAAACAGCTCCTACTCCCCTCTACAAACTACAAAGCATTCACTACAAAGCATTGCAAGCCTGGGAACAGTTCACATCTTCCTTTGATAAGTTCTGTGTCTGGTATACCCTGGGGCACCGAGGGGAAAATGCCAGGCTTTCGCCCCACATCAGAGGATGGTACACCGCCTCCCCTACCTGCCACACCCTTCCTCCCCCTACCTGCCCTACCTGCCATTTGGCACTGACAGGCTCAGTCCTGACATTCCACCCCCTTTAAGACTTTCTCCGCCCCTGGATGGTCAGGGTAAGTTTGGTGGAAAGCAAGGATGTAGGTAAGGGTGGGGGGGTTCTCGGGTTCAACCCCCCCATTCATGTCCGAAGCTCCGCCCACCCGTTTGTGGGTTTTTAAAACATTGTAGTTTTTTTTGGTTCTTGGCCTGCAGGGGGTGCATTGTTTAGGATAGCAGCACCAAACTTTCAGGGATTTTGGGTGCTGTGTGGTTTGTTCCAATTTTCAGGGATTGTTTTGGGGGAATCTCCTGATGATATTACCCAGGTTTGGTGAGGTTTGGTTTAGGGGGTCCAAATTTATGGACTCCCAAAGGGTGTGTCCCCATCCTCCATTGTTTCCAATGGAAGGTAATAGATGGGGCTACACCTTTGAGGGTCAATAACTTTGGACCCCCTGAACCAAACTTCACCAAACCTGGCAGGTATCATCAGGAGAGTCTCTTATTGATATCACCTAGGTTTTGTGAAGTTTGGTCCAGGGGGTCCAAAGCTATAGACTCCCAAAGGGGGTGCCCATCTCCCATTGTTTCCAAAGGGAGCTAATAGAAGATTGGGGCTACACCTTTGAAGGTCCATAACTTTGGACCCCCAGAACCAAACTTCACCAAACCTGGGTGGTATCATTAGAGACGATCCTACCTAAAGATAACCCTAAAAAAAGTTTGGGTGCTGCTAGCTTAACAATTGCACCCCTGACAGCAGGCACCCCCCAAATTTCCCCAGATTCTCCTTTTAAATCCACCCCCTTCGGCATGGATTTAAAGGGAGAATCTGAGGTCCTCAGTTTAGAAGAAGAAGAGTTTGGATTTATATCCTCCCATTCTCTCCTGTAGGAGACTCAAAGGAGCTTACAATCTCCTTGACCTTCCCCGCTCACAACAAACACCCTGTGAGGTGGGTGGGGCTGAGGGAGCTCTGAAAAGCTGTGACTAGCCCAAGGTCACCCAGCTGGCCTGTAGGCACTTGCACAGGCTAATCTGAATTCCCCAGATAAGCCTCCACAGCTCAAGTGGCAGAGCTGGGAATCAAACCCAGTTCCTCCAGATTAGAATGCACCTGCTCTTAACCCCTATGCCACATTGAAAGTGATCCTGTTGAAAGTGATGCTGTCCACCCCCAAACAGCATCACTTTCAATGTTGTTTAACTGGGGACCCCAGATTCTCCCTTTAAGGTGGATTTAAAAGGAGAATTTGGGCTCTCTAAACACCATTGAAAGTGATGCTGTTTGGGGGTGGATTCCAGCATCACAGCGGCGGCCCGGGGGGGGGGGGCGCAAAACTCAGATTTTGCACTGGGCTCCATTTTCTCTCTATGCCTCTGCCCAGAGGGGAGGGCAGAAGGAACTGCCAGCTGGGAGCCCAGCTGGTGGGGGGCAGGGGAGGGCAGGGTGGGGGAGTGTGCCGTCCCCGACCTTGGAGAGCTGCTTTTATAAGCGCTAGGCTGGGGGCAGGGCTTGGAGAGCCGTGATCATGCCCTAGGGGCGGGTGGGGGTGTGCCCCCCCATAAAAATGTATACCTACGTCCCTGGTGGAAAGCTTTCACTAAAGGGGGGGCTTGCACATGTTCTGAGTCAACCCATTCTGTGTACCCGGCTGGGAAATGGGTCCAGTAAATCAAGTACTGCAGGCAGTTGCAATGCACTCTAGAGTCCAGGATCGCTTCCACTTCATGGTGCGGCTCCCCCAGCATGCAGATCAGAGCAGGCACCTCCACCCAGGGATGCCAGTCATCCGGGGGGCACCTTCTTGAGGAGGCTGCAATGAAAACAGGGTGTGTGGATCTCAAATTCTTAGGCAACTGTAGCTCGGCAATCACATTGTTAATCACCCTAAGCACAGGAAAAGGTCCAATACATTTCTGCCCCAGCTTCCTACACCCCTGCAACCCCCTCAAGTTCCTGGTAGACAAATACATCCAATCCCCCACTGCGAGAGTGTTGGGGAGCCATTTCTTATCAGCTTGCCACTTGTGCCCCAGTTTAGCCTTCTCCAGCACCTTTTGCATGGGACCCCACGCTTGCCGGATAGACTGCACCCATTCCTGGAGCTCCACCGGCCCCTGTTCCACCTCCCCCAGGAACAGAAAGGGTTAGCCAACTGGCCTGAAATGACCTCAAAGGGGTTTTTTCCTGTGCTACTATGCACTGCGTTGTTGTATGCAAATTTGGTGAAGGGGAGCAAGTCCACCCAATTAATGTAATACCACAGATATTGTTCCAGGGTAGCATTTGTGCATTCACTTTGCCCATCTGTTGCTGCATGGTATGCTGAGGAAAGGGCTTGCTCTGTGCCTAGCAGCTTGAGGAAATGGCGCCAGAACTGCAAGACGAACTGGTTGTCTCGGTCTGAAATTATTTTGTCGGGGGCAGCGTGGAGCCTATAAATGTGAGTCACAAACATTTGGGCCAGTTTGCTTTCTGTCGGGAATGTGGTGTGTGGGATAAAACAAGCCTGTTTTGAAAACAAGACCACAACCATCCAAATCACAGACTTCCCTTTGCTGGATGGGAGATCAGTGATGAAATCCATGGAGATCACTTTCCAGGGAGCAGAAGGCACCGGGAGGGGTTGGAGGAGGCCAGGCACCTTCCCCTGCACCCGCTTGGCAGTCGCATACATGGAACACCCCTTGACATACGCCTCCCACACACGCCAGCTGGGTGATCTTGGGCTAGTCACAGCTTCTCAGAGCTCTCTCAGCCCCACCTACCTCACAGGGTATTTGTTGTGAGCGGGTAAGGGCAAGGAGATTGTAAGCCCCTTTGAGTCTCCTACAGGAGAGAAAGGGGGGATATAAATCCAAACTCCTCCTCCTCCTCCTTCTCCTCCTCCTCCTCTTCTTCTTCTCCTCCCTCATCCCCCCTCAAAGTTCACCACCAGAACTGCCTGTGAGCCAAATGCAACATTTTCACAAACCCAAAGTGCCCCACTGAATTAATGTCGTGGGTCCCCCGCAATGCGAGGAGGCATGCACTTGGGGGCACATAAAGCCAATCCCCCTTCCACCAGAACTTGCTCCATTTCTCTAGCTGGTCGCTGCCCTCCCCGGAGGGTCCCGGGAGGTCTCCCACCTCCTTCAAGGCACCCTCCAGGGACATGGGCAAGAAGGGGGGATCGGTGTAGTAGCAGGAGATCTCCAGATACTGCCTGGAGGATAGCATCCCTAGCTGCTGGCCTGGGCCCAGCCTGGCAACCAAATGTTGTGATGCTTAGGGCATCTGCCACTCCTCCATTACCCTCTTGGCCCCTGCCCAAACGTACTCATCCCATCATTCTTTCTGGTTGGCATTAACAACCTGCCTGGTTTTATGAGTCTCTATGAGTTTTCAAATCTTTCTGAAACTATGTAGTGAAGGCATTGCCTTCTGACAGCACTGGACCACTCCTGGCCCCGGAGGACTCACGGCTGCTCAGTCTGCTTGAGGCCTCTGAAGCACAAGGCTCCACCCGGCCTCGCTTTTGACACTCTTCTCAGACCAGGAGCTGTCAGGATGCTGTAGATTCTGGTGCTTGGAAGTTTGGGATTAGGAATGGGAAAATGATTTCCAATAACCCTTTCCCATCCACAGTAGCACTGTTTGACGGGATCATGGGCCCCACAAAGAAAGCTTTGGCCTCTCACATGACAGATTTTTTTTAAATTCCCCTTCTGAAAATAAAACAATTGATATCCAAAATACACTTATTGGATGCAAACATGTAAGTGGATCAATGTGTATTTAATACAACCATATGCAATGGCCAAGCTAAGCAAGCATTGCTAAGTTTGAACACAAGAAGTCAGTCAGCATTGAGTCGGATTCTTGTCCAAACAGACTGCAGTAGATAAGGGATGGCAGAGGAAAACAAACTTGTCCATTATTGTGGTCAGAAATACTATAGTTTAGCTGAGCCCACTTTTAGATGAATCCTCTGAAACAATGGCTGGGGTGGGGTGGGGGGAAACCCACTGAATTCAAAAGGAGACAGCCTTCGACAATTGTGACTTAGTGCCATAAACATAACCGTAATACTGGTTCTGGTGGGTTTTCCGGACTGTGTGGCCGTGGTCTGGTGGATCTTGTTCCTAACATTTCATCTGCATCTGTGGCTGGCATCTTCAGAGGTGTAACACAGAGGGAAGTGTAACAGATAGATGCCAGCCACAGATGCAGGCTAAACGTTAGGAACAAGATCCACTCAGGTCATCCTGGCTACACAACCAAACTCCCACCAAAGCTTCAGATGAAAATATCAACATTGAAAGCCTTCGACAATAACTGTGATATTTTGGTTATAATTTTTCTGACATTTTTAAAAAAATAGAACAGCCTTAATATCAGAAAGGCTACTTGGAAGTCACAGGACAAGCTTCCTATATGTATAACTAGCGGGCCCGACCACGCGTTGCTGTGGCAATTGTCCTTCTCATCTCAGTCTGCAACCCACACAGATGTCCATGCAGGTCCAATGAGCCGCAGCATAGCCTTTTGGGGTGGTCAAATGGAATCCCTCTTTCCCTTTTCCATTTTTCGTTATATGAATTGCTTTGTCTTGTTTTTTTTAGCATAAAGGTAACCCTTTGCTTTTTTACTGTGACGGAACTGTCCAGAGTCGCGAGAATCCCGCTGTCCATGAGGCTGGTTGACACGCACAGTCCCTGGCTTGGGGAAGGCAGAACTGGGGCAAGCAGGCTATCCCAGTCAGGCAGCCAGAGGGCTGGGTGGTGAGTAGCTCAGATCGAGGAGCCAGCTCCCTAGGTGCCACGGGAACCACGATGCAAAAGCCCGGAGCCAGTGAGTGTTGGTTCGCCCCCACCCCGCGGATTTTCTTAGAAGAAAAAGACAAACTCCAGCTCGCTTTTAGTAAAAGAGAGCTGTGGTGAATATGGGTGAGGAAGTGGGAAAGTGGTGGTTGGATGTGAGGGAGGGCAGAGTGAGGTGTGTGAGGATGAGCTGGATGTGTGTTGTGTGGTAGCAGTGGGTGAGGCACAGAGAGTGAAAGTTACCTGCGTGTGAGGGGGAGAACCCCACCTGACGTCTCACACCGCAAAGTGTGTATGTGTTTCACTTCCAATCGTATTACCTAACCGTATTGCCTATTTACTGTTTTCACTGCTCATCTCTGCCCATCTGCACGAACATCCTAAGCCCTCATCCCAAGCCCTCAGGCCTCAGACAGACAGGCTGCACGGACATTCTAAGGGTGACAGTTGAACACAGCCAGCTTCATGGCCTGGTGTGCCAGGGAAAAGATGTTTTACCTGGCTCAGGTATGGACTTTTGGTGATTTGAAGGTCCGATTACCTGCCTGCAACAGGGAGGGACGTCCTGTGAAAATTTTGGGGCAATCCGTCCAGCAGCTTCTGAGGGAGACCATCAGGGACAAACACACTGTTAGATTTATATATATATATATATATATATATATATATATATATATATATATATATATATATATATATATATATATATATATATATATATATAAGTGTGTATATATATATATATATATATATATATATATATATATATATATATATATTTCAAAAGCAAAGGTGAAAAAAGACCCAAATGCAGCATGTCCCAAATGCATGTGGCTGAGTAAGAACATAAGCACAAGCCAGCTGGATCAGACCAGAGTCCATCTAGTCCAGCACTCTGCTATTCACAATGGCCCACCAGGTGCCTTTGGGAGCTCACAAGCAGGATGTGAAAGCAATGGCCTTCTGGTGCTGCTGCTCCTGAGCACCTGGTCTGCTAAGGCATCTCAGATCAAGGAGTAGCCCCTGCCCAGAAACTCCCAGGTAACTGGAACAACCTAGCGGTTTTGAGGACTCACCCCATGGGGTTTTTGCCTTGTTTGATGCACCGCTACAAAATGAACTGGCTGTTATGTCTTTGTGGGAAGACAGCTGCCCAGTTGGTACAGCCTTGGTCAAGCTGTGGCAGGACCATTTACAAAAGAATGACCACGAGTGAGCACTTGGTAGCAGAGACAGTACTGTGGTCATAGTCTGTGCATTGTTCCATTGCACAGCAAAATAGCTATCCCAGGAAGGTAGGAACAACATAATGCCCATTGTCGGCACTGTCATGTTGTCTTATTTCTGTTGTGTGCCTGCATGCCTTCTTCAGCTGAAGTGATATTGGCAACATGTTGTTTTCCCTTTTTTACATTTTTGGTGAGGTATCTGCTAAGCTACAAAGACTCAATGTGAGAATACAAAGCTTTATAGCTTACAAGATAGGTAACTCTTTAGTTTGGAGAGGAGACGTCTGAGAGGGGATATGATTGAAGTCTATAAAATTATGCATGGGGTAGAAAATGTTGGCAGAGAGAAATTTTTCTCTCTTTCTCACAATACTAGAACCAGGGGGCATTCATTGAAAATGCTGGGGGGAAGAATTAGGACTAATAAAAGGAAACACTTCTTCACGCAACGTGTGATTGGTATTTGGAATATGCTGCCACAGGAGGTGGTGATGGCCACTAACCTGGATAAAAGGTTAAAAGGGGCTTGGACAGATTTATGGAGGAGAAGTCGATCTATGGCTACCAATCTTGATCCTTCTTGATCTCAGATTGCAAATGCCTTAGCAGACCAGGTGCTCGGGAGCAGCAGCAGCAGCAGAAGGCCATTGCTTTCACATCCTGCATGTGAGCTCCCAAAGGCACCTGGTGGGCCACTGCGAGTAGCAGAGAGCTGGACTAGATGGACTCTGGTCTGATCCAGCAGGCTTGTTTTTATGTTCTTAAACTGAAAATAAAAAGGGAAAAACAACATTTTGCTATAATCAGCAGGCACAACTAAGTTCATTTGTGTGTTTTAGTCATTGAAATGGCGCCCAGCCATGATGCCAGAAGAAGGAATATCTATGGGAAAGGATCAGATAATGGTGAGTGGCATGGAGAATCAAACTGAAGCTACAGAAAATAGCAGACAAAAGAACCATTGCCTTCTGAAACGCTTTGTTTTTCCATGCTTATGAGAACCAAAAAAGCCAAAACAGTTCATTTCCAAATGTTTTCAATGTTCAATGTGGAAAGGACCTCTGACTGAGTTGGTCAGATTTCCCACCTTTTCACTGAGCTGTTTCAGAAGGTAGTAAGAGATGATTTAAACTCTATTGCTCAGCCCTATGACTCCACAAAAGATGAAAGAAACCTGTTGTTTAACAAATTCCCTCTTATCAAGGCACTAAAAAGTAATGAGGCAGGTTCAACAAATAGAAGTAAAATTTATTTCACAGATTGTTAGGTCTTGAACCTTAAGCCAATACATGGACTCTGTAGTGTTGATCAGTAGAGTTTATTCATGAGGCATCGAAGCACCGAAGCTTGGCAAAGCCAGTTCTGGTAAACCTGACCTTTGCCATCCCCTTTATCCCATTACATTTCCCTGCATGGACAGTCCCAGAATCGGCCGAGACGACGGCGCAGAGCTGCACCGTCGTCAGAGCGACTTACCAGTTCTGCAGCCCTCTGGCACGTCGCCGAGGCCAGGGGACACGCCCCTCTGCCCTGCGCGATTACTCCAGGGGCGCAGGGCAAAGGGGGCATGTTCCCAGGCCTCGGCGACGCGCCGGAGGGCCGCAGGACTGGTGAGTCGCCCAGTGGGGGGGGGGAAGGTGCCGGAAGCCACTGCCGTTCGCATGGCAGCGGCTCCAAGCCGGTGTTTCCCAACAACCTCGCTTGCCGAGTGAGGTTGGGAAACACTGAAAACCAGCGCCCGATGCGAGGCGGTAGCGAAGGCGGCAACGACTGCACAGCAGCTGCGCCCCCTAACGGAAATAGCTCCCACAGGGGATGGCGTTTTTGCCGTCCCCAGAGCGCCATAAACCACCCATGCGGAAAGGGCCAGAGAGAGAACCCCCTCCCTCTCCTAGTCATCCTGTTCCTTCCTTGTTCCTAGGAAGTTTGTTTGCCATTCTGATATGCAAAGATCATGTTTTCAGACAAACCTGCACTTTAGGTTCTCTTTTGATGTGCAGTCCATCCCAGCCCCATTCACTGTGGCATCCAGGATACATGTGCTCTTCAACTAAGCATGTGGTAAGAGTACACATACTCAGTGGCATGGGAAGTGTTGAGCAGGCATTTGTACACATGTGCTCCCTTTGTACACATGTGCTCCCTTGCTCCAGCATGCCCATGAAGTAAAAGTGATGGCTGTAACTTCAAAAAGATTCTGGCAAGAAGCTCTGAAGCTTTACACAAAACATCGGACCATCAGCCCAGAAACCGGTAAGGGGGGGGGGGCGTTCTCCCCCAGTTGCTCTAAATCCAGGGATTCGTTGTTAGGTGACTGTTATTTCTGCTGCCATCCAGATGGTTCTGGAATGTGCTGGCCTTAACTCTTGGCGAGGGTCACTTTTCTCTCTTTCAAGCAACTTATGACATTAATTCATCCTGACTTGCTCTCCATCCTCACCACCAACTTTGCACACTCCAGCCAACTCTTGGAGAATCATTCATCATTCAATTTAAAACACAAACAGTTGCACAAAGAAGCTCTCTTGTCAGTGTTGGGGTTTTTTCCACTGACATGATGGAGGGCTAGATGCAGGGAAGTTGCTGCGGGAGAGATACTACCATAGATCATCCAGGAAGTCAAGTCATTAGGATAAATGGTTCATTAGAAAAGAGAAGAACAAAATGATCTCCATTTTCATTATGCTTGTCTGAGATGTGAAGCATAATTCGGGAGGGTCTGTCAAGGAATGATGCTCCAGGCTCAGCATTATCTTTAAAGTTCTTCAGACTGAGGCGGTGGGATGTCCAAGTGGAACATTCCAGACCACTGGAGGGAGGTTTACCTACATTAAAAATTTCTGCCTGCATCTGAGTATAAACAAGCATTATTACAAGGGAAGGGAGGCAGCTTTTCTCACTGGTATGCTATTATTCTCCCATAGAGACAACCATGCAAAGCTCAGGGATTACGCCCCTGCCCGGACCTAGGCCCGTGACCATTCACTTTGCATCGCTGGGTCCCACTCCAAATAAATCTCCTGATCTATGGGTTGCGTGAGCCAAGTGGACGCACACCGCCCCACCGCCTTGGACCCCCAGCATGGCCGCTTGAGAGGGGACCCAAGTGTAGGGTGATCCCATGCTCTCCCCACCGCTGGTGCTTCACGCGGCACCCAAGGGAGGATCGTGTCGGTCAAGGATGAGGGCATCCTTCTCATCTCCTGAGTCCAGGTCACAGGGCTCCTCATCCTTCTCCAGGACTTGCCCCGTTCCCTCATCAGGTTCACCAGTGAGGGACCCGCTAGTCGTTCCATCCTTTCCGGCCATGGATCCGAGCGCGGGTCAAACTGGGAGATCCTGTTTAATGTCAGACTCTCGAATGTGGAAATAACAGAGACCGTAGGAAAGTCCTAAAGCAGTTTATTTCTTGCAATGCATAGATAACAATAGAAAGCAGGATCTGAGCTCAGATCCAGGACCTATATCCTTCAATCCCCACCCCCCCACCCCGTTTCACCTCACACCAAATGTCCCTTACAGTTTCTACAACATTTGCACTACAGAGCTTCAAAGAACCTGGGAACCGTTCATACCTTCTTGCAGATGAGCTGGCACCAGAAGGTTGCCAGGAAGAGAAGAGGGAAACAGGAAAGAATTTCCAGGAAAACATTTGCAATTCCCACACAGCAAGACATCTAGGCACTAACAGGCATGGTCCTGACACTAAGTTTGCCCTTTTGGTCTCTCCAATCCATCCCCCCCCTCACCCTTTTTTCGTATCTGTCCCTTTGCCTCATAAAGCAGGAGTCCATATAGGAATTTTTAATTTTTTAAAAAAGTATAAAAAGTATAAAAAGTATAAAAAATACAGTATTTGCTCAAATGCAAAACTCTTTTCCCTCCACAGGAGCGATGATTTTTCCTTCTGCCCACAAGTGCCATGAGAAAACCTTTCCTTCTAAAATTCCTAACTGTAATTTTCAGGGCTTACCGAGCAGCCATCCCACTGATTTTAATAATGCAGTAGTATAATATGTTTTCTCTGTCTCTTACAATAAACCCTCAAAAGAAAGGATTATTTTCTGCTCAGTATGGACAGAGGATGTTGAAAGAAAAAAACCCTAAAACACAAAACCTTTTCCTTTGCTGTCAGAAAGGCATCAGATGCCTGGGTTCTTTATAAGGTGGACAAATAAAAAGAAGTATATAACAATATATAATTGGCTAAGGGTTTTGAATGAACCAACAACAAACCCTTAGCCAATTACCATGCAGAATGCACTGAGTTCAAAGCCCTGTGTGTCCTGCACCCCCATTGGCCATTGCTGGGTCCACGGAGCAGCCATGGCAAAGCCTTTCCCTCACCCACCATCTGCACCTCCCTAAAAGGCCAGCCAGGCACCCGAGCGCCAGACTGAGCCTTCCCCCACCCATCCCCGCCAACCCCTTAAAGGCCAGCTGGGCGCCAGAGTGACCGGCAGAGCCGCCTGCCTCCCCCCCATCCCCACAACCAAGCTTCCCCGGCTCCTCCCCCACAAGCAGCCCGGCAGCCTCTTTCACCTCCCCCACCCCAAAAATCCCAATTCTACCCTCCCCACCCATCTTCTAACCCTCCCCCACCCAAAGTCTCACCTTGCCACTCTCCCCCACCCCAATACTAACCTACCAACCCTCCCCACCCTCATATTCACCTACCAATCCCCCCACCCCTAGCCACACCTTACAACCCCCCGCCACCTGAAACCTTACCTTTCAACCCTCCCCCACCTCAATAGTAATGTGCCAACCCTCCCCACACTCATGCTCTCCTGTCAAACTAGCCACCCCTTCCCCCCTCCCTCACTCCAAGCCTTACCTTTCAACCCTCCCCATGCCCCACCTTGCTACCCTGCCTCAACGGAACCCTCGCCTTTCTGACCGCCCTCACGTGAAGCCTTCTGTTCCACCCTCTTCCAATCTGCCACCCAACCCTGCCCTTTCAACCCTCCCACCACCCCAAGCCACTCTGTTCCATTCTCCCCCTCCCCCACCCCACCTTGCTGCCCTCCACACGCCGATCTACTCCTCTACTCCTCCCCCTCTCCTCACCTTCCTACTTACCCCATGCCACACTCTCCAACCTCTCCCACCCCTCAGCCACAGATGCTCACCCAGGTAAGTGTTGTATGGGTGGGGTGGGGGCTGCTACAACCCCCCTAAAGCCCATTGCTGGGGAGATGCTTCCTCTTCCACCCTTTGCTAGGGCCTATGGCCGTGGTGGCAAACCTTTGGCACTCCAGATGTTATGGACTACAATTCCCATCAGCCCCTGCCAGCATGGCCACCACTGGCCTATGGCATCTCCTGCGCAATGGGCTTTGCTGCTTGTTCATTTATTAGAACAATAAAGATTTGGCAAGGTAAAAATATAACAGGAAACTTGAAGCAGGTTGGTTATGGAGAATTGAAGTTAAGTTGATGGTGTTTTCGATACAAATTGGTTAATTCACTTTGGTTTAGCCCTTCTCAGTGGATACAGTGTCAGGCTTCTTTATATGGATGTTTAAATCTATATAAATAAAACTATTCCAACCATAAATGTTCAGTTTGGCTTCTTTTCCTTGAGAAGCGCTTTCAATTAACTTTCAATATAAGTTTGGGTGCTGTGTGGTTTCTGGGCTGTATGGCCGTGTTCTAGCAGCATTCTCTCCTGAGGTTTCGCCTGCATCTGTGGCTGGCAATTATCAGGAAGGTAGGAACAACATAATGCCCATTGTCGGCACTGTCATGTTGTCTTATTTCTGTTGTGTGCCTGCATGCCTTCTTCAGCTGAAGTGATATTGGCAACATGTTGTTTTCCCTTTTTTACATTTTTGGTGAGGTATCTGCTAAGCTACAAAGACTCAATGTGAGAATACAAAGCTTTATAGCAAGATAGGTAACTCTTTAGTTTGGAGAGAGGCGTCTGAGGGGGGGGATATGATTGAAGTCTATAAAATTATGCGTAGGGTGAAAATGTTGGCAGAGAAATTTTTTCTCTCTTTCTCCACAATACTAGAACCAAGGGGCATTCATTGAAAATGCTGGGGGAAAAGAATTAGGACTAATAGGAAACGCCTTCTTCAGCATAGCGTGTGATTGGTGTTTGGAGATATGTACCACAGAATTGGTGATGGCCACTAACCTGGATAGCTTTAAAAGGGAGCTTGAACAGATTTATGGAGGAGAAGTCGATCTATGGCTACCAATCTTGATCCTTCTTGATCTCAGATTGCGAATGCGCTTAGCAGACCAGGTGCTCTCGAGAACCTTGTAGCAACAGAAGGCCATTGAGCTCACATCCTGCATGTGGTAAAGGCACCTGGTGGGCCACTGCGGAAGTAGCAGAGAGCTGGACTAGATGGACTCTGGTCTGATCCAAGCAGGCTTGTTTTATGTTGTAAACTGAAAATAAGGGGAAAAACAACATTTTGCTATAATCAGCGAGACAACTAAAGTTCATTGTGTTTAGTCATTGAAGTAAAGCCCAGCCATGATGCCAGAAGAAGGAATATCTATGGGAAAGGATCAGATAATGGTGAGTGGCATGGAGAATCAAACTGAAGCTACAGAAAATAGCAGACAAAAGAACCATTGCCTTCTGAAACGCTTTGTTTTTCCATGCTTATGAGAACCAAAAAAGCCAAAACAGTTCATTTCCAAATGTTTTCAATGTTCAATGTGGAAAGGACCTCTGACTGAGTTGGTCAGATTTCCCACCTTTTCACTGAGCTGTTTCAGAAGGTAGTAAGAGATGATTTAAACTCTATTGCTCAGCCCTATGACTCCACAAAAGATGAAAGAAACCTGTTGTTTAACAAATTCCCTCTTATCAAGGCACTAAAAAGTAATGAGGCAGGTTCAACAAATAGAAATAAAATTTATTTCACAGATTGTTAGGTCTTGAACCTTAAGCCAATACATGGACTCTGTAGTGTTGATCAGTAGAGTTTATTCATGAGGCATCGAAGCACCGAAGCTTGGCAAAGCCAGTTCTGGTAAACCTGACCTTTGCCATCCCCTTTATCCCATTACATTTCCCTGCATGGACAGTCCCAGAATCGCGGCCGACGGCGGTACAGAGCCGTGCAAATGCGTCAGATGCGACTCTTCCAGTTCTGCAGCCCAGTCTGGCCGTCGCCCGAGGCCAGGGACACGCCCTCTGCCCTGCCGCGATTACTCCAGAGCAGGGCAAAGTGGCTATCGTTCCCAGGCGACGCCGGCCGGTAACAACGCAGAAGTTTACTAATTGAGTACTTGAGTGGGGAGGTGCCGGAAGCCACTGCCGTTAAGCATGGGCAGCGGCTCCAAGCCGGGTATGTTTCCATGACATAAACGCTTTGCCGAAAGTGAGGTTGGGAAAACACTGGCCAAAGGGGCATGATCGAGCGAGCGGCAGCGGCTGCACAGGCAGCTGCGCCTGTAAAAGCGAATAGCTCCCTGAGGGATGAAACGCATTTGCCGCCCCAGAGCCGCTCCGCCACCCATCGCGGAAAAGGGCCAGAGAGAGTACCCCCCTCCCTCTCCTAGTCATCCTGTTCCTTCCTTGTTCCTAGGAAGTTTGTTTGCCATTCTGATATGCAAAGATCATGTTTTCAGACAAACCTGCACTTTAGGTTCTCTTTTGATGTGCAGTCCATCCCAGCCCCATTCACTGTGGCATCCAGGATACATGTGCTCTTCAACTAAGCATGTGGTAAGAGTACATACTCGAGTGGCATTACGGGAAGTGTTGGGCAGGCATTTGTACGCATGTGCAAGCCGCTTTGTACACATGTGCTCCTCTAACCAACATGCCCATGAAGTAAAAAAGTGCGATGGCTGTAACTTCAAAAAGATTCTGGCAAGAAGCTCTGGAAGCTTATTAACGAAACATCGGACCATCAGCCGAGAAACCGGTAAAGAGCGTTCTCTGATTGCTCTAAATCCAGGGATTCTGGCTCGTTAGGTGACTATTATTTCTGCTGCCATCCAGGTGGTTCTGGAATGTGCTGGCCTTTAACTCTTTAAGAGGCCAGTCACTTTTCTCTCTTTCAAGCAACTTATGACATTAATTCATCCTGACTTGCTCTCCATCCTCACCACCAACTTTGCACACTCCAGCCAACTCTTGGAGAATCATTCATCATTCAATTTAAAACACAAACAGTTGCACAAAGAAGCTCTCTTGTCAGTGTTGGGGTTTTTTCCACTGACATGATGGAGGGCTAGATGCAGGGAAGTTGCTGCGGGAGAGATACTACCATAGATCATCCAGGAAGTCAAGTCATTAGGATAAATGGTTCATTAGAAAAGAGAAGAACAAAATGATCTCCATTTTCATTATGCTTGTCTGAGATGTGAAGCATAATTCGGGAGGGTCTGTCAAGGAATGATGCTCCAGGCTCAGCATTATCTTTAAAGTTCTTCAGACTGAGGCGGTGGGATGTCCAAGTGGAACATTCCAGACCACTGGAGGGAGGTTTACCTACATTAAAAATTTCTGCCTGCATCTGAGTATAAACAAGCATGCAAGGAAGGAGGCTTCGCTTTCTCACTGGTATGCTATTCTCCATAGAGACAACCGCGCCTCGCTCAGGGACCCACGCCCCTGCCCGGACCTAGGCCCGTGACCATTCACTTTGCATCGCTGGGTCCCACTCCAAATAAATCTCCTGATCTATGGAACAAAGGCTAGAGCCAAGTGGGAAGACACCGCCTTACCACCGCCTTGACACCGCAGTTTTAGCGGCTTGAGAGGGGACCCAGAAGTGTAAGGTGATCCATGCTTTCTCCCCGCTGGTGCTTCACGCGGCACCCAAGGGAGGATCGTGTCGGTCAAGGATGAGGGCATCCTTCTCATCTCCTGAGTCCAGGTCACAGGGCTCCTCATCCTTCTCCAGGACTTGCCCCGTTCCCCCATCAGGTTCTGGTCAGTGAGGACCAGGCTAATCGCTTCCATCGCTTTCGGCCATGGATCGGCGAAGCTGGTCAAACTGGGAGATCCTGTTTAATGTCAGACTCTCGAAGATGTGGAAATAACAGGGCAAGTAGAGAGATCCTAAAGCAGTTTATTTCTTGCAATGCATAGATCACAATACACATCAGCCTCTGAGCTCAGAGCCAGGCCCTATATCCTTCGATCCCCACCCCCCCACCCCGTTTCACCTCACACCAAATGTCCCTTACAGTTTCTACAACATTTTACTACAGAGCTTCAAAGAACCTGGGAACCGTTCATACCTTCTTGCAGATGAGCTGGCACCAGAAGATTTGCCAGGAAGAGAAGAGGAAACAGGAAAAAGAATTTCCAGGAAAACGACTGCAATTCCACACGAAAGCAGAGACATCTAGGCACTAACAGGCGTAGTCCTTGACACTAAGGTTTGCCTTTTGGTCTCTCCGGAAGTCCATCCCCTCACCCTTTTCATTAGATTCTGTCCCTTTGCCTCATAAAGCAGGAGTCCATATAGGAATTTTTAATTTTTTAAAAAAGTATAAAAAGTATAAAAAGTATAAAAAATACCGTATTTGCCAAATGCAAAACTCTTTTTCCCTCCACAGGAGCTTGATGATTTTTCCTTCTGCCTAAGCACAAGTGCCATGAGAAAACCTTTCCTTCTAAAATTCCTAACTGTAATTTTTCAGGGCTTGCCTGAGCAGCCATCCCACTGATTTTAATAATGCAGTAGTATAATATGTTTTCTCTGTCTCTTTACAATAAACCCTCAAAAGAAGAGGATTATTTTCTGCTGGGGCAATATGGACAGAGGATGTTGAAAGAAAAAAAAACCCTAAAACACAAAAAACCTTTTTTCCTTTGCTGGGTCAAGAGGCATCAGATGCCTGGAGTTCTTTATAAGGTGGACAACATAAGAAGTATATAACAATATATAATTGGCTATGGTTTTGAATGAACCAACAACAAACCCTTAGCCAATTTACCATACACAGGAATGCACTGAGTTCAAAGCCCTATTATTGTCCTGCTGCCCATTGGCCCATTGCTGGGTCCTACCGGAGCAGCCATGGCCAAGCCTTTCCCTCACCCACCATCTGCACCTCCCTAAAGGCCAGGGCCAGGCACCCGGCGCCAGACCCCAGGCCTTCCCCACCCATCCCGCCCAGCCAACCCCTTAAAGGCCAGCTTGGGCCAGCTGACCCGGCAGAGCCGCCTGCCTCCCCCCCCATCCCCACAACCAAGCTTCCCCGGCTCCTCCCCCACAAGCAGCCCGGCAGCCTCTTTCACCTCCCCCCCCCCCAAAACTCCCAGTCCTACCCTCCCCACCCATCTTCTAACCCTCCCCACCCAAAGTCTCAATTCCTTGCCACTCTCCCCACCCCAATGCCCCAACTCTACCTCTAAACCCTCCCACCCTCCTTATTCACCCTACCAATCCCCCCCCACCCCTAGCCACTGCCCACAACCCCCCATGCCACCTGAAACCTTTACGGCTCCAGCCCTCCCCCACACCTCAATAGTAATGTGCCAACCCTCCCATTTCACTCATGCTCTCCCTGTCAGAGCTATTACCCCTTCCCCTCCCACTCACTCCAAGCCCCACCTTTCAGCCCCTCCCCATGCCCCACCTTGCTGCCACACCTTGCCAGCAGGTGGACCCTCGCCTTTCTGACTGCCCTCACGTGAAGCCTTCTGTTCCACCCTCTTCCAATCTGCCACCCAACCCTGCCCTTTCAACCCCCCCACCACCCCAAGCCACCCTGTTCCATTCTCCCCCCCCCCCCAGTCCTTACCACCTGCTGCTGCCTCACCGCGCCCTGATCTGCACTCCTCTCTACTCCTCCTCCTCTCCCTCTAAATTCTTCCTGACTTTTACCCCATGCCACACTCTCCAACCTCTCCCACCCCTCAGCCACAGATGCTCACCCAGGTAAGTGTTGTATGGGTGGGGTGGGGGCTGCTACAACCCCCCTAAAGCCCATTGCTGGGGAGATGCTTCCTCTTCCACCCTTTGCTAGGGCCTATGGCCGTGGTGGCAAACCTTTGGCACTCCAGATGTTATGGACTACAATTCCCATCAGCCCCTGCCAGCATGGCCACCACTGGCCTATGGCATCTCCTGCGCAATGGGCTTTGCTGCTTGTTCATTTATTAGAACAATAAAGATTTGGCAAGGTAAAAATATAACAGGAAACTTGAAGCAGGTTGGTTATGGAGAATTGAAGTTAAGTTGATGGTGTTTTCGATACAAATTGGTTAATTCACTTTGGTTTAGCCCTTCTCAGTGGATACAGTGTCAGGCTTCTTTATATGGATGTTTAAATCTATATAAATAAAACTATTCCAACCATAAATGTTCAGTTTGGCTTCTTTTCCTTGAGAAGCGCTTTCAATTAACTTTCAATATAAGTTTGGGTGCTGTGTGGTTTCTGGGCTGTATGGCCGTGTTCTAGCAGCATTCTCTCCTGAGGTTTCGCCTGCATCTGTGGCTGGCAGATGCCAGCCACAGATGCAGGCGAAACATCAGGAGAGAATGCTGCTAGAACTCTTTCTTCATACTGTTTCCCTTCTAAACCACACAGCAATTCCATAGCTGATTCGAGCCGTGAAAGCCAGCCGACAATACATTAAATATAAGTTTGACTCAACAGTCTTTTCTCTCACACACTCCCAGACTCTCCCTTTCCCGGGGAAATGTCCTGGCCACAGGCTGAGTTCCAAAGAAGGATTTTTCTCCAAATTTTGACTCCTTGGCAGAAAATAAAAATCCTCTCCTTTTCTCTATTAAAAATATCACCACTCCAATAAGCCACCTCACTTGTTGTCCTGAGTGGGAATTTCCCTGAGAGAAACTTCAGTTGTCAGTGCCTGTGTTGACTTGGTGTGAGTGTATTGATTTTACCAGGGACTCAGGACAGATTGCCCTCATCTGACCATCCAGGCCCTCACTCTGAGACTTCCTCCGGTCATTACCTGGAAATGGAGAGCTTCACTCTCACACATCTGGATGCCCACCTGCTCTGGCTCCACAAAAACCTCTCTTCAACTTGACTCTCTCTTCAGTTCAAGCCAGTCAATCACACGGAGTTCTCTATTAACCGCTTGTGCGCCACATTCCACCTGCTTATGTGCAGCAAAGTGGTGGATTTCGTCACATCATCCCTCCCCCCAAAGGGGGAGTCATCTTATATTTGCATACAGCCGGGCGTCCACGAACCTTACCGAAAGGTGATTCGTTAGGAAAGATGCAATTATCAAATTTTAATAAAGGTAAAATAAGTGGTTGAATCCAATTAAAAAACACATTTTTGCACATGACATGTTTAAGGGGGCATCTTACAGTCAAGATTGCCTTTCTTTGGAGTAAATATGGCTTTTATACCACACCTTCCCCATGTGTTATTGTTTGAAGTAAATCAGGTGGATTCTTGGATCAGCACTTGAGCTGACCAAGGGATCTTCTAATGAGCTTTCTTTCTTTCTTTCTTTCTTTCTTTCTTTCTTTCTTTCTTTCTTTCTTTCTTTCTTTCTTTCTTTCTTTCTTTCTTTCTTTCTTTCTTTCTTTCTTTCTTTCTTTCTTTCTTTCTCCCCCTCCTCCACCCGTCACTCAAAGTGTTTGAGTTTAAACCATTAGTATGGCTGCTGGTTAAATGTCATTACATTGCTAATGGATCCATGGTGGAATAGGACACCCATTGTTCCATCTGCTGGGACTTGGGACATATAATACACATGTTTATTTCAGCTCTTGAGGCTGTACTAATGGATTCGGGATTTTTTTGTTAAGCAATCAGGATTGTTCCTAGCCCCTGCTGGTGAAAGATGCAAGTTATGTGACTTGTGTCAGGGGGCATCCATTGAAAATGCTGGGGGGAAGAATTAGGACTAATAAAAGGAAACACTTCTTCATGCAACGTGTGATTGGTGTTTTGGAATAATAACTAACCACAGAGGAGGTGGTGTGACCACTAACCTGGATAGCTTTAAAAGGGAGGCGGACAGATTTATGGGAGGAGAAGTTGGATTTATATGGCTACCAATCTCGATCCTCCCTTGATCTGAGATTGCAAATGCCTTAACAGACCAGGTGATCGGGAGCAACAGCATAGAAGGCCATTGCTTTCACATCCTGCATGTGAGTCTCCAAAGGCACCTGGTGGGCCACTGCGAGTAGCAGAGAGCTGGACTAGATGGACTCTGGTCTGATCCAGCTGGCTTGTTCTTATGTTCTTATGTTCTTATGTGTTTTCTTGCACTAATTGGCCTTTGTATCCTCACCAGAACTGCGGTAAAATTCTAAATGAAGGCACCTTTCTTTGTGTCTCTCTCTTGTTTGCTCTTTACCTTCCCAGCCAGTCTTCCTGCCCAGGTTCCACTTATGGGAGCTCAGATGGTTCCTACTCCCCTTTGACAGCATGGCACGGGTTGGCTCTGGGCCTGTCCAGGGTTCGATTCTGCCTGCCATTTTCAGCCTCATGTGTGATTTACCATCCGAGCACTCTCAGTTTGGGTTGGCTCCCAAAATCTGACAATCAGTCTGCATTTGGCACAGTTTGCTGGAGTCTTGTTTGGCAGTGGAATGAAAGGGCAATATTTTCTGTCAGTTTCAGGAGTTGGCACATTACTCCTAACTGCTCTCTGAATGATCTCGATCCACAGATCTCCAACCAAGCAAAACTTATATGTTTTGACTTTCAGATATTACCTAAAGCTAATGCCAGGAATGTGAAAAGTGTGTGGAGCAAAATCTCATAAAATCCAGAAATTGGAGACTGACTCACCTGCTTTACAATCTTAACATTATTGGTTTACTTGATTTAAAAATAATTTGGAAGGTTTTTTTCCTTTTTGATCCTATGTTTTTTTTCTTTTGGCCCTTTTTTTGCCTTTAATGTTAAAGTACATCATTAATATCAATCCAAATAGTAACCAAGATGGTCAAATCTGTACTTTTCATCAGCTAGAATGTGTTGATAGGATAGAGTTGCAAATTGCACAGAATTCTTCCAGCAGAAACCATCAGCCACTCACTCTCTCAAAGTCATCATGATAAATCACATACACGGGATTCAAGATACATAGCATAGGTTTTCAATAGTAGCATCTACAGGGGGATGCAGCAGAGGAGAAGGCTCCTAAGTCTTTAGCAATTTTATTGAAGTGGCATCTTCAGTTGGGGAAGCTTCCACCTTACATAATGGCATAGCTGCCTGAAACAGTGCGCAGGGCGAGCGCAATGGCTTGGCTCGCCTCCAGAAGTCACTTGAGTAGGTCACAGCGGGCACCTTCAGTGAGCCGCTCCCTTACAATTGCACCCCACCCTTTGAACTCCATGTGGAGTTGGGGGCAAACACATAGTTGAAAGCTGAACCGGTCAAAGTTCAACGGGGCTTGCCATGCCCTGATTTCCAGGCAGAGTTGGCAGGTCTGTTCAGTGCTAGGCTCAACTTGGCCAGGTCCAGCTTTGAACCACAGACTTTGAGCCTGCAGTTTCAAGCTCAACCCAGCCATGCTGACCCCAGCATTGAACTGAGAAATTGGTCTGACTAGTTCCAGTTCTATACTTTTGACTTTGAGTCCCCCTGCCCAGTTCCATCTGACTGGCACAGTTGTGTGGGAGGGAGGCAGCCCGCCGAACGCACCCTCATACTCAAATGGTGCCTGGGGCTCCAGCCCCCGCATGTCCCTCTCTTGTTATACCATTGCTGTCACATACTTGTCCGATGGAGAAGCTGCTCATGAGTACAGACGTACTTTCTACCTTGTGATGATTCAAGGGTCAGAGCCTTTCTCCTCTGCTGATTCTGGTCACTTTTCCAGTCACAGTGCTGGCAGAGTGAGGCTTCCGCGGTGGAATCTGCCGGGAATCCTGGGTTTAAATTTGGCTCCAGTCATAACCTTTACTTAGTGATCTTAAGGAAACGTCAGAGTTGGCCTGGAGAAAAATGTTCAGTGCCTTTTAACAGGGGCTTAATTGTGCTGCAATGCCTGGCTCAAGCCCCTTTGCTTATAGTTTGGTTTGATATCTGCCTCCTTTACTGTCTGGGCAGAGAGGGTCCTGTTCTTGTAGCAGAACTGCCCCCCCCCCAAAAAAAATGTGATGGGAGACTAGGTTGGCAGAGTGCTCAGAAGAAGAAGAAGAAAAGGAGTAGTAGTAGTAGTAGTAGTTTGGATTTATACCCCACCTTTCTCTCCTGTACGGAGGCTCAAGGTGGCTTACAAGCTCCTTTCCCTTCCTCTCCCCACAACAGACACCTTGTGAGGCAGGTGAGGCCAAGAGAGTTCTAAAGAACTGTGACTAGCCCAAGGTCACCCCACAGGAATGTAGGAGTGTGGAAACACATCTGGTTCACTAGATAAGCCTCTGCCAGATTAGAATCCACTGACTCTTAGCCACTACACCGCACTGGCTTTGCAAAATTAATATGAGCCTATATTGTAAGGAACTCCATTTTAGACAGGATAAAGTAGAGGCTGGATTCAAATCTAGTCTAATTAGCTTGAATGGAGAGAGATGCAGGTGGCATGTCCTGCCCTCATGGTGCAAAGGTGGAGACATGTGGGGAGGGAAGATGTCAGCAGGAAGGAAGGAAGATTCCTTGAGAATCACCATCAACACCTCAAAGGAATGGCAGCCAAGAAGCAGAAAGGAAGGATGCTTGGGATCCTGGCATGTCTATCTGTCTGCTTCTCTATGATCCTCCTCTGAAGTCTGAGGCTAAGAGACAGTCCAAAGTCTACCATTTTCATCAAGGCTGCACTGTGATAGTTGGGACAGACAACATTTGGCCACAATGTTGTGCACATGGCAGTGCAGGGGTGCCACAGGGCATTGGGAATGCTGAGTGTGGGGTGCTGAAACCTGGAAAGGAAAGAACGTCCCAGCTGCACCTGTGAAAAAACAAACAAACAGAAGGATCTGCAAGACCACAGCCTGCAAAATATGCGTAGCAACACTGATGCCAATTGCAAAAGCCAGGCTTGCAAGAGAGGAGTGTGCTGCAGCCTCACAGCTTGACTCCCCAGGCAGTAACATATTGTCATGTGCTCCCCCTGATCAGAACACATGTGATCCATCACTCTGCATGCTTTCCAACAGCAGGGGAAGAAACGAGGCTGGCATGCAAAGGAGTCTGAAATTTTAATGGAATTAAGAAACCTCCCAACGCAGGCCTGGATTGAGAAGCAGCAATGGCGTCGTTTGCAAACTTTGAACACAACAGACAGCAGATATCTGAAAAGTTTAAGCAGAGATACACAAAGCAAATATACATGACACCTGAAAAGGAACAAATGAGCTTTGTGCTTCACCTAGGGCTGCCCAGGATATTTGCACCTTCTTTCAAAATAGACATGTTGAAAATGGACACAAGGACAACTGCCAGGCAAATTTACTATCCCCAGTTCCCTGCAGCACCCTCTCACACACGTCTGCACCTGTGTGATAGCTGCTTGTCAGGCTTCCTCCATCCGTCGCTTTGTCTGCTATGGGTTCGTGAGCAGGATGAGTCTTGGAGCATAAACTTCGTTTCACTCTAGCTACAAGGTCATGAAAATTTCCGAATTTTTCCGCCTGTGCAAAAGGCGTGTCTTGAACTTTCTTGATCATTGGAGAGAAGACATTCGATCCACCTCAAAGGCCAGGGCGAGTCATTCCAAGTGAGTGGCCTTTTTAGTACAGAAGCCCTGTTTGGGCTCTATAGTTAGGACTGACTGATTCAGAGGACCTGCAGTGTCTGTGCTGGTATGTATGTGTGTGATTGGAATTATCATGCAATCTACGGTCAGGGACAACTAATCACAAGGTACTGGCATTCTCCCATTCCCTTCTGATGCTCTCGTGGCATCTGCCGTCCGGATGTCTCTTACTGGAGCATAGTAAGCAAAGGTAACAGGAAAGCCCGCACTCTCTCAGTTGCAATGTATCCATATTGTGATTTCAACTGCTGTGAGATGGACACCATACAAAGTTATTTTATTTTATTTTATTTTTCAGTCTTATAGACCTAGCAGCCTCGGAAGAATCAAGCGTCTTCTTCAAAACATACAAAAGTTATGTTTTATGCTCAACTTATCTTCTTTAAAAACATACAATTTTGCCACTTTTATTCCTGACTACAAATATTAAAAGTTATGATTAAAAGTTGCTCATACACATGACTATTTGCCCTCGATCAGTATGCTTCAAATGAACCCATGTGATATAGTGGCTAAGGCCATTTCTGCCTTGACGCAGCATAGTGCTACTGGATTAATCAGTTATCTTACAATCTGGGGTTTATTTTATTCTGATTTTTTCCCTTCGCGTGGCTGCCCGTTTCTGTGAAGGAACTGAGTGAAAACTGGGAGTAAATACTCCAGTTTGTTTTGCACAAGCCGGGTCTTTTGTATTTACACCGCAAGCATATTCTGGAGTCCTGCATTCTGATTGGCTGTTGTTTTGGGGCAGCAGCGGGGGGAAATGAAGCCCCCCTTTTTCCAGTTCTGGATAGGGCCCGTCGCAGGCCTCAACACAGCAAGCGGCGGCAAAAAACAATGGGGCAAAGTATCAAATCATATTCCCACTCTTGTTTTCATATTTTTGTGGAAAATGAGAGACCCCCCCCCCCGCCGCGATATGCCCACTAACATTCAGCCCAAAGAGCACATCTCCATAGCTAAGCACTCTGAGCAACCAGTACATGTACAGAAAAGAAAACGGGGACATTTTGGGACTCCACGCCTGATTAACCCAGGCAAAATGGCTGATGCGATTACCACGAGCAGAAGAAGCGTGCTGGGGAACGCGTTTGGGAAGGAGGTTGGCTGCAACCATTGCGGTAGCTCAGAGCTGCAGCAACTGACTTGGCGTCAGGTGTGGGGAGATCAGGTGACAGGACCTGTGAAGCGTGAGGTGCAGGAAGATTGTAAGGAATTCCATAGAAGCAGAAATAAAAGGCTTTTGGGTGTAAAAGACCGTTTATTCAGACATCCTAGAAAGCTCCTTGCGTGCTGCGCCGTGGGCAGGAATAACATTTCCCGCCAGAAGCACAGGTTATAACTCCTATCCATCCCATCCCCTCTCCCGGCTTCCTACTGGAAGCGGAGGTCTCACATCTCCTCGCAGAGATAAAGCGTCTCGCCGCCATGAAGCTGGCCCATCGCCCGGGTTGTGGAGATGTAGTCAAAGGCCAGTATGACGGTTGACCAAAATCATCAACGGCGCATAGAATCTCTACACCCCCTGCCTCCCTTAAAAGACTTCTCCCCCAGGTTTGTCGCGAAAGAGTCGCGATGGAAAGCAGGGGAAATGAGAATTAGAAAAGCGTCAATATTTCCGGAATAGACCCATTGATTATATACCCCAGAGTGAATACCCACCCAAGAGACTAAAATATTGTAAGCGTTGCCATGCGATTAAAGAAGCGAGGAAGTCCAGGATAGCGTCAATTTCTACAATGCTTGTGGCCATCACATAATTAGTCGGTGGGTGAAGTCTCTCAATCCGGAGTGCGTGCGAGGCGGCGGAAGCGGGGAGCCTCAGCAGGTAAACTGGAATGGAAGGCAGGATGGATATTACTAAAGAGAATTAGAGCAAGTCCAAGCGGGCAGTGACATCGTGACTAATCACTTTAGTAATCTGGAAAAAGGTCCACGAATCTTTTGCCTAGTTTTGAAAAAATTTATGCATCCTTCTGAGGATTTTTTGGTAGACAAATACCGTAACTCCAGAAGCCCTGCACAATTTAGAGGAAATCAGCGAGCTGTGCTTATCCGCTTGCACAGCTTTTGAAGTCTTTTAGCCGAGCTGTAAGGCAGTCTGGACCATTTTCCACCCCTCGGCCAGAGATGAAATCCACTGCTGATGAAACTCCGGTGGGTCCAATGCTTCCGCCAGAATTAGTTCTGGTTAAACGGAGGGAAGGAAGGCTTGACCAGACCACAATTTGAAGAGGTCTTTTGTACTGGCAGCGCACTATGAACGCATTATTGTATAGGCGTATTCTGCCAAGCGGAATTAGCTTCGCGACCAATTGTCTTGGTGGTAATTGGTGCTTAACAAGCATACTGATACTGCTCCAGGGTTCTGTTCGTTCTCTCTGACTCACGTCACTTTGAGCGTGGTAAGAGTGACAGCAGCGGTGACTAACAGATTTCGACCTATAGGAAAAGTCTTTCCAGTAACTTTGGAAATGAATTGGGGCCCTTGATGCGAGGAGACTACCTTAAAGTAGTGTGAACTTGATAAATATGCTGAATGCGAAACAGGCCAGCTAACTTCGGAGCGGAGGGATGGAAGCACATGGGATGGAAATGGGCTTGTTTAAGGGCAATAAGTCCACCACCACCCACAGGACCGTGTTGCCATGACTTTCTGGCAAATCTGTAATAAAAAATCAGCTGGAGATGACTTCTGGTGGGCCAGGAGGCCACCGGGAGAGGTTTCAATAGACCATAGGGGTTTTCGGAACATTCTTGGCTTCCGCTGACAAAACAGAGCAACCTTTAATATATCGTCCTCAATGTTCCTTGCTTAGCGCCAGCAGCGCCATACAAATTAATCGGGCCGTGGACGTCAAATGCAGTATAGCCTTTGAGAAAGCCAAAATGTCCAGCTGAGGCGGAGCATCATGACCGAGCCTCGGGGAACTACCTGCTTACAGAGGGGGGGGGAGGCATCGCGTGCCAACGTAATCCCCGCCGCTGAGCCGACCATTCTCCCAGCGCGGTTTGCAAGTCACCTTCCTCCGCCCGTAGTGGCTGGGTGCAGCCCTGCCTCACCGAGTCTCTTCGTAGGAAAGAAGAGACCAGGCTGGGAAATGGAAGCGTGGAGAAGGAGGGAGTGGGCGTCTGAGATCGGGCATGACAGCCAGCTGGAGTGGTGGAGGAGAACAGTGCGCGGAATGTCCCGGTAAGGCAGCAGTTCCACCCCTCCCGGTGTAGGCCTTGAGGCGCAAGATCAGCCAGTTTCTATTGCCCGGTGTTTCCCGGGAAAAAAATGGACCGATGAAATATGAAGCGAGAAAAAGAAATGCGTTAGCGAAATTTGCCCAGCCGTTTGCGACATCTCTTGAAAGGTGGTGGCGAGAGGCCGCCAAAGTTCTTGTGATCCGACCAAACTTGAAAAAGTGGTTTAGCCCCTTCCACAGCCAGTGGAGCCAAGTGGAGATGCTAAATTTCCGCGGTAGCCGCAGTCTCTTTATCCTCTACAGATCCAAGTTAGAGCTCTCAGCACCGGAGAATTTCTTTGACAAATAAGCTTCTGGAACCAGCCTATCATCTTTATTTCCTCTGCAACAGGGCTGCCCCAAAGCAGCTTTTCCGAGTGAGCATCTCACGTGAACCACAAATGGGAGATCAGGATCAGGGTGCTTCAGGATAAAATTGATAGGTAAAAGTGCCAGATTTTAAAAGAAGCTGAAAGGCTGTCTGACATTCTTGTGGGCCAGGAAAGGGGAATTGGGTTCGGACGTCAGTGGATCTTTACCCTTAAGATGCGTGAAGAGGTCTGTGAGTGGGAGAGTCAGTTCAGCGAATTGGGGAGTATAAGAATCCGCGATAGAAATTAGCAAAACCCATTGAAAGATTGGAGCTCCTTTCTCGGTTGGTGGGGGCAGGCCAGTGCCGAGGGACTGCATCAATCTTAGCAGGATCCATTTTAGGCCCTACCGAGGCTGAGGATCGGTAGCCAACTGATAGTCAATAGAGGTCTTGCGTGGAAACAGCATTTCGAAAGTTTCTGCAAAGAGGGAGTTGTTGAAAGCAAATGTTTCCAAAACTTCCCGAACCAAGCAGCTTTTTTTCATGTCTCCTCCATGGTTTTGCGAATAAGTAAACGCGTCATCTAAGTACACAACTACTCCCTTGTACAATAAATCATGGAAGATTTCTTGGTTGATAAGGGCCATAAAAGCTCGGGGGCCTCCATGACTTTAACCTGAATAAAGTATTGCCAAGTATTCAAACTGTCCAAACCCCTCGTTGTTAGAAATGCAGTCAAAGTGTTCACCAGCCTTCTGCAATTCTTGGACCCTGTATTGGCTTCTCTCAAGGTCCAACTTAGTAGGAATGCGTCCCTTGCCCAATGTCGTCTAAAAGGTCCTTTGATTAATTAAGCAAAAGGGTATTTTATTGGACCAGAGAGACTGCATTGGAGTCCTCGGTAATCTGTTACTTGGAGGCAAAGTAAAGAGCCATCTTTCTTTTACAAACAATACCAGGAGCAAGCATGTGTGTGTGTTTGGTAGCCCGCCCGTCATGAACCCAGCGGCCCGAGGAGTTCTTGTCTAAGAAGGCACGAAGTTCCTTCTCTCATTAGGACTCATGCGGTAGATTCTACCTTTGGGCAGTGCCGTACCCTGGCTGTATTACGATTTTGCAGTCAGTGTCTCTATGGGTGTAGCAAGTGATAGCATTCCTTGCTTCCCTGAAATACTCTGGCTAAATCTTTGGTAAGCCGGTGGAATGCCGGTAGAATCGGGAGCGAATTAGAAGTGCATCGCTGATGAAATTGGGGGGGGGGGGTGTGTGTCCAGGAGAAGCCGAGTTTTTCCCCAATTCATGCCATGTTCACCGCAGGAGGAGGGTCCAGTGAATTCTAAGATCCTTTCTTTCCAAATGGAATTTTGGTTCATGCAACAACAACCATGGGCATGCCCAGAACTGTGGAGTGTTTGGCCACTGGCACCAAGAATAAAACTAATTTTCTCCCCAATGGTCGTAGCGAGCAGAGAGAACGATTTCGCGTTTTGAACTGGGCGGTCAACCTTCGGCCTCCCGAGGAGGACTGCCGAATCCCATTTTGGGTGAATGGTATGGGCTTAGCGGGGGGGGGGATCTTGAGTCTGAACCCTAGTTCCTCCATACGGCCACCTGGGGCGCCACATTAAGCAATGGGGAGACAGCCAGAATCTACAAAGGGCATTGAGGCTAAGATATATCGAAGTATGCTTTAGCGGGGTTGGCCAGAAAGAAACGCTTGGATTGTAATGGGAAGCTGCCTTCACTCACCGCTGCGTCTGGAGTCCGGAACCCATGTCCATGGGGAGGCTGAAGAAAGCAAAACAGCTGCTTCCCCTCCTCTGGAGTGCCGCCGATAACTGCCTTGGGCCGAAGAGCCTGTTGTTAAGGCGTGACCGGTTCGCGTGGTGTAGCTTGGCGAGATAAGTCTTGTAGCGGCGGTCGAGCCGGTTGGCTTCTGTTTTGGCGGGCAGTTAGGCGGCCAGATGACCTGGGGTCCTCCGCGAGTAAAGACACAATAATCCCCAGTCGGCGACGGCTGGCGGTGGTCTCAGGTGAAGATCACCGGTAGGAAGCTACAGGGCTTGGCTTGGTAGTGCGAGTAATTTGATAAAGTGATGGCGGGTTTTGGGCGTGAAGGCGGACACTGGCGGTATCTCGCAAACAAGAGGCATACCTGCAGGATCCCAATTCGATTCCAATCAGCGGCGATAGTCGCGGGGGGATCCAATTAAAACACCTGCGTTCACGCGCAACTTGCCGTCCGACAGCATCCGGAGAAGTATTAACCGCATTTCATGCGCTCAGGCCACTTCAGGAGAATTAGAACAGCCCTTACGCTATACGAAATTCCGCGGAGCAAATTCTGCAAGCGGCCGGTTGCCTTGCTGAATAAGACGATTTGATGGTGATGCCGGATAGCTTCATTTTCGCCAGCACCGGATCTTTGGAAGCCGAGCCCTTGAAGCGGAACTGGAGGAATCACGGGCACCGTCGCGGAGTATCTTCATCTTACAGAGTTCAAAAGTCACAAAACCAGTCGGCTGCTGCCCCATCAAGGGACTGAGCCGATGTCCCGGTGATTTTTTCAGCTCAGACCGGGTATAAATGCGTCATAGTCCCTCCAGCATGTGGGCATCGAGTTTGCAAGATGAAGTAGGAAGTTTGGAAGCGGTCCCATCGAAGCGGGCAGGTATTGGAGGTCTGTAGTATCCCTCTCCATGGCCCTTAGCAAACCCTTGGCGGTGCGCCAGGTTGAGCGGAGTTTGGGGTAAGCGGTTTGCGCGGGAGCCGGAATCGGTGGAGGTGGAGGTACCAGCGCGGTGCGCTGGCGTTCCGGTGGGAGCCGGTCCTTGGAAGGTGGCAGGTTCGCCCCTCTGGCGCCGGCTGTACCGATGACAGCGTGAACTCCAACTTGGGTTGTCCTGTTCTGCTGCTTCTTCAGTTCCCCTCTCCGAGAGCAGCCAGCTCTCTCTCCTTGCGAGTCAATGCATCACAGATGGCATGCAAAGCTGCTTTCTAATGTAAGGAATTCCATAGAAGCAGAAATAAAAGGCTTTTGGGTGTAAAAGACCGTTTATTCAGACATCCTAAAGCTCATTACGCCGTGGCAGGAATAACATTTCCGTAGAAGCTGGGTTATAATACTATCCATCGAAATACCCCTCCGGCTTCCCATGGGAACGGAGGTCTCATCTCCCTCGCAGAGATAAGGTCTCCGCCGCAGAAGCTGGCCCATCGCCCGGGTTGTGGAATGTAGTCAAGGCCAGGCGGCTGACCCGCTCATCAACACCACTGAATCCTTTACAAAGATCAGTGGCTGGGCAGGAAAAATAAACTGGCTTTGCTCCTGTGATGTTTACACAATAGCGGGTTTGCTGCCGGATTTTTAAAAAGAATTGCCAAATTGGTGATATTTGAAAATCCCGGGATAAGGGAAATATCATGGGACAAACCTGCTTTAGGACCAGGAACTGTGCGAACTTCTTGGCCAAACAAGAAGTCTGGCCAAACAAGAACTTTGTAAGTTTTAGCATTTTGCAAAAACTCAGTAGTTTTTACTATTTTCTGCAGCCAGGGCAATTTAGAACAGATCCAACATTCTGCCTCAGGACACTCCGCAGGGCTGAGGGGGCTGCCTCTGCGCCTGAGCCCGGACAGCTGCACACAGCAGGGTCTTAATGGGACAACTGATAGCTAGAGAGCATTTTGGAGAAAAGCCTCACAGAAAGATCACTGAGGCCCCTTCCGCACACGCAAAATAATGCGTTTTCAAACCACTTTCACAACTGTTTGCAAATGGATTTTGCTATTCCGCACAGCTTCAAAGAGCACTGAAAGCAGTTTGAAAGTGCATTATTCTGCATGTGCGGAATGAGCCAGATTTACTAACAGAAAGTTTGATAAACACTGCCTGATTATGGTTTTTGGCTTTGGCTTAGGTTATTCGATCCAACCAAAGGTCTCCTCTGCCTTAGTAGGGATCCATTTGTTTCACTGTGGCATAAGGCCGTGGAAATGAAGTTGAGGTCCTATGGTCTAGATGTTGAGACATTAATGATAACAGGAAATATACAGGCCAGATCATTAATTAAACAAAGACTACTGGATATTGAAAGGACCTATGATTTAAATAGAATCAAGAATTTACTGGTTGACAAATGTACCTTGACCGATATAACACTGATGCCTCACATAAAACAGCTAGATGTACTAAACCTCCGAAGAAGTTTTATGCTCATCAGACATCATGCCCTGCCCACAGCGGTTCTATTTGGTAAATATAGTAAGAGACCAAAAAATGAATTCCAAGATGGATCTATAGAATCACTAGAACATCTTATCTTTGTTTGTAGAAATTTAGAAGAGGAAAGAAGAATTTTAATTAACCCAGTGTTATGTAAATATCCTGGCAGGGATAGGAGATCCCTTATCCCAATATTGGTTGCCGGAACAGATGTTGAGGTCACGTTGAAAGTTGCTAAATAAAAGAACAAAGGTGATTCCTATAATAATTGGTTTTAGATAAAGTAATTTTAAATAATTATTACAAGGAAATATTTTGTTATAGTGTATTGTAGTTGGATTTTTGGTAAGGTTTTAATAGCAGTGGCGTAGGAGGTTAAGAGCTCGTGTATCTAATCTGGAGGAACCGGGTTTGATTCCCAGCTCTGCCACCTGAGCTGTGGAGGCTTATCTGGGGAATTCAGATTAGCCTGTGCACTCCCACACACGCCAGCTGGGTGACCTTGGGCTAGTCACAGCTTCTCGGAGCTCTCTCAGCCCCACCCATCTCACAGGGTGTTTGTTGTGAGGGGGGAAGGGCAAGGAGATTGTCAGCCCCTTTGAGTCTCCTGCAGGAGAGAAAGGGGGGATATAAATCCAAACTCTTCTTCTTCTCATGTTAATGGTTTAATAGGCTCACCTTGATTCTGGCCAGTTTGGTAATTGTGCTGTTTGCTTGAATGTGTATTTTGTTGATATTTCTCTGAACTGGTCGATGACTGTAAATAAATAAAGTTGCTCACTCACTGCCTGATCAAAAAGAAGCACTGTTCATTCTCAGCTATTTACAGGTCATCACCATGTATGAAAAAAATTGACCTATGTGGTCCAGGGCTGCAGCCAGATAACATCAGAGGATGATTTGTACTTTCTACAGGTCCTAAATTACTGTCTTGAACTACATGCCTTTTGTTCACTGTTAAGCCGTCACATAACTATTTTATGATTCAGCACACATTATCAACATGTTTTAGCATAGAATCCTGTTGGCTAATAACAGCCCGTGTCATCATCATGAGAAGCAGCATGAGGTAGTGGTTAGAGGGCCTGACTAGGCTCTGGGAGAGCCAGGTTCCAATCCCCACTTTGCCATGGAAGCTGGCTGGGTTGGCTTGGGCCATTCACACGCTCTCCGGCAGATTTACCTCACAGGGCTGTGAGGAGAATGAAGAAGGGGCAGACTTTGTTAACCACTTTGGGTCCCCATTGATCAGAAAAGTGGGAAATAAAGTAAAATAAAATAAGTACTGTTTTCAAAATAGCCACAGAGATCTGGAGCACTGTTAGAATTATATGATTTAAAAGGGTTAGCATTTTTTTTCAGGGACTATTTTTAAATAACAGTTTTTTAGGAGATGAAAGACGGATTTTTTTGGTGCTGAAAACTCTGGCCAAACCCTTTTCCCAGGTCTCCTGTCATCCTTCCTCAGACAACTCATTTTTTAAAAAAACAAAACCTGACTACATCTCCCTTTGTGTATCATATGGACTTTGGGAAGAGGCTCTGCCACTTTGGCGGAGTCTAAACAAATACAAGAGGAATGAATCTACAGAGCCTTGGAGGGCTGTTATCAGGGGCTGTGAAATCAGTAATGGATAATAATAATAATAATGTAAAGGGCAGAACTGAACAGCAGATTCTGAGAAAACCAATCCAGTGCCCGTCACCAGATGCTCTGTGCCAAATAACAAGGACTAGTCTCTGGGGGGGCATCTGACAACGGAATCAATCCCAAACTGTTCTTGAAATCCCAGCATATGTTTCCAAGCACGATATTAAAATTGCATGATCAATAGTGCTGAAAGCAGCACTCCACGCGGGCTAATGCAAGCACTGACAATTCACCAGCACAGAAATGTAATCAAATGCCAGCCCCCACAAAGCTCTGGCAGCAACACCTTGTCTCAATTATTCCTTTGATTAGGAAATCTGTTAAGACACTCTTGTCTGGTGTAGAAATATTGCCTGTGGTACCCATGCAGAGCATGACATACTGGCAAGTGTCTGCAGCTGTTTTGCTTGTTGGCTACCATGCTCTGGGTGGGCTGAGAGCCCAGAGGGTGTTGGAGAAATTCTGGGAGAGGTGATGAAGGCAATTGGTGACAGACAAGAGAGGGTCGGAACAGAGATGAGGCAGTAGATCACAGAACGCCTGCTACATACAGATGCCGTGGGAGCGAGAACAGCTCCTAATAGCAGCAGCATTGATTCCATGAAATCTGACAGTAAAGCAAGGGTCCCCAACCTCTCTGATTCTGTGGGTGGGTGTTTTTCGAATTCTGCACAGCATGGTGGGTGTAGGCACAAAATGGCTGCCAGAACCAGGAGGCAGAGCCAGAGAGTAGCCACAAAATAGCTACTGCAGCTTAACCTCAGTCATGAAGTAACTATCCTTGTGCTCTGGTAGCAGCTGCTGCCAAAGCAATGGTTGATTCTACACAGCATACATATAATGTTTTGAGGATGTTATAAAAAGTGTTTTGGGGAAGAACTTCACATAGGCTGTTTCTGCACTGTCAAAATATCCTGGGTTGAGCAAGAAAAATATCCCTGTGCAACCAAGAATTCCGCACGGTTCCCGGTCCTAGAGTGGGTTTGCCCTGCAATATTTCCCTTATCCCAGGATATTCAAAACCCACCAAATCAGAGGTTCTTTTAAAAAGAACCCAGGGTGAGCCTGCTATAGCGTGCTACTGTGCAAAACCAGCTTATTTTTCCCTCCCAGCCACCTGATTTTCCCGCTGGGTGTTCATTCAAACTGCCACTCAAAAACAACAGCCAATCAGAACACCAGGCATGCTCATAGATGCTTACAGCTGCCACTCAAAAATAACAGCCAATCAGAATGTGGGGGCATGTTCAGATATGCTTCTGAAGTAAATACTGAAGTCCCAGGCTCGCGTGAGGTAAGCTGGAGGATTTCCTCCCAGTCTTCACTGGATTCCTTCAAAAAACAGCCAGCCATGCAGACGGACACCCCGGGATAAAAAGACCCAGGTTTTAAAAAATGGTGGTACACAGATATAATTTGGCTGTGCAGAAACAACCATAGCTCTCTTACATAAATATTCTATATATCTCTCTCATAATATATCAACAAGACATATCAACAAGATAAAACAACGTATATTGAATCACTGTTCACTATTGAATTGGGGGGGCTATTATCAGTATCCTCTGTCAATTGTAAAATCTCTATTACAATCAACACTTCATCGACAGTCAGCTTTCGACCATTTGAAATCATGTCTCTGGGGAGTTATCTTATATAATCCTACTTTACCTATGATTCGTTAACTATGAACTTATTTCTAATGCTATCTTCTGTACAGAATAAGATTGACTACTGAAAAACAAATTTACATTATTCCTCATTGGTAACTTATAATTGTCTACCTTATCTTCTTATCTATTATATTTCTAAGTTATTACCAAACTGTTAGTCTACATGCTATCACAATGTCAAGAGATCTAGATAATCATTATATTTTCCTTTTTTTCAAATTTATCAGGAGTATCTTTCAGTTTACATGTCAATTTATCCGCTTCCATAACTTGATACATCCTTTTTCTCCAATCTTCAATCTTGGATATTGTTGATGATTTCCAATGTTTGGCTATCTCGATCCTTGCATTAGTGATCATATACAAAAATAAAGTATCATTTTTATCCTTATATAAACCCAACAAAAAAAGTCTGGCTTCTTTTGTAATTTATGTTTTAATAATTGTTCCATTGCGTTACATCCCTCCAATATTTCTTTACTTCAGCACATTCCCACCACATATGTAGAAAAGTTCCTATTTTTTTCTACATTTCCAACATTGGTTGGAGTTTAACATACTCCTTCAATCAGTTACTCAGGTTTTTTGTAAATATTTTGTAATCATTATTAAGAAGTGATATAGGTCTGAATTTACCAGGTTCTAATGCTTCCCTTTCTTCTTTTGGAATTAGAGTTATTTCAGTTTCAGTCCATGACTTAGGTAATTTACCTCCTTTCCTTATATCACTAAAAATCTTTTCTAACTTTGTGATTAAAGTCTTCACTAAACATTTATAATATTTTTTTCTGAAAGTCTGTCTTGTCCTGGTGATTTGTCCTTTTTTAGCTCATTAATTGCTTCTTGTATTTTCTGTTTAGTAATTTGTTCAACCTTTCTAATATTTTTCCATCTATTTCTGTTATCTCTATATCTTTTAAGTATTGCTGAATATCTTCTTCCTTTACTGATAATTTCTCTGTATGTAATTCTTTATAGAATTACTTTCATATATTCTTTTGTTCTTTCTATACTTCTACTGATTTTTTTTAACCTGGTCTTCCTTTGAATTCTTGTTGCATTTTCTCTAATTCTTCAGTCAGTTGTTTCATTAATGCATGTTTTTACATTTAATTCTGTTATCTTGTTGGATGATTAAGTCTCTTACAAATGCCTTACTGGAATCCCATATGATTGTAGAATCTTCCACTATCATTTCTTTTTTTAAAAATATCCAATTCTTTAGCTATTCTTAATCGTACTTCTTCCTTTTGAAATATTCTATCATTAATTCATTTCTTTACATTTGTCCTTTTTTAGTTTCACCTGCCATTGTATTGGGTTGTGATCAGCCAAAATTTTAGGTAAGTATTTAACATTATTTGTTAATCTAATAAGTAATTTTGTGGACCATATCATATCTATTCTAGCTTGTGATTTATGCCTGCTAGAATAGTAAGTATATTCTTTTCTGAGCCATATGTCTCTCTCCATACATCCTTTAAGTCTAAATGTTTTTTTCAGGTGAAAAAAGGTTTTAGGTAGTTTGTTAGTTCCTTTTCTTGACCATCCACATTTATCTATTTTGGGGTCAACAATCCAGATTGGCTTCTGAGTGCAGGGGAGGCCTGTGCTTGTGTGTTTACCTCCCCATCAGCAGAAGAGGCACCGATGTCAGCAGGAGGAGGGGAGCAAGGATGCCAGTGTGCAGGCACTGCTCAGCCCTGCAATTGCCCAACCCAGAAGTGAGCACTATTGGGGAGCTACACCAGCATTCAAGTGGGAAAGTCCAGGGGCATTCCAATGGATGAACCAACTTTAGTCAGCTTCCACTAGGTTTCCAGCCTCCTTTTGTGATGTATGTTCCTTTAATAGGATTATTCCCCTGACACACCTAATTTTTATTAAGCCTGGTGTTTTATTATGAGCTGATTGTTGCTCTCTTGTAGTTCTTGTTCTTTGTCTGTGTTCAGAGACTTGATGTCTCCAGGTTTATCTCTCTCCATTAAACTCTACTGCTATACTATGATTATGTTTGAGGATTGCTGTGTTTGCTGCAACTAAGAGACATTGCACCCTTCATAGCCATGGATTTATGCACACTTTCCTGTTTACTCAATTCAGGTGCAATTCAGGCGGCAGGACAGTTTTTTAAAATTTTCCTCCTCCCTGCACCACCCGAAGTTGCCTGGCCAATATGCCTGCCCCCCCTCCTTCCACACTGCCTAGGTCATGATTGAATTTTGAAAAGTCCTCACCACTGAAGGCTCAGAAACAATTTCCGAGGTTATCAGTTTATCAGGAGGCCTGTTATTATGGGTTTTTTTTGCTATTGCTGCTTTCTGTATGCTGGGGGTGGAGGAATGGGTTAATTGCATTTCTAATTGCATTCCTATCTGTGCTATGGCAAAAGCCATTCCAGGCAGGCCTCAAGGATTATTGCAGGACATTGAGCTGCCCAGTGGGCCCTGGCAGGTGATCTCCATGGATTTTATTACGGATTTGCCTTTGAGTCATGGCAAAATGGTGATCTGGACTGTAGTTGATCTGTTCTCTAAGTGGGCTCATTTTATTCCTTGCACCTCCATTCCCACTGCGCAGAAACTGGCTGAACTGTTTATGCTGCATATTTACAGGTTGCACTCTGCCCCCAAGAAAATAATTGCGTACAGAGGCTCGCAATTTGTCTCCCGCTTTTGGAGGGCCTTTATGAAATTGTTGGGCATTGAACAGGGGTTGTCTTCGACCTACCACCCCCATTCTGATGGGGAGTCTGAGAGGTCCAACCGGACTTTGGAACAGTACCTGAGATGTTATGTGAACTATCAGCAAGATAACTGGGTCGACCTGTTGCCCTACGTGGAATACACTTACAACAACTCAGTTCATAGTAGTACGGGCAAGACTCCTTTTGAAGTGGTCCACGGTCGTTTGGCTCCCCCTCTGCCCATGCTTCAGTTGGGAGATGCCCTTGGACCCGAGGTTAAGGAATGGATGCAATCCGTTGCTGATCAATGGCCTCCTATCTTGAAAGCGCTTCAGGAAGCTAGAGACTCATACAAGCGACAGGCCAATAAGCGCAGGCATGACTTCCCTCTAGTGGTGGGAGATATGGTGTACCTCTCCACCAAGAATCTCTGGGACATACATCGGCCCTCGAAACTGAGTATGAAATATATTGGGCCCTTTAAGATTGTCAGAGTGATAAATAAAGTGACTGCTGAACTGGAATTCCCTAATGCCTTGCATAAAATACACCCTGTGTTTCACTGCAGCCTACTGAAGAAGACGTGTTCCCCGAATGTCTGACATCCAGAGAAGAAGGTTCCTCCTCCGATTCTGATTAATGGGACTAAACATTATGAACTGTCTGACATTCTTGATTCTCACATCTATCGAAACCACTTGCAGTAATTGGTCTCTTGGAAAGGTTGTTTGCCCCCTGCCTCGTTTCATCAAAACTGCCCAAGCAAGCTGGGGGGAGGGCCCTCGAGGGAGCGGAATGTCAGGAGGCCTGTTATTATGGGGATTTTGCTATTGCTGCTTTCTGTATGCTGGGGGTGGAGGAATGGGTTAATTGCATTTCTAACTGACTTTCAACTGTCTTCTGTATGATGTTATACTGTATGATGTTATACTGTATACTGTATGTTATACTGTATACTGTATGATGTTATACTGTATACAGTATGTTATACTGTATACTGTATGATGTTATACTGTATACAGTATGTTATACTGTATACTGTATGATGTTATACTGCACTCAAGGTCAGTGCCTGGCCATCTCTACTGTTATCGCTTTCACAGTTCCTTTTGGGCGCACTTTCCCAGGATGGGGTGGGGGGTGCAAGCTACTTTAACTACTGGGTTTTGCGTGGGCAAACCTGGCATGACCAGAGAAGATCCTCAATACTCAATAAACTGCTGTTCTTATACATGAGTTTGTTTCAGTTTTTGGGATTCTGACACAGTTCAAGATTGTTCTTCTCCTAGAGGCTGGGGAGGGCTGGTTCATCTTTGCCAATGAATCAATCCTATTTAGAGGGATGTGCAAAACCATTCTGGGAAAGGTCTTCAGTCATATTGAAAGACTAAAAGTTTCCCTGGGGATTCCTCTGATGCCCAGATACCCCTTGTTCCAATGGGAGAGCAAGCTTTGTGTCTGGAGGCATCACAAGGGAAATTTTGCTCTCTAAACAGTTCACAATTTCAAGGTGAAGGAAGGAGGGGTGGGGCTTCACTATTGCTCATATTCCTGCTAGTCACACAATTCTCAAAGACATCAAGCCCTGAAATGGGGAGGGGGAATAGAAATCCAAGTCCCACACAAACAGTGAGCAGGGATAGGTGATATCACCCAGTTCATGGAACTACCTCCCCCAGGAAGTTCACCACAGCTACTCCAGTCAGTCCCCCCTGAAACTGCTAAGCTCTGTTTTATTCCTTAAACATTTATGCCTTAAACATTTTGGATTTGGTTTTTTAATTTCTGTTTTCTTTGCTGGCAGCACTTTGTTGATTGGTTCGGCACTCTGGCTCAGTTTTCTGTGGGGTGCTTGATTGATTTTACTTGTGGCTTAAATTTTATGTTTTCTCTTTTTAATTGTTGTACTGATTTTTTAAAAATCTGATTTCTATTGGTAGACCTCCTGAAGGCTGATTTCACTCAGTGAAAAGGCAGAAGAGGAATGTTCTGAAATAAAATAAAAAGGTCAGCTGGAGGCTAGCATCTGGCTCCTGCCACTCAGCAGGGATGAAGTCAGGAAGGTTCCACACCCCACCCACCGAGCAGGCTTGTGCCCCATTAGAAATCCCTGGGATTGAATTCTGGGCCAGAGGCAGACCAGGGGCTGAAGCTGAGCCCTGGAAACTGGGCATTTTCCAGCTTCAGAGACCTCTCCAGTTACTGATGAGCATTGAGGTTTGCAACTTCAGCTCCTGTGACTGACAGCTAACCTCTGGATTTTTTTAAAATATTTTTATTGTATAGTTTGAAATAATCGTTCTATTTTCATCTTTCTGATATAATTTCCAAACAATACATTTTCCCTTTTTTTACTCCCACCCTCCCCTAATATTATGTTTTACTTTTCTTTAACCAAACAGCAGTAAGTTCATTCATTGTCTTCTTATCCATATGTCTTCTTTGACTCCCGTCTCCTTCATCCAATTCTCATAACTTGTCCATATCTTCATTATTTCATTCTGTTTTTCTTGCCATGTTTTATTCTTTGATAATATTTCAAAAATGTCTGATGTCACTCATTCCCATATATATTCCAACCATTTCTGAATTGTCCATTTTTTCTTATCTTTCCATCCAAATGCTATCACTGCATGTATTGCTCTAATCAACGTTTTATACATATTTCTATATTGTATATCTATTTTTCATCATCAATTATTCCCATAAATAATAGATCATTTCTTAATTTCACTTTATTTTTCACCAATTTCTCTATCCATAGCAATGCCTTTTCCCAGAATCTTTTTACTTCTTTGCATTTAATCCACACAGGCTATAATGTTCATCTTGATCTCCACAGTGCCAACATTTTGGGGACAATCCCTTAACCATATATGCAAGTTGTTTGGGAGTTCTATACCATTTTAAAATCAACTTTCTTTCCAACTCCATATATTTTTTAATTTTTATTTTTCTCATGCTAGCCATTATTCTTTCAATTTTTCCATCATTCAGAGTGCCTTCCTTCTCCCATTTTTGTTTCATAGCTCTTATCATGAATTCCTTATCATCAATCATCAAATTATATATTTGACCTAAAACTTTCCTGCCCCCTTTTTTGTAGATTTCCAAGCAATCTGCCATTATACATTCACCTTTAATTCTCGACACCTTTATTCTTTCCCATATTCCTCTCAAAACCAACCAGTTCTCTGTACCACCTATCTCTATAAAAATTTGTAATGTCATTATTTCACCCCCTTCTCTAATCATATTTGCCATGTTCCTTGTCTCTCCCAAAATTGTATTACTTTCTTTCCTTCTTTTCCTGCCACACTTGCCACTGGCGCCGTCCCCAGGGTCCTGGGCATCCATTTCTCTCTCCATTTTCCCCATATGTCCAAATTCACCTTTCTTGGACCTATTATATTTTGGTTTCCCTTCTCCATCTTATTAGTATATAGTCCATATTTTCCCTCTTCCTTATTTATTTCATTTTTAAATCTCATCCATTCCTCATTATTTTCTTCTCTTATCCCCATCAAACACTTTATCTGAAATGCTTCATAGTATTCTTGCATTTTTGGGATTCCCCAGCCCAAATATTTCTTTGTTATATACAGCATTTTGTTCATTACTGTTGAATTCTTGTTGTTAAATACCCATGCTTTCAACTTTCTATCCCATTCCTCAAATTCTTTCTTCTTTATTACCAAAGGAAGGGTTCGGAACAAATAGAACATTTTTGGAATTATGCACATTTTCAAAGCTTTGATTTTCCCTGTGATCGATAAACATTTCTTTTCCCATTCTTTTAATTGTTTTACTATTTTTTCCATCTTTCCCCATAGTTATATTTAAACATCTTTTCTACTCTATGTGTGATTATTAATCCTAAATGTTTTATTTTCTTTTTTACTATTCTCTTATCTAGTTGCTTTTTTTCCAACTTTACCCTCATTATTTCTGTTTTCTCCATGTTAACTCTGAGTGCTGAAATTTTCTGGAAATCCTCTAAAATTATTTTTAATTCCCTTAAGGTATCAGCAGGATTAACCATTATAATTAATATGTCATCTGCAAATAAATTTATCCTTATTTCCTCCTTATCTATCATATATCCTTTTATCCTTCCATTTTTTCTAATCCTATCTGCCAAATATCCCATCGCCATAACGAACAAAAGTGGTGATAATGGACAACCTTGTTTCACCCCTCTTCCTCTTTTTATTTCTCTAGACCATCTATCATTAATTCTAATCTTCGCCTTCCCTTCTTTATACAACTCCTGTAAAGTCGTTATTGCTCTTTTTCCAAATCCAAAATTTCCCAACATTTGAAACAGAAATTCATGACTAACCGTATCAAAAGCTTTATAAACATCTAATTTTATCATAGCATATTTTTCCCTTTTCCATGTTCTATTATGTTTAAAACATTTCTTATCAGTTGACTAATGTCTCTGCCTTTCACAAACCCATACTGATCCTGCCCTATTATTTGTAGGAGGAAATTTTTTATTCTATTTGACAGCACTTTTGCAAAAATTTTGGGTAACCTCTGGATTGACCTTGTTTACAAACTAGAAAACTGCCCTTTAAGAGTTGTCAATCTCCAGGTGGAACCTGGGGGTCCCCCAGAATTATAGCTGATCTCCAGGCCACAGAGATAACTTCCTTTGTAGAAAATGGCTGATTTGGAGGGTGAACTCTATGGCATTGTACCATGCGGAGGTCTTTCCACTCCTCAACCTCACCCCTACCCCCAGGCTGCATCCTGAAATCTTTTGTCTTTGCTAAGGAAGCCAGCCTCCAGGGGGACCTTGGGATTCTCCATAATTACAGCTCATCTCCAGACTACAGAGATTGACTCCCCTGCAGAAAATTGATGCTTTGGAGAGCAGGCTCTATGGCAGTGGGTCTCAACCTGTAGGTCACGACCGCTTTGGGAGTCGAATGACACTTTCACATGGGTCGCCTAAGACTCTCTGCATCAGTGTTCTCCATCTGTAAAATGGATAAATGTTAGGGTTGGGGGTCACCACAACATGAGGAACTGTATTAAAGGGTCACCACATTAGGAAGGTTGAGAACCACTGCTCTATGGCCTGCTTGTATCCCACTGAGATCCCTGTCTTCCCCAGGTTCCACACTCAAATCTCTAGGAGTTTCCCAACCTGGATCTGGCAGCCCTGCCCCCTTCCCTGCAAGTGGCCAGAGAGGGTCTGGCAACTCTCATCTTTGCTGTATTTCAAATGTAGGCCTCCAGTTCTCAGATGCCCCCAGTTCTGGCCTGGCTCTGACACCTGGTTCAAATGTTAACCAAATGGCACATGGAGGAACTCCAGGGTAGCAACTCCTCCCCCACTGGCCATAACCCATGGCTTGCCTTTTCCTGCCCCCAGTGCCATGCAGTTGCTAAGACAGAAGCAGGTCTTGAGTCAGCAATCTAGTAGTGACTGGAAGGAATGTGGGAGTAATTGCCTTGAACCTGTGAAGTGTCACATTTAAATGTATATTACAGCCTTCAAGTGCTAGGATATCGGAATCAATAAAGATGTGGGCTCAGTCTTGCTTACTAAGAGGATTGTGGGGTGTCTTTGAAGCTGCAGAATGGAAAGTGAAAGAAGGGGAAACAACTGAAGAAGGGAAAACAACTTGCTTGAACTTGAAGTGACTCTGACCTTTCTCCCCCTTCCCCATGCTTCCTTGATTCTTCTGCTTCAGGCGTCCCTCCTACATGGTAGTTCACAGCCGCAGTAAATTGATTTACCCCAACAATGACTGCAGCAGATGCTGACCAGAACAGTTTTTTTAATTTACTTTGTGCAGACTAAAAGGGACTTGCTTATTTGGAGTGCTGCCATGTTCAAGTGGAGCTGAGAAATAAACAAAAATCATTGCATCTGTCAGAATGTAAGGAGAATTCTGACAGTATAAAGCACCTACAAAATCTCACCAAAAATCACATTAATGGCTGGAAAGCCTCAGGTGAGAAATTAAAAGTTGCAAATTAGCAAATTGGCAAGGAAGAAAGTAGGCAAGCAGTGGTGGTAGATCTCAGCACAGGCTCAGTTCTTCCACATTGACAAACACACTTTGAATTATTTATCATAATATTGTGCCGCTCGTACAGCATCGTCCGTCTTGTAAAAGTGACGAAGGAAGCTGCTCTGCTGTATCCTGCAGTTAAATCCTTGCTGCGAAGTAAAATGTGTGTGTTGGGGGTGGTGGTTGGGGGTGGATTCCCTGTAGGAATAATCCGTCATGTGAGTTATTGGGTTTGAGGATTATGCAGGCTACAGATTGATGCTGTTCCATTCACCAGAGAGCTAGACAGGAGCCCTGGCAGATGCAAAAAAACAATGTAAAGCAGGATCTGAGCTATAGAGCTCAGATCTAGGACCTATATCCTTTAACCCCCTCCCCCTGCTGTTTGGCAGGGCAACAGGCCATTTGCAGATTTTGCTCGGCAATTCCGCGCAGTCACCAGTAAAATTCCTGACTGGCCGGATCGAATGAAAGCCGAATATTTCTATGAGGCTGTTGACCCCAAAATCCGGAGTTGGGCTGTTATGAACGAGCCCTGCACAATCGCAGAATGGATCAAAATCGGCAGTGTAATTGCGGGCAGACTCAATCATTCCAAAGGGTCAGGGATCAAAACCCAGCCAGCCAAACGCCCTTCACCCCCAGTAAAGAAAACTCCTGCCTCAACTGCTGCCGACCCATCACCACCTACTACGGAAACCGTCTCCAAAAGGCGTCGTCGTTTAGGACTTTGTCTGTACTGTGGCCAGCCTGGTCATATGGCTGCTACTTGTCCAAAGAAACCCAAACCTGCAGGCAGAGCTCCTCCAAATAAGTCTACGGCCAAACCAGCAAGACGTTCAGCACCTCCTAAGTCAGCCCAAGGTACGTCCAAAGCTTTGGCTGCAGAGGAACTCAATTTCCCCGAAGATGAGGAAAACCCCACTGGCATCGGTCTCTCTACAGCAGTTCCTGAAACCATGGTGCCCCCAAAAGATAAGGTGAGTGATGGTGACGCCCCCATTACCCTAATGACTACACTGCAATGGCTGCATCATCTACAATGATAATGGGGACTGGGACAAACTGGAACAACTGAGCTGACTGCCCAAATCGTCCACTACCATCAGCACAAGCCCAAATATCAGTATACTCTCTTGGAATATAGCTGGATGGAGATCTAAAAGAGAAGACTGTGATTTAATGGATTTTCTTGCTAACTTTGACTGTATTCTCTTACAAGAAACCTGGTCCCAGGATGCTCCCAAATTAAAAGGCTTCCACTCCTATCATTTACCAGGTTATAAATCCAACCCCAGAGGATGTTTTCAAGCTGGTATTTGCTTTTTGATCAGAGATCAGCTATTCCCTAAAGTGAAACACCTTGATCCATGTATCCCTCTTGCTCAGACTTTACTCACTGATATGTGCCCAAAACCACTACTACTTACTAATGTATACCTACCTCCAACAACCACAGACCACGAACTCACTAGTCAATGGAATCAATTTACGAACCATACTTCCAACATAGAGGAGGAATACCTTTACACCTTTTGCCTCATGTTGGGTGACTTTAGCGGCCAGAGATAAGCAAAGTTGAATCAACAATCCCTCAAAAACTGTGTATTGAGACTGACAGTCTTAACTTACATCCGATCCAACTAACTTCAAAGGGATACAAAATCAAATAAAAGTGGTCATTTCCTAATTGATTTTTTTTCCTGTGTCAAAATAAATCAATACTTAATGGCTCCACCGCACTTTCTCCTGACTCATGGCCATTAGATTTACCTTCTTCTCCATCAGGGGATTGCAGCATAATAGATTTCATGGAGATTTGCACCACCTAACCTCATAGAACTCATCCACTTCTTCAAGATTGGAAAAGCGTGCAGAAGAAGTGACCACTTCACCCCTCCTTTGCTATCCCCTGACAGAGCAGTGCTTCTGCAATAAAGGTTTCAACTATGGAGAAAACTCTCTAACCAAAAAAAAAAAAAAGAGTTATACAGAAAAAATCCGCACTCAATTAAGCCCAGGATGGCAAATACCATTTATCATCATCCACCTTGGTCAATGATCACTTCACGAATTTGAAAGACCTGATTATTAACTCCTGATCCAAGCCCACTTACCATGGAATGCTTCTCTGAGGATACTTTACCAGAGCTACATTCACTCAGCAATGCCGACTCAATTCAATATGGCTCCTAAAACAAGCTGGTCTGATTACTTAACTGTATCCAGTCAAAAGACTGCTTGAGAGCTGATATTTAAGCACCACATATAATACCAACGACTTCGTCATCCCTAGTAACCTATCTACAACGGAAAAAGGAACACCAAACACTACTACAAACGAAAAGAGACCAGTTTGCCAATACTCAATGGACAATATTATCTGATGCCCTAAAATTGAATAACACCAAACAATTCTGGGCAATAGTGAACGGACCTTCCAAATCATTACTTGCTGCAAATGTAACCAAACCCCAATGGACCAACTATTTCTCAGTTCTCCTTCGTGATCCTGCTAGCACATCTGATATATGGGACAAACTGGACGGGGACAACATTCCGTCATGGCCATCTCCTACACTAGAGGACATACATCATTTAATTCATAAATTAAAGAAAAATAAGGCCCCAGGTCCGGACGGGATCCCTGATGTGAGGGTATTCTTAGGAACACACTGGACTGGTGGGCCCCTATTTTGAATCAAGCTGTTCTCCTTCATTGACCAGTATGGAATAATTCCTGGAAACTTGGCTCTCATCAATTATTGTTGCCAATCCATAAGAAAGGACCAGCGAGACAGACCAGAGGAAAACTTTCAGGACCTATTGTAGCTTACCTTGCTATCAACTTTAGGAAACTCTATGCAAAAAATATCTTGAGAGCAAACTAATGACATGGCAAAATAAAAAACAGGATTATAGGTCCCAGAACAGGGATTGGATTTCTAGAGCCGGGAAATCTACAATTGGACCACTGTCTCACTCTCTCTCTTTCTTGTTGGACCAAATATACCAACCAAGGACAAAAGAAACTATCACAGTGAGCATTTTTTGGATCTGAGTAATGCCTTCCGACAGTTAAATGCTCTAGGACCGTCTCTGGTCCAAACTAGACCAAATGGACATGGATCCTCGATTTATTCATGCTAATTCGGAGAATTGTAGCAGTGCAACCTCCTGCCAGGTAAGAATTGAACCATCTAGGGCTCACTTCTCCAACAAAATACCACCTTACCTCCAAGAGGAGGAGTCAAACAGGGTTAGCGTGCTGGCCCCGCAGACCTATTCAGTAACTTAGAGTATATAAATGACCTGCAAGACCATCTCAACTTACGGTAGAAGGACATCTACCCGAAAGCAGGAGAGCCATCCTATTCCCATTGCTGCACTGTATGCCGATGAGTACTGCTATTCTATCGCAAAACCAGAGTGCGAAGCCTTTTATAGAGATATTTAAAAGCATTCTTCAACTACTGTGATATAAAGCGTAAGACTAAAGGTTAACTTCGTGCAAAAATCCAAAATAGTAGTTTTTTCTCAACTCACTGGAAACAGATAGACATGGAAAATCAACTTAACATCCATCTTAATCAGGTCAAATCTTTTTTTAAATATTTCCTAGGCCTAAATTTCCAATGGTAATTTCCAGTGGTGCACTACAAAGATCCTTGCTCCATAACTTCCGGGAAAAGGCTGCTACTCAGGTATCTCCCAATTCTATTACGGGAAGGGTTTTCAATCCATCATTGCTGCCCTTGAAGATTTTTTCCAAGCAAAGGTGATTCCAAAGACTCTTTACTGGGATCCCCATTATGCAGATCAATGCTTTCAACTCAGGAAATTGATGATCTAATCCGAAGCATCATTTCTGAGAGAAGAGTAATGGGAGTCCCCAATAGTATCACCTTTCACTACTCTTGTGTCTTGAAATGTGGACTATCCACAATTGAAACCCTAGCTTGGATTTTCACAATGTAAAATTCTGGCTCAAGATCCACTTTAGATCCAAGGATGGCCGACATTACCATACACCTACTTAAAGATAATTCACTGTCTCCAAAATGGAGCCAAGGCAATTACCTGCAACAAAATTAGGAGACATCGGAATAGATCTAACTGTCCTTCAAAAACAGCAATGAGAACTTTATCTTCTGCCAAATTCAAAGACAGACTGAGAAAGACCATGAACGCCAGGCTTTCTATTCATCCAAAAATTCCAGTCTGTTCTCTCCTCGAGCTTTGGGCATCCTTCCCAAGTTTGGAGTTTTAGCCAATTACCCTAGCAGCTACTTTTACCGGGTTGCCCACCGTCGGGCATTTATGTTAGCCAGATTCCAACAGTCTTCCCCTTCAGCCTCTACCAGCGGAAGGTATCACCAAATTCCAAAACAACAAAGACACTGTCGCTGTGGCTCCATTGACTCCCTTACCCATGTCCTCCCCTAGGGAGTGTCAAAATAAATGCAAGAGATGCTTGGCGTCTCAGAATTAATTCGACCTCTTTACTAGTGGCAAGGGAAAATTTCTAACCCTACTGTTGCCATCACGTTTTCTTCTTGGATATTACAATGTTCATACAACACGCATTATTGGTAGGCTCTATACCTGACAAACCATTTTTAAAGTGCTAATTCTATTCCCATTTTATTACTTTTAACTGTATTTTTAAATATATATATATTATGCCAGTACAATTCCTAAACCAAATTGGTTTCTTTTATTATTTGGCACAGAATCAAATTTTTAAATATAAAATATGATACATAAAACAAGAAATTTAAGAACTCTTCTTATAAAAGATAGAGTATAAAGTCTCCAATCCTGTCTAAAAAATCACTGCATTAGAGGTAGGATACCTATTGCTGTATCATTTTGCTTTTAACTTGCTAAACAGATCTATTTTTATTGCAATTTTATATTAGATTGTATTTTTACGTTGATGTGTAGGGGTATTTATTTAACAACCAATCAACTGAAGGTTACATTTCTCCCAAATGTTATGAGGCGTCGGGAGCTGTGGCTAAATTTTCAACTGGTGTATTTTCAACTGCGTTCTAAATCATGGAAGGTTGCGATGCTATGTTTTTGTTTTTTATATGCCATTAAAGGTATTTGAATTGAATTGAATTGACTACACTCTCTAATCCGGCTAAGAACAGTCATATTTTGGCTTGGGTTCTTGTGGACTCAGGGTGTTCCCATTGCCTTATGCGACCGCAAATAGTGGAGGAACTTGGATTACAATTGTTCCCGTTGGTCAAACCCATTCCATTTACACAAATGGATAGCAGCCCTTTGGGGGGGGGCAAGTCGTTTTGAAGCTGAATCTGTCCTCTAATGGTGTGAGGAGCATTGGGAACGTCGTAGTTTTCATTTTGGCCCCAGTGGCAAGACACCCGATCGTTCTTGGAATGTCCTGGTTGGGTGCACATCCAATGGATGTCCCGCATAGTTCGTTTCACTGATCCACCCTGTGGGGATCACATGCATGAAGGAGACCCACCCGAACTGACCGCTCCTGCTTTGGCTTCTGGCGTTACCTTGCCGCCCGAACTGCCCAGAGTGCCTAAACACTACTGGGACCTCTCCAGAGTTTTTGAGGAGCAGGAATGTGACCAGCTGCCCCCCATAGTGACACGGATTGTAAGATTGAATTGATTCCGGGAGCTAAGCTTCCGAAGGGCCATGTTTATCGGATGAGCCCCACTGAGGAGACTGAGTTAAGGGCGTTTTTGGACAAGAATCTGGCTCATGGATTTATTTGGAAGGCGACTAGATACACGTACGCTGCGCCAGTGTTTTTTGTCAAGAAAAAAGATGGCTCTTTGAGATTGTGCACTGACTATAGAGGGTTGAATGCAGTGTCAGCCTCCAGTAAATACCTGTTACCTTTGATCAAAGACCTCTTGGATGCTTTGGGGTCTGGTCGGATTTTCACCAAGTTGGACTTGAGGGAGGCTTACTATAGAGTATCTCACAGCCTTCAACACTAAGTTTAGACAATATGAGTATCTCATAATGCCATTCGGTTACACAGAGCACCCGGGGCTTTCATGTCTTTAGTTAACGAGGTTTTGCAAGATTTATTGTTTAAAGGAGTGGTGGTGTACTTGGATGATGTCTTGATCTACTCACTCAACATGGAGGAGCATGTTGCTTTGGTTCGCACTGTTTTGCAGAGAGTCCTCGACAACTCTTTATTTGTGAAACTGTCTAAATGTGCCTTCTATCAGGAAAAACTGGATTTTCTTGGATACCATGTGTCAGCGAGGGGGTTGGAAATGGATCCTGCTAAGGTGGAGGTAAATTGGCCCACTTCTGCCACCCGCAGGGAGCTTCAATAGTTTCTGGGTTTTGCGAACTTTTATCATGATTTTATTCCACAATTCACCCAGATAGCCTTGCCAATAACTGATTTGCTACATACAAAAGGCAAGGGGCCACAAGCAGCTAAACCGGGAGCCCCCCTTAATTGGACTGAAAGTTGCCAGCAGGTGTTTCAACAACTTAAGACTGCCTTTACTACTGAGCCTATTTTGACCCATCCCAATCCTGCCCTGCCTTTTGTAGTACATGTGGACGCTTCTGACAAAGCTTTTGGGGGCAGCCCTGTTACAATGGGGTGCGGATGGAAAGCTGTCTCCTTGTGCCTATCTTTTGAAGAAACTTTCTGGTCCTGAACTAAACTGGACGGTAGGGGTTAAAGAAACTGCAGCCATTAAAGAAGCTCTCAGTACTTGGCGCCATTGGCTGGAGGATTCTGCCCGTCCTTTCCAAGTTTGGTCAGATCATAAAAATTTGTCGGTCCTTTCCACTCCCTGTAAAATGTCATCTAAGCAACTGCGATGGGCTGATTTCTTTTTTTGTTTCCAGTTTCCAGTGCATTTCTTCCCAGGGAAGACCAACCAGTTAGCGGACGTGCTCTCCCACCTTCCCCGGGGGGCAGATACCTCCTTACATGTCATCCCATGTACTGTTCTTTCCCCATTGCAATTGGGTCTAGCGGTCACCCAGGCCCCAACCCATGCACAGACCGATCCGCCTCTGGCCTCGTCACCCTCAGCCGCCACACCCCCCAGTTGTTCTGATATGGTTTCCTCTCTTTTACAAGACTTTCTCAAGACGGGAGGGAGCCCCATTCCAGAGGGTGAGGGCGGCCTGTCCCTGGTGCTGCGGGACAGGGCGTGGCAGAAAGGAGACTGCTGGTATGTGCCGCCGCATCCCCGGAAAACTGTGCTTCTAGCTGGTCATGATGCTAAGCAAGCAGGGCATTTTGGATTTTTGAACACGTTACATCTGCTACATCGCCAATTTTGGTGGTGTACTATGTGTAAGGACATTGAGGCTTATGTCAAAGGGTGTCCTGTTTGTGCTGAAGCCAAATCCATCCCCGAAAAAATCCACAGGTTGTTGCAGCCTATCCCTTCTCCTGACCGACCATGGCAGGTTATTTCCATGGACTTTATCACGGATCTCCTGGAGAGCCAAGGCAATACTGTGCTGTGGGTGGTGGTAGACCTGTTTTCTAAACAAGCGTACTTTATACCTTGTTCCACCATTCCCACCGCCCCCAAGTTGGCAAGATTGTTTATTCAGCACATCTATCGATTACACTCTGCTCCATCTAAGATAATTTTGGACAAGGGTCCTCAATTTGTTTCCAAGTTTTGGAAGGTGTTTTTGGCTCTCTTGGGGTTGAATCAGCTTCATCTTTTCCTTATCACGTGCAATCTGACGGCCAATTGGAATATACGAACCAGACTTCGGAGCAATACCTGCGATGCTACACTAACTATCACCAGAACAATTGGGCGGACTTGCTGCCTTTTGCTGAATATGCGTATAATAATGCTGTGCATACCAGCACCTAGAAAACTCCCTTTGAGATAGTCCAACTCACCTTTTCCTCTTTTTGGCTCAGATCCATTACAGCCTCCTGAACTTAATGACTGGATCCAGACCATTGTGAAATGGGACTCAATCGGAATAGCTCTGCACAAGGCCCAGGAGTCCCAAAAAATGCAAGCGGATAAACATCGGATTCCCTTTCCCTTGCATGTGAATGACTGGGTGTATCTTTCCACTAAAAATCTCTGGGATGTTCATAAGTATTCCAGGCTTGGGGAAAAGTTTATTGGTCCCTTTAAGATTGTACAAGTAATCAATAATGTAACTGCTAAATTTGAGTTGCCAAAATCACTTAGCTAGATTCATCCTGTATTTCATTCCTGCTTACTCAGGCTCCAGATTTTGATGCCTGGCATGGCCCCACCGAACGCCCTCCTCCGGTTCTGATTAATGCTCACAAGCATTACGAAATCGACGCCATCCTGGATTCCGGCATGCGCTGCCTGCGTTTACAATATCTTGTTTCGTGGGTGGGATTTCCCACAGGCCATGATCAGTGGGTCTAGGCTACAGATGTCCACACCCCTATTCTGATTACTGCTTTCCATAAGGCTTTTCCTGACAAACCCGGGGGGAGGTTCTTAGAAGAGGCAGAATGTCAGGATGATGTTGGTGTGTGCTCTGTCCTTGAATCTTTCTCACCTGTCAGTCCTGGCTCTCTGCCTAGGCTGGGGATTTTTGCTCTCACGTTATCTCAGCTTGACTGTATGAAACTATTTGCTGTTGAATTTCTTGTGGCGGGAAAGAGGTTTGCTACTGTGTTAAAACTATTATCAAAGTTCTGAGGCTCTCAGAACTCGCATTGCCTGTATTTGACTATGATTGCCAGTACAATAAAGAACTGAGAATGGTTACTTTTGCCTGGACTTTACTAGTTTGTTACACAGAGCTGTGCAGGGAAGAGAAGGTAAGTTGAAAAGAAAAAAAGGACGTGCCTAAAAGCAGTGCCTCTCACCTGGTGCTGTTCGCCCCTGTTTCCCCCACCTCATTTTAGAGACGGCAGCTGTGCGAAGTTTCCCTCCCAACCGGTGTTTTTACCAGGCTCACACCAGAGTTTTTAGCCTGTGTGGTGTGGACCTGAGATACAAACTAGTATGGTCAATTGGATCAGCTTTGTCAATTTCACATACAACTTTTGATCTTAACCTTCAGGCTGAGATATAAAGAAGCAAGGTTGATTGGATCAGCTTTGTCCATTCCATATCAAACTAGCAAACTAGCAGAGAGCAATTTTCAAGCTGTATCAATGCTGGGGCAATTGTTAAGAGTACTATGTGCTTTGGTTCCTTCAGGCATCTATTCCAGTAGAGGGTTTTTTTGCTTCCATTTTGTGTGGGAAGTTCTTAATGGAAGAAATGGAGGCTAGCAGTTTTTTTTTAATTAGGACTTCGGTGTAATTGTGCAATAATGCAACAGCACCTGTGCTAAAAAGAATAAAAGAAAAGGGGTGATGTCCTTCTGCATCACAGATGACATTCCAGTATCAGGAATAAAATGTTTCCAGCATAATAAATTCATCTGAAGAGACGGGGGGGGGGGATGATTGGGGCAATGGAGGTGTGTGGAATGGTTTCACAGAAAATGTGTACAACTATCAGAGACAGACTGTTCCATTGTAAGGCATAAATATATATACACCACAGACTCACTCACCACTTGAAGGCTGACAACTCCTGAAGGGCCTTCTGCACTTGCCTCAGAGGGTTAATTTGTAGCCCCTGCTTCTAAGTTCTAAGTTCTAATTTGTAGCCCCTGCTTCTAAGAAATCCCTGCTTCTAAGTTCAAATAATAAGTGTGTGCTTCTTTGTTCCAAAATATTCAGTTTCAATTTTCAGAGATGGCAGAAACATTTTGAGGTGGGAGTGGCCTGAGGCAGTCAAGACAAAGTGATTGTCGTGTACTTTGCATGCCCATTTTGACCTTTGCGTATTTAATGGGCAAAAGATAACATGAGATATTATTACATTCAGCATCAGCATTCCTGAGTTCAACCTGAAGAGAAGAAGAAGAGTTGGATTTATATCCCCCCTTTCTCTCCTGTAGGAAGACTCAAAGGGGCTTACAATCTCCTTCCCCTTCCCCCTCACAACAAACACCCTGTGAGGTGCATGGGGCTGAGAGAGCTCGGAAGAACTGTGACTGGCCCAAAGTCACCCAGCTGGTGTGTGTTGGAGTGCACAGGTCAATCTAGTTCACCAGATAAGCCTCCACAACTCAAGTGGCAGAGCGGGGAATCAAACCCGGTTCCCCAGATTAGAGTCCACTTGCTCTTAACCACTACACCACACTGGCTGGAGATTGAGAAATTATGAAAAGGTGCCTGGCTCAGACACAACAAAATTGCAGGCATGAAGAGCAGGTGAAGATCCCAGGCAGCGCACTCAGAGGCAAACATTGATTGATTCCCCACGGGGAAATTCTATCTAGATTAAACCAAGTTTGTAAAGAAACCGCACCATTTCAACCTCCCCACTGCAGCACGTATTCAGCAAAGAAATGTAGGCCTGTCTCTGATTCCAGAAATGTAGCAGTCCCCATCACCACACAATCTCCTTTGCGGGTCTCTCCCATGTTGGGGCAGGACCTGTATGGGGCGGGAATCTGAGGTTCGCTCATTTGCAAGGATAAACATTTAAACGTTTAGGCATTTAAGTGGTTTTTTGCTTGTTTGCAAGGATAAACGTTTAGGCGTTTAAGCAGGTTTTTGTTCATTTTGAAGGGTGTTACTTGTGTAAGCGGTTTTTCGCTATACTAACCAAAACCCGGAAGAGGCTGCACGTGCCGCTGAGAGCTGATTGGTTGCTAGACTTGCATCATGCTCCATGGCGAGAATTTTAAACACGAGAATTTTAAACACGAAACTAAATCGAAAGTATTCTAAGGAGAAAAGTTGTACATGCAAGCAGGTTCTGCCAGGATGTGGGATAAGGGGGGAACGAGTTCCAGAAACGGGATGAATCCCTGTTCGTCGCTCAAGCAGAGGGGAGTACTTCCTGAAACCTGGTTATTTCGTGTGAGTATCACTCGATTAATTGACCATGGGGAATCGACCTTAGTCTCCAGAGAAATGATCAAGGAAGCGAGGAACAGGCTGTGTGTCTGTTTTTGCTGCTCCCCCTCTACCATCACACACAAACAGGGTTTCCTGCCTCTTTGTTTTGCTTTCCTCTCTCCCTACTTTGTCCATTTTTGCCTGGATTCACTTCCAACATTAAACTGATAGCCCAGACACCCCTCCCTGGGAGTAAATAGCTCCACTGAGCTCAGTGGAACTTGCTTCTGAGTAAACATGCTAAGATTAAGCCTGCCATATTTTAAAAATTCAGGGCCAGCTGCATGCATCCAATTTCATGCAACCTTTGAGCGAAGAGATGACAATTCAGAAATAGAACAGGATGGCCAAGAAGCCCTTTGCCATGTTTTCCTGTCACAAGTATCAGAAGATGACCTTCAGTGACCCAGCCAGGGTGGGTTGACAGATGCTATGGTTGCCAACGTCAGGCTGAGAAATTCCTGGGGATTCGGGGGTGGAGCCTGGAGAGGACAGGGGCCTCAGTGGAGTGTGACGTCATAGATTTGACCATTCAAAGTAGCCATTTTCTCCAGGGGAACTGATTTCTGTAGTCCGGGCATTGCTTGCGATTCCATTGCTTGCGATTCCATTGCTTGCGATAATTTGGAGCAACCTGGATGCAGTGGCTGGCAGCCAAACGTAGAGGAAATTCTTGCAGCAACATCCTTTCCTCTTTTTTCTTCCTCTGCTCCCTTCCTCTAGTGCGTAGTGTAGTTCCCAGACAATCCCCTGTTCCTCCTCCTCCTCTGACCATTCAAGCCAGAGGTTCTGGTTACTATAATTCCCAGAGTGCTCTGGGGAAGCAGCAGCAGAATCAAGATGGAGGGAAACTTGCTCGGCTACAGCCAATGTTTGAGGCTGCTCCTACTAAGCCAAAGTGCCCCAAAGCCCCAGATCATGGTCCCAAAGTCTAACACTGAAGGTGCCAGGGAGCACCGGGGAAGCTGCAGACAGCTCATGCTTCGCCTTTGACTTTAGAAGAGGCCAGGCAGTGTGGGGGAATGCATCAAAGAGCAGTGTGTGCTGCAGCTGTCTGTTATTGTTCCTGATCCTGAAACGGTTACCAGAGATCATCGAAATCATCTGCCCTGCGAGGGAGGGTGGCCAGCTCTGGGGTGAAAAATTCTTAGAGATCGGGGGCGGGGGCGGGGTGGAACTTGGGAAGAGAAGAGTTTGGGGAAGGGAGGGGCCTCAGTGGCTTATAATGCAATAGAGTTCATCCTGCAATGCAGCCATTTTACCCAGGAGAACTGACTGTCGCCTGGAGATCAGTTGCCATTCCAAGAGATCTGCAGGTCCCACCTCCCTGCTTGGTGACCCAGCCACAGGTATGGTGCAGTGAACCTGCCCAGAGAGCCACATACCTGCATGAGCACAGCAGCAGCCTTCACAAGAGGCATTCTGCACGTCAGCCCAGACTGCCTGTGGATGCCCTGAGTATCCCCTGCCTTGAAGGTCCACAGGCCTCTGCAGGACAGGACAGCCATTGCACCACTCGTTCCCCAGCTTCCCTGGCCTTTGTATGACCTAGAGGGAAACTGTGCCATGACGGAATTAAAATTCCGTGAGAATAAAATGAAATAAGCTAGAGGGGAACAGTATGAAATGAAAATAAAATGAGGGCAATAGGTTTCTGCCTTGAACAGAGCCCAGTAAATCATGATGGTCGTTTAACTCCTGCAGGTGGCTATGTTTTTGGAAGGATTTATAATGCTAAGTGGTGTTTTTAAGACTCTTCCCACAGCTCAGAGGGAATGAGAAACCTGTACTTGAGCAATCCAGAAGTTGTTTATAGTCAGCTGGAGCCACTGACACCTTTATGGAATAATTCTGCTTTCATTTAAAAAATTAGCTTACACTAAAGTGCTGTTTTAATCCTTCGTTGACTTGAGTATCTGTCTAAATAGCATGAGTAAATCCAAATGATACATACTGCAGAGGTCTGGCAGTGGCTGTTTGCCAGGATCCCTGCTCGGAGGCTCAGTGCTTTTGAATACTGGCAACATGCCAAAAAGACGGACCAGGGTTTTTGGGCCCAGCCCCTGAACACAGATCCTGGCCAAGACTGTGGGGCTGAAGGGAAAGAGGTTTCATAGGAACACATTTTTTATTAAGGGGGTGTCCAAGGTAAGACCCTTATCTACAGAATGCAATGAAATCAAACTATCTCTCACCTCTGCCAACCTCCAGGATTATGACTGAGCTGCAGACTACAGGGACCAGGTCAGTGGTGGGATCCAAAAATTTTAGTAACAGGTTCCCATGGTGGTGGGATTCAAACTGTGGCGTAGCGCCAATGGGGCTGGGCGGGGCATGACGGGGGCGTGGCTGGGCATTCAGGGGCGGGGCATTCCTGGGCGGGGCTGTGGCAAGGACGCAGCCGCTGCGCCGGTCCTTGGGCGGGAAACGAATGCCTGCGCGTAGCGCAGGCTGCCACGCGAGGCTGCCACGCAGAGCTGGCGCCGAGATCCAGGCTAGAGCTGGCTTCCAGTTCTGCGCGCTAGCTGCTGAGAGAGGGAGGGGCGTAACTAAGGCCAAAATCACGTGGCAAAATCACCAATCAGTAACCCCCTCTTGGCACACACAAATAATTAGTAACTTACTCTCTGGAACCTGTGAGAACCTGCTGGATCCCACCTCTGGACCAGGTCCCTAGAGCAAATGGCAGCTTTGGAGGGTAGACTGTATGGCATCCCATACCATGCTGAGCTTCCTCTGCCGTCACCCTGGAACCATGCCAAAATACACTGGCGGACTTGCCTAGGGACAAGGGGTACCCCTTGTCCCCGGGCGCATCCATTGCAGTCACGTGGGGGGCGCCAGAACATCCCCTCACGCAGACTGATTTTGGAAGCCCAAGCAAGCCCGGCATTCAGGAAGCGGCTGCTGAAAAAATTAAGGAAACCTGACATAGCCCCGCCCACTCGCTACGGTGGCCCTGAGTGTCCAGAGGGCGGGGGAGAAATACCATTGTGCCTCCAGGAGGAGGGACTGGAGAGCTCCGCCTCCCCTCCCTCTGCACCCAGAGTGCAGTGCCTTATTCTCCAGGAAGTCCCTTGATGTTGCTTCCCCAAGCCTTCTCCCCAGCAGGCGAGGAGAGCCAGCCAGCACAGGAGAAGAGAGATCCATAGGCTGGCTAGAGGAGGCAGGAATCCCCTGCCCCTACAAGGTGTTTGTTGTGGGGAGAGGAAGGGAGGGCGCTGTTTGTGAACTGTTTGGAGACTCCTTAAAAGGTAATGTGCAAATCCAAACTGCACTTTCTGCATCCATAAAATCTTGTTTTAATTGTGGAATGGCCTTGATTGGGTGTGTGGGGGGGGCGGGCGGGGGGGGGCCTGGCTTCTTAACTTTTGCTGTGGGGCTGAGATGTAATCTGCAGAGCTGAGTTTGATGCCCCACTTTCTCTGCCCCACAAGGTGTTTGCTGTGGGGAGAGGAAAGGGAGGGGGTGTTTGTTAGTTGTTTGGAGACTCCTTATAGGCAATGTATGAATCCAAACTGTTCTTCTATTCCTAAAATTTTGTTTGCAATTGTGAATGGCCTTGATTGGGTGTGTGTGGGGGCGGGGGGGGGGAGCACCTGGCTTCTTAACTTTTGCTGTGGGGCTGGGATGTAATCTGCAGAGCTGAGTTTGATGCCCCACTTTCTCTGCCCCACAAGGTGCTTGCTGTGGGGAGAAGAAAGGGAGGGGGTGTTTGTTAGCTGTTTGGAGACACCTTATAGGCAATGTATGAATCCAAACTGTTCTTCTATTCCTTAAATTTTGTTTGCAATTGTGAATAGCCTTAATATTAGAGGGGGGGTGGGATGGAGCGCCTGGCTTCTTAACTTTTGCTGTGGGGCTGGGCTGTAATCTGCAGAGTGAGTTTGATGCCCCCCACTTTGTCTGCTCCCACCTGCTACCCTACAGAAGGAGCAGGGAAAGAGGGAGAGGAAAGAAAGTGGGGGAGAGGAAAGGAAGGCATTTGTTAGCTTGCAAAACTCCTTTTCCCTTCCTTTCTCCACAACAGACACCTTGTAAAGTAGGTGTGGCTGAGAGAGTTCAAAGAGAACTAGTTCAAGGTCACTCAATCCAGGCTTCATGTGCAGGAGGGGAAAAGAAAACAAAACCAGTCTTCATCAGATAGCAAGGTCCTCACCCACTCATGTGGGAGGAGTAAGGAATCAAACCCAGTTTTCCATATTAGATGCCACCAGGCTGAAAAGGGCACATTCATTCATCTCTTTTGCCTGCATTACACTTAGCAAATTAAATTACCTATAACATCAATTATGAGGGGTCTCCTTTTATGATTCTTTTTTGAATGTTTGTTTTAGACAGATTGTTGCCACCTTGAGGTGTTGGGAGCAAGGTCCCTCTCCAGAGCAGTGGCTGGTTGCTTAATTTGGAGGGGACAGGTTGGTCAATAAAGCAAAAATAGAAGCTCTGATAGAAAAGTCAATTTGTAGAAAGTGCGTAAAAAATATTTAGGGGAATTTGGTCAAACATCCATTTGTTTTCCCCCTTCCTCAGCTGCTTTGGCTTTTGGACAAAAGCATGAGGGTTCTGACCTTCTGCATCATGTGGGTGGTGGAGCCCACTCTTTCTGGCCTCCTCAAGAGGGGACCTATCTCCATCTAGTCCAGCAATTAGTTTCCAGTATTAGCTAGCATGTAAATACATCAAGACCAACTCCTGAGCAGACCTTGTGAGTTACAGCAGTCCCTATTCTCAGCATACTGTCAAGTGAAAAACTCCTTAGAGAGGCACACTGGCAGAAAAATGATGCCCAGGGCCAAGACAAAGAGTTTTCCACCCCTGCCCCACCCCTGCCCCATGCCCAGCCAGCACCACTGGGGCAGAGACCTGGTTTTTTCCCACCCCCCATCAAGCCCCCCACTCCTATGGTTTCCCTGTCAGCTAAGGGGGGCGGGAGGCCATCCATCGCCTCAGAAGCCATGGCTCCCCACTCCAGACTCTGGGGGGGCTTTTGGGGGGGGGGGCAGTAGCCCAGTCCCCATGCTTAACTCAAGAAGGCCCTGCATCTCTTGCCAGGCCAGTCTCTTACCCTGGGCATGTCATGGGGGAGTTTGCAGGAATCGATTAAACACTGTTTTCTAAAAAAATGCCCACCCACCCCTTCTACTACAGGTTTTGTCTGGAAAGCAAAAAACACTTTGGAAACCTTGACACTTGTTTTTAAAATGGAGTAGAGTATAGGGTAGAGGCACTTACTGCAGCAGGTGTAGATTTACCCCACATCAGATCCACAAAGATAAATGGGGAAAGCCTGCTATCCAAGCTGGGTATCTCTCAGCCAACTCACAGTTGTCTCTCTGATTTTCTTTCTTTGTTCAAACTGGCCTTTGGGGGGAAGGTTCCAACTTCTCTGATGGGGGCGGTGATTTGTGAGAGATTTACATGCTTAAAAGTTAATTCCCACTTGCACTGGCTTGGAGCTGTTTCTGAGGCTAACAACCTACCTCATAGGGTTGGTGTGAGGACAAAATTAGGAAAGAGAGTTGGTGGGGAGAGCCATGTATGTTTTGCTGGTGGTGGGAGGTGTTTTGTGAGCTGGTACAAAAAATCATTGTTTGGTCGTTGTGGGGGAGGGTGGTCGTCCATACCTGGGGGGGGGGCACCAAACTCAGATTTTGTCCCTGGGCTCCAGTTTGCCTAGATTCGCCCCTGCCAAAATATCCAGGAATTCCCCAAGCTAGAGCTGGCTACCCTACCTAGAAGTCACAATAAACAAGAGATACTCTGCTTCCTGGAAGGGAGGTGGCCTGATCTTGTCAGATCTTGGAAGCTAAGCACAATCAGGACAAAAAAGACTCCGCAGAGGAAGGCAATGGCAAACCACCTCTGCTTCTCACTTGCCTTGAAAGACCCCTTGTGGGGTTGCCATAAGTCAGCTGCAATTTGATGTCACTTTACACACACACACACACACACACACACACACACACACACACACACACACACACACACACACACACACACACACACACACACACACACACACACACACACACACACACACACACACACTGCTTTCATGCTTAAATCATCCGTCTCCTAAAATGTAAAACAAATGCCCAGAAAATACAAAACCTTCATCTCAAGACTGCAAGACATTTAAGACGTTTAAAAGAAAATAGTTTGTCCACTGTAAAGTCACTACTCAGATATAGTTTGGTTTTATTTCATTCATGTTGCCAGTGCAGCATAAGGCAGCCTCTCCAGCCCCTTGTCTTATTCCAGTTCCTTCTTCCTTTGCCACTCTGGCATCCCATAATCTATTAGCTGCACTGTCAGACATAAAAACATCTTCTGTTCTTTTCCATCTATTCATAGTGGACAGGATGTTGTCCTGAAAACACACCATCAAAAAGGGGAAGATCTGCCAAGCAAAGTGCTCTGGTTCTCACCTTCACATTTCTACCACCAAAACTCAATCCAATTGAATTCAACTGGCCAGATGGTTTCAACTTTCACCAGAATGAAGATTTTTTTTTCTGTGACTCCCCAGGACAGACTGGAACAACGGGCCCTCCCGAATTTCTTCCTCAGTCCAGAGGTCTTCTGCGTGTGCTTTTTCTGCAGCCCTCTCATGAATGTCCAGTTCCAGCTGGCCTACTACTTGCCTCTGCAGCCTGGTTTGATTACCAGGTTCTCAGTTAGGCTGAAGAATTTATTGACTGACTTTTGTAGACTGATGGGAGACTTGCAGACCCGCCCTACCTTTGAGCAACAGCAGATGTGCATGAAATGCAGGGTAGGAAGTATTCCCTATCACAGTATCTTCCTGCTGGAAAAATTCAGGCCAATTAATGTTGTCTTTGCCTGCAGCTGTTAAGGGCATAAGAAGAACCTTGCCTGCATGTTGACCTAGTTGAGTTGCCAGTTCTGGGATGGGAAATTCCTGGAGATTTGAGAATGGAGTCTGGGGAGGGCAAGGTTTGGGCATCCTGAGAGCGTCCTCAGTAGGCTCCCATGCCAGAGTCCACCCTCCAGAGCAACTATTTTCTCCAGGGTAACTGATCTCTGGCCAAATGTTCTCCAAATATTAGCAGAGCTAAAATAGAAATATGGAAAGGGTTAACCAAAGAAATATGGAAAGGGTTAGGATTTGGTTTGAATCACAGCATTTTGTGTGAGAAGTCACCTTGTCAATTTTCTCCGCCTGCCTGAGCTCAGACTTCATGGTGGGCATCCATGAAATGGTCTCAACGCGTTTTACTGATCCTCCTTGTGGAGACCACATGAGCCCCGATCCGCCTGAACACTTGCTTCACGCATCTGAGGGGCTCGCTTGCGCAGTGTCTCAACCTTCTATTGACCCTGACATTCCCCTGCCGTACTGGGATTTATGGCAGGTTTTCAAGGAAACTGAGTGTAATACCTTGCCACCCCATCGTGAGACTCATTGTAAAATTGAGCTGGTTCCTGGAGCTAAGCTGCCAAAGGGACGACTTTAAGAACATAAGAACATAAGAACTAGCCTGCTGGATCAGACCAGAGTCCATCTAGTCCAGCTCTCTGCTACTCGCAGTGGCCCACCAGGTGCCTTTGGGAGCTCACATGCAGGATGTGAAAGCAATGGCCTTCTGCTGCTGCTGCTGCTGCTGTGGCTGTTGCTCCCGATCACCTGGTCTGCTAAGACATTTGCAATCTCAGATCAAGGAGGATCAAGATTGGTAGCCAGAGACTTTACCCTATGAGTCCTGCTGAGGATCCTGAACTGCAGGCGTTTTTGGATAAGAATTTGGCACGTGGGTCCCTCTGGAGGGCACGCAGCAGTTTTGCTGCCCCGGTGCTGTTTGCTAAGAAGAAGGATGGTTCTTTATGGCTGTACACTGATTACAGAGGTCTCAACGCGGTTTCTGCCTCTAACAAATACCTGTTACCCCTCATTAAGGATTTACTTGCAAATCTTGGTTCCGGGCGCATTTTTACAAAGTTGGACTTACGTGAAGCTTATTAACGGGTGCGGATGGCAGAGGGCCATGAATATTTGACTGCGTTTAATTCTCATTATGGACAATATGAATATTTAATTATGCCATTTGGGCTCGCAGGGGCTCCGTCTGTGTTCCAAAGCCTGATCAATGGAATTCTCGATGATTTGTTGTTGAAAGGCGTTGTTGTTTATTTGGATGATGTGCTGATTTATTCCAAAGATGAACAGTCTCACATTGCTCTAGTTCATGAGGTTTTGTCCTGGTTGTTAGCAAACTCCCTGTATGTAAAACTCTCTAAATGTGCTTTTCATAAGCCTCAGTTGGATTTTTTGGGCTACCGCATTTTTGCCGCTGGTTTGGAAATGGACCCTGCCAAGGTGGTGTAAGGAATTCCATAGAAGCAGAAATAAAAGGCTTTTGGGTGTAAAAGACCGTTTATTCAGACATCCTAGAAAGCTCACGTACACGCCGTGGCAGGAATAACATTTCCCGCCAGAAGCACAGGTTATAACTCTATCCATCCCATCCCCCTCCCGGCTTCCCATGGGAACGGAGGTCTCATCTCCCTCGCAGAGATAAGGTCTCCGCCGCAGAAGCTGGCCCATCGCCCGGGTGTGGAATGTAGTCAAGGCCAGGCGGCTGACCCGCTCATCAACACCACTGAATCCTTTACACTCTGCCTCCCTTAAAAAAGACTTCTCCCCCCCCAGGTTTGTGCGGAAAGGTGCGATGGAAAGCAGAAATGAGGGCGGGGGCGTCAATATTTTCGGAATAGACCCATTGATTATCCCCAGAGGCATCCCCCACCCCAGAGACTAAATATGGTAAGCGTATGCTATTAAAGCGAAAGTCCAGGGTGGCGTCAGTTTCTTAATGCTTGTGGCCATGAATAATAGGCGGTGGGGGTCTCTCCGGAGTGGTCGTGCCAGGCATCGAGGAAGCGGGAGCCTCCTTGAGTAAACTGGAATGGAAGACAGGATGGATATTACTAAAGAGAATTAGGCAAGTCCAAGCGGGCGAGTGACATCAATTAATCACTTTAGTAATGTGAAAAGGTCCCACTAATCTTTTGCCTAGATTTGAAAATTTATGCACGTCTCTGAGATTTTTGGTAGACAAATACACCCAGGCGCCCACACGCGGGAAATCGGCGGTGCTTATCCGCTTGCAGCTTTTGGGAGTCTTTAGCCTGCTGTAAAGCAGTCTGGACCATTTTCCACCCTCGGCCAGAGATGAAATCCCACTGCTGAAACTCCGGTGGGTCAATGCTTCCGCAGGTAGTTTAGCGGCAGCGGAGGGAAGGGCGACCAGACACAATTCGAAGGGGTTTTTTTTTGTACTGCTATGAACGCATTATTATAGGCATTATTCTGCAAACGGAATTAGCTCGCACCAATTGTCTTGGTGGTAATTGGTGTAACAACGTAAAATACTGCTCCAGGGGTTCTGTTAGTTCTCTCTGACTCACCGTCACTTTGAGCGTGGTAGAGGCAACGCAACGGTGGCCCTAACAAACCTAAGAAAACTTTCCAGAACTTTGAAATGAATTGGGGCCCATGATGGAGAATACCTTTAACGGGGCCGGAGTGTAGGCGATAAATATGCTGAATGAACAGGCAGCTAACTTAGGAGCGGAGGGATGGAAGTACATGGGATGAAATGGGCTTGTTTAGAAAATAAGTCCACCACCACCCACAGGACCGTGTTGCCCTGACTTTCTGGCAAATCTGTAATAAAATCCATGGAGATGACTTCCCAGGGGCGGGAGGCCACCGGGAGAGGTTTCAACAGACCATGGGGTTTTCCCGAACGTTCTTGGCTTCCGCACAAACAGAGCAACCTTTAATATCGTCTCAATGTCCTTGCGCCATCGCGCGCCACCAAAATTGGCCGGGCCAAATGCAGAGTTTTGAGAAAGCCAAAATGTCCAGCTGGCGGGCATCATGACAGGCCTCGAGGAACCTGCTACGGAGGAGGCGCGTACCAACAATCCCCCCGCCGCCAAACACCATTCTCCAAGCCATGGTGGGAGTCACCTTCCTCCGCCCGGTGGCTCGTGCAGCCCCGCCTCCTCGAGTTCCCGTAGGAAAGGAGAGACCAGGCTGGGAATGGGCGGAGGAGGAGGAGTGGACGTCTGAGATCGGGTGACAGCCAGCCCCAATTGGGAGGGAGAGAGAACAGTGCGCGGAATGTCCCGTAAGGCAGCTCCACCCCCCTCCTCGAGGTGAGAGCGCATCAGTCAGTTATTGGTGTTTCCGGGGAAAAAATGGACCGTGAAAGAGAAACGAGAAAAGAAATCGGCCCAACGAAGTTGCTTCGCGGACATCTTGAGGGGGGAGAGGGCGGCCAAGTTCTTGTGATCCGACCAAACTTGAAAGGGGTGTTTAGCCCCTTCCAGCCTTATCCCCTACAGTCCAGTTGAGCTCAGCACCGGAGAATTTCTTTGATAAATAAGCACCGCGGAACCAGCCTACCATCTTTATTTTTTCTGCAACAGGGCTGCCCCAAAGCTTTGTCCGAGGCATCCACGTGAACCACAAATGGGAGATCTGGATCAGGGTGCTTCAGGATAGGTTCGGTAGTAAAAGCAGATTTTAAAAGCTGAAAGGCTGTCTGACATTCTTTAGACCAGGAAAGGGGGGCCCCGGGTTTGGCAGTCAGTGGATCTTTACCCTTAGTGCGTAAGAGGTCTGTGAGTGGGAGAGTCAGTTCAGCGAATTGGGGTATAAAGTCACGATAGAAATTAGCAAAACCCAGAAAAGATTGGAGCTCCTTTCGGTTGGTAGGGGCAGGCCATTGGAGGACTGCATCAATCTTAGCAGGATCCATCTTGAGGCCCTCGGGCGAGATCCGGTAACCCAAATAGTCAATAGAGGTTTGGTGGAAACAGCATTTCGAAAGTTTGGCAAAGAGGGAGTTGTTGAGCAAGCGTTTCAATGCTTCCCGAACCAACGCTTCATGCTCCTCCATGGTTTGCGAATAAATTAAAACGTCATCTAAAGTACACAACTACTCCCTTGTATAATAAATCATGGAGAACTTAAGTTGATAAAGGGCCATAAAAGCTCCGGGGGCCCCACTTAACCCGAATGGCATTATTAGAGTTATTCAAACTGTCCAAACCCGGTGTTAAGAAATGCAGTCAAGAAGTGTTCATAGCCTTCTGCAATTCTGACCCTGTCAGTGAAAAGCTTCTCTCAAGTCCAACTTAGCTAAAGATCGTCCCTTGCCCAATCGTCTAAAAGGTCCTTGATTAATGGCAAAAGGGTATTTATTGTGGACAGAGAGACTGCATTAGGAGGGTCCCTCGGTAATCTGTGCAGAGCCAGTAAAGAGCCATCTTTCTTCTTTTCACAAACAATACCAGGAGCAGCATGTGTGTGTTTGGTAGCCCGCCCATTATTATGAACCAGCGAGCGAGGTTCTTGTCTAAGAAGGCGCGAAGTTGCCTTCTCCTCATTGGAGGACCTCATCACGGTAGATTCTACCTTTGGGCAGTTAAGCCCCTGAAGCTGTAATGCGATTTTGCAGTCCAGATGTCTCTATGGGGGGTGGCAACTGGTCGCATTCTTGCTCCCTAAAGAAAATACTCTGGCTAAATATCTTGGTAGAAAGCGGATTGGAATGCCGGTAGAATCGGGAGCAATTTAGGCGTGCATCGCTGATGAGGAGGCCAGGGGGGGTGTGTGTGTCAGGAGAAGCCGAAGTTTTTCCCCAATTCATGTGTTCACCGCAGGGAGGGGTCAGTGAATTCTAAGATCCTTTCTTTCCAAATGAATTTTGGTTCATGCAGCAACAACCATGGCATGCCCAGAACAATGGAGTGTTTGGCCACTGGCGCCAGAATAAAACTAATTTTCTCCCAATGGTCGGTAGCATTGAGGAGAACGGTTCGCGTTTTTGAACTGGGCGGTCCTTGGCTCCCGAGAGGACTGCCGTCCATTTGGGTGAATGGTATGGGTTTAGCCAGGGGGACTTGGTCTAGACCTAGTTCCTCCGCCACCTGGGGCCGCATTAAGCAATGGGAGCAGCCAGAATCTACAAGGGCTGAGGCTATAATACGAGTATGCTTAGCGGGGTTGGCCAGAAGCGGCTTGGATTGTAATGGGGGCGCTGCCTTCACTCACCGCGTCTGGAGTCGAACCCATGTCCATGGGGGCTGAAGAAAGGCAAACAGCTGCTTCCCCCTCCTCCGGGTCACCTTCAATAACTGCCTTAGGGCCGGAAGGAGCCGTTGAGGCGGCCCGGATTTCGCGATGGTGGCTTGGCAGCAGATGGGAGATGCTTGTAGCGGACGGGCTGGTTGGAGGACTGAATCCTTTACAGGTGGCTGATGTTACAGCTTGGACTCCTCCTAGAACTCGCAAACAACTCCAGTCTTTCCTAGGTTTCGCCAATTTCTACCGTGATTTCATCCCTCACTTTTCCTCTTTGGCGCTCCCTCTAACGGACTTTCTGCGCACCAAAGGGGGGGGCGTCGGCTTCCCGCCCTGGTGCTCCTTTGACTTGGAGCCCTGCTTGCCAGTCTGTGTTTGATTCCCTGAAGACTGCTTTCACTTCTGAACCTGTTCTTGCCCACCCTGATCCCTCCTTGCCTTTTATTGTCCATGTTGATGCTTTGGATAAAGCTTTGGGAGCTGCCCTACTTCAGCGAGGGTCAGATGGCCTCCTTCACCCCTGCGCTTACCTCTCCCACAAGTTCTCAGGTGCTGAACTGAATTGGACTGTTGGTGATAAGGAAACCTGTGCTATTAAGGTTGCTCTCACTGTTTGGAGGAGTTTCTTAGAGGGAGCGGAGCACCCCTTCGAGGTCTGGACTGATCACAAAAATCTGGCTGCTCTCTGCTCCCCGGGCTGGCTCTCTGCCAAACAACTGCATTGGGCAGACTTTTTTGCGTGCTTTCATTTTTTGGTGCATTTTTTCCTGGGCAAAACCAACCGTCTGGCTGACGCCCTTTCCCGCTTGCCAGGGGGAGAGGAGCGCAAGGTGGATTCTTCGCTCTCCCACACCATTCTCTCCTCCTCCCACTTGGGCTTGGCTGTTACACAGTCACAGGTGAAGGCAGAGCCCCCGCCATCAGTTTCTCCTCCCAGCCACCTCCTCTTTGCTTTCTTGGAGGCTGGAAAGTCCCCGGTTCCTTTGGAGGAGGGCGGTGATGGGCTGGATTTGCGTGACGGAGTCTGGTGCTGTGGCTTGCTGTTGTATGTGCCGCCCCATTTGTGTTCTCAAATCCTCCGCCAGGGGCACGATTCCAAGTCAGCCAGTCATTTTGATTTTGTGAAAACTTTGCATTTGCTCCGCAGACAGTTTTGGTGAAAGACCATGCGTAAGGATATTGAGGCTTATATTAAAGGTTGTTCTGTCTGTGCTATGGTGAAAACAATTCCAGGAAAGCCCCATGGATTGTTACAGGACATTACTTTGCCCAATGAGCCCTGGCAGGTGATTTCAATGGACTTTATTACGGACTTGCCTTTAAGTCATGGTAAAACAGTGATTTGGACTGTGGTTGATCTCTTCTCTAAGCAGGCTCATTTTATTCCGTGTGCTTCTATCCTCACTGCCCAGAAACTGGCTGAACTGTTAATGCTGCATATTTACAGATTGCATTCTGCCCCCAGGAAGATAATCACGGACAGGAGTTCCCAATTTGTCTCCAGCTTTTGGAGGGTGTTCATGAAGTTGTTGGGCATTGAACATGGGGTGTCTTCAGAGTTTCACCCCCAATCCGATGGAGATAGTGAGAGATAAGGTTGGTCAATACCAGCCAGATTCGTTCCAATTCGGATTCGGCCCAAATTCAGATCAATGGGTTCGGATTGGCCAAATTCCGAACCTTGCAGATTCGGACTGGGCCGAATCTGTGGGAAAATCCGGGAATTTTGGGTGGTTTTTTTATTTTTTGGGTGTTTTCCCACGTTCTGGCCTGCAGGGGGCGCATTTTTTTGACATATTGGCACCAAGATTTCAGGGTATCATCAGGAGACTGTCCCCCAAGTTTGGTGAAGTTTGGATTAGGGGGGGCAAAGTTATGGACCTTCAAAGGACCTTCCCCCATTGTTTCCAAAGGGAACTCAGGAGATGTGGCGTCACCCCCTGAAGTCACCCCCTGAAATTTGTCCAAGATTCTTTGTTCTACATTTCTTCTTTGTTCTACATTTACACAATCCATTGCTGTCAATGGGGAATTTCTGGGGGTGCCTGCAGGGGGTGCATTCTTAAGGCTAGCAGCACCAAACCTTCAGGGTATCACCTGGAGACACTCCTGATGACACCCCCCAAGTTTGGTGAAGTTTGGATCAGGGGGACCAAAGTTATGGACCCTCAAAGGGGGTGCCCCATCCCCCATTGTTTCCAATGGGAGCTAATAGGAGATGTGGCGACACCTTTGAGGGTCCATAACTTTGGCCCCTGATCCAAACTTCACCAAACCTGGGTAGTATCATCAGGAGAGTCTCCAGATGATACCCTGAAAGTTTGGTGCTGATACCCTGAAAGTTTGGTGCTGCTAGCTTTAAAGAATTCTAGTTTGTGTTTTTCACCACTCACTCATTCCAGCAGGCTTCATGTGGAGGAGGGGTGAAAAACACAAACTAGAATTTTTAAAGCTAGCAGCACCAAACCTTCAGGGTATCATTTGGAGACTGTCCTGATGATGCCCCCCAAGTTTGATGAAGTTTGGATCATGGGGGCCAAAGTTATGGACTCCCAAAAGTGGTAGCCACTATTTTCTATTAGCTCCCATTGGAAACAATGGGGGATGGGGCACCCCCTTTGGGAGTCCATAACTTTGGCCCCCATGATCCAAACTTCACCAAACATGGGGGCATCACCAATCATCAGGAAAGTCTCCAGATGATACCTGTAAGGAACCTCGAAGGGCCCAAAATAAGTAACTTTGAACAGCTCTTTATTTCATAAACTTCAACAGTCGCACTAAACGGAATGCAGATTCTGACCTTCCCAGACCCAAACTGTCGCTTTTACGGACAAAACGCCCCCTCCCCAAACTCCCAAGCACAATTCCCATGAAAGAGCAAAAGCAAGCTTCAACACATATATGATAAGCGCAGGCAGCAAGGGTTATGGACTCCCAAAGGGGGTGCCCCATCCCCCATTGTTTCCAATGGGAGCTAATAGGAGATGGGGGCTACAGTTTTGAGAGTCCATAACTTTGGCCCCCCTGAACCAAACTGCACCAAACCTGGGGGGTATCATCAGGGCAGTCTCCTGATGAGACCCTGAAAGTTTTGAGACTGTGCCTTCAGAAATGTGCCCCCCCAGCCTGCAACCCCCATTGACAGCAATACAGAAAACTCAATGCAGAACAAAGATTCTTGGGCAAATTTCGGGATGTTCTTGCAGGGAGGGCATTCTTGGACGTATCAGCACCAAAATTTCAGGGTATCATCTGGAGACTGTCATGATGGCACCCCCAATGTTTGGTGCAGTTTGGTTCAGGGGGTCCAAAGTTATGGACCTTCAAAAGGGTAGCCCCATCTCCTTAGCAAAGAATGTGGGATGGGGTACCTTAATCTAAAAGAGGAGTTTAAACTCATCTCTTTCCAATCTAAGATGGGGTTGGCAGCTGCTGCAGGAGAATGGAGCAGGCTGCCGGGGAAGACAGGGTGTTGCAGCCAGTTTTTGGAGCTCTGAATACAGGACTGTTGCTGCAGCTGCTCTCTGCCTATTTATCTACGGCCTTTACTACAAGCTTAGAACAGTAGAAAACAGGAGATGGAAGAGCCAATGTAGTAATGGGTGTGTGTGTGTCATTCATCTGTGCTCTGCAGAGAATAGACCACATGCAAAAAATTTTAATTGGAATGGACTGTTAGATGACAGATAGCAGAAAACAGTCTGTGGTCATGCAGAGGAGTTTTCCTCCCTGCTGTTTTGCATTGATCAAAGAGCAAAAGTTGGCAAAGGAATCTTTTCTCACATTTTTTCTGGTTGGACTGATTAGGCATTAGCACAGCAAAGCCCTAAGAAAACGGGCTTCCTTGGTGATCTCCCATCCAAATACTAACCAGAGCAAACCCTACCTAGCAACTGGGTTCTGACAAAATCTGGCTTCCCTGGGCTATCTAGGTCAGGGTACAGATACCTCAGGACTGCACATTCCAGGGAACACCACCTCCCTTGGGCAAAGAGGAATGAAATTATAAAAAATAAGTGCATGTGGGAAGGCAATCCTTCCTAAACTTACATTAGAGAGTTAGACACCCCTCCACTTTTCCTCTGCTCTTAGAGAGCCTGCAGGGCACCAGAAGTGGCAAGGGCGAGGGGCGAGTTGTGGCACTTCTGGTGCCCAGACGGCCCTCTGAGAGCAGCGGAGAAGGGCAGAACGAGACACCCCTCTGCTTTTCTGCTGCTCTTAGAGGGCCTGCCCAAGCGGCGAGGGAGAGGGGAGAGTTGTGGCGCTTCTGGTGCCCAGTTGACCCTCTGAGGCAGGGGAGAGTGAGACGCCCTGCTGGGAGAGCGGGCCGGCCGGCACCAGAAGCAGCAACCAGGGAGGGCGAGGTGGGTGGAGCCAGAGTGCCTCGTTTGTTGACCCTCGCTCCGGCAGCACAGTGGCTCCTCGTTCCCAAAATGCCCAGTGCCTTCCTACCCTTCCTAAAAAAGCCTTATGTTGGTTGCTAACTTTAACAGCCGGGAACCAGCTCAAAAGTCACCTCATCGTGTTGTTGGTCAGCTCTAACCACTTCAGCGCCAAACACGCCTACTTTTCCCTTTCAGCACATGGGCAGACCCACTCCTCTCGCTCCTGCACTGCCCTCCCCTTGTTTCAAAAAGGGTACTCTTTTCAAAATGAGGCTGATGTCACTAAACGAAGGGAAAAAATTGCACAGAACTTGCTTCAGAGGTGGATTAACAAAGGGTTCTCCGAACTGAGGAAAATTTAACAACAGGTTCTACCGAACCTGTCCGAACCCCCTGAATCCCACCTCTGAGGCAAGTGGTCAGCTAGAAAGGGCTGTAAAGCTAGATGCCCTTCTGGTCCTTTTGTGTCTTTTCTGTCCTTAAAACGATAATCTCAGGTCTAATTTACTCTTTCTTTTTGGAAATCACTTCTCTCTCTCTCCTTAGCCAGTGAAGCTGTTCTTTGCCTTGCTCTCTTTCTCAGCTTTCCTATTTAAAATGTAGTTTCCTGTTTAAAATGTAGCTTTAATCAGTGAGTCGTCTGCTTTTCCGCATCGCTAGTAATCTACCAAGAGGCAGAAGGGGGGAGGGTGAAGATTGGGGGGAAATCTCCCCCTTGAGGGTTTTTTTCCTATTTCTTTTCCAGTGGAAAAATTAGGGAAATTGGTGGAGTATTAAAAAAAAACTTCTGTGAAATAATTTCTGTTTGGGAATGAGTGCCATGTGCCATTATTGACTCAAAATTCATTCATTTATTTCTGTCATTAAAGGGCCACCAAGATGGCTAATAATTTAAATCTGTACATGATAAAATCACATTTTAAACCACTAAAATCAACCCCCATAATTAAAATGATTAGAAACAGTTAAGATATGAACAAAATATAAAAACAGCAATTAGAACATTGGTGAGGAAGGTGCTTCAAAATGCTGACATAAGACAACTTTATTCCATTAAATGATTATCATTCCTATGCATACTGTAAAAACATATAACATATTTTCAAGTTCTCTGTTTAACCATTAACAAAACTGGCAGTATTTGATACATGTTTGATGAGTATAAATTATTGAGTTTAATGTTTTCAATTATATAAAACATGTCTCTGTACCAAACTGTGCTGTTAGTCCTACCTATTGTAATTGTATGAGGTTGTTTTTGTCCAAATAATATACTCTTTTCTTTACTACAGTGTTTGTTTTCTAAGTTCACCTATTACTTTTATCCTGTCTTTCTGTTGGCAAAAATCAATACAGTGGGGGAAGGCAGGGGGCAATTGATCTGGTTCTCTCTCTCTCTCTCTCTCTCTCTCTCTCTCTCTCTCTCTCTCTCGTAGTGAGTACATTTTTCCAATTTTTTTTAAGGGAAACTACATTTTCTCCCTGATAGCTTCAAAAAAATCTGGAAACTGTATCTCTCTAGTAAACACATCCGTTGGTACCCCAAATGCTCTCTAGACTGTGAACTCTGTGATGAACCTGTGATAGTGTATATGATTGTACGTGACTTGAGTTGACATCCTTGTGATAAATGTGATGGCATTCACAGTTTTATATCAACCACTTTTGCCTTTCTATATTGTATATTTTGTGCAGATACATTCCTGCTTTCTCAGGTATCGCTCTGTTTTTCTTTGTCTGTGTTTATGAGACTGTGTTCCTTCCTCTCCCTTTGAATCTTATTACTTAGTGTTTGCAAGTTCAATTTCTCAGGAAATTAAAAGAAGACCACCCTCTCTAGCCTGCATAGTGTGCCAGACATCCCTTCCGAAATACACCTTTGTCTGTTCTTCCTTTTCCTTTGTTTCTGTTTTAAAAGGAGACCTGCAAAGGGGGAAAGAATTGCAGCATCATTAGATATCGATGTGAAACCCCTGGAAAGCCTGTGGTGAGCCTTAGGATAGAGGGACTGCGACGGCTGCCTGAAAATGCTCTGGCCGCAGCACTGTTTTTGTTCCCCCATTAACCGTGAATGGCCAAGAAGCCTTCTTTGGGCAGTCTGTCCCAGAACTGCTGCAAGGATACTTGAGGTTGGGCAGCTGCCGGTGGGTCCCACAGGTGCTGACTCCTGCCCACCCATCTCCCCTGCAAAAACACTTTCCTGCTGTGGATGTAGTAATCCAGCTGTCTTCAGTTAGTAGAAATACACAAGTAATATTCAGAGGAACTTGAGTTGGGCATCCCAGTTGCACCCCACAACTGGAAACATCTGCCTGTTGTGTTTGAAGGCTGTCAGGAATAAAACACTCTGAGTTAGTGGATTCATTGCTAATATTTGGTTAATATAACAGCATTTTCTGGAAGAAAGTTGCTGCCTTTGTGGCCCCACTATTGATACTGGCCATTAATATGGAATTTTTTGCTCCTTCCTGAAATCTCTCAGGTAGTCCTGATGTGCCCACTGCATGTGGCAGAATGGCTTTGCCTTAAGGATGTTTGCGCTCGTGAGCTGGCACATGGCTTAATAATGGGATTGTCTCTCTAGGGGGGCCTCAGGCTTTTCACAAATATAAAATTGAACATTTGCCTCCCAGTTTGATTAATATTTGTACATGGATATGATGCCCCAGAGATCAAAGCTGACTCATTTCAAATGCTGGACGCACTGTCGGCAAAGGGCCATCACTTTTTCATAGGAATTACAAATCAAACGGGGAAGTAGCAGGGCAGATGGTCAGAAGGGAAGAGCCAAAGAAAAATACAACAACCAAAATGTAATCATTTTTGATGTATTCTGTAGACCTTGCTTCTTGAGAGAGTTTAAAGGAAATACTTCCAAAGCATTAGTGGAGGTACTTTGTGGTACTTAGACCACTGTGCATTGTAATGGGGATTTAGGAGGATCCTCCAGGTTCTCCAAGAACTCGTCCTGGGTCTTTCTGATGGAATCAACAGGTTTGCCACCTAATAGGCCCAACCTGCAGACATCTGAACCCACATACTGGGGCCACACTGATGGTAAACAGATAGTTCTGCAAATCTGGGAGAGTGCAGTGGTGTAGCTGCCATGGGGACATGTGGGTCCATGTGCCCCAGGCATATGCCAATTAGTCGTGTGGGGGTGCAAAATGGCCCCCCACATGACTATGCTGCTGAGACTGGGAGCAGGAAGCAGCATGCCACGCTGCTTCCCACTCCTAGTCAAGGCTGGAAACTGGAGCACTCCTCCCTCTCAGAGAAGGAGGGGCTCTCCAGTCAGCCTCCAGCTTGCAGCTTGGGTGCTTTAAAAAAAGCTGAGGTCTCTCTTGGCTTAAAAAAAAGCGCCCAGCAGGCTGGCTGGAGCGCCCCTCCCTCTCTGAGTCCCCCAGCACCTCTCTCTCAGCTCTTTTTGAGGTAAGTTAGTGGGGCACGGGGGGCTGTGCTGGGGGGGGTGAGACCCATGGGGAGGTGGAAAACCCAGAGTCTGCCACAGGTGCCATTTTTGTCAGCTATGCCTCTGGGGGGGTGTCTCTTGAGTTTGCAGAAAAATCTGCAAACTTTAAAAATGGGGCTTTAAACCCTCCCCCCCCAATATAACAGCATTGCCTGTGCATTTGCAGGCTCATTGCGGTTCTGGACAGCCAGTGGAATTGGTGTCTGGAATCTGCCCTGAGACTGGCCCTGTCATCATCTGAGAGCGGCTTTGGATCCAGGAGTGGTGGCAGCACAGCAGCTCAAGGCTTGATGATGGGGGAAACAATGGGGTTTCCCTGTCTGCGAATCTTATAGGCCTCAAGTTGTATATTCTAATAGCAGTTGGCCAAATCTGAGAATACTTACATCTGGTGATTAGAGCTATGAATGAGCAAAACAGATATTTCTGCAAAACTGAATAACACCCTAGGTTTGCAGAAAAATCTGAAATTTTTAAAAATGAACAAAAATGGAAAAAAACCCAATATGATGAAAGCAGGTCCTGTAGCTTTAACAAATGGATGTCCTCTGTGGCTGATGTTAGGCAATCACAGCATTCCAAGGCTTGTTTCTATGAGGAAAAGGCAGGGAGAGGGGGCAAGGGTCTTCCCTGTTTTGGCCTTCGAGGGAAGGCTCCTCAGAGCCAGGTATGGCAGCAACCACTTGATACCACCTGACTTGCAGGATTCACCTTGGCCTGTATGCTTCCTGTTGTTCTACAGCAGCCATCATATGAAAGCCAGTGTGGTTCCATGGTTAGAAATTCAAAGAGGGCGTGGGAGATCCAGGTTCAAATCCCCCCCTTACTGTGAATACTCACTGGACAAATTTGGACAAGTTGTATAATTTCTGCCTAAATTACCTCACAGAGTTGCTGTGGAGGTAAAAGATGGAGGGGAGAATAATATAAGCTGCTTTGGAGAAATGTGGGATATAAATGAAGTAAATATTATATATAGGTGAGGATGGGAGGCAGATGATCATTTGATAAATGGCTGAGGAAAGAATGAGGCAGGTGAATGGAAAGAGGAGTGAGTGTGGGGAGGGTATATAAGTGAAAGTGAGGTGCTACCCTACAAGTCCTTGAAGGTTTCCTATCCTACAAGAGGATCAGGTCCAGTGGCTAGTGCTGCACAAGTGCATCATGAGTCCAGAGGAGGGCAACCAAAATGGTAAAAGGTCTGGAATCCATGCCCTGTGAGGAGAGATTTAGGGAGCTGGGGATGTTTAGTTTGGAGAAGAGAAGGTTAAGTGGTGACATGATAGCCATGTTTAGATATTTGAAGGGATGCCATGTTGGTAAGGGAGCAAGCTTGTTTTTCTGCTGCTCCAGAGACTAGGATCAGGAGTAATGGGTTCAAACCTTGAACTTCAAGGTGAAGGAAAAGAGATTCCACCTAAACATCAGGAAAAACTTCCTGACAGTCAGGGCTGTCTGACAGTAGAATGCACTACCTCAGAGTGTGGTGGAGTCTCCTTCTTTGGAGGTTTTTAAACAGAGGCTGGATGGCCATCTGTCACGAGTACTTTGATTGTGTCTTCCTGTATTGCAGGGGGTTGGACTGGATGGTCCTTGTGGTTTCTTCCAACTCTATGATTCTATGGTTTTCCTAGATAGAGCTGCTGTGGAGGACAGGGAAATCTGAAGTCAAAGTGGCAGATAAATGTAGATTGGCTGTTGGGTGGGAAGGGGAAAAGGAAGCAGGAAAGGGGAAGGTTATGGAGATTTTCAGGAAAGGGAAGAGGGAACAGTGAGAGAGGGAAAAAACGAGATGCTTCCCACTTGTTTATACAAAATAATGAAATGTGGGCTTAGACACTTTAACAGAAGCAACTGCAGCCATTTTGACATTCACATGACTTGAGCCCAGGAGTTTTTTGGAATGGGATGTGATGCCCTAGGAATCCACTTTATCAATATGGAAATGATGATAGAGACTGGAATAATTCCTAGAATACCGTGGAGGAGCCAACTGGAAGTGCCACTGGGTACCCGCAATGTCACTTCTGGCCACTGCAAAAGTGTGGGGAGTACAGGTGGGGGCAAGAAGAAGCCGAACAGAATATCTGGCGCGTGTGTGTGTGGGGGGATTCTTCTCAGCACAAAAGCAAACTCAGCCGATTGATGAATTTTCATTGACAGACTGGCTCAGTGCAGAATAACAGGAGGGGAATCCATCCTATTGATGGAGGCATTTGACTCTCCATTCCAGCCTGTCATCACATAACAGCTTTTCCTGGGCTGCATCACACACCCATGGTTTCTATTCATTGTATTGCCGAAAGCTTTATATTTTTTGTGTTTAGCAGTTCCGGCATCTAACAGGGCATGCTTCTGAACTTATAAAGAATTTTTTTTCTCTTGTTTCTTTTTTCCACAAAGAAATGAAAGAGCTTTCCAAAAAGAAAAAAAAACCCAATGCATGACCAGTGTTCTTTTGAATATGTCCAGAATGTTAACCTCAGAAGATTTTTTCTTTTTTGAAGAGCACATGTTATAAAAAGCAGGAAAATAACAATGAAGACATTAAAAATGTATTATTGTTTGCTAGTTTCACATCCTTATGCAGAGCTGTAACTTGAGTTCCCAAAGCTGGGAGCTGCAGAAAAAGGATATCTTGACTACAGTGAACATTGTGTTGTTGTTGTTTGTTGTTGTTAGTTTTTCTGGTAAATAATACAAGAAAGGGATTGATTTCTAGAAAGCCATTGTGGTTTAGTGGTTGGAGTGTTGGTGTTGGGAAGTCCAGGTTCAATCCCCACTCTTCCATGGAACCTTGCTGGGTGACCTTGGGCCTGTCACATGCTCTCAGCCTAACCTACCTGACAGGTCTGTTGTGAGGATAAAAATGGAGATGAGTAAAATGATAGAATGATAACTGGGGCAAAACTACCAAAGGGGCTGTGCCAGGAGTCCTTGGGAGTCTGAGGCTCTCCAGAAATTTCTGGGTAAGAATTTGGCCCGGGGGTTTATCTGCCCTGCCTTCTCCCCGCTGGCAGAGCCAGTGTTATTCTGAAAGAAGAAGGATGGGACTCTCAGGCTTTGCACTGATTACCATGATTACCATTTCTACAACCAACAAGTACCCACTCCCCCTAATAAAAGACTTCATGGGGAGCCTGCCCCAGGGGAAAATCTTGACTAAGTTGGACTTATAGGAGGCTTATTATTGGGTCTGCATAGCTGAGGGCGAAGAGTGGAAGACAGCTTTCAATACCAGGTTTGGCCAATTTGGGTATCTGGTGACGTGTCAGATCCCCAAAAACTGAAACAAACTCCATGTAAAGAACATAGGTTTATTCAAGAACTGGAGGACAGCTTGGAAAAGCCAAGACTGGCTTTTCCCGCACAACATGTTTCCACATTCTCCCCACATGAGAACAGTACTGAGAAAATATGCAGACAGTGAAATAGCACAAACTGACTCCACCAGGGATGGCCTTGGCCAGCACCTGGAGGTGCAAAGTAGTGAAAGACATCCCATCCCCCACCCATGTAGTGCACCAAGCAGCCCCACAAGCATCCTAACTACTAGGCATCCTGACATTCTGCTTCCCCTAGGGCCCTCCCCCTGGTTTGCTTGGATAGGATCAATGGAAGTCCCTGATGAGCCTCAGTGCACTGATGTTTTCTGCATACACCCACTGATCATGTCCAGGTAAAAATCCTTTCCAGGACATCAAATACTGCAGGCACTTACGATAGATGTGAGCATCACAAATAGCAGAGATCTCATAGTGTTTCTTTCCATTAATCAGAACCAGAGGAGGAGGAGGAGTCGACTTGGGAGGCCAAATATCTGGTGACATAGTCTTCTTGAATAAGCTGCAAAGAAAAACAGGATGTATTTTATGCAATGCTTTAGGCAAGTCCAGCTCAGCAATGACCTCACTGATGACACAAACAATCTTGAACTGTCCAATATATTTATATCCCAACTTAGTCAGTTTGTGAATGTCACGTAAATTTTTTCAGGAGAGGTAAACCATATCTCCCACCACTAGGGGAAAGTCACATCTATGTTTATCGGCTTGACGTTTATGAGACTCTTGGGCTTTCTGTAGTGCCTTCAAAATGGGGGGGCCACCTGTCTGCAACATTCTGGATCCATTATTTAAGCTCAGGGGCTATTGATGCTCCCTGGGGCAGAAAGGGTAGGGGTTTTGCTGAACTTCCAATTTCAAACGGGGTTCCCCCATGCTACTGTGGACGGCATTATTATACGCATATTCCACATAGGGCAGCAGGTCGACCCAATTATCCTGCTGGTGGTTTACATAACATCTGAGATATTGTTCCAAGGTCTGGTAGGAGCGCTCTGATTTTCCGTCAGTTTGAGGATGATACAGAGAAGAAAGGGCTTGCTCCACATTTAAAAGGCTAAAAAAAGCACGCCAGAATTTAGAGATGAACTGACTTCCTCTATCTGAAATTATCTTGTCCAGAGTGGAATGTCAGCAATAAATATGCTGAATAAACATTTTGGCAAGTTTTTGAGCAGTGGGAATGGACGTGCCTGTTTGGAAAACAATGAATGAGCCTGTTTGGAAAACAAATCCACCACCATCCAAATAACAGTTTTTCCATTACTTGGGGGTAAATCAGTAATAAAATCTTTCCAAGGACCATCCGGGGCAGCTATGGGCTGGAGCAATCCAGGGACTTTACCTGGAACTGTCTTATTCATGGCACAAACAGGGCAGCCTTTGATGTATGCCTCAATATCCTTGCGCATTGAGCGCCACCAAAACTGCCAACATAAAAGATGTAATGTTTTGCTGTCTGAGGGAAGTAGCTAAGAACACTCCTAGACTTATAACAAATTGAGTACAACATGCTTTCTTGTGTGGTAAAAAGTTGGCCATAGCCATTTTATTTAACAAAATTGGTTCAAGGCAAACAAAGCGTATGGCGCAGCATGGGGGTCTGATCTGTGTGCTGGGCAGCCCGAGTGCTGTCCCCCAGACACCTAAATTTTTCTACAGCACGCCTGCTGATGAAAAATTAACGCACGCTGGAGCAGCTGTGAGATTCCAGATGGGCGGTTGCCACTTCCTGAAGATTCTACTGCTGCCAGGGGCGCAAGCCATATAAGCCCACGTCTGGGCAGGTTACCCTTTTCCACCCCAAACCTCATAAGGAGGTTCCAATAAAGCGGGTATTTCACCCACTGACCCTAAACTAAAGATCAGTCCCCCATGTGCAATCTGCCAACCCTTAACAAAATAAACATGCATTAACAAATAACTGTAAGGAATTCCATAGAAGCAGAAATAAAAGGCTCTTTGGTGTAAAAGACCGTTTATTCAGACATCTTAGAAAGCTCAAGTACACGCAGTGGCAGGAATAAGATCTCCCGCCAGAAACACAGGTTATAACTCCGTCCATCCCATCCCCCCTCCCGGATTCCCATGGGAACGGAGGTCTCATCTCCCTCGCAGAGATAAGGTCTCCGCCCGGGCTGGCCCATCGCCCGGGCTGTGGAATGTACTCAAGGCCAGGCGGCTGCCCTTCTCATCAACACCATTGAATCCTTTACACTCTGCCTCCTTAAAGAAGACCCTCCCCCCCAGGTTTATTGTTGGAAAGCGGTGGAAAGCAGAAATAGAGCCCGAAGTCAATATTTACCGGAATAAACCCGTGTGATTATACCCAGAGGAATATCCCACCCAAGAGACTAAATATTGCAAAGCGTTTTGCGATTAAAGCGAGAGTCCAGGATGGCGTCAATTTAAGTAATGCTTGTGGCCATCAATAATAGTCGTTAGAGGGTCTCTCCAGTAGTGCGTGCGAGCATCGAGAGCGGGAGCCTCCTTGAGTAAACTGGAATGGAAGGGCAGGATGAATGTTACTAAGAGAGTTAGGCCGTCAATCGGGCAGTGACATCATTAATCCCCTTTAGTAATCTGAAAAGGTCCACGAATCTTTTGCCTAGTTTGGAAAATTTATGCCGCGTCTCACAGAGATTTTGGTAGACAGAAATACACCGAAATCCGGCGGTGCTTATCCGCTTACGCTTTGGAGTCCTTAGCTGTTGTAAGGCAGTCTGGACGATTTCCACCTCGGCTAGGGATGAAATCCATTAATTTAGAAACTCCTGGAGGATCCAATGCTTCCACGGTGGGAAGGAATGACCAGACACTATTTCCAAGGGTTTTTGTACTACTGTGAACGCATTGTTATAGTACTCATAAGCGGAATGAGCTCGCCAATTGTCTTGGTGGTAGTTGGTGTAACAAGCGTAAATACTGCTCTAGGAGTTCTGTTCCTTTCTCTCCGACTCACGTCACTTTGGAAGGCGTGGTAGGCGACGCTTGGCGAAGTGACTAACAACCCACAGCTTTCAGAACTTTAGAAATGAATTGGGGGCCAGCGGTGGAGACCACCTTAGCGAAGGCCGGAGTGTAGGCGGTAAACATGCTGAATGAACAGGCGAACCCAACTTAGGAGGCGGAGGTATGGAAGCACATGGAATAAAATGGGCTTGTTTAGAAAATAAGTCCACCACCACCCACAAGAACCGTGTTGCCACTTGACTTTCTGACGTCTGTAATAAAATCCATGGAGATGACTTCCCGAAGTAGGAGGCCACGGAAATTTCAACAGACCATGGGAGGAGGCTTTCAGCGGTCTTGGCTTCTGCACAAACAGAGCAACCTTTAATATATGTCTCAATGTCCTTAGCATCGCGCCACAGGAAGTGGCCGGGCCGTGCAGAGTTTTTAGAAGCCAAAATGTCCAGCTGGCCGGGCATCGTGGCAAGCCTCGAGAACCTGCGGAGGAGGAGGCACATACCAATCCCCATGCCATAGCGCCCCGTTCTCCAAAGCGCCAACTGGGAGTCGCCTTCCTCCGCGGGCTGGCGTCGCCCGCCTCCTCAAGTTCCGTGGGAAAAGGAGAGACCAGGCTGGGAATGGGGAGAAGGAGGAGTGGATGTCTGAGGTCGGGTGACAGCCAGCTGGTGGGAGGGAGGAGCAGTGCGTGGAATGTCCGTGGCCCGGCTCCACCCCTCCCGGGTAGTAGCGAGGCGCATCAGCCAGTTGTGGTTTTCGAGGAAAAAATGGACCGTGAAAGCGAAATCGAGGCCCATGAAGTTGCCTACTTGAGGACATCTTGAGGGGTGGAAGGCCAAAGTTCTTGTGATCCGACCAAACTTGAAAGGGTGTTTAGCCCCTCAGCCAGATGGCGCCAGGGGTGGGAGAGGGCTAAAAGCTGAAATGCCCGCCCAGTCTCTTTATCCCCCACAGTCCAGTTGAGTTCAGCACGGAGAATTTATTTGATAAAGTAAGCACGGAACCAGCCTATCATCTTTATTTCTCTGCAACAGGGCTGCCCCAAGCTTTGTCGAGGCATCCCGCGTGAACCACAAGCGGGAGATCTGGGTCAGGAATTAGCTTTAGGATAGGTTAGGTGGTAAAAGCAGACTTTAAGAGCTGAAGGCTGTTTGACACTCCCTCAGACCAGGAAGGGGCCAGGCTTGGCGGACAGTGGATCTTTACCCTTAGTGCGCCAAGAGGTCTGTGAGAGGGAGAGTCAGCTCAGCGAGTGGGGTATAAAGTCCGCGATAGAATTAGCAAAACCTAGAAAGATTGGAGTTCTTTTCGGTTGGTGGGAGCCAACCATTGGAGGACGCATCAATCTTAGCAGGATCCATTTGTAGGCCCTCGGGTGAGATTGATAGCCAAATAGTCAATAGAGGTTTGGTGGAAACAGCACTTGGAAAGTTTGGCAAAGAGGAGTTGTTGAGCAAAGCGTTTCAATACTTCCCGAACCAATGCTTCATCGCTCTTCCATGGTTTATTGAATAAATTAAAAGCGTCATCTAAGTATACCACCTACTCCCTTGTACAATAAATCATTGGAGAACCTTACGTTGATAAAGGGCCATAAAAGCCCGGGGCCCCTTAACCGGATGGCATTATTAAGTATTCAAACTGTCCAAGCTTTGTGTTAAATGCAGTCAAGTGTTCATAGCCTTCAGCAATTCTGACCCTGTAGTAAGCTTCTCTCAAATCCAACTTAGTAGAGATCGTCCTTTGCCCAATGCGTCTAAAGGTCCTTGATCAAAGAGGCAAAGGGTATTTATTGGACAAGGAGACTGCATTGAGACCTCGGTAATCTGTGCAGAGCCGTAGGACCCATCTTTCTTTTACAAACAAAGCAGGAGCAGCATGTGTTTTGGTAGCCCGCCCATTATGAACCCTTGGCGAGGTTCTTGTCTAGAAGGCCTGACAGTTCCTTCTCCTCATTGGGACTCATACGGTAGATTCTACCTTTGGGCAGTTAAGCCCTGGCTGTATGCGATTTTGCAGTCAGTGTCTCTATGGAATTGGCAACTGATGGCATTCTTGCTCCTGAAATACCCTGGCTAGATCTTGATGCGCCCGGTGGGATGCGGTAGAATCGGGAGCAATAAGCTGATGAAGCCAGGGGGGGTGTGTGTGTCAGGAGGAGTCGAGTTTTCCCCCAATTCATGTGTTCCCCTTGAGGAAGGGTCAGTGAATCCCAAGATCCTTTCTTTCCAAAGGAATTTTGGTTCATGTAACAACAACCATGGCATGCCCAGAACTATGGAGTGTTTGGCCACTGGCGCCAGAATAAAACTAATTTTCTCCCAATGGTGAGAGGAGAACGGTTCGCGTTTTGAACTGGGCGGTCGCTCGAGAGGACTGCCCGTCCATTTGGAGTGAAGGAGTATGGAAGGCTTAGCCAGAGTTGGTCTAGACCTAAGCTCCTCGCCACCTGGGGCGCATTAAACAATAGAACGCCAGAATCCACAAAGAACAGGGGCTATATCACGAGTATGCTTAAGCGGGTTGGCCAGAAGCGGCTTGGATTGTAATGGGGCTGCCTTCACTTTCACGTCTGGAGTCGAACCCATGTCCATTGGGGCTGAAGAAAGACAAACTGCTGCGTCCCCTCCTCGAGATTAGCCGATGACTGCTTTAGATTCGCGACCCGTTGGGGAAGCGTATTGAATTCTGTGATTAGCTTGGTAGATGGGAATGTAGCGGCGGAGTGGTTGGCTTCTGTTTTACCGGGCAGTTGGCGGCTTCGTTGACCAGGACCTCGCGAGTAAAGACACAATCCCAGCGGCGGCCGGAGGCAATTACCGGTAAAGAGGCGTGACGGCAGGTGGGCCGCCAGTGATGGCGGCTTGAGGCGTGGGGCCTCGGCGCAGCGTACCAGCGAGCGCCGCCAGGATCCCATTGTCCAATCAGCAATAGTGCGGGGGGACGAATTAAAAACACCATTTCCGCATAGCTTGCGTCGACAGCATCTGAAATGGCATTTCATGCGCTCCAGGCCACTCGGAGAGTCGAGGCAACCGCCGCCGCGAAATTCCGCAGGCAAATTCTGCAAGCGGCGGTTGCCTTGCTGAATAGTTTTGATAGATGCGGATAGCTTCATTTTCCGCACCTGGATCTTGGAAGCGAGGCCCTCAAGGCTTGGAGGAATGCGGGCACCGTGCGGGGAATCTTCATCTGCAGGTTCAAAATTACAAACCAGTCGGCTGCTGCCCCATCCAGGACTGAGCCCGATGTCCCGTATTTTTTTTAGCTCAGACGGTATAAATCATCATAGTCCTCCGGGCATGAGTTGCAGGATGAAGTAGGAAGTTTGAGGCGGTCCGCTGGCGGGCGGTATTGGAGGTCTGCTTAGTAAGCCCCTTTCCGATAAACCGCGGTTATTACTGCAGAGTTAGGCGAATGAGGCAGCGGTTAGAGGCGGAATCAGTGGAGTATCAGCGCCCGGTGCAGCTGGTGTTCGGTGGGAGCCGGTCGCTGGAAAGGTGGCTGGACCCAGCAGCGTGTCGCCTCGGGCGCCGGCTGTACCATTGACAGCGTAAACTCAACTTAGGTTGCCCTGGTCTGCTGCTTCCTCAGTTCCCTCTCCAAGTCAGCCAGCTCTCTCCTTGCGAGTCAATGCATCCTGAATGCGCATGCAAAGCTGCTCTCTCGTTCCGAATTTAGCGGTTAGTCCCGTTGAACGCTGCAGTAAGTTCACTTTGAGTGTAAGGCCTGAACACTCTCCGCGTTGACGCTGTAAGTTCAGTTTAGATGTTCCAGGACTTTATCATGAACTGATAGATTCTGCATATTGCCGTTGGAAGCATCCCTTGGCGGTCAAGGTTGAATTTCTTTGCGCTGCTGCTCGGTCTCTCACGGATTTTCCTTTCTTGCTGCAGCTGTTCCCGTTCCTCTTCCCATAGCTGGCGTTCCGGGCCCATGCTTCTTAGGCATCACCGTTAGTCGGCCCACTTCCTCATCCAGCTCTCTTCGATGGGAGAGGGAACAGATCCGGCTGGGAGATTACGGAAACTCTCGGACTCCTTATGCGTCTGGGCGGAGCGCCGTGCCCACGGTGGCTCCGAGGTATCTCCAGTGCAGCAACGGGTCCGGATCAGAGAGTCCGATCAGAAAAGCCGGTACGGATACCCCTCCCAATTCCTGGTATAGTCCCAGTGTCACGGTGGTCTTGGGCCGGGCCCCAGCGCTGTGCCACGCTGGTTCTTTGGGAGCATCACCCAAATCGAGTCCAGGAATCGTTCAATGGACTCCTGGGTTGCGCCGCATGAAGAAGGTGGTCAGGCCCGTCTCCTCCGTGACAGGTGCATCTGAGGTTTGCTTAATCCATACGAAAACGGGTAGATATCCGATCCACAGGCTCGATCCACTTAGACGGGCGCCCCAAGCGACTCATGTAAGTCCCCGTAGTGCCGTCTTCCGTCCTCTCGTTTGGAGTAAAGAGACTTCGTGCTGTCACGAGGGGCCGGAAAGAGTCTGGCGAGACCGTTCTCCGCCCGGTTCCTCCAGATCCAGAAGAGTTGAGTGGAGCCCCTCTTGGGGCTACCGCTTTTATTCCCAAAGAAACATCCAACCTCTCCATGCCGAGAGCACCAGGGATCCCACTGCACTAGAATATAGATGATTTTTAGGATTCCTGCCACAATGTAAGAATTCCATAGAAGCAGAAATAAAAGGCTCTTTGGTGTAAAAGACCGTTTATTCAGACATCTTAGAAAGCTCAGAAGTACCGCGAGTGGCAGGAATGAATCTCCGCCAGAAACACAGGTTATAACTCCGTCCATCCCATCCCCCCCTCCCAGTTCCCGCCAGGGAGCCGGAGGTCTCATCTCCTACAGAGATAAGGTCTCCGCCCGGGCTATTGTCGCCGGGCTGTGGAATGTACTCAAGGCCAGGCGGCTGCCCTTCTCATCAACACCATTGAATCCTTTACAATAACAAATACAGGGAGGGTAGGGTGGGAGACTCGCGTGCTCCAGCAAATGGGGAGGAGGCAAAGCCGGGCCTAGCCTTAAATAGGCTGCCCGGCCCTCCTCCCCAGGTAGTGGCGTCAGAAGCCAAAGCGTCTGCGAGGCCCTAGAAGACCAAAGCCTCATGAGTAGAACTCACGAGGCAGCTGGGGCGGCAGCCCATGGGGGGCTGTCCTTCCCCAGCAGCAATAGCGACCCTTATTAGAAATTAAGCAGCTGCTTTCTAAAACGAAGTGGCCAGCTGGTTTAGAATCATGCCCCTGGTGAAGAATGTCCTTCTGCAAAGATGGCAGAATATACAGCAAAGGACCTTACACCACAAGCCTCCATGTAAGGACAGAGAAGCGCCGCCCTCCTCATCAGGTACTGGGGATGTACCCTCCTCCAGTAAGGTGGAGACCAGATGGGATGGGGGTGAGGGGGTGGCACGTCTGGTAGGTGGGTCTGAAATCGGGTGACTGCCATGCTGAAATGGGCAGGCGTCAAAATCATGTGGGGAGCCTGTAGTTCTGCCCGGTCGCCCACCCTCTCTGGCAGGTGGGAAAGAGTATCAGCCAATTTGGTGGTTTTACCCAGGAAAAAATGAACAGTAAAACAGAAGCGGGTAAAGAAATCAGCCCATCGGAGTTGTTTGGCTGATAAACAGCCAGGAGTGCAAAGGGAAGCCAGGTTTTTACGATCAGTCCAGACCTCGAAAGGGTGCTCTGCTCCTTCCAACCAATGTCTCCAAACAGATAGCACAGTTTTAATAGCACAAGTCTCTTTATCACCAACAGTCCAATTTACTTCGGCACCAGTGAATTTCTTGGTAGGCACAGGGGTATAAAAGACTATTGAGCGCCCTCTGTAAAAGGGCGGCTCCCAGAGCTTTATCAGAAGCATTGACTTGAACACTGAAAGGCAAGGTAGGGTTGGGGTGTTGCAAAATAGGTTCTGATGTGAAAGCAGTTTTGAGTGTTTGAAAGACTTGTTGACAAGTTGGAGTCCAATCTAATGGAAATCCGGGATGAGAGGCTGAAGGACCTTTGCCTTTTGTATGTAATGTCAGTCAAAGTGCTAACTCTGCAAAGCCAGGGATGAAATCACAATAAAAATGTGGAAAACCTAGAAAGGACTGGAGCTGTTTACGAGTCCGAGGTGGGGCCAGGATAAAACATCAGCTATTTTCACTGGATGACTAGCCCCACTGCAGAAACTCAGTAACCCAAAAAATCCAATTGGGATTGGTGGAATTCACATTTGGACAACTTAACAAAAAGTGAATTCTTCAATAGTCTCTGCAGGACCTCACGCACTAATGCGATATGTGAGGCTTCGTCTTTAGAGTAGATCAAAATGCCGTCCTGTCAGGAGGCCTGTTATGGGGATTTTGCTATTGCTGCTTTCTGTATGCTGGGGGTGGAGGAATGGGTTAATTGCATTTCTAACGGACTTTCAACTGTCTTCTTTATGATGTTATACTGTACCAGGTGCTGGCCATCTCTACTGTTATCTCTTTCACAGTTTCTTTTGGGTGCGCTTTCCCAGGATGGGAGGTGCTAGCTGCTTTAACTACTCAGTTCTGGCATGACCAGAGAAGATCCTCAATACTCAATAAACTACTGTTCTTGTACATGAGTTTGTTTCAGTTTTTGGGATTCTGACACACGAAGATCTCATACAACACCTGCTGATGAGTACTGCGCAACAGACAGTAATATGTTTCCACATCCCCCCTCCCCACATGAGAACAGTACTGAGAAAATATGCAGAAAGTGAGATAGCACAAACTGACTCCACCAGGGATGGCCTTGGCCAGCACCTGGCAGTGCGAAGTAGACATCCCATCCCCCACCCATGTGAAGCACCAAACAGCCTCACAAGCATCCTAACTACTAGGCATCCTGACATGATGCCATTTAGGCTTAGTGGGGCCCTAGGAGTGTTTGTGAACCTGATTAATGATATTCTGCATGACCTTTTGTTTAGGGGGTGATGGTGTATTTGGATGATGTTCTGATTTATATGGAGTCTATGGAGGGGCATGTGCTATTGATGAGAGAAGTGGTCCAGAGACTAAAAGCTAACCAGCTGTTTGCTAATCTATCCAAGTGTGAATTCCATAGAGATAGACTGGATTTTCCTGGGCTACTGCATGTCCCAGGAGGAAATTGAAATGGACCCTCAAAAGGTTCACAATGTGTTGGGGTGGGAACGCCCTCGGACTTTCTGGGGTTTGCCAATTTTTATACAGACTTTATCCTGGGGTTTGCCCAGAAAGCCCTTCCCCTGACTGATCTGCTGAAAACCAAGGGGAAGGGGGTCCAGGCTTGGGGTGTCAATTGAACTGGACAGACTGGTGTCAAATGGCATTCAACCAGTTGAAGCATGTCTTTACCATGGAACTGGTCCTTTGGCATGCTAACCCCAAGGTACCATATGTGGTCCATGTAGATGCTTCGGACATAGCTATGGTAGCAGGCCTTGTCCAGAGGGGGGAGGACGGCAAACTTCACTCAGGTGCCTATTTGTCAAAAAAGTTTGCTGAGACAGACCTTAATTGGTCTCAGCTGTTCCCAGCATCCCATCACCCGCTGTGTCCCACTTGCAGCTGACCAGCATGTCCCAAGGAGCAGATCCACATTCTTTTTCCCATTCTGCTACGGTTCGAGGTTCATTGTGCATGACATCCCATCGACGAATTTCGGGGTCGACAGCTTCATAAAAATACTCACATTTCATGCGGTCCGGCCAGTCAGGGATTTTGCTAGCAGCGGCTCGAAATTGACGAGCAAACTCAGCAAAGGGTCGGCCACCCTGCTTGATAGTTTTCAAAGTTTTCCTTGCCTTGTCCACCACATCTTTATCCTCGAACCAAAGACGAAGCTGCAAAACTCATTGAAGTCAGAGGAAGCGAGGCTACCAGGCTGGGACCTTGACTGATTTTTTTATAAGCTCTTAACACCTTGTTTAAGGTAACTGCAATGTTGTTGGGAACTAGTGGAGACTTGTTTATTTTTGCTACATTGTAAATGTTAGAATTTATTGTTTCAGGGCTTTTTGCATATGTAATTAGTGAAAGTTCTTTTGGGGACCCTCATCATCTTGAATCCAGTTCAGCAAGCCTTTGGAGTCTTCATGAGGCAACCAGCAGCAGGGAGAAATGGACTTGGCATTATCAGACTGTAATTAGAAGGACTTGGAATGAAACTTGAACAGGTCCTTGGAATGTTCAGTTTGATAAGTGTAATATGTTAAAGAAAAGTAAATCATTTTTTAAAATTTAGTTGTTGCAAACTCCTTCCAAGCAGAGGTTACACGGGCTCAGAAGGGGAAGGGGGCACCTCGCATGAGGTTAGGGCTCCCAACTCTTGAGAAATCCCTGGAGGTTTGGGGGGCAGAGGATGGACAGGGCAGGATCTGTGTCAGGGAGGGTCACAGCAGGGATGTGTTGCCATAGAAACGGCCCTCTGAAGCTGCTTTTTTCTCCAGGGAAATAGTTCTTTGCAGTCTGGCGATTAGCGGTAATGATAGGACAACTCCTGGCCTTACCCAGAGGCTGGCAACTCTAGAAGGGCGCCAAACTAGCTGCCAGTGGTCCAGTCAAGCAAGTGTGTCAAGTTTTGAAGTAGTGAAAAATGCCCTAAAAATAGAAAATGGAACGGGGAATGCGAATTTCAAGCAGTGAATCATTCTTCAAATGGTTTTCAGTACTCTGAAAAAGCTATCATCTGTTCCCAGCCAAAATCATTATAAACCTTGCTTCTCAAATCCTGGTGAGAGCTTTTAAACCCATTCTCCCCACCCCGATCAATGTAATTTTGTTTCTGCAGAGACTGTTTTCACAGGGCAAAAGATCCCTCATCTGTTCCCAGAGGCCTGATAGCTACTCAGGACAAGTCACAGTGACTTGTTCAGCATCAGTAATCAATCCTCCTGTAAAGTGATACACAGCCTCTTGGGACCTCAGATAAATTTTGGCCCATGAATGTCTTCATTTTGCACCAACCTTAGGAAAAGCACAGGCTTGATTAAGAAACATAAGGAAAAGAAGCAGCCCTTCAAATTGTAATTCTTGCAGAAAGAAATTACAATGTGATCTTGGAGAAGCTATAGGAGGTCCTCTTACTTTTAGATAGAAATGTGTCTTTTGGTTCATCATAATTTTCACTGGTTTTGCTAAGATTTTGGGTTTTTTAAAAAAAATTACATCCATTGCTATTTATTTCAATGGAAAATGCATTTCTGTGGGTGATTTTCTTCCCATTCTGCTGGGATTAAATTCTCTGGGACTGTGCCTTTTACTCAGCCTTGTCCAATTTCAGGCAGGCAGGAAAAAAGCAGTTAACATTCCTATTGCAAAGTGTGCAAGCAGTGGCATGACCACGTGGGCCTATGTGTGGGTTTGCCAACTAGAGTTTGGGAAATTCCTGAAGATTTGGAGGTGGAGCCTGAGGAGGGCGAGATTTAGGGAGAGGAAGGACCTCAGCTGGGCATCATTCATTCATTCATTCATTCATTCATTCATTCATTCATTCATTCATTCATTCATTCATTCATTCATTCATTCATTCATTCATTCATTCAATTTCTATACCGCCTGATCCCCGAAGGGCAAAACATGAGACAGGAGCAAATCATATACAATACAATACATAGGCTCCATCCTATTAATCATCAATAAAACATCTTAAAATTCATATAAAACAGCAGATAACAATTAATAAATAAATAAGAGGCGTCCAAAACCCCAATTAAAACCTACCCCAAAAAGGGGGGGACGGCAGGCCCCTCAATATGAGGGGCTCTGATGTACCAGTGCCAAGGCAAAGAGCAGGGAGGGGGCACCACATCAGCGGCTGGGCACTCCAAAGGCCCGGCGGAACAACACGGTCTTACAGGCCCTGCGGAACTCACCAAGGTCCCTCAGGGCCTGGACAGTTGGAGGAAGGGTGTTCCACCAGGGCGGGGCCAGAGCTGTAAAAGTCCTGGCCCGCGTGGAGGCCAGCTGTAGAGTCTGCCCTCCAACGTGGGGGCAATGATGCCACAGAGTCTGCCCTCCAACGTGGGGGCAATGATGCCACAGAGTCTGCCCTCCAACGTGGGGGCAATGATGCCACAGAGTCTGCCCTCCAACGTGGGGGCAATGATGCCACAGAGTCTGCCCTCCAACGTGGGGGCAATGATGCCACAGAGTCTGCCCTCCAACGTGGGGGCAATGATGCCACAGAGTCTGCCCTCCAACGTGGGGGCAATGATGCCACAGAGTCTGCCCTCCAACGTGGGGGCAATGATGCCATAGAGTCTGCCCTCCAACGTGGGGGCAATGATGCCATAGAGTCTGCCCTCCAACGTGGGGGCAATGATGCCATAGAGTCTGCCCTCCAACGTGGGGGCAATGATGCCATAGAGTCTGCCCTCCAACGTGGGGGCAATGATGCCACAGAGTCTGCCCTCCAACGTGGGGGCAATGATGCCACAGAGTCTGCCCTCCAACGTGGGGGCAATGATGCCATAGAGTCTGCCCTCCAACGTGGGGGCAATGATGCCACATAGTCTGCCCTCCAACGTGGGGGCAATGATGCCACAGAGTCTGCCCTCCAACTTGGCCATTTTCTCCAAGGGGACTGGCCTCTGTTATCTGGAGACCAATTTTAATTCTGGGAGAACTCCAGGGCCTGCCTGGAGATTGGCAACCATGTCTGAACAGGAGATTTCCCTCTTTCCCGGTATCATCAAGTGGGGGACTGGTGCGCGTGGCTGGAAAGCTATTTCACTGCTCTTGACAGACGGATTTCATCATTTTTATCAGTTCCAGCTGACTTTCAGCAGCCACGTATGTTGCCCTTTCTGCGCAAATCACCTAAAACGTTTTCCGCCCCACCCCCACCCCGCCCACTTTACCTTGATGTATGTCCACACTCACTCCCTTGAAACTATTCATGGCCACCATTATGTGATTCCCCCCCTTTTTTTAGCTAGTTCAAGGGTAGGGAACCTGCGGCTCTCCAGATGTTCAGGAACTACAATTCCCATCAGCCCCTACCAGCATGGCCAATTGGCCATGCTGGTAGGGGCTGATGGGAATTGTAGTTCCTGAACATCTGGAGAGCCGCAGGTTCCCTACCCCTGAGCTAGTTGATGAATTGATGCTTTAATGTTACACAACTTCATGCTGCAATTCTCCATACCTTGGAAAATCATTGCCTTGAAGAATACCTCCCCCCAATTAAAAAAAAACCTCACATCAATTATCAAATAAACAGGTGAGGGGGAATGGACAGTGGGCTCAGAAAATGCTGCTCAGGGATGGTAGAGACGTGTGGAAAATGTGTTAAACAGATCACATAGCAATGAAGCCCGTTTTGGAAACGTTTCCACCCCAAAGAATCACTGTTAAAGGGGATTCTGCCTGTCTTGCCCAGGACTGAGGTTCCATCGCAAACTGAACCTGCTCATGGCTGCTTTGGAGTAAAGCAAATTTGATCCTCATTGACAACCCCAAGATAATTACAATACCTGCTCTGGAAATCAAACCTTCCAGATGACGATGAGGTCACTACAAAAATGCTGTTTCCTTGCACACAGTCTGGAAATAGTTTGTGGGATATGCTCCCCTGCTCTACAGTAATATTTGTATTTCTGTTCTCTTGTAAATGTTATCCACACTCTTCCACTGGAATTCTTCTACCATTTTGCGAGATCAAGAGCACACCAATAGGGTAGCAACTTTAAAAGAAATACAAGGGGATATAGAGCCCACAAAAAAATGCAACATACTAGGAATTACTGACTGTATCTGCGTCCCACATTGCTTCTCTCTCCCCCATCCTCTTTCCCCCCTGTTACAAGAGGAGTAGCTTGAAATCAAGTTAACCGATCTGTAAACCTGATGTGAATGCTTAAACAAGCTCCACTGTATCATGTCCCTTCCTAAGGTCAAATCTTTTGTGCATCCTTTTTCAGAGTTTTCTATAACATAAGTACATTTGCTGCATAATAAAAAGAAGTTCAGTTTTTGGACCTCAGGAAAGTGTTCTAAGAATCAAATCAAAATTCCTCCAATTTCTCAGACAGTCCTTTTCTGAATAAAAATCCCCGAAAGACTCGTCACTCTCGCTACCCCCCAAAGTTTGCCTTCAGAATGTAGAAGAGGATGGATCACCCACTCTCAAGCATAAGTAGAACCTTTTCCCCATGAGTTGTTGTAACGCTTAGGGCTTCCAAGCCTGATATGGCAACCCCAGTTTTCTTGAGGCAGGGCATTCTCCTAGAGACTTTAAGTTTGCAGTGTTATACATTTTTCAATCCAGACAATATGAGTGTACAAATATTAAAAATATATTGCTCAGACAAGAAGCAAGATGGATTTTTTTATTAGACAGTGTGAGAAGGGGTTTGAATAAAGAAATTGATTTTAGCTGCTATTTGTAACATACATCTTTAAGGTTTTTCACTCAGGTGTGTTGCATTGAGTAGGATATATTAGTTTGCTGTGATTGCCATCATTACTTGCCTAAGAGCTCTTAACACTTGAACATGAATAGTGAAGTGCTTTAGTGAGTAGAGGATCAATTATTTATATGATACCATTATATTTGTCAATTATTACAATAATGTTTTATACAATATGCAATTAATTTTTAGAAATCATTTACTAATAATTTATAATTTATACAAGAAATATTTAATATTTATTATATAGGTACTACAAACTTGTATTAAATTGTTCAAATATTTATTCACAGTATACATTATAGGAATATAGTTGAGCTATGGCTTACTATTTGCACCTTTGTACTTTTCCTAGAAGTATTTGAGATGAATGCATTATTTGCACACAAAGAAGACATAGAGCATTGAAGAAGATTTTCTTGTCGAAAATGCTTTTCAGCACGCAGGCGTTTTGCAGTTTTGGAATTACAGTCTTCTTGGTTTCAGCAATTTTGTGCTTTTTGGAATTACAGTCTCCTTGGTGCTTATTTGGAATTACAGCCTTTTGTTTCCAGCAATTCTGTATAATTTGGAATTCCAGTCTCCTTGGTTCCAGCATTTCCTTACCTGCTTATAAAGGAAATTGGGTTGAGATTGCGGACCTTTTGTGAGTACTGTCAGCCATCCCTTGCAGGACACCACTTTAATTTGTACTGTCCCTTTAAGAAGAATCGTGGTTCAACCTTCATTGTCTACATCTGCCGGATTTTGAGGTCTCTGTCAGAATATGGCTGTGGGGTTTAGATTTGCATCTGTATTCCTAATGTAGTAGCTTATCACCTAATTGGTTTATTTGCACAATACAATTGATGTTTAGAAGGACTATTTATATGCACAGTGTTGTTGATCTAAGTGTTTATTCATTCATTTTTTTCCCTGTGGGACATTGCGTCTAATAGCCTTGGCCTAGGCTCTAAGCCCAGGACTCATACAGATGTATAACAGGAATCCTCCTCTAACAGTGGGTAATTCTGCCATGTCTCTGCATCAAGAGTGATTGGCTTATTTGATTACCCCTCTTGCACAGATGTGGAAGAATTACCTGACCCTAGAAAAAGCTGGGTTGCATCTAGACTACATTTTCCATCCCCAGAATGAAACTTCTCTGCTTCCCCTTCCCACTGCTGCTCACTGATCTCCACAAAATGCTGCTCTTGGGGGACAATATGAGGGAGGTCTTCGGTGGGAAGAGGGAATGGTTGGAAATGTCAATGATAAAGAGGCAACTTCAACAAGATGTAGGGAAATTTGATATAAACAAGAAAAACACAGAAATGGATATGATCTTATTAGAGGAACAAAATAAGAGATTAAGCAAATTATACAAACTGCTTCTAAAATTACAAATGGGGAAAGAAAAAGTAAAGGAGGTTATGATTAAATGGGCAGTGGATTTCAAACATGATATCCAGCTGCAAAACTGGGAAGAATCCTTTAAACTCTATAGTAAATTTTCAGCTAACATAGAATTAAGGGAGAAATTTCTAAAGATATTTCATAGGTGGTACTTAACTCCGTATCGGATGGCAAAAATATATACAAATCAATCGAATCTTTGCTGGAAGTTCAATAAAGAAGTAGGTACACTACTACATATGTGGTAGACTTGCTATAAAATCAGAAAATATTGGCACGACATACATGAAATAATTAAAAGTATATTGGGGTGTTATATGGATTCTATGCCTAATGAAGGTTTATATATATATAAGTATATTGGGGATAGATTTTGAGTTGAAACCAGAATTGTATTTGCTTGGTATTGGTATTAAAAGCATAACAAAACTTAACATTAATTTATTTCTTTACATGACCACAGCAGCTAAAATGATTATCGCCAAGGCATGGAAGTCGTCGAAGCAACCACTTATAGAAGATTGGCTACAACAACTGACTGACTATTACCAATTGGACAAATTTTCTATAAAATTGAAAGATCTACCAATTGAAAAATTCTATATCACCTGGAGAAATTATATTGTTTACTTAGAAAAGAATAGTAAAACAAAATTAATTTTGCAAAATATGTAACAATTAAGTAGATTAACAGTTGTACTATTTATAGAGGAAGTTACAGCTTTGAGGGAAAGTTTATAATTATTTGTAGAGATATCAACTCTGTTGAAACAAAATTTAGTTTTTTTCCCTTTTGGAACAAGGTACAGTCTAGGAGAAGTCAGAATAGATGATATTAAATAAGGTTGAATAAGTTATTATTAGTTAATTTGTTTGTGTTATATTGTGTGTTAGAGGGGGGGTTGGTGATAGGATGGGGAAGGGTTGGGGTTTTTTTCTGTATTTCTTTGTAATGTTTTAATGGAAAATTAATAAATCTAAAAAAATTAGACTAGGCTTGTTAAACAGATTGAATTTGGGATGGTTTGACTAAGTAAGCATTGCTTCAAAAATTGGTGGGGTTTAAAATATTTTCATTAACTTGACAAGCTGCATTTGGTTTCAACTGTGAGTTTGCGTAGCATCATTCTATTCATCAGAGCTGATTTAAGTCACATTTGTATCTACAAGCAGAGCAACTATTTGTGCCAGGGTCAGGTTTTTGAGTGGTAACTCAATTTGTTTGTTGAGTTGTTGTTTGCTAAGGGACCCTTTAGCAAGTTACTGATGTCCCACCACAGCCTTAGTCTGTAAGATGGAGATGATGATACCTTACCTACTTTGCTGAGATCTTGTGAGGATTGCGTATGATTGCTTTGCTAATTATTTTTTACTCTACCAGAGAAAATTATGCATGGATTTCCATTAATTGCAGCCTTAAATGGGATTCCTATGAGACAGCACAGCAGGCACTATATAAAAGAGATGACATTCACTGGTGTCTTTTACCCCCATAGTTCAGTTGGCAGCACTGGGAGGCTCAAGTTGAACATACTGTGCAAGAACACCTTCTTCCACCTCCCCCACATTCTAAATTGAGTACAGACATCCTGAAGCCATTGCAACACCCTGATTTATATGGCTTTGGTGCAAAGCTTTAACTTGTCAACAGAAGATTGGTAAAAATAATGTAGTGTGCTCTGGATGTCACCATCATCCAAATGCTGATTTATGGGGCTTTGACTGCAGATGTTAAATGAGCAATGTCCCTAACAGATGTGTAATCTGATTAAACATGCAATTCAATGATATTGTCAAAATCCATTAATCAGTCTTTCAGGACACACAAGAGTAGGTCTCTCTGACAGCTGCGATCATTATGCCACTGTCTCGGCAGGTAACTGTCATGCCCCGGACTGTTCAATAACGAGACTTTGTATTCAGATTATTTCTCTATTGTAAACAGCGTCAGGAACAAGCATTTAGACTTCTGTTACCAAACTAGAAATTATGTGCCAAAACAGCCAGCATTGTAACCTCTCATCACCCCCCCCCCTTCCACATCACATAACATATAATGTTGGGATTGATGGGAGAGATCAATACAGAACACTTTTTATGCATATGACAACTGCAGCAAGGATTTTATATGCATATAAATGGAAGGACCATAAAATTCCAACAGAATAAGGATTGTATTTCAAAAAAGCCACAAAATATGCAGAGATGGCAAGAATGACAGTGACAGTGTTTATAAGAGACAAGAATATGGACAATTTCCTTCAAAACTGGAAACTCTTTGCAGACTACTTACTGAAAACATATACAAATGGAGAAATAATGACAGGATTTGAGATTTAAATGAAAACAGCAGATTGGACTAAAATAGTTCTATAAGAAGGACTAAAAGTGGAGGAAATACAGATACCAACTATAAGCGCAAAACAAGATTTGAGTTCAGATCCATAATAAGCTGGAAGTCACCATTTATTGGTGTCTTTAAATGTTAACACCCAGTTAACTTCTGGGTGAGCGGCGGCTGGGAAGAGACTGGGGGCAGGAACAGACCAGGGAAAGAGTGCCCTCGCTTGCCTGTCCCAACCCCCAGCTCCATCCCAACTATAGTGCTGATCACCTAGAAGTAAATTATATTTCATTTTAAAGCAACCACAGGCTTTTTTTGTGGCAGCGGGGAGGAGGTGATTGGAAGTGTGGCAGCCAGGATGCCTCCAGGCAACTGGTGCCAGGGCAGTGGTGGCAAACCTATGGCACTCCAGATGTTCATGAACTACAATTCCCATCAGCCCCTGCCAGCATGGCCAATTCCCATCAGCCCCTGCCAGTATGGCCAATTGAACATGAACATCTGGAGTGCCATAGGTTTGCCACCATGGGCCTAGGGCATCAGCCCCCCTTGTCCCATCCTTGTTACGCCTCTGACTCCTCTTTAAGGAAAAGAAAGAAAGAATGAATGAATGAATGAAAGAAAGAAAGAAAGAAAGCCAGCAGAAGCAGCGATCTTTGTGCTGAGCATTGAATGGATATATTATTATTTATTTTATTTATTATTTATTAAATTTAGTATACTGCCCTATCCCCGAAGGGCTCAATGAATATAGTGATATTTATTGGCAGTCAGACAACTGCACTGCTTATAAGAAAGCTTTATTTAGGAACTAATAAACTGGATATGAAATAAGTTAGTAAATAAAATAATAAATTAAATAAATGACACAAAGCCCACTGCAGGATGACATCAGGGAAACAAATGTGAAATTCCTGGGCAGAGTCTAATAGAGGTCATCCATGAACTGACATTCTCATGCCTGATTGTGCAATGTGTGGTTGCTTTTTTGTGTTGCCTTCTTGTGCAGTGTAATTAAGGTTGCTGGTTGGGCAGTTCCTGGATATATTTGGGGTGGAGACTGGTGACAGCAGGGTTTGGGGAGGGGAGTATAACACTATAGAGCCCCCACCCCCAGCTACCAGGAGAACTGATCTCTGTGGTCTGGAGATCAAAGAGATCTCCCTGCACTTTTAAGAATAGGAAGAAATCTACAAAAAACACATATTCCCAGGCTAGCACGGACAGTCTTAAGTCAAAGATAGGTTTTCAAAGTACACGTAATAATAACTGGTAAATGGTCTCAACTGCAGCTCTTAACGTCAATGAATTGAAACTCCAGGATAGAGCCATGCAGGCACATAGATGCTGGTACAGGCAATGCTGTGTGAAAGCATTTTAGGCAGGGATAAAAAAATAAAGGCATAAAACAGCATTTGTGATACTTTTTGCCCCAGAGCAAGGCAAGACAGGGAACAGTCGGCAGTGGGCAATTGGCCCGTGTTGCACTGATTAAGAAAAAGAAATTTTCTAAAGAATTATTAGGCACATAGAAGAAGGGGAACTCAGCATGACTTTTGCCAGAGACACTCTGCATAATCAGTTTTTTAAAAAGATTTTTGAGAAAGTAAATGAGCCTGCAGACAAGAATGGTCCAGTATACTTGGTGAGCCAACATGGTTTAGTAGTTACAGTGTGACACCAGGATCTGGAGAATCCAGGTTTGAATCCACTCTGCCCCACTCTGGGAGCTTGTGGCTGACCTTGGGCTAGTCTCATGTTCCCAGCCTAACCTACCTCACAGGGTTGATGTGAGGATAACATCAAAGAATCGTAGAGTTGGAAACACCATCTACTCCAACTCCCTGTTCAATGCAGTATCAGCCCAGAGTGCCCCAACAAGTATTTATTTAACTTGAAAACTGCTTGAAAAATGCTAGTGAGGGGAGCTCACTACCTCTCTAGGCAGCCAGTTCCACTGTTGAGCAAGTTTTACTGTAAACTGGCTGTTGTGAGTTTCCCGGGCTGCGTGGCCATGGTCTGGTAGATCTTGTTCCTAACGTTTCACCTGCATCTGTGGCTGGCATCTTCAGAGGTGTATCACAGAGAGAAGTCTGTTACACGCTGTGTCCCACTAACATAACTATATGCATGCACAGTGTGTAACAGACTTCTCTGTGTGATACACTTCTGAAGATGCCAGCCACAGATGCAGGTGAAACGTTAGGAACAAGATCTACCAGACCACAGCCGCGCAGCCTGGAAAGGCCACAACAACGAGTTGAATCCGGCCATGAAAGCCTTTGGCAATACACTGTTACTGTAAAAAATTTTTTCCTCATATCCAGCTGGTACCTTTCCAGTCATAATTTATACCTATTATTGTGAGGCCCACCCTCTGCTGCCAACAGGAATAGCTCCCTGCCCTCTTCTGAGTGACAGCCCTTCACATACTTCAAGAGAGTAATCCTGCTCTCCCTCAACCTCCTCTTCTAAAGACTGAACATTCCCAAGTTGCTTGGCTTTTTAAGTGCAGGCAGATCTCTGAATCCAGTTTTACTAGAATTATCTAGAAGAAGAAGAAGAAGAGTTTGGATTTATATCCCCCCTTTTTCTCCTGCAGGAGACTCAAAGGGGCTTACAATCTCCTTGCCCCTCCCCACTCACAACAAACACCCTGTGAGGTGGGTGGGGCTGAGAGAGCTCCGAGAAGCTGTGACTAGCCCAAGGTCACCCAGCTGGCGTGTGTGGGAGTGTACAGGCTAATCTGAATTCCCCAGATAAGCCTCCACAGCTCAGGCGGCAGAGCTGGGAATCAAACCCGGTTCCTCCAGATTAGATACACGAGCTCTTAACCTCCTACGCCACTGCTGCTCCATGAGGAAAGTCTGAGGCAGCAGAGAATAGGATTTGCAATAATGGGTTTAAATTACAGGCAGAAAGGTTCCGACTGAATTTTGGGGTGGGGGAATTACAGTTGTTTAACAGTAGAATCAGCTGCCTGCGATGGTGAGTTCCCCCTCACTGGGCAGTCTACAGGCAGTGGCTGCACGAAAGCTTGTCAGAGATGCTTTAGACTGATCCTGCATTGAGCAGGGGGTTAGACTAGATGGCCTCTATAGACACTTCCAACTCTATTCTATGATTATACTCTGTTCTCTCCCCCAGGTCTCCAAGGACTTCCCAATCTGGCATTAACAAACTTGGTCCGTAATAACACGACGCAGCAGGACAGCAGGGGCACCGTGTGGATATATGATAATGAGTGACTGAAATGTGACAGCTGTCAATCCCAAGTGAATTCCAAGAGCATATATGCCGTGGTTTGCACACATTTCTCTACATGAGGCCTGTCTCTCTTGAAACATCTTGAGGTGATTTTTAAGATGATCGGTATATATCTTTATGCCAGCCACACGCAGGAGATCGCCACTGGTCTGCCAAGGTCAATGTTTGTCCACCTGGATTGGCAGCAGCTTTTAAGGTCTCCAGCAGAGGGTCCTTCACATCCCCTTTTTTCAGATCCTTTATTTGGAGATGCCAGGAATCAAACCTGGGACCTTCTGCATCCAAAGCAGCAGCTCTTCCACTGAGCTGTAGCTCCTCCCCCAGTCCTATGCACACACTCAATCTGCGATTGATTTTGCAGTCCTCAAATGATGGTGATGAATGTTGACAAACAGCTCAGTGAGATTCTTGGCATTCACAGGTGTGTCTGTCCTGAACCTGTCTGTCGATCTGTCTGTCTGTCTGTCCCTCCACCTGTTTTTAGACAGACACGAATTCATCTGGGATTGTTGGTGTTCATACTGGATACAGATTTGGGCTGTCACACATTTTAAAGATCCAGAACAAAAACTGTGGTAATATTACAGCAAATCTTCGATATCTCTTTCATACAACTTGAAAGCATTCCCCACCCTTTCCCTGACAAACAAGCGCTTTTATTACATCTTGACTCAAATGTGGGGCGGTTGCCAGGGGCCTGATCAATCTGTTTTGGAGGCAGACCTCGTCTGCAGGCCACCAGAGGGCCCATCCTGGTTTACACAACCGAGCAACAGTAATTCACAGATCATATATTTACGGGTTGTCATGTCGATAAATCACAGATTAAAGGTCCCACTCCTAATGCAGCTATTGATGTGAGAGTCTGAAGAAGCCATTAGTGTTTATTGTGTCAATGATACATCGACAAGAGAGGCTTAGGAGGATTTTAACAGCCCCCCCCCCCTTCACTACAATACTGTTAGGAGGGAGTACAATAAAAAGCATTCACAGAAAATGTTACTCAGTTTTCTGCAAGGAATTTGATTCCCTGTCCTTTTCTTCTACAGATGGGCTGTACAACGGTTCGGGTGTCACATATTGTTATATTTCAGCTAGATTTTGCGAGAGAATGTTGCTCCAACCAGTCCTCATTATTTTTTGTCTAGAACAACTGAAAATCCAGATCTCATTCAGTGACTGCAATTAGAAGCTGTGGTTAGTGACACAATTTCAAAACTTGCCTTGGTGGTCTGAAACTCTCCCACAGATGTAGTAGCCACGGATTTTATTTTTATAGCCAAGAGGCTACATTTTTACACTACCAGGAAGGGGAAGGGCTAGTTAACTATTTTGCATCCCTCGCCACATTCGGCTGACCGTTGCCCTCCCCCAGCTGTGGGAGAGATAACTGGTGCCCCTGGTTTTCCTTTATTTGTCCTTAGGGAACCGTTCTTCCATTATTTTTCCTCACTTCTCCGACTATTCCATCGGTAACAGTAACTATGACTTAGCTCCAATGCACAGACGCCTTCCATGAGGCTTCCTAGCATTATTTCCATCCGAAAAGAAAAATAATCTTGTTATAGATTTTTTAAAAGCAGATTTTGTACAACTGAAGGCCAAAGAAAAAAACACCCCAAACAAGAGACAAACAAGGCCTGCTTGTTCCAAGAGATGGGCTTTTGGTGAGGCTGGCCGCAGATCGGCTGCCCCCTTGTGAGGCCCTGCCATGGTTTGTCATCTCTGGCAGTGTCCACACTGGGTTTCATCTTTGGGCACTGCCAGACCCCACCCAGCCTTAAGACCGGCCTTAAGATTGGGTGCCACCAATATGGAATTGATATGCTGCATACGGAACTTTAAATGTTTTTGGATGTTTTTAAAATAATTTATTGGTCTTTATAGTATTGTGAACCGCCCGAAGCCCTTTGGGGATGAGGCGGTCTACAAAATCTAATTATTATTATTATTTTTACGTGGACCTACAAATTGAAGTTGAATGATTGTGGCGAAAAAGAACAACAGTAATCCCAATAGTAGTCGGTGCTCTAGGAGGAATCCCAAGAAACCTTGAAAAGCATCTGGAAAGCCTGAATTTGGACAGAACATCAGTCCACATGCTGCAGAAAGCAGCACTTCTAGGAATGGTACACATTCTACACAAATACCTCTAATATCCTAGGTCCTTGGGAAGGACTCGATATTCAGAGATGAATTCCAGACACCTGTACTGTGTTGTTATTTCTTAGAACTGAACAACATTCTGCCAGTTGAGCAAAAAGGCAACAAGAGAAAAAGCAGAGGAACAAAAGATCAGCTCCTCATTGACAAAATGATTTTGGAGAACTGTCAAAATTGGAAGACAAATCTACACATGGTGTGGATTGACTACAAAAAGGCATTTGACTCGTTGCCCCACAGTTGGATCATAAAATGCTTAAAAACCATTTGTGTGAGCAAAAACATCATAATGTGCACTGAAAATGCAATGAAAAACTGGAAGACGGAACTGTTAGTTGGAAGAGAAAAGTATGGAGTGGTCAACATCAAGAGAGGCATCTTCCAGGGGGACTCATTGTCGCCCCTACTATTTGTCATTGCAACGATCCCACTGACAACAATCCTAAGGAAAACGAATCAGGGATATCAGATGGCAAAGAATGCCCAGAAAATTTCGCACCTGTTGTACATGGACAATTTGAAACTTTACAGAAAATCGGAAACTGAAATCTAGTCACTGATCAACACAGTCCGAATTTTCAGCTCAGATATTTCAATGGAGTTTGGACTAGAAAAATGTACGACAGTAACAATCAGCACAGGGAAAATTAAAGAAAGCCAAGGAATTGAAATGCCCAATGGTCAGACTATTAGAAACAACCAACGGGAAGCCTACAAATATCTGGGCATCTTGGAGTTGGACACCATCAAACACTCCCAAATGAAAACAATTGATGGTAGAGAATACAAACAAAGAGTGAGGAAAATACTGAAGACTAAACTGAATGGCGGAAACACAATAAAGGCGATAAATACATGGGCGATTCCAGTCATCAGATACACAGCTGGCATTGTAAACTGGACTCTGGCTGATTTGGATGAATTGGATCGAAAAATGAGGAAACTCCTGACGATCCACTGTGCGCTACATCTGCGTAGTGAGACTGACCGGCTGTACCTGCCACGCAAATCTGGTGGCAGAGGACTTTTACAAGTGAAACAGACTGTCAAAGAAGAAAAGCACGCACTTGCCGACTACATAAAAAGCAGTGAACAATGGGAACTTAAAAAAGTGAACAATAAAAAACTGCTGTAAGTTGAGCATTGAGAGAGAGAGAGCATTGTCAGAAAGTGTTGAAAGAAAGGACAGAAAGTTGGCAAAACAAGGCACTGCATGGCCAATTCTTGGAAAAGATCAAAGGAAAAGTGGATGACACCAAAACATGGGGATGGTTAACATCAGGGACGCTAAAGAAAGAGATGGAAAGCCTAATTCTTGCCGCTCAAGAACAGCCGATAAGAACAAATGCAATCAAAGCAAAAATCAACAAAACTTCAACTGATCCCAAATGCAGACTCTGCCAGGAAGCAGATGAAACTGTGGACCATATACTCAGTTCCTGCAAAAAGATTGCACAGACTGACTACAAACTCCTCCACAACAGTGTGGCCAAAATGGTCCACTGGAACATTTGCAAAAATTATGACTTGCCCACCTCTAACAACTGGTGGGAACATCAAACTGAAAAAGTCTTCAAAAATCAGCAAGCCAAGATACTGTGGGATTTTCATATACAAACAGACAAAGTCCTGCAGCACAACACACCCGACATTGTCATCGTTGAACCAGAAAAGGTGTGGATCATTGATATCGCGATACCCAATGACAGTAGGGACAACGAAAAACAACATGAAAAGATCGCGAAATACCTGGATTTAAAGATCAAGACCCAGCGTCTTTGGCACAAACCAGCAGCAGTGGTGCCAGTGGTCATTGGCACGCTGGGTGCTGTCCCAAAAGACCTGGGGCAGCACTTGAAACAAATTAACATTGACAAAATCAACATCTGTCAACTTCAAAAAGCCGCGCTGCTAGGCTCCGCAAACATCCTTCGCCGATACGTCACAACATCCTAGGCCCCTGGCTGGGGCTCGATGGTGACGTAGACCAACACCGACAGTGATACCTGGCTGCCGTATATTTTGTAGTATAATAATAATAATAATAATAATAATAATAATAATAATAATAATAATAATAATAATAATAATAATAATAATAATAATAATAATAATAATAATAATATGCCGATATATTACAACTTTCTAGGCTTCTGGGTGAGGCTCGAATTGTAATGAAGGCCAACAACCAGCTAAAGATCTGGCAGCTGTGAAATCTGCAATAATAATAATGGACCTCCATGATTGGCATATTCTTCCCAGAATGCAAAGTGGTGCCGCCTGACACCTACAGCAATCCAACTAGGCATGGAGAGATTGTTAGCACCTAAGACTGGAGGCTACCATGACTGAGCTGCTAGACCTGGAAATGGAAAATCCACCTTTTCACCTCCTCCATTAAAAAAAAAAAAAGTAATCTCCAGGCCTGACGGAGAGTATGGTGAGCTCAAAAACTGACACCATGTTTTGTGGCATTTGGGTTGGTCCCAATGAAAGGTATTTCATGGACTTGGTTTCTTTTTCTAGATTTAGGCTGGGCCAGCAGGGCAGTTCACACCCCCTTTTCACTGCAGAGGTGCCTGGCTGGGGCCAGGGACGTAGGTATAGATTTTTTATGGGGGGGTTCGGGGTGGGGCCACCCCCCACCTGCCACCTCCCCAAGACCACACCTCCCCGGCCTAGCATTTATAAAAGCAGCTCTCCAAGGCCGGGGATGGCAGACTTCCCCGCCCTGCCCTCCACTGCCCCCCACCAGCTGGGCTCCCAACCGGCAGCTGGCAGTTCCTTCTGCCCTCCTCTCTGGGTAGAGGCATAGAAGGAAAATGGAGCCCAGTGCAAAATCTGAGTTTTGCGCCCCCCCCCGCCCCCCAGGCAGCCGCTGTGATGCTGGAATCCACCCCAAACAGCACCGTGAAACAGCATCACTTTCAATGTGGCATAATGGTTAAGAGCAGGTGCATTCTAATCTGGAGGAACCGGGTTTGATTCCCTGCTCTGCTGTGAGCTGTGGAGGCTTATCTGGGGAATTCAGATTAGCCTGTGCACTCCCACACATGCCAGCTGGGTGACCTTGAGCTAGTCACAGCTTTTCGGAGCTCTCTCAGCCCTACCCACCTCACAAGGTGCTTGTTGTGAGGGGGGAAGGTCAAGGAGATTGTAAGCTCCTTTGAGTCTCCTACAGGAGAGAAAGGGAGGATATAAATCCCAACTCTTCTTCTTCTTCTAAACTGAGGACCTCATAGGCTCATTCCGCACATGCAGAATAATGCACTTTCAAACTGCTTTCAGCGCTCTTTGAAGCTGTGCAGAATGGCAAAATCCACTTGCAAACAGTTGTGAAAGTGGTTTGAAAACGCATTATTTTGCGTGTGCGGAAGAGGCCATATTCTCCCTTTAAATCCATGCCGAAGGGGGTGGGTTTAAAAGGAGAATCTGGGGAAATTTGGGGGGTGCCTGCTGTCAGGGGTGCAATTGTTAATCTAGCAGCACCAAACTTTCAGGGTATCTTTAGGAGACTCTCCTAATGATACCACCCAGGTTTGGTGAAGTTTGGTTCAGGGGGTCCAAAGTTATGGACCCTCAAAAGTGTAGCCCCATCTCCTATTACCTCCCATTGGAAATAATGGGGGATGCGGGCACCCCCTTTGGGAGTCCATAGCTTTGGACCCCCTGGACCAAACTTCACAAAGCCTGTGTGGTATCCAAAAGAAAATCTCCTGATGATACCTGCCAGGTTTGGTGAAGTTTGGTTCAGGGTGTCCAAAGTTATGGACCCTCAAAGATGTAGCCCCCATCTTCTATTAGCTCCCATTGGAAACAATGGAGGATGGGGTCACCCCCTTTGGGAGTCCATAACTTTGGACCCCATGAACCAAATCTCACCAAACCTGGGTAATATCATCAAGAGATTCCCCCAAACAATCCCTGAAAGTTTGGTGGTGCTAGCTAGCCTAAACAATGCGCCCCCTGCAGGCCAAAAACCGAAAAAGAACTAAAAATGTTTTAAAAACCCACAAACGGGTGGGCGGAGCTTCGGACATGAATGGGGCGGGTTGACCCCGAGAAACCCCCCCCTTACCTACGTCCTTGGCTGGGGCTCCAGGCCGGTCTTTCACAGATTTCTCTGTATCTCCAGGAGGAAAACCACCAAGCCTGCAAAGATTTTCCATGACTTTAAATAAGACATTTGTGGGACCTTCTCTGTCTCCTGACATCCCAAACAGTCACTTTGCTTCAAGCCAACCTGGAAAATAAACTTGAGTTATAGACCCAGTTTAAGGACAAAAGAAAATGTTAAAGCACTATGTTTTCTCTGAACAAAAAGAAAAGAAAAAAGTGGTACCAAATGATGCAGGATTGCAACTAGCATAATTTTTTTAAATTGAAATATCCGCTGTTTTGCAATGAATCATTCTGAAATGTGGCTATATTACACTACCAAATGTCAGACTTATGGGGAAAGATATTGTGGGATTTTGTGGAAGCTCCATGGTCAGGCATTATACTGGTGGAATGATTTTGCTACACAGGGTGTGTGTTTTTTTTAATAGCTGCAGTCCTCTGAAAGATGTTCTTTCTAGCAGGGAGGTGGTGGTGTTATGGCTGGGCACTTTGGCCCTACCTGCCTAAGTATTATTCCTTCAGTCCTTTTACCCCAATCCTAAACTGTATGCGACAAGTTCAGACCTACATCTTCTTGCACTTGAGTATATTGCCTCAACACTTTCCACCACCACAATGTAGCCTGCCCTGACTGAATGGCCAAGGCTAGTCTGATCTACTGTGATTTAGTCAGATTTTGGAAGTAAGGCATGGTCAACCTTGGACAAGACCATCAAGGAATGTATTCTTTTATGTTAATTTATATATTGTGATGATGTTTTAAACTGTTTTAATATTGATGGACACCGCCCTGAGCCTTTGGGGAGGGCAGTATATAAATATGATAAATAAATAAATAAAATAAGGAAGTCCAGGGTTGCTATGTAGGGATAGGCAATGGCCCATAACCTCTGAATACCTCTGGCCTTAAAAACCCTATGGGGGGTCTTCATAAATCAGCTGTGACTTGACACCCCTTCCCCCCCACCATAGTGGTCTTCCACTCCCCCAATCTCTATCATGAAAGGAGATTGGGTTTCTTAAAAAAAAATAAACATGGGAAGTATTTCCTTCCTTTAACTTCTTATTGATATTTCAAACGTTTTCTCTTAAAGCCATTCAGAAGATGTTTTCTGTCTCATCACATGTTGCCTGGATTCATGCTCATGCTGCCTTGGTCAAGGCAAATTACACACACTTTCTATTTACACTAGCCTCAATTCTGGGGGAGGATTGGGTGGCATCTTTGTTTCCAGATGGGGAAACTGTGCTCCTCTTCTCCAAAGGAGTCTTTGTGCTTGCATCCTTCCCTAAGGCTCAGACAGGGATCCAGCTCCCTCTGGGTGGGAGGAGGTCTGGGGACAGCCCTTTGCAGGAGCAGCTTCCTCACATTGGAGAGGCACGGGGCCTTCTAGATTGAAATGGTTTATTTACCACTGTACAACCTGAGTAGATGATGTAGGGGTAGGTGACGAATGCAGTTCCATAGTTCCTTGTCAGTTAGGATTGTCAGCACTGGCTTGAAAGATTTCTAAGGATGTTGGATCAGAGCCTGGGAAGGGATCTCAGTGCAGTATAATGCCATAGACCCGATCCTCCAAAACATCCATTTTCTCCAGGGGAACTGAGAACCAGCGTGGTGTCGTGTTTAGGAGTGGCAGACTCTAATTGGAAGAACCAGGTTCAATTCCCCACTCCTCCACAAGAAGCCTGCTGCGTGTCATGAGCCAGCCCCTGGGTACCAGGATACAGAGGACTCTGATGCAGAACCTGACAACACGGTGCAGCCAGAGTTGGCTGCTCCTGGGCAAGACCAGGCAGCAGAGCCAACTCCCAGCCCTTCCCTGTTTGATGACGTGCAGGCTGAGTTGCCTGCAGATCCTCCTAGGGAACCCAGTAATGAATCAGCTGTGCACAGGAGACAGAAGCAGAGGCCGCTGTTGCAGAAGCAAAGGAGGAGTGCTCGTATTGCAGTAAGATATAGGAAAATAGAAGTGTCTGCATCTGATGAGGATTAACTCCTTGCAGAATCCCAGCCCCTTGGACAAGACTCTCTCTATAAGCCTTGCTGTGAGCTTACTTCTGCCTGGGTGCAACAAATGTGTTTCCAGTGTGCCTGGTCTACTGCTGAGTCCCAGCCTGTTTACCTGATCAGCCTGTTGAACTGACCCGTGACTGTGCCTTCGCCTGCCTTCTGCCTTGACCCATTGGACTGTCTTCTGACTATGGTCTTGTCTGCTGCCTGTTCTGTCCTGCAAGACTGGACCTGACCATGCCCTGCCTGCCTGCCTGCCTGGGTGACCTTGGGCCAGTCACAGTTCTCTCAGAATTCTCTCAGCCCTGCCTACACCACAAGGTGTCTGTTATTGGGGCTCATCTTCTCACTTTTCAGCACCTCCTTGAATTTCGCTTTACTCCTCTGCACCATGATGCCAGCCATCTTCATGGTGAGCTCCATTGAATGGCCTAACTCATAGTTACTAATGCAAACTTTGAACAAGGCTGAGCATTGCCATCTATCTCCACCAAGCATGGGCAGTCTTAGCCCATGGGCAACAGGGGGAGCTTCCCTGGGCAGCTCCCCTGAGAGCCAATGTGGTGTAGTGGTTGAGAGAAGGTGGGCTCTAGTCTGGGGAACTGGGTTTGATTCTACACTCCTCTACAAGAAGCCTGCTGGGTGACCTTGGGCCAGTCACAGTTCTCTCCAAACTCTCTCAGCCTCACCTGCCTCACAAGGTGGCTGTTGTGGGTAGGGTTTTGAGTAAGATGTGGGTAAGCTGTTTTGAGAATTCTTAAAGATAAAGGAAAAGTGGGGTATAAAATCACCTTTTTTCTTCTGTTACCTGGAGATCCAATATAATTCTAGCCCACATCTAGAGGTTGGCAACCCTGCAAAATCCCCAAACATCTGCTTCTGCTGGTCAGAAGCTATTTGGTGTCCTTTTTTTCCCCAGAAGGTGGCAAATTCAAGTATTCAAGTTGCCCCAAACATCCTCATCTCCCACCCAAACATAGGAATGGGCCTGTTTCAAATTCCCGAAGGTGAATGACTGTCAGTCCTGATAAGTGCACTGATGGGAAGCCAAAGGGCAGCAAAAAGGACTGTGACACTCCAGTCTGGCTCAGCGCAGCAGACATGGCCCCTCCCTCACAACCACCTTGTCAGGCAAGCCAGATAATGAGTTATGGGGCCTGAGCTGGACCCAGCCAGGTGGAGTTCAGCATCGAAATGAGCACTCAGCCTGACTAACTCCAGCTTTATACTGCTAGCTCCGCCCCCAAGTCCCACCTTTGCTCAAGTAGAACTTGGGGTGTGTGTGTATGCAAGAGCCAGCAAGGTGTAGTAGTTAAAAGCAGATCACTCTAATTTGGAGAACCGGGTTTGATTCCCCGCTCTGCCACTTGAGCTGTGGAGACTTATCTGGGGAACCAGATTAGCTTGAGCACACCAACACATGCCAGCTAGGTAGCCTTGGGCTAGTCACAGTTCTTCGGAGCTCTCTTAGCCCCACCCACCTCACATGGTGTTTGTGGTGTGTGTGTGTGTGTGGGGGAAGAGACAGGAGATTGTCAGCCCCTTTAAATCTCCTTACAGGAGAGAAAGGGGGGGATATAAATCCAACTTTCCTCCTCCTCCTCCTCCTCTTTCTATGTGTGTGGAGCCAGCAGTATAAAGCTAAAGTCGGTCAGACCCAGTACTCAGTTCCATGCTGGGGTTCACCTGGCTGGGCTGAGCTTCAAGCTTGCAGTTTAAAGCTTGACCCAGCTGACCCCAGCATTCAACAGGCACACTCATCATCCCCAAACCACACATGGAGTTTGGGGGTGGGCAAGCTGTAGCACTTGCCCTGGGCTCTGCTTTGGACAGATACCCCTGCTCCAAACCTCCGTGGTCAGATCTGAGCTCTCCCAGGGGAAATGGCTGCTTTGGAGGGTGGGCACTGAATCCCATTGAGGTCCCTCCTCTCCCCAAACCCCACTTTTCTCCGGCTCCACATCCAAAACCTCTAGGAATTCCCCACCCAAAGCTGGCAACCCTAATTCGAGCCCAGAGATAGTTTGCTGCAGTGCTGTGCCTCACCCAAGCAGAACAACAATAGGTGGGAATGCGGTCATTGCAGCGCCTTCGGCGTTTTTGAAAAAATACATTGTCTAGAAGGAACCAAAGAATAAGGCTCATGACATCTGGGTGCAGTTACACAGGAGTAGGAGGTCGCTGGCCTTGGAAGAATTCATATCTGAACGGAGCCAGGATTGCCAGGCGAACAGGATGCTGAGGGGCTCCGCAGCAGCCCCTTCCCCCAAGACTCTGATCCTGGGTCTCAAGATTGGATCTTCAGGAAACTTGGCAGTGTAAACCTGGAAAGATGTCAAATCCACAGCAACACAGTATCTTTTTTGAGTACTGAGAGATCGACTGGGAAAAACTGGCCTGTACATTAACAGCATACTTTATTTTATTCCTTTATTTCTCCGTCTGGAGTTCAAACAACAGCTTGGTGCCCACACCCAATATGGGGGGGGGGGGGTGCAGGGAAACACGAAAAGCCCCGTGGTCATGCATTATCTTGTGTGAGTTCACAGTGGTTTAGTAATGGCTTTGGCAGTAAGCATTACTGTCAGTAGATTAGAGCGTATTGGGGTGGGGAGCAGGGCAACTAATCCACGCAAAGAGATCCCAAGAATGCACCTGCCTGCATGAAGTGCACTTTTCGTGGGGGATGAAAGGCGACACCACAGGCATCCTGGCTGGCTCTTGAGAGGCCCAGGTGCTGCCAGAGGGAGATGCGGAGAAGGGAAAGCCGGTGAAGGAGGATCAGCGTTATAATCCATTTATATTTTTAAAAACTGAAATGTGCCTTGTTACGCTGGTAGCTGACTCTGGGACATTTGAAGTGTTGCCCTGAACAAGGTTATAATTCTGCATAGGACTGAACTGGACACCCTGGTTGATATAGAGGCAGTGTGGGGTAGTGGTTATGAGTGTCAGATTATGATCTGAATTCCCTTTCATGCCATAGAAGTTCACTCCACCTTAGGCCAGTCATACTGCCTAACCTACCTCATGGGGTTGTTGTGAGGACAAAATGGAGGAGAGGAGAATGATGCAAGCCACCACTGGGGAGAAAGGAGGGGTAGAAATAAATTAATTAAAGCAATAATAAATAAATTAGACAATAAAAGACAAATTTACCAGCCAAGCTTTGGGTGGCATAAGATCACATTCCTGTCACTCTGAACCTCTTAAGTACACGTAACTGTGTTTGTCTGTAGCCCTCCCACGTCATCCCCACTACGGATTATGCATTCCTTCGGACAGTCCTTTACAGGCCAACGCAGAGTGCCGCTGCTGCACGGCCCCCGGAGGGCTTCCAGATGGTGCGGGAAGGCAGCAAGCCACCAAATGGGCTCATGCCCCTCTTTTGGGTGGCCAAGTCCAAGACCTGAACTGGGGGCGTTCCCAAGACCAAAGCCCAGTGGAAACTGACTGAAGTCATTACATTTCAGCTTACTAAAATGTTAGAAATGATTCACGTGCCTTATTATGTAACACCACAACAGGAGCTCTGTGCAGTTGCTCAGTATTGCTCCCATTCCATCTTCCAGAGAGACGGGCAGGTGGGGCTGCGGTCAGTATCCTGGAAGACCCCTCAGTGCAATCTGAACCAGGGAATGGCTGCCACATTGCAGAGAACCCTCTCTATTTGCAGGGCTCAGGACCGGACAGGACCAGACAGGCTGGAGCAGGGGTAGGGAACCTGCGGCTCTCCAGATGTTCAGGAACTACAATTCCCATCAGCCTCTGTCAGCATGGCCAATTGGCCATGCTGGTAGAAAGCTGATTCGTGGTCCCAGCCTGGAAACACTGGGATTCTGGCCCTGGAAGGAACCAGACTCTTCAGGAGATGGCTTTTGAACAGCTGCAGGAATAGGCCCTGACAGAGGACAAAACTCCAGTGTGGGAAAAATCTGTGCGTGGGGAACCTCCCAATTAACCTTCCAATTAATTCACAAGCTATTATTCCTTCATCTGGGGAGTGGAACAAAGGGACAGCACTAAGCTGGAGGCATTCCAAATAATTAGCCAAAACCAGCTAAAATACAAAGGCCTCACAGACAGGAGCAAAAGCCAGAAGAATCAGAGGGTACAGGGAAGGGGAGAACAGTCTGGAAAACATGGATGATCCGTCAAGAGAGTGGCCAAGTTGCTGCGGAACCTGCGCACTCTGCTTTCAGTAAACACAGAGGCGTATTGGGGGGGAAATGGGTGCCCTGGGGACAACACCTGCTCAGGCCCCGGCTCTAGGCTGGCTGGCAGCTTAGGGATATGGCTCAGGACCCAGGCACATAGCGGCAGGTTGGTTCCTGGCCCAGTGAGCTAATCTGAAACCCGCTCCCCCTCCTCCCCTGCAAACATACCTCCTGCCCTCCCCAGACCCAACCCAGGGAAGGAGGCTGAACCCAGCTCCGCTCAGCCACCACCCAGGAGGGCGGAGAGTGGAAGGAGTCCAGAGGTAGCTGGGCGTGAGGCAGCCCAGAGTTAAGGATGCGGCCTGCCGCCTGAGGTGCCCGTCTAATCCACCCCTGAGCCCTGCCTCCAAGGGTCTGGGGAGGGAAGGAGGTGGCTCAGACAGGCTGTGGAAGGTGGGAGGTGGCTTGGGGGCAGGACTCAGGGGTGCCTCCCAAGCTCTTCTCGAGAAACTTGGGGTTGGCCCGGTGGGAGGAGGGAGGATCATTTTTGTGCCCCCCCATTGGCGCCTGGGAGTCATTGTTACCTGTTGTCCTTGTGGAGTCAGCTGACAATGTACAATATTCCCTGAGCTCTGGAGAAATGGGGCCTGTTGGATCTTGGCTGAACCCTGATTTGCATACATGAGTCACATACATTATCATAACACTGTGGTAGGAAATCTGTGAAGCTATTCCAGAAACGGGTTCTAGTGGATCTTGGCTGGTGCCAGGTTCTCAGCCTGTCTTCGTGACAGTCATTTTATGGCTGTCATTCTGTCACTGTGCCCACCACGTCATGTCAGAATCCCAAAGGCACCCGCAGGCTCAGAAAGGTTATGAAACACATCATGACTGATTCTATATCGGGCCAAAACATCGAGTGTAAGCCCGGTGTAAAAGGGTTCATACTGTTTTCACACTGCTGTTTTTGGCCCGTGCGGAATCAGCCTTCAGGTTGGATTATCTTGAAAGAGCTCTGTTCCTCAGGAAACCACTTCAGCCATAGCACTTAACCCCTCCCATTATTACCCCAGAACTGAGTCTGTGTTGATGAGAGGAAATGCTCTGAAGTCCAGGTGAGTCCTCTGCAATGATACGACAGTATAAATAACTGGAGTTAGTAAGACAAAGCTGAGGAAATGGTTGCTCAATGCCAAGGCAGGTGACTGAGAGAGGCAGGAGGCTGTTCAGGGGTTCCAAGTCCTAGGCCAGTGATGGGCAGCCTTTTGAGCCTGGAGTGTCAAAATTCACCAAAACCCCAAGCATCACTCGGGTGGGGTCACTTCAAGGAAAAAACCATCATTTCACGATATTTATAGTTTAAAGAACAGAAATGTATAACTGTTATATCTAACTGGCTTTAAAGCGAGCTGGTGTGAGCCAAACCAGAGGGAGCGAGCTGCTGCTTGGGATGCCTGGCCATTCGGGGCGAGCCCGTCGCTCCCCGACCCTGACGGAAGCCCCCCCCCCTCCCTCGGAGCTGGGCCCCCACCGTGGCGTCAGTCCGGGGCTCCGATCGCCGGGCTCGCAGGCCAGCCAGCAGCAGCTGACCAGGCGGGCTCCTCCGGAGGCAGGAGGCAGCAGCTGGGGGGGGGGGTCATGTCAGGAGCCGCCCGTTCTCCGTCTGGCGGAGGTGGGGGGGGGAGTTCAGCTCCTGCCCCCCGCCGCTCCAAGCCCCCTCCCTCCCTCCTTGCGCGTGGCCCTGCCTCTCGGTCGCCGAGGGGCGGGGCGGGGCGGGGCTTGAGGCACTTCCTCCCGGCGTGGCGGGTCGTTGCGCGGCGGCGGCGGCGGTCGAGCGGAGCAGGAGGGATTCGGCGGCCGCGGCAGCAGGACCGAGGAGGAGGAGGAGGAGGAGGAAGGAGGAGGAAGGAGGCGGGCGGGCGGGCGGTCCGGCGTCGCGGCGGCACACGAAGAGCCGCCAGCAGCAGCAGTAGCAGCCCGAGGATGCCCGCCGCCCCGCGCTCCCCTCCGCCGCCGCCGCCGCCGTTGCTGCTGCTGCTGCTGCTGCTGGCGCTACTGGTCCCGGCCGGCGGAGCCCCCCGCGGCGTCGTGGGCAGCGCGGCCGGCAGCCAAGGTGAGTGTTGCGGGTCGGGGGGGGGGGCTCCGCTTGGCCGGCCCCTACCTGTCCACCTGCCCTCCCGCCGCCGGAGACCGTCCAGCCCGGCCGGAGGAGTGGCTCCTTCTCGCCTTCCTGCAGCGGGAACCCCCGAGAACGGCTCCTACCGCTGCCAGCCAGCGGCAAAGGGCATCCCTTAGCCGGGGTCTCCCGAAGCCTGGGCGGGGGAGGGACGCGGGGTGGGGGAGGCAGGCGGGGAAGGTGGCTGGCAGCTTCTTGGCCCTCTGCCCCCCTTCGCCCCCCCCCCAGATGACTTGTCCCCTCCAGAGGACATCGGCCACCCCACCCCCCCTGGACTGCTTCATGTCACTCTCCTGGCTTGTCAGCGGCTTTTCTTTTGGGCAAGGGTGGTGGGGGAACTGGCCGCCTCTTTGCTGGGTCGCATCTGGGCCCCTCCGAGAAGAGCCTTCGCCAGGGCCGGCTGCCGTGTCGTCGTCCTGCTGGGATCAGGATTTCACACCCCCACACCCCACGCACACCCGTGCTTGCATTCATGGCACCCTGAAACAGGCCGGCGGCGGGAATCCACAGGACGGCTTGAGCTGTCGGACGGTCCCGCCTGTGGGGCTGAGGCTCGCCTGCTGCTCGCCTTCTGTGGCCACCAGCTGCTGCAGCGGCCTCGGTGAAACCAGGGAGGGATCCGGCGGGCAGGCTGGCTTCTTGCAGACACCTGTGATGAAGTCCAGCGTGATGGCCGGTCAGGGGCTCCAGCGCTGGGACACCCCGATGGTGGTGGAAGGGGCCGTGTGAAAACCATCAAGCTGCTTGGACAACGAGGTGACTTCTGCTGGTAGTGGAACCGGGGTTACTGAAGACGGTGGTGCCAAACTCCAATGTAATTCATGCTTTGCTGGGTTGATGTTTGCAATAGCCCCCCCCCCCCCCCTGTTCCGCAATTTGGTAAGGCATCGGGAGGAAGCTCGGACTTAGCTTCAAGGTTGTCCTTTCCAGTTGAGGCTGAGAGAGGAATCAAGCTCTCCCACACTACAGCACAGGGGAAATGGAAGTTGTTGCCCGACATTGCAGGAGTTGATAAGCTTGCACCTTTCGATGGACTGAATTTGTGATAAAGGATTAGCTGAAGTTTTTGTTCCTGAAAATGCTTCGATCTGCTGGAAGAGCTGTTGGGTTTTGTGTTCTGCTTTTTTATGTGGGACCATTATATGAATCCCAGTCTAGATCCTGTGTCATCTGGATATGGACAGCTGCAATAACTTGCTTCCTGGAACCAAACTTCGTGATTCCCTCAGCCAGCCGTTTTACAGGAGGGGTGCTTGCCTGCATCTACCCTCTCTTTGGGTGTAAACTCTCGTATCCCTCTAATTGGCACCTAGTAGATGCTAGGGGAGATTTAAAAGTGGACCCAGATTATTCATTTGGAGGATGATTTGCAAACAAGCCTTATTTGACATGCAATTTACGCAGCAGGACAGCTTGGCCAATTACACCAGAATATCTCAGTCTCTGAAAACATGTCCTCCTGTAGAGAACCCCTGATCCGGTTCAGTGAAAGCATGGCTGCTCCTGACCTTTCCCTGTGGGCCACCACGGGCAGTGGGTTTCCCGAGTGAATCTGGGTTCTTTCCCCTCAGCAGACACAGTTGAGGAGTATTTTGGTTCCTTAAAAGAACTCTTTCCTATTGGCTGATGGAAAAGCTTACCCCTAGTCATGTTAATTGCGGGCACAGTGGATGTCCCCAAGCCTGGAAATCACTTGCACATGCGTTTTTGCGGAGTGCAGCCTTCACTCCATGTCCCTTACCTCCCCACTGAAACAAAAATGTTTCCGAATTTTGCAGACTTTTATTTCCAACATTTACTTATTTATTTATTGGGCTTTTATACCATCCCTCCCCTTGTGGGTTCTGGGCGGTTTCCAGCACATCAATGGAAACAGCTCACATCAACAATATATACCCCAATTATAATAAAACAGTGATTACCCAATAAACTCCTAATAAAACAGTTCTAATACATTTGACTGTTACAGACATTCCGGATGGCAGTAAAGTTAAATCATACAAAATTGATGGATGCAATAGAAAAACCAGGACAATCAACATAAAATCAGTTTACTGTCAAAGAAATAAATAATGTGTAACAGATTGGAGTGGAATGGGATCGGGGCCAAGAGGTGTATGCTATCTGGCTGTTCCTCAACCCTCGCCTGGTGGAACAAGACCTCCAAGTGGAACTGCCTCAGGTCCCACAAGACCCTGGTATCACTGGACAGAGCATTCCACCAGAGTAGAGCATCACTGGATTCGTTGTTTAACAGATAAATTGTCTTCTGCTGGTCTGTCCAGCACTCTAAGCCCATCAATAAGGTTGAGAGGAACTTTGTTCTGGCCTGGTTATGAAGGGGGGCAATAATACAGAGCATGCTGAGAACAGTTTCTGCAGTTCTCAGCATGCAGATGCACAAACACTGGCTATGGGGTGTTTTGGAGCCTCTTCCATCCCACTCAAAGGCAGAGAAGGAAGCACATTGCATGTGGCCAAAGTGATGGCACGTTGGTGCTCCAGATCAGAAAGAGCAAACAAATATCTGCCACTCCTAGGTGCCCGTAGCCACTGCGTGACTATCCCAGATATCTCAGTACTGTCAAGGCCATTAGCCAGAATGTTATCATTGACTGAGTCGAACACTGCTGTGAAGCCCAAAGGCAGCAAGCCCGGCTCAATCTGCTTGGCCCCAGTCCTGGTCTCTCCAGAGGTCACCAGTGAGGGCAGTCAGAGCTGTTTCCACCCCGTGGCCAGGGGAGAAGCCAGATTGGAATAGAACCAGGGTGGAGATTTCCACCAGATAAGCCTGGAGCTGCTTGGCGATTGGGATCTCAATAACTGTACCAAAGAAAGGTAGATTTGGCACTGGGCGGTAATTGGTCAATCTAAAGCAGGGGTGTCAAACTCAATCACTCAGGGGGCCAAAACTCAAAGCACACTTTAGGTTGCGGGCCGAACAGGATAAACAAAAGGTAGTGTATTATTTCTTTAAAAAATATATAACCCCCCCCCCCCGCTGCTAGGCAGGGAGGCGGCGGCAGCAGCAGCCCCTCTCCGCTTATCTGTGTAGCTTGGCCCGGGGAGAGCTGACAGCAAAGGGGAAACTGAATGGCCAGGGAGGGTGCCAGCTAATGTTGAAACTAATAGCTTCCTGAGTTTGCCCCCACTACACTTGCCCCCCAGCTGCCAGGCAGCGGAGAGGGGCTGGAGCCCCACTTACTCACGAGTAAGCAGGACTTAGCAAGCCACGCTTACTCACGAGTAAGTGGGGCTCTGCAAACAGAGAGGGAGGGGCCCAGAGGGGGATTTGCCTCTGGGCACCATTTGGCCCTGGTACACCTCTGCGTCATTGTGATTTAAGTTTGAGCCCTCCGGGGGATATAAAAATGCAACGATATGCAACGATATGCAGCAGTATAAAAATGCAACGATAAAACGATAAATAAATGTGCATGTTTAGAAAAACAGCCGATGTGTACGATTCCGACTATACCTACTCAGAAGTCAGCCTCACCAAGTCCAAAGACACTTAGGTGCATCTACATCTCTTCAGGCGACTTCCACTCAATCTGAACTCCTACATTTTCTCAACCAGCAGCTCTGGTGAAATTGCAGAGGCAGACACGATGGCCCCGGCTGGGCTAGCACCCAAGGCAGAGTCGGTGCTCTCTCCAGGTGTAACTGAGGCAGCCACAGCATCAGAGCAAGAGGGGAGTCTGCCGGGATCCAGAGACACTGCCTGGGCAGCAGTGCACTGGCATTGGCAGCTCTCCTTTTGCAGTATCCGGCATTAGGTCTGCTTGTGTGTGAGTGTCGCGAGGACAGCTGAGGTGGGGCCGAGGCGAGAGGGAGGTCTGGATGGCTGACTGCAGGGAGGAGCCTCCCCAGAATCCCTCAGCTTCTCCTACTCCTGCACACTCCCTGCTTCTCTGTGCTTGGCAACTCCTGGAGCCTGGGCCGAGACTCCAGGCCGAGTGAGCAAGGGAAAGGCAATCAGGAGGAGAGTCTGCAAACTTTGCAGAGTGGCGGCGGTCATGCTGGAGCAATGTGAAGAAGAAGAAGAAGAAGAAGAAGAAGAAGAAGAAGAAGAAGAAGAAGAAGAAGAAGAAGAAGAGTTTGGATTTATATCCCCCCCTTTCTCTCCTGCAGGAGACTCAAAGGGGCTTACAATCTCCTTGCCCTTCCCCCCCTCACAACAAACACCCTGTGAGGTAGGTGGTGGGAATGGGAGAACTCCAAGAAAGCTGTGACTAGCCCAAGGTCACCCAGCTGGCGTGTGTGGGAGTGTACGCGGAAGGCTAATCTGAATTCCCCAGATGAGCCTCCACAGCTCAGGCGGCAGAGCTGGGAATCAAACCCGGTTCCTCCAGATTAGATACACGAGCTCTTAACCTCCTACGCCACTGCTGCTACGCCATGTGGTTGCTGTGGCTGTTCTTGAAGGCATTACGGAGGAGATGAGTGGAGGTGTGAGGAGGAAAAGAGGGGCCGAGAGGGGCTGTTCAAGTCTACAGGGAAGAGCTGGCCGCCACAAGGGCACTTCTCTTTGGCTGCAGGGGAAGGGGAAAGGATGGGAATGGATATGAAGGGAGAGCCACGACTCTCTCAGCTGGGGCACAGGGATTTGGCTCCCGCACCCTCCATCTACACACGCGCAAGGCCACCTTTTTCCCGCTCCAGCACCAAACACGGCTACCTTCCCCCATCTGCTCACTCTGCTCCTGCGCCACTGCCTGCCCCTCCCCCATTTCCAAAAGACATTCAATTGCAAAATGAGCCCTCATTCCCGTCATGCTGCCCCTGCCAGAAGCCTGACATAGCATTGACATGAAGGAAGATTCAAGCCAAGCCCCCCCCAGGGCAGGTCAGCTCATCGCAGAATTGGACTTCTGGGGCTGGGGCCAGGCGGCAGGCATTGGACCTGGCCAGGGAGTTACTTAAGTGTAAGGTATTCATTCTGGCCAGATTTGAATATATTGTATGCTGGGCTGGATGTGGCCTGCGGGCCTTGAGTTCGACACATGTGATCTAAAGGTGGTGTCACTACAGCTTCCTTTACTCAGAACGATCCCAGTACTGTGGGAAAGATTTATAATATCCCCCAGAAATATCTGTACCCCGTCTGCACTGGCTTTTACCGGCCAGAATAGGCACAGGTCTAGGAGGCCCATATTAGACTGTCAAGCTGAACCCCTCAGGATTCTGTCCACATAGGTCTCCAGAAGGAGATTTGGATTGAATTGGTCCAACAAAAGACCCAAGAAGAGGAGTCCACGGAGCTCTAGTTTTATTACTTACCGTATCAAGATTGGCTGGGAGGACCAGGTGGAGATACATGATCTTATCTGCTAAATAGCTTGCACATTTGTTACAGCTAATAGCCAATTCCCTATCAACTGGGACCTATCTATTAAGGTCATCAATTTGTGCTGGGCGTGAGCTGGCTGATTCCATGTTCTCTGCTAAATAGTCCACTCTTATAGCTTTCACCGCCACCTCACAGACTTTCTTAAGCATCTTATAAGATATTCTTGCTTCTTTGTTACGAGTCTTCCTCCAAACTCACTCTCATTGTTTTAGCTCCTGTTTGCCCTTCTGAGTTCCAGGTTGTACGATGGGGCTTGTTTGGTTCAGGGGCTCAGAGGACATTGGGGTACAACTCATCAATGGCTTCAGGGAGCCAGTTATTCCAGTCATAGAATCAGAGAGTTGGAAGAGACCTCAAGGGCCATCAAGTCCAGCCCCCTGCAATGCAGGAACACACAATCAAAGCACTCCCAACATTGTGAACTCATCCAATGAGTTGCTGGAAGACCTTGGGACCCACAGAGCATTCCAGAATATCAGCAGACAAGCATCACTCAGTTCACCACCTAAGCAGGCAGGGCGTCTTATACTTAGGCGGGTCTTTAGGGTGTGATGGCAGTTGAATGGTAGTAATTGGATTCACCCTTGTGCCCACCCCGAAAATTAAATCCAGGGTGTGGCCTGGTTTATGTGTGGGACCTGGAACAAATTGGAAGAGTCCCAGCTCTGCCATGAATGACATCTGGCCCAAGGCTTGGTTGGACAAGGCGTCTTCAACATGAACATTGAAGTACCTCAATACCAATAGCCTAGGGAATGCCAAAGTCCAGCCAGCTTTGAAATTGACTGACACAAATCTGTCACTACACAGTGTCATAAGAATGCTAGTTTTGTTTTGTTTGTCTCTTCTTTCGAAGAGCTTTGTAATTACAATTTTATATTGATCTGTATTAAAACGGACTCTTGCCTGATGTAAGGAATTCCATAGAAGCAGAAATAAAAGGCTCTTTGGTGAAAAAGACCGTTTATTCAGACATCTTAGAAAGCTCAAGTACCTGCGCGAGTGGCAGGAATGACACTTCCCGCCAAGAAGCTGGAGTTGCAACTCCTATTCATCCCCATCCCACTTCACCAAGCTTCCCATGGGAGCACGGAGGCTATCATCTCCAGCTTTGAGATAAGGTCTCTCCGCCGATGAAGCTGGCCACATCGCCAGACGTGGGGAATCTGCACTCAAGGTTACTACTTTTTACCATCAGCAACACCATTGAAACCCTTACACTCTGCCTCCCTTAAAGCAAGACCCCTCCCCAGGTGGCTTATCACGGAAGAGGCGGTGGGAAAAGCAGAAATAAAGGGTGAAGGCTGGCGTCAATATTTTCGGAATAAACCCATTGATTATACCCAGAAGGAATATCCCACCCAAGAGACTAAATATTTGCAAGCGTTTCGCGATCAGCGAGAGTCCAGGGGATGGCGCCAAGTGATCAATTTCACCGTAGTGTTTGTGGCCATCAATAATAGTCGATTGGGGGAGAACCTCTCCGTGACGAGATTAAAATGGGGTGCCAGCGGAAACTAGGCATCGGAAGCGGGAGCCTCCTTGAGCGAAGCTGGAATGGAAGACAGGGATGGATATGTTACTAAGAGAGTTAAGAAGCCAAAATCCAATCGGGGCGAGTGAGCATCATTAATTACTTTTTAAGTAATCTGAAAAGGTCCCACGAATCTTTTATACCAAGTTTGGAAAATTTTATGCACATACCTCTAGGATTTTGGTAGAATTAAATACACCCAAGCTACCACACGCGAGAGGAAATCCAAAGGCCGGTGTTTACATCAACTGCAGCTTTTTGGGAGTCCTTAGCAGCCTGTTGTTATGCAAATTTGGTCCTGGACGCTTTCCATCCCTCAAAGCCTAGGGATGAAATCCATTGTTGAAACTCTGGAGGGTCCGTAAGCAACCATTGTTAGTTAAGGCATTGTAGCGGCGGAAGGAAGCTGACGCAATTGACCATCAATTTCAAAGGGTTTTTTTTGTATACCTGCTATAGACACGCATTGTTATATAGGCGTACTCCATAAGCGGAATGAGCTCTCGCATCAATTGTCTTGAGTGGTAGTTGGTGTAACAAAAGCGTAAATACTGCTCCTAGGGTTCTGTTACGTTCTCTCCGATCCTGCCACACGTCCACTTTGAAGCGTAGGGGCGTAAGCATCACCGGGCTGACGCCCGTAGTGACTATAGCTTAAAATGCCTTCCAGAACTTTGGGGAAATGAATTGGGGGCGTTCCGGAATACCTTAACAGAGAGAATGGAATGTAGTGACTGACATAAACATGTTGAATGAACAGCCGTGCCAACTTAGGAAGCCGGAGGGGATGGAAGCACCTACGGAGATAAAATGGGCTTGTTTAGAAAATAAGTCCCCCACCACCCACAAACCCGTGTTGCCATGACTGTCGGGCAAATCTGTAATAAAATCCATGGAGATAATGACTTCCCAAGGGCGGAGGCCACTGGGAGAGGGTTTCAACAACCCGTAGAGACTCCCGGAATGGACGGCTTCTGCACAAACCGAAAGCAACCTTTAATATCGCCTCAATGTCCTTGCGCCGTGCGGCGCCACCAAGGCTGTGGCCGGGCTAAATGCAGAGGAGTTTTCAGAAAAGCCAAAATGTCCAGCCGAGCGGGCATCGTGGCAGGCTTCAGAACGCCTGCTTCGCGGGAGGGGAGGCCTTGTGCCCAGCATTTCTCCTCCGGCCAAACTCCCATTCTCCAAAGCGCGAGGTGGGAGTCACTTTCACTCCGGCTGGAAGGCTCGTGCAGCCTCCGCCTCCCTCGAGTTCCGCCAGGAAAGGAGGAGACGGAAGAGACTAAGGAATGGAAGCGTGTGGGAGGAGGGAGGTGGGCGTTTGGAGATCGGGTGACAGCCAGCCGCCCCAACTGGGAGGGGAGAGAACAGTGCGTGTTGGAATGTCTGCGTAAGGTAGCTCCACCCTCCGGGTAAGCTGGCGAGGTAGCGTCAGCCAGTTTATTATTGGTCTTTCGAGGGGAAAAAATGGACTGTAAAGAAAGAAACGAAAAGAAATCATTGCCCAACGGAGTTGTTTCTGGCGAGACATCTTGAGAAGTGGAAAGAAGCGTGCCAGGTTTTGTTGATCCGACCAAGAGCCACTAGAAAGAGGGTGTTTAGCCCCCTCAGCCAGTGGCGCCAAGTGGAAGTTGCAAGTACTTTGATGGCTGCAGCTCTCTTTATCCCCTACCAGTCCAGGGTTGAGTTCAGCACCAGAAGGGAATTTCTTAGATAAATAAAGCACCCGGAACCAGCCTACCATCTTTATTTTTTCTGCAACAGGGCTGCCCCAAATTAGCACATCCGAGGCATCCACACGTGAACCACAAAGCGGGAGATTCTGGGGTCAGGGTTGCTTTAAAGAATAGGATTCGGTTGAAAGGTAAAAGCAGACTTTAAAGAGTTGAAAGGCTGTTTGACAGGCCTCTTCCAGACCAGGGAAAGGCGGCCCGGCTTGGCGGACAGTGGATCTTTTACCCTCTTTAGATGCGTAAGAGAAGGAGTCTGGCGAGGAGGAGAGTCCAGTTCCAGCTTAATTGGGGTAATTATAAAGTCGCGGATAGAAATTCGCCAAAACCAAAAGAAAAGATTAGGAGTTGCTACCGTTATGGTGGGGGCGACAGGCCATTGGAGTGACCCGGCGTCAATTTTAGCTTGGGATCCATTTTCCAAGCCCTCGGCGAGGATCCGGTAACCCAAATAGTCAATGTGGAGAGTCTGGTGAAAACAGCATTTTGGATATGGATTTGGTACAAAGAGAGTTCCAATAGAACAATACGTTTCAATACCTCGAGACCAATGTTTCCTTGCTTTCTTCTATGGTTTGTGGTAAATTAAAGCGTCATCTAAGTATACCACAACTCCCTTGTACAATAAATCATGGGGAGAACTTCCGTTTGATAAAGAGCGGGCATACAAAGCCCGGGGCCCCACTTTCTAACCCAAATGGCATTATCAAGTATTCAAACTGTATGTCCAAACTTTGTGTATTTAAAAGCGCGGAGTCAAGTGTTCCATAGCCTTCCAGCGAATTCCTGACCCTGTAGTAAGCTTCTCTCAAGTCCAATTTGGTCAAAAATGAAGCCGCTTGCCCGGAGTCGCTCCTAAAGGTCCTTGTGATCAAAGGCAAAGGAGTGATTATTTATTGGACAGGGAGACTGCATTGAGACCTCGATGAAATCTGTGCAAAGCCCGGTAAAGACTCCATCTTTTCTTTTCACAAACAAAGCAGGGCAACTGGCGATGATAGTGTTATTGTGTTGGTAGCCCGCTTGCGTGCTCGAACCAGCTGGCGATGGTTCCTTGTCCAGAAAGAGCGAAGTTCCTTACTCCTCGGTACCAGGACTCCATCTACGGTGAGATTCTACCTTTGGGCAGTTAAGCCCTGGTTGGCCTATATAACGATTTTGCAGTCAGTGTCTCTGTGGGGAATTGGCAACTGATGGCATTCTTGCTCCTGAAAAACTCTGGCTAGATCATGGTGCGCCGGTGGGATGCCAACAGAATGTAGGGAGCAATGGCTGATAAGAAGCCAGGGAGGAGGGTGTCCCACAGGAGAAGTTGGGTTTTCCCCTGATTCGTATGTGTTGTTCCTACCACGCGGAGGGTCAGTGAATGGTCTTCACAGGATCCGATTCTTTCCAAATGAACTTTGGTTCATGTAACAATAACCTCCATGGCATGCCTTTAAAACTATAGGAGTGGCAGCCCTGGCTGAAGCCAAAAATAAAACTTAATTTTCTCCTCAATGAGTCGGGCATAACGGAGAGGGAACTCTGGTTGTGTTTTGACTACTGGGCGAGTCCTTAAGTTCGAGGGCTGCGCGTCCATTTGGGTGACCGGTATGTGGGTATGGAAGCTTAGCCAGGGGAATTTGATTCCAGACCTAAAGCTCCTCTGCCACCCAATGGGGCCGCATTAAGCACCAATGGGAGCGAAAAGCTACAGAGATCCCACAAGTGGCCGAGGCTGCAGAAATAATGCGAGGTGTGTTTAAGCGGGGTTGTGGCACAGAAACGCTTGGACAGGTAATGGGGGGCGCTGCCTTTACTTTCCAGCGTCAGAAGTCGGACCCATGTCCATAGGGGCTGAAGAAAGGCAAAGCAACGCTTCCCCTCCTCTGGAATTAGCGCCGATGACCGCTTTAGAGCCGGAAAGCCCGTCGGAGGTGGCCCCGATCTTTGATAATGCGGGTGGCTTTGCCAGATGGAGTCGCAGCGTAGCTGGAAGGCGGTTAGTTTTGTTTCTTAGGACCCAGTTGGCGGCTAGATGACCTGGCTCCTCCGCGAAATAAAGGCACACAATCCCAGTCGGCGGCCCGGCGCGTTCCAGAGAATTGGTTTCGGTAGAGGCGGCTGGAAGCTGGCAGCTCTTGACTTCTAGAAGAGCGCGGTGGCAGGTTTTGAAGGCGTAGGGCCTCCGACATACTGGCGTATTCCCAAGCGCAGGCGCCACCTGGGATCCCAACTGGGATCCAATCCGCCCAATAGTCACGAAGGGGGAACCCGAATTAAAAACTACCGCTTTCATCGTATTGCCCGTCCACAGCATCCGGGAGAAGTATTCGCATTTCATGCGGATTCAGGCCCACTCAGGAGGAGTCGAATGCAGCCGCAGCCTGCACGCAAATTCATCGGCGAAATTCCTGCAGCAAACGCGGCCCGGTTGCCTTGCTGGATAGTTTTGATATTAAGTAGCGGATAAGCTTCATTCTCGCTTCGCCCTGGATCAGGCAAGCAGCTCTTAAAGGCTGGAGGAATCACGAAGGCACCGTCGCGGAAGTCTTCATCTTGCCAAATCCAAAGAGTCCGCAGCGGGCACCAGTCGGCTGCTGCCCCATCCAGGACTGAGCGATGTCCGTGTTTTCAAGGCGGCTCAGACCGGCATATAAATCATCATGCATAGTCTTCCAGAAGTGGGCATTGAAGGTTGCAAATAAAGCGTAGGGAAGTTTGGAGGCGGTCCCATCAAAACGGGCGGTGTCGAGGGGCCTATAGTAACCCGTTCCCGCGGCTCTTGAAGCCGTGCAGAGGCGTGGCAGCCGAGTTCTGTGGAGTTGAGCCAGAGTTGGGCCAGGCGACAGCTGTTGGGAGGGGGGGGCCGGAGGCCATGCGCTTGGCTGTGCAGCTACATTGGCGTTTGGGTGGCAGGACCCAGATGCATTAGCCTGGCACGTGGCCTATCAGTACCAGCATAGACTCCAACTTAGGGCTTCCTGGTCTGCTGCCTCCTTTAGCTCCCTCTCCAACGCACTTAGCTCTACCTCTCCTTGAGGGTCGAAGCCATTCCCTGCAGTAAGCATGCATACCTGACAGCTTCTTTCTCGTTCTAATTGTAGCCAGTCGAGTTCGTCCCGTTTAAAGCTGCAGTGAGCTTGCACTTTCAGTGCGCGCAGAGCCTGGAGCAGCTTTCGCTGTTACCCGTTGTAAAATCCAGTGGTCTGGAGGTGTTCCAGGAACTTTATCAAGTGGACTGACAGATTCTGGAGGCATATTGTGGATTGGGCGCATCTTTAGCGCGGTCCAACTCGAAGCTGGACTTCTTTCGCGCTGCCGTTCCGGTCCCTCTGCAGGTTTTAACCGGCCTTGCTGCCACCCAGCGGCTGCCCGTTCCTCCTCCACATAGCTGGACGTTGCGGGTCCATGCTTCTTGGGCATCTGCACCCAGTCGATCCCTACTTCCCTCATCCCAGGTCTCCTTGATGGGAGAGGGAACGAATCCGGCACTGGGGAGTGCAGGCTTTCTTCGGACTCTTAAAATGCCGTCGTCTGGAAGGGAGACATCCGGGACACCCGCCCGTGAGCCCGCGAGTGGCTTCCAGAAAGGAGGCACCTCAGATAGAGTGCTGCTGCTGACCGGGGTCAGGGGGGGGGGTCCCGATTGGAAAGCAGTCCCGGATACCCCTCCCAATCCCAGGTTTCAGTCCCAGTGTCCTTTGGTTGGGCCCCAGTGCTGTGCCACGGTGGTTCTTTGGGAAGCATCACGCAAAATACTGGCGAGTCCAGGAACCGTTCAATGGATTCCTGGACGTTTGCACGCATGAAAGAAAAGGCGTGGTCAGGCCCGCTCTCCTCCATGACAGGTTGCATCCTGAGGTTTGTAATCCACGAAAGCGGGTAGGAGATCGATCCACAGGCTTTCGGGATCCATAGACAGATCTGAACTTCCAAAGCTAAGCGAATTCTCATGTAAGTCCCCATGAGTCATTACGTCCGTCCCCTCGTTTCCAGCAGATGGTAAAGGAAAGACTTCACAGTTGCTGATCTGAGGGCCGGAAAAGAGTCACCAGCGCAGGTTCAAGCCCGTTCTCCAGCGGTTCACATCCAGATCCAGAAGGGTCGAAAGGTCGGAGCCCTCTTTGGGGAGCTACCCGCGCAGCTTCCGCGGTAACATTCCAGCCTCCATGGCGGTAGACACTAGAGGTCCACTGCACTAGTAAGATAGATGGGTAGTTAAAGGATTCCTGCTGCCACAATGTAAGGGAATTCCATAGAAGCAGAAATAAAAGGCTCTTTTGGTGAAAAAAGACCGTTTTATTCCAGACATCTTAGAAAGCTCCAAGTATACCGCCGATGTGGCAGGAATGACACTTCCACGCCAGGAAGCACAGGTTATAACTCTATTCATTCCCATCCCGCTTCCCGCAAGCTTCCCCGTAGGAGCGGAGACATACTCATCTCGGCGCAGGAGAGATAAAAGGTCTCCGCCCGATGAAAGCTGGGCTCCATCGCCTCGGGCGATGGAATGCACTCAAGGTTACTTTACCATCAACACCATTGAAACCCTTACACCTGAGAGGCAATGTTTTAAGGGCCCTGCTATGAAATCTAGGGTTTTATTATCAGGGTGGGGTGAGCAATTTTGGACTGCCAGCTGCTGGCTGGAAGCCAGGAAGGGGGGTGGGGCTAGCTCCCCCACCACCTTGAGCCCTGCCCCCCGTGAGCCCGCGACCCCTGAGTGTAGGGCAGGGGCGCAGAGAACTGCTAATTCTCAGGGGTCATTTTCCCTGCCATATGCCTCTGAAGTTAATAGTGCATTTTTAAACATTACATTTATATGTATTGTTAAAGGCTTTCATGGCCGGAATCACTGTGGTGCTGTGTGGTTTCCGGGCTGTATGGCCGTGTTCTAGCAGCATTCTCTCCTGCCGTTTCGCCTGTATCTGTGGCTGGCATCTTCAGAAGGATCACAGTAGATTGGAAAGGAAAGCAAATTAGAGTTATATATACCCGCAAACTAAGAGTATTAAAAGGGAGTCAATAGGTAGAGGTCATCCCTAGGAATAGGAGTGGCCTGGCAAGAAAGTAACAATGAAGTGTAGCGTGTGAGTAACAATGGAGATAGCAAGGTCAGTAGGTGAGCATCTGAATAGAAGTAGTCTAACCTTTGTTCCCTTTGATTGTCTATAGTCATCCTGTGTCTGTGTGGAGCTGATTAGTCACTGTCTTGACTCTAGTGTTTTTCAAAGCTGGCAGCCAAATTCTGTTAATTTTCATGGTTTCTTCCTTTCAGTGTGATTCCGTTTTCTGTATACTGTGTGGCCCAATGGTTGCTTTGGTTTGTGGCTGACTAGGACATCTAGAAATGGCAGTTTTCCTTCATTTTCTTTTTGCATAGTAAATTGGATGTTTGGGTGGATCTTGTTGATATGGTCCAGGAACTTGATTAGATCTTCTTCTCTGTGGCTCCAAATGGTGAATGTGTCATCCACATAACGGAACCATATGGTGGGCTTTTTTGGTGCTGTTTCCAGGGCTTGCTCCTCAAAGTGTTCCATATAAAAATTTGCATTGAACAACCACTGTGTCAGACTACACAGAGAAGCCATTGAAATCCACAAGCACATGGATGATTTCAACAGAAAGGAAGAAACCATGAAAATGAACAGAATTTGGCTGCCATTTTGAAAAACAAAAGTCAAGAGTCAAGACAGTGACTAATCAGCTCCACACAGACACAGGATGACTATAGACAATCAAAGGGAACAAAGGCCAGACTACGTCTATTCAGATGCCTCACCTATAGTCCTTGCTATCTCCATTGTTAACTCACATGCTACAATTCATTGTTACTCTCTTGCCAGGCCACTCCTATTCAGATGACCTCACCTATTGACCTTTATTCACAGGTATATATACTCCACTTGCTTTCCTTTCCAACTATCAGATCCTCTGAAGATGCCAGCCACAGATGCAGGCGAAACGTCAGGAGAGAATGCTGCTAGAATACGGCCATACCGACTGGAAACCACACAGCACCCCATTAAATTTATATGTTAAACTGCCACAGAATCCTTCAGCCTTTCTGTTTTTGTTTGGACATTTCTCATTGTTGGGTGCCTTTTGCCAGTTGGGTCCTCTGCTCAAAACTTCAGCTCCATTTAAAATTGGCCACCTTTGTTCAAATGGATGGTTGTGATGCGCTGTTGAAAGAATGGCTGTCTTGTCATGCTTATTTTTGCTTGGCTTTTTTCATTGAGCTGAGTAAACTGATTGTGGAAGCTGCTGCTTCCCCACCACCCAAATATAGCGGCTGCAATTAACTGGGGATGCTTCTAACTGAGGTTGTTTAGATCACACTGTTAAAGAGGTTAAATCTAAGCCAGGTATGCATTAGTACCTCATTTTTTCCAGTGATGTAAGTGGAGAAGATCTCAGCCTTGTGCTCCACAGTGTTCCAAATACATCTCTCTGGATTTAATTTTTCACCCCTAGAGACCATGTGATTGGAGAATCTTGTTCCTGCTCCCCTGTGACATGAAAGTTTCCTGTTGGTGGGTGGAAAAAATTAGTGTGATCAGGGTGTGTTGTGGCTGCTTAGGTAAAAATCATGCATTGAATTAGTTGGGACATAACAGCAACCCTTGTGAAGGGCAGCAGGTGATTCTTGGTCTCTGAGTTTGCAATCAACGTTTGTCAGCATACCTGTTGTGTTTCCACTTGAGTTTCCGGTTGACATTTGAAATGCCCTTGGTGTAATGCATGAAGCAGAGAAGTTTAAACATAGGACTATAGTAACATATTGCATGGATTTTGAATAAGTTCTCTTTAGCAATTAGCCTGTTTGTTATCTTTCTTTTAAATGTATTATTTGTGCAATCCTTTTTACCTTTCAGAGCTGGCTTAGTGTGGGGAGCGCTGTGGTCTGGAAATTCTTAGTTCAATCCCTGCTGCCACAAACTTGCAGAGTGGTCTTGGCCAAACTTCACCCCCACCCCCCCAGCACAGGCATAACATCGTGCAAGCTTTGCAGAACGTTTGAAGGACTGAGATCATGTTCATGAAGCACTTTGAATGCTTCCTGTGGCCTGGGCCATTGCTTGTTGTTATTGCTCTGTGTGTTTCAGAGAGATTTTTAAGTTCTGTTGAGACTGCAAGATTGGACACAGAGGTCCAATCCCACCGAGAACTTACCGGTAGATATTTTTTCTCCCTCTCCCTGAATGCTAGAACTTGTGGGCATCCATTGGAGCTTGTGGGCAGTTGATTCAGGATGGACAAAAGGAAATACACATTAAAATGTGGAATTCCTTGGCTGAGGTATATATGGCATATATGGCCACAGGTATATATGGCTTGCAGAGACAGATTCATGGAGGTCACAGTGAATGAAGGGAACCTCCATGTTCACAGACAAATGAGGAATTGCACGGGCCACTTGCCCTTCCAGCCCTTTATTGCTCACTCCAGCAGACAGCTGACCTCTGGAGAGGGAACCTGCCTTCTCTGATCTGTAGTGGTTCTCCTAACAATGAGCTGGAATGCAATGCTCAGAAGTGATGGGAGAGGATGTGGTTCTAAATCTACTGAAGTGTTTTCTCTTTACAAGGAGTCTAGTTAAGGATTTTAGAACTGTTGCTTACCTGTGCCAGGCAGTAGTCTGATAGATCTGGCTTCCTTTAATGATGTCACTGAGGGTTTTGGTCTGTGCTTAGAACAGCTGATGCCACTAGAAGTTATAGTGCTCAGCAGGGTTGCTGAAGCAGGTGTGGGCCTATTGCTCTTCTCCTTCCTTCCTTCCTTCCTTCCTTCCTTCCTTCCTTCCTTCCTTCCTTCCTCCCTCCCTCCTGTCCTTCCTCCCTCCCTCCTGTCCTTCCTTCCTTCCTTCCTTCCTTCCTTCCTTCCTTCCTTCCTTCCTTCCTTCCTTCCTCACTTATATCCTGCCAATCCCCTGGAGGGCTCGAGGTGGCTTACAATCAATATATAATAAAACATATTTAAACAGTACAAAAATGCAAGCTACAAAACATAAATTCTAAAACCAGGTTGAAAAAAAAAATCTAGATGGCGCCAAAAAGTGTCTCAAACAATATAATGGGAGAGGCGTGCAAGATATCCCAGGTGGGGATCAAGAATGTTATCACAGAGGGGGCACAGCTGGCCCAACAGGAAAGGCCTGGTGGAAATTCTTTGCAAATTCTTCTGAGTAATTGCAACTTGTGATTTGGATCAACCCAAACAACTACACTGAGAATGTGCAGGCACAGCTCTGTAGTTGCTTGTGGGGGAGGGAGCAGTTTCAAAAGGACCACTGTGAAGTGTTGGTTCAGTAATTGCATCAAAGTCAGAATAATTGTTCAAGTCATAAGAGCCAAATGACCTGCAGTGCCTCTGAGTGCCATCTTCAAGCAGTTATATTCAGTGATTGCATATTTTGGCATACAAAGTAGCCTTAGCATATAAGAACAGTTGCTGATGGCCTCCCGTTTATAGTAGCGCACAATGTTGACACTAATTTCATGTACGAAGCATCTGCTGGTGAACAACTGAATTGACATCTGGAAAAGGCAGCTCCCCCCCCCCCCACACACACACTCATGGCATCTCACAAACCTCTGGAACTGGGGTTGCCAACTCCAGGATGGGACATTCTTTGATATTTGGGGGGTGGAGCCTGTGGAGGGGGAGACCGCAGCAGAGTATCCTGCCACAGAGTTGATCCTCCAAAGCTGTCAGTTTCTCCAGGAGACTTGATCCCTTGTTATCTGAAGACCAGTTGCAATTCTGGAACCTTTCCAGGCCCCACCTGGAGAATGGCAGTCATCACTGAGACACAATCATATAATGCTTAACATAACAATGTTTGCATTTATAATCATGTCCTTCAGTAATGTTGAAGTAGAAAAGCAACAGGACTGTCCAGATTCAGGAAGGAAAACACCAATAAAGCAAAGGGCAGGTGAGACAAATTTCGGGTAGTTCCAGGGCCAAACTGTCCATTGCTTGAGTAACCATTGTACTTAATATGCAAGTAAGTTTTAAAAATAAATAAATTGTTCAATGGCTTTGAGCTGATGTAGAAGCAACTAAGGGGTTAGCCAAAATGCTATCACTGCTACGACACTGAGTTATTCTTTGGGTAAAGAAGCCCGCTTGTATGCAAGCCTGGGTTTTCTGTAGACCTGGTTGTGGAGACTTGCTCCAGGACTTATTTTAAACTAACAGTAAAGCCCATTTTATGTGTAAATAAAATGAACTCTAGACAGGGGGAGGACAGGTCCTGGAAAAGTAGTTGTGGGTGTTAACAGCTTACCTGAGGTTGCTGCTCCTTGGCCTGGCTGCTCCTGCTCCTCCTTGCCGGGCGAGTGTTGGGTTTGGAGTGTGAGGAGGGCAGGTGGGGGCTGTGGAGCCTGTTGCCGGGCCCAGAAGGAGGGGATGGAGGGATGGTGGGGAAAGGAACGGGCCTTGTATCCAACCCTGCAAGGCATCGGTGGCTAAATGCTGATGCCCTGCAGGCCCCAGTGGGGTTGTTGTGTGGGTGGAAGAGGGAGGGCGGGGGAAGGCATCTGCTAGGCCCGTGGTGGCGAACCTTTGGCACTCCAAATGTTATGGACTACAATTCCCATCAGCTCGCCTGTGGCATGGCCAATTAGCCATGTTGGCAGGGGCTGATATGAATTGTAGTCCATAACTTTATCTGAGTGCCAAAAAGGTTGCCTCCTGTTCCCTACTAGGCCCAGCAAAGGAGGCTGGGTTGCAAGCTTCCCTTGCTGACCCTGACTTTGTCTTCTTTGGACGGGTGGGAGAAGGAGGGCGGGGGCTAGAATGTGTGGGAAACCCCTTGTGAGTCCTGCATGCCCATTGATGAGAAGTGTGTTGCTGTCACGCGTTCCAATCCTTAGGCAAGTATGTTTAAGGATAGAAATGCATTGTAGTTTTCCTCTGTGAATAAACTAAATGTGAGATATCCCCAAGGGAAGCATGGGTTTTAGAAAGGTGAACAATGGTTTCCATTACTTGAAGCGTTCAATATTTTCCACATTCTGAACTAGAGTCCTGCCTCCTGGGGCAAAGAGCTGCAGCCTCCGGTAAAGCCTCCGTTTACTATGAATTAAGGCTCTAATCTTTTCCAAGAATTGGGGAGCCTTCCTCACCAACAGACATTTAAGGTTGTAATTCAAAAGAATGCTTCGAATTTGTCATTTCGACTTCCCCAGAGCTGCTAATTGTTAGAAGCCGGACTGCAGTCTACAGTAGTTGGAAGAGTTGGGAACAGCTGAATGGTGGTTGGTGGGAACTGTTGTTATGTTGCTAGCATTCAGCTCTTCCCAACAGCCTATGTCTGTTAAAGCAGAAGAGCCCAATCACTGATAGGCAGTGATTATGACATTTAGCATATAAAGGTCGGAGCTGAGGGGTGGAGCTCAATAAAACCGTTGATAACGAAGCAGTTTGTTTGAGTGGCATTGATCCTAACATTGTGCCAGAACTCCTGATAAAGTACCCAACATCGCTTATAGTCATGCCTGGGACAGAATCGCATTTTCGTTACCCGGGACTCTCGCCAGTAGGTGTGGGGACCTGAGTGCGAACAGCTCACCTCAACAACCCAGATCGTAGCCATGGACACTCCAGCCCACCGCACGTCTTGGATGGGGGTGGGGACATTGCGCATGGAGATGGATGACGACCAGGCCCAACTGACAGTCTGTTTGGCAGCGGCTCAGCCACTCACAAAAAGAACTACATGGGAGGCGGAGATTGGGAGAGAGATCAGCTGAGGGTGGAGCTGGGCACATTGCAGCAGCAGGTAGCACGTCTTCTGGACGAAAGAGCAGCGAATCCCCCTGTGCAGAGTGAAGCTGCAGCAACAAACGTTGCCATGACCGGGGAAAGTGAAGAAACATTCCAGGGGGAAGTGCAACCATGGAGGAGGCAGAGCGCACAGACACCTGGCGTTAACAGCTCCCAAACTCAGGGTTCTGAGGGAAGGAGTGGGGAATGCCCCACCCAAACCCCAGGTGGCAGACAAAACCCTGACCTGCGATTGCCGAGGAAGGGTCTGAAGGCAGAATTTGCAGGCGATCCAGAGGAGCTTGCCTTTTTCACGATCCAGGTTGGATCATAAATGGAGGTGTATGGGCCAAGCTTCAGATCGGAACAGGAGAAAGTCTTTGAGGTGGGGACCCAGCTCGGGGGTGAAGCGGCCACCTGGCTGGTCGGGCTGGTTGAAACTGATGGACCTGAACTGTACCATCTAGATTCTTTTATTATGGCCCTACGTAGACGGTTCGAAGATCCGCTGGCAGAGGAGAGAGCTAAAGTTAGGCTACACAGTCTGCGTTGGGGAAATTTCTCTGTCAGTGAATTTGCAGCAGAATTTCGGGTGTTAGCAAGCAGGCTGAGGGGGTGGCCGGAATTGGTATTAGTACAAATGTTGAAAGACGGCCTCCATCCGAGGGTCCCTCAGTGGGCTCTGGTTCAAGAGGCCCCTGACTCGTTGATGGATTGGATTCGATGTGCTGGGGAGGCTGAAGTATGGATTGAGCAGGTAGAGCTATCTGAAACGCGTTGGAACTTAATACAGAAAACCCTGCCCATGGCGAAGCATAGCGGTAGAGACAGTAGTAAAGATAGTAGCAAAGAGGAACCACTCATGACCCGGTGGCATAGGATGGGACTGTGCTTCCACTGCGGGGAGGGAGGACACCGAAGGGCGACCTGTCCAATCTGGCACGGTCCAGCAGCAGGGAACTTCAACCCAACCAAGAAAGGTGGGTCATCGAAAGACCAGACACCCGTACGTCCAGCCTCAGCTAAAGTTGCTGTCGAACTCAGTGACTCTTCCGGGGACTTGTCTGATTCCAAGAGGGAGAAGGACCAGGGCTTAAGGCGACACCGTCTTCGGGGAAGCGAGGGGCGACCTGGCCCGAAGTGTGCCATAGACCAGGTTGCCTGTGCTGGTGCTGGAGAGGGAGGAGAGGGGGGGACCCCCTCAGTCACCCCAGTGGCTATTTTTATCTCCCTTGCACTCCCAGGATCTCAGATCTCTATTGTAAAGGATTCAATAGTGTTGATGGTGAAGTAACCTTGAGTGCATTCCACAGCCGAGGCTGATGGAGCCCAGCTTCATCGGCCGGAGACTTTTGCTCTTTCTTGTGAGGAGATGAAGACTCCGTTCCCATGGGAAAGCAGGAGGGATGGGGATGGGGTGAATGGTGTTATAACCTGTGCTTCTGGTGATGGAAGTGTCATTCCTGCCACTACGTGTACGCATTGAGCTTTACAAGATGTCTCTAATAAACGGACTTTACATCCAAAAAAGCCTTTTATTTCTGCTTCTATGGGAATTCCTTACATTGTGGCAGGAATCTAATTCAATATATTCCTTCAGTACAGTGGACCTCTGGTGTCTTGACATGGAGAGGTTGAATGTTACTTCAAGGAAGGTGCGGTAGCTCCCAAAGAGAGGGCTCCGACCTTTCCCTTCTCGATCTGGAGGAACCGGCAGGAGGCAGACGGCTCCGCTGGTGGCTTCTTCCTCCGTCCTCATTATCATGCACGAAGTCTTCCTTTACTCCGTTGGAGCGAGGGGCGTGACGCAGCAGCCATGGGAAGACTTCCATGAGCCGTTTAGAGCTTGGGTTCTATGGATCAGCATACTGTGGATGCGGATCTCTGCCCGTTTTAGAGTGTGGATTACAAAACCTCAGATGCAACTCTGTCATGTGGAGGAGGCGGGCCTGGACCACCTTCCTTCATCTGCAACGGCCTTGGGAATCCATTGAGCGCATTCCTGGACTCAGGTCGTGGCTGGTGATGCTCCCAAAGAACCACCGTGGCACACAGCACTGGGGCCCATCCGAAGGATACTGGGACTAAAGTCCTGGGATTGGGAGGGGTATCCGTTACTGTCTTCCAATCGGACCCCCCCTGATCCCGGGCCAGCGGCCGCACCTGAGAGGTGCCCCGGGAGCCACCCGATAACTACTGGTAAGTCTCCGATGGCGTCTCACCCAGCTTCCAGGCGGCGAAGAGTCCGGCGAAGAAAGCCTGCACTCCCAGCCGGATCTGTTTCCCTCTCCCATCGAAGGGAGACCTGGGATGAGGGAAGTGGAAGCGACTGCAAGTAGGAATGCCAAGAAGCATGGACCGGGAGCGCTACAGCTATGGGAGGAGGAGCGGAGCTACAGTTGCAGCAAGAGCTAAAACCTGCAGAGGGACCGGGAGCGGCATAACGCGAAAGAAGTTCAGCTCGAAGTTGGACTGCGCTTGCCGAAGATGCGGCTCCAGCGACAATATGCTCAGAATCTGTCAGTCCATGATAAAGTCCTGGAACACTCCAGACTGGGATTGGCTAACGCACGCGACAGCAGCGTTCCAGGCTCTCTTGCGACGAAAGCGGAAGCTCACTTCGGAAGCTCTTCGCCGGGACCGAACTGGCTGGGAATTGGAATGCGAGAAAAGCTGCTCTGTGACATGCGGCATCCAGGATGCATTGACCATAAGCGAGGAGCTGCGGCTCGTTGGAGAGGGAGCTAAGGAGGCAACAGACCAGGAAGCCCCAAGTTAGAGTCTGGCGCTGTTACCCCCGATCAAACTGGCTTTGTGAGACCACGCATTACCTGGAGTCCTGCCACCCAAAGCGTAAGCCGTACCGTAGCGCCCGATTCCGGCACCCCCGCATTGCAACAGCTGCTCTGCCCAGCCTGCTCAACTCCGGCTGAACCCACACCGCCCCAGCAGGTGCCAAGAGCCAGTGGAACGGGGCTACTAGCGGCCCCCGATACTCAGCCCGCCGCTTCGATGGGACCGCTTCCAAACTTCCTACTTCATTTTGCAACTCAATGCCCACTTGGAAGACTACGATGGTTTATACGGCTCTGAGCGAAAAAATCACGGGACATGCGAGCTCAGTCACTGGATGGGGCAGCAGCCGTTGGTTAAGTGACTCTTTTGGATTTCCGGCAAGATGAAGACTCTGCGCCGCAGTGCCCGCGTTCCTCCAAGCCTTAAAATTGCCAGCTTTCCAAGATCCAGAGGCGCCCGAGAATGAAGCCCTCTATCTACACCATCGAAACTATCCAGCAAAGGCAACGCCCGTTTGCAGGAATTGCCCGTGAATTTGGTCTGCGGCTGCTGGAAAACTTCCTCCTGAGTGGCCTGATCGCATGAAATCTGAATACTTTCCTCGGATGCTGTGGGGCTGACAGAAGCTGCGTGAAGCGGTGTTGTTGCTAGTCGGGTTCCGCTGCATCTACTGGCGGATTGGATCCAGTTAGCAGGGTCCCAGGTGGCGTCTGTTTGGGAATAATGCTCGTGTCGGAGGCGCCGCCCCACTAAAACCCACCACTCGCCCACCAAAGCCCGGCAGCCCCTACGAAACCACCTCTGAGCGATGGCAGAGCTGGGATTGTGTCTTTACTGCGGAGGCCAGGTCATCCTGGCAGCCAACTGTCCTGAAACAAAACCAACGCTCTCAGCTGGCGCACTCCATCTGCCAAGCCGCCCGCCAGATCAGGGCGCCTCCGGCGGGCTTGTCTAAAGCGGTCATGTCGAAGAAGCGACCCAGAGGAGGGAAGCGGCTGTTGCCTTCTTCAGCTATGGATAGGCCCGACTCCTGGCCTTGTTGAGTGAAGGCGAAACCATTACTGTCAAAGCGTTCTGGCCAACCCGCTAAACACACTGCGCATTATAGCCTCGGCCCTTGTGGATTCTGGCTGCTCCCACTGTTATTTCCAATACGGCCCCAGGTAGCAGAGGAGCTAGGTCTGGTTAAATTCCCCTGGCTAAGCCCATGCCATTCACCCAAATGGGCGGCAGCCCCTCGAGGAGCGAGGACCGGCCCAGTTCAAAACAACAGTTCTCCTCCGTTATTACTGCCCGTGCATTGGGAGAAAATTAGTTTAGGCGCCGGTGGCTAAACCTCCATAGTTTTGGGCATGCCATGGTTATTGTTACATGAACCAAAGTTCATTTGGAAAGAAACGGATCTTAGAATTCACTGACCACTCCCTGGGTGAACACACATGAATTGGGAGAAACCCAGCTTCTCCCACCGGCACCCCCTCCCTGGCTTCTTCAGCGATTGCCGATTCTATTGGCATCCCACCTGCGTATCATGGTTGTAGAGTTTTCCAGGAGCTTGGAATACGTCCAGTTGCCACCCACAGAGACACTGACTGCAGTAGACATACAACCAGGAAGCAACTGCCCAAGGTAGAATCGCATGAGTCCCAATGAGGAGAAGGAACTCGTGCCTTCACGGATAGAACTTTCATTTCAGCGGGTTCATCGTGAGCTACCAAACACCCCCACACCGCGCTGCTCGTTTTGTTGTAAAAAAAAAAGAAGATGGGTCTTTACGGCTTTGCACAGATTATCGAGGCCTCAATAGGTCTCTCCTGTCCAATAAATATCCTTTACTTGATCAGGACCTTTTTAGATGCACTTTCGGCAAAGGCATTTTTACTTAAATTTGGATAAGAAACTACTACCACAGGGTCAAATTGCTGAAGGCTATGAACGCCTTGATCGTTTAACACAAAGTTTGGACAGTTTGAATAATTGATAGTACCATTCGGGTTGGTAAGTGGGGGGCCCCGGGCTTTATGGCCCTTTAATCAACGAAGTTCTCCATGATTTATTGTACAAAATTAAGTCGCGGGTATGCTTAGATGACGTTTTGATTTACTCACAAACCATAGAAGAGCATGAGCTTATTGGTTAGAGAGGTAATATTGAAGCGCTTTGCTTTCGACAATTCTCTCTTTGCTAAACTTCCAAATGCTGCTTTTCACCAGACCCCTCCATTGACTATTTGGGTTACCGGATCTAGCCGAGGGGCTTGAAGATGGATCCTGCTAAGATTGGCCTTGAAGTCCTCCAATGGCTCTGTTCCCCCACCAACATAAGAGCTCCAATCTTTCTCTTGGTTTGCTAATTTCTATCGTGGCTTTATACCCCAATTACCCGCTGAACTGACTCTCCCTCTCTCACAGACCTTCTACGCGACTAAGGGTAAAGATCCACTGTCACGCATGTAAGCCAGGGCCCCTTTCCTGGTCCGGAGAGAGTGTCAAAACAGCCTTTCAACTCTTAAAGTCTGCGTTTACTCAATTCTAACCTATCCTAAAGCACTCCTGACCCAGATCTCCCCGCTTGTGGTTCGTACGCCGATGCCTCGGACAAAGCACTTCTGGCGCCATGGCATTCAGTTGCAGAAAAATAAAGATGGTAGGCTGGTTCCGTGGTGCTTATTTGTCTAAGAAAATTCTCTGATTGCTAGAACTCAACTGGACTGTAGGGGGATAAAGAGACTAGCGACCCATTAAAGTAGCACTTCTCCACTTGCAGAAGCATGCTAACTGGCTGGAGGGGGCTAAACACCGCGGTCAGGGTTGTTCGTATCACAAGACCCTGGCAGCTCTTTCCACCCCCCCTCAAGATGTCCGCGATAACAACGCTTCGTTGGGCCGCATCATTCTTTTCGTTTCTCATTTTTTACAGTCCATTTTTCCCGGAAAGACCAATAAACTGGCTGACGCTGCGCCTACCGAGGAGGGGGTGGAGCTGCCGCGCAGACATTCCACGCACTGTTCTTCTCCCCTCCCAGTTGGGGCTGGCTGTCACCCGATCTCAAACGCGTCCACTTCCTCCTCCACCCCCCATTCCCAATTCATTCTCTCCTTTCCTGCGGAACTTCGGGAGAGCGGGGCTGCTCGAGAGCCCTCCAGCGGAAGAAGGTGACTCCCAATTGCGCTTTCTGGGAGAAATGGAGTTTGGCGGAGAAGGGGGGAATGTTGATGCGCTGCCTCCCCTCACGCAAGCAGTGTTCTTGAAGCTTGCCACCGATGCCCGCCGGGCTGGACATTTTTGGCTTTCTGAAAACTCTGCATTTTGGCCGCCCGACAGTTCCTGGTGGCGCGAATCGCATACAAGGCGACATTGAGGCATAAGCATTAAGGGCTGCTCGGTTTGTGCAGAAGCCAAAACCATTCGGGGGGGAAAGCCCCATGGGACTGTTGAAAGCCTCTCCCGGTGGCCTCCCGCCCTTGGGAAGTCATCTCCATGGATTTTATTACGGATTTGCCCGAAAAGTCATGGCAGCAGCGGTTTTGTGGGTGGTGGGTGGACTTGGCCTAGAAACAAGCCCATTTTATTCCATAAACGTAAGCTTCCATCCCCTCCGGGCTTCCTAAGTTGGCACGACTGTTCATTCAACATGTTTACTCGCCTCCATTCTCGCCCTGTTAAGCAGGTGGGTCTCCGACGCTGACCCCAATTCATTTCAAAGTTCTGGAAGGCGCTTTTGGGGTTGTTGGGGGCCATCCCGGCCGTCAGCCGCCAGCTCTACCACGCTCAAAGTGGCAGGCGTAGACGGAGAGAGCGTAACAGAACCTTCTAGGAAGCAGTATTTACGTTGTTACAACAATCCAATAACCACCAAGACTAATTGGTGCGAAGCTTATTCCGTTCGCTTATGAGTAATCGCCTAGTAACAATGCGGTTCATAGCAGTACGTTAGAAAACCCTTTGAAATTCATTGTGTGTCTGGTCGCTTCCTTCCCGCCGCTGTTACAACTTCCAGCGGCTGCTTTGGACCCTCCAGAGTTTCAACAATGGATTTTCATCCCTAGCCGAGGGATGGAAAACAGGTCCAGACCGCCTTTACAACAAGCTAAGGACTCCCAAAAGCTGCAAGCGGATAAAAGCCGCCACTTTCAGTTTCCCTCATGCGTGTGGGCTCTTGGGTGTATTTTGTCTACAAAAAAATCTTAGAGATCGCGATATAAATTTTCCAAACTTGGCAAAAGATTAAGTGGGACCTTTTCAGATTACTAAAGTGATTAATGATGTCACTGCCCGCTTTAGATTTGCCCTAACTCTCTCTTAGTAACATATCTATCCTGTCTTCCATTCCAGCTTGCTCAAGGAGGCTCCAGCTTCGCACGATGCCTGCTTCTGGCACGACCCGGCCGGAGAGGCTCCCCACCGACTATTATTGATGGTCACAAGCACTCACGAAATTGACGCTTGGTCACGAACTCTCCGGCTTTAATCGCAAACGGCTTGCAATATTTAGTCATCTTTGGGTGGGATATTCCTCTGGGTATAATCCAATGGGTTTATTCCGAAAATATTGGCCTTTCTTCACCCTTATTTCTGCTTTCCATCAGCGCCTTTCCGGTGACAAAACCTGGGGAGGGGTCTTCTTTAAGGGAGCAAGCAGAGTGTAAAGTATTCTAATAGTGTTGATGGTGAAGTAACCTTGTAGTGCATTCCACAGCCCGAAGCGATGTGGCCTGAAGCTTCACTCGGCGGAGACTTTATCTCTTTGAGTGCCAGATGAAGACTCCGTTCCCATGGGAAGCAGGAGGGGGGATGGGGTGAATGGTGTTATAACCTGTGCTTCTGGCGGGAAGTGTCATTCCTGCCACTACGTGTACGTGAGCTTTCTAAGATGTCTTAATAAACGGACTTTTACATCCAAAAAGCCTTTTATTTCTGCTTCTATGGAATTCCTTACATCTATGAGGGCTGAAGCTCTTATCGACTCCGGATGTTCACTCTGTCTTATTCATCCCACGTTGGTGGAGGTGTTGGGGAGTAGGATTAAGAAACTAAAACAGCCACTCTCGTTCGAACAAATGGACGGGTCCCCCATGGGGAGAATGGCAGCCATGCATAAAACCGAGGGGGTGCTAATGACTTATAAAGGGCATACAGAAATAAAATAGTTCGTAGTGGCCATGTTAGGGAGATTCGCAGTAGTGCTAGGGATGACCTGGCTCGCTTCTCATGACCCAGAGATCGGGTGGTCGGCCAAAACGGTATCTTTGACAAATAGGAGTGACCCTACTGCGAGTCACCTCAGGGCGGAGGGCACTACAGAGGGGGTTAGTCTGTTAGCAGGGTTCCGTGGCCGTCCAGCGCATCGCCAAGGCCTGGGGACACGTCCCCCTGCCCTGCGACACCGGAGCAGTCGTGCAGGGCAGGGGGGGCGTGTCCCCAGGCCTTGGCGACGTGCCAGACGTCCACGGAAATGGCAGGTCGACCGGGCGATGGCGCTCTGCGCCGCCGTCTTCCCAAGCTAGCTTTCTAGGGACCCGCTCGCGCGAACGGCTCCCAGGGTTAGGTTGCTGGCGTCGTATATCGCACGACCTTCAACACCAATCAAATGGCCGTCGTATGGAAACGGCCTCTGACTGACTTTCAGTCACACAGTGAAGATCTTCCTGCTGCGGTGGAGTTGCTGCCACAACGTTCTTTTCAAAATCTGCATTGCCAATCAGAATATTTTCTGTCCCCGCTTTCTAAAAACACTTGATGGGAGCTAGGAAAGGGGTTGGAGGGCACCATGCTGGGGACCCCTGCGGTAGCTTAATGGTATGCTTGACGTAGGGGAGATGCAAGCCAGGTGTGTTTAAGTACCTGAACTCACCAAAAAGTTTGTCCCCTGAGACTGCAATTGTCACGGAGCACAGTGGTGTCCCTTCCTTTCTCCCTTCCCCGCAGTTAGAAACAACCACCTCGATTTTGTAGGTCGCTGTCAACATACTTCGGCAGGCGGGCAGATGGCAAAGCCCTGTGCAGTTCTCCCATGCTGGGGGTCTGTTGTGTCGTGATTATCAACACACTGGGTGCCATACCAAAAAACCTTGGGCAGCACATAAACCGTCTACATATTGATAAAATCTCCAGTTGTCAATTACAAAAGGCCACATTGCTTGGATCTGCACATATACTACGGCAATATGCTGTGACATCTTGGGAAGAACCCAGATCGTGTGAAGGCCAACACAGGCTGAAAATCTGGCAGCTTTGATTTGATAAAATAATAACAAAGCTAAAGAAGAGCAATACATGAAGTAGACCTTAATAAATACACCCATAACTGCCTCTTGGTCTCACCTTTCCTCCAAACTGACATTCATTTTGTTAGAATATTGGGTGTTTGTGAAGGAGAGGATATCTAGTTTAGTCATTCTCATATGAGATAAATTTGTGGCTTATTCAATTTTGTGAGCTCATTCTGTTGTAATAGTTTTGCCCTCTAATGGGTTCTTGAATATAAACACTATTTATGACCTGCTTTTCTTAGCCAGATCCCATTAAATGGATTCATCCCACTATTTCCCCGCTTTGCGGGTGCGCTTTTCCCCTCATGCCAATAATTAATACAGTGTTGGCTTCGTCTCACAGCTTTTGATTTCTTGTGAGGGTTGGCTGCATTGCATTTTGATTTCCTGGATTGGGTCTGTCTGGCCTTCAGGATTGCTGGGATTTACAGCTTTGCTGAATCACTTAACACAACAGGGAGGACAGCAGGGAAACAAATGCACTGGGACTGGAATTGGGATGTATGAGAACAGTTTCTCTTGTAACGTGAAGGGGCTGGAATGGTTGGCAGAGCTGGGAATCCTGCTGTGGGCTTTGGGTGGCATCTCTTGCTTGGGCTGTGATGTGACTCACACCTCTGGGACTCCTGGAGCAAACCAACACTTGCCCCCTCTTGGCTGCTTCCTGGCCTTGGTGTGGGGTGGTCTTCCTTCCAGTTTTTCCAAAGTTCATTTTATTCCCCTGGAAAAATGAGAATCGTTCCCCCCTTGCCCACTTCAGTGTTCCTGAAGATTTTATATCTCTTTTTGAGCGAGCATTCTGCTTGCTGTGAGTAAAAGGTGATCAATCAGTCATTATTATGATCATAGACCAGCATAAGGTAGATAAGATACAAATAAAAAGGTAAGATGAATTTAAACAATAAATATATATATGAGATTCTGCAGGAAAACTAGGGAGCACTAGCAAGTTATGGGGGAGGGGGTAAAGCATTGACGAATGGGGAAGGCAGTGGGCAAATCACCCTGTAAACATAGTTTGCCTAGTAGAAGTTGTGATATGATGTCACCCCATGGGTTAATTGCTTTAGTTTTACCTGTTGCTTTAGTTTTACCTTGGCTCATTCCGCGCATGCAGAATAATGCACTTTCAAACTGCTTTCAGTGCTCTTTGAAGCTGTGCGGAATAGCAAAATCCACTTTCAGTTGTGAAAGTGGTTTGAAAATGCATTATATTGCGTGTGCGGAAGGGGCCAAAGAGTGACTGTTAAATCTGCTTTCCCAGGCTCTGGCTTCTCTGAGGCAGCATCCTTTTGCCAGTCTCAGGAGACTGGTGCAATTTTGCTAATTTTGCTTAGCACTGAGAGTTAATTACTGCATTATTTTAAGTAGTGATTCTTGTGTTCTAATGGTAGTAATGTGCCTGCATTTCTTGGGATGAAATGGATCTCATGCATTGATTTGAATTTATGTCAAGAAATGGTCTGTAAATACTGAGCTTCATGTAGATGTATGGGCTGGACCCCAGCTTGCTTATGGTGCCTCCTCCAAACAAAAGATCTGGCTTGACCTTTCTCTTTGTGCTACCCAGTGGGCATGAAGCTAATTAATAATATAGATCCTGTACGTTTCTATTGACCTTGTGTTAGTGGTAATTAGGACCTATAGAATATTTGTGGGGATTACTGTTTGAGATTCTGATGACTCTGTTCTGGGTCAAGGATGAGCAACTAATCATGGGTGGCTCATCAGCATATATATTAGGTCAGAAGGACCCCCCTCCCCCACCCGTGATACTGTGGCTGCATGGAATCAACAGTTTTTATGATAAAGCCGAACGAGAGCTGGCTAACCTAATGCCGACATAATACATTCATTTTTTTAAAAAAAAACTGCTTTGGACTGACTTTGATGCTTAGACAAATGTCCAGTGGCACCTTAAAGACTGAGGAGGGGAAGGACTTCAGTGGCGTATAATCAGTGGCATTCCTGACTAGGGATAGGGGGTACCCTATGTCCCTGGGTGCCCCCCCATTTGGTCACGTGGGGGGGGCACCAACATTTCAGGGTCGTTTGTGTGTTTTTAATTTTTAAAGTGTTTATTCAATGCTCCTGCCTCGCTCAGAACGGGGATTAGGGTTAGCATTTTGTTAGCAGCTAGGAGACTAAAAATTCTCAGGGTACCATCCAGAGACTGTCCTGATGATACCACCCAACCAGGTGATGTTTGGTTCTCAGCAGTTGTGGGACTCCCCAAAGGGGGTGCCCCATCCCCATTGTTTTCAATGGGAGCTAACCTGAGATGGGGGCTACCCATTTGAGGGACCATAACTTTGGTCCCCCTGAACATAACTTCACCAAACTTGGGTGGCATCATAAGAATAGTTAACAGATGATACCCTGAAATTTTGGTGTCACTAGCTTTAAAAATACACCCCTTCCAGGCACCCCAAGAAATTTGCCCAAGATTCTTTGTTTTGCAGTGACTTTGCTCCATTGTAGCTAATGGGGAATTTCTGAGGCAGGCTGCACATTTTTGAAGATAGAGGCGCCAGACTTTCAAGGTGGCTCCAAGAGGCCTTGAGTATTACCGTAGCATCCAATCTTGGTGAGCTTTGCTTCTGGGTGGGGGGGGGGAGTTGAGAGAGTTCTGAGAGAACTCAGCCCACAGGCTTTCATGTGCAGGAGCGGGGAAACAAAATAAGCCTTTTGGGGGCCCATAAAATTGAACCCCCAGAAGCAAAGGTCTCCAAACCTGGATGCTATTACCAGGAAGCCCTCCTAGAGCCACCCTGAAAGTCTGGTGCCTCTATCTTCAAAAATGTGCAGCCTGCCTACACACTCAGAAATTCCCCATTGGCTACAATGGAGCTTGAGAAGTTCACAGCTTTATTGCAAGTGACAGGAAAGAAACGGAAGCCTGTTTTGAGGCTCAAGCTCTCAGACCAGTGCTGTTATAGATTGTACTTTTCATTCCCCCCCCCCACATCTGAAACCCTCAGCAGAACATTTCCCTACAACATCTTCAGACCGTCAAGGTTACTTGATAAGCCAAATATGGAAAAAGACAGAATAGCAAAAGCATTTTATAGCTGAAAGCCACAGTTCCACAGCCAGCCCAACCCCCCTAGCTGCCGTCCTGACATCCCGCCTCCCTTAAGACCCTCCCCCCGGTTTGCTTGGACACGATCGGTGGAATGATGCCACCAATTTGGGGACTTTCACATTTTCGGCATACACCCCCTCCTCATGTCCAGGTTTAAATCCTTTCCAAGAAATTAGGTACTGCAAGCGTTTGCGGTGTAAGCGAGAGTCCAGAATCTCCTGAACTTCATAATGCTGTTCGCCATCAACCATCAGAGGAGGAGGAGCAGATGTAGGATGCCACACATCTGGAGGTGGGGCCTTTTTGAGGAGGCTGCAATGAAACACAGGGTGAATTTTACTCAATGTTTTAGGCAGATCAAGTTGCACAGTCACATCATTGATTACTCGCACCACCTTGATTGGGCCAATGTACTTGTGACCAAGCTTGGTGTATTTATGAATGTCTCTCAGATTTTTGGTGGACAAGTATACTGAATCCCCCACAGTTAGAGTGAAACGTTTGAGGTGCTTATCAGCCTGCTTCTTCTGGTAATCTTTAACCTTCTGCAAGGCTTTCAAAATCGGGTCCCATCCATCCATGATCTGTTGAATCCAGCTTTGCAACTCAGGGGGCTCCACAGTTTGCTGGCCAAGAAAGGGGAGGGGTTTAGCAGAACATCTAGTAACTACTTCGATTGGAGTTTTTTATATACTACTGTCAATACCATTATTGTAAGCATGTTCAGCATAAGGTAAGAGCTCCAACCAGTTGTCCTGGTGGTAGTTACTATAACACCTTAGATATTGCTCCAATGTCTGATTGGAGCATTTGGACTGGCCGTCAGATTGGGTGTGGTAAGCTGACAAAAGACCCTGGGCCAAGCCCAGCAACTTCAGAAAGGCCCTCCAGAACTTGGAAACGAATTGGCCCCCCCGATCTGATATGATTTTATCTGGAGCTGAATGTAAATGGTAGATATGCTGAATAAACAGCTTAGCCAATTGTGGGGGCGAAGGGATTGAGGAGCAAGGAATAAAATGTGCCTGTTAAGAAAACAAATCTACCACCATCCATATTACTGTCTTGCCTTGGCTCTCAGGCAGATCCGTAATAAAATCCATCGAGATTACTTTCCAGGGTCCATCAGGAGCTGGTATAGGTTGCAGTAATCCCTGTGGTTTGCCTGGAATTCCTTTCGCCATAACACAGACAGAGCACCCCTTCACATATGATTCAATGTGTTTGCTCATGGACCTCCACCAAAATTGTCTTCTATCTAGATGCAATGTTTTTACAAAGCCGAAGTGCCCTGCCGATTTGCAATTGTGCCCCTGCTGGATAACTTGAGGGTGGCATGTAGAGGCAGTCGCCCTGCCTCCACAACCCATCTCGTAGTGACAGAGTCAACACCCTCCTCGACTGGGACAGGCTGTTTTCCCACTTCCAAAAATGCAAAAAGAAGCTGTCAGTGTGGATCTGGGCTGGCTTCGAGGGGCGGGTTTGAGAATGAGTGACCACCAATCCCAGTTGGGCAGGCGTAAGAACTGTATGAGAGTCCTGTAACCCCGCCTCCCCACCGAATTCATCCGAGAGGTGGGAAAGAGCATCCACCAAGTGGTTAGATTTGCCCGGGAAAAAATGCACCGTGAACTTGAAACAGGAAAAGAAATCGGCCCAACAGAACAGGTCCCCGCAACATCTCCAGACAGCCAAGGTTACTTGGTAAGCCAGCTGTGGAAAAAGACAGAGTAGCAAAAGCATTGCATAGCTGAAAGCCACAGTTTCCCAGGCAGCCCAACCTCCATAGCTGCCATCCTGACATGAGATGTTTGGAGGTGGTTTGCCATTGTCTGCCTCCACATCATGACTCTTCTCCAGGGGAGCTGATCTTGGTCATCTAATACTAATAGTGTAAAGACCACGCTGGCATTTTTTTGCCTCTGGGTGTGGGGTTAATTTTGTATTCCAGCATTGCTAACTGGAAGATCTACAGGTACCACCTGTTACCTAGCTTAACAGTATGAATATTTTTTTATAGTAGCAATGGGGAAATAACTCAGCTTGGCAGTGCGAGAGGCAGGCTAGGTGGATTCTTTTAGACAGCTATACCAGAATTGTCTTTAGGAATGTTCTACAGAGAATGCAAAAGAGACCAAAGTGTAGTTTAAATATTTTTATATAAATTTTGTTTGCAAGCAATCATACAGTGAGATGTTAAGGCACATACACACAGTTCCTAAGTATATAAACAGGGAGGAAAAGATAGGTTTTGGATGATAGAATAGGAGGGGAAGCGGGGACCATACGTTACCTAAATTCAGCTGAAGAAGATCTAAGGCAAGGATTTCTATGCCAGCACAGAAACCCAATGCGAAGGACGATATTGTGTCCCACACCAACGTGACCAAGAGAGGTTCAGGCTAGTATTGAGCACTGAGGCTCTGATGTGCAGTATTTTTATACCCGCAGGTAAGGCGGGAAATTCAAACGTAGGTTTTGTTTCTTTGCAACTGCTTGGGTTTTGTTTCTTTGCAACCCTGGACTTGCAGGGTTGAGTTAATTAGCAGCTCTATCTATTGTCTCTACTTCCCGGGACAATGGGGTCAATTGGTCCTAGATTATATCAGTGATACCTTGAATGGTTTATGCAGAGGTACTTCCTAAAGTCTCTGCCTAAAGTATTCAAATTTGGCTGAGGCTTGAGTGAATCAGGAAGGGATCTTGTTAGAGAGATCGTATCTAGAGGTTGAGAAAATGCATGGAAAACGCAATTGTTTGAGGAAATGGTTTCTCAAAAGCACATCAGATATAACATCTAGTACCAGGGAGTTCTCTGGGATCCATTGTATCACAACAGCTTAGCAGGGTGTGGTAATCAAGATATGCCCATGGTCAATGAGGCTTCCAGTTTCTATTGCCTGGAGTAACTCATGCATTAATTTAGTTTTGCAAGCAGATCTTTTGCCTTTGGCTTGTTTTTAGATGGACATTCTGCTACCTACACATACAAACATAGAAACTGGCATTTTGTAGCACACAGTGTAAGGAATAATATGAAAATCCAATATTTCATAAGGCAGGGGATGAAGGCCAGGGTTACAACCCAGTCTTAAGGGTGAAACACACAAACGTACAGCAGTTTGGTACTGCACTAGCAAAGAGGGATGCTTTTCCCAACAACTAGACTTGACAGCCATACAGTTTAGATTGTGTTCTGGTTTGGATTTTGGAGAGAACTCCTTGACTCAAGCTTCACACATAGGATTCCTTACCATTGAACTACCTTTGGTGTAAAGACCAAGCTGGAGTTTTCCTGCTGTCACTGGGTGTGGGGTTAGTTTTGTAATCCAGCATTGCTAACAGGTAGACTGATCCTGTTGAATAAACTCTTGGTATCATTAGAATGCCATTTTCCCCATTTTCCATTCACTGAATTTCTATAAATACATGCCATGTAGCTTTGTCAAAAAAACCTGAACCTCATTTTTAAAACAATGTTTGATGCTTTAATTAATATATGCAAAGTATTTTGGTTCTATCAAACATTCCATCTAATTATATTCATTAGTTGCTTCTCCAGGACAGGTTTTAATTAAGCGAGCCAAAGTAAATCAATACTCATTGTGCACCCATTACAATTTGAACAATTCAATTATTGCAATTGTGGCAGAGCAGTTTCCTCTGGATTGTTGTTGATGAGGAACTCTCATTCTCCCTTGTACAAAGAGTCAGAATTCTTCAGTGCATTTATGGACCAGTGAGGATGGGAATGTGGGTCGAGGCCCTGGGGTTGGTGTTTTGGAAATATTGGTGCAGTTCTTGTGGTAACAGTAAAGTATGGAGGGATTTTTGTGCCGGAGGCCAGAAGGCATCAGACTTGGGAGACAGAGGGCCAAATTAGAACTGGCTGGTTTTTTTACTGTAACCAGAACTGGGCTTATGTAAACTGATGGGATCCCAGTGGAGAGTATGCTGAGTTACTCATTTATCAGAGTTGTCTACTTTAGTAACTTGCTGGGAAGTTTCCACTCATTGGGTTCTTCCCTCAAGAGGAGGGGTCTGGATTTCTGACTGCATGCTTTGATTACCAGGGATGGGAGATGGGCCTAGTTTGGCCCATCGGTGGTGAGTGGTAATGGTCAGATTTAATTGTTTGGCTTATGTGGTTACAGTTTGTGGCTGTAGCATTATCAGGAATGTAAAAGGCAGGGCTGGTGTAGCTGTTACAAAATAGAACTGGGGGAATACCTGACAGTCTGTCAGATGTGGTAAAAGTGAATGAGGTCTGTGTGTGTCAAAGGAAGGAGGTGGCCCCCTCATAGACAGTCTCGCTGTCTTGATCGTTGAGTTTTGTTCCTGCTTAGCATAGCATGAACCTGTTTTTCAAAGGCTTCACCAACTCTTAACTGTGAGCCAAACTGGAAGGTACTGCAATTGCCCTTGACTTGTTAAGAGTACTTAGATTTTTTTTTTCCAGGTGTGGCCTCTATTTTTGCTACCAGCTTTAAGCAAGGCAAGAAAATGTTTCAAGCTTGGGAGCAGTTTATTGCTGTTTAATATAAGATTGTGTGTTAATTGACTGTGTCGCTTGGCAGGGCAAAGCTCTATGGATTTAAGTCTGAGCAGGTGAGCAGGCAGCAGTTCTCTTGGAGGCGGAGGGCATCTTGGTAGGTGATTTCCACCCCATCTCAGGGAGGCAGGAAAAAGAATTCCGTCACTTCCTGTCAAGGCTTGGAGTCCATTTTAGTCAGTATTTTTCCTGCTTCGACAGGGAGTGCATGGGATTCTTGGTCCTCCGTACCTGAATTCTTTTCTCAGAGCCTCTATGCTTGATCCGTCCTCCTGTTGTTCTCCTTTTCTTTCTTTCTCTCGTTCCTGTACTGTTTTACTGTAAGTAAAAGGAGTAGTTGAGCTAGGGAAAGAGAATATAGGCTTGTCCCACCTTTCCCCTTCCTTAAGCTTTCTGCTAAAACTCCTCTCCAAGATTTCCACCCAGTGTCTCCCCCCCCCCCCCGGGGAACCTTCCACTGCTCAGCCGCTGAAGCCACTAGGGCTTCTAGGAAAAGACTTGCATCCCCCGCCTTTACTGAGACGCTGCCAGGACCCTCCAAACAAGCGGGCGCATGTACTAGCTCCGACCCCTCTAAGATCCATCCGAGATGAGGCAAGCAGCCGCTTGCTAAGTGCTCCAACGCTGCCCTCACAGCAACGCGCCAGATGAACCAGGGGAAGAAGCCGTGCTCTGAGCGGCCACCAGATGTGGTGACCACCTCCCTTCCTTTTCCTCCATGACTCACAGGAGTCATTCCACGCCCCGACTTTGTCCTACGGAGGACAGTCGAGGAGACCTTCCACCCCGCCTGTGCTGGGCCAGAGAGGCAGCGGAGAGGCCCTGATCGCGCAGGGAGAGGAAGAGAGAATGCCTCCTCATCCAGACACTCCAGGAGGAGATCAGGCAAGATCGTAACCGTGAGGGGGGGGACGTGTGCGAGATGGAGGAGGGGGGAAATATGGTGAATGCTGAGTCCCCGTGTAACTGGCAATCCCTCTCTCCTGTAGATTTTGCCAACTTCTTAAACAAGGCCATTGAGGACAAGCTGCATCAGTTTCATAGGGAAAGGAAGAGCAATAGCTCTGTTCCCATTTATCCAGCATGGGCAACTCAAGCATATGCGCACGGGTCTAGGGGTTACCCTAGCTCCCCATCGCAGGGTCCAGAGCCTTCCTCCCAGGGACAGACTAGGGGTTACCCTAGGTCCACATCACAGGACCCTCAGCCTCCTGCCCATGGGCATGCTAGGGGTTACCCTAGATCAGTGGTGGCGAACCTATGGCACGGGTGCCAGACGTGGCACTCAGAGCTCTCTCTGTGGGCATGCGCAGAGTGCCCCCCCACCACACACATCTAGGCTGGCCTGGGCTGCTGGGCTTTATTATTAGCATTAAACCTAAGACCTAGTTTTGGGGAAGCAGTGTAGGTAACCCTGTTAAGCGCTGTTAAACCCCACTGATTTTCATGCATAGAACAAAAGCGCAATCCTTTACCTGGGAGTAAGCTCGGTTGATGGCAATGGGGCTTGCTTCTGAGTAAACCCTCCTAGGGTCGTGATTCACCCATTGGAAGAGATGCACGGTTGCTTCAAAGCAAAGCCACCAACTACCACCAAGCTTACTCCTGAGTAACGCACGCCTCGCAGCCAACCGTTTTTTCTAAACTAAAATCTCAGTATTCAGGTTAAATGGCCGTGTTGGCACTTTGCGATAAATAAGTGGGTTTTGGGTTGCAGTTTGGGCACTCGGTCTCAAAAAGGTTCGCCATCACTGCCCTAGATCCCCATCTCCAGATTATGGGCAAACTAGGGGCTACCCTAGAATTCCATCAGAGGATTCACTCCATTTCCCCGGAGATGAAGGAGCTAGTGCAGGGGTAGGGAACCTGCGGCTCTCCAGATGTTCAGGAACTACAATTCCCATCAGCCTCTGTCAGCATGGCCAATTGGCCATGCTGGTAGGGGCTGATGGGAATTGTAGTTCCTGGACATCTGGAGAGCCGCAGGTTCCCTACCCCTGAGCTAGTGCCTTTGCTATCTTCTACCGATCTTGGGTCGCCTCAGCTCCAAAGACTGTTTTTCACAAACTCTTGGGAAAACGGGAAGGGGTGATCTCTATGGGGAATAAAGGAGACTGTGAATGCCAGCTTCATCAGAACTGGTTTTACCAGTTTGGTACTTCAATGCCTATTCAATAAATGCTACTGATCAATACTTCAGAGTCCCTTTATTGGCTTAAGCAGCAGTGGCATAGTGGTTAAGAGCAAGTGCATTCTAATCTGGAGGAACTGGGTTTGATTCCCCACTCTGTTGCTTGAGTTGTGGAGGCTTATCTGGGTAATTCAGATTAGCCTGTGCACTCCAACACATGCCACCTTGGGCTAGTCACAGTTCTTCGGAGCTCACTCAGCCCCACCCACCCACCTCACAGGGTGTTTGCTGTGGGGGAAAGGAGATTGTCAGCCCCTTTGAGTCTCCTTACAAGAGAGAAAAGGAGGATATAAACCCAACTCTTCTTCTTCTTCTCTTCTTAAGGGTCCGAGACTTAACATTCTGCTGCTGGCACTGAATTTCTGGCTCTTTTCTCCACTCCTCTGATGGGCTCTTGGTTTTGCTGGTTTTGAATCAGCAATTGCTGAACCATTATAATGTGTTGCTACAATCCACTTGTTCCTCTGAATTCCCAATTTTCGTTTTTCTTTTCAAAAAGGAAGGAGCAAGTAGATTGTGGCAATGTTGACTGTGTGCAAAGAGCTGTCAAGTCGCAGCCTGTTTCTAGTGACCACAGCCGGTGGCTTCCAAGGCAAGTGAGAAGCATGGGAGGTTTTGCCGTGACCATCCTCTGCAGAGTCTTCCCTCCTTAGATTCTGAGTTGTAATGAGATCAGGCCATCCTGTGTTGCCTTCCCTGCAGCGTTATTGAGCTCTGAGCGAATCTAGCAATTGCTGATTTAAAAGAGAGATTTAAGAGGCCTCTGGGGAAGAGATATGGTTGTGTGTGTGTGTGTGTGTGGGGGGGGAGGATTGAGACAAGGAGAATGTGAAGGAAAAGGAACACACACACACGTACAAAGCTGAATCAGACCTCATATACCGAATCAGATGCTTGGTCCATCCATGCCAGTCTTTGCCTATCAGACTGTCAGTGGCGAAGCTGCAACAAAGCAGGGGACGTGTGCCGCACCCCGGGCATCACATTGTGGTGAAAAAATTGCCCCCAGGCCCCCTCCCAGGGGCAAGGGCGGGGTTGGGCAGGGAGGGTGGGGGACAGGGTGGGGGCGTTGTGCCCTGGGCGCAGTTTCCTTTCCTTCCGTCCCTGCTTCGAGGTTCTCTGTCACATCACCTGCTGCCTAGTTCTCTTCAACTGGAGATGACGGGGATGGAGCCTGGGGCCTTCTGCATGCCAAGCAGGGAGCCCCCATGACTTGAGATGTGCCCCACCCCTCCCTTCCCTTCCCCTTGTGGGGTCTGGATTTATTTTGTTGGGGAAAAGGTGGTCCAAGGAGGGAATTGGTCCTGGAATGAAACCATCTCAGCATTTGCCCACCAGAGCCTGTTCTTCACTTTGGTAGTGGAGAGAATGATATTGGCTAGTGGAGTCGCTCTACTAGTTGCAGCAGAGTTCAGTGACCTTCATTCTCTCTCCCCCTCCCTGCACTTTATCTGTGTAAATTAAGACCTTGTTTCTCTTCTGTCTTTCAGTGAATTTACTGGACTCGAGATCAGTAATGGGAGACCTTGGGTGGATTGCCTATCCTAAGAATGGGGTAAGTTTCTTGTTGTGTGCTTGATGTGCTAATATGTATGTAAAATTCAGAATTAGTGCTCTCAGAGCCATACGAAGGAAGTGAGGTTTTGGCAAGCTGTGACAAGGTTGGATGGACTGGGACCCTTGACTTTACTTGGGCATTGATTTTAGCACTGCATTTCTCTGTACCTTTTGCTCCAAATAAGGTCACCCAACTTCTGAGTGGTGGGTTTTTCAGGGGCAGCTGGTGACGCCTCCTCCGAGTTAGAGGCCCTGATGGGGTTTGTGTAATATTTGCTTCAGTGAAGACGAAGACTTTTCTTTTCTGCTCAGTCCCCTCAGCTGAAGGGGAGTCTTCAGGAAATCATCTCCTTGTCATTAGCTCCTATGGATGAACCATCAGTGGATCACCCGACACCTATTAGCATGTGTTTATTCATGTACTCAGAATACTTAAACTTCATATTTTCCTTGAGGGCCTGAAGCAAATTATAAAAATAAGAATATAAGAAGAGCCCTGCTGGATCAGACCAGGGAGGGTCCATCTAGACAAGCATCCTGTCTCACATAGTGACCAACCAGTTCCTCTGGAGGGCCAACAACAGGGCATGGAGGCTGAGGCCTTCCCATGAGCCCTCCAGGATAGGGCGGGATAAAAATATGAAAAATAAATAAAATAATGTCGCCTCCTGGCACTGGGATTTAGAGGTTGATTTCCCCTGAATAGGTAGGTTCACTTTAGTTGTCATAGCCCCTGATGGATTGATCCTCCATAAATCTGTCCAGGATTCTTTTAAAGCTGTTTATAAGGACACAATACCAATAATAGCCAAGCATCCATCAGCTGCCAGACCTGTAGAAAAGCGTGTTGGCTGAAAGGTTCATTTGGTGTGGATGGAGAGATGGTCAACACCAGAGCAGAAAGTAGGGGTTGAGAGTGAACAGTTTTGTTATTCTGTGATAGTGGAGTCAGGGGATAAAGGTACCTGCGGAAGGTCTATAACCAATTGGCCATGCTGACAGGGGCTGACGGGAATTGTAGTCCATAACATCTGGAGTGCCAAAGGTTCGCCACCACTGGTCTATAACATCTGCCAAGCACAGGCATCGAAGAAACATGAGATTTTAAGGTGGTAGGATTCTATGTTTATTCTCTATGTGCTATTTAACAATAAAACCACATCAGAAGTTTTCCCCGTCCTCTTAAATTTTTCATATGTCATTAGAGAATCCATGAACCCATGGCACTAAACATAATGATGCTAATTTCTGGTACATTTGGAAACCCTTGTAAAAGGTGCACATTGGTGCATTTGTCTCTTAATATCACAGTTCGAGGATCCCTGGAATCACTTACTTTGGGACTCCTCCACTTCTTTTAATTCTTACAAGGTGTCCATCTTGGTGACCAGAAAGTAGGACACCGATGTGTGAAAGGAGGTTGTGGAAGATGTGAGGAGTTGAAACAGATTTGACTTCTCCTCTGAAAAGCAAAACATTGGGGAAGAGATGAAATCCAAAGCTGAATCTGATAGAAGAGGAGAGAGATCCAGGGTAAGAACAGGTTAATTGCACATATGCTTTGTTGAGCTCCTTGAAAGACGAGTGGCATGTACTGTTCCTACTGATACTAAATGTTCTTCTCTGATCCTGAATAAATTTTCACTTTTACAACCTATTTTATGTTTAATGCCCTTCAAACTAGGTGTCAGACTCTCGAACGTGGAAATAACAGAGATCATAGGAAAGTCCAAAAGCAGTTTATTCCAGGTGATGCAAAGAGTAACAATGTAAAGCAGGATCTGAGCTAGAGAGCTCAAATCCAGGACTTATATCTTTTAATCCCCCCCCCCCCCGTTTCGCCCCACACCAAATGTCCATTACAGTTTTTACTACAAAACTACAAAGGACCTGGGAACCTTTCACACCTCTTTGAAGATGGGCTGGCGCCAGGAGATTGCTAACAGGAGATTGCTAGGAAGGGAAGAGGGAAACAGGAAAACAATTGCTAATCACACACAGCAAGACATCAAGATACTGACAGGCATGATCCTGATACTAGGGAGGCTTTGCTTTCTTCCAGTTAACTGTCACATTCGTAGGGATCTCGTAATGAATTAATATTGAGCTTGATATTAATTTTTAACTTGACTAAAGCTTTTCCTTAAATTGTTTTTAAGCCTTAACTCAATATTCTCAAAGTTTACATCTGGTTGGTTAACAGTTAGCTGTGTTACTCTGCTTTGATCAACCTCTGATTGGATCATGAGAACGTCTTAGTAGGGGGTAGCAGCTGAATTTGAAGGGCTTTTGAGTTCACTCCCTGTCATAATGAAAGCTGCCTTCAAACACAATAGATCCTGGAGCAATAGGCATTAAAGGCCCTCAGCTGTTCCTGTAGGGACTATCAAGAAAGCTTCTAGTGACTTGATGGCCCTTGATACAGATCTCTTGAGAGGGGCACTTCTCCCCCTTTCTCACACACAACCAGACTGGGCCCAGTTCAGGCCTGTTACATTTAGCTCCAGATCTGAAGACACAGCCCCTGAGGTCATTTTGTGTCATCTACATCAAAACTTAAAAGAGTTGCTCAAAACAGGCAGCCGGAAAGGAGGGGGATTAATTGTCACTCTTTCCCACTCACCTCAGAGGGGATCTGCGCTACAGTGGCTTACCCCAAGCATGACGTACATATGTTTGTGTGTATGAGAGAGAGAGAGAGAGAGAGAGAGAGAGAGAGAGAGAGAGAGTTGTTCTCTGTTTCTTTGGCCAGTGTTTGTTCTCTGTTTCTCAGAAGGGGTTAGTTCTCCTTCTGCTTTAGACTGGGGTCACTATTTCAAATACTTGTAGTGGGGAGACTTTCAACGAGCTCTGAAGGCCTTCTCCACCCTGAATATATTCAATATTAAGTTGTAAAAGCAGCTGACTCCTCCCAGGGCTCCATAATCACCCCATGCAAATGGCTCTCCGAACCCCTGTGGAAGAAAGCCCAGCTTGGGCCACTAGTTTGCTGTGTGAGGAAAGTTGAACGCCACCCCTTCCTGCCCACCCTGAATTCATAGCAACACCTTTGCATGGATGCTCTTCATTCAGCAAGCTAAGGTTGTGTGGAAATATATCCAGTGTGTGATTTGACTGTGACAATCAGATTTAAACTGGGGAGAACTAAGCTGCACCCTGAAGCTCCCGGAGGGCCCTCGGTCCAGTGGTCCAAGCTGGCCTCTCAACAGCTTTGAGGATAAAATGGGCTGGGTTGGAATGTGAGCTGCACTGGGTGAAAGAATGAACCCCCTCCAGACAGTTCAGTTCCAGGCACAGCCAAAGAAGGAGAGAAGAGATTTTATACCCCACTTTCAGAGGTGGGATCCAGCAGGTTCTCACAGGTTCCCGAGAGTAGGTTACTAATTATTTGTGTGTGCCGAGAGGGGGTTACTAATGGGTGATTTTGCCACGTGATTTTTGCTTTAGTTGCGCCCCTCCTCTCAGCAGTAGCGCGCAGAACTTGAAGCAGTCTAGCAGGAGGTGCACCGGCGTGCATGGCAGCCTGCGCCTGTGTGCATTCGTTTCCCGCCCAAGGACCGGCGCAGCCCAAGGTCACCCAGCAAGCTTTGAATGGGTGGTCCTCCCATCAGTCCCAAACATTTTGAGCCTGTGGGTACCTTTCAAATTCTGACACAGAGCAATTGATGAGCACAGTCACAAAATGGCTGCTGCAGGACACCAAATGTCAAGGAACGAGGTTATGCGTAACTTTTATAGTAACTCTTCAACATTTTGGGCAGCAGCTGTGTTTAACAGCAAATGCCTTTTAATCTGCATAGCCAATCAGAAGCCCTGCTGGGCAAAAGCCCCACCTAGCCCTTCCCACTTTCTAAACAAACTTAGTGTATGCCAAGAAAGGCACTGAAGAAGAAGAAAAAGATTGGATTTATATCCCCCCCTTTCTCTCCTTACAAACTCCTTTCCTTTCCCCCCTCACAACAAACACCCTGTGAGGTAGGTGGGACTGAGAGAGCTCCAAAGAACTGTGACTAGCCCAAGGTCACCCAGCTGGTGTGTGTTGGAGTGGAGGGGTGGGGTGGGGTGGGGCGGGTGCTGTGGTGGCCACGGGCTCTACATAGGAGACCCTGCTTTAGAGTCTGCCGTACCGGTTTTCCCTCCGAATGGATTTTTAAGAATCGCTGTGATGATTGGAATGAAAAGTCTCTCCGCTGAGCAGAGTCAAGGGGCTGTGCCTTATTGACATCTTTGGGAGATTACTGCAAATGGCAACTTTTTATTTTTTTGATACTCCCATACAACAATGCTGAAAGAATCCATTCCAAGAGCTGTATATGAGGGTTGGGGTGTGGTAAACAGTGATGGCTGTGAACACCAGGGAGAAGATGAGTAGAGGAAGGGATGAATGTTTTGATGTCTGGAGACAGCTGTAAAGAGATGCCTGCATTTCTCTTCCACGTAATGTTGTTGGTCTTAAACTTTTTGCCAAAGCCCATGAATCTTAGACTAGCTTGCAGATGGCTCGACGCTCAGCCTCCTTTTTCTGTTTTCTGGTTTGTTTGTTTTTTGGATAATTGAAATTGATAAAAGGCCAATTGGACCATCAGAACTGACTGCTGAGCATCCAGGAGTCCTTAATATTTCCTCACATGTGTGACTTTTAAAACGAATTATGTACATCGTCCCGGTTGCCTGGGAGTTGGGCTGTAGTATGTTTTAAATTATGAGAAATATTGAATCTCAAATATCAGTTTTCCAAGCTAGCGTTGCTTTTGTTTTGCTCTGCTTAATATCATCTGTCTCCTTCCTTTTCAAGATCAGCATCTTGGCTCTGGTTGTGATTGGAAAATGGAGAGCTATAATTGGAATGAGATCAGAGAAAGAGCTGCTTCCTCTTCTCCACGGTTTGCTGCTGCTTGGAGATACTGTGAGGAAAGCCTGATCCCTCTGCCAGGCTTGAGCAAAAGTGGGCCAGAGCCCAACTCTTCCTGTCAGTTTGTGGTCCAGCTAATGCCGCTCACTAGCCTTAGATTATCATCACTGGAATTTCTTCCTTTTCTGTACTGATCTTGGGCTGGTGGCATGCTAGCTCTCAACTGGGAAATGAATGGCTTCCTGATTTGAAACTGTATTATACTGCTGATTTAAAGTGAACAGCACACGATTTTGCTCATACCGACTGTAAAATACTTAGCCAGGAACTGATTTCACCACTTGGTGGGTTCCCAGGGATGGCTCACCACCGTTCCGGATCTTTCCTCTCATTGTACTTGCAGTGGACTCAACACACCTCTGTCTTGTGGTCCTGGCAGCATGTTAAGAACTGGTGTTAAGTGGTCCCTGTTCTTGATCATGCTGCACCCTCCAGTCATTGCGTGGTGTTGTGGTTAAGAGCAGATGCACACTAATCTGGAGAACTGGGTTTGATTCCCCACTCTGCCACTTGAGCTGTGGAGGCTTATCTGGGGAACCATATTAGCTTGTGCACTCCAACACACGCCAACTGGGTGGCCTCAGGCTAGTCACAGTTCTTCAAAGCTCTCTCAGCCCCACCCACATCACAGGGTGTTTGTTGTGCGTGTGTGGAGGGGGAAGGGACAGGAGATTGTGAGCCCCTTTGTCAGGATGACTGCCTGTTGGGAGGGGGAGTTCTGGTGTGAGCTTCAGCTGCTTTGTGCTAAATTTATTCTCAGTCTTGAGAACTGTCTGTGTTCTGTTGAAGTTTGGTTTCTGTATCTTCCCTTGTGGGGGTGTACCTGACTGCTCTGTATTATCATTTGTTCTTGTGGGAACTCTTCAGAATTCGTCAGAACTTTCTTTTCCCATGTATCCAATAAACTCCCTGAAGTCTGAAAGTGAGTCATTGTTTGAAGTGGGACTTGACATCCTTTGAGAGAAAGGGGGTATAAATCCAAACTCCTCCTCCTCCTCCTCCTCCTCCTCCTCCTCCTCCTCCTCCTCCTCCTCCTCCTCTTCCTCCTCTTCCTCCTCTTCCTGCTGCTGCTGTAAGGAGACTCAAGGCAGCTTACAAACTCCTTTCCCTTCCTCTCCCTGATTTCTCCTCTCCTTGATTTCTGGGCGTGCAACTGCTCTTTGTGTTGATGTTTTCACCATCTTGTTAACCATGACACAGTTAGGGCTGCCAATGCATATATGGGATGTGGAGTTAGAATGTTTTATTTAGGAGAAATGGAGAGAAACGCATCTTGCTGTGACATGATGTCTCTGAAGATGCCAACCATGGATTCGGGCAAAACGTTAGTAGCAAAAACGACCAGACCCAGCCACACAACCCCGAAAACCCACAACAGCCAGTTGATTTTGGCCGTTTGACAATACATTAGGATGTTTTACCTGGTGTATCTAGTTTGGAGGATCTCTTGGATTTTGAGCTTTTGACAAACCACTTGAGTTTTCACCATGCCGAATAATATGGTGTCATCTGCAAATGGATGCCTCAAAGATTTGTTTCTGGACTAGTATCAACTGTTTATATTGCCTTCCTCCCATTGTAAAAACTGTTTTGTCTGCCCTCCGTTTCCTGGCTTTTTAGCCTTCTCTTAACTCATGAAATGAGCTCATTCTTTTTTATGGCTTTATTGTCAGCTTGCATTTGTTTTGTCAGAATTCACGTTCCATTTTATTCTCATTATTTCCAAGGAAACCATCTTGCTTCGTTAGAGTTCCCTATAATCTGCTTGTTGACAAAAGGGTCATCTTCTTCGACTTGTATGTAATGTATTTAAATCTGAGTTGCAGTTAACTGTCAGAGTCCTGATCAATTACTTCTCACCCAAGTGGGTTTACAGGTTCTCCTATGAACCATCTAATCCCTTTCACAGTTTCAGCTACTAAATGCCTAATTCAGTGACAGTTTGTTGCTGCATCCTCTCGGGAGCTTGGTACCCAAAAGCCCGATCGCGGCAGAAATGACATCATTCAGTTTGCAGCCATTTGACTCTAATTTGTAGCTGGGCAACCAGATAATGTAAATCACCCAGCTAGATGTAAACATTCTAACTTTTCCACCAGCTGCATAGGGGGGCTGGGGGGCGGGGGTGCTCAAGTTATATCTCCCTTTGACTTCGTCACATTTCTCAGATCTGGCTATGGATGCCTTGATGTATGGCGCCTTGCATTGACCTTCAATAAAGACTACCATTGTCAATATTGGAGTCTGGTTAATGTCTATTGACAGGCAACCTTACATTAACATAGTTTTAAATAACTTCCAAATGTGTTGGAGAGGTTTGACCCTCTTGAATCTTTGACTAATGTGCTCAGCTTTGAGACATTTCCTTTTATAATTGTCAGGATGATGTTGATGTGTGTTCTGTCCTTTACTTTTTCCTGCCTGTCAGCCCTGGCTCTCTGCCTGGACTGGGGCTGTTTTGCTTTCACGTTATCTCGGCTTGACTGTGTGAAACTATGTACTGTTGAATTTCATTTGGCGGGAAGGGGGTTTGCTACTGTGTTAAAACTATTATCAAAGTTCTGAGGCTCTCAGAACTCGCATCGCCTGTATTTGACTATGACTGCCAGTACAATAAAGAACTGAAAATGGTTACTTTTGCCTGGACTTTACTAGTTCGTTACATTATGTGAGTTCTCATCTCTCAGTGTAACTGTTGATGTGAAGTACAAGGTTACCTGATGTCTCGCCATAGTCTCGCCTCCACGGATCCTGATAAGCAGGGATTCCGTCCTGTCCATCCTTCCCCCTGCCCTGGTTCATACAGAGGAGTCGGAGCCGGAGCTGGATCCAGAACCAGAGCCTTTGTCATTGGTTGCACTGTCCCGACCTCGCCTCAGCTGGAGCGTTACTTTCCTCGGTTTGCAGGAGCAGGTTGAACCGGCAACTCTGATGGTGACCCGCAGAACCCTGTCAGCATGCTGCCTTCCCTGACCTGGGAACAATGTGACATGGGCGGAGGAGCTGCCATGGACCATGGACCATGCATTTCACCACCCGCCGCCGGATGGATTACAAACCTGTTATGAGAATGGTAACGAAGGAGATTGGTCTGTCTACCATTCATGGTACTACTCGTGAGTTGCTTGAACGATTCCTTGATCAACGCTTTCAGGAGACTGCGGCTGCCAGACACCTGCAGAGCACCGGCGCTCGACCCAAAGTTCCCCAAAAGGCACTTCCTCGACATGACTCGAGTGACACCGCGTCCCCCCGAGGGGAGACTCCAAACCCTTAGTCCGATGAGGAAGTGGAATGGGAGCAGTTGGTGAATCTGGGCATTTCACATCCAGGTTCATTTCCCCTTGGAGCTTTTGGGGAGGATGAACCGGTGAAGCCAATGGACCCTCCAGGTGCAGGCCCTTCGTGCGAGGAGGACATGCCGGGATGGCCAGGACCCCAAGATGACCCCAGTCTACATTCCCTACAAGCGCAACAGACTGAGCTTGACCGGGCTAAGCGTGAATGGCAAGATGCCCAGCAAGCCTTGATTGATGAATGTGTTTGCCAGCGGTTTCAATTCAGGGAAGAGTATGACAAGGAATGTGAAGCGTTACACCAGCAACTGCAAAAGGATTGAGAACAACAGGAACAAGATGTTTTGCAAGCTGTGGAGCAGTCCAAACAAGAATTGCTCCGGGAAGTACAACAACTACGTGCTCTGAAATTACAACAATCCAAAGATTCTGCAGCACACAACACTGAACTTCTTCAAATCCAGTGTGAACGTGCAACCCTGGAAAAGGAAAGGTCCGAACTGCTTCGGAAGGAGCGTGACTTGGTGGCCATCGAAGCTTGCGAACACGCTGCAGCAGCGGATCTCCAACGCGAGCTGAATGCTCAGGCGGCGGAGATGCAGTCGGAGCGCCAATGTGTTGCTGCAACCCAACTCCGTGGACTACCAGATACGGCTCGCCTGCAGCCTGTAGATGTTCAACCCACCCAGCCGCCACCCAGCCACCACCTCCAGCCCGCTTCAGCCCAGCATGCTGTGCCCCTTCCCCCCGGACTTCAGGGTCGTGGCTTCACCCCTCCACGTATTCCGGCTCGTTTAGATGGTACAGCGGCCAAATTACCGTATTTCATTTTGCAACTGGATGCCCATATGCAGGAATACATGTATCGTTCCGAGAGGGAGAAAGTTCGTGACATCAGATCGGTTTTGGATGGAGAAGCGGCAGAATGGTTTGTGGAACTATTTGAACTCGACACTAAGGAGCTTAACTCGGTGGCCGATTTCTTGCAAGGATTACAACAAGCGATTCACAGAGGTTGCTCGTCAATTCCGTGCTGTGGCCAGCAAAATTCCTGATTGGCCAGATCGAATGAAAACCGAATATTTCTATGAGGCTGTTGATGCAGAAATTCGGAGCTGCGCTGTTATGAACAACGAGCCTCGTACAGTCGCGGAATAGATCGAAATCGGAAGTGAGATTGCGGGCAGACTCAACCGTTCCAAGGGGGCAGGAACTAAAATTCAACCAGCCAAGCGTCCTATCTCTCAGGTGAAAAAAACTCCTGCCTCAACTACCACCCCACCGTCTACTACTGAAAGCGTCTCTGAGCGACGTCGTTGTTTAGGCCTTTGTCTGTACTGTGGCGAACCTGGTCATGTGGCTGCCAACTGTCCAAAGAAACCCAAATCTGCAGGTGGATTCCCTCCCAAGAAGTCTATGGCTAAACCTACAAGGAGATCAGCACCTCCCAAGTCAACCCAGGGCACGTCAAAAGCCTTGTGTATGGAGGAACTCGATTTCCCTGAGGACGAGGAAGCCATCACCAGTATCGGACTCTCTACAGCAGTTCCCAAAAATACGGAGCCTCCTAAAGATGCAGTGAGTGATGGTGGTGCCCCCATTACCCTAATGACTACATTGTCTAATCCGGCCAAGCACACTCGTATTTTGGCTCGGGCACTTGTGGACTCAGGGTGTTCCCATTGCCTTATGCGACCACAAATAGCGGAGGAACTTGGATTACAATTAATCCCATTGGCCAAACCCACATCGTTCACACAAATGGACAGTAGCCCTTTAGGGGGGATGGTCCAGTGCATTTTAAAACTGAAACCTGTTCTGTTGCAGTGTGAGGAGCATTGGGAATGCCCAGCCGGAGGGTCGCGGGGTCCAGCAGTTAGGTGATCCCTGCAAGGGGGGGTCAACGAATTGAGGCGTGTTGGTGGACCAGGTGATGTTCGGGTCATGCTCACGGAGCCAGGGCACCCCTAATACCAAGGCATATTTGGCCACTGCTGCAATGATTAAGCCCCACCGCTCCCAATGCCCCCCTGCAGCGGAGCAAGATGAGCTCAGTCCTATGTGTGGCTGGGGCGTCCCCCAACATCCCACCGTCCATTTGCTCAAATTGGATGGGATGGTGCAGAGGGATCCACTTTAGCTCCAACTGGTGAACAAGTGCAGGCTGCATGGGACAACGGGTGCAGCCCGAGTTGACCAGCGCTTGAGTTTGTATTTTAGTCCTGCAAGCCAGGTTGGAAACCACTACAGGGAGGAGGAATGGTTTATTGGATCCACTCACCCTTAGGTCCATGCCCTTGGAGCTAATAGTAGATGGGGCTTCCTTTTGCAGGTCCATAACTATGGACCCCCTGAACCAAACTTCACTAAACCTGGGTGGTATCATCAGGATAGTTTCTTGCTGATATCAGCCAGGTTTAGTGAATTTTGGTTTAGGGGGTCCAAAGTTATGGACCCCCAAAGGTGGTACCCAGTCCCCCATTGTTTCCAATGGGAGCTAATAGTAGATGGGGCTTCCCTTTGAGGGTCCATAACTTTGGATTCCCTAAACCAAACTTCACTAAACCTGGGTAGTATCATCAGGATAGAGTCCTGAAAGTAGCCTGAAATTTTGGTACTGCTAACTTAAACATTGCTTCCCTAACAAGCAGTCTCAAATTGTCCCCAAAGTCTTGTCCCTTCTGGTCCCTTCTGAGTGGATTTAAAGGGAGAATCTGGGCTCCCTAGATTAAAAAAAACATTGAAAATATTGTCGAAGGCTTTCACAGATGGCTTCAACTGGTTGTTGTGGATTTTCTGGCCGTGTGGTTGTGGTCTGATAGATCTTGTTCCTAATGTTTCGCCTGCATCTGTGGCTGGCATCTTCAGAGGTATATCATAGAGAGAAGTCTGTAATAAGACAAGTCTGGACACAGTGTATAACAGACTTCTCTCTGTGATACACCTCTGAAGATGCCAGCCACAGATGCAGGTGAAACATTAGGAACAAGATCTACCAGATCATGGTCACACAACCTGGAAAACACACAACAACCAACATTGAAAGTGATGCTGTTGGGGGGGGGGAATCTACCCTGAAACAGCATCATTTTCAATGTTGTTTAAACTAGGGAGCCCAGGTTCTCCCTTTAAGGTGGATTTAAAAGGAGAATCTGGGCTCCCTTGTCTAAACAATATTGAAAGTGATGCTGTTGGGGGGGGGGGATGGGGGGAATACTCCCTGAAACAGCATCACTTTCAATGTTGTTTTAACTCGAGAGCCCAGATTCTCCCTTTAAAAGTGGATTTAAAAGAAGAATCTGGGCTCTCTAGTTTAAACAACATTAAAAATGATGCTGTTTCAGGGAGGATTCCCCCACCCCTCCAAACAGCATCACTTTCAATGTTGTTTCAACTGGGGAGCCCAACTTCGAAAGTTGGGGTATGTGTTCAGATGTATGAGTTGGGGCATGTTCTATAATATGATTGTGACTTTAATATGACATGGTGCAAAAATTGTTCTTTCATCGTAGTGGGGGAGGGTGGCCTTTGGCTGTGGGGAGGGCGTCCATATTGGGGGGGGCGCAAAACTCAGATTTTGCACTGGGCTCCATTTTCCATAGCTACGCCTCTGACAAGCAGGCAGCACCTTCAGAGCTTGTTAGTAAAGGTGGGTCTACCTGCTGCTCAGCCCCTGTGGCCTCCTTGCAGACGTGTAGAACAGTTGTTGAGAGCATGGCTGGTTGAACAGGCACGAGGCAAAAGGCACAAAGCAAAGGGCTCCGCTCTCTGGAGATGGCGTGCCCTGGAGGAACTGCACAGCAGTGGTGGGCAAGAAATGCTGCTCCAGTGTTTGCTGCCACCCAGGGAGAAGGCTGTGATCTCTGGGGGATTCTTCTGGTAGGCAGGAGGGGAGGATGCACCAGAAGGGCTGTCTTTTTACCAAGTCACAATTGCTGTTTGCATCTGTGTGTGTTTTGTCCCAAGAGTGAGTTGGTTCTGGACTTTTTGTTTAGTGAGTACTCCCTGTGATATGTCTTTATTCATACATTCATTGATTTACTTTATTTATGTTCCACTTTTCTCCCCAGCAGGGAACCAAAGTGCCTTAAATAGTCTTCTGACTTTCATTTTATTCTGACAGTAATCCTATGTAGTTGTCAGAGTGTCAGCCTAGGATCTAGATTGAGCACACCTGAATCCTTGATCTAGATCAATGGTGGCGAACCTATGGCACGCGTGCCAGAGGTGGCACTCAGAGCCCTCTCTGTGGGCACGCACAGAGTTTATCATGGGGGGGGGCAGAAAATCATCCCCCACACACATCTAGGCTGGCCTGGGCTGCTGGGCACGACGTGCGAGCAGGTAGGACTTGGCTGGGAGGGCTGGTGCCTATGCTGACTCCTTCACCTGGGAGTAAGCTCGGTTGCTGGCAATGGGGCTTGCGTCTGAGTAAACCCTCCAAGGGTTGTGATTCACCCGTTAAAAGCACTGCACGGTTGCTTCAAAGCAAAGCCACCAACTACTACCAAGCTTACTCCCGGGTAATGCGCACCTCGGAGCCAACCATTTCTTCTAAATTAAAACCTCAGTATTCAGGTTAAATTGCCGTGTTGGCACTTTGTGATAAATAAGTGGGTTTTGGGTTGCTGTTTGGGTACTTGGTCTTGAAAAGGTTCACCATCACTGATCTAGATCCTAGGCCAGTGGAGTGCCAAAGGTTCGCCACCACGGCCCTAGGCTGACACTCTGACCCTGACACCACGCTGCCTCCAGTATCTGCTTTGCTCTGCTGTCTATTGGTTCTTTCACCTGCAAGTGTGAGAGAGGTGCCGGGGGCAGGGGAATGGCTGACTTTGGTCAAGTCATGCACACTCAGCCTGACCTACCTCGCATGGTTATTATGAGGGTAAAATCGATGAGAGGGAAGGCATCAGCTGCTTTGAGGCTCCACTAAGGAGAAAGATCATGAAACATAATTGCTGAAGGATGGAACTTGTGGCGATGACTCACTTCCAACCAACTGATATGCATTCCAACTGACTGATATGCATTCCATCTGGGACAAGAGAGACGCGGGAGAGCAGAGATGGGGTAAGATCAGTGGTGGGATTCAGCAGGTTCGCACCACTTTGGCAGAACCGGTTGTTAAAATGGTGCTTGTAAACAACCAGTTGTTAAATTATTGAATCCCACCACGGGGTAAGATCACCCCTCTGCCTCTCCTGTCTCAGCTCAACTATAAATTTTATAGCTCTAACGACTAATTAGGAGTCCAAGGCTTTAGCCTTGGACTCCACCTTGGAATCCCGCATAAAGAAAGGAAATGCCTGTGTGGCATGGGTTCTGTGGAAACAGTATCTCATATGCTGTTGAATTGTCCTTTTTATGAGATAGGTTGGAAGAAGCACATAATCCCCTTCCTGCATGGAAGTGAAGGCATTACAGATAAACGGAAGGTTATATATCTTTTAAACAGCCACAACTACGAGCTGTTGGAAGCGATGGCTAAATTTTTTAATGGTGTTATTTTAACTCGTCAGAAATTGTAAAGTTGTAAAGGCTGTTATTATCTTGCTAAGTTAATCTTAAACAATTTATATGCCATTAAAGGTATTCGAAATCGAAATCGAAATCGACTAATTAGGACGTACTTTAACTGAACAGGCATCTAAATAATCTATAGAAAACATTATATCATTGATTTTGAATTGGAATGTATAAGCCAGTCCACTTGTGTTTTGCCAGACCTCCTAAATCCTACTGCTTTCTTACAGCTGTTCACTGTTCTCTGCGGGGACTATTTTTCCCACTCTGCACTGCTTTCTTCCTTCCTTGAGTGATCCCATTAATCCCTTTTGGTTTTCTGCTGCAATTGCTTAAGTGGGAATGAAACTCTTGTAGTGTGAGGTTGCGGTTTCCTATAGAGGTCACCCAAGGATATAATTGACCCCCTCTGTCCAGGGAGGCAGGGGGCTAGAAACACCTGAGCCTTCTGAGCATTTGCGCCCCCTACAGGTAGCTTGAAGCCTGTGCCTGCCCAGGGACTGGAGCTGAAAGGCATGACCCAAAGGGAGCCCGAGAAGGCCCAGATAGCATCAGCCCAGAATGGCCTTGCAGCTCAGCACCAGTTTGACATTGCAGTGGGTTGTGAGTTGTATGTTTTTGTTACACTGCTGTTTGTATGTGTGTGTGTGTGTGTGTGTGTGTGTTATTAAATAAACTGCACCCAGAGTGGGAGCAAAGCAGGATATAAATATGTGGGTAAGCTTGCCTCTGGACTGACCAGGCAAATCCAAGCTCTCGTATCAGGCAAGGCTGGCAAAGGCATATCCCAAAGTGCCTTGTTCATTTGTCTTTGTTGAATTCAAATATTTGCCCCAGCCTTTCCTTTCGGTCCAAGGCAGCTCTTCCACCCTCAAGTCAAGTTAGCTCAGACTCATCAGAGCAACTGCAAAAATGCAGCCCCATGGAGGGTTTCCAGTGTAGAACTGGAATGTAATGGGGTATTTGGGTCCAAGCGAAGGCCTTAGATTATAAATTGTTTTGCAAGCAAGCCATTGTGGGCTCTTGGTGGCGCTTACTGCAGACAACTGGAGGGTAAAAATGTGTCTTAGGACAGCACAGCTGAATGGCGCTGTGCTGATTAGGGTTGCCCAATTACAGCTGCTGCTGGCGCTTCCTGCTATGGTGGGAGAAAAATGATGTATCTTTAGCACCCTGATATGTCGGCATTGTAATGCCAATGGTACTCTAGCATTCAGTGAATATTCGGTGGTTAAAGCACAGAGCTTGGACCGGATGCTAGATTATACTGGTAACAAAACCCCTCCCCGCCCCCCCCCCCACACACATTGGAGTCTCATGTCAGTTGCCAGCCTCATGCTGATACTGTGTTGGCAGAGGAATAAATAGTTGGGGCATTGTGTGGTTTCCGGGCTGTATGGCCATGTTCTAACTGCATTCTCTCTTGACGTTTCGCCTGCATCTGTGGCTGCCATCTTCAGAGGATGTGATGGTAGTAAAGTAAAGCAAGTGGAGTTTATATACCTGTGGAATGTCCAGGGTGGGAGAAAGAGCCATTTGCCTGTTTTAACAAGTGTAAAGGGTGCAATTAGCAAGCTTGATTTGAATGTATTGAGTGGGACTGTAAATAAATAAAAATCCTTCCTTTTAAAATACCTTTTCAATCAAAAAGGATATCGAAGAGATAGAAAAAGTGCAGAGAAGGGCAACGAGGATGATTGAAGGATTGGAGCACCTTCCTTATGAGGAAAGGCTGCAGCGTTTGGGACTCTTTCGTTTGGAGAGGAGACATCTGAAGGGGGATATGATTGAAGTCTATAAAATTATGCATGGGGTAGAAAATGTGGACAGAGAGAAATTTTTCTCTCTTTCTCACAATACTAGAACCAGGGGGCATCCATTGAAAATGCTGGAGGGAAGAATTAGGACTAATAAAAGGAAACACTTCTTCACACAACGTGTGATTGGTGTTTGGAATATGCTGCCACAGGAGGTGGTGATGGCCACTAACCTGGATAGCTTTAAAAAGGGCTTGGACAGATTTATGGAGGAGACATCAATCTATGGCTACCAATCTTGATCCTCCTTGATCTCAGATTGCAAATGCCTTAGCAGACCAGGTGCTCGGGAGCAGCAGCAGCAGAAGGCCATTGCTTTCACATCCTGCATGTGAGCTCCCAAAGGCACCTGGTGGGCCACTGCGAGTAGCAGAATGCTGGACTAGATGGACTCTGGTCTGATCCAGCAGGCTAGTTCTTATGTTCTTATCATTTAAAGGAAAAATGGACAAAAATACTATTATTTGATTCCTTTCTTCTCTGTAAACTGTTTTCGTGAAGTTGTTTCAGTCTGCCCGTTTTAATTACTAATATAAGTGGTTAATTTCTTCTCACAAATATGCACTTTATGTATCTTTACACAGTTTGCAAATTAATTATATGCACAATGTAATGACTGGATCCAGCAGTAGATTTCATCGAAAAGACAAGCGATTTTTCCTTTCTGTGGTCTTGTTTCCTTGGGAGTTGGGTGGCAGGGTTCAATTGCTGCTTTTCTCTTTGCTGGAAAAACAGTTTGCTCGTTTTTCCTTTTAAAAATCATAATTCATATTTATAACGTTACAGTAATGAAAAACAAAAGAAAATTGCCTGCGCTCTTCCCACTTAAAGGGCATCAGACTTCCCAAACAAGTGCAGCTGAAAAGTGCATTGGAGGGGAAACACAAGTTTTCCCTCGTTTTCTTTTTCCATGGTAAATTGGATGTTGGGGTGGATTTTGTTAATATGGTCCAGAAACGTGTTTAGTTCTTCTTCTCTGTGGCTCCAAATTGTGAATGTGTCATCCACATAATGAAACCATATAGTGGGCTTTTTGGTGCTGTTTCCAGGGCTTGTTTCTCAAAGTGTCCTATGTAAAAAATTGCTATTACAGGGCTGAGAGGGCTACCCATGGCTGTCCCATCTCTCTTTTCATAGAATTCATTAAAAGTAGCTTGTAGTGAGGAAATGTTGAAACGGGGCTGTGATGTCTATAGGGAAAATCTGGTTAATGAGTGTGATGGTGTCTGCTACGGGGACCTTGGTGAATAGGGAAACCACATCAAAGCTGATCAGTTTGCCATTTGGGTTGAGTTTTGGATTGCTGATTTTTTTAATGGAATGGGCTGAGTCCTTAATGTAGCGTGTGGTAAATCCAATATGGATTTGTAATTGTGCAGCCAGAAATTTTGCCAAATCGTATGTAGGGGATCCAATGGCGCTCACAATGGGTCTGAGCGGAGTGGAGTCCTTGTGGGTTTTTGGAAGTCCGTAAAGTCTAGGAGGGAGAGCTTCAGATTTGCATAGATGTTGGCATATGTTAGGATTAATTGAGGAGTTCTTAATCAAAGTGTTGGTTTTTCTGGCGATTTTGTTGGTAGGGTCCTGTTTCAGTTTTTTGTATGTTGTGGGATCCAGAAGTTGTCTGATTCCTTCTTTGTATTGGTCTGTTTTCATGATTACCGTGGCATTCCCTTTGCTGGGAGAATGATGATTTCTGAATCGGAATTGAGGTCTTTACTTCCTTCCCTCATTATGTTACTGAAGGAAAGTTTTGCCTTTCCCAGAATCCATGCTGTTTCCCCTCTTACTTCCTCCTCAGGGAGATGATAAATCGCTGATTCAACATTAGCAATGATGTTTTCTAATGGGATTCTGGTGGTGCTAACATCAAAGTTGCCTCCTTTTGATAAGATGGATATTTCATTATCAGAGAGTTGCCTCTCAGTCAGATTGATGATGATCCATGATGTGTCCAGTTCAGGTTTCAACTGATGCTTTTGGCATTTGTAGAATTTTTGTTTCGGTCTTGTGGTGTGGTTCGCCATGTCCTCCTCCATTTTCCTGTAGGTGAAGCTGTCAGTTTTAACCCAGTCATCTTTTGGCTAGTGTTAATATGGAGGAATAACAGTTCCTTGTCTTTGTTCGCAAGTTCTTTTCAGGTTGTGTGCATTCTCTCACGCAAGAGTGCATGTTCTAGGTCCGTGGTGGCGAACCTTTGGCACTGCAGATGTTATGGACTACAATTCCCATCAGCTCCTGCCAGCACGGCCAATTGCCAGCACGGCCAACATCTGGAGTGCCAAAGGTTCTCCACCACTGTTCTAGGTGGTCATAGATATGGTGAGCCTATGGTCTTTTGAAGGTCCTTCTGGCTGTGAGAAATGATGGAATAGTTCCTGTGTCTCTGCAGCATAGAAGAAAGGTTAGAGAACAGAGTAGGTGTGCTTTCCTGATCTGTAGTTTTTCCAATCTCCATGTGTCTTGGAACAATTTCTCCCTGTAGAGATGTTCAATGTCGACAATACACTGAATAAATAGTTTTCACTACCAATATCATGACTGGGGAGACCTTCAAATGGGTTTGATGCCATCTTTGGTTGCCCTTGTTCCATGTTTTCTCTGAAGAGATAGTGCTAGAATCGTCTCCTTATTCCCAAGACTGAGTTGGGCATCAACAGGAAGACTTGCCCGTTTGGCCAGCAATTGTCTGAAAGCATCTTGGAAGGACCTGATACCTTCGAGGGTGTGCAAACTCAAGGGGTCCCCCTTATATTGAAATTGCAGAAGTTGAAGGAGCCCTGGGATCCTGACCCGATCCACGTAAATATTTGTACAGGTGTCACCTGAATGGGGCTTGTTTTCTCAAGAATATTTTTTTGGGAGTGGAAGGAGATAGCAAGTCAGTCCAGATACCACCGGTTTGTACCTCAGAAGTCCAGCTCTCTGTGTAGCATCTTGGCCATTATTGTAACACAGAGATCTTCTGGCATGACTGGACTCTGACTTGGCTCAGCCTCTTTGTTCTGTCTCTGCTGAGTTCCTTGCTAGCTGTGTAATAGCTGTGGCAATAAATAACTCAATACCTCCCTGCTGTTTTAAAAATGTTAATTAAATCCAGTTAAAAGCTTGACGAGCTGTTTTCTTACTGAGTTATAATGTTATGTCATTACTTGATTAAATTTGGAAAATAAATCTTTTTTTAAAAAAAAATCTGATTAGAATCAGCATGTGAATATTGCTTAATTTTTGCCTGGTGGGGAAATAAGTCAGGTTTGTACTTTGAAGATGCCAGTTTTTATTTTCACTTCGAAAGGGGAGGGGCTGTACTTGGTCTTGCATGAAAGCACAGTTCTCCACAACTGTAAGGGTCTGTTACTCCGGTCATCAGACGAGACTCAAGAAGATTTCAAGAGCTTTATTGGAACTGTGTCAGCCCAAGGCTCAGATAGCCGAAACTAAAGTTTGGTTCTCTGGCCTTGGTATATACCTGTAAGTTATATTCCCATAATACCAGCTTTTGAAAGGATGGTGGGAACAGAGGCATTGTTTAGGACAAGACGGGATATTAAAATGTGTTTTCTCCCTCGAAGAAAGGCAGATAAAGATGAACGTTCAAGCTCTCTTCACTAGTTATATGCAAGCAGGGGGAGGCTTCCTTAGCCTTGGGAGATGATAATGGCAGAGCCATCTGCGATCTTGGTGTGGATGTGCGAACTGCCAGGCCAAGCCTGGCATAGGCCTGACAACAAGCTTTGCTTGTGCACATCCTTTGGTTTTGGCTCCTCCCTTCTTGCATGGAGTGCTTGATGGAGAAACACAGAGGCCCAAGTTGTTGGAGAAACACAGAAGGATGTATGACTTGTTAAATCTCAATCAATGGCGTATCTAGAGGGGCAGAGGGGGCATATAACCCAGACACCACTTTGAAAAGTCACATGGGGGACACATTACTCTTATGAATATGAAGGGGAGTACTTTCCATTTTTAAATGTATTCCCTGTTGGCATGGCTTTTGTGATGGGGTAGAACCCCTACTTTACTAAACACTCATTTGAGGAAAAATGTCCCAGTGTCCATTTCCTCAAATATATTATTATATCTTTTGGAAAGCCAGGTAATTAGGATTTCCCCCCAACACTAATGTAAATTCCTCTTGGTGGATATTAGAACTGCTTTGAAATATTTCGGGCTAATATTCCCAATTTCCTGTTTGTCATTGGTGCATGCACATGCACTTAAACACACAGTTGAAAACCAAGTATAGAAACATTCATAGTCTATCACTTCTTCTTTTTTAAAAAGTGCTAATTACCTGCCTGTGTTAATCAGATTTGGCACATGGGAGAAAAAACCTGTAGGTGTCAACCTGGCCGCAATTGTTCCTTGCTGCAGTTGACCTGGTAACTTTTGCAAAGTCTGACTGGCACAGGGAAGGCTGTTTGAAAGCCTCCTGCAATAGAATCACATTTCTTTCCCCTACAAGGAAGCCCTTAATAAAACATTATGTTTCCCATGATTATTTATTTACTTCATTCATACTTCACTTGTCTCCTTATCGGGGACCCAAGGTAGCTCACATTTATCTCTACAACAACCCAGTGGGGTCAGTGACACTAAGAGACAGAGGTCACCCAAGAAGTTTCCATGGCAGAGTGGGGTTTCAGACCAGTCTCCCATACTCTAACCTCTATACCATACTGGCCCTAAATTTTGGTCAGAATTGAACTCTCCCCTCAAATCCTATGTACATATAAGATCTTTTTAGGGAGACCAGAAGAAGAGCTCTGCTGGATCAGACCAGTGAGAGTCCATCTAGTTCAACAGCCTGTCTCATTCAGTGGCCACACAGTTTTTCTGAAGGTCCAACAACAGATCATGGTGGCCAAGGGCTTCCCTTGATAAGAACCCAAGAAGAGCCCTCCTGGATTAGACCAGTGGTCCATCTAGTCCAGCATCTTGTCTCACACTGTGGCCAACCATTTACTCCTGAGGGTCAACAAAAGGGCATAGAGGGAAAATCTTTCCCCTGATGCTGTTTCCTGGCACTGTTTCTTGATGAAGAAACATAACCTCCAAACAATCGACGGAGAAATTCAAGAAAATTCCACTAAGAAAATTCAACAAATGCTACATTCAACAAAGGATAAGAGGGACCTTCTAACCTCTGTAGGAGTCTACTGCATACTGTTCAGCTGTGGATAAGTCTCCATAGGGACCACAAAACACAGTGCCCAGACACAAATCAAAGAACATGGAAGGCAGTGCAGACCAATTAAGCTGGAAAAATCAGCAATAGCAAAACATGTGATGAATCAAGCTGGACACAGAATGTTATTTGAAAACACAGAAATTCTGGACCACTCTGACAACCACTACATCAGACTACATAGAAAAGTCATTGAAATCCACAAGCACATGGACATTTTCAATAGAAAGGAAGAAACCATGAAAATGAACAAAATTTGACTACCAGTACTGAAAAACACAAGAATCAAGACAATGATTAGCGAACACCACCCAGACTCAGGATGTCTCCAGGCAGGAAGCAATCAAATGGATTAAAATGCCAGGCAACTACTATGCAGATGCCCTCACTAGTTGATGCTGCAACTTCATTGTTACTTACATATGCTAAAATGGGTGGATCCCACTCAACACATGCAAATCACCCTTGCTAATTGCACTCTTTACACTTGTTAACAGGCAAATGGCTCTTTCTCCCACCCTGGACATTCCACAGGTATATATACTCCACTTGCTTTACTTTACGACCATCCGATCCTCTGAAGATGCCAGCCACAGATGCAGGCAAAACGTCAGGAGAAAATGCTGCTGGAACACGGCCATATAGTCCAGAAAACCCACAACACCCCAGTGATTCCAGTCGTGAAAGCCTTTCACAATACATATGTCCCCTCTTCCTTGTACTCTGCTTCTAGGTGGCAGCTTTCCCTCTGCTTTCACAAGCTTACTCCATCTCTCCAGGGTATACTTCTCGGATAACAGTCCAGATGTACCCAGCCTGGGCAAGGTGTTGCTGAAGCCCACACATTCCTACATAGCAAAGCTCTAACATAAACTACAAGCAGGAATAATTGGGGTGCCATCTACTCCCGACATCCCCTGGAGACATGGCAAAACCAATTAGTGTACAGACAGGTCTTGATAAAATATGTGCAAATAATTACCCACCACAACTCCCATTTCAGCGCATGAAAACCCTCTCCAGATCTTTGGCTGTACTCCTATATATTAGTTCTCCTGGAGGCCGTTTTGGTGGGTGGCTTCATACGCCAGTCTCTGGGAGGCAAGAACTTTGATTTTTGTGATTTCCTGGTGGGTTGTTGGGAATTGTAGTCCTGCCGAGCCATGACCCACCGGCACTGCTTTCTCCCCCTCTCACCTCGGGCTTCCAGCAGTCACCCGTAGCTGAGGGGGGCGGTCTCCTACTGCCTCCAACTCCCCGCCCACCTCGCTACACTTGGAGGCTGAACTATGCAACCTCGTGGCTTCCGTGGCCGAGGAGGGTTGGAGGGTGGAGGACCTCTCGAAGTGAGGGGGCTTTTGGTGGAGGGGTGACAAAGTCTACATTCCAGCCACCTGACAGGCCAAGGCGCTGGCGGGCTGTCACAACACCAAATCAGCAGGCCATTGCGGCTTTGTAAAAACTTTGCACTTGATCAGGCAGCAGTTCTGGTGGCCCTCCCTTCGCAAGAACATGGCTGCATATGTTGCTGGTTGCCCCATTTGCCTCGGCCAAACACGTCCTGGGTCGCCAGCCGGGGCTTTTACAGCCTCTGCCAACCCCCGAAGCTCCTTGGAAGTCCATCTCCATGGACTTTATAATGGACTTGCCTATGAGTAAAGGGAAGACTGTGGTATGGGTGGTGGTGGACCTGTTCTCCAAACAGGCCCACTTCATTCCCTGTGGGGGGATCCCCATGGCTCAGAAATTGGCCCAGCTTTTCATCTCACACATATATAGGCTTCACGGGGTGCCCAGGAAGGTCATCTCTGATCGCGGTCCCCAGTTCGTCTCCAGGTTCTGGTGGAAATTTATGAAGCTCCTGAGGGTTGAATTGGGACTGTCCTCTGCCTACCACGCTGCCACGGATGGGCAAACTGAGAGGGTGAATGGGATCTTGGAGCAATGCCTACGGTGTTACGTCAACCAGCATAACGACAATTGGGCGGACCTGATCCCCTTTGCCGAATTCTCATATAATAATGCATACTAGCACTGGGCAAAGCCTTTTCCAAGTGGTGTATGGGCAAGACAGTAATCCATTCCTCCTGGAGGGTACTGTCTCGGATGGACCAGCAGACCTACAGGAGTGGGTCACATCTCTGCGCACCACTTGGCGTGTGGTACAGGACTCTTTGGCCAAGGCTAAAGCGAATTACAAAAAGTTTGCAGACCGAAAAAGGTGACAGGTTGTTTATGCAGTGGGAGATCTGGCGTACCTTTTTACCAAAAACTTCTGAGCACTTCTGGGGACTAGGAAACTGGGTGCCAAATTTATTGGTCCCTTTTGTGTCTCCTGGGTGATTAATCTGGTGGCTGTTGAACTCGAACTTTCGAAAACCTTTAAACACATCCACCCGGTTTTCCATTCTAGTCTATTGAAAAAGGCTGCCCCTTCGGACGCTTGGCACCCAGCTCTCCCTCCGACTACTCTGTACAAGGTTAATGGCGAGCTTCACCAAGAGATAAGCACTGTTGTTGACTCCCGCCTACACAGAGGACGACTGCAGTACCTGGTCGTGTGGAAGGACCTCCCCTCCGGATTTAATGAGTGGGTGTCCAGTCAACATGTATCCACCCCACGGCTGCTGCGGGCCTTTCATCGTGCTTACCTGGACAGGCGGGGGAGGGGGTCTTAGCGGGAGCGGGATGTCAGGACTACAATTCCCAGCAATCACCAGCTCCCACCTTTTTGTGTTAGAACGGGAAACCGACCTGGGGAGTCATGGCAAAATGAAACTATGTAGCTCCGTCAGAACCAATGAGAAACCAGGAACTGGGGGGAGGGGAAAAGCTGATTGGTTGCTGCCTGTTTTTGTAAATAGAATAAATACTGGAACTGAGGACAAGAATTCTCTGTTCCAGCATCCTGTAGCAAGGGCGACCCAAATAATAAAGTTCTTCTTTTTACGTTGACTTTGTCTGAGTAGTGTTCAGCCTTACACAAAGGCTTCTGAAACCACCCCCGTGAATGGACTACCTCTTGCCTGCCTTCCAATTTATAGCACAGCATGTGTCCCTGGACAATGTCATTAATGCAGTGCACGTCACCAGAGAGAGAAGACTTCAATGTTTATTAGGGGATATATAATCATTTAAGCCTGACTAAGCTTCAAAGCCCTAATGCGGCTGTTTGGCCAACAGAAATGAGATGTAAATTTGCACTGAATAACTACTGATTACAGAAAGACGATTAATGAAAGATTTGGAATTGATTTATGGGTGCAGTTGTCAAGGCCCCTCACCCGGACTGTAATATTATCTCTGTGTAAAGCTCTGGACAAATTTGAGACAAAAGAGATGGGAGTGAAATAGCCGTCTCTCTGTGTAAAGTTAGCCCACTGCGTGGTGCATTTGTGCTGTGGTCTAGACTCGAATATCGTCAGGCATGGTGCACAGAAAGAGGTTGGAGCTTTTAGAAATGGTAGCAGAGCTAAAGGCAGGCTTAGGGGGAGGCAAAAGGATTCTTTGATGTGATTGTTGTCCCTTAAAATACTTTTTTCCCCTCTCAAAATGTTCTGCAGAAAATTTGGTGGGTAGGTCCATGAATATTTGTTATTTTCAGTGTAAGCTTTTTGTGCTGTCCATATGGATGGATGTTGAAGGGTAAGTGTGACCTTGGGATTAAGCACATATGAATGAGCTTCATGTGGTTTCAGACCACTGGTCTGTACCGCCCATTATGCTGTCTGTTGACTAGCTGCGGTTCTTCTAGGCTTTATGCAGAGAAAGGCCTTGCTGTCTTGCAGCTGGAGATGCCAGGAATGGGACTGTGGAAGCCTTCCTCTTATCCTCAAATAGCAGGGTTGCCAACGTCCAAGGCAGAAGACAAGGAGAAATCTCAAAGCAGCTTCCAAACTCTTTCCCTTTCTCTCCCCACAACAGACACCTTGTGAGGCAGGTAGGGCTTGAGAGAGTTAATAGAGAACTGTGACTGGCCCAAGGTCACCCAGCAGACTTCACGTGGAGGAGTGGAGATTCAAACCCAGTTCTTCAGATAAGAGGCCACCTACTCATAGCCACTACACCACACTGACTCTCCAGATAGGGCCTGGGGTTGACAGGGAAATACAACTGTTCTCCTGGCCACAAAGATCAGTTTTTCTGGAGGAAGTGGCAGATTCAGGGGGTGGACACAGAGTGACACGGCAGCTTCATTCTGCCAAAGAGGGCAGGCAATTATCTGCAGTTGGCCATTCACACCTGGGCCTCAGAAAAAGGGAAGCCTGGCACTGGACTGTAGAACAGTCAATCAGCTTGGGCAAGGCTGTGTCAAGCCCCGGATCTGAGACCAAACAAGACTCCGAAACCATTGGTTCAAACAGCTTTATTGGAAAGCATCACTGGCCAGCAGAAGAAAAGCCAATTCTTAAATATCTTTTCCCAAACCCCCAATATATCAACCCCCACCTCCCTCCTTTTCCTGCATGACCCAACTACAAAGAAAAGCTGTGAAATAGAGAGACAGAATTCTAAGGCCAAAGGATGTGATAAGTGGCCATCTGGCCTGGGTACCCCTACTTGTTACAGCTATACAGAAGAGAAAGGAACTTTCCATCCAGACTCTTCGCTCCCCCTCCCAGTTGCAAGCAGGCTTCCCCGCCTGCCTGACATTCCGCCCTCCTTAAGGCCTTCCTCCCCGCTGAGGCTGATTGGAATAGGCACAATGAAATGCTTTCACCAGGCAGGGTTCATTACCATGTTGAGCATCCACCCATTCATTAAACCTGGCTGGTTGATTAGTCCAAGAGACCAAGTTCTTCTGATGTAGATGAGAGTCCAGGATGTCCTCCACCTCTTGGTGTCATTCGCCCTGTATTGGGATGACCGGCAGAGCCTAGACCACTGGGTGCCACTTGTCTGGGGGTGGAGCCTTTTTTAGCAAGCTGCAATGAAACACAGGGTGAATTTTACGTACATTTTTGGGCAAATCTAATTCCACAGTCACCTCATTGATCTTACGAACAATGTCAAATGGCCCAATAAACTTTTGTCCCAATTCTCTGCACCCCTGCAACCCTCTCAAGTTCTTGGTAGACAGGTACACTCACTCCCTCACTTCCAAAGCAACAACACACCTTTTCTTATCCACGTGTGCTTTCTGAGAAATCTTGGTCTGCTGCAAAGCTTTCTGGATGGGAGACCATTCCTGACAGATGGAAGCCACCCACCCTTGCAGCTCCTTGGGCCCCGATACTTCCTGGCCCATGAATGGGAAGGGCTTAGCCGATTGTCCTGACACAGCTTCGAAAGGGCTCTTGCCAGTGCTGCTGTAAACTTCATTATTGTACACATACTCCGTGAATGGCAACAGGTCTACCCAATCATCCTGGTGATAATTAATAAAGCAACACAAGCACTGTTCCATTGGTCCACATGGTAAGCTGAAGATAAGGCTTGCTCCACGCCGTACAACTTCAAATAATGCGTCCAAACCTGAGAAGCAAACTGGCTGCTCCTATCAGAGATAATCTTTTCAGGAACCAAATGTAACTGATATATATGTGTCACAAACATCCAGGCCAATTTGGCTGCTGAAGGAAGAGAAGAGCAGGGAATTAAATGGGCCTACTTAGAGAAAAGGTCCACAACAACTCAAACCACCGATTTACCTTTGCTAAAAGCGAGGTCCATAATAAAATCCATGGAAATCACTTTCCAGGGCTGGCAACGGCTGAAGGAGGCTGGGAGTCTTCCCGGGGGCCTTCTTGGCTATAGCACAAACAGAGCACCTGTTCACATACGCCTCCACATTCTTGTGCAATGAACGCCACCAAGACTGTCTGTGAAATAGATGCAAAGTTTTCACAAAACCAACGTGGTCAGCTGATCGGGCATCATGGGTCCCGTTGAGAATTTCTGAACAAAGAGCAGGTGGTTCATACAATTTCTCACCCTTCCACCAAAACCCCTCCCTCCTTTCCAAATCAGGAGAGCTTTCCAAAGAATAAACAGGGAGTTTCCCTGCCTCAAGAACATACGAACATAAGAAAGAGCCTGCTGGATCAGACCAGAGTCCATCTAGTCCAGCACTCTGCTACTCGCAGTGGCCCACCAGGTGCCTTTGGGAGCTCATGTGCAGGATGTGAAAGCAATGGCCTTCTGCTGCTGCTGCTCCCGAACACCTGGTCTGCTAAGGCATTTGCAACCTGAGATCAAAGAGGATCAAGACTAGCCATAGATCGACTTCTCCTCCATCAATCTGTCCAAGCCCTTTTTAAAGTTATCCAGGTTAGTGGCCATCACCACCTCCTGTGGCAGCATATTCCAAACACCAATCACGCGTTGCGGGAAGAAATGTTTCCTTTTATTAGTCCTAATTCTTCCCCCCAGCATTTTCAATGTCTGTCCCCTGGTTTTAGTATTGTGAGAAAGAGAGAAAAATTTCTCTCTGTCAACATTTTCTATCCCATGCATGATTTTATAGACTTCAATCATATCCCCCCTCAGACGTCTTCTCTCCAAACTAAAGAGTCCCAAATGCTGCAGCCTCTCCTCATAAGGAAGGCGCACCAATCCCTCAATCATCCTCGTTGCCCTTCTCTGCCCCTCTCTATCTCTTCGATATCCTTTTTGAGATGTGGTGATGAGAACTGAACACAGTACTCCAAGTGCGATCGCACCACTGTTTTATATAAGAGCATGACAATCTTTGCAGCTTCATTATTAATTCCTTTCCTAATTATCCCCAGCATAGAGTTTGCCTTTTTCACAGCTGCCATGCATTGAGTTGACATTCCCATGGAACTATCAGCTAAGAAGCCCAAATCCCTTTCCTGGTCTGTGACTGATAGCACTGACCCCTGTAGCGTGTATTTGAAGTTTGGATTTTTTGCCCCTATGTGCATCACTTTACATTTTGCTACATTGAACTGCATTTGCCGTTTCTTAGCCCATTCACCTAATTGATCAAGGTCCGCTTGGAGCTCTTCGCAATCCTTTGTAGTTCTCACCACCCTGCATAATTTGGTATCATCCTCAAACTTGGCCACCACACTACCCACCCCTACTTCCAGGTCATTTATGAATAGGTTAAAGAGCACCGGTCCCATAATAGATCCTTGGGGGACACCACTCCGTACATCTCTCCATTGTGAGAACTTTCCATTTACATCCACCCTTTGCTTCCTGTTTCTCAACCAGTTTTTAATCCATAGGAGGACTTCCCCTCTTATTCCTTCATTGCTGAGTTTTCTCAATAGTCTCTGGTGAGGAACTTTGTCAAAAGCCTTTTGGAAATCCAAGTAGACAATGTCCACTGGTTCCCCCTTATCCACTTGCCTGTTTACACCCTCAAAGAAAGTTTGTAAGGCAGGACTTGCGTCTGCAAAAGCCATGCTGACTCTTCCTCAGCAGGTCTTGCTTTTCTACATGTTTAATAATTTTATCTTTAATGATAGATTCTACTCATTTACCCGGAACAGATGTCAAACTGACTGGCCTGTAATTTCCTGGGTCCCCCCTAGATCCTTTCTTAAAGATTGGTGTGACATTGGCTTCAGGGATGGAGACCGATTTCAGGGATAAGTTGCATATTAAAGTGAGAAGATCAGCAATTTCATGCTTGAGCTCTTTAAGAACTCTTGGGTGAATGCAATCTGGGCCAGGGGATTTGGTAGCATTTAGTTTATCAATGGATGCCCGCATCAAGAAGGGCAGACTCTAAGGAAGGGGGGAAGCGGAGGGAGTGGAGGCTTAGGAGCTGCTTACAGACGTGTCTGAAGGTGGGTAGTGACAGCCAACCCCAACTGAGTGGGACTGAAAATCGTGTACGGGGAAGAAGGACCCCCACCCCTGGGGTGGGGAAGGTGGGAAAGAGCGTCTGTCAAACAGTTTTATGGAGGGTAAATTGAAACTTCAAAAAGAAGTCTGCCCACCGCAACTGCTTGGCAGAAAGTTTCCCAAGAGTCTTAAGGGCCACCAAGTTCTTGTGGTCAGTTCAGACTTCAAACTGCAAAGGTGACCCCTCCAGCCAATGACGCCTAGTAGCCATCCTACCCTCTCTGCAAAAGAGCCGCTCCCATTGCTCGGTCCGAAGCACTGACAGAGGGGTTGGCATGACAGAGCACCTGTTCAGACATAAACACTTCCTTAAGTTTCAAAAAAGTGGATCTTTTGTTCGTAAATAGAAATGCTACTTTTAGTTGGAAAAGCAGAAATCAGAGCTCTAAAATAATAAACAGTTGAATGCTGGTGAAGGCAGAGTGGGTTGCTAAAGGCCTTCTGCTTACAGTTACTCCAGGTGAATTCATCAGTGGTTTCTATGCAGTTTTGGATAGTACATAGTGGATTTGGTGTTCATATCTGTGTATCCAATTTGCTGCAGAACAGTCCTTCTCCGTCTTTCAAATATATTAAAGGAATAAATTTGGGGTGGGGTGGGGTGGTTAACTATGACCCAAAGAACCAAGGATGTCTGTGGGGGAAGCATTTGGTGAGCACTGAGTGATTAAAAATATAGCAAGATCCTTCTTCAAGGGCAGTGTTGCTTAGTGGTAAGAGAACTTAGTGAGACTCCAAAGTATGAGCCAAGTTACGTGTCAGGCAGAGATGCAACTTAGCTAATTGGATCAGCTCTTTGGTGATCTTCAGTTTGTAAGGAATTCCATAGAAGCAGAAATAAAAGGCTCTTTGGTGTAAAAGACCGTTTATTCAGACATCTTAGAAAGCTCAAAATTTTGTACAGTGGCGGAATGACACTTCGCCAAACACAGGTTATAACTCTGTCCATCCCATCCCCTCCAGTTCCCATGGGAGCGGAGGTCTCATCTCGCAGAGATAGGGTCTCCGCCGAAGAAGCTGGCCCATCGCCCGGGCTGTGGAATGTACTCAAGGTTAGTGACTGCCTTCTCATCAACACCATTGAATCCTTTACACTCTGCCTCCCTTAGAAGACCCTCCCCAGGTTTGTCTGCGAATGGTGGAAGGCAGAAATAAGGGTAAGAGCGTCAATATTTCAGGAATAAAACCCATTGATTATACAGGAATATCCCACCAAGAGACTAAATATTATGGCGTTTGCGATTAAAGCGAGAGTCAGGATGAAGTCAATTTACGTGTCTTGTGGCCATCAATAATAGTCCGGTGGGGTCTCTCCGGTCGTGCAGGCATCAGGAAGCAGGAGCCTCCTTGAGTAAACTGGAATGGAGAACCAGGATGAAGATGTTACTAAGAGTTAGGCAAATCCAATGTCCGGGCAGTGACATCATTAATCCCACTTTGAAAGTAATCTAGGGAGTCCCACGAATCTTTGCCTAGTTTGGAAAGGGTATACTGCGTCTCTGAGATTTTTGTTGAACAAATACATAAGCATGCATGAAATCGGCGGTGCTTATCGCTGTAGCTTTTAGGAGTCTATAGCCTGTTGTAAAGGCAGTCTGGACCCGATTTCCACCCCTCATTGGTAGTAGAAATCCATTGTTGAAACTCTGGAGGATCCAATGTACCAGCGGGTGGATTCACGGCTCTTGGTGGGAAGGAAGCGACCAGACACACAATTTCAAAGGGTTTTGTACTATGAACCGCATTGTTATAGGCATTACTCCATAGCTTGAATGGGCTTCGCACCAATTGTCTTAGTGGTGGTTGGTGTAACAGCGTAAATACACTGCTCTAGGGTTCTGTTAGTTCTCTCCGACTCACACGTCACTTTGAAGGCGTGGTAGGGGAGGCGGCAACCTTGAAGCTGACCCCTAACAACCCTAGAAAACTTTCCAGAACTTTAGAAATGAATTGAGGGCAGCGGTGAGGAGACCACTTATGAAGCGGGTGAGTAGTAAATATGCTGAATGAACAGACCAACAGGGCCGGAGGGATGGAAACACATGGAATGAAAATGAGCTTGTTTAGAAAATAAGTCCACCACCCTGAACCCGTGTTGCCATGACTTTCTGGCAAATCTGTAATGGAAATCCATGGAATGACTTCCAGGTAGGAGGCCACCGGAGAGGAGTTTTCCAACAGACCAGGGAGGGCTTTTCAGGCAGTCTTAGCTTCCTAGCCTAGAAACAGAGCAACCTTTAATATCGTCTCTCAATGTCCTTGCGCCACCCAAAGTGTGAACCCAAATACAGAGTCTTTAGAAGCCAAAATGTCCAGCCGGCCGGGCATCGTGGCGAGCCTGAACCTGCTGAGGAGGGAGGGAGGCACATACCAACAATCCCCCGCCCGTAAGCCATTCTCCAAGCATGGCTGGGAATTAGCCTTCCTCCGCCCGGAGGCTGTCGCCCATACTCCTCAAGTTCCAGTAGGAAGGGAGAGACCAGGCTAGAATGGGCAGAGGGAGGAGTGGATGTCTGAGATCGGGTGACAGCCAGCCCAGTGGGAGGAGAGAACAGTGCATGGAATGTCCGTGAAGCCCGGCTCCACCCCCTCGGGTGGCCTTGAGAGCATCCAGCCAGTTTATTAGTTTCCGAGGGAAAAAAATGGACCGTGAAGCGAGAAGAAATGCATTACTTGAAGTTGCCTACGGACATCTTGAAGGTGGAAGTGAAGTTCTTGTGATCAGGCCCAAACTTAGAAGGGGTGTTTAGCCCCTCAGCCAGTGGCCAGGTGGAAGGGCTACTTTAATGGCCCATGATCTCCTTTTCCCCCACAGTCCAGTTGAGTTCAGCACCAGGGAATTTCTTTGATAACTAAGCACCTGGGAACCAGCCTATCATCTTTATTCTCTGCAACAGGGCTGCTCCAAGCGCTTTGTCCAGGGAGGCATCCCGCGTGAACCTGGCAGGAGATCTGGGTCCAGGGTGCTGGGATAGGTTGGTGGTAGCGCCAGACTTTAAAAGCTGAAGGCTGGTGACACTCTTCAGACCAGGAAGGGGGGCCCAGACTTGGCGGACAGTGGATCTTACCTTAGTGCGCCAAGAGGTCTGTGAGAGGAGAGTCAGCTCAGCCAATTGGGGTATAAAGTCATGATAGAAATTAGCAAAACCTAGAAAAGATTGGAGTTCTTTAGGTTGGTGGGGGGCTTGACCATTGGAGGGACTGCATCAATCTTAGCAGGATCCATTGCAGGCCCACCGAGTGAATCAGTAACCCAAATAGTCCAATAGGAGTTTGGTGGAAACAGCACTTGGAAAGTTTAGCAAAGAGAGTTGTTGAGCAAAGCGTTTCAATACTTCAGACCAATGCTTCATGCTCTTCCATGGTTTTGTGGAATAAATTAAGCGTCATCTAAGTATACCACTACTCCTTGTACAATAAAATCATGGAGAACCGTTTATTAAGGGCCATAGCAGAGGCCCTGTGAGCGGCATTATTAAGTATTCAAACTGTCCAAACTTTGTGTTAAATGCAGTCAAGTGTTCACCAGCCTTCAACAATTCCTGACCCTGTAGTAAGCCTCTTTCAAGTCCAACTTGAAGTAAGATCGTCCCTTTGCTAATCGTCTAAAGGGTCCTTGATCAAAGGCAAAGGGTATTTTATTGGACAGAGACTGCATTGAGACCTGTTAATCTGTGCAGAGCCGTAGAGACCCATCTTTCTTTTTTACAAAACAAAACAGGAGCAGCATGTTTGGTATGCCGATATGAACCAGCGGCGAGGGTTCTTGTCTGAAGGCAGTTCCCTTCTCCTCATTACAGGACTCTCGGTGGAATTCTACCTTTGGGCAGTTTAAGCCCCTGGCTGTATTACGATTTTGCAGTCAGTGTCTCTATGGGGTGTGGCTGATGCATTCTTGCTCTAGAAATACCCTGGCTAGATCTTAGTGCGCCGGTGGGATGCGGTGAATGGGAGGCAATCACTGATGAAACCAGGGGTGTCTGTGATTTCCCCAATTCCAGGTGTTCCCCATGAGAGGGGTCAGTGAATTCCAAGATCCCTTTCTTTCCAAAGGGAATTTTGGTTCATGTAACAACAACCATGGCATACCCAAGACTATGAGTGTTTGTGCACTGGCCAGAATAAAATAATTTTCTCCCAATGGTGTGAGGAGAGAACGGTTGTGTTTTAGGCGGTCCTTCGCTCCAGGGACTGCACCGTCCATTTAAGGTGAAAGAGGTAGGCTTAGCCAGAGTTTGGTCTAGACCTAGCTCCTCCATACCTGGGGCCTCGGTAAACAATGGGAGCAGCCAGAATCCCACAAGGAGCTGAGGCTATATACGAAAAGTATGCTTAGCGGGAGGTTGGCCAAGCGCTTGGATTGTAATGGGAGGCGCTGCCTTCACTCACGCGTCGATTGAACCATGTCCATTGGGGGGCTGAAGAAGGAGCAAACTGCTGCGTCCCCACTCACCGAATTGCATGCCATTGTTTACTTTAGATGAGCCGTTGGGGGCAGTCCAGATTCTTGGTGGCTTGGCAGATGGAAGTGCGTCGCGGCGGAGTGGTTGGCTTCTGTTTTTTTTCGGGCAGTTGGCTAGGTGACCCGGGACCTCCGCGGTAAGGAACACAATCCCAGCCCGGCGGCCAATCTCCGAGTGGTCGGTAGGGCGGCTGGACTTGGCTTAGTGGGCGCGGTGGCGGCGGGCATGGGCCTCCGACGCGGCGATACTCAAGTGAGGCGTACTTGGGATCCCAATGTAATCCAATCAGCAATAGTGCAGGGGACCCAATTAAAACACTGTTTCCATGGCTTGCAGCCGACGGCATCTGAGAAGTATTAGCATTTCATGCGCTCAGGCCCACTCTGGAGGCGAGCAGCGCCGCCACGAAATTCCGCGGAGCAAATTCTGCAAGCGGTTGCCTTGCTGGATAGTTTTGATGGTGCGGATAGCTCATTTCCGCACCACCTGGATCTTGGAGGCGAGCCCTCAAGGCTTGGAGGAATCTGCGGGCACCCGATGGGGAATCTTCATCTTACTGCAGGTCCCAAAGAGTCACAAACCAGTCGGCTGCTGCCCCATCCAGGACTGAGCCGTTGTTCCGTGTTACCAGCTCAGACCGGTATAAATCATCATAGTCCTCATGTGGGCATCGAGTTGCAAAATGAAGTGAGAGTTTGGAAGCGGTCCCAGCCGAAGCGGGCAGGTATTTGGAGGTCTGTAGTAACCCTTTCCACGGCTCTTAGCGCCCTTGGTGATTCATGAGTTAGGCGGGCTGAGGCTGCGGTTGCGCCAGGGGCGAGTCGGTGGAGAACCAGCCAGCGCCGGTGCAGCTGGTGTTCGGTGGGAGCCGGTCCTTGGAAGGTGGCTGGACCCAACAGCGTCGCCCCTTTCCAGTTGCGATCTGTACCATTGACAGCATAAACTCCAACTTAGGTTTACCCTGGTCTGCTGCTTCCTCAGTTCCCTCTCCAGACAGCCAGCTCTCTCTCCTTAAGGGTCCAATGCATCCCTAGTGCGCATGCAAGGCTGCTTTCTCTCGTTCGACTGTCAGTTAAGTCCCGTTGAACAGCTGCAGTAGAGTTCCACTTTGAGTCATAAGGCCTGAACACTCTCCGTTGGCAGCTGTAAGTTCAGTTTAGGTGTTCCAGGACTTTATCATGGACTGATAGATTCTGCATATTGCCGTTGGGCGCATCGCTTGGCGCGGTCCAATTCGAGTTGGACTGCTGGCGCTGCTGCTCGGTCTCTCTCTACCCAGGTTTTCAAGCTCTTGCTGCAGCTGTTCTCGTTCCTCTTCCCCATAGCTGCGTTCACGGGCCCATGCTTCTTGGGCATCGCGGTCGTACTTCACTCATCCCAGCTCTCTTTTCGATGGGAGAGGAACAGATCCCGGCTGGGAGGGCAGGCTCTCGGACTCCTCGATACCGTCTGGGCGTGAGGCATCGTACCCACCGGTGGCTCCACAGGGCATCTCAGGCAGCCGCTGGGTCCGGGATCAGGGGTCCCGATCGGGAAGGCGAATACGGATACCTCAATCCCTGAGTATAGTCCCAATTAATGCGGTGGTCTTGAATGGGCCCCAATTGCTGTGCCACACGGTGGTTCTTTGGGAGCATCGCAAAATCTGAGTCCAGAATGCGTTCAATGGACCCTGGGTTGCACATGAAAGGTGGTCAGACCACGTCTCCTCCGTAACAGAGTTGCATCTGAGGGTTTTATAATCCCATGCAGCGGTAGATATCCGATCCACAGGCTTCGATCCGTAGACAGGCGCCCCAAGCGACTCATGAAGTCCCCATGGTGCGTCTTCGTCCCGTTCCAGCGAGGTGAAGGAAGACTCGTGCTGTCGAGGGCGGAAGAGTCACCAAAGAGACCGATTCTCCCGCCCGGTTCCTCCAGATCCAAGAAGGGGAAAGGTGGAGCCTACCCAGAACTGGCGCTTCCCAAGGAAGCATTAACCTCTCCATGCGAGGGCACCAGAGGTCCACTGCACTAGGAATATAGGTGAATTGGGATTCCTGCCGCAATGTAAGGAATTCCCTTAGAAGCGAAATAAAAGGCTCTTTGGTGTAAAGACCGTTTATTCCAGACATCTTAAGCTCAAATTTGCGCGGTGCTTGGGAATGACACTTCCGCCAGAAGCACAGGTTATAACTCTGTCATCCCATCCCCTCCAGTTCCCAGCAGACGGGAGGTCTCATCTCCCACCGCGGGAATGGGTCTCCGCCGAAGCTATTGTCGCCCGGGCTGTGGAATGTACTCAAGGTTAGGCGGCTGCCCTTCTCATCAACACCATTGAATCTTTTACACAGTTTGTGTCTGGAATTTCTTAATATAAACAAACAAGTTCAACTGGGCCCTTTGACCAGGTAACTCTCAGACACTTTCTTGTAGGATTGGGAGGTTTAATCCAAATTTTAAATATTTTTGAGGCAGAGCTGTTGTTGTGGCCCTGTGTAAGTTTTGAGTCCTGTATTCTGTCTGCTGTTTTTCTTTTAGTGTTTTATCAGGTGTTGAGATGGAACCCAGTCTGGTTGGAGAAGATGTTTGGCTTGTCAAATGGTTTGTGCCTGGACCCAACTCCTGAATTTCTGATTTGCAGAAGACTCTTGGCTGTTATGACTGCAATATTCAGTCTGTGTTAACTGAAAATTGCAGTCACAACAGGATGCTGACTGGTATGCATCTGGGCATTTCCAAAGTATTCAAAACACTAGAATAATGTATCCATCCACACAGGATGATTGAAAAAGTCAACTTAGTTGACAGATTCCTGTGGAAGTCCAGATTTTACCCACCAGAGCTGTGAATTCCTTCATGGGACAGGTGATCGTGTGAGGCATTTGCTCAGAGCAGAACAGATTTGACCCACCCAGTTGTGGTTCGCAGTGGGTGCTGTTGTGTGGTACACGTGGCAAACCCATTTGCCATGCTGCCATCATGCATTTTATATGTCAAGAAAATCCAGTACTACCCCAAATGCACAGGGTCAATCAGAACAAAACTTAAGTTTGAAAAAGTTGCTGCTGAAACTAAACGTGGATAGGTTAGGCATTTAATGTTGATATTCATTCCTCATGATGAACTATTGACCTTTGTGGACTTGAGCTTCCTTTTCTTCTGCTCTCTGTGTGATTCAGGAATGAGTGACTTCCATATCTGCAGCAAATCCTGAATTGTTGCTTTGTTCTGGTCACCAAGTGGTTTGTTCTCTTCCATCTAAAACAAAATCCCAGTCCAAACATTGGATTGGCCTTGGTTTGGAGAGAAGAGAATGGAGCATTTAAGGCATAACTTGAAGAGGGACATGTTCTAAAGGAATGGAGTGTGCACAGCTTAGGATCTCTAGGTTCATGGAGCAGCAGTGGCGTAGTGGTTAAGAGCAGGTGCATTCTAATCTGGAGGAACCGGGTTTGATTCCCCGCTCTGCCGCCTGAGCTGTGGAGGCTTATCTGGGGAATTCAGATTATCCTGTGCACTCCGACACACGCCAGCTGGGTGACCTTTGGCCAGTCACAGCTTTTCAGAGCTCTCTCAGCCCCACCTACCTCACAGGGTGTTTGTTGTGAGGGGGGAAGGGCAAGGAGATTGTAAGCCCTTTTGAGTCTCCTACAGAAGAGAAAGGGGGGATATAAATCCAAACTCCTCCTCCTCCTCCTCCTCCTCCTCCTCCTCCTCCTCCTCTTCTTCTTCTTCTTCTTCTTCTTCTTCTTCTTCTTCTTCTTCTTCTTCTTCTTCTTCTTCTTCTTCTTCTTCTTCTTCTTCTTCTTCTTCTTCTTCATTCTTAGGAAAAAAAAACATAAGCCCCCACATCATTAATACATCAATTACTTTCCCTAAGAAAGAACAGTTCATTCATGTTTATATTTGGTTTCCTTACCTACTAGTGCTATAAATCAATTTTTGTCTTAAATAAAGTACACAATTGGCTGCTATTGAAAAAGAAAATGAAGAGTTCATTTTTAATTTTTTAAAATCCTTTTTTTAATATAAATGGCCTTTTCTGTTGTAGCTGAGACGTCTTTTGACAGTTACTTAAGGAAGCTAATTTTCCTTTTAAACAGTCATTGAGGCATGTTCTGGCTTTGAAAGGAATGGCTTGCACACGCAGCATTTAAAAATTAGCACTTGAACCCGAGGCTGTTCTGTCGCATGAGGATGTGCTGTGTATTTTTAGTAGCATGTGTGAGATCTGCCTTTTACACTGTGCATTTATTTCTGTAGCAAATAGTGGGCTCTTGTATTGTTGGCAATATTGTCAGCCTTGCTCGTGTTAAGTGATGAGCTGTTAGCTTGTGAATGTTTCCAGTTCAAAAATAGATCTGCTAGAAATGATTTAGGACACGGTAATTGAAAAGGGTGTATATTTTCCTTGTAAGATTGTTGGAGTCTTGGAAATAAACTTTCAGCATCAAATTAATGTCAGATTTTTGGTGTGAATCCTCTCAAAGGCAGATTGACCTGTGTGCAGTTCTTCTGCTGTACGATATTTTTGAATTCTGTTCCACAGTTTACTTTCAGATGTTTTTCTTGCAGTCTCATCATCATGGCATTCATTCCCACACAAGATGCCTTGGGAAAGGATAAGTCTATCAACTGCTTCTTGTTGTGACAGCGAAATAGAACCCCCATAGCTAGAGGCAGCATGTCTGAATTATACCTGGTTCAAACTGGTTGCCTTTGGGCCTGGTTTGTGCACTTCCTGGAAGCAACTGTTTGGCCAGTGTTGTAAGCAGGATATTAAGCTAGATGGACCATTCGGCGATACTCAACTCTATGCTCTCTGGATACGCTCAATTCTTTCATCACAGTTTCAGAGGGAAGCTGTGTTGAACTGCAGTAGGACAGCTAGTAACCACTTTAGTGACCGAGCAGATTTTGGGGACATGAGCTTTCAAGAGTCAAAACTCCCTTCATCAGATACAAGTAGGAATGGGGGTCTTCAAGTCCTTATATCTGATTCTGAGGTAGGAGGGTTGTTGCAAAGAAAGGATGCTGGGGGGCAAAGCCAATTCTGATTGGCTTGATTAAAGCTGGCAGGGGGTGGGACTGGGAAACAGGTCCAGCCTCTGACACTGTACCTCTACATCCTTTCTTTGCAGCAACCCTCCAACCTTCAGGCTGGGATTCAAGGACTGAGAGGTCTCTGTTCTTTCTTGTGTCTGACGAAGGGAACTTTGACTCTCAGAAGCTCATACCAGGAAAATCTGCTTGGTTTCTAAGGTGCTGGGATTGCCACCTTATACCTCCCCTCCCAGTTGTTAGCAAAGTAACCGAACAGCCTCAGCCTCTTGCACTGCCAATAAGAATAGTTCGGGCAGTTCCAGGAGGGCTCAAAATCAGTGTCCTGGCCTGAGATATTTTTGGAGGCATCTGTGTTGGTCTACAGTACAGCAGTTAGCTCTGAGTCCAGTTAACTTTGAGACACGATAGAGACAGAGGGAGCTCTGACTCTTGAGCACAAATACCATCCAACTCCCGTTGGCCTCTAAGACAGGGGTGTCAAACATGCGACCTGGGGGCTGGATCTGGCCCCTTGAGGGGGCTCGCCAGGTCAGATCAGGAGTGGGGGGGGGGTTACCTCAGCTGGCTTGTGGGCCTGATCAGCTCCCTCAAGGCAGCCCCCCACTGCTGTGGGCTCACCAGTCCAGAGCCCCTCCCTGCAGTGCTGTTCTGGGGCCAGCCAACCCCCTGATCCAGCTTGGCCCAACCAAGTCACCTTTATGTTGTACCTGGCACTTAGATATCTGGCCCCAGCAAAATGAGTTTGACTCTCCTGCTCTAAGAGGCTCCTGGGCTCGAATCTAACTGCATCCTCACTCTGGAGATCAGAATCAAGATGGTTTTGCACCACAGTAAGGGAGGGAGGCTGCCAGAATGAGATCTTGATGTTCTGCCTCCTGGTATGGCAGAGATAGGCAGCCTTCACTCATCATAGCCTCCTTTTCACCTTCCCCTTCTCTCTAATGACCCTTTTCTGTACATGCTAGACCATAATGATTTCATATCTCTGTTGCAAGACCTAGAAATCCAGTATACTCTGATGCCGTCATTCAGGCTTGCTGCCAAACTGATCGAAACTGAGGGCTCTAGTACAGACCTTGAGTAATTTTATTTGGCTCTCGGAGCCGGCTGGGCTGGCTAACTCTGGGCTGGGAAATCCCTGGAGATTTGAGGGGGGTGGGCTTAGGGGAGGGGAGGGGAGGGGGCTCTGGGGGTTATAACAACATAGTGGTAACCTTCTAAAGCAGCTGTTTCCTCCAATGGAACTGATGTCTGTAATCTGGAGATCAGTTGTAATTCTGGGAGGTTCTTCAAGATGGTACCTGGGGATTCATACAAAATACAAAGGTGTGCACTATTAATGAAAACTGTGAGGAATGCACAAACAATGACTGGCAGTCACTAGGACTCACTAGCTTAATACTTTACTCAATCACTAGTGTGAACAAAGTTTACAAATGGGGCTATAAGACTACTAATGCTCCAGTCTCCACAAATATATGTCAAAGTGTACAATCATTCAGCAATTCACATCAGTGGAAGCTTCTCTAAGCCCAACAGAAAATCCGCAATGAGCCTACAATTAGTTCACATTTGTGGACATTTTGCAGCAAGAGGTAGCAGCATGGAGAGTAATGTAGTCTTAACTGAATTGTAAGAACAACCTTTCTTTGGACAAATTTTATGTGCACTGAAAATACCATGTGCTCACGAGCCTGCAAAGATTTATTGAAGCCAGACACTACCAGATACTGGCAGCTCATTTTGGGTTTTCTGTTGAGCTTAGAGAAGCTTCCATTGATATGAACTGTTGAATGATTGTATGCTTGGACATACGTTTGTGGAGCCTGGGGCATTAGTAGTCTCATAGCTCCATTTGTAGACTCTTTTCACACCAGCGATTGAGCAAAGTATAAAGCTATTCAATCATACCTGGGGACTGGCAGTCCTACAGTTAGCCTCGGAATTTAGAAGACAGACTTCTTCCTCAGCCTTCAGGTATTGATTATAATGACCACATTTTCTAATTGTTGCTAAGACACAACTTAATCTTAAACTCTTTACAATTTCTTGTAATTTTATGAACATTTTCTGGGGATAAAATGTAGATGGCTGGGGAAGGTAAACTTCCCATAAACAAAGTCTGCTTAGTAAACGTAGTAACGTGACATCACCCCATGGGTCAGTAATGGCCCGGTGCTAGCACAGGAGACTACCTTTACCATTCACCTTTTAAAAACATGACATGGACTCGAAAGAGCACCAGAAATGAATCTGCCAGCTGGGCAGCACAGAGGAAAAAATGGTGGCATAAAAACTAAAACAAAACTAAACTAAAACTAAACAACAATCCCCCCCCCCTAAAAAAAACCCCAAGAGTTGGGGTTGCTAATCATCAGATGGGACCTTGAGATATCCTGGGCTTATAACTGGTCTCCAGGCTATAGAGCAGATTTTAAAAATCTTTTCCTGGATCTTCCGCGGGATGCACAAGTTATTCGGCAGCAGCCAGAGAGCAACTGGTATATGTACAAACTATCTGCAGAAGACCCTTGCTCGAACCAGAATCTAACTCCTGTAATTTCATTATTGCTTTTAAAAGCTCCATTTTATGGAGTCTCAGAGCCTCTACAGAAAGCCTCTGGTTGAGAAATGAGTTCATTCACCGCCACTGGATGGTGAAAAGATAAATGTAAACAAACAATGACAAGGCCGTCAATGACATGCTTTTTTATATTATGGACCAAAACACGTTCAGATGTGAAATAATAAATAAACAGTATACTTTGGCAGAGGATCGTCAGGAGACAACGTAATAAAATTTCATTTCTGGAGATCAAGCCCTACAATGAAAAGCAGAGGGGCCTGGCAATGTTAGAGAAGCTGGAGGAATGGCATGATTACGTTCTTTCAGGATTTGAAAGTGGTCAAGGTGCCGTTCCTGTTGGCAGCAGAAGATAGGACTCATAAACGTAGTTCAGCAGTACAACCAGCTGCCTAGGGAGATGGGGAGCTCACTTCACTGGCTGTCTCAAGCGGTGGCGGGACAAACACTGGTCTGGGATGCTCAAAACTGAGCCTGCATTGAGCAGGAGGTTGTTCTAAAGCGTTTGATGAGCCCCTCTCTGATGCTCACAGTTGGTTCTGATCACAGGAAGGGGACCCAGCTGGGTGTGGCTACGGCTGCTTCTGGTTCCTCATCCTCTTTTTAGAAGTGGGCAGCCAGATGTCTCCAGAAGGCTCTCTGGAAGGAATGGAGGCTGTTTGCTCTCTTGCGGAATCTGGTTGTAGGAGGTGCTCAGCCTCTGAATCTAGAGGATTCCTTCAGCTGTCCTGGCAAATCAATCTGTGCTCCTCCAGTGTACTTTTGATGTGCTGAGAGGCCTAAAAAAGCTTCTCCCATTCATAGAATCATTGAGTTGGAAAAGACCCCAAGGGCCATCAAGTCCAGCCCAGAGGTGGAGCTACCTGGGAGCCGGGGGGGGGGTGCGTGTTGCACCGGGCGTGCCTCCCCCCCTGCAAAAATTCAGGTTTGCTTGTTTTTTTGTATTTTTTAGTGTTTTTTCAGTTTGTGGCCTGCAGGGGGTGCAGTTTTTAGGCTAGCAGCACCAAAATTTCAGGGATTTTTTGGGAGACTCTCCTGATGATACCACCCAAGTTAGGTCCGTAACCAAAGCTATGGACTCCCAAAGGGGTGCCCCCACCCCCCACTATTTCCAATGGGAGCTAATAGGAGATGGGGGCTACACCTTTGAGGGTCCATAACTTTGAACCCCCTGAGCCAAACTTCACCAAACCTGGGTGGTATCATCAGGAAAGTCTCCTAAAGATACCCTGAAAGTTTGGGCATGGATTTAAAAGGAGAATCTGAGGTCCCCAGTCTAAACATTGAAAGGGATGCTGTTTCAGGGTGCGGGAGAATCCACCCCCAACAGCATCACTTTCAATGTTGTTTTAACTGGGGACCTCAGATTCTCCCTTTAAAAGGAGAATCTGGGCTCCCTAGTCCCTGGAAGTCCCTGGAAGTTTTTGGTAAAAAAAAGTACGCCTGATCCCCCACTGTATAAACAACCTGTCGCCTTTTTTCAGTCTGCAAACTTTTTGTAATTCGCTTTAGCCTTGGCCAAAGAGCCCTGTACCACACGCCAAGTGGTGCGCAGAGATGTGACCCACTCCTGTAGGTCTACTGAGGAGTCCCATCGAGACAGGTACCCTCAGGAGAATGGATTACTGTCTTGCCCATACACCCACTTGGAAGAAGGCTTTGCCAGTGCTAAAGTATGCACAGTGTTATTATACGTGAACTCGGCAAAGGGGATCAGGTCCGCCCAATTGTCGTTATGCTGGTTGACGTAACACCGTAGATATTGCTCCAAGTTCCCATTCACTCTCTCAGTTTGCCCATCCGTGGCAGTGTGGTAGGCAGAGGACAGTTCCAATTCAACCCTCAGGAGCTTCATAAATTTCCACCCAGAACACAACTGGAGGCGAACTTTAGGGACCAGCGATCAGAGATGACCTTCCCTGGGCACCCCGTGAAGCCTATATATATGTGTGAGATGAAAGCTGGGCCAATTTCTGAGGCAGGTGGGGATCCCCACAGGGGGGGAATGGGGAGTGGAGCCTGCTTGGAGAGGCTGAGAGTCCCACCACCACCCATACCACAGTCTTCCTTTTACTCGTAGGCAAGTCTGTTATAAAGTCCATGGAGATGGACTTCCAAGGAGCTTCGGGGGTTGGCAGAAGCTGTAAAAGCCCAGGCTGGTGACCCGGGACGTGTTTGGTTGAGGCACAAATGGGGCAACCAGCAACATACTCAGCCATGTTCTTGCGGAGGGAGGGCCACCAGAACTGCCGCCTGACCAAATGCAAAGTTTTTACAAAGCCGCAATGGCCTGCTGCGAGGTGGGTGGGGAGTTGGAGGCAGTGGGATGCCGCCCCCCTCAGCTATGGGTGACTGCTTGAAGCTCGAGGTGAGAGGGGGAAAAACAGTGCTGGTGGACTGCGACTCGGCAGGTGCAGAGTCAGGGAGCTGGGACAGGGCATCTGCTAGACAATTGCTCTTCCCCAGGAAAAAGTTAAGGAAGAAATTGAACCTAGTAAAGAAATTGGCGCAACAGAGTTGCTTAACAGTGAGCTTTCTGGGCATTTTGAGGTAGGCCAGGTTTTTATGGTCAGTCCAAACCTCGAAAGGGTGTTGGGCCCCTTCCAACCAATGTCTCCAGGTTGCTAAAGCCCTGCAGATAGCGCTGGTTTCTTTGTCCCCCACCATCCAATTCAGTTCTGGGCCAGAAAAAATTATGGGATAAATATGCACAAGCATGAAGTTTACCATCTTCCCCCCGTTGAAGCAGGGCAGCCCCCAAAGTGACATCCGACGCATCCACATGCAAAATTAATTGTTTGTTCGGATCAGCATGTACCAATGCCAGCTCTGAGGTGAAAATCCCCTTAAGTTGTTGAAATGCCACCTGACAATCCATTGTCCATGCCAGGGGAGATCCTGGCCTTGCCCCGCCCAGCCCAGAACCTTTTGTACGAAGGAGGTCTGTGAGGGGAAGGGCCACCCTAATTGAAATCAGGGATGAAGTCTCTATAAAAGTTTGCAAAACCCAAAAAGGACATACCAATGCAATGTGAGTTTGAACGTTTTCGGAATAGATCAGTACATCGTCCAGGTAAGCAACTACTCCTTGGAATAATAGGTCATGGAGGACCTTGTTGATGATGTTCATGAAAACCCCCTGGGCCCCGCTGAGGCCGAAGTGCATGATGAGGTACTCAAACTGGCCCAGGGGGGTGTTAAAAGCAGTAAGGTGTTCCTGCCCCTCCGCAATGCGGATCCTGAAGTAAGACTCCCACAGATCCAGCTTTGTGAACATCTTGCCTTTCGAGAGGTGCCCTAACAAGTCTTTGATCAGTGGTAGGGGTACTTGTTGTTCAGGGATACCGCGTTCAGGCCCCTGTAGTCTGTACACAGGGAACCATCCTTCTTCTTGCGGAAAAGGACGGGGGCACCCATGTGAGACTTGGTGGCACTGATGAAGCCCCTGGCTAAGTTCTTATTGATAAACTCCTGCAGCATCATGGGGGCTCATCTGATAAAGTTTCCCCTTGGGGAGCTGGGCCTCTGGGATCAATTCAATCGAGCAGTCGGTATTACGGTGGAGCGGAAGGCGATTGCACTCTCCCTCATTGAATGTCTGTGCAAGGTCCTGGTAGGGGCATGGGAGGGCGGGGATTGCAGGCTGCAGAGCCATAAGGGAGCTAGCCAAGAGTTAATCATCACCACTAGAGTGGGTCGAGGGAAAGGTGGTGGTTGCGGAAGGCGGCCTGCTGGGGGGGGGAGTGCAATGGCGAACAATATGCTCTGACCACTTGATGTCCAGGTCATGGTGCGTGAGCCAGGGCATCCCGAGCACTAAGGGGTAGCTGCCTAACTTGGCCACTATGAACTGCCATTGTTCCCTGTGCCCTGCAAATGATACCACCACCGGCTCTAACTTGTGGGTGGAGAGGGCCCCCCCAATAACGTGCCATCCATTTGCTCGAATTGGCGCAGCCATTTTAGCTTAATGAGTTCAAGCCCCAATGCCCCCACCAAGTCTGGGTGGATCAGGCACCTCGAGCAGCCCGAATCAATGAGGGCCTCGGTGCGGGTTTGCATTTGGGACCCCGGGAGGGAGCGGGTGATGGTTATAGCTATGGGCTTGGTGGAAAGGACACTCACCCGCCCCCTGGCACCTGCTTGGGCGACCTGGTTGTTGCCACTTTTTAGGCCAGGTCGCTGTTGTTTCCTGGCATTGCGATGAATTCTTGGGTGTCCAATGCCTCGGATTCACTTGATTTGTCGGCCTGGCCAGCTGGGTTGATGGCGGCCCTGGCTGTAGCAGGACGGGGTTGTTGCGGTTCCTTTGAGGGTGTTCCTGTGCGCCGTGGGCCTTTGGTTCTGGTGGCAATTGTTGGGGTGTGATGTCCAGGACAGGGAGCGATGCAGCGGCCACTTTAGAACTTTTCTGGGGTCCCTGCTGGGGGTTACGCTTTTGTACGTGATTTGGGGCACCCGCTTCCATGACGTCCTGCCTGCACCCTTGGTAGTAAGATCTTGTGTAAGTTCTTGTGTAAGATCGGCCAGTTGTCTCCGCAGGGAGCACAGTTCGGTTCTCAGCTCACTCTCCATACTGTCCTCTACAGCTTCCTCTTCGGTGGTAGGGGCCTTGAGAGCCGCTCTCTCCTTTTCCCATTCGGCCTTCAGGTCAGCCACTTGCTGCTGAAGGGCCGAGAGGTCGGATTTTAGTTGGTCCCTTTCACAAGTGACCTCTTCCGATTGGAGCTGCAGCATTTCATATGCGCGCCTCTGCCTATCTGCCTCACGGGTCGGTCCTCTGCCAAGTGCTTGGGATTCAGTCAGGAACGACATCAGGCGAGCTCGCTCCCTTTCGGTGTCCTCGCGGAGGCTGCCTACTCCGGTCCAGGATGAATGGCAGGGGGGCTCCCGCCCTTTGGTTCAGGTGTTGACAGCTTCACCGGGGTCCCCTGCCCTGCCGGGGAGAGTCCGGAATAGCAAGCATGTTTTCCTGACCCAGCCATGCTTGCTAGTAGGTCTGGTTACATGGTAGAACGATAGAAAGCAGTTCCAGCACAATGTAAGGCTGAACACCACTCAGACAAAGTCAACGTAAAAAGAAGAACTTTATTGATTTGGGTCGCCCTAACCATTACTGGGTGCTGGAACTGAGGATTCTTGTCCTCAGTTCCAGTATTTATTCTACAGTTCCAGTATTTATTCAAAAACAGACAGCAACCACTCAGCTTTTCCCCTCCCCCCAATTCCTGGTCTTTCATTGGTTCTGCGGAGCTACATAGTTTCGTTTTGCCGTTGCTCCGCAGCTCGGTTTCCTGCTCTAATGCAAAAAGGGAGGAGCTGGTGATTGCTGGGAATTGTAGTCCTGACATGAGTGGGGTCTGATACCATATGATCTACTTTCCAAAGCTGTCATTTTCTTCAGATGCCTGGAGACCAGTTGTAATCCCAGGAGTCTCCAGCCACCTCCTGGAGGATGGCAACTCTGCTGATTGGCACCCTGAGATAATAGGTAGGAGAACCTACATTAATGCAAACTGGCAAATTAAACATGGGAAAAACCCTTGCAGCTGGACTAAAATAGGCCAATAAAATGGAAGGGGTTGCGAGACTCTGCATGCCGACCCTGTGACCTCGTTTCATGTGGATGTCAGGACTGATAGGCTGGCAGTCCATCTGGCAAGCAGTGATCACCCTTTCTGGATGTGCAGGAAAATGCAAGGCAGAGGAGGAGACATGCAATGCAAGGCCCGGCCATTTGCTTTCTTCTGAGCGAGTGTGATCTTAGGCTCCCCTTAATAGGTGACTCTGGCTTTTGTTGTAAGATTCAAGCTGCTAGGGGCAGTAGCTGGAAAGTGAAGACATCAGAACGGCAGGAATCCGAACAGCCAGCTAATGCTGGCAACTGAAAAATTAGGCTTGATTATGGGTTGCTTCATAGGGTATATTAGTGGTCAGGCCTAAGGCCTGGACATGTCTTTTCCTCAGGGATTCTCCAGTTGTGGTACCAGAACTGTGTTCATGCTGTGACTCCGCTATGGAACATACAGCGTGTTATTTGGAATACTTGTCAATGCATGCCAAGAGGCCAGTCTCTGCTTCGAAAGCCAGCTGCCAGCATAGGGGTCCCCAACCGTTTTGACCCTGCAGTTGCCTTTGGAATTCTGGCACAGCCACAAGAGATGGAGTCAGTCACAAAATAGCACCCGTGGGCAGCGAAGGGACTAGGGTGGCTGATGCTGCCAAAGCAGAATTTTTTAAAAAATCTGTTCAACCAATCAAAGCCCCAGTGGCCGATCAGAAACCTTTCTGGGCAAAAACCCTATTTGTTGTTACGCGCTTTCTAAACACCCTCGGTGAGCACCAGGAAAAGTGTCTGCAGACACAACGGTGCCCATGAGTGACAAGGTGAGGGGTCCCTGTGCTAGGAAAGGTGGTGCCTCCAAGTGTGGTGCACAGCGTAATATTCCCTGGGCAGTTTAAGCAGGACGCAGGGTCAGAGCTAGGGTTGTAGAGACATGTCATCTGTCCCTCCCCCACCTCCAACTTCTTTTCAAAGCCATATTTCCTTTTCTCTTTTCTCTCCTTCCTCCCATTGTTTAGTGGGAAGAAATAGGTGAAGTGGATGAAAATTACGCCCCGATCCACACGTATCAGGTTTGTCGAGTGATGGAGCAAAGTCAGAACAACTGGCTGCTGACCGGCTGGATCTCCAACGAGGGGGCCTCCAGAATCTTCATTGAGCTGAAGTTCACTCTTCGGGACTGCAACAGTCTTCCTGGAGGCCTCGGGACTTGCAAAGAGACTTTTAACATGTACTACTTTGAGTCGGATGATGAAAATGAGAGAAACGTGAAAGAGAACCAGTATATCAAAATCGACACCATTGCTGCTGATGAGAGTTTTACGGAGCTGGACCTTGGCGATCGAGTCATGAAGCTGAACACGGAAGTGCGCGATGTCGGGCCCCTGACCAAAGAGGGGTTCTACCTCGCCTTCCAGGACGTGGGGGCTTGCATCGCACTGGTCTCTGTGCGGGTATATTACAAGAAGTGCCCTGTGGTGGTTCAGAATCTGGCCATCTTTCCTAATACTGTCACCGGAGCTGATTCTTCACAGCTGCTGGAGGTTTCAGGGTCTTGTATAAACCACTCGGTGGCTGACGAACCCCCCAGAATGCATTGCAGCGCGGAAGGAGAATGGTTGGTTCCAATTGGGAAATGCTTGTGTGAGGCGGGATATGAAGAGAAGAACAGCACCTGCCAGGGTAAGAACTCGACAAGACATGACTTTTGAGGATGAAGCTTGGATCCCTGTCCCAGGGGCCGGTATCAGGGAGAGATCACAGTGGCCAGTTTATTAATGTATGCCTGTCAAAGGCTTTCACGGCTGGCGTCAGCTGGCTCTTGTGGGTTTTCTGAGCTGTGTGGCCACAGCCTGGTAGTTTTCGCTCCTAGCATTTTGCCTGCATCTATGGCTGGCATTTTCAGAGGCATGTCACAGTGAGCTCTGTGTCTCGCCGCGGCACATCTTACCATGACATACCTCTGAAGATGCCAGCCATAGATGCAGGCAAAACGTTAGGAGTGAAACCTACCAGATTACGTTTGTCACTTCACATCTGCCACACCACAGATGAGCCTGTTGTGCTGCCTGTAGCAGAATCCAGTGCTTCTGCACACAGGGCATTCAGACTTTTAGCTTTGGAGCTGTCCAGGGACAAGGAATTAAGCGGCAGATGGCCTGGATGTGGGAGTTAGCCACTTTGGGTTAACGTTTGGTATCAGGCCATCTTTACACAGAACCTTCGGAAGGGCTTCAGCTTGATTGTACATCGTGGATTTCTTGGTTGCGGAAATAGCCGACAGGCAGCGAAGGGGCAGGATGGGAGGAGGCCACCCCAGGGAAGGGGCTTCCTCTCTGTTGCTTGAGACACAGGCTGCCAGCTCCACTGGGCAAGTTCTCGGTTTCCTCTAGATGGGTAGAGAAAGGACTGCAAATACTTGCAAGCGGCATTTCTTGTGTGAGGAGAAGAATGCCTGTGAACAGAATGTCTGTCTTCCCCCAAAAGCTTTCTGGGATTGTTGCAGCTGACCTGTTGCCAAAAAAGCATCCCGTGTTTTGTTAGCTATTGAGCAGGTTTCAGCCCTTTGTGAGACTGTGACCGCGGCGCTCCTCGTGGCTCCTGGAGGTGAAATGACTTTGTGCTGATTTGCCTCACGTGCTTTCTCATGCTTGTAGTGCAGTACGAGTAACAGGCTAGAACTGTGGGGAATTGCTCAGCATGCTTGCATGATGCGCCAATAACTGCATCGAGAATGTAAATCCTTTAATTGTGTGGTGTCCCCAGGCTAGTGATGGTTATACACATATGTTGGGTAGTCCAAGAGGGCTGGTTGGTGGTTTATGCTGTCTTCCATTTTAGGATTCCTTTAGAGCAGTGGTTCCCAAACTTATTTGGCCTACTGCCCCCTTTCCAGAAAAAATATTACTTAGCGCCCCCTGGAAATTAATTTTTTAAAATTTTTTAATAGCAATTAAACAAAAATATATATGTATTAATGTTTCTACCTGTGGCCATCACCGCCCCGCTGGATTGCTGCAGCACCCACCAGGGGGCGGTGGCGCCCACTTTGGGAATCACTGCTTTAGAGGAATAGCCTAGATCAGTGGTGGTGAACCTTTGGCACTCCAGATGTTATGGACTACAATTCCCATCAGCCCCTTCCAGCATGGCCAATTGTACATGCTGGGAAGAAACTGATAGGAGAATCCCTGCTTATCTAGACCTGGGGCTCCTCCCTGTAGACTAAAGGAAGCCCCACTTCCTTTAGAGGCCCTACAGTGCAGGTGGGGATTGCCTGGGTTTCTTGGCATTCATGTGCAGATTTGAGCACTCATCTCTTTTCCAGTCCAGGCTTCCTAAGCTGCAAGGAAATTTGGTTCAATGTGCAGCTAGCCCCTGCTGGTGTCAAGCCCTGGATTTGGCCCAGATTTGGCCCAATATCAGACTCGGTGATTATGATCAGAAATCTTTATTGGCAGACTTCAGCATAGCCCTAGAAGAAACCGGTTCTAAACCCTGGCTCTTCCAGCACTCCTTTTTAATGCCCCAAAGCCCCCCCCCCACCTTCCTTCCATTCTGAGGAACATCAAAACAAAACAAAACATTAGAAAGCAACAAGGGGACAACCGTTTGTTCTCAAGCTGGCAGGAAAGGTTTTCAGCCCAGCTGGCGCTTGGGTGCCATCTACACACTACAGGTTACAAAGTACAAAGGCGGCGGCAGGGAGCTGCGATTCAGGGAAGCACATTAACATTGCAGATCCCAGAGCCCCATTTGATGCCAGGCGGGCTACCTGGCAGCCGGCTCTGATTGCTGTTTGGGTGTTCATTCTGCATGGCATGAAAAAAACAGATAATTCTATCATTTTATAAGATCACTCAATTTATCTTTGAACTGAAAGGAATTAATCTCCTGAGAAGTTGCCAAAAGAGCACCTGTATGTCGGTGTCTTCATGATGATCAACATAATGGATCAGGACTGGTATTTCTCTCAGCAGTCTTCAAGTCATTAGAAAGCCCTGCTGGATCAGACCTCCCGTCTGTCTGGAGAACGACCAGGGGCCTGCAGGCCAAGCCCTGGGAGGACAGACTGAGGGGCTGGGGAGTGCTTAGTCTGGAGAAGAGCATGTTTAGTCTGAGGGAAGACGTGATTGCTTCTTGAGGGATTTGAAGGGCTGTCCTTAGAGGAGGGCAAGGAACTGTTCCTCTTGGCAGCCGAGGACAGGGCTTGAAACAATGGGTTTTAATTCTGGGCAGAAAGGGACCCGCTGGATATTAGGATTATTTTTTTAACAGTAAAAGTTGCGCAACAGTGGAATCTGCTGCCTCCGGAGCTGGTGAGCTTCTCCTCACTTGACAGTCTTTAAGCAGCAACTAGAAGAAGAAGAAGAGAAGAGTTTGGGATAAAGGAAACTGCCACCCCCAGTGACTGCCTCGTCTCTCTTACTATGGCAATATAGTTCCACCATGGACTAGAGGCAGGGGCTGATGGGAATTGTAGTCCATGCACATCTGGAGCAACACAGGTTGGCCACCCCTGGACTAGAGTGTGGCTAACATGTCAGTCTCCTCTAGAGAAGCTGGTCCCTGGAATGCCTCTTTCAATTGGGGGGGGGGCTGTCAGTGGAGGCTCTCGTTTACAAATACTTGAGAGCACGACACATTATTTACTCATTCAGAACCATTTACTGGATAACTTTGTGAGGACTTGAAGAGGCTCTTGTTCTGTGTGATAGAATTTCAGTTGCTTGGAAATGCACTAATTTGCCTTTTTTCCCTCTGTTGCTGTACTTATTTTGTTGTTGCGCTAGAGATGTTCTTCGTTTGCCCTTTTCTAGGGTTACAATCATCCTGTCGGAAAGACCGAGAGGGGCCACAGCTTTGCCCAAATGCCTGCTTGCATTTGTGAGGAATTTCCTTGCACAGAACCCCACCAATGTTGGTTTCTAAGGTTATTCTTATTCTCTCTCACTGTCTCCCCACCTCCCTGCCATCTTTATTTAACAATCCCATGATCCTTTGGTCTCGGACAGCAGCAGTCAAACACCACCCTCCTCCTCTGCTTCCATCCCCACATAAAAGCCATGGCTTTTAAAAAATTCTGGAGTAGGGGAGGGAAAAAGTTTTACGCTGGCTTATTTTTTGGAGAGGGGAAATCTTTTTGTATGGGAAGTCCCCCCCCCTTTACCACTGCATTATAAAGAGTAAAGTATCAAACAGCTTTGTGCTGTTTTCCTCCTTCCTTGCATGAATAATGGATTCTACTATTGTGGGGGAGACATGGCTGGATTCACATTTGGCACACGCTTAGCCAGCCTGAGTTGCTTGCTGGATTGACGGACTGCCGCCAGACCCGCTGGCAAGGACCTGCCTTTCTGGGGGCTAATTAAATGCGTCTTCACAAGAGCAGATGCTATTGATTTGAGGCCTGCTGGTCTGAGCCGGTGATCCTGAGAGGCGGTGGCAGGTGGACATGCAGGCTGACCTGCCCGATTACTGGCGACTGTTCTCTTCTGGCATCTACCTTTGAGCTCCCACCCCACAAAGACAGCAGAGGGCCCGTGGCTTGGCATGCCAAAGGTCTCCGGTTCAATCCCTGGCATCTCCAGTTCAAGGATGAGGTAGCAGGTGATGCGAAAGACCTTCCTTTGCCTGAGGCCCTGGCAAGCCGCTGCCAGACTGAACAGACAAAATCCAGGTCCGATTCTCATCTCGTGATGCGACTCACCTGTACATTTGCATTGCCCAGACAGTCAATTCGTGTTCATTTAATGAACTGAATTTCTGAGTAGTTTATGCAGATTCCGCTGCATAGCCCAGGTATCACTTTCTGTTTAAGGATGGCCAGCAATGCATTTTTGCTAGTGGAGAAAACATTACTGAGATTGCTTTTCCATAATTATCCTCACGCCCAGAATTGCTACAGATGTTATAATAAAAGTTAGGTACCAGGAATATCGACTGACTGCTGCTCTTAATCAATAGCTTGTTCATTGCTTGCCAGATTATAGTGTCTGTGACTTTGGTTACACCTAGGAGTGAGAGTGCCGATCCTGGAACAAGCAGGATGAACAGAAATTTGAGCAACTCAACTTCTTCTGAGGCCCAGCAGTCAGGGGCTCTGGTTCTGAAGGTGCTGGGTTCTGTGTGAGCAGCTCCTCCTTTTGACTTCCCTCCCTGAACGTATTCATCTGATGAAAGAATTGGGTAGGGTGCTTCACGCAAGGTTCCAATGAGCATGAATGGAAGTATCCACTTGTGAACTGGAAATGTATCTCCTCAATTTTCCTAGCATGGTTGGATTCTTCTGCAGTTGGATGACTATGGTCTAATGATATGGAATGGTTCCTCAAAACAGTTTAATAACTCCTGGGAGCTGTTTACTACTTGAGGCCTGGCAGCTAGGTACTGCTGGAACATGGCACCGAAATGATTGGGAGCATAACCTTCCCCCTGCCCTTTAACATTCTGCCTAGTATCTAGAATTGAGTGGATTGGGTTCTCTATATTTTTGTGGCCAAAGTTTACTAATTTGAATACGTTTAGGATCTATTCATCAGTGTGGAAAAAAAGAAAGATTCCACCCATGAGGATTGTGCAAGAACAGGTCAAGTCTAGATGAGTAAAAAACCCCACATCTTTGCATTAATTGATCTACTGGGAGGTGATTGCATATTTTGGAAAAAAATTGATGGAAATCCTGCTTATATGGAAAGCTCTGCATTTGGCAACAGGAGCAGAAGGGAGTGTGATTGCCATTACTAATAACTTTGGTACATTTTCCGATTACACTGAAATGGCTGGGTGAACACTTATCCTTGGTGCTTATAAACACCATGATCTGAAAATTAATTAATGCTAATGAGACACTTTCCATAGCAACCTCAGTTTAACCTGCTAAATTGCTGGCTCTGATGGAACCGCAGCCCAGAAGAAAGCAATTTGGAAATGCTGGCAGTGCCTCAAAACTAGTTTGTCGGGGTTGGAAGAAAAATTGCTGATTGTTTATATCATACTAGCGTGGCCCGGCCACGCGTTGCTGTGGCTTATTGTGGTGAAATGGGAAAGGAACAGTAGCAGCAAATCAATTGCAGAGGCCAGCAGTACATGCTCATGCAAACATGCAGCCTGATACTGTGCGATGTCAGTGATGTGTGTGCCCGCATTCCTTGGGGGGGGGGGGCAATGGAAAGGAACCCCTCCCACACATCTATGCCAGGCTGGCTGGTCATGATCGCTTTACCTGGGAGTAGAGTTTGGTTGGTGGCGGCAATGGGTGTGCGGCTTCTGCAGGAAACCCTCTGGCCGGGATTAGGCGGCGCAGCCACATTCAAAGTATGTCATGAGTTTGGCACCAATGTACTGAGCTTACTCCTGAGGTAATGTCGTGCCTGGTTTTCTTAACTGTAACTGCAGTATTCAGGGGAATCCTAGGGTGCCTGGCCCTCCCCTCCGTCCCTTGCAAGTCGCCCCTCACTCTCTTCCCTCCCTCCCTTCTCTTCCTTTGCATGCCACCCCTCCCCTCCCTCCCTTCCCTTTCCCTCCCAGCTGAGGGTGGGTGGAGTCATATCAGATGCTGGGCCCTGCCTCCCCTCCCTTGCATGCAACCCCTCACTGTCTCCCCTCCCTCCCTTCTCTTCCCTTGCATGCCACCCCTCCCTCCCTTCCCTTTCCCTCCGCTAGGGTGGGTGGGTCATATCCAGATGCTGGGCCCCCTCCTTCCCTTCCTTGCATGCCACCCCTCCCTCTCTTCCCTCCCTCACTTCTCTTCCCTTGCATGCCACCCCTCCCCTCCCTCCCTTCCCTTTCCCTCGCTAGGGTGGGTGGGTCATATCAGATGCTGGGCCCTGCCTCCCCCTCCCTTGCGTGCCGCACCCCTCCTCTCTTCCCTCCCTCACTTCTCTTCCCTTGCATGCCACCCCTCCCCGCCCTCCCTTCCCTTTCCCTCCAGCTAGAATTGGGTGGGTCATATCCAAGAGATGCTGGGCCCCGCATCCCCTCCTTGCATGCAACCTCACTGTCTCCCCTCCCACTCGCCTCTTCCCTTGCATGCCACCTATCCTTCCTTTCCCTCCCGCTGGGGTGGGTGGAGTCATATCAGATGCTGGGCCCCTGCCTCCCTCCCTTGCATGCCACCCCTCTTCCCTCCTTCACTTCTCTTCACTTGCCACCCTCCCCTCCTCCCTTCCCGCTTCCTCAGCTAGGGTGGGTCAAGGTCATATCAGATGCTGGGCCCCTGCCTCCCCTCCCTTGCATGCCTGCCCCTCACTCTCTTCCTCCCTCACTTCTCTTCCCTTGCATGCCACCCCTCCCTTCCCTTTCCCTCCTTTAGAATTGGGTCTCCTCAAGATAGGGCCCCCTGACTCCCCTCCCTTGCATGCCACAGCTCACTGTCTCCCCTCTCTCACTTCTCTTCCCTTGCATGCCTCCTCCACCATCCCTTTCCTCTCCCTCCCTCTCTTCCCTTGCATGCCACCCAGTGGTGGGATCCAAAAATTTTAGTAACAACAGGTTCCCATGGTGGCGGGATTCAAACTGTGGCGTTAAGCATAGCGGGGAGCTGGAAGCCGAGGGCACGACGGCAGGCGTGGTGGAGGCCATTCAGGGGCGAGGGCATTTACTGGGCGGGGGGCTGTGGCAGGGACGCAGCAGCTGTGCCGGTCCTTGGGTGGGAAGCGAATGCCGCGCAGGCACGCAGGCTGCCGCGCCGCTGGTGCACCTCCTGCTAGACGCTGCTTCAAGTTCTACGGCGCTACTTCTGAGAGAAGAGGCGTAACTAAGGCAAAATCACGTGACAAAATCACCAATTAAAGTAACCCCCTCTCCGGCACACACAAATAATGAGTAACCTACTCTCCGGGGAACCTGTGAGAAACTGCTGGATCCCATCGCTGATACCACCCCTCCCTCTCAGTGGCAGTGGAGGTTAAAGAGGCTTCGTGTATCTAATCTGAAGGAACCGGGTTTGATTTTCCGTTCTGCAGCCTGAGCTGTGGAGGCTTATCTGGGGAATTCAGAGTAGCCTGTACACTCCCACACACCGCCAGCTGGGTGACCTTGGGCTAGTCACAGCTTCTCGGAGCTCTCTCAGCCCCACCTACCTCACAGGGTGTTTGTTGTGAGGGGGAAGGGCAAGGAGATTGTCAGCCCCTTTGAGTCTCCTACAGGAGAGAAAGGGGGGATATAAATCCAAACTCCTCCTCCTCCTCTTCCTCTTCTTCTCCTCCTCCTCCTCCTCCTCCCCTCTCCCTCGTGTGTATGTGTGTGTATGTGTTTCACTTCCACTTGAGTGACTGCCTATGTGCTGTTTCCACTGCTCATCTTTGGCCATCTGAGTAAACATTCTAAGCAGCACGAACATTCTAAGGGTGACAGTTACACACAGGCCCCTCCCTGTCCTTCACCAGGGAGCGCCAGGAAAAAGGCGTTTTTACCTGGGCCAGGTATGAAATTTCAGGTATGTGAACATCTGAAAACACTCTCGCCTGACTGACTATAGTGGCTGGGAATTTTCAGAGGAATTGGCCCAGCAGTTACTGAGGTACCCTGTCATCAACACATACACGGTTAGCTTTTTATATATATAGATTTATCTGGCAGCATAACAGGACTTTTCACAGTTGTGGTGAATTTCCGTTTTGGACGAACAGTGGGATGTGGGGGGACAACAACAACTGTGTGATGGTTTATTGTTGTGTGTCTGGAACAGTTGAGACAGCTTTGATTGCTTTAATACTTTCATACTAATGTTAATTTCTTGTTCTGTGTATTAGTTTTGTTTGGTCCAGTGTGATTGAATCATAGAGTTGCAAGAGACCACAAGGGCCATCCAGTTCAAACTCCTGCCATGCAGGAATACACAATCAAAGCACTCTTGACAGATGACCATCCAGCCTCTGTTTAAAAGCCTCCAAAGGAGATTCCACCATCCTCCAAGGAAGTGTATTCCACTGCTGAACAGCCCTTCCAGTCAGGAAGTTCTTCCTAATGTTTAGATGGAATCAAACAGCTTTTTTCCTGCACCTTGAATCTATTATTCCTTGCCCCAATCTCTGGAATAGCAGAAAACAAGCTTGCTTCCTCTTTGACATGACATCCCTTCAAATATCTAAACATGGCTATCATGTCACGCCTTCACTTTCTCTTCTCCAGACTAAACATACCCAGCTCCCTTAGCCACTCCTTGTAGGGCATGGATTCCAGACATTTTACCATTTTTATTGCCCTCCAGTTCCAGCTTGTCAATATTCTTCTTGAATTGTGGTGCCTAGAACTGGACACAGCCTTCCAGGTGAGCTCTTACCAAAGTTCAGAATAAATAATAGTTTGGTCATTAGATTTTTTAATGCCTACTTATTTAATATGTGCTTGCCTCTGGTGATTATGGTGACCAGGGCATTCCCCCCACCCCCCTCAGTGGTATTTCCTTCATTTTTTAATCACAGACAAGGATGCTAGTAGAAATATTTAAGGGCTAATAATTTTTGTGTAGTTATTCTCCAACTGGTGAGCAATTTTAATTACCCACTTTGGTGGTGGGAAAGTACAGCAGTAGTGCAGGCATTGTCCATGGATCAGCCACCTCTGCTTCAATTGGTGTGGGAGCAGGGAAGAAGAAGAAGAAGGATTCCAAATCTTCAGTGAGTATTTGAAATAGGGGGCTTGTGCTGTCACCTTCTGTGAGACTTTTTCCACAAGTGTCCTCTGGCTGAAATAGAAAAATATAACCCTTCTGGCATCTCGGCCCAGGCAGGTGTGGTTGTGCCTCAGTAGGATCTCATGATTATTAAAGGCAACGTTCAACCATGAACCACTTTAAGCACAATTATTAGTCCTACCTGTTTAGCCATGAAACTTTGAATTATTTTTGATGGTATAATGAGAGGATGTCTTTCTAGTCGATGGAGGCAAGTGGGCCACTGTGCTTATCTGTCACACTCTGGACTTGGAGTAAAACCTGGCTGACTCTCTTGTTCAACTTGTTGACTGATATGATACCCATCTTCTGTAAGCAGTAACCCAGAGGGTCCCAACCTGCCACCAGTGGCACCTGCTGGCACCTGCTGACACCTTTTTAGAAAGTCGGTGGGGCCAGGGAGGGCTTTTGTCTTGTAGGCATTCTGATTGACTGTGAAGATTTTTAAAATGTTGCTTCAGCAACAGCACAAGGATCTTCCTGGTGTTCCAGTGTGTAATTTAAAAGACATCCAGTTAAGCACAGCCTGTGCCCGAAATATTGGCTGTGGTTGTGCTCACTGTCCTGTGTCAGTATACCAAAGGTTCCTACAGGCTCAAAAGGTTGGGGACCCCTGCAAGTGAGCCATCATGCTGAAAGGCATGAACCTCCAGAATAAAATATGTAGGGAGAGCACTCTTGAAATAGGCTACAATAGGAGACGAGTTTAACCTATGATTTCAAGATGGATGTGGAGCAGGTTAAAGAGTATGTGTTCCTTATAGTGTGCTCTGTCTGGAATCAGGGCAACATTTATTAGAAACTAGGGCATGGGCTGTAACATTTAAGTTTGGGCTGCGTCTATGCTTCTGCACAGATCCAAAAAGTTTATCATTGCTAGAAATGAGGGAGCTTCAGCTTTCGAAGTGGTGGCTCCATATTGAGAAAAAAATCTTCTCCTTGGGTTTCTCATGGGAGTCTCTTCATATGCTTACCGCCACTGAAATTTACCATCATCTAAAGATCAGACTGTACGACCAGGAATACCAATCTCTCCTGAGTGCTGCACAAAGCTCCTGTTCCCCTCTATACTTTGGGATCACCCCCCCCCCCGAAATCTAGCCCTGCTGTATACTTAGAACAGCTTGTTAATTATAAGTGCAGATGGATCATGACCAGAGCAAGGTGCAACTCATTCCCCTCTGTCTATCTTCAAGGTCGTTTCCTTAACATCCTACAAAGTGAGCGTTGCTGTCGGTACTGTCCCAACGCTATAGACTCAATCCCCCATATCCTGCTTTACTGTTCGAGGTATAATAATATTAGAACCGATCTGGGAGCTTTACTACCTCTTGAATTTATGTTTCTCTCAGACAAACAAAAAATGTCTAAGCTGTTGAACAGCCCTCATGTAGAAATTTCTGAAGCAGTTGCTACATTTTTAATCCATGTTCTACATGATGTGTAACAATGATCCTGTTTTTGTATTTGGAATGTAGGGTACTTCTGGTTTATGCCTAATAAAGGTTTTTGGATTGGATTGAAAGAGTATGTGTCCCCTTCCTGGTGGTGTAGTGCCCATGGCGTGGGGGCATGGTAAGGCTCCGGGCACTCTCCGGGGCGAGGGCATGGCCGGTGCATGGCAGGAGCGTTCTGGGGCATGGTGTGGTGGGCGCAGCCGCCGCAGGGGCACAAGACGATCGCTTGCCCCGGGCGCAGTTCCCCCTCAGTTCACCCCTGCCCTTTCCCATTCCTTCCATGTTCTCCGCAGAGTGGTTTGAAGGAAGAGAAGGTGTGTTCACCGAGTGTCGCTCCTGGTTGTAAAGTGTGTTGGCTTCATGTCCCCCAGAGTCACAAAGTTGTACCTAAAAGCAAAGTTTTAAAAGTACAGTCTGCAGTTGAGTCCTCTTGCAATACATCTTGATGGCTTCAAGGATAATTAAAATTAAAATGGATCATTACAAAGCCTTTAATTTTAGCAGTCCGATAATGGCCCCTTCCTCTAAGCTGAGGAAGAAAATGCACTTAGGATCTTCATGCAGAATTGCCCCCCCCCCCCCCCCGGATTCTACAGCCAAAATCTGAAGCTCAATGTTAATAGCCATGTGGAGGAAACGCCGGTTCCTGTCAGCTGCCTGCTCCAGCCCTCTGTTCATGCTACCCTATCGAGGAGATTTATTGTGTGCTGCAATGGAACTGAATCAAATACTGGTGATATTTTTGTGATTTAATTTGGATCTAATAACATGCAGTTCTGAGCTCTTCTGGAATTTGTGAATATACAAATTGTACTAATCTAGTATAAATAAGATTTAATCTCTTTCAATGCCCTATTTAAACTATTGAGAACTCCTTCTGACTAGTTAATCATGTAAGCTGTTGTCTGTCTTGTTGGGGCTTTGGGGTTGTTCTGGGGAAGACAGTGTCTTTCTTGGGACCAAATTGTCATGAGGTTCTCAGCTAGTTGATTAACCTCTATAAACTACACTGTTCATCCCCAATTCAAAATTATTTATGAACCAATCAAATAGAATTTGTCCCAGTATAGATCCTTGGGGGATCCCAGAGCCCTCCTCTCCTTTGTGACAGTTCATATATTCCTCTCTGCTTCCTGCCATTTAACTGATTTTGAATCCATAAGAGGAGCTGTCCTCATAGCTCATGACTGTACTCCCTCCAAGGCTCAGGATAGACCACCTCTAACGCTCCTGAGCCAACCTCCAGGTGGCCCCTGGAGGTCTCCCCCTATTTCAGTTGGCCAAGATCAGTTCACCTGGAGAAAACGGCTGCTTCAGTGTGTGGAGTGCACGGCATTGCACCCCGCGGAGATCCCTCCCTGAACTACATTCTACGTTCTACCTTCATCCCCCACCCCCTACCCCAAGTACCAGGTATTTTGCCACCCAGAGCTGGCGACGCTGTACCTGCCCCGTATTTCTGGAAAGCACTGTTGCCACAAGTGGGCTTGTGGTTGGTGTCTGTTTCCTGTCTTGACGTGGTTGCCGTTGAGGATGGGTGAGCTGCAGGCCTGAAGCGCGGATGGAGGGGCCTGATTTCTCTAACCTGCTGTGTCTTCTCCCCAGCCAGGTAAGGAGGTGTGAAATCACTACAGTTTGTAGCTAAGACATGAGCCACGGTGGGATGATGGTGGCTTTCCTGCCATTTCTCCATGGCTAGCTTTCTGTGCTCTGGATGCCCTTAGCACTCTCACACTCTTACCTGGCGTGCTGTGCCTGCTGCTGGGGAGAACGCAGGACGGTAGTGAGGGAAGAAAAGGCTGTTCAGGCTTCTCCTTGCCGTGTGTACCCCCGTTCCAGAGCAAACTCCGCACCATGTTGTGGACAGACCAAACCTGCTCAAAGACTTGGAAATGTTATGATGATCCACAGTGTCCAGTTGTGAGTTCACTTGTGGCCTCTGCTCAAATCAGTGTTGGAGTTTTCTCTTGCCTTCGGATGCCAAGATGAGCTTTTGGCAGCATGGCCAACAAATGAACAAACGGCCATTCCTCTGATTGTCCATTTCAGGTTGGAGCTGGGTTCAGTTGAGCAGGCGAGGACACATGACACAATCGGTGTCTTTTAGGCCTGAGTGAGCAAGAAGACGGGTACATTTTTTGTATGGCCAGAAGCTTACTTGTATTCACCACTGCAACGAATGTGAGCAGCTGCTGCATGTGTCTGTTGGACAAGATGGTTAGCACAGCGAGGATGAGGAATTCCCACCCTCCCTTGATTCCCCGGCTGGTTTGAAATGTTTTTGAATGGTGGGGGGATGTGTGTCTGCGTGTGCACCCACTTCTGGCACTGTGCCAAACTTCCAGTGCCATAGTTGCCATCTCCCTTGCAAAAACAAGATCAAGTCATGGCACAACATTGTGTCTCTTCCTTCTCTTATTGAGCATCTTTGTTGATGGAAGGTTTGCCCTGTGGAAACTGTCTTTAAATCGGAAATTGCCACATTAAGAAAAGGCGAAGCTTATTCTTTTGGTCATGGTCCAAAAGATTGCCAGAATGGAGGACAATGGTTTTGAGTGGTGGGGCTCTGTTTTGGCTTAGTCCTTTCTGTCCATGAATATTATGAAGCCTGTTGAAGAGGAGACACAAGAATGCAAAGTTATTATTTCCTGGCAGTGATGCCTTCACACTTCAAGGGAATTATTTCTGTTGTGTTCAGATCCATTTTGCCTTTGAACAAAGTGCGCTTTTCACCTTTCTAGCCCTTCTTGCAGTGGGACACATCGGAGAATCTGCTGGAGCATCGTTCCCTCTCTTTCATAATGGATCAAAAAGCAAAGCAAAGCAAAGCAAAGCAAAGCAAGACAAGAGAAGAAAAACTGGTGGTAAAGGTTGCACAAATCTTTGATATGGGAAAAGTTGGTCTGCATGTGTGTTTTTCTCCTTTGAAGGATATCAGTGCAGAAGAAAAGGCCACTTCATGAAATGAAGCCCAGGGATTTCAAAAGCCACATTTCATTAGTGGGAAGGAGGCTGTGACAAATGCCCTTATAAGGCATTCAGTTTCCAGGGTGAGAGTCTGCCCTGAAGGGGTTAAGCCCTGGCCAGCCCTGATTGGCTAGAGGGAAATGGCAAGAATATAAAAGGAGTCAGCCAGAGTGCTGAGGGGTTCTTTTGGTTCTCTTTTTGAATCTGTGTGCCTTTAGGGTGCGTTTTGGCAGAGTGAGCAGATCAAGCAGAGATCTGTCACTGCTGTTGGTCTGACAGGAGTCAGACAGTGTACTCTGTAAGCTGAGGAAGCTTATCAGAGACATCAGGAAGCCCTGAGTTTGGTGGAGGGTGACCCAGAAAACCTCTGTCCAGACTAGAGTCTGTCCTAACCAGTACAACCCCAGGCTTAGGAGGCCCAGTCCAGTGGCAGTGTGGCCAGTTTGGATGGTGGGAGAGGGAGGCTTGTGTGCCAGAATCCCACAGGGCATAGACTGGGGTGTGTTGGTTTAGTGTGGTTAGGTACAGAAGGACTAGTGTCTGACAGAAGAGGGAGTGTGGAACTCTGAAGTCAAATCTTCTTCTGAAGTAAAATCTTTTCTTAAGTGACACCTGCGTGTGTCTGTGAATGTTTGAAACTGAAGTGCCAACAACATCTCTGAAACCATTAAGCTCTTGAAACCATTAAGCTCTTGAAACCAACAAGCTTTAAAATCCTCTCAAGTTACCTGAGAAGCCTACATTTAAGCCAGTAATAAACTTTGAAGTTTTGTTTTAAATTACAACCGTTCCAGTCTATTTTTGTCTGGGTGTGTTCCTAGAAAGAGTGATGTCCATTAATCAGTGTATGGGCTACAGAACAGTTTATATTTTTGGTGGCAGTGAACATTAATATTTTTGTTTTTATTAAGGGAGATCCCTCCAGCTAGAGAGGAACCTGTTTCCTGAGGGAATATCTCCCTGGGGCTTGGCACTTTGAAATAGGTGTCAGGGAAAGGGGAATTCCTTCTTCTCTCCTTCTCCTTTGCCCCTGTTTGTGCTTTTGTTAACCTTGGTGACATAAGGGTGGCTTGGAAGTTTGGGGACAAATGATCGCCTCAGACATGGGCCGTGCCCTGAGTTGTCACAGAGGCCACCTGCTTTTTGCCCTGGCTTGAGCTGTGCTGAAGCATCACACCAGGGACCTTGGGAGAGCACCTGCTCGGCATGCAGAAGGTCCCAGGCTCAAGCCCTGGCATCTCCAGCTAAAAGGAGAATGGAGCTGGGGATGGGAAAGGACCCAGACGAAGACCCCGGGGGGACCCTGCCTCCACGAGTGGACCACTGTGACCTTGATGGGCCAATGGGCTGATTCAGAAGGCAGCTCCATGTGTTTGTGTGTCTGACAACAGAGATTGTTGCCTGGGTAGCGCTGAAAAGTGGGGTCGGGGTGCTTCCTTCATGGCCCCATGCAGATGGGGGACATGAAAGCCAACCAGAGTTGTGCTGCCGCTGTTGACTTGTTCCACACCGACTGTAATTTGAGGCTGGTGCTGGATTGACCATCTGTTTTTAGAGATAAAGATGAATACATAATGACAATTCAGGATAAGTGAATTTTTTTTTTAGCATACTAGTTATATAAGTTATAATTACCAAGCTCGCTAAATAAGCGACACAATGTTCAAGGAGAAGTCCATTCACCAAGGTGTGGGATTGAAGGCTCACTCCTATAAATTTACTTTACCCCTTTTTCACAATATCTATTTTCTTTCCATTCTTTTCTAGTTTACCTTTTTTTCCCTTTTCTATATACCTTTCATAAACATTGCAATATAACATATACTTTGTTAAGGGATCAAAATGAGATTCTTAGAAAAAGGAGATATAAGAATAACAAAGAATAGGAATCATAGGTTATGTCCCCATTGATATGGAATGATTCTATGATATTTGCTCCCAGAAACATTAATGTTGTATGTGCCATTATTTTCATCTTTATACTTTTTTGTTGAAAATTAAATAAATGATTAAAAAAAAGACTCTGCTCTCAGCCATACCCAGCAAACTGTGGCTGTGTGAGGCGGGGCTGTCCCCCCCCCCCCCCCCTGTGGTCTGTATATGTATGTACAGTTCATTTTGTTCAGCTCATTTTCATCAAAATGGTTTGAAAAGGGAGGTCATGATGATCGGATTAATGTCAAAATGATAGTGTGACGGCGCAACTCAACTTTCAGATTAACATCTACAAAAATACAAGGAACCCTGTGTCTGTCGTGGCAGTTTTAATCCATCATGGAAGTCTCAAAATTGACTTTCAGGATGACGGGGGAGTGGCAGTAGCAGTACAAGGCGTGGTGGGAATTGAAACATCCTGCCCCGTGTTATCTTGAGAAATCCCTCTGGCTTTCTCAGGGGGAGCAAAGGGTCTTCATCGGTGGCAGGCAGCATGCAACAGAAAACACTGGCATTCGAAACATCGGCTTCAGCAGTACTGAGGGAGTCACAGTGCCGAGCATGAAGGGAATTCATGTTTCTTCTCTGATCCACACCCATGTGGTGTTTGCAGTGGAAGTGACGGTTGTCTCCTTGTGGCAGGCGTGACTCTTAAATAACTTCAAAGTGCAGGATAACGATGCTGATAACCATGGTAACAACATGGCTTTTTCTTATGGCATACTGTGTCACAGTATGTGTTTGATGTAATTTAATTTAAAACTAATGTAATTTATGTGCTGGGAAAGGGGTCTCTCTGTATCTCTCTTTCCTTTTTTAAGCATTAACTATTAAATGAAATTTTAGCCAGAAATTCCAGATGTTCATCTATAGTCCATAGCAGCAAAATTGAATAGTCCATCTCTGTGTTATCCACAACAAACCTGTGAGGTAGGATAGGCTGAGAGAGTGATTGGTCTGAGTTTACTTAGACTAAGGCTGTCACCTCCTGGTTGGAAAATTCCTTGAGAATTGGGGCTGGGACCTGGTGGAGGTGGGGTTTGGAGAGTGCAGGTACCTCAGCAAGGTGTCATTCCATACAGTCTCTCCTCCAGAGCTGCCATTTTCTCCAGGGAAACTGATCTCTGGAGATTGATTGGAATATCAGGGTTCTCACTGCTTTTAGGGATTATTAAAAAGAAGTCAAGCTACCAAAAAAGTCACCAAGAGAACTCACCACTTCTTCTTCTCAGACCTACAGCCAGCAAAAATATTTATTTATAGTGCACTGATACGGCCCCTCCACCCTCTGTAACCTCCCCCCTGGAACACCAATACACCATGCGCCCTCGCCGCCCCTCGCCACCCCCCCCCATAGGGGCGACGCTTCCAGAGCTTCAGGTAACTTCCCGCACTGGCGTACAGAACCCCCTCTCCCGCCTCTGGGTCCTGGCCCCTACCTGGTGGAATATGCTCCTGTATGAGATCCAAGCCCTGCGGGACTTGAATAGTTTCCGCAGGGCCTGTAAAATGGAGCTATTCCACTGGGCTTTCCTTGATGGCCAGCCTGGTTAACATCTTTTCCTGGCCTCCTGGGGGTGCGGCAGGGAAGGGGGATCTATTAAAATGTATAAGTTGCCATCTGGATTTAGGTTTTTAATAGTGTTTTAAACTTGTTTCAATTATTTATTTGATTTTATTGTATGATTCTGATGTTGTTGCTGCCCTGAGCCCCTAGGAGAAGGCCAGGGAATGAATGAATGAATGAATGAATGAATGAATGAATGAATGAATGAATGAATGAATGAATGAATGAATAAGCAAGCAAGCAAGCAACACTTGTCAGAAGGTGCCGTTTCTTCAGTGTCAGAAATGTCGCACGCTGAAGGGACGTGAGAGTGCAGAGTTGGGGCGGCTGCGTTGTCACCGCCCGGACTCGTGGGGAGCACCACTGGACCACACGCTATTTGGGGACAGTAGCTCTCAGCAAATGGTAAGTGGGGAAAGGGCCAAGAACTGAGCAGAGAACACATCCTCTATGAAAGACAAGCACATCAAGAGACTTAGTCAAGAGCAACTGTCCAAAGGAGAATGAATGCTGCAAAGAGGATTCCGGTTCCGGCAGGCGTGAGGGAAGCACGCTTTTACCTTCTCCGCAAGTCTTTTATCAAATATTTATTAACTTTTACCAAATATTTATTAACTTTTACCAAATATTTATTAACTTTTACCAAATATTTATTAACTTTTATCATATTTTTAACCTTCTGCCGTCTTATAATAATTCCATCAAGCTTGAATAAGTTGCTCTAAATGTTTTGAATTCCTCCAAGTTGGAATGAGCTTCTTTGCATCTCATCGCCACATAGTTTTAGTTAGTAAATTTACTCCAGCCGTAGTTAAGTACGAGGAGTTTTTGCTGTTTATGTGATTTTTTACTCTGGTGGGGCCATTGTTCTGTTTGAGAAATAAGGGAAACAGGAAACGTTTCTACGGGTCCTCCCCCAATTTATCTGGGCAGAAAAAATAAAAACAAAGTAAAATAGCTAACTACTTTCAAGATAGATCCACAGTTGAGGAACTGCTAACAGATATTGGACCTGGAAAAATAGGGTTTTAGTTAGTTTTAGAGGAACTTCAACAACATAGCCAAGATGCTGCCTTGAATGAATCATGCACTCCCCTGTCTCCTCGAGCTGGTCACAACGTAATTAAGCAAAACGCCCCATTGACTGATTTTGCTTCTTGCCAAGTCATGCTTATTTCCAAAACCTTGGAACTTCTTTTGGACAATTTTAACAATATTGGAACTAAACTAGAGTCACTGAATAGGCTCAGTCAAACAATGGAGCAATTTAGAATGCTGCAAAGAGAGGTTTTCTTGGAGGTAACACATCAATCGGGCACTCCATAAGTGGACCTCTTCACCTCACCTCAGAACCACCACCTGCCCAGGTTTTTTGTGAGGTTCTTGTATTGTCAAGCAGAAGCAGTGGAGCTTTGACATCAGAATGGCCCAGAAGACTTCTCTGTGCATTCCCTCCTATTCCAGTTCTGCCCATGCTCCCCAGGAAGCTCAGAGATCAGAAAGCAGAAGTGACTGTAGAGACCTTGGTTTTTCATGATCCAGCAGATGTCCACAGTTCCATGGTTCAGATTGCCATGCAGACCAGACCTACTCCAGTAAGGTCCCGTCCTCCTTCCTAATCCAGACAGACTACAACCAGCCACTTGGAAATTGAACGCCAACAACTAACACAATTGGGGTTTAGCCCACAGGTAACTGAGACCATACTAGCAGGCTAGATGGAAGTCTACCACCAGGATATATACACCCCACTTCAAAAAAAAAAAAAGCTGAGGCAAACCGGTCTCGTTTGAATCGCTGTTTTTGAGCGCGAGGTTGTATTCCCCACCGCAGCTTCTATCCCTCAAACGATCCTCGGGCAGCACCCACCAGGATTCCCCACTTTGAAGCTGTGGAATGCGTGTTGACTCAGGGGCTGTCCTGATTGGCTGCTGCTGCTGAGCGGAACTGTTTTTAAACTTTTATTCACATCTGTGTGAGCCTGCGCACAACCATACCTGGAAACGGGGAAACAGGCGATTAAGGGCAACCTGCATGCCTTCGTGTTTTCATATCTATCCCACCTGAAGCATTCACATGAAACACTCTCCCGTTACTAGCACTTCCTGCTGGGGTGAAAATGCATAGCACTGGAACTGGTTCTTCTGTTAGACGTTCTTCTCCATGCCACGAGCTGCTTATTTCTATGAAACACACACACAAAAAATTGTCCCTGGGTGGGCTTAAACCAGCAAGCTCTTGCAGACCAGCACAAACACTTAACAAGCTGAGCCACAGCTCCCCTTCTAAATGAAGGTGTGAAAAAAGGCATGTCAAGGCAGAACTGACTAACACAGTGAAACAGGGAAATGAAGCTCCGTTTCCACGTCCTGGCCTCAGTAATTCATTCACTGCTGCCTCTTCATTCACAAATTCATTCATTCACCAGCCAGACGTTGCTTCGAATAGTGGATCTCAGCTCCACGTTTTTCAAAACACAGTGAATGGAAGGTGTTTAAACTGTGCTGGGGACAGAAACTGTGGGGATTCATGGTGGTGTGTTTTGAGTAAACCTGAATGACAGTGGGACCAGTTGCTTTCACGCTGCTTTCAACCCAAACAGAAGAAACTTGTCCTGTTCAAAAATCAGCCCCAATTCCTTCATACACATTTTTTAAAAAATGACTAATCCCTGGTGGGACTAGAACTAGGGAGCTTTCACATTGCAGTACAGGCAGACAGGCATTACCTAGTTAAGCCACAGAAACTCTAATAGCAAATAGGGAACAATACTAGGCGTTCAGTGAGTGCTCCCTTGCATTGCTATATAAATGACCCTACGTTGCAACATGGGGTCAAATACATGTCGATCTCTGTTCCCCGAAATAAAAAAAAGGGTGCGTGCTTGTGCACAGCCCACTGCTTCCTTATTGGGCAAAAGGCTCCACATCACTGCCAGGAGCGGGAAACTCAAACCCGCAGTCACCCCCCCCGGGATTCCCCATCACTCCGCGCTCCCTGCGGGTTTTTCCAAAAGGCTCTGTTCCAAACAGCGCCAAAAATGACGCGCGCTGAGGGGGCGCGGGAGCGGCAGAATCGGGGCTGCTGTGTTGTTGCTGCCTCTGTAGTGGGGAGTGCCACTGGACCCCGGTTACTTGGCGAGAGTAGCGCGCAACAAAAGATAAGTGGGGAAACGACCTTTGTTTGCTGGTACAGGTTCAAGGGAATCAACCATGATGGGTTTCCATCCCTGTCGGCTGTCTTACAGTTTCTCCAAGACAGTGTGGAGCAGTGTCTTAAGTCACCCACCCTAAAAAGACAGGTGGTGGCCATAGCCTCCATAATTCCTAGCTTTAAAAGGTCACCATTCTGCAGCCATCCTCACCTGGCTCATTTTCTCAAAGGAGTCACCGCCAGGGAGCCCTCTCAGATCCATCGGTTCCCGACTTGGAGGCTGAGCAACATGTTGATGAAGGCTTCATTTGAACCAATCCATATGTATCTTTATCCGGCATTACAAGATTCAGTGCATCAGCTGTGGCCTTTGGGGGGCTTCTGCTTCAACATGTCCTGGGAGACAATCCTGATGACCCACCCAGCACTGGGAGGTCCCAGAAGGATATCCTTCTAGCTCAGACGGAGAACAACCATCGGTTCTTATCTGTGAAAGGTCCTTCTCCTCTGAGGATTGGAGGACATCTTGCCTTCCCTATGCATTGGAGATAAGACAGACAGCACCTATACCTGAGTGTATCAAATGTTCACAATGCCATGATTTTCATTCTGTTTCCTGTTCAGTGTTAAATTTTCTTTCTTTGTTTACTTCATGTTGAATAGTTATAGTTAAGTAGACAGCACTTGGGAGTACTAAAACTGCGGGATTGCTGGGTAACTCCCACAGGAGACAGGAAGCAGAAAAAATCTACTTCCAGGTCACTGGTGGGAATTATCTGGAAAGATGTCCTCCAATGCTCAGAGGAGAACCAACGATCATTTCCACAACCAGGAATGACCATGCGTGGCAGACCTTGGAGAAAAGGGAGGGAACTTGAAATGGGGGACCCCGGATGTTGATGATAGTTTGTAAAGTTCTCTACTGAACGCAGGGAGGGGAGTCAAGTGGGGGTGTTCAGCTCTTAATCACTACTGCTGTACTTCAATTCTCTTAAAATTGCAGCTGTAAAATGGATTTAGTCGTGTCTTTTCTATCATCTTGGAAAGAAATTACGTTGTCTTTAAAGGTCAGCCATAATCTTTAACCCAAAATGGAATGAATAAAAGAAGTAAAAATGACTTCTGTGGTTCTATGAGAATTTTTAAAGTAAAAATGTACTGTGGCAAATTATTTTTAATATGACAGTCACATATTTTAATATGACCGTCATATTATCACATATAATATCACAATTAGATTCCTTAAGGTTATAATTTTTCTCCTGCAGACTCCTCAATAATTGCATGATCCAACAGTGAGAATCTATAAAAAGACACATGACCCCACCCCCAACGTTGTTGGGCGCTGCAAATCCATCGCTAATGGCCTTTGATGTGATGTGTTGGGAGGGGTTTTTCCTGCCCTCTTTGCTCTGGTCTTGCTGCTTCCCTTTCCTGCAGAAGTCAGACCTTTGGCCTCATCATGAACCCCAAATGAGGTTTGTCAGTCAGGCATGGCAAAATCTAATCTTGTCCACAGCCAAAGAAGAAAGCTGACCAGAAAATGATCTGATTTCCCAATTTCATGGCCAAGGTTACCCTGAAAAGTGTTGAAAGGGGCATTGAAAGCCCATAACTAAGGTGGCTTGCCATACTGAGCGCTAATAATGGAGCAACCGGGCGGAAAGAGATGGCTTAACAATTTTACAGCTGCTAAGTGTGAAAATTGTAGTGTAAACTGCTGGCGTCTGGGATGTGTGACATTAGGCTCAAAGAGCTGGGACCAATTTCTGTGTGGCAAAGGTCACCGCCCTCGCAGCCCTTAAATGGTGACGTCTTGGCTTCTAAATTGGTTGAGGGCATGGGAGCTTTTCCCCTCTGGGAATAAGCCAAGGTGGGGGATGGAGTGCGGGGGGGAGAGGAAAGGGTTACCTATTTATTGTGTAAGCAGCAGATACAACAGTTAAATTTTATGAAATTAGTAGTTTCAAATTATTTTTAAAATTGTTCCTTTTTATTGCGTTGGGGAGCTTTTAAAGAACATTTGTTCTTTCATAAGGAGTGTATCTTTCTTTATCATCAGAAAATAACTTGTGTAAAATCAGATGGTATTGTTTACTTCCAATCAGATATACCTTGAGCTTCCCCAAGAACTGGCCAGAAGTGGAAACTTCTTTCACCCGCTGTGACTGAGCTATGGGAAGTTCTGGTTCAATATTTTGCCTGTTCTTTTTTTTTTTTTGAATGCCAGTCATCCTTCCCTTCAGTAAGAAGAGCAGCTTTTCAGCTCTGTTTGCTCGATGGAAATTACTTTGGATGAGTGGGAAAAGAATGGGCACTCACCTAAGATAAAAGATTACAGGGACATGGGTCTTCAATAAAATATTCTCCCTGCGCATTCATGCTTATGCAATATGTCCATGATCAGACTCTGGTCTGATCCAGCTGGCTTGTTCTTATGTTCTTATGTTCTTATAAACTGTCAATATGGCAAAGCAGACATGATATTATAGGCATCACTGAAATCTGGTGTGATGAGTCTCATGATTAGAATGTAATAAAGGCAGAGTGCTGGACTAGATGGGCTCTGGTCTGATCCAGCAGGCTAGTTCTTATTAGCTTGTGCATTCCAGCACATGCCAGCTGGGTGTCCTTGGGTGAATCACAGCTCTTTGGAGCTCTCAGCCCCACCTGCCTCACAGGGTGTTTGTTGTGAGGGGGGAGGGCAAGCAGTTTGTAAGCCATTTTGAGTCTCCTTACAGGAGAGAAAGGGGGGGTATAAATCCAACTGTTATGCTTTTTCTCCTTCATCTGTTGGGAGTGCTTTGACTGTGTGTTCCTGCATGGCAGGGGGTTGGTTTCAATGACCCTTGTGGTCTCTTTCAACTCTATGATTTCATGATTCTATGCCCCTGGGCACCAGCTATGATCATCAGGCCGCCATCGTCTCTTGCTCTCCCAACACTAAGGATGATCAGCAGTGGCGTACGCCGAGTGGGTGGCGGTGTGTGCGTGCAATGCACGGGGTGCAGTCTCCCCTTGCTCCGCCCCTGGTGGTCAGGCCTTTCCCATTATGGTTTTGGCTCTGTGGAATGGGCTCTTTTGGAGACACTGCAGGGCCTGCCTGTTTGCCTGGGCTTTTGAGGGAGTCTGAACTGGAGGACATCTTTTAAGGGGCGGGGGGTAGTATTTGGTGCTTGCTATTTTATACTTGGTTTTATTTGGAGATGTTTTAACTATAACCTTGATCTAATAAATAAATTATTCAAGGAAATCTCATTTATTTAATTGATTCATCATGGATAAGGCGAGAGAGAGCGTGAAATTGACCATTTCCCTCTGGGAATATGGGTGGTAGATATTGCAGGCAGAGGAGTGACAGTGGTTAGTTTGATTCAGTGTCTGACTCTTATAAACCCTTTGACAGGATTTGACAAGGCATGCTCTAATTGACAGAAATTGTGACAGAAATGTGAGCTTATATGGAGTCACTGACTAAAAGAGTACAGTCAAACTTCTTACCCTTAAGAACTCTGCATTGCACAATCATTACAAATTCAAAAGCAATATGGTTGACACCTCTTGCTCACTTTCTCTCTCTTTTAATGCTACAAATCCCTTTGCTTGTGCATTCCTGGCTCTTCTTGACTTCCTGCTGTTTTATGCTCTCAGATTCTCACCCCTGGTGCCCGTGCCTGTTCATATGCATCTTCGTTTCTATTTCAAAATCATGGGAGGGCTTTCATAGTCAAGGAAGCTATAATGGATTTGCCTGAACACCTCTCAGAGTATGCAATTACCACAACTTTGCATTTCTTGCCAGGCTTGAATTGTGGGCTTGAATTGTGAGCCCTAGAAGTTGGGCAGAGGAGCTCACAGAGGAGTGCCCAGGCAGGAAGGGGCCCAGGTCTACCATTTGGGCAGGCTGGAAGGGGTTGAGTCAGCATGCTCTTGCTCTGGCAGGTTAGTGCCCTCCCTCGACCTCTGGCACCCACCTTAAAGGAAGAACCTGGGGTCCCTAGTTTTAACTCCATTGAAAGTGATGCTGTTTGGAGGTGGATTCTTCCCCCCCACAAAAAAACCCCATCATCACTTTCAATGATTTTAAACTGGGGACCCCAGATTCTCATATTAAATCCACCTTAAAGGAAGAACCTGATGTCCCTAGTTTAGACACCATTGAAAGTGATGCTGTTTGGAGGTGGATTCTCCCCCACCAACCCCCCCCCCCAGCATCCAGTTGTTTAAACTGGAAACCCCAGGTTCTCTCTTTAAGGTGGATTTAAAAGGAGAATCTGGGCCCCCCAGTTTAAACAACATTTAAAGTGATGCTGTTTTGGGGTGGATTATCCCCCACCCTGAAACAGCATCACTTTCAATGTTTAAACTGGGGACCTCAGATTCTCCTGTTAAATCCATGCCAAAGGGGGTGGATTTAAAAGGAGAATCTGGGGAGATTGGGGTGTGTGTCTGCTGTCAGGGGTGCAATTGTTATGTTAGCAGCACCAAAATGTCAGGATATCTTTAGGAGACTCTCCTGATGATACCACCCAGGTTTTGTGAAGTTTTTTTCAGGGGGTCCAAAGTTATGAACCCTCAAAGTTGTAGCCCCCATTTCCTATTAGCTCCCATTGGAATCAATGGGGGATGGGGCACCCCCTTTGGGAGTCCATAACATTGGACCCCCTGAACCAAATCTCATCTAACTTGGGTGGTATCATCATGAGAGTCTCCTGAAAAATCCCTGAAATTTTGATGTTGCTAGCACAAAAACTGCATTTCCTGCAGGCCAAAACTGAAAAACACTAAAATACAAAAAAACCCTAACGAACCTGAATTTTTTGCACTCCCCCCCAAAAAAACCTGTGTGCGTCTGGTGCAACATGCCCCCCCTCCCAGTCCCCTGGTAGCTCCGTCTCTGTGTCTGAGGCTTACAGTTGTCAGTAATCCTTGTCTATCCTTGGGTCATATAGTGCTCATCTAGCAGAGACGTCAAATATAGGGTTGGAGATTCAGACAGTCCGAATCTGGATTTTTACCAAATCTGCACTGATTCGGACGGATTCGGACGAGCAGGGGCCGAATCTGAGCTGTCCGAATCCTAACAGATCCGAATCCATGGGTTTCGGATCACCAGCCGAATTGCGTTTTTATTTTTTGGTGTTTTTTCACGTTTCGGCCTGCAGGGGGCGCATTTTTAAACATATCGGCACTACAATTTCAGGGTATCATCAGGAGACTGTCCTGATGATACCCTCCAAGGTTGGTGCAGTTTGGTCTAGGGGGGCCAAAGTTATGGACCCCCAAAAGTGCAGTGTCCCTATCCCCCCATTCTTTCCTAAATGGGAATCTAAGGGAGATGAGGGCTACTCCTCTTTGAGGGTCCATAATCCTTTGGCCCCTGAACCAAACTGCACCAGTCTTGAGAGCATCATCAGGACAGTCTCCTGATGATACCCTTCTGAAATATTGGTACCGGGATACATCTACAGAATGCACCCCCCCCGCAGGCACCCCCAGAAATTTGCACACAGATTCTTTGTTCTGCAGGTGACTTAGCTGCATTAGTTGTCACCAATAGAATTTTCAGATAGAGGGCTGTGAGTGCACATTTTCATGGTAAACCCATTAAACTTTTCAGGGTAGTCTCTGGATGACACCATCTAGGTTTGGGGAACTTTACTTCAGGGGGCAGTGGAAATGGGCTCCTACCCTTTTGGGGTCCCATAGAATTAAAACCCCTGGAAGCAAAAATAAATTCCCCCAAAACCTGGGATGGTGTCATCCAGAGACTCTCCTGAAGATTGGCCTTGAAGGTCTTTGTGACCATACCTTCAGAAATGTGCACCTCACAGCCCCTTCTACCAGAAATTCCTCATTGACAGCAATACAGCCAAGTCACTGCAGAACAAAGAATCTTGGGCAAATTTCTGGGGGTGCCTGCAGGGGACGCATTTTGAGATGTATTGGCACCAAATTATCAGGGTATCACTGTCAGGTGACTGTCCTGATGTTGCCCACCAAGTTTGGTGCAGTTTGGTTCAGTGTATGGACCCTCAAAAGGGGTGCAGTAACTATCCCCCCATTGTTTCCAATGGGAGCTGATATGAAATGGGGGGTACACCTTTGAGGGTCCATAACTTTGGCTCCTGAACCAAACTGCATTCAAACTGTGGAGAGTATCATCAGGAGCCAGTCTCCTGATGATACCCTGAAAGTTTGGTGTCACTAGCTTTTAAAAAATGCTGGTTCTGCGTGTTTCACTTGCTCACTCACTCCAGCAGGCTTCCATGCGTGCAGGAGCTGTGAAACATGAAAACCAGAATTTTAAAGCTAGTGGCAATTGAATTTCAGGGCATCATCAGGGAGACTGTCCCCTGATGACACCCCCCCCAAGTTTGGTGGCAGTTTGGTTCAGTGGGGGGGCCAAAGTTATGGACCCCTCAAAGGGGTCTCTATCCCCATTGTTTCCAATGGGGGCTAAGGGGATGGTTGCTGCCATTTTGAGGGTCCATAAATTTGGCCCCCCTAAACCAAACTGCACCAAGCTTGGGGGGTGTCATCAGGACAGTCTCCTGATAATCCCCTGAAATTTTGGGGCTGATATGTCTAAAAATGCGCTTCTCTGCAGGCACCCCCCAAAAAATTTGCTCAATATTTTTTTTTTCTCAGCAGTGACTTCTGCATTGCTGCTGTCAATGGGGAATTTCTGGTGGAGGGCTGAAGGGTGCACATTTTATCATAGGTACAGTCATTGGGACTGTTCAGGGTATCTTCAAAAGAGTCTCTGAATGACACCATCCAGGTTTGAGGAACTTTGCCTATGGGGGCAGTGGGAGATGGACCCTACCCATAACATTGAACCCCTTGAAGCAATGGTCACCAAACCTGGATGGTGTCATGAAGACACTCCTGAAGACACCCTGAAAGTTTTGTGGGTTTACCATGAGAAATGTGCACTCCACCGCCCTCCCACAGAAATTTCCCATTGGCTGCAATGGAGCCAGCCAGCCAGCCACTACAGAGCACAGAATCTGGGGAAATTTCTTTGGGTGACTGTGACGGGTGCACTTTTAGAGCTACTGTCACCAAAATTTCAGTGGTATCATACAAGTACTGTCCCTAAGGAGGTTAGCTTCCCCTTAAAAGTTTGGTGTGAAGTTTGGTTCAGGGGGTCCAAAGTTATGGACCTTCAAAAGTGTAGCCCCAATCTCCTGTTAGCTTCCATTAGAAACAATGGGGGATGGGGCACCCCTTTTGAGGGTCAATAACTTTGCCCCCCTGAACCAAACCACACCAAACTTGGGGAGAATCATCAGGACAGTCTCCAGATGATAACCTGAACGTTTAGTGCCGCTAGCTTTAAAATTGCGTCCCCTGCAGGCCAAAACGTGTAAAAACACCAAAAATTCAAAAAAATAATTTAACAGACCCGAATTTTTCGGATTTACCCGAATTTTCGGGCATATCCGAATCGGCTATGATTCGGATTCGGGTATACAAATCATTTTATGCCCCCAAATACCCAAATCCGAATTTTAACGAATTTTTTTAGTATTGACCAACCCTAGTCAAATACCTGAGCCAGTGGAAACAAGAGACAAGTTGAAATAAATTCACAAATAGATGATGAAAGTCCTTGCAGATCAGAACAGTGGTCCATCTGGGCCAGCATCCTGTTTCATACAGTGACCAATTAGAGAAGTAAAAATTCCCAAAATGTTAAATCTATGGAGGAGAAAACTATTACTGAACGGACGTTTTAGAAGAGGTATGTGGACTATTTCCCTCTCTGATCAAACTTGATCCTATTTTTCAACTGCAACTGTAACAATATTTGTTTCAAAAAACAGTTTATAACTTATTAGAATATAACAGTGTACTGATTCACATATTTATGGAACTTAAAGCATAAAGCATTAAAACTCTGGACTACCTCAGTGGCCTCCCATCTAAGTACTACCGTGTTTCCCCGAATATAAGACAGTGTCTTATATTAATTTTTGCCCCCAAAGATGTGCTATGTCTTATTTTCAGGGGATGTCTTATTTTTCCTGTGTTCTGTTTGTCGGGCATGCTTCCAAACAAAAACTTTGCTATGTCTTACTTTTGGGGGATGCCTTACATTTCGAACTTCAGCAAAACCTCTACTATGTCTTATTTTTCGGGGATGTCTTATATTAGGGGAAACAGGGTAACCATAAAATGCCTTAGTTTTCTACAAGCAATCTTGAAAATCTTTGCTACCTGGGAGGAAGAAAATAATACTAGGTAAAATTAGAAAATTAGAATTTTGCAGTAAACAAAAGACATTATATTACTTGGACAGAAATAGTCTTATATAGGACTAATGGGATATTTAGATACAAAGAGGACTAATGGGATATTTAGATACAAAGAAATTATTGAGAAATTATTAAAGAGTTCTGTAGTTTTGAACACATAATATATTGATTGCTATCTAAACAATTCTCAGTGAACATATCCATGAAAATGTATATATATATGTTGTATGCATAGGAATTATCATTATTTGATGCTGCAGGTTGTCATAAATAAACATTTTATGCTCTTTGTTTTCGATGAGTAACTTAAGAAAGCCTTCTGCTCATTCCAAAATAGAGGGGGGGAATAGCTTTTGTTTTTCAGTTCTCTACAAAATGGTCTGATTCTTCTATTTAAAAAAATACAATAGAAAAGACCTGTGAGGAATAAATCCTCCCCCTTCTTTTGAATTTTCAATTTTCTCTAGACTTTAGTTTCTCTAATAACAATGGATTTTTGGTTTCTAGTTGATCGGTTTCTTAATCCATACATTGATTTTCCCAGGCAAGGGAATGCGGTCTTAAATATGATGTTTTTAGTAAGTAGATTTGTTTCAGCAGTCTGGAGCAGATGGAGTGGCAAGTTGGATTTATTTGTGTGTTGGGTGTTTAAAAGCCAGAAAGGCCGGAAGGCCAGAAAGCTGCTGCGTGGATCTGCCCTCCCAGCTCCCAGTTGGAGGAAGGTGTCTCCCTGCCCCCAAAGGGGGTTGTTCCTCCTTCAGGATTCAGAAAGTCTATATATTTCTTGTTAGAGACCCTGATTGCCTGGCCACCCAATCAGAGGCTGCTAACAAAAGACTATTGATAACCGTCATTCAACCACAGGATTGAGTTTATCACAGCCGAGGGCAGTGACAAATTGCCTGCCCTGTGAGCTGTGGCCAGGGTTAGAACAGGGCAATTGTTTGCCTGAAGCAATACGAGGCAGGTTTCCATCCCCTTTCCTCTACTAATGGGAAGTGTACTGTGTCACGTTCAAAGCATAGTGGTCTGCAGGGCGGGCGTGGGGGGAACTGCAGAGTTTGTAGAAGGAGCAGGCTTTGTAAAATGTCAAAGAATTATCACTTTTAAATGACAAGTCTAGGGCCCAGTCAGCATTGGCAATCATTGTCCTGCAAACAGTAAGGGTTGATTTCCTTCGGCTTTCCCCACATAAAATTCTGTTGGAGGAACAAAAGAGGCAGATTCTCAGTTGCTTTTTATATATGATAAAATAAGAAATCTTTTCTTTCCTGTTACACATCTACATTACTGTACATTTGATTACATCTTGGTACCTATCTGCTGTCTCATGGTCGTGGTCATGGTGGTGCCTGTGGGCTCAAACCAACAGAGTTAACTTTATAATTTCAGATGTATGTGCTCACTAGCATGTAAGCAATGGCTGTCTCACTGACCAATAGCTAATCAATAGATCAAGTAATAAACAGTGACTTCAGCAATTTGTTTACATACAAATTTTGTAACTGAGTTGTGACAGATGCATGCAAAATCCCAACAAATTCCCCTCTTGGTGCTTGACAGTTCTATTTTGCTTGTCCCAAGAATGCATTGGTTCTTAGGATACCACAGTAATTCAGCTGTAGTAGTGAATTATTTTTATTGGAAGACCTGTAACCATTTTAAGACATCCCAGTTCAGTAGCATACACTTGGCATTCAATGTTTGATTTTCAAGCGGGAAGAAGAATGGGACTCTGGAAGTGTAGCACACTGGTGTAGCCGGCCCCAAGAGCTGGGTTGTGATAAAATATTTTCCACCCCATCCTCAGGCTCATTTTGTCTGCCTCCTGTGTCAAATGCTCTGCAGACTGCAGAAAATTAAGTGGTAGTGGCTGCAGCTGATGTAAGGCCGACCCTCCAGCGTTCAAGGCAGGAGGAGGGGAAAATAACCTCTAGCCAAAGCAAGTCTTTTTTGCAGGTCTGCAAGCTCAGCTGGACAGAAGTCCCACCTGCTTTCCAAAAACACTGGGTGGGGGCCGAGAAAGGTGCTGGCAGTGGCTGCACCCCAGGGCACCCTGCATGTGTGGGGGATTCCTGCCACCATGGACTCCAATGGTGCGGATTTCCCAATGAGTATGGCTCCCTAGCATTCATGGAGCTTCCTGGCCTGAACAAAAAAATTCTGTAACATATATATTTAATATTTAATATTCACACCTATTCACTGAATATTCACTGTGAATGAAACTCCTGGCCACCTGTAGTGCAGCGAAGCAACAGCCCAAGGCTTACCTGGGAGCTGCCTTTGTGTCCACATAGCAGGGAGCAGGTGCAGAAAAACACCCTCAGCTCCCAGCCTTTTTTTCTTTCACTAACACCTCACCCGTACTCCACTCAATTCGGCCGCCACCCTGCTAGACTCGTGTATAAGTCGAGGGGGACTTTTTTCAGCACAAAAAATGTGCTGAAAAAGTAGATTTATACACAAGTATATAAGGTAGTTAATTTCAGTGGCTTAGGAAAAGATGTTCTGGTTCCATTTTTTTCTTTGCTGTGGTAGTTTTCTTGGGGTTTTTTAGGTTGGGGAAGTCAGGATACCTGAGATGTAGAGTGCTTTGAAACTTATGAGGTATTTCCTGTGACCATGACAGCTGTTTACTTCATTAGGGAAGAGAACTACAAATGCAGCAAGAGATCAGCAACATGCATTTCCACAGGGAAATAACCATTTCCTCTACCTACCTGTCTTCTGCTCTAGTGTAATAGCCTATAGGAAATAAAGTTCTCCTGTTTAAGAGAGTAGACTGTGTTTCAACCTCCTCCCTGTATGCCTGGCCTCTTGCTCATGCAATTTTACACACGGATTGTTTAGCGGATAGCCAGCCCGGAGAGCATAGTGCAGCCAGGTTTTTATGATCAGTCCAGACCTCAAAGGGATGCTCCACTCCCTCTAAGAAATGCCTCCACACAGTAAGAGCGACCTTGATAGCACAGGTTTCCTTATCACCAACAGTCCAATTAAGTTCAGCACCTGAAAACTTGCGGGAGAGATACACACAGGGGTAGAGGCGACCATCTGAACCCCATTGAAGGAGGGCAGCCCCCAAAGCCTTGTCCGAAGCATCAACATGCACCACGGACGGCAGAGATGGGTCAGGGTGGGCGAGAACAGACTCAGGGAATCAAAAGCAGACTGGCAAGTGGAGCTCCAAACCAAAGGAGCACCAGGGCAGGAAGCCGCAGGACCTTTCTCCTTGGTACGCAAAAGATCAGTCAAAGGGAGAGCCAAGGAGGAAAAGTGAGGGATAAAGTCACGGTAAAAATTGGCAAAGCCCAGAAAAGACTGGAGTTGCTTACGAGTACAAAGAGGGGGCCATTTCCAAACCAGCGGCAGAAATGCGATAGCCCAAAAAATCCAACTGAGGCTTGTGAAATTCGCACTTAGAAAGCTTCACAAACAGGGAATTTGCCAGTAACCGGGATAACAATTCATGGACCAAAGCAATATGAGAGTCTTCGTCATGGGAGTAAATCAAAACATCATCCAGGTAAACAACAACTCCTTTGAACAACAAGTCATCCAATATCCCATTGATCAGACTCTGAAACAGGGGGCTCCGGAGAGCCCAAAAGGCATGATTAAATATTCATACTGTCCATAGTGAGTATTAAAAGCAGTCAAATGTTCATGGCCCTCAGCCATACGCACCCGGTAATACGCTTCACGTAAGTCCAACTTGATAAAAATACGTCCCGAGCCAAGATTCGCCAGTAAGTCCTTGATCAGGGGTAATGGGTATTTGTTAGAGGCCCAAACAGTGTTCAAACCCCTGTAGTCAGTACAGAGCCACAGGAAACCGTCTTTCTTCTTCACAAACAGAACTGGGGCTACAAAACCACTGCACACCCTCCGAATGAACCCGCATGCCAAATTCTTATCCAGGAATGCCCGCAACTCGGTATCCTCAGCAGGACTCATGGGATATAGCCATCCCTTGGGCAGTTTAGCTCCCGGGACCAATTCGATTTTACAGTCAGTATCACGATGGGGCAGCAAGGAATCACACTCAGTTTCTTCGAACACTTGCCATAAGTCCCGGTACGGTGAGGGAATTTCGGGGTTAACAGAAGGTTGGGACAGAGCGCGAGCGAGTCCCTCAGGTGGATGCAGCAAGTGTTTGGGGGGGATCAGGGCTCATGTGGTCTCTACAAGGAGGATTAGTAAACGTCAAAATGCATTGGGACCATTTCACTGACGGGTCATGATCCACAAGCCAAGATAGTCCCAATATTACAGGGTACTTAGAGATGGGGGCAATTATGAAGCTGCGGCGTTCCCAATGCCCTTACAATTGGTCAGGATTTTCGAGGTGCGTGATGGGACCACTGCCCATTGGACTGCTATCCATTTGGTCAAACCGAACAGTCTCCTTCAACAAAACGGGCTTCAGCCCAAGTGCTTCCACCAAACGGGGATGTATTAAACAGTGAGAGCAGCCAGTATCTACAAGGGCTTGGACCACTAGCTTCGGGCATCGGGCATCTGGTCAGAACAAGGGGTAGGACTATGGCTTCTCTCACCCGCTCTGGCTTATGAGGCTCCCAAGGGATTGGCTGTTCCACTCCATCAGTGTGGGGAGCCGCTGCATGGGTGCCCCCTTTCGGCTGCAGTTTGGTCAGCTTGGCTGGCTTGGCAACCGGGGTGGAAGTAGCTGGAGTGGGGGTGCGCTTGGCAGGACAAAACACAGCAATATGGCCCTCCCCGCCACAATACAGGCAAAGATTCAGATGACAGCGGCAGCCATTTTCTTCCGGCGAGATCTGGCACTTCGAAAGAGCAGGGCGTGTAGGCTTGGAACTTAGGGCACCCTCCCCTGACGTGACTGGGCAAGTGGGGATCATCCGGCTGGAGCCCCCAACGTGGCGGCTTCACGCATTCTAGCATCCGCAGCACCCGCGAGTACAATCCACTCCATCAGGGTCTGCGGGCTGCCCTGAACAAGAGCCCAGTTTAACAAGTCCGGGTGTAGGGCTTTCTTGAAAGTGAACACTTTCACAGGATCATCCCAATCCTGGATCTTACTGGCCATGGTACGGAAGTTTTCCACAAACTCAGCAAAAGGGGTTTTGCCCTGTCACATCTCCATGAGTTCCTGTTTAGCTTGCCCGCCCACAAATGGGCTCTCAAAGTGGCATCGTAGGGCCATCATAAAATCCTGGAAGTTGTGCAATTCTGCAGCTTGACGTTGAAACAGGTTCACGTACCAATTGGCTACAGGGCCATCTAGCATTGACCCCACCTCACAAACACGCTCAAAATCGTTCAGGTACTGCCGCCCATACTGCAACATGTGGGCATTGACCTGAACCAGGAAAGCTGGGAGCAAGTCCTGAGTCCCATCGAAACGAGCAGTCAGCCGGATCCTGGGCATGAATGGAGGGGGAGCCACCCCATATGGAGTTCGGCAACACTCCACCCAGAGCTCACCATCCTGGTGGTATGAACGGCAGCATCAGAGGCATCATCAGAGGTAACGGAGCAGGTGCAGATGGCGGCAGGGGGGCCCCTCTGGGGCCCAGCTGGAGAGGCAACTGGCCTGGTACTGGAATCGGAGCTGGGGCAGGTCCGGGTTGAACAGGCTGAGCTGGACCTGGTGCTGGCTCTGGAGCTGGGGCCGGGACCGGCACCAGTTGAGCAGGTTGAACTGGTACTGGTGCTGGGGCGGGTCCTGGTTGGGCAGGCTGGGATGGTACAGGTGCTGGAGCAGGACCTGGAGCTGGAACTGGGACCGGCTGGGCAGGCTGAGCGGGTACTGGCGCTGGGGTGGGTCCCGGTTGGACAGGCAGAGCTGGTGCTGGTGCTGGTGCAGGCTGAGCTGGTGCTGAAGCAGCTGGCGTTATGGCTACTCCAGCTCCGGGAGCAGTGGCTACTTGGTGAGCCTGGGCTCTGACACAGGGCCCGGCGGTACTCCTCGCACTCTGAATCCCAGGCCTCCTCTGACACTTGGGGCATCCGCCAGGCTTCGGCTTCCGATAAATCAGCCCCTTCCGACAGCCGGCCAGTCAACAACACATTTCCAGCCAAAAGTGCTGTAGCCCACGTCGCACTGCCAACACCTGAAGGCTGAGCTTCTCAGTAGTCCAGACCCGGACGACGACGCTCGGTAACTCCCTGTGAGCCGTCTGACGGGGCAGTCATGAACTGGTTGATGGAGTCTAAAAATCCTCCTGGGGTAGGGGCTTCTTCGCCTGCTGCACTTCCAAGCGGGATCCGAGGCCCCTCTGCTGGGTCAGAGGCTGAATCCGAGGTTCCTGTTAAGTCTTCAGGAATGGGGCGCCCATGGTCTGCAGCCGCAGATGCACCCCCTGGCTGGGTCTCCGAAGAGATCATACTGGCAAGAAAAGTCTTTGATGAAAGTTGCAAAAATAAAGGTGAAATTCCAGCAATGCATGGCAGCATGGAATTCAACCTAAGAGGAGTTCTGGCATAATGTCAGAATCCCAAAAACTGAAACAAACTCATGTAAAAGAACAGTAGTTTACTGAGTATTGAGGATGTTCTCTGGTCATGCCAGAACTGAGGTTTGCACGCACAAAACCCAGTAGTTAAAGCTGGTTGCACCCCCCATCCTGGGAAAGCACGCCCAAAAGGAACTGTGAAAGAGATAACGGTAGAGATGGCCAGGCACTGACCTTGAGCGGCACCTGGTACAGTATAACATCATACAGAAGACAGTTGAAAGTCAGTTAGAAATGCAGTTAACCCATTCCTCCACCCCCAGCATACAGAAAGCAGCAATAGCAAAACCCCCATAATAACAGGCCTCCTGACACACACACACACGCACGCATGCACAAGTGCTGAAGTAGCTGAGGAACTTTGCTGTTTGTACATGCTTTGAGGCAGCCTTTACTAGCGTTCCCTAAGCCATTGGTAGCTTGGGAGGCTGGATTTAGTTTGGGGTGATGGCACTGAAGAAGAACAAGTTTACATACACACAAACATGCATGTAAACCCAAGGCAGGGCTATGACAGGGGAGAGACTTGAGAGAGTGAATCCTCACCTGTAATTTGATGAGCTCGTGCATCTGTTTACCAGAGCTTAGAAGATTGTGAGAACCTGGCAGAGTGACTGCTGAAGTAGCAGAAGCTGGTCTGGCTCTGAGGATTGGGTCTTTGTAGAAAAACTGGTGACCATAAAAGGAGGAGAAGAAGAAGAAGTCTTTATTTTCAGTCAGTGACGAAATACAATACAATTCTCCAATGTAGCAACCATAAAAGGAGATGAAATTGCCCTGGCTCTTTCTTGTTGTACATGGCACTTTACCTTCGATTGGGAGAATGAGGTCTATGGTTGCCACGTTCACTGTATTTGGGGCTTCCATTTCCAGATGAAGAATTTTCATTTGTTCCTCCCACCCAGGAAAGATTAACTTGGGTTTTCAAGTTTTTGCTTGGTTCCTTCTAAAATTTAACCATCAGTAATACAACAGCTGTTTGCCTGCACTTTCTTTTTTGGGCAGTTGTGTATTTTCAGCAGCCTGTTTCCCAGCCACATTCTTAAACCTGTTAGGGCACATAAGTTACCTTAAGGGGGGGTCACTTTCCTCTGATCCCTACTTCTATTGCAGCCCTCCTCCCAACTTTGCCTCTTTGCTGTTTCTAAGGAGAAAAGAGGAAGGGAATCCCTGGGCTTTGATGGAAATCACTCCTTGAGAGAAAAGTGTGCTTGAGCCTTCAGAATATTCAGGACTACTTTTTTTGTTTAGCCTCATTTGAAAACTTTGGGCTATTTGTGCTGACCCAAACGAGGGGCCTCCCATAGCTAGGGGGATGGGTAAAAGGAGCTGGCGATCTCCAGAAAGGGGTCGGTTTCTGCTGTCCCCAGCTGCAGAATGGAGTCTTCCACAGTCGATCGTTTAGTTCTTTCAGGACCCTGGACAGCAATCCAGTTGTGCTGCTGTCCAATTCACCTCAAGGCTATCCTTTTTTGGCAGAATGTTCAATGAAATGGCTGTCCCATTTTGCCCTCTTAGGGCATTGTCAACTGTACAGTAGCAAGCAGTGACCCCAAAGTACTGCTAGTTACCCTGTTTCCCCAAAAATAAGACAGGGTCTTATATTAATTTTTGCTCCAAAAGATGCATTAGGACTTATTTTCAGGGGATGCTTTATTTTTTTCCATGATTTTGTGCCCCCACCCCCACCCCTGCATGACCAGATCAGCTGTGCCAGGGAATCTGTAACTAGGGCTTATTTTTGGAGTAGGGTTTATATTTCAAGCATCCTCCCAAAATCCTGAAAAATAATTCTAGGGCTTATTTTGGGGGCAGGTCTTATTTCCAGGGAAATAGTAGGTCTTGCAGTTTGCTTTCTGTAAACAAAAAGGCTCCTGGGGTATGAAATTACCCCATGAATATGTGTTTTCTTCTGTCAGGGTGAAAAATGGATTTGTTAGGGAAGCACTGACCCAGGGAAGCATTTTCAAGTTCTGCAGACCAATTCATCCCTTAGTGACTGACGACCCTTTCTAATAAACCTCAGATAGATGTTTATGGTGTGGAAAAATACATCAAGGTACAAAAACATTAGAAATTATTAATTTTAAGCATTTAAAGGAAGACATCTGAAAGTGTATAAAGTGTTTTAGTTGTCTCATATCTTGGGTTCAATGTATAGGGTTTTTTTTTTTAAAAAAAGTTTATTTGAAACAGCGTAACTTTTTAAAAGAACTACTGTGAGGTGTTCAGGATGCTAAAGAGAAGGGGTGGTCTCTACCAAAGAAACTTTCTGCCCTATGTCATAGCGCACTTTCAAGTTCTGGATGTTTTAGTAAACAAATACCTGCTGCCTCCAACATTTCTGTTTTTATTTCTTTCGTAAGACATATTGGAGTTTAACTTGGGCTAAAAATATACCCCATGAGCAAAATATGTTATTTTTTTAGAGAATATGTTCTTGTTAGAGAATTCCTTCCTTTCCCCCCTGTAATATCTATGCCAGGGTTCCCTGGACATGTGCAGAGAGCTCAAAAAGTAAAAACTAGGACATTTCTTGACTACACAAGAAATGTCATAGCGCACTTTCAAGTTCTGGATGTTTTAGTAAACAAATACCTGCTGCCTCCAACATTTCTGTTTTTATTTCTTTCGTAAGACATATTGGAGTTTAACTTGGGCTAAAAATATACCCCATGAGCAAAATATGTTATTTTTTTAGAGAATATGTTCTTGTTAGAGAATTCCTTCCTTTTCCCCCTGTAATATCTATGCCAGGGTTCCCTGGACATGTGCAGAGAGCTCAAAAAGTAAAAACTAGGACATTTCTTGACTACACAAAGTAACGAAAAGACAGGAGGCCAGTTCTGCTGTGGATTTCTAGATAAGCCACCAACTTGGAGCTAAGCATCGTGCATCATGCATGGTGTGTGTGTGTGTAGAGAGAGAGAATCAGCATGCAGTTATTACACCTTGACCATCTGTCAGCCCAAAGGGTGATCAGTTTCTCTAGCATACCATCCCAGGAATTCCACATTCTAAAGTCTTTTAAATTTTATCCCAAAATGACTGTGGATCACAAGGGGGAAAAATATTTTTTTGGGTGAAATCTTCCTTTGGCAGGAGTTGAGAACATTCACCCCTGAAGAAACCCTGAAACAGACGACCCAAAGAATCAAGACCGAAAGAATCAAACTCCGTGGCCCTGTTTCCCATGCTCACATGTCTGTTCCACAGGTGGGATGGGGGAACCCTGGTCCATTTCCCAAAGAGGGGAAATGCTCTGAATTAGCAAGAAGATATGTTTTTGCTTTCTGTATTCTGCATTTTCATCTATTTAGGTTTCCATCCAATATCTCGTGGGTGTGTTTGTGGCTGTGTGTTCAAAACAAAGCAAATAACCCTGTTACATTTTGTAGTTCTGACTTTTTGAGTGGCCTTTTGCTTATCTTCCCCATGAGCAGACACTTCAAGCAGAGACTCCAAGAGAGTCAGAGTGGGAGATTGAAGGTGGGAACCCTTCTCTCAACAAACTCAAGAAGGAGTAAAATACTGACCTTGGGCAATCTGTCTCCTAACTCCTAGAATTCTCCTAGCTGGTGGCAGGGAATTGACCAAAGGTGTATCTCTGATGTTCAAGTGTGGTGGGGTATATACAGAATGCCCAGATCTTAAAGCCAGAAATAATCCATACATTATCAATTCTAGAATGATGATAATAAAGTGAAGAAAATATCTTTTGAGATGGTGTAATTTATCTTCTGCTATGCTGTAATCTTCTACCAATCTGTAATTTCTTCACACACACCCTTTGGTAACTTTAACCACAATAAAAGATTAAGGGATGGAATGTCCCAACAATGAATCCTCCACCAATGTGGGGGCAAGACTCATGAAGTGGGCGGCATTCCGTCCCTTCCGTGGAGCAGCAGCATCTTGGCCTGGCAAAGGCCTTCCCCCTCCCCACCCACAACATCAAGCCCATGTCAAAGAAGCAGTTGCTCCATTGCCTGGAAAAGCCTTCCCACCTCCCCACCTCCCCACCCCCAACACCTCACCCAGGCCCATGGAGTAGTTGCTCTGTGGCCCAGCAAAGCCCTCTTGCCTCCCCCCACCCTCACCACCAAGACTGGGCTTGCAGAGCAGCTCCTCTGAGGCCTGGCAAAGCCTCCCTCCCTCTTCCCCATGCCAGCCAGCCCAATTCCACCCCTCACCACCCTTCCCCCACCTGAGGTCTCACCTTGTATCCCTCCACACCCAAGCCTCACTTTCCAACCCTCCCCACCCTAATACTCACCTTCCAAGCCTCTGCCTACCCCAACCTGGGATTCACCTTGCCACCCTTCCTCACCTTTCCTATCTCCCCCTACCTCAAGCCACTCCACTGTTATGGCCTTAACAGGGGTAAGGGTTTTATTGAAGAGAATCTCCACCAGCTGCTAAAAAGTGTAACAGCACACATATAGTTTTTAAAAGTAGCAAAGGGGAATTAACTCACATTGGCAGATCAGGAGAGGGGCCAAGAGGAGATCTTTTAGACTGTATAATACGGGGAAGGAATTCTGGCAATGAATATTCCACAGAGAAGCAAGAGTCCAAATTGAATTTAAATGTTTTATATAAATTTGTTCAAAAATACAAACACACAGTAAGACATAAGGGCACATACATTCAAGTTCCTAAGATATAAAAAGGTTTCAAAAGATAGATTGGATGATAGAAATGGAGGGGGGTTTTCAGGGTAATACGTTACCTAAATTCAGCTGAAGAAGATCTTGTAGAAGGCAAGGATTCAAATGACCAGCATCTGAATCCAGGCGAAGGACGATATCGTGTCTCAAACTGACCAGACCAAGGAAGGTACAGGCTAGTAAGGGGTGAACTAAACTTTTATACCCTTTTCCCCAGGTAAGGGCGAGAACAAGTGAGTTTTAAGTTTCATTTTTTCTAAATTCTCTGGAACTTCCCATGCTAGGCTTGGGGGTGCTGAGGTAATTAGTCAGCTCATCTACTGCTAACCCGGGACAAAGGGGCCAAAATTGCTTTATTAAGCTAAACGAGGAAATGCTGAAAGACTTCCATGCAGATTAACTCTTGAGAGTCACTGCCCAGGATATACAGATTTAGCTGAGACATTTAGATCAGGATAAGGTGAGTGATTTAGGAGAGTCATGACAAAGGGAAGGAAATGCAGAGAAGCAACCCTTTGTTGCTAGAAGAGATAGTGAAATTCAGCAACTGATGCTAATGTGGCTTTCCATATTCTTTGTCTTTAACAGTATCTTTGCCAGGTGAGGTAATCAAGCTCATGCCCACAAACAAAATGAGACCTCCAGGTTATGCTGGAGTAACTCACTATCTTAGCTTTTGTTAAAGTAGTTTTGACCTTTTGGCTGTGGTCAGGTGATCATGCGGCTACCTACACCCATAGGAGTGCTTTTGGCAACTGGCTTTTGCCAATATGATTTTAAAGCAGAAATATATATAAATAATATTCTGGGGGTCCTTTGGGTCGTTACACCTCTTTTCTCTCCCCCTATCCTCACCTTCACTCGTACCCCAAGCCACACCTGTTCAACCTCTCTCACTTCCAAGCCACAGACCGGAACCAGATTGGTGGCAAGCGATGCACTGGAAGCAAGCGGAGGGGGCGCTACAGCCTCTTCCACTCTTTGCATCTCCCTCGCAGTGGGCTTTGTTGCCAGTTTAATATATTTGTTTATTTGACATATCTAATTCTGAACCTACCATGCTATTAAAGCCATATCCTCTCATATTCTTCTCACTTCAGTGTCCTGTTTTTTTAAAAAATCCATCAAATGATGGGTGTGAGGAGCAAATGCAGAACCCCCTTTTCATCCCCCCCCCCCAAATTCAGCTGACTGGCTAACAATAGGACCCTTCCCGTTTCTCTGCCTGCATTTCTCCTTCCCTCAGCAATTTGTCAGCTATAATAAAAGCGAGACCTCTTTAGGTTTCCTGCATCAGGACGAGAAGTACACAGAAGTCCCATCTGGTTTTCCTCATATATTTTTCATGATGGTGAATGAAATGCATTTCCTGTAAATTATTCGCTACATTTTCTCTTTTTGGTTTGTTTTTGTTGCTTCTTGTCCATTAATGTTTCTTCTCATCCTCTCACATTCCAAGATACACAATTTACAGTCAGTGTTGCTCAAATTAATTTTTTCCCTAGAAGTGGTTCAGAAATAAGTTTTTTCTCTTCTATGACACCCTCCTTTTAAAGCATCCTGGAGAGGCCTGCTGCGTTCTTGCAACTGCATTAGCCCTTCTCTTAACAGTTAGTGGAACTTGAGATGTTTCTACCTCTTTAGACTTGTGACTGTCAGATCTGCTAAAGGTTTCTGGCTGACTTACAGTAACCAGCTTTGGTGTGTAAGATTGTCGTAATCTGACTTTTCATGTTGGCACCGCAAAACTGAACTGAGAGTTCCTTCAGGAGGGCTCCCCATTAGTTAGGTCTCACAACTTTAAGCCAATAAACGGACTCTGAAGTATTGATCAGTAGCATTTATTGAATAGGTATCAAAGCACCACACTTGGCAAAATCAATTCTGACAAAGCTGGCATTCACAGTCCCCTTTATTCCCTGTAGAGAACCCCCCTTTTGTTTTCCCAAGAATTTGTGAAAAACAGTCTTTGGAGCTAAGGCGTCCCAAAATTGGTGACAGATAGCAAGAGAAAGCCACCTGGCTTCCTGCCCTACGAGATAATGGATGTAACACAGTTCCCATGGGACAGGATTACTAGAGGAAGCCTAGTTGTCTACAAAGCATGTGAAGCCGTAAAGTAAAGGTCAAGGAAAAAATGCACAGATAGCAGTGGATACCTATAGCAGTTTGGTTACATATATCTTTCTAGCAGCAGCAATTTGTTATTTTAAGCAATTGCACAGTTCTCAATCACCTAGATAGCATCCCCCTGAAACCGTTCTCTTTCTGCATATGTTGAAGGTACTCTGTAAGCCATATCTGATCCCAGCAGATTGATCAAGATGTATTCTTATCAGGGGAAGGAACTATTCCTGTAAGAACAAATTTAGATGGCCCACTTGGTCTGTTTCCTTACATCCCCCCCCCTTTTAACATTGGGTTGTCTCAACTTAAACTAACAAATTCATCCAACTGTGCCAGTAACTGTCTCTTTCCACCAACATGGTGTAAGTAATTCATCTGCTGGCGTCACTGAATTGTCTTGGTGACTCTTCTTTCATACATTTCCTTCTCTTCAGCCTTCCTTTCTGTTTCCTGTTGTATTTCATGATGCTTTTCATCCCTTAATGTTTATTGCAGTTATTTTCTTTTCCATATTTTGTTCAGATATGTACCTTTTCTTGAAAATTTTCTAAATTCCACTGCATAGATTCCAAAATGCTAATTGTCTTTCATCTGATTATTTTTAGCTGTTCCATTCTTTGCTATCTTTGCAAATGTAGCTATTTGACCTAATTTACTTTCTGTTGATCGTTAAAGAGCCCCATTCCTCATCTCTCGTATTGTGTTGTTCAACTTCAGATTTTGTGGCCATCACATCACAAATCTCGGTAAATACCATGGCCCATTGGCGGGAGAGCCTGTGCTCAGAGGGCCACGGGTTCAATCTCCGGCAGCATCTCCTATTAAGGACCAGGCAGCAGCTGATGCCTGAGGGACCGTGCTGAGCTGTTGCCAGTCTCAGTGGCTGGTGCTGACCTTGACGGGCCAAAGCTCTGACTCATTAGAGCAGGGGTCTTCAAACTATGGCTCTCCAGATGTTCATGGGCTACAATTCCCATCAGCCCCTGCCAGCATGGCCAAGTGGTAGGACTCATGGGAATTGTAGTCTATGAACATCTGGAGGACCATAGTTTGAAGACCCCTGCATTAGAGGGTCGTGTGTGTCAGGACTATGCCTGTCAGTGCTTTGATGTCTTGCGGTGTGTGAATTACAAATGTTTCCCTGTTTCCCTTTTCCCTTCCTGGCAATCTCCTGGCATCAGCCCACCTTCAAAAGAGGTGTGAAAGGTTCCCAGGTTCTTTGAAGCTCTGTAGTGTAATTGTAGTAGAAACAGTAGTAGCCATTTGGTGTGGGCGAAACGGGGGGTGGTGGTGGTGGTGGTGGTGGTTAAAGGATATAGGTCCTGGATCTGAAGTAAAGTTACATTTTTCCTGTGGTTTTAAAAATATTTTATTTTATATCACTATAAACAGAATAGATAAAGAAAAAAAAACCCAGACCATATCACAACAATAGTTACAATTGCATCAAATGAAAAAGAAAGACAAATATACATGTAATACAGTAGACAATGATATAATAAGCTATAAAAATGATAATGTTGTGCCCTTAGGCTGTTCAATAACAATACTTCGCATTCAAACAATGTTTTGAAATTGAAAACAGCATCAGAATCGAGCAATTAGACTTCCATTGACAGAACTAAAGATTAAACACCAAAACAGCTCAGCTTCACTCCATTCCCTGCCCCCCCCACATTGCTTGATATCACCTTTTGGCACCAGCACTCAAAGGGGGAGCTGCACCTCTCCATTCTCATGGGAAGGTGAAGGCACAACCAGCACCAAAGAAAAACAGCCCATAGTTTATTTATTATATATTTTTTAGATTTTTACCTTGCCCTTCCCCGAGGCTCAGGGTGACAACAACATTTTAAAACAATCACAGTAAAATCCTAATAAATATATTAAAACAGTTAAATAATTGATTACTAAAATGACCTAAACTCCAGATGATGACTGACAAAAATCTAATAAACCCCCGCCCCCTGAGAGGCCAGAAAGTAGATGTTAGCCCAGTTGGCCATCAGGAAAAACCCAGTGAAATAGCTCCGTCTTACAGGCCCTGTGGAAACTGCTCAAATCCTGCAGGGCCCTGATCTCAATCAGGAACATATTCCACCAGGTAGGGGCCAGGACCGAGAAGGCCCTGGCCCTTGTCGAGGCCAGCCAGATAGCTTTTGGGTAGGGATTTCCAAGAGGTTCATCTCCGAAGAACGGAGAGGCATGCTTGGGCAGTATGGAGAGAGGTGGTCCCTAAGGTATGTGGGTCCAAGGCCGCTCATGGCCTTAAAAGTCAGAACCAATACCTTGAAGATACCCCGGTACTCAATAGGCAGCCAGTGAAGATGAAACAGGACAGGTGTTATATGGTCCCTACTTGAGGCTCCAACTAGGAGCCTCGTTGCCACATGCTGAACAAATTTCAACTTCCAGATTAGGTTCAAGGGCAGGCCAGCGTAGAGCGAGTTACAATAATCTAATCTGGAGGTGACCGTTGCATGGATCACCGTGGCCAGATCAGGACAGGAGAGATAGGGGGCCAGGTGTCGTGCCTGGCAAAGATGGTAAAACCCAGGTGTCCAGGATCACCCCCAGACTGGTCACTGACAAGGCCAGATGTAAGGCCTCGCCGTCCAGCACAGGCAGACCCAACGCTTTGAAGTGTAGAAGCCAGCAGGTGCCCAAATAGCAGATTCGCCCATGCCGAAAACTGAAACTAAAACGCAGCAAGACACGGCAGTCCCAGACAGAGGATCCCACAACCCACATCCCAGTTGGGAGACATGACAGGATTGGGCCAGAACAGGGCCCAGATCATAAAAACAATAACCAGTGATATCATAATGATAAATCTTAGCATCATAATAAATCGTAGCATAAATCGTAAGATACCCTACGCTCAGTGGTGGGATTCAAAAATTTTAACAACAGGTTCCGATGGTGGTGGGGCCAACGGGACCAGGAGGGGAGTGACACGGTGGGGGCGTGGCCTGGGCGTTCTGGGGGCGGGGCATTCCAGAGCAGGGTGGGCAGTGCTGCGGCAGGGGCGCAGGGTCTGCGCGCCCCAGGTGCAGTTCCCCCTCACTCCGCCTCTGGATTTTTCTGTACCTCCCCTCCAGTACTGTTGTTGGTACTTTCACCAGTTTTCAAGCCCAGTGCCCTCCCTCATGAGGCAGAACTTAGCCTCTACAAAACTGAAAGTAGAAGGTCATATTTTCTTTTAACAGAGATGTATTTAGGGAAAATGGAACCCGGGGACAAAATCTGAGTTTTGCGTCCCCACCCCCATGGGTGGCTGCCCTCTCCCACCATGACAAAACAATGATTTTTTTTTTGCCCCAGGTCATATCAAAGTCACAATCACATTATAGAACATGCCCCAACTCACAAATCTGAACACAGCAATGGGGCTGTGCCACACAGAAGAAATAAAATTTGTTGACAACATTTTCAAAATGCTTTCAAAATGTTTTATTACTGCCGTGAATACGTTTTATGGAATTATATCCAACACTCCCTCTAATTGCCTCCCCAACATTGGAAACACAGCCCAGAGCCAGGGAGGGAGGGAGGACAGGGACAAATCTCAAGTCATGTTTTTCACAGGAGTTGCACACATTGAATTTTAATACTGACAATGCTCTTAGTCTTAACTTTCCCAGTCCCAGGCTCTAACTGCTTTTCCTAGTTCCCACCTTAACTCTGCCCATCAACTGATACTCTTCAAGGCATAAATTCTCATCACACACATTGCGTAAAAACACGCATTCTTTGTGGTCCGTTGCAAAGACTATCAAGACAATCTTGCTTGGCATACAATCAAGGAACAAGCAGAAACATGAACGCGAAGATAGCCAAAACACTAAATTTTTTCAAAGAGCTTATAGAGGTGATATGCAGTGCAAGCTTTTGGTTAGGATCTGGGATACCCAAAGTAGCTTACGACATTATCCCCTTCTGACAGTGCCTGGTCCAGTTTCCATCAGAGTGGGAATTCACACTTGGGTCTCCCAGATCCTAAGGACTTCTTCATACTGGCTTTCCTGGTAGTAATGCTCTACGCAATTCCAGTCTACTTTATTTAATGCATTTATTTTATACAGTTTACATGCCACCCTTCGCCTCCCAGGCTCAGGGAGTTCCAGTGTATAATAAACAATAAAATCATCACATTAAATACTATTTAAAACACAGATGAACTAAAAACATCCATCTTAAATTCATTAAAAGTCTAAACTTAATACATTTTGGCTTATCACTGTAACAGAATAATTCCTTCTCAACTGGGTCAAAGGTGGACCCTGTTTTTAATATTAAAGGTAATGCAGCCTGCATTTGGCTGCTCTGTGCTATAATATTCAAGTGTGCAGGAACAGCTGGGTACAGGTCTGTTACAACCCCACCCCCAGCAAAACATTTCCCAAACTGTACCTCGCAGCAACGGTAACAGGATGGTAACAGGAGAAAAATAAATCTCTCTACAACACATAGTTCTCTGCTCTTCTATTTAAGATGGGACTCTTGTACCAGCCTTAGGGAAAATAGACTGTTATGGTCATGCTAGGGAAGAACATGTTGTTTATATATATTTCTTTCCATTGTGCACAAATAGCAAAGCTCAAGTTCACTGGCATTCATTTGCAAAGAACTTCAGCTAAATTGTCGAAGACTTCTCATGGTCCGATATTCTAACTGGTTGTTGTGGGTTTTCTTGAACTGTGTGGACCGTGGGTCTAGTAGATCCTTGTTCCTAAAGTTTTGTGTGCATCTGTGGAAGCTGGCATCTTCGAAGTGTATCCCATAGGAGAAGTGGTGCTGGTGATACACCTCTGAAGATGCCAGCTGCAGATGCAGTAGTGAACACGCTTAGGAACAAGGATCTACCAGACCACGGCCAAAACAGCCTGGAAAACCACAACAACCAATCTATTTATAATTCATGAACAGGAAAGGGCTTTCGCCCTTTGCATAACTCCCATAACTTCCCCTCATATATTCATAATTAAATGATTAGATATGAAGTTTAATTATATTTAAGTTTTATTTTAAGATATGAAGTTTAATTATATTTCTTTTAACAACTCTCATTTATAAAGGACAAGAAGCATGGCTAACAAAAATTAAACTTCCACATAGGGCTAAAATATTAGAATATAAACAGTAGGTAATAAATAATACCCTCAATGTATTATATTTGTATCCCTTTTGTTTTGAAATCAGCATCTGGGCATGCTATGCAGAAACTTCCCTTCCCAGTGCAGAAATAAAATGGTGTCCTTCCCCAAACTTTTAAAAAAAAAATAAAGAAATGTCTTGCTTTAGCATAATACAGTAGTAATTCCACCCATCTGCAGATTAATAGCAACAACTCCAGTCTCTCAATACATACTTTTTAGGAATGAGACTTCTGAGATCGTTTTAGAACTCTTGGTTACCTCCCCTTTAATTCTATTAACATTAAAAAAAGGAAAGGGGTGTGTGTGTGTGCACTGAGATCTCCTTCCAGAACTTCCAACAAGTGATGGCTTTCTATTAAAAAACGTAAGGTAATAGACAGAGTGTTGCTTTGCAAAAAATCTGGGAGAAAAGAAAATGTCTCCCCACTTCGGCCTCTCTCTGCGCCCACTTCCCCAAACAGGTTGTTTGTGAAATCCTGGAACACGGATTTCCTGCATTGTTGTTCCCAAATGGAAGACCTGATGTTAGAGATCTGTGATCCCTCTCCAGGTTTTGCCCTCCACCTTTGAAAAAAATCTGGAGAGGGACAAATTCACAAACTGAAAGTAAACTGGAGGTTGCAATGCATAGAAAGTCAGAAAAAGGACTTCTGTGACTGCAGCATCTTTTGGAACTAAGGATGAGTGGGGGAAAAGGCTGAGGAGAGGGAAAAGGCTTACTTAAGGCTATAAGTAAAACTTAACCTCTAACTCCCTCCTCCCTGCACCCTCACACACACACACACACCAGCTCAAGCAAAGTGTGTGCCCTATGGGATCCAAGGCTCTGCCCTGCCTTGGCTGTGCATGAGCAAGGCAAGCAGAGCCCCAGCCCCTGATGTGGGTGGGTGGGGTGCTTCCTTCTAGGTGGCTGCTTGGACTCAGAGGCCACTGTGCCCATCCATCCTCCACCTCCTCCCTCTGTGCACGGGTCCTCTGGCGCTGCTCTGCTTACCTCCTTCAGCAGTTTCCCAGCCTGCTCCCTCTGCCTGCCTCTCCTCCTTAACCCTGTGTACCTTGGACTCCTCTCTCCCCCTGGCAGCCAGCTGCTTCTCCCCTCTGCTTTGCTCATGGGGCTAGGGCTGTGGGCGGGGGAGGGACCTGGAGGCATGAAGAGAGACAGCTCAAGTGGCGGAAAGAGACTTAAGTTAGGGGATCGTCTGCAAATTCCTCATCTCAAGTTCTGGAAACGAAAGTAAGTGTGTGAGAGGGTGGGGTGGGCATCTAGAGGGTGCCATGGAGGGCAGGGGGGTGCCATGGAGGGCAGGGGGCCCCTGGGGATGATTTTGCATCCCCCACTTGATGAGTTTTGTTGCACCCAGAGACAGAGATTGCCCCCTTGTCCCTTATGGAGTTAATCATTAACAACGGTTCTGCGAACTGAGAAAATTTTAACAACCGGTTCTACCGAACCGTCTGGAACCGGCTGAATCCCACCTCTGCCTACGCTCAATATTGATGTTACACAATGTTATAAGATGAACTGTGATGAAATAGAATAGATTAAAAGGCTTGCAGTGGTGATTACTATTATGAATTTCTAAAAATACTTCCTAAATATTGAATTTTTAAAAATTGAATTTTAAAACACTTTTTCAATACAATATATCAAGTTATAATTAATAATTCATATGTATCATTTCAACAACCTCCTCCTTTGCATTCCATATTTTAAAGAATAATATGAGTAATATGTTTTCCATTCATTTCAAACTTCTTCAATTGGTCTTCCATTCACATAGCTTGTTAATTTTGCCTTTACTGCATATTCAACTAGTTTACTTTCCCAGTTCTCCCAGCACTGAACATTCTTATGCTTTTTATTTTGCTGCAAATGTAACTCTGGATGCCATTATCTAAACAATTGTTCCATAATTTGTGGAATTTTTTTGGCAGAATGTCCGAAAGCATACTCTTAGCTTACATAGTAAATTTCCCTCCCTGGATATTGGCATGTATTTATTTCCTGTTTTGGGGTCTTTTCGCATATCCACCACATATGATAAAAGTGCTATTTATTTCTGTTCATTTCCAACACTTATAGTTCTTGTCCTTCTTCTCACCATCTGTAAAACATCTTTTACCAATTTTCTCTCAATGTTTTGTCTAACTGTACATTTTGTAGTTCCTTCCAGATATCCCCAAATCCTTCATGTTTGATGTCCAACCTAAGTAATTTTCTGTTGTGTCACCAGTTCTCTTTCACAACAGATCCAATTTTTCAGTTTTGGAAATCTCTGTATCAAAGTCTTGATCTAACAACCACTCCTATCCAACGTCTCTTTAAAATACAACCCAGCTGTCTCTTTAAAAAGTGGTCATATAAAAGATAAAAAGAGCTGTAATGGACTGTAATGTAATTCACTGAAGGAAAGGGGGGAATCTTCAAATAGTCCCGGTATTGTTTTGGGCCATGAATACAGAAATTAACATCAAATATGGAATTACCTGATCCTGTTTTCCAGTTTTAAGTTCAGTCTGCCCTGACCTATATGGGCTAGGCTAGTCCTGTCTGGTCAGATCTAGAAGCTAAGCAGGGTCAGCCCTGGTTAGTACTTGGGTTAAAGACCACCAAGGAAGTCCAAGATTGCTATGCAGTATCAGGCAATGGGAAATCAGCTGTTTCTCTCTTCCCTTGAAAACCCAGTATGTCAGCTGCAACTTGACAGCCCTTTATACACTCTCACTCTCTGTCTGTCTGTCTGTCTGTCTATCTCTATCTCTTTCTCTTTCTCACTCAAACTCTGTCTACATAAATACTGAACAAATCTTTGCAGTGGTTTCTGCTGTAGGTGAGAGATTTGCAGGGTTGAATGCAGAGGCAGAGCGAGGGAAAACTGTGCCTGGGGCATGTGGTGCTCCCTGCCCTGGAACGCCCCCTCCACAGCCCAGCCACACCTCCCCGCGGCTCTGCCCAGGACGTTGCACCCCCCTCCCCGCTCTGTTGGCGCTGTGCCACTGGTTGAATGGTCCCTATCTCCCTGTACACTGAAAATTAGCTGTTAGGTTTCTAACTGACTTCTTACTCTCAAGCTAATTTCTACTATGTTCCCTGCTCATCCTTTCCCATAGCCAGAGCAATCTGGTTCCCTTGTTTAGGCAGAGCAGGGAAATTTTGAAAGCTCGGGGAAAATTGAGGGTGGGGTTGAAATGTGGGGAAAAATTGAAATATATGCAGTACTTTTTGAACAAACCTAAACTTATTTTACTGATTAAACACACAATTCATAATTTATAACTTAGGCCCCTTCCGCACAGCAAGTGTATAATGGGTTGCAGTTGTGATAAAGGAATCCATTTCCCTGTTTTCCTACTCACATGCATTCACATGCAGGCAGCAATTGGAGCCCGCAAAAACAATCCGGGTTGCTGTCGCCCCTTTGCAAGGAGATGCATCTCATTTTTAAAAAATTACTTCCCACATATTCATAGCTACGCATTGTGCACAGATGAACCCCCCCCCCGCCATGCTGATGTCCCACAATATAACCAGCTGTACCTGCGTAGCTACGCAAATGCAACCTTTTCCAAAATTCCCGTATTTTCCATTGAATAAATTGACAACAGATGGTGGCATGGTGTACACTTGGGGTAAGTGAAATATTTTGTAACAAAAGTTTTTCTCACTTTAAGAGAGAAATATTTTATTGGAGGCCTTTTTTTTTCATTGCTTCACAAAATATCCCAGTTTTTCCAATGGAAATATTGGAAATGTCCTCAAATATTTTCATGCTATATATTTAGAATGTGAAAAAAAAAACCTTTGGTTTAAGAAGCACTGTAATCTTTCTAAAAGAGAAGACATTTTGTCGAAATTTCTAATTTTTCTATTGGAATTGTTGGGGAAATGCCTTTGGGCCTTGCCACCTCTGCTCTAGATGGGAATTGTTCCGGAGTATCCAGTGTTCCTTTTAAACAGCCTATAAACCAACTGCTGCTTTTAGATTGCAAATAAAACTGCTGCATAGATCTCCTTAATGCTGGCTTTTTAGAATCATGCAACAACTGATCAACATTGTTTTCTATTAATCACAACTGTTTCCTTCATATCGAGTCTAGGAAATGTATATGTTTTAACACTGATAAAATATCCTTTGGTTAGTATGATAGAAAGGAAATATCATCGTAGACCAAACAAGGTGGAGCTGAGAAATAATCTATTTATAGGAGTACATTAAGACCAATTTAGAATGGGTTGATTAGATAAAGCCATTTTCATCCACGCAAAAGCCTCCACCCTTTTCTTATTTCATTGAATCAGCAGCAATGAACTCCTACAGACACAATAAAAATATACTCCATCAGCTCTTGTTTAAGCTGCTTCTGCTCTTTGCTTCAATGTCCAGATTTGGGGTTGGTTTTAAATTGCTTCTATTATGTAGCTTATCACTCTGTTTGTCCTGCCTGGGTGAAACAGAGAAGGCTAGAAGAGGGACATTGCTTCTTGTACAAGAGAAAAGCAGAACTCATCATTTGTGGCTTGTAGGTAGACAATCAGCATTCGTTGAAGAGGCCGTTCTTCCTTCTGAATGCATCATTTGGGCAAAGAGAAATCTGGATATATCCATATAGTGGCCGCTTCTGTGTTAACTGACATCAGCCAAACACCTGGATACTGCAATGTTATACAGAGATGGGGGCCATGGGACAGAAACAAAGTCCCACCTGTTTTGTTCCAGTCCATGATGCTGCCCCTTTGGCTCAAAATGCATGGTGAGAATTATGGCTCAGAATGATGGGAGATAAACGTCCGATGGGGAAAGCTCTGGAGAAATAAGGCCTTCTCCTTCGCCCCTTCAGGCTTCCCATTGACTCGTGTGATCCTGGCAGCAAAGAAACCTTGCCTGCAGGTTCTCTGCAAGGACCTTCTTCCCTCCTCTTCATGCCTCGGATGCTTCAGAGACTTTGGTGGATTCTGCACAGCATATTTATAATGAGTTGCAATAGTTATAAATGAATTGGTTTTCAAATTTATAAGAAGGGAAAATGAGTTCATCTATGTATATATATAAAAAACTAGCAGTGTGTTTGTCTCTGATGGTCTCCCCCAGAAGCTGCTGGACGGATCGCCCCCAAATTTTCACAGGATGTCCCTCCCTGTTGCGGGCAGGTACTCGGACCTTCAAATCACTGAAAGTCCATACCTGAGCCAAGTAAAACGTCTTTTTCCTGGAGCACCAGGCCATGAAGCGCAGGGTCTTCGTGTTTAATCTGTCCACCCTTTAGGAATGTTCAAAGTAGCCTGTCTGTCTGTGCAGTCTGAGGGCTTAGTGGATGTTCAAGCATGCAGATGGGCAGGAGATGATGCAGTGAAAACAGTAAATAGGTAACCACTATTGTTAGGTAATACAAGTGGAAGTGAAACACATACACACTTATTGCCGCAGGTGAGAAGTCAGGGTGGGGTTCCCCCCCTCACACGCTAGGTGTAACTTCTCTTCTACTCTCTGTGCCCCACCCCCTGCTACCACACCACACACATCCACTTCATCCTCACACACCTCACTCTGCCCTCCCTCACATCCAACCACCACTTGCCCACTTCCTCACCCATATTCGCCACAGCTCTCTTTTACTAAAAGCTGCAAGCTGGAGTTTGCCTTTTTCTTCTTAAGAAAAAATCCATGGGGTGGGGGCAAACCCACACTACCTGCTCTGCTTCTTTTGCATGCATGGCTCCCTTAAGTTAAACCCAGGGAGCTGGCCTCCTCGATCTGAGCTCTCACCCCCCCTGCCTCTGCTGCCTGACTGGGATAGCCTCCTGTTCCCAGTTCTAGCTCTCTGTTTTCCCTAAGCCAGGGACTAAAGTGCGTGCGGTCAACCAGCCCTCCTCATGGGATAGCTGTGGATCTCGTGACTCTGGAATGCAGTCCTGTTGTGGAATGGGAAGGGTTACCTTATACTAAAAAAACAAGACAGCACCATATAACAATGTGAATTGAAAAGGGGAAAAGGGATTCCATTTGACCACCCCAAAAGGCTATGCTGGGGATCATTGGACCTGCATGGACATCTGTGTGGGTTGCGGACTGTGATGAGAAGGACAATTGCCACAGCAATGCGTGGCTGGGCCCGCTAGTTTATAATAATTGCAACTTGTTATAGATTTGGGAATTTATTTTGCCCAAGCTGCCTTGTGTAGCATAGACCCTGAGCATCTTGGAAACCTTTGCTCCCGTTGGACCACTGTCTCCCACTGTCTCTGGCCACTGAGATGGTCCCATTGCAAAGCTAAAGACATGTGGAGACCAGCACATCCTCTTTGTGGCTGCCACCACCAGCAGCAAACCACTGAAGCCTAGCCCATGTTGTTATGGTGAGCACTCAGACAGCTGGGGTGCTGTGTGGTTTCCGGTCTGCATGGCCGTGTTCTAACAGCATTCTCTCCTGATGTTTCGCCTGCATCTGTGACTGGCATCTTCAGAGGATCAGCTCGGACAGCTATTTGTAAGAAAGAGCCCCTTCCCGTTACATTTCAGAGTCTCTGCTGGTGGCTCATAGCCTTTCTGATCAGTTGCCTGGCCAGGGTCTGGTGGGCCTGACTGCTTCCCATTATAGAATACAAACTCACCAACTTTTGTCTTGGGGCTGTCCCTTCAGTAGCTCCACCACCCCACCTGAATGGCAGAGAGCTGGCCCCCTGAATTCATCCAGACTTCAGCACTATGGAGATCAGTTCCTTTAGTCTCTGTTCTAGTGCTTGAAGCAGTTTTCCTGATCTTTGGTGTGCCTGTTGAGGGTCACAATTTGTCACTGCCGGGCATGCTGGCTGTGATCTCCCTGCCAAAGATTGGCCTTGTTAGTCTCCATCTGTGGAAGGTAGGTGGGTCACAGCCAGCAAGAGGATTAGCCCTCAATACAGGATCTCCACGGCAGTTCGTCATGCCACGTGTGAGCCAGCGTGGTATAGAGGTTAAGAGCAGGTGCACTTTAACCTGGAGAACAGGGTTTGATTTCCCCCCTCTGCCACTTGAGCTGTGGAGGCTTATCTGGTGAACCAGATTAGCTTGTGCAGTCCAATACATGTCAGCTGGGTGACCTTGGGCTAGTCAGAGTTCTTTGGAGCTCTCTCAGCCCCACCCATCTCACAGGGTGTTTGTTGGGGGAAGGGAAAGGAGATTGTAAGCCCCTTTGAGCCTCCTACAGGACGGAAAGGGAGGGTGTAAATCCAAACTCCAAATCCAAACTCTAGCCACAAAAGTAAAACTTTTACTCGAAGGCCTAATAAATATGTTTTTTTAAAGGAACAGTGATGGCTTAAAAATGATTTTATATATATAATCTCCTTTATATATAATCTCCTTTATAATCTCCTTTATATGTATAATCTCCTTTTATTGTGTTTATTAATCCTGTGCCTTCTTACAACTTATTTTTCATGCTTTTAAGCTCATTTTAGATGTTGTTGTTCTGCCACTTTATCTGCCACTATATTGCAGTTTTAGCTCCTTTTTTACTACTATCAAGTGTGGCAACCTCAAGTATGTTTTTTTTAATGGAGACGCGGGCGATAAATATTTAAATGCACTATTTCTCTGCGAGTATATGTACTGTTTAAAAATATTTCAAATAGTTTTATCTAAGACTTTGTAGATATGCAGTTGCACCTTTATCTAAGACTTTGCAGTTGCACCTTACAGACCAGCAAGATTTCTGGGTATCAGCTTTTGAGGATCAAAATTCCCTTCATCACATAGCTTTGACTTCCAAAAACTTGTCCTCCCTCAAAAAAAAAATCTTCTTGGTTTCCATGGTGCTCCTGAACTAGAATTGGAATGTTATTCTGCAAACCAACGTGGCTACCTTTTGAAATTCTCTAATAATTGTACACCTTTGGGGAATTAGTTTAGATTCCCATTCTCACCGAGGTAGGGAGGGGCATCTTCTGAGTTTGGGTTATTCGTTCCCTAAACATTAGGAGAAAGAACATGACTGTCAGGGCTGTTCAACAGTGGAATGCACTACCTTGGAGTGTGGTGGAGTCTCCTCCTTTGGAGGTTTCTAAACAGAGGCCGGGTGGCCACCTGCCAGGAGTGCTTTGACTGTGTGTCAGGAGTGCTTTGACTGTGGGACTTGATAGCCCATGGGGTCTTTTCCAACTCTATGACTGTATTATTCTAACCCATACTCTGAAGATGTCCTCCTTACCTCAGAGGAGAAGGAACCTTCACGGTGAGTATCCAAGGTTCCGCTCTTTGTGACTAGTTCTTAATATTGGATCTGGGATGTCCTTGAAGGAAAGGAATAATGTGAGCTGGAGACTGGTGGACACGGATGACTGTCTTGCGGCAGAGCCAAAGCACACAGCACAGAAAGCAAAATGCTTCTGTGGCCCAGCATCACCGTAGCCACGGTGGGGCAAAAGAGGGCAGTGCCTCATCCATCATTTGTCATGCACCTCCAGTCAGCAACTAAGGGTTGGTGTGAAATCTCTCACAAACCTTTCAAGTGTAAATTCTCTATGTAAAGGGGAAAATGAAGGAGTTGAGGAAAAAAGGTGAACAGAATGAATAGTGAGCACAGCACAAGAGTCCTGATTTTAAAAGCCTACAAGCAGTGAAGTAAAATTATGTTGGGGGGAGAGAGAGAGATTAAGTAGGGATAAAAAGCACGTTGCACCAGACTCTGAACAAAGCAAAGAAAAAGACAGAGGGGAATGTCAGTGTTCCAAACTAGTCCTGAAGAACTCTCATTGCTTGGGAAATTATTTTTGACAGGACAGGAGACAAATAATAAGGCATTTAGACCCAGAGGTAAGTGAGCACAAATCTTTTGCTAATTTATGTGACCCCTCAGGAATCATATTCACATGGGAAGGTTGTAGTTCTTCAATATTGGGAGTCTCAATTGGCATCAGTTTAATACCAGTAGGTTAATCCTGTAAGCAAATGGACAGGTTCCTAACTATAACCTGTGAGGCCAGAACCCATGTCCGGCCTGCGCAGCTGTCTTGAGAAAAGATAGGTTAGAAACAAACTCCCCAAAAAGCATCAGACATCTGACATCAGAAACAAACAGAACGTTTTACTGAACAGAATATAGATCTCTGACAGAAGGTGACCCCTCTGGGTGCTCTCGAAAGAGAGACACGCCCACCATAGGAAAGACCTTAGTCTCTATAGATACAAAGAATACATACGCTTGAATCTGCTTGAACCCAGCACCAAGTTATAAGTGTATATGTCTTCTGTCACATTGGCCCTTATTGACATCTTAAAAATGTCTTAAAGATATTTATCTTTGCTTGCCTGCATAATCACTGACAAGCTTCTAACATGCTGTTTGACCATCTGCTAACATGCAGTCCTGCTGGTCTCTATACAGAAACCCCATTTTGATTCTTAGAAATCTTTGGTTCATACAAACTTAATATTCCTTAATCAAATACAATTTGTAGACATTCTGGTCCATTCCCACAAACCCAACAATATAAAGCATAGAACTACAGCAGAGATGTAGAGTTTTTAGAAACGTAAATTAATTTGTTCTCCAGAAAATTACAATCTCAGCTTTTTCTCCAAAACAAAATAAGAATGCTGAGTGCTTAGCTTCTGATAGTTTGATAGGTGTTCTTGGTTTGAAAACTCTTGTTTTGAGTGACTGAGCTTTCTGTTTCCTTTGCAGAAAATTTATGGAGAGAAGAGGGTTGTATTTGCAGTCTCAGGTGTCAATAACTGGAAGAAAGGCTCCCACACCTCTTTAATTCTGCAAACTATGTAATCCAGTTGTTTGGGAGAGCATTTGTACAATGCTAAGAGAGAACAGACTACAGTCTATGCCACAGTGTATGCTTTTCCATTGTGATCTTGTAGCATTGTTTTCAATTTTTCTGATTCCATTTTCTGCACTGCTTGGCATAGCATGTCTGGTACTTCCTTGCACTTCTTGAATTTTTGTAACCCTAGTCCCGTTGCACTGCTTTAGAGATCTCTCATGCTACCCTGTTTCCCCAAATATAAGACATCCTCTGAAAATAAGACGTAGTAGAGGCTTTGCTGAAGTGCGAAATATAAGGCAATCCCCTGAAAGTAAGACGTAGCAAAGTTTTTATTTTTGGAAGCATGCCTGATGAACCGAACACAGAAAAATAAGACATCCCCTGAAAATAAGACATAGCACATCTTTGGGAGCAAAAATTAATATAAGACACTCTTATTTTCAGGGAAACACGATATTTGATTACATCTCTTTGTACCATGTAATCCACTTTGAGTCTCAAGTAGAAATTGGTCTATAAATATAATATAAATAGTAATGGATGCTGCCCATATGCTCATTGGCCTCCCCGCCCGATAAAACTTTTCTTACTATGGACCTGCCCAGGATGGTTCTTCTGTTGCTGTTTGGTCCAGCGGCATCTGTGTTTGACATTCTGCTCACATCTTGCGACTGCCAGTACAGTTGCCTGAAGCAGGAGGCCAGGGGAGCCGGATAAATCGAGCACTTAAATCAATTCTTCTCTGGCTCCATGGCAGATTTAACGAGCATCCTGGAACAAATGCCGTGAAATAATATACTGTCAAACCTGACGCAGCAGAACGGCTCTGCTTCCAATGGCACCGTGGCAATTACCATCAGCCTCCTGCTGGCCTCTTCCTAATGAGAGATGATCCTACAAAAGAGAGAACTTGGGGAAGCATCACAGTGACAAGAACGTGGTTTCTAGAACAAACACTTAGAAAAAAAATTCCCTGGAAAGAGCCGGAGGAATGCTGATTGTCATTCGTCTCAAACCCAAAACAAATAACCGCCTCTCTCCACTGCTTGTGACTGCCCAGAAAAGCCATCTTGAAACTGGATGCAACCGTTTTGGAACACTCCGATAGAACTCTGTGATGTGACTGCATTTGGAATACCCTGTGAAGTTCAGATAAGCACTCTGCAGAAGATATGGTAGAGCTGGGAAAAGGTGTGAGGAGGGGCAGGCTGGCTTCTTCCCCCCACCCTCTTTTTATTCTTCCCCTTTGCACGGTTCAGCCATTTTGGATAGTTTTTCGTGCCCTTTGCAGTGTGCTAATTTTGCAAACCTGACTCGTCACCCCTCGGGAGACCCACGCCTTGGCCAGTATTGCTGCATCTGCCGTGTGCCGGGGCAAGTGCTGGTTTGGCTGGCCCTTTAGCAGGGAGTGAGAAAGGGCGCTGTTCTTCTCCTGAGAACTCACAGGAGGGGATGGATGGTCCTCTCCTCAGAAAACAGGACAGAGGTGGCGGCCCCAAAGAGCATAGCCAGAGGGAGAAGTTTTCAGCACATAGAAGAACACCATCTCTTCCCACAAGTCCCTTCGTGCCAACTGTAGTGTTCAGGCAGCTGTCGGTGGTTAGCCCACTGCTCAGAGTAGCTCACCAGAACCCAGGCCTTTTCCATCGTGGTTCTGGCTCTGTGGGACGAACTCTAATCTGGAGAGGTGAGGAGGGGGGCTTCTGGGAGATATTCTGGAGGCACTACAAGGCCTGGCTGTTTTTCAGGCCCTTTTGTGGGGCCGGCATCTTCTAAGGGGTACTTGCTAAGTTGCCTTTGGTTTTAGTTGGGGATATTATAATTGTCATTGTAAGTCACTTTGAACCACAAGGAAAGGCACAATCTAAAAATTTTAAATCAATGAATCTGGGTTTTTTTGGGGGGGGGGGCTTAAGTGTGATGGTGGTGAGGACAAAAGGCTCGTCCAGACGTAGTCCCATTCCCTTCTCGACCTTACCCTTCTTAGGCAAGGACCTGCCCCCTGGCTTTGTTTCCCCCCGCTCCGGGAGCCCCCTTGGCCCTCTCCCTTTCACGGGGCAGACAGTGGCAAGGTGGCCCTCCTCCCCCAGGACAGGCAGAGTCCCAGCCATCTGCGCCTCGCATACTGGGACTCCTCAGACCCCAGGTCCCACTCAGCAATGGGATGAGGCTTCACTGAGGTGCCACCCCATCTAGCCGGAGCAGGAGGGGAGCGTCTTCTGGGACTGGACTGGCATTGGTAGCTCTGTGCCTTGATCAAGCAGATCTCGGTTTCTCCAGCTCTCCGATACCATCCCGCCAGCGTTGGGGGGTCAGCACCCATCGTGCCCCACTGTGCGATCTCAGGATCCAGTGCCTCCTTGTAGAAATGGACCAGCACCGGCTCGGGCCAGTCCCGGATCTGGCCAGCCAACTGACAAAACTCCGACGTGAAGTCCGCTACCAAGCGCATGCCCTGTCGGAGGTTCTGCAGCTTCCGCTTTGCCCTCTCTTCCTGAAAGGGGCCCTCGAACCGCCGGCACAGGGCTGACATGAAGCGAGGGAACGCCATGAGCTCAGGCATCCATCCCTCGTAGAGTCCCACATACCAGGCCGCCGCTTCCCCTTCCAGAAGGGCCCTGACCTTGTGGATCTGCTCGATGTCATCACTGTACGACTCGCTGTAGCGTTGCATGTGCTCCTCCACCTGTACTAGGAAATAGGGGAGGGATTCAACTTTGCCATCGAACCAGACCGTCAGATCCCGTTGTCGCAGTTGCTTGCCCCTCGGCGGAGCAGTCTGCTGGGAGGTTCTCGAGGGTGGCGGCTGTGTAGGTGTTGAGCCCGCTGGCTGCCCTGAGTTCCCCGAGTCCAGTACTCCCTGCTGCTGTGCCCGCAGGCGCTCCACTTCCCGGCGGACTTCTAGTTCCTCCTCCGCCTGGGCCATGTCCCTTGCCCACACAGCTCCATGTCCCGAGAGAGCCTCTCAACCAGCCAACGTAGCTTCTTTCGTTCCTCGTGCCAGCCCTCCGCCGCGCAAGGCGCTTGCCCATAGTCATCCCAGGCCATCTCGTCCTCTGGGTCGTGCAAAAACCAGGATGACTCCCTCCGCCCCAGCTGCTGGTGCCACACTCAGCCAGGTGCGTGAATGGGTGCGGTTAGCCGATAAGGTGAGTCGTGCATGCTTCCGAATCAGCGCACGGTGTCAGGCAGTAGGCAGGTGGTCACCCTGCCGCCGACCTCTGAGGCCATCGTTACTCCCTCCATTGGGGGCGCGTGGCCTCTATGGAGCCACCAGTGTCCTCGAGGCCGGCTGTCCCTTGGCCGCTGGTAGTCTTCTCGCCTGAAGCCCCATCCATGGTGGGTATAGGGCTCAGATCGAGTTCAGGGAGAAATTGTCTAAATGTGAGCCCTCAGTCCCAGAATCAAGCGACCTGTAGTTTTTCTTTAAAAAACTGAAGACTTTATTGAAGACTAAAGCATAACGAGGCATAGACGATTTCTGAGAAAACACAGCATAAAACAGATCTTAAATCCCTGCTGCCCTTGGCCCACCCCTTGCCGGGCTCAAGGTGCCACAGCTGCAACAAGGTGACAAAGGGAAGAATACCACCATTTAGATACAAAGTTGTAAATACAAAAGGCAGGAACCTAGCCACACCTCGTAGGGCCGTGGCCCCATCTGACTATCGTTTTTCTGGAAGGAAGGGGGGAAGTAGACGAGCTGGCTCCTAGCCAGGCCGATGGCCCTCTGGATGGGGGGGTGAGCCGTTGCCAGGAGGAGACCCATCCTGACACTTATAACAGCTTAGACCAGTGGTCTGCAACCCGCGGTTCTGGAGCCGCATGCGACTCTTTCGTCTTTGCACTGCGTGTGGCTTGGGTCCTCTCAGTCTCCTTCGGAGAGTTGCCCTAAGGCCGTGGTCGCCACCACTGTCCTAAGGGTTAATGGGAAAGAGTCCCTGTTCCTAGAGAGGCACAGCCCGAGACGGCTATCCCAAGCTACTTCCGGCTTCCCTGTCTCAGCTGCCTGGTCGGCTGACGCCGGTGATAATGGCGTTGGGCAGGGGTGGAGCACCGCTGGTGGATCCTCTTGAACAGGTGAGCAGCGAAGGGCGGGAAACGGGAGGGAGTTGCAGGAGCACAGATTTTCAGCATAATCCTAACCTCAGTCCGCCCCCTTGAATGGGAGGTCAGGGGTCGACCCTGCTTTGGGTGGCCTCATTTCCACCTCCCCTGGGTCCTTCTTGGGGGGCGGGATCACATGGGGGACTCTAGCAGTGCCACCTTGGGTTGCAGACCCCCCCAGCAGCCCCACTGAGCTCCAGGGGCTTTCCTGGCGGATGGCAGTCTGGCTGAGTCCAGGTGAGAAAGACAATGTCAGGTGTTAAAGGAGTTATTACCTAGAGCCCTGCAAGGTTGCACTCATCGTGGCTGTTTGGTGGGGAGGCGGGGGTGAGTGGGAATTGTTTGCTTCAGCATTGCCAAGGAGGGCAGGAGCGCATGGGGAAAGTCTTGCACATGGATCTTGGAAGGTTTACTTCAGAATAAGCCAGTGGAGGGTAAACTTGTAGATCGTGGATGGGAGGAAGGCCGGGATCATCCTCAGCCATGGTTGTCACGGGTTGCCAACTCCCGGCGGGCAAATCCCAGGACATTTGGGGGTAGATTCTCAGAAGCTATGGCTTTTGGGACCAGGGCGGGGGCCATTCTCAGTGAGGAATATGACTGACGAAGTCCACCCTCCGTGGCAGATATTTTCTCAGGGGTGGGGAGAAGTTCAGGCCCCCCCCCCCGGAAGTTGACAACCCCATTAAAGGCACCAATTTTGATCCACCATCCAGGTGGAATTTGAGAGGGTTCTTTGGGGGGGGGGCATAATCAGTGTCTTTCAACACAAGAAAAGAGAAATGTGTGAAAAGGGGGTTCTATTGCTGGTCATTTAAATCATGTACAAAACAACAGGCTCCCCCCCCCTTTTTTTTGGGTAAAAATGGGCCCCAAAGAAGGGAACTTTTCCCTGCATGAGAATATATACAGTGTTATCTTCATTTTAGATGTCAAAAAGTATTTGTGGCTCTAAGTGTTTCCTTTTCCGTGGAAAACTGGTCCAAATGGCTCTTAAAAGATCAAATCATTGAACTGTTCAAGAGATGGAGTTTAGGGTTTTGGCACTAAATAGCTTTGTGGGAGGTTGTAGGTTTTTGGGCAAATGGCACCTGCAATGGGTTGCTAACTATCCCAAACCTCACCTGCAGGTTCCCAACTCTGGGTTGAGAAATTTCTGGAGATTGGCAACCCTACTTTAATCCTCCCCCAATGGAAGTGCAAAATTGTCTGCAGGACCTGAATAGTGCCTTTATGAAGACTTTAGACATTTTAAAATGTCCCACTGTGCGTGTCATGTTTGATTGGCTTACATCCTGTATCTAAAAATGCCTGGCAAACATTTTATTTAGGGAATTTATTCTCACTTTTGTGGCTGTTAATCCAATAAGCAGATCACAGCTCTGATGTCAGGAACTAAGGAAAGAGCAGGTGTCCATAACAGCTTCTAGTTTTTAAATTTTAATTTTCTTTGCTATCTGCTTCCAAATTAAAGGGAATGAAGGTTTCTTCTTATCTTTCTGTTCCTTTCTTCTTTTTGATACCAGAAGGGCTGCCGTTAAAAGGCTCTGTGGTGTCACACTCCAGATAAGTGCCTTTTTGTAAAGCTGTTGAATAAGAAATGGGGGATTAAAAAATAAAATAGAATAAAGTAAGACTTTATGAGAAATTAAACCTCAGGAAACATTCAGTTTTGAGGCATATCATTCAAGATTTGATAACACGGATGGCTGCGCAACTGGTAATCTGAGCAGCCTGAACCCAAAAGCGCCATTTAAGTCTTTGAATAAAATAATGTTGTTACATGCATTAATTATTATCTGAGGATCTTCATGCAAGAATTGGAAAGTGACAAAAAGACACTTGAAAGAAATTCACCTGTGGAGGGGGTTCCCCTTTCTCACCAGGTAGGTGTAACTGATGCCCCACCCCATCAAGCCCCAGTCTAAAGACTCGTCACTACGACTGAGCTGGCCATCACAGGGGGAGGTTGGGGTGGTTTCTAGATTGCCTGCTCTGTTCAAGGAGCTCGATTCTGAGGCCTGCAGTGGCTTTGCTATCAGAACAGATGCCATAGAACAGGTGTTTTCAATGTGGTGCCCGTAGGCATCATGGCACCTGTTGACACCTTTCCCGGCTCCGACTTAAGTGTTTTTAGGGAGGGGGTTGAGCCAGGCGGGGCTTTTGCTCAGCAGAGCTTCCGACTGGCCATTGGAGATCTGATGGGCTTTGCACATTTTTTAAAAAAATGTTGCTTCAGCAGCAGCTGCCACCACAGCACCAGGATCTTCACTGCGTGGCAGAATGTGAAAAGTATCTACGCAAGAAAATAATGTTAAGCTGTATGTTCATCTTAAAAGGCATTTGGTTAAACTGAGCTTCTGTCTGAAATGTTGAAGAATTACTGTTAAGAGTTATGCATGACCTCCTTCGCTGAGATCTTCTGGCAGCCATTTTGTACTTACCTTTGCCTCTTGCGGCAGACATTGCTGTGGAAACACAAGCCCGGAACAGCAGGTCAAAGCCAAGCATACTTTCAGGTTACACATTTATCCCCCTGGAATCCCCCCTCCCCCGTTCTCAGAGCAGAACATCTGCTGATGGTTGAATCTGCTTGAACCCAGCACCAAGGTTATACTGTCAGCAGCAAATAGCCATGTGAAGCCGCCTGGCTGCTAGCCCAGGGTCTGATAATACTCACGGCACCTGCATGTCAGGGGAGGCCTAATTTGTCTAGAACCGTGGTGGCGAACCTTTGGCACTCCAGATGTTATGGACTACAATTCCCATCAGCCCCTGCCAGCGTAGGAGGGGCTGGTGGGAATTGTAGTCCATAACATCTGGAGTGCCAAAGGTTCGCCACCACTGGTCTAGAAGTTACAAAGCAGCCATAAATTCAGCTCCAGCCAGCAATGGTTACATATATTAGAAGCACAAAGCACATGGATCCAACGCATACCAAGTACGACCCTGACATTACCACTGAGAAGGCTTACCACCTGGGTGGCCATCTGCCTGATCTCAGGAGGCATGGGTGCCCAAAGCAGGTCCCCTGAAGGTAGCCATAATGGTCAGGCAGGTCCATGGGTACCACACAGACTATTCTGCTTTCTACTGAATCAGACCACTGGTCCATCGGAGATGGGCAGGAAATCCGCAGGGCCTCAGTCAGGGGTCTTCCAGTCAGTTAGGTTGTGAGCCGAGGCCTCAACAGACACATCAATGCAGTAAGTCTGAAGGGAAACACTGGAGCCTGTGCGCCACCTCTCCTCCTTGTGAGCCAGGGATTGTTGTAATTTCTCCACATCCTGATCCTACAGTCTGAGGAGGCCCAATTGGTGTTTTTCGTCTTGGAGCTAATTAGGCAGCGCACGCGGGCCGTGTCATCAGCACATCATGCCGCTTCTGCCTAAAGAAGTGGCTTCACCTTGCGCCTGTTGATTTACGCAAAATAGAAACGCATCAAACTTTTCATGTGGTACCAATTTTCTGCCTGTCTTGATGAGACATAACAGGATAAATTTGAGACCTCTGGCAGCTAATTATGTCCTGGCTGCTGCAGGCGTCGGCTGCCCTCCTTGCGGGTCGTGGTGTTTTGCTTTCTCCCCTCTCCTCTCTGCTCCAGCCTTTGCACACAGCTGAATTTAGCTCCAGTGCTGAAAGGGTGCAGCTGATATGGATGAAGAGGGTGTCATCCCCCCCCCCCACGGAACCCTGCAGCTATTGTGCTGATACACAAAAAAAAGTTATAATGTTATAAATGGGGACATGTTTGAAGCAAATAAAAACCCCACTTCTTGTGCCAAGGACCATAAAGCATGAGAACCACATCTGAGTAATTTATGAACAATCCTGTAGAACAAATTCAATTCTGAAGGCGCTTTTGGGCTACGGGCAGCTGTGAATTTTATGCTCTTTTGAGGACTAGAAAAGATCAGCCCCCCCCCCCCCATGTCAGTAAAGATCTCTCTGACTAGGAGGACTGGCTTTGCACACATGTCACCTTTAAAACCAGGCCAGTTTCACTTCTCTCGTGGCTACTGTCCCCCCCCTTTCTTTGTACATCTCTCCACTTAAAGCCAAGCTAGACTTGGCAAGGACCACCAGCTTCCTTGCTGACAGCTCTGTTCTGTCTCTGCATGATGCAGGGGGCCCAGCAGCCCAATTGGAACTTCAAAGGGTTATGTTTGATCTCCCCACAGTCCATTGACCCTGGCAACCCAGGTCATTCTGAATCTCAGAGCAGGGTGGAGCACAGCAGAGTTTGGAGTTGCAGCCGAGGGAATGAGGATTTGACAGCCTCCACCCAATTGCCTCTTATAATGTTACTGCTAAACTCATCACCTGACTCTAGTTTACATGTTTATTTATTTATTTATTTATAATTGATTTTATATACCGCCCCTTCCCCGAAGGGCTCTGGGCGGTGAACAGCATAATAAAACAACAATTACATTAAAACCCCATTAGAACAGCAATTTAACAAGATTACATTGGCGTCCAGTATAAAACTTCATAAACCCACCGTGGAAGGAAACAAAAGAAGAGCGGAGGGCCCCCATCAATATTAAGGCCCAGAGTGTAAAGGGGGTGGAAAGGGGGGAAAGGGGCGCTCATCAGCGGTCGGGCCCCCCAAAAGCCCGGTGGAACAATTCTGTCTTACAGGCCCTGCGGAACTCTCCAAGATCCCGCAGGGCCCGGATAGTTGGTGGCAAAGTGTTCCACCAGGCAGGGGCCAGAGCTGTAAAGGCCCTGGCCCGGTTAGAGGCCAGCCGCATCATCAAGGGGCTAGGGACCACCAGCAAGTTGGCCTCTGACGAACGTAGAGGCCGTGCAGGGACATATGGGGTAAGACGATCCCAGAGGTACGAAGGTCCCAGGATGTTGGATTGAACAGACACACAGACAGCAACCTGGAAACATCACCTTAGAGATGGGGGAGATGATTGCAAATAGAAGTGATGTCAAAAGCCAGGCTCCATGGGAGGAAGTTCTGCGGGCTCTGAATTAGTTTGTGGAAACGGTTGTTCAATGTGGAGGGTCTGAAAGTCAGAGACGTAGCTGGGCCATGCTGCGCCCGGTGCGCACTCTGCGTTTTCCACCCCCCCCCCCACACACACAGACTTACCTTAGTTCAGCCTGAAAGTGCAGGCTGGAAAAAGCAGCCTCTTCACTTGAGGCTGAAAACAGCCTGGTGGGAACTACACTTCCCAGGAGACCTTGGGGTTCACAAGATCTCCTGAGAAGTGTAGTTCCCACTAGGCTGAGGTGACCAGATTTTCATCTTTGCAACACGGGGCATGCATGCGCGCGCGTGCACCCGCGCGGCCGCAGGAGCACACTGCCATTTGTGGTGCTCCCCGGTCGGGAAACAGGGAAGCGCCCCAGAAGGCAGTGCGGCAGTGCGGGAGGCGCACGCGGCTGCAGGAGCGCACTGCCTTTTGTGGCGCTCCCCGGTTTCCTGCCCTGTGACAGGGCGGGAAACCGGGGAGCGCCGCAAAAGGCAGTGCGCTCCTGCAGCCGCATGCGCGCTCCCGCGCTGCCACACTGCCTAATCGGGAGAATTAAAAAACCACGCGGGACGTGGGACACATTGCTCAAAAGCGTGACTATCCCACCAAAAGCAGGACGTCTGGTCACCTTACACTAGGCCATTTTCAGCCTCAAGTGAACAGGCCGATTTTCCAACCTGCACTTTCAGACTGAACTAAGGTAAGTGTGTGTGTGTGGGGGGGAGGGTTCCCACTACCCAGGCATGCACCAGGTGCAATGCGCACCCACCTTCCCCTGGTAGCTCCGCCTGTGCTGAAAGGTGACCCTTCTTTTTCTTGGCGTCTGTAGCCTAGCCTCTAGTGGTGGCCGCATCTACTTGTGGCAGGACTTCTGTGTCTTGTGGCTAATTTTCTCGGTGGTCTGGGTAAGGCCTGAGGACCTTGCTTCCTTGTTTGGAGTTGCAAAGACAAATCATGTGATGGCACAGAGGGTTGCCAACCTCCAAGTAGTGACTGGAGACCTCCTGGGATTGAACTCCAAGTGGCAGAGACCAGTTCACCTGGAGAAAAGGGGCACTTTAGAAGGGCGACTATATGGCACTATACCCTGCTGAGGTCCCTCCACCTCCTCTCAAACCTCCGGGTATTTCCAGCCCAGAGCTGGTAACCCTACATGTTGAAGTGGACATCTTTATGATTTCAAAGAAGATGGGGTTGGTTGCTGCCGAACGGCACAGTTCAAGGAGGAGAGTTGGGAACCCAAACAGCACTCACAAGAGAGTTTTTAGCTCTTGCTGTACTCACCTACGATGGCTGCTGCGTGTTCAGAACTCAGAAAGGGACTCCATCTATTGCTGATTCTTTCTCCTGGCTAAAAAGAAGCCGGCCAGTCAGCCTCCACGTTTAAGATGCATTAATAAACCAGCCCCCTGTCAGAGCTAACAAGCCCCCCCCCCCACCATGTATGAGACCCTGCAGGGCACACATTTAGCTTAGAGCAGATTTCAAGGAATCCATCAGACGTGTGCCAGTTCACAGTTCTTTGCAGGTTCTCTGGGGAGACGGGGAAAACAGCAACGGACAGCAAGAGAATCTTTTCAAAAGAGTTCCTTGCAGCACATTCTCTGCAGAGGTCCTCTCTCCCCTTCAGGCTGATGCTATTACATTTTTCCCTCCAAGGCATTTTCTTTTTGGAACACGGTGCCTTAAATGAAAGCAGCGAGTCACATTAGACAGTTTCCCTGAAATGTATCCCTTGCTGTGCATCAAAAATGGGGCACTAATGGTCTTAGCAACAGGGCAGGTGCTTGATGTTCCCTTAGCTTCGACATGGCAGCCCTCCAGTGATAAAAGACCCCTGTGAGTGAGTGCAGAGTTGGGCCCAGAGTGGTGATCAGCTGCCCATGGGGCAGGGCCAGCAGGGTTGCTTCGGTTGGCAGGCGAGGGATGTGGCCGTTGATCCAGACTGCAAAGGTGCTTTGGCAGGAGCTGCGGAGGGGATGCCGAGCGCACAACTCCAGGGTGCAGACGTCATCGAGCTGACCCAGGTGGCAAAGCAAAGCAAACAAAACTCACCATGTCAGGTATTCTCTGAAGCTCTATTGGTTGAGGGCTGCATATCCCCTCTGTTTCCTTTCAGAGAGACAAGCAGCCCCAACACCATTGAACAGAGCAGATTGCTTTTCATTGAACCCCTGGTCACGGTGGGCCAACAAGAGAGGTGTTCTGTGCTCTTTTAACAGGGTCCAAGCCCAGCTCCTGGGAAGGTCTCCTCCCAGAGTTTCCCGAGTCCAGTGTATCCACAGCAGCCTCGCTTCAGGATAGGGTCACTGACTCTGGGTGCAGAAATTCCCAGAGAAATTCCCTAAGGAGCAGTATATAATGACACGGAGTCCACCTTGCAAAACAGCCCTTTTCTCCAGGGGAGGTGATCTCTGTTTCCTGAAGATCAGGGGCAATTCCAGGAGACCTCGAGGCCTTGCCAGGAGATGGGCGTCAGAACTGCCTTTCTATTGCTGCTCTTCTGATCATGAATAAAGTCCTTGAAACTGTTCAAGTGAGTTGTTCCGTGCATTGAGAGTTTGACATGAAGGCAGTTCTGATGCTTTGGCACCAGAACCGGTGATAATATGTTCAGGCAATCCCCACCCCTCGTGAGAACCAAGAGATACAGAAAGTCCAGTTAGCTGCAGCCACAGCGCTTCAAGGGCGCGATCAGATTGGCTCCTGCAAAAGCACTATGCTCTTCTGTTCATGAATAAAGTCCTTGAAGCTGTTCAAGTGAGTTGTTCTGTGCATTGAGAGTTTGACAGCTGGGAATGGCTTTGCTCCTGGTCTGGTCTGGCCTCTTGAAGGCACCCAGACTGCAGGCTCTTTGCAAGTGTTCAATGGCTGGACCTTGAGTCCCTGAAGACCTGGGCTATGGATCATGAAAGCTCATCTGGAAAGAAAGGCTGTTGCCTTCCAGGTGCTCCTGGACTTTGGTTGGGGTTTGCCACAGCAGATTAATGAAGGGAAGCCTTTTGTGACCCTCTTTGCTCTGCCTTTTAACTAACACCTGAACGCAGAAATACACATGTCAACACATGAAGCTGCCTTGTGCTGAATCGGTCTTGATCCATGTAGTCAGCTTTGCCTACCCAGTTTCTCCAGCAGAGAAATATCTTCTACGTGAATGCTTACCCAAGCCTCCTAAAAGGAGATGGTGGGGATTGAACCAGGAATCTTCTGCATGCTAAGCAGATGCCCTATCACTGAGCCATGGTTCCTTTCCCTTTGTCCCAAGCTGTTTAGCATTCCCTTGAGGCCCATTTTTGCCCAGAACTCCTTCCTGGACATTCACGGTAGCACCAGTATGTATGTATGTATGTATGTATGTATGTATGTATGTATGTATGTATGTATGTATGTATGTATGTATGTACGTACGTACTTACTTACTTACTTACTTACTTACTTACTTACTTACTTACTTACTTATTTCCCTCCCTGTCTCCACTCAAACCATATCTCTGATGTGAAGCCTGTCATTTTATCTGAGTCCTCCCCGCCCCCCCACCCCATTCACCTGCATGGCTCATTACAGCTGGCTGCAGGAGGCAGATCTATGCATTCTGCATGATCATTAGCGCACCCTTTGAGGCACAAGCTGGCAGCCCCAGCAGTTATCTGAACGTCGGTGCCAAAAGGTCCGTCCCAGGGTCGTCACAGCACACCAACTTTGAGACTTCTGCTTTGGGAACTAGTTTGTTTCTAAGCTCAGTGTAGGGGCTGGTTTCAACATATAAATCCCAAGATTGGCTGGATCCTACTTTTCTTGGAGAGCACCTTCTGCCAAGTGTCCAGACACTGAAATATGAAGGCTTCCTTCTCTGCCTCATACTGGATTGTCTTCTACTAGGAATAGAGCTTAGTACTGGGAATGCTGTGCATTATGTTTTTTAAAAATGCAATCAGCATTAGAATTGATTGATTGATTGATTGATTGATTGATTGATTGATTGATTTATGGGTTTTGTATACCACCCTATCCCCGAAGGGCTCTGGGCGGTGCACAACATAATTGTTTTGTTTGAAATGCCCATTTCTTGCTGCCACAAACCTCCTTTTTGGATCTGTATGTGTGTCCCTTACAGTGTTCTTTGTCTGGAATCAGGACAGCATTTACTAGAAACTAGGGCATGGGCTATAACATTCAAGTTTTGGGTGCTGTGTGGTTTCCGGGCTATTTGGCCGTGTTCTAGCAGCATTCTCTCCTGACGTTTCGCCTGCATCTGTGGCTGGCATCTTCAGAGGGATCTGGGGGGGGGGGGGGGGGGGGGGCCGAGGGGGGGGGGGGGGGGGGCGGGGGGGTGTGTGGGGGGGGGGGGGGGGGGGGGGGGGGGGGGGGGGGGGGGGGGGGGGGGGGGGGGGGGTGGGGGGGGGGGGGGGTGGGGGGGGGGGGGGGTGGGGGGGGGGGGGGGTGGTGGGGGGGGAGGGTGGGGGGGGGGGGGGGTGGGGGGGGGGGGGGGTGGGGGGGGGGGGGGGTGGGGGGGGGGGGGGGTGGGGGGGGGGGGGGGTGGGGGGGGGGGGGGGTGGGGGGGGGGGGGGGTGGGGGGGGGGGGGGGTGGGGGGGGGGGGGGGTGGGGGGGGGGGGGGGTGGGGGGGGGGGGGGGTGGGGGGGGGGGGGGGTGGGGGGGGGGGGGGGTGGGGGGGGGGGGGGGTGGGGGGGGGGGGGGGTGGGGGGGGGGGGGGGTGGGGGGGGGGGGGGGTGGGGGGGGGGGGGGGTGGGGGGGGGGGGGGGTGGGGGGGGGGGGGGGTGGGGGGGGGGGGGGGTGGGGGGGGGGGGGGGTGGGGGGGGGGGGGGGTGGGGGGGGGGGGGGGTGGGGGGGGGGGGGGGTGGGGGGGGGGGGGGGTGGGGGGGGGGGGGGGTGGGGGGGGGGGGGGGTGGGGGGGGGGGGGGGTGGGGGGGGGGGGGGGTGGGGGGGGGGGGGGGTGGGGGGGGGGGGGGGTGGGGGGGGGGGGGGGTGGGGGGGGGGGGGGGTGGGGGGGGGGGGGGGTGGGGGGGGGGGGGGGTGGGGGGGGGGGGGGGTGGGGGGGGGGGGGGGTGGGGGGGGGGGGGGGTGGGGGGGGGGGGGGGTGGGGGGGGGGGGGGGTGGGGGGGGGGGGGGGTGGGGGGGGGGGGGGGTGGGGGGGGGGGGGGGTGGGGGGGGGGGGGGGTGGGGGGGGGGGGGGGTGGGGGGGGGGGGGGGTGGGGGGGGGGGGGGGTGGGGGGGGGGGGGGGTGGGGGGGGGGGGGGGTGGGGGGGGGGGGGGGTGGGGGGGGGGGGGGGTGGGGGGGGGGGGGGGTGGGGGGGGGGGGGGGTGGGGGGGGGGGGGGGTGGGGGGGGGGGGGGGTGGGGGGGGGGGGGGGTGGGGGGGGGGGGGGGTGGGGGGGGGGGGGGGTGGGGGGGGGGGGGGGTGGGGGGGGGGGGGGGTGGGGGGGGGGGGGGGTGGGGGGGGGGGGGGGTGGGGGGGGGGGGGGGTGGGGGGGGGGGGGGGTGGGGGGGGGGGGGGGTGGGGGGGGGGGGGGGTGGGGGGGGGGGGGGGTGGGGGGGGGGGGGGGTGGGGGGGGGGGGGGGTGGGGGGGGGGGGGGGTGGGGGGGGGGGGGGGTGGGGGGGGGGGGGGGTGGGGGGGGGGGGGGGTGGGGGGGGGGGGGGGTGGGGGGGGGGGGGGGTGGGGGGGGGGGGGGGTGGGGGGGGGGGGGGGTGGGGGGGGGGGGGGGTGGGGGGGGGGGGGGGTGGGGGGGGGGGGGGGTGGGGGGGGGGGGGGGTGGGGGGGGGGGGGGGTGGGGGGGGGGGGGGGTGGGGGGGGGGGGGGGTGGGGGGGGGGGGGGGTGGGGGGGGGGGGGGGTGGGGGGGGGGGGGGGTGGGGGGGGGGGGGGGTGGGGGGGGGGGGGGGTGGGGGGGGGGGGGGGTGGGGGGGGGGGGGGGTGGGGGGGGGGGGGGGTGGGGGGGGGGGGGGGTGGGGGGGGGGGGGGGTGGGGGGGGGGGGGGGTGGGGGGGGGGGGGGGTGGGGGGGGGGGGGGGTGGGGGGGGGGGGGGGTGGGGGGGGGGGGGGGTGGGGGGGGGGGGGGGTGGGGGGGGGGGGGGGTGGGGGGGGGGGGGGGTGGGGGGGGGGGGGGGTGGGGGGGGGGGGGGGTGGGGGGGGGGGGGGGTGGGGGGGGGGGGGGGTGGGGGGGGGGGGGGGTGGGGGGGGGGGGGGGTGGGGGGGGGGGGGGGTGGGGGGGGGGGGGGGTGGGGGGGGGGGGGGGTGGGGGGGGGGGGGGGTGGGGGGGGGGGGGGGTGGGGGGGGGGGGGGGTGGGGGGGGGGGGGGGTGGGGGGGGGGGGGGGTGGGGGGGGGGGGGGGTGGGGGGGGGGGGGGGTGGGGGGGGGGGGGGGTGGGGGGGGGGGGGGGTGGGGGGGGGGGGGGGTGGGGGGGGGGGGGGGTGGGGGGGGGGGGGGGTGGGGGGGGGGGGGGGTGGGGGGGGGGGGGGGTGGGGGGGGGGGGGGGTGGGGGGGGGGGGGGGTGGGGGGGGGGGGGGGTGGGGGGGGGGGGGGGTGGGGGGGGGGGGGGGTGGGGGGGGGGGGGGGTGGGGGGGGGGGGGGGTGGGGGGGGGGGGGGGTGGGGGGGGGGGGGGGTGGGGGGGGGGGGGGGTGGGGGGGGGGGGGGGTGGGGGGGGGGGGGGGTGGGGGGGGGGGGGGGTGGGGGGGGGGGGGGGTGGGGGGGGGGGGGGGTGGGGGGGGGGGGGGGTGGGGGGGGGGGGGGGTGGGGGGGGGGGGGGGTGGGGGGGGGGGGGGGTGGGGGGGGGGGGGGGTGGGGGGGGGGGGGGGTGGGGGGGGGGGGGGGTGGGGGGGGGGGGGGGTGGGGGGGGGGGGGGGTGGGGGGGGGGGGGGGTGGGGGGGGGGGGGGGTGGGGGGGGGGGGGGGTGGGGGGGGGGGGGGGTGGGGGGGGGGGGGGGTGGGGGGGGGGGGGGGTGGGGGGGGGGGGGGGTGGGGGGGGGGGGGGGTGGGGGGGGGGGGGGGTGGGGGGGGGGGGGGGTGGGGGGGGGGGGGGGTGGGGGGGGGGGGGGGTGGGGGGGGGGGGGGGTGGGGGGGGGGGGGGGTGGGGGGGGGGGGGGGTGGGGGGGGGGGGGGGTGGGGGGGGGGGGGGGTGGGGGGGGGGGGGGGTGGGGGGGGGGGGGGGTGGGGGGGGGGGGGGGTGGGGGGGGGGGGGGGTGGGGGGGGGGGGGGGTGGGGGGGGGGGGGGGTGGGGGGGGGGGGGGGTGGGGGGGGGGGGGGGTGGGGGGGGGGGGGGGTGGGGGGGGGGGGGGGTGGGGGGGGGGGGGGGTGGGGGGGGGGGGGGGTGGGGGGGGGGGGGGGTGGGGGGGGGGGGGGGTGGGGGGGGGGGGGGGTGGGGGGGGGGGGGGGTGGGGGGGGGGGGGGGTGGGGGGGGGGGGGGGTGGGGGGGGGGGGGGGTGGGGGGGGGGGGGGGTGGGGGGGGGGGGGGGTGGGGGGGGGGGGGGGTGGGGGGGGGGGGGGGTGGGGGGGGGGGGGGGTGGGGGGGGGGGGGGGTGGGGGGGGGGGGGGGTGGGGGGGGGGGGGGGTGGGGGGGGGGGGGGGTGGGGGGGGGGGGGGGTGGGGGGGGGGGGGGGTGGGGGGGGGGGGGGGTGGGGGGGGGGGGGGGTGGGGGGGGGGGGGGGTGGGGGGGGGGGGGGGTGGGGGGGGGGGGGGGTGGGGGGGGGGGGGGGTGGGGGGGGGGGGGGGTGGGGGGGGGGGGGGGTGGGGGGGGGGGGGGGTGGGGGGGGGGGGGGGTGGGGGGGGGGGGGGGTGGGGGGGGGGGGGGGTGGGGGGGGGGGGGGGTGGGGGGGGGGGGGGGTGGGGGGGGGGGGGGGTGGGGGGGGGGGGGGGTGGGGGGGGGGGGGGGTGGGGGGGGGGGGGGGTGGGGGGGGGGGGGGGTGGGGGGGGGGGGGGGTGGGGGGGGGGGGGGGTGGGGGGGGGGGGGGGTGGGGGGGGGGGGGGGTGGGGGGGGGGGGGGGTGGGGGGGGGGGGGGGTGGGGGGGGGGGGGGGTGGGGGGGGGGGGGGGTGGGGGGGGGGGGGGGTGGGGGGGGGGGGGGGTGGGGGGGGGGGGGGGTGGGGGGGGGGGGGGGTGGGGGGGGGGGGGGGTGGGGGGGGGGGGGGGTGGGGGGGGGGGGGGGTGGGGGGGGGGGGGGGTGGGGGGGGGGGGGGGTGGGGGGGGGGGGGGGTGGGGGGGGGGGGGGGTGGGGGGGGGGGGGGGTGGGGGGGGGGGGGGGTGGGGGGGGGGGGGGGTGGGGGGGGGGGGGGGTGGGGGGGGGGGGGGGTGGGGGGGGGGGGGGGTGGGGGGGGGGGGGGGTGGGGGGGGGGGGGGGTGGGGGGGGGGGGGGGTGGGGGGGGGGGGGGGTGGGGGGGGGGGGGGGTGGGGGGGGGGGGGGGTGGGGGGGGGGGGGGGTGGGGGGGGGGGGGGGTGGGGGGGGGGGGGGGTGGGGGGGGGGGGGGGTGGGGGGGGGGGGGGGTGGGGGGGGGGGGGGGTGGGGGGGGGGGGGGGTGGGGGGGGGGGGGGGTGGGGGGGGGGGGGGGTGGGGGGGGGGGGGGGTGGGGGGGGGGGGGGGTGGGGGGGGGGGGGGGTGGGGGGGGGGGGGGGTGGGGGGGGGGGGGGGTGGGGGGGGGGGGGGGTGGGGGGGGGGGGGGGTGGGGGGGGGGGGGGGTGGGGGGGGGGGGGGGTGGGGGGGGGGGGGGGTGGGGGGGGGGGGGGGTGGGGGGGGGGGGGGGTGGGGGGGGGGGGGGGTGGGGGGGGGGGGGGGTGGGGGGGGGGGGGGGTGGGGGGGGGGGGGGGTGGGGGGGGGGGGGGGTGGGGGGGGGGGGGGGTGGGGGGGGGGGGGGGTGGGGGGGGGGGGGGGTGGGGGGGGGGGGGGGTGGGGGGGGGGGGGGGTGGGGGGGGGGGGGGGTGGGGGGGGGGGGGGGTGGGGGGGGGGGGGGGTGGGGGGGGGGGGGGGTGGGGGGGGGGGGGGGTGGGGGGGGGGGGGGGTGGGGGGGGGGGGGGGTGGGGGGGGGGGGGGGTGGGGGGGGGGGGGGGTGGGGGGGGGGGGGGGTGGGGGGGGGGGGGGGTGGGGGGGGGGGGGGGTGGGGGGGGGGGGGGGTGGGGGGGGGGGGGGGTGGGGGGGGGGGGGGGTGGGGGGGGGGGGGGGTGGGGGGGGGGGGGGGTGGGGGGGGGGGGGGGTGGGGGGGGGGGGGGGTGGGGGGGGGGGGGGGTGGGGGGGGGGGGGGGTGGGGGGGGGGGGGGGTGGGGGGGGGGGGGGGTGGGGGGGGGGGGGGGTGGGGGGGGGGGGGGGTGGGGGGGGGGGGGGGTGGGGGGGGGGGGGGGTGGGGGGGGGGGGGGGTGGGGGGGGGGGGGGGTGGGGGGGGGGGGGGGTGGGGGGGGGGGGGGGTGGGGGGGGGGGGGGGTGGGGGGGGGGGGGGGTGGGGGGGGGGGGGGGTGGGGGGGGGGGGGGGTGGGGGGGGGGGGGGGTGGGGGGGGGGGGGGGTGGGGGGGGGGGGGGGTGGGGGGGGGGGGGGGTGGGGGGGGGGGGGGGTGGGGGGGGGGGGGGGTGGGGGGGGGGGGGGGTGGGGGGGGGGGGGGGTGGGGGGGGGGGGGGGTGGGGGGGGGGGGGGGTGGGGGGGGGGGGGGGTGGGGGGGGGGGGGGGTGGGGGGGGGGGGGGGTGGGGGGGGGGGGGGGTGGGGGGGGGGGGGGGTGGGGGGGGGGGGGGGTGGGGGGGGGGGGGGGTGGGGGGGGGGGGGGGTGGGGGGGGGGGGGGGTGGGGGGGGGGGGGGGTGGGGGGGGGGGGGGGTGGGGGGGGGGGGGGGTGGGGGGGGGGGGGGGTGGGGGGGGGGGGGGGTGGGGGGGGGGGGGGGTGGGGGGGGGGGGGGGTGGGGGGGGGGGGGGGTGGGGGGGGGGGGGGGTGGGGGGGGGGGGGGGTGGGGGGGGGGGGGGGTGGGGGGGGGGGGGGGTGGGGGGGGGGGGGGGTGGGGGGGGGGGGGGGTGGGGGGGGGGGGGGGTGGGGGGGGGGGGGGGTGGGGGGGGGGGGGGGTGGGGGGGGGGGGGGGTGGGGGGGGGGGGGGGTGGGGGGGGGGGGGGGTGGGGGGGGGGGGGGGTGGGGGGGGGGGGGGGTGGGGGGGGGGGGGGGTGGGGGGGGGGGGGGGTGGGGGGGGGGGGGGGTGGGGGGGGGGGGGGGTGGGGGGGGGGGGGGGTGGGGGGGGGGGGGGGTGGGGGGGGGGGGGGGTGGGGGGGGGGGGGGGTGGGGGGGGGGGGGGGTGGGGGGGGGGGGGGGTGGGGGGGGGGGGGGGTGGGGGGGGGGGGGGGTGGGGGGGGGGGGGGGTGGGGGGGGGGGGGGGTGGGGGGGGGGGGGGGTGGGGGGGGGGGGGGGTGGGGGGGGGGGGGGGTGGGGGGGGGGGGGGGTGGGGGGGGGGGGGGGTGGGGGGGGGGGGGGGTGGGGGGGGGGGGGGGTGGGGGGGGGGGGGGGTGGGGGGGGGGGGGGGTGGGGGGGGGGGGGGGTGGGGGGGGGGGGGGGTGGGGGGGGGGGGGGGTGGGGGGGGGGGGGGGTGGGGGGGGGGGGGGGTGGGGGGGGGGGGGGGTGGGGGGGGGGGGGGGTGGGGGGGGGGGGGGGTGGGGGGGGGGGGGGGTGGGGGGGGGGGGGGGTGGGGGGGGGGGGGGGTGGGGGGGGGGGGGGGTGGGGGGGGGGGGGGGTGGGGGGGGGGGGGGGTGGGGGGGGGGGGGGGTGGGGGGGGGGGGGGGTGGGGGGGGGGGGGGGTGGGGGGGGGGGGGGGTGGGGGGGGGGGGGGGTGGGGGGGGGGGGGGGTGGGGGGGGGGGGGGGTGGGGGGGGGGGGGGGTGGGGGGGGGGGGGGGTGGGGGGGGGGGGGGGTGGGGGGGGGGGGGGGTGGGGGGGGGGGGGGGTGGGGGGGGGGGGGGGTGGGGGGGGGGGGGGGTGGGGGGGGGGGGGGGTGGGGGGGGGGGGGGGTGGGGGGGGGGGGGGGTGGGGGGGGGGGGGGGTGGGGGGGGGGGGGGGTGGGGGGGGGGGGGGGTGGGGGGGGGGGGGGGTGGGGGGGGGGGGGGGTGGGGGGGGGGGGGGGTGGGGGGGGGGGGGGGTGGGGGGGGGGGGGGGTGGGGGGGGGGGGGGGTGGGGGGGGGGGGGGGTGGGGGGGGGGGGGGGTGGGGGGGGGGGGGGGTGGGGGGGGGGGGGGGTGGGGGGGGGGGGGGGTGGGGGGGGGGGGGGGTGGGGGGGGGGGGGGGTGGGGGGGGGGGGGGGTGGGGGGGGGGGGGGGTGGGGGGGGGGGGGGGTGGGGGGGGGGGGGGGTGGGGGGGGGGGGGGGTGGGGGGGGGGGGGGGTGGGGGGGGGGGGGGGTGGGGGGGGGGGGGGGTGGGGGGGGGGGGGGGTGGGGGGGGGGGGGGGTGGGGGGGGGGGGGGGTGGGGGGGGGGGGGGGTGGGGGGGGGGGGGGGTGGGGGGGGGGGGGGGTGGGGGGGGGGGGGGGTGGGGGGGGGGGGGGGTGGGGGGGGGGGGGGGTGGGGGGGGGGGGGGGTGGGGGGGGGGGGGGGTGGGGGGGGGGGGGGGTGGGGGGGGGGGGGGGTGGGGGGGGGGGGGGGTGGGGGGGGGGGGGGGTGGGGGGGGGGGGGGGTGGGGGGGGGGGGGGGTGGGGGGGGGGGGGGGTGGGGGGGGGGGGGGGTGGGGGGGGGGGGGGGTGGGGGGGGGGGGGGGTGGGGGGGGGGGGGGGTGGGGGGGGGGGGGGGTGGGGGGGGGGGGGGGTGGGGGGGGGGGGGGGTGGGGGGGGGGGGGGGTGGGGGGGGGGGGGGGTGGGGGGGGGGGGGGGTGGGGGGGGGGGGGGGTGGGGGGGGGGGGGGGTGGGGGGGGGGGGGGGTGGGGGGGGGGGGGGGTGGGGGGGGGGGGGGGTGGGGGGGGGGGGGGGTGGGGGGGGGGGGGGGTGGGGGGGGGGGGGGGTGGGGGGGGGGGGGGGTGGGGGGGGGGGGGGGTGGGGGGGGGGGGGGGTGGGGGGGGGGGGGGGTGGGGGGGGGGGGGGGTGGGGGGGGGGGGGGGTGGGGGGGGGGGGGGGTGGGGGGGGGGGGGGGTGGGGGGGGGGGGGGGTGGGGGGGGGGGGGGGTGGGGGGGGGGGGGGGTGGGGGGGGGGGGGGGTGGGGGGGGGGGGGGGTGGGGGGGGGGGGGGGTGGGGGGGGGGGGGGGTGGGGGGGGGGGGGGGTGGGGGGGGGGGGGGGTGGGGGGGGGGGGGGGTGGGGGGGGGGGGGGGTGGGGGGGGGGGGGGGTGGGGGGGGGGGGGGGTGGGGGGGGGGGGGGGTGGGGGGGGGGGGGGGTGGGGGGGGGGGGGGGTGGGGGGGGGGGGGGGTGGGGGGGGGGGGGGGTGGGGGGGGGGGGGGGTGGGGGGGGGGGGGGGTGGGGGGGGGGGGGGGTGGGGGGGGGGGGGGGTGGGGGGGGGGGGGGGTGGGGGGGGGGGGGGGTGGGGGGGGGGGGGGGTGGGGGGGGGGGGGGGTGGGGGGGGGGGGGGGTGGGGGGGGGGGGGGGTGGGGGGGGGGGGGGGTGGGGGGGGGGGGGGGTGGGGGGGGGGGGGGGTGGGGGGGGGGGGGGGTGGGGGGGGGGGGGGGTGGGGGGGGGGGGGGGTGGGGGGGGGGGGGGGTGGGGGGGGGGGGGGGTGGGGGGGGGGGGGGGTGGGGGGGGGGGGGGGTGGGGGGGGGGGGGGGTGGGGGGGGGGGGGGGTGGGGGGGGGGGGGGGTGGGGGGGGGGGGGGGTGGGGGGGGGGGGGGGTGGGGGGGGGGGGGGGTGGGGGGGGGGGGGGGTGGGGGGGGGGGGGGGTGGGGGGGGGGGGGGGTGGGGGGGGGGGGGGGTGGGGGGGGGGGGGGGTGGGGGGGGGGGGGGGTGGGGGGGGGGGGGGGTGGGGGGGGGGGGGGGTGGGGGGGGGGGGGGGTGGGGGGGGGGGGGGGTGGGGGGGGGGGGGGGTGGGGGGGGGGGGGGGTGGGGGGGGGGGGGGGTGGGGGGGGGGGGGGGTGGGGGGGGGGGGGGGTGGGGGGGGGGGGGGGTGGGGGGGGGGGGGGGTGGGGGGGGGGGGGGGTGGGGGGGGGGGGGGGTGGGGGGGGGGGGGGGTGGGGGGGGGGGGGGGTGGGGGGGGGGGGGGGTGGGGGGGGGGGGGGGTGGGGGGGGGGGGGGGTGGGGGGGGGGGGGGGTGGGGGGGGGGGGGGGTGGGGGGGGGGGGGGGTGGGGGGGGGGGGGGGTGGGGGGGGGGGGGGGTGGGGGGGGGGGGGGGTGGGGGGGGGGGGGGGTGGGGGGGGGGGGGGGTGGGGGGGGGGGGGGGTGGGGGGGGGGGGGGGTGGGGGGGGGGGGGGGTGGGGGGGGGGGGGGGTGGGGGGGGGGGGGGGTGGGGGGGGGGGGGGGTGGGGGGGGGGGGGGGTGGGGGGGGGGGGGGGTGGGGGGGGGGGGGGGTGGGGGGGGGGGGGGGTGGGGGGGGGGGGGGGTGGGGGGGGGGGGGGGTGGGGGGGGGGGGGGGTGGGGGGGGGGGGGGGTGGGGGGGGGGGGGGGTGGGGGGGGGGGGGGGTGGGGGGGGGGGGGGGTGGGGGGGGGGGGGGGTGGGGGGGGGGGGGGGTGGGGGGGGGGGGGGGTGGGGGGGGGGGGGGGTGGGGGGGGGGGGGGGTGGGGGGGGGGGGGGGTGGGGGGGGGGGGGGGTGGGGGGGGGGGGGGGTGGGGGGGGGGGGGGGTGGGGGGGGGGGGGGGTGGGGGGGGGGGGGGGTGGGGGGGGGGGGGGGTGGGGGGGGGGGGGGGTGGGGGGGGGGGGGGGTGGGGGGGGGGGGGGGTGGGGGGGGGGGGGGGTGGGGGGGGGGGGGGGTGGGGGGGGGGGGGGGTGGGGGGGGGGGGGGGTGGGGGGGGGGGGGGGTGGGGGGGGGGGGGGGTGGGGGGGGGGGGGGGTGGGGGGGGGGGGGGGTGGGGGGGGGGGGGGGTGGGGGGGGGGGGGGGTGGGGGGGGGGGGGGGTGGGGGGGGGGGGGGGTGGGGGGGGGGGGGGGTGGGGGGGGGGGGGGGTGGGGGGGGGGGGGGGTGGGGGGGGGGGGGGGTGGGGGGGGGGGGGGGTGGGGGGGGGGGGGGGTGGGGGGGGGGGGGGGTGGGGGGGGGGGGGGGTGGGGGGGGGGGGGGGTGGGGGGGGGGGGGGGTGGGGGGGGGGGGGGGTGGGGGGGGGGGGGGGTGGGGGGGGGGGGGGGTGGGGGGGGGGGGGGGTGGGGGGGGGGGGGGGTGGGGGGGGGGGGGGGTGGGGGGGGGGGGGGGTGGGGGGGGGGGGGGGTGGGGGGGGGGGGGGGTGGGGGGGGGGGGGGGTGGGGGGGGGGGGGGGTGGGGGGGGGGGGGGGTGGGGGGGGGGGGGGGTGGGGGGGGGGGGGGGTGGGGGGGGGGGGGGGTGGGGGGGGGGGGGGGTGGGGGGGGGGGGGGGTGGGGGGGGGGGGGGGTGGGGGGGGGGGGGGGTGGGGGGGGGGGGGGGTGGGGGGGGGGGGGGGTGGGGGGGGGGGGGGGTGGGGGGGGGGGGGGGTGGGGGGGGGGGGGGGTGGGGGGGGGGGGGGGTGGGGGGGGGGGGGGGTGGGGGGGGGGGGGGGTGGGGGGGGGGGGGGGTGGGGGGGGGGGGGGGTGGGGGGGGGGGGGGGTGGGGGGGGGGGGGGGTGGGGGGGGGGGGGGGTGGGGGGGGGGGGGGGTGGGGGGGGGGGGGGGTGGGGGGGGGGGGGGGTGGGGGGGGGGGGGGGTGGGGGGGGGGGGGGGTGGGGGGGGGGGGGGGTGGGGGGGGGGGGGGGTGGGGGGGGGGGGGGGTGGGGGGGGGGGGGGGTGGGGGGGGGGGGGGGTGGGGGGGGGGGGGGGTGGGGGGGGGGGGGGGTGGGGGGGGGGGGGGGTGGGGGGGGGGGGGGGTGGGGGGGGGGGGGGGTGGGGGGGGGGGGGGGTGGGGGGGGGGGGGGGTGGGGGGGGGGGGGGGTGGGGGGGGGGGGGGGTGGGGGGGGGGGGGGGTGGGGGGGGGGGGGGGTGGGGGGGGGGGGGGGTGGGGGGGGGGGGGGGTGGGGGGGGGGGGGGGTGGGGGGGGGGGGGGGTGGGGGGGGGGGGGGGTGGGGGGGGGGGGGGGTGGGGGGGGGGGGGGGTGGGGGGGGGGGGGGGTGGGGGGGGGGGGGGGTGGGGGGGGGGGGGGGTGGGGGGGGGGGGGGGTGGGGGGGGGGGGGGGTGGGGGGGGGGGGGGGTGGGGGGGGGGGGGGGTGGGGGGGGGGGGGGGTGGGGGGGGGGGGGGGTGGGGGGGGGGGGGGGTGGGGGGGGGGGGGGGTGGGGGGGGGGGGGGGTGGGGGGGGGGGGGGGTGGGGGGGGGGGGGGGTGGGGGGGGGGGGGGGTGGGGGGGGGGGGGGGTGGGGGGGGGGGGGGGTGGGGGGGGGGGGGGGTGGGGGGGGGGGGGGGTGGGGGGGGGGGGGGGTGGGGGGGGGGGGGGGTGGGGGGGGGGGGGGGTGGGGGGGGGGGGGGGTGGGGGGGGGGGGGGGTGGGGGGGGGGGGGGGTGGGGGGGGGGGGGGGTGGGGGGGGGGGGGGGTGGGGGGGGGGGGGGGTGGGGGGGGGGGGGGGTGGGGGGGGGGGGGGGTGGGGGGGGGGGGGGGTGGGGGGGGGGGGGGGTGGGGGGGGGGGGGGGTGGGGGGGGGGGGGGGTGGGGGGGGGGGGGGGTGGGGGGGGGGGGGGGTGGGGGGGGGGGGGGGTGGGGGGGGGGGGGGGTGGGGGGGGGGGGGGGTGGGGGGGGGGGGGGGTGGGGGGGGGGGGGGGTGGGGGGGGGGGGGGGTGGGGGGGGGGGGGGGTGGGGGGGGGGGGGGGTGGGGGGGGGGGGGGGTGGGGGGGGGGGGGGGTGGGGGGGGGGGGGGGTGGGGGGGGGGGGGGGTGGGGGGGGGGGGGGGTGGGGGGGGGGGGGGGTGGGGGGGGGGGGGGGTGGGGGGGGGGGGGGGTGGGGGGGGGGGGGGGTGGGGGGGGGGGGGGGTGGGGGGGGGGGGGGGTGGGGGGGGGGGGGGGTGGGGGGGGGGGGGGGTGGGGGGGGGGGGGGGTGGGGGGGGGGGGGGGTGGGGGGGGGGGGGGGTGGGGGGGGGGGGGGGTGGGGGGGGGGGGGGGTGGGGGGGGGGGGGGGTGGGGGGGGGGGGGGGTGGGGGGGGGGGGGGGTGGGGGGGGGGGGGGGTGGGGGGGGGGGGGGGTGGGGGGGGGGGGGGGTGGGGGGGGGGGGGGGTGGGGGGGGGGGGGGGTGGGGGGGGGGGGGGGTGGGGGGGGGGGGGGGTGGGGGGGGGGGGGGGTGGGGGGGGGGGGGGGTGGGGGGGGGGGGGGGTGGGGGGGGGGGGGGGTGGGGGGGGGGGGGGGTGGGGGGGGGGGGGGGTGGGGGGGGGGGGGGGTGGGGGGGGGGGGGGGTGGGGGGGGGGGGGGGTGGGGGGGGGGGGGGGTGGGGGGGGGGGGGGGTGGGGGGGGGGGGGGGTGGGGGGGGGGGGGGGTGGGGGGGGGGGGGGGTGGGGGGGGGGGGGGGTGGGGGGGGGGGGGGGTGGGGGGGGGGGGGGGTGGGGGGGGGGGGGGGTGGGGGGGGGGGGGGGTGGGGGGGGGGGGGGGTGGGGGGGGGGGGGGGTGGGGGGGGGGGGGGGTGGGGGGGGGGGGGGGTGGGGGGGGGGGGGGGTGGGGGGGGGGGGGGGTGGGGGGGGGGGGGGGTGGGGGGGGGGGGGGGTGGGGGGGGGGGGGGGTGGGGGGGGGGGGGGGTGGGGGGGGGGGGGGGTGGGGGGGGGGGGGGGTGGGGGGGGGGGGGGGTGGGGGGGGGGGGGGGTGGGGGGGGGGGGGGGTGGGGGGGGGGGGGGGTGGGGGGGGGGGGGGGTGGGGGGGGGGGGGGGTGGGGGGGGGGGGGGGTGGGGGGGGGGGGGGGTGGGGGGGGGGGGGGGTGGGGGGGGGGGGGGGTGGGGGGGGGGGGGGGTGGGGGGGGGGGGGGGTGGGGGGGGGGGGGGGTGGGGGGGGGGGGGGGTGGGGGGGGGGGGGGGTGGGGGGGGGGGGGGGTGGGGGGGGGGGGGGGTGGGGGGGGGGGGGGGTGGGGGGGGGGGGGGGTGGGGGGGGGGGGGGGTGGGGGGGGGGGGGGGTGGGGGGGGGGGGGGGTGGGGGGGGGGGGGGGTGGGGGGGGGGGGGGGTGGGGGGGGGGGGGGGTGGGGGGGGGGGGGGGTGGGGGGGGGGGGGGGTGGGGGGGGGGGGGGGTGGGGGGGGGGGGGGGTGGGGGGGGGGGGGGGTGGGGGGGGGGGGGGGTGGGGGGGGGGGGGGGTGGGGGGGGGGGGGGGTGGGGGGGGGGGGGGGTGGGGGGGGGGGGGGGTGGGGGGGGGGGGGGGTGGGGGGGGGGGGGGGTGGGGGGGGGGGGGGGTGGGGGGGGGGGGGGGTGGGGGGGGGGGGGGGTGGGGGGGGGGGGGGGTGGGGGGGGGGGGGGGTGGGGGGGGGGGGGGGTGGGGGGGGGGGGGGGTGGGGGGGGGGGGGGGTGGGGGGGGGGGGGGGTGGGGGGGGGGGGGGGTGGGGGGGGGGGGGGGTGGGGGGGGGGGGGGGTGGGGGGGGGGGGGGGTGGGGGGGGGGGGGGGTGGGGGGGGGGGGGGGTGGGGGGGGGGGGGGGTGGGGGGGGGGGGGGGTGGGGGGGGGGGGGGGTGGGGGGGGGGGGGGGTGGGGGGGGGGGGGGGTGGGGGGGGGGGGGGGTGGGGGGGGGGGGGGGTGGGGGGGGGGGGGGGTGGGGGGGGGGGGGGGTGGGGGGGGGGGGGGGTGGGGGGGGGGGGGGGTGGGGGGGGGGGGGGGTGGGGGGGGGGGGGGGTGGGGGGGGGGGGGGGTGGGGGGGGGGGGGGGTGGGGGGGGGGGGGGGTGGGGGGGGGGGGGGGTGGGGGGGGGGGGGGGTGGGGGGGGGGGGGGGTGGGGGGGGGGGGGGGTGGGGGGGGGGGGGGGTGGGGGGGGGGGGGGGTGGGGGGGGGGGGGGGTGGGGGGGGGGGGGGGTGGGGGGGGGGGGGGGTGGGGGGGGGGGGGGGTGGGGGGGGGGGGGGGTGGGGGGGGGGGGGGGTGGGGGGGGGGGGGGGTGGGGGGGGGGGGGGGTGGGGGGGGGGGGGGGTGGGGGGGGGGGGGGGTGGGGGGGGGGGGGGGTGGGGGGGGGGGGGGGTGGGGGGGGGGGGGGGTGGGGGGGGGGGGGGGTGGGGGGGGGGGGGGGTGGGGGGGGGGGGGGGTGGGGGGGGGGGGGGGTGGGGGGGGGGGGGGGTGGGGGGGGGGGGGGGTGGGGGGGGGGGGGGGTGGGGGGGGGGGGGGGTGGGGGGGGGGGGGGGTGGGGGGGGGGGGGGGTGGGGGGGGGGGGGGGTGGGGGGGGGGGGGGGTGGGGGGGGGGGGGGGTGGGGGGGGGGGGGGGTGGGGGGGGGGGGGGGTGGGGGGGGGGGGGGGTGGGGGGGGGGGGGGGTGGGGGGGGGGGGGGGTGGGGGGGGGGGGGGGTGGGGGGGGGGGGGGGTGGGGGGGGGGGGGGGTGGGGGGGGGGGGGGGTGGGGGGGGGGGGGGGTGGGGGGGGGGGGGGGTGGGGGGGGGGGGGGGTGGGGGGGGGGGGGGGTGGGGGGGGGGGGGGGTGGGGGGGGGGGGGGGTGGGGGGGGGGGGGGGTGGGGGGGGGGGGGGGTGGGGGGGGGGGGGGGTGGGGGGGGGGGGGGGTGGGGGGGGGGGGGGGTGGGGGGGGGGGGGGGTGGGGGGGGGGGGGGGTGGGGGGGGGGGGGGGTGGGGGGGGGGGGGGGTGGGGGGGGGGGGGGGTGGGGGGGGGGGGGGGTGGGGGGGGGGGGGGGTGGGGGGGGGGGGGGGTGGGGGGGGGGGGGGGTGGGGGGGGGGGGGGGTGGGGGGGGGGGGGGGTGGGGGGGGGGGGGGGTGGGGGGGGGGGGGGGTGGGGGGGGGGGGGGGTGGGGGGGGGGGGGGGTGGGGGGGGGGGGGGGTGGGGGGGGGGGGGGGTGGGGGGGGGGGGGGGTGGGGGGGGGGGGGGGTGGGGGGGGGGGGGGGTGGGGGGGGGGGGGGGTGGGGGGGGGGGGGGGTGGGGGGGGGGGGGGGTGGGGGGGGGGGGGGGTGGGGGGGGGGGGGGGTGGGGGGGGGGGGGGGTGGGGGGGGGGGGGGGTGGGGGGGGGGGGGGGTGGGGGGGGGGGGGGGTGGGGGGGGGGGGGGGTGGGGGGGGGGGGGGGTGGGGGGGGGGGGGGGTGGGGGGGGGGGGGGGTGGGGGGGGGGGGGGGTGGGGGGGGGGGGGGGTGGGGGGGGGGGGGGGTGGGGGGGGGGGGGGGTGGGGGGGGGGGGGGGTGGGGGGGGGGGGGGGTGGGGGGGGGGGGGGGTGGGGGGGGGGGGGGGTGGGGGGGGGGGGGGGTGGGGGGGGGGGGGGGTGGGGGGGGGGGGGGGTGGGGGGGGGGGGGGGTGGGGGGGGGGGGGGGTGGGGGGGGGGGGGGGTGGGGGGGGGGGGGGGTGGGGGGGGGGGGGGGTGGGGGGGGGGGGGGGTGGGGGGGGGGGGGGGTGGGGGGGGGGGGGGGTGGGGGGGGGGGGGGGTGGGGGGGGGGGGGGGTGGGGGGGGGGGGGGGTGGGGGGGGGGGGGGGTGGGGGGGGGGGGGGGTGGGGGGGGGGGGGGGTGGGGGGGGGGGGGGGTGGGGGGGGGGGGGGGTGGGGGGGGGGGGGGGTGGGGGGGGGGGGGGGTGGGGGGGGGGGGGGGTGGGGGGGGGGGGGGGTGGGGGGGGGGGGGGGTGGGGGGGGGGGGGGGTGGGGGGGGGGGGGGGTGGGGGGGGGGGGGGGTGGGGGGGGGGGGGGGTGGGGGGGGGGGGGGGTGGGGGGGGGGGGGGGTGGGGGGGGGGGGGGGTGGGGGGGGGGGGGGGTGGGGGGGGGGGGGGGTGGGGGGGGGGGGGGGTGGGGGGGGGGGGGGGTGGGGGGGGGGGGGGGTGGGGGGGGGGGGGGGTGGGGGGGGGGGGGGGTGGGGGGGGGGGGGGGTGGGGGGGGGGGGGGGTGGGGGGGGGGGGGGGTGGGGGGGGGGGGGGGTGGGGGGGGGGGGGGGTGGGGGGGGGGGGGGGTGGGGGGGGGGGGGGGTGGGGGGGGGGGGGGGTGGGGGGGGGGGGGGGTGGGGGGGGGGGGGGGTGGGGGGGGGGGGGGGTGGGGGGGGGGGGGGGTGGGGGGGGGGGGGGGTGGGGGGGGGGGGGGGTGGGGGGGGGGGGGGGTGGGGGGGGGGGGGGGTGGGGGGGGGGGGGGGTGGGGGGGGGGGGGGGTGGGGGGGGGGGGGGGTGGGGGGGGGGGGGGGTGGGGGGGGGGGGGGGTGGGGGGGGGGGGGGGTGGGGGGGGGGGGGGGTGGGGGGGGGGGGGGGTGGGGGGGGGGGGGGGTGGGGGGGGGGGGGGGTGGGGGGGGGGGGGGGTGGGGGGGGGGGGGGGTGGGGGGGGGGGGGGGTGGGGGGGGGGGGGGGTGGGGGGGGGGGGGGGTGGGGGGGGGGGGGGGTGGGGGGGGGGGGGGGTGGGGGGGGGGGGGGGTGGGGGGGGGGGGGGGTGGGGGGGGGGGGGGGTGGGGGGGGGGGGGGGTGGGGGGGGGGGGGGGTGGGGGGGGGGGGGGGTGGGGGGGGGGGGGGGTGGGGGGGGGGGGGGGTGGGGGGGGGGGGGGGTGGGGGGGGGGGGGGGTGGGGGGGGGGGGGGGTGGGGGGGGGGGGGGGTGGGGGGGGGGGGGGGTGGGGGGGGGGGGGGGTGGGGGGGGGGGGGGGTGGGGGGGGGGGGGGGTGGGGGGGGGGGGGGGTGGGGGGGGGGGGGGGTGGGGGGGGGGGGGGGTGGGGGGGGGGGGGGGTGGGGGGGGGGGGGGGTGGGGGGGGGGGGGGGTGGGGGGGGGGGGGGGTGGGGGGGGGGGGGGGTGGGGGGGGGGGGGGGTGGGGGGGGGGGGGGGTGGGGGGGGGGGGGGGTGGGGGGGGGGGGGGGTGGGGGGGGGGGGGGGTGGGGGGGGGGGGGGGTGGGGGGGGGGGGGGGTGGGGGGGGGGGGGGGTGGGGGGGGGGGGGGGTGGGGGGGGGGGGGGGTGGGGGGGGGGGGGGGTGGGGGGGGGGGGGGGTGGGGGGGGGGGGGGGTGGGGGGGGGGGGGGGTGGGGGGGGGGGGGGGTGGGGGGGGGGGGGGGTGGGGGGGGGGGGGGGTGGGGGGGGGGGGGGGTGGGGGGGGGGGGGGGTGGGGGGGGGGGGGGGTGGGGGGGGGGGGGGGTGGGGGGGGGGGGGGGTGGGGGGGGGGGGGGGTGGGGGGGGGGGGGGGTGGGGGGGGGGGGGGGTGGGGGGGGGGGGGGGTGGGGGGGGGGGGGGGTGGGGGGGGGGGGGGGTGGGGGGGGGGGGGGGTGGGGGGGGGGGGGGGTGGGGGGGGGGGGGGGTGGGGGGGGGGGGGGGTGGGGGGGGGGGGGGGTGGGGGGGGGGGGGGGTGGGGGGGGGGGGGGGTGGGGGGGGGGGGGGGTGGGGGGGGGGGGGGGTGGGGGGGGGGGGGGGTGGGGGGGGGGGGGGGTGGGGGGGGGGGGGGGTGGGGGGGGGGGGGGGTGGGGGGGGGGGGGGGTGGGGGGGGGGGGGGGTGGGGGGGGGGGGGGGTGGGGGGGGGGGGGGGTGGGGGGGGGGGGGGGTGGGGGGGGGGGGGGGTGGGGGGGGGGGGGGGTGGGGGGGGGGGGGGGTGGGGGGGGGGGGGGGTGGGGGGGGGGGGGGGTGGGGGGGGGGGGGGGTGGGGGGGGGGGGGGGTGGGGGGGGGGGGGGGTGGGGGGGGGGGGGGGTGGGGGGGGGGGGGGGTGGGGGGGGGGGGGGGTGGGGGGGGGGGGGGGTGGGGGGGGGGGGGGGTGGGGGGGGGGGGGGGTGGGGGGGGGGGGGGGTGGGGGGGGGGGGGGGTGGGGGGGGGGGGGGGTGGGGGGGGGGGGGGGTGGGGGGGGGGGGGGGTGGGGGGGGGGGGGGGTGGGGGGGGGGGGGGGTGGGGGGGGGGGGGGGTGGGGGGGGGGGGGGGTGGGGGGGGGGGGGGGTGGGGGGGGGGGGGGGTGGGGGGGGGGGGGGGTGGGGGGGGGGGGGGGTGGGGGGGGGGGGGGGTGGGGGGGGGGGGGGGTGGGGGGGGGGGGGGGTGGGGGGGGGGGGGGGTGGGGGGGGGGGGGGGTGGGGGGGGGGGGGGGTGGGGGGGGGGGGGGGTGGGGGGGGGGGGGGGTGGGGGGGGGGGGGGGTGGGGGGGGGGGGGGGTGGGGGGGGGGGGGGGTGGGGGGGGGGGGGGGTGGGGGGGGGGGGGGGTGGGGGGGGGGGGGGGTGGGGGGGGGGGGGGGTGGGGGGGGGGGGGGGTGGGGGGGGGGGGGGGTGGGGGGGGGGGGGGGTGGGGGGGGGGGGGGGTGGGGGGGGGGGGGGGTGGGGGGGGGGGGGGGTGGGGGGGGGGGGGGGTGGGGGGGGGGGGGGGTGGGGGGGGGGGGGGGTGGGGGGGGGGGGGGGTGGGGGGGGGGGGGGGTGGGGGGGGGGGGGGGTGGGGGGGGGGGGGGGTGGGGGGGGGGGGGGGTGGGGGGGGGGGGGGGTGGGGGGGGGGGGGGGTGGGGGGGGGGGGGGGTGGGGGGGGGGGGGGGTGGGGGGGGGGGGGGGTGGGGGGGGGGGGGGGTGGGGGGGGGGGGGGGTGGGGGGGGGGGGGGGTGGGGGGGGGGGGGGGTGGGGGGGGGGGGGGGTGGGGGGGGGGGGGGGTGGGGGGGGGGGGGGGTGGGGGGGGGGGGGGGTGGGGGGGGGGGGGGGTGGGGGGGGGGGGGGGTGGGGGGGGGGGGGGGTGGGGGGGGGGGGGGGTGGGGGGGGGGGGGGGTGGGGGGGGGGGGGGGTGGGGGGGGGGGGGGGTGGGGGGGGGGGGGGGTGGGGGGGGGGGGGGGTGGGGGGGGGGGGGGGTGGGGGGGGGGGGGGGTGGGGGGGGGGGGGGGTGGGGGGGGGGGGGGGTGGGGGGGGGGGGGGGTGGGGGGGGGGGGGGGTGGGGGGGGGGGGGGGTGGGGGGGGGGGGGGGTGGGGGGGGGGGGGGGTGGGGGGGGGGGGGGGTGGGGGGGGGGGGGGGTGGGGGGGGGGGGGGGTGGGGGGGGGGGGGGGTGGGGGGGGGGGGGGGTGGGGGGGGGGGGGGGTGGGGGGGGGGGGGGGTGGGGGGGGGGGGGGGTGGGGGGGGGGGGGGGTGGGGGGGGGGGGGGGTGGGGGGGGGGGGGGGTGGGGGGGGGGGGGGGTGGGGGGGGGGGGGGGTGGGGGGGGGGGGGGGTGGGGGGGGGGGGGGGTGGGGGGGGGGGGGGGTGGGGGGGGGGGGGGGTGGGGGGGGGGGGGGGTGGGGGGGGGGGGGGGTGGGGGGGGGGGGGGGTGGGGGGGGGGGGGGGTGGGGGGGGGGGGGGGTGGGGGGGGGGGGGGGTGGGGGGGGGGGGGGGTGGGGGGGGGGGGGGGTGGGGGGGGGGGGGGGTGGGGGGGGGGGGGGGTGGGGGGGGGGGGGGGTGGGGGGGGGGGGGGGTGGGGGGGGGGGGGGGTGGGGGGGGGGGGGGGTGGGGGGGGGGGGGGGTGGGGGGGGGGGGGGGTGGGGGGGGGGGGGGGTGGGGGGGGGGGGGGGTGGGGGGGGGGGGGGGTGGGGGGGGGGGGGGGTGGGGGGGGGGGGGGGTGGGGGGGGGGGGGGGTGGGGGGGGGGGGGGGTGGGGGGGGGGGGGGGTGGGGGGGGGGGGGGGTGGGGGGGGGGGGGGGTGGGGGGGGGGGGGGGTGGGGGGGGGGGGGGGTGGGGGGGGGGGGGGGTGGGGGGGGGGGGGGGTGGGGGGGGGGGGGGGTGGGGGGGGGGGGGGGTGGGGGGGGGGGGGGGTGGGGGGGGGGGGGGGTGGGGGGGGGGGGGGGTGGGGGGGGGGGGGGGTGGGGGGGGGGGGGGGTGGGGGGGGGGGGGGGTGGGGGGGGGGGGGGGTGGGGGGGGGGGGGGGTGGGGGGGGGGGGGGGTGGGGGGGGGGGGGGGTGGGGGGGGGGGGGGGTGGGGGGGGGGGGGGGTGGGGGGGGGGGGGGGTGGGGGGGGGGGGGGGTGGGGGGGGGGGGGGGTGGGGGGGGGGGGGGGTGGGGGGGGGGGGGGGTGGGGGGGGGGGGGGGTGGGGGGGGGGGGGGGTGGGGGGGGGGGGGGGTGGGGGGGGGGGGGGGTGGGGGGGGGGGGGGGTGGGGGGGGGGGGGGGTGGGGGGGGGGGGGGGTGGGGGGGGGGGGGGGTGGGGGGGGGGGGGGGTGGGGGGGGGGGGGGGTGGGGGGGGGGGGGGGTGGGGGGGGGGGGGGGTGGGGGGGGGGGGGGGTGGGGGGGGGGGGGGGTGGGGGGGGGGGGGGGTGGGGGGGGGGGGGGGTGGGGGGGGGGGGGGGTGGGGGGGGGGGGGGGTGGGGGGGGGGGGGGGTGGGGGGGGGGGGGGGTGGGGGGGGGGGGGGGTGGGGGGGGGGGGGGGTGGGGGGGGGGGGGGGTGGGGGGGGGGGGGGGTGGGGGGGGGGGGGGGTGGGGGGGGGGGGGGGTGGGGGGGGGGGGGGGTGGGGGGGGGGGGGGGTGGGGGGGGGGGGGGGTGGGGGGGGGGGGGGGTGGGGGGGGGGGGGGGTGGGGGGGGGGGGGGGTGGGGGGGGGGGGGGGTGGGGGGGGGGGGGGGTGGGGGGGGGGGGGGGTGGGGGGGGGGGGGGGTGGGGGGGGGGGGGGGTGGGGGGGGGGGGGGGTGGGGGGGGGGGGGGGTGGGGGGGGGGGGGGGTGGGGGGGGGGGGGGGTGGGGGGGGGGGGGGGTGGGGGGGGGGGGGGGTGGGGGGGGGGGGGGGTGGGGGGGGGGGGGGGTGGGGGGGGGGGGGGGTGGGGGGGGGGGGGGGTGGGGGGGGGGGGGGGTGGGGGGGGGGGGGGGTGGGGGGGGGGGGGGGTGGGGGGGGGGGGGGGTGGGGGGGGGGGGGGGTGGGGGGGGGGGGGGGTGGGGGGGGGGGGGGGTGGGGGGGGGGGGGGGTGGGGGGGGGGGGGGGTGGGGGGGGGGGGGGGTGGGGGGGGGGGGGGGTGGGGGGGGGGGGGGGTGGGGGGGGGGGGGGGTGGGGGGGGGGGGGGGTGGGGGGGGGGGGGGGTGGGGGGGGGGGGGGGTGGGGGGGGGGGGGGGTGGGGGGGGGGGGGGGTGGGGGGGGGGGGGGGTGGGGGGGGGGGGGGGTGGGGGGGGGGGGGGGTGGGGGGGGGGGGGGGTGGGGGGGGGGGGGGGTGGGGGGGGGGGGGGGTGGGGGGGGGGGGGGGTGGGGGGGGGGGGGGGTGGGGGGGGGGGGGGGTGGGGGGGGGGGGGGGTGGGGGGGGGGGGGGGTGGGGGGGGGGGGGGGTGGGGGGGGGGGGGGGTGGGGGGGGGGGGGGGTGGGGGGGGGGGGGGGTGGGGGGGGGGGGGGGTGGGGGGGGGGGGGGGTGGGGGGGGGGGGGGGTGGGGGGGGGGGGGGGTGGGGGGGGGGGGGGGTGGGGGGGGGGGGGGGTGGGGGGGGGGGGGGGTGGGGGGGGGGGGGGGTGGGGGGGGGGGGGGGTGGGGGGGGGGGGGGGTGGGGGGGGGGGGGGGTGGGGGGGGGGGGGGGTGGGGGGGGGGGGGGGTGGGGGGGGGGGGGGGTGGGGGGGGGGGGGGGTGGGGGGGGGGGGGGGTGGGGGGGGGGGGGGGTGGGGGGGGGGGGGGGTGGGGGGGGGGGGGGGTGGGGGGGGGGGGGGGTGGGGGGGGGGGGGGGTGGGGGGGGGGGGGGGTGGGGGGGGGGGGGGGTGGGGGGGGGGGGGGGTGGGGGGGGGGGGGGGTGGGGGGGGGGGGGGGTGGGGGGGGGGGGGGGTGGGGGGGGGGGGGGGTGGGGGGGGGGGGGGGTGGGGGGGGGGGGGGGTGGGGGGGGGGGGGGGTGGGGGGGGGGGGGGGTGGGGGGGGGGGGGGGTGGGGGGGGGGGGGGGTGGGGGGGGGGGGGGGTGGGGGGGGGGGGGGGTGGGGGGGGGGGGGGGTGGGGGGGGGGGGGGGTGGGGGGGGGGGGGGGTGGGGGGGGGGGGGGGTGGGGGGGGGGGGGGGTGGGGGGGGGGGGGGGTGGGGGGGGGGGGGGGTGGGGGGGGGGGGGGGTGGGGGGGGGGGGGGGTGGGGGGGGGGGGGGGTGGGGGGGGGGGGGGGTGGGGGGGGGGGGGGGTGGGGGGGGGGGGGGGTGGGGGGGGGGGGGGGTGGGGGGGGGGGGGGGTGGGGGGGGGGGGGGGTGGGGGGGGGGGGGGGTGGGGGGGGGGGGGGGTGGGGGGGGGGGGGGGTGGGGGGGGGGGGGGGTGGGGGGGGGGGGGGGTGGGGGGGGGGGGGGGTGGGGGGGGGGGGGGGTGGGGGGGGGGGGGGGTGGGGGGGGGGGGGGGTGGGGGGGGGGGGGGGTGGGGGGGGGGGGGGGTGGGGGGGGGGGGGGGTGGGGGGGGGGGGGGGTGGGGGGGGGGGGGGGTGGGGGGGGGGGGGGGTGGGGGGGGGGGGGGGTGGGGGGGGGGGGGGGTGGGGGGGGGGGGGGGTGGGGGGGGGGGGGGGTGGGGGGGGGGGGGGGTGGGGGGGGGGGGGGGTGGGGGGGGGGGGGGGTGGGGGGGGGGGGGGGTGGGGGGGGGGGGGGGTGGGGGGGGGGGGGGGTGGGGGGGGGGGGGGGTGGGGGGGGGGGGGGGTGGGGGGGGGGGGGGGTGGGGGGGGGGGGGGGTGGGGGGGGGGGGGGGTGGGGGGGGGGGGGGGTGGGGGGGGGGGGGGGTGGGGGGGGGGGGGGGTGGGGGGGGGGGGGGGTGGGGGGGGGGGGGGGTGGGGGGGGGGGGGGGTGGGGGGGGGGGGGGGTGGGGGGGGGGGGGGGTGGGGGGGGGGGGGGGTGGGGGGGGGGGGGGGTGGGGGGGGGGGGGGGTGGGGGGGGGGGGGGGTGGGGGGGGGGGGGGGTGGGGGGGGGGGGGGGTGGGGGGGGGGGGGGGTGGGGGGGGGGGGGGGTGGGGGGGGGGGGGGGTGGGGGGGGGGGGGGGTGGGGGGGGGGGGGGGTGGGGGGGGGGGGGGGTGGGGGGGGGGGGGGGTGGGGGGGGGGGGGGGTGGGGGGGGGGGGGGGTGGGGGGGGGGGGGGGTGGGGGGGGGGGGGGGTGGGGGGGGGGGGGGGTGGGGGGGGGGGGGGGTGGGGGGGGGGGGGGGTGGGGGGGGGGGGGGGTGGGGGGGGGGGGGGGTGGGGGGGGGGGGGGGTGGGGGGGGGGGGGGGTGGGGGGGGGGGGGGGTGGGGGGGGGGGGGGGTGGGGGGGGGGGGGGGTGGGGGGGGGGGGGGGTGGGGGGGGGGGGGGGTGGGGGGGGGGGGGGGTGGGGGGGGGGGGGGGTGGGGGGGGGGGGGGGTGGGGGGGGGGGGGGGTGGGGGGGGGGGGGGGTGGGGGGGGGGGGGGGTGGGGGGGGGGGGGGGTGGGGGGGGGGGGGGGTGGGGGGGGGGGGGGGTGGGGGGGGGGGGGGGTGGGGGGGGGGGGGGGTGGGGGGGGGGGGGGGTGGGGGGGGGGGGGGGTGGGGGGGGGGGGGGGTGGGGGGGGGGGGGGGTGGGGGGGGGGGGGGGTGGGGGGGGGGGGGGGTGGGGGGGGGGGGGGGTGGGGGGGGGGGGGGGTGGGGGGGGGGGGGGGTGGGGGGGGGGGGGGGTGGGGGGGGGGGGGGGTGGGGGGGGGGGGGGGTGGGGGGGGGGGGGGGTGGGGGGGGGGGGGGGTGGGGGGGGGGGGGGGTGGGGGGGGGGGGGGGTGGGGGGGGGGGGGGGTGGGGGGGGGGGGGGGTGGGGGGGGGGGGGGGTGGGGGGGGGGGGGGGTGGGGGGGGGGGGGGGTGGGGGGGGGGGGGGGTGGGGGGGGGGGGGGGTGGGGGGGGGGGGGGGTGGGGGGGGGGGGGGGTGGGGGGGGGGGGGGGTGGGGGGGGGGGGGGGTGGGGGGGGGGGGGGGTGGGGGGGGGGGGGGGTGGGGGGGGGGGGGGGTGGGGGGGGGGGGGGGTGGGGGGGGGGGGGGGTGGGGGGGGGGGGGGGTGGGGGGGGGGGGGGGTGGGGGGGGGGGGGGGTGGGGGGGGGGGGGGGTGGGGGGGGGGGGGGGTGGGGGGGGGGGGGGGTGGGGGGGGGGGGGGGTGGGGGGGGGGGGGGGTGGGGGGGGGGGGGGGTGGGGGGGGGGGGGGGTGGGGGGGGGGGGGGGTGGGGGGGGGGGGGGGTGGGGGGGGGGGGGGGTGGGGGGGGGGGGGGGTGGGGGGGGGGGGGGGTGGGGGGGGGGGGGGGTGGGGGGGGGGGGGGGTGGGGGGGGGGGGGGGTGGGGGGGGGGGGGGGTGGGGGGGGGGGGGGGTGGGGGGGGGGGGGGGTGGGGGGGGGGGGGGGTGGGGGGGGGGGGGGGTGGGGGGGGGGGGGGGTGGGGGGGGGGGGGGGTGGGGGGGGGGGGGGGTGGGGGGGGGGGGGGGTGGGGGGGGGGGGGGGTGGGGGGGGGGGGGGGTGGGGGGGGGGGGGGGTGGGGGGGGGGGGGGGTGGGGGGGGGGGGGGGTGGGGGGGGGGGGGGGTGGGGGGGGGGGGGGGTGGGGGGGGGGGGGGGTGGGGGGGGGGGGGGGTGGGGGGGGGGGGGGGTGGGGGGGGGGGGGGGTGGGGGGGGGGGGGGGTGGGGGGGGGGGGGGGTGGGGGGGGGGGGGGGTGGGGGGGGGGGGGGGTGGGGGGGGGGGGGGGTGGGGGGGGGGGGGGGTGGGGGGGGGGGGGGGTGGGGGGGGGGGGGGGTGGGGGGGGGGGGGGGTGGGGGGGGGGGGGGGTGGGGGGGGGGGGGGGTGGGGGGGGGGGGGGGTGGGGGGGGGGGGGGGTGGGGGGGGGGGGGGGTGGGGGGGGGGGGGGGTGGGGGGGGGGGGGGGTGGGGGGGGGGGGGGGTGGGGGGGGGGGGGGGTGGGGGGGGGGGGGGGTGGGGGGGGGGGGGGGTGGGGGGGGGGGGGGGTGGGGGGGGGGGGGGGTGGGGGGGGGGGGGGGTGGGGGGGGGGGGGGGTGGGGGGGGGGGGGGGTGGGGGGGGGGGGGGGTGGGGGGGGGGGGGGGTGGGGGGGGGGGGGGGTGGGGGGGGGGGGGGGTGGGGGGGGGGGGGGGTGGGGGGGGGGGGGGGTGGGGGGGGGGGGGGGTGGGGGGGGGGGGGGGTGGGGGGGGGGGGGGGTGGGGGGGGGGGGGGGTGGGGGGGGGGGGGGGTGGGGGGGGGGGGGGGTGGGGGGGGGGGGGGGTGGGGGGGGGGGGGGGTGGGGGGGGGGGGGGGTGGGGGGGGGGGGGGGTGGGGGGGGGGGGGGGTGGGGGGGGGGGGGGGTGGGGGGGGGGGGGGGTGGGGGGGGGGGGGGGTGGGGGGGGGGGGGGGTGGGGGGGGGGGGGGGTGGGGGGGGGGGGGGGTGGGGGGGGGGGGGGGTGGGGGGGGGGGGGGGTGGGGGGGGGGGGGGGTGGGGGGGGGGGGGGGTGGGGGGGGGGGGGGGTGGGGGGGGGGGGGGGTGGGGGGGGGGGGGGGTGGGGGGGGGGGGGGGTGGGGGGGGGGGGGGGTGGGGGGGGGGGGGGGTGGGGGGGGGGGGGGGTGGGGGGGGGGGGGGGTGGGGGGGGGGGGGGGTGGGGGGGGGGGGGGGTGGGGGGGGGGGGGGGTGGGGGGGGGGGGGGGTGGGGGGGGGGGGGGGTGGGGGGGGGGGGGGGTGGGGGGGGGGGGGGGTGGGGGGGGGGGGGGGTGGGGGGGGGGGGGGGTGGGGGGGGGGGGGGGTGGGGGGGGGGGGGGGTGGGGGGGGGGGGGGGTGGGGGGGGGGGGGGGTGGGGGGGGGGGGGGGTGGGGGGGGGGGGGGGTGGGGGGGGGGGGGGGTGGGGGGGGGGGGGGGTGGGGGGGGGGGGGGGTGGGGGGGGGGGGGGGTGGGGGGGGGGGGGGGTGGGGGGGGGGGGGGGTGGGGGGGGGGGGGGGTGGGGGGGGGGGGGGGTGGGGGGGGGGGGGGGTGGGGGGGGGGGGGGGTGGGGGGGGGGGGGGGTGGGGGGGGGGGGGGGTGGGGGGGGGGGGGGGTGGGGGGGGGGGGGGGTGGGGGGGGGGGGGGGTGGGGGGGGGGGGGGGTGGGGGGGGGGGGGGGTGGGGGGGGGGGGGGGTGGGGGGGGGGGGGGGTGGGGGGGGGGGGGGGTGGGGGGGGGGGGGGGTGGGGGGGGGGGGGGGTGGGGGGGGGGGGGGGTGGGGGGGGGGGGGGGTGGGGGGGGGGGGGGGTGGGGGGGGGGGGGGGTGGGGGGGGGGGGGGGTGGGGGGGGGGGGGGGTGGGGGGGGGGGGGGGTGGGGGGGGGGGGGGGTGGGGGGGGGGGGGGGTGGGGGGGGGGGGGGGTGGGGGGGGGGGGGGGTGGGGGGGGGGGGGGGTGGGGGGGGGGGGGGGTGGGGGGGGGGGGGGGTGGGGGGGGGGGGGGGTGGGGGGGGGGGGGGGTGGGGGGGGGGGGGGGTGGGGGGGGGGGGGGGTGGGGGGGGGGGGGGGTGGGGGGGGGGGGGGGTGGGGGGGGGGGGGGGTGGGGGGGGGGGGGGGTGGGGGGGGGGGGGGGTGGGGGGGGGGGGGGGTGGGGGGGGGGGGGGGTGGGGGGGGGGGGGGGTGGGGGGGGGGGGGGGTGGGGGGGGGGGGGGGTGGGGGGGGGGGGGGGTGGGGGGGGGGGGGGGTGGGGGGGGGGGGGGGTGGGGGGGGGGGGGGGTGGGGGGGGGGGGGGGTGGGGGGGGGGGGGGGTGGGGGGGGGGGGGGGTGGGGGGGGGGGGGGGTGGGGGGGGGGGGGGGTGGGGGGGGGGGGGGGTGGGGGGGGGGGGGGGTGGGGGGGGGGGGGGGTGGGGGGGGGGGGGGGTGGGGGGGGGGGGGGGTGGGGGGGGGGGGGGGTGGGGGGGGGGGGGGGTGGGGGGGGGGGGGGGTGGGGGGGGGGGGGGGTGGGGGGGGGGGGGGGTGGGGGGGGGGGGGGGTGGGGGGGGGGGGGGGTGGGGGGGGGGGGGGGTGGGGGGGGGGGGGGGTGGGGGGGGGGGGGGGTGGGGGGGGGGGGGGGTGGGGGGGGGGGGGGGTGGGGGGGGGGGGGGGTGGGGGGGGGGGGGGGTGGGGGGGGGGGGGGGTGGGGGGGGGGGGGGGTGGGGGGGGGGGGGGGTGGGGGGGGGGGGGGGTGGGGGGGGGGGGGGGTGGGGGGGGGGGGGGGTGGGGGGGGGGGGGGGTGGGGGGGGGGGGGGGTGGGGGGGGGGGGGGGTGGGGGGGGGGGGGGGTGGGGGGGGGGGGGGGTGGGGGGGGGGGGGGGTGGGGGGGGGGGGGGGTGGGGGGGGGGGGGGGTGGGGGGGGGGGGGGGTGGGGGGGGGGGGGGGTGGGGGGGGGGGGGGGTGGGGGGGGGGGGGGGTGGGGGGGGGGGGGGGTGGGGGGGGGGGGGGGTGGGGGGGGGGGGGGGTGGGGGGGGGGGGGGGTGGGGGGGGGGGGGGGTGGGGGGGGGGGGGGGTGGGGGGGGGGGGGGGTGGGGGGGGGGGGGGGTGGGGGGGGGGGGGGGTGGGGGGGGGGGGGGGTGGGGGGGGGGGGGGGTGGGGGGGGGGGGGGGTGGGGGGGGGGGGGGGTGGGGGGGGGGGGGGGTGGGGGGGGGGGGGGGTGGGGGGGGGGGGGGGTGGGGGGGGGGGGGGGTGGGGGGGGGGGGGGGTGGGGGGGGGGGGGGGTGGGGGGGGGGGGGGGTGGGGGGGGGGGGGGGTGGGGGGGGGGGGGGGTGGGGGGGGGGGGGGGTGGGGGGGGGGGGGGGTGGGGGGGGGGGGGGGTGGGGGGGGGGGGGGGTGGGGGGGGGGGGGGGTGGGGGGGGGGGGGGGTGGGGGGGGGGGGGGGTGGGGGGGGGGGGGGGTGGGGGGGGGGGGGGGTGGGGGGGGGGGGGGGTGGGGGGGGGGGGGGGTGGGGGGGGGGGGGGGTGGGGGGGGGGGGGGGTGGGGGGGGGGGGGGGTGGGGGGGGGGGGGGGTGGGGGGGGGGGGGGGTGGGGGGGGGGGGGGGTGGGGGGGGGGGGGGGTGGGGGGGGGGGGGGGTGGGGGGGGGGGGGGGTGGGGGGGGGGGGGGGTGGGGGGGGGGGGGGGTGGGGGGGGGGGGGGGTGGGGGGGGGGGGGGGTGGGGGGGGGGGGGGGTGGGGGGGGGGGGGGGTGGGGGGGGGGGGGGGTGGGGGGGGGGGGGGGTGGGGGGGGGGGGGGGTGGGGGGGGGGGGGGGTGGGGGGGGGGGGGGGTGGGGGGGGGGGGGGGTGGGGGGGGGGGGGGGTGGGGGGGGGGGGGGGTGGGGGGGGGGGGGGGTGGGGGGGGGGGGGGGTGGGGGGGGGGGGGGGTGGGGGGGGGGGGGGGTGGGGGGGGGGGGGGGTGGGGGGGGGGGGGGGTGGGGGGGGGGGGGGGTGGGGGGGGGGGGGGGTGGGGGGGGGGGGGGGTGGGGGGGGGGGGGGGTGGGGGGGGGGGGGGGTGGGGGGGGGGGGGGGTGGGGGGGGGGGGGGGTGGGGGGGGGGGGGGGTGGGGGGGGGGGGGGGTGGGGGGGGGGGGGGGTGGGGGGGGGGGGGGGTGGGGGGGGGGGGGGGTGGGGGGGGGGGGGGGTGGGGGGGGGGGGGGGTGGGGGGGGGGGGGGGTGGGGGGGGGGGGGGGTGGGGGGGGGGGGGGGTGGGGGGGGGGGGGGGTGGGGGGGGGGGGGGGTGGGGGGGGGGGGGGGTGGGGGGGGGGGGGGGTGGGGGGGGGGGGGGGTGGGGGGGGGGGGGGGTGGGGGGGGGGGGGGGTGGGGGGGGGGGGGGGTGGGGGGGGGGGGGGGTGGGGGGGGGGGGGGGTGGGGGGGGGGGGGGGTGGGGGGGGGGGGGGGTGGGGGGGGGGGGGGGTGGGGGGGGGGGGGGGTGGGGGGGGGGGGGGGTGGGGGGGGGGGGGGGTGGGGGGGGGGGGGGGTGGGGGGGGGGGGGGGTGGGGGGGGGGGGGGGTGGGGGGGGGGGGGGGTGGGGGGGGGGGGGGGTGGGGGGGGGGGGGGGTGGGGGGGGGGGGGGGTGGGGGGGGGGGGGGGTGGGGGGGGGGGGGGGTGGGGGGGGGGGGGGGTGGGGGGGGGGGGGGGTGGGGGGGGGGGGGGGTGGGGGGGGGGGGGGGTGGGGGGGGGGGGGGGTGGGGGGGGGGGGGGGTGGGGGGGGGGGGGGGTGGGGGGGGGGGGGGGTGGGGGGGGGGGGGGGTGGGGGGGGGGGGGGGTGGGGGGGGGGGGGGGTGGGGGGGGGGGGGGGTGGGGGGGGGGGGGGGTGGGGGGGGGGGGGGGTGGGGGGGGGGGGGGGTGGGGGGGGGGGGGGGTGGGGGGGGGGGGGGGTGGGGGGGGGGGGGGGTGGGGGGGGGGGGGGGTGGGGGGGGGGGGGGGTGGGGGGGGGGGGGGGTGGGGGGGGGGGGGGGTGGGGGGGGGGGGGGGTGGGGGGGGGGGGGGGTGGGGGGGGGGGGGGGTGGGGGGGGGGGGGGGTGGGGGGGGGGGGGGGTGGGGGGGGGGGGGGGTGGGGGGGGGGGGGGGTGGGGGGGGGGGGGGGTGGGGGGGGGGGGGGGTGGGGGGGGGGGGGGGTGGGGGGGGGGGGGGGTGGGGGGGGGGGGGGGTGGGGGGGGGGGGGGGTGGGGGGGGGGGGGGGTGGGGGGGGGGGGGGGTGGGGGGGGGGGGGGGTGGGGGGGGGGGGGGGTGGGGGGGGGGGGGGGTGGGGGGGGGGGGGGGTGGGGGGGGGGGGGGGTGGGGGGGGGGGGGGGTGGGGGGGGGGGGGGGTGGGGGGGGGGGGGGGTGGGGGGGGGGGGGGGTGGGGGGGGGGGGGGGTGGGGGGGGGGGGGGGTGGGGGGGGGGGGGGGTGGGGGGGGGGGGGGGTGGGGGGGGGGGGGGGTGGGGGGGGGGGGGGGTGGGGGGGGGGGGGGGTGGGGGGGGGGGGGGGTGGGGGGGGGGGGGGGTGGGGGGGGGGGGGGGTGGGGGGGGGGGGGGGTGGGGGGGGGGGGGGGTGGGGGGGGGGGGGGGTGGGGGGGGGGGGGGGTGGGGGGGGGGGGGGGTGGGGGGGGGGGGGGGTGGGGGGGGGGGGGGGTGGGGGGGGGGGGGGGTGGGGGGGGGGGGGGGTGGGGGGGGGGGGGGGTGGGGGGGGGGGGGGGTGGGGGGGGGGGGGGGTGGGGGGGGGGGGGGGTGGGGGGGGGGGGGGGTGGGGGGGGGGGGGGGTGGGGGGGGGGGGGGGTGGGGGGGGGGGGGGGTGGGGGGGGGGGGGGGTGGGGGGGGGGGGGGGTGGGGGGGGGGGGGGGTGGGGGGGGGGGGGGGTGGGGGGGGGGGGGGGTGGGGGGGGGGGGGGGTGGGGGGGGGGGGGGGTGGGGGGGGGGGGGGGTGGGGGGGGGGGGGGGTGGGGGGGGGGGGGGGTGGGGGGGGGGGGGGGTGGGGGGGGGGGGGGGTGGGGGGGGGGGGGGGTGGGGGGGGGGGGGGGTGGGGGGGGGGGGGGGTGGGGGGGGGGGGGGGTGGGGGGGGGGGGGGGTGGGGGGGGGGGGGGGTGGGGGGGGGGGGGGGTGGGGGGGGGGGGGGGTGGGGGGGGGGGGGGGTGGGGGGGGGGGGGGGTGGGGGGGGGGGGGGGTGGGGGGGGGGGGGGGTGGGGGGGGGGGGGGGTGGGGGGGGGGGGGGGTGGGGGGGGGGGGGGGTGGGGGGGGGGGGGGGTGGGGGGGGGGGGGGGTGGGGGGGGGGGGGGGTGGGGGGGGGGGGGGGTGGGGGGGGGGGGGGGTGGGGGGGGGGGGGGGTGGGGGGGGGGGGGGGTGGGGGGGGGGGGGGGTGGGGGGGGGGGGGGGTGGGGGGGGGGGGGGGTGGGGGGGGGGGGGGGTGGGGGGGGGGGGGGGTGGGGGGGGGGGGGGGTGGGGGGGGGGGGGGGTGGGGGGGGGGGGGGGTGGGGGGGGGGGGGGGTGGGGGGGGGGGGGGGTGGGGGGGGGGGGGGGTGGGGGGGGGGGGGGGTGGGGGGGGGGGGGGGTGGGGGGGGGGGGGGGTGGGGGGGGGGGGGGGTGGGGGGGGGGGGGGGTGGGGGGGGGGGGGGGTGGGGGGGGGGGGGGGTGGGGGGGGGGGGGGGTGGGGGGGGGGGGGGGTGGGGGGGGGGGGGGGTGGGGGGGGGGGGGGGTGGGGGGGGGGGGGGGTGGGGGGGGGGGGGGGTGGGGGGGGGGGGGGGTGGGGGGGGGGGGGGGTGGGGGGGGGGGGGGGTGGGGGGGGGGGGGGGTGGGGGGGGGGGGGGGTGGGGGGGGGGGGGGGTGGGGGGGGGGGGGGGTGGGGGGGGGGGGGGGTGGGGGGGGGGGGGGGTGGGGGGGGGGGGGGGTGGGGGGGGGGGGGGGTGGGGGGGGGGGGGGGTGGGGGGGGGGGGGGGTGGGGGGGGGGGGGGGTGGGGGGGGGGGGGGGTGGGGGGGGGGGGGGGTGGGGGGGGGGGGGGGTGGGGGGGGGGGGGGGTGGGGGGGGGGGGGGGTGGGGGGGGGGGGGGGTGGGGGGGGGGGGGGGTGGGGGGGGGGGGGGGTGGGGGGGGGGGGGGGTGGGGGGGGGGGGGGGTGGGGGGGGGGGGGGGTGGGGGGGGGGGGGGGTGGGGGGGGGGGGGGGTGGGGGGGGGGGGGGGTGGGGGGGGGGGGGGGTGGGGGGGGGGGGGGGTGGGGGGGGGGGGGGGTGGGGGGGGGGGGGGGTGGGGGGGGGGGGGGGTGGGGGGGGGGGGGGGTGGGGGGGGGGGGGGGTGGGGGGGGGGGGGGGTGGGGGGGGGGGGGGGTGGGGGGGGGGGGGGGTGGGGGGGGGGGGGGGTGGGGGGGGGGGGGGGTGGGGGGGGGGGGGGGTGGGGGGGGGGGGGGGTGGGGGGGGGGGGGGGTGGGGGGGGGGGGGGGTGGGGGGGGGGGGGGGTGGGGGGGGGGGGGGGTGGGGGGGGGGGGGGGTGGGGGGGGGGGGGGGTGGGGGGGGGGGGGGGTGGGGGGGGGGGGGGGTGGGGGGGGGGGGGGGTGGGGGGGGGGGGGGGTGGGGGGGGGGGGGGGTGGGGGGGGGGGGGGGTGGGGGGGGGGGGGGGTGGGGGGGGGGGGGGGTGGGGGGGGGGGGGGGTGGGGGGGGGGGGGGGTGGGGGGGGGGGGGGGTGGGGGGGGGGGGGGGTGGGGGGGGGGGGGGGTGGGGGGGGGGGGGGGTGGGGGGGGGGGGGGGTGGGGGGGGGGGGGGGTGGGGGGGGGGGGGGGTGGGGGGGGGGGGGGGTGGGGGGGGGGGGGGGTGGGGGGGGGGGGGGGTGGGGGGGGGGGGGGGTGGGGGGGGGGGGGGGTGGGGGGGGGGGGGGGTGGGGGGGGGGGGGGGTGGGGGGGGGGGGGGGTGGGGGGGGGGGGGGGTGGGGGGGGGGGGGGGTGGGGGGGGGGGGGGGTGGGGGGGGGGGGGGGTGGGGGGGGGGGGGGGTGGGGGGGGGGGGGGGTGGGGGGGGGGGGGGGTGGGGGGGGGGGGGGGTGGGGGGGGGGGGGGGTGGGGGGGGGGGGGGGTGGGGGGGGGGGGGGGTGGGGGGGGGGGGGGGTGGGGGGGGGGGGGGGTGGGGGGGGGGGGGGGTGGGGGGGGGGGGGGGTGGGGGGGGGGGGGGGTGGGGGGGGGGGGGGGTGGGGGGGGGGGGGGGTGGGGGGGGGGGGGGGTGGGGGGGGGGGGGGGTGGGGGGGGGGGGGGGTGGGGGGGGGGGGGGGTGGGGGGGGGGGGGGGTGGGGGGGGGGGGGGGTGGGGGGGGGGGGGGGTGGGGGGGGGGGGGGGTGGGGGGGGGGGGGGGTGGGGGGGGGGGGGGGTGGGGGGGGGGGGGGGTGGGGGGGGGGGGGGGTGGGGGGGGGGGGGGGTGGGGGGGGGGGGGGGTGGGGGGGGGGGGGGGTGGGGGGGGGGGGGGGTGGGGGGGGGGGGGGGTGGGGGGGGGGGGGGGTGGGGGGGGGGGGGGGTGGGGGGGGGGGGGGGTGGGGGGGGGGGGGGGTGGGGGGGGGGGGGGGTGGGGGGGGGGGGGGGTGGGGGGGGGGGGGGGTGGGGGGGGGGGGGGGTGGGGGGGGGGGGGGGTGGGGGGGGGGGGGGGTGGGGGGGGGGGGGGGTGGGGGGGGGGGGGGGTGGGGGGGGGGGGGGGTGGGGGGGGGGGGGGGTGGGGGGGGGGGGGGGTGGGGGGGGGGGGGGGTGGGGGGGGGGGGGGGTGGGGGGGGGGGGGGGTGGGGGGGGGGGGGGGTGGGGGGGGGGGGGGGTGGGGGGGGGGGGGGGTGGGGGGGGGGGGGGGTGGGGGGGGGGGGGGGTGGGGGGGGGGGGGGGTGGGGGGGGGGGGGGGTGGGGGGGGGGGGGGGTGGGGGGGGGGGGGGGTGGGGGGGGGGGGGGGTGGGGGGGGGGGGGGGTGGGGGGGGGGGGGGGTGGGGGGGGGGGGGGGTGGGGGGGGGGGGGGGTGGGGGGGGGGGGGGGTGGGGGGGGGGGGGGGTGGGGGGGGGGGGGGGTGGGGGGGGGGGGGGGTGGGGGGGGGGGGGGGTGGGGGGGGGGGGGGGTGGGGGGGGGGGGGGGTGGGGGGGGGGGGGGGTGGGGGGGGGGGGGGGTGGGGGGGGGGGGGGGTGGGGGGGGGGGGGGGTGGGGGGGGGGGGGGGTGGGGGGGGGGGGGGGTGGGGGGGGGGGGGGGTGGGGGGGGGGGGGGGTGGGGGGGGGGGGGGGTGGGGGGGGGGGGGGGTGGGGGGGGGGGGGGGTGGGGGGGGGGGGGGGTGGGGGGGGGGGGGGGTGGGGGGGGGGGGGGGTGGGGGGGGGGGGGGGTGGGGGGGGGGGGGGGTGGGGGGGGGGGGGGGTGGGGGGGGGGGGGGGTGGGGGGGGGGGGGGGTGGGGGGGGGGGGGGGTGGGGGGGGGGGGGGGTGGGGGGGGGGGGGGGTGGGGGGGGGGGGGGGTGGGGGGGGGGGGGGGTGGGGGGGGGGGGGGGTGGGGGGGGGGGGGGGTGGGGGGGGGGGGGGGTGGGGGGGGGGGGGGGTGGGGGGGGGGGGGGGTGGGGGGGGGGGGGGGTGGGGGGGGGGGGGGGTGGGGGGGGGGGGGGGTGGGGGGGGGGGGGGGTGGGGGGGGGGGGGGGTGGGGGGGGGGGGGGGTGGGGGGGGGGGGGGGTGGGGGGGGGGGGGGGTGGGGGGGGGGGGGGGTGGGGGGGGGGGGGGGTGGGGGGGGGGGGGGGTGGGGGGGGGGGGGGGTGGGGGGGGGGGGGGGTGGGGGGGGGGGGGGGTGGGGGGGGGGGGGGGTGGGGGGGGGGGGGGGTGGGGGGGGGGGGGGGTGGGGGGGGGGGGGGGTGGGGGGGGGGGGGGGTGGGGGGGGGGGGGGGTGGGGGGGGGGGGGGGTGGGGGGGGGGGGGGGTGGGGGGGGGGGGGGGTGGGGGGGGGGGGGGGTGGGGGGGGGGGGGGGTGGGGGGGGGGGGGGGTGGGGGGGGGGGGGGGTGGGGGGGGGGGGGGGTGGGGGGGGGGGGGGGTGGGGGGGGGGGGGGGTGGGGGGGGGGGGGGGTGGGGGGGGGGGGGGGTGGGGGGGGGGGGGGGTGGGGGGGGGGGGGGGTGGGGGGGGGGGGGGGTGGGGGGGGGGGGGGGTGGGGGGGGGGGGGGGTGGGGGGGGGGGGGGGTGGGGGGGGGGGGGGGTGGGGGGGGGGGGGGGTGGGGGGGGGGGGGGGTGGGGGGGGGGGGGGGTGGGGGGGGGGGGGGGTGGGGGGGGGGGGGGGTGGGGGGGGGGGGGGGTGGGGGGGGGGGGGGGTGGGGGGGGGGGGGGGTGGGGGGGGGGGGGGGTGGGGGGGGGGGGGGGTGGGGGGGGGGGGGGGTGGGGGGGGGGGGGGGTGGGGGGGGGGGGGGGTGGGGGGGGGGGGGGGTGGGGGGGGGGGGGGGTGGGGGGGGGGGGGGGTGGGGGGGGGGGGGGGTGGGGGGGGGGGGGGGTGGGGGGGGGGGGGGGTGGGGGGGGGGGGGGGTGGGGGGGGGGGGGGGTGGGGGGGGGGGGGGGTGGGGGGGGGGGGGGGTGGGGGGGGGGGGGGGTGGGGGGGGGGGGGGGTGGGGGGGGGGGGGGGTGGGGGGGGGGGGGGGTGGGGGGGGGGGGGGGTGGGGGGGGGGGGGGGTGGGGGGGGGGGGGGGTGGGGGGGGGGGGGGGTGGGGGGGGGGGGGGGTGGGGGGGGGGGGGGGAGGGGGGGGGGGGGGGTGGGGGGGGGGGGGGGGGGGGGGGGGGGGGGGTGGGGAGGGGGGGGGGTGGGGGGGGGGTGGGGGGGGTTGGGGGGGGGGGGGGGTGGGGGTGGGGGTGGGGGGGGGGGGGGGTGGGGGGGGGGGGTGGGGGGGGGGGGTGGGGGGGGGGGGGGGTGGGGGGGGGGGGGGGGGGGGGGGGGGGGGGCGGGGGGTGGGGGGGTGGGGGGGGGGGGGGGGGGATGGGGGGGGGGGGGGGGGGGGGGGGGGGGGGGGGGGGGGGGTGCTCATATTCTTCATCAGTCAAACTGGACTTCCATTTTCTAAAAAACATTTTCTTTTTTCTGATAATTTCCTCAACCTCTCTTGTTAACCATGGTGGCTTTCTTTTGGACTGGGTGCTGCCTTTCCTAACCTGCGGAACACATTTCAGCTGAGCTTTTATTACTTTCCCGCACCAGGTCCTGGGTCCCACATAGAATTAGATCTAGGATCACCTCTCCCCTGGTTGGTTCCAGTCATTTAACATATCCAGGAATGTTCTCTGACTGGAACCAACCAGGAAGTCAGCGTTGTTGAGCTGATAGGGAAGAGCGACCACAATGCTGTCAGATTCAGTATCTCTGCATGCGAACAAGTGACAACTACTAATGTAGTTACATTCACCTTCAGAAAGGGAAATTTCTCAAACATGAGGGGGATAGTGCACAGGAAGCTGAAAGGGAAAATCAAGAGAGTCAAAACTGTCCAAGATGCTTGGAGGTTATTTAAAAACACAGTAATAAAAGCTCAGCTGAAATGTGTTCCGCAGGTTAGGAAAGGCAGCACCCAGTCCAAAAGAAAGCCACCATGGTTAACAAGAGAGGTTGAGGAAATTATCAGATCGGGGGCCCAGCTAGTTTGGCGTTCTGTCCCACACAGCAGCCAACCCATTCCTCTTCTGTTGACTCCTGGTGCTGGTGTTTAGAAGCTGACCCTGTAGTCCCCTTGGTTTGTAGCCACTGGTGGACCCGTCCTCCACAAATCTGCCTAATCCGCTTGTAAGACCACTGGAGGAAGCAAACAAAAAGGAGTAAGCAATGTGGGGTTGGTATCCTTGGTGTCTACAGTGGGCCAGATCCGAAAGCTGTGAGAAGGGCCACCAGTCACCTAGTCACAAAGGCGGACATTGGACATTTTGAGCTCTTTTCACACCTTGACCAGCTCTTTCAGTCGTGGCTCTTCTTTGTCCTGTGAGAAAGTGGGAATGTCCAGAAATCTGTGGACCATCCTTGATGGTGAAGCTAAAACAGGGTTTCCACATGTTTTTTGCCTGATGTTTGCTTGGGTTGTCTGGTCTATGTAAAATGGCTTGAAAAGCCCTCCGTTCTCTTCCAGATAGGCTTGGTATGAATGAGTCCCAAACAAAGGCAAAAGTCACAATAGACACATTTTTGGTTACTGCTGTTCCAATTGGGGTCACGTTTGGCTGACATAAAAGAGATTGGTCGTGCTGCCCAAATGTCACAAAGTATTTTGGCAGGCAGATGTTAGCGACCATGGGATGAATTACTCTTGTCCTGTGTCAGGCCTGCGCCATACTCAGCCTGGCATTTTGCACATCCACACCAAGGCCACATCTGGCCCAGCCATTATAATTGCCCGAGGGTGGGAAGGTTTTCTTCCACCTGCATGTAACTGGCCAATTACCGCCCCGTCTCGAATCTTTCGTTTCTGGGGAAGGTAATTGAGAGAGTGGTGTTGGAGCAGCTTCAGGGTTTTCTGGAGGACGCATCGGCCTTCGATCCCTTCCAGTCCGGCTTCCGTGCTGGGCATGGGACGGAGACTGTTCTCGTCGCCGTCACAGATACGCTCCGTATACAGCTCGACCAAGGCGGATCGGCGCTGCTGGTGTTGTTGGATCTCACCGCAGCGTTTGATGTGGTCGATCACGACCTTTTGACCCACCGCCTGGCCGTTTCCGGGGTACGGGGTACTGTCCTTCAATGGATTGCCTCGTTTCTCCGGGACCGGAGTCAGCAAGTGTGGTGCGGGGACCAAGCTTCCCGGAGGTGCCCGCTTCATTGTGGTGTGCCTCAGGGAGCGCTGCTGTCCCCGTTGTTATTTAACATCTATATGCGACCCCTTGCTCAGCTGGTACGGAGCTTTGGGCTGGAATGCCATCAGTATGCTGATGATACCCAGCTCATTCTGTTGATGGAGGGGGGAGCAGGCACCGCCCCTGCAGCTCTACAGCATTGTCTGGAGGCGGTTGCTGGTTGGTTGACACAGAGCAGGTTAAAACTGAATCCAGCAAAGACGGAGATCCTGTGGCTAGGCCGCCGGGGGGGCGGGGTTTTTCCGTCACTGCGTGGGAGGGGGTCTCATTGGCACCGCCCCCCCTCGGTTCAGAAGTTCGGGGGGGGTCCACCTGGATTCGTCTCTTTCCATGGAGACCCAGGTGGTTCATGTAACCAGGGTGGTGTTTTTCCATCTTCGCTGGTAAGTCTCAAGCGGCTGGCCCCCTTCCTCTCCCGGGCGGATCTGGCCACAGTGATCCATGCAACGGTCACCTCCAGATTAGACTATTGCAACTCGCTCTATGCAGGCCTACTGTAAGGAATTCCATAGACGCAGAAATAAAAGGCTTTGGGAGTAAAAGTCCATTTATTAAGACATCTTAGAAAGCTCAAGTACACGCAGTGGCAGGAATGACACTTCCCCCCAGAAGCACAGGTTATAATACCAGTCACCCCATCCCCCCTTCCTGCTTCCCATGGGAACAGAGGCTTCATCTCCCGCGCAAAGATAAAGTCTCCGCCGATGCATCTGGCCCATCGCCCGGGCTGTGGAATGCACTCAAGGTTACTTCACCATCAACACCATTGAATCCTTTACACCTACCCTTGAGGCTGATTTGGAAATTGAAACTGGTCCAGCATGCGGCGGCTCGGCTGCTCACGGGAGGTGCCTCCAGAGATCACATCACGCCCATGTTGCACCGCTTGCACTGGCTCCCTGTTGAGTTCCGAATCGTCTTCAAGGTATTGGTGTTAACCTTTAAGGCCTTACGCGGTCTGGGACCTTCGTATCTTAGGGACTGTCTGGCCCCATATGTCCCACGTCGGTCTCTGTGTTCGGCAGAGGCCAATCTACTGGAGGTCCCCGCCCCCTCTATGATGCGGCTGGCCTCCACTAGGGCCAGGGCTTTTACGGTCCTGGCCCCTGCCTGGTGGAATGCTCTTCCGCCAACTGTCTGGGCCCCAAGGAACCTCAGTGAATTCTGCAGGGCCTGTAAGACTGAGCTATTCCGCCAGGCTTTTGGGGAGGCCGGCTGCTGATAGGTGCCCATTAACAACTGAGACCCGCTGTTCCCCCCTCAGAGTCAGAGGAGTGAAAGCATTGAATACCATCTGTTTTAAACATTTACAAGCTTGGAGCGCTGCATTTTAACTTGTATAAATTTTAGTATTTTATTTTATTATCCACTTGTATGTATTATGTTGTAAACCGCCCTGAGCCCTTCGGGGGAGGGCGGTATAAAAGTGGAATAAATAAATAAATAAATAAATAAATAAATAAATAAATAAATAAATAAATAAATAAATAAATAAATAAATAAAGTGCTTAACGTTCCCCCTTATCTGCAACTTCCCAAAGGAAGGAAGTTCCTGACTCATAACAATGTCTCTGTTCACACCATCTTTATCATGCTGATATTTTGGGAATGCGAGGGAGGGGGAATTATGGGTTCAGCAATGTTGCAACTTACAGGTATATACTGGGGTTCAGAGAGCAAAGCGATAGCTTTGGTGCCATGAGTTTGCATAATAACGAGACAGAGCCAGTTGCTTACTGTAAATGATGTTTACTAACTGCAAAATAGGGTAGGGGAACTTGGAGGCAAAAGAAAAGAAAAATATATTTCTAGCTTCATTAGCTAGTTCTCAGCTTGACTATTACATGACTAACAAGCTACTAGAGAGCATGTGCAGAGATTAACAAAGAATATAAACCTATAGCCTACGTGTAGATCCGCATGTAACCCATGCCAGGTCTGCTTGACTAATAGGGATCAATTACCTGGTCAGTGACTTCTGATCTCTCTAATTAATTAGCATGCACTAAATTAACTCCTTCATTACTGGACTAGCGGGGCCCAGCCACGCGTTGCTGTGGCTTATTGTAGTGAAATGGGAAAGGAACAGTAGCAGCAAATCAATTGCAGAGGCCAGCAGTACGTGCTCATGCAAACACGCAGCCTGATACTGTGCGATGTCATTGATGTGTGTGCCCACATTCCTGGGGGGGGGGGGAATGGAAAGGCACCCCTTCCACACATCTAGGCTGGCTGGTCATGATCCTTTACCTGGGAGGAAGTTTGGTTGGTGGCAATGGGTGTCGCTTCTGAGGAAACCCTCTGAGGGGCGTGACGCGGCCATGCAAAGTATGTCACGGTTGCTGTACCAAGCTTACTCCTGAGTAATGTGTGCCTGGTTTTCTTAACTGTAACCACAGTATTCAGGGAATCTAAGGTGCCTGGTCCCTCCCTCCCATCCCTTGCATGCCTCCCCCTCCATTCCTTTCCTCTCCCTCCCTCTCTTCCCTTGCATGCCACCCCTCCCTCCCTCCCTCTCCCTCATGTGTATGTGTGTGTATGTGTTTCACTTCCACTCGAGTTACTGCCTATGTACTGTTTCCACTGCTCCTATCTGGCCATCTGAGTGAACATTCTAAGCAGCACGAACATTCTAAGGGTGGCAGTTACACAGAGGCAGCTGCATGTCCTTCACCAGGAAGTGCCAGAAACAACAAAACTGTTGTTTCTTATTGTAATTTCAAAACCAGCATCAATAAGCCGAGGAACTGTTTTATTATTTTATCAGAGTTACTAACAAACATTGCATTCGGTAGAGTATTCTCAAAGATTTCTCCATTGACATCTTAAACATGGATTCTTACTGTCCCTTTTGCCTGTGCCTTAAATGGCCCTGCATTAATTTTTCTTCACAGGATTCCATTTCAACAAAATAGTCTCTGGAGTTCACTACATGACATGTGCTTCCTGAATTTAACATGAGTAAGTTCTTTGCAGTCTTTAGACTGAAGTTGGCAACCATATAGGTTAAGTCTTGCTCATTCTTCCCTTTGTCTCTTGCGGGATGGGGTATGCTCTCCCTCCCCCTGCCTTCGTTACTCTGAGGTATGGCTTGTTTTCGCGGGCTTTGCTCGGCCCTGCCTTCTCTGCAATCCTTTGCTATATGGCACGGTCTCCCATTTTATAGCCCTTTGTCCTGAATGGGTTGAAATTCTTAAAACAGACAAGGTTTCATATGCAATATTATCTTGCTTTCGTTTGATATACTTGTCCTTTAAAAAGGTCAAAGTATATTTCACTTTCAAATAATCTTTGGCCTCTAAAATTGCTGTCTCATTTGCATAATCCTTTGGGAGACTACTGAGAATTATTGCTTTTATGTCATCATCATCAAATATCACTCTTGCAGATTTCAAAAGACTCACATGATTCATGATTTCATTTAAATGTTCATTCATGTTCCCGGAGCAATCCAATTTAAACATGAGAAGCTGCTTTCTCAAAATCAATTTGTGTTTGGAAGACTGTGCACAATATTGACTTTCAATCTTACTCCACATTTTTCATACTGTTGAACAGTCATCTATCAGGGAAAATTCAGAAACATCCAAAGCAGCGAGAATTGTCGATTGAACTCTGCTATCCTTAATTAGGAATGTTTTAATTTGACTGTCATCATTATCCAAAACATCTTTGATTTCAAGTGATTGTAGATTGGTTAAGACTCTCCGTCTCCACATTAGGTAGTTATTGGGGGTTAGCTTTGGGATTCTAGAGAGGGGATGAGAGCTCATGGTTTCCTCATTCGCAGACATCACTGTGCTCAGGAACTGCTTTCTCTCTCCGGCAGTAACAGCAGGTAATCCACATAGGAAAGAAAAAAACGTTCTTGTCTCAACTCAGTTTCAGTGACTGTGTTTTAAAGCTCTGTCTCTGCGTCGAAAAGTTCTGGGCCCATGACCTTTGTCGTGAGTTTGCATAATAACAAAACAGAGCCAGTTGCTTACTGCTAATGATGTTTACTAGCTACAAAATAGAGTAGGGAAACTTGGAGGCAAAAGAAAAGTAAAATATCTTTCTAGCTTCATTAGCTAGTACTCAGCTAGACTATTACACGGCTGACAAGCTACTAGAGAGCATGTGCAGAGAGTAACAAAGAATATAAACCCATAGTCTACGTGCAGATCCGCATGTAATCCATGCCAGGTCTGCTTGACCAATAGGGATCAATTGCCTGGTCAGTGACTTCTGACCTCACTAACTAATTAGCATGCACTAAATTAACTCCTTCATTACTGGATTGTGTGACTGGCACTTGCCAAATACCAGCATTTGGCTTTCTGACTCTCGGGCTGACACAGTTCCAATAAAGTTCTTGAAACTTTCCTCTTATTTGTTCACTGGAGTAACAGACCCTTACATCCTGCCAGGACCCAAGAAGAAAGGAATTCCAGGGAGCCTTGAAAAGGACAACTGGGAGAGAAAAAGAGGGCATGGGGGAAAGCCTCGTAGGGGAGACTTGGCAGTAGGAATAAGGTGAGCAAAAGGATAGACAGACGAGCAGGGGATGCAGAGTGTGGCTGAAATTCACATCTTGATGGTGACAACCAGCCTTTGTGTTCGCTGCTGGTCTTTGGCCTTGAACTGCTGTCTAAGCCCCTCTTTCCTGTGGAAGTCAGATTTGTCTTGTAGTTGTCTTTCCATCCTGATTTTGTATCCCGATTGTTTCAAGTGGTCCAGGGCTGTTTACTCTCCCTGGTGGTGGCCTTCCAGCTTCTCCAGGCTTTGGGCAGAGAAAGAGCATCCCATTCCCAGCTGCTTCTCTGGGTTTTTCTCTCCTTCGTTTGTGGGTGGAACCAGCAACCTTCTACGTGCAGAATATATATTATTTGCAGGTTGCCTTTCTGCCCAGTTCCAATTCTGTTGCAGATGCCTTTGTCTTCATCTCATGTTGCCTCCATGCATATACAGCGGAGCAGCCCTCACTTTTTCTCTTGTCTGAATTCCAGCTTTGCCCTTCCTGCTCCCCAGCATAGCCTAGACTGGATTCGGTTCTGCAGTAATTTGGGCACCTCTGTTCATCTGCCTGCAGGACAAAGGTTGCTTCAGCAAGGAAAGGTGGTTGGGATTTCCTGGAATCTGGCCACACTGGCAGGATGAGAGATGTTTATCCCATGGGAGCTTTCCCAGCAGTCTTTGCAGGCCTGTGCAGACACATGCCTGACTGACTGCATTTCATGTCACCTTCCATTTTCTGTAGCTCATTCAAGTCGAGGACCCTGTAAGTTGTCTTCTCCTGCTCTCAAGTGCTCTTGATATTAAGCCAGGCGTGCGCCTTAGTCCCTTTCTCACCTGCACATGGTGTGTGTCTGCTCAACGCATTTCTGGAGCTGCTGCTGCCTCTGGATTTTTTCAAGTATTTTCAGCCCAGGGTGGCCAGTTGCAAAGGTGAATTTTGTTTTGCTGCCCTTGTCCCCATGGTCAACCTGAAATAATTTTATCACAGTCTAAAAAGTCAGAGCACTGAGGTCTGCAGTATCACTGCAATGTCACCTTTTCATTTGGAAGGCAGAACTAAACCCTGAATGTGGACACCACCTTTGATTTTGATTTGTCTGTTCACAATGCATTCATATGCAAGTTTTCTTTTCTTTTAGGATGTTTTTTCTCCTGCCTTTCCTTCAAGGAACTCGCAGTATCATGCAAGCTCTTCCTCAGTTCTGTTCTTATAATAATCCTGCAAGGAGGGCTAGACTGAGAGAAGGAGAGGCCAAGCTTCGCCAGTGAGATTAATAGCTTCCATGGATTTGAACCTGAGTTGTCCCAGTCCAGCAATGTGATTGTGATGCCACAGTAGCTCTTCAAATTTTAAATATAAATAATAGTGCATTCCAAGTCTTGTTATAATTTTATTTACTTAGTTTCTAGCACACTTCTCTCCCAGTGGGGACTCACAGCGGCTCACGTCCTTCTCTTCTCCTCCACTTTGTGCTCACAAAAACCTGAGAGCATGTGGCTGGCCAAAGGTCACCTGTGAGTGTCTGTGGCAGAGTGGGGATTCCAAGCTGAGTCTCTCAGATATTAGTCCTGCATTCTAACCACTATGCAACACTGGCTTTCCAATAAATACTTCAGTGTTTCAGAGAAATATCCCATTACATTGAATTTTCATGTCTCTGCCAACTCGGTTTGAAAAGTATACAAGTATTAAACTTATTTTGGACTCTGAGATATGAAATGATGTCCTGAATGTGTGCACCAAGAAACTTCAAAGCAGAAGATGCCAAAAAAAAAAGGATTTAGATTGAAAGCCTGATGGGGATTGGCCAGCAACTATTTCATCTTTCCACTTGCTCCCCGCTCCCCCGCCAAACACTTTTTAGCACAGCTCCAAAGCCCATAACAGACGGGCTCTGGGATTCTGTCTCCATGCTGTCAAGAGCAGGATGAATTTTGGTGTCAACAGATGAGTCTGCTGCTGTGAAACGCTTTATGCCTGGGAAAGATTAAAGGAAATCCTAGATAAAAGAAAGCAATTTAGTGTCCATCCCCCCTCCCCCACAATCCCATTTTGTTGGCGGAACCCAAAGATCAATAATCCTAGCTTTTGTGTACCTTTGAGAAGATTTGACCTGATACTCCTGCAGGAAACATGATCAACCATTGATCTAAGCCTTACTGGTTATTCGACATATTGTCTTCTGGCTTCCAAAGCCCAAAAAATATGGTTGTCCCCTGGTGGTTGAACTATCTGAATCTCTAATCGTAATGAGTCATCAATTTTGCCAAGCTGTCCCCTGATAGCTCAAGCCATTAATATTCACTTAGGGAACCTCTCTTGTATTATCATTAATGTTTATATTTCTACAGGTTTAAACCATGATATTTTGTTAAGAACCTGGAGCAACCTTTCCTCCTATAATGAAAACATAGAAAATGATTATCCCCTTTTGGCCAGGGATTTCAATGCCAGGGTGGGTAATTGTAGTTTTTTTTCTTTAATAGATAATATTGTTGATTATACCAAAGCAATACAATTGTCAATCTAAAGACCAGACTAGTAACTTTGCGGGCCTTTGTTTAGCCAAATTTGCCTTGTGCTTTAACAAACTCAGGCTGAATGGTTTGAGTAACTTTGGTACGGCAGATAGTTTTACTTATACCTCTATTAATGGATGCAGTGTTATAGATTATGTTCTGGTCTCTCATATGTTCGGTTCAATTTCTTGGTTTAGTATTGATGACTATGCTTTGAGTGACCATCTTTCCTTAGTTTTTTCTGTGGCTGTTGAACCTACTTCTAATAACAAATTTCATTTGCATCTGACATGGTCACCACAGAGATCTTTTTCAAGGCCTTTGTAAATTTGCCTTCTATCTCTAATTTGAGAATGGAAATAATTAATGCAATGGAATGGAAATAATTAATGCAATGGAATGGAAATAATTAATGCAAATAGCCCAGAAGTGGGAATTGATCAGTTTGATAATTTAATTGTTCGATTAGTTGATACTTTTCAAAGTAAAAATTTATTTAGCAGTGATAGTAGAAGTTCTAACCTTTCTTGGTTTGACAAGGAATGTATTAAAATCAATCACCAATTAAGGTCATTTTGCAGAAAATTTTGAAGTTTTAGGTTCTATGTAGATTTTGCCTGTCTTTGCAATCTAAAACATTATCTACATTATTTTATTCAAAGCAACACTATATTGCATAAGGCAAATGCAGTCAACTTTTACACACAATTACAACAAATAATTCTAAACAGTTCTGGCATTTGATTAATGGTTTGGGTAATTCTGGGTTGTCCTCAACCTTGTTCATTTCCCCTCTCAGTTGGTATCATTATTTCTCTAACCTTTTTCATGTAACTGAGTTGGACAGCTATGGTTGATTCCTTGGAGCTTCCAGCCTGGCCTCCTGTTTCGGTCCAGGAAACTGCCGATCTGATTTCTAGTTTCAAAAATGGAAAGACGGTAAAGCCGGATCCTGTCATGCTGGAGCTTTTAAAATGGTGGACCCCACTTTTGGCTGAAGTGTTTACCTTATTAGTGCCAATTTATTAAAAAGGTGATCCCACTCATCCTTCTAATAACCATCCAATTAGTCTTCTCTGGGTAATTGAAAAGCTCTATTCCAAATTTTTGGTATCTAGGTTATAATCTTGGCTGGATCAGTTTAAAATCATAGGTCCTGAGCAAGCACGGTTTTGTAAGAATAAATCTATAATAAATCACTGTGCAGTAGTATCCCATCTTGCAAAGAAATATTCCTCTACTGGAGCTCCCAAATTATTTGTAGCTTTCATTGATTTAAAAGGAGCCTTTAATTCTGTAATAAGAAACTGGGATAAGATGAAGTTATTGAATGTGGATCCTAGGCTTTTATTCTTAATCAGGCAATTGTATATTAACACCATTTGTCAAGTGAAATGCTTTCATGATGGTGAGCTTACCAGTAGAATTTGTATGCTACGTGGACTTTCTTCAGTTAATTGGCACATTCCTAATCTGCATCTTGCTCATGTTCTATTACTTTTGTATGGAGACGATGCTGTGCTGTTGTCTTTGTCTAGCATTGGACTTAAACATCTAATGTATCATTTTGCCAATTATTGTGAAGATAACAGATTGGAAATTAATTATACCAGATCTAAAGTTATCGTTTTTGTGAAAAGCTGGAAGCCCACTTCTTAGCAAATTGTGGGTCATAAGATTGAACAGGTGAAAGATTTTTGATATCTTGGCATCTGTTATAGATACAACTTATCACTTATCTTTCCAACGTTGGGCAGCAATTACTTCCGCGCACACCAGCACTACAGCCATACACCATTTTTTCTATAGTTAGGACAATCAATATATCCCAGCTGCTCTGAAAGTCTTCAATGCTAGGATTGGCTCACAGTTTTTTTTCTGCAATAAACAATTCTTTCAATCTTTTACATTCCAAATTTCTTCGGAAACTAATGTGGGTTCCTAGATGTGTGCCCTATCCTGTGTTGTGTATAGCGATGGGTCAAACTACATTTGAAACCCTGGCTTGTATAAGGGCCATTAAATTCTGGCTTATTATTCATTTTCTGGCAGGCCCTGATAGTTATACATCCTTAATGTTGTCTGACTTCTTCATTTCTGATTGGTATTCTCTGATTATTAAGAAGGTCAAAGCTATTGGTTTGCTTCTGGATTCATTCTATATGCTCACCTATACAGAGGCAATTAAACTAGTTAAGAATAGACTCCTGGAACTAGATTTTCATAAACTGATGCTTGCAGCCAAGACCACTTGTTCTCCCACTACCTTGCTAATTCCATGTGAGTGTGGAGTTATGGCAACATATCTTCGCTTATTAATTAACCCCAGTCAGAGGAGAGTCTTGGCAATTGCGAGATGTAATGTGTTACCCTCAATGCTATTGGAGGGGAGATTTTTTTAAAAGTGGAATGTTCTAAAAGGTTCTGCTCTTGTGACTTGGCTACTGTTGAAACACTTTTGCACTCTTTATTTGAATGTCCTAAATATGACAAAATCAGAAAAAAATGGATTCCATTTTCTCTAAGGCCCCTTCTGCAGAGGTGGGATCCAGCAGGTTCTCACAAGTTCCCGAGAGTAGGTTACTAATTATTTGTGTGTGCCGAGAGGGGGTTACTAATTGGTGATTTTGCCACGTGATTTTTGCCGTAGTTACGCCCCTCCTCTCAGCAGTAGCATGCAGAACTTGAAGCTAGCAGGAGGTGCACCGGTGTGCGTGGCAGCCTGCGCCTGCATGCATTCGTTTCCCGCCCAAGGACTGGTGCAGCGGCTGCGTCCTTGCCACTGCCCCGCCCCCGGAATGCCCGGCCATGCCCCTGTCATGCCCTGCCCAGCCCCATTGGCGCTACACCACAGTTTGACTCCCACCACCATGGGAACCTGTTACTAAAATTTTTGGATCCCATCACTGCCCTTCTGCACATCACCAGGAGAGCAGGTTGCAGGCAGGATAAAGTAACCCGCTGTCTTGCTGTTCTGTTCACATGCCTCCATGCCGGCTGTGAACGAAACCTGCAGAAACAACGCAGGCTGCCATCGTACCTTCACATGGAGGTGCATCTTTTAAAAAAACTCACCTCCCAAGCTGCATAGCTGCGCAGGGTGCAATCCACATTACAACTAAAATGATTTTAATGGATTTTTAGTATTTTTAGTTAATGGAGCCTGTGTTATTTATTATCCTGTATTTTGCTTATTTGCTCCATCTGTTTTGGTTGTATTTTGTTGTGAAATTGTGTTGTGCACCGCCCAGAGCCCTTCGGGGGTAGAGCGGTATACAAAAACCAATAAACAAACAAACAAACAAACAAACAAATAAATAGTCACAGATAGAGTCTTTAAAAACCCGGTGTCACGATCATGCCCTGGACTGGGGTTTGCAATCCAGCATTTGTTTGTGGATTATTTTCCCATCCAGCACTCCAGCCTGCTAAGTTTCATAAACTTTTATTTGAAGTGAAAATAACAACATTTTAGTGCAGTTCTCTTAGCAAAATAAGTTCCCAGGAGCCCCTGGTAGAGAGATGCTTCCTAGTCAAACCCCTCAGGTGGAATACTAAATCCTTCGTTTTTACCTTCCCAGGAAAACTCCACCCTGCCATGAGGTAAATCTAAACTTTTGAATTCTACAGAATGGAATACTTTATTTACTGCCAATGACCAAATATTTTGAATTCTACTGGTCAAATTTGAATGGCATTTCCTGGGATCAAAGCCCTTTACCATCCTTGTGTGACTTCTTTATGTGACCTCCTTGCTTCAGCAATAGGATCTTTCCATCATACCTGGGTTGGGGGAAAAATGTGGAATGGACTCACATTAGGATCAGTGCAAAGCTCCCCCCACCCACCCCGATTTAGTCTGGGTTTATTGGGCCATGCGGAAAGGGCCTAAGTTCTCACAATGGCTAGAGTATTATAAAATTCCTTATCTTTTGAACAATACTGATCAGTTCTTTTGTTGCTAATTTTATTCTTGAAATTGTGAATTCTTAAGTCCGTGTTTGTATTTAAAATTGATCTTTTATTGATTTTTACCTGTTTAAAGGTTTTTGTTCCATTCTGTTGGCTTTCTGCACTCTGTAAGAAACCTATTCCTGCTTTCCTAGTTCACTTCTTTATCTCTCCCCATCCCCAGACCACAATCCATGGGCAGAGAGGGTAGGAAAAACCTGCCTAAATCTGTTTGCCATGAAGCACCCTGTCATAGCCATTTTCTATGCAGACTTGGGAAAGAGAAGCAAAGTCGGGAAAACCATAAAGGTTAAAAACATTGATTGCAACATGAGCTTTCCTGAGCCACAGCCCACGTGGGCTGCACACAGACAGATGTCACACATTGCAGCCTTCCGCTGCAGGACTGGAAGGGCAGCACCTAGACTGAGCGAAATCCACAGTGCCAAGTTATTAAAGCTAACCAGTTCCCCCAAGTGGAAGGTTTATATTCACAAATCTCCCTGTCCGGGAGCGGGGGCTTCCCCCACCCCCTCCCCAGACAGGCCGGCGAACAGCCTCTCCTCCAGCGGGGGGAACCCCTGCAGATGGCCCAATGGTGGCAGGGAACAGGGGATGTCCCTCACCCCCTCTCCAGACTGGCCAGCAGACGAACCCTCCTCCAGCAGGGGAAACCCTCGCAGACGGCCCCACGGTGGTGGGGATCAGCTGGGCTCGCGTGGGACACAGCTGCCTGGCAAGCCGAAGAACCAGCGAGAATGACGACGAGGCGGGGGGGGTTAGAGCAGCTGGGAGAAGAGAAGGGATAAAAGGGGCAGAAGAGGAAGGATGGGGGCGGCGTGGTGAATGGCGAGGGAGGCGGTGTGTGGTGTGACAGGGAAGGGAGAGTTATGGAAAGCAGAGAGAAGGGGAAAGGATTGGGACAATGGAGATTAAAATACTGCTATCTGATACAAATAAACATCTAACACACTCTGTGTAAGGCTGAACACACTCAAAGTCGACTTTGAAACAAAGAAACGAACTTTATTGAATTGTGTTGCCCTAAGATACAGGGTGCTGGAACTGAGGGTTCTTGCCCTCAGTTCCAGTATATATACAGGTAGGAGTGGGCGGTCCTTCCCAGTGGCGGGAACGGGGAGAACTGGGGAAACAGAAACTTAATATGCAACAGAGACTTAAGTGAGGGTTGCGACCCTGACACTCTGTTGCCAAGTTTGCCTGGATATCTAGTAAAATCAGGAAGACCCAACATTCCTCCACTGGCTCTGCCAGCTAATTTTTTTTATTATTAGCTGGATATTCTATTCATTAATTTGTGCTTGTGTTTTGAATTTTCTGATGCCTATTAGCTGCATTTTATTATCTGTTTTAATTTGTATTTTGTAATTTTTGCAATTTTTGTGATTTTAATTCTTTTGTACCTTGCTGGTCAATGACCGTAAATAAATCATTGATTGATTGGGACAACGAGAGCGGAGTTAGTGAAGAACGGGAGAGAAGCAGAGCAGGGAGGGAAGCGGAAGAGATGGAAGGGGAAAAGGCTGGGAGCACCGGGGAGAAGGACAACCTCAAAACAGAGACAGGCAAGAGGGTCTCTGTAGCCGTGCTCCCTGGCTTCTGGCAATCTTTGGGCAATCTTTGGGCAGCGTAGGCAAGCTGTGGCTGCAATGACTGACCCAATTAGTCCACTCCCCAGAGAATGGGAGTGAGGCCAGGGTTTCCAGCACCCGGGCAGGGGAAGGAGGGTTGGCAACTGGGTCCACATTAGGGACCCTTCCAGGGGTGCAGGACACTCCCAGAGCTCTCTCTTAATTACTGCAGGCATCTCCAATGGTTCTGGACAGTATTTTGTTGAAGGCTTTCATGACTGGAATCAACTGGCTGTTGTGGGTTTTCTGGCCTGTGTGGCCCTGTGGTCTGGTGGTTTTTGCATCTGTAGGCAAACCACTGGGAGCAAAAACTGGACACTTTACTCTAAGCAGTGAAGGGTTTGGACTGAGCCTAGTCTTATCAACATCCAGCAGGAGCCTGGAGATTCCCCCAAATCACAACTGATCTCCAGACTAAAGAGATCAGTTCCCCTGGAGAAAATGGCCGCCTGAAATGGTGGGCTCTATGGCATTGTACCCCACCAAGGTTCCTCCCTTCCCCAAATATTCAGGCTACATCACAGTTCTCCGGGATTTTCACAGCTTGATGTTGGCAACCATACCAGTGCTTCTCTCTCTTTCCATCTAGTCAGCCTCATGTGTGTAAGAAGAGGAGGATGGGACTCTCATGTTGCAGTATTTCATTTTTCCATGGTTACAGGTTTACCTAAGCAGGATTCTTTTCTAAACTTCAACCCACCATATATATGTGAAAATGTCCATAGTAGACCTTCTGCAGAGGCCAGAGTTTGCTGATGGGCAGCATCAAGTGGGGCTTATTCCCAGCAAGACTTCTGATTGGCCACTGAGGTCAGAACTCCTCTGCATAGACAATGAAACAATTGAAAGTTCAAAGATTTTTATCGCTACAAGCAGAAAGAAGGCAGAAGTCTGTTTTGAGTTAATTCCTCAGAACAGACAATAATATGCAGTAGTGTTTCCCCCCCCCCCCCAACATATGAAGCAAAACATAATAACTTTCACTGGAACAGTTCTCCATACTGCCAAGGTTACAGAGGCAGATAAGATATCTGTGGAACAGAGCAACAAAGCAGAGCATTACATAGCAACAACCCAGCAGCCTCCCAACCCCCATGGGACACATCCTGACAACTGAAGAACTCAGGGTCAGAATTCCAAAGATGCTCATAAGCACCAAAAGGGTGGGGGTTAAACAGTGGTTGCAAACACCAGAATTGGATGTTCTAACTGTGTAGGAGTTTGCCGAAAATATTTTCTTGTTCCTCAAGTGCTCTACCTGTGCCTAAAACTCAAAACAGGACAGTGTTTGGTGCAGCTGATTCATGTTGCCAACTCTCTTGGTCAGTTGCATGGAATAGCAAGAAATGTGCAAAAAGGGTAAAGTGTACAACCTGCTGATCAATTCTAAATAATACAAACAGCAGCAACTTTTAACATAAACCACTAAAACAATCAGTGAAAGATCTCTTAACACCTTAGCAATTGCCGCTGTGTAAATACATCTGGTAGAGTTCCTAAATACTGTGCGCATACACTCTCCAGAAGAGATTCTAGCAGTGACCCTCTGGTCCGAGAGGAAAATGAAACAGTTAATGTGATAGAAATACCATAGAAATAATCAATGTTCAGAATTCCACAACGTGCTCCGTCGTACTAGCTGACGTTTTCAAAGTCTTTCCTCAGTGGAATGCTGCAAGCGTATTGCCATCGCACGTGCCTCGAATCAATCATAAGGGAGCATTATAATTATAAAAGTAGACTAAAAGCTTAGTATACTAAATAGCTTACACAACAATAATGTAAGTAATAATTGTTTAAATTAATTTTATATTAATTTTTTTGTTATTTAAGCTTTTTAATATACTAAACTTTTAATATACTGCAGGAATAGGCTGTCATTCATATTCCCTTTCTGGCTAAGTCAGAAACAGTAAATGTTGTGTAATTGCACTGCTTAGCATACAATCTTGTATACAGCTAACAGGTAACAGTTGTGTGACCCTTAAAGACAAACGTACCCAAAAATTGTCTAAACCTTTTTTCTTTAAAAACATTTTTTTACAGATATGAGAAACAAAATACAGCATATCAACTGGACTCAGCCATTAACAACTCCAAACCACACACAACATCTGATATATGTATAGTATTGAATAAAATATCATTACAAAAAACATCTAAAATCCATATCATTATTCAATCCCCAATCTGAACAGGCTTTTAATCTGAATATCCATCTGGCTTCTGCCTGTAAAAGACCCTAATTGATGTTAACTGTTCTGCATTTTTTGTTCTCAAATTTACACAAATCACAGAACCTAAAGTCCCTGTCTGTATGGTTATGATCAAGAAAATGCTGTACCGGTGGATAATCTGTACCAGTGGATAATAAATAAGTTTTTGACCTATTTTCCATCAAGTGTTCAAAAATTCTAGTTCTTAAATAAATGTCAGTTGGTCATTCCAATGTTAATATATCCACAGGTACATTGAATCAAGTATACATATGTCCTTTTAAAATTTATGAATGGGTGTGATCTATATTTTTCCCTCCCTCACAAAATCATGATCGTTGGTGGAATTCCTCCTTGGCTGAAAGAAACACTATTGGGTAGATGTTTTGGTTGGTATGAGCAATAATGGAATGTGATATTTCTGCCCGTTGTCTTATGATAAACTTTAATAGCCAGTTTTCTTTTCACATCCACAAACATACACATATCCAGGAAATTAATTTCTTGGCAACTAGAGGCGTGTGTAAACTTAATGGTGGAGTGAATTTGATTGAGCCATGTCACCAATTCCATCCAAACTGACTCATTATTAAGTATGACAAAAATATCATCAATGAAATGTTTGTACAATGCAATATGTTTGAAACATGGATTTTTATGTCCATTGCAAATTAGGTCTACCTCCAATGATACCATGAACAAATTAGTTGTGCTGGGTGCCACGCCACTCCCCATACTGACATCCTTAATTTGCTTGTGATATTGGGTGTCAAGCCTGAAGTAGCTATAATTTAAAATAGTATCAATTAATTCAGCCAAAAAAATGTGGGGGGATTTAACTCAGTACATCTGTCAAAGGTGTGTCTTAAGAAACCTCTTGCCTCATCGTGAGGTATGTTGGTGTAAAGCGCACAAATGTCCAAAGTAACTAGAACTGAACCTAAAGGACTTCAACTTTCCTAATCAAATCACTGATGTCCTTCAAGTATGATGTCACAGCAGCAACAAATGGTTGATTTGAGACAAGTGCTATAGTGATATTTTGCAGCATTTCACTGAAGTCTGAAAAATATCGATCAGTTGTCATGGCTGTGCTGCCGCAAAGGAGAGGCACAATAAGGCGTGCGTAAGCGTATTTCAATAAACTTCACCAGCTTTACTTTATATATAGTCGCTTCAGAACGGCCCCCTCGATGCGTTCCTTCCACGCCGTGGCAGGAGTTCTGTCGGGCGCAGGGGCGGGAGTCTGCTCCACACGCTGTGCCAAGCAGCAGGCAACGGGGAGTGTCGGCAGGCGGCAGGCGGCTTCGCGATGTGAGCTTCTGCTCTACCTCCCCCGCCCCACTTACGGGTGTCCTCCTCGTCACCTCGCGGGGCTTCGCAGTTCAATTCATCGCTGCCCTCCCACCCCTGAAGTGGGGCTGGGGAGGGAGAAAGCAGCGCCCGGGCGGCGCCGGTTCGCGACCGCGCCGCAGGGAAGACGATCTCTCCCCAACAACAACCCTTGTGCTGGTTATTGCTTAGGGCGGCTTGACGCCGCCCTGGGGGGAGGGAAGAGGCGTCAGGTCGCCGCTGCTGCATTGCAGCAGCGGCGCCTGTGCGAACAGCGGTCTGGGGGCGCCTTTTTTGGCGCCCCCAGGCCGTCATAAAAGGGCCGTGCAGATACGGCCTTCTTTTTTATACATGTCTAATAGCAACAATACTTGAAAACATTTGCTGATGAGCTCTTTGTAATCACTTAGTCATCAATAAAAAAGGATGTACGTCGACAAAACTCTTATTAAATAAGAGTAGTTTTTAACAGTCAAATGGATAAGCTTAACCCAAATGGTCCAATTTTGATCCTCTCTATTACACTATGGGCAGTGCTGGGATTCAGCAGGTTTGCACCACTTCGGCAGAACTGGTTGTTAAAATGGTGCTATTTAACAATCAGTTGTTAAATTATTTTAATTCCCACCAACGGAATCGGTTGTTAAATTATTTGAATCCCACCACTGACCATGGGAAAGTATTTCATTTATTGTTGCTTTTTTGTTTAAAGTGGACAGAATTATTTTGTCGAATTCATACTTGCTCTTCTTTGGCAAAGGAGATGAGTTGTGATTTACTGAATAAAAGGAGAAGACAGAAACAGAGAATTACCCCCATCCAGCAAAGGAGATCCACATAAAAATGCCAGTTTGCAGCTCATACTTATAAAAGAAGAGTTTTGATTTATACTCTGCCTTTCTTTCCTGTAAAGAGTCTCAAAGCAGCTTACAATCATCTTCCCTGCTTTCCCCTAAAACAGACACCTTTTGAGGTAGATGGGGCTGAGAGAGTCCTGAGAGAACTGTGATCAGCCAAAGGTAGCCCAATCTGCCTCATTTTCCTCTTGGACTAGAGAGTCACCACTAGAATGACTTCTGGAGAATGTGTGCACACAGACAGATACAGACAGAGAGCACCAATTGCTACGGTATTAATAGATCTTTTGCTGATGGTTTTTGTGATTTATCTGTGTGATGTCTTGAGTATGCTTAGAGCTCTTTTGTCCCCTCAGATATAAATCCTTACTGTAGCCATTGTAGGGTGGCTAGGGGTATGCACTGTGTGCGGGGGCTAGGTTTAGGTAGATTGAACCCAAAAATGTATGTAGAAGCCCCCCCCCCCCAAAAAAAAAGCTGAATACCCATACTGGTAAATAATGTTTTCCAGCTTTTTTTGATGTGTGTGTGTGGGATATCTGATTTTTTTTTTTACTGCATTAAAGTCTATGGAGAATTTTTGAAGGCTGTGGAATACTGTTTTTTATGATAAAGGCACTAAATTTGCCGCATAGCTGCAGGTGACTCTCCTCAGAAGTACCCCCAAATTTGGTGAAGTTTGGGTCGGGGTCCAATTTTATGGGTTCCAAAGTGAGTGATCCCATCTATTCAGTGGAGGCCATTTACACATTTGGGGTCTCCTGTGCACTGAGCATACATTCCCTTCATGTTTGATCCTTAGCTACACACATTTCCCACTGTTTGGCCATCACTCTGATTTCAAATCCTTTGATTTCCAAAAGCTCAGCAAGTGTGACTTTTCCTCTTCCTTCACAGGGAAAGCAAAGGAGATCAGCATGTGCTTAGCTTTCTTTGGGGTTTTTCGCTTCTTGGCACCTTCCCCCACCCACACCACATTAGTTCCTCCCACTCTTTGGACTACCATTTCAGAAGGCTAAGAAAGGCTTCCTTGGTTTTTTTAAATTTTCCCAGTGAAATTGACAAGAAATTGACATGGTCTAGTCCACATTAAGTCCTCATGTGTGCATGCTATAATCCACATTAAGATTACAGCAGCCTGGCAAAAATGCAGTGCAAAATGCATTCCATGCATTGGCCAAGTAGGAACACTCCATCGAGTTCCCTGATTTGTCCCTTCGAGATGCCTCTCCCCCTCCCTCCTGTCGCCCCAGAAACATGTCATGGTGTAGGAACAGGTCAATGGGAAATTGCTTTTTCCAGGGGACCACCTTTGCCAGTCTAGTAGAACCAATTTGGAGGTTGGGGGGAGTTTAAATTTAAAACCCAACAGCCAGCCTTGCAGATGGACTTTTTGGCACTATCCAGACAGTCACTTTTTCAGCTGAAAAAAGCTTCAAAAAGCCAAAACAGCGTTGTCAGCTTTTTTTGGTTTGGCTTCTCCAAATGCACATCTTGATAGGGTTGGTGGATTGCTGGAGGTCTCAGGAGGGGAGCCTGAGAAAGCTAAGAATTGGGGAGGGGTGGAACCTTAGTTATAGTGTAATGGAGTCCACCCTTGACGTGCAGTCTGCCCTCTTCTGGCCTGCAGGATAGAATGCTCTCCACCCTGGGTTTCCACAGTATTTTAGGTACTGAATATTTCATCTTCTGTTTCACTGAGCTTTGAAGATTTTGTGAATTTTAGTCATTAGATGAGAGGAAATAGGCTCATTTGCTGATGATGTTTACAGTCCATTTAATTACATTTTGTGGAGTGATTTCCGATTATAGTAAGATGTACTGTATATGCATTAAAGGTCCTGTGATAAATTTGTGGCTAAGGAGCCTGGTAAACAGCCCTCTTGCTCTTAATGGCAATAGTTGCAAGCATCTATTTTTAACCATGGGGCTATTTCCCTTGAGAATAAACTGTTTGTAAGGGTCAGCAGCATTTTTCAGACACCCCCCCCCCCAACACATTTTATTTTAATGACTAGGAATAGGTAATTTGCTAGAACACTCTGTGCCATATAGTTAACTGCCCTGCCCAAGTTCTGAAACAGATATAATGTTCATATATCATCCATCCCTCTCCTCCCACCCCAGTACAGAAGCATTGACATTGTTCAGGCATTTTGTATTCACTGGAAGACAAACAATGTGAAAACAAACAATATTACACATCTGCTGTAGACCTGTAAAGAAGTCTCAGACAGTAAAGGTATCTGTAAGGATCTCAGTCGTTCTTGTTTCCCTTACAGCCGAACCTGGCCTTGAAGGAGATTCTTTTGGCCGGGCGTCAGCCAGGACCCTGCACCAACCTTGTGAGAATGCTTTATCTACAGCTTTTGCATGAGTAGAATTCCGTTCTCATGAGAGCAGGGCAGAGGATAGTTGAGTCAGCATTATAACCTGTTGTTTGAGCAGGGCTGCCTCATTCCTGCCATGTCGCGGTATTGGTGTGTGCTTTCCAGGATGTCTGAATAAGCGGACTTATAATCAAAAGCCTTTTTATTTCTGCTCTTTGGAATTCCTTACATTAAGCGCTGTTCACCCGGTCCCGTTGCCAGACTTTCCACGTCCATTACCCAGGTGATTTCGGCTCCTCCTCCCACAACGTTGGCTTCACGCCTCCCAGGCAAGTTTGGCGTCCGCGTAGCATGGCCACCCTTGTTGTCCCAATTTTCTTTTTTCGAGGGCATGGGTAGCGATTTGGGATGGGGATCCGGTTCCTCCTCTGATAGTTTTCCTCCGCGTAGCCTAACTGCTCCAAGCGCGATTTCGCCATTATTTCGTTACGCTCGCCTCCCGGTTTGGAACCTTGAGGTGGTGTGGAACCCTCTTCCGATCATCGATCCAACCCCTCGTCATCGTCCCTGCTTCCGCTGTGGAATCTCTTTGGGGGGACCCGAGCTCGGTGCTATGCCACTGCTGGATCTCTGGGAAGTATCACGCCGGTATTTGTCCAGGAACCTTTTCAATGGATTAATGGGTGTCAGCATGAATGGTGGTAGATAATCCAAACTCCTCAGGGACTGGCTGCATCTGGGGTTTGTAATCTCGACATCGTTAAGCGGTGGAAATGAACGGTCAGCAAGGCATTTCGGATCCATGGGCATAGCCCCTAAAATTCTCATGCATCTCACACCAGTCTTGAACCATGTGGGTGTCCCAAGGGAAAGAGAGGCAGAGACTCGGAACTGGACAGTGAACCGGGAGAGAGGCACCAGCCGAAACGGGGATCATACTCTCGGTCTCTCGCTGGAGGTCTGGAAGGGGAAGGCTGGGGAAACCCTCTATGGGGGCTATACGTGCCTTCCACATGAAGTCAGAGTACTTTCCAATCTCTGCATGTTAGAACACCAGAGATCCAAACACAGTCAAGAGAAAAAATGAGTTAGATTCCTGCCATAATGTAAGGAATTCCAAAGAGCAGAAATAAAAAGGCTTTTGATTATAAGTCCGTTTATTCAGACATCCTGGAAAAGCACACAGCTACCACGACATGGCAGTGTGAAATGAGCAGCCCCAGCTCAAACAACGAGTTATAATGCTGACCATCCTATCTCTGCCCGTTCCTCCCTCATGAGAGCGGAATTCTACCTATACAAAAGCCGTAGATAAAGCATTCTCACAAGGTTGGTGCAGGTCCTGGCGGGCCGGCCAAGAATCTCGCTTCAAGGCTAAGGTTAGAACAGCTGTAAGGGGAAACAAGAGCGACTTGAGATCGCCCGTGCATCTAGGTCACCCTCTGGAGGTTGTCCCACAGGTAAGTTCATAATATGCACAGAAATAAAGCCCAGGGAAGAGCATGGGGTGGAGTGTGGTTAAGAATGTTGAACTCCCTGCTTCTCCACACATGAAGTGTTCTGGGTGATCTTGTGCTAGTAATAACAATTCTCCCAAACTTTTGGGGTGGGGAAGGGAAGGTGATTATAAGCCCTTTTGAGACTCCCTTACAGGTAGAGAGAGAAGTGGGGTATAGGAAACCAGCCCTTCTCTTCTAAAGACCTCTCCCAATATTAATCAGCCAGGAGTTTGAGTGTGTGTGTGTTTCTGCAGCCTTTCTTTTTTTTTTTAAGGAAAACCTTTCTTGAGTGATCTGGTGGTGGTGGAAAGTGCCAGAGGGTTTTCAAGTCGAGAGATGTTTGGAGATGGTTTGCCATTGCGTGCCCTCCTTATGTAGCAACCCTGAATCCCTTCCATACATTGGTTTCTATATATATCATCCAAATATGAACCAGAGTTATGGGAACCTTGTTAGCTTTTGGGCTGTTGAGATCAGGGCTAATCGAGGCCATCCAAGTCTAGGGCCTTGCAACAAATGTAAAGATACATTTCAATTCAGCCTTACAAAGGATATATATAAAATAGAAAAAAAAGCTGTTGAAAGAGATTGACTTCCTTAAATATTCATATCAATCTAATATAAGAAGGAACTCAACAAGTCATTGGATCAGTTAAACACAGGAAGTCCCATCAGAAGCTCCTTCCCCAAAGGAAAGGAAAAAAAAGACTGTGTTTCTTTAGGGTTGCTAGGCCACAGCTGAGAGCAGGAACGGGGCTCCATTTATCGTTCTGCTGCACTGACATCACTTCCAGTAAAAAAAACTCCTAGCATGTCCATGACATCACTTTGCTCAAAGCTGTAATGCTCATAAAAACACAGAAGTTTTTTCTTTAGCTCCTTAGAGCAGCTGTGAAGCTTATGCTCAAGCTTTTCTGAAATATGGCAACTGAACACTCAGTGTTAAGCTGGGTCATGCACCGCTGTCAACCCTCTCCCCCATTCTTTCCCATCTGCACTTCTGGTTCTTGAGGGCAAAATAACAAGTTGTCAGGAGTTTCCCATTATAACCAGACACTTGGCAGCCCAACACTTGTCATACTGAAAGGCAGCTAAGCGGTGGCTTCCTCTTTCATACAGCTGTAGTTCTTGCACTTGAAGTTCAGGGGGGTCTCTTGATTCATATTTTGTTCTTTGAGAATATCTGAAAGATTGCTACAGAGAAGTCCTTCTGTATATTTTAGCTTCCTGCCATGTCCAGCATTTTCCTCCCAGCAGCCTCATGCAGAGCCAACTTCTCATACAAATGAATGTGCCGTGCGGAGAGATGCTAGCATGCACTATTCCATGTCTCCAAATAAGTACCATAATATCCCTGGAAAGATTCTTTTATAACCCTACAAGATATTATCTGTAGGACTATAATAGAATTTACTTCGGTTCCCCGACAGGCTGCAGGAATGAAGGAGGATTTCAAGGTTGGGAAACTTCTGGAGATTTGATGAAAACAGGGGACTGGGGCAAGCAAAAAAACTCCGCAAGTGGGGTCAATGTCTGCATAAGCCCCACCTCCCTTTCTCTCAGGGGAATTGTTCTCTGTAGGCTGGACATGAACTTGTAATTCTGAGGAATTGGAGGTCCCTCCTGGAGGCTGACATCTCTTTCAGGGTAGAGAACACTGGTTGGGTGATTAATTCCCTTCCAACCTACTCTGTTGTGAGAACAAAATAGTAAAAGGAACAAGCATAATATATAGGTTACTTTGGGTCTTCATGAGAGTCAAGGGCAAGCCTCCCTTTATAAATTCTTGGCATTCAGGAAAGTGCCCAGCAAGGGCGTAGAGTATAAGGGGGGGTTCTGGGTTTAACCCCATGGCTGTCACAAACTCACACCCCTGCCCTGCTCCCCACTGGGCTGGGCTCCCTTACCCACCTCACCACCACTTTTGGGGGCATGACCCTGCGCCTCCCCCAAGTCCCTACGCCCTGAGCCTCAGTGCTTATAAAAAAAACAGCTCTCAAGGAGCTGGGACAACAGTCTCTCTTCTCCCTGGAGGGTGTAAGGAATTCCATTAAAGAGCAGTAGAAATAAAAGGCTTTGTTGGTTTGAAAGACCAAGATTTATTCCAGACATCTTAGAAAGCTCACGTGCCGCACGTGCTTGCAGGAATGAAGTCTTCCAGCCAGACCCATACAGGTTATAACCTTCTCCGTTCCATCCCCACCCGGTTTCTCCGTCCCATTCTCATGGGAGCGGCAGCTCATACTCTCTCTCCGTGAGGATAAGGCTCCTCTACCAGAGAAATGCGCCCAGCCGCATTCACAGCCCCTTCGCCTCGAGTTCCAGGAAGGAATCTACTCAAAGAGCCCAGCTGGCTGTGCTGGAGAATCAACACCATTGAAACAGCTTACACTCTGCTTCCCCTGAAAGAAACACTCCTTCCCCTGGTTTGTGTGGGAAGCGCATGATGGAAAACAGAAATAAAGGAGGGCTACGTTAATATTTTCTTGAATTCGTACCCATTGATTATAGCCAATGGAATACCCCACCCTGGAAACCAAATATTGCAAGCGTTTGCTTGGTTAAAACGCAGAGTCCAGGGATGAAGCGTCCAATTTCATAATGCTTGTGGCCATCAATTATAGTCGGCGAGAGAATCTCCTCGGGCGGAGTCGCGTGCCAGGCATTGGGCGGGAGCCTCCTTGAAACTGGAATGAAAGACAGGATGGATATTAGCTTAAGGTAGAGCCAGATCTAACGGGCAGTAACATCATTAATTCACTTTCTCGTAGAATTCTAAAAGGTCCCACCTAATTTTTGCCCAGCTTTGAAAATTTATGCGACGCCTCTGAGGGTTTTAGTAGACAAGTAAACCCAAGCCCCAACACGCCAAAGGGAAGTCAGTCCGATGTTTATCCGCCTGGAACTTTTAAGGAATCTTTAGCTTGCTGTAAAGCAGTCTGGAACCGGTTTCCACCCCTCAGCCAGAGATAAAATCCACATGGAATTCTGGAGGATGCAGTGCTCAGCGGAGTAGTTGGGGCAGCGGTGGGAAGGAGCGGCCGATACCACAATCTCAAGGGGGTTTTTTTGCGTACTGCCATGAGCGGCATTGTTATAGGCATTATTCCGCATAGCGGGTCTTCAAATCGCACTCAGTTGTCTTGAGAGTGATAGTTGGTAATTATGGCTCGCGTAAATGCTATTCCAAGAGTTCTGTTTAGGTCGCTTCTGACTCCACCGTCACTTTGGAAGGCGTGGTAAGCGAAGCCGCACCGAGGTAGCCCCAACAGACCCAGGAAAAGCTTTCAAAATTTTGAAATGAATTGGGGCCAGCCGATTAGGACACCACCTTGAGGGAGGAGTGTAAGCGGTATATATCGTTGAATAAACAACCGCGCCAATTTGGGAGGCCAGGAAGGAATGGAAGGTGCAGGGAATGAAATAGGCTGTTTGAAAACAGGTCCACCACCACCCACAAGACTGTGTTCTGGCTCTCCGGTAAACTCCGATTATCTAAAATCCATTGAGATGACTTCCTGGGGCGGGAGGCTGACTTGGGAGAGGTTTTAACAGTCCATGGGGTTTTCCGGGATGGATTTGTAGCCTCCGCACAAAACAGAACAGAAAGGCACTTGCCAGATATAAGCTCTCAATGTTCTTTGCGCGATGGCCCTGCCACCAGAAATGACGGGCCGGATTAAGTGCAGTGGCTTGAGAAAGCCAAAATGTCCAGCTGAGCAGGCATCATGCCAAGCGGCTCGAGAACCTACGCTTTGGCGAAGAGACAGCATTGCAGCAATGTTCCGCTTCACACACACCATTCACTAGCTGCGCGAGCTGGGAGTCTGCTTCCTCCGCCCGACAGCAACTCATGAAGACCGCCTCCTCGAAGTTCCCGCAGAAAGGGAGACAAGGCTGAGCAGGCGTTGGAGGAGGAAGCGGATGTCTGGGATCGAGAGCTTGACGCCAACTCCCAGTTGGTTAAGGAGGAGAGGACAGTCTTGCTGACATATCCTTCAGGCGGCTCCACTTCAGGAAGGCCTGATGGCTGTCAAATAGCCAATTTGTTAAAGTTTTTTCGGGGAAAAATGGGCGGTGAAGGAAAACGGAAATGCATTGGGCCCAACGTGAGTTGTTTGGCAGAACATTTTGAGGGGTGGAAAGGCAGCTAAGTTTTTATGATCGACCAAACCTGGAAGGGTGTTGCAGTTTACCCCCTCAAGCCAGAAATGACGCATAAGTGGAAAGCTAAGCTTTGATGGCAGCAGTCTCCCTTATCCCCTACGGTCCAATTGAGCTCGCGAGGAGAATTTTTTTGGATAAATAAGCACCGCGGAACAAGCTCTACCATTTTTATTTCTCTGCGTATTATAGGGCTGTGCAAAGCGCCTTTGTCCGAAACATCCCGCGTGGAACCCGCGAATGGCGAAGGTCTGCAGGTGCGAGGTGCTTTAAGACGAGCTTTCGGTAGTGAAAGCCGATTTCAAAACAGGCAGTTTATTGACATTCTTGAGACCGCGAGGAGAGCCCCGGGACTGGCAGCTTAGCCCGAGTGCTTTACCTTTAGTGCGTAATAGGTCTGTGAAATTGGAAGGGGTCAATTCCAAGCAAAGCGAAGGGTATAAAGCTTTCGTACAATAAAAATTAGGGCAAAACCCTAGGAAAAGATTGTAGCTCTTTCAGTTTGGTGAGGGACTGGCCATTGCTGGACTGCTTTGCTTAACCTTTGCAGGATCCAGCATTTTAAACCTTCTCGGATGAGATCCTGTAGAGCCCGGGGCCAATGTCTATGGAGGGTTGATGAAAAGCAGCACTTAGACAGTTTTTTTCTTGAAAGGAGTTGTCGGAAGCAAGCTGTTGTAATAATACCTCAGACCAAAGCCCTCATGCTCCTCCGCGGTTTGGTGAGTAAATTAAAAAACATCATCTAAGTATTGGCCAACCTTCTCCTTTATATAATAAAATCATGCAACACTTCGTTTATATGAGGAGCCATGAAAGCGCATAGAGCCCCAAGCTAACCTGGAATGGCAGGAATTAGATATTCATTCATTGTCCAGATTCGAGGTGTTTAAATGCTTGGCTCAAATGCTTCGTGGCAACCTATGCAATTCTTGACTCTGTAGTATGCTTCTCTCAAATCCAACTTAGTAGTAAATCGTCCCTTATGCTTAAATCGATCTAAAGGCATCCTTGATTAAGGGCAAAGGGTGGTATTGATTGGGACATGGAGACAGCATTTAATCCTCGGTAATCAGTACAAAGTCTTAAAGACCGTGTCTTCTTTACAAACAGGACAGGTGGAGCTTGATGTGATGTTTGGTAAAGCCCGTCACATTATGGTCCTGTGAGAGCAAAGTTTTTTTATCTAAGAAGACATCGGAGTTCTTTCTCCTCGTTGGAGCTCATGTGATAAATTCTACACCTTTTGGTAGTTGAGCCCCGGGCTGTAGTATGATTTTGCAGTCAGTGTCTCTCTATGGGGGGGTAATTGATCACATTCCTGTTCTTGAAACACTCTGGCTAAGTCTGCGTAAGCTGGAGGAATGTCTGTGGAGATTGAGAGCCATTAGGGTGTGCACCGCTTTGAAGAAACCAAGGGATTTATCTCATTGGATGGGGGGTTCTCCCTCCAATTCATATGCTCTCACAGGGGGGATCAGTGCGAATTCTAGGGTAGTTCCTTCCAAATAATAATATTTGGTTCATGTAGCAGTAACCATGGCAATGCCCAGGACAAATGGAATGTTTATTACGGAGCAAGTGCATGAAACTAATCTTCTCCCAATGATGTATAGCGAAGGAGTGACGGGATTCTTTTGAATGAACGGGTACAAGCCTCGTCTCGGAAGGTGAACTACCCGTCCATTTTATTGTGGAAGGGTATGGGTTTTGCTAGAGGAACTACTGATTGTGAACCGCAGCTCTTCAATACCAGAGGCCGCATTAAGCAATGGGAGCAACCAACAAGAGTCTCTGAGGGCTGAGGTACTAAAATACGTATGCTTAGCAGAAGTTGGCAAGAGTCGCCTTTGAACAGTAATAGGGCGCTGCCTTCACTCACACATCTGGAGTAGGATCATCCATGATCCAGCGCAAATTCATGAGGCATAACTCGCCACTTCCCCTCCTGCGATTGTCACCCTCGGTAACATCGCTTTTAGGCGCAACCCGTCTGGCGAGGGCCGGATCTCCGTCGCGGGTGGCTTAGCAGAGGTAGTGCGTGGGGAGTCGGTCGCGGTGGGCTTCTGTTTTTTTCGGGCAAAGTTAAGCGGCCAGATGAGGCGCAGTCCCCGCTAATAGCCGGGCACATCCTAAGCGTCGGCTGGCGTGCTCAGAGGTAGTTTCCGGTAGAGGCGGCTGGGCTTGGCTTGCTATGAAGTTAGCCAGAGGGTGAGTATTGAAGTAGGTGGTTTCCGCCGTGAATTAAGCTGAAGCGGCGTAGTCCGCTAAACGAGCTGCTTCCTTGCGATCCCAGTAATTCGCATCCACTCCAGCGATAGTCGCGGCGGGATACGGATGAGAAACACCCATCACCGAAGTTTTACGGGCCGATGGCATCAGAGAAATATTCGCGACATGCGTTCAGGCCACTCGAATTCGAGGAAGTCCGAGGCAGCCGCTGCCGGAACTCCACGCAGCAAATTGACAAAGAGCGGTTCGCCCTGTTGAATAGATTTTATATGATACCCGGATGGCTTCATTTTCAGTGCGTCTGGATCTTGGAAGGCGGACTCTTGGGAGGCTTGAAGAAATGCAGCCACTGTCGCAGTATCATCCGCCTGCAGCTCAAAAAAGGGTCACAAACAAACGAAGTCAGCCACCACCGTCCAGGACAGACCCGATGTCCCATTATTTTTTCCACGTTCAGGATCGACATATAAGTCATCATATTCTTCCATATGTGTGCATCGAGTTGCAAGATGAGTAGGGGAGTTCGGAAGCGATCCCCTCGAAACAGGCAGGGATCGGGGCCTGTAGTATTGTAAGGAATTTCCATAGGAAGCAGAAATAAAAGGCTCTTTGGTGAAAGACCGCTTTATCTGTAGACATCTTAGAAAGTCTATACACGTGAAAGTGGCGCAGGAATGATAATTTCCCGCCTAGAAGCATTATAGTTATAACTCTATCCATCCCACCCTCCGCTTCTCCATGGGGAACGGAGACCTCACCCCGCGAGATAAAGTTCCGGGCCGAGGAAGCTGGGCTCCATCGCCTGGCTGGAATGTATCACAATAAATGGCTGCCCTTCCCATCGTCACCATTGAAACCTTTATGACTCTGCCTTTAAAGAAGACCCTCTAGGTTTGCGCGGAAAGGCGCTGCGGAAAGCAGAAATAAGGGTGGGGCTGGCTATTTTCGAATAAAACCCATTGATTTGCACTCCAGAGGAATTATCCCACCCAGATCTAAATATTATGCCGCTTATATGATGTGCTTAGAGTCCAGGGATGGCGCTTTCAATTTCAGAGTGCTTGTGGCCATCGGCCAATAGTCGGTGGGGGGTCTCTCCTCGCTGGTCGCGGCCAGGCATCGGAAGCTGGAGCCTCCCTTTGGAGTAAACTGGAATGGAAGACAGGATGAATAAGCATTGGCGAGATAGGCAATCCAACGCTGCAGGATGACTAAGAATTCACTTTGAATCTTGAAAAGGTCCCAATACCTAATCTTTGCCTAGTTTGGTAACGTTCCGCACGCTTTCCCTGATTTCTGCATAAATACACCTGCCGCTCTACACGAGGGAAAATCCGAGCGAAGCGAATCCGCTTTGCAGCTTTGGGAGTCCTAGCCTGTTGTGGGCGGTCTGACCGATTTCCACCGGCTAGGATGAAATCCATTGTTTTGAAACTCTGAGGATCCAATGCTGTCGCTGTGGGTAGCTGCGTAACGCATGGAAGGAGCCACTTACTCAGACACAATTTCAAAGGGTTTTCTTTGCAATTGCTATGAACCGCATTGTTATATAGGCGCATTCCGCAAACGAATGATACCGCACTTTAACTATTCCTGGTGGTAGCTGGTGTAATAACGTGAAATACTGCCTAGGGTTCTTGTTCCTCTCACTCACCGGCTGGCCGCTTTGAACGCAGGGCTGGGCGGGCGCCCCTAACAAATCCTAAAAAAGCCTTCCAGAACTTTGAAATGAATTGGGGCCGCTGCAACGAGACCACCTTAACGGGCGGAGGAGTGTAGACGTAAACATGTTGAATGAACAGCCGCGTTTAGGAGGAGCCGGAGGGATGCAGCTACGGAATAAAATGGGCTTGTTTGTAAAATAAGTCCACCACTACCCATAAGACCGCGGTTGCCACGACTTCTTCCGCAAATCTGTAATAAAATCCATGGAGATGACTTCCCAGGGCGTGGGAGGCCACCGAGAGGTTTCAACAGCCCATGGGCTTCTCCCCGAACGTTTTTTGGCTTCTGCACAGACAGAGCAACCTTTAATATACGCTCTCAATGTCCTTACATTGCGCCACCAGAACTGACGGCGGGCTAAAATGCAGAGTTTCAGAAAGCTAAAATGCCTACAGCCGAAGGGCATCGTGGGTGGCAGGCTTCCAAGAACCTGCTTGGCGGAGGGGAGGCATCGCATTAACACCCTCCGCCGCTTCAAACTCCATTCCTCTCCAACGAATTATTGAATCACCTTCCTCCGCTGGAGGCCTCGCGGCAGCCCCCCCGCCTCGAAGTTCCTCCCGCAGGAGAGACGGTGACTGGGAATGGGTGGTGAAGGAGGAGTGGACGCCTGAGATCGGCAGACAGCCAGCCCCAACTGAGGGGAGAGAACAGCGAATGTCTCGTATGGGCAGCTCCACCCTCGGTAGGCCAGAGCCGCTACAGCCAGTTTATTATTGGTTTTCCCGGGAAACGACGCAGAGAAACGAAAAGAAATCGCCCAACGGAGTTGTTTTATGGACATCTTGAGGGGGGGGTGGAAAAGAGCTGCCAGGTTTTTGTGGATCCTAATAAACCTGAAAGGGGTAAGCTTAGCCTCCAGCCAGTGGCTTGGTGGAGAGTGCTACTTTGATGGCCGCAGTCTCTTTATCTCCCACAGTCCAGTTGAGTTCAGCACCGAGAATTTCCTCTTTGATAAATAAGCACACACGGAAACTTCAGCCTACCATCTTTATTTTTCTGCAACAGGGCTGCCCCAAGTGCTTTGTCCGAGGTAATCCACGGAACTACAAACGGGAGATCTGGGTCAGGGTGTGCTTTAGGATAGGGTCTTCGGGTGGTAAAAAAGCAGACTTTAAGAGCTGAAAGGCTGTTTGACATCTTTCAGACCAGGAGGGGCCCCGGCTTGGCGGATAAAGTGGATCCTTACCCCAGAAGTAAGAGGTCTGTGGAGGAGAGCCAGTTCAGCTAATTGGGGTACGTAGTCACGAGATAGAAAATTAGCAAAACCCAGAAAAAGATTGAGAGTTCTTATCACGCTGTGCCATTGAGACTGTAAGGCCAATCTTGTGCAGGATCCATTTTAAGCCCTCGGCGCAGATCCGTAACCCAAATAGTCAATAGAGGTCTGCGGGAAATTGTGCATTTGAGAGTTTTAAAGAGAGTTGTTGAGTGTTGCATTCAATACTTCAACCACAATGCTTCATGCCTTCCATGGTTTGTGGAATAAATTAAAATGCTTCATCTAAGTATACCACAACCCTTGTGGCTAATAAATCATGGAGAACTTCAAGGATAAGGGCCTTAAAAGCTCCGGGGCCCCACTTTAACCCGAATGGTGGTACTATCAAGTATTCAACTGTCCAAACTTTGTGTTAAACGCGAGTCAAGTGCGTTCATAGCCTTCAGCAATTCTGACCCTGTAGTAAGCTCTTCCCAAGTCTAATTTAGTGGAAGATGCTCTTTGCCCAATGCATCTAAAAGGTCCTTGATCAAAGGCAAAGGGTATTTATTGGACAGGGAGACTCGTATTGAGACTCCTCGATAATTCAGTAAAGCCAGAAGACTCCATCTTTCTTTTTACAAATAAAACGGAGCGCAGTGTGTTTGCGTAGGCCCGCCAGATGAACTCCACGAAATGGTGGTTCTTGTCCAAGAAGGCAACAAGTTCCTTCTCCTCATTGGGACTCATACGGTAGAATTCTACCCTTTGGCAGAAGCAAAATGACTCTCATCACAACGATTTTGCAGTCCAGTGGTTCCTCGGTGGGGTGTTAAATCTGATCGCATTCTTGCTCCGGAAAAAACTCTGGCTACAGATTCCTTGTGTAGCCGATACTGGATGCCAATAGAATCGGAGCAATAAGCTGATGAAGCCAGGGAGGGGGGTGCGTCAGGAGAAGGTGGGTTTCCCCAATTCGTAATGTATGTTGTTCACCGCGAGGGAGGGTCAGTGAATTCTAAGATCCTTTCTTTCCAAATGAACTTTGGTTCATGTAATAATAACCATGGCATGCCCAGAACTATGGAGTGTTTGATACCGGCTACCATGAAATAAAACTAATTTTTCTCCCAATGGTCGGCGAACGGATGAGGAACCGGTTGTGTTTTGAACTCATCGGTCCTTACGCTCCTTAGAGGGTCGCCCATTTGGGTGAAATGGTATGGACTTAGCCAAGGGGAATTTGGTCCAGACCTAGCTCAGCCTCTCTCTCTGCCACTTCAATGCGCATTAAGCAATGGAGCAGCCAGAATCCACAAGGGCCGCAGGGGCTATACGCTGAAAGTATGTTTAGCGGGGTTGGCCAGAAACGCTTTGACAGTAATAATGGGGAGCTGCCTGCCTTCACTCACGTCAATAGAGTCACCTGCGTCCATGGGGGGGGGCTGAAGAAAGGCAAACAGCTGCTTCCCCTCCTCTGGGTGCAGCGCTGGCATTCGACCGCTTTAGATGAGTCTACGGGCGGCCCCGACGGCGGTGGTTTGGCAGATGGGCGCTGCCGTATTGGAAGCTACGTTGGTTTTGCTCTCTTCGGACAGTTATGCCAGCTGCGAATGACCTGGCTGGTCCTCCACAGTAAAGACATTACAATCCCAGTCGCATTTACCAGAGGTGGTCGGTCGTGAAGGCTGGGCTTGGCTTGCGGAGCTTAGTGGCAGGTTTGGGCGTGGGCATGTACTCGCACGAAGCGGTATTCCAAGTGTTTAGATTTTACTTGGGATCCTAACTGGATCCAATCAGCAATAGTCGCGAGGAACCCTCAATTGGAAGCACACCGCTTCTTCACGAGCTTACCGCCAATAGCATCCGAAGCATTACGCATTTTCATGCGTTCAGGCCACTCAGGGAGGGATTCCAGCAGCCGCCGCACCTGCGAAATCTTCACGGGCAAATTCTGCAAACGAGCAGTTTGCCGGTTCTGCTGGATAGTTTGATGAGTGCCCAGATAGTTTTACTTCGGCGCTCGGATCTTCGGAAGCTTCTTAAGGCTTGAGGAATGCGAGGGCACTGGTATGGTGAGGAACTTCATCTTACCAAATCCAAAAGAGTCACAAACCAGTCGGTTGCTGCTCCCATCCAGGACTGAGCTCAGCGTCCCAGATTGCCAGCTCAGACTGCATATAAATCATCATAGATCCTCCGCCAGCATGTGGGCACCGAAAGCTTGTAAGATGAAGTAGGGAGTTTGGAAGCCGTCCCATCGGAACTTGGGCAGGTATCGGGGCCGCCATAGTATCTTCTCTCCACGGCTCTTGGTGACTGCAGAGGCGGCCGGATGCGCAGGTTGAGCAGGTTGGGCTTGAACTGGCATGTTGCACAGGGGGGCCGGAATCGGTGGCGGTATTAATGCCGGTGCATTGGCGCTCCGTGAGCTTGGTCCTTGGAAGGTGGCAGGGCTCCAACAAGCGTTGCCCACTCTGGCTCCCGGCAGTATCAGTGACAGCCAGAGGATCAAACTTACTGGGGCTTCCTGGTCTGCTGTTTCCTAGTTCCCCTCCAAGGCAGCCAGCTCTCTCACCCTTCGCGGGTCATCGCATCCTGAAAGCGCATACAGATTGCTTCGCTCGTTCAATTTAGCCAGTTCGTCCCGCTTAATAGCTGCAGTGCAAAGCTTCCACTTTAGCGTGCGCATTAGCGTCTGAAGCAGCTTTCAGCGTTGCCGCTGTAAATCCAGTTTGAGTGTTCCAGGACCTTATCATGGACGGCTGACAGATTCTGGGCGACATATTGTCGCTTGGAAGCGATCTTTTGCAGCACGGTCCAACTCGAAAGTTGGACTTTGGCGCTGCTGTTCCCGGTCCCTCTGCAGAGTTTTCGGGCATTTGCTGCAGCGCTGCGCCCGCTGCTCTTCTCCCATAGCTACGCGTTCACGGGTCCATGCTTCTGGCATCTCGGGCATCTACGCGAGTCGCTCCACTTCCTCATCCCAGCCCTCTTTTCGGCTGAGAGAGGAACAGATCCGGCTATAGGAGTGCAGGCTTTCTTCGACTCTTAAAATTAGATACAGGCGAGACGCCTGGAAGCTTGTGACATCGGAGATCGAAGCCACCGGGTGGTTCCCCGGCACCTCCTTCAGGTGCAGCCGCTGGACCCGGATCAGGGTCCTTCATCCGAAGACGCACGGATACCTCCCAACCCCAGAGTTTAGCGAATCCCAGTATCCTTCGGCCGGCCCCAGTGCTGCAGTGCCAATGCGGTTCTTTGGGGAGCATCACCAAAATACGCAGTCCAGGAATCGCTTCCAATGGACTCTGGGTTTGCCGCGATGAAAGGTGACAGAGTCCGCGTCTCCTCTCCATGACATTATGGTTGCATCTGAGGTTTGTAATCCATAACCTAAAACGGTGGTAGAGATCCGATCCACAGGCGCTCGATCCGCAGTATTGTTTCAAACGACTCCGCGTAAGTCCCCATGGTCATCGGGCTTTTCACGCCCTCGCTCCAACAGAGTAAGAGGAAGACTTCGCGTTGATACGAGGGATGGGAAAGAGTCACCAGCGAGACCCGCTCCCACCGTTCCTCCAGATCCAGAAGGGAAAGGTTGGAGCCCTCTTTGGGGCTACTGCGCAATCTTCCCAGAAACATCCAACCTCTCCATTTGTGACACCAGAGGTCCACTGCACTAGGGATATAGATGAATTAGGATTCCTGCCACAATGTAAGGGAATTCCATAGAAGCAGAAATAAAAGGCTCCTTGCGAAAAGAACCCGCTTATTCAGACATCTAGAAAGTTCAAGTACACGCAGAGGCAGGAATGACACCTCCGCCAGAAGCACAGGTTATAACTCTATTCATCCCATCCCCTCCCCGCTGTCCCATGGAACGTGGAGACTCCTCATTCCCATAGCCAAGAGATAAAGTCTCCGGCCACGAAGCTGGCCCATCGCCCGAGCTGTGGAATGTACCTTCCGCTTTCAGCGCTGCCCTTCCCATCAACACCATTGAAACCTTTACAAGTATCTTCTCCATCGCTTGGAACCGGCTGGGGCCAAGTCGCGGTTGCACAGGAGTTGAAGGCGGTGGAGCAAGAGAAGCTTAAGGAATCGGGAGTGCACGTGGGCCTGGTGCGCGGGTTCCCGTTGGAGTTAGCCGGACCTTGGAAGGCGGCAGGAGCGCCGCAGTAGCTTAGGGACCTCCAGGAAGCCGTCGCCCGGATGGACGGCCGGAGCAATGTCGATTGGCCGGTAGCTCGAATGTAGCGGTGTAAGCGCCCACTTTCGAAGTCATCCTATCCCTGCTTCTTCTTCGAAGCTCCGTTTCTAAGGCAGCTTCACTCCCTCTCTTCTGCGAAGTCAAGCGGCATCTTGATATGGCGATGCAAAGCCACCTTCTCCCGTGCTCGGCAGTTTGCCGTCAAGTTCGGATGTCCCGTTGAATAGCTGCATTCAGTTCACCCGCTTACCGCATCTGGATGGCCTTTAATACCTTCGCCCGGCGTTGATGTTCTGCAGGTCCATCCTAGAATTGCTCTAAGGACCTTATTGTGGATTGATAAAATCTTGCATATATTGCAGGTGCAGCGTCGCTTTTGGCTCCTTCCTCGAAGTCGAATTCAAGTTGGGCGTCTTTGCGCTTGTTGTTCACGATCTTTTGCAGGTTCTCTACGCTCCTTTGCAGCTGTTCCTGCGTTTCCCTCCTCCCATAGCTGGCTCCGCGGGCTGCAACTTCTTGGGCATCTACTTGCAGTCGGGCTACTTCCACCGTCCCAATTCTTTTTGATCGGCAGGAGAAACTCTAAATCCGGATAGAGGAGAGCAGACTTTCCTCGGATTCCTCCTCATCGGAGAAAGTAGCACCTCCAGATCCACCCGGCGCTGCTTAGCTGAAGGTGCCTCTTTAACGATCAGCGCTACCCTACGTCCAGCGGGATCTGATGGGCCGGGTGGAGTAATGCGACACGGAAGTCCCCGCTTCCAATCATCGAACCCGATCTCGCTACAAAGACCGGTATTTACACTGCCTGCAGTTTTGGGGCGGGCTCCGGTGCTATGCCGCACTGAAGGATTCTTGGGAGCATCATCAAATCTGAGAGTCCAGGAATCGCGTTCTATTGATTCCTGGAGTTGCCGCGCTTATGAAAAGTGATTGAGTTTATCTTTTCCGAGACAGAAGTTGCATCTGAGGTTTTGTAATCCACACCACAGCGGGTAGAGAATCCTGAAGCTCCACAGAGGCAGTCGATCCATAGACAACTTTAAGCGTCTCCATGCACCACCTCCCGCTATGATGCGGCTTCAGCGTCCCTCATCCCAACGAAGTAAGGGGAAGACTTCGTGTCGGTATGCAGGGGCGGGAGAGAGTTACCAGCGAAGACCTCGTTCCCCGCCTGGTTTCTCCAGAGTCCAGGAAGGGAAGGCTCGAGAACCCTCTATAGGGGAGCTACAGACCTTCCTCTAAGTTTCTGGAGAGATAATTCAACCTCTGCATGCCGGAACGCGAGAAGGTCCCACTGATTTGTAAAGAAGTAAATGAGGGATTAGGATTCCTGCCAGTTACAATGTAGCGAATTCCATAGAGCTTAGAAATAAAAGGCTTTGTTGGTTTGAAGGGCGGTTTTATTCCAGACATCTTAGAAAATTCCACGCATTACCTGAGCGTGGCAGGAATGGGGAAGTCTCTCGCTTTGTGACCTGGCTACGGGTTCTTAACCTTAAGTTCCATCCGCACCAAGTTTGGGTCTCCGTGCATTCTCGCCGATGGCAACTTGCACGCTCATCTCTCTCCGTGAGATAAGGCCTCTACTCAGAGAAATGCTTAGCCGATTCTGGGCTCCACGCCCTCCTTGTGCTCCAGGGAATCTACTCTAAGGCCAAGCGGCTGTGCTTTGAGAATCAACACCATTAAGAAGCCTTTACAGAGGAGGGGAAGAAGGGGACTGCCGGGCTGCACGGGCTGGGGAGCCCAACCAGTAGGGGGGGGGTGGGGATAGGGGGGCAGGCGGAGGAGGGGGCAGAGCAGGGCAGACTGCCAACGTACAGGCCTCAGAGAGCTGCTTTATAAGCACCTAGGCCGGGTGGCAGAGAGCTCTGGGGAAACTGGCCATGGCCATGCTCCTGTGGGAGGGCATGGCCAGCCTGAACTCCACCGCATAAATGCAATCTATAGCTACATCACTGGTGCTCAGCATAGCTAGATTCTTTGTCATTCTTAAAGGGGAACTTGAGTTTGAAAATACACATAGCACTTATTGATGTCCTGGATTGCATTCTCTTTGGGACATGATGGAAAATGGTAGAGCGCATGAAGCAAATGAGTGGCACTTCCTCTTCCTCCTATCATGCCTGCTGGGCCGGCCTGTCTCTGCCAGCCTGGGTTCTCCATTGCATCCTTTCGGCTTGGCTGCACTTAACTCACATGAGTCAGTTTTCAAGTGCGTGGGAAATTGCTTGCCATTCCAACAATGCCTCTTTCTATGATATACCAATCAATCACTTTGATGAATTCTAATATTAAAGCCAAACCACTAAACATGACACCTAAATTGGAGTTCCCAAACTCAAGGGGCTTCTACTCTTTACAGCTTAATCTATAAATGGATTAGGAACAAAAGGAATTTTTGTTAGGGTTTTTGTACTAGGTTTTGGGGAAAGACACTTCTTTGAGGTACAGTATTCATTTCTCTTCTAAAGAGTCTGCCCTATTGATCTTGGATGCATTGGAAAGCTCTTGGGAAACAAAGGAAATGTGGGAGGAAGGGACCAACCCCCCCTCTGAGAAGATGGGAGTAGCTAACCAACCTCCCAGGCAGGGCTCTGAATATCTCCAGACTATTATAATGATCCAGTTCCCCTGGCAAAGGCTAAAGGCTGCTTTGGAGATGGCTTTTAATCTGCTCCAGCCAATCCAGAAGCCCTGCTTTGCAAAAGAAACTCCTCACTAGCCTCCCAGTTTCTGGAAGCACTTGACCTGTGCCAGAAAAGGTGCTGCTAAGCACCATTGCACAAGTCTTTCTTCACAAGTCATTTAGAACTCCTTTCCAGAACATGTCACGATCCCCATTGTTTCTCTGACACTCACCCACCTCCAAAATGCGTTCCATGGCCACTGTGAGGGGGGTTAAAAAAATTGTTTTGCTTATTTATTGAAAGCGATGCTTCACTGATTCACTGGATTCAATGCTCTGTGGCTCCATTTTAATTGAGTCTTAAGAGATTCACCCCAAAACAGAAGGAAAAAGAGCCAAAATGCTGAAAAAAATGAAGAAGCAAGGGGAAAGGAGAGAGATGTGATTACGCGTATTTTGGAGGTGAACAAGATTTTCAAGGTTCAAATCTCCCTTCACCAGACATCTGATGAGGGAAGAAGAAGAAGAAGAAGAAGAAGAAGAAGAAGAAGAAGAAGAAGAAGAAGAAGAAGAAGAAGAAGAAGAAGAAGAAGAAGAAGAAACTGACGGCAGCTGCAACCGGCAGCGCCGCCCGCCCGCCCGCCCGGCGATTTATCAGCCGCGCCTGCCGCCCGCCCGGCAATGCACGAAACTGACAACGACTTCTGATCCAATGACCAAATATCTGATGAGGTTATCTTTGTCGCGTGCCATCGTATCTGACAAAGAAGAACTTTTGAATGGGCTTAAAGGCCTGAAAAAATCTTGTTGATCTCTCATGTGCCTTCTGTGTGTTTTTTAGATTCAAAACCAGTCTTATCAGCCCACCAATGAGCAAGGCCAAAATGAGTGGGAGTATCACTGCTGAATCTTACTACAGTTATGGCCACTCATCATTTTAATTGTTAAAAAATTAAGAGACCTGATGAACTGTCTCTAAAGGCTTTTGCTGACAACATTCCCTCATACTCTCCTGCTTAATACTTTTTCATTTTCAGAATGAGGTCATCGATCAAAAAATAGCACTAGGATGATTTTTGATTTTTGATAAAGATGATTTTTACTAATAGTGCCTGGAAGCCCTTTTAATCTCTTCATAATGCGTACGTGCATCTTGGATACTTGGCGTCAGAAGTAAAAGCACATACTGAGAGGCACCAGATTCAGATGTCACAAAAACATTTTAACCACTCCTTCCCTGGACATCACCAGTCTATATAGCAGAGGTCCCTGCAACCTTCATGAAATCCTTGAGCACCTTTGGAATTCCTGGCACAGATGTGGATGGTGCCGTCCTACCAAAATAGCTCTCTCACAAAAGTGGAGCTCAGCCACAAAATGGTCACTACGACTCTTACCTTCTTCAGTCACTTGAAGTGAAGACCCCTTGTGCTGTACTGAAAGCTTAGCTGCTGTTACAAAGCAACATTTTTTTTAAAATATGCCAGCCAATCAAATCTCTATTGAGGAGGTTTTGCTGAGCAAAGAAGCCCTATCTGAAAACACTTTCTGCTGGAGTACCAGAAAAGGTGTTGACTCGGGTCAGGACCATGCCTGTCAATTGCCCTGGAGAGTAATGTCTTGCTGTGGGGGGAATTTGCAAATGTTTTCCTGTAAATGCTTTCCCTGTTTCCCTCTTCCCTTCCCTGTAGCCTCCTGAAGCCAGTGCCTTCATCTGCAAAGAAGTTGTGGAAACGGTTCCCAGGTTCCTTGCTTAGAAGACTCTGTAGTGCAAATGTTTGGTAGAAGCTGCTTCTTAAAGGGACATTTGGTGTTGGGCCCGAAGCAGGGGGTTGGGAAATGTATAGTTCCTGGATCTGACTCTCTAGCTCCAGATCCACTGCTTTCTAATATTACTCTACGACATTGCAAGTAGAGAAATAAACTGCTTTAGGACTTTCCCTCACCGGTCTCCTATTTATTTCTAATTTCCGTTAGAGAGTCCTGACATTAAGCAGGATCTCCCAGTTTGACCTGGCACTGTCGTGGATCCATGGACGAGAAAAGGAGTGGAGCGACTGGTGGTTCCCCTCTACTGGCCGAGAACCTGATGAGGGAATGGGAGGGCTAGTCCCTGGAGAGAAGGAACAAAGGAGCCCTGCGAAGACCGGATTCAAGAGATGAGGAGAAGGATGCCCCTCATCCCGACCGTGCAGCTCTCCCTCCCTTGGGTGCCGCATGAAGCACCAGCGGTGGAAACGTAGCATGCGCCCTTCACTCTTGGAGCCCCTCACCGGCAGCAGTAAGCAATGGGGGCCCAAGGCAGCTGAGCTGTGGGTGTGCATCCCACTTGCCCGGCTCCACGCCAGCCCATAGACCAGGACATTTACTTTCGGGTGGGACTCCAGCGCCAGAAAGTGAGTGGTTTCGCGGAGCCCAGGGTCCAGGCAGGGCGCAATGGGCCCCTGAGTGAGGCGATGGGTTGCTGCTGGCAGTGAGGAAGTGAAGATGAGATCGCGGCAGGAGATACACTTCCTACTGGCGCAACATAAGAAAACTCCTCTTGGCCCGCGACCGGAGCGGTGCAGCAGAAGCAGAGCGGAATTGCCAGGGATCCGCTGCAGTTACCGCCGCTGCAGCCTCTCCGGAGGAAGGCGGCCGATGTCCGTGCCCCCCAACAATGGACTCACTCCAGGCAGCGGGGCCACCGGACCCACCGAGTCGCATGTCGCCACAAAGCTCTTTCCTCAGCATTTCCACCCTACAGCTACAGACAGTCAGAAGCGGGCGAATGCCGCGAATGTGACTTTCTTGAACCAATTGCATCTCTACGGCGTTACATTAATTTCCAACAGGACAGGTGGGTTGACCTGCTGCCTTTTGGCTGAATTTGCCTATAATATAGCAGTGGTGCATAGCAGCAGCCGCGGGAAAAAACTGCCCAAGAGGCTCATTTTAGGGTCAATCGCCATTCGGCTAAGCCCGCTTTTCCATCATTCCTGGGGAGGAGTTCAGCAGGGGCCCGTGGAACTTCAAGGAATGGAGTGCAGTCCATCCGGCAAGTGTGAGAGGGACGGACATGCAGCAAGCCTTGGAGAGGCCCGAAGCAGGGGAGCCAAGCGGCAGAGCTGACAAGAAGCGGCAGCCCCGGTTACCTCTTTACGGTGGGGGGATTGGATGTACATATCCGCCAAAAAGAACTTCTATTAAGGGGCGCTGCAAGGGTGCTAGGGAAACTAGGGGAAAGTTACATTGGCCCTTTTTCAGGTACTCAGAGTGATTAATGATGTGACAGCCCGGATTACTAAATTGCCAAAAAAACTTCTGAAGTTTGTACATCCTATTTTTTCATTGCAGCCTCGCTCAAGAAGGCACCTCCCCAGATGAGACGCTGGCAACTCCTCCGGCCCAGAAGTGCCGGCCCCAGTAACAGCAGTGAAGGGGAGCCTACCACGCCACCTGAGGTGTAAGAGTGGAAGTTTTAGACTCCTGCGGGTGCACCGTGGCTGGCTGCAGCATTTGATCGCGATGGACTCATTTTCGGCTGCAGGGACAATGAGTGGGTGCAGCTTCGAACATGTTCCTCGAGGCCCTAAAGCGAAGTGAAGGCGCTTTCACAGAGCTTACTCCCCACTCGATGCCAGTGAGAGGAGGGTCTTAAAGAGGCAGGAATGTCAGGACCATGCCTGTCAGTGCCTAGATGTCTTGCTGTGGTGAATTTGCAAATGTTTTCCCTGTAACATGCTTTTCTGTTTCCCTCTTCCCCTTCCCTGGCAACCTCCTACGGCCAGCTCATCTACAAGAAAGGTGTGAATGGTTCCTAGAGTTCTTTTGAAGCTCTTGTGAGTGAAAATGTTGTATGCAGAAACATAGTGGGAAGTGGATACATTTTGGTGTGTCCCTCACCGGAGATTTGAAGGATACGAGTCCCTGGATCTGGAGCTCTCTAGCTCAGATCCTACTTCTATTGTTACCTCATTGTGAGAAATAAACTGCTTTACTGGGACTTTCCTCTCTAAATCTCTGTTATTTCCATGTTTGAGAGTCTGACATTGACAGGAGTCATGGGTACATGGGGATACCTAGACTGCGATGAATGCTCTTAGAGTATAGACAGTGCAAAGAACAAGCCATTAATGCATTTTTTTGATTTCACAGTAGTTTTCTGGAAGGAATGGGATTATACCAGATGTGTGTCTTCATATGGAAGCCTCTCTGTCTGCACTTTGCTAAGCTGTTTGCTTGCAAGAGGGAATGGAAATGGGATCAAACCCATTACATGTGAATAGTGCCGAAGTTAGCGTGTTCATATCCCAGAGGTGGGCACAGGAAGAGAGGGAGGAGGGAGAGGGAGGAGGAGGAGGGAGATGCTGGGGCCCCCTGGGCTTGCAACTGGCTGACATGTACCACTGCCATGTGAGGCAAGTGCGGCATTGTTTTCTTCAGTGTACTTAAAACCGTTCTGCTTTTGTTGTTGGTTAGCTGTTTGATAAAATCTGTTTAATCTTATTAGTTGATGGGATGTTTCTGAGGGGTTTTTTTGTCACAGCTTCAGAGCCTATATCAGACTTTTGTAATGGATCCAGGAAAGAAAGATCAGGTGCTCAGACATGAAAAGCATTTGGTCCTGCTCCCATTATGTTGACACATACTGAAATTTTAATTTGGGTTCAGAAGATTGCCAGCAGATGTGTAAACTCCTTAACTATCCTTTCGTATGTGTGCATCAATACAGTACAGAATTGTGGGTTTCTGGTCCCTGTTGCCCCAGGAAGGAGAATCTCTTTCATCAGCTGACACATGAACGCTATTTTTTTCCAAAGCAAAATGGAAGACCTGAAAAGCTGATCTGTTGGAACCCAGAGAAATGGCGTTCAAACGCACTGGCAGGTGTAGGTGTCCAGATGCTCAGATCACACAAAAGAAGCACACACAGATGCCATGAGCCAGGGATACAGCAGCAGCAGCAGCTTAATCGTTGTGCTGGTGGATGTACAAAATTTTCCAGGCAAGAATTCCCTTTATGAAACTAAGCTTACTTCTTCCAAGAGGCATGCAGAGTTACACCTGGAGCCACAGGAGGAGCAAATCCAGAACCATGATATTCTCTTTCTGAGCTCACTGGAGGTAAGGCCAACCAAAGATGGAAATGAATATGGCCATTTGGGCTGAAGGGTGACTGTACACATGGCTCTGCCAAAAAAAATCTGGAGGAATACAAAGCATTTAGACAAATCTCTCCTGCCTCCCATTTTTTAGTGCTCCAATTTTTTTTTGCCTTGGTAGGTCTCTATGCCCAAGCATAGTAAGTGCTTAGCTCAGGGGGTAGGGAACCTGCGGCTCTCCAGATGTTCAGGAACCTACAATTCCCATCAGCCTCTGTCAGCATGGCCAATTGGCCATGCTGGTAGAAACTGATGGGAAGTGGACCGCTAGGTATCCCTACTCCCTAAGACTTAGCTGAATAGATCCCCAGGGATCTCTGCAGAGGCAAGACCTCATGTATGAGCAGACAGCAGAGTGATCTAAGGACTGGAATAATACGCATGCTCTCACTATGCCCTGTTAGTAAACAAGCTGCATCATTTTGCACCTCCTGAGTTCAAGCAGAGACCTGTGTAGCATGCCTCACAGTAGTCTCGCCTTGATGTCATCATGGCCTGGATTCAGGAAATTAGATCAGCCAAGTAAAAGAAGTTAGATCAGCCAAGGGAAGAGCCAGTGTGGTGTTGTGGTTAAGAGAAGGTGGACTCTTATCTGGAGACCTGGGTTTGATCCCCGACTCCTCCACATGAGCTGCGGACTCTTATCTGGTGAACCAGATTTGTTTCTGCACTTCTACATTCCTGTATGACCTTGAGCTAGTCATAGGCTCATTCCGCACATGCAGAATAATGCACTTTCAAACTGCTTTCAGTGCTCTTTGAAGCTGTGCGGAATAGCAAAATCCACTTGCAAGCAGTTGTGAAAATGGTTTGAAAACGCATTATTTTGCATGTGAGGAAGGGGCCATAGTTTTTTGGACCTCTCTCAGCTCTACCTACCTCACAAGGTGTCTGCTGTGCGGACAGGAAGGGAGAAGAGTTTGTCAGCCCCTCTGAGTCTCCTTACAAGAGAGAAAGGTGGGTTATAAATCCAAACTCTTCTTCATCCGGGCAAAATTGAGTTGGAAGAAAGCTTTTTGTTGTTTTTGTTGTAGGTAGTGAGTTTTGTTTTGGGTTTGGGTTTCTTTTTGCTACTACATCAACTTGCTTCTCCAAAAGTTATGTTGGATCTGGTATGACCCTTATGCTCTTAAACAGGTTAGAACCACAGTGAAATTGGGATCTCTATCTTTTAAACCAGTGTTGCTTCTGTCTGGTTAGGATTTAGTTCCAAATTTCCCTGAATAAGTGATTGATTTATGATAGACATGAAGGGCTGTCATTTCCAGGGAAAACCCAGAAGTTAATTTGGGTAACTCTTAGAATTGCCAGGAACTCTGGATTTGCCATTGTTTCCAATAGTTCTTAAAACTACCCATCATCGCTTGGTTTCCTTGGTTTCCTGGCAACCCTAAACAGGGAGCAGTTTCACCCAGAATTGTTCTGCCAGGTAGTCCAGTGTTCTTTATGAACATGTTCGTATTTTAGTGCTTTCTAGAATAGTCCTCTTAAGTAGTCCTCTTAACAATAGTCCTCTTAACAGGGTTCTGCTTAATGTTGCTGTCCTATGTGTGTCACATGTGGTGAAGCGGTTCAGATTACAGGAAGGGTGAAATCAACTTTATTTCAATATTTTCAAATCAGGCATATTGTACTAATATTAAGGTCCAAGGTGTCAGGACCATGCCTGTCAGTATCTTGATGTCTTGTTGTGTGTGATTTGCAATTGTTTTCCTGTTTCCCTCTTCCTTTCCTAGCAATCTCCTGGGGCCAGCCCATCTTCAAAGAGGTGTGAAAGGTTCCCAGGTTCTTTGTAGCTTTGTAGTAGAAACTGTAGTGGACATTTGGTGTGGGGCGAAATGGGGGGGGGATTACAGGATATAAGTCCTGGATCTGAGCTCTCTAGCTCAGATCCTGCTTTATATTGTTACTCTTCGTATCACTGGAATAAACTGCTTTTGGATTTTCCTACGGTCTCTGTTATTTCCATGTTCGAGAGTCTGACACAAGGAGAGACTCCATATGAGTCGCTAATGTTCATAATGGTATAAGAGGATTGATAGTTTTATTTGATGTCCCCTTACAATGCCATCCTGAGCATACTTTTCTGAGCACATTGAAGATTTAAAAGACAAAACATCTGGATTTCTGAAGAAACTGGAGATGGTTTTGGACACTGCAGCATCAGAAATAGGTTAGAAATGGATTTGGATCTTTTCAAAACTAATATCAGCTGATCTGAATGAAATTTTCTACCAAATGCAGTTTTAAGGGTGTCTAGCACCAGACAGACCTGATTTGTATATGTAATCTAATGTTCAATCTTGGTTGGTGGTGTCAGAATTGTAAGGAACCTCGAAGGACCCGAAATCAAGTAACTTGGAATAGTTCTTTATTTCATAAACTTCAATGATCACGTTACACGGAATGCAGATTCTGACCTTCCCTGGAATAGGCGGCCTCTTTTATGGGCAATTCAGTTCCTCCCCGACCTCCCCTACACAGTTCCCACAATTGCAAGAAAAGGCAAGCTTCACACACATATACGATAAGCGCAAACAGCAAGGTTAACTTCAGCGGCTACGTTGGGCACTCAGCCCAGACCGTGGAATGTTCCAAGGCCAGAATGCCTGAGCAGAAACACACATCAACCCCCTATCTTACAAGAATTCAAATGCAGATTTTTTTTCACTTTTTTTGTCGTTCCTGTTGATAGTAGTGAAATTGTCCTAATTTTAACACAAATAGAGATGCAAACTGCATGTAAAAAAAATCACATCTGGCAAGTGGGAGTCGACCTGGATGACCTGAGTTAGCCTGATCCTGTCAGATCTCTGAAGCTAATCAGGGTCGGCCATATTTAGTGCTTGAATGGGAGACTACCAAGGAAGTCAAGGGCTGTCAACACAGAGGCAGCAGCAAACCTCCTCTGAACATTTCTGGCCCTGATAACCCTACAGGGCTTCCAGTGGCGGAGTGCTCACAGGGACACATGTCTCCAGGTGCATGCCAGAAGAGAATTGCCCCCCGCACCCCTTCCCTCGCCCCTCACCACCAGGATACTCCTTCAGATGGCAGAACCCCAGCCAGCTGAAGGGGCAGCCTGGCTGGGCCACCACTAGGTGCCCCTTGACCCTGCCCCCCCCCAAGCTGCTCCTGAAAGAGCTGGCGAGGCCGGGCTGAGGCATGGTCCGCAGCAGGCTCCTGCTGGCTAAGGTAAGTGGGGCATGGGGGGACACGGTGGCAGTGCGGGGAGGGGTGCCCAGAGCAGGTGTTTCCCTGGGTGCCATTCCCCCCTACTCCTCTGGGGGTTTCCACAACTTGGCTATGACTTGATGGCTGTTTGTCCTGACCTGGAAAACACAGGCTATCCTGATCCCATCAGATTGTGGAAGCTAAACAATGGGGGCCCTGGGTAGTGTTCAGATGGGAGACCATCAGGGAATACCAGGGTCATGATGCAGAGGCTGACAACGGCAAACCACCTCTGAACATCTCTTGCCTTTGAAACTGTACAGAGTCTCTGTAAGCCAGCTGTGAATTGACAGCAAAACAATCCCAGGTGTGAGTAATCCTTATACATTATTGCCTAAGGATGGAACAAGTAGCAACGACTAACTTCCAACCAATTGTCACCTGTTCCATCCTGGCATTCTAGTTCCCCGCATACCCTCCCCCCTCCAAACAACAAGCATGACCTGGTGGGGCAGCAGTGCCAAAGTGCCCTCCTGCCTGGCCTGGCACCAGTCTTCCCAGTCCCCCTTCCTTCTCCCACCCGACAAAAACCCAAACTGGGCCAAGGCAGCGGTAGTGTCAGGGGATAGTATCTATGTGATTGAGATGCATTCCTAACTCAATGTAACTGCTTGCAACAACAAATCAATGCTGCTGAAAGATATATGTAACCAGCTTGCTACGTGTAACCTTTATGGTTTCACATGCTTTGTGGATAACTAGACTTTCCCCTGACACCCTGGTCCCATAAGAAAATAGTTATATCCCATAAGAAAATAGTTATAAACTTTTAAATAGTTTATAAACTTTTAAACGAACATTTTAATTAATGGGGTTTTGTTTATATACTGTATGTGGAATCCATGTTGTACACCGCCCAGAGCCCTTTGGGGATTGGGCGGTATAGAAATCCCATAAATAAATAAATAAAATAAAATCTTGCGGGGCAGGAAGCCAGGTGGCTCTGTATCACTATCTGCTTGCGATCTTGGGGCAGCTTAGCTGCAAAAATTGTTTTTCACAACTTCTTGGGAAAATGGGAGAGGGGCTTGCTAGGGGATAAAGGGGTCTGTGAATGCCAGCTTTGCTAGAACTGGCTTTTCTAGTGTGGTGCTTCGATGCCTGCTCAACAAACACTACGACAATGAACCTTAGAGTTTGCTTGTTGGCTTAAGGGTTCGAGACCTAACAGGTAGCAAGCCGCCTTCCCTGCTGACCCAGTACCATCCCCCCCTGTCCCCATCAATCTTCCTCCCACCCCCAAAAACCCAATACCATGAGATTCAGGGATAATTGTTAGCTTGGGAAAGGGGATGCCTCCCACCCTTTGCCTAATATTTTTTTAGTCATATAGAAACTTTTCAGGTTTAAACATTCCTCTGGTGCTCTGCCTGAAGAATCCTGAAATTTCCTCCAATGTTCACTTTTGGAATTTTAGGCCAATTCTTATTTGTTAGAAGTGTTTCGAAGCTTTGCTGAAAAAAATTGACATGGATGCGCAATTACAAATTTGTAAGCAATTAGGATAAAAGATGTTCCTCCATTTCCCTTTCTAGTTCCAAAGGTTTTGGGGAACTGTTGGCTGACCTCTTTTATTCCAAGGATGCTGCCCTTGGAGAACCAATGACCTTTCCGGTGCAGGTTTTATGGAAGTTCCTTTTTTCCCTAGTGATCATATTGCACGGGATCCCATTTCAGGCTTTTAAGATTGAATGATTACAGATTTTGTCCAATTGCTGAGATTGGATTACATTTTCCATTTGTCAAAGAAAGCTCTCCCCAGTAACTTAGATCAGTAGTAGCTGCAGATTTGTGCCAGAACCGCAAAGATCGATGGAACACACTTAATTGGTCTTTATCTTGCCATTACAATTTAACACTTCTTTTGAGGAAGATTCCAAAAGGATACGGTGACTGCCTGTCTAAAGTTGTCGGAGGTTGCACTTATCCATTTCTCGTATTTTCTTCCCTCCTCCAGCTGAACCGAACATTCTGCACAGCCGCTAATGAACATGGTAGAGATTTATGTCACTGCACTTTAAAACCTCCAAAGTGCTGAGCCCACTGAGATTATGAACACAGCGGGGGGGGGGGGGGGAGCATATTAAAAAAATCACAGAGGTGCAGTTTGAGTGGGGGAGCTCCACTGGGTTAGCCCTACAGTGGTAGATCATGAAAATGAAAAAGGGTGGCCCGGGACTTACCGCAGACCACCAGGGCCGTCATAGGGAGGCAGGAGGCTGGTCCATCCTCCTGCGCCTGCTGCCATGTGAGCTGGGCTGTGTTTTGCTGGACCGGCACAGGCATGTTGGGTCTGCATGGGGGTGGGGCCAGGAAGCACATGGCCTTAGAGCAGTGATGGCGAACCTTTTCGAGACCGAGTGCCCAAATGGCAACCCAAAGCCCACTTATTTATCACAAAGTGCCAACACGGCAATTCAACCTGAATACTGAGGTTTTAGTTTAGAAAAAACGGTTGGCTCCAAGGCGTGCGTTACTCGGGAGTAAGCTTGGTGGTAGTTGGTGGCTTTGCTTTGATGCAACCGTGCAACTCTTCCAACGGGTGAATCACGATCCTAGGAGGGTTTACTCAGAAGCAAGCCCCATTGCCAGCAACCAAGCTTACTCCCAGGTAAAGGATTGCGGCTTTAGTACTTTGCATGAAAATCAGTGGGGTTTAACAGCACTTAACAGGGTTACCTACACTGCTTCCCTAAAACTAGGTCTTAGGTTTAATGCTAATAATCGAGCCCAGCAGCCCAGGCCAACCTAGATATGTCTGGGAGGGGGCACTCTGTTTGCATGTGCCCACAGAGAGGGCTCTGAGTGCCACCTCTGGCACCCGTGCCATAGGTTTGCCACCACTGCCTTATAGGCCCATACAAGGTGCTTCCAGCCTCTTTCCAGCTCCTACCGCAATGGCCTTCCCGTGTATTGCCCTTCGCTACATGGTTCGACTTGTGTTTTTAGTATTGTCCCTGGTAAAGATGTTCATTTCTTCTTGTGTCAGCTCAGCTGATTGTGCATGAGGACAGATCCTTTTGGGGGGAGGTCAAGCTTGCTTGCCTGCCTCCCCATTTCTGGGCATCTCCCTAAGGGACCTTGTGGGGGGGGCAGGCCTTGATGCCACTTGCCCAGTTAGTGGGCTGATGCAGGCCACGCCCCACAGGCAGCAAGGGGCATTCATCTGGCAGCCTGTACCCAAGGCTTGTGCCCATCCACTTGCTGCTTTGATTCCCCAGCACCTTCAGACTCAGGGAATGGTGGGTGTTGGGTTCAGCAGGTGTGCTGCCCAATGACAGGATCTGCCCCCTGTGCTGTACCTCAGCTTCCCATGCCTATAATCAATCAAACCTGGCCATGGCCAATTTCATAACAAAATAATGTTGTACAGCATGTCTATTCATGGACCAGTTACCCCGTCCTCCCTTTGGTCAGCAAAGTTATGTAGTATAGCTGGGATGTAGGGCTTAATCCTCCCTGGCTGTGGGGAAGCACCATTGAGTCACAGACAACTTATTATTATCCCATAAGGTTTTCAAGGCAAGAGAGGTGACCTCTGGGCAGCAACCCTGGACTTCCTTGAGGGTCTGCCGTACAAAAACTAACCAGAGCTGCCCCTGCTTAACTTCCAAGAACAGACAAAACCCAGCTAGTCTGGCCCAGCGGGGTCAGAGCCTGTCATTCTTAGTGGTACTTCAATGGGGCTTTCCACACTGACAGAGTTGTACTGGTTTCTATCTAGGTTCACTTCAGTGTATCCGCACTGCAACTGAGCTTAACGTTGTTTTGTCTCAGTTTCCCCCCCTCAGAACTGCGACATCCTTGTCGCAGTTATGAACTACACTTTTCTGCTGGAACAAGGTCGATACCACTTCGAAGCTTGAGAGTGTGGGCCCTTATCGAAACTTGACACCTAATTCCGGCATCCGTTCAACCAATCAGGGCAGCTTTTTGTGGTATGCTTATGAACGGGAGAGTTGTGGCGGGCATGTAACTGTAAACTGTAAACTATTAAAACTGTAAAAAAAAAGAACGCTCCCATTTCCCATGGTAACACAAGCTCCAATCACGATCGAGGAGCGAAACAGGCACCAAGATGATCCCGCCCACTTAGCTCGGTTCCAGGGGGCCAAATAAGTTGCTGTGCGGACAGCCTGGAATTGCCCCCCACTGAAGGGAACGGAGTCGACCTTAGCTCCCTTCTGTAGTGTGGAAAGCCCCAATGTGATTCTCAGGTTCAATAAGCTTTTTCCATTCTAACAGCTTTAATTGTGTAATAGTTTTGTCTTGTTGCTGGATGCTTATGATGTTTGTGTCTTGATAGCTTTTGTTGTTTTGTAAGCTACCTTGAGTCTGAGGAGATAAAGTGGGGTATAATTGATTCAAAAAATTATCCAGAGGAGTTTTGAAGTGTACCTCCATAGCAGTGTTTGTTACCTTTTTAAAAAGCAGGCTGGGCTCCCAGCATATCTTCAGAGGCTGGAGAAATGACCAGGTATGAAGTCAGGAAACAGTGATTTAGAGATGCTGGAAGAGAAGATGCAGGATCAGGGGGTCTTTTTTCTGTGGTCACAGGTGATGCAGGGATGGAAAATGCAGTTGTAAGAACAGCTGCATTTGGAATGTGACAGAAAAGGAATAAAGACAAGAAAGAGGCATTGTACGGCAAGGATGCAGGAAGGCAGAAGTTAGATTTGAAAGTCTGGGGATTTTTATGAGCAGACCTCAAGAAGGTGATTATGCAACTGCAGTCTAAACTGAGACATGAATCTAAGTGGCAACACATGTTCAGTGGTGAGTAAAAAAAATAAACAAGTGGCCAGTTTTCTATTTTAACAGCCCCTAAAACTTGCCTAAGATGACGCTTCTTTTTGGCCATCTGCAGTAGGACCTGGGAATCTGGCACTAATTCAGTAGCAGTTGGTTTACTAGGGCATAGACAGTATTTTCTTATTATTTATTAATTCAAAACATTAATTAGCCACCTTTCTACCTTATAGGAACTCCAGGCATCTTACAATGCACTAAATAACATGTATAAAAACCACTAGTTCAAATCAATAATGTAGAACTTCCCATCAGAAGAAGAACTAATCAACT